>NC_053039.3:449442040-452172873 GCF_002575655.3 Aegilops tauschii subsp. strangulata | reverse complement strand
GTAGTTGCGGATGCTTGCTAGAGTTCCAATCATAAGTGCATATGATCCAAGAAGAGAAAGTATGTTAGCTTATGCCTCTCCCTCATATGAAATTGCAATGACGACTACCGGTCTTGTTAACGATTGCCTAGGATAATTCCGCACACCGATCCATCATTATTCCACACTCGCTATTTATAATACTTAAGTAATATATTCTAACTTTATGATAACAGCACCTACTTTTATATTTTAGCTCTCCGATACCATGCAAAGTTATCCTCTTCATACCCACAACATAGTTTTATTTCTCGTTTCTAGTTGGAAGCAAACGTTCGGTGTACTTAGAGTCGTATCAGTGGCAGATAGGACTTGAGAGAATATTGATTTTACCTTTAGGTCCTTGCGGGTTCGACACTCCATACTTATCACTTCCACCTTTGGGAATTGCTACGATGATTCCCTGCACTTGGGGATTATCAAGCTCTTTTCTGGCGCCGTTGCCGGGGAGCAATAGCGTGGGGTTGATATTCTCGTGTGTGCTTGTTTGCTTTCTTCACTAAGTAGATTTTGTTTTTCCTTTTTGTTTATGTTTAGTTGTGGGTGAAACATACAAAAAAAATTAAAAGAATGAAAATATACAAAAAATATTACTTGCCTCTCATGCCTAAAAAGTTTTTCAATAAGAGAAGTGATTGGAAGGTTATGCATTGGAGAAGTGAGGGTCGACATTGAACACTTGTGTTCATGCTCATGGAAACAATGTAGAATTTTTCATGGAAGTTTCTCGTAAAATAATTATCCCCTTGTATATATCCACTGTATTATAAAAATAATGTGCCAAGCTTCGGTTTTAGGATGATTAGATTGCTTGTTTACTTTGTGCAGTACAAAAACAGAAACTTTGGCTGTAGCGCGTGAATTTACATTGTTTACTGGAAATCAAATGGGTCTGAAACTTTTTGCACATTACTTATGTACAAATTGTTTAAATTT
This sequence comes from Aegilops tauschii subsp. strangulata, assembly GCF_002575655.3. Lineage (NCBI taxonomy): Eukaryota > Viridiplantae > Streptophyta > Magnoliopsida > Poales > Poaceae > Aegilops > Aegilops tauschii. The sequence goes on along the minus strand of NC_053039.3, from coordinate 452,171,898 downwards.
TCATATTTTTTTAGAATTTTTGGAGTTGCAGAAGTATACTAAACTTCCAGATTACTATAGACTGTCCTGTTTTTGACAGATTTTGTTTTCTATGTGTTGTTCGGTTATTTTGATGAATCTATGGGTAGTATCGGGGGGTATGAACCATGGTGAAGTTGGAATACAGTAGATAAAGTGCTAATATGAAATTGGAATAAGTTTGCAACAGTACCTAAAGGTAGTGATTTGCTTTATTACACTAACGGATCTCACAAAGTTTTTGTTAAAGTTTTATGTGGATGAAGTGTTCGAAGATCGAGGAGCTATCAATATGAGAAGAATAAAGAGAGGCAAGAGTTCAAGCTTGGGGATGCCCTAGGCACCACAAGTAAATATTTCAAGGATACTCAAGCATCTAAGGTTGGGGATGCCCCGGTTGGCATCCCATCTTTCTTCTTCAACAATCATCGGTATACCTCGGTTTTTGTTTTGTTCACATGATTTGTGTCCTTTGTGTTTTTGTTTTTACTTTAAGAACCATGCTAGTATGAGATAGCCCTTCATTGATTTATAGAATACTTCATGTGATTCACTTATATCTTTTAAGTGTGATCTTATAGGATTGCTCTTTGTGCTTCACTTAAATCCTTTGAGTATGGTTTTATAGAATGTTTCGTGTGCTTCACTTATATATTTTGATCTTGTATATTGGTTAGTCTATATTAATTGTAGAATGCTCCATGAACTTCACTTATATCTTTTGGAGTATGAATAATACTATCATCTAAAGCGGGTTTGGAAGAGTGTCAACTTTAGGAACTAGTGATCCCACTATTTTGGAGGGTGTTGAATCTTAGTGTGATATTTATGAAAGTGGATTTGGAAAAGTGTCAACTTTAGTTAGTAATGATTCCACTATTTCGGAAGAGGTTCCAATTGATTATGAGAACAAAGCTGCTATCTATGATGATTACTGTGATGACATGTATGCTATAAAGAATAATGTTAACCATGAAACTTGTCATCATGATTTTAATTTTCAATTGGATTATGCCTCACATGGCCGTTATTCTGTTGAGTTTGCTCCCATTATTCCGAATGAGAAGAATTTTGCTTATGTGGAGAGTAGTAAAATTTCTATGCTTGTAGATCATGAAAAGAATGCTTTATGTGATGGTTATATTGTTGAACTCATTCATGATGCTACTGAAAATTATTATGAGGGAGGAATACATGCTTGTAGGAGTTGCAATAATATCAAGTTTCCTCTCTATGTGCTTAAAGTTTTGAAATTATACTTGTTTTGCCTTCCTATGCTAGTTGATTCTTGTTCCTATAAATTATGTGCTCACAAAATCCCTAGGCATAGGAAGTGGGTTAGATTTAAATGTGCTAGTCATATTCTTCATGATGCTCTCTTTATGTTTCAATTCTTATCTTTTATGTGAGCATCACTGAAATCATCATGCCTAGCTAAAAGGCATTAAAGAAAAGCTCTTGTTGGGAGACAACCCAATATTTACCCTTACTGTTTTTGTGTGTTTACATGATTAAGCTCCTGTAGTAATCATGTTTCATAGCTTTTGTTTCAATAAAGTGCCAAGTAAGACCTTTGGGAAGACTTGGGTGAAAGTTAATGTGATCTTGCTGTAAAAAACAGAAACTTTGCGCTCACGAGATTAGCTGTCATTTTTTACAGAAGAGTGATTTTGAGTTTATTCTTTTTGCAGAAGATTAATAGACAAATTCCTCGCGTCCAACAATTTATTTCATAATTTTTGGAGTAGCAGAAGTATGGTTGCTGTTCAGATCATTACAGAATGTTCTGTTTCTGGCAGATTCTGTTTTCATTGCATAGTTTGCTTGTTTTCTAGTTTCTATGGCTTATATTTCTCAATATAAATTGTAGAAATGATATGGTACAGTAGGAATTGTGTGAGAACAACTATGAACCTTGTCTTTTGCAGTACCAAAGTGAATGGTTTACTCTTTATCATACTAACCTATCTCACGAGGTTCCGTTAAGTTTTGTGTGATTGAAGTTTTCAAGCTTTGGGTGAGATATCGATATGAGGAGAATATGGAGTGGAAAGACCCTAAGCTTGGGGGTGCCCAAGGCACCCCAAGGTAATATATAAGAAAGACTCAAGCGCCTAAGCTTGGGGATGCCCCGGAAGGCATCCCCTCTTTCGTCTTCAAAACTATCGGTATACCTTACTCGGAGCTATATTTTTATTCGTCACATGATATGTGTTTTGCTTGGTGCGTATTTTCAATTTTACTTGCTGTTTGAATAAAATCATTGGATCTGAAATCTTGAATGAAAAAGAATCCTCCCATGGCTAGTTAATTATTTGACCACTCAGTGTTCTTCACTTATCTTTTTGGAGTAGTTTGTCATTTACTCACGTGCTTCACGTATATCCTATGAGTAAATGGTTGAATGAATTGAATACCATAAATCTGAATTTATAAACGTTTCATATGCTTATAACATGGGGAGTAATGACTTCACACATAATAAGTATAGGTAGTAAACTTATTGAAAGTTAGCAAACGCAGAATTGGTCACTTGAACAATTCATGAAAAAATATTGAAGGAAGAGAGATTTCACATATAAATATACTATCTTGGACATATTTTGTAATTGTGAGCACTCATTAAAATATGACATGCTAAAAATTTGATGTTGGACAAGGAAGACAACTTAATGGGTTATGTTTTCCTATATCCGAAATGTTATATTGTCTTGGATCATCCAACATGTTGAGCTTGCCTTTCCCTCTCATGCTAGCCAAATTCTTTGCACCAAGTAGAGATACTACTTGTGCTTCCAAACATTCCTTAACCTAGTTTTGCCATGAGAGTCCACCACACCTACCTATGGATTGAGTAAGATCCTTCAAGTAAGTTGCCATCGATGCATGCAATAAAAAATTGCTCCTTAAATATGTATGATCTATTAGTGCGAAGAAAATAAGCTTTATACGAACTTGTGATAGGGAAGAAATAAAAGCGACATACTGTATAATAAAGGTCTTTATCACAAGCGGCAATATAAAGTGACGTTCTTTTGCATTAAGATTTTGTGCATCCAACCATAAAAGCGCATGACAACCTCTACTTCCCTCTGCGAAGGGCCTATCCTTTACTTTTACCTTCTACCCTTATACAAGAGTCATGGTGATTTTCACCTTTCCTTTTTACACTTTTTTCCTTTGGCAAGCACTTTGTGTTGGAGCGATCCGGGTATATATATATCCACTTGGATGTATGTTTTCCTAAAGTATTATTGTTGACATTACCCTTGAGGTAAAAGGTTGGGAGGCGAAACTATAAGCCCCTATCTTTCTCTGTGTCTGATTAAAACTTTGAACCCATAAATATCACGTGAGTGTTAGCAATGTTAAAGATTAAATGATAGTTGAGTATGTGGAGTTTGCTGAATCAAAGCTCTTACGTAGACCCTTCCTGAAATAAGATGAATTGCAATTGTTTGATGACTAAGAGCATGGTTTGTTAGTTTCAAGAAAGTTTATGATCTATACTTTAACATGTGAATAGCTTGTTACTTGATCATGAGAAGTTTTATGAGTTGAGCTACTGTTATGATATATAATGATGCTAGAGAAAGTGATTGAAACTATCATTGATCAAACTTAAGCACTTGCTAGCATTCACACTTCATAAATTATTTCTTTTATCATTTACCTTCTCAAGGACGAGCGGGAATTAAGCTTGGGGATGCTGATACGTCTCCAATGTATCTATAATCTATGAAGTATTCATGCCATGTTTACTATTGTTCTATATGATTTTGGCATGATTTGATTAGAACTAACCCGGACTGACGCTGTTTTCAGCAGAACTACCGTGGTGTTGTTTTTTGTGCAGAAATAAAAGTTCTCGGAATACGCTGAAAATCAATGGAGAATTTTTCTGGAAGATATAAAAAATAATGGAACAAAGAGTTACTAGAGGGGAGTGTCGTAGGCCCCACGAGGGCGGAGGGCGCGCCCACCCCCCGGGGCGCGCCCCTGTGCCTCGTGGACTTCTCGTGGGGCCCCTTGACTTGTTCTCGATGCCAACCTCTCCTATAAATGCCCAAACCTCTAGAAAATAACCGAGATCGGAAGTTCCGCCACCGCAAGCCTCTGTAGCCATGAGAAATCAATCTAGACCCTCTCTGGCACCCTGCCGGAGGGGGCCATCATCACCGGAGGCCATGGAGGAGGATCCCGGAGGGGCCATCATCGCCTGAAGGCCAAGGACCAGAGGGAGAACCTCTCCCCATCTAGGGTGGAGGCCCTGAAGGAGGAAGCACAAGGGGGAGAACTTCTCCTCCTCTCTTTCAGTGGCGCCGGAGTGCCATCGGGAGGGGAATCATCGCCGCGGTGATCGTCTTCATCAACATCACCATCATCATCACCATCCTCATCTATTTTACGCGGTCCACTCTCCCGCACCCCACTATAATCCCTACTTGAACATGGTGCTTTATTCCACATATTATGATCCAATGATGTGTTGCCATCCTATGATGTTTTCAGTAGATTTCCTTTGTCTATGGGTTGATTGATGATCTAGATTGGTATGAGTTGTATGTTTTATTTTGGTGCTGTCCTATTGTGCCCTCCATGTCGCGCAAGCGTGAGGGATTCCCGCTGTAGTGTGTTGCAATACGTTCATGATTCGCTTATAGTGGGTTGCTTGAGTGACAAGCATGAACCCGAGTAAGGGGGTTGTTGCGTATGGGATAAAGGGGACTTGATATGTTAATGCTATGGTTGGGTTTTACCTTAATGATCTTTAGTAGTTGCGGATGCTTGCTAGAGTTCCAATCATAAGTGGATATGATCCAAGAAGAGAAAGTATGTTAGCTTATGCCTCTCCCTCATATGAAATTGCAATGACGACTACCGGTCTTGTTAACGATTGCCTAGGATAATTCCGCACACCGATCCATCATTATTCCACACTCGCTATTTATAATACTTAAGTAATATATTCTAACTTTATGATAACAACACCTACTTTTATATTTTGGCTCTCCGATACCATGCAAAGTTATCCTCTTCATACCCACAACGTAGTTTTATTCCTCGTTTCTAGTTGGAAGCAAACGTTCGATGTACGTAGAGTTGTATCAGTGGCAGATAGGACTTGAGAGAATATTGATCTTACCTTTAGCTCCTTGTGGGTTCGACACTCCATACTTATCACTTCCACCTTTGGGAATTGCTACGATGATTCCCTGCACTTGGGGATTATCAAGCACTTCGTGATGATGGCGTTGCATGGGCGAAAGTTGGACCAACCAGGCTCAAATTTAAAAAAGTTAGAATGTGGAATCGTAGTGGTGACGTGTATGAGTAGAGGGACGTGATCAGAGGTGAAACGTGTGAGCAATGATAAGGAGGCGTTAGGGAAAGCATCTGCCCAGGCGAGGTTAAAAAACACACGATCAATTAGTTCCAAAGTGGGCGTAGAACGATTATTATTCCACGTAAGTTGGCGGTCGAGGAGTGGCAGTTCGATAAGGGCTAGGTTGTCGATAGTTTGGTTGAAAGCGTTAGCTTCTGATCGGCGAAAGGTGGAATTGTTTTTGTCGGAGGGGAAGCGGAGGAGATTGAAGTCACCAACAACAAGCCACGGGGCATCATCTGGTTGTGCGATCGATAGGAGCTCATCGAGGAAGGCTTGTTTGAGGGCATGGGTGGAGGGGGCGTAGATTTTGGTGATGGCAATGTCATGGGCACATGCAGTTGATCTTAGGATTAAGGTGGAGGGGAAGTTTAGGTGGGAGTGTGAGATGACCTGGAGAGAGGAGGAGTTAACGGCGGATATGCACTACTAGGAAAATGCTTATAGGTAGACATTTAGCAGTAGTGTTGGTTATATACCCCACGCTACTGCTACGTAGCAGTAGCGCCGGCCAAAACTAGCGCTGCAAGTGCACGTTAGCAGTAGCGCGTGTTTTCCCGGCAAGCGCTGCTGTTAATCGGCCACGCACTCGGCCCCCTGTTGCAGCTTTAGCTATAGCGCTGGGCCTCCTCCCCCTCGTTGCTGCTAAGCCCACCTCTGCTTCCCCCCTGCTCTGGCCCGCGCGCGTGCCCCTCTCTCTCATTCACTCTCACACTCACACGCTCACACTCACGCGCCCCTCAATCCCCCGCTCCAGCCGCCGCCCCCGTGTCCTACGCTGGCCGCCCTCCCTCGTGCGGGCCCTCCTCCCTCGCCGGCCGCCCTCCCCCGTGCTGGCCCTCCTCCCCCGCCGGCCGCCCTCCCCAGCGCCGGCCATCCTCGCCCCCCCCCCCCCCCGCCCGCGCCGGCCCTCTTCCACCGAGAGGTACTCCTCCCTCCTTCCTCCTCCACCTCCCTCCCTCCCTAGTTATAATTATTAGAGAGTAGTTATTTTGAATCCTATATAGTTGAAAAAATGTAGGTTCTTAGAATAATGTAGGTTATGATCGAACCCTAGCTAGGACAGATTAGGTAGTATGAACCCTAGTTAATTTGTATGAACCCTAGGTTTTTAAATTAGCTAGGTTTTAAAATTAGGACAAAATTTATCTAGGTTTTTAAATTAGGACAAAAATTTATCTAGGTTTTTAATTAGGTGTAGTTAATAGAATTTAGGTGTTTTAGGTGTAATTAACATAATTCTAGGTGTTTTAGTTGTTTTAGGTGTAGTTAACAAATTCTAGGTATTTATTTAGTTAAAGCAGTTGTTGTTATTTTTTTTAGTTAAAGCAATTTGTCCTCTTATATGCAAATTTGCAGTGGACATGTCATATTTTGAACATGTCACATTTTGGACATGTCATATTTTTCCGAGTGGCCTATGTTTTGCCAGAATGTCGATTCGTTTACGTTATGGCAAATTTCAGGCACTCGATATGTCCTGCTTTTAGCAAAGGTCATGCCGAATTTTGCAAAGTGTTTATTAATTTTGTTTTCATAATTAAGCATTTGTTCTCAACGTCGACGATACCTGGCCCGCATCCTCGTCGTCGACTCAGCGGAGGAGGCTTGCTTGATTATAGGGGCCATGTCCGGGACTGGGCTCCGCCTGGCTGGTACTGGGAGGTGCTACCTTCCGGGGCGCGCAGCTTGGTGAGGAGGCAGCCCGTCGTCGACCCAGACCTTATTTGGTGGCGGTCGCGTGGGCCAGTGACGGTGGGGAGGCCTTCGTCCACCGCAGAGGTGGTATCTCACCGTGTCAGCAAGGAGGATGAGCACGTCCGTCGCTACATGGTTGCATTGGAGGGCAGGTCCGACAGTACCTAGATGGTTCTTCAGGGATCTCACTAGAGCTATGATCCTGTGATGGTTCCTTCTCTTTGGGTGTCCACTGCCAGCGCCGATACCCGTCGTTCGCTAGGGTTCTAGCTGTATTAGTGATGTTATATGTATGATACAATTCGAGATGTATTAGTGATAATATTCGACGATGTACGGACGCAAGAGATGACTTAGTTTTATTATTGAATGCATGCTAATTTGAATACTAATTCGTTTTATGATTTAGTTTTGCTTATTGAATGCACGTCCGTTTCAACTATATAAACATAGGAAATGTCTGACGACGATAGCGAAAGGGAATTCGGTATGTGCGAATACTGCGAAGACAAGTGCGGCCAGTGCGACAGGCCTCACCTAGTTGGTGGTAGGCGCTTCAGCATCAAGCTGGATGAGAACTTCGAAGTGCATACAGTAAGTCACAACGACAAGTCTTTTTTCGTAATTAAGCATGACTTCTGCTTCTTTTGTTTCAACTTATAATTTAATTTTTTTACTACTCTACTAGCGTATCCCCTGCCATGCAAGAATATATGTCTTGGATAAGATTGGTTTCAGTACTATGGAAACTATGGAGGTAAAAAGAGTTAACTTGAGGACCGAGCATGGTTATAGTTTTCTCGCAAAATTATACAATACAGACACCTACACCCATTTTGAATGCAAACAATGGAGAGCACTATGCAAGGCTTATGCATTTGAGCCTGATATGCTTCTCACCTTTGATATTCATCCGGAAGATGATATTGAAGATAATATCAACATCTGGGTCGATGTGCAGATGCCTCCAGTTCTACCTTTATGTAAGTTTCTCAACCATATTTATGTCTTGGATATTGTTTATTCAAAAATAGTTGACAACTAATTTCTATTGACAGCTTATTTCCATTCAAGCAAACATGTCCGGCGCTTGGTAGACATGACCTACTACTTTCTCGGGGCTGAACTAAACTGCGAGGAGACAAGTCATTATGTTTCATGGCTTGAGGATCTTCATACTGTCGACAAATTATTTTTCTGGACTTAGAAATGTTAGTACTCAAAACATGCGACCAATAGTGTTCGTACTGAACTACGGTCACATCTATTTAGGAAAGATGGTAAGATTTTTGCTATTTGTCCTTAGTGCATCTTTTGCATACATTATTTTTTAAGCTAAACTTCATTGCTAAGTATGTTACTATGATGTTCTTCAACAGGGACTCCCGATGATAGTTGTGCCTCAGTGGATCGAAGCTAAAGGTCGCATGTCCATGGTTAGCATACGGCCAAGACTTCCTACATTGCACATGAGTGCATTCAGGATTTCTAGAAGCGAGCGAGTCTTAATAGTCAAAGACTGGAACAAAATTGTGAAGGATCGCAGAGAAGTACTAGGGGGCAGCAATCAGAAGTGTAGCCCACAATTAGGAGACAGGTTCATCTGCATGCTTCAATATGATGAATCAAGAGCGCTCCACATGTTCTATGCTATTTTACCTGAGAGAGAACAGTAGGAGTAATTAGCTATCTAGAATGAATTTCAAGATGATAATGATGTGCTACACTATGTAGCTATGATGATTGGACAATGTTGGTGGTAATGACTAGCTATGATGATTATTAGCTAGTGTCGGTGGTAATTTTCCCTTACTTGCAACTCCTATGCTGAATTAGAGGCTATGTTGATGCTACTACTAACCATTGTTGGTGAAGCAAATGTATCTGAATTTCCATCCATGAGTACTGCATTTGAATATTATTATTTTTAATTTCTAATTAGTTAGCTGTAGCGTGGGGTGGAGAAAGCGGCGCTACTAGTACATACGATAGTAGTAGCGTGTGTGGAGAAAGCTGCGCTACTAGTACTTAGCATATCTGCAGCGTGGGGTAGAAAACGCGCTACTGCTAATATTTAGCTGTAGCGCCATAGCAGTAGCGACGGCACCACGCTACTGGTATGAAAAAACCCACGCTACTGGTAAGGTTTTTCCTAGTAGTGATGGTGCCGCCAGCCGTGCCAAAGCTGGCAGCGAGAAGGCTTGATCGAGGTGGTGGGGTAAGAATGAGCGTAGCTTGGCGTCGGAGAGTTTAGATTCTTGCAAGAGGGCAATGTGAGGATTGATCGCTGGCAATTCAGATAGGACGGCAGCACACTTATCATCATCACCCAAGCCACGAACATTCCAGGAACAAATAGATATTACATCATTACTCATACCAGTTTTTCAGTCACCACAAACGGACGGCACATAGCTCGGCGGGAGTACATGAGTTCTACGATAGCAGCTGATACAGAGGTACGCCATACAAATTCAGAGATAAGAGGCAACAGATACAGAGAACAAAAGGGCGACGAGACATTTAACGCGTAGAACCTAACAAGTACGGACGTCAACTTCCAGTGGGCCCCCGACGTCAAGGGGCCAAGCATGGCTGGGCCGGTGATCATGGCTCGTCTTCATCACCAGAGGCAGCATCCTCGGAGGCAAGGATGGCGTCAAGGTGGCTGTCATCCGCACCACAGAGGAGCGCAATGGTGGCCATGTCTTCAGCAGAGGTGGGGGGCATCTGCTGCGTCAAGGCGAGCGTCCTGGATGCCAATGCCAATGGCTATGTCGACGTCGGAAGCATAGAGGCGAGCGGCCTTGGCTTTGACAGCCCTGGCGAGCATGGGGGGTACTTGGCCTCCTTGCCAGCAAGGCGCGCACTACGGCGCAGCTTGTCCTTGGAGACGGAGTGGTCACGAGCAGTCCAACGGCGCTCCTTGCGAATGGTGCTCTCATCGGTGTCAAGATCCTGGAGAGGGAGAGCTGTCTCCGTTGCAATAGTAGCCGTATTAGAGGCAGCAAAAGTTAGAGGGGTTGAAAGAACAGGCGACGGTGGGGGGAGAATTACCGTTGGCACATGAAGATTCTCCAGCGAAGAACATGAAGGTGGTCGGCACGGGGAGTGCAATGGCGGGCGGGGCGAACGCGGCAAAAGCCGACGTGCCAGAGGGCAGCACAGGACGGACAGCCGGCGCATCGGTCCCCATGTCAATGGGTAGAGCAGGTGGGTCAACAACAGCCACCCTGGGCAGCGGCCGGATGACGGATGGGGTCAGAGCAGAGCCCGGAGGTGCATGCACTGCGTCCAGGGAGTCGGTGGTGTCAGCATGCAGGACAGGGACATGCATGCCCTCGGAGCCGGCCGAGTCGTCATCAGAGACGACAAAGGGATCACGTGCAGAGCCAGGAGGTGGGGGGGCAGCCAACAGAGCGGGATCGCTCGTGGTGCCGCCAAGGGAAGCAGAGGGAGCACGTGCACCAGAGTTGTGGCGGCGGGCAACCGGCCTGGTACCGCTGTAGGTGGGGTCAGCACGCCATCCAGCCCTGATGGCAGAGACCACCGGGGCTATGTTATCATGAGAAAGAGGGCGTGGTGAGCCGCGCTGGGAAAGATGGGCAGAATCTCCATCAGAAGAGTTACCACCGAAGGGATTGGCGTCGGCGCCGTGGTGCCAGCGTGAGACTTCAAAAACCTTGGCTATTTTGATCTCATTGATGGGGGGAGCTGGATGACAAGGCCAGGAGGAGCCAGCTTGCCAGACTAGAGCAGGACGAGATCACGGACCGAGGTGTAGTTGATGTCGTGAAGGCAGAAGTCATCGACAGCGCAGATGTCACAGAGGAATGCGAGTGCGAAGCGAATGCCATCATTGTACCGGAGTTCATGTGGGAATTCAGAAACCTCGATCTCAGTGAGATCGGTGAAGATGGCAATGAATCGGTCGGCGTGCTCTACAGGCTCTATACTGACCACATTGCCCTCAAAATCAATGGGGCTGTGGCGGATGGCATCGTTGCGTGCGGCAGGAGTGTGGAAGGTGATGCAGGCGACCCTGCGCCAGGATCCGCCCATGATGAAGGCCGGGTTGCCGCAGGTGTGCTGGATAGCACGGCGGATGAGCGGGGTGGGGTTGGGATCGGGGTTCTGGAGGTGTGCGAAAGCGAAGCGGCAAGGGCAGTGGACAAGGCATGGAGGGGCGGCGACGAGTGGCATGTCACCATAAGGTGGGAGCAGTCCGGCGGCCCGTTCCGGGCGAGGCAGCTCCTTGTTCGGCTTAGAGTTCGAGACGTGGGACTCAGCTCTAGTGAACTGTGATGCAACAAAAATGTCGGAGAGGCGTTCTTGTAGGGCGTGGGTGTCGAATGGTGACGAGCTATTGTGGTTGGGGTCGTGGTGGGGTGTGGTGGGGGATGGGGGAGGTGCGGATGTGCGTGTTGGTGAGGGAGGAGCCAGGGGGGGCCCCGTCGGAGTTGACGGGGACGCCGTGGAGGACGAACGGGGAGGGGATGTAGACCGCGGGGAAGGGCTCCGACAGGATGATGGGGACCTCTCCGATCATGAGGGTGCGTGGAGCACGGGGCGCTGGCGAGGAGGAGCTTCTGGGGTTCATGCTGCGAGGACAGAAGGCTGGGTTAGGGTTTGAGGAAAAAACATCGGGGAGAGGAGGGAAGAGGGGCCAGATCCGGAGGTACCTGCAATCACGGCTGCGGTGGCCCTTCCGCCAGCAGCGAGCACAGCGGACGGGATCACGGCAAGCCTCGACGCAGTGGTCGAGAGCGAGGCAGCAGAAGCAGCGTCTCTTCTTGCGTGAGGAGTGTGGTGGATGAAAATGGTGATGGAGAGGGGAGAGAGGCCGGTGCGGAATATATATGGGGCGTAGCTGCAGATGGCTATGGGCATGGGGGAGGAGAGAAGGGCATCTCGATATGGGGTCGTCGTGGCGCTATTGGACCGCATGGGCGGCGTATCTTGTGGCAGCAGCGCGTGATCTGAAGCGCGTATCAGTGGTTGAGGCGACCTGGGCACATGGCGTGGTGATCGAGCCAGCGGGTTAGGCTGCAGGGCTGCTTTAGGCGCGATGATGATGGCTAGATGCTGGCCAGGAGTAGCTTGAGGGGTCGGCATGGGTGAGCGAGTGCATGACCTCGCGGACTCGTCGGTTCCCAACGCAGCGTTCTGACAAATAGTGGCAACAGTAGCTAGGCGGGGGAGACAGGGGGCGGCGCAGCGCCATCCGGATTAGACGCGGGTGGGGGGAGTGGGGTATCCCGATTTGACACAGACAGAGAGACAAAAGGGGGTGTCTGGGTTCTTGTGAGAGCGACGCACACATGCTCAGCCCCGCGTGCTGCGTACGGATCTTTTTGCAGATTTGGTCCGCCTGAAGCCGCCGCGCAGCCATCATTGTGCATGGGGTGGCCCCGGGGTTCCTGCATGGGTGAGAGGACATGCGGTGAGCCCGTGAGGGCGGTTGGGGGTGGGTCGTGCGTGTGTGGTTTGGGTGGCACGAAGGGGCCAAGGACGGACACAGAGCGTGGCTGCAGCGGGGTATACGAGAAAGATTTATAGAGCGCTAGGTGCCGGATGTTGTGAGAAATAGCCGAGTCAAGCTGGTCAAAGAGGAAGAGACGAAAGCCAGAGAAGTCAAGAGAGTTGGACCTAAGAATTTGAAACTTTGCCGAGCGGGAGAAGATGGCAGTTTTGAAAATGAGCTCATCTACCTTGATTGCATGGAAATCTTGTTTGACAGAGAAAAAGTGGTTTAAAGCTGACTCAACGAGAAGTTCATTAGGTTTAACAGAAATTGGCATAAAGGTTACCCAGAAAAAATGAATGTGTGAGGTGTAATGCATTTGGTGTGGGAGCTGATTAGGGTGATTAGCATGCAACATACGGTAAAAAAGCTAATAACAGGCCGAAAGCGTCTAACCTTAGGCAGGTCAAGGGCTGTTGACGGCTAGGGCGGCGATGCAGGGACGTTCGCCGTCGGAGAGGAGGACGTGGAGTCATACAACGGAGACTTGACCTTGCCAAACAGCGAGCGCCTGGTGGCACACAGCAGAGGCGGCCGTGGGAGGCGGATCAGCATGCCCCGTTTGTGGAAATCTCCCATGGATGCAATTAGGTTGGCAACTGCTGGGTTGGCAACGGTGAACGAGAAGCAAGAGTCTCCATCGTCCACAACGTTGAAGTGGAGGTAGCAGCCACCGAACAGACGAGCGAGAATGAGGGCCATGGAGTCAGCGGTAAGAGCAAACGGGAATTGGATGATGCGTGCATACATGCGGCAACCATGGAGGTTGTGGCATGGGTCGATGGTGACAGTCGATCAGAGTTGCATGGAAACCACGCCTTCGAAGTGAAGGCAAAGGTCTTCTGGAATTTGCATGAGGGTGGCAAGCGACAGGCATGAGGCAGCCGCGAGTGGCGTGGGTGGAAGCAGAGGGAGTGTTCTAGCGAAGGAGAAGGCACAGTTGCGGTGGCGGATCGTAGTTTGGGCTAGGATGATCTCCGCGACCCGTGAGGAGGCCACATGGAAGCGGAAGACGAGGGGGGAGCACAAGGCGACGAAGAAATCCACGGCACAGCCGCCAAGGGTAGCTTGGAGAAGAGCAGCAACGGTGATGGCGTCAAGGTGGCGGGTGGAGTACTCGAAGACAATGTAGAGGGGCGACGCCAGGTGCAACTCCGGCGTAGTGACTGCAAGACGGCAGTAGTAACTGCAGTCATCCTCGAACTCCAGGCCCATGGCGTTGCCACAGCCCAGGAAGCAGCGGAGAGCCACCTGCCCAGCTTTGACGTAGGTGAGGTCAAAGAAAGGCAATGGGGGTGGCGCAACAGAGGGAAGCAGCGCATCCAGAGGACTGATGGTGAGTGTGTGGTGGGGGGTGGGCGTGTGGCCATGGGGAGAGCTTGCGGTGACCGGAGTTTGGTCGGGGACGAGGTGGTTGGGGGCCGGAGGAGGGGAGGGAGGGGGAGGAGAGGCAAGCCATCATCCAGCGTCTGTTTATGTTTTTTCACTTTGTTGCCTTTAATCTTTTTGTTTCGTTCTTTCATTTTTTTTCTTTCAAATTTTAATTTATAAATTTCAAAATAATGCTAAAATTTCCAAATTCAGGAACTTTTGTTAAATTTGGTAGTAACAATTCTTATAATTCAGCTTGCTAAAGAAAACTATGATCATTTTTATAAATTCAGAATTTTATTTTAAAATCCAAGAACCTTTTATGAACTTCTGGAACATTGTTTTCAATTCACAAACTTTTTCTAAAGTCAAAAACATTTTAAAATAAACGGACTTTTCCTTAAATTTATGAATATTTTTACAAATTTATGAACTTAGTTCTTGAACATTTGCAAAAGCAAGAACAGTTTTTAATTTTTTATAAAAAAACAAATTCACAAACTTTTGGTTAAAGTCATGAAGATTGAAAAATTCACAAACGTTTTCTGAAAATAATTATTTATGTTTGACCAAAGTTTTTATAGTTCGAGGGCATTTGTTTTGATTATTGGAACATCTTATAAATTCCTTGTGCTTTTTTAAGTGTTTCTTCCTCCCTATTTTATTTTTCTTCTCGTATCCAGATAGGCAAAAGTTTGTGTATCCTTAATAAGGAACAGGACGTCCCTACGTTGCTGCACGCGCGGGGCATGGAAAGCGAGCTAATAAAACGAAATTGGTTCGTGGAGAACTGTTTGCGCACGATCTGCGACCGAGGCTTCCTCCCCAACAGTTATTCCTGCGTGCACGCCAGCGCTGCTATACACACGATGGTCAGTGGACGATTTGTGAACGACAATCAGATCAGCTCGTCCATGCACAACAGTAAAAGTGAAGTAGACGGCTGGATTTGGTTGTCGTTTCCTTGTCGTGCAGGAGTTTCGTCGGCATAGTAGTTTCGCGTGCACGCTCACTGTTGGTGCTTCCACGTAACAATCGTGCATGCGTCGGCTGCACCTTCGTCGTGCGTATAGCACCGCTGCTAATCAAAACACAACACCCGTGCGACGTGCGAGGTCTACTGTATGTCTACATGCCCACGTGACGAGAAGCCAATCCTTAATTCACAGGCATGATAGGAACCCATTCCAAGGTCGACACGTGGGCATCCATTCTGCGGTGGCAGGCACACGCCATGATTGCTTCGATCAGAGAAAAAGTAGCGAATCCCTGCTCACATCCCCCCGCCTGACCACTGCCTCTGTGCGTCTGGTTGCTTGCACAGCACTTGGACTGTAGCTCTTTACTTGACTCGCTGGTTGGCCATGGGTTGTCAGCTTACGCGGGCTGGAAAATTCAACGTACCCAAAAATTGAGTTTGGTTGGGGGCCAAATTTTCGGAGCCACGCCAAAATATTAGCTGGCAGTACAGTACAGATTCTAAGCCTAGGCACAATGGCTAGTAACATAGTGTAGTAACATGCCCATATTACTATTCTATGTTACTACCTTCATAGTGTGGTAACATGCAACACTTTATTTATTAGGCAGACACATCTTGCCTTGATATGTGTGATGTTACTCATACTACTAGTAACTAGCTATGTTATCACATGTCTCTTTTTCTTCATTTATTGTTTGCCACATCATCTATTTTATCTAGATATGTGTGATGTTACTATCTATATTACTCCCATTGTTGGTAGTTTAAGCAGACTCACGAGCGAAACGGATTCTCTAGCCAATATATTGGCGCGCCATGCTTTGGCAGGGCTGGCACAGGCGAAATCCAAATAGCCCTGTAGCGTCCGTGGTCAAGCCATACTTCTTTCGCCCACGGTCTAGTGCTAAGACAGAAAAGAACGTGTGCGACGGACGGGGCGGTTCGACGCACAGGGCTCACGTGTACCTGTGATGAACAAAGAATACAAAAAAATGGTAGAAAAATTAAAAAAAAATTGTTTTTTTGTATATTATCTTTCATGCAAAAAAACAGATTTTTTTGATTTTTTTAATATATTTTTGTGAATTTTCTCTTCAACGGATGCAGATGAGACTGGGCTCAGAAATGGATATCCAATGTGCAACAATGCTTTGTGTTCCTCTATGTCTACATGTGAGAACTTTAGAAGGAGGAAAATGGTGCACCGAGTCGACTATATATGCTAGACATCTGGACTGAGCTGTTCGAACACTCCAAGCCATTTAACGCGGGTTTGTATTTGTCTCTGTATGTTCGTTTTCTCACAAACCGGAGGATGTGGGGGTTTGCGGGAGTCCGGACCTCCGCCCCGTAGGACTCCGACAATTCTGGCCCACCCAAAATCGAAAAGTGGCCTCCGCATTTGAAGTGGTCTGCATTGTTTCCGCACCAAAACCACTGTTTCCTCACCGTTTCCACTCCAATAGCCGCTGCCCTCCACCCTTCCCGCTGATTTTTGCTTCCCCGGCCACATGAACCTGTACGAAAACCTGTTGCAATAGACGGAGGTGGACGATCTGGAGAAGGTGGCCGCCCGAAATATCAACTCAGCGACACGACAAGCCTACCGCCTCAATGTGAAGGCAAATGGTGGACATCGGCGGAGGCGGCGGGCGGCCGCCGCTATCACCATCCATGCACACACCGCCTTAGCTGGAGCAATATCAACTGTCCTACTTCTACGCCAATAAGTAGCTCGGCTAGCAGTCCCGGGCCTCCGCCGTCGGGTACGTGCCATATTGTGTCGACGTCAACGCGACGCCGCTCCATTTTTTGCAGACTCGGCATCACCTCAGCTTGTTCGATCGGGTGGAAGCGGACCACGTCAGTGCCCGCTCTCTGTTCGGTGATATGTCTCAACTGGGTGTGGCGTCGTATGCCGATGTGGACAGACAGTTGTTGGAGATGATACACGACAGAGGCGAAGATTGGTTTCAGGACAGACAAGTCGATGACTCAGAGACAAAGGTGCACGCCCAGTAGCCGGGCGCACAGACCCAGCAGTCGAGCACGTACAACCAGCCGACATGTACACCCAGCAACCGGACTCAGCCGAAGCAGGGCACATATGGCGACGACGAACTTGATCCGAAGGATTTGCTAGCCGATACAAAGAATAGGGGTATAGAAGAAAGCTTCAACTTGCGGGAGTATGAATTGTTGTGTGTTGCATGATTGGCCACTAGAGTCGATCTGATCCTTGGCACGGAGCAAAAGGGCGCGATATTTTGGTGCAATATTCATCCATGAGCGCAACCATATGCAACAAATTAACTCATCCGCGATTGTGGGATAAAGTCGCCCAACCATCGATGGTACATCATCCAAGAGGTTGTTAGCAAGTATTGCGGACATTTGAAACAACTAACTGGTCGGTAGCCAAGTGGTGCTCTAATCACCGAGCAAGTTGGTATATGTGTTGGTCATTTGGCTAGACATGCTCTATGTGTTGGTCATTTGGTCGAATATGCAACTTGCTGGCAATATCATTTTTTCTAGCCCTCTCGAGCATGCAACTTGTTCTTGAAGGTGGATAGGGAGAACTTCGGCCTCATGCATTGTTGGCTGAAGTTGAATGGCCAACCCAAGTGGCAACTATCCATTGCCAACTCCATCAAGACCGCTGAGATCGGCAACGGGAAAAGAAGCGGGTGATCCAACCGACCCAAGAAAAGAGCCACCCAAGAAGATTAGATGGGCGTTTTGGGGAAAGAAGTGGGAGGAGGAGAAGGAGAAGCAAGAAGGGAGAAGGGGGGGCAACCAAGATGACGGAGAGGTTCGAGGACACATCTTGACGAAGAAGGAGGAGGCATGTGGCAAGCGCTCTGATGTGAAGGAGGAAAAGAAGGGGGAGAGGTTTAACATCTTGATGGCGGAGACCAAGAAGAAGATCAACCTCGAAGAGTGAAGACCAAGCTCGAAAAGATGAGGGTTGAGCTTGCGGTCACTTCGAAGGATACCAAAGTGTTGACCATGAGGATGGACGAGTTGAAAGACAATGTGGCAATGACCGTGCGCACCGTCCGTGTCAAGATGTCGAAGCGTTTGGCAGTCGAGATGGAGGCGTCCGAGAAGGTGGCGAGCTAGAAAGAGGCGGATGCTGAGGAGTAGTCGGCGATAGAACGACCAAGGAGGCTTGGACAGCTTGCCTCACAGGGCAAAAATGCCTTTTTTTGCATGGACTGTAGGACTAAGACTTTTCTGACCGGACACATGTAAAAACTATGAACATCCGCCTCTTTTGGTTGTGATCGGGGCCGAGATCACTATTTCGGCCTTGTCAGTAAACTTTAGCACGATCTGAACCTTTCCAAAACAATTTAGCACAATTTGACCCTTTTGTCGAACGTCAAGGCATGTGACATTTCTATCCCACCTAGACAGGCCAAACTTGTCAATGTTTTTGGCCTGGCATGACCTGGTTGAGTAGTCGTTTGCCTGCTATGTGGCAGGCAGAAACGCCAAACTGGGGAGCGTTACCGGAAACGCCGCAGGCCCTGCATTTCTGTCCCGAGAAGAAATGTCAGGGCTTGGAGCGTCTCCCGTAACGCTTGTCCCGCGGCCACTTATCTATTTAGCGAAGAAACGCGACGAGTTTGTCTGTGTCTAGGTGGGTCAAAAACACCACAAGCCATTACGTTCCCAAAAGGGTCAGATAGTGCTAAAAAAAAGCTGGAAGGGTTCATATCGTGCTAAAATTTCCTCACAAGGTCAAAACAGCAAAAAAAATTGGCTTCAAAGGAGCTTTTTCCTGTGAGCCGAACATACTGCACTTTTTGGGTTCCATCTTCCGTGTTTACAAACCCCATGGATTCTGCCATTCTGGATGGATACTGACCCATGTTCGTGTGAGCCGAACGGGGAGCTTGAGAGTTGGCGTGCGTGTTTGGCTAGTCCTCCTACATAGTACTACTCGTAGCTAGTAGGACCGCAGCTAGACCAAAGCGTACGCCATTGTGGGTGACAAAAGCATGGACAGACGCGGTGCTGAAAGAGATAAAGGAGTGTCACAAAAAAAAAGGAGGAGGGCCGGGCTGCCCACGAGCAATCACTGAAGTCCAACGTCTGTCATTGAGTTGCTTGTGCAGGTGGAGTAGTTGCGTGTGCAGTAGTCAATACCGCATGCGGTCCATGAAGGAGCAGCACGTCAGTTGAGGCAGGGACTCGATCGTTGGCCTTTTCTCTGGTCGCTGCCACCGCAGCAGGACGCCCAGGTACGTGTCGATCATGGAGTGGGCTGTTGATCTTGTATGCGCACTGCTCGGCCTACTGGGAGCAAGCGAAGCGTGGTGAATGACCGGTCCTACAGCTATACGTATACGTATGCCGCTGGGGAAGTGAGAGAGAGTGGGGTCGGTCCTTCTGCAAGACACAGGTACCCGAGGATCGCATGGAGATGAAGAACTCATTCCTTCTTCCGAGCTTCCCTCGACCATGAACTCCCAACCAGCTCCTGCGTCTGGATCTCAAGGAGAGGGGGCGAGCTGGCCGAGACGGCACAAACGAAATAAACGCTGCGCTATTATTGGACTACATGTATATGACGTATGCAGGTGCATATGCACGACACAGTGACATACTCCTAGACAACTCTTGACATTATTGCTGATTCATAGACACACACACACACACACATTTGTCTGTGGACATGTCTACGTACAATAAGGCGACATTCCTCATTTGTTCTTCCCTACAACGACGCCCATTTCCACTCCCTAAATCCTTGCAACGTAGATCCTCACATAGTACACATACACCATACGATATAGGATCACACATAGTTCAAACATAGGACATAGGAGTAGTTCATACACATAACTTTCACCTTGCTGTCAACAACATCAGCATTTTTACTTAAAAATGCCGTACTATCCACATAATGAACATTAATGATTTTCACCATCTTTTTTTTGAACATTAATGATTTTCACCATCTAACAAACAACGAAAAGAAACACAATGCATCAATGACAAATCAATCACATTGTATCCAAAGCACATCACAAGCATATAACATCGGCGGAAAAACTCTCTAAAATAAACCATGCCGTTACATGGTTTCTTCCCGCTGATATAAACTCTGACCCTAACCCTAGTTCATCCATGCAACAGAATTCTCCAGGGTGTTTGGTGTTGCAAAAAAGAGTCTGATTTGGTTAAAATTTCAAAAGGGGGCATTTTGTGTTAAACTTTAAGTCCACTGTCAATTTTGTAAGAACATCCACCACGTGAGAGGCGGACTTTTAAGCATTGAGATGTGCCTTGCAATAAATAAAATAGTCCCGAGTCATACAGGATGGAAATCTTCTACCTATCTACAGATTATTATTGTATTATTATTATAAAAAAATGATAGAAAACGGACAGTCGATAAGCTAATTGGTGGCTGACATGTCAGGTTAGTAGAATAACTTAGGTGTTAAAAACAATGTCATTGTTAGACTGCTTGAACATGTACTCGAAAAGTTGTAGTTTATGTTGGTGGGGTTTCTTTCCATAAATTGAAAGAAGGGGGTATATTTTTAAAAATCCAACTTAAAACAACATGAAACCAAATACATGATGTTCATTCATATGTGCTAAAATATCTCCACCTTGGATCTGTGTGTTGTCCAGATTATTATGATGTCAGAAATGAAGAATCTAATTGACGAGTTGAACAAAATCTCAATCTAAAAGGCAGCAAAGAAACAATATTAAAAAAAAAAAACAGCAAATATTTTACAAAAGGACAAAGTGAAAAATTCCCATGCAACCCATATTTAAATAAAAAACTAATGGGAATGTGTTTTAGAGAACATATTTTAGGGAACAAAATGGGAACATATTGTATATTTAATTGTGTAATTATATGGTTTGCTCTAGCTAGCATTTACACATCACGATGTATGCTTGCTCCTAAAGAGAATATGTCTGCATGATACTCCAAAAAGTGTTCTATCCTAAGCTCTAATTTGTGTTCAGTAGTTGAGGCAAATATCACATACCTACATTTTCAAGCGTTCTAATTCGAACAAAATAGGACCAACAATGTCTCTTTTTTGTTTCTTTTGGGGAATATAACTTTTATAGTTATGTACGCGGTGTTGTAGTACAAAAAATGCTTTCGGAGGCCGAGCTCCATGGAGGCCTCCATTGCAAAATTCAAAATTCATATATTTATATCTCAAAAATTTCTAGAAAAGAATACAGATATGCATGGAGGCATAATGTACATATCTGTGTAAATTTTCAGAACAAAAATATGTTGAAATGAGGGATGCGCGAAAAAAATATGGGGCTTTTTAACACATGATACTGTTCATCCGCAAAGTCCAAAAAATTGTCTTTTTTATAGGTCACATTCAAGGTATTTCATCCTGAATTTTTACACGCATATACATTACATCCTTGTATACTTGCTTTTTTCAAATTTTTTGTTGAAACCGGCAAGTTTGAATTTTAAACTTTTCAAAAATAAAGGGCTCCATGGAGCTCGGTCACCAAAACGGCCTACTTGTAGTAATAATCTAGTATATCTCGTCATTTTAAATTATGGAGGGGTGTCAGCGGTACTTGTATCATTTTGTGCATAATAATGCAAGCAATTGTTTTGTTAGCATAGTCGAACAAGCAACAGATAACTTATAATCCAAATGGCTCTAATTTAGATATAAAGCAATTCAATTTTAGACACACATATCTCGATTCATCGTCATCACATTTCTGTTAAAAATAAAACACACAAAGTTGTTCCATCTATCTACTATCATCGATCGATGGTACAAAAGCATCATCCAACACACTCTCTTCTTCCTCCTTCACTTTTCCCCTGGCTGGCCAAGCCATACTCCCAAGTCCTCACCACATCGCCTAGCATCCAGCCTATATATCCCGCCCCGCAGCGCAGCACCCATCACAGCAGCGCCCAGACGCACCCAGCCCTCACCTCTTTCTTCTCACCACCGGGCCGCCATGCGCCCTAGCCTCTTTTTCTCACCATAGCGGCTCCCTAGGTGTGGAGTGTGAACGAGCTCCTGGCCTTCGCCTCTGTCGTCAAGTCCCACCGACAAGACAAGGCACTCGCTCCGCCCTCTTCTTGCACGTACGTCAGCCGCCCGCGCTCCGTCGGATAGTACTGGAAGTGGAAGGTATCCGTCCGCCCGCTCCTTCCTAAGAAAATAATACTGTACGTTTTTGAAAGATAGGCATATATAGGAGAAGTAGTACGTAGTAATTTTCTGGTCGCTAGCATATACGTATATAGCATGGATGTTTGGACGATTTTGCCGCCTCTGGATTTACTGTATTAATTGCTTCTCTTAATTAGCACGCGGGGCCTCCTCCGGGTACGGTATTCTCATTACTATACTATATATATCGTGGTGCCCCTCGCATAAACCCTCTCCGCGCTAGCTGCATCCCACAGCGCCCACACGAAATCTGATTTGTGGACCAGGAACCTTGCATGTGCTTAATTTGCACAACCAATGGCCGTTGTAGTTTCATTCATCCATACGCGAGATGAAGCTCATGTTCACCCTTTGGTGGGATCTTGCAGCTCTTTCATGTTTTTTTACTCTTGGCATGCATCTTTAGTCCTCCCATCTGCACGTTAATTAACCTTTTTTTTTCTCAACCTCTTGCAGCAGTTCCGTTTCATATCTTGAGTTTATCTATCTATCTATATACATCAACCCAAGAAGATGTCGGTGCTTATGTTAGACGTCGTTACCAGTATTAACCCTCCATGCATTAGCGCATCTGGGCACCGGTTTTGTTGCTTATTTCCGTCGAAGAACAGTCCTAATAATAACAAATGAGCATGCATGTTGTCCAAGGGGCTATATATGCTTGTTAGGGTTAGGCTCCCGGGCGGAAACCAACAGTTCACTGGAGAGACAACCAAGTGGACCTTGCTATAGTTCGATTGGTTAATGTGGAGGGACCGTTTCAACCTATGGCGTTCGCGGATGTATCTATTGATAACTTTCCATGGACGGCATATGCTCATGGATATTTCTTGGTCCTTGGAGCGCCGGTCATCAACCCTGCGAGGGCTCCCGGTGAGATTAAGTACGTAAAAAGACACTTAAATTTCAATTGACTTGCATTGGACGACTTACACTAGTATAGTAGTAGTACTAGCTAGCACTATACAGTACCATTTAGTTTACTGAAGCTGGGCCTTTTATGTTTCTCTCAGCGGCGCCTTCTTTCGAAATAATGTTCACTACCTACAAGGGGATTTCGCACTTCAGCATGGAATGTCCGGTGGACCAGTTACTATGGGAAACAGAGTCATTGGAGTCAGTACCGCAGTTGCGTGGGGACCGAGCGTCATTATTTCCCTGCATACTCTACACATGACACTTATGTTTTGGTGTGGTCTTAATGTAAGAATTCCAGATCGATCGACTTCATTTTTCCTTTGAAGCAGGGATTTCAATTTTTTTTTACACCGTTTATAGGCTGTTTCTAATCCCATGTTTTTAGGACGGAGACCCTACTATTGATGAGATGCTAGAAATGCTTGCTGCTGGTGCCGCCTAATCAGTTCCACAATTTCAAGTAAAATCAAGGTACTTCCTCGGTTTAAATGTATTTTTTCATCAGTCAACCATGCGTCCATGCACTAGCTGAAAGGAAGTAAAGCATCTAACTTGCTATGAAATAACAGTCCGAATATTTATCGTTAATTAGTCACGATATTTCCTAATGCAATGTAGTATGATATAGACTTATGTTGCTTACTTGGACAGATGGGGAAAATATCTGTTCGCTTATCTTGTCTTGTTTTAAACCTTCAAGCTTAGTAAGAAGTGGCATGTCAGCACACATTTGAAAGGGATCGATTACACGGAAAGATGAAACTATAAGAACAGAAGTGTTATGCTTATATTGAAAGAAAGTGAAATGCCAAAGTGGCTACATCTGCTCTGTTTGTCATACAAAACATAATCAATTTCAAGTTTTGCTCATACAGTGGAAAACTATTTCAATTACATAAGAAAGATGACAATAGCAAGAGAACGTATAGATGATATTTATTGGATTTCATTCGTGAGACAACAAAAATTGTTGGACAACTCAGGTTTGGTAAAATGGCACTAATTTTGGCTCGATTTGCACAAGAGAACACAATCCTAGGCTCGGAGCATATAGATAAAGGTAGATATTTCCATTCTCATTCAGACTAAAGATATATGTGGATATATCTATCTTTAGTCTGTTTGATAAACAAACGTACCTTCCTTTTTCAATCCGATGATATTGTTATGCGCCCATATGATCATTCCGATGTGCAAATATTTACCCGAACCCGCAAAACAAAATCATAATAGAAAAAGAGTTATACTATAAGAGTAGTCCAAGTTATTAAGAGATTAGCAAACAAAAAGAATCTCTGCAATTAGATTATTTCCTAAACAAAGTGATTTATAGCATTCCATCTGAAGATAGGAACATGCACCGTACCAAAATATATGTGATGTTAGTAAGCACTATCAGACTGAAGGTATGGATGAATAAAGAAGAAGCAAAACCTCTTGACTGAGTACTCAAAGCGAAAGAATGGAAACCACGGCAGACGGGATTAGGCATTTACAGTAAGTAGACCTGCGATCGAATTAGTATGCACCAATTAGTTTTTTTTTTATGCTGGAGCTGAAATCACACTATATCTGCAGCTTACACTCTCAATTCTCGCAAGGACGGGGAACAATCATAAGTTCAGTTAAGTAAGAAGATGTAGAAACAACAATGCTAATAATACCACCATATATTTGAACCACATGAGAGACCAGCCACTCGAAAACCAAGGCTACACCTACAGTATAGAGAAGCAATACATCATATTTCTCTCCAATTAAAAGCGCAGAAACAAGGTTGCTAATTTGCAAAACATTGACCTGCTTGTTGAACGGCCGGAGGTAGCTGGTCAAGCTTCCAAGCAGTGGTGGTGGTGCTTGCTATGATCAACATTACACCATTAAATAACATGACAAGCAAATTTGCTCTGAAATATGTGAACAGTTATGACATTTTTTTATGGCGACTATGGTTGCTTACTATCACAGTTGCATAGCAAAAAACCGAAACTTCCTCTTGTATGTTAAGCTACATAATGAAATCCCATTGCAGTGTCGCGGTTTTGAACTAGTTTGAACTACACTTATTTTGGATTGGAGGGAGTAGACAAAATTAGATGAAGAATCAGTGTATATGTCTGAACTCAACAGTAGCTACCGTGATCACTTCATCTTCTTTTCTATCCGAGTAAACACCCAACCCAACTTCATTCCTACATGCCCAAAGAAAATTAGAACAAGATAAGTGTTCTTGCTAGAGCACTGCTAAAAAGTATTATGAACAGATCTAGTGCATGTATGTCCGCACATAGCCTGTGTGAAAGCAATTATTTTGCATCTTCTTATAGAAATTTATCACTATGCACAATTAGCAAAAAAAAAATTAAGCTATAGGATTGCATATGGGCAGCAAACGGACAGGGAACCTTCCCTGAACGGGGACAAAGAGGACGTTACTCCCTGGGAGGCTACTAAGATTCAATTCGACTAATATATAGATATGATAATAGAGTTTTTATGTGTTTTTCTAAGAAAATGGTGCATCAATTAGTAAATATATGTAGATATGATAGTCTATGCGTTATGCATATGTCTAATGTATCTTGTTTCATAATTGTATTGCTGTAAGTATCATCTGTCTCTCATGCTTCTCCTCTTGCCATGTTTTGACCAGGAATGAAATATCAGCAGTGGCATGGAGTGCTTGCTTGTTGCGTTGCTGAATCCTGGAGTCGACTGGAAGATGGTTTATTGTTATTTAAAATTTTATTTTCGAAGCTGCTGGAGAGATGTGTTAAGTTATTCGTGTCATGTCAGTTTGTGTATTATTCATGTACGAGGCTACATTACAATGTTAAGTATTGTTATTTGTTGTATGTATGTATCAATGTATCGGACCGATTGTGAGTACTTTGAGCTGATGTGATTCATCGGTACCTTTTTTTGAAAAGGAGGGTCACCCCCGGCTTCTGGGCAAAATGGACAAAACTGACCCAAAGTCGAAACAAATTACTAGTAGAAAACTGGGCTTTGGTCACAGGGCAATATTCACATTAGTCCCGGTTCAGTCACGAACTGGGACTAATGTGAGCATTGGTCCCGGTTCGTGCGGCCAGGGGCCTGCCGGGCCTCGTGGGGGCATTGGTCCCGGTTCGTCCGGCCCCTTTGGTCCCGGTTGGTGGGACAAACCGGGACCAAAGGGCCACGCTCCTAGCCCACCACCCTTTAGTCCTGGTTCATACCACAAACCGGGACTAAAGGGGTGGTCCTAGTTGCGGCCAGTGTTTAGTCCCACCTCGCCAAACGAAGGGTGCTCACACCAGTTTATAAGCCCGTCCCTCTCTGCCTTTTAAAGTGAAAATAGATGCCCATATACAGGGAATTTGACCTAAATTCACAGTAAATTTCATAGAAATTTATTATGAATTTAGGTTGAATTTTCTCTATAAGCACATCTATTTTCATTTTTTTATATTTATAAAATAAATAAACCTTAATAAAATAAATAAAACTAAATAAACCTTAATAAAATAAAATAAAATAAACTATAGTAACTACAATGAATAAACCTTAATAAATTAAGTAAAAATAGCAGCAGTAAAATAAATAAAAATAGCAGCAGTAAAATAAATAAAAATAAAATAATTAAAGTAAAATACATAAGTAATTAGAAATAAAATAAATAAGTTTTTTGTTGTAAGTAGAAACAAAACAAAACAAATAAAGCAAAAGAGAAAAAAACAGAGGAAAAAAATTATGCCACCTACTGGGCCACCATGGCCTGAATACGACTAGAAACCCATCCATGGGCCAGGATTCAGGCCCGCAGAAGGCCCAGTAGGCCCACAGGCAAATAGTGACAGAATAGGCCCGTAAGCCTGCATTTGAGAGGAGCTCGAAGTGGTCAGCGCAGCTGCGCTTATAAACCACTGTCGAAGCCTCCCGGCTAGCGAGGTGGGACTAAACATCCCACCGCACCGGCGCCAGTTCCAGCACAAGGCCTTTGGTCTCGGTTGGTGCCACCAACCGGGACTAAAGGGGGCATTGGTCCTGGTTCGTGGCACCAACCGGGACCAAAGGCCTTTAGTCCCGGTTGGTGCCACGAACCGGGACCACTGAGTTCCCTATATATACCCCATCGCCACAGCAGAGCACTCCAGAGTGCTCTGTTTTTTCTGGCCGGCGAGGGGAGGGCATTTGGGTGCTCTAGCTCACCTCCTATGCACATGAGGTGTTCGATGAAATGTCTGAGCCACACTAGTTAATCTTTGTCCTCTCGAAACTCGACCTCCGAGCTCCATTTTCCCCGAGATTTGTCTAGGTTTAGCGGTCCGTCACGTCCCGTCCCCGTCTTCACCGCCGTCGATCGCCCGCGCCGATCTCGTCGCCAGCACCACCGTGGTGAGCCTCTTGTTCTTATCTTCTTTCTGAAAGGAAAAAATTCTTACTTTAGATAGTTACTTGTCTAATTTTGTTACTTTTATTATTCCTTCTTATTACATAGTGCGATGGTTTTGGTATCCGCCCCCGTCGGCCCTCGTCCTGTCTATGATTCGGATGTGGTATATATTATCTTTTTATAACTATTTGGTTCATTTATTGTTTATGACAAATATACCGACCAACGTGACATAGATTTTATTTATCTAGGAGGTGGTTGAACCGGAAATTCTAACCGACCCTATTGTCGAGAGGTTAAATTTAGTTGAAGAAGAAAAACAATTATTTGAAGGAAAAAAAATTGAGGAGGAGAAGATGATATTGGAGTTGCATGTTGCGGATGTCGTCGATGATCACAAGATCAAGATGGATGCAATGCGCTTGAAGATTAGAAAGATTAGAAAATATGCCATTCATACTGAGGCTTGGTATCATTATGCCGTTGGATCAATTGTTACCTTAGTTGCGATTATGATCGCATTTGTTTTCGCATTGAAATGTTTTACATAGTTTCAATGTATGGTTTAATTAATTAGATGCTCTGGAGAGCTATATGTATGTTGTTAGATGAGAACTATGTATGTACTTTGGTTTTAATGTGATGATGAACTTCTATTAATTTGGTCACTTAATTATCTATTCATGATGTTCTGTAATGGTTTTTGACACACTTAATTATATATAATGCACGCAGATGAACCGGCAATGGATGTACGGTGACAGACACACCTCCGAGTACATTAAGGGCGTGCATGATTTTCTCGAAGTGGCTGAGGCAAACAAGCAGAATGGTTTTATGTGTTGTCCATGCCCTATATGTGGGAATACGAAGTCTTACTCTGACCGGAAAATCCTTCACACCCACCTGCTTTACAAGGGTTTCATGCCACACTATAATGTTTGGACGAGGCACGGAGAAATAGGGGTTATGATGGAAGACGGCGAAGAAGAAGAGGACGATGACAACTATGTGCCCCCTGAATACGGTGATGCTGCAACGGGGGAAGCTGCTGAAGATCAAGAGGAACCAGACGATGTGCCCAATGATGCTGCAAGGGGGGAAGCTGCTGAAGATCAAGAGGAACCAGTGCCCGATGATGATGATCTCCGCCGGGTCATAGTCGATGCAAGGACGCAATGCGAAAGTCAAAAGGAGAAGCTGAAGTTCGATCGCATGTTAGAGGATCACAGAAAAGGGTTGTACCCCAATTGCGAAGATGGCAAATTAAAAAAACTGCCACCTATTGGGCCACCACGGCCTGAATACGACTAGAAACCCAACCTGGGCCAGGATTCAGGCCCGCAGATGGCCCAATAGGCCCACAGACAGCACAGTGTGACATTAGGCCCGTAAGCCTGCATTTGAGAGGAGCTCGAGAGGGCAGCCGCAGTGGGGCTTATAAACCACTCCGAGCCCCTCTCAACTAGCGAGGTGGGACTAAACTTTTGGCCGCTGGCAGCGCAAGGCCTTTGGTCCCGGTTGGTGGCACCAACCGGGACTAAAGGGGGCATTGGTACCGGTTCGTGGCACCAACCGGGACCAATTCCCCCCCTTTAGTCCCGGTTGGTGCCACCAACCGGGACCAAAGGCCGCCGCTTCCCGCCCTTTGCGCTGCTGAAAAGGGACCTTTGGTCCCGGTTGGTGGCACCAACCGGGACTAAAGGGTGGCATTGGTCCCGGTTGGTGCCACGAACCGGGACCAATGCCCTTGCTATATAACCAGGACTTGTGAAAATTTTACATCTCCCTCGCCTCCCTCGCCAGTTGCCCCCGCCACCACGCTGCCCAAATCGCTCGCGCGCTCCTCGTCGCCGTCTACGCCGCCGCCAACGCCGTCGCCTCCCCGAGCCCGCGCCGTCCTCGTCACCGGCATCCCTCAGCCCGCCGTCCTCGTCGTCCCCGTCGCCGTGTGCCTCCCCGAGCCCACCCCTCCACGTCCCTGTCGTCGCCTGCCGTCCCGAGACCGCCGTCCTCGTCACCGCGTGCCGCCCCGAGCCCGCCGTCCTCGTCGCCGGACTCCTGCCATCGCCGCCCCCCTCGAAGTGAGCCCCCCTTTCCCATGGTCCCGATCGAGCGCCGCTCTTGCGCCCGAGTGCCCCTTGCTCTCTGCCGCCCCTGCTCCATGGTCGCCGCCGGCCCCGACGCATTGAAGAGCAGAAGGAGAGGAGAGGAGAAGGAGTGGAGCAGCAGCAAGACGCCGTCCAATTTTCTGAAATGTCTGAATTTTTTTACAGATATGAACAATGCATATAGAGGGTGTTTGATCAAATGCTAGATAGCTTTGGGCATTTTTAGAATTTATGATATTTTTTGTGGTGAGGTACTGATGCAAGACAAAGGTGATGGCAAAATTTCAGAATTTTTGGATTGGTTTAGAATAGGTTTTCAGCAAGGAATTTGAATCTGGTTCAAATTTCATTTGAATGGAATTTGAAAATTTTGAACTATGGATCAGAAGGTTTTTGGTGAAATGGAGTGTGGGTACTGTCATGAAGTTGGAGTAATTTTTGTGGTTGTAAAAGAGTTAGGAAAATTTAGAATGTGCTAAATATGTCAAAAAATGTTTTTTTGTTCATATACACAAAATTTTTATATATGACTATGGATATATGAGCAATGATGATCCATGGATGTATGCATTGATATATATGAGAAACGATGTTCATAGAATATTTACCAAGTATATATGTATTTTTGTTCATAGCATTTTTTCCATTTATATATGTATGTGGCTATAGATGGATATATATGAGAAATGATGATCCATGGAAAAGTTTTATATATGCAAAAGTTACGTTTTTAGAAAAATTTTATATATCTAGCTAGGAAAGGAAGAAGAAGAAAAAGAAGGAGAGGAAAAAGGAAAATAAGAAGAGGAAGAAAGGAGAAGAAGAGGAGAGGAAGAAGAGGAGAAATAAATAAGAAGAGGAAAAAAGAAGAAAAAGAAGAGGAGAAGAAGAAAGGAATAGAAGAAAAGAAGAAAAAATAGAAAAAATTCTATTTTTTCTTCTTCTCTCCTCTATTCCTTTCTTCTTCTCCTCTTTTTTTTCTTCTTTTTTTTTCTTCGATCTTCTCCTCTATTCCTTTTCTTCTTCTCCTCTTTTTATTTCTTCTTCGTTTTCTTATGTTTTATCGGGTCTGTCGTTGTCGATATACCCCTCTCCCGATAACTTCAACACGAGGGGGGGTCGATATACCCCCTCCCCGCTGATAATATTATTTTCCCATGTACGTATGAAAGGTTTGAGATCACAGCAATCGCGCGCGACGGCCAACCGATTGAACCCATCCGGACAAAGGATGCATTTGCTGCTCAGTGCGGGGTTCTAGTTAGGGACAAGATCCCGATCAGCATCCAGCAATGGTATAAGCCTAAGAAGGAAGACCCTGAGGTGTCTTATTGTTGGGTATCGTAGCATAATTTAAAATTCTCCTACGCATCACCAAGATCCATCTATGGAGTATACTAGCAATGAGGGGAAAGGAGTGCATCTACATACCCTTGTAGATCGCGAGCGGAAGCGTTCCAATGAACGAGGTTGATGGAGTCGTACTCGCCGTGATCCAAATCACCGATGACCGAGTGCCGAACGGACGGCACCTCCGCGTTCAACACACGTACGGTGCAGCGACGTCTCCTCCTTCTTGATCCAGCAAGGAGGAAGGAGAGGTTGATGGAGATCTAGCAGCACGACGGCGTGGTGGTGGATGTAGCGGGATCTCGGCAGGGCTTCGCCGAGCTTCTGCGAGAGGGAGAGGTGTAGCAGGGGAGGAGGGAGGCGCCCAAGGCTGTTGTTCTGCTGCCCTCCCTCCCCCCCTTTATATAGGCCCCCTGGGAGGGGGGCGCCGGCCAGGAACCCATCTGCATGGGGGGCGGCGGCCAGGGGGGAGACTTGCCCCCCAAGGCAAGTGGGGCGCCCCCACCCTAGGGTTTCCAACCCTAGGCGCAGGGGGAGGCCCATGGGGGGCGCCCCAGCCCACTAAGGGCTGCTTCCCTTCCCACTTCAGCCCATGGGGCCCTCCGGGATAGGTGGCCCCACCCGGTGGACCCCCGGGACCCTTCCGGTAGTCCCGGTACAATACCGGTGACCCCCGAAACTTTCCCGGTGGCCGAAACTTGACCTCCTATATATAATTCTTCACCTCCGGACCATTCCGGAACTCCTCGTGACGTCCGGGATCTCATCCGGGACTCCGAACAACTTTCGGGTTTCCGCATACTCATATCTCTACAACCCTAGCGTCACCGAACCTTAAGTGTGTAGACCCTACGGGTTCGGGAGACATGCAGACATGACCGAGACGCCTCTCCGGTCAATAACCAACAACGGGATCTGGATACCCATGTTGGCTCCCACATGTTCCACGATGATCTCATCGGATGAACCACGATGTCGAGGATTCAATCAATCTCGTATACAATTCCCTTTGTTAATCGGTATGTTACTTGCCCGAGATTCGATCGTCGGTATCCCAATACCTTGTTCAATCTCGTTACCGGCAAGTCTCTTTACTCGTACCGTGATGCATGATCCCGTGACTAACTCCTTAGTCACATTGAGCTCATTATGATGATGCATTACCGAGTGGGCCCAGAGATACCTCTCCGTCATACGGAGTGACAAATCCCAGTCTCGATCCGTGCCAACTCAACAGACACTTTCGGAGATACCCGTAGTGTACCTTTATAGTCACCCAGTTACGTTGTGACGTTTGGCACACCCAAAGCACTCCTACGGTATCCGGGAGTTGCAGGATCTCATGGTCTAAGGAATAGATACTTGACATTGGAAAAGCTCTAGAAAACGAAACTACACGATCTTTTATGCTATGCTTAGGATTGGGTCTTGTCCATCACATCATTCTCCTAATGATGTGATCCCGTTATCAATGACATCCAATGTCCATAGTCAGGAAACCATGACTATCTGTTGATCAACGAGCTAGTCAACTAGAGGCTCACTAGGGACACGTTGTGGTCTATGTATTCACACATGTATTACGATTTCCGGATAACACAATTATAGCATGAACAATAGACAATTATCATGAACAAAGAAATATAATAATAACCATTTATTATTGCCTCTAGGGCATATTTCCAACACTTATGTCAATGATATGCAGAAAGATGATCTTTGGACTGAGCTGAAGGCAAATTTCACCCTACCGCCAGAGGAGGATCCGGAGAAGCCAGTTATAGAGCAATTAATCAAGTCTCATGCTCTTAAGAAGATGGCAGACCTATTCAGGAGGTGGAAGAATGAGCTGAAAACGTTTGTCGACAAAGAAGAGACACCAGAATTCATCGGCCGGTATGAGAAGATCAGAGATCACTGGCCCGCATTTGTGGCCCACAAGACATCGGAAAAGAGTAAGAAGATGTCAGCGACAAACAAGAAGAATGCTGCAAAGAAGAAGCTTCACCATCGCACGGGGTCAGGTGGCTACCTCAAAGCCCGACCTAAGTGGGCCAAGGCTGAGAATGATCTGCTTGAAAAAGGGATCGAACCACAGACAATGAACTGGACAGACCGTTGCCGGACTTGGTTCTTCGGGGCTGGCGGAACCTTGGACCCTGTATTAGGGAGGTGCGTTTGGACGAACGAGCTTTTGAGAATACCAGTCAAGAAGATTCAGCAATATATCGATGCAGCACGGCAAGGGACGTTCGTTCCAGACAGAGAGAACGACGAGCTCACAATGGCCCTCGGGAATCCTGAGCACCCTGGACGGACACGAGGCACGCCAGGCTCCGTTCCGTGGAAGGCTGGTTTTCCGGACGCGAGCGGTTACAAAACCCAGGAGAGGAGGAAAAAAGTGGAGTAGATCCAAATTCAGAAGTTGCACGAAAGGGTTCAAGCGCTAGAGGAACGAGACGGCAATCAACATGCCGAAACTGCCCCCGAAGCTACACCGCCATCTCAGCGGAGAAGCAGCGTGGCTTCCACCGAGTTGCTTCAGCTGGAGCATGCGGCTCCTGCTAGCTACCCCGTGGATGCTATCACGGAGTCTCAACATTGCCACCTTATGGCGGAATGGCAGAACTTCAAAGTCAAGGCGGCTGTTGGCTCTGTTTTACCTCCTGAACCCGGCGCAACCTAACACTGCCGGCCGATTCTAGAAGGATATGCTAGGGTGATGGTGGATGAAATAACGGAGGGATTTGAGGAGCTCCAGCTTGACCACCCTACCGGTGAAGGGGAGACTCGGCTGGGTTCTGCTCTGAAGACTCCATGCCTATGGCGGAAGGAACTCATCAAGCTTCCGAACTGGATGGCTCCGGCGAGTAAGGGCACTCCGCCTCCTCCTCCGGCGAGTGATCAGGGCACTCAGCCTCCTTCTCCGGCGCGTGACGGCACTCCGCCTCCTTCTCCGCCAGCGCCGGCGCGCCAGAGCAGCCAGCCTCCTCCTTCTCTGCCTCGTCAGCAAGGGCGGAAGAGACCCGCCGCCGCTGCGGCTGCTCCGGCGCGTCGTAGTCCTTCTTCTCCGCCTCGTAAGCAAGGAAAGAAGACAGCCGCAGCCGCTCCGTCTGCTCTGCCGGCGTCTAGCAGTACAGCTGCCAGAGGCGGGAGGCAATACAGATTCGGTCCTTCTCTGAAGACTCCAGAGAAGTTACCATACGAGAGGACCGAGGAGGAGAACGCGAAGATCGTGCGAGCCAAAGTGAAGAACTTCTTTGAAGGGGTGAAAGCAAAGAAACATCCACCTCCGGAGGAGAAGGTAGATCCGGTGAAAGCAAAGCGCACTCTGGTTGCCCTGACAAAACCACCAAAGTCTCCGCCGAGAGGCAACTATGAGCGCATTCTTGCAAAGACATATGCCGACGCGGAGCGGTCGGGAAGTACTGTCAGTGATAAAAGGTTAAAAGAACGACGAGCTGGGAAAAAAATTGCCCAGCTCGGCGAACAAGCGAACCAATCGTGCCCCCCGCTCAAGGTGTCAAAAGACATCGTCGCTAATGATCCGAGTATGGTGCCCGGTTATAGCAATCTTGGAGATTACCTGCCCGACGATGTACATTATGAAATCATGGAGGTGGACGAACACAAATACCATTACGGGAAGCCTCTCGTCAAAGATGAAAGATCTCTATCAACGATGATGCGAAGACTACATGATTGGTACATGAAAACCTGCAGAGAGTCTGATGGGATTGGTACTTTCACACTGAGAGTTAAACCGGAGCATGACCTCGTTGGAATTGATCTGCTGAATGTTCCATTTGAGGATTTCTTCCAGTTTTACAATCAAAAGGCCCTCGATAAAACAACGATCACTTGCTACTGTCTGTAAGTAGTACTACTTCTGTCATTAAGTCTCTCTATATAGGTCAGCTCTTTCATTGCATGTATTTATACTTATCCTCACTATATTATGCAGATTGAAGATCGCTGAATTGAAGAAAAGACAAATCGGTGATATTGGGTTCATTAACACAAATCTCATAGATGCATATACGGTTGAAAAACATCCCAAAGAAGCCGAGGCCAACTTGCTACAATCGTTGGTATTAAATCAAAACAAAGATATAATACTCTTTCCTTACAACTTCAATTGAGTGTTACTGTCTTGTGCATATTCGGTTTCCCTTATTAGTCCAGGTTATGGTAATGTAATTAATGACTTATGCATGCATGCGCAGTTTCCACTATATTCTCCTAGAGATTAAGCTTGAGCAGGGAGTAGTAACCGTCTTAGACTCGAGACGAAAAGATCCCCAGGACTATGCGAACATGACTCAAATGCTCGAGAAGTAAGTTAAATCGATCATTATCCACCATATCAGCAACTTTGTTCATTTCCTGATATCAAGTAATTGTTTTCTTTGTCTGGCAGGGTTTGGAGAAAATTCACCTCAAAAGCTCCGGGACTGCCGAAGAAGCTGCAATTTAATCACCCGAAAGTAAGTACTATAGTAGCGTGTTCCGCCCATGTCCTAGTGATTCAAGTGCTAGTTTCATCAATACCATTTAGCATGCTTGCTTATCAGTTTGATTGACCTCTATTTCTTGTAAAGTGGTTGTGGCAGGAACCCGGGAATAATTACTGTGGATACTACGTTTGCGAGTCCATCCGCTACACGACCTGTGAGCGGGGCTACACTGAAGAACAATATGAAGTGCGTAAGCAATAATATTCACAATTTTATTTTATTACCATCATTTGTGTTGAGTTTCATTTATTCATATATATATGTATTGACCCCCTTCTTCAAATTAGATGTTTCGGAAGTGGGATGAACTTCTAGCACCAGATCGTATGCGAGGAATTCAAGAGGAATTGGCGGCATTCTTCCTTGACCACGTGATCGCTGAAAACGGAGAATACTATGTGGACCCTGTGTTCCTACAATTTAATTAGGAGATTGTATTGTAAGAGATAATTATTGTATATATGTAGCCGGTAGTGTCGGATAGATATACGAGAACTTGTTGTTCGACCAATATCTCGGAGAAGGAGAGGTGGTCGATATCACTTCTCTCTGTATGCATATGTTCATGACGATCTTCTGTTTCCTTCATTTGATTACTAGCTAGCGTGTCTACTCCTCTCCATACGTATATAGTACGTAGCGTCGAGCAAGCATGGAGATAAGAGAGGACACTTCTCTCTATTAATTAGCTAGCTAACACAATATATGAAACACCTAAATTAACCCCCCAAAACCCCTAAACCGCCCCCTTTCAAAAAAAAACAAAAACCTCAGCTCCTGCCAGCTGCTGACGCGTGGATGCCTATTGGTCCCGGTTGGTGACACCAACCGGGACAAAAGGCCCTGCCTATTGGTCCCGGTTGGTGACACCAACCGGGACAAAAGCCCTGCCTATTGGTCCCGGTTGGTGTCACCAACCGGGACCAAAAAGCCCCCCTGCCTGGGCTGACAGCAGCGGCCACGTGGAGAACCTTCTGTCCCGGTTCGTGTAAGAACCGGGACTAAAGGGTTAGGGCATTAGTAACGACCCTTTAGTCCCGGTTCGAAAACCAGGACAAAAGGCCTTTACGAACCGGGGTAAAAGCCCCTTTTTTTACTAGTGATCTTGCCATGTTTTGATCAGGAATGAAATATCAGCAGTGGCATGGAGTGCTTGCTTGTTGCGTTGCTGAATCCTGGAGTCGACTGGAAGATGGTTTATTGTTATTTAAAATTTTATTTTTGA
Organism: Aegilops tauschii subsp. strangulata; assembly: GCF_002575655.3. Lineage (NCBI taxonomy): Eukaryota > Viridiplantae > Streptophyta > Magnoliopsida > Poales > Poaceae > Aegilops > Aegilops tauschii. Next base: position 452,135,209 of record NC_053039.3, on the reverse strand, counting down.
AGCTGTTGGAGAGATGTGTTAAGTTATTCGTGTCATGTCAGTTTGTGTATTATTCATGTACGAGGCTACATTACAATGTTAAGTATTGTTATTTGTTGTATGTATGTATCAATGTATCGGACCGATTATGAGTACTTTGAGCTGATGTGATTCATCAGTACCTTTTTTTGAAAAGGAGGGTCGCCCCCGGCTTCTGGGCAAAATGGACAAAACTGACCCAAAGTCGAAACAAATTCAAACAATAAACTCTCGGCGAAAATATGTCACAGAAATAACCCTTTCGGGTAGCACCATTCTGACAGGCGCTACACTTCCTGCAAACATGGTGTGGCGCGGCCATGTCCGTGCCCACCCCTGGTTGTGTGAAGCCTTTCGTCTAGGCAGCTATGGAGCATAGCCCTTTTACTTAGGCGCTACACGCTGACTTAGAGAATTTCCAACTCGCCTCAGCCCTCGTATGCTCTTTGTTGCTCTTTGGCCCCGGCAATGGGCAAATACCAAGTCCTAGAGTAGCGTCGGTGCGTTAGGCGCTATCCAACACATCATAGTGCCTTCCCCTTAAGTGCTATGATAATTGAACTGCATGTCGAGAGAGCATTTCTTAATGGACAAGGCAATAATTAATGACAGAATGATAGTCCATTCTTGCATACTCTGCACTCCCAAATTAATATCCAGCTTTCTTTTTGCAGCATTTTTAGCAGATTCAACATCTCCAAAGCTATTGAGGTCTACTCCTATTGCTTCTTCGACAAGACGATGCTTGGTTTCCCTTCTCCTTTTCAGAGAGATTTCAGTTCCCTGCTTCATAGTAAATACGCTAGTTTATGAAGTGAAAAGAATACAAATAGAAGTATATACATGTGCTTTAAGTATTATGAGTTGAGTGTGCATGTGTCCAGTGCCAATCTGCATAGGGTAATCCAGGTCAGGCAATAAGACCCAAAACCAGACTACTAGTAGAGCATCATTGATGACAAGAATAAATGCCAATAAGTTCCACTCCGATAAAAATGACAACGAAAACCAAGGTGTAGTAAAGCAGTGATATGAGTAACAAATGATGACATGACTTTGCTGTGATGCTTGTCTTGACAATCCAAATTCACTCACATAATGCAGCACAATATAGTCTCATACTATAGGTAGACTTGAAACGCATTACCTGGTAATCAATCTTAAGCTTTCCGGTCATAGCCATAGCATGTCGAGTTACAATTTCTTCAGCCAAATTCATCATGCTTTCATAGTCTGAATATGCTTCATACATCTAGCTTCCAAATATAAGGGAGCAAGTGAGACCTTATTTAAAGTAGCACATTCTGGAAGCAAAAAGGAAGGAAGAGAAAGGGGCGTGTGAAATGAAAAGGTAGAGATAGATCGAGCAATTAAGCTACAAGATAGCTCCCTAAAAAAGGAGAGCTAAACAACAGAATGAAAAAAAACATATGAGATTTACATCAATGGTGGTAAATTTAGAATTATGACGAGTAGACATGTCTTCATTTCAGAATATTCTCCCAATCTCATAAACTTTCTCGAGCCCTCCAACCTGCCTTTCAATTATCATAGCACCTAAGGGGGAGGCGCTATGATGAGTTGGATAGCGTCTTACCCACATACGCTACTCTAAGACTTAGATAAATAGATCTAGCAAAAACATAACATAAAATAAATAAAGAAAAAGTGCAGCAAGATATTTTTAGATTTTAATATGATAGGAAATAGACTCGGGGGGCGTAAATTTCACTAGAGGCTTCTCTCGAGAAAATAGCATACAATGGGTAAACAAATTGTTGGAAATATGCCCTAGAGGCAATAATAAAATGGTTATTATTATATTTCCTTGTTCATGATAATTGTCTATTGTTCATGCTATAATTGTATTAACCAGAAACCGTAATACATGTGTGAATACATAGACCATAATATGTCCCTAGTAAGCCTCTAGTTGACTAGCTCGTTGATCAATAGATGGTTGTGGTTTCCTAACCATGGACATTAGATGTCGTTGATAACGGGATCACATCATTAGGAGAATGATGTGATAGACAAGACCCAATCCTAAGCATAGCACAAGATCGTGTAATTCGTTTGCTAGAGCTTTTCTAATGTCAAGTATCATTTCCTTAGATCATGAGATTGTGCAACTCCCGGATACCGTAGGAATGCTTTGGGTGTATCAAACGTCACAACGTAACTGGGTGGCTATAAAGGTGCACTACAGGTATCTCCGAAAGTGTCTATTGGGTTGGCACGAATCGAGACTGGGATTTGTCACTCCGTATGACGGAGAGGTATCTCTGGGCCCACTCGGTAATGCATCATCATAATGAGCTCAATGTGACTAAGGAGTTAGCCACGTGATCGTGCGTTACGGAACGAGTAAAGAGACTTGCCATAACGAGATTGAACAAGGTATGGGGATACCGACGATCGAATCTCGGGCAAGTAACATACCGATGGACAAAGGGAATTGAATACGTGATTGATTGAATCCCCGACATCGTGGTTCATCCGATGAGATCATCGTGGAACATGTGGGAGCCAACATGGGTATCCAGATCCCGCTGTTGGTTATTGGCCGGGGAACGTCTCGGTCATGTCTGCATGGTTCCCGAACCCGTAGGGTCTACACACTTAAGGTTCGGTGACGCTAGAGTTGTTATGGGAAATAGTATGTGGTTACCGAAGGTTGTTCGGAGTCCCGGATGAGATCCCGGACATGACGAGGAACTCCGGAATGGTCTGGAGGTGAAGATCGATATATTGGACGAAGGGTATTGGAGTCCGGAATTGTTTCGGGGGTACCGGGTGACGACCAGCGTGTCCGAAAGGGGTTTCGGAGGCCCCGGCAAGCGTTGGGTGGCCTTATGGGCCAAGGGGAGGGGGCACATCAGCCCACTAAGGGGTTGTGCGCCCCTCCCACCCCATCTCACGTAACGTGGAGAGGTGGGGGCGCCTCCCCTAGGGCAGCCACCCCTCCTGGCTTGGGGGTCAAGTTTCCTAGGGGTGGGGGCACCCAAACCCATCTAGGGTTTCCCCTGTGGCCGCTGCCCCTCCCATAGGGAAACCCTAGGGCGCCTCCTCCTCCCCCCTTTCCCCTATATATAGTGAGGGAGAGAGAGGGCAGCCGCCCCCCTTCCCCAGGCGCAGCCCCTCCCTCCTCCAACACCTCCTCCTCCTCCGTAGTGCTTGGCGAAGCACTGCCGGAGAACCGCAAGCTTCACCACCACGCCGTCGTGCTGCCGGAGCTTTCCCTCAACTTCTCCTCTCCCCTTGCTGGATCAAGAAGAAGGAGACGTCCCTGGGCTGTACGTGTGTTGAACGCGGAGGCACCGTCCGTTCGGCGCTAGATCAGATCTTCTGCGATTTGAATCGCCACGAGTATGACTCCATCAACCGCGCTCCTGTAACGCTTCCGCTTAGCGATCTTCAAGGGTATGAAGATGCACTTCCTCTCTCTCATTGCTAGCATCTCCTAGATTGATCTTGGTGACACGTAGGAAAATTTTGAATTATTACTACGTTCCCCAACACAAATTACTGTCGGGCAATTGACAGAAGAGCAAATAGTTATGACGTTATCCAAGGCAATGATCATGTATATAGGCATCACGTCTAAGATTAGTAGACCGACTCCTGTCTGCAAAATGTAAATATATTTCTGATGTACACGGAAAATGTAAAATGTGTACAAACAAGTAGTCATCAAGTACAAATACCAGAAAAAAATGTTCACCATCTATTTAAAAAATGTTGAATGTGTACAAGTTTTTTTTACTGATGTATATGAAAAATTTAGAACATTTATTAAAAAAGTAAAAAAATATATAAATAAATAATTTTAAAGAGGTTAATTGTGTACAATAAATATAAAAAGTATGTTAAACATGTATTATAAAATATTCCTGATATATATAAAAAATGTACGTAAATTTTAATCATGTAAAAAAATGTTTTGATGTATAGGTAAAATGTACTAGTGTGTGTGGAAAATAAGACAAGTGTTAAAGGAAAAAGAAAGAAAAATGGTAAAAACCAAAGAAAAGAAAGGAGAAATTTGAAGAAAAACCGATGAGAAACTAAGAAAAACCAAACAAAACCAAGATACCGATGCAAAACAACGGAACAAAGTGAAAATAAGAGAAAACTGATAAAACCGTCTGAAAACCAAGAAAGATACAAAAAATGAAGAAAAAAGAGGAAAAGAAAAAAAAACGAAGAAACCAGCCAAAAGTAAAAACACACACAGAGAAAACGCACTCAAAGACCCGCTATACAGTAAGGAAGGAATCGCTATATAGTACAGTAGGTACGTGAGATATAGATGGGCCGGCCCTGTAATGCCTGAGGACGCGTATTTCTTTTTGCACTGGTGATGATGGGAGGCCCAGCGTGGCTCAGTCCGACGACGCACGAAAGAAAACTAAAAGACCGGCCCGTGGGAGAAGCCGCATCCCACCCACCCAACCCTAACCTCACACAGCCTCCCTTCCTCACCGCCGGCCGATTTCGGTCGTTGCCACTCCTCCCCGCCGATAGCACCAACCTCCACGAGCTCCCCTCGCTCCACCTTCTCCTGTACAGCGAGGAATCCCCTCCTCTCCGGCGGATCCTGTGGCTCGAGGCGACGGCTGGCTAGGCCCGCGTGACGGACCCAGGCCGTTGGCGTGCTGCCTCTCCGTGCCGGTCCACCTTGGTCCCCGGTGGCACGAGCAAGGGCAAGGCACCACCGAGTTCCACCTCGGCACTCCACTCCCGAGACCTCTCCTACCCCACTGCACTTCCCGGCGGGCGTCTCCTCCACCTGCAAGTCAGGTAGTGTCTTTGTCCCTCCACATACACACACAAGTTGAACATATCAAACATATTTGATTCCCTTCATGTTTTTATTCATCTTTTGGTGCTTGTCTCGTTGTAATTAACGACTAGTACAAGTGCCTATACTAATTGCAATTACTTAGTAAATTAGACCGGAGAAAACATATGTAATGAGCTACGGAAAACACTATACTGGTGGCTCAGTTGGGAGAAGGCCTCTAATGCAATGCAATGCAAGCATCTTTTCTCACAAATAAATGTTGTTGCTAGCAGTGCATTTATCTATCTTTAGAATGTTTGCTTGATGGACACCTTCGAAATAGTTCAAAAGGTTTTCAGTATTGAACTGTTGATCTGTTCTGTATTTCACCACCTGCAAAGCATTTTAGTCATCTAACAAACTGAACTAGCTACCTTGTACACTACATCAGCTTAATTAGGGCTCGATTATTAGAAACCTTGTACATAAGTAGACAATTGTTCCTCCGTACATGGGCATGGGCGATAAGGAAAAGCTACGCATGTATATGTAAGCTCATGAAGGATGCGTGTCTCGCTACTTTGGGTATGTCTCATTCCATCGAGCTATGATGAGATATGCGTGTTTTTTCTTTTGCAATTTGAGGACACTCACAATGATGATGCATGCATGTGTATGACTTATGATTATCTTTCTGAGTTAACTCCAATTCGGTGGCAAAATGAAGCATTGATGATCATATGCAAAGTTACGACATACCCGTATATGTAAACGGTTGACCTCTGTTTATATAGGTAATTTCAGTTTTTTTTTTGGCCTCTGTTTACTCTTTCAATTAGTTTACCACATGTCCACACCACAAACACTTGAGTGCCATGGGTCAGGACGTAGTTTGTTGTGCTTATTCCTCCTACATGTGTCGTCTCAGAAAATGTAGCAAATACTAGATTAGAACTGTATGCCTTCTTATTATAAAAGTAGCAAACTCAGCTGCTTGTTAGCTTTGCTAATCTAAGCCCTATTGTTAATTGCTCATATATCTTTCTTGGCTGTATATGGATACTTCAACCCACCAATTCCTCAGAACGATTGGGCCGCACAACTCCAACGCCGTTTGTAAGGTGACCTTTTCCTAGTTTCCTCCGCCGATCTATTGGACCCCTCTAATTTGTTTGCCAACCATATCCATCCAGTTGTGTGGTCAATCAGTAATAGTTGGGTTTTGTTCCTTGCTGTTCAGGCCTGCTTGAAATGATGATGAAAAACAAGCGCAGGATGGGAGTCCATGAGAAACAACGTCCTTGCAAGAAAGTAATTAGGCCAAGTGAGTCCATTTTGTCTCCCTTTTCCTGAGTATTCATAATTGACCGTTCTATGGAGTGTATCACACATGATTTTATTCCTACTAGCTTTAGATGGTACCTCCTCAGCGAGATCGGACAGCTCAGAACCCAGTCCAGGCGCGTTGAGTCAACTCAGTGAGCAAGTAGTTTCAAGATTGTGTAGGAGTGTTGTGTCGCTCGCCTCATTCCATGGTTGGTGATTATACTGCTAATATTTTCTCATATTACCTGTTTTTAGCTATTCAGTTTGGGCGTTTTATTTTTCCTCTGTAGGTGATACCAAGTTAGGGGAATGCACAGGCATATGCATCGAAACCTCATGCCCTGATGCTACAAGTTTCCTGACATCGAGACTTTTGATTCCACTTACTTGGCCTACAAGGAAGATCACTGAAAATTTGACGGTAACTTTTTCTTCTATTCCTTTCCTGGATTATTATTATTATGCTAATATAATGCCCCTGTAATCATTAATTCGCCTTGCGCTCATTTCAGATTGAAGTGCACCTTCCGAATGGTCGGACTGTCACTGGCTGGATAGAGCATCCTGGGAGATATGTTGATTTTTTCATCGTCAATGTCAAGGACTTGTCTGTATTTGATGCCGCGCGTGTAAGTCTTGATTGTGACATCCAGTTTGAACCTTATAGGAAGGTAGCAGCTGTATGGCGCAATTTCAGTTCAGGACTTTTAGGGGCCACAAGCGGAGTAGATCTTGCCTCTCTAAGCGCTCTAACCAGTGAGACAATGTTCAGCACATGCCAGATCAACAAGGTGAGCTCCTGTTGTACAGTTGAAACAAATATCTGTCTGTTGGTATCAGTGGCTTTATAGCATATTCCATCATTGTATGCACTGACACATATCCTTAGTTTCAGACATGATGAATAGCATTTTCCCTGTGTAACTTCATTGTCACTTTTGTGCTAGGCTGGGATTGGAGGCCCCCTTGTTGATTTTGATGGTAACTTTGTTGGGATGAACTGCTCTCGTACCAGAAAGAAAAAGACCCCCTACGTGCGAAGGGAGCAAATCCTTCAATTCTTGGAGTATTACAGGATGGTCAGGTATGTACACTTTCAGTATTCATGAACCACCCTTCTCTGTTTGGCCTGTCCATGCGTCTCTCTTACTGCATCCTGTACTACTCCCTTTTTTTTTATTTGAGTTTGTGTAAGGTGTATCATTCTGAAAGCCAAACAGCAGCTTCTGATGTTGATGAGTTTATTCCCAAAAACTGCCCCACTAGTATTGTTTATACTTGTGTGTTTTTTCTTAATAATTTAAGTCTGTACTGTACTAAATTAAGGTCGTTATTTTAATGCTGGCATTAATATATATTTCTGGTACACTCGAACTTACATTTAAGAAGACCCGTGGGGAAATTGTTTAAGATTTTCAGAAATTTCTCTGCTGTGAAATTTCTGTAACTAATTTGCTCCCTTGTTCACTAATTTGCTCCCTTGTTCTGTATTTCCCTTGTTTAATAGCTCAGTTTCTGTATGGTCTTTGGCATCTTGTCTTTGTGGATTTATCGCAGTGAGCTTTCTACATTGTGCTGCAGTGTTAGAGCTAAGGAAGAGATTGATGATGCTGAAGAACCGGGAATCGAAAGTGAGATGAAACAACTACTTTGCAGCATTCCAGGAGGTGAGCAAAATTATTTCATAGGATATTGACCTTATGTCCAGCATAATGCAGCCCCTGGACGCAAGAGGCGTGGCTGTGCCTTTTCGACGAGATGGGGAATCAGAATCATTTCCTCTTGCTTAGATAGTTCCTCATAGTGGGTCCTCCTTGTATAGAAGTCTAACAATCCAACAAATAACCAATCGAAGGTTTCAGCTCTAATTGGTTACATGGCCAAGCTGAAAGATATCTCCCAATTTTAGTTGATAAACAACCTAACTGGGAGATTGTCAATTTGAATTTTAAACGATTTAACTGGGTGATTATTGGGATACCATCTGCTAACTTCGTGGACCTTGCAACTAGCATACACTGTACCTGTGTTGCTGAGTAGTTCCTTATGTTTCACATGCACACTTTTAATACTTTATCAAGCAATTTTAACTTGTGTATCGTGCTAGGCAAGCGTAAGATTCATTTTCTTGAAGCAAATTTCGTCGACGATATCTGGAGTAAACTACCCAAAGGCGTTGCTTCAAAAATGTCTCGAAGTGTTGTCTCACTTGCTTCATTCAATGGTGATGGTTCTGTTGTAGTCATTACTTTTCCATGTTTTAATAAGTGGGTGATGATTAATAACTGAATGATTATCTGTGTAGGAGTTGCAAAATTCTTTGCTTGCACTGGTGTATTTATAAAGTGCAATGCATGCTCTGCAACAATTCTGACTTCAGCAAGTTTGGTTAGAGTTTCTGGTGATGCAAACAGGATTGATGATAACCTGAGGGTTGTTACTGCTATTTATTTATTTTCCTTTCCATTTAGGATACTGGTTAACATGACCTTATTATTGCAGATTGAAGTTTGCCTTCCAAACCAATTTCGAGTCGTAGGGATACTGAACCGTTATAATTTACATTACAACATTGCTCTTGTTGACATCATGGGGTACTGGGGTCCTCGTGAAATAAAAATTAGCAGGCATCTAGTTACCTCATGTAAAAGTGTAATAGCTGTGGGACGTCTTTTTACTTATCACAGTATAATGGCTGCAAAGGGCAAGTTGTTGATTGGCAAACGAAGCAAGCTCGATTGCGAAGAACTATGCGTCTCCACGTGTAAAATCACCAAGGTATCTCGTTTGGACTTATCCAGTATCTTCAACACGGTGAAAATTTATTAGCAACGGAATTGTAACATAAGCCTTGTATGATGTTGCTTTTATTTTGCTAGGCTGGGATTGGGGGCCCACTTATTGACACTGGTGGGAATTTTCTTGGTATGAACTTTTACCATGAGGAAGAAACTCCGTTCCTGCCGAGGGATGTTATTCACCTCCTCTTGTTGAACTTAAATAAAGGATGGTATGTCTTCTTGTTTACACTTGGTATTTTTTCTGGCAAAATATCTACTCCTCTGTAAACAGATGTAAGACGTTTTAGTAAAAAGAAATTGTGTGTACTTGTAGGACTAGGGCAGGTGATACTATTGTTGAGGGTGACGAAAAGAGGTATTCTTTCTTACTCATCATGATACCATACCGTACCATACCGTACATTCTTTCAGATAAATGTATGTTCAGTAACTTGTATGGTTTCTGAAATGTGGTTACTCAACAACAGATGGCTGTTGGCTGGTACATGTTGGTCCCATGGAAATGCTGATACTATTGCCGAGGGTGGTGTCAACAAGTATTCTTTCTTACATTTGTTTATACTATCTAGTATACATCGGTTATTCTTCTTAAAATCTTTTCACTTATTTGTATACTTTCTTTTTACTCATGACAGGTGGCCGTTGCCCGAGCCATGTGTGCTCCCTGCTGATATACCTGAACCTACTACATTGGATTTCTACGAGCTGGTTAGGAGGCAGTGTGCTTTTTAGTCCTGCTACTGCTCGTGGTAATCGATAATGTGTTCATGTTGGTTGGCTGTCTGACGTCCACTCCAGTCTTTGTGTTGCTTGAGTTGTCCCATCTTTGTGTTGCACGATGAATGTAAATGAGTCATGTCTAAACAGTGAAGTACTACCTCCGTCCCATAATATGAGACACTTTTGTAAGCTATGTTCTTGTGACATGGAAGAAAGTTGACACTATCTACAAACCATATCGATGAATGATAGCAGAGACCTGAATAATTTGCTACGAAAAGTTGAATCCATCAACCAAGTAAAGCAGTTTATATCACCACCTCTGTTTTGAGCAATGCAATCTCAAATGTACCACTTCTAGTATTTTATGTGGTTGCACAAGACATCAATAACAATTAAAATGTCATAACAAAACTAAGGAAAAATGTCATAACTCCCTAAAATTACCCGAACATTTGTTTCAAAGTTAAAACAAAAAAAAGAAATCGCTTCATTAGGCCGGCCCAGGTGAGCGGCAGCGCGCTATTTGCCGCTACAAGTTTCCTCCCCAATTTGCATGAAGGGGTTCGTCTTTCTGCGCGGGAGGGAGGGAGGGAGGGAGAGAGAGAGAGACGGAGGCGACTTTAGGGTTTCACTCCTGTCGCCGGCGCCCCAGGCCGCAAGCCCGGAACAGAATCTTCCGCTTCCGCCGTCGCCCCCGGCCGGAACAGAGGCTCGCCGCTCCCGCCGGCGAACCGGAGCTACAGGCGCATCCGGTGGGCCGCTCTGCACCGGAGGCCGTACATTTCCGGCGGAATCGCGCGTCTCCTCCTTCACCGGATCTCCCTCCGTCCAACCCGCAGCGCCCCGTCTCCGACGGCCTGTTCCGCATCTCGGCCGCCCTCCTGGGCCTGCAGCTTCCTCCTCCCACCTCAGCATTCCGTCTATCTGGCCGGCATCTCCTCGACAGAGTGTTCAGTGGTACGCAGCGTCCAGCCTCTTGGGGTTGTTTTTGGTGATTACTTCCTTGTCCTTGCGTGTGCTTAAATCCTCCCTCGTTGGGGATCGTTACCTAGTTTTTCTTTTTCACGCAGATGTGTACTGAGCAGTACAAAATCTCTTCCAACAGTTGTGCCGTCTGATTGCTTGCTTATGGTAGGAATGCGTTACATATGTTTTCTTGCATATCGTAGAATACATGTTTGCTTGTTGAGATTAAATGGATGGACAAGGATATCTGGGATGCATATCACACTATGTTGCTAGGATTGCCTGGTCCTAATGTCTTCTCCAGATGTGACCGTGCAGTTTTGGATGTGTTCTGGCAATCATCTTTGACTGTTGTTTTTTAGTTTGATATGTTAAAACGGGTGACTGGCCTGTCAACTGTTTGGTGGATGAATGTTCCATGAGGCATGAGGGATAGACTGCTGTTTCAGATTAGGAATCTGTTTGGGCCGTTCCCATCCTTTGTAGGCTGTTTAAATAGCTGAAGTTGCGACCGTGTCACTGTCGATAAGTCTATCAGTTGGTAATCTGCTTCAGGATTTCAAACATAATAGCTCTTCATCTGCATCCAGCATGGGAGATGGAATATTGCATTTCCCCCAAGTTTCTGCCGAAATGCTGTAACATCATAAGCCAACAAGTTTTTTGTTTTGTTAATAGCCCCCTAAGAATGCTTTCTCTTTTCACCTATTTTATGTAAAGTAGCTCCCAAACTGACGTTGCGTAGTATTGGAGGTTGTCCAACTATCATTCTATCAACTGCAGCATGCTGAACCAATGGACACCACATTACGGGTTTATTTTTGTAAAATTATGATATATTAATCAATATCATATCTTCTCCCTCTTTTACTATCCACCCTGCTCTGTTTTAGCTAGTTGCAATTGTCTGCTTTTGATATTGTTTCAAACAACACGCTTTGAACAGTCGCACTAATGACCTACAGCTGGGCTTTCTATGTTGCTACACATAGTCATGTTCTGCAGAATTTTAGACGCTTTCTGAATTCTTCCGGTTTGATTACAGGTCTTGGTTAGCACAGTACCATGGATCCCGATCCCGCCACTGACACCACTCTTGTACGTGTCCATGTCAATGTTGCACCCCTTTTTTTTTGTAGTATTTGTTGAAAATTTCAGGATGGTTTATTGTTTTTCCAGGTTTTTGAAAAAGATGTACTGGAAACAGTTTTTACTCAAGCTGCACCTTATGTTGCAAGGCTTAATATGCGGCCCGTCCGTACAGACCTCCTTATTGGATCAACAGAATTGCATGCTTTGGTATCTGTTGACTCTTCTACGCTGACCGAATTGCCCAAATCGGTTCAGTTTTATAATCAGAAGAAAGCTGCAATTGTTCAGAAGAAGGTGGGGCAACTTCCTGGGTGCAGTATTACTATCCTGTTTACAGACCGCATGCACAACCCGCTGCCTCCTGTTCAATTTGCTGATTTGGATCCCAATGACAATGTGTGTGAGAAGGTGGTGTCTCTTTTCCCCTATATGGATGGAATTTCTATGTTCAATGGACATGTTGTGTAAGTTTTTCTCTACTTTCAAAGTCACCCTTTGGACTGTCTTCACCTTAAAACTAACTCATAGCCTTTTCAGGTTAAATAATTGCACTTCCATGGGTAGGGGGGGAACTATTCAGCCAGGATCCGCAGACTTGTTTGCATTTACTTGCACAAACGCGGTCCTATTTCACATAGCAAGAAACGATGATGAAGCAAAACTGGTAGCAGAACATCTTCGAAAGATTGCTGGTGCTGCTGTGTTCAACTTAAAGGGCGAGGTTGTTGGCATACTAAGTTCGTATGCTAGAGGTTATGATGTGAAACTGGCCAAGAAGTCATCTTACTTTAAAAAGCACTTTGATAAACTGGGAGACAAACAAGTGAAGTGACTGATGGTAATGCCCAGCAAAACAATGTATTCAATATAATACTGACTTTATTTGAATTTCAGGGGCAGGGGAAGTTCTCTAAGTCGGAGATCCCGAGGAAGCCTAATATCTGAAGACACTCGATGCTTTTTGGGTAATTCTCGCAGTTGTATTTACATCCTAACTTTTTTTGGTGCCCACCGTGATATTCATAATACTCCTCCATTCCTGGTTGGTGGTAGTTTTTGTGAGACATGATCAACTAGACGGTGAGGTACCCATACCTAAGTAGCTATGGAAAGAACAACAAGTCAGCTATGTCGTGGCCAGCGGTGACTTCCTCAGTAGCAGGGCCCATACCCAAGAATAGGGTGATGGAGCATGGGTGGAGGCATTCAAATGTCGAGCTTTCTGGATAACAGCGACAATCTGAACAATTCACCTATATCGAGAATTTTTTGGTGTACATAAAGGACCATGGTGATTTCTGTGGTTTTAATTTTAGCAAGTGAGATAACCTTGTCAAGCAAATGATACTAACAGGGACTACTTGATTTTGATGTCTCAAGACAATATGGTTATGGTTATGTGATCTCATAGCTGAACATCTGCTTCTTTGTATAAAATTTCTGGTTGCAGAAGATTGTTTACCAGTGCGTTGCTTGAGAAGCCTGAAAAGGGCGCTCGGCTGCTTGTTCAATTGTTTAAGAAACTAGTGTTTAAAAGATCAGCAATTCGTAAATATTGAATACAAAAACCTTTTAAGGTTGAATTTGATGTTACTCCCTGGATCTTTTTTGAATACTAAAAATATAAAAGCTTTTATATGAGTATAAAACAGGATCTTTGGAGATAAGGTCCATCGCTGTAATGGCAGCACGTCAGTCAATTTGGTCTATTCGACTGAATTGCTACCCTTTTCCAACTTTCCCACTTTGAGCATCTCATTTCAGCATCAGTGACCTACATTCCTAGAAGGTCGTACTTCTGATTTGTGAAATGCAGTTACCATTTTATTATAGACCTACTTTTCTGGCAGCCTATATTTTGGTGTGGCACTCTGAAAGTTTGTGAGCAACCAATATCTTATCTGGTTATTGGATAAGATTGTGCAGAATCTGCATGTTGTTCTGACCACTTTTGAGCCAGGCTCTTGTGATTTGTGCGTTGTCTGAATCTCAATCGGTTGACAGAAATACTGTCCATCCATAGCTTCATTATTTGCCAGAATCTTACCTTTGATCCTTGCGTGGCAATCATTGTGAAATGTCAAGATGATTCAGTGTTCTGGTCACCTTTAGTTAGCAGCTGCTCCTGGTTCTGTAAATATTTTGGGATATTTTCTTTTGTTTTTGTAAGTATTGGTTTTCTGAAAGTTTTGTTTTTTCACACATGAAGTGTTGTGAGTTTTCTGAAAGCTCCTTTTAGGAAAGTTTTGGGTGTTGGTTTTCATTTTGAAGCACCTTTGAATGAACAACTGGTGCATGCGTGACTTGGTTGTGCACCTGGCTGGAGTTTTGCACCCCTATTGTGAGATTTGAGGGGGCATGTCTGAGATTGTGATGTTGGGAAGATGTGTTCTTTCTTTGTACTGCTCAGCTGATGTGTGTCCATTTTTAGTAATATAGTTAACCAAACATACACATGCTGCTATTGGAGATGCTTTTAAAGTGGAAACAGGCCGAGAACGGACATGCTTATTGTAATGAATGCATGCTGATAGAGAGAAAATGGCATGGATAGTTTGCTTTAGCTTCATTCGGCACATTTGAAGCTAGTTCAGCTTCACCAAATGAATCACAATCTAGATTAGCATCATCTTTTATCACTGGAAGATTGGCAAAACACCAACTCAAGACAGACTCATCATGAGTAGCCAAAATTTGTGCCTCTGCACAAGAGATGAACAGAAATAAGTTGAAGTATAATATTGATTTTGCTAAACAACAGTTTTAAGGTTGCTAAAAGGTTACAACCCTGTCATGGTATTAAAAGCAGTCTATTGCAAAGCTCATTACAATATTATAAAGGAAGATCCCAAGTTTGAATCATCAAAAAGGACATCGACAAAACGCAATGGACTGCTAAGCACAGAACCCCATGCACGCAATGCATTGTTCAAGACAGCATTTGGAAGAAAACAAAAATCTGTTGCCGATTCCCATGATAAGAGCATCTCTATTAATTAGATCTCGCAAACCGGGCCATCCCGTAAAATAACCGCTGGTTTATAGGACGGAGACTAATTTGTCGGCCCGAACAGATCTCGTATATTCATTCATCCTGGATTTTTTTAGGGATCCTCCAAACCGCGGCCCGTTTCCTCTATATCTTCGGGATTTGAGCTCTTTTTTAAGGGACCTGCAAAGAATAGAAACAGCTGGCAAGAGGGAAGTTTCGGCTCCCGCCACGGTCTTCCCCAAGCGCGACCTCGCCGGAATGCCTTGACGCCAGCGACCACCGGACCCTAGCTGCCGCCTCGCGAGCTGCAACCGCTGCTCGAGCCGCGAGGTGCGGCCGCGAGCTAGCTAGTTGCCGCCCGCTAGCTAGCTGCTGCTGCCTGCTCCTCGTGGCCGTGGCACCCAAGTCCCCGCAAGGGGCCACCATGCTGCCGCTGCCGCAGCATAGCGCGTTGGTCATGGCCGCCGAGCCCGTTCGCCCAAGCGCGGAGAGGATGTGGCGAGGAAGATGAACCCAATTGTAATTTAGCGGGCGTTTTTGGGGGATTTGTGCAATATTACCGGGACCATGAAATATTTTATACCGATCTGCTAGAGATGCTCTAAGAGAACTAAAGAAGTAACCTCCAGTACTAAGGGTGTGTTTGCTTCTGGTCACGGGGTGGAATGGGACGGGTCCATTCCGCCCCTGGACCTCGTTCTCGCGTTCGGTTGGAATAAGAACCGGAACCCACTCGTTCTCAGAAACGGAATATTCCACCTATATGCGGAACGCACTCATACCTCCGATTTGGAGGAACCACGCGGAACGGCCTCTCACTCCCTCCTCCCTCTCGACAGCCTCGGCCTTCCCATCCATCTTCCCGGCAGCCGTCGCTCCGTCTCCCTTCCGACGCGCCCTCCCGATCCTCTCCCCTTCAGCCATCGCTCCTCCTCCCTCCCTCTCGCCGGTTCTTCATTCTCGTCTCCCCCGTCAGACCGGTGGCAGAGATCGTCACTATCCTCAATCCCTATTGGCGGCGCACCACAGATCTGACAGAAGGAGAAAAGCTGCGCCGCTGGATCTCACGGGCTCTGCGTGCGGCAACGACCTGACCTATGGTAGGGGCAGCAGCGACCAGACCTATGAGAGGGGCGGCGGAGGGTGCTACAACGACCTGACCAGGGGCTATGGCGCGACGGAGGGCTGCAACGACCTGACTAGCGGCTATGGCGGCGACGGAGAGGGTATCAGCGACCTTGCTAGCTGGGGGCGATGGCGACCTGGCCTGGATGCAGTCTTCGGTTCGCTAGCAGAGCAAGTTCTTGTTCGAGAAAATGCAGTGTTTTGTTCATATTCAATCACTGTAAATGTCTGAGAATATACGGGTTGAAATATATATTTTTTGAGTTATGGGCCACTTTGTTATGCTTCTGGATGGATTTATAAACTATTTATGGTACAAATACAGTTGAAATGCCATATGATTTCGTATTGAACATGTAAAGCTACAATGTCACCATTCCATTCCATCTCATCAACCAAACACTGAAATGTCATCGTTCCATTACATCTATCGCCCTCAACCAAACACACGAACGGAACGGACACATTCTAATGGAATGGAACCATGCCATTACATTTCACTTGGTTCCCCAACCAAACACACCCTAAGGGTTGCCCTAGCTTGATCAGAGTTTGCACTACTAGAGTTGCAGACTTCACTATCCTTTCTGACATGTCTCCTGATATTTCTCGCAAAAAAAAGTCTCTCTCCTGATATGAAGCATATGCATAAATTCTAAGCAAGTTGCATGCTCTTCGGTAAAGTGGCGACTTCAGCAAGAAAAACCTTCAGATTCACACAGTTGTAATAACTAGAGGTTGTCTATACCACACATCAGTTGCTAACTCAACTAGATGACCCGTTGCGCCGATGGCGCAAGGGGCGAGAGTAAGGCAAGTATTTAAAGAGTGAACATAAATATATTTAGGGGCAGGTTGGAACACATGGATTATTCATGATACGCAGTGTTCTAAGAAACTTACGATAGAAAATTTACAATGCTATTAGGAAGGAAGGTAGACAGTGAGAGATACATCTTATAGGCATTATGAAGTGATGAACATTAGTCAGTGTGATTGGTGGATCATCGGCGCTGAAAACTTGTTCAGGCAATTGTTCATAGTGGCTGTGGTTGAATGTTTTCATTGTTCATAGCAGAAATTTCTTCAGCATCATCATCCAGGCTGTTGGAGTTCATACTCTGATTGTGTGGTTGTATCAGTGAGACAATCAACAACATATCTTACTTGCGACAAAATATAATTCAGATCATTGTCTTTGGATGTTGATCCGGCTGTGAAGTTGTTATCTATTATACGGATGTTTTTGATTTGTCCTCCAACAACAACTTTTTTCCTTCACTAATCCTAGATTGGCCATTCTGGATAGTCTTCCAAGGGCTTGTAACTCCTTTCTCCTCCCGTTTCCTTATCTTATTTTCCTCTGCTTCTGACTAGGTGTTTTTCCTCCATGATAGACCGTCGCTTCCTTGCTTACTATCTCGACTTCAGTACTGTTTGTAATCCAAAAGTTACCTCTATCACTACATCAAAAAAATAAAAGTTACCTCTATCACTCGAACTCCTGCTCTTTTCTTCACTAAAGCTTCCCTTATACTCCCTCCGTTTCTAAATATTTGTTTTTTAGAGATTTCAACAAATAACTACATACGAAGCAAAATGAGTGAATCTACATTCTAAAATATGTCTATATACATCTGTATGTGATAGTCCATTTAAAATCTCTAAAAAGATAAATATTTAGGAACAGAGGGAGTAGATGACTGCCCGCAACTCTGGCCCAAATTGCCTCGCTCCTTCTCTTTTTGTCGTGGATGGGCATGCTCTCTCTGTGTGCCCAATGATGCCACAACCATAGCAAAAGTCCAAAAGATGTTCGTATTTGAAATAAATAATCTTCCTCTCTTTCTTCCTTTTATTTTTTTTCTCCGCATCAGCACCCGTCAACTCCTCGTACATGTCCTCTTGTTCTTCCTCGTCATTTTCAATTTCTAAAGTAATAAATCTTGTTATTACCAAAAAGGCTTTCGCCCCGCTTTATATATAAAGCAAAGATCCACAGTGTCGTGGAATTGTCACGGCAGATGTCCTCAAGCTAGGACTTAGTCGTGGAGCCATCGCTGCTAGGAAGCTTGAAGGGGTTAAACGGGACAAGGAACACGAGGGTTTATACTGGTTTAACCCCTTCAAGCTTTCTAGCAGCGATGGCTCCACGACTAAGTCCTAGCTTGAGGACATCTGCCGTGACAATTCCACGACAGCTGGCTCCCACCGTGGGGCCAGCGCACGGTGGATTTGAGTTCTTGAAGGGCAGCTTCGAAGGGCTCAAGGGATACGCTGTGGGCCGGATGACCAAGAGTCGTCGCGGCAAGCTCTACATCGACGATGCAAGCTGGGGCCCCGACGCCGGCTCAATTGAGTACGGATACCGGGTCCCCTTCAGCGGAATTCATGTTTTCATTGGCAAGATTGGTGAGCCGGGCCCTGAGCCGGATCTCTGCGCCGATCTCATCGAGACGGCTCAGCGCGCGCGACTTGCCCGGGCCCTGCCTGCCTTGAGGCATGCTTTTGTGGGATGTATCCATGGAGGGCTCTCTGGTGGATCTGGATCTGGTGATGAGGCGGCCGCCGGCTCTGACGGCGAATCATCCACAGATGAGTCAAACTCGTTGTATCAACTTCAAGATAGCAGGCTAATGGGTTGTTCCGATGGTAACAGTATTCCGGACCCGTTTGAGCCGCCGAGCCGGGTTGGAATCTTCATGGCCGGGGCGCAGCCCGTTCAGAACCCTGCTGCTGGGGCAGGAAACCCGGTGCCCTCGCCGGCTCAGGTGCTGATGGATCTCACGGACAAGATGACGGTCCTGTTGACCGCCGCGGTTGACCCGGCGGATCAAGCTCAGCATGACGCGGAGGTGGCGCAGTTAAAGTTAGATCTAGTGAAAGCCAAAGAGGATCTGGCAGCAGAAGGGATCAGGATGGCTGCGGAGAGGGCGGCTCTCGACGCCCAAACTCAGTTGATTCAGGCGCAGTCCTTCCGGCTCACGATGGATCAGAATGCATCCAATGAGGTCATGAGAAGGAGGCATCAAAAGGCCCAATCTCGACTCCCTCCGGTTTACGATCCTCGAAACCTCTTCAACACGCCAGGTGCAGGGACTAGTAACCCGCCAGGGATCATAGTGCCCGGGTCTGGGACCCCTGTTCAGCCACAAGTGATGGGGCCTCCCCGGGTGAACCCTGCCCCGCCTCAGTATGTGCCAATACCACCGGGTCATTATGCTAACCCGCTGGAGAACATGGTCGCCGCAGCGGCACGGCTGGCGGCCCTCCCAATCGACGGCGACTCTCCGACGGCTATTGAAACCCGCCGGGTCAGGGAACTCCTTCAGACAGTGCTGGCACAGCAAGAGGCGTACTCTTACAGCCGGGACAGGATCCACTCGACCCCTCGTCCAGGCCGGAGCCCGAGTTACAGCAGACACATGGTCTCAGCGACCGGCTCAAGTAATGTCCGACGCCATGACCCGCCCCCTGGCCATGGCCCGGCTCATAACGGAGCCTTTCACGCAGCAGACCAAGACAGAGCGCGGCAAGAGGCAGAGCAGGTGCCTCAGTTGACGGCTTACCAGACTCCCCCGGCTTATCCGACGACTTCTGTCGACGTAGGTATCTCTACCAGGACTGGAGGTGTCCCTTGTTTAGTGCCGGCTATCCGCAATGAACGTCTACCCAAGGACTTCAAAGGGCCTAGGAAGGTGCCTAATTACACGGCTGACTTACAACCCGGAGCCTGGATCGAGAGTTACGAGATGGCCATGGAATTACTAGAGGTCAGCGAAGCGGCAATGGCCAAGTACTTCACCATGATGTTAGATGGGACTGCCCGCACTTGGTTGAAAGGGCTACCACCGAATTCCATCGGTTCTTGGGCTGAGCTGAAAGCCCGATTCATCCAAAATTTCAAGGATACCTGTAGGCAGTTTATGTAAATTGTGGATTTGACTAACTGTAAGCAACAGGAGGGTGAGTCTACAACACATTGGGTTCGCCGGGTTAAGGAGATAATACATCCATCTGATAAGATGGATGCCGACTCTGCAGTTTTAATGTTGGAACATAATTGTCGTTTTCTGCCTCTGAAGATGAAACTTGGGCGGCTCAAGCGTGATTGTAATGATATGGGTACGCTGATGGCGGCTCTCGTCAAGTATGCCGACTCTGATAGTACCAAGGACCCCGCTTCAGATGATGAAAGGACAGGGAAGGGAAAGAAGAACGACAATGGCAAGGGTCCTCAGCATAACCCGGGGAACCAAGGAGGTGGCAAGCGCAAGGCCGACGGCAGCCTAGAGTTCGTGGCCAATGCCAGCTCACAGGGTAATAACCAGCGACGCAAAGGGAGGCCACCTCCCCGAGCCGGCGGGTCAGGCCCGACGCTGGAGCAACTGTTGAATGAGCCTTGTCCAAGGCATGGTTCTAGAGAAAAGCCAGCTACTCATTTATGGAAGGATTGTGCAATCATGAAGGCCTTTAAGAATTCCAACGCCTTTAATGGCAACAATGGCCCGGGCGGCGGCTCAGGCGCCGGCGGTTTCCATGGCCCGGGCGGCGGCTCAAGTTCTAATCATCAGAACGGTCAAGGGGGCTTTAATCAGCAATCTGGCCAGGGTCAACAACAGCTGCAGGGGGGTTATCAGACCAATCCAAAGCAGCTTAGCGGTGGACAGTATCATGTATTTACCACCAGTCTGTGTAAGCGAGATCAGAAGCTTCATAAGAGGGCTGTGAATGCTGTTGAGCCGGCGGTTCCACGCTATTTGCGATGGTCTGAGCAGCCTATAGTGTGGAGTAGGGAGGATCACCCTCCCCGGGTGGATAATCCGGGTCACTTGGCCTTGGTGGTGGCTCCTCAGGTGGGAGAATATAAGTTCACTAAGGTGCTCATGGATGGAGGCGGCAGCATCAACATCCTCTATTATGAGACTTTCCGTCGTATGGGATTGATTGATAAAAACCTCAGCCAGTCAAACACTATTTTCCCTGGTGTGGTACCTGGTAAGTCGGCTTATCCAGTCGGCAAGATCGAGCTGGAAGTGGCTTTTGGAGACGAGCACAACTACAGGGTGGAAAAATTGACCTTTGAGGTGGTCAAGATAAGAAGTCCGTACCATGCCATATTTGGGCGGCCGGCTTACGCCAAGTTCATGGCACGGCCATGTTACGTGTATTTACAGCTCAAGATGCCGGGTCATAATGGGACCATCACGGTTCACGGCAGCCGGAAAGTGGCCTTGGAGTGTGAGGAAGGCGATGCAGCTTATGAAGAATCTGTTTGCGCAACAGAGGAGTTGAAGTTTTACAAGGACAATGTTGACCCAACAGATATGACCTCTCTGAAAAAGCCGACTACGGAGCATGAGCCGGCAATGAAATTTAAGTCGGTTGATGAGACTAAACTTGTTGATTTCGTTCCAGGTGATTCATCTCAGCAGTTTAGCATCAGTGCCAATTTGGATCCAAAATAGGAAAGCGCGCTCATCGAGTTCATCCGTGAGAATAGGGACATTTTTGCATGGAAACCTTCTGACATGCCAGGTGTACCTAGAGAACTCGCTGAGCACACTCTCAATGTTGATCCAAAATTTAAGCCGGTCAGGCAATTCCTTCGGCGGTTTAACGAAGAGAGGCGGAAAGCCATTGGTGAAGAGGTGGCCCGGCTCTTGGCGGCCGGGTTTATTGTTGAAGTCTTTCACCCGGAGTGGTTAGCTAACCCGGTGCTCATGCTCAAGAAGAACGGCACCTGGCGGATGTGTGTGGACTATACGGACTTAAACAAGGCATGTCCGGCTGATCCTTTTGCTCTTCCCCGTATTGATCAAATCATTGATGCTACGGCGGGTTGTGAGAGCTTGAGTTTCTTGGATGCTTATTCTGGATACCATCAGATTAAAATGGCAATTAAGGACCAGGAGAAGACGGCATTCATCACTCCCTTTGGAGCCTTCTGCTATGTGTCTATGCCCTTTGGACTCAAGAGTGCACAGGCGACTAATCAGCGTTGCGTGCAGAACTGTCTTCATAACCAGATTGGGCGCAACGTTCATGCTTATGTGGATGATATTGTGGTTAAATCCAGGAAGGAGGAAACCTTGATAGATGATCTGAGGGAAACCTTTGATAATCTCCGGGTCTACAAGATGATGCTTAACCCGGCCAAGTGTGTTTTTGGTGTTCCTGCAGGCAAGCTCTTGGGTTTCTTGGTTTCTAACAGAGGCATTGAAGCTAACCCGGAGAAGATCAAGGCCATCACCTCCCTGGCTAAGCCGGCGTGTATAAACGACGTCCAGCGCCTGGCGGGTCGTATCGCTGCTTTAAGCCGTTTTATAAGCCGTTTGGGGGAGAAGGCCATGCCATTATACCAGTTGATGAAGAAAACTGATGACTTTGTCTGGAATGATGCAGCTAATACCGCTTTTGAGGATTTGAAGAGACAGCTGGCCGAGCCCCCAGTCCTTGCTGCTCCGGTTGACAAGGAGCCTTTATTGCTGTATGTGGCTGATAACGCACGAGCCGTCAGTGTGGCCGTGGTGGTGGAGCGCAAGGAAGAGGGTAAGGAGCATCCGGTTCAGCGGCCAGTTTATTATGTCAGCGAAGTACTCATTGAGTCCAAGCAGCGGTACCCGCATTGGCAGAAGCTTGTTTATGGTGTGTTCATGGCAAGCCGGAAGCTTAAGCATTATTTCCAGGGTCACCCCATCACTGTGGTCAGTTCTACCCCCCTTGGAGATATCATTCAAAACAGAGAGGCCACAGGGAGAGTGGCTAAGTGGGCTATAGAGCTCGGACCTCATGGTCTGAAATACGTACCACGCACTGCTGTTAAATCTCAGGCCTTAGTGGATTTCATCAATGATTGGACAGAGCTACAAGTGCCCGAACAAAAGCTGGATAACACATATTGGACTATTCATTTTGATGGGTCCAGGCAATTGGAGGGCTCGGGGGCTGGAGTCGTATTGGCTTCCCCTAAAGGTGACAAGTTCCATTATGTGCTACAATTGATGTTTCCTTGCACCAACAATGCAGCTGAGTACGAGGCCTTGCTCCACGGTCTTCGGATGGCTAAGGAGATGAGTTTGAGCCGGGTAAGGTGCTTCGGCGACTCAGACTTAGTGGCTCAACAAGTATCAGGAAAGGGGGACTCCAAGGACCCTCTCATGGCGGCTTACCGCCGTGAAGTTGATGCCATTGCTGGGCACTTCCAGGGTTACCAAGTAGAGCACATTGATCGCAGGAAGAACGAGGCGGCTGATGCTTTAAGCCGGCTGGGCTCTCAGCGAAAACCGGTGCCGCCTAATACCTTCCTGGACGTCTTGCATAATCCTTCTGTTAAGTTGCCTACAGAGGAAGACTTGGCTGTCCCTGACCCGGAGGCACGACTGGTGGCGGCTCTCCACATCATCCCGGACTGGACAGTGTCCTATCTGGCTTACATGACCCGGGGAGATTTGCCTGAGGATGAAACTTTGGCCAGACAAATAACCCGGCGGTCTAAATCAATGATTGTTATCAATGGTGAGTTGCATCGCCGCAGTGTTACGGGAGCGTTCCAGCGTTGTGTCTCCCCTGAGGAAGGACAAGAGATCTTGCGTGAGATTCATGAAGGGGATTGTGGCCATCACGCCGGCTCAAAGTCTCTTGTGGCCAAGGCTTTTCGTCATGGTTTTTATTGGCTGACGGCTCATGCTGATGCGGAGGACTTGGTCAGTAAATGTGATGGTTGCCAAAGGTTCTCGTGACGGGCTCATGTGCTGGCTCAAGAGCTGAGGATGATCCCAATTACTTGGCCCTTTGCGGTCTGGGGGCTTGATATGGTTGGGCCTTTTAAAAGGTCCAAGGATAAGAAGACCCACCTCTTGGTGGCCGTTGACAAATTTACCAAGTGGGTTGAAGCGGAGCCAGTTAGCAAGTGTGATGCAGCCACGACAGTTCAGTTTATGAAAAAGGTGATCTTTCGTTTTGGCTTTCCACACAGCATTATAACTGACAATGGTACCAATCTATCCAAAGGCGCCATGGAGGAGTTTTGTCAACGAGAGCATATTCGACTTGATGTTTCATCAGTGGCTCATCCTCAATCCAATGGTCAGGCTGAGAGGGCTAATCAGGAGATTTTGAAAGGCATCAAACCCCGGCTTTTGGTCCCTTTACAACGGACGCCGAGTTGTTGGGTGGAGGAGCTACCCTCCGTATTGTGGAGCATCAACACTACTCCTAACAGGTCTACATGTTTCACGCCTTTCTTCATGGTTTATGGAGCGGAAGCAGTCCTCCCTAGTGACATCCGTCATGACTCGCCTCGAGTGGCGGCTTATGTTGAGGTGGATAATGAACAGGCGCGCCAAGATGCTCTTGACTTGTTGGACGAACAGCGTGATGTGGCAGCAGCTCGCTCAGCGATTTACCAACAAGACCTGCGCCGTTATCATAGTCGCCGGGTTAAATCCCGGGTCTTCCAGGAAGGCGATCTGGTGCTCCGGCTCATCCAAGATCAAACAGATGCGCACAAGCTATCCCCGCCTTGGGAAGGGCCCTTTGTGGTCAGCAAGAATTTGCACAACGGGTCATATTACCTCATTGACATTCGGGAGCACAAAGATTCATGTAAGTCAGAGGAAGAGACCCGTCGGCCGTGGAACATAGCTCAGCTTCGGCCTTATTACACCTGAGCCACCGGCTCTCATAATGTACATATTTCTCTAAGCCATGTATATATTATGATAAGCAATAAAGCAGGACCTCTGTCCTTTTTTCTCCTCCAAAGGTGAACGTGTTCTTTTCATTGCAAGATCACATGATAACTTGAAGGGGGATCCGGCTTATGATCGTATTCGAATCTAGCCATACGCAATATAGTCACTTGGGGGCTTCCTGTTCAAACATAGGTCGTATTCGAACCAAAGAGAACATAGCTGTCGATACCCATTTGATTGGCAAAGTGTCGAGCTCATTGGGGAGTTTTCTTTGATCATATCTGAATCACAGTTTAACCCCTTTGGGAATCGACGTGGATCGTATTCGAATCAGCGTCGTTAAACAATTCTTAAGGTCATTTGGGGGCTTCCTGTTCAAACATAGGTCGTATTCGAACCAAAGAGAACATAGCTGTCGGTACCCTCTTGATTGGCATCGCCACACCCACTGGGGGCTATATGATTGCATTCGAATCTTAGCATAACCCCTTTGGGACGGGTCTCTGGTCGTATTCGAACCGGAAGCCCCTAAGCTTTCTAATTTACAACGAGTTCTTCTGATTTGTTTCAGTAGTGTGCACGGCCGGGTCTCGCTTGGCCGGCTTAGCCTGGATTCACAATACTAGTCGAAATACAACCGGTGTTGTTAAGTCTGGTAAACCGGAATTGAGGTCCCAACCTTATATTCCGGGTTATAAAAGCCGGAGGTGTGCTTGAAGGCCGGTATGTGTGTTATTATGGTTATACCTAAGACATAATTGAGGACCAGTCTATTGTGATTCATATTCTGGGTTATATGTATAAGACTATGATTCTCAGTGCGGTAAGCCACCTAGAGACTTGTGATTTATTCTTCTATGCAGGATAGCTAAAGATAACTCTTTGAGCTTAAGGAACATGAAGGATCATGTATGACCCGGAGGAATATAAGGAAACTTCAATGGAATTTAGCACTCAGCGCGTGCACGATGGCACAACAAAGTTAAAATGTTGGTCCTATTCTATTACAAGACTCATCGAGTCCAAAAGGGTGAGACATTGTCTAAATAAGCCGCCTGCAGAGTTACGATGCTTGCTGGGTTGAAGCTTCCGGCTCATCCCTCTCCGCTCCTCCGGCTGTTCCCAAGACCTGGAAAGTTGACGATTTCTAGTCAATGCCGCTCAGAGCTTCAAATTGAGCTTCCTCGTCAATTAACCCAGCCGGGTCAATCTCCGGGGCAAAGGTGTGCTTACGAGTCGGCGGGACTAAGCTGATGGCTTCATAACACGGAGTGGGGATCCTCTGATTTTCTGCATCGTAACCCGGCTGATACTTGGTCAGATCCGTGTCGTTTCCTATCAGAGTGGCCACCGGGCGTACGATCTTCACGCAGGCTGCAAAGTCCCCTTGGTCGAAGGGGGTGCCATCTTCCTTCAAGCTGGGGTAGCCGAGGGCAATGTCCGTCGGGTCTAGTTCTGGAAGGAACGCCTTGGCCCGGCTCAGAGCAGCTATGGCTCCGGCTCTTGCAGAGGCCCGTCGCAGCTCTTGGACCCGCTGCGGAAGAACGGCAAGCCGGCGAAGAACTTCCGCCAGGTGAGTCGGCACCTCATTGGATAGGGCAACCACGGCCAAGGCGCGCTGTGACCCGGTGTAGAGTTGCTCCACCAGGGTGTACACGGCCTTCAACTTGGTCGCCAAACTTTGGTTGAGGTTGGCGCTTCTGGGGCCTGTTGAACAGAGTAGGATAAGCCGCTGGCAATGATGGGTTATGAGACATAAAGATTATAAATTGGACGAGAGCCGGTGGAATGACTTACCGAAGATGGCGGCGACCATCTGTGACACATGGCGCTTTAAGCCGGTGAGCTCGGCGGTTCTTTCCGTCAGAGCCTTCTCCGCCTGTTCGGCCCGGCTCACCAGGGCAGCCTTCTCTTCAGCCCAAGCTTTCCGTTCAGCTTCAAAGTCCTTTTTCAGCTTCTCCTGAGCAGCAATACTGGACACGAATTTGGCGTTGGCCTTCCGGGTCTCAGTTTTTTGCGTCCTCAGGCGGCTCTTCAGATCAGAGAGATCAGCCTCAAACTTCTTGCAAGTAGCCTGCATAAAGTTCCGGGTTATAGTATGAACAGTTATTATGCAATTTTAAAGTCCCAAGCACTTTCCAAGCAAAGATACTTGGCACTTGGGGGCTAATGCATGCCGAACGTTTCTACTTACAAATTACCGGTTTATGTGAGTAAGCCGGAAGATAAGTCTACAACATATTCTATCATAAGTAGCAGACTTGGGGGCTAGAGTATGGTAAAGATAACAAGGTAACTATGCAGTAAGTAAGGAGAGTGGTACCTCAGACTTCTGCTGAATCTGGTTCACCATGACGATCTCTAAATCCCGGCTCTTGTGCACCTGACTGACATAGCCGGAGATGATCTCTCCGATGCTCAGATTGGCATAGTCGGTGAGGTCTAGATTGGCCCGGTGGCGCTCTAGCAACTCCTCCTTAGCGGAGCACTTGGCCAGCGCAGTAGGTCTCCCCGGCTCAACAAATTCCGTCCGGGTGATTACCACATCCGGGTCATCTGCCGGCTGAGCCGAGCTGGAGGCCTCTGGATTAGTAGAAGTTTCTGCGATTGGCTTGTCAGTTGGAGCAGTGGTTTCAGGAGCAGAGGCGACTGGCGGTTCTTGAGCTGCGGCCTCCGGCTCAGGCAAGTCCGGTTCTTCGACCGGCTTGTTCTTCTTCGCCCTTTTGCTGAGTTTTGCCTGGGCACTGAAAAGACAAAAAGGTTAAGTACAAAAGTATAAGTAAAGATAAAGTACAACATGAGATGATCATCATTACCCGGGCACGGTCTTGAAAGCCGGCAGGTTTGATTGCATCGAATCACCTGAGGAGGGTGAGGTTTCCTGATAGTTTGAATCAGAAGAGTTGAGCGGTTGACGTATAACACCCGCCAAAGGATGAAAAGGGTACAAGTTTGAGATAACCTCAGTCCGGCGTTTCCTCGACGCGTCAGGTAAACCGGAGGAGAGGTCAGCGTCCTTGTTGGTCCGGGTGTGCCGCCGGTTCTCATGAATCTGTCGCTTCAAAATAAATTGAGGATCTTGATAAGCTAAAGGATGTGAAAATCTTACTTTGCGGGTTACCCTCCGGACTTTCAGCCTTGGCAAGGGCTCCGAGTCGGAGGAAAGTATCATTACCTCTTCAACCACCGGGTTACTTGCTCCGGTGTCATCCTGTTGATGAACAAGTATTGATAAGGTGGACAGAAATAAAACAACGAATATAGCAAGAGCTTACAGGTCCAGGGGTTACCTCTGACTCGGAGCTGTTGCTTAGTTGCATCAGCTCTGAAGCAGTAGGTCTACTTCCCTTCTTGCGGGGGGCGGCTCTCTTGGCGGCTTTCTTAGCCTTCCTGGCCTTCTTGGCCGCCTCATGGTCACATTTGACCTTCCAGAATTTGTCATCAGCCTGAAAAATACAATGACGATTTCTTAAAGTTCAGATGAAAGCTATCTACAGAAGAAAATAAGATGTTCAGATCGGCGGCTTACCGCTGGGGCCGGGTTGGTCTTGCAGAAGGGACTTAAGCCGGTCCTCCCGCAGTCTGCCAAGCTCTCGTTCAAGAGAGCCTTGGTCATCTCTTCAGCAACGTCTTCAGGAAGATCGTTGCGGCTGTGTCGCAGGGGGTCATCTTTCCGGCCTGTGTATTCACACATTAAGCCGGGGCGGCGGCTCAAGGGAATCACCCGCCACGAGATCCAGACCCGGACCAGATCAATTCCATTGAGACCATTGCCCAGGAGAGCCTTGATCTTGTTGATGGTGGGGAGCAGAGGTTGGCGCTCCGCTTGAGTTAGCTTGTCTGACAGAGGGTGTGTTGGTTCCAGACGTGAGGGGCGAAAGCCGGGCAGCGGGCTCTCATCAGCCGGCGACGTGTCTTGGCAATAGAACCACGTCTGGTTCCAGTCCTTTGGGTGGCTTGGCGGCTCGGCGTAAGGGAAAAGGCAGTCTCTCTGTCGCTGAATGGAGATTCCACCGAGTTCCAAGCTTGGCCCGTTGGCTCACTCGTTCTGGCGGTTGAAGTAAAAGAGCTCTCTGAAGAGCAGCAGGCTGGTCTCCTCTCCAAGGTAGACCTCGCAGAATACTTGGAAATTGCATATGTTCGACACCGAGTTGGGACCTATATCTTGTGGCCGCAGGTCAAAGAAGTTCAGCACATCTCTAAAAAACTTTGAGCCGGGCGGTGCGAAGCCCCGGCTCATATGATCCGCAAAAATGACCACCTCCCCGTCCCTTGGTTGTGGTCTCTCCTCTGATGGGTCGGGGGCACGGTAGGACATGACGTCCTTCTTGGGTAGGTAACCCGACTTCATAAAATCCGTAAAGGTCTCGTCGGTGACGTTGGACCTCATCCAGTTGCAAGTGATGGGTGCTTTGGGAGCTTTGGGAGGCATGGTGAACGTTGGAAGCCTATGATACAGGGGAAAATGTCCGGTTTAATAATGAGCCGGAGGAAATTTACAAGTCAAGGTTTAAGGTGGCGGCTTATGGAGGGGCCTAATGACATATATCTAAGTACATCGGGTTATCTAAGCCGCTGTAAGGTATTAAGAGTAATTCGATTGTTTACGACCTTGTCGCTGATAAGCCGGAAATTTTTACGGCGCATGACTTCTTTTGAGCTGGAAGGCGTTACGGCGCGTGGCTTCTTTAAGCCGGAAATGTAAACCGCCAGGACTCAGCGGGGCAGTTTTTTACTAAGTGTGGTGAAAACAGGTTTCACACATAGCAGTAACTAATTTGGATCAAAATGGTCAACTTAAGAGGAAAAATTCTAGACCTAAAACAGACGCAGAAGAAGTTTGCGGGTTTGAACGGAGCTACTATGCAGTAAAAAGGAGCCTATATACATTGAGAATGGAAGTACAACAGCTACCGTAGTGGTTCTATACCAGTCTAAGATCAAAAAGGGGGGTAAAAATCAAATCTACTGAGAACCCGCGAAGAACGGTGAAGAACACGGGAAGAACAGGAAGAACCCTACTGCAGATCTGTTCTACGGGGCAGCAAGGACTTACAGGTGCTGGTGTGTCGCGGAGGTCGCCGTCGTTCTCTCTAGACACAACAGGTTGATGCAGCGGCCGGAGTTGGTGAGGAGGAGGAGACCCGCGGCGGCGACGGCAACAGAGCTCGAGTGGAAGGATAGTGGCGCGAGGAGGAAGACGGGTGGCTGAAGGCTCATCGGGCCGGACTATTTATAAGGGCAAGTTCATAAGTAGGCGCGAGAAACGAGGAGGCCGCGGCGCGGTTATCTCAACATAAAACGCCTCGATTCTCGGGATGGCAGTAAAGATAAGATCCGTTGCGGATATGGTGGAGTAAAAAATGGACTTAATGGAAGATGACGTCACGACGGATTACCCGGAGTCCCGAGGATGACGTCACGCCGGGTTATGGTTTTCACACAATTGTAAGCCGGAGTTTCTCTGTCGAAGGAGTTGAAGATTGACATGAGCCGGCTCAAATCAATCTAGGGCCTAATGTTGAGGATATAAACCTTAGAGTCACCCGCCAGGAGGGGCCGGGTTACTCATAATGGTCATCGCCGGAAGCCCGGCGCCAAGCTTGAAGACGGTGGGCCAAAGATGGGCTTAAGACCCGGAGATGGTTTAAGGCCCGTAGTTACAACCGTTGTTAAGGTAGAACTTGTAGTATAAGGCAAGAATAGTTGAGAGTCCGAGCCGGACACTCTTATGAGCCGGCCGGAACTCTGAGAGCTGCTGGGCGTCAACCTCTCTATATAAAGGGACAACCCGGCAGCGGTTTAGGGGCAAGAAAGATTTGATCGAGAGCCAGGCATAGCGGTTAAGCTCCCTGGTCATCGAAACCCTAATCAATACCACCTCAACTGGACGTAGGCTTTTACCTTCACCGTAAGGGGCTGAACCAGTATAAACCCTCGTGTTCCTTGTCCCGTTTAACCCCTTCAAGCTTCCTAGCAGCGATGGCTCCACGACTAAGTCCTAGCTTGAGGACATCTGTGTTGGGAATCGTAGCATAATTTAAAATTTTCCTACACTCACCAAGATGCATCTATGGAGTCTACTAGCAACGAGGGGAAAGGAGTGCATCTACATACCCTTGTAGATCGCAAGCGGAAGCGTTCCAATGAACGTGGATGACGGAGTCGTACTCACTGTGATCCAAATCACCGATGACCGAGTGCCGAACGGACGGCACCTCCGCGTTCAACACACGTACGGTGCAGCGACGTCTCCTCCTTCTTGATCCAGCAAGGGGGAAGGAGAGGTTGATGGAGATCTAGCAGCACGACGGCGTGGTGGTGGATGTAGCGGGTCTCCGGCAGGGCTTCACCAAGCTTCTGCGAGAGAGAGAGAGAGGTGTTGCAGGGGAGGAGGGAGGCGCCCAAGGCTGTGTGTTGCTGCCTTCCCTCCCCCCCCACTATTTATAGGACCCCTGGGGGGGGGGGGGGGGCGCCAGCCCTTGGGAGATCAGATCTCCAAGGGGGGGGAGGCGGCCAAGTGGGGGGAAGGGGGTGCCTTGCCCCCCAAGGCAAGGGGGAAGCTCCCCCCTAGGGTTCCCAACCCTAGGCGCATGGGGGGAGGCCCAAGGGGGGCGCCCCAGCCCACTAAGGGCTGGTTCCCTTCCACTTTCAGCCCACGGGGCCCTCCGGGACAGGTGGCCCCACCCGGTGGACCTCCGGGACCCTTCCGGTGGTCCCGGTACAATACCGGTAACCCCCGAAACTTTCCCGGTGGCCGAACCTGGACTTCCTATATATAATTCTTCACCTCCGGACCATTCCGGAACCTCTCGTGACATTCAGGATCTCATCCGGGACTCTGAACAACTTTCGGGTTTCCGCATACATATATCTCTACAACCCTAGCGTCACCGGACCTTAAGTGTGTAGACCCTACGGGTTCGGGAGACATGCAGACATGACCGAGACGCCTCTCCGGTCAATAACCAACAGCGGGATCTGGATACCCATGTTAGCTCCCACATGCTCCACGATGATCTCATCGGATGAACCACGGTGTCGAGGATTCAATCAATCCGTATGCAATTCCCTTTGTCAATCGGTATGTTACTTGCCCGAGATTCGATCGTCGGTATCCCAATACCTTGTTCAATCTCGTTACCGGCAAGTCTCTTTACTCGTACCGCAATGCATGATCCCGTGACTAACGCCTTAGTCACATTGAGCTCATTATGATGATGAATTACCGAGTGGGCCCAGAGATACCTCTCCGTCACACGGAGTGACAAATCCCAGTCTCGATCCGTGCCAACCCAACAGACACTTTCGGAGATACCCGTAGTGCACCTTTATAGTCACCCAGTTACGTTGTGACGTTTGGCACACCCAAAGCACTCCTACGGTATCCGGGAGTTGCACGATCTCATGGTCTAAGGAAAAGATACTTGACATTGGAAAAGCTCTAGCAAACGAAACTACACGATCTTTTATGCTATGCTTAGGATTGGGTCTTGTCCATCACATCATTCTCCTAATGATGTGATCCCGTTATCAATGACATCCAATGTCCATAGTCAGGAAACCATGACTATCTGTTGATCAACGAGCTAGTCAACTAGAGGCTTACTAGGGACAGGTTGTGGTCTATGTATTCACACATGTATTACGATTTCCGGACAATACAATTATAGCATGAATAATAGACAATTACCATGAACAAAGAAATATAATAATAACCATTTATTATTGCCTCTAGGGCATATTTCCAACAGTCTCCCACTTGCACTAGAGTCAATAATCTAGTTCACATCACCATGTGATTAACACTCACTGGTCACATCACCATGTGACCAACATGTAAAGAGTTTGCTAGAGTCAACAATCTAGTTCACATCACTATGTGATTATCACTCAATGTGTTCTGGTTTGGTCATGTTATGCTTGTGAGAGAGGTTATTAGTCAACGGGTCTGAACCTTTCAGAACCGTGTGCTTTACGAATATCTATGTCATCTTGTGGATGCTACCACGCGCTATTTGGAGCCATTTCAAATAATTGCTCTACTATATGAATCCGGTTTACAACTCAGAGTCATCCGGATTAGTGTCAAAGTTCGCATTGACGTAACCCTTTACGACGAACTCCTTTCCACCTCCATAATCGAGAAAATTCCTTAATCCACTAGGTACTAAGGATAAGTTCAACCGCTGTCATGAGATCCTTTCTGGATCACCATTGTACCCTCTTGACCAACTCATGGCAAGGCACACTACATGTGCGGGACACAGCATAGCATACTATAGAGCCTACGTCTAAAGCATAGGGGACGACCTTCGTCCTTTCTCTATCTTCTGCTATGGTCAGGTCTTGAGTCTCACTCAATACTCACACCTTGTAACACAGCCAAGAACTCCTTCTTTGCTGATCTATTTTGAACTCTTTCAAAATCATGTCAAGGTGTGCTGTCTTTTGAAAGTATCATCAGGCGTCTTGATCTATCTCTATGGATCTTGATGCCCAATATGTAAGCAGCTTTATCTAGGTCTTCCTTTGAAAAACTCCTTTCAAACAACCCTTTATGCTTTCTAGAAATTTTACATCATTTCGGATCAACAATATATCATTCACATATACTTATCAGAAATGTTGTAGCGCTCCCACTCACTTTATTGTAAATACAAGTTTCTAACAAACTTTGTATAAACCCAAAAACTTTGATCACCCCATCAAAGCATATATTCTGACTCCGAGATGCTTGCTCTAATCCATGGAAGGATCGCTGGAGCTAGCATACCTTTTAGCATCCTTAGGATCGACAAAACCTTTCTGATTGTATCACATACAACCTTTCCTTACGAAAACTGGTAAGGAAACTTGTTTTGACATCCATCTGCCAGATTTCATAAATGTAGCTAATGCTAACATGATTCCGACGGACCTAAGCATCGCTACGGATGAGAAAAACTCATCGTAGTCAACTCCTTGAATTTGTGAAAATACTCTTTGCCACAAGTCGAGCTTCATAGACGGTAACATTACCGTCCATGTCCGTCTTCTTCTTAAAGATCCATTTATCTCAATGGCTTGCCGATCATCTGGCAAGTTCACCAAAGTCCATGCTTTGTTCTGATACATGGATTCTATCTCGGATTTCATGGCCTCGAGCCATTCGTCGGAATATGGGCCCACCATCGCTTCTCCATAGCTCGTAGGTTCATTGTTGTCTAGCAACATGACTTCCAAGACAGGATCACGCATTACTCTGAAGTAGTGCGCATCCTCGTCGTCCTACGAGGTTTGGTAGTGACTTGATCCGAAGTTTCATGATCACCATCATAAGCTTCCACTTCAATTGGTGTAAGTGCCACAGGAACAACTTCCTGTGCCCTGCTACATACTAGTTGAAGCGACGGTTCAATAACCTTATCAAGTCTCCACCATCCTCCCACTCAATTCTTTCGAGAGAAACTTTTCCTCGAGAAAGGACTCGTTTCTAGAAGCAATTACTTTTGCTTCCAGATCTGAAATAGGAGGTATACCCAACTGTTTTTGGGTATTCTATGAAGATGCATTTATCCGCTTTGGGTTCGAGCTTATCAGCCTGAAACTTTTTCACATAAGCATCGCAGCCCCAAACTTTTAAGAAACGACAACTTAGGTTTCTATAAACGGTGTCGTCTCAACGGAATTGCGTGGTGCCCCTTTTAAAGTGAATGCGGTTGTCTCTAATGCCTAACCCATAAATGATAGTGGTAATTTGATAAGAAACATCATGGTATGCACCATATCCAATAGGGTGCAGTTATGATGTTCGGACACACCATCACACTATGGTGTTCCAGGCGGTATTAATTGTGAAACACTTTCCACAATGTCTCAATTGTGTGCCAAACTCGTATCTCAGATACTCATCTCTATGATCATATCACAGACATTTTATCCTCTTGTCACGACGATCTTCAACTTCACTCTGAAATTACTTGAACCTTTCAATAATTCAGACTAGTGTTTCATCAAGTAAATACACTCAGCATCTACTCAAATCATCTGTGAAGTAAGAACATAACGATGTCCACTGCATGCCTCAGCACTCATTGGACTGCGTACATCAAAATGTATTACTTCCAATAAGTTGCTCTCTTGTTCCATCTTACTGAAAACGAGGACTTTCAGTCATTTTGCCCATGTGGTATGATTTGCATGTCTCAAGTGATTCATAATCAAGTGAGTCCAAACGATCCATCTGTATGGAGTTTCTTCATGCATATATACCAATAGACATGGTTCGCATGTCTCAATCTTTTCAAAAATGAGTGAGTCCAAAGATCCACCTACATGGAGCTTCTTCATGCGTTCTACACCAATATGACTCAAGTGGCAGTGCCACAAGTATGTGGTACTATCATTACTATCTTATATCCTTTTGGCATGAACATGTGTATCACTACGATCGAGATTCATTTTAGGTGCAAGACCATTGAAGGTATTATTCAAATAAACAGAGTAACCATTATTCTCCTTAAATGAATAACCGTTTTGCGGCAAACATAATCCAATCATGTTCAACGCAAACACCAAATCTCGATGGTAGAGGGAGCATGCGATGCTTGATCACATCAACCTTGGAAACACTTCCAACACATATCGTCATCTCACCTTTAGCTAGTCTCCATTTATTCCGCAGCTTTTATTTCGAGTTACTAACACTTAGCAACCGAACCAGTATCTAATACCCTGGTGCTGCTAGGAGTACTAGTGAAGTACACATTCATATAACGTATATCCAATATACTTCTGTCGACCTTGCCTGCCTTCTCATCTACCAAGTATCTAGGGTAGTACTGCTTCAGTGACCGTTCCTCTCATTACAGAAGCACTTAGTCTCGGGTTTGGGTTCAACCTTGGGATTCTTCACTAGAGCAGCAAACGACTTGCTATTTCATGAAGTATCCCTTTTGCCCTTGCCCTTCTTAAACTAGTGGTTTTACTAACCATCAACAATTGATGCTCCTTCTTGATTTCTACTCTCGCGGTGTCAAACATCGCGAATAGCTCAAGGATCATCATAATTATCCTTGATATGTTATAGTTCATCACGAAGCTCTACTAGCTTGGTGGTAGTGACTATGGAGAACTATCACTATCTCATCTGGGAGATTAACTCCCACTCGATTCAAGCGATTGTGGCACTCAGACAATCTGAGCACACGCTCAACGATTGAGCTTTTCTCCCTTAGTTTGCAGGCTTAAGAAACTTGTCAGAGGTCTCATACCTCTTGACGTGGGCACTAGTCTGAAATCCCAATTTCAGTCTTCGGAAGATCTCACATGTTCTGCGACGTTTCAAAAACGTCTTTGGTGCCACAATTCTAAACCGCACTGAACTATCACGTAGTCATCAAAACGTGTATGTCAGATGTTTCGTAACATCTACAGACGACGCTGAGGTTCAGCACACCGAGCGGTGCATTAAGGACATAAGCCTTCTGTGCAGCAATGAGGACAATCCTCAGTATACGGACCCAGTCCGTATAATTGCTACTACCAACTTTCAACTAAATTTTCTCTAGGAACATATCTTAACCAGTAGAACTAAAGCGCAAGCTATGACATAATTTGCAAATACCTTTTTGACTATGTTCATGATAATGAAGTTCATCTGATTATGAACTCCCACTCAGATAGACATCCCTCTAGTCATCTAAGTGAAACATGATCCGAGTTTAACTAGGCCGTCTCCGATCATCACGTGAGACGGACTAGTCAAGATCGGTGAACATCTCCATGTTGATCGTATCTTCTATACGACTCATGCTCGACCTTTCGGTCCTCCGTGTTCCGAGGCCATGTCTGTACATGCTAGGCTCGTCAAGTCAACCTAAGTGTATTGCGTGTGTTCCGAGGCCATGTCTGTACATGCTAGGCTCGTCAAGTCAACCTAAGTGTATTGCGTGTGTTCCGAGGCCATGTCTGTACATGCTAGGCTCGTCAACACCCGTTGTATTCGAACGTTAGAATCTATCACACCCGATCATCACGTGGTGCTTCGAAACAACGAACCTTCGCAACGGTGCACAGTTAGGGTGAACACTTTCTTGAAATTATTATAAGGGATCATCTTACTTACTACCGTCGTTCTAAGCAAATATGATGCAAAAACATGATAAACATCACATGCAATCAAATAGTGACATGATATGGCCAATATCATCATGCTCCTTTGATCTCCATCTTCGGGGCACCATGATCATCTTCGTCACCGGCATGACACCATGATCTCCATCATCATGATCTCCATCATTGTGTCTTCATGAAGTCGTCACGCCAACGATTACTTCTACTTCTATGGCTAACGCGTTTAGCAACAAAGTAAAGTAATTTACATGGCGTTATTCAATGACACGCAGGTCATGCAAAATAATAAAGACAACTCCTATGGCTCCTGCCGGTTGTCATACTCATCGACATGCAAGTCGTGATTCCTATTACAAGAATATGATCAATCTCATACATCACATATATCATTCATCACATCTTCTGGCCATATCACATCACATAGCACTTGCTGCAAAAACAAGTTAGACGTCCTCTAATTGTTGTTGCAAGTTTTTACGTGGTTTGTAGGTTTCTAGCAAGAACGTTTCTTACCTACGTATGACCACAACATGATTTGCCAATTTCTATTTACCCTTCATAAGGACCCTTTTCATCGAATCCGTTCCGACTAAAGTAGGAGAGACAGACACCCGCTAGCCACCTTATGCAACTTGTGCATGTCAGTCGGTGGAACCTGTCTCACGTAAGTGTACGTGTAAGGTCGGTCCGGGCCGCTTCATCCTACAATGCCGCCGAAACAAGAAAAGACTAGTAGCGGCAAGAAGAATTGGCAAACTCAACGCCCACAACTGCTTTGTGTTCTACTCGTGCATAGTAACTACGCATAGACCTGGCTCATGATGCCACTGTTGGGAATCGTAGCATAATTTTTAAAATTTTCCTACGCTCACCAAGATGCATCTATGGAGTGTACTAGCAACGAGGGGAAAGGAGTGCATCTACATACCCTTGTAGATCGCGAGCGGAAGCGTTCCAATGAACGTGGATGACGTAGTCGTACTCGCCGTGATCCAAATCACCGATGACCGAGTGCCGAACGGACGGCACCTCCGCGTTCAACACACGTACGGTGCAGCGACGTCTCCTTCTTCTTGATCCAGCAAGGGGGAAGGAGAGGTTGATGGAGATCCAAGAGCACGACGGCGTGGTGGTGGATGTAGCGGGTCTCCGGCAGGGCTTCGCCGAGCTTCTGCGAGAGAGAGACAGAGGTGTTGCAGGGGAGGAGGGAGGCGCCCAAGGCTGTGTGTTGATGCCCTCCCTCCCCCCTTTATATAGGCCCCCTGGGGGGGCGCCGGCCCAGGGAGATGGGATCTCCAAGGGGGGGCGGCGGCCAAAGGGGGGGAAGGGGTGCCTTGCCCCCCAAGGCAAGGGGGAAGCTCCCCCCTAGGGTTCCCAACCCTAGGCGCATGGGGGAGGCCCAAGGGGGGCGCCCCAGCCCACTAAGGGCTGGTTCCCTTCCACTTTCAGCCCACGGGGCCCTCCGGGACAGGTGGCCCCACCCGGTGGACCTCCGGGACCCTTCCGGTGGTCCCGGTACAATACCGGTAACCCCCGAAACTTTCCCGGTGGCCGAAACTGCACTTCGTATATATAATTCTTCACCTCCGGACCATTCCGGAACCTCTCGTGACGTCCGGGATCTCATCCGGGACTCCGAACAACTTTCGGGTTTCCGCATACATATATCTCTACAACCCTAGCGTCACCGGACCTTAAGTGTGTAGACCCTACGGGTTCGGGAGACATGCAGACATGACCGAGACGCCTCTCCGGTCAATAACCAACAGCGGGATCTGGATACCCATGTTGGCTCCCACATGCTCCACGATGATGTCATCAGATGAACCACGGTTTCGAGGATTCAATCAATCCGTATGCAATTCCCTTTGTCAATCGGTATGTTACTTGCCCGAGATTCGATCGTCGGTATCCCAATACCTTGTTCAATCTCGTTACCGGCAAGTCTCTTTACTCGTACCGCAATGCATGATCCCGTGACTAACGCCTTAGTCACATTGAGCTCATTATGATGATGCATTACCGAGTGGGCCCAGAGATACCTCTCCGTCACACGGAGTGACAAATCCCAGTCTCGATCCGTGCCAACCCAACAGACACTTTCGGAGATACCCGTAGTGCACCTTTATAGTCACCCAGTTACGTTGTGACGTTTGGCACACCCAAAGCACTCCTACGGTATCCGGGAGTTGCACGATCTCATGGTCTAAGGAAAAGATACTTGACATTGGAAAAGCTCTAGCAAACGAAACTACACGATCTTTTATGCTATGCTTAGGATTGGGTCTTGTCCATCACATCATTCTCCTAATGATGTGATCCCGTTATCAATGACATCCAATGTCCATAGTCAGGAAACCATGACTATCTGTTGATCAACGAGCTAGTCAACTAGAGGCTTACTAGGGACAGGTTGTGGTCTATGTATTCACACATGTATTACGATTTCCGGACAATACAATTATAGCATGAATAATAGACAATTACCATGAACAAAGAAATATAATAATAACCATTTATTATTGCCTCTAGGGCATATTTCCAACAGTCTCCCACTTGCACTAGAGTCAATAATCTAGTTCACATCACCATGTGATTAACACTCACTGGTCACATCACCATGTGACCAACATGTAAAGAGTTTGCTAGAGTCAACAATCTAGTTCACATCACTATGTGATTATCACTCAATGTGTTCTGGTTTGGTCATGTTATGCTTGTGAGAGAGGTTATTAGTCAACGGGTCTGAACCTTTCAGAACCGTGTGCTTTACGAATATCTATGTCATCTCTTGGATGCTACCACGCGCTATTTGGAGCCATTTCAAATAATTGCTCTACTATATGAATCCGGTTTACTACTCAGAGTCATCCGGATTAGTGTCAAAGTTCGCATCGACGTAACCCTTTACGACGAACTCCTTTCCACCTCCATAATCGAGAAAATTCCTTAATCCACTAGGTACTAAGGATAAGTTCGACCGCTGTCATGAGATCCTTTCTGGATCACCATTGTACCCTCTTGACCAACTCATGGCAAGGCACACTACATGTGCGGTACACAGCATAGCATACTATAGAGCCTACGTCTGAAGCATAGGGGACGACCTTCGTCCTTTCTCTATCTTCTGCTATGGTCAGGTCTTGAGTCTCACTCAATACTCACACCTTGTAACACAGCCAAGAACTCCTTCTTTGTTGATCTATTTTGAACTCTTTCAAAATCATGTCAAGGTGTGCTGTCTTTTGAAAGTATCATCAGGCGTCTTGATCTATCTCTATGGATCTTGATGCCCAATATGTAAGCAGTTTTATCCAGGTCTTCCTTTGAAAAACTCCTTTCAAACAACCCTATATGCTTTCCAGAAATTTTACATCATTTCGGAACAACAATATGTCATTCACATATACTTATCAGAAATGTTGTAGCGCTCCCACTCACTTTATTGTAAATACAAGTTTCTAACAAACTTTGTATAAACCCAAAAACTTTGATCACCCCATCAAAGCATATATTCTGACTCCGAGATGCTTGCTCTAATCCATGGAAGGATCGCTGGAGCTAGCATACCTTTTAGCATCCTTAGGATCGACAAAACCTTTCTGATTGTATCACGTACAACCTTTCCTTACGAAAACTGGTAAGGAAACTTGTTTTGACATCCATCTGCCAGATTTCATAAATGTAGCTAATTCTAACATGATTCCGACGGACCTAAGCATCGCTACGGATGAGAAAAACTCATCGTAGTCAACTCCTTGAACTTGTGAAAATACTCTTTGCCACAAGTCGAGCTTCATAGACGGTAACATTACCGTCCATGTCCGTCTTCTTCTTAAAGATCCATTTATCTCAATGGCTTGCCGATCATCTGGCAAGTTCACCAAAGTCCATGCTTTGTTCTGATACATGGATTCTACCTCGGATTTCATGGCCTCGAGCCATTCGTCGGAATATGGGCCCACCATCGCTTCTCCATAGCTCGTAGGTTCATTGTTGTCTAGCAACATGACTTCCAAGACAGGATCACGCATTACTCTGAAGTAGTGCGCATCCTCGTCGTCCTACGAGGTTTGGTAGTGACTTGATCCGAAGTTTCATGATCACCATCATAAGCTTCCACTTCAATTGGTGTAAGTGCCACAGGAACAACTTCCTGTGCCCTGCTAC
Source organism: Aegilops tauschii subsp. strangulata (assembly GCF_002575655.3). Taxonomy (NCBI): domain Eukaryota; kingdom Viridiplantae; phylum Streptophyta; class Magnoliopsida; order Poales; family Poaceae; genus Aegilops; species Aegilops tauschii. The sequence continues at coordinate 452,094,397 of NC_053039.3, read as the reverse complement.
ATACTAGTTGAAGCGACGGTTCAATAACCTTATCAAGTCTCCACCATCCTCCCACTCAATTCTTTCGAGAGAAACTTTTCCTCGAGAAAGGACTCGTTTCTAGAAGCAATTACTTTTGCTTCCAGATCTGAAATAGGAGGTATACCCAACTGTTTTTGGGTATTCTATGAAGATGCATTTATCCGCTTTGGGTTCGAGCTTATCAGCCTGAAACTTTTTCACATAAGCATCGCAGCCCCAAACTTTTAAGAAACGACAACTTAGGTTTTATTAAACGGCGTCGTCTCAACGGAATTGCGTGGTGCCCCTTTTAAAGTGAATGCGGTTGTCTCTAATGCCTAACCCATAAATGATAGTGGTAATTTGATAAGAAACATCATGGTATGCACCATATCCAATAGGGTGCAGTTATGATGTTCGGACACACCATCACACTATGGTGTTCCAGGCGGTATTAATTGTGAAACACTTTCCACAATGTCTCAATTGTGTGCCAAACTCGTATCTCAGATACTCATCTCTATGATCATATCACAGACATTTTATCCTCTTGTCACGACGATCTTCAACTTCACTCTGAAATTACTTGAACCTTTCAATAATTCAGACTAGTGTTTCATCAAGTAAATACACTCAGCATCTACTCAAATCATCTGTGAAGTAAGAACATAACGATGTCCACTGCATGCCTCAGCACTCATTGGACTGCGTACATCAAAATGTATTACTTCCAATAAGTTGCTCTCTTGTTCCATCTTACTGAAAACGAGGACTTTCAGTCATTTTGCCCATGTGGTATGATTTGCATGTCTCAAGTGATTCATAATCAAGTGAGTCCAAACGATCCATCTGTATGGAGTTTCTTCATGCATATATACCAATAGACATGGTTCGCATGTCTCAATCTTTTCAAAAATGAGTGAGTCCAAAGATCCACCTACATGGAGCTTCTTCATGCGTTCTACACCAATATGACTCAAGTGGCAGTGCCACAAGTATGTGGTACTATCATTACTATCTTATATCCTTTTGGCATGAACATGTGTATCACTACGATCGAGATTCATTTTAGGTGCAAGACCATTGAAGGTATTATTCAAATAAACAGAGTAACCATTATTCTCCTTAAATGAATAACCGTTTTGCGGCAAACATAATCCAATCATGTTCAACGCAAACACCAAATCTCGATGGTAGAGGGAGCATGCGATGCTTGATCACATCAACCTTGGAAACACTTCCAACACATATCGTCATCTCACCTTTAGCTAGTCTCCATTTATTCCGCAGCTTTTATTTCGAGTTACTAACACTTAGCAACCGAACCAGTATCTAATACCCTGGTGCTGCTAGGAGTACTAGTGAAGTACACATTCATATAACGTATATCCAATATACTTCTGTCGACCTTGCCTGCCTTCTCATCTACCAAGTATCTAGGGTAGTACTGCTTCAGTGACCGTTCCTCTCATTACAGAAGCACTTAGTCTCGGGTTTGGGTTCAACCTTGGGATTCTTCACTAGAGCAGCAAACGACTTGCTATTTCATGAAGTATCCCTTTTGCCCTTGCCCTTCTTAAACTAGTGGTTTTACTAACCATCAACAATTGATGCTCCTTCTTGATTTCTACTCTCGCGGTGTCAAACATCGCGAATAGCTCAAGGATCATCATAATTATCCTTGATATGTTATAGTTCATCACGAAGCTCTACTAGCTTGGTGGTAGTGACTATGGAGAACTATCACTATCTCATCTGGGAGATTAACTCCCACTCGATTCAAGCGATTGTGGCACTCAGACAATCTGAGCACACGCTCAACGATTGAGCTTTTCTCCCTTAGTTTGCAGGCTTAAGAAACTTGTCAGAGGTCTCATACCTCTTGACGTGGGCACTAGTCTGAAATCCCAATTTCAGTCTTCGGAAGATCTCACATGTTCTGCGACGTTTCAAAAACGTCTTTGGTGCCACAATTCTAAACCGCACTGAACTATCACGTAGTCATCAAAACGTGTATGTCAGATGTTTCGTAACATCTACAGACGACGCTGAGGTTCAGCACACCGAGCGGTGCATTAAGGACATAAGCCTTCTGTGCAGCAATGAGGACAATCCTCAGTATACGGACCCAGTCCGTATAATTGCTACTACCAACTTTCAACTAAATTTTCTCTAGGAACATATCTTAACCAGTAGAACTAAAGCGCAAGCTATGACATAATTTGCAAATACCTTTTTGACTATGTTCATGATAATGAAGTTCATCTGATTATGAACTCCCACTCAGATAGACATCCCTCTAGTCATCTAAGTGAAACATGATCCGAGTTTAACTAGGCCGTCTCCGATCATCACGTGAGACGGACTAGTCAAGATCGGTGAACATCTCCATGTTGATCGTATCTTCTATACGACTCATGCTCGACCTTTCGGTCCTCCGTGTTCCGAGGCCATGTCTGTACATGCTAGGCTCGTCAAGTCAACCTAAGTGTATTGCGTGTGTTCCGAGGCCATGTCTGTACATGCTAGGCTCGTCAAGTCAACCTAAGTGTATTGCGTGTGTTCCGAGGCCATGTCTGTACATGCTAGGCTCGTCAACACCCGTTGTATTCGAACGTTAGAATCTATCACACCCGATCATCACGTGGTGCTTCGAAACAACGAACCTTCGCAACGGTGCACAGTTAGGGTGAACACTTTCTTGAAATTATTATAAGGGATCATCTTACTTACTACCGTCGTTCTAAGCAAATATGATGCAAAAACATGATAAACATCACATGCAATCAAATAGTGACATGATATGGCCAATATCATCATGCTCCTTTGATCTCCATCTTCGGGGCACCATGATCATCTTCGTCACCGGCATGACACCATGATCTCCATCATCATGATCTCCATCATTGTGTCTTCATGAAGTCGTCACGCCAACGATTACTTCTACTTCTATGGCTAACGCGTTTAGCAACAAAGTAAAGTAATTTACATGGCGTTATTCAATGACACGCAGGTCATGCAAAATAATAAAGACAACTCCTATGGCTCCTGCCGGTTGTCATACTCATCGACATGCAAGTCGTGATTCCTATTACAAGAATATGATCAATCTCATACATCACATATATCATTCATCACATCTTCTGGCCATATCACATCACATAGCACTTGCTGCAAAAACAAGTTAGACGTCCTCTAATTGTTGTTGCAAGTTTTTACGTGGTTTGTAGGTTTCTAGCAAGAACGTTTCTTACCTACGTATGACCACAACATGATTTGCCAATTTCTATTTACCCTTCATAAGGACCCTTTTCATCGAATCCGTTCCGACTAAAGTAGGAGAGACAGACACCCGCTAGCCACCTTATGCAACTTGTGCATGTCAGTCGGTGGAACCTGTCTCACGTAAGTGTACGTGTAAGGTCGGTCCGGGCCGCTTCATCCTACAATGCCGCCGAAACAAGAAAAGACTAGTAGCGGCAAGAAGAATTGGCAAACTCAACGCCCACAACTGCTTTGTGTTCTACTCGTGCATAGTAACTACGCATAGACCTGGCTCATGATGCCACTGTTGGGAATCGTAGCATAATTTTTAAAATTTTCCTACGCTCACCAAGATGCATCTATGGAGTGTACTAGCAACGAGGGGAAAGGAGTGCATCTACATACCCTTGTAGATCGCGAGCGGAAGCGTTCCAATGAACGTGGATGACGGAGTCGTACTCGCCGTGATCCAAATCACCGATGACCGAGTGCCGAACGGACGGCACCTCCGCGTTCAACACACGTACGGTGCAGCGACGTCTCCTTCTTCTTGATCCAGCAAGGGGGAAGGAGAGGTTGATGGAGATCCAAGAGCACGACGGCGTGGTGGTGGATGTAGCGGGTCTCCGGCAGGGCTTCGCCGAGCTTCTGCGAGAGAGAGAGAGAGAGGTGTTGCAGGGGAGGAGGGAGGCGCCCAAGGCTGTGTGTTGCTGCCCTCCCTCCCCCCCTTTATATAGGCCCCCTAGGGGGGCGCCGGCCCAGGGAGATGGGATCTCCAAGGGGGGGCGGCGGCCAAAGGGGGGGAAGGGGTGCCTTGCACCCCAAGGCAAGGGGGAAGCTCCCCCCCTAGGGTTCCCAACCCTAGGCGCATGGGGGGAGGCCCAAGGGGGGCGCCCCAGCCCACTAAGGGCTGGTTCCCTTCCACTTTCAGCCCACGGGGCCCTCCGGGACAGGTGGCCCCACCCGGTGGACCTCCGGGACCCTTCCGGTGGTCCCGGTACAATACCGGTAACCCCCGAAACTTTCCCGGTGGCCGAACCTGGACTTCCTATATATAATTCTTCACCTCCGGACCATTCCGGAACCTCTCGTGACATTCAGGATCTCATCCGGGACTCTGAACAACTTTCGGGTTTCCGCATACATATATCTCTACAACCCTAGCGTCACCGGACCTTAAGTGTGTAGACCCTACGGGTTCGGGAGACATGCAGACATGACCGAGACGCCTCTCCGGTCAATAACCAACAGCGGGATCTGGATACCCATGTTAGCTCCCACATGCTCCACGATGATCTCATCGGATGAACCACGGTGTCGAGGATTCAATCAATCCGTATGCAATTCCCTTTGTCAATCGGTATGTTACTTGCCCGAGATTCGATCGTCGGTATCCCAATACCTTGTTCAATCTCGTTACCGGCAAGTCTCTTTACTCGTACCGCAATGCATGATCCCGTGACTAACGCCTTAGTCACATTGAGCTCATTATGATGATGCATTACCGAGTGGGCCCAGAGATACCTCTCCGTCACACGGAGTGACAAATCCCAGTCTCGATCCGTGCCAACCCAACAGACACTTTCGGAGATACCCGTAGTGCACCTTTATAGTCACCCAGTTACGTTGTGATGTTTGGCACACCCAAAGCACTCCTACGGTATCCGGGAGTTGCACGATCTCATGGTCTAAGGAAAAGATACTTGACATTGGAAAAGCTCTAGCAAACAAAACTACACGATCTTTTATGCTATGCTTAGGATTGGGTCTTGTCCATCACATCATTGTCCTAATGATGTGATCCCGTTATCAATGACATCCAATGTCCATAGTCAGGAAACCATGACTATCTGTTGATCAACGAGCTAGTCAACTAGAGGCTTACTAGGGACAGGTTGTGGTCTATGTATTCACACATGTATTACGATTTCCGAACAATACAATTATAGCATGAATAATAGACAATTACCATGAACAAAGAAATATAATAATAACCATTTATTATTGCCTCTAGGGCATATTTCCAACAATCTGCCGTGACAATTCCACGACACACAGTGCCCGGTACAACCGCACTCACCCATCACCAACACACACCCCCCAAGGTAGGATACATAGGCGCTGAGCGCAACAACACACACCCTAGCACTACAAGAGCCGCCGGGGGCTTCATCCGAAGAAGTGATGCCGCATATGACGAACGTGGGCTCCAAGGCGGTGCCTTCAGGAAGGATACGGCACCGGAGCGTTGCCACCGCCCGATCCGAGGATCAGAGTTTCCCCTGGAGCACCACAACGAGCAGTGATAGCCGTGACGACGCCTTCAAGAAGGGAGCGATCTTCGCCGTCGCCAGTCCGTCCGAAGATAGAGTAGGTTTTCACCCCGGCCAACATTCACCGCCACCGAGCGCCACACCCCGGCTACCACGCCGCCCACACGGCCGTGGCAGCCGGGCAGCACCGAGGCACGAGCTCTGCCCATGAGCACCGCGCCACCACCACCAGGGCCGCCGCCCCGGATTCCAAGACCTTGACACCAAGTCCCCCGAGCCCCACCGCTACCCCCACCGCAGAGACGGGCGGAAAGGGTCTGCCTTTCACACCCCTGGCCGGTCCCAACGCCGAGACCCAGTAGGCCGGCCACAACAAGCCTCCATCGAGCCGTCCTGCTACACCGGGCGCGAGACGGGCCGGTCCTCCTGCCGGGCGCGAGACGAGCGTAGTCCTGCTGCCGGGCGCGAGACGGGCCGGTCCTGCTGCCGGGCGCGAGACCAGCTCGGTCCTACGGCACCGGGTGCGAGACGGATGATGGACCACCGCCGGGAGACGGCCAGCCCTCCAGAGAGAGAAGCGAACGGACGCCGAGGAGAGGGGTTGAAGGCCGAACAGGCATCCTACAGACAGGCCGACGCCAGGAAAGTCTGGCCGCCGCCGCAATCAACCTGCCACCACCACAGCAGCCGCCGGGCACGCACCCCCGCAGCCACCGCCGCTGCGCCGCCACCCCGACCAGCCGAGGGGGCCTCGGTCAGGGCCGCCGCCCGCAGCCCTAGCCGTCGCGGCCCGCGCCGCCGAGAGGCCAGACCCGGAAGAGCCGCCGCGGCCCGCGCCGCCGAGAGGCCAGACCCGGAAGAGCCGCCGCGGCCGCCGTGTCCAACCTCCAACCCGCACCACCACCACCAACTGCCGCGGTGCCACCACCACCTGCCACGGCCACGGCAGAGGTGGCCACTGGCAGCCCGTGCCACCATGAGCCAGATCTGGCCGCGCAGGAGTCGCCGCCGTCTCGGGCACACGCGCGCCACCCGCCTTAGCCGCCCGCCGCGGGGGGAGGCAGGGACGTCAGGGAGCTGCCCCAGCCCGCCGCGCCGCCATGGAGCCCGGCTGCAGCGCTATGACTCGGCCCGGGGCGCCGGCCCGCGCCAGCACCGCCCGAGCGGGGAGACAAAGGGGCCCCGCCGCCGCCGGCAACAGCAGGGCTTCGCCCGGCCGCGCCCCCGGGCGGCGGCGAGGGAGGAGGAGGGGGGAGGAGGGAGCGGCGGCGAGGGTTGGGGTTGGCCTCCGGGCCGCCTCGCGGGAGACGACGCGGAGGGAGGGAGCCGCTTCTCAAAAACTGTGATATCCACCCGTACCTTAATTCTCATAAACTCGCCCATCGCAGTTCCACCATGATCAAGGTCAATGTCAAGTACTTTTGCAATATTCTTCCCAATCAATTCTCCTGTTTCGGAACTCATCATGCCCATGAGAATACCATAAACTCTGACCCAGATAGGAATAAAATTAAATTCATACTCATCAATTGTTTTACTGCGCACACATTTTTCAATCACTATCAGATCCTTGTTGAAACTCCACGGCCCACTATCCAGAGCTTTCTTCTTGCTACTCTCATCATGGAAAGTGGATAGAAAGTGATTTCTAACAAGATCTTTGCACTCAAGCAGAGTAAAAAGGCACCATAAATTTTCTAAAGCTCTACCCACATACTCTCCTTTTGCTGGCCTCTACGACAAAAGCTTACCGACAGCCTGAAGCTTGCCAATCGTCGGGGAGCAGTCCTGCCTTCTACCGATTTTGACACTCCTCTTCTACCGAAAAAGCTTCCGCCCCGCTTTATATATAAAGTAAGGATCGACCACAACTAAGAAAAAAACGCACACAGCCAAGGCTGGATACATAGGCGCTGAGTGCAGCAACACTATCCCTAGTACTACAAGAGCAATCGGGGTCCTCAACCGTAAACACGCCACCATGAAGAGATGAAGCCGTATATGATGAACCGTGTGCTCCAAGGCGGCGCCTTCAAGAAGGTTACGACACCAGAGCGCCGCCCCCGCCCAATCCGAAGATCAGAGTTTCCCCTAGAGCAACACGATGGACAATAAGAGCTGCGACGACGTCTTCAAGAAGGGAACGAGCTTCGCTGCCGCCGGTCCGTCCGAAGATAGATCAGGTTTTGACCCCGGCCAACACTCACCACCCAGGATGCCAAACCCCGGCGACCACGCCGCCCACACGGGCAACACCTAACCACGGGCTCTGCCCATGAGCACCATGGAACCACCACCAGGGCCGCCGCCCTAGCATCCAAGACCTCGACACCACCTCACTCGAGACCCACGCCGCTACCCCTACCAAAGATACGAGCGGAAAGGAACCGTCTTTCGCACCCCTTGGCTGCCTTCAACGCCGAAACCCAATAGGCCTGCCGAAACTAGCCTCCATCGACCCATCCTGCGGCACCAGGCGTGAGACGAGCTCGGTCCCGCTGCCGGGCACGAGACGAGCATGGTCCTGCTGCCGGGCGCGAGACGAGGTCGGTCCTGCTGTCGGGCGCGAGACGAGCTCGGTCTTGCCGCCGAGCGAGAGACAAGCGATGGACCGTAGTCGGGGGAGGGCCGAACCTTCAACGAAGGTAGTAACCAGACGACAAGGAGAGGGACCAAAGGTGGAAACGCACCGCCTACAGATGAGCCGACGCCGGAAATTCAGCCGCCGGCCCGCCGAGCTGCTGTGATGCCGGCATGGCGAAGCCACCTCACCGCCGCCGCCCAGAGCTGGAGCCGCCGCCACGTGAGGCCGGAGCCCCAAACCCGCGCCGCCTGGCGGAAAACAGATCCGACCGGCACGCATCACCGCCGCCGCCACCATGCCCCCGCGCGCCGCCGGCTGGCCCTTGCCGCCTGCTGGCCGCCGGCCAGAGCACCCCCGATCCAGATCTGGCCAGGACGCCCACAGCCGCCACCCGCGCAGGCACGCCCCACCACGCCCCCGAAGAGCAGCCGCCTGCGCCACCAACCCAGGATGCCACCGCCGTGCCGCCCCGGCCACCGCCACGCCAGGTCGTTCTGCAGAACCGCGCGCCTCCATGCCGAGTTGCCGTCCCACGCCGGCCCACTGCGAGGAAGGGGAAGATGCCCCGCCGCCACCGACGCCGGCCGGGCGGCGCGAGCCGGCAGCGGCGAGGGAGGGGGAAAGGAGGAGGCTGGAGGAGGCGCCCAAGACTAGAGGCGAGAGGCTTTTATTTGGGGATTTGATTTTTGGGATGGATTTGCTTCTGTTCTTGGTCTGTTAACTGGTTTTGGGCAACCAAATCTCGAGCCGCAACTGTGGATTGGGTTGGAAGATGGTGGGGGGCTGATCTAGGATCTGTCGATCGCTCCCAGCAAATGAGAAAACCAAGTGTGGAATAGAAATTCGATGGATTTGGATCACGCTTTAGGCGGCAATGTTGCCGAAACAGAGTGGCTGAGAAATAGCTGTCACGAGCGGACGGACTAACAGTACAAGCAGTTTGATAAATCATGATAGTGCAAATCCATCCATGGGTAAGGGATCATACTGCCTAATTCTCGTTGCACCTTCTCTCTACCGGGGTACAAAGTGAGCGACGAGCTCTCCTCCGACGCTAGGCCGAACCACCGGGGAGAGCGAGGGGCGGAGGAGATTGGCGTGGGTGGTCAGGGCAAGGTGCAAGCCTTCCTCGGTGAGATCAGATCCAACAAAGGCGTCTATGGTATCTTGGGCATCTCCAAAGCGGACACGCAAATCACCCGAATCCGGACCGCCGCCATCCAACGTGGGTGTGTAGTGGTCCGTGAGGCGATCCAAACGTGTTTTCTTTCGCAAACCGGAGACAAACAGGGGGCCAAAACTCTTTCCGGACCCCGCGCCTTCATCCTCCCTACTTTTTCTTCTTCCTTCTTTCTCCCTTGCCTTCGCCGCAGCTGCACCAACCCTGCCGCCACGCCACATCCCTGCCGGAACTCTACGTCTCTGTCACCTCCAGCACTCCAGCAGGGCTCCACCCCGCTTCTATACTCGCCGTTCAACCCTCCGACCGCCCTGCCAGGTACCGTCCGCTGCTATACTCACCATGGCAGGCAACTGTTCGATCAGTTGCTGGAGCTAAAAAAGTTTTCCCTTCTTTCTAGCAATGGATTCCCATTTAGAGTACATATACGAGCACTACGTTGAGCCGTCCGGCGGTTCGTCGAACGAGGAGGAGTACTCTGATGAGTCGGCGATGACGCCGACGGTCCGTGAAGACGCGGAGCATGCAGAGGAGCATGTTCTCAACTTCAAGGGCTCGATCAAGAGTCATCGACTGCTCAACTGCAACAAGGCGCGCGGCCATTTGACACTGATGGCTGACTACTTTGCCCCGATGCACTCCTTGCTAACCTCTTTCGCCGGCGTTTTCGGATGCGCAAGGTTGTCTTCGATCGTTTGTACCGTGGTGTCCGGTCCTATGATCATCAAAGGGGAAAACAATGTTGGAATGTAATATTTGAACTTTTTTAACTTTGCACCACTGCTGCATGTGGCTATTTGAACGTCCGTACACTTTGTATGCGGCTATTTGATCATGCCGACTTTAAAAGAAACGAGGAAGGAATGTCCGTACACTTTGTATGCGGCTATTTGATCGTGCGGATTTTAAAAAAAATGAGGAAGGCCGGATGTATGCGGCTACAGTTGGATGGTGGCCTCCTACATCCGTGTCCGCAGACTAGTCCCCTTGTCCACGGACGGATGCTGGAGGAAATTTACGGGTTGCCGTTGGAGATGCCTTATAAGTATAGTTCCGTCCGTTCCATCTTTTACAAAAAATAACTTCTATAAGGCGAACAAAATGACAACATGAATTGTTATTAAACATACAATACAATTCAATGACTAAATGTGGACCTGCCCTTGTGATAGCGTGAAGTGGAGGGCACTTTAAAAGGTTGTTTCTTGCAGTAGTAGTACAGATGAAGTGACCACTATGAATAACCCTCAAGGTATAAGATTCCTCTCCCATCTTGTAGCTGTAATCGTTTAATACAAGTTTCACCTACATGCAATAAAATCATTTAATCGTTTATTACAAGTTTAGCCAAATCTCTGAGCAATGGTTCGACGGTTCTACACAAGCTCAAGTTGAGCTCAAAACCTGGCTTTCAGAAGCAACAACAGGACACCAAGAGGAGAAAGGCCAGCAATAACAATTAGTTTACCGACAGCGCTTACAGAGATGTTTCACCCTTTCACAGCATAAACAAAGTGACATTCACTCAGATTTAGCGATTGAGCAACTTTGTTAAATACTTTCCTCAGTAGCTGGTCTCCGTCAGTACCCAGACAACATGCATGCTTCAGAAAAATATAAAAGGATCCGACTGCACTGCACGCAAATTATTTATATCTACTTTTCTAGTTTTGTGCAAGTTGCATACATACACTACTATAAAAGTGGTACTTAGACAGGGGATTGACATGCGCCAGGGATGAGTGTGGTAGCAGAGCTTATTTACATTCATAGCAAAGCTCAAAATGCTTGATTTAGTTCAAGTCTTGACCTCCTCTTACTTGGAGTCCTCTTCCTTTGAGTCTTCTTCCCCTCTTTTTCATCCGACTATATCACAAAGTCCTTTGCAGCATTTAATTTCCGATAAAAGTCATCCATAGACTACATAGATTAAAAATTAATGTATAATTAATGATTGGCTAATAAGATTTTTTGTTAATAATATAATGCAATTTTTCAAACAAGATAGGCCATAACACAACATAAGAAACCACTGTAAAATTGAACTTATTGAATACTAGTACCTTTGCTCTAAAACTATGACCAAGAATAACAGGATACTTAACACATGGTTGACCACGTACCATATTGAGGCTAAATTATCTCCGTGTTTAATTAAGTTATCATGTTTGCTAGCAGGTAAAATGTACAAAACATATATGAAAATAAATTATCTTATTTTCTTTAAATATATATATCAACATTATTTCATATAATTATATGATATCCAGCTAAAATCGAGTAAGCCAATGTTGGCTCAAGATCAGCTCGTTTCTTGATCGAGCCACATAAAGTGCTCATACTCAACTCATTTCTTTTCAAGTCAATCTTGAGTCGAGCCAAAATTCAAGTGGATCTCGAGCGGCTCACGAGCCTCAAGCTTTTCTTGCAGCCCTACCAGCACGTGATGCCAGGGAAGAAACATGGACGTGGATCTGACCTAAAATGATCAGTGGGTGTCCGTTTGCTCATCGTACGTCGTGGACAATTCCTATTTATCGTGTGGAGCAAACATTCCCACTCATACATTGGTAGGCCCACTCGGGGCTTCGGTGTGTCTATTCTTTCTTTTTAAGGTTTTGGTTTTTTTCCTTTGTTTTTTTATTGTTTTCCTACCGGTTTTGCATTTTTATCTTTTTCAAGTATTCCTTTTCATAATTTTAGTTTGTGAACTTGTTTGCAATTCATGAGCACTTTTTAAAAAATCACTATTTTTTTGTAGTTTGGTAGCATTTTTAAATCCGCATTTTAAAAACCAGCAATATTTGTAAATCTGTGAACTTTTTATATATTCAAAAAGTAATTTGAATTTATTCACTTTTTTGGAATTCTAGCATATTTTTCACATGAATATTTTAGAAAATCATTAAAAAAATTGGACGTACCATGCATTGTCAAGCAACACATGTTTACTCTGACTCGGCAGTGTGACAATACCATAAGTTAAGAATTAACTTTTCGTGTTGACCGAGCCCGGGGAACTGACCGGACAAGGGTGGGTCGTGGTACAGTTGCGCCCGGTGGTGGTTGCCGGATAGGAACTCTCAACGATCACCCCGCAAAAAAAAAAAAAAGGAACTCTCAACGATGGCTAGTTTTTTTCCAACTAGAGTTTTCCTACCGTCTTCAAACGTCCATACAAGTGACCATGTATGGCCCAGCCAAAAAATCGAGTCCGGAGGGTACACGCTAGCAGGGACACAACGAGCGGGATATTCGACCGAAAAATAGAGGAGAAGGGCCCCGCAAAAAAGAATATAGGAGAAGGGACCAAGTGTTATACTTAGTGTTGGCACCTCTCTGTAAATTTCAACAACTCCTGATTAGAAGGCTGCACACTCTAAAAAACAAGCTATGCTGCACGAACAGATATAAAATTCAGATGGCAAGGCTCACAAAATAAAATAAAATGGAAGGGAGAATGTGAACACGAAAGATGTCAACTACTAAGCATAGCCAATTACAAATCGTCCGGTTGGTTTGCTTCTCTCCAGTTATGGGAGGTCACATGAAAATCAGCTGTTAGGAGCTCCTGTTTGGTAGATTAAAAATCATTCGATGACTGAATCTTACAGATACAAACAGCCGTGGGTGCATGCACCGATACATGTACTATTCTTCTGGAAAGAGAAAAGTTGAATACTCGACAGTAAGGTACTCGGTTTGAATGCACATAACCAGAGTTTGAGTTTTCAGATAACGCGTCGTCACCGTAAGCCCGTCTCTCCAAGGAGAGGATGTCCCCGGAGGAACCACGCATCGCTCCACCGAGCACCGGCAACTCTGTGTCTTGCAATCGCAGGACGTCCATATATAGCCTCGGTAACGGACGGCCGCTGCACGGGGTCGTGGTGGGCGCACCAGAGCCCCGTCACGAGCAGACACTCCATCTGCGGCCTGTCAAACTCGCCGCCCAGCCTCTGGTCGGCCGCGTCGAGGACCCGGCTCTGGCGGTACATGCGGCGGACTGACGCCATTAGGGTCCCCGAGGTTGGCCGCCGGCCACAGCCGATCTCGAGAAGCACCACGCCGAAGCTGCACACCTCTGGCCGTTGACGAGCTCTGGGTCAATGTACCCGACGGTGCCTGCGACGACTTGTGTCGTCCGTGGCTCGGCGCCATGGTCGACGAGCCTTGCTAGCCCCAAGTCGCCGAGCTTAGCGTTGCCCGACGCGTCGAGCATCACGTTCGCGGGTTTTATGTCCCCGTGCACGATGCACCGGTCGCACTCCGTGTGGAGGTACCGCAAGGCAGAGCCCAGTCCCAGCGCGATCTCGTACCTGCAAAGTTGTGGATGTTAATCTCACATTTCATCAGGTTTTAAAGTTTGTATCCAGTGCAACAGAATCGGTTATAGTACCTCTCTGGCCAAGTTAAGTGCTTGTCAGCGTCGTAGAGGTGCGTGTCGAGGCTGCCGCCGGGCATGAGCTCGTAGACGAGCGCTAGCCGCCGTCCTCTCCGCCTTCTCCGGCCACCGCACCACCAGCCGACGAGCTGGACAATGTTGCGGTGCCTGAGCTGGCTCAGGACGGTGACCTCCGCCTGGAACTCCTTGAGACCCTGCACTGACCTCTCCTCAGAGACAGCAACTGAGAGCGTCTTGATTGCCACATGAAGGTCCTGGTCACTAAGGTAGCCTCTGTAAACCTGACCGAACCCCCCTCTCCCGATCTTCTTCTCCTCTGCAAAGTTGCAAGTCGCGGCGGCAAGTTGGCCGTAGCGGAACTGCCTAGGCCCCAGTCCTCGCTGGAGTTCAGGTTCGGTTATGATAGCCGACATGCTCTGCTGCCGCGTTCTCTTGCTACGGATGCAGCAGAGCACGAGCCCTGTTATGGCGCAGATCAACCCTAACAAAGCAGAAGCTGCCATGGCTGCTAGCTCGAGCCACGACGATGACCGCGATGCGACCTTCCCGTGGCCGCGGATTACAACGTGCTGCAGTGCCTTGGCCGCTCTCCCAGTCACACCCTGGCCATGTGTAGTACCGGGCAACAATTTTCGTGTCCTCGGTTCATACGGAACACGAACAACCTCGGCTACTGAGAGATCTAAGGAGATTAAGTTGATAAGTTCCACTCCCGTAAAGAGGCCGAGCTGCGGCGGGATGGTTCCTGCAAGCTTGTTGTTGGAGAAGGAGATGTTCCGCCCATAGGGTATCATGCCAGTGAAACACGGCGAGTTTGGTTCGGTGATACTAATTTGGAAGGAGAAATTGGAGGTGAAGCTTGCCCCATCTCGGCCGTAGGGTAATCCTACAGCAAGGAGGTGATGGATGCACGCGCTTCCCTGCTACCCGCGCTAGTGGACTTACTTTGTGGTGCGGCGAGTCAGGAGCATGAAACATGCATGCATGGTGCGGGAAACGTCATTTCAAGAATGCTGCTGGTACAGTTCCCAACAAATCCGTCTTAATTAGGCTTTGAGCATCACCGGTAGATTTCGTTAAAATGGAACCATGCAGGTACAACAGCATCTGAATTCATGCGTTAAGATAGAAGTAGACACAATGCCAGAGAAAGACACTAACCATACGAGCGACGATCCAAAATTAGAAATAAAGGCTTTAAACAACCTAAGGATCACTGACCAGCAGCATGTAAGGTCAGCATAACTCGGGTTCAATCCGAGACCATCCAAACAATAATTCCAGATTCTTAGTGATTCTTAGAGCATCTACAGCCGGACCTCCCAAACCCGCCATATCCGCCCGGACGGGCTGCCCGGTCACTGACTAGTCACGATTTTTTGATCCAGATGGGTGCCCTCAAACGCCCGGGCTGACCGGCACCCCCCATATCCAGCCCAAATATGAGATGGATATGGGGGCGCACGGGCACGCCCGCCATGTCGGACCCGACAGCCCGACCCCATCCCAAATTGCGCCAAATCCACCCCCAAAACCACCGGATCCATTTGCTATCTCCTTTTTTCTTCCTCCTCCGCGCCGTCCATCTCGCGCTCCGCCGCCGCTCCCAGGCTCTCCGCCGCCAGCTTCGGAAGAGTCCTCCCGTCCTTGCCGTGTGGGACGTCGTCGTCGGCCCGGACGGCACCTTGGTACGTCCGGCAATTCTTCGGCTCCGCCTTGCGCTTGATGTGTTCGACACATTGTCCGGCCAGATTTTTTGTTATTTTGTTAGGTAAAACTATGGATTCCGATGCTTCCTCGAACGAGGAGTATGGACCGATGGAGCTTGACCAAATGATTCAAGATGAGTTCTTCGATTTGTCGGATTTGGAGGAATAAGTGGACATGATCATGCTCGTGAGCATGCAAGAGGAAATGAAGCGGCAAGTGGAGCATATTCTCAACTTCAAGGGCTCAATCAAATGGAGAAGAGTGATCAACCGGGACAGGGTGTCCAAAGCAAAGCTACCGCACAATGACTACTTTGCTCCCAAACCTGCTTTCCCGGATGATCCATGGTTTCGTCGCCGTTTTCATATTATTTGTCGGATTTGGAGGAATAAGTGGGCATGATCATGCTCATGAGCATGCAAGAGGAAATGGAGCGGCAAGTGGAGCATATTCTCAACTTCAAGGGCTCAATCAAAGGGAGAAGAGTGATCAACCGGGACAGGGTGTCCAAAGCAAAGCTACTGCACAATGACTACTTTGCTCCCAAACCTGCTTTCCCGGATGATCCATGGTTTCGTCGCCGTTTTTGCATACATAAACCATTGTTTTTGCGCATTATGGAGGGAGTGGAGGCACACGACGAGTACTTCAAGCTCAAAAGGGATTGCCGCGGCCACTCGGCCAAGCAGAAGTGCACGGCTGCCCCGAGGATGCTTGCACTTGGTACTGCTGCAGACGCCGTTGGTGAGATGGTTAGGATGGGGGAGAGCACGTGCCTGAAGACTACTGTCAAGTTTGTCCGCGCCGTGGTGGAGGTGTTTGGACCTGAGTATCTCAGAGAACCAAATGCGAAGGGCACGGAGAAGTTGTTGGCTATTTGAGAGGCAAGGGGGTTTCCATGCTCGGATAAATTGGTTGCATGCATTAGCAATGGAAGAACTGCCCAAAGGTCTGCGGGGAATGTATCAAGGTCATACAAGAGAGGCCACCATCATACTAGAAGTGGTGGTATTGTTGGAAATATGCCCTAGAGGCAATAATAAATGGTTATTATTATATTTCTGTGTTCATGATAATAGTCTATTATTCATGCTATAATTGTATTGTCCGAAAATCGTAATACATGTGTGAATACATAGACCACAACCTGTCCCTAGTAAGCCTCTAGTTGACTAGCTCGTTGATCAACAGATAGTCATGGTTTCCTGACTATGGACATAGGATGTCATTGATAACGGGATCACATCATTAGGAGAATGATGTGATGGACAAGACCCAACTTAAGCATAGCATAAAAGATCGTGTAGTTTCGTTTGCTAGAGCTTTTCCAATGTCAAGTATCTTTTCCTTAGACCATGAGATCGTGCAACTCCCGGATTCCGTAGGAGTGCTTTGGGTATGCCAAACGTCACAACGTAACTGGGTGACTATAAAGGTGCATTACGGGTATCTCCGAAAGTGTCTGTTGGGTTGGCACGGATCGAGACTGGGATTTGTCACTCCGTGTAAACGGAGAGGTATCTCTGGGCCCACTCGGTAATGCATCATCATAATGAGCTCAATGTGACTAAGGCGTTAGTCACGGGATCATGCATTGCGGTACGAGTAAAGAGACTTGCCGGTAACGAGATTGAACTAGGTATTGGGATACCGACGATCGAATCTCGGGCAAGTAACATACCGATTGACAAAGGGAATTGCATACGGATTGATTGAATCCTCGGCACCGTGGTTCACCCGATGATATCATCGTGGAACATGTGGGAGCCAACATGGGTATCCAGATCCCGCTGTTGGTTATTGACCGGAGAGGCGTCTCGATCATGTCTGCATGTCTCCCGAACCCGTAGGGTCTACACACTTAAGGTCCGGTGACGCTAGGGTTGTAGAGATATATGTATGCGGAAACCCGAAAGTTGTTCGGAGTCCCGGATGAGATCCCGGACGTCACGAGAGGTTCCGGAATGGTCCGGAGGTGAAGAATTATATATAGGAAGTCCAGTTTTGGCCACCGGGAAAGTTTCGGGGTTTATCGGTATTGTACCGGGACCACCGGAAGGGTCCCGGGGGTCCACCGGGTGGGGCCACCTGTCCCGGAGGGCCCCGTGGGCTGAAAGTGGAAGGGAACCAGCCCCTAGTGGGCTGGGGCGCCTCCTTGGGCCTCCCCCCCATGCGCCTAGGGTTGGGAACCCTAGGGGGGGGGGGAGTTCCCCCTTGCCTTGGGGGGCAAGGCAACCCCTTCCCCCCCTTGGCCGCCGCCCCCCCAACCCTAGATGGGTTTTGGCCGGCTCCCCCCTCCCAAGGGGTCCTATAAATAGTGGGGGGGAGGGAGGGCAGAAAACCTACAGCCTTTGGCGCCTCCCTCCTCCCCTACAACACCTCTCTCTCTCGCGCAGAAGCTCGGCGAAGCCCTGCCGAAGAGCCGCTACATCCACCACCACGCCGTCGTGCTGTTGGATCTCCATCAACCTCTCCTTCCCCCTTGCTGGATCAAGAAAGGAGGAGACGTCGCTGCACCGTACGTGTGTTGAACGCGGAGGTGCCGTACGTTCGGCACTCGGTCATCGGTGATTTGGATCACGGCGAGTACGACTGCGTCATCCACGTTCATTGGAACGCTTCCGCTCGCGATCCACAACGGTATGTAGATGCACTCCCTTCCCCTCGTTGCTAGTAGACTCCATAGATGCATCTTGGTGAGCGTAGAATTTTTTTAAAATTATGCTACGATTACCAACAGGTATCACATGATTTATGGATTTGGCATGCTTTCTTTGGAATGCCGGTTCTCACAACGACATCAACGTGCTTCAACGATCACCGGTGTTCAGGAGGCTTTGCAACTACACCGTCAACGACCGAAACTACAACATGGGGTACTATTTTGGCGATGGTATGTATCCTTAGTGGGTGGCGTTTGTGAAGACCATATCCGAGACGCGTGGCAATAAATAGAGCCACTTTGCAACAATGCAGGAAGTGGCTAGGAAGGACGTGGAGAGGGCACTTGGTGTGCTTCAGGCTCGTTGGGGTATTATGCAGAGCGCTGCAATGCTGTGGTAATCAGAAATTTTGTGGTAGCTGATAACATGTCGTGTTATTCTGCAAAATATGATTGTCGAGGATGAGGGTGATGGTGTAGCGCAAACCCATGATTTCAAAGCACCTGAAGAATAAGTTGAAATCCCGGAAGATCAAGATGCGGCTCAGCTTATGAACTTTCTGCAGATGCATCAGAATCTTCGAGATCAGCAGGTGCACACACAACTACTCAATATCTTGTGGAGCACATGTGGATCGACAATGGCAACCAAGGAGGCAATGCTTGAGTTCGGCACTTCAAATAAATTTCATGTAAATGCTATCTATGCTTGATACCAACAATTGCTATTTACGTGCGACATTGTGTTGCATGATCGACCTGCATGTATTTGCATGGATTTGAGAGTCCGGGTTTGAGATATGTGGATCCCCGGAAGGAAATATGAGGGCCCGTCCGGATGCGTCTGCGTGCATGCCCGGTCGCGTCCGCGAGGGTTTGAGGGATTTGATTTGCCAAGTCCGGCTGTAGATGGTGTTAGGTCCATCACTCAAGGAGTCCATGCACCTACTAACAAGCAGCATCTAATCACAAAACTCAGCGAACTCGACCTAAGGACCAGAGAGACTAGACGGACTGCAATCCTTTTAGGTTTACGGGCAAGGGTTAGTGGCGAACCATGAATGACTGGAATTTTTCTATGACACGGGGCGTTGCTCCCTCTCTTTCTGTAAGACCTTGCAAACGCAGGAGGCTGCGGGGGTAACGACTGTTTCGTACGATAGAAGAGTCCCACAGCAACTTGTTGGGCCTCGTATCTTCAAAAACGTACTATCAATTTGACAGTAGAACTCGAAACCTGACAAGTATTCCCTATAAATAACATAAGAGAGTTTAGATCACTACTTTAATGATCTAAATGTTTTTATATTTTTTTACGGAGAAAGTAGTTGTTAGACTCTTCCATAAGAAATTGGGTGTGAGGCCTGCCGCATCTCGCGCGTGGGGTTCCCCTACAGCAAGGAGGTGATGGATGCAGCCTCCGCCCTCCGGGAGGAAGACGTGGATTGCGCTGGAGTGGGAGAATCCGAGGCACTATGGCAGCGGAAGGGGTATGGAGAGGGAGAGTACGAGCAGACGTATGGTGAAAGATGGATGGCATGGAACCGACCAAGTAGATGATTGCTCTTCTTCTCGGCATCATATCTATCACTGGTTAACCAATTGGTGAGTCCATGAGATCAAACACGAGACTTGAGACTTGCACTTGAGAGATTAGTGAGAGCCTACTATTAGGATTATAAAGCCCAGGCCGAGTATACGTGTTACATTAGGCCAAGCTCAACCCTACAGTGTTAGGTTGATCTCTCTCCCGTTCGAGCCCAACGGGTCGAACGGGAACTTGCATCGCGCCCTGATCGGAGGCGCCCAATCAAACCATGGTCGGTGGGCCCCTGTGACCCACGCTATATAAACAGAGGTGGGGCCGGGGCACGACTTACGAGGTTGATCGTTGCCACAAACCCCACTGACAATCCCTTCCGATCTAGGGTTAGCGCGGCGCTCACGGGAAGCTCCGCCACCGCCGCCATCCACTCTCTGCCATCACCGGACACTACTTCACCATGGCTGGCTCTGGCACCGGGAGTTCCTGCTCATCTGGTCAAGGAGAAGGTAATACCACAGTAATCCACCACGAATCCCTAAACCTACCTGATCCATTGAGTAAACATACAGGTCTACTACTACAATATTACGAAGAAGACTCCTTGCAGTAACATCTTTTGTTTCGTACATGACGTGTCTGCACCGCTTGTGGGACTCGTGCGGACACCATTTGGCAACCAAAGCCCTTCTCGCGTCGTGCACGTGCACAGTAGCATGGCATGGTACGTACGTACGTACTCGGTTGGAGCAGACGCGCTTGCCTGCTACGCGAGGCAAGGTGAGTCGGGAGCATTGAAAAGTGGCGTTGGAAATGTCCTTTGAAGAATGATTGCATTTCTAGCTGGCCTCTTGGAGGGGGGCTTTTGAGGACTTTGGTCTGGCCATTGTTTGTTTTCCCTAGTTTTCTCTCTTGCTCCCTGTACCTATCAGGTTCTTATTTCTCTCCTTGTTTGTATTGGCCATCTTCTATAATGCATGCAAAGGCAGGCAGAGCTTCATGCAGAGGATTTGGATGGAAGAAAGTACGATTGCAAGTAGTATCCATGCTTCCTTGCTTCATGCAGAGGATTTGGATCACAAACAATGCTCAGAACGAAGGAGTTGGAGGTAGAGGTGGCAGAGGAAGTGAAAGGAGTTGCACATTTTTTTTCTTATCCGAAAAGTGAGTACCCCAACTTCTCCATTAAGGGACGTGCACATCCATTTTATCAAAAGTAAACAAGTTCAACTCAACGAGTACCACAAAATATGAACACGATAGGTCAGGCTCGGGATTACATAACTTATACGCAATAATCTGTCGGAGATGCTAAAAATCAGTCGACTGAGACTTCGACAGTCTGGCCGTTCGATGTTTGTCGCTTCAAGATTCACGTAATATAGTGTCTTGTATCAATTCGGCCTGTTAAGACGTGACCAGCCCACTTTCTTTTTGTTTTTTTGCCGCGAAAGGCTACGCACGGCTGGCCAACGGCTGGATGGTCTTTTCCGTTATTTTGCTTTTGTCTACAACAAGCAGGAAACTTGCTAGGGCAGCCCACTCTCCTATATACCTGTACTTTCTTTTTTCTTTTTTGTTTCCATTTTCTGTTTTAGTGTATATACTCATCAATTTATTTGTTAAAATGGTTTACTTGTAATTTCTTTTTATCTTTTGGCAATACGGAACATCTAAATTTTGTAGAATAGACTTTTTTTTGCATGCATGAAGGATTTTACGCTGCTTGTTGATGCCTTTTGTACATGGATTTTTTGTTTATTTGTATGTTGCCTGTTCTTTTTTGTACATGGATTTTTTGTTTATTTGTATGTTGCTTGTTCTTTTTTGTAATTTTTTTTTGTTTCATTCATGTATTACCCAGGAATATACTTTCGTAATGTTGATATGCCCTATTTTTCCTACGTCAGGTTGACAGAAAAATTGTTGCCTTTTCTTTTTATTTGTCACAAAAACTCTTGTTCCCCTTACGTACAACTAGAATTATCGGAATCCATGCAACTACGAGGGTGCAACACGTATGCAATTGCATGCATCCAAAACTACGTGCAACTCAAGGGGTAAAACGCGTCCGCAACTGTGACGAGACTTGTGTGGCGATGAGATCGAAACACGCATAATATGGGGTATTTTTTTATTTAACTTTATTTTATTTTATAGTTTTTGTACTTTCTTTTTCCCATCCACATGGAAGTCGACATCTAGTGGGATATTCAATTTTCTTTTGTTTTTCATGCAATTTGCCCCGTCGATGAGGTGTTTCTTTCTTTCTTTTTATTGCTCTTTTCAAACCTTTTTCTTGCTACCTTTTTTATTTTTCATTTTTTATTAAATAACCGTTTCATTTTTGAAAATTGGAAATGTTGCCATCTGGTTGCACAATCGTCCCCGACTGCAGCTACATGTCTTCAACATGATCGTAACTTAGTGGTGTTTTTGTTGGGGTGGAGTAGCTAGCAAGGGTCACCCCTAGGTACAGCTGCACATCATCAACGCGATTGCAACTCTTTGGTGTTTTATCAGAAGATGTGGTAGTTGCATGTCTATCACTAGGCACACAACTCCAAGTGCCCGCCAACTACAACCCTATGATGTTTCATCGGGAGGACAGTTGCTTGCTTGGAACTAGCATGCAATTGCAAGTGTCTTGTCCTGACTGCAACTGCAAGTCTTCAACTCAATTGCAACTCTGTATTGTTTTGTCGAAGAGAGACAATTGCATGTCTGATACTAGCCATGCAACTGCAAGTATCGCCCCGTAATGCAACTATGTGTTGTTTTGTCGGGGCGGGGGGGGGGGGGGTGGAGTTGCATTTCTGCAGCCAGGCACACAACTTTGATTGTCGTGCCCCGGCTGTAACTACATGACTCAAACACGAGTGCAACTCTATGGTGTTTTGTCGAGAGGACAATCGCATGTTGTAGGGGAACGCAGCAGAAAACAAAAATTTTCCGACCTACGCACCAGCCCAGGACCACTATGGAGACTGCATACATGGTTTGATCTTTTTCGTTACCGACTCGTAGCGCAGCGGGAAGTAGAGTCGATGACGATCGGCGGTGCAGATCCCCGCAGCTAGGATTTACAACCTCCCAACCGCGAGGATGAATACCCTCATCCGCCATACGGACAGCCCTCCGGGAGGCGGTCGAACAGTCCCCCGGACGGTGTCGCGGACAGCCCTTCGGGAGGACCTTCGAAACTCAAACGGTCACTCGGACAGCCCTCCGGGAGGACCCACAGAACTCGGACCGTCACTTGGACAGCCCTTCGAGAGGCACTCTCGAACAGCCCCTCAGGGCACTAAGATCGAAACTACGACCTCTCTACAGAGTTGCACACATACGGTGTCAGCTATCCGGCAGGGCTTCGCCGTCCAGAACTAGTTCCTGCCGGAACCCAGACAGCCTTTCGGCTCTACGAAACTATTTCGCTGGGAGGGAGAGAAGAAGCCAGATCATTGCAATGGCATGTATGTGAGAAGGGATGATCCTTTAGGCAGCCCCCTCCACCCCTATTTATAGGCCAAGCCCAAGGGTGGCTTCTCCAAGAAGCCAAGGGGGGAAATACCAAAAAGGCCCTCAAGGTGGCTTCTCCAAGAAGCCAAGCAAAAAGCACTTTCACTATTCATGACGATATTTTTCAGCGTCCGTTCGAATTGAAAATATTTATGTGGGCTCAGAACATTTCCAGTACCCACTAAAATAATTTTCAACGCGTTCCGAAACCATTTCGGTTTAGTGATTTTCATCTGCGAAAAGCAAACAAGAATGCGTTTTCACTATTCATGAAGACAATTTTTCGCGTCCACTAAATCCGAAAATATTTCTTTGGGTCTTAGAATAATTCCAGTACCCACTAAAATGATTTTGGATTCGTTCTGAAACAATTTCAGATTAGTGAATTTCATCTGCGAAAAACAGCCAAAGCGGTACCGGCAGCTCCGAAACATTTTCGGTTTTTATTTCTGAAAATTCCAAAAAGTTTCCAGAATGATTCTGGCACCCTCCAAGAATTATCAGGCATGTGCCGAAACCATTTTGACTTAATGGCATACCCCGAAACAACTTTTTCGGTTTCACCGAAACTCATCCGGTGACCTCTCTCTGCGGTACGATTCCGCTGTCCGAAACTTTTCGGTGTCCGAAACTTTTTCGGTGATTTTCTCTCAGACTCCCTGTCTAGTATTCAGCAGATAGATGACCCTTAAGCGTGTGACCCTATAGGTTCGGTGAAGTATAGACATGACCTGGAACCCCTTCCGATCAATGATCAACATCGGAGCCGTGGACACCCATATTGACCCCTATACCCACACGAATGAATATTCGAGTGAACCTCCAGTTGAGATGAGCTATTCATGTTGCTTCACGATATATCACAAACACCTGAGGTGAGATTTATTGCATCCCCGTGGGCCAACACTTTGTCCACTATGCAAGTTACCTCGTTACCGGTTTTGTTCTCTTTTCTCGTTTCGTGTTCCGGCATCCCCGTGATCAAATCACAAAGTGTCTGGCCAGACGATGATGGACACCGTAACACCGAGTGGGCCCGAGTATATCTCTCCATCGTCGGAGGAGCAAATCCCAATCTTGAGCTATCAAGTTACTTAACATACTTTCCCATGAACTCGTAAGCCGCCGTAATAGCCATCCAGTTACGGATGACGTTTAACAAACCCCAAAGTTCATGAAGCAAGCATGAAGAAACTCGATACTCTTATGGTCTAAGGAATTATGCAAACATTAACTATCTCTGTGTTATAAACCGTTAACTTGTGACGAATGTATCTCATAGCATAACATCAATTCGGGTCGATTCAACACAAATGTCCTTCCTGACATTGTGCCCTCAAAGTTGCTTGGCATAGACATGCCCATGATTGGGAAAACATAATCATCATGCAACACTTGAGCTAGTCTTAGAGGCACGACTAGGAATACATTTTACCGTTTATTATTCCACACATGCATATGGGTTCTCCCCAGAGCCTTTATGGATATACGGGCTCGGGAACCACAGCAGTTATAGCATGGAACATAAACATAATTATGAACAGGGAGATAATCAATAACATTTATTATTGCCTCTAGGGCATATCTCCTACACATGTGTAGCACTAGGCATGCAATTGCAAGTGTCTCGTCCCGACTGCAACTGCAAGTCTTCAACGCAATTGCAACTCTGTATTGTTTTGTCGGGGAGGGACAATTGCATGTCTGCTAGCCATGCAACTGCAAGTATCGCCTCGTAATGCAACTATGTGTTGTTTGGGGGGGTGGGTGAGTGTGGAGTTGGTTGCATGTATACAACCAAGCACGCAACTCTGATTGTCGTGCCCCATCTGCAACTGCATGTCTTGTAACCCGACCGCAAGTGGACTTTTTTCTATCGGAGGGGGCGGGCCAGTTGCAGCCCGACAACAGCCCCGCAACTGCAAGCGCCGCACCCGACCGCAACTGCATGTCCCCCAACATGGTTGCAACTGGACCTTTGTTTTGATGGAGGGGGCGGACTAGTTGCATCTCCGACACTAGGCATGCAACTGCAAGTGTTGCACGCGACCGCAACTGCATGTCTTCTAGCCCGACCGCAACTGATCTTTTTTGTTCTGTCAGAGGGGTGCCGCTAGAGGGGGCGGGCCAGTTGCAAGCCCGACAACATCCTCGCAACTGCAAGCGCCACACCCGCCAAAATTGCATGTTCCCCAACGTGGTTGCAACTAGACCTTTGTTTTGTCGATAGGGGAGGCGGGAGAGGGGGCGGGCCAGTTGCATGTCCGACACTAGGAATGCAACTGCAAGCGTCGCACCCGACCGCAACTGCATGTCTTGTAACACGACCGCAACTAGACTTTTTTGTTCTGTCGGAGGGGCGCCGCTAGAGGGGGCGGACCAGTTGCACGCCCGACAACAGCCCCGCAACTGCAAGCGCCGCACCTGACCGCAACTGCATGTCCCCCAACATGGTTGTAACTGGCCCTTTGTTTTGTTGAAGGGGGCGGCGGGAGAGGGGGCGGGCCAGTTGCATGTCCGACACTAGGCATGCAATTGCAAGCGCCGCACCTGACCACAACTACATGTTCCCCAACATAGTTGCACCTAGACCTTTGTTTTGCCGGAGGGGGCGGTGGGAGAGGTGGCGGGCCAGTTGCATGTCCGACACTAGTTGCATGTCCTCCCATGCGCAACCACATATGTTGTAGTCTGCATGCAATTGCAAGTGACACCACCCGAGCAAAACTAGGGTGTGTGCGGGGCGGGCGGTTGGTTGCTTGGGCAGATCGATATGATGGGTTTATTTTTAACTTCTTCGTTTTCTACTTTCTATTTTTTTGTGTTTTTCCCTTTTCTTATTAGTGATGTCTAGGATTTTTATTTTAAATAACGCCACTCGACTTGCACACCCATGGGCCGCACAGTCGCCATTACTCTGGCCATGCCCATCCATGTACAAATTAATATATTTTTATATTTATAAGATAGTGCCACTGGTTATGCACGTTCCAGCCACATGTCAATCGTCCACGCGCAATTGCATGCTCGTCATTTCTATGCAACCTTTTTTTTTTCTCAAAATAGTATCATTTGATCGCTCACACGTTGATCACACACAATTGCATGTCCGTCATCCGTGTGTAACTTATTATTTTATTTAAAATATATTCTATTTTCGCACGGATCACCTAACACTAGTGATATACACTAAGAAAGAAGTAGATGGTCCCAGACTAGGCGTATGCAACATTATTCTTGTTCCAAATTACATTTTTGTTGATCAGAGAGCGACCTTCAGTTTTCTACTACCTGCTTCCCCTTTTTTAGCAGTTTTTACGACATGCACCAGGAAGCTCATTTTTAGTTCAACCAGAGATGTTCTCTAATTTATTTCCATTTCTTGTGTCAAAATTATGTGCTCAAGTAATACAAACACACTATTTTTTTATGCATTATGTTATGTTTCATGAAGACGCACGCCATGCCTGGCAGCGTTGACACAGACACTGAAAAAAGTAACCAACCAAGTAGGAGACTAGACAGCCCAGCACACTTAAGAAAAATAGGCACAGGAAAAGAAGATAGCCCAACACGAGACAAGCTTTTGGGAGGACAAAACAAAGGGAAAGCAACCCACTTAAGAAAATCCTCGTACACACAGCCCACATGAACGAATAGGAAAATCAATCGATCGAGGCAGGCCTATACGTACGATGCTGTCGACTCAGACTTCGCGAAGTCTCAGTGGACTGAGTCCTAGCTAAACCCGATTATGGGTTGCGAGAATGAGCCGAGCCGAGCTCACACCTACGCGCTTATTTTTGTCAGTCAGTAACGGGGAGTTTTCTGATAGCTGGGTCACGATCTGAGACGTCGGATCGTGGACTGTCACGGACTCGGACATGGGTCGAGCCCATGTCTCTCCACACGGCTGCGTCTATATAAGTGTGAGGTGTCTCCTAACCCTAGCCGCCACGAATAGATCACATCTGCTCCACGCGCACGCCCGCCGTCGTTCCTCCTTGCTGCTGCTGCCACCGGTGACTCCATCCCATCCGCCGCGTACACGGCCGACGGGAGAGCTGGTCTCCGAAACCCCGCCTCTCCGGATCTTGTACGGGAGAGGGGCGAATAGGTTTTTGGTAAGCGACTACGCGACTGCTCGCTGTTCGTCTACGTCCGCTTCGCCCTCATCATCACCATGTGCACCGATGCCGAACGTGCCGCCGCCAAGAAAGTTGAAGTTGACAAGAAGGCCGCCGAGGATGCCGATGCTACTGTCACCACTGCCGCGGCTTCTGCCTGGCCGACTGGAGGGTATAACTCGTTTATCCCGCTCCTACTGTTTTCTGTTTTAGCCATGCTAGAGTTATATGTAGATCTTAATGCAATTATTGTAGTATATGCTTGCTTGACTGAATATTAGTATCCGTTTATTTGTGCCAATGTCATGCTAGTAATTTACTCGTGGATTAAGTTAATCAAAAAATTGCCTATTTACTGAGCAATCCAAAAACCTATTATGTGTAGGAATTTTTCGGCAAGTGGCTTTGTCGCTACACTGAAACCGGATAAGTTTAGCGGTTTGTACTTTAAGCGTTGGCAGACTAAGACCACTTTACGACTCATGGCTATGAACGTGTTCTGGGTCACCGGTGTCTCCACGGGAACGATTGCTCCTGAACAGGAGAAGGCGTTCAGGGAGGCCACTGTTGTGTTTCTCGGAGCACTTATTAGCGTGATCGGAGATAAATTGGTCGACGCATATTTACATGTGCATGTCGCCAAGGACTTGTGGGAGGCGCTCGAATCTAAGTTCGGGGCCAACGATACCGGGAGCGAGATGTATATTATAGATCAGTTTCACGATTACAAGATGGTTGAAAACCGTCCTGTACTGGAGCAGGCTCATGAGATAATATGCATCGTTAAGGAGCTTGAGCTTCTTAAGTGCGATTTACCGGGCAAGTTTGCCGTAGGCTGCATAATCGCTAAGCTCCCTAATTCCTGGAGGAACTTTTCCACCACTTTGAAACATCGCGGGTGTGAATTCTCTGTGGAGGATGTCATTGGTCATCTGAGTGTTGAACAGAATTCGAGAGCAAAGGGCTCGCACGGAAAATGGGCCGAATGTACTTCTGTCGCCAACATGGTGAATCAGAGGAACTTCAACTCCCACAAGCCCAAGGGAAAGAACGGTGTCCAACACAATACCGACTTTAAGAAGAAGGGTAAGAAGACCTTCAAGAAGAACAAGAAGGATGAGGGCTGCTTTACTTGTGGTTCGGTTGAACATTGGGCCAACAAGTGCTCAAACAAGTTTAAGAAGTCAGGACAGGACTCCAAGTCTGTCAACATGATTGTGGGCAACAATGAGAATGGTGTATCTGGGTATGGTAATCTGTTTACTGTTTTTTCAGGGTTTCAGCCCAACGATTGGTGGGTGGACACAGGTGCAGGTGTTCATGTGTGTGCTGACATTTCATTGTTCACTTCTTACCAGGTCACAGGCTACGGGTTCGTATTGATGGGGAATGGCACGAGTGCTTCTGTTCATGGTGTTGGCACGGTTGATCTGAAGTTTATTTCAGGAAGGATCGTGCAGTTGAAGAACGTGCATCATGTCCCTGCCATCAAGAAGAACCTCGTTAGTGGCTCCCTTCTATATAGACAAGGGTTTAAGTTGGTATTCGAGTCTAATAAATTAGTTGTTACTAAGTATGGACTATTTGTTGGAAAAGGTTATGCGAGCGGAGGGATGTTCCGCCTTTTCCTCATAGATTTTTGTAATAAAGTCGTGAACCATATTCATTCGAGTGTTATTGAATCTGAAGTTTGGCCTTCATGTCTTTGTCACATTAATTTCGGTGTTATGACGCGGCTAGCTAAGTTGAATTTAATCTCGAGTTTCACTTTAGCCAAAGGTTCTAAGTGCCTTTTATGTGTGCAAGCTAAGCAACCTCGCCAGCCTCACAAGGCTGTGGAGGAGAGACACTTGGCACCATTAGAACTCATACATTCTGATCTTTGTGAGATGAATGGTGCGTTGACTAAAGGTGGAAAGAAATACTTCATGACATTGATAGATGATTTCACTAGATATTGCTATGTGTATCTGTTAAATACTAAAGACGAGGCTCTACACTACTTAAAAATATATAAGGCAGAAGTTGAGAATCAACTTGAAAAGAAAATTAAACGAGTCCGGTCAGATCATGGTGGAGAGTACTTCTCGAGTGAGTTTGATTCTTTTTATGCGGAACACGACATTATTAATGAGAGGATGCCTCCCTATTCACCCCAGTCAAATGGGGTTGCCGAGTGGGAAAACCGTACTCTAACTGATTTGGTTAACGCCATGTTAGATATATCGGGTTTATCCAAGGCATGATGGGGGAGGCTATATTGACGGCATGTCATGTCCTGAATAAAGTTCCGACAACGGATAATGAGATCACTCCCTATAAGAAATGGGTGAAGAGAAGGACAACACTCTCGTACTTGCATACTTAGGGCTGTTTGGCGAAAGACAATGTGCCGATCCCAAAAAGCGTAAGCTTGGACCAAAGACTGTGGACTGCGTTAATTTGGGCTACACTAAGAATAGTGTTGGCTATAGATTTCTAGTAGTGAAATCTGAGGTACCTCACAAGAAGGTCGGTACAGTTATGAAGTCTAAGGATGCTACGTTCGTCAAGGATATTTTTTCTATGAGACAAATGCAAAGCACTTGTAGACAGGAATGTGAGGAGACTCCTGAGCCTGTCATTCCTATGGAATATTATGAACAAATACATGATGAAAAATTCCTAGGGTGCGGCCGTCCGGCGCTTGGCTTTAGGTGGTGCCCTCTAGCGCGGCGGAGGTGGTCTTCGGCACGCGGAGCGGCGGCTGGTCACGGCGGTAAGCGCGCTGTCGCGGGCGTGCTGTCGCTGGTGTTCATGCAGTCCCGATCTGGGACCTCGCGGGCCGCGGCTGGCGCAGATGATGGTACGGGTGGGGGGCGGGGGCCTCGGTCCTTGCTCTGGCGCCGCCTGGGCGTGGACGGCGTGTGCCGACGGCCGGTGTGCTCGTGGAGACTTTGGATGTGCGCATGGGGCGCGGACCGGCGGCCGGCGCGGAGACGGCTTGTGCGCGTCAGACACGGCGACTGGCTTGGCGTGGCGGGCGACGCCCCTGGGGTGCAAGGTGTGCTGCGGGTGGAGGGCCTGCTCCAGTCCATGGTGGAGTTCGGGAACGGGTCGGGAGGCTCTGCCCGTAGCCGTAGACATGGGGCATCATCCAAGTGAAACACGTGAAGTTGCTCGCGGTCGCTTCCAGGAAAGAGAAACTGGGAGTGAAGCTTGCCCCATCACACCGTGGGGTTCCCACACAGCAACGAGCGGACCGGGAGGAAGACGTGGATTGCGCTGGAGAGGGAGAAGCAGAGGTGCAATGGCGGCGGAAGGGGCATGGTGGATGTTGGATGGCATGGAACCGACCAAGTAGACGATGAAGAAGAAGAAGGTCAGGAAGTGGAGGCCAGGGAGACGAGAGCTCGCTCTTCTTCTCGGCATCATCATATCTATCGCTGTTTAACCAATTGGTGTGCGTGTGTGCATGAGATCAAACGCGAGACCTGAGACTTGCACTTGAGAGATTAGCGAGAGCCTACGAGGACTCCCTGCTACGCTGGAGGTAAGGGGAACCAGGAGCATTGACAAATGGCGCTCGAAATGTCCTTTCAAGAATGATTGCATTTCCAGCTGGCCTCTTGGAGCTGGAGGGGCCTTCAGGACTTTGGCGGGCGTCTAGCCATTGTTTATTTTCCTATTTTTCTCTCTTGCTCCATGTATCTATCAGGTTATTTATTTTTTTGCGAGAAAACTTTCGATCTATTCATCTTCAATCATAACAGTACAACAAACACCAAAAATAATAAAAATTACATCCAGATCCCATGGCCATCTCCAGGAATTCGGGGGCTCGGTGCGGAATGCAAAATAAGGCCCTAAAAATTCTAAAATAGATGTTTTATAAAAAGAAAAAGAATGAATTCAAACACTTCATGAATTATAGGCTTATACCAAGATAAAGAAATTGTACCCTGAATTTTAAACGAGCAACTAGCTTGGAAATCTTGGTGTGTGACAACTTGGTCAACTAGCCTAGTACTATATATCTTCTCTAAACAGATGGATTGATAAACTGAAGCGTATGCACACAATATACTCACTAGTATAATCATTCAACAGGACAAAATACTAAATTAAATCGGGAATCAATTTGAGCACACCTTGTGGACAGATCGGGGATGCCCTCGCCTAGGTCTCGGACACCGGCGACAAAGAAAACTATGGAATGAATTCTTCATGCCGGCAGGGCAGCGGGTTGTTTCTCCGGGCAGGAAACAAAGTAACAACGACGCTCCATCTCCGTGCGCCGCCGCCGCCGCCGCTGCCGCCGCACTTTGTCGGTTCACCTCCATGAGGGCCCTTTTTTCTCTTCCGAGCAGACCGTGCGGGGCTAGATCGATAGACCTCGATCGGCGGGCTGTGTCGATAGGGACTAAGGAAAGGCTTATTTTGGGAGATTGAGGGGCTGGCCCAGTTTGAGAGAAACAGGGACTAGCTAGGCAGGCCTAAGTCTATGCTAGTTGTGATAAAAGGGCCCAACACGGAAAATACACTAGACACTGGCACAAAATTGGGGGCCCCTGGAATTTGGGGGCCCTGTGCGGTTGCACAACCCACACAGGCCCTTGGACGGCCCTGCTAGATCCGCAGACCACCTAGCGACGACTACAAATACTGAAGCAAGCTGAAGGCGCATCATCGTCATCGCCCCTCCCTCGCCGGGACCGGGCAAAACTTGTTGTAGTAGACAGTCGGAAAGTCGTCATGCTAAGTCCCCATAGGACTAGCGCAGCAGAACATCAATCGTCGGCGATGAAGAGTAGTGTAGATCGAAAGGATACAACCTGAAGACACATGAACGTAGACAAACTACGACCAGTCCGAGCAAATCCACCAAAGACGAATCCGCCGGAGACACACCTCCACACGTCCACCGGAGATGTGGGACACACCATCAGGATGGGGGCTAGGCGGGGAGTACCTTATTCCATATTTAGGGAGGCGCCGACGTCTCATCTTTCTGAGCAGGACACAAACCCTAACAAAGTATGATGGAACATCTGAAAGTAGAGTCCTCCCGCCGGCAAGGGCCGAGATCCACCGTGTCGCCAGGGCCCTAAGACCACCGGAGACGAGGCGGACTGGCAGCAGCACTGGCGGGAGGCAGGAACCCTAGACTTTTCTTGGGGAGGAGGTGGCTCCAAGTCGCTAGTCGTCTATCAAGTTCTTTTTCCTTGTTTGTATACTTCATCTTCTATAATTCAAAGGCAGAGCTTCATGCAGAGGATTTGGATGAAAGAAAGTACGATTGCAAGTTGTATCCATGCTTCCTCGCTTCATGCAGAGGATTTGGATCACAAACAATGTTCGGAACGAAGGAGTTGGAGATAGAGGTGGCAAAGCAACTGAAAGGAGTCATGCATTTTTTTTCTTTTCTGAAAAGGGGAGTACCTTGGCCTCTCCATTACAAGACGTACACATCCATTTTTATCAAATGTAATTAAGTTCAACTCAACGAGTACCACAAAACATGAACACAATAGGGCGGGCTTGAGATTACATAATTCATACACATAATCTATAAGTGGCTCGCCAGCGAAACTGGTTGATAAATCATGTGAGGCTATTTTCATCGGCTGCACACAGAGGCCATGAGTGCCCTCACGTCCACATCATGTAGCATCGACCACATACGGATTATAGTCATAGCCCTATAGATAACCTGCAAGGACTTATGAGTAGATGATCTGTTAGAAACGCAGTCATTTCGGCAATTCCATATTGCTCAGAGAATGGTACCAACTCCCCACACAGATTTGGCCCTTCAGCTTATGATGAATACCACCAAATCAGTTTCCAAAAAAAGTTGAAAGAAATACTTGATGGCGGTGCTAAATTGTATGTAGCATGAATCGTGTACCAGATTAAGATAGTAAATGAATATGACAGGAATAAATTATGATTTTTCTCCTCTCAATCACAAAAACAACAATTTTTTTGTTGATCAATTTTTGCTACCATGAAAGAGTTACATGTTCAACTTACAATTCATCAAGCTTGCTTTCTACATGCCCCAAACATGAATATATCTCCTTCAGCCTCACACTCAACACAACGCTAAATGTGCCTACCACATAACCCTTTTGCACCCATGATCTAAATGTGTGCCTACCGAATAGTCCACTTGCACCCACGATCTAGAAGACAAAGTGTCGTGAAATTGTCACGGCAAATGTCCTAGTGAAAGGACTTAGTCGTGGAGCCATCGCAACTAGGAAGCAAGAAGGGGTTAATCGGGAAAGGACACGAGGTTTATACTGGTTCGGCCCCTTCCAGTGAAGGTAAAAGACTACGATCCAGTTTTGAGTGGGATTACTTATCTCTCAATAACCAGGGAGAGAATCCGCTTGACCTAGCTCTCGATCTGATGTTACTTGCCCTGAATCGCCGCCGGGTCGCCCCTTTATATACAGAGGTCGATGCCCAGCGGCTCATAGAGTCCCGGCCGGCTCATAAACAGTGTCCGGCTCGGTTTCTCTCTATTCCTGCCTTATAATACAAGTTTACACATATATGGCAGTTTATCACTACGGGCCTTAAGTCGCCCTTTGGGCCCTGGGCCCTTAATTAACCCGCCATCTCCAAGAGCTGTCTTGGGCTTGATGAGTCGTCATGAGTATAACCCGGCCCCTCCTGGGCGGGTCATACTAATAATTATATCCCCAACATTAGGCCCCAGATTGATTTGAGCTGGTTCATGTCAATCTTCATCACTTTAGGAAAAGTCTTCTGTTCTCTGTCAAACGGAAATTTGTAACCCGCCATGACGTCATCTTCTGGATTTGCAATGACCCGCCATGACGTCATCTGTCATTAATTCATATTTTATCCAATATATATCAACGGATCCTTATCTTTAATAACCATCCCGAGAATCGAGGCGTCCTGACAAGCTGGATACCCATCGGCCTCCTCGTTTTTCGCGCCCACTTATCAGTCTTCTTATAAATAGGCACGACTGGTCTTTCTTCATTCTCCCCCTTTTCCATCGCCTTCTTCCTCTCGCAACCCTACCGCTGCTCGAGCTCCGCCGCCGCCGCAGCACACTTCGTCGTCTTCGACCCTGGCTGCTGCATCGACCTGAACTGGTCCAGAGAGCGGCGGCGAACCTCCGCAGTAAATCTGCACCCGTAAGTTTCTGATTTTCCGCACCTCAGATCCACATTAAAGTTTGCGAGTTATTTGGCGTTCTTCGCTGTTCATCACGAATTTTTTGTGGTTTCTCCACCGCATCCTCTTTTGATCTAAAAGAAGTGTAAAACTTGCGCGGTAGCTGTTTTGCATCCATTTCGGATACTAATAGATCTCCTTTTCTTGCACAAAGGCTTCTTTAGTACTGATGAACTCCTCCGTACTGGTTTTTTAGGTCTAGAATATTTCTCCTTTTCCGAGCATCCGTTGATCCAAAATAAAGATTGCCATCTGTGAAACCTGTTTTCGTGACACTTAGTCGACGTCTATGTTTTAATAGATCCACCTAACCATGGCGGCTCATACCACCGGCTTAGAATGCTCAACAGATAACTTCAACCACATATGGCGGCTCAGATAACTTAACTGCTCATGGCGGCTTAAATAATCTGACATAATTAGCCATATGCCATTAGGCCCCTTTATAAGCCGCCATCTTGAATATGAATTGAAGTATTTCTCTCCGGCTTAAATTTAAACCAGAAATTTTTATTTTGTCGTAGGCTTCCATCGCAATGCCGCCCAAGGCAGCCAAAGCACCCATTACATGCAACTGGGTCAAATCCATCGTCACAGATAGCACAGTTAATGATTTTGTGAAGACTGGCTATCTGCCAAAGAAGGAAGTCATGTCCTACCGTGCTCGTGATCCAACAGAGGAAAAGCCTCAACCCAAAGAAGGGGAAGTCATAGTTTTTTGATGGGGAACGTAGTAATTTCAAAAAAAATCCTACGCACACACATGATCATGGTGATGCATAGCAACGAGAGGGGAGAGTGTTGTCCACGTACCCTTGTAGAGCGAAAGCGGAAGCGTTAGCACAACGCGGTTGATGTAGTCGTACGTCTTCACGATCCGACCGATCAAGTACCGAACGCACGACACCTCCGAGTTCAGCACACGTTCAGCTCGATGACGTCCCTCGAACTCCGATCCAGCCGAGCTTTGAGAGAGAGTTCCGTCAGCACGACGGCATGGTGACGATGATGATGTTCTACTGACGCAGGGCTTCGCCTAAGCACCGCTACGATATTATCGAGGTGGATTATGGTGGAGGGGGGCACCGTACACGGCTAAGAGATCAAGAGATCAATTTTTTTGTCTATGCGGTGCCCCCTCCTCCGTATATAAGGGGGGGAGGAGGAGAGGGCCGGCCAAGGGGAGGAGGCGCGCCCAAGGGGGGCAATCCTACTCCAAGTAGGATTCCCCCCTCTTTCCTAGTCCAAGTAGGAGAGGGGAAGGAAGGGAAGGAGAAGGAGAAGGAAGGAGAGGGAGGAAAAGGAGGAAAGGGGGGCCGCCCCCCTAGTCCAATTCGGTTTGGGCTAGGCGGGCCGCGCGCCCTGCCTCCTCTCTTCCACCACTTGGCCCATGAGGCCCATTGCTTCTTCCTCGTATTCCCGTAACTCCCCGGTACCCCCGAAAATACCCGAATCACTCGGAATATTTCCGATGTCCAAATATAGTCGTCTAATATATCGATCTTTACGTCTCGACCATTTCGAGACTCCTCATCATTTCCCGATCTCATCCGGGACTCATAAACTCATAATACAAATTGTCACCGAAACTTTAAGCATGCGGACCCTACGGGTTCGAGAACTATGTAGACATGACCGAGACATGTCTCCGGTCAATAACCAATAGCGGAACCTGGATGCTCATATCGGCTCCTACATATTCTACGAAGATCTTTATCGGTCAAACCGCATAACAACATACGTTGTTCCCTTTGTCATCGGTATGTTACTTGCCCGAGATTTGATCGTCGGTATCTTAATACCTAGTTCAATCTCATTACCGGCAAGTCTCTTTACTCGTTCCGTAATACACCATCCCGTAACTAACTCATTAGTTACAATGCTTGCAAGGATTATAGTGATGTGTATTACCGAGTGGGCCCAGAGATACCTCTCCGACAATCGGAGTGACAAATCCTAATCTCGAAATACGCCAACTCAACAAGTACCTTCGGAGACACCTGTAGAGCACCTTTATAATCACCCAGTTACGTTGTGACGTTTGGTAGCACACAAAGTGTTCCTCCGGTAAACGGGAGTTGCATAATCTCATAGTCATAGGAATATGTATAAGTCATGAAGAAAGCTATAGCAACATACTAAACGATCAAGTGCTAAGCTAACGGAATGAGTCAAGTCAATCACATCATTCTCTAATGATGTGATCCCGTTAATCAAATGAGAACTCATGTCTATGGCTAGGAAACTTAACCATCTTTGATTCAACGAGCTAGTCAAGTAGGGGCATACTAGTGACACTCTGTTTTTCTATGTATTCACACATGTATCAAGTTTCCGGTTAATACAATTCTAACATGAATAATATACATTTATCGTGAAATAAGGAAATAAATAATAACTATTGCCTCTAGGGCATATTTCCTTCAGTCTCCCACTTGCACTAGAGTCAATAATCTAGTTTACATCGCCATGTGATTTAACACCAATAGTTCACATCACCATGTGATTAACACCCATAGTTCACATCGCCATGTGACCATCACTCAATGTGTTTACTAGAGTCAGTAATCGTTATGTGATTTAACACCCAAAGAGTACTAAGGTGTGATCATGTTTTGCTTGTGACAGAAGTTTAGTCAACGGGTCTGCCAAATTCAGATCCGTATATATTTTGCAAATATTCTATGTCTACAATGCTCTGCATGGAGCTACTCTAGCTAAATGCTCCCACTTTCAATATGTATCCAGATTGAGACTCAGAGTAATCCAGATCGGTGTCAAGACTTGCATCGACGTAACTCTTTACGAGGAACTCTTTATCACCTCCATCACCGAGAAATATTTCCTTATTCCACTAAGGATAATTTTGACCGCTGTCCAGTGATCTACTCCTAGATCACTATTGTACTCCCTTGCCAAACTCAGTGTAGGGTATACAATAGATCTGGTACACAGCATGTCATACTTTATAGAACCTATGGCTGAGGCATAGGGAATGACTTTCATTCTTTTTCTATCTTCTGCCGTGGTCAGGCTTTGAGTCTTACTCAACTTCACACCTCGCAACACAGGCAAGAACTCTTTCTTTGGCTGTTCCATTTTGAACTAATTCAAAATCTTGTCAAGGTACATACTCATTGAAAATCTTATCAAGCGTCTTGATCTATCTCTATAGATCTTGATGCTCAATATGTAAGCAGCTTCACCGAGGTCTTTCTTTGAAAAACTCCTTTCAAATACTCCTTTATGCTTTCCAGAAAATTCTACATTATTTCCGATCAACAATATGTCATCCACATATATTTATCAGAAATGCTGTAGTGCTCCCACTCACTTTCTTACAAATACAGGCTTCACCGCAAGTCTGTATAAAACTATATGCTTTGATCAACTCATCAAAGCGTATATTCCAACTCCGAGATGCTTGCACCAGTCCATAGATGGATCGCTGGAGCTTGCACATTTTGTCAGCACCTTTAGGATTGACAAAACCTTCTGGTTGCATCATATACAACTCTTATTTTATAAATCCATTAAGGAATGCAGTTTTGTTTATCCATTTGCCAGATTTCATAAAATGCGGCAATTGCTAACATGATTCGGATAGACTTAAGCATAGATACGAGTGAGAAACTCTCATCGTAGTCAACACCTTGAACTTGTCGAAAACCTTTTGCGACAATTCTACCTTTGTAGATAGTAACACTACTCTCAGTGTCTGTCTTCCTCTTGAAGATCCATTTATTTTCTATGGCTTGCCGATCATTGGGCAAGTCAACCAAAGTCCATACTTTGTTCTCAAACATGGATCCCATATCAGATTTCATGGCCTCAAACCATTTCATGGAATCTGGGCTCGTCATCGCTTCCTCATAGTTCGTAGGTTCGTCATGGTCAAGTAACATGACCTCCAGAACAGGATTACCGTACCACTCTGGTGCGGATCTTACTCTGGTTGACCTACGAGGTTTGGTAGTAATTTGATCTGAAGTTACATGATCATCATCATTAGCTTCCTCACTAATTGGTGTAGGAGTCACAGGAACAGATTTATGTGACGAACTACTTTCCATCATTACCTCATCAAGTTCTACTTTCCTCCCACTCACTTATTTCGAGAGAACCTCCTTCTCTAGAAAGGATCCATTCTTAGCAACGAATGTCTTGCCTTCGGATCTGTGATAGAACGTGTACCCAACTGTCTCCTTTGGGTATCCTATGAAGACACATTTCTCCGGTTTGGGTTTGAGCTTATCAGGATGAAAACTTTTTCACATAAGCATCACAACCCCAAACTTTAAGAAATGACAACCTTGGTTTCTTGCCAAACCACAGTTCATACGGTGTCGTCTCAACGGATTTACACTACAAGAAATATGTCAACTAGTGACCTTCTGTCAGTGACCCTGGAAGAATTGGTCATAGATCTATGACCATTTCAGACCAATTGGTCAAAAGCTGTTCGGGGGGCTCGAAACTCTAAACTATAATGACCATTTTGGTCAGAAAGGTCGTAATTTCCTTACACCAAATAGTCATAAAGCAGATAGCACTGGTCCGCTGCCTTATTTCTAGCTGATCATGACCAATATAGATGGTCATAACCTTGTAAATTGTGGTGGGTTGCTATGACTAGGCGCCACCTCATCAGTTTTGCCTATGTGTCATGTCCATGTGGCAATTTTTGCCCGAGGTTGTGAAGCAACCTATATTTCTGTCAATCCCAAAATTCCCAAAAAAATCTCATAAATTCTTTGGGTCATATCTTCGTCAAATATGTGAAAAACCTTCCTTGCCTAGTTCAAAAATAATTCAACAATATTCATTTTCCTATTCTGTTCAAAACAACACTTTGTGAAGGAAGTGCCACTTTCGCATGTCCAAATAGTATCCATTTTCTACGGTGATTTCCTATGCCCAAATAACCATCCTCCACCAAATGCCACCTCAATCCATTCATTATTTTGAGCACAACTTCAACATTCGTATTTATGTCCAGTGTGGTACTTTGCAAAGCAAGTAGCACCTAGACTCCTCCTTTTGAGCTGAAAATTTGTGAAGACAGTCTTCTTAGTAACTGATCGTCCTCAGCCAATACTCACGCCCATTAGCCATGTACATTTCCCGTACTGCTAATCAAACACTTGGCTGCTAATTCATGTTTGAGCATCGATCGGTCTCCTCGTGAGAATCTTATGTTGTAATTTTCTTCCTAGCACCTACCTGGGGAGTGGCTAACCCACTAGACATGCCTAGGCTGCCCAGAACACATGGCAATGCCACGGTCACGCGGTGACCACGCGGCGGGCATGCGAGTTTACGCGCTCTAGAGTTGGGGGCCTCGGCCACCGCCCAAACCTCGACGTATCGCCACCAAACCATGTATTTATGATTAAATAGGTACTTATGTAACTAGAAATGATTTTTGGAAAAACTAAATAGCAAACTATGAGGCAGCTACAGTTCAAATTTGACCCGCTTCCAACTGAATCGGCGGAAATTTTTCTTTTTCACGAGAGGTGGATCAAAACTTTTTACACCCAACCATTTTGTCAATTGTGCATTAAATATGTCCTAGTATTTTAGAAAATTGATTTGGTCCAATTTTGCAACAATTATTTGGGAGGTCCTTCACAAAAAAACCTCCTTTTGGGCACTCGAAAAATGGAAAATGGTTTTTCGTCCAAAGAAAATGAAAACTTCCTTAGGCAACATTGTTTGCCATTCCAATATGCACCATTGTGCACAATATGAGATCATTTGAACAAACTATGCCATGAATGTGGCCATGAGATTGATCATTTGGCTTGAAAGCCATTGATCTCCACACGTGATAGCTCGTTTCTGAGAACACTTTTTTTAAAATAATTGCCGTATTACAAGTTTGTTATTTTTCCTGGGAACTTGGCCACATATAATGACACAATGCGAAGGTTTCCCAATTTTTTGATTTTTTTTAATTTTTTATGCCCGTTTCAAAATGCGGTCAAAACGGCGGGAATGACCGTTCCTAGCTAGTGGTTGAATCTTGGATTTTTTTTGGTGTTTCTCTAATTAAATAGATACTTATGTACCTATAAATGATTTTTGAAAAAAATAAAGAGCAAAGTACAAGGCAGCTACAGTTCAAATTTGACCCGCTTCCAACTGAATCGGCGGAAATTTGTTTTTTGATGAGAGGTGGATCAAAACTTTTTACACCCAACCATTTGGTCAATTGTGCATTAAATATGGCCTAGTATTTTATAAAAAAGATTTGGTCCAATTTTGCAACAATTATTTGGGAGGTCCTTCACAAAAAAACCTCCTTTTGGGTACTCGAAAAATGGAAAATGGTTTTTTCGTCCAAAAAAATGAAAACTTCCTTAGGCAATATTGTTTGCCATTCCAATATGCACCCTTGTGCACAATATGAGATTATTTGAACAAACTATGCCATGAATGTGGCCATAAGATTGATCATTTGGCTTGAAAGCCATTGATCTCCACACGTGATAGCTCGTTTCTGTGAACACTTTTTTAAAATAATTGCCATATTACAAGTTTGTTATTTTTCCTGGGACCTTGGCCACATATAATGACACAATGCGAAGGTTTCCCAATTTTTTGATTTTTTTTAATTTTTTATGCCCGTTTCAAAATGCGGTCAAAACGGCGGGAATGACCGTTCCTAGCTAGTGGTTGAATCTTGGATTTTTTTTGGTGTTTCTCTAATTAAATAGATACTTATGTACCTATAAATGATTTTTGAAAAAAATAAAGAGCAAAGTACAAGGCAGCTACAGTTCAAATTTGACCCGCTTCCAACTAAATCGGCGGAAATTTGTTTTTTGATGAGAGGTGGATCAAAACTTTTTACACCCAACCATTTGGTCAATTGTGCATTAAATATGGCCTAGTATTTTATAAAAAAG
Organism: Aegilops tauschii subsp. strangulata; assembly: GCF_002575655.3. Taxonomy (NCBI): domain Eukaryota; kingdom Viridiplantae; phylum Streptophyta; class Magnoliopsida; order Poales; family Poaceae; genus Aegilops; species Aegilops tauschii. The sequence goes on along the minus strand of NC_053039.3, from coordinate 452,053,016 downwards.
ATTTGGTCCAATTTTGCAACAATTATTTGGGAGGTCCTTCACAAAAAAACCTCCTTTTGGGTACTCGAAAAATGGAAAATGGTTTTTTCGTCCAAAAAAATGAAAACTTATTTAGGCAATATTGTTTGCCATTCCAATATGCACCCTTGTGCACAATATGAGATCATTTGAACAAACTATGCCATGAATGTGGCCATAAGATTGATCATTTGGCTTGAAAGCCATTGATCTCCACACGTGATAGCTCGTTTCTGTGAACACTTTTTTAAAATAATTGCCATATTACAAGTTTGTTATTTTTCCTGGGACCTTGGCCACATATAATGACACAATGCGAAGGTTTCCCAATTTTTTGATTTTTTTTGAATTTTTTATGCCCGTTTCAAAATACGGTCAAAACGGCGGGAATGATCGTTCCTAGCTAGTGGTTCAATCTTGGAATTTTTTTGGTGTTTCTCTGATTAAATATATACTTATGTACCTAGAAATGATTTTTTGAAAAAATAAAGAGCAAACTACAAGGCAGCTACAGATCAAATTTGACCCGCTTCCAACTATATCGGCGGAAATTTGTCTTTTTCACGAGAGGTGGATCAAAACTTTTTACACCCAACAATTTGGTCAATTGTGCATTAAATATGGCCTAGTATTTTAGAAAAATGATTTTGTCCAATTTTGCAACAATTATTTGGTAGGTTCTTCACAAAAAAACCTCCTTTTGGGCACTCGAAGAATGGAAAATGGTTTTTTCGTCCAAAGAAAATGAAAACTTCCTTAGGCAACATTGTTTGCCATTCCAATATGCACCATTGTGCACAATATGAGATCATTTGAACAAACTATGCCATGAATGTGGCCATAAGATTCATCATTTGGCTTGAAAGCCATTGATCTCCACACGTGATAGCTCGTTTTTGAGAACACTTTTTTTAAATCATTGCCGTATTACAAGTTTGTTATTTTTCCTGGGAACTTGGCCACATATAATGACACAATGCGAAGGTTTCCCAATTTTTTGATTTTTTTTAATTTTTTATGCCCGTTTCAAAATGCGGTCAAAACGGCGGGAATGACCGTTCCTAGCTAGTGGTTGAATCTTGGATTTTTTTGGTGTTTCTCTGATTAAATAGATACTTATGTACCTATAAATGATTTTTGGAAAAAATAAAGAGCAAAGTACATGGCAGCTACAGTTCAAATTTGACCCGCTTCCAACTGAATCGGCGGGAATTTGTCTTTTTCATGAGAGGTGGATCAAAACTTTTTACACCCAACCATTTGGTCAATTGTGCATTAAATATGGCTAATATTTTATAAAAATGATTTGGTCCAATTCTGCAACAATTATTTGGGAGGTCCTTCACAAAAAAACCTCCTTTTGGGTACTCGAAAAATGGAAAATGGTTTTTTCGTCCAAAAAAAAATGAAAACTTCCTTAGGAAATATTGTTTGCCATTCCAATATGCACCATTGTGCACAATATGAGATCATTTGAACAAACTATGCCATGAATGTGGCGATAAGATTGATCATTTGGCTTGAAAGCCATTGATCTCCACACGTGATAGCTCGTTTCTGACAACACTTTTTTAAAATAATTGCCATATTACAAGTTTGTTATTTTTCCTGGGACCTTGGCCACGTATAATGACACAACGCGAAGGTTTCCCAATTTTTTTTATTTTTTTTAACTTTTTATGCCCGTTTCAAAATGCGGTCAAAACGGCGGGAATGACCGTTCCTAGCTAGTGGTTGAATCTTGGAATTTTTTTGGTGTTTCTCTGATTAAATAGATACCTATGTTCCTAAAATGATTTTTGGAAAAAATAAAGAGCAAACTATAAGGCAGCTACAGTTCAAATTTGACCCGCTTCCAACTGAATCGGCGAAAATTTGTCTTTTTCACGAGAGGTGAATCAAAACTTTTTACACCAAACCATTTGGTGAATTATGCATTAAATATGGCCTAGTATTTTAGAAAAATGATTTGGTCCAATTTTGCAACAATTATTTGGTAGGTTCTTCACCAAAAACCTCCTTTTGGGCACTCGAAAAATGGAAAATGGGCACTTGAAAAACCTCCTCAATTATTGACGAGAGGTGGATAGACAACTATTGAGACACAAGCATTTGGTCAATTGTACCTAAAATATGATCTAATATTATTGAAAAATAGAGTGGTGCCATTTTGCAACAAATATTGGTAGGTGCTTCAAAAAATATATACCATTTTCGACACTCCAAAGGTAGAAAATGTTTTTTTGCAAATAAAACTCATTTTGAGATCAATTTTTAAAGATATTTGTATTATTCCAGGTTTGTTATTTTTCTGAAAAACAAGTCTCACTTGTGACACGATGCTATTGTTCTTATTTTTTTTCTAATTCTATGATGTTATAAAATAGGTGACATGATTTAGCATATTATTTAATCGATTACGACCAATTTAGATGGTTATAAAATCGTCAAAGTGTGTACTACATTGTGATTGGTGGAACCGTTTGTGGCACGGATCGATGAGATGGCAGACATCCTTCCATCCATTGCTAGCAATCCAACGTCCATCCATCCATCCATGCAAAGAAAAGGAAAAAAACCACCGCACCAAACCCTACCTCTCTCTCACCTCTCCTCCCTTCCTTCCTTCCGCCCGCCGCCTCCCTCTCTCTGTCCCCGATCCAGATCGGCCTCTCCCTCACCCCTCGCGCCGCGCCCTCCTTCCCTCGCGCTGGCACCGGTGGCGCCCTCCTTCCTTTCTGTCACCGGCGGCGCCCTCCTTCCCTCGCGTTGCACCCGAACCTCGCTCCCGCTCCCAGCTCTTCTTCCTCCTCCGCTGCAGCTAGGGTTTCGTCTCCCCGATCCCCAATCCCCGAAGCTCGGATCCAGTAGCAGCATCAGCGATGGCGGCCGCGGGAGATCCTCTCCAAGGTCAAGCACGTCCAGGCCAAGCCTGCTGGCCGCCCTCGCGGGTGACTGCCTCCGCGGTGACGATGGCGGCCTCGTCGTCCCGAGAGGCCGCAGCGCCCCTCAAGGCCGACCTCCGCCACGTGAGTGATCCGTCGATCTCGTCTCTCCAACAGTTCAGTTCTCGCCGCTTCATTTCCTTTGATTCAACAAGATACTGTGTACCACTTCGGTATGTGCGTGCGTGTGAGCTGACTCTTCTTCTGCGTGGTTCATAGGTGTTCCGGATGCACGCACGAGTTGACCTGGACAAGCCGCCGGTGCTGCAGGATGTGGCGGATTTCTTCAGTGGCCACGGAATCGAGGACTTCACCTTCAGTAGGGGCAGGCTGGTGAGTGCAGCTCCCATGAATCTCTAGCAGGAAATGTGTGGGATGAGGTGTCTATTTGGTTTCCACTAAATTAGTTTGCATAGCTTCTGGTCACCTGATCCAGTAACGGAGAAGAATTTTAGGTTCAAAATGTTCCCACTTCCTAGTAAATGTTTTAGGTGCATAAGCAATTGATGTGATTAGTTGGTGAATTTTCTTTGTCGCTAAGTCTGAATGTGGGAACCTTGCTTTTAGTCAGAATGGTGTTGCCGGGCAAAGCTAGCGGTACGCGGAACACCAGAGAAACCACTGGTTGGCCTGTATCAGGAAGGGACACATACTGTTCAAGATATTCCCGATTGCAGAGGTTAGCTATGAAATTTTGTTAACTGTAAGAGTTACAACAGTTCGGTTCTCATCATCTCTTATGGCATAGACTTTTCCAACTTATACCAAAGAGACGTCCTTGTTTGAGCTGAAGTTTATATCCAAATAGGACGATTGAGATGTCACTTGAGCTACTAGACATGCAGGATTAGTCTATGCGTGTACTAATCCAGCTACTAGATATAGATAGGAGTGCAACATGCTTACATTGACTAGTCTGTACGCATACGTACTACTGTATCTGGTTGGCGTTGAAGTCAACTTAGAAGACCAACGTTTTTTCTACCTCAGTCAGGAGTATTATGCCTAGACAGAGCATGGTTTCTCAATCAAGTTTCTTGTTGCACACACTACATTCTAAATAGATTTATTAACTTGATCTTAGGGCTATTTATGCAACAATATCACAAAACTGACAATGATGTGAATTTGTTAAGGGAGGTAGCTGCTTTTATGTGATCAGAGGCATAAACAGTGCAGTTTTAATTTTCCAGTATGTCTTTGAGGTAATAATGTCATGGAAGTCCTTGGTAATACTCATATGAGTGCTTAGTATACTCACATCATGGTCTACACGGTGTCAGTTGTCAACTAGCTGTAACCCATATTAGTGCTTAGTATACTCATGAAAAGGGTTATTTCTCCACCTGTAGTTCACGGTTTATGCAGCATCTGTTCTTCTACCAATCTGTTGCTCGATTGTGTTGCGGATTCATATGATATTGGTGTACACTCAATTTGGTTATTTCTTGCTAGTTCTGCTACTAGTTGCTGTGCAATCCTAGTACTACAGGTGGATCAATCTCCCCCTCCCTCTCACCCCCGTCTCTGTCTCTGCAGGTAGGACAGGAGGAACAGCGACAAGCGACGGGATGAAGCCCGGCCATGGAAACCCACCGCAGCCTTCAAGACCTCGACGGCGGTCGGTGCCATGGTATGAATCCTTCCTCCACTTCAAGACCTCTACGTACGGCGGTCGGCAGCACGCGCGCGCATTGCACTCTTCCTCTTGCTCTGTTCTTGGGCTGATGCTGGCGGCGGTGCAGGGGATCCTAATCAACATGCAGTTCCTGGGGCCGGAGATCGACGCCGTCACCAACGACAACATCGTCATCAACGTCTTCAACAACCTGATCTGATATTGTTCTGAGATCCAGTGGCATCTCTATCCTCTTACAACTAATAACATTTTTAACTTCTTTTGGCCATGCTTTCGCTTTCACTACAGATCAGATCAGTGGTGAACGAAAGAAACAAGTGCACAACTAGTATCAGTGGGCTTGTATTTTTCTTGTGTAGCTGCTCTGCACTTGTTGTAGAGCATAGCTTGCATCAGTATTTTTACCTATTTTTGACCTCTCATTCTGAAATACATCTAGCAGGTGCGGCTAGTACTCTATTATTCTCCTACATATAGCTATATATGCATCTAAAAGGGCAAGTACTTGGATGACCTTGACAACATCATACTGATTGTAATAACTTTGCATAAGACTCTGTATTCGAAGACTTCTCGCAATTTATCATGCAATTCTAAACAATAGCATATGTCTATCTACCCTGCTGGGAATTTTCACTTTATATAAAAATTTGAGAGGCAAATGCTGGGATTCCAGTCTTGTCTGATGGCTAGGAGCTCAACTCTGCTTCTTGTTGTTGGAGTTTCAGGCTTGTTGCATAGTTCGTAGCTTCAAGTGTACTCTGGCTTCTAGCCACAGTGCACTACAAATTATTATAGAATTACAAAGTGTACACAACATTGCACCTTACACATTCTTCTCTTGTGAAATCAAATGCCATGACTGGGCATTCTTTTATCAACTTGCTGTACACTTGCTCTGCTTTAGGCTACTGTATAACTTGTGCCTTTTAACTTGATGTACATAGCATGCAATTTTTTACTGTATCACATTCACACATGATACGCTTAATATAGAGTTGTTTTCCGAGCTAGTTCTGTTTACTCTTAATATAGGTCTATTTGTCACCAATACTTGCCTGCTATGCTATAGTAGACCTTGTTCATATTTATTAGTTAAGTTTGCTTGTCCTTGGTATCTATATGCATGCCATTTGCGTTTCAGGCTTTCTCTGAAATGAAATAATAGGTCTATTAGTCACCAATACTTGAGTTAATCTAACTCCTTACCTGCTATGCTATAGTAGGCATTGTTCATATTTATTAGCGAAGTTTGCTTGTCCACAGTGATCCATATACATGCCATTTGTGTTTAGCGTTCTCTGAAATGAAATAATAAGATTCACACTCCATGGACCAGGACGACCACCGGGACCTCCACGGCGATGATGAAGCCTGAACATGGTCGAGCTCGATGGAACAACAGTGCCTCAGTGTGGTGCAGCCGAGTTGGGCCACTCCAGTGCATCAGGAACTCTGCATGCTGCTGTCCTTTGTCTCATCATCTTAACTACTGCAATAGTAGGAGTATTTTATATGCTGTTCATTTCTTGGCCACCCAGCATGTTTGCTAATCATCCATCTGCCTCATGTTATATGATCCCTACCTAGTAACTTCATTGTATGCAGACTTGTGGTGTTGGTTCAGTTTAGTCAAATTAATATATATACTGCTTTGCTACTACTACTACTACTACTGTCTGCATTTAATCCTGATTAGTAGCTTCATCAATAAGTGGCAAACAAAACAATGTTGATTTTAATCTTATCTCTGTGACAACAAATGGAGTTGAATTCCAGCATGCATGTCAAAGCTGGGTTCAATTCTTGGGCAATATATGGTAGTTTCCACTCTTCACGCCCAAGATTAGTATGATGCAGCTCTCCCTCCTCACTCCATACATCCAGGTACTAGTTACCCAACGAGCAGCCCTGCACCTCGCTGGATCTCGCCCAAACCCCGCTCATCTTGCTGCTTGTGGCAGGGAATACTCTCTGTTGAGTATTTGGAGGAATGAATATCTGTTAAGTATGGAGTTAGGATTATCTAATAAAATTTCTACTATATATATATGCATGAAACTGAGATTGCTAGCATGATTTACACAAGATACACCCTTTGAATTGAATTGATTGGTTCAGTTTCGTATATTCTTCACCCAGCCTTCTATCATGCTTGTAACTAGTGCTCTGCTCATGTTGTTAGACAGGATTTTCACTTCCTGCCATCCCAGCCTTCTATCATGCTTACCAGATTTTTCTTTGCACGGTAGTAGCACCAGTACCTTGCTGTTGTTGGGAACGGAAGGGAGCTGTTCCATGCACTGAATCTTGGGAGAAAATCACCTTCGGCATGTACACCATCACCTTGGGCATGCTTGTGGCGCTGCTGCTCGGCCTCAACATGTCCTGGAGTGCCATTAGCGCCGCCCTCACGCTCATCTTCCTCGACTTCAAGGACGCTCGGCCCTGCCTCGAGAAGGTAATTGTCTGTCCATCCGTCTGCAGTTAACTAAGTTGTGCCCCATTGATGTCCTACTACTGTTAATTGTTACTACCATGGTGCTGATGCTGTTCAGAATATGATATGTGCCTTAATTCTAAGTTTTGGTCTCTCTTAAGATACACTTCTAGCTTTTCTGACTCAAAGTTGTTAACTTGGTACTGCATGAGTTTTACTACTGCTAACGCAGAGAGTATTTACTACTGCCAACACAGAGATTTTGTATGCATGCTACCTGATGAGTGCTTTCTTTGTAATATTTCACCTTCGTATGCATAGGTTTATTCGGTTTGAATTCTGCATGACATGAAATAGATATTATAGTGTTTTTCTCAACTTGTTTTCACTGTCACTTGATATATACTTGCTTGTACTTGAAGCTGTGGGTTAATGTTGGTGGTTTTGTTCTACTTGGACGCATTGATACCCATCATCGAGCGAACGGATGCAACAACGTCAAGAAGCTCATGGCTGTGTGCATCTAAAGCACACCATGGACACCATCCACTTCCTCATCAATGCTAACTCAATCCAGATCATCGGCGACACTATCATCCACAGGTATCTTCCTTGGTTCCCTTTGTTCTCTCCTGCCTTTGTGATGTTAGTATGCGTGTGCTGACGAGTATTGTTAGATCTTGCCAGTTGAATGTATGGTCGTGATAGTAGAATGGTATTTTGTTTTAGGCGCAATGTGTTGAGTGCAGTTTTTTGCACAACCTGCATACGTGCCATGCATATTCATATTGTCTCTCTGTTTCTTATATGAACTACTATCTCATTTTAACTAGCTTGACAACAAAAAGCATGGTACTAGCTGAATTTATGTTATCATTCTAAATACATGTCCTTTTCTTGAATGGTCTGTTCATAATATATTTGCCCCAGTTTTTCTCATTCTTCTCTGATTCATGTAACAGGATGACAGAGGAAGCCATGTTGCTGTTTTGTTTGGTCTCAGCCCTGACTATCGCTGTCGAGCGAGTCCGGCGTGTTGTTCATCTGACTATGGTTCCAGCCCTGACTACCGAAGTTTTTGTCCTGTTGAAGTTGCATAGAAATATGAGAGAGTCCAGCGAGTCCAGTGTGTTGTTCATGACAGGAGCTTGTGAAGTAGTACTATATTACACTTGTAGAGCTTGTAAAGTATTGTATTATACATGGCCCTTTGTAATGGCACGGATAGAGCTTGTATTATGTGATCTGGTTGCTCTTGTTTAAGTATTATGTGTGTTTTTGTCTCTGCCAATCTAAATACTGCTTGAAATATGAAGAATATGAGTCTGATAGATGGGACCCACTTACCTGACAAATGGAAACCTGTTACCAGAACCTAACAATTGGGACCCATCTGACTAGTGGACCCATTTAATAAAAAAAGAAATGAAATTGTTTAGCCAAAATGGCCGCGGCCCAACAATAAAAAAGGCTGCCATATTGGGCTTGGCCCATGAACCCAACAAAAAATTGATGGAAAAAAACACAAATAGGCTGAATTAATGGGCTCGGCCCATGTAAAACACCGAATCGGACCGGGCTGAATCTTGTCAATGACCTTTTCAATTGGTCGCAATTTTGCCACGTCGGATCCGACGTGGCCTGGGCAGACAACCAGTGACCAAAACAAAAGGTCATGGGTTCAACGACCTTCTGTTTTGGTCGTAAACGTCTATGACCTTCTCACAGGGAAGGTCGCTAATTTCAGTTTACGACTGCCAGCTTTTGACCTTCTGTTTTTGGTCACAAACAGGTCGCAAATAAAAAACTATGACCTTTCAGCGGCCAATAGTGAGGGTCACAAGTTGACATATTTCTTGTAGTGTTAGATGGTGCCCTATTTAACGTGAATGCAGCTGTCTCTAATGCATAATCCCAAAATGATAGTGGTAAATCGGTAAGAGACATCATAGATTGCACCATATCTAATAAAGTACGGTTACGATGTTCGGACACACCATTATGCCGTGGTGTTCCAGGTGGCGTGAGTTGCGAAACTATTCCACATTGTTTCAAATGAAGACCAAACTCGTAACTCAAATATTCTCCTCCACGATCAGATCGTTGAAACTTTATTTTCTTGTTACGATGATTTTCCACTTCACTCTGAAATTATATCAACTTTTCAAACATTTCAGACTTATGTTTCATCAAGCAGATATACCCATATCTGCTCAAATTATCTGTGGAGGTCAGAAAACAATGATACCTGCCGCGAGCCTCAACACTCATTGGACCGCATACATCGGTATGTATTATTTCCAACAAGTCAGTGGCTCGCTCCATTGTTCCGGAGAACGGAGTCTTAGTCATCTTTCCCATGAGACATGGTTCGCAAGCATCAAGTGATTCATAATCAAGTGATTCCAAAAACCCATCAGCATGGAGTTTCTTCATGCGCTTTACACCAATAAGACCTAAACGGCAGTGCCACAAATAAGTTGCACTATCATTATTAACTTTGCATCTTTTGGCTTCAATATTATGAATATGTGTATCACTACAATCGAGATCCAACAAACCATTTTCATTGGGTGTATGACCATAGAAGGTTTTATTCATGTAAACAGAACAACAAGTATTCTCTAATTTAAATGAATAACCGTATTGCAATAAACATGATCAAATCATATTCATGATCAACGCAAACACCAAATAACATTTATTTAGGTTCAACACTAATCCCGAAAGTATAGGGAGCGTGCGATGATGATCATATCAATCTTGGAACCACTTCCAACGCACATCGTCACTTCACCCTTAACTAGTCTCTGTTCATTCTGCAACTCCTGTTTCGAGTTACTACTCTTAGCAACTGAACCAGTATCAAAATACCGATGGGTTGCTACGAACACTATTAAAATACACATCAATAATCTGTATAAAATATACCTTTGTTCACTTTGCCATCCTTCTTATCCGCTAAATACTTGGGGCAGTTCCGCTTCCAGTGACCAGTCCCTTTGCAGTAGGAGCACTTAGTCTCAGGCTTAGGTACAGACTTGGGCTTCTTCACTTGAGTAGCAACTTGCTTGCCGTTCTTCTTGAAGTTCCCCTTCTTCCCTTTGCCCTTTTCTTAAAGCTAGTGGTCTTGTCAACCATCAACACTTGATGCTTTTCTTGATTTCTACCTTCGTCGATTTCAGCATCGCAAAGAGCTCAGGAATTATTTTCGTCATCCCTTTCATATTATAGTTCATCACGAAGTTCTATTAACTTGGTGATAGTGACTAGAGAATTCTGTCAATTACTATCTTATCTGGAAGATTAACTCCCACTTGATTCAAGCAATTGTAGTACCCAGACAATCTGAGCACATGCTCACTGGTTGAGCTATTCTCCTCCATCTTGTAGGCAAAGTACCGTCAGAGGTCTCATCCCTCTCGACACGGGCATGAGTATGAAATACCAATTTAAACTCTTGGAACATCTTATATGCTCCGTGGCGTTCAAAACATTTTTGATGTCCTAGTTCTAAGCCATAAAGCATGGTGCACTGAACTATCAAGTAGTCATCATATCGAGCTTTGTCAAACGTTCATAACGTCTGCATATGTTCCTGCAATAGGTCTGTCACCTAGCGGTGCATCAGGGACACAATTATTCTATGCAGCAATGAGGATAATCCTCAGATCACGGACCCAGTCCGCATCATTGCTACTATCATCTTTCAACTTAGTTTTCTCTAGGAACACATATAAAACATAGGGAAGCAACAGCGCGAGCTATTGCTCTACAACATTATTTGCAAAATACTATCAGGACTAAGTTCATGATAAATTAAAGTTCAATTAATCATATTACTTAAGAACTCCCACTTAGATAGACATCCCTCTAATCATCTAAGTGATCATGTGATCCAAATCAACTAAACCATGTCCGATCATCACGTGAGATGGAGTAGTTTTCAATGGTGAACATCACTATGTTGATCATATCTACTATATGATTCACGCTCGACCTTTCGGTCTCAGTGTTCCGAGGCCATATCTGCATATGCTAGGCTCATCAAGTTTAACCTGAGTATTCCGCGTGTGCAAAACTATCTTGCACCCGTTGTGTTTGAACGTAGAGCTTATCACACCCGATCATCACGTGGTGTCTCAGCACGAAGAACTTTCACAACAGTGCATACTCAGGGAGAACACTTATACCTTGAAATTTAGTGTGAGATCATCTTATAATGCTACCGTCGATCTAAGAAAAATAAGATGCATAAAAGATAAACATCACATGCAATCAATATAAGTGATATGATATGGCCATCATCATATTGTGCTTGTGATCACCATCTCCGAAGCACCATCATGATCACCATCGTCACCGGCGCGACACCTTTATCTCCATCGTAGCATCGTTGTCGTCTCACCAACTATTGCTTCTACGACTATCGCTACCGCTTAGTGATAAAGTAAAGCAATTACAAGGCGATTCCATTGCATACAATAAAGCGACAACCATATGGCTCCTGCCAGTTGTCGATAACTCGGTTACAAAACATGATCATCTCATACAATAAAATTTAGCATCATGTCTTGACCATATCACATCACAACATGCCCTGCAAAAACAAGTTAGACGTCCTCTACTTTGTTGTTGCAAGTTTTACATGGCTGCTACGGGCTGAGCAAGAACCGTTCTTACCTACGCATCAAAACCACAACGATAGTTCGTCAAGTTAGTGTTGTTTTAACCTTCACAAGGACCGGGCGTAGCCACACTCGGTTCAACTAAAGTTGGAGAAACTGACACCCGCTAGTCACCTCTGTGCAAAGCACAGCGATAAAACCAGTCTCGCGTAAGCGTACGCGTAATGTCGGTCCGGGCCGCTTCATCCAACAATACCGCCGAACCAAAGTGTGACATGCTGGTAATCAGTATGACTTGTATCGCCCACAACTCACTTGTGTTCTACTCGTGCATATAACATCTACGCATAAAACCTGGCTCGGATGCCACTGTTGGGGAACGTAGTAATTTCAAAAAAATTCCTACGCACACACAGGATCATGGTGATGCATAGCAATGAGAGGGGAGAACGTTGTCCACGTATCCTCGTAGACCGAAAGCGGAAGCGTTAGCACAACGTGGTTGATGTAGTCGTATGTCTTCACGATCCGACTGATCAAGTACCGAACGCACGGCACCTCTGAGTTCAGCACACCTTCAGCTCGATGACGTCCCTCGAACTCCGATCCAGACGAGCTTTGAGAGATAGTTCCATCAGCACGACGGCGTGGTGACGATGATGATGTTCTACCGACGCAGGGCTTCGCCTAAGCACCGCTACGATATTATCGAGGTGGATTATGGTGGAGGGCGGCACCGCACACGGCTAAGAGATTAAGAGATCAATTGTTGTGTCTATGGGGTGCCCCCTCCTCCGTATATAATGGGGAGGGAGGAGGAGAGGGCCGGCCAAGGGGAGGAGGCGCGCCCAAGGGGGGTAATCCTACTCCAAGTAGGATTCCCCCCTCTTTCCTAGTCCAAGTAGGAGAGGGGAAGGAAGGGAAGGAGAAGGAGAAGGAAGGAGAAGGAGGAAAAGGAGGAAAGGGGGCCGGCCCCCTAGTCCAATTCGGTTTGGGCTAGGGGGTCGCGCGCCCTGCCTCCTCTCTTCCACCACTTGGCCCATGGGGCCCATTGCTTCTTCCTCGTATTCCCGTAACTCCCCGGTATCCCCGAAAATACCCGAATCACTCGGAACCTTTCCGATGTCTGAATATAGTCGTCCAATATATCGATCTTTACGTCTCGACCATTTCGAGACTCCTCGTCATGTCCCCGATCTCATCCGGGACTCGAAACTACCTTCGGTACATCAAAACACATAAACTCATAATACAAATCGTCACCGAAACTTTAAGCGTGCGGACCTTACGGGTTCGAGAACTATGTATACATGACCGAGACATGTCTCTGGTCAATAACCAATAGCGGAACCTGGATGCTCATATTGGCTCCTACATATTCTACGAAGATCTTTATCGGTCAAACCGCATAACAACATACGTTGTTCCCTTTGTCATCGGTATGTTACTTGCCCGAGATTTCATCGTCGGTATCTTAATACCTAGTTCAATCTCGTTACCGGCAAGTCTCTTTACTCGTTCCGTAATACACCATCCCGTAACTAACTCATTAGTTACAATGCTTGCAAGGCTTATAGTGATGTGTATTACCGAGTGGGCCCAGAGATACCTCTCTGACAATCGGAGTGACAAATCCTAATCTCGAAATACGCCAACTCAACAAGTACCTTCAGAGACACCTGTAGAGCACCTTTATAATCACCCAGTTACGTTGTGACGTTTGGTAGCACACAAAGTGTTCCTCCGGTAAACGGGAGTTGCATAATCTCATAGTCATAGGAACATGTATAAGTCGTGAAGAAAGCAATAGCAACATACTAAACGATCAAGTGCTAAGCTAACGGAATGGGTCAAGTCAATCACATCATTCTCTAATGATGTGATCCCATTAATTAAATGACAACTCATGTCTATGGCTAGGAATCTTAACCATCTTTGATTCAACGAGCTAGTCAAGTAGAGGCATACTAGTGACACTCTGTTTGTCTATGTATTCACACATGTATCAAGTTTCCGGTTAATACAATTCTAGCATGAATAATAAACATTTATCGTGAAATAAGGAAATAAATAATAACTTTATTATTGCCTCTAGGGCATATTTCCTTCAGTTTTTACTGACCACATGAACCGGGGCTTTTCTCCACCCGGCTAAAAAAATTTCAGAGACGTCCTGCACTTTTTTGATCTCCGACCTCAAGATATCGGTCCCAACTCCGTATCTAATATTTGCAATTTCCAAGTGTTCTGTGAGGTGTACCTTGGAGAAGAACCCAACTTGCTGCTCTTCAGAGAATTATTTTATTTGAACCGCCAGAATGAACATGCCAACGGGCCTAGCTTGGAACTTGGTGGGATCTCAATCCAGCGAAGGAGAGACTGCATTTTTCCGTATGCCGATCCACCGAGTCACCCCAAGGACTGGAACCAGACATGGTTCTATTGTCAAGATACTTCTCCGGCTGGTGAGAACTCTCTGCCCGGCTTTCGCGCCCTGCGCCTCGAGTCCACTCATCCTCTACCGGATAAACTGTCTCCTGCTGAACGCCAGAAACTTTCCCCCACCATGAGTAAAGTCAAGGCTCTTTTGGGGAATGCCTTAAATGGCATCGATTTGGTCCGGGTTTGGCTTGCCTGGCGGGTTATCCCATTGAGCCACCGCCCTGGTTTGATGTGCGACTACACAGGCCAGAAGAATGATCCTTTGCGGCACAACCCTGATGATTTACCTGAAGACGTCATTGATGATATGACAAAGTCACTCCTGAATGAAAGCCTGGCAGACTATGGCAAAGTAGGTTTAAGTCCTTTCTGCAAAGCTAACCCGGCTCCAGCGGTAAGCCACAAATTTAAGCATTTTTACTTTCATCTTTGAAGGTTTTATCTTTACTCAAAACTCTTGTTGTAATTCACAGGCCACTGACAAATTTTGGAAGGCCAAGTATGATCATGAAGCTGCAAAGAAAGCCAGAAAGGCCAAGAAAGCCGCCCGGAAAGCCATTGCCAGGAAGAAGGGGAACAAGCCCATCGCCTCAGATTTGCTTCATTTAGAAGATACCTCTGAGTCGGAGGTAGCCCTTGACTTTCTTGGCTCCTTTTTTAATTACCTTATTGACACTGATTATCAGCAGGAAGACACGGGAACCAGTCATGGAAAAGCTGAAGAGGTAACTATCATTTCTTCCGACTCCGAGCCTTTCCCAAGACAGAAAATCCGAAGAGTAACCCGGAAAGTAAGATTTTCACATCCCTTAGCTTATCACGATCCTCAATTTCTTTTGAAGCGGCAGATTCATGAGAGCCGGAGGCAGACCCGGACCAGTAAAGATGCGGAACTCTCCTCCGGCTTACCCAATGCACCAAGAAAGCGTCGAAACGAGGTCACCTCCGATTTATATCCCTTTTATCCTTTGGCAGGTCTCACTCGTCAACCACTCAATTCTTCTGACTCAAATTATCAGGAAACTTCACCTTCTTCCGGCGAATCAATGCAGTCCAATTTGCCGGCTTTTAAAACCGCTCTAGGGTAACGATAACCTGCTTATCCTGTATTCATTTCAATTTGCTACACTTGTACTGACCTTTTGATTTCATGCAGTGGACAAGCAAAGCCCAGCAAGAGGGCGAAGAAGAACAAGCCGGCCGAAGAGCCGATCTTAAATGAGCCGGAACTTGGAACGGCCGCACCTGAAGCCTCCACTCATGAGCCGCCATCTGAGCCAGCCCATGATATACCAATGCCCACTGCTGACCTGCCTATCGAACAAGCCATTGATGGTTCTGAAAATCCGGAATTTCCTAGCCCGGCCAAGACGGATGACCCTCAAAATCTTGATGTCGAAATCACCAAGACCGGCTTTGTTGAACCGGGGAGACCAACCGTGCTGGCCAAGTGTTCTGCCAAGGAGGAACTTCTGGAACGCCGCAGAACTAGACTTGATGTTGCTGATTATACTCACATG
Organism: Aegilops tauschii subsp. strangulata; assembly: GCF_002575655.3. Classification (NCBI taxonomy): domain Eukaryota; kingdom Viridiplantae; phylum Streptophyta; class Magnoliopsida; order Poales; family Poaceae; genus Aegilops; species Aegilops tauschii. Next base: position 452,037,384 of record NC_053039.3, on the reverse strand, counting down.
AGTATCGGAGATATCTTTTCTGGCTATATGTGCCAAGTGCATAGTAGCCGTGACATAGAAATTGACATGGTGAAATAGATGCACCAGAAGTTTGAGGTACAATCCTTTCTCTGTACTTGATTATCCTTACTATACCAGCCCCCAAGTCTATTGCTTATGATGAAATATGCTGTAGACTTAAAAACAAACTGATAATAGTGGTAATATGTCTGGGCAAAAATATATAAGAAAACCGGCTTACGCTGTAGCCCCCAAGGGCCGGCTTAAACAGCATGTTTGAACCGGTCCTTATTATACCTGAACCAAATAAAATACCCTGTAACAGCAATATGCATTAGCCCCCAAGTGCCAAGTATCTTTGCTTGCAAAATGCTTGGGACTTACTAACATGAACCGCCATTTTAAGCAAATTTCTTCAGTATACATTAGCCCCCAAGTGCCAAGTGTTGTTGCTTGTAAAAGACTTGGGACTTACTAACATGAACCGCCATTTTAAGCAATTTTCTTCAGTATACATTAGCCCCCAAGTGCCAAGTGTTGTTGCTTGTAAAAGACTTGGGACTTAATACTGTATACCAATGCTCATGATTTTTTGACCTGGTGTTTGTGCAGACCACGACTGCCCAACTTCAATCAGAACTGTCTGAACTGCAGAGCCACCTGGAGGCCCAAGAAACTGAAACCCAGAAGGCTAATTCCAAATTTGAATTCAGTGTATCTGAACAGGAGAAACTGAAATCCGGATTTGAAGTTGAAAAGAAAGCCTGGGCTGACGAAAAAATTGCTTTAACCCAAGGAGCCGAAGCAGCGGAGAAAACTCTTGAAGAGGTAACCACTGAATTATCCGGCTTAAAACACCGTGTATCTCAGATGGTCTCCGCAATCTTTGGTAAGCCGCCTTGCAAGTGTTATATATTTGAATCTTTCTAATAAGCATAATACTGTTATGAACTCACCTGACATTGTAATGCAGGCCCCAGGAGCTCCGATCTTAACCAAAGCATGCTGATCAAACTGAAGGCGGTTTACACGCTGGTGGAACAACTCTACACCGGATCTCAACGTGCCTTGGCTGCAGTTGCCCTATCAAACGAAGTCCCCACACTCCTGGCGGATGTACTGAAACGGCTTGTTGTGTTGCCGCAGCGGTTCAATGAGTTAAGGCGATCTTCTACGAGAGCCGGAGCCGTAGCTGCATTAAGCCGGGCCAAGGCGTGGCTACCAGAGCTAGACCTAGCCGACATCGCCATTGGATATCCAAGCCTGAAGGAGGACGGCTCAACATTTGAACAGAAGGACTTCACCGGTTATGTGAAGGAAATACGCCCCGTGGCCACTCTGATTGGTAATGACACGGATCTTACTAAGTACCAACCGGGTTTTGATGCAAAAAACAGAGAATTCTGACGCCACATTATGTAGTGACCAGCCTGATCCCTCCAATTCATAAGCATACCTTTGCCCCTGAAGTTGACCTGGCTGGATTAATTGATGATGAAGCTGTATTTGAAGCTTTGAGTGGCATTGACTGGTCATCATCAACCTTCTAGGACAGGGAACAAGACGGAGGAGCGGAAAGGGATGATCCAGAAGCTTCAGGCCAGCAAAACAACTGATCCGTCGGGCGGCTCATATTTATGCGTTGCTGAAAAAACAATGTTAATCATTTGGACTCAGGGAGTCATGTAATAGGGTAGACATAAACTTGGTTTTGCCGTGCCTTCGCGCACGTGTTTGGTGCTCAATACTGTTAAGCCGCCATCTTATATTCATCCATATTATGCTTATCATCTGTTTTCCTTATTCTTAAGAAAGCTTTTAAACTGTCCTGCATACAGAAATAAATCACAAGTCCCTTGGCGGCTTACCACAGGGCGGGTCATATATCTTACATAGAACCCGAAATATGAAACCCGAAATATGAAAAAGAGTCATAGATAAGCCGGTTATCAATTATAGCTTTGAAACATGACTATAATATCATACCTGTGATCCTTTGATTTATACTGCCGGTTTATGTGACCCGAACAGTTAAGGGTGACAACCCAATCCTGTAGAAGTCGGTACTTCCACACATTATTGTTATATGCTGGCGACTTATTGACTAAGGCCAAGCCGGGTTAAATAGAAGCCACTCATTATACGCTTTCAATAGGATAAAAAAACTCTCAAGAAAAACTAAAAAAAGACTGTTTGCAAAGACGTCAGAAGAAATAAACAAAATTTTGAGGCTTCTGATTCGAATACGATCAGTAAACCGTTCCAAAAGGGTTAAGCTAGGATTCGAATACGATCATGTAGCCCCCAGTGGCTTTGGCGTTGCGCCGATCAAGAGGGTATCGACAGCTATGTTCTCTTTGGTTCGAATACGACCTATGTTTGAACAGGAAACCCCCAAATGACCTTGAGAGTTTTTTAACGAAGCTGATTCGAATACGATCAACGTTGGACCCAAAAGGGGTTGAGCTATGATTCAGATACGATCAAGAAGCCCCCTAGTGAGTTTGGTAGTGTGCCGATCAAAAGGGTATCGACAGGTATGTTCTCTTTGGTTCGAATACGACCTATGTTTGAATAGGAAGCCCCCTAGTGACCATGAGGTTTAATGGCTAGATTCGAATACGATCATGAGCCGGACCAAGAGGGTTAAATTAAATTCGAATACGATCAGCCCCCAATTGGTCGTTTTATAATTAGAATGATAAAGACATATGATCACTGAGGATGAAAAGTATAGAGGTCCTGCTCTATTACTTATCATAATATACACATCGTCAAAATATGTACATCACGAGAGCCGGTGGCTTAAGCGTAGTAAGGCCGAAGATGAGCAATATTCCACAGCCGGCGGGTCTCCTTCTCCGACTTACGTGAGTCTTTGTGCTCTCGAACATCGATAAGGTAGTATGACCCGTTGTTCAAGTTCTTGCTGACCACAAAAGGTCCTTCCCAAGGCGGGGATAGCTTGTGCGCATCAGACTGATCCTGGATGAGCCGGAGCACCAAGTCACCTTCTTGAAAGGTTCTGGACTTAACCCGGCGGCTGTGATAATGGCGCAAGTCCTGTTGGTAAATCGCCGAGCGAGCTGCTGCTAAGTCGCGCTTCTCATCTAACAGGTCAAGTGCATCCCGACGGGCTTGTTCATTATTAGCTTCAACGTAAGCCGCCACGCGGGGCGAGTCATGATGGATGTCACTAGGTAGAACCGCCTCTACACCATAAACCATGAAGAAAGGCGTGTAACCCATAGACCTGTTGGGGGTAGTATTGATGCTCCATATCACAGAAGGTAATTCTTCTACCCAACAAGCCGGAGTCCGCTGCAAAGGAACCATAAGCCGGGGCCTGATGCCCTTCAAGATTTCCTGATTGGCTCTTTCAGCCTGCCCATTAGATTGGGGGTGAGCTACTGACGAAACATCAAGCCGAATATGCTCACGTTGTTAGAATTCCTCCATGGCACCCTTGGGCAGATTAGTACCATTGTCAGTTATAATACTGTGTGGAAAACCAAAGCGAAAGATCACCTTTTGCATGAATTGAACCGCCGTGGCTGCATCACACTTACTGACTGGCTCTGCCTCAACCCACTTTGTGAATTTGTCAACCGCCACCAAGAGGTGGGTCTTTTTATATTTGGACCTTTTGAAAGGCCCAACCATGTCGAGCCCCCAGACTGCAAACGGCCAAGTAATTGGAATCATCCTCAATTCTTGAGCTGGTACATGAGCCCTCCGTGAGAACTTCTGACAACCGTCACATTTACTGACCAGATCTTCCGCGTCAGCATGAGCCGTTAGCCAATAAAATCCATGACGAAAAGCCTTGGCCATGAGGGATTTTGAACTGGCGTGATGGCCACAATCTCCTTCATGAATCTCATGAAGAATTTCTTGACCTTCCTCGGGAGAGACACAACGCTGAAACGCTCCAGTGACACTGCGATGATGTAACTCCCCATGAACAGTCGTCATTGATTTAGACCGCCGGGTTATCTATCTAGCTAAGGTTTCGTCCTCAGGCAACTCGCCCCGGGTCATGTAAGCCAAATATGGCACTGTCCAATCTGGGATAACGTAAAGAGCCGCCACCAGTTGTGCTTCCGGGTCAGGAACAGCTAAGTCTTCCTCTGTAGGCAACTTGATAGAAGGGTTATGCAAAACATTCAAAAAGGTGTTAGGTGGCACCGGCTTACGCTGAGACCCCAATCGGCTTAAAGCATCGGCCGCCTTGTTCTTTCTGCGATCAATGTGCTCCACCTGGTAACCTTTGAAGTGTCCAACAATGGCGTCAACTTCATGGCGATAAGCCGCCATGAGAGGATCCTTAGAATCCCACTTGCCTGATACTTGTTGAGCCACCAAATCTGAATCGTCGAAGCACCTTACCCGGCTTAACTTCATCTCCTTAGCCATCCGAAGACCATGGAGCAAGGCCTCATACTCGGCTGCATTGTTAGTATAGGGAAACATCAACCGGAGTACATAACAAAATTTGTCACCTCGAGGGGAAGCCAAGACAACTCCAGCCCCCGAGCCTTCCAATTGCCTGGACCCATCAAAATGAATAGTCCAATATGTGTTGTCCGGCTTTTCTTCAGGCATCTGCTGCTCCGTCCAATCGTTTATGAAATCCACCAGTGCTTGAGACTTGATAGCAGTGTGTGGCACATACTTTAAGCCATGAGGCCCAAGTTCAATGGCCCACTTGGCGACTCATCCTGTGGCCTCTCTATTTTGAATGATATCTCCCAAAGGAGCAGAACTGACCACAGTAATGGGGTCACCCTGGAATTATTGCTTAAACTTCCGGCTTGCCATGAATACCCCACAAACGAGCTTCTGCCAATGTGGATATCTTTGCTTGGACTGAATAAGCACCTCACTGATGTAGTAAACCGGCCGTTGAACCGGATGTTCCTTACCTGCCTCCTTGCGCTCCACCACAATGGCAACACTGACAGCACGTGTGTTAGCAGCCACATATAGCAATAAGGGCTCCTTATCAATGGGAGCAGCAAGGACCGGCGGCTCAGATAGCTATCTCTTCAAATCTTCGAAGGCAGCGTTAGCAGCATCACTCCAGACAAAATCGTCTGTCTTCTTCATCATCTGATACAGCGGTATGGCCTTCTCACCTAGCCGGCTTATGAACCGGCTTAAAGCAGCAATACGGCCCGCCAGACGCTGAACATCATTGATACACGCTGGCTTAGCCAAAGAGGTGATTGCCTTGATCTTCTCCGGGTTAGCCTCGATGCCTCTGTTAGAGACCAGAAAACCCAAAAGCTTGCCAGCTGGCACTCCAAAAACGCACTTGGCCGGGTTAAGCATCCTCTTGTAGACCCGGAGATTATCAAAGGTTTCCTTCAAATCATCTATCAAGGTCTCCTTCTCTCTGGACTTCACCACAATATCATCCACATAAGCATGAACGTTGCGCCCAATCTGAATGTGGAGGCAATTTTGCACACATCGCTGATAAGTCACCTGGGCACTCTTAAGCCCAAAAGGCATAGACACATAACAGAAGGCTCCAAACGGAGTGATGAAAGCCGTCTTCTCTCCTGGTCCTTAACTGCCATTTTGATCTGATGATACCCAGAGTAAGCATCCAAAAAGCTCAAACGCTCACAACCCGCCGTAGCATTAATGATTTGATCAATATGGGGAAGAGCAAAAGGATCAGCTGGACAAGCCTTGTTTAAGTCCGTGTAATCTACACACATATGCCAGGTGCCGTTCTTTTTGAGCACAAGTACCAGGTTAGCCAACCACTCTGGGTGAAAAACTTCAACAATAAACCCGGCCGCCAAGAGCCGGGCCACCTCCTCACCAATAGCTTTACGCCTCTCCTCATTAAACCGCCGAAGAAACTGCTTGACCGGCTTAAATTTTGGATCAATATTAAGAGTGTGCTCAGCGAGTTCTCTCGGTACACCCGGCATGTCAGAATGTTTCCATGCAAAGATGTCCCGGTTCTCACGGATGAAATCGATGAGCGCGCTTTCCTATTTGGGATCCAGATTAGCACTGATACTGAACTGCTTAGATGAGTCGCCTAGAACAAAATCAACAAGCTTGGTTTCATCAGCCGACTTAAATTTCATCACCGGCTCATGTTCCGTGGTTGGCTTTTTCATAGACGTCATGTCTGCTGGGTCAACATTGTCCTTGTAGAACTTCAACTCCTCTGTTGCACAAACATATTCAGCATAAGCAGCATCGCCTTCCTCACATTCCAAGGCTATCTTCTGACTCCCATGTACTGTGATGGTGCCCTTATGACCCGGCATTTTGAGCTGCAGGTAGACATAACACGGCCGCGCCATGAACTTTGCATAAGCCGGCCGTCCAAACAATGTGTGGTATGGGCTCCGGATTTTGACTACCTCAAAGGTTAACTTCTCAGCCCTGGAATCATGCTCATCCCCAAAGGCTACTTCCAGCTCAATCTTACCCACTGGGTACGCCGGCTTACCGGGCACTACTCCATGGAAAACTGTGTTGGACGTCTTGAGATTTTTATCAGTCAACCCCATACGACGAAAGGTCTCATAATAGAGGATGTTGATGCTGCTGCCTCCATCCATGAGCACTTTTGTAAATTTGTATCCACCAACTTGAGGTGCCACCACTAAGGCCAAGTGACCCGGATTGTCAACCCGGGGAGGGTGATCCTCCCTACTCCATATAATGGGCTGCTCAGACCATCTCAGATAACGAGGAACCGCCGGTTCAACAGCGTTCACCGCCCTTTTATGAAGCTTTTGGTCCCTTTTGCATAAGCTAGTGGTGAACACGTGATACTGCCCACTATTCAGCTGTTTTGTGTTCCTCTGATACCCGGATTGCTGCTGCTGTTGACCCCCTTGGCCAGATTGCTGATTATAACCACCTTGGTGACCTTGAGGGCCCTGGCCATGAAAACCTCCGCCGCCTGAGCCGCCGCCCGGGCCATGAAAGCCGCCACCGCCTGAGCCACCGCCCGGCCCGTGATTTCCATCAAACATGTTAGAATTCTTGAAAGCCTGCATGATCGTACAGTCTTTCCATAGATGAGTGGCCGGCTTCTCCCGGGTGTCGTGTCTTGGACAGGGCTCATTCAATAACTACTCAAGGGTGGGACCTGACCCGCCCGACCGAGGAGGTCGCCTCCCCTTACGTCGTTGATTGTTGCCTTGCGTATTCGCCACAAACTCCGAGCTACCGTCAGCCTTACGTTCATTATTACCTCCCTGATTCGCCGGGTTATGCTGAAGACCCTTAGCGTTGCCGTTCTTCTTTCCCTTGCCTGTCTTCTCTTCATCAGACGCGGGATCCTTGGTACTATCGGAATCGGCGTATTTGACCAGAGCCGCCATCAGCTGGCCCATGTCATTACAATCGCGCTTGAGCCGCCCCAGCTTCTGTTTCAGAGGTTCAAAACGGCATTTTTTCTCCAACATTAAGACTGCAGAGCCGGCATCCATCTTATCAGATGAATGCATTATTTCCTTCACCCGACGCACCCAATGGGTCATGGACTCACCTTCCTCTTGCTTGCAATTAGTCAAGTCCACAATCGACATGGGTTGCTTGCATGTGTCCTTAAAGTTCTGAATGAACCGGGCCTTTAACTCGGCCCAGGAACCAATGGAATTAGGTGGCAGTCCCTTTAACCAAGTGCGGGCCGTTCCATCCAGCATCATAGTGAAGTACTTGGCCATTGCCGCGTCACTGACCTCCAGCAATTCCATGGCCATCTCATAACTTTCAATCCACGCCCCGGGCTGCAAGTCAGCCGTGTAATTAGGCACCTTTCAAGGCCCCTTAAAATCCTTGGGCAAACGCTCATTACGCAGTGCTGGCACTAAGCAAGGGACACCTCCGGTTCTTGTGGTCGCGCCTGCCTCAATAGAAGTCGTCGGATAAACCGGGGAAGGCTGGTAAGCCGCCCCCTGAGCTGCCTGCTCCATCGCCTGCTGAGCTGCCCGCTCAGCCTCTTGGCGTTCCCTATCCTGATTAACCAAGTTAAGGGCCCCATCTCGCGCCGGGTCTCACCCGCCTGGCTGATCACGGCGTCAGATATTGCTTGAAACTGTCGCCGAGTCCATATGTCTGCTATAACTCGGGCTCCGGCTTGGGCGAGGGGTCGAATGAATTCTGTCTCGACTGTAAGAGTATGCCTCCTGCTGTGCCAGAGCCGTCTGAAGAAGTTCTCTGACCCTACATGTTTCGATCGCCGTCGGAGAATCGCCCTTCGCCCGGAGAGCCGCCAATCGTGCCGCCGCAGCGATCATGTTCTCCAACAGGTTAGAATAATGACCCGGTGGTGTTGGCACATACTGAGGCGGTGCAGTGTTCAATCGAGGAGGTTCCGTCGCCCGGGGTTGAACCGGCGTCCCAGCCCCGGGCGTCGCAGCCGGGTTTACCTCTGGCGGATTACTGGGACCTACTCCGGGTGTGCGGAAGAGATTTCTAGGATCGTAGATCGAGGGCGGACGGGATTGGGACTTCTGGTGCCTCCTCCTCATGACCTCATTTGATGTGTTTAAATCCATCGTAAGCTGGAACGCTTCTGATTGAAGCTGCTGAGCTCGAGCATCCAGAGCCGCCCGTTCTGCGGCCAACCTGGTATCCTCAGCTGCTAGGTTTTCCTTGGCTTGTGCTATCTCCTCACGTAACCGAGTCACCTCTGTATCATGTTCAGCCTGATCCACCGGATTAACTGTGGCGGTTAACAGGGTTGTCAGCCTATCCGTGAGATCAATCAGCACCAGAGCCGGCGAGCGCACAGGGCCTCCTGCCCCGGCTGCCGCTGACCCGGAGGTTATTGCTGCCGCAGCCGTAGAGTTTTGACCTGGTTGAGTGCCAGCCATGAAGATCCCTACTCTGCTCGGCGGCTCAAAGGGGTCCGGAATACTGCTGCCATCGGAACAGCCCCCAAGCCCGCCGTCTTGCAATTGATACAACGAATCTGTCTCACCCATGGACGACTCACCGTCCGAATAGATGGCCGTCTCACCGTCAGACATGGATCCTTCAGGAACTTCCCCACCATGGATGCATCCCACGAAGGCACGCTTCATGGCGGGCGGAGCGCGGGCGGGTCTTGCACGCTGAGCTGTCTCGACGATGTCGGTGCAGATGTCCGGCTCAGGGCCCGGCACGCCGATCCAGCCGATGAAGACGTGAATTCCGCTGAAGGGGACCCGGTACCCGTACTCAATTGAGCCGGCGTCGGGGCCCTAGCCTGCGTCGTCAATGTAGAGCTTGCCGCGACGACTCTTGGTCATCCGGCCCACAGCGTATACCTTGAGCCCTTCGAAGCTGCCCTTCAAGAACTCAAATCCAACGTGCGCTGGCCCCACGGTGGGCGCCAACTGTCGTGGAATTGTCACGGCAGATGTCCTAGTGAAAGGACTTAGTCATGGAGCCATCGCAACTAGGAAGCAAGAATGGGTTAATAGGGACAAAGGACACGAGGTTTATACTGGTTCGGCCCCTTCCGGTGAAGGTAAAAGCCTACGATCCAGTTTTGAGTGGGATTACTTATCTCTCGATAACCAGGGAGCAAATCCGCTTGACCTAGCTCTCGATCTGATGTTACTTGCCCTGAACCGCTGCCGGGTCGTCCCTTTATATACAGAGGTCGATGCCCAGCGGCTCATAGCGTCCCGGCCGGCTCATAAACAGTGTCCGGCTCGGTTTCTCTCTATTCCTGCCTTATAATACAAGTTTACACATATATGGTGGTTTATCACTACGGGCCTTAAGTCGCCCTTTGGGCCCTGGGCCCTTAATTAACCCGCCATCTCCAGGAGCTGTCTTGGGCTTGATGAGTCGTCATGAGTATAACCCGGCCCCTCATGGGCGGGTCATACTAATAATCATATCCCCAACACAAAGGGCCTGGTCTAAGCCCTTGTAGAAATGGTGTGGATTATGGTAATCCAGCTCCTCTTAGAGTATATCTAGTCTTTTTCCTAAAACATAACTCACCAAACTAACCTCCAAAACTTCACACCTCAAATTTTGAGCGATTTAAGGGTTTTGTACCTAGCCCTTCTCCCCAGACATGGTTTGATTGGATCCAACGGTGGCATTAAAATAGATGTCCATCCAAGCTTCGCAAAAAGCTACGTGGTCCTTAACCTTGTAGTTCACTGACCTTGTGAGCTTCCTCTTCATAGTTTGTGGGTCAAGCTCCACCTCGGGACTACCCCCATCTTCTTAGCTTTGATCCTCCATAGACAAGGCAATGCCGTGGAGCCCGAGTTGTTACTACCATCCAACGCCCAGATGAATTGCTCCAAGTCATCCGACTCATTTTGCACACCACAATGGGAAAATCATCACCTAGTATGTACATCACATGATCCTTGAACTACTGTTGCATTGCATCACCAAAATTCAACAACATAAAAGAAGAAGAACAAACCATTTTTACCTATTGAGCATTAGAACGATCATCTTTGTCGGCATCGATGAACATAGGGGGGCGGCAGAGGAGAAGTTGGGATGACCAGAGGTGGAGGGGATGGTATCAAGTGGGTCTCTAGTACGCATCCTTCTTCCTTGGTCTCCACTTTCTGCATTGACATTGCCGTATGGAGGCGGTGCCTCTCATTAGCCAGCTCCGACGAATGGCAGTGCCTCACTAGTAGAAATACGACTTTTAGTACCGGTTCGTAAGTACCTTTAGTACCAGTTCTGGAACCGGCACTAAAGGGTGGGGACTAAAGGTCCCCCCCCTTTAGTCCCGGTTCAACACGAACCGGGACCAAAGGCCCACCACGTGGCACGAGGCGCGTTGTGGTCTGGGGGACCTTTAGTCCCGGTTGGTAACACCAACTAAAGATTTTTTTTTTGAAATAAAGCAAAAACAGCCCGCTGGGCTGGCACGGCCTGCATACGACTAGAAACCCAACCTCTAGTTGGGCCAGGATGCAGGCCCGTACGGACCAGTAGGCCCCACAGGGCAGAAGACTTGCAATAGGCCCACAAAGGCTTGCTTAGAGAGGAGCTCGACACGGTAGCCGCGGCGGGGCTTATTGTTGGAAATATGCCCTAGAGGCAATAATAAATTGGTTATTATCATATTTCGTTGTTCATGATAATCGTTTATTATCCATGCTAAAATTGTATTGATAGGAAACTCAGATACATGTGTGGATACATAGACAACACCATGTCCCTAGTAAGCCTCTAGTTGACTAGCTCGTTGATCAATAGATGGTTACGGTTTCCTGACCATGGACATTGGATGTCGTAGATAACGGGATCACATCATTAGGAGAATGATGTGATGGACAAGACCCAATCCTAAGCCTAGCACAAGATCGTGTAGTTCGTGTGCTAAAAGCTTTTCTAATGTCAAGTATCATTTCCTTAGACCATGAGATTGTGCAACTCCCGGATACCGTAGGAATGCTTTGGGTGTACCAAACGTCACAACGTAACTGGGTGGCTATAAAGGTGCACTACAGGTGTCTCCGAAAGTGTCTGTTGGGTTGGCACGAATCGAGACTGGGATTTGTCACTCCGTGTAAACGGAGAGGTATCTCTGGGCCCACTCGGTAGGACATCATCATAATGTGCACAATGTGACCAAGGAGTTGATCACGGGATGATGTGAGTTACGGAACGAGTAAAGAGACTTGCCGGTAACGAGATTGAACAAGGTATCGGGATACCGATGATCGAATCTGGGGCAAGTAACATACCGATAGACAAAGGGAATTGTATACGGGATTGATTGAATCCCCGACATCGTGGTTCATCGTGGAACATGTGGGAGCCACCATGGGTATCCAGATCCCGCTGTTGGTTATTGGCCGGAGAACGTCTCGGTCATGTCTGCATGGTTCCCGAACCCGTAGGGTCTACACACTTAAGGTTTGATGACGCTAGCGTTATAGGGAATAGATATACGTGGTTACCGAATGTTGTTCGGAGTCCCGGATAAGATCCCGGACGTGACGAGGAGTTCCGGAATGGTCCGGTGGTAAAGATTTATATATGGGAAGTCCTGTTTTGGTCACCGGAAAAGTTTCGGGTGCTATCGGTAATGTACCGGGACCACCGGGAGGGTCCCGGGGGTCCACCAGGTGGGGCCACCAGCCCCAGAAGGCTGCGTGGGCCAAGTGTGGGAGGGGACCAGCTCCAGGTGGGCTGGTGCGCCCCCCACCAAGGCCCAAGGCGCAGGGAGAGTGGGAGGGGGCAAACCCTAGGTCCAGATGGGCCTTAAGGCCCACCCTAGTGGCCCCCCCTCTCTTTTCCCCTTGGCCGCACCCTAGATGGGTTTGGGGGCTGCCGACACCCCTCGGGAGGGAACCCTAGATGGGGGCGCAGCCCCTCCCCTTCCCCTATATATACTTGAGGTATTTGGGGCTGCAAACACACGAGATGGTCTCTCTCTTGGCGCAGCCCTACCTCTCTCTGTCCTCCTCTCCCGCGGTGCTTGGCGAAGCCCTGCAGGATTGCCACGCTCCTCCATCACCACCACGCCGTCGTGCTGATGCTGGACGGAGTCTTCCCCAACCTCTCCCTCTCTCCTTGCTGGATCAAGGCGTGGGAGACGTCACCGGGCTGCACGTGTGTTGAACGCGGAGGCGCCGTGGTTCGATGCTTAGATCGGAATCAACCGCGATCTGAATCGCTGTGAGTACGACTCCTTCATCTGCGTTCTTGCAACGCTTCCGCATCGCGATCTACAAGGGTATGTAGATGCACTCCCCTTCCCCTCGTTGCTAGATTACTCCATAGATTGATCTTGGTGTTGCGTAGAAAATTTTGAATTTCTGCTACGTTCCCCAACAGTAGCATCATGAGCTAGGTCTACGCGTAGTTTCTATGCACGAGTAGAACACAAAGTAGTTGTGGGCGTCGATTTTGTCAATTTACTTGCCGTTACTAGTCTTATCTTGATTCGGCGGCATTGTGGGATGAAGCGGCCCGGACCGACCTTACACGTACGCTTATGTGAGACAGGTTCCACCAACTGACATGCACTAGCTGCATAAAGTGGCTAGCGGGTATCTGTCTCTCCCACTTTAGTCGGATCGGATTCGATGAAAAGGGTCCTTATGAAGGGTAAATAGAAATTGGCATATCACGTTGCGGCTTTTGCGTAGGTAAGAAACGTTCTTGCTAGAAACCCATAGCAGCCACGTAAAACATGCAACAACAATTAGAGGACGTCTAACTTGTTTTTGCAGGGTATGCTATGTGATGTGATATGGCCAAAAGGATGTGATGAATGATATATGTGATGTATGAGATTGATCATGTTCTTGTAATAGGAATCATGACTTGCATGTCGATGAGTATGACAACCGGCAGGAGCCATAGGAGTTGTCTTAATTTATTGTATGACCCACGTGTCAATGAATAACGCCATGTAATTACTTTACTTTATTGCTAACCGTTAGCCATAGTAGTAGAAGTAATAGTTGGTGAGACAACTTCATGAAGACACGATGATGGAGATCATGGTGTCATGCCGGTGACGAAGGTGATCATGCCGCGCCTCGAAGATGGAGATCAAAAGGCGCAAGATGATATTGTCCATATCACGTCACTTTATGATTTGCATGTGATGTTTATCATGTTTACATCTTATTTGCTTAGAACGACGGTAGCATAAATAAGATGATCCCTCACTAAAATTTCAAGAGACGTGTTCCCCCTAACTGTGCATCATTGCGAAGGTTCGTTGTTTCGAAGCACCACGTGATGATCGGGTGTGATAGATTCTAACATTCGAATACAACGGGTGTTGACGAGCCTAGCATATACAGACATGGCCTCGGAACACATGCGAAACACTTAGGTTGACTTGACGAGCCTAGCATGTACAGACATGGCCTCTGAACACAAGAGACCGAAAGGTCGAACATGAGTCGTATAGCAGATACGATCAACATGGAGATGTTCACTGATGATGACTAGTCCGTCTCACGTGATGATCGGACACGGCCTAGTTTGACTCGGATCATGTATCACTTAGATGACTAGAGGGATGTCTATCTGAGTGGGAGTTCATTAATCAGATGAACTCAATTATCATGAACATAGTCAAAAGGTCTTTGCAAATTATGTCATAGCTTGCACTTTAGTTCTACTATTTAAGATATGTTCCTAGAGAAAATTTAGTTGAAAGTTGGTAGTAGCAATTATGCGGACTGGGTCCGTAAACTGAGGATTGTCCTCATTGCTGCACAGAAGGCTTATGTCCTTAATGCACCGCTCGGTGTGCTGAACCTCAGCGTCGTCTGTAGATGTTACGAAACATCTGACATACACGTTTTGATGACTACGTGATAGTTCAGTGCGTAATGCTAATGGTTTAGAATTGTGGCACCAGAGATGTTTTTTGAAACGTCGCAGAACATATAGATGTTCCGAAGACTAAAATTGGGATTTCAGACTAGTGCCCACGTCAAGAGGTATGAGACCTCTGACAAGTTTCTTAAGCCTGCAAACTAAGGGAGAAAAGCTCAATCGTTGAGCATGTGCTCAGATTGTCTGAGTGCTACAATCACTTGAATCGAGTGGGAGTTAATCTTCCAGATGAGATAGTGATGGTTCTCCATAGTCACTGCCACCAAGCTATTAGAGCTTCGTGATGAACTATAACATATCAGGGATAGACATGATGATCCTTGAGCAACTCGCGATGTTTGACACCGCGAAAGTAGAAATCAAGAAGGAGCATCAATTGTTGATGGTTAGTAAAACCACTAGTTTCTAGAAGGGCAAGGGCAAGAAGGGATACTTCATGAAACGGCAAATCAGTTGCTGCTCTAGTGAAGAAACCCAAGGTTGAACCCAAACCCGAGACTAAGTGCTTCTGTAATGAGGGGAACGGTCACTGAAGCAGAACTACCCTAGATACTTGGTAGATGAGAAGGCATGCAAGGTCGACAGAAGTATATTGGACATACATTATATGAATGTGTACTTTACTAGTACTCCTAGCAACACCAGGGTATTAGATACCGGTTCGGTTGCTAAGTGTTAGTAACTCGAAATAAAAGCTGCGGAATAAACGGAGACTAGCTAAAGGTGAGATGACGATATGTGTTGGAAGTGTTTCCAAGGTTGATGTGATCAAACATCGCATGCTCCCTCTACCATCGAGATTGGTGTTTGCGTTGAGCATAAACATGATTGGATTATGTTTATCGCAATACGGTTATTCATTTAAGGAGAATAATGGTTACTCTGTTTATTTGAAAAATACCTTCAATGGTCTTGCACCTAAAATGAATCTCGATCGCAGTGATACACATGTTCGTGCCAAAAGATATAAAATAGTAATGATAGTACCACATACTTGTGGACTGCCATTTGAGTCATATTGGTATAGAACGCATGAAGAAGCTCCATATAGATGGATCTTTGGACTCACTCGTTTTTGAAAAGATTGAGACATGCGAACCATGTCTATTGGTATATATGCATGAAGAAACTCCATGTAGATGGATCGTTTGGACTCACTTGATTTTGAATCACTTGAGACATGCAAATCATACCACATGGGCAAGATGACTGAAAGGCCTCGTTTTCAGTAAGATGGAACAAGAGAGCAACTTGTTGGAAGTAATACATTTGATGTGTGCTATCCAATGAGTGCTGAGGCACGCAGTGGATATCGATACGTTCTTACTTCACAGATGATTTGAGTAGATGCTGAGAATATTTACTTGATGAAACACAAGTCTGAATTATTGAAAGGTTCAAGTAATTTCAGAGTGAAGTTGAAGATCGTCGTGACGAGAGGATAAAATGTCTATGATATGATCATAGAGATGAATATCTGAGTTACGAGTTTGGCACACAATTAAGACATTGTGGAAAGTGTTTCACAATTAATACCGCCTGGAACACCATAGTGTGATGGTGCGTCCGAACATCATAACTGCACCCTATTGGATATGGTGCATACCAAGATGTCTCTTATCGAATTACACTATCGTTTATGGGTTAGGCATTAGAGACAACTGCATTCACTTTAAAAGGTGCACCACGCAATTCCGTTGAGACGACACCGTTTAGAGAAACCTAAGCTGTCGTTTCTTAAAAGTTTGGGGCTGCGACGCTTATGTGAAAAAGTTTCAGGCTGATAAGCTCGAACCCAAAGCGGGTAAATGCATCTTCATAGAATACCCAAAACAATTGGGTATACCTCCTATTTCAGATCTGGAAGCAAAAGTAATTGCTTCTAGAAACGAGTCCTTTCTCAAGGAAAAGTTTCCATCGAAAGAATTGAGTGGGAGGATGGTGGAGACTTGATAAGGTGATTGAACCGTCACTTCAACTAGTGTGTAGCAGGGCACAGGAAGTTGTTCCTGTGGCACCTACACCAATTGAAGTGGAAGCTTATGATAGTGATCATGAAACTTCGGATCAAGTCACTACCAAACCTCGTAGGACGACGAGGATGCGTACTACGTCAGAGTAATGCGTGATCCTGTCTTGGAAGTCATGTTGCTAGACAACAATGAACCTACGAGCTATGGAGAAGCGATGGTGGGCCCATATTCCGACAAATGGTTAGAAGCCATGAAATCCGAGATAGGATCCATGTATCAGAACAAAGCATGGACTTTGGTGAACTTGCCCGATGATCGGCAAGCCATTGAGATAAATGGATCTTTAAGAAGAAGACGGACGTGGACGGTAAGGTTACCGTCTATGAAGCTCGACTTGTGGCAAAGAGTATTTTCACAAGTTCAAGGAGTTGACTACGATGAGATTTTCTCATCCGTAGCGATGCTTAAGTCCGTCGGAATCATGTTAGCATTAGCTGCATTTATGAAATCTGGCAGATGGATGTCAAAACAAGTTTCCTTACCAGTTTTCGTAAGGAAAGGTTGTATGTGATACAATCAGAAAGGTTTTGTTGATCCTAAGGATGCTAAAAGGTATGCCAGCTCCAGCGATCCTTCCATGGACTAGAGCAAGCATCTCGGAGTCAGAATATACGCTTTGATGGAGTGATCAAAGTTTTTGGGTTTATACAAAGTTTGTTAGAAACTTGTATTTACAATAAAGTGAGTGGGAGCGCTACAACATTTCTGATAAGTATATGTGAATGACATATTGTTGATTCGAAATGATGTAAAATTTCTGGAAAGCATAAAGGGTTGTTTGAAAGGAGTTTTTCAAAGGAAGACCTGGATAAATCTGCTTATATATTGGGCATCAAGATCTATAGAGATAGATCAAGACGCCCGATGATACTTTCAAAGAACGCACACCTTGAGATGATTTTGAAAGAGTTCAAAATGGATCAGCAAAGAAGGATTTTTTGGCTGTGTTAGAAGGTGTGAGTATTGAGTAAGACTCAAGACCTGACCACAGCAGAAGAGAGAGAAAGGACGAAGGTCGTCCCCTATGCTTTAGACGTAGGCTCTACAGTATGCTATGTTGTGTACCGCACATAAAGTGTGCCTTGCCATGAGTTGGTCAAGGGGTACAATAGTGATCCGGGAATGGATCACATTACAGCGGTCGAACTTATCCTTAGTATCTAGTGGACTAAGGAATTTTCTCGATTATGGAGGTGAAAAGGAGTTCGTCGTAAAGGGTTACGTTGATGCGAACTTTGAAACTAATCCGGATGACTCTGAGTAGTAAACCGGATTTGTATAGTAGAGCAATTATTTAAAATGGCTCCAAGTAGCGCGTGGTAGCATCCACAAGATGACATAGATATTCGTAAAGCACACACGGATCTGAAAGGTTCAGACCCGTTGACTAATAACCTCTCTCACAAGCATAACATGATCACACCAGAACTCATTGAGTGTTAATCACATAGTGATGTGAACTATATTGTTGACTCTAGTAAACTCTTTGGATGTTGGTCACATGGTGATGTGACCTATGAGTGTTAATCACATGGTGATGTGAACTAGATTATTGACTCTAGTGCAAGTGGGAGACTGTTGGAAATATGCCCTAGAGGCAATAATAAATTGGTTATTATCATATTTCGTTGTTCATGATAATCGTTTATTATCCATGCTAAAATTGTATTGATAGGAAACTCAGATACATGTGTGGATACATAGACAACACCATGTCCCTAGTAAGCCTCTAGTTGACTAGCTCGTTGATCAATAGATGGTTACGGTTTCCTGACCATGGACATTGGATGTCGTTGATAACGGGATCACATCATTAGGAGAATGATGTGATGGACAAGACCCAATCCTAAGCCTAGCACAAGATCGTGTAGTTCGTTTGCTAAAAGCTTTTCTAATGTCAAGTATCATTTCCTTAGACCATGAGATTGTGCAACTCCCGGATACTGTAGGAATGCTTTGGGTGTACCAAACGTCACAACGTAACTGGGTGGCTATAAAGGTGCACTACAGGTATCTCCGAAAGTGTCTGTTGGGTTGGCACGAATCGAGACTGGGATTTGTCACTCCGTGTAAACGGAGAGGTATCTCTGGGCCCACTCGGTAGGACATCATCATAATGTGCACAATGTGACCAAGGAGTTGATCATGGGATGATGTGAGTTACGGAACGAGTAAAGAGACTTGCCGGTAACGAGATTGAACAAGGTATCGGGATACCGACGATCGAATCTCGGGCAAGTAACATACCGATAGACAAAGGGAATTGTATACAGGATTGATTGAATCCCCGACATCGTGGTTCATCCGATGAGATCATCGTGGAACATGTGGGAGCCAACATGGGTATCCAGATCCCGCTGTTGGTTATTGGCCGGAGAACGTCTCGGTCATGTCTGCATGGTTCCCGAACCCGTAGGGTCTACACACTTAAGGTTCGATGACGCTAGCGTTATAGGGAATAGATATACGTGGTTACCGAATGTTGTTCGGAGTCCCGGATGAGATCCCGGACGTGACGAGGAGTTCCGGAATGGTCCGGAGTTAAAGATTTATATATGGGAAGTCCTGTTTTGGTCACCGGAAAAGTTTCGGGTGCTATCGGTAATGTACCGGGACCACCGGGAGGGTCCCGGGGGTCCACCAGGTGGGGCCACCAGCCCCAGAAGGCTGCGTGGGCCAAGTGTGGGAGGGGACCAGCTCCAGGTGGGCTGGTGCGCCCCCCCACCAAGGCCCAAGGCGCAGGGAGAGTGGGAGGGGGCAAACCCTAGGTCCAGATGGGCCTTAAGGCCCACCCTAGTGGCGCCCCCTCTCTTTTCCCCTTGGCCGCACCCTAGATGGGTTTGGGGGCTGCCGCCACCCCTGGGGAGGGAACCCTAGATGGGGACGCAGCCCCTCCCCTTCCCCTATATATACTTGAGGTATGTGGGGCTGCAAACACACGAGATGGTCTCTCTCTTGGCGCAGCCCTACCTCTCTCCCTCCTCCTCTCCCGCGGTGCTTGGCAAAGCCCTGTGGGATTGCCACGCTCCTCCATCACCACCACGCCGTCGTGCTGATGCTGGACGGAGTCTTCCCCAACCTCTCCCTCTCTCCTTGCTGGATCAAGGCATGGGAGACGTCACCGGGCTGCACGTGTGTTGAACGCGGAGGCGCCGTGGTTCGGTGCTTAGATCGGAATCAACCGCGATCTGAATCGCTGCGAGTACGAATCCTTCATCCGCATTCTTGCAATGCTTCCGCATCGCGATCTACAAGGGTATGTAGATGCACTCCCCTTCCCCTCGTTGCTAGATTACTCCATAGATTGATCTTGGTGTTGCGTAGAAAATTTTGAATTTCTGCTACGTTCCCCAACACTTATAAATCGGTGCGAGCTCCTGTCAACTAGCGAGGTGGGACTAAATATTGTGCACTGCGGGTGGCAGCGTGCCACCTTTAGTACCGGTTGGTGGCTCCAACCGGTACTTGGAGCCACCAACCCGTACTAAAGGCCACCACCTTTAGTACCAGTTGGTGGCACCAACCGGTAGTAAAAGTGGGATCTTTAGTACGGGTTGGAGCCACCAACCCGTACTAAAGGCCACCACCTCTTTAGTACCGGTTCGTGACACGAACCGGTACTAAAGGTTCGCCACGAACCGGTACTAATGAGCGCCGCCCGCCTAGCCGTTGGAACCGACACTAATGGTCACATTAGTGCCGGTTCAGTTACAAACCGGGACTAATGAGCTTCACATTAGGCCCTTTTTCTACTAGTGCCTCTTCTCGTCGTCCGGCATCATCGAAGGGTGGCAGGATGCAGAGGAGGGGCTAGGGATGGCAGAAGCCATGGTGCCGCTCTTCTGGATGGCAAGGCAGGGCGCACGACCTTCGTGGCCTGCCGCTGCTTTTTGCGGGGTGGTCAGCACCTCTCATGTCATCGCCCTTGGGGTATATATGAGGCCTGTAGAGGGTTGGGGAAGGGAGTTGGGTGTCCTTTCCCAGGGCGGGGTAGAAGGCATGGAGGCAACTGTGGCAGTGAGAGCAAGAGGAGGACAAGCTTCCCGCGCGGGGGCCCGGTTTTGAGGAGGCATTTGAGAAGCTTCTCAAATTCCAAGCCATGTTTGAGGGGTAACTCTTGGAATTTTGAGGGTCTAAAGAATTTGAGGGAAGATATAGCTCTGTGTTAACTCCCTCCGTAAACAAATATAAGTGCATTTATAGATTACTAACGTAGTGATTTAAATGCTAGCTCTTATATTTATTCACAGAGTGGGTATATGGCATCAAATTATGTGAATCCACGGACAAGATGTTTGTTTGAGCTTATGACAAAACTTGGTTAACCATGTCTAAAAAATGTCTAACCTCGCTTGCCCTGTACTTTTTTAAAGAAGATGGAGTTCCCTGTTTATTCTAGTACAATAGTTAGATGGTTTCCGCAATGCACGGGCGTCTGAAGTCTTAACTCATAGAGGAGATAAACCCAGTTGCTTAGATCAAACGACCACCACGTTTTTCAATAGAATCTTGGATCACCATGTGGCCACAAAAACACATTAATTAGATGCAAGCGTGCATGGGAAACTGGACGCGCAGCATGATCCAGTGAATGGGCAAAACACAAACACTAAGGCTGGTTGTAATAAAAATATCATAGGTAGTATCATGCATGCCAACTAGAATTAAATGAAGAAAGAGAAGACAAGGTATTTCCATCTGTTTTTTCAAAGATCTACTTCACTGTTTACACAAGTTTGATTCGCATTCATTGTGCAACAAAAAGATCCGACAACTCAAGCAACACAAAGGTTGGAGTGGAGGTCAGACAGCCAACCAACAAGAACACATTATCAATACCGCTAGCACTAGCAGGACTAAAAAGCACAGTGCATCCTAATCAGCTTGTAGAAATCCAATGTTGTAGGTTCAGGTATATCAGCAGGGAGCACATATGGCTCAGGCAACGGCCACCTGTCATGAATAAAAAAAGTATACAAATCAGTGAAAAGATTTAAAAAAATAACCAATGTATACTAGATAGTATAAACAAATGTAAGAAAGAATACTTGTTTACACCACCCTCGGCAATAGTATCAGCATCTCCATGGGACCAACATGGACCAGGCAACAGGCATCTGTTGTTGAGTAACCATTTCAGAAACCATAAAAGTTACTGAATACACATTTATCTGAAACAATGTACGGTACGGTATGGTATCATGATGAGTAAGAAAGAATACCTCTTTTCGTCACCCTCAACAATAGTATGACCTGCTCTAGTCCTACAGGTACACCCAAAAATAATTTTACTATGAGAAAATGAGATAGTTTAACCAATGCACAAAAAATAGACAAGGCAAGAGGAGAGTGGGGGAAGATGGTGAAGATAAGAACTGTAAGATAATGAAACACGGAATACCTGATGAATTAGGTTATTCGGAATCATGCACTATTACATCACTTCATCAGTACTAAGTAGCACACTTTCTCACATTCGTACACGCAGAAGTGCATAACGCATACACATTAATTGTCATATCAAGCCAAGCAAAATTAGGAAACTAGAGACGATTGTGCAGAGATCCTAATTGATGGGACAGCTTCCCTAAAACCTATACATATTAGACCATAAAAAAGCCAGGTGTAAACAAGAAGACATACCATCCTTTATATAAGTTCAACAATAGGCGGTGAATAACATCCCTCGGCAGGAATGGAGTTTCTTCCTCATGGTAAAAGTTCATACCAAGAAAATTCCCACCGGTGTCAATAAGAGGGCCCCCAATCCCAGCCTAGCAAAACAAAAGCAACATCATATACAAGGCTTATGTTACAATTCCATTGCTATAAAAAAATTCCACACGAAATACCTTGGTGATTTTACACGTGGAGACACAAAGTTCTATGCAATCGAGTTTGCTTCATTTGCCAATCAACATCTTCCCCTTTGCAGCCATTAATATTGTGATGAGTAAAAAGACGGCCCACAGCTATTACCTTGTTACATGAGGTAACTTGATGCCGGCTGATTTTTATTTCACGAGGACCCCAGTACCCCATGATGTCAACAAGAGCAATGTTGTAATGTAAATTATAAAGGCTCAATATCCCTACAACTCGAAATTCGTTTGGAAGGCAAACTTCAATCTGCAATAATAAGGTCAGGTTAACCAATATCCTAAATGGGAAGGCAAAAAAATTAAAATGCAATTGGCAGTAACAACCCTCAGGTTATCATTAATCCTGTGTGCAACACCAGAAACTCTAACCAAACTTGCTGAAGTCAGAATTGTTGCAGAGCATGCATTGCACTTTATAAATACACCAGTGCAAGCAAAGAATTTTGCAACTCCTACACAGATAATCATTCAGTTATTAATCATCACCCACTTATTAAAACATGGAAAAGTAATGACTACAGCAGAACCATCACCATTGAATGAAGCAAGTGAGACAACACTTCGAGACATTTTTGAAGCAACACCTTTGGGTAGTTTACTCCAGATATCGTCGACGAATTGTGTTTCCATAAAATGAATCTTACACTTGCCTAGCACGATACACAGTTAAAAGTGCTTGATAAAGTATTAAAAGTGCATGTGAAACATAAGGAACTACACAGCAACACAGGTACAGTGTATGCTAGTTGCAAGGGGTCATTGTAGGACCCCTTACAAGGTCCATGAAGTTAGCAGATGGTATCCCCATAATCAACCAGTTAAATCGTTTATAAATTCAAATTGACAATCTTCCAGTTAGGTTGTTTATCAATTCTTAAAACTGGGAGATATCTTTCAGCTTGGCCATGTGTTTAGAGCTGAAACCTTCGATATGTTATTCGTTGTATTGTTAGGCTTCTATACAAGGAGGACCCACTATGAGAAAGAGGAAATGATTCTGACTTACCATCTCGTCGAAAACGCACAGCCACGCCTCTTGGGTACAGGGGCTGCCTTATGCTGGACTTACGGTGAATGTCCTACTTCCTCCGTCCAAAAATAAGTGTCTCAACTTTAATACAATTTTATACTAAAGTTAGTATAAAGTTGAGACATTTATTTTGGGATAGAGGGAATACTGCAAAATAGTTGTTTCATCTCACTTTCGATTCCCGCTTCTTCAGCATCATCAATCCCTTCCTTAGCTCTAACACTGCAGCACAATGAAGAAAGCTCACCGTGATAAATCCACAAAGACAAGATACCAAAGACCATACACAAAATGAGCTATTAAACAAGGGAAATACAGAACAAGGGAGCAAAATAGTTAGAGTTACAGCAGAGAAATTTATGAAAATCTAAACAATTTGCCCATGGGTCTTCTTAAATGTAAGTTCGAGTATAGCAGCAATATATATTAGTGCCAGCATTGAAATAACGACCTTAATTTAGTATAGTGCAGACTTAAATTATTAAGAAAAAACACACAAGTAAAAAAAACTAGTGGGGCAGTTTTTTGGGAATATAAACTCATCAACCTCAGAAGCTGCTGTTTGGCTTTCGGAATGATACACATTACACACGAACTCAAATAAAAAAAGGAGGGGGATGTAGTACAGGATGCAGCAAGAGACGCATGGGTGGGCCAAACAGAGAAGGGCAGTACATACCAGACCATCCGGTGATACCGCAAGAATTGAAGAATTTGCTCCCTTCGCACGTAGGGGGTCTTTTTCATTCTGGTACGAGAGCAGTTCATCCCAACAAAGTTACCATCAAAATCAACAAGGGGGCCTCCAATTCCAGCCTAGCACAAAAGTGGCAATGAAGTTACACAAGGAAAATGCTATCCACAATGCCTGAAACAAAGGATATACCACCAGACAGTTATTTGTTTCAACTGTAAAACAGGAGCCCACCTTGTTGATCCGGCATGTGCTTAACATTGTCTCACTGGTTAGAGCGCTTAGAGAGGCAAGATCTACTCCGCTTGTGGCCCTTAAAACTCCTGAACTGAAATCGCGCCATACAGCTGCTACCTTCCTATAAGGCTCAAACTGCATGTCACAGTCAAGGCTTATAGGCACGGCATCAGAACCAGACAAGTCCTTGGCGTTGACGATGAAAAAATCAACATATCTCCCAGGATGCTCTATCCAGCCACTGACAATCCGACCATGCGGAAGGCGTACTTGAATCTGAGACGAGTGCAAGGGGAATTAAATGGTTACAGGGGCATGATGTTAGCATAATAATCCAGGAAAGTAGAGGAAAAAGTTACCGTTAAATTTTCAGTGATCTCCCTTGTAGGCCACGTAAGTGGAATCAAACGTCTTGATGTCAGGAAACTTGTAGCATCAGGACGTGAGGTTTCGATGCATATGCCTGTGTATTCCCCTAACTTGGTATGACCTACAGAGAGAAAATAAAACTCGCAAACTGAATAGCTGATGGTTAAAAAAACAGGTAATATGAGGAAGCATTATAACAGTATAATCACGAACCATGGAATGAGGCGAGCAACACAAGACTCCTACGCAATCTTGAAACCACTTGCTCACCGACTTCACCCAAGGCGCCTGGACTGGATTGGCTCGCGCGATCCGAAGCTAGTTGATTGAAAATAAAATAAATTTTATTATTATGAATTTGTACTTGCAGGGAAAAGGGAAACAGGTATGCATGCATGGACTCACTTGGCCTAGTTGCTCTTTTGTGAGGGCGTTGTTGCCCTTCATCGCGTCTCATCAGCCGGCGCTTGGTTTTCGTCATCGGTCTTTTCAAGCCAGCCTGAACAGAAGGAACAAAATTAAACTAACACTGGTCGATCTGATCACACATTACACAACTAGTAGGTCGATATGGCTGCCAAAACCGATGGAGGGATTGGACTATCCATATGGTTGCCAAAACATATGGAGTACAATAGATAGACAATAAAAACGGCGCCGGAATCGCTGTAGGAAACTGGGCGGGTTGAAGAATCCATACACCGGAGATACCTTCGAAACAAACTCAACTGCCGCCGCTGGATACGTCGACGGAAGGACCCCCTGCTCCAACCTATTTTCTTTTTTTCTTTTGAGCCGACCTCTGCTCCAACTTTTAGTCCAGCCGCGAGAGGGATCGAGAACTCTCGCCAAAGCCGCGTTTTATCTGGGCCGGCCCACTAGCTTCCGGTCAGTTTCTGGGGCTGCTACGCGTCGGCCGGCGGATCTTTTTAAAGATCCGCCGCCTCGCGAACCATCGGATCTGATAGTATTTGAGGAAAAGCTTAACATCGTCCGGCAGATCGCAGTGGCCTCGTCCGCCACCTCCCGTGCATGACACGCGTCCAAGTGAGGGCTCGCATGCCGTCCTTTGTCAACGCGCTTCCGAAACGGAGGCTATGTTTCTGAAACATTCGCGGTGTTGCATTGGTCTACGACGGGTCTATGATGGTGTTGATTAGGTGGGCAGTGGTATCCTCGGCTCACCAGGGTTCAAGGCCGGATGCTCGCATTTATTTCTGGATTTATTTTAGGATTTTCGGTGATGCGCGTTCAGTGGGAGGGGATGTTGCCGTCAACTACGAGGTGCCATTGGTGACTTCGTCAATCTGAAGATGATATGTCAGCTCAGTCTCTGAGAGGTGCTCATAGGGATAGGGTGTGTGTGTTCATAGGGATGAGTGTATGCGGGTATATATGAGCACGTGCATCTTTACTATGTTAAAAAAACTCATAATGAAATTAGCATCCTCCCAGGATGCCTCATCA
The DNA here is from genome assembly GCF_002575655.3 of Aegilops tauschii subsp. strangulata. Classification (NCBI taxonomy): domain Eukaryota; kingdom Viridiplantae; phylum Streptophyta; class Magnoliopsida; order Poales; family Poaceae; genus Aegilops; species Aegilops tauschii. The sequence goes on along the minus strand of NC_053039.3, from coordinate 452,011,344 downwards.
GGGGCTAACTAGATGTTCATCGGGCCCAAACGTAGCAATCTGTCCTGGTTTGAGTCACATTAGTAAAAGGGCCCGTGCGTTGTAACGGGAGAGACAAATTAAATCCTCTAACACCCAAGTGACCCTTCCGTGTTGCCACTTCTCTTTGCCAGTATTATTGATGGTGGTCATGTTGTCCACCTATTCAAGACCTAGATGATCAACACCAAGGTGACGAGGTTGTTTATCACTTTCTAGCACACCACTTCCACGAGCCCTTCCCTGCACCCTATTAAAAGTTTGCAGACTTTGTAATTATGGTGTGTGACACCCCTGTCTCGTCTACACATGGTGCATGCATTATCTCCGCACTCCTTCACAAAATTTTAATGACACACCTTGTGTGTTGCATAGACAACCAAAAATCAAACCGTGGATATTGGTACAGGTGCAGTAATGTCATCCATGGAAACTTGAGATTCAGCTTGGCTTTCAGTCGAGGGACTCGAACTTGCTAGTGAATTGCTTATTATAAACCTTTCGATCAACTCCTACAGGGAACCAAGATAATGCTGATGGATGTGTGATGGTATTGAATGGATACTTTAGAAGTTGAGAGCGCAAAATAGAGTAAAAAAGGAACTTATTTTTGCTCGAGCGTTGACTGTTGTAAAAAAAAAGTAGGAACAGCCAGTAGTAGAAAACAGAGCTTTGGTCCAAGCTCAATGCACCTTTTAGCCCCGGTTGCATTACGAACCGGGACTAATGTGAGCATTAGTCCCGGTTCGAGCGGCTAGGGTGTCGGGAAGGCATTAGTTCCGGTTCAAATGGGACATTTAGTCCCGGTTTGAGACACGAACCGGGACTAAAGGGCACCCTTTAGTCCCGGTTCGTGTCTCAAAACGGGACTAAAGATTAGACCTTTAGTCCCGGTTTGGGACACCAACCGGGACTAAAGGGGTTCTGAAATTTGTTTTTGGTTTTCCATTTGTTTTTTATTTTTAGTTTCTGTTTTAAATTGCTTATATCTTTTAGCATATTTGATGTTTTTGAGTGACTCTTTTTGCATTAGATTCAAAATTTGTCTAGTTTCTATTTGTGCCATTAGTTTTCAAATTTGAATGATTTAAATATGAATTTGTTCAAATTTGCTTCAAACCCTAGATTGTGAATAATTTGAGTTTAAAAATAGTTTTAAATTTAATTCTTTTTGCTCCTAGTCACGTGTTAGATTGTTGTCACAGCTCAATTTATTTGGTTATTTTTAGAATAATTTAAATTAGGATTTTAATTAAAACAATATTGTTTTGCTTATATAGTCGTTTTAGTCCTTTAATTGTTGTTTTCAATTATTTTTAGTTGGTTCTTTCTGTAGATTTTAACATATTGTAGTATGCTTCTGTTAGCCAACAATAGTTACATTTTTATAATTAACTAATATTAATTTTGCTACTGTTTTGTATTAATAGTTGTCTAGCCTTTAACAATAGTTGATAGAATTAGTTTTGCTATATTAAAAAGTAATTCTTTTTGCCACTTTAGTAGAATGTGACTCTGGCTTAATTAACCTTAGTTGTGACTCTGGCTGGGACGGTGCTAGCAGATGTAGTCGAAGGTAGGATTGGATGGACGGTAGAAGGGGTTCTGCAATTTTCAAACTCTACCCCCCCCCCCCCCCCCCCCCCCCCCCCCGCGCTCCGCGCGCGTGTATCGCTATCTCAGTTTAAAAAAAATGATAAAAACTTCAAAAAATAAAGGTTTTGGGCTTTAGTCCCGACCCTTTAGTCCCGGTTCCAGAACCGGGACTAAAGGTCCTCTAGAACCGGGACTAAAGGCCCGTTTTCTACTAGTGTACAAGTTACAGGTGGAGTCATATGGAGTCTTGGAGTAGCAACGATGCTCATGGCATAACTCAACTCCAATGTACATAAAAGTTTGACACAGGACAAATCCAATGTGGTGGAGAACATTCGCCAAGATGGAGTTTGTTGAAATTGTGTCAAATATTGTGTACAAGATAGGTTACAGTCGGACTCTCAGTTGTATTGTGTTTATAGGGTATGAAGTCATCATCTTCTAGTATCCTAGGCCTCTTATAAAATGAGGAGTAGACATACGATGTAATTACTAAACAGTAAAACTGGGCTAGCTAGGCCTCCGCACAGTGATTTGGAATGCTAACCCGTCCGATTAAGTATACGAATGCTTCAGATTAGTTCACCGCCCCGCAGCAGTCCCTCGGGCCTCGTTCGCCTCATCTGCTCGCTGAAACCGGCCGAGCGAACGTCAAAAGGGCCGCTGCTCCACAGACCTTTTTTTAAGCGTTCTCATGAACCGGGCTGCGGTGGGCTGTGCGGCCGTGAGGTGAGGTACAGTCAATTCTTAGTGATGGTGCAGGAGGTGGGCCGGTTGTTGCCTTTCCTCTGTCAGTCCGTTAGCCCGCAAAAAAAAAAAAACACACCCGGCAATCGCAACTTTCCAATGGATCTCAGTTTGTTTTGGCTACTTACGGGTCAACTGCATCATCATTTGTTCCTTTTCATCCTATGTGCACTCTACTATGGCAAGGCTACAGCGGACGATGATGTGTGACACACAGAGAATCTCCACCACTTATTCAAATACGTTAGCAAATGTGATGCTTAGACAAACTTTTTTTACATTGACGTTCCAATGCTGATTTAGATGGCATTGTCACCCGTGTCAGTTTTGCAACTTATACCGAAAGCTTCAATAATGCTCCACCATCTAAATGTTCGTTTTTGGTCCAGATTTTTCTAATATATTTATATTATTATTTCAGTAGATGTACGGGCGCGACAACGTGCGCCTTTATGTTCTAGTCTATACCAATATAATAGCACAAGCACGCAGGAGGGGGGCGGCGGCGTTTGCCGGAGCCTGGGCGATCTGGGTGCGGTATTGTGACAATGTCATGGGAGGAGCGGGCTGTAGTCAGGCCCTAGGGATGTAGCCATATCGGTGAACCTTGTTAACAAATGTTGGTGTTATGCCTCGTGTGGTTGCTTGGTCCTTGATGAATCGACCACGCGCCTCGGATTTATTCTAACACAAGCAACACAAAGCATTACACTTTCAAACGAGTACTGGTAGGATAAAAAAGGTATGACATAGAAAAGCATTATTATTAATACTACTAGGACTCGTCACAAGAAGGCATGTGGGAATGGAGATCCGGCAACCAACCAACAAGAAAACATCACCAATCCTAGTACAAAACGTCGGGTAGACCCACGCCTCGAAAACCAATGGTACGTGGCTCAGGCAATGGCCATCTGTCATGGGCAAGAAAGTACCGAGTCAATGAATATGTTTAACTTAAACAAAGTATAGACATATAGTACTCCATCTGTCTCACAATATAAGTATGTGTAAGAAAGAATACTTGTTTCCATCGCCCCTCGCAATAGTATCAGTGTTTTTGTGTGTCTTGCCAGGCAACAACCATCTGTTGCTGTTGATCAACCATGTCAAAAAGCACGCGAGTTATTGAATAAATTTATTTGAAACAATATGTATATGTATAGTACTAAAATATATAAGAAAGAATACATGTTTTCATCACCCTCAACAATAGTATCATGTCCACAAGTCCTGCAAGCACACCCAAAAATAATTTTACCATGAGAAAACATATTAGCTTAAACCAATGAAATATCACATTAGTGCATTAAAATATACACAAAGCAGGACAAGATCGAGTGTGAGGAGATGGTACAGATAACTACGGTGTGAAGTATGATAATATAACAAATAACAACAGCACACACTGATGAATTGTTATCCGAATCGTACAATGTCATCTACATCAGTACATAGTACTACAACTATGGCACACAGACAAGTGACATCACATACATCTTGTCATATCAGCCCGAAATCCAATTGGGAACCAGTAATCACTAGTGCAGAACCGGACTTTGGCGCCGGTTCGTAAGGGCCTTTAGTGCCGGTTTTGCAACTGGCACTAAAGAGTGGATACTAAAGCCCCCCCCCCTTTAGTACCGGTTCGGCACGAACCGGCGCTAAAGTGCTACCACGTGGCACGAGCCAGGCCCGGGTGCTGGTAGACCATTAGTACCGGTTGGTAGCACCAACCGGTACTAAATGTTTGGGGGGGGGGGGGGTGGTTTTAATTTTTATTTTTCCATTAATTTTGTGTTTTCCATTTTTTTGTTTGCTGGTATTTTACGATACTACATATTGTACACGTTATGCATATATATAAATAGATTTTCTCGTAGAACCGATCATATATATATATAACCGAATGTCTCACAACCACCATTAATTATTCACACATACACATGTATATATATACAATTTCTCCTACATGTTGCCTTGGTGCCTTCGGAGCACGATGACAAGTGGTTCATGGGGGCGGTAGCGGGTAATAGTATTTCTCCTTTGGGATCCATGACCTGGTCGAGCAAAAATCCCGCTATTTCCTCTTGAAGTGCTTGTATGCGCTCCTCTGCTAGGAGCTGGTCCCGCACCTCTTTGAACTGTTAAGAAGGAGATCAATATGCATGTGTATTAGTTCTGTGACTAGATATCGACAATCATGTAAGATTTGTGAATAGTGTTCTGGCAAACGTACCCAGTCATGTCTATCAGATCTGCTCCTTTCAGACGCCATCATGTGAATGTTCTCGCAAACGTAGTATGCACACACTTCAGTCCCCGGCGCTTGCTTCAGGGCCTTTACGAGAATAGAATTTAATCAGATAATAATTAATCAAGCATGTTAATTAATTAATGGTATTGAAACAAGAATTAAAGAGATGGTAGCTAGCTAGCTAGTACTACTTAATTACTTACCTTGGGTTGATACCAACATAGCTTTTGTCGCCATTTTCCTGGAGTCACCTTGATGTACTTTGCCCAAGTCCTGCCCGCCGGCAAAGAAAATTAATAAAGGGGTTATTAAAAATAGTTCATATTAGGAAATGACAGAACTAAATAGGCCGAGATATAGTTAATAATGATTGAAATTACCTGTTGACTATCCCCTTCACGATGCTGTAGTCACTATCTTTTTTAAGTAGTGAGTCCAGTACTTCAACTTTTCCTTCGTCAACTTTAATGTCTAACAAGATCCAGTGGAAGCTGCATGCGCATACGTTTGCATGTATAAATTAAGCGGGCATGTGCATAACACTAATCAACTATAACCCTAAACCCTATACACTTATTAACATCTAGCTAGTAAGCAAAAACAGAATTTGTAGTACAAGACAGTGTGACTCACTCGAAGTTGTAAGGAAGTAGTATATCTTCATTGCTATTGAGGCGCTTCAAGAACTCTAGCATGCATTTCTCTACATCTTGTCTACACAATTCCAATTTCCATGTGTATTCATTAACGGTATTTGGGTCAATGAACCCAATGCCATAGCGTCCAGCTTTTTTCATTTCATACATCTTCATCCTGCATAATACCACAGAAAAGAATATATAGTGAGGATATATAATTACAGGTAATTAATGATCAATCAATCAGCACTAGAGCTAACTTGAGACTTAAATTACAGAAAGAAATCACTTACAGACAATAGCAACTGACGATAGATTTGTCGAGTGCATCTTGATTGAATAACTGAAATAGTTCTGAATACTCAACGTACAGAGCTTTCTTATTGAAGTAATGATCTTCCTCGACTTGCACCATGAGGGACTCTCGATTGGAAATCTTGGTAATTTTCATGTGTTGGGGAACGTAGTAATTTCAAAAAAATTCCTACGCACACGCAAGATCAAGGTGATGCATAGCAACTAGAGGGGAGAGTGTTGTCTACGTACCCTCGTAGACCGAAAGTGGAAGCGTTAACACAACGCGGTTGATGTAGTCGTACGTCTTCATGATCCGACCGATCAAGTACCGAATGCACGGCACCTCCGAGTTCAGCACACGTTCAGCTCGATGACGTCCCTCGAACTCTGATCCAGCCGAGTGTTGAGGGAGAGTTTCGTCAACACGACGGCGTGGTGACAATGATGATGTTCTACCGACGCAGGGCTTCGCCTAAGCACCGCTACGATATTATCGAGGTGTAATATGGTGGAGGGGGGCACCGCACACGGCTAAGAAATCAATGATCAATTGTGTGTCTAGAGGTGCCCCCTGCCCCCGTATATAAAGGAGCAAGGGGGGGGGGGGTTCGGCCGGCCATAGGGAGAGGCGCGCCAGGAGGAGTCCTACTCCTACCGGGAGTAGGACTCCCCCCCTTTTCCATGTTGGACTAGGAGAGAGAGGGGGAAGAGGTGGAGGGGAGGAAGGAAAGGGGGGGCGCCGCCCCCCTCTCCTTGTCCTATTCGGACTGGGGGGGGGGGGTGTGTGGCCCTGCCCTGGCCTCCTCTCGTCTCTTAAACCTAGGCCCACTAAGGCCCATTAAGTTACCGGGGGGGTTCCGCTAACCTCCCGGTACTCCGGAAAAATCCCGATTTCACCCGGAACACTTTCGATATCCAAACATATGCTTCCAATATATCAATCTTTATGTCTCGAACATTTCGAGACTCCTCGTTATGTCCGTGATCACATCCGGGACTCCGAACAACCTTCGGTACATCAAAACATATAAACTCATAATATAACTGTCATCGTAACGTTAAGCGTGCGGACCCTACGGGTTCGAGAACTATGTAGACATGACCGAGACACCTCTCCGGTCAATAACCAATAGCGGAACCTGGATGCTCATATTGGTTCCCCCATATTCTACGAAGATCTTTATCGGTCAGACCGCATAACAACATACGTTGTTCCCTTTGTCATCGGTATGTTACTTGCCCGAGATTCGATCGTCGGTATCTCGATACCTAGTTCAATCTCGTTACTGGCAAGTCTCTTTACTCGTTCCGTAATACATCATCCTGCAACTAACTCATTAGTTACAATGCTTGCAAGGCTTATAGTGATGTGTATTACTGAGTGGGCCCAGAGATACCTCTCCAACAATCGGAGTGTCAAATCCTAATCTCGAAATACGCCAACCCAACAAGTACCTTTGGAGACACCTGTAGAGCACCTTTATAATCACCCAGTTACATTGTGACGTTTGGTAGCACACAAAGTGTTCCTCCGGTAAACGGGAGTTGCATAATCTCATAGTCATAGGAACATGTATAACTCATGAATAAAGCAATAGCAACATACTAAACGATCGAGTGCTAAGCTAACGGAATGTGTCAAGTCAATCACATCATTCTCCTAATGATGTGATCTCGTTAATCAAATGACAACCCATGTCAATGGCTAGGAAACTTAACCATCTTTGATCAACGAGCTAGTCAAGTAGAGGCATACTAGTGACACTCTGTTTGTCTATGTATTCACACATGTATTATGTTTCCGGTTAATACAATTCTAGCATGAATAATAAACATTTATCATGATATAAGGAAATAAATAATAACTTTATTATTGCCTCTAGGGCATATTTCCTTCAGTCTCCCACTTGCACTAGAGTCAATAATCTAGTTCACATCGCCATGTGATTTAACATCAATAATTCACATCACCATGTGATTAACACCCATAGTTCACATTGTCATGTGACCAACACCCAAAGGGTTTACTAGAGTCAATAATCTAGTTCACATCGCTATGTGATTAACACCCAAAGAGTACTAAGGTGTGATCATGTTTTGCTTGTGAGATAATTTTAGTCAACGGGTCTGTCACATTCAGATCCGTAAGTATTTTGCAAATTTCTATGTCTACAATGCTCTGCACGGAGCTACTCTAGCTAATTGCTCCCACTTTCAATATGTATCTAGACCGAGACTTAGAGTCATCTAGATTAGTGTCAAAACTTGCATCGACGTAACCCTTTACGACGAACCTTTTGTCACTTCCATAATCCAGAAACATATCCTTATTCCACTAAGGATAATTTTGACCGCTGTCCAGTGATCTACTCCTAGATCACTATTGTACTCCCTTGCCAAAATCAGTGTAGGGTATACAATAGATCTGGTACACAGCATGGCATACTTTATAGAACCTATGGCCAGGGCATAGGGAATGACTTTCATTCTCTTTCTATCTTCTGCCGTGGTCGGGCTTTGAGTCTTACTCAATTTCACACCTTGTAACACAGGCAAGAACTCTTTCTTTGACTGTTCTATTTTGAAGTACTTCAAAATCTTGTTAAGGTATGTACTCATTGAAAAAACTTATCAAGCGTCTTGATCTATCTCTATAGATCTTGATGCTCAATATGTAAGCAGCTTCACCGAGGTCTTTCTTTGAAAAACTCCTTTCAAACACTCCTTTATGCTTTGCAGAATAATTCTACATTATTTCCGATCAACAATATGTCATTCACATATACTTATTAGAAATGTTGTAGTGCTCCCACTCACTTTCTTGTAAATACAGGCTTCACCGCAAGTCTGTATAAAACTATATCCTTTGATCAACTTATCAAAGCGTATATTCCAACTCCGAGATGCTTCCAGTCCATAGATGGATCGCTGGAGCTTGCATATTTTGCTAGCACTTTTAGGATTGACAAAACCTTCTGGTTGCATCATATACAACTCTTCTTTAATAAATCCATTAAGGAATGCAGTTTTGTTTATCCATTTGCCATATTTCATAAAATGCGGAAATTGCTAACATGATTCAGACAGACTTAAGCATAGATACGAGTGAGAAACTCTCATCGTAGTCAACACCTTGAACTTGTCGAAAACCTTTTTGCGACAATTCTAGCTTTGTAGACAGTAACACTACTATCACTGTCTGTCTTCCTCTTGAAGATCCATTTAATCTCAATGGCTCGCCGATCATTGGGCAAGTCAATCAAAGTCCATACTTTGTTCTCATATATGGATCTCATCTCAGATTTCATGGCCTCAAGCCATTTCGCGGAATCTGGGCTCATCATCGCTTCCTCATAGTTTGTAGGTTCGTCATGGTCAAATAACATGACCTCCAGAACAGGATTACCGTACCACTCTGGTGCGGATCTTAATCTGGTTAACCTACGAGGTTCAGTAATAACTTGATCTGAAGTTTCATGATCATTATCATTAACTTCCTCACTAATTGGTGTAGGTGTCGCAGAAACTGGTTTCGGTGATGATCTACTTTCCAATAAGGGAGCAGGTACAGTTACCTCATCAAGTTCTACTTTCCTCCCACTCACTTCTTTCGAGAGAAACTCCTTCTCTAGAAAGGATCCATTCTTAGCAACGAATGTCTTGCCTTCGGATCTGTGATAGAAGGTGTACCCAACAGTCTCCTTTGGGTATCCTATGAAGACACATTTCTCCGATTTAGGTTCGAGCTTATCAGGTTGAAGTTTCTTCACATAAGCATCGCAACCCCAAACTTTAAGAAACGACAACTTTGGTTTCTTGCCAAACCATAGTTCATAAGGCGTCGTCTCAAAGGATTTTGATGGTGCCCTATTTAGAGTGAATGCAGCTGTCTCTAATGCATAACCCCAAAACGATAGTGGTAGATCGGTAAGAGACATCATATATCTCACCATATCTAATAAAGTATGGTTACGATGTTCGGACACACCATTACACCGTGGTGTTCCAGGTGGCGTGAGTAGTGAAACTATTTCACATTGTTTTAACTGAAGGCCAAACTCGTAACTCAAATACTCTTCTCCACGATCAGATCGTAGAAACTTTATTTTCTTGTTACGATGATTTTCCGCTTCACTCTGAAATTATATGAACTTTTCAAATGTTTCAGACTTCTGTTTCATTAAGTAGATATACCCATATCTGCTCAAATCATCTGTGAAGGTCAGAAAATAATGATACCTGCTACGAGCCTCAATATTCATCGGACCACATACATCTGTATGTATGATTTCCAACAAATCTGTTGCTCTCTCCATAGTTCCGGAGAACGGAGTTTTAGTCATCTTGCCCATGAGGCACGGCTCGCAAGCATCAAATGATTCATAATCAAGTGATTCCAAAATCCCATCAGTATGGAGTTTCTTCATGCGCTTTACACCAATATGACCTAAAAGGCAGTGCCACAAATAAGTTGCATTATCATTATTAACTTTGCATCTTTTGGCTTCATTATTATGAATATGTGTATCACTACGATCGAGATCCAACAAACCATTTTATTGGGTGTATGACCATAGAAGGTTTTATTCATGTAAACAGAACAACAATTATTCTCTAATTTAAATGAATAACCGTATTGCAACAAACATGATCAAATCATATTCATGCTCAACGCAAACACCAAATAACACTTATTTAGTTTCAACACTAATCCCGAAAGTATAGGGAGTGTGCGATGATGATCATATCAATCTTGGAACTACTTCCAACACACATCGTCACCTCGCCTTTTACTAGTCTCTGTTTATTCTGTAACTCCCGTTTCGAGTTACTACTCTTAGCAACTGAACCAGTATCAAATATCGAGGGGTTGCTATAAACACTAGTAAAGTACACATCAATAACATGTATATCCAATATACCTTTGTTCACTTTGCCATCCTTCTTATCCACCAAATAGTCGGGGTAGTTCCGCTTCCAGTGACCAGTCCCTTTGCAATAGAAGCACTTAGTCTCAGGCTTAGGACCAGACTTAGGCTTTTTCACTTGAGCAGCAACTTGCTTGCCGTTCTTCTTGAAGTTCCCCTTCTTCCCTTTGCCCTTTTCTTGAAACTAGTGGTCTCGTCAACCATCAACACTTGATGTTTTTCTTGATTTCTACCTTCGTCGATTTCAGCATCACGAAGAGCTTGGGAATTACTTTCGTCATCCCTTGCATACTATAGTTCATCACGAAGTTCTACTAACTTGGTGATGGTGACTAGAGAATTCTGTCAATCACTATTTTATCTGGAAGATTAACTCCCACTTGATTCAAGCGATTGTAGTACCCAGACAATCTGAGCACATGCTCACTGCTTGAGCTATTCTCCTCCATCTTTTAGCTATAGAACTTGTTGGAGACTTCATATCTCTCAACTCGGGTATTTGCTTGAAATATTAACTTCAACTCCTGGAACATCTCATATGGTCCATGACGTTCAAAACGTCTTTGAAGTCCCGATTCTAAGCCGTTAAGCATGGTGCACTAAACTATCAAGTAGTCATCATATTGAGCTAGCCAAACGTTCATAACGTCTGCATCTGCTCCTGCAATAGGTCTGTCACCTAGCGGTGCATCAAGGACATAATTTTTCTGTGCAGCAATGAGGACAATCCTCAGATCACGGATCCAATCCGCATCTTTGCTACTAACATCTTTCAACATAATTTTTCTCTAGGAACATATCAAAAATAAACACAGGGAAGCAACAACGCGAGCTATTGATCTACAACATAATTTGCAAAATACTATCAGGACTAAGTTCATGATAAAAATAATTTCAATTAATCATATTACTTAAGAACTCCCACTTAGATAGACATCCCTCTAATCATCTAAGTGATTACGTGATCCAAATCAACTAAACCATAACCGATCATCACGTGAAATGGAGTAGTTTTCAATGGTGAACATCACTATGTTGATCATATCTACTATATGATTCACGCTCGACCTTTCGGTCTCAGTGTTCCGAGGCCATATCTGCATATGCTAGGCTCGTCAAGTTTAACCTGAGTATTCTGCGTGTGCAAAACTGGCTTGCACCCGTTGTAGATGGACGTAGAGCTTATCACACCCGATCATCACGTGGTGTCTGGGCACGACGAACTTTGGCAACGGTGCATACTCAGGGAGAACACTTTTATCTTGAAATTTAGTGAGAGATCATCTTATAATGCTACCGTCAATCAAAGCAAGATAAGATGCATAAAAGATAAAAATCACATGCAATCAATATAAGTGATATGATATGGCCATCATCATCTTGTGCTTGTGATCTCCATCTCCGAAGCACCATCATGATCACCATCGTCACCGGCGCGACACCTTGATCTCCATCGTAGAATCGTTGTCGTCTCGCCAACTATTGCTTTTACGACTATCGCTACCGCTTAGTGATAAAGTAAAACAATTACATGGCGATTGCATTGCATACAATAAAGCGACAACCATATGGCTCCTGCCGGTTGCCGATAACTCGGTTACAAAACATGATCATCTCATACAATAAAATTAAGCATCATGTCTTGACCATATCACATCACAACATGCCCTGCAAAAACAAGTTAGACGTCCTCTACTTTGTTGTTGCAAGTTTTACGTGGCTGCTACGGGCTTAGCAAGAACCGTTCTTACCTACGCATCAAAACCACAACGATAGTTTGTCAAGTTGGTGCTGTTTTAACCTTCGCAAGGACCGGGCGTAGCCACACTCGGTTCAACTAAAGTTGGAGAAACTGAAACCGGCCAGCCACCTCTGTGCAAAGCACGTCGGAAGAACCAGTCTCGCGTAAGCGTACGCGTAATGTCGGTCCGGGCCGCTTCATCCAACAATACCGCCGAACGAAAGTATGACATGCTGGTAAGCAGTATGACTTATATCGCCCACAACTCACTTGTGTTCTACTCGTGCATATGACATCTACGCATAAAACCAGGCTCGGATGCCACTGTTGGGGAACGTAGTAATTTCAAAAAAATTCCTACGCACACGCAAGATCATGGTGATGCATAGCAACGAGAGGGGAGAGTGTTGTCTACGTACCCTCGTAGACCGAAAGCGGAAGCGTTAACACAACGCGGTTGATGTAGTCGTACGTCTTCACGATCCGACCGATCAAGTACCGAACGCACGGCACCTCCGAGTTCAGCACACGTTCAGCTCGATGACGTCCCTCGAACTCCGATCCATCCGAGTGTTGAGGGAGAGTTTCGTCAGCACGACGGCGTGGTGACAATGATGATGTTCTACCGACGCAAGGCTTCGCCTAAGCACCGCTACGATATTATCGAGGTGTAATATGGTGGAGGGGGGCACCGCACACGGCTAAGAGATCAATGATCAATTGTGTGTCTAGAGGTGCCCCCCGGCCCCCGTATATAAAGGAGAAAGGGGGGGTCGGCCGGCCATAGGGAGAGGCGCGCCAGGAGGAGTCCTACTCCTACCGGGAGTAGGACTCCCCCCTTTTCCATGTTGGACTAGGAGAGAGAGGGGGAAGAGGTGGAGGAGAGGAAGGAAAGGGGGGGCGCCGTCCCCCTCTCCTTGTCCTATTCGGACTGGGGGGAGGGGCGTGCGGCCCTGCCCTGGCCTCCTCTCCTCTCTTCCACCTAGGCCTACTAAGGCCCATTAAGTTACCCGGGGGGTTCCGGTAACCTCCCGGTACTCCGGAAAAATCCCGATTTCAACCGGAACACTTCCGATATCCAAACATATGTTTCCAATATATCAATCTTCATGTCTCGACCATTTCGAGACTCCTCGTTATGTCCGTGATCACATCCGGGACTCCGAACAACCTTCGGTACATCAAAACATATAAACTCATAATATAACTGTCATCGTAACGTTAAGCGTGCGGATCCTACGGGTTGGAGAACTATGTAGACATGACCGAGACACCTCTCCGGTCAATAACCAATAGCGGAACCTGGATTCTCATATTGGTTCCCACATATTCTATGAAGATCTTTATCGGTCAGACCGCATAACAACATACGTTGTTCCCTTTGTCATCGGTATGTTACTTGCCCGAGATTCGATCGTCGGTATCTCGATACCTAGTTCAATCTCGCTACTGGCAAGTCTCTTTACTCATTCCGTAATACATCATCCTGTAACTAACTCATTAGTTACAATGCTTGCAAGGCTTATAGTGATGTGTATTACTGAGTGGGCCCAGAGATACCTCTCCGACAATCGGAGTGACAAATCCTAATCTCGAAATACGCCAACCCAACAAGTACCTTTGGAGACACCTGTAGAGCACCTTTATAATCACCCAGTTGCATTGTGACGTTTGGTAGCACACAAAGTGTTTCTCCAGTAAACGGGAGTTGCATAATCTCATAGTCATAGGAACATGTATAAGTCATGAAGAAAGCAATAGCAACATACTAAACGATCGAGTGCTAAGCTAACGGAATGGGTCAAGTCAATCACATCATTCTCCTAATGATGTGATCTCGTTAATCAAATGACAACCCATGTCAATGGCTAGGAAACTTAACCATCTTTGATCAACGAGCTAGTCAAGTAGAGGCATACTAGTGACACTCTGTTTGTCTATGTATTCACACATGTATTATGTTTCCGGTTAATACAATTCTAGCATGAATAATAAACATTTATCATGATATAAGGAAATAAATAATAACTTTATTATTGCCTCTAGGCAATATTTCCTTCATCATGTACCAATCATGCAATTCATACATTCTCGTTGGGAGGTTCTTGACCTCCTCGGGCTCGACCAAAGGTTGGCCCCGGACATATTTCCGTTTTATTTCCTCCTCTCTAAGCGGAGACATGGGCTCGATCTCGAGGAGTTGTCCAACAGTGATCTTGAGCATTTCAGCCTGCATTATATGCTCCTCGGTTATTACCACATCGCCCAGCTCGGGAACGTAAACGGTTTGCCCACAATAATATTGGGCACGCGTACTCTCATGTGTTGTTGGCACAACAAGCGGGGGGGGGGGGGGGGGGGGGTGGGTCGATTGCGCCGCCTGTTCTCCCAGCTGGGGAACGGTTTTCCCGCATTTTTTGACAGCTGCTTGTTGGCTCGAGCTCGAGCTCGCTTCTTTCTATAGTCGTGCTCGATGTGCCTTCCTGATTTGGTGCTCATAGTCTGAGTCAACAGGCTTGGGAGCTGGTGGTCTAGCCATACAAATGAAGTGGTCAATCTTTTCTTCAGGCACTTTCTCCCTCGGCGGCGTTGCCGGTTTCGGTCGAAAATGAGCGTCCACTTCGGCCCGCACTATTGCATGGTTTTGCTCCTCGGTCATGTCGTAAGGCCTCTAAGGAAGAGGAGCGAGGCTGCTTGGACCATATTTATATCACTTGTCTCTGCCTGTACTTTCTGTACTACCTCGACTCGTACCGCTACGCACCATAGCTGCGGCGTGTCTCTTCTGCGATTGCTTAGGCGGCGGAGACGGCTGACGTGGCTTAGTTGGAGCAGGAGGAGTGGCCTGACGCTATGCCGGACTTGAAGCAGGAGGTGTGGCCTGACACGGTGTCGGACTTGAAGCAGGAGGTGTGGCCTGACGCTGTGCCGGACTTGAAGCAGGAGGTGTGGCCTGACACGATGTCAGACTTGAAACAGGAGGAGTGGCCTGACACTATGCCGGACATGAAGCAGGAGTCTGCTCACGCGTTCGTGGACTTGGAGGAGCGGGAGTCTGCTGACACGGTGGCGGACTTCGAGGAGGAGTCGGCAGACACGGTGTCGGTGGACTTCGAAAGATGATGCAATCCTTTCTCCATAGGATGATACGATGTATGGCCTCTCCCAGTGTGTGCTCGTCGTCACCTCCAGGAATGTGAAGATCTAGCCCAAATATGGGTCCACCACCTCATCAACCAAGACACGAGCATAGCCCTCTGGAATCGAGGCGCAATGGAAGGTTGCTTCGGGGGTAATTGTAAAAGCAACGGCGTCCACCACCTTCATGGATATGTTGTTCATTTTGAAGTGTAGCTCACAGTTAGTGTTCTCTATGATGTCATCCACAGGGTATGTATCCAGCAGTGCGTCGCCCGGGGCGGAACCAACGCTGCTTCTCGGCATGGATGGGACGGTGCTATCCAATGCTGGATGATCATCCGCTTGCTGCTGCCGCTGCTGAGACCCCCTTTCCTGGCTAAGTGAGTCGATCTGCTGCTGCTGCTATTGGAATTTGAGTGCCAAGTCTGTGTGCCCTGCTTCTAGGCCTTGAAGGCGTTCCGCGTCCTGCTTCCTCTGCTCCTCCTCCAGCTTCCTCTTCTTCTCCTCCTCCATCTTCTTTCTTGCACGGGTCCTGTAGTCATCGTTCCATTCCGAAAAGCCCTCATACCAGGGAATAACGCCCTTGCCTCGTGTTCTTCCCGGGTGTTGAGGATTTCCCAGGGCGCGCATAAGCTCGTCGTTCTCTCTGTTGGGCGTGAACACCCCCTTTCGAGCATCTTATATTGCGTCAAGTAACTTTTGTTCTGCTCCTTTTAGACTTGCCTTCTTCGAAACCAGGCCTGTCTTCGGGTCCAACGCCCCCCCATGGGCATAGAACCAAGTTCTGCACCTGGGGGCCAGCTCCTAGTAACCGGAGTGACCCCTGCATCCTCCATCTCTTGCTCAGACTTATCCCACTTAGGCATTGCCACCGTGTAGCCACCTGGACCCAGCCTATGGAACTGCGTCTTTTTTGCGGCATTGGCCTTGTTTTTTCTCGACCGTTCCTTAGATAATTCTGATTCCTTGAATTTCACGAAAGCGGGCAGTGTTCTCTTTGCTTCTCCAGTGTTCCCTTGAATTCTGGAGTCTTCCTTTCTGCAGCGAGGTAGTTGGCCCATACAGTTTTCTTGTGGGTGTTGAATGCAATTGCCATCTTCTTAAGAGCAGCGTCCTTGACTTTCTGCACATCTGCATAAGTGAAATAATCTGGTAGGGTGAAATGTTCCATCAGAGATTCCCAAAGCTTTTGTTTTGCTCTGTCGTCGACCCAAGTAACATCTGGGCGTTTAGTTTTTGGCTCTTTCCATTCTTGAATGGAGATCGGGAGTTGGTCCTTCACAAGAACTCCGCACTGACAACCGACTTGTTCGCAATGTTCTTAGGCGTGAGCAGTTCACCACTAGCTTTGATGGAATCGATGTTGTAGTTTACACCCTCCTTCAACTTTTTGCCCGGGCCGCGCTTTGTCCTGCTGTCTGTAGAAGCAGATTTGCTCGATCCGGAGGGCTGAAAGAAGAAAGATCGATTCGTTAATATATCTTCAAATAAAAAAACATGTGATGATCACTAGATGCCTGCTTATATAAATATACCTCACCGGTAGTCCTTGTTATTTCAAGATCAACATTGTATTCGTCATCATAATCATTGTCTGCGTCATCATAATCATAATCATAGTTCATGACTTCATCAGCTCGGTCGTCGAGATCGAATATCTTATCATCACCCTCCCCAGTATTGTTCAGATATTGGGAGCCGTCATTTGCTTCATTCAGATCATCTGGCCTGCTAGGGCTGCGTATGATCTCGAACAGGGCCTCTTCTCCCTCTCTGCCGGTATTGTCCGCCATAGCTTTTATTTAACTAATACCGAAGAAATATAAAACAATTTAGTATTCAAATTACAATGCATGGATGCAATCAATAAGGAAAAACTGAATCATATAGTACATAATATGCATCATCTCGAATAATATATAATCTCGAATACATCGTCTCGAATAATATATAATCTCGAATACATCGTCTCGAATAATATATAATCTCGAATACATCGTCTCGAATAATATATAATCTTGAATACATCACTGGCTAGGTAGCTAATAAAGATCGAATACTATAGAAGAATCTATGCCACTCGCAGTTCCTAGGGCGCGGGCGGTGGACACCCAAAGACAAGGAACCATCACAGGATCATATCTCCGGTCATCTGCCCAAAGAACCTTCCAGGTATTGGAGAACCTGACGTCCATAGCAGCCATGTAGCGATGGACGTGCTCGTCCTCCTCCCTGACACGACGACGCACCACCTCTGGCGGGGCCGGCTCGCTCCCTCTGCACCGAATGTGGCCCACGCGAACGCCACCAAAGGAGATCAGGGTCGACGACGGGACCCGAGGCCGGGTTCCTCACCAAGCGTCGCGCCCCTCCAAGTAGCACCTCCCAGTGCCAGCCCGGCGGAGCCCAATCCCGGACATGGGTCCTCTGAAGCAGGACGTCGTCGCGAACGGGTCGACGGCGAGGATGCAGGCCGGGCATCGTCGACAACAAATACTATATGCCGCAAAAGTAAAGTAACAATTTTTAAATGATTGGATTGTGATTTCTTATATGCAAATTCTAAACTTTATAACTAAAAATAGTAAACTAAAAAAACATCGACCATTTCTAAAACTAACATTTCTAACATTTCTATAACTAAAATTGTATAACTAATTTTTCTTTAACATTTCTATATAACAAACATTTCTATATAACAAACATTTCTATAACATTAATACAGAAAAAACTAACATTTCTATATATAACTAACATTTCTATATAACTAACATTTCTATAACATTAATACAGAAAAAACTAAAAAAACTAAAAACTAATAACTAATAACAGAAAAACTAAAAACTAAAAACTAAAAACAGAACAAAAATTGTATATGTGTGTGTATGGTGTGTGTGTGTATGTGTGTGTATGTGTTATGTGTCCAGGCGACGGCGGCGCGCGCGGAGGCTTCGATTGGAGGGAGAGGAGAGGGGGGGACAGAGGCTCACAGCGCGGGCGAGGTCGCGGCGACGGCGACGCGGGCCGGTGCGGGGACGGGGACGCGGGCTGGTGCGGGGATGGGGACGGGCCGGCGACGCGGACGGTGCGACGAGGACGGGGGCGGCGCGGAGTCGACGGGGACGGCGCGACGGCGGCGGCGACGGCGCGGGACGGGGCGTCAGCGATGAAGCAGAGAGAAGTGGGAGGAAACTGACAAAATTTTCGTAAGTGTTGTTTATATAGGAGGGGCCTTTAGTACCTGTTGGAGCCACCAACCGGTACTAAAGGTCGATTTTGGCCAGGCCAAGCGGCGGGAAGCGCACCCCTTTAGGACCGGGTGGTGGCTGCAACCGGTACTAAAGACCCCCCTTTAGTACCGGTTAGAGCCACGACCCGGTACTAAAGGGGTGCGGTGGCGCAGGTGCGGTGCGGGCAAGTTTAGTCCCACCTCGCTAGTCGAAGGGCGCCCGCACCTGCTTATAAGCCCCGCTACGGCAGCTGTCTCGAGCTCCTCTCTATTGCAGGCCTTGTGGGCCTACCTGTTCTATGCTGCCCTGTGGGCCTATTGGGCCTTTGCGGGCCTGCATCCTGGCCCAACAACAGGTCGGGTTTCTAGTCGTATACAGGCCGCTGTGGCGCAGTAGGCGGGCTTTTTTATTTTCTTATTTTTTTTGCTTTATTTATTTTTGCTTTGTTGATTTTTGTTTTATTTATTTTTGAGTTGTTTTTTTCTGTATTTAGAGTTTCTTTGTGAATATTTTTGCTTTAGGTACAAAAAATTACAAACATTCTATTAGTGCCGGTAGTTTACAAATTTGAACAGTTTACATTTTGAATTATTTGAAAATTGTGTGAATCACTAGTTTGTGAATAACTTAACTTTGAAAATAGATTTTCAGTGATTCTTTTTTCTTATGTTTAATATTAGTGTGTTTTATCATTGTATTCAATTTGGTAATGCTTAGGTTATTTAAAAAATGAAATGCCTTTGTAACGGATGAGTTTTCGTCCGAAACCCTGGTACTTCGAAAGAGATTGTCCATTTTATACACGAAGTGCATCCAGTTTTTGCGGTAACCCTCTATACTTTTTTGCACATGCTATGTGGGTGAAATTATGATACCATGCCAACTTTCAACCTTTTCTGAGTTCATTTGAAATGTTTTTCAATTTCAGGGTCATTTAGCTGAAAAAATCAGTAAATGCATGAAAGAATTTGTTTGCACATCAAATTTCTTCGCGTTTCAAATGCCAAAACACATAACTACCCTAACTATTACAGAGATTCCCTCCTGGGTGTGAAACACAGAAGAAAATGATGATAGTGAAGCCGATCACATCCCAGATCTTTGGGTGTGAAACTTTTTCTTCGCGTATGTCCCTTTGCGCCGTAGCCATGGAAAATCTTCATCATTTAACTGGATGCTCGGGTCAATATTCACTGTGAATGGAGCAATTTCATCAAACTTTTCATAATCTTCTGACATGTCTGTCTTGTCATCCACTCCCATGATGTTTCTCTTCCCAGAAAGAACTATGTCGCGCTTTGGCTCATCGTATGATGCATTCGCTTCCTTATCTTTTCTTTTTCTCGGCAAAGATTCTTCGTCACGTGCATCACGTCGATTGCAGAGTGGACCTCTAGATCTTTCCAATAGGTCAGGTCCCAAAATATAGATTTCTTCTTCCACATGGGTGCGCGTCCGTCAGCGTCATTCGATACAGGTTGTCCGCCAGGACCCTTTCCAAAGACTACCTTCAAATCCTTGACCATATCATGTACATCAGCACCATTACGGTGGCGAGGCTTCGTCCGGTGATCCGCCTCACCTTTGAAATGCTTGCCTTTCTTTCTTACGGGATGCCTGCTCGGAAGAAATCGACGATGTCCCAGGTACACATTCTTCCTACAATTGTCCAAATATATGCTGTCGGTATCATCCAAACAGTGCGTGCATGCGCGGTATCCCTTGTTTGTCTGACCTGAAAGGTTACTGAGAGCAGGCCAATCATTGATGGTCACGAACAGCAAGGCCTTTAGGTCAAATTCTTCCGCCATGTGCTCATCCCACGCACGTACACCTGTTCCATTCCACAGCTGTAAGAGTTCTTCAACTAATGGCCTTAGGTACACATCAATGTCGTTGCCAGGTTGCTTAGGGCCTTGGATGAGCACTGACATCATAATGAACTTCCGCTTCATGCACAACCAAGGAGGAAGGTTATACAAACATAGAGTCACAGGCCAGGTGCTATGGTTGCTGCTCTGCTCCCCAAAAGGATTAATGCCATCTGCGCTTAGACCAAACCATACATTCCTTGCGTCATCTGCAAACTCCTTCCCGTAATTTCTCTCAATTTTTCTCCACTGCGACCCGTCAGCGGGTACTCTCAACTTTCCGTCTTTCTTACGGTCTTCTCTGTGCCATCGCATTGCCTTGTCATGCTCTTTGTTTTGGAACAAATGTTTCAACCGTGGTATTATAGGAGCATACCACATCACCTTGGCAGGAATCTTCTTCCTGGGGCGCTCGCCCTCGACATCACCAGGGTCATCACGCCTGATCTTATAGCGCAATGCACCACATACCGGGCAAGCGTTCAAATCCTCGTACTCACCGCGGTAGAGGATGCAGTCATTAGGGCATGCATGTATCTTCTGCACCTCTAACCCTAGAGGGCAGACAGCCTTCTTTGCTTCGTACGTACTCTCGGGCAATTCGTTGTCCTTTGGAAGCATATTCTTTATCATTACCAACAACTTTCCAAATCCCTTGTCAGATACACCATTCTCTGCCTTCCATTGCAGCAATTCCAATGTGGTGCCCAACTTTTTCTTGTCAGCTTCGCAATTCGGGTACAACAATTTCTTGTGATCCTCTAACATGCGCTGCAACTTCTTCTTCTTCAAATCACTTGCGCAGTTTCTCTTTGCATCGGCAATGGCCCAACCTAGATCATCAGCGGGCTCATCTGATGCCTCTTCTTCAACTTCTTCCCGCATTGCCAGCTCAGCTTCTTCCCCCATTGTTGTATCATCGTATTCAGGGAACCCATGGTCAGGATAGCTGTCGTCGTCCTCTTCTTCTTCATTGTCTTCCATCATAACCCCTCTTTCTCCGTGCTTGGTCCAAACATTATAGTGGGGCATGAAACCGGACTTAAACAGGTGGACGTGAATGGTTCTTGACGTAGAGTAATTGTGATCATTCTTACAGACTAAACATGGACAAGGCATAAAACCATCCGCCCGCTTGTTTGCCTCAGCCGCAAGCAGGAAAGTTTGCACGCCATTAATGAACTCGGGAGAGCATCGGTCATCGTACATCCATTGTCGGCTCATCTTCATTACACAACACAGAATAGACCAAATTAATACAAGTTCATACATAAAGTTCATACAAGAATTAAATGCAACAAACAAATAACTCTCTAACTAAAGAATTTAAATGCAACAACAAATGCGATCAAGATCGCAACTAAGGTAACAATTGATCCAACAGCATAATGATACCAAGCCTCACTATCAATGGCATATTTTCTAATCTTTCTAATCTTCAAGCGCATTTTCTCCATCTTGATCTTGTGATCATCGACGACATCGGAAACATGCAACTCCAATTCCATCTTCTCCCCCTCAATTCTTTTCAATTTTTCTTTCAAATACTCGTTTTCTCTTTCAACTAAACTTAACCTCTCGACAATAGGGTCGGTCGGAATTTCCGGTTCACAAACCTCCTAGAAAAAAATTGTTGGAATATGCCCTAGAGGCAATAATAAAATGGTTATTATTGTATTTCCTTGTTCATGATAATTGTTTGTTGTTCATGCTATAATTGTATTAACTGGAAACCGTAATACATGTGTGAATACATAGACCACAACATGTCCCTAGTAAGCCTCTAGTTGACTAGCTCGTTGATCAG
This sequence comes from Aegilops tauschii subsp. strangulata, assembly GCF_002575655.3. Taxonomy (NCBI): domain Eukaryota; kingdom Viridiplantae; phylum Streptophyta; class Magnoliopsida; order Poales; family Poaceae; genus Aegilops; species Aegilops tauschii. Next base: position 451,989,073 of record NC_053039.3, on the reverse strand, counting down.
TAGATGGTTCTGGTTTCCTGACCATGGACATTGGATGTCATTGATAACGGGATCACATCATTAGGAGAATGATGTGATGGACAAGACCCAATCCTAAGCATAGCACAAGATCGTGTAGTTCGTTTGCTAGAGCTTTTCTAATGTCAAGTATCATTTCCTTAGACCATGAGATTGTGCAACTCCCGGATACCGTAGGAATGCTTTGGGTGTACCAAACGTCACAACGTAACTGGGTGGCTATAAAGGTGCACTACAGGTATCTCCGAAAGTGTCTGTTGGGTTGGCACGAATCGAGACTGGGATTTGTCACTCCGTATGACGGAGAGGTATCTCTGGGCCCACTCGGTAATGCATCATCATAATGAGCTCAATGTGACCAAGTGTTTGGTCACGGGATCATGCATTACGGTACGAGTAAAGTGACTTGCCGGTAACGAGATTGAACAAGGTATTGGGATACCGATGATCGAATCTCGGGCAAGTAACGTACCGATTGACAAAGGGAATTGTATACGGGATTGATTGAATCCTCGACATCGTGGTTCATCCGATGAGATCATCGTGGAACATGTGGGAGCCAACATGGGTATCCAGATCCCGCTGTTGGTTATTGACCGGAGAGTCGTCTCGGTCATGTCTGCATGTCTCCCGAACCCGTAGGGTCCACACACTTAAGGTTCGGTGACGCTAGGGTTGTAGAGATATTAGTATGCGGAAATCCGAAAGTCGTTCGGAGTCCCGGATGAGATCCCGGACGTCACGAGGAGTTCCGGAATGGTCCGGAGGTAAAGATTTATATATGGGAAGTACTATTTTGGCCACCGGAAAATGTTCGGGATTTTTCGGTATTGTACCGGGAAGGTTCTAGAAGGTTCCGAAGTGGGGCCCACCTGCATGGGGGACCCACATGAACGTGGGTAGTGGGGGCAAGGCCCCACACCCCTGGTCAAGGCGCACCAAGATCCCACCTTAGAAGGAATAAGATCATATCCCGAAGGGATAAGATCAAGATCCCTTAAAAAGGGGGATAACAATCGGTGGGGAAGGGAAATGATGGGATTTCTTTCCCCCACCTTTGCCAACGCCCCAATGGACTTGGAGGGAAAGAAACCATCCCCCTCCACCCCTATATATAGTGGGGAGGCGCATGGGAGCAGCACCCCAAGCCCCTGGCGCCTCCCTCCCTCCCGTGACACCTCTTTCTCCCCGCTTGCGCTTGGCGAAGCCCTGCCGGGATCCCGCTACTTCCACCACCACGCCGTCGTGCTGCTGGATCTCCATCAACCTCTCCCTCCCCTTTCTGGATCATGAAGGAGGAGACGTCTTCCCAACCGTACGTGTGTTGAACGCGGAGGTGCCGTCCGTTCGGCGCTCGGGCATCGGTGATTTGGATCACGACGAGTACGACTCCATCAACCCCGTTCACTTGAACGCTTCCGCTCGCGATCTACAAGGGTATGTAGATGCACTCTTTTCCCTCTCGTTGCTAGAAGACTCCATAGATTGTTCTTGGTGATGCGTAGAATTTTTTTAATTATTGCTACGTTCCCCAACAGTGGCATCATGAGCCAGGTCTATCCGTAGATTCTATGCACGGGTAGAACACAAAGTAGTTGTGGGCGATGATTTGTTCAATTTGCTTACCGTTACTAGTCTTATCTTGATTCGGCGGCATTGTGGGATGAAGCGGCCCGGACCGACCTTACACGTACTCTTACATGAGACAGGTTCCACCGACTGACATGCACTTGATGCATAAGGTGGCTAGCGGGTGTCCGTCTCTCCCACTTTGGTTGGATCAGATTCGATGAAAAGGGTCCTTATGAAGGGTAAATAGCAATTGGCATATCACCGTTGTGGCTTTTGCGTAGGTAAGAAACGTTCTTGCTAGAAACCCATAGCAGCCACGTAAAACATGCAACAACAATTAGAAGACGTCTAACTTGTTTTTGCAGGGTATGCTATGTGATGTGATATGGCCAAAAGGATGTGATGAATTATATATGTGATGTATGAGATTGACATGGTCTTGTAATAGGAATCACGACTTGCATGTCGATGAGTATGACAACCGGCAGGAGCCATAGGAGTTGTCTTAATTTATTGTATGACCTGCGTGTCAATGAAAACGCCATGTAATTACTTTAATTTATTGCTAACCGTTAGCCATAGTAGTAGAAGTAATAGTTGGCGAGACAACTTCATGAAGACACGATGATGGAGATCATGATGATGGAGATCATGGTGTCATGCCGGTGATGAAGGTGATCATGCCACGCCTCGAAGATGGAGATCAAAGGCGCAAGATGATATTGGCCATATCATGTCACTTTATGATTTGCATGTGATGTTTGTCATGTTTACATCTTATTTGCTTAGAACGACGGTAGCATAAATAAGATGATCCCTCACTAAAATTTCAAGAGATGTGTTCCCCCTAACTGTGCACCGTTGCGAAGGTTCGTTGTTTCGAAGCACCACGTGATGATCGGGTGTGATAGATTCTAACGTTCGCATACAACGGGTGTTGACGAGCCTAGCATGTACAGACATGGCCTCGGAACACAAGCAAAACACTTAGGTTGACTTGACGAGCCTAGCATGTACAGACATGGCCTCGGAACACAAGCAAAACACTTAGGTTGACTTGACGAGCCTAGCATGTACAGACATGGCCTCGGAACACAAGAGACCGAAAGGTCGAACATGAGTCGTATAGTAGATACGATCAACATGGAGATGTTCACCGATGATGACTAGTCCGTCTCACGTGATGATCGGACACGGCCTAGTCGATTCGGATCATGTATCACTTAGATGACTAGAGGGATGTCTATCTAAATGGGAGTTCATTAAATAATCAGATGAACTTAATTATCATGAACATAGTCAAAAGGTCTTTGCAAATAATGTCGTAGCTTACGCTTTAGTTCTACTAAGATATGTTCCTAGAGAAAATTTAGTTGAAAGTTGATAGTAGCAATTATGCGGACTGGGTCCGTAAATGAGGATTGTCCTCATTGCTGCACAGAAGGCTTATGTCCTTAATGCACCGCTCGGTGTGCTGAACCTCGAGCGTCATCTGTAGATGTTGCGAAACATCTGAGATACATGTTTTGATGACTACGTGATAGTTCCGTGTGTGATGCTAACGGTTTAAAATTATGGCACCAAAGACGGTTTTGAAACGTCGCAGAACATATGAGATGTTCCAAAGACTGAAATTGGGATTTCAGACTAGTGCCCACGTCAAGAGGTATGATACCTCTGACAAGTTTCTTAAGCCTGCAAACTAAGGGAGAAAAGCTCAATCGTTGAGCATGTGCTCAGATTGTCTGAGTACTACAATCACTTGAATCGAGTGGGAGTTAATCTTCCAGATGAGATAGTGATGGTTCTCCATAGTCACTGCCACCAAGCTATTAGAGCTTCGTGATGAACTATAACATATCAGGGATAGACATGATGATCCTTGAGCAACTCGCGATGTTTGACACCGCGAAAGTAGAAATCAAGTAGGAGCATCAATTGTTGATGGTTAGTAAAACCACTAGTTTCTAGAAGGGCAAGGGCAAGAAGGGATACTTCATGAAACGGCAAATCAGTTGCTGCTCTAGTGAAGAAACCCAAGGTTGAACCCAAACCCGAGACTAAGTGCTTTTGAAATGAGGGGAACGGTCACTGAAGCAGAACTACCCTAGATACTTCGTAGATGAGAAGGCTGGCAAGGTCGACAGAAGTATATTGGATATACATTATATTAATGTGTACTTTACTAGTACTCCTAGTAGCACCAAGGTATTAGATACCGGTTCGGTTGCTAAGTGTTAGTAACTCGAAATAAAAGCTGCGGAATAAACGGAGACTAGCTAAAGGTGAGATGACGATATGTGTTTCCAAGGTTGATGTGATCAAGCATCGCATGCTCCCTCTACCATCGAGATTGGGGTTAACCTGAATAATTGTGATTTGGTGTTTGCGTTAAGCATAGACATGATTGGATTATGTTTATCGCAATACGATTATTCATTAAAGGAGAATAATGGTTACTCTTTCTATTTGAATAATACCTTCAATGGTCTTGCACCTAAAATGAATGGTTTATTGAATCTCGATCGTAGTGATACACATGTTCATGCCAAAAGATATAAGATAGTAATGATAGTACCACATACTTGTGGCACTGCCACTTGAGTCATATTGGTATAAAACGCATGAAGAAGCTCCATGTTGATGGATCTTTGGACTCACTCGTTTTTGAAAAGATTGAGACATGCGAACCATGTCTATTAGTATATATGCGTGAAGAAAGTCCATACAGATGGATCATTTGGACTCACTTGATTTTGAATCACTTGAGACATGCAAATCATACCACATGGGCAAGATGACTGAAAGGCCTCGTTTTCAGTAAGATGGAACAAGAGAGCAACTTGTTGGAAGTAATACATTTGATGTGTGCAGTCCAATGAGTGCTGAGGCACGCAGTGGATATCGTTATGTTCTTACTTCACAGATGATTTGAGTAGATGCTGAGAATATTTACTTGATGAAACACAAGTCTGAATTATTGAAAGGTTCAAGTAATTTCAGAGTGAAGTTGAAGATCGTCGTGACAAGAGGATAAAATGTCTGTGATATGATCATAGAGATGAATATCTGAGTTACAAGTTTGGCACACAATTAAGAAATTGTGGAAATTGTTTCACGACTAATACCGCCTGGAACACCATATTGTGATGGTGTGTCCGAACATCATAACTGCACCCTATTGGATATGGTGCATACCATGATGTCTCTTATCGAATTACAACTATCGTTTATGGGTTAGGCATTAGAGACAACCGCATTCACTTTAAATAGGGCACCACGCAATTCCGTTGAGACGACACCGTATGAACTATGGTTTAGAGAAACCTAAGCTGTCGTCTCTTGAAAGTTTGGGGCTGTGACGCTTATGTGAAAAAGTTTCAGGCTGATAAGCTCGAACCCAAAGCGGATAAATGCATCTTCATATAATACCCAAAACAGTTGGGTATACCTCCTATTTCAGATCTGGAAGCAAAAGTGATTGTTTCTAGAAACGGGTCCTTTCTCGAGGAAAAGTTTCTCTCGAAAGAATTGAGTGGAGGATGGTGGAGACTTGATGAGGTCATTGAACCGTCACTTCAACTAATGTGTAGCAGGGCACAGGAAGTTGTTCCTGTGGCACCTACACCAATTGAAGTGGAAGCTTATGATAGTGATCATGAAACTTCAGATCAAGTCACTACCAAACCTCATAGGACGACTAGGATGCGTACTACTTCAGAGTGGTACATAATCCTGTCTTGGAAGTCATGTTGCAAGAAAATAATGAACCTACGAGCTATGGAGAAGCGATGGTGGGCCCGGATTCCGACGAATGGCTCGAGGCCATAAAATCTGAGAGGATCCATGTATGAAAACAAAGTATAGACTTTGAAAGAACTACTTGATGGTCATAAGGCTGTTGGGTACAGATGGATTTTAAAGGGAAGACAGACAATGATGGTAAGTGTCACCGTTAAGAAAGCTCGACTTGTCGTTAAGATGTTTTCCGGCAAGTTCAAGGAGTTGACTGCGATGAGACTTTCTCACTCGTAGCGATGCTAAGAGTCTGTTAGAATTATATTAGCAGTTACTGCATTATTTATGAAATCTTGCAGATAGGATGTCAAAACATTGTTTCCTCGACGATTTTCTTCAGGAAAGGTTGTATGTGATACAACCAGAAGGTTTTGTCAATCCTGAAAGATGCTAACAAGTATGCAAAGCTCCAGCAATCCTTCTAAGGATTGGAGTAAGCATCTCGGAGTTGGAATGAACGCTTTGATGAGATGATCAAAGATTTTGGGTTTATACAAGGTTCATGAGAAACTTGTATTTCCAAAGAAGTGAGTGGGAGCACTATAGAATTTTTGATGAGTATATGTTGTTAACATATTGTTGATCAGAAATGATGTAGAATTTCTGGAAAGCATCCAGGGTTATTTGAAAAGTGTTTTTTAATGGAAAACCTGGATTAAGCTACTTGAACATTGAGCATCAAGATCTATAAGGATAGATCAAAAACGCTTAATAGTACTTTCAAATGAATACATACCGTGACAAGATTTTGAAGGAGTTCAAAATAGATCAGCAAAGAAGGATTTCTTGGTTGTGTTACAAGGTGTGAGTATTGAGTAAGACTCAAGACCTGACCACGGCAGAAGAGAGAGAAAGGACGAAGGTCGTCCCCTATGCTTTAGACGTAGGCTCTATAGTATGCTATGCTGTGTACCGCACCTGAAGTGTGCCTTGCCATGAGTTAGTCAAGGGGTACAATAGTGATCCGGGAATGGATCACATGACAGCGGTCGAACTTATCCTTAGTATCTAGTGGACTAAGGAATTTTCTCGATTATGGAGGTGGTAAAACAGTTCGTCGTAAAGGGTTACGTCGACGCAAACTTTGACACTAATCCGGATGACTCTGAGTAGTAAACCGGATTCGTATAGTAGAGCAGTTATTTGGAATAGCTCCAAGTAGCGCGTGGTAGCTACATCTACAAGATGACATAGAGATTTGTAAAGCACACACGGATCTGAATGTTGCAGACCCGTTGACTAAAACCTCTCTCGTAAGCATAACATGATCAAACCCTAGAACTCATTGAGTGTTAATCACATGGTGATGTGGACTAGATTATTGACTCTAGTGAACTTTGAGTGTTAATCACATGGTGATGTGAACTAGATTATTGACTCTAGTGCAAGTGGGAGACTGTTGGAAATATGCCCTAGAGGCAATAATAAAATGGTTATTATTGTATTTCCTTGTTCATGATAATTGTCTGTTGTTCATGCTATAATTGTATTAACTGGAAACCGTAATACATGTGTGAATACATAGACCACAACATCCCTAGTAAGCCTCTAGTTGACTAGCTCGTTGATCAGTAGATGGTTCTGGTTTCCTGACCATGCACATTGGATGTCATTGATAACGGGATCACATCATTAGGAGAATGATGTGATGGACAAGACCCAATCCTAAGCATAGCACAAGATCGTGCAGTTCGTTTGCTAGAGCTTTTCTAATGTCAAGTATCATTTCCTTAGACCATGAGATTGTGCAACTCCCGGATACCGTAGGAATGCTTTGGGTGTACCAAATGTCACAACGTAACTGGGTGGCTATAAAGGTGCACTACAGGTATCTCCGAAAGTGTCTGTTGGGTTGGCACGAATCGAGACTGGGATTTGTCACTCCGTATGACGGAGAGGTCACTACTAGAAAAAGGCTTACTAGTGGCGCACCAGTTTTGCCTACTAATGGCGCACTACTGGTGCGCCACTAGCACCACGCCACTAGAATATTTTAGTAATGGCGCACCACAGGTGCGCCATTAGTATCTGGTATACTAATGGCGCACCACGGGTGCGCCATTAGTATCCCACAGGTGCGCCATTAGTAACTGGTATACTAATGGCGCACCAGATGGAAGTGCGCCATTAGTAGCATTTTAAAAAAAAATCGTTTTTTTCTTAATCTCAGGTCACTATTTCACATATGAGATATCCAACACATATATATACAACAAGCATCCATATAACAATCATATCCAACACACAAGTTTCATCATATATACATACATAGCCAACACATAGTTCCATCGTTACATATTACAAAAGTTTCACATTGTTCATCCAACATCGTTATCCATCCAACACCATATTACAAAAGTTTCACATAGTTCAGTTCTCATTATTCTTCTCCTTCTCCTTCCTCAGCCTGTTGCACCAAGAGCGGCGAGGCGGTGGAGGCAGCCGTGGGATGTAGTCTTCTACCACAATTGGCGTGGTCATGTCGCCCAGCTGTGGGATCGCCGGCGCCACCACCGGTGCGTGGTCATTGTCAGGCACCACCACCATCGCGAGGCCACCTTCAGGCAGGACGGGCACGACCATCACTAGGTCATCCTCAGCCACCACCATCTCTTGCACATGGTCAGCCACCACCATCTCTTGCCCATGGTCAGCCACCACCATCTCTTGCCCTTGGTCAGCCACCACCAGCGCTAGGTCATCCTCAGCCTGATGCCCATCGTCATCCTGCAGTGGCCCACTCTGCTCCTCTTCTCCCCCACTCCAGTCCGGATCATCCTTCTTGCTGTCTTTGCTGCTGCCAGAATCGCTGCTGCTTTCGCTAAAGCCAGAATCGCTGTTGCTTTTGCTACAACCATAATCGCTGCTGCTTTGGCTATAGGCAGTGTCGCTGCTGCTGCTCCCATTGCCTGTCCAAATGCAACAATGGCCGTTAACAATCGATGTGAGACAAAGCCAAATGTAGAGGAATAAGAAGAGGCAGAACGCACTGGCATCTTCGTCGTCAGTGTAGCGCATGCGACACATAGTCGTGTTGAAAACCTTCACGATGAGCATTGTGGCGTCATCGTCGTACCTGAAGAGAAGAAAGTACCTGGTCCGTAGGTCGTAGGCACTGTAGAACTTCTCCCAGCCACGGCACAGGTACATGTGGCCCTCCTCGATCACCAACTCCACGTCCCACAGCCTGCGAACCCCGCCGCCGGCCTGTCGGAGCTTCACATTATGTGGCGGATCTTCACCCAGCATGTTCATAAAAGTGTCAGGCAGCCTCTACAATTTGGGACAAGGAGTGATGTAGCAAACAACAGAGTTATCATAATGAGATGGGTGAAGGGGAGATCTCTCGTTTTATATACCTGCCTCGTGGCTGATACTGAAGTCCCAAGTATGATACTGAAGAACTCGAAAGCATCCAACTCGTACTCCGGTGAGGCAGAGCGGCGGTGGCTGCTTCCCCCCATCTCTGATAAGCAGCAGAAGAGACCAATTAGTACCAGGATTATACATCGACTAATTATACATCTGACCCAATTTATAAAACATGCGATGTATTCCACAATACAAAGAACAACTACCATTAATAGGTTGTTGTTTAGAAGGTTTCCCACATGTGTATCAGAGAACAAACATATGATCTAAGGTGAAACATTAGTGCCATGGTTAGTGGTAATTGGTAAATGCTATTTCTTTCTTTAGTCGATTTCATTTGCCTTGGTCTGAGAAAAAAATGCTACAGTTAGGAAATGCAAACATCAGATTAGAAATTATGTAGAATAGATAATCAACTTTGCTGATTCCTAATAATAGACTTATTGATTGACATTTAGGATCAAAATGCAACCAATGAAAAAAGAAAACAGAGGATCAGAGACAAGCCATGTCTTGCATTGTTTCTATTTTTGTGTTTAGGGAAGTACCTAATGGTATTTTTATGATGTTTTGCAGCTAGTGAAAACGTATGAAATTGCATTGTTTTGCAGCTGGTGAAAGAAGCACCTAATTGCATTAACACATGTCCAGTTCCAATAGAAATCTTGGGGTACATTCATGCTTGAGACCCATAACAGGAGCTTACTAGCATTAACACATGCATTAACACATGCATCAAGCACCAGCTGCATTGTTTTGCAGCTGGTGAAAGAAGCACCTAAACTACAATACCTTACATGTAAGCAGTGCAAAAGGAGATGAAGAAGATATCAGTTGCTAAACCCGACAGCAATTGTTACACCGCTTTAATATCTCTCAACACTTTCTAGTAGCAACTAACAACCTGTATCATCACATAAGGTTTGCCCTATTGAAGTTTTGCACGATTTGGAATATATAACAGTTAATGATGTAATATGGCAATGAAGCAATTGCATTAAAAAAACTAAGACATGTGGAAGAGTGGACATTGTACCTGTCAAGGGAGAGGATTGCTCTGCGACACCACCACTTCTCAAACTTGGCCTTCACAACACACTACATAGACAGATGTAAACTAAAATATGAATTCCTTTGCGCTGGGATCATAAAACAAAATATTTAGAACTGAATCATATAGTAATTAATCACAATCTACAGGGCTGCTGCACTCTAATCTTTGCAAAAGAACAAAAAATAACATTGTTTTAACCTAAACAGAAGTGCCAAATACTAAACAATTACCATTGTTGTTATACTAGTGAACTATCTGCTACGAGCTGCCACCTTTTTGGCGCACCAGGGAGCTGGAGTGGCTGGAGGTCGAGCTGGGCTGCTAGACGTCGACGGGGCGGATCTCGACTGCGAGGGAGTCAGTCGATGGTGATGGAGTCAGCGCTGGACAGGTGGGAGGGAATGGGGAATGGTGGAGAGAGGGAGGAAGGAGGAAGGAGGAGAGGTACCTGCTCGCCGGAGGGGTCGGGGTCGGGGTCGGCGAAGGGGTCGCGGTCGGGATCCGAGCTCTTCCGGGTCCTCGCTCGCCGCGGTCGAAGGAGAGCAGGGGCCGGTGGCGGAGGATGGCAGGGGCAGGCGGGATGGGCGCGTCGGGGCGGACGGAGGGGGCGGAGCAAGGGGGCGGCGGCGGCGGCGTGCAGGCGCGGCGGACAGAGGGGGTGGAGCAAGGGGGCGGCAGCGTACGGTTGGGGTCGAGTGGGGGATCTGGCGAGGGAGGGAGGGAGAGGCCACGCACAGTGCGAGGGGAACAAGTGGAGTGGGTTAGCAATGGCGCACCTCCCCCTAGTGCGCCATAAGTACGTCGATTCTAATGGCGCACCGCCCCCTGGTGCGCCATTAGAATTTTGTTTTAATTACTAGCCCGACTGCTCAGGTTATATTTCCACCTAACCCTATCTCCATCAGAACATGCCCACTAGCCCGACTGGTCAGCATGCAGCACACACACTAGGAGGTCCTGGGTTCAATTCCCAGGCCCCCAAATTTTTGTTTTTATGCATTTAAAATGCTGTTTGATATTTATTTGTGTTTAAATATGTTCAAACTTGTTTAAATCATAACAGTAATATTTTTTTATAAAAACAGTAATAATTTTTATAAAAAAATGCATTTAAAATGCTGTTTGATATTTATTTGTGTTTAAATATGTTGAAACTTGTTTAAATCATAACAGTAATATTTTTTTATAAAAACAGTAATAATTTTTATAAAAACAGGGTGCGGGGGAGAGGGTGCGGGGGGTGCTCGGCGGCGGTGGAGCGGGGGAGGGTGCGGTGGGTCGTCGGGGGTTGCGGGGGGTGCTCTGTCCTTGTCGTTACCGGTGTAGGATTCCATCGTTACCCCGGAGTTCTGATAACCATCGCTCTTCATGTCCTTGTACTCGGTGTAGAATGTGTAGCTGTTGAATGCGAGGCGGAGGTTGCGGCGCGCGCGGGCGAGGGCGAGGTTGGTGTCGGCCCTGCGGCGCTGCTCCGGCGAGAATGGGGTGGGGTCGGAGGGGAGGATGGGGAGAGGGAGGCGGCGGGGGCGCGGATTGGGAGCGGACGGAGAGGAACTGGCGCGGGGGAGAGGGACGAAGGGGAACTAGCGAGGGAGAGGGAGGAATTAGCTATAGCATTCATTTGTGACGGTGGAGCAGGCCGGAGAGGGTGCAGGGGGTCGTCGGCGACGGTGGAGCGGGCCGGGGAGGGTGCATGCGGTGGGTCATCGGCGGCGGTGGAGCAGGGGAGCTAGGGTGCGGTGGGTCGTCGGCGGCGGTGGAGCGGGGAAGGGTGCGGTGGGTCGTCGGTGGCGGTGGAGCAGGGAAGGGTGCGGTGGGTCGTCAGCGGCGGTGGAGCGGGGGAGGGTGCGGTGGGTCGTCGGTGGCGGTGGAGCAGGGAAGGGTGCGGTGGGTCGTCGGCGGCGGTGGAGCGGGGGAGGGTGCGGGGGGTCGGCGGCGGCGCCCGGTGGAGCGGGGTAGAGGGTGCGGGGGGTGCTCGGCGGCGAGGGGGGCCGGATCTGGCGAGGTGGGATAGCGATCGAGATGGAGGGGGATCGCTAGTAATGGTGCACTGTTCCCTGGTGTGCCATTAGTAGTTTTGCAAAAAAATAAAAAATAAAAAAATATAGTAGTGGCGCACTATGTCACTAGTGCGCCATTACTAGTTAGAACTAGTAATGGCGCACTGTGTCCTGGTGCGCCATTAGTATGTTTGGAAAAATAAAATAAAAAAATTGTTACTAATGGCGCACCGTTTGTCTGGTGCGCCATTAGTGTCTTTCACACTAATGGCGCACCAGCACATGGTGCGCCATTGCTATATAGCAATGGCGCACCACATGTCTGGTGCGCCATTAGTGGCCATTCTATCTATAGCCCTTTTCCTAGTAGTGGGTATCTCTGGGCCCACTCGGTAATGCATCATCATAATGAGCTCAATGTGACCAAGTGTTTGGTCACGGGATCATGCATTACGGTACGAGTAAAGTGACTTGCCGGTAACGAGATTGAACAAGGTATTGGGATACCGATGATCGAATCTCGGGCAAGTAACGTACTGATTGACAAAGGGAATTGTATACGGGATTGATTGAATCCTCGACATCGTGGTTCATCCGATGAGATCATCGTGGAACATGTGGGAGCCAACATGGGTATCCAGATCCCGCTGTTGGTTATTGACCGGAGAGTCGTCTCGGTCATGTCTGCATGTCTCCCGAACCCGTAGGGTCTACACACTTAAGGTTCGGTGACGTTAGGGTTGTAGAGATATTAGTATGCGGAAATCCGAAAGTCGTTCGGAGTCCCGGATGAGATCCCGGACGTCACGAGGAGTTTCGGAATGGTCCGGAGGTAAAGATTTATATATGGGAAGTCCTATTTTGGCCACCGAAAAATGTTCGGGATTTTTCGGTATTATACCGGGAAGGTTCTAGAAGGTTCCGAAGTGGGGCCCACCTGCATGGGGGACCCACATGAATGTGGGTAGTGGGGGCAAGGCCCCACACCCCTGGTCAAGGCGCACCAAGATCCCACCTTAGAAGGAATAAGATCATATCCCGAAGGGATAAGATCAAGATCCCTAAAAAAGGGGGATAACAATCGGTGGGGAAGGGAAATGATGGGATTTCCTTCCCCCACCTTTGCCAACGCCCCAATGGACTTGGAGGGAAAGAAACCAGCCCCCTCCACCCCTATATATAGTGGGGAGGCGCATGGGAGCAGCACCCCAAGCCCCTGGCGCCTCCCTCCCTCCCGTGACACCTCTTTCTCCCCGCTTGCGCTTGGCGAAGCCCTGCCGGGATCCCGCTACTTCCACCACCACGCCGTCGTGCTGCTGGATCTCCATCAACCTCTCCCTCCCCTTGCTGGATCATGAAGGAGGAGACGTCTTCCCAACCGTACGTGTGTTGAACGCGGAGGTGCCGTCCGTTCGGCGCTCGGTCATCGGTGATTTGGATCACGACGAGTACGACTCCATCAACCCCGTTCACTTGAACGCTTCCGCTCGCGATCTACAAGGGTATGTAGATGCACTCTTTTCCCTCTCGTTGCTAGAAGACTCCATAGATTGTTCTTGGTGATGCGTAGAAATTTTTTAATTATTGCTACGTTCCCCAACAAAAATATCTATGTCAACTTGATGGGCATAATTTGTCATCAACACAAAATGCAACAACTAGTTTTAAAAGAGAATATACCACATCCGAATCATAACAAGGACGAGGGCCGACGGGGACGGATATCAAAACCATGGCACTATGTATAACAAACAACGTACGGGTAAGATAATTATACGAGTAACTATATATCCAAATCACACAAACATCAATTTGGTAATGTAGAACATTCATGAACAAGAGGCTCACCACAAGGTGATGCCGGCGACGGAACGGTGCGGGCGATCGACTGTGGTTACGACGGAGATTTAGAAGGCACTAAGTAAACCACACCTACTTATGCAAACTAAGTGTTAGTTTTGGCCACAAATTGCATATAAATCAAATACTGGCACATATATTTTCTACCAAATTACTAAACTCCTAAATTAATCACTATACAAAGCATTGCAAGAGCTAATCTAGCAATGAGAGATGAAAGGACAAAGTTGCTAACCTTTGTAATCATTTGAATGGATGGGGGCCTTCAAATCTTGACAAATTTTGGGCAAAATGTGTGATGAGCTCGAGAGGAAGAGGGGAAGAACAGAGAGGAGAGGGGAAAGGGGAAGAACAGAGCGAGCGCGGGTGGACGAAGGGTTTATGTAGGACGACCTTTAGCACCGGTTCGTGCCATGAACCGGTACTAAAGGTGCTGGAGGGGCCCCGGACTGACAACATCCTTCCACCACTCACTTTAGTACCGGTCCGTGGCACGAACCGGTGCTAAAGGTCGGCCACGAACCGGTACTAATTAAAGCGGCTGGCTAGCCGTTGGAATCGGCACTAATGCACACATTAGTGCCGGCTCAAAAGCAAACCGGCACTAATGTGCTTGACATTTGACCCTTTTTCTACTAGTGAATGTTTAAGTGAAAATAACTGAACTATGTGAAAACTAGAGATGAATGTTCACAGAGATCCTAACTGACAGGATAACTTCCCTAAAACCTAGAAACTCCTTTATTTAAAAAAGAAGACATACCGTTCTTTATTTAACTTCAACAAGAGGCGGTGAATAACATCCCTCGGCAGGAATGGAGGTTGTTCCTCATCATAGAAATTCATTCCAGCAAAATTCCCATCATTATATGTGGCCAAGTTCCCAGGAAAAATAACAAACTTGTAATACGACAATTATTTTAAAAAAAGTGTTCTCAGAAACGAACTATCACGTGTGGAGATCAATGGCTTTCAAGCCAAATGATCAATCTTATGGCCACATTCACGGCATAGTTTGTTAAAATGATCTCACATTGTGCACAAGGGTGCATATTGGAATGGCAAACAATGTTGCCTAAGGAAGTTTTCATTTTCTTTGGACGAAAAAACCATTTTCCATTTTTCGAGTGCCCAAAAGGAGGTTTTTTTGTGAAGGACCTCCTAAATAATTGATGCAAAATTGGACCAAATCAATTTTCTAAAATACTAGGACATATTTAATGCATAATTGACAAAATGGTTGGGTGTAAAAAGTTTTGATCCACCTCTCATGAAAAAGACAAATTTCCGCCGATTCAGCTGGAAGCGGGTCAAATTTGAACTACAGCTGCCTCATAGTTTGCTATTTATTTTTTCCAAAAATAATTTCTAGGTACATAAGTATATATTTAATCAGAGAAACACCAAAAAAATTCCAAGATTCAACCACTAGCTAGGAACGGTCATTGCCGCCGTTTTGACCGCATTTTGAAACGGGCATAAAAAAATCAAAAAAATCAAAAAAATTGGGAAACTTTAGCATTGTGTCATTATATGTGGCCAAGTTCCCAGGAAAAATAACAAACTTGTAATACGACAATTATTTTAAAAAAGTGTTTTTAGAAACGAGCTATCACGTGTGGAGATCAATGGCTTTCAAGCCAAATGATCAATCTTATGGCCACATTCATGGCATAGTTTGTTCAAATGATCTCATATTGTGCACAAGGGTGCATATTGGAATGGCAAACGATGTTGCCTAAGGAAGTTTTCATTTTCTTTGGACGAAAAAACTATTTTCCATTTTTCGAGTGCCCAAAAGTAGGTTTTTTTGTGAAGGACCTCCCAAATAATTGTTGCAAAATTGGACCAAATCAATTTTCTAAAATACTAGGACAGATTTAATGCACAATTGACAAAATGGTTGGGTGTAAAAAGTTTTGATCCACCTCTCGTGAAAAAGACAAATTTCCGCCAATTCAGTTGGAAGCGGGTCAAATTTGAACTGCAGCTGCCTCATAGTTTGCTATTTTTTTCCAAAAATCATTTCTAGTTACATAATTACCTATTTAATCATAAATACATGGTTTGGTGGTGATACGTCGAGGTTTGGGCGGTGGCCGAGGGCCCCAACTCTAGAGCGCGTAAACTCGCATGCCCGGCGTGGTCACCGCGTGACCGTTGCGTTGCCATGTGTTCTGGGCGGCCTAGGCATGTCTAGTGGGTTGGGCACTCCCCAGATAGTTGCTAGGAAGAAAATTACAACATAAGATTCTCACGAGAAGACCGATCGATGCTCAAACATGAATTAGCAGCCAAGTGTTTGATTAGCGGTACGGGAAATGTACATGGCTAATGGGCGTGAGTTTTGGCTGAGGATGATCAGTTACTAAGAAGACCGTCTTCACAAATTTTCAGCTCAAAAGGAGGAGCCTAGGTGGTACTTGCTTTGCAAAGTACCACACTGGACATAAATACGAATGTTGAAGCTGGGCTCAAAATAATGAATGGATTGAGCTGGCATTTGGTGGAGGATGGTTATTTGGGCATAGGAAAGCACTGTAGAAAATGGATACTATTTGGACATGCCAAAGTGGTACCTCCTTCACAAAGTGTTGCTCTGAACAGAATAGGAAAATGAATATTGTTGAATTATTTTTGAACTAGGCAAGGAAGGTTTTTGACATATTTGATGAATATATGATCCAAACAATTTATGAGAATTTTTTGGAAATTTTTGGAATAACAGAAATATAGGTTGCTTCACAACTTAGGGCAAAAATTGACACATGGACATGACACATAGGCAAAACTGATGAGATGGCGCCTAGTCATCGCAACCCACCACAATTTACAAGGCTATGACCATCTATATTGGTCGTTAACAACTAGAAATAAGGCAGCGGACTAGCGTTGTTTGCTTTATGACCATTTCGTGTAAGGAAATTACGACCTTTCTGGCCAAAATGGTCGCAATGGTTTAGGGTTTGGAGCCCCCCGAACAGCTTTTGACCAATTGGTCTCAAATGGTCATAGATCTATGACCAATTCTTCCAGGGTCACTGACAGAAGGTCACTAGTTGACATATTTCTTGTAGTGTATAAGAGGGCCCCCAATCCCAGCTTAGCAAAACAAAAGTAACATCATACAAGGTTTACACACAGATGTCGTTTAATAGATGTAGTGATAGCCTTACTATTGCAATGCTAATAATTTTGGCATGTTCAAGGTACTGGGGAACTCCACAAGAAATACCTTGGTGATTTTACAGGTGGAGACGCAAAGTTCTGTACAGTCGAGTTTGCTTTGTTTGCCAATTAACACCTTCCCCTCAACAGCCATTAGTTTGCGATACGCAAAAAGACAACCCACAGCTATCACATCCATAGATGAGGTAACTGGATGCTCACTGATTTGTATTGCATGAGGATCCCAGTATCCGATGATGTCAATAAGAGCAATGTTGTGATGTAAATTATAATAGCTCAATATCCCTACAACTCGAAATTTATTTGGAAGGCAAACTTCAATCTGCAATGAAAAGGTTATGTTAACTAGTATCCAAAATGAGAAGGAAATAATAATAATAATAACAATTAGCAGTAACAACCCTCAAGGTCTCATCAATCCTGTGTGCATCACCCGGAACTCTAACCAAACTTGCTAAAGTCAGAATTGTTGTAGAGCAATCATTGCACTTTATAAATACACCTATGCAAGCAAACTTTTTTGCAAATCCTACAGAGATAGTCATTTCAGTTATCAATCATTGATCAACTAAAACATGAAAAAGTAAGAAATTTATAACAGAGTCGTCGCCATTGAATGAAGCAAGTGAGACAACACTCTTATTCATTTCTGAAGCAAGACTTTTGCTTGATTCTGAAGCAAGTTCGACAGCAGTTTTCTTCAAAAGAGAGCCATCACTTCGCTTCATTTGTGAAGCGACAACTTTGAATGGTTTATGCAAGATATCCTCGTTGAATGTATCTTCGAGACGATTAATGATACGTTTGACTAGCATGAAACACAAGTTAAAAATGCTTGATAAAGTTTTAAGTGTGCATGTGCAACATAAGGAACTACTCAGCAAAATAGGTACAATGTACATTGGCAGCCAAGGGGTCATGGTATGATATTGTAGTTTCAATCTGTAATCCTAGAAAATATTGGAGTAGATGGTGATGATCTATCATCATTCGTCCTCCAAGAAACCTACCCTCCACCAAAAGTACCTTCATGACCTGGGGGGGTCATAAATTCACCATTTCCGCATCTTGTTTTAGGGTTTGCCAAATATGTAATATATGAGTTCATCGCAGTTTTGATGTTACTAAGTTATCTGGTTTTGCTAACTCCAAAAGTCAACTCCTCTGGCCATGGATTTGCAGAGACTGACACTGATGAGCCACTTGCATGATTAGATTTATTTTTGAGTTCCATAGCAGCAAGTGGGAAATCACCTAGTTTATATCGAAAAACATATATGTTGCCTGTTGCAAGAAGGTGAAGACATAAGTGACCATACATGTTAGTACTAGTTTGTCAGTATGTTTTTGCCATGTACGAACAACTAGGTCGTTTATCTCAGAAAATTATGAAGATGTCGTTCATCTTGGCCATGTAGCCAGGTAGAGCTGTGACCTTCGATTGGTTATTTGTTTGGACTGTTAGACCTCTACATAAGGAGGACCCACTATGAGGACCAATGTAAGCTGACTTTGAGACTTGACGTCTGTCAAAGGCACAGCCGCGCCTCTTTGGTCCACGGCTGTGTCACACCCTACGGGGTTCAGGGGTTGGTCGGCGGCTAGCCGAAGCAGAGGTAAGAGATGGAGGGGAATCGGAGATAAGGGGAGCGAGCAAGAGAGATAGCGTGTGGAGGGGATAAGCCAGAAGGAGAGGACAGAATGAGCTCAATTTCAAATTTCATACCTCACAGCGTTCCACGCTCTCGCTTATATACCGCGAGTTACAACCCAACTCCGGCCCAACGGCCCACACCCAACACCTACTCAACAGCCCAACACCTATTCAAACTTCTCGTGCCTTCCTCGCTCCTTGGTCGCCGTGATCGCGTGTGTGGTGGTCTCCTCTGCACTTACAGTTTCCGCCCCTGAAGATCTAGCGTGTCCCCACGCTGGTGCTACCGGAAAACGCTCTTTGATTACCTCGTAATCTTCCCAAGTAGCTGAGGCCGCGGGCATTTTCGACCACTTGACCAAGATTTGAAGGTGGGATGCGTTCCCTTTCTTGACCAGACACCGATCCAGGATTTCTTCAGGTAAAACCCCAGGGACAGATAGATCGATCGGAACTGGCAGAGTGGTGAACACCGGAGTGTGGTCTGGCACATGACTCTTGAGCTGAGATACATGGAAAACCGGATGTACCTGGCTTCCTCTGGGCAGCTCCAGCCTGTATGCAGCATTGCCCACCTTGTCTAATATCTTGTAAGGTCCAAAATACTTCAGAGCTAATTTCCTGCAAGGACGATTTACCACTGTGGACTGAGCATAAGGTTGTAGTCTCAAATACACCATTTCTCCTTGTGTAAACACTCTGTCAGATCGTTTTCTGTCAGCAAAGTGTTTATACTTGCACTGGGCCCGTGCTAAGTGATCTTTCAGAGCTGCTGTATGTTGATTGTGTGTGGACAACCATTCACTGACATCAGGGTGACTCGAAGGTGTGTGTCCCAGAAGCTGGCCCATATTGGGTGTATAACCATAAAGAGCTTTGTATGGAGTACATCCCAGTGATGAATGATAGGTGGAGTTATACCAAAATTCAGCTTGGGGCAGCCAGGATACCCATTTGGTTGGAAATTCGTGTACAGCACACCTCAGGTACATTTCCAAACACTGATTGACCCGTTCTGTTTGCCCATCAGTCTGGGGATGGTAAGGTGTGCTCATTTGCAATTCAGTGCCCCATATCCTGAACAATTCTTTCCAAAAGGAGCTAGTGAAAATCTTATCTCTGTCTGAAACAATTGCCAGGGGTAGTCCATGCAGTTTCACAATGTTTTTGAGAAATATCTTTGCAACAGAGGCTGCTGTGAAAGGATGTTTCAATGGTAGGAAGTGGCTGACCTTTGTGAAACGATCCACTACTACCAGAATTGCTGAATATCCCTCTGACTTGGGCAATCCCTCGATGAAATCCATACTGATGGCTTGCCAAGGACTGTCAGGAATGGGTAGTGGTTGTAACAGTCCTGGTGATTTGCACAACTCATGTTTTGCTTGCTGACATACACCACATTGATTGACGAAATTTTCCACATCTGTTCTCATCCCTCTCCAACTAAACAGCTGTTTAACTCTGTGATATGTTGGTAGAATGCCTGAGTGGCCTCCCACTGGAGTGGAGTGAAATGCCTGAATCAGTTTTGTTTTTAGTCCCTCATTTGCTCCAATCCAAATCTTGCTATCCTGTTTCAGAAGTTCTTCCTGTAGTTGAAAACCAGGACAGGTTGTAGAATCTACAGGTAACTTTTGTAACATTGCAAGGGCCTCTGGGTCCACAGAATATGAGTTGAGAACTTCCTGTACCCACACAGGTTTGCTGGTGGACACACTTTGCACAACAAACAAATGAGCTACTCTGGACAAAGCATCTGCAGCAGTGTTTTCCACCCCCTTTTTGTACTGTATGGAGAATTGCAGTCCTACAATTTTTGTCATTGCCGTTCTTTGCAAATCAGATGTGAGGTTTTGATCTCCCAAGTGACATAGACTTTGATGGTCTGTTTTGATCACAAATGGTGCTCTGCTTAAGTAAGATCTCCATCTATCAATGGCTAACATCATTGCCAGAAACTCCTTCTCATATATTGATTTCTTCTGATTTTGTATGCCTAGTGCCTTGCTATAGTATGCCATAGGGTGCCCTTCTTGAGACAGTACAGCTCCCACCCCAGTGTTACATGCATCAGTTTCCACAGTGAAAGTCTTGTCAAAATTTGGCAAAGCTAACACAGGTGTACTGACCATGGCCTGCTTTAGCAATTCAAAAGCTTGCTATGCTGCCTCAGACCACACAAATGCTTGCTTCTTTAGGAGGGCAGTCAACGGTTTTGCCAGCAAGCCATAGTTCCTCACAAATTTTCTGTAATATTCAGTAAGGCCTAGGAAACCCCTCAATTCAGTGACAAATGTTGGTACTGGCCACTGTAGCATGGCTTCAGTCTTAGCAGGATTAGTAGACACACCTTTGTCAGAAATGATCTGTCCCAAATATTCCAGGAACTGTTGAGCAAAAGCACATTTACTCTCCTTCACAAACAGCTGATTTTCCTTCAGTATATCAAATACCGACTGCAGATGTTCAATGTGCTCCTCCAAAGTTCCACTGAACACCAGTATGTCATCCATAAAGACCAGTACATTTTTTCTGTTGGCCCCTGCAAAAGCAAAGTTCATAACACACTGAAAAGTTCCTGGAGCAGTGGCTAATCCAACTGGCATAACTCTGAATTGGAACTGCCCATGATGAGTTTTGAATGCTGTTTTATACTCATCTTCTTCTTTCATCCTTATCTGGTGATATCCAGCTCTGAGATCCAATTTAGAGAACCACTTTGCTCCTCCTAACTCATCCAAAATCTCATCTATTACTGGCATTGGAAACTTGTTTTTCACAGTAATTGCATTCAGTTTTCTGTAATCCACAAAGAACCTCCATGTCCCATCTTTCTTTTTGACCAACAACACTGGTGCAGCAAAAGGACTGATGCTGGGTGTAATCACACCAGTACCCAACATCTCCTTACCTGTTTCTCAATCTCATCTTTTTGTAAAGGAGAGTATCGGTATGGTCTACAGTTTATAGGAGCAGCATCTGGTACTAGATTTATTTTATGATCAAAAGCCCTATGTGGGGGAAGGGTTGTAGGTTCCTGAAACACCTGCTTGTTTCTGTCCAATACTTGTTTCACTTCTTGAGGAATTTCTATAACAGGAGCCATTACTATGCGATTTAACAGATCAGTAGCCCACACTTCATTCCCTTTCTCCCACTTCAGTAACTGATCAGCAGATATCTCTTTAATATTTTCTTGTTTAACAGGCAGCACACCTTGTAATCTGACTTCCTTGCCCTGATACTGAAATTGTATCCATTTGTCAGCCCAGTGACACTGCATTACACCCCATTGCTCCAGCCAATCCATTCCCAAAATAATGTCATGGCCTCCCAGGGGAAGAACCTGCATAGAATTACTGAAACTGTGCCCTTGCATCCACCAGGTCAGTTGAGATACTTTCTCAGTGCAAGAGATCACACTGCCATTTGCCACTTTCACTTGTAAAGGAGTCAACAGAGGTTCAGCAGTAACTGAGATTTTTTCCAGAAAAGCCTTGTCCACAAAAGTATGTGTGCTACCAGAGTCCACTAATATCAACACCACCTTGTTCTGCACTAGAGCTCTCAATTGGATGGTTTTAGGATTTTGTGCCCAGACAGAGCATTGACTGAAATAGTGGCACATTCTGCTTGTGCTCCTGCTACTAATGCATCCAACACTGTATCTGAAATAATTTCTTGTGTAGTTAGGACTTCAGCTGCTTTCAACTGAGCACCCCCTGCTGCATTCTGGTTACACACATGCCCTGGCACAAATTTCTCTCCACACTTGTAGCATAGTCCATTTGCTCTGCGATATTCCTTCAGTTGCTTTGCCTTCCACAATTCTCCAGCTGCTAGAACAGAACGACTGTCAGACTTGGTGTATAAAGTTTTTGGAGCACTGGGTTTGTGGGTTTTCTGCTGAAGAAGCAATCCTTCTTGAACTGATGCATAGAGAGCTGCCAATTGTACAGTGCCTGGTATCTGAAACTCCACAACAGATCAAAGCTCCTCCTTGAGACCCAACACAAATCTCGTGACCAGAAACGTATCACTGACGGTGGGTTCATACAGCTTCACTGTGTATACCAATTGCAGAAACTGTTGCTTATACTCTTCAACAGTATCCACCTGTTTCAGCAACATCAGTTCCTTCATCTTCTGCCTGTACACATCAACATCAAACTCCAGCAGAATTGCCTGACGAAATTGCTCCCATGTATGAAATTCCCCCGACTGTTTGAACGCCTGGTACCAACGGGCAGCGTTATCTGACAGATACAGAGATGCCGATGTGACTTTGAAACTGTCAGGAATGTGATACAGCCTGAAAAATGCTTCGCACTTGTCCAACCAGATGCGCACCTCTGTGCCATCAAACCTAGGAAAATCCATCTTCGGCATCCACTGTCATTTGCCCAGGTTCTCATCTATTTCAGGCATATGAGGAATGTGCGGACCGTGTTGAACTTCAGGTACCTGAATAGGGGGTGGCGGAGGACGCCCCACCGATCGAGGTCCCGCTCCAAGAATGCCATCAGATACCTCGGACGCCGTCGGCGACGCCATCTCAGGTGCACCCTGCTGTTTGTGCAGCTATACCGCATGCGCCTGACTCTGCTGCACCTGACCGAGCGTGCTGCAGGACAAATCCACCTTGACCTGCACCTGATCGAGCCGCGCGCCTTGCTCGGTCAGCTTGGCGTCGAGGGCTTCGAGCTGTGCGCTGAGGCCGTCGACTGCGAGCAGCTTGCTCTGCGCGGCGCGGATCTCCGCAAACTCCTTCAGCATCCTTTCCTGGAACGCCTCCATCTCGTCGACGATGAAGCGCGACTGCGGACTTGGTTTGAATGTCGTCGTGGTCGCCAATTTCTCTGAATCAACCCACCTCAGGTCAGGGATTACGCGGATCGAACCCTAGGGTGATCCGCTACCGTCACCTCGGATTTGCTGGGTATGAATCGGAAAAAAAAAATCCGGCGAAACACGGCGGAGAGGAGCGACGGCTCTGATACCAGCTGTCACACCCTACGGGGTTCAGGGGTTGGTCGGCAGCTAGCCGGAGCAGAGGTAATAGACGGAGGTAAGAGACGGAGGGGAATCAGAGATAAGGGGAGCGAGCAAGAGAGATAGCGTGTGGAGGGGATAAGCCAGAAGGAGAGGACAAAAGGAGCTCAATTTCAAATTTCATACCTCACAGCGTTCCACGCTCTCGCTTATATACCGCGAGTTACAACCCAACTCCGGCCCAACGGCCCACACCCAACACCTACTCAACGGCCCAACACCTATTCAAACTTCTCGCGCCTTCCTCGCGCCTTGGTCGCCGTGATCGCGTGTGTGGTGGTCTCCTCTGCACTTACAGGCTGCCCCATGCTGTCCTTACACCCAATATCCTGTGAAATAATTTTGCTCACCTCCTTGAATGTTGTAACATGGTTCTCCCGCCAGACTTTTGAGGAATGCTCTTGTAGCATCATCAACCACTTCCTTAACACTGCAGCACAATGTAGAAAACTCACTGTGATAAATCCAAAAGGACAAGATATCGCAAACCATACACAAAATGAGCTAGACAAGGGAGCAAAATAGTTGCAAATATTTCACAGCAGAGAAATTTGAGATAATCCAAAACAATTTCTCCATGGGTCTTCTTAAATGTAAGTTTAGAGTGTAGCAGAAACATGTTTTAGCGCCAGGATTGAAATGACAAGCTTTGATCTAGTAGAGTGCAATGGGACAGTTTTTGGGACAAATTCGTAAACCACGGAAGCTTCTGTTTGGTTTTCAGAATGATACACCCTACACAAACTTCAACAGAAATAGCCAAATAGGGGAGGGAGATGTACATGATGCAGTAAGAGAGAAGCATGGTAAGCCAAACAGAGTGTGTGGTTCATCAATACTTAAAGTGTGCATATTTGACCATCCCATGAACCCCTAAGAATCGAAGAATTGCAGACCACCGTACATAGCGGGTCTTTCTTTCTTTGGTACAAGAGCAGTTCATCCCAATGAAGTTGCCATCAAAATCAACAAGGGGACCTCCAACCGACACCTAGCACAAAAGTGAGGATGAAGTTATGCATGAAAAATGAAAGTTACAATGCCTGAAACTAAGAATACGCATCATTTCATACCATGATAGAATATAGATTAAGCAATTCATGCCATCATATAGTTATTTATTTGAACTGTACAAACTAAAGCAGCTAGCTCACCTTGTGGATCAGGCATGTGCTGAACATTGTCTCATCAGTTCGAGCGCTTGGAGAGGCAAGATCTACTCCGCTTGTGTCCGTTAATAGTCCTGAATTGAAATTGCGACATACAGCTGCTACCTTCCTATAAGGCTCAAACTGCATCTCATGATCAAGACTTACATGTGGGGCATTAACACCAGCGACGTTGATGATGAAAAAATCAACATATATCTCAGGATCAGCTATCCACCCAGTGACAATCTGATCATTTGGAAGGCGTAATTTAATCTGAAATGAGCACAAGGTAATGGCTCTACCGAATTAATGATTACAGGTGCAGTATATATATTACAGGAAAGGAGTAGAGAAGAAGTTACCGTCAAATGTTTAGTGATCTTGCTTGCATGCCAAGTAAGTGGAATCAAATTTATCGATGTAAGGAAACTTGTAGCATTGGGACATGAGCTTTTGATGCACATGCCTGTGCATTCGCGTAACTTAGTATCACCTGGAGAGGTAGAGAGTCATACGTGCAAGCTGAATACTAGCTAATTATAAAGAATAAGGTAAAATGAGGAATTATTAGCAGTATATATAATCACCAATCATGGAATGAGGCCAGCGCCACAACACTCATACTTAATCTGGAAAGTACTTGCTCACTCAAGGCGCCTTCTCTGGATTCACTCAGTTTCGCTATGGAGGTAGCATCCAAACCTAGTTGATTGAGATAAAATCGTGTGTGATGCAGTTAATAGAACGGTCAATTATGAATAGTCAGGAGAAGGGAAGCAAACGTGGACTCACTTGGCATAATTGCTTTCATCTCACTGTTGATTCTTGCTCTTGTAACACCATCAACCCTTTGGTCCTTAACTCCAACACTGCAGCGCAACGTAGAAAACTCACCGTGATAAATCCACAAAGGCAACACATATTGCAGAACACATGCGCAAGATTTTGCAATATTAAACAAGGGAAACATAGAACAAGGGAGCTAAATAGTTACTGATAATTCACAGCATGGAAATTTAAGAAAATCTTACACAATTTCCCCATTGGTCTTCTTCTTAAATGTAAGTTCGAGTGTAGCAGACATATGTATTAGTGCTGGCACTGAAATAACAACCTTAATCTAGTACAGTGCAGATCTAAACAATTTAAGGGAAAAAAACACATGAGAACAAAAATAGCTAATGGGACAGTGTTTGGGATAAGCTCGTAAAGAAGCTGCTGATTAGCATTGAGAATGATACACACCTTGCACACAAACTCAAATAAAAATAGGAGGCATTTGTAGAATAAGATGTAGTAAGAGACGCATGGGTAAGCCAAAGATAGAAGGGCAGTTCATCAATACTGAAAGTGTACATACCTGACCAGCCTGTGAAACACCAAGAATCGAAGAATTCGCTTCCTTCGCTGGTAGGCAGTCCTTTTCATTTTGGTACGAGAGGAGTTCATCCCAACAAAGTTGCCATCAAAATCAACAAGGGGGGCTCCAATCCCAGCCTAGCGCAAAAGTGACAATGAAGGTACACAGAAAAAAATGCAATTCATAATGCCTGAAACTAAGGATACAATGATAGAATATAGGAGTACTATTAAGCCACTGACAGTACCATCATACAGTTATTTAATTTGAACTGTACAAAAGCAGCTAGCTCACCTTCTGGACCCGGCATGTGCTTACGATTGTCTCACTGGTAAGAGGGTTTGAAGGGGCAGGATCCACTCCGCTTGTCACCGTTAAAAATCCTGAACTGAAACAGCGAGATACAGCCGCTACCTTCGTATGAGGCTCAAACTCCATGTCACCATCAAGACTCGCGGCATCGAATCCAGACACGTTCTTGATGATGACAATGCAAGAATCAACACATGAAGCATGTATCCACCCAGTGACAATCCGATCATTAGGAAGGCGCACTTTAATCTGAAATGGGCACAGGTGCAGCATGTATATATTAGCAATTTAGCATGCATAATTGATAATCCAGGAGAGGAGTAGAGAAAAAGTCACCTTCAAACTTGCAGGCCAAGTAGGTGGAACCAACCGTGCCGATGTCAGGATCGTAGCTTCGGAACCAGAACACGAGGTTTCGATGCATATGCCTGTGCATTCACGTAACTTGGTATCACCTACGTACAGAGGGAAAGTCACTCGTGCAGACTGAACAACTGGTCATTTGAAAACAGGCAATATATGAGAAAGTAGTATAATCACCAACCATCGAATGAAGCGAGCGACACGACAGTCCTACGCAATCTTGAAACTGCTTGCTCTCTGAGTTCACTCAAGGCGTCTGGTAATAAGGAGATACCATCCAAAGCTAGTTAATGGGAACAAAATCATATGTGGTATATAACTATATATACAGCTGACCGAATCTTCAGTTTTATTATTATGAGTATGTAATTACATGAAAAGGGAAACAGCATGGACTCACTTGGCCTAGTAGCTCTTTTGCGAGGGCGTTGTTCCTCTTCGTCGCCTCTCATCAGCCGGCGCTTGTTTTTCGTCATCGTTCTTTAATTTCAAGCCAGCCTGAACAGCAAGGAACAAAATTCAGCAAACATTGATCAATCTGATGACACAAAACAACTAGTGGATCGGCATGGTTGCCAAATAGATATACAAATAGATCGGACGAAGAAACTACGATAACAACAACAAAAAACCTAGAAACGGATCTGGATTATTGTGGCGGAGTCGCTCTACGAAACTGCTGGGTTGGTTGAGGAACCCATACACAACCAAGAAAGAATGATTTTCAATAAGATCTAGGACAATCCAAGCAACAAAAAATTCCCCCGTCGGTGGAGAAGGATATATACCTCTGAGAAACAAGCTCAATGGCCGCCGCTGGGTTCGTCGACGGAACGACCTCTAGATCTGCTCCAACTAGTCCAGCCGCCTTCTAAAAAAAAACAATTGTCCAGCCACGAGAGGATGGCTCTCGCCAAAGGGGCGTTTTATCTGGACCGTCCTCAAAAATAAACTTCTATTGGTTTTGGGCGGTTTGTGGAAGCTAAAAAATGGGAAATGTTATTGTTCAGCCCGCCGAAAACAGACTCCGCGTCGGCCGCTTCCTCTTTGCTACACGTGGCATTGTGGGCGCACCAAGGTAATCACTTCCTCTTTCTCAACCTTTTTTCTCCTTCCCCGATCTCCAGCCCCTCCTCAACTCTCTCTCTCTCTCATCCTTTGCAAATTCCATCCACCATCCCTTCTTGAGCAAGAACACAAGCTACGTCTGTCATCCCATGGGAGCACCGGCGTCCGAGTCCGTCGCAGGGAGCCGCGTCCGTTGTCTTCCCGGCTTCTCGTTGTCCCGGCAGCAGCGCTCTCCTCCCTCGTCCATGGCCGCGCTATCCTTCTTGTTGCAGAAAAGATTCCGCAACAAGACCCCTATTGCAGAAGGCTCTCTGCAACAAAGCTCTTGTTACAGAGATCGAACGAAAAAAACGGTTCAGAAAACTTCTACAATAAGGTTGTTGTTGCAGAAGGTTGAGTGCAACAAGGCTCATGTTGCGAGAAAAATCGGTCTAGATTTTTTTTCCAACAAGGTCCTTGTTGCAGAAGCCCAAGCGCAACAAGGCTCCTGTTGCAGAAATAAAAAAAATAGTCCGAGGAAGATCGCAATAAGACTGTTGTTGCAGAAAGATGAGCGTAACATCGAGCTTGTTGCAGAGATCAGATGGCTACTCTGACACTCC
Source organism: Aegilops tauschii subsp. strangulata (assembly GCF_002575655.3). Taxonomy (NCBI): domain Eukaryota; kingdom Viridiplantae; phylum Streptophyta; class Magnoliopsida; order Poales; family Poaceae; genus Aegilops; species Aegilops tauschii. Next base: position 451,960,645 of record NC_053039.3, on the reverse strand, counting down.
ATCCAACAGCTGCTGAGGCGGCGGATCTTCTCAGATTATCCGATGGAATAATTTCTTAGATGTATTACCCTATCCCCAGGGGTTGGGACCCCTTTTGACGGGTCAATGGAATCTTTATGTAGAGTAAATGTACAGAAATGGCTATAACAGAGTTTCTGTTATTCGTATTAACAGCTACTGGCTGACGCGTAGCGTTGCCCAAAAAAAACCTAATTCACGAGTGCTCGTTTAGGAGCTTTCCGCCTTCAGCCGCCGCCACAGTGTCGCGCTCTGCGCACTCCCTTCGGATTTTATTTCTTTTTTTCCGCATGCATTTTCGGTTTTTTAGATGATTTTTTCTCTTTTTTTCGTTTTTCGCCGGTATTTCTTAGATTTTCAGCCAAAAAAATTCAGAAAAAAAATTGGCGCGAAAAATGGTGTCTTTTTTGCTTTCGTGAGAGACACGGTTTTCCTTGCGCGAGTGTGCCTCTTAGCAATTTTACCAAATGTTTGCTAGAATAGTAAGATAAAAAAAAGAACCGCAATTAGGCATTTTAGAAGATATTCAACTTCCATAACTGCTCCCACTAATTGGACTAACATCTTCACTATGCATTTATTGTTAATCTGCAGATTCTTGATCTTGCATTCGTTATTCTTCTTCTTTGATTCTAAAGTAGATGTTGCTTCCCTTCTAGTTTCTTCTCTAATCTATCATTCTTAAGAAGTTGCTCCCCACTACTCCCTATTCTTTCAACATGCACACTGTCCACGTCACCGATATGCCATGTCATTTTTCAGTTTCCAAAAGCAGCCAATCAATCTTATTCCACTGGAAAAAAACCTGCTTTTTTCCTTCTTCACCTGCAGCCGCTCATCTCGCGTCCCGCACGGCCGCCGGCCCTCCCGCAAGATCGGATCCCACTTAGCCTCTCACCGCTGGAGCGCCGCCCATCCCTCGCCCTTCCTCCTTTCCTTCCTCGGCCCCATGCATGCGTCTTCTTCCCTCACGGGCCGACCCTCACAAATTCTCAGTGGCTCAGATCTACATCGCAAGGGTTGGCCTCTCCAGTGCTCCACACCCTTTCCTGTTGGGTCCTCCTTCCTTGGCTCCTCGCCTCCCAATAATTCTAGCATCGATAGGTTTTCCAACATTTCTACCGTCCTATCATCTCTCCAATTAACTTCCCCACAATTGATTTCCCATTATTCTCTTTATTATCTTCTGCGACAGATGATCTTCATCTTCACTAAGATAAAGGGAACGGATCATGTGTGAGGACATCGGCACCGTCGAGGGGAAAGGTGCTCCCGGACGACACCAAGGTGCGTGCTCGTGGTATGGTGTCGTACCAGCCCAGTCCACACAGGGAAGACGGAGTACAACCCCGCTGTCGCTAGCTTCTGGTTAGATCGATGGATCGGCGGCGACGGCGCTCGGCAAAACATCACTGTTCAAGGAAGGGCTGCGATCTACATGAGCAAATACATGGTGTACCTGCAGATGAAGATGGCGCTAGCCATCCTATTCAGGTTCTAACTTGTGAAGGGCCACCCCGTCAAATACTGCATGTTGACCATCTTCTCCATGGCGCACAATCTCGAGCTCCCGATGCAAATTGGCTATTGACTATTTAAATTTTCTCTAGCATATTGTATCAATATAGTGTTACTTAAGGTAACTCCAGATCCTCAATTTTGTTAGCAGGATTGCACTGATTTTTCTGAAGACATGTGAAGAAATTATCTCGCACCAATCTCCTTTGATGGTATGGCTTCAATAATCTTCTTCGTGTTCAACACATCTTCTATTTGTGATTACTGATGTATTCTGGGTGTATCTCTAGATAATCAAAATCGTTTTTGCAGGTTACTTTTGTTGTTACATTCTTCTTAATGATGGACAACTCTAACCTGCTAGCCACGTTATGGTGATACAAATCTCCTTTGATGGTATGGCTTCCACAGATCTCCTTTTATCGTTCAACGTATAATCTGCCAACCTGTGAAGAAATTAGCTTGCACAAATCTCCTTTGATGGACTGGCTTTCATAATCTTATTGCCGTTCATCACATCATCTATTTGTGACTACTGATGTATGCTGGATGTATCTCTAGATAATCAAAATATCAGTTGTTTGCAGTTTGCTTTTTTTGTTAAATTTCTTAATGACGGGCAATTCTAACCCGCTAGACATGTTATGGTGATAAAACTTATTTTCCATGTCTTTGCATCTCTTTTTGTATTTCTCAACAATTTAATCGAACATTATCTCAATTCAGGCCATGGCTAATACTGCTCGATGGTGACATTTACCACATATCGCGGATGCGTTAGCTAGAGATGGTTGTCACTGTTTCCATGCTCAAGGCGATCAACTTGGAGACTATTTAATTAAGTATCCTTCCTTTGGCTATTTAATCAATTGGGGCATGTTTTTCTCGGTTCATACATTATGATCAAGTTACTGAACCTAATTGTTTTGGCATATAATTCATCTTGGTATCATATCATGCAACTAAATATAGGAAAAAAAAGTTGCCTTAAAATAATTTATTATTATTAGGCACACTATACCAATATAAACATTAAATTACCTACTTCCAGGGGCATAAGTTATGCCGCTATTATGGGACTGTACCACATGATATATGGTTCTACATTGATATGTTAGAAGTCTCTCATTACTTTTCTGAACTCTGCTTAGTTGTACACCAGTATTTTTAGTGATCTATTTTCTTCTCTGTCCTTCTTTAGCAAACAAAGTGATTTATATTTGCAGAAGCTGGATGACACCATACATTACAACCTTTCTCCCATATTTGAAACTTGGAAAAGTCCGAAGTGGTTCCAGAGCGCGGAGATACATTTTAGTCGTCTTGGTATGTTAGAAGAGGTACCATGTTTAGATCAATGTTTTGGTTTATCGCTTACGAGAGATTTTGAAATGCATACACACAAATGATGCAATTTCTAAGCCATGTGCTCATACTGATATGATAATAAGATTCTTCCTTTAGTTATGTTTTTGCTATGTTGTCATTCCTTTTGCTGATTTGAGTAGTTTGGTTGACATGTGATTCTCGGGTGGTGTTGCCTGGGATTATGATGTTAGTTCCTCAACTCAGCATCAAGAGAATTGATTGTAACATGTTGGTTTCAAAGTATGTTCTGACCAAAAATTTGAGTTGCTCTTCCAGAATGGGTGAAGTATAATGCATGAGTCTGCAATTTAGTTGGTTAGCAAAGTGAAGGATTCAAGCAACCATTTATGTTTTTGTTAGTAAACTAATGAATTCAGAGCAACCATTTATGTGTGATCCATCTTTTAGCATGAGAGACAACATGCTTAACAAGTGTTTCAACTTATTTACATTTCCTTTGTCTACTATATCCAGTTTTTTCGGCCACAATTTCCGCAGCAACGCGCGGGGTATCATCTAGTTGCACATACAGCCGCATCATTAGCCTCAGTTCTACCAACGAGTGCACAAAATATCTATTAAGTTTTTTTCTATCAATAAATCAATGTATTCTTCTTCCCAAAACCAAAATGAGCATCCATTTTCCTACAAACATGACCATCTCAATAAGCTATCGAAATTGAACCGAATAGGTTGACAAAGCCGAATGAAAACAAGAATATACCCCGTCAATTTTGCATCTGAAGAAGACCCATCCCGGGTGTTTCGGCGTGCTAGATGTTAGCAGCAGCACTGTCTGCGTGCAGTCCTCGCAATGTATGAGCGGCATCGACGGGCCGGCGAGCACCCAGCCCCAGCGACGGTTGGCTGAGTACTTGTCGGCAAACCAATGACGGCGGCTAGAGGACGAACCAGTACCTGCATGAGGCGCTGGCGCTTTGCCGGGGCTATGCAGGGTGCTCCCCGACCAATCCATGGCTTGGCCCAGCCACCGGTGGCCGGAAACGCCAAATCCGGTGGTCGCGACAAACAGCCGCCGATCTGCAACTATCCGGCGGGCAGATCTCGGGCAGGTGGCGGCCCGTCGGCATGATCTCAACGGCTTGTGTATCCGGAATCGTAGGTGGCGGTGTGGGGAAAAGCGCGGGCTGAAATCTCCCCCCCCCCCCACCAACCGCTACCGCTATATACAGGGCACCGACGGGGCGAGGAGGAGAACCCGCGTTTTCGCGGGTTGGGGTGGGACTTTTGCCGCGCCCCGTGATAATCCCCAAGTGCAAGGAATCATCGTAGCAATTTCCAAAGGTGGAAGTGATAAGTATGGAGTGTCAAACCCACAAGGAGCTAAAGGTAAGATCAATATTCTCTCAAGCCATATCTGCCACTGATACGACTCTACGTACACCGAATGTTTGCTTTCAACTGGCAATGAGAAATAAAACTATGTTGTGGGTATGAAGTGGATAACTTTGTATGATATCGGAGAGCTAAAATATAAAAGTAGGTGTTGTTATCATGAAGTTAGAATATATTACTAAATATTATAAATAGCGAGTGTGGAATAATGGTGGATCGGTGTGCGGAATTGTCCTAGGCAATCGTTAACAAGACCGGTATTCACTATTGCAGTTTCATATGAGGGAGAGGCATAAGCTAACATATTTTCTCTACTTGGATCATATGCACTTATGATTGGAACTCTAGCAAGCATCCGCAACTACTAAAGATCATTAAGGTAAAACCAACCATAGCATTAAAGCATCAAGTCCTCTTTATTCCCATACGCAACAACCCCCTTACTCGGGTTTGTGCTTCAGTCACTCACCAACCCACTATAAGCGAATCATGAACGTATTGCAACACCCTACAACGGGAATCCCTCATGCTTGCGCGACACGGAGGGCACAATAGGACAGCACCAAATTAAAACATACAACTCATATCAATCTCGATCATCAATCAACCCAAGGACAAAGGATATCTACTCAAAACATCATAGGATGGCAACACATCATTGGATCATAATATGTGGCATAAAGCACCATGTTCAAGTAGGGATTACAGCGGGGTGCGGGAGAGTGGACCGCGTAAAAGAGATGAGGATGGTGATGATGATGGTGATGTTGATGAAGACGATCACCGCGGCGATGATTCCCCTCTCAATGGCACTCTGGTGCCACCGAGAGAGAGGAGGAGAGGTTCTCCCCCTTGTGCTTCCTCCTCCATGGCCTCCCCCCTAGATGGGGAAAGGTTCTCCCTCTGATCCTTGGCCTTCATGGCGATGACAGCCTCTCCGGGATACTCCTCCATGGCCACCGGTGATGATGGCCCCCTCCGGCAGGGTGCCGGAGAGGGCCTAGATTGATTTCTTGTGGGTGCAGAGGCTTGCGGCGGCGGAACTTCCGATCTAGGTTTCTTTCTGGAAGTTTGGGGTTATATAAGAGGTGTCGGAGTCGGGAACAAGTCAGGGGGTCCCCGAGGCGGCCACGAGGCAGGGGGGCGCGCCCAGTGGGTAGGGCGCGCCCCCCACCCTCGTGGTGGCCTCGGGGCTCTTCTGGCCTACTTCCGGTACTCCGTCGGCTTCTTCTGGTCCAAAAATGATCTCCGTCAAATTTCAGCTCAATTGGGCTCCGTTTGATATTCCTTTTCTGCGAAACACTGAAACAAGAGAAAAAATAGAAACTGACACTGGACTCTGGGTTAATAGGTTAGTCCCAAAAATAATATAGAAGTGTTTAATAAAGCCCATAAACATCCAAATCAGACAATATAATAGCATGAATACTTCATAAATTATAGATACGTTGGAGACGTATTACCCCGCACAATTTTTTACGGGTCCAACGCGTTTACGGGTCTGATCGGGCAACATTTTTCATGCTGACCCGTATTTTGACAGTTATTTTGCAGGTTAAGGCATTATACGGGTTCTGCTAGAGATGCTCTTAACAGATGGTCTACAGCCCATAAATATGGCTGCTTATCGATAGCCTTTTGCCGTTGTACGCGGGCGTCGTTAATTTGCGGTTTTCCGCTGAACCATCGTATCACGTTCTCCACCAACCCAATTCAGTGAAAATATCTTCATTGCTCCAGCGAGACCTCCACGGCTGGGCATGGCGTTACCGACGATCCATGGCGTTATCGCCGCTGCCGGGCAAGGGTGACGACCAGCTGCCCGGACGCGTCGGCAACGGCGACTGCACGTTCTACCGCGCCGAGCAGTACGTGCCAGGACCTCGTCCAGAGTGGTGCCCTGGTTACCGGGCGGGTGCTCCTTCCCGCAAATAAAAAAGTTCCTTGCTATGCTATTCAGGCTGGCTTGCAATTAAAGATCGATGCCGAAAAAGAAGCGCCGTCTGATGAGAGGCGATCAAGAGCAAAAATGCCCTTACGAAAGAGCAACTAGGCCAAGTGAGTCCATGTCTGTTCCCCTTTTTCTGCAACGCACACATTCATAATGATAAGTTGCCGCTTCTGTTAACTGTATCGCGCATGATTTTATTTTGAACTATAACTAGGTTTGGATGCTACCTCCGTAGCGACATCCGTCAGCTGGAGTGAATCCGGCCCAGGTGCCTCGAGTGAACTCACTGAGGCAAGCTCCTTAGCGATATCCGGCAGCTCGAGTGAATCCAGTCCAGGGGTCCTGAGTGAACTCAGCGAGCAGGTAGTTTCAAGGTTGCGTAGGAGTGTTGTGTCGCTTGCTTCATTCGATGGTTGGTGATTATACTGTTAATAATTTCTCATATTACCTTGTTTTAAGATCAGCTATTCAGTTTGCACGTATGACTCTCTCTCCCTCTCCAGGTGATACCAAGTTACGTGAATGCACAGGCACATGCATGGGAAGCTCATGTCCTGATGCCACGTGTTTACTGGCATCGATAAATTTGATTCCTTATACCTGGCGTCTAAGGAAGATCACCGAAAGTTTGATGGTAACCTTTTCTGGATTATTAATTATGCTAATGTATATGCTGCACCTGTTATGATTAATTCAGTACAGCGATTGCCCTGTGCTCATTTCAGATTAAAGTACGCCTTCCCGATGATCAGATTGTCACTGGGTGGATAGAGAATCCTGAGTTATATGTTCATTTTTTCATAGTCAAAATCAAGAAAGTTGATGTTATTGATCCCACCCATCTATATCATCTAAGTCTTGATCGTGCCATGCAGTTTGAGCCTTATAGGAAGGTAGTAGCTGTATGGCGCTATTATGATTCAGGAGAATTAAAGACGAGAAGCGGAGTAGATCTTGCCTCTGTATTTTCTCATACCGATGAGAGGATGTTAAGCACATGCCGAATCCATGAGGTGAGCTAGCTGCTTTAGTTCGTATATAGTTCAAATAAATAAGTGTTTGATGGTATGAATGGCTTAATCTATATTCTATCATTGTATGCGCTGATGCATATCCTTAGTTTCAGGCATTATGAATCGCATTTTTCATGCATAACTTCATCCTCGTGTTTGTGGTAGGTGGGGATTGGAGGTCCCCTTGTTGATTTTGATGGCAACTTTGTCGGGATGAACTACTCTGGTACCAAGGAACGAAAGACCCCCTATGTACGAAGGCCTTCAATTCGTGAATTCATGTGGTTTCGCGGGATGGTCAGGTATGCGCACTTTCAGTATTGATGAACCACACTCTGTTTCTTCTCTCTGACTGCATCCTACAGTACATCTCCCTGCCCTATTTCTATTTGAGTTTGTGTAAGGTGTATCATTCTGTGCGCCAAAGAGCAGCTTTCGAGGTTTACAAATTTATCCCCAAAACTGCTCATTAGCATTTCTGTACTTGTGTTTTTTTTTGACATCTCCTGTTGCTCTGCATCTTTGACCATCTCTTTTCCTGTACCCAATAAGCTGCATTTGCAATGTACTAGATTACGGTTGTTATATTAATCTGGCGCTAATAAATATTTCTGCTACACTCTAAACTTGCATTTAAACAGACCCATGGAGAAATTGTTCTAAATTTTATTAAATTTATCTGCTGTAAAATATATGCAACTATTTGGTGCTCCCTTCTTTTTCTATATTTCCCTTGTTTAATACTCTCATTTTGTGCATGGTCTGTGTCTCTTGATATATTATCCTTTTGGATTTATCACAGTGAGTTTTCTACATTGTGCTGCAGTGTTAAGGAAGAGGTTGATGAAGCTGTATGTGCAAGAATTTGTCACGACCGGTTTTTCAATAAAATAATTATTGAGAGACCAATCCCTTTTACGGACCAGCGAGGAAGAATTCCTTCTCACTGGTAGACAATATCTTGGTCACAGAAGGAAATACCAGGAGTACTAAATATAATACAAGGTTGAGCACAGACTGCCCAACAGTTTATTACATGCACGCCGATAGAACAATACGGCGGATAGGGTGGCAAACTACTAACTCACGATGATAACGGTGGTGGAAATATCACCGCGAAGCGAGTGATATGATTCCAGAAGACTACAGCTCTTCGAGCGTCGGGGTGAGGCTCGAGGAGACTTATTGCGGGTGGCGGAAGCGTATACAATACAAGTGACCAATATCCGGGATCGCGTAGGACTGACTGGGACTCCTCTAGGCATCGGACGCGCTATCAAACTCTTCATCCAAGAGATCGCCTTCGTCAACATCTGGCCAAAACAACAAGCCAGGTGAGTACTATGAAAGTACTCGCAAGACAGTTCGGACATAAGGTATAACAAATGTAAACATGAAGCACATGAACAAGTTAACCAGTGCGATCAGACATAGAGGTAATAAATACTGGGTGCCAAGCGAGGGTCCGAATGACGCCTCGAGCGGAAACTGCAGAATAGTAGTACTGGTGCCAAACGAGTGTCTGAATGACTCCTCGAGCGAAAAATGCGGAATAATAATGCTGGTGCCAAACGAGTGTCGGAAAGACTCCTCGAGCGAAAAATGCGGATTAATAATGCTGGTGCCAAACGAGTGTCTGAAAGATTCCTCGAGCGGAAAATGCGGAATAATAATGCTGGTGCCAAACGAGTGTCTGAAAGACTCCTCGAGAGGAAAAAGTAGTATAATATTGCCACAGTCGGGCGTCGGGGCGACACCACATAAAGGGCTTATAACAGAAAATAAAGGCAGTACATGCCACAGTCGGATGTCTGAGCGACATCACATAAAGGGCTTATAATTGAAGTAAGAAAAACAAAGACACGCCACAGTCGGACGTCTGCGCGACGTCACCTAAAGGGCTTATATTACAGCTCAATAATCCAATAGTTCGGAAACATAAATTATCACAAGCATGAGATAATTATAAAGTTAGTCCATCCACAGGAATAACAATAAATCTGAATTTACCACTTGAGCTTGATCACCGGGGGCAAGTTCTCTACACGGATAGATATGGATATAAATGTTTTCACTATTTGATCATGGATACGATGATTTGGAAGGAATTGACTCTGCAGAGTTTGTACTTAACCACAGCCAACGGATTTCAGTAGTCACGGGGACTAGTTCCGTCTACGGTGTTTTGGAAGAAACACGTCTAACCAGTACACACCCAATTCAACCTTCCGGAGCCAGGGATCACCCTCGGCAACGTTCAAGAAAAACCTTGAGACGGGGAGGCTACAACCTCGCGTAGCATGGGATCAAATTTCTATACGCGCGCTATAAGGGGGTGCCCCCCCTCTCGGTCCCAACCGGAAACACCCATGCCCCCTGACCGGATGACTGGCTTTAATCCTGGGCCAAGGTACCATCATCCCGGCCTCTCTGTTTGGTGTGTACATGGAAAGAGGTTACCAACTTACTAAACCGCATCCTGGCAAATGAAACATGTGGTAGCACGGAAGGGGGAAAGAACGGTAATGTGACTCCGTCCATGTTAACGTCAGAAATAGTCGGATGACGCAAGACTGGTATGCTACAACAGTACCACCTTGCTGCCCTTCATGTCACCACATGATTAGGCCATCTCTCATCAGAGATCATCGCAACTATGGAACATGCCGGAAAAGAACGATAACGAGGCTCCAACCACGTTAACGTCGGAGAAAGTCGGATGACGCAAGGCTGGTATGCTACAACAGTACCACCTTGCTGCCCTTCATGTCACCACATGATTAGGCCATCCCTCCTCAGAGATCATCGCAACTTTGGGACAACCGGGTCGTTGCCTTACAAGCAACGAGGTATTTACCGACACTCATATGCCACGCACGGACTATCATGCAAACGTGCAAACATCTGTCATATCAAATGTTCGAAACATGCTTGCCTGGTTCGGAGAAGTCGGAGTCTAGCTCGGCAAAGTTTGCAGCTCCTTCTCCTCTCCCGGAACCTACGGCAATCACGAAACGGGTACTAACGTGAAAACCAATACATGCACAGAAACTTCTCCAAATATTTTTCAAATAACTCCCATAAAAACATAGACAAAATTTGAAGATTGTCAGAAAAAGAATCACTCAAAAATACCTTTTTGTTAAAAAGTTATAAAGGTTTCTGTCCAGGGACCTTTCTGTAATGAAACAGAAAAGTTCCAGGGTTTTAACTGAGAAAACAGAAAACGGTTCGATTGGAAATGCGCAAGCGCAAGAGAGAAAACGTATTTGCCCGAAGGCGCCAACAGAAAACGGTTCGAGGTGGAATAAAACAGAGGCTGACATGCGGGGTCCACATGTCAGGTTTGAAAAGGCTCGCCGGCGCCCGAAGACGGCGGTGGACGCCGGCGTCGAACCACGACGAGTTAGGAGAAACGGAGGGTACCAAGAGCTTCAGCGTCTTCTTCCGCGTCGGTGGGTGGTGGACTCGTCCAACGGGGAGCACCACGTCGACGGCGACACTATCTCCGGCGGACGGCGGCTCGGGTGAGGATGGGGAACTCCGGTGGAGGGCTGCAAACTACGAATTGAGGCGCGGGTCAGAACGAGGGATGCAAGGTTAAGCTACTGGCAAGAGAATGGAGGCGGAGGAGCACACACGGGGGCGAATCGGGCTGGATCCCGTGGCGGGTCGCGGCGGCCGGAGTCGAGGAAGGAGACCTCCTCGGGGCTCTTCCAGTGGCTAGGCGTGCTCTAGAGGGAGTGCAGGGGTGGTGGGTGTTCGAGTTGAAGCTCGGGGCCTCTATTTATAGGCAGATCGACGGGGTGGCCGTGAACGGAGAATCTCCGGCGAGCAATTACGGCGGAGCAGTGGATTGGCAGGAGGTTTGAGTGGCCAGGCAGCATCAGTGGAGGTTACTGGAGTCGTTTCACAGCTAAACGGAGTTGGTCTTGGCGTAATGACGTCGGTCCACGGTGAGGTGACCGCACGGGCTCGACGGCGGCAGAGAGCGCGCTCCGCGCCCTGCGGTTCACGACGAGAGCGGCAGCGCATTCGGGGGAGTGGAAGGCCACGCGGCGAGCTCCGGAGGTTTGGGCGGCGCTGGGTGGCGTCGTCGGCGCCGTGTCTCCCGCTGGCGTCCGCAAAGCCGCCGCCGGCGTCGGTCACGGGGCGGCGCACCTTCTGCTGCTCGTCGCCGACGCCCGCAAGATGCCAGGCGTTCGTGCGGTGCAGGAACAATGGGGAGGGGACGAGGGGCAAGGCGACGCAGTGGCACTGGCGAGATCGACGTCCTTCTCTGAAGAAAACGACAGCAGGCCACGGACTGAAACTCTGAATTTTCTGAACTTGACATAGACAGTGCACTGCAGGTGTTCGACAGAAGGTTTTGGCCATGAGATAAATTTTTCTGGAGCTGTAACTTGGTGAGGTGACCACTCAATGCACCCAGAGGCTGCCAGATTTTACTTGGAATTTTTGGAGAAAGTTTTGAATGAATTTCACCAAATTTGACAAATCTGGTCCAAACTTGCAGCAAGTGTAGTTTGAAAAAATTGAACTGAAGACCAGTGGATCTTCATGGTTCTAGGTTGAGGGTCCAAAGGACTAGGAGGGGAAAAAGGTTTGGGGGCAAAAATCAAGACAGAGAGTGGAGTTCCTTTGTAAATCTCCAAGTGCTAGGAAAGGAGGCAGAAATTTGTTTGAATAAGATTTAAATGGAAATGAATACATGGGGAGGTTCAACTTGCTGGATTTGATGCAAATCATGATCCAAAGGTGAGGGAGAGGTTAGGAGAGAGGATTTGTACTAAGGCCATGGCAAGAAGGGATTGTTGAAAGTGGCAAAGGGTTATTCCAAAAGCCATAGTGCATTTGCAAAAGATTTTCAAAAGTTATTTTCCCCAAATGAAAAACATTTTGTCTTGAGTCCAAATGAAAAGCAAGAACCTCCAAGACCAAAGACAGATCTTGGGTGAATCCAAATAGAACTTTTGCCATAAGAAAAATATTTGAGAGGGAGAGTTTTCTAGAATAGAAATTTAAATCACTCTCCTCAAGTCAAATAAAATCTTTTGAAAAATCCAAATAAAAACTTGGGTGTCACAACACCTACCCCCTTAGGAAAAAGCTCGTCCTCGAGATTTCTGCTGATCCTCAAATAGATATGGATACTCTGCCCGGAGGAAATCTTGCCTTTCCCATGTGGCTTCATCCTCAGTGTGGTTGCTCCACTGAACCCTGAAAAATTTTGTCGTTTTCTGACGGGTCCTCCGTTCAGACTCTTCTAAAATCTTTACTGGCCTTTCTCTGTAGGTGAGATCTGGTTGCATATCAATGTTCTCATGAGGTACATGCTTCTCCGGGTTACTCACACATTTCCTCAACTGTGAGACGTGGAATACGTCATGGACGTCTGACAGCTCCTTGGGTAGGTCTAGTTGGTAGGCTACCGTGCCTCTTCGTGCCTTTATACAAAATGGGCCAATAAATCTTGGGGCTAGCTTCCCCTTAATTTTGAACCGCTGTAGACCCCTTATAGGAGATACTCGGAGGTATACGGAATCACCGGGTTCAAAGCTGACCTCACGATGTTTCTGATCATAGTAGCTCTTTTGTCGGCTTTGTGCTGTCTTGAGTCTGTCCCTGATCTGCTTAACTTTCTCCTCGGCCTCTTTAAGCATGTCTGGGCCGAAGATACGGCTGTCACCTGTTTCTGACCAATTCAGTGGGGTACGACACCTTCGTCCGTACAATGCTTCAAAGGGTGCCATTTGCAAGCTGGCTTGGTAACTGTTGTTGTAAGCAAATTCGGCATACGGCAAACTCTCTTCCCAACTGGATCCATAGGTGAGCACACAGGCTCTTAGCATATCCTCTAGGATTTGGTTTACACGTTCCGTTTGTCCATCAGTCTGAGGGTGGTACGCTGTACTGAAAGCTAGTTGCGTGCCCAGAGCTTGTTGTAGGTGATCCCAAAATTTGGAGACGAATTGGGTGCCTCGGTCTGATATTATAGTCTTTGGGACTCCGTGCAAGCAAACTATACGAGAGAGATAAAGTTTTGCCAGTCTTTGTGTGGAGTAGGTAGTCTTCACGGGGGTGAAATGAGCAACCTTGGTTAGTCGGTCTGTGATGACCCATACGGCGTCATTTCCGCGTTGTGATCGGGGTAGTCCGACGATGAAATCCATTCATATTTCATCCCATTTCCACTCTGGTATCCTGTTAGGATGGAGTAGCCCTACTGGCTTTTGATGCTCGGCCTTGATGCGCTGACATGAATCGCAACAAGCAATAAATGTGGCTATATCTCTTTTCATACCGTGCCACCAAAATCTTTCCTGAATGTCCTTGTACATCTTGGTTCCTCCAGGATGGATCGAGTATGGAGCGGTGTGGCTCTCCGTCAAGATCTGTTGCTTGAGTTCCTCAATGTTAGGTACGCAAAGTCTGTCTCGGTACCATAATGTTCCTTCACTGTCTGTGACGAATTCTGAAGTCTTACTGAGATTCATTTTCTTCTTTATGCCTTCGATGCTGGGATGTCCCTGTTGAGCCTTCTTAATTTGTTCCACCAGGGTGGGCTGTATTTCCAGGTTCGATACCGTGCCCTCGGAGACCAACATCATGTTGAGCCTAGCGAACTCTCGCTGAAAATCAGGCCTCAATTTTTGCCGACTGTCATTGTCCGGGCTGGGGTTTCGACTAAGGGCATCGGCCACTACATTTGCTTTCCCTGGATGGTAGTGAATACCAACGTCATAGTCCTTGACCAGTTCCAACCAGCGTCGTTGGCGTAAATTCAGCTCTGGCTGTGTGAAAATATATTTGAGGCTCTTATGGTCCGTATATATTTCACAGCGATTTCCCCACAGAAAGTGCCTCCACTCCTTGAGTGCATGTATGACTTCTGCTAGCTCTAAGTCATGTGTTGGGTAATTTTCCTCATGTTTTCGCAGCTGCCGTGAGGCATATTCGACAACTTTGCCATCCTGCATTAGCACACATCCGAGACCTTTTCGGGACGCGTCACAATACACCTCAAAGCTTTTGTGTATATCTGGCACAGTTAAAACCGATGCGGTTGTCAGCTTTTTCTTGAGTTCTTGGAAGCTCTGCTCGCATGCTTCCGTCCGTACAAATTTCTTGTCCTTCTTGAGCAACTGGGTCATAGGTTTCGCCACAGTGGAGAATCCTTCAATAAATCTCCTGTAATATCCGGCCATTCCTAGGAAACTCCGCACATCAGTAACGTTGGCGGGTGGCTTCTAGTCCAGTATGGCCTTGACTTTTTCTGGGTCTACGGCCACGCCTTCTTGGTTCAGTATATGGCCTAAGAAACTAGCTTGTCTTAGCCAAAATTCGCACTTGCTAAATTTGGCGTACAACTGATGCTTCCTCAATTCTCCCAAAACAATTCTGAGGTGCTCAGCATGCTCTTCTGGTGTCCTCGAGTAAACCAGAATATCGTCAATGAATACCACCACAAATTTGTCCATGAATTTCATGAATACTTTGTTCATGAGGTGAACGAAATATGCGGGGGCGTTCGTTAGTCCAAAAGGCATCACTGTGAACTCGTATAACCCATATCTGGAAGTGAAAGCTGTCTTGGGAATATCCTCCATCCGTACCTTCAATTGGTGATATCCCGATCTCAAATCAATTTTTGAGAATACCTTGGCTTGTGCGAGCTGGTCAAACAAATCATTTATCCGTGGCATCGGATATTTGTTTTTGATGGTGACCATATTGAGGGCTCGATAGTCTATACACAGTCTCAGTGTCCCATCCTTCTTCTTGGCGAACAACACTGGCGAACCCCATGGTGAGGAGCTGGCTTGAATGAATCCTTTGTCCAACAACTCCTTTATCTGCTTCTTTAACTCCACCAATTCTGAGGGTGCCATTCTATACGGCTTCTTATAGATGGGAGCGGTGCCAGGTGCTAGTTCAATGCTGAATTCTATCTCTCGGTCTGGTGGCATGCCTGGTAGTTCTTCAGGGAATACATCGGGAAACTCGCATACCACTGGAACTTTTCTCAGTTCTGCAATGTCCATTTTGTTCAGTTTTGGTTTTTGTGATCGTGGCCTTTCTTGAGCGGAAACTCTTATAGTCTTGCTGTGATGGTGAGTGAGAATCACTGTCCGATTGACACAGTCGATGAATCCTTTGTTGGTGGTCAACCAGTCCATCCCTAAAATGACATCCAGTCCTTTACTCTCCAACACGATGAGATTCGCGTGGAATTGTAGTCCTTCGAACTCAATGACCACTCCTTGGCAGTAACCCTGAGCGATTTGCTTATTTCTGGGGGACTTGATGATCATAGACTTTTCCAAGGGAAGTATCGGAAAACCATGTTGCGAAACAAAACTCTTCGAAACGAACGAATGGGAAGCTCCAGAATCAAACAAAACCGTGGCAGGTACTCTGTTGACAGGGAACGTACCGAGCACGATGTCTGGGGCATTCTGCGCTTCCTCCCTGGTCACATGGTTCAGGTGACCCTTCCTGTGGTTGTTGTTGGGGTTGAAGTTGTTGCGCTTGGGGGCTGGATTGTTTCCACCATTGTTCGGCTTGGGTGCCGAGTCTCTTGGCTTTGGGCACTGTTTAGCATAATGTCCTTGTAGACCACAAGCATAGCAGGTGACCCCTGGACGGTATGTGAACTCCTTGTCCCTGGCATGAAATTGTCCGACGGGCCTTGGTTCAGTGGTCGTGGATCTCCTTGCGTCTGTCCTTGGGACCTCAGTCTTGCCTCGGTTGCTGCGGGCAAGAGTCGTCTTGTCCCTCTTTCGCTTGCGGATATCTTCCAGACTACGGCGCTCATTCTCCAAGGTGATGGCCTTGTCCACCAGCGTCTTAAAATCCGGGAAGGTGTGTACAATCAGTTGGCATCTTAGCGCTGGTGCCAGGCCGTCCAGGAATTTTTTCCATCTTCTTGCTTTCTGTCATGTGCTCGTCGTAGGCATAACGAGACAGCTGGGTAAACTGACCATTGTATTCTGTCACTGACATGCCTCTCTGCTTCAGGTCATCAAACTCTCTCTTCTTGATCTTTAGGATGCTCCTGGGGATGTGTGCCCCACGGAAGCCTTCCTTGAACTCCTCCCAGGTGATGTTGTGTTCCCTGGGATGCATGTGCAGGAAGTTTTCCCACCATGCTGCGGCTGCTCCAGTAAGGTAGTGTGGTGCATAAAGCACCTTCTCATGATCTGAGCACTGAGCAATAATCAGTTTCCTTTCAATCTCACGAAGCCAATCATCGGCTTCCAGCGGTCTATCGGTGTGAGCAAAAGTTGAGGGGCGAGTCTTCTGTAACTCGGATAACTTGGAATGTGGTTGATAGGGTTCACGGTGGTTTCCCATATTGATGACATGGTTCATCATCTCTTGGTGCTGTTGCTGACTCTGCTCGAAGAGACGGCATACTTGAGACAGGGCTGCTTCGCTGTCTTGTTGGCTGGACTGACCCTGAGTGAAATTGTTGCTAGTCTGCGTCCCATAAACCTCTTCTGGCTGATTGGGCATGGAGCGAGTCCACGGGCGAGACATTTTTCCAGTCTGGGGTATTATTTGCAAAACCCATGAGAAAAAGGAAAACTGTGTAGCACAAGAAAAAATCTTGCAAAGGCAACAATTGAAAAGGGGTTCAAGGTTTTTCAAGAAAACATAAACGATTTTGCATGGAGAAGGACTGCTTAACATAAATCTTACATGCGAAAAGCAAACACATGATACAGCACTCAGGATGTGCGTACACAATCCTGACATGTTATTTAAACTAGCGCACTACTCCGGAAGGCAGCAAACACACCAGTACAAACTAGCGTACAGATAAAACAACACATCATACAAGCAGGCATAACATGCGGCTACTCGGTGCTCTCAGTTGGAGATGGTGAAGATCTCCTTCCCCTTGCCGATGGTAAGGCTCAGTGGTCCAGGAGAATCAACCTTCACCTCCTCTCTAGCTGGCTCCTGGCGTGTGACGCTGCGCTGCGGTGATGGTGCGGGAGCGACGGGTGGTAGAGCGTGTGCGGCGGGCGGTGCGGCTCTGACTGGAGTAGGAGCGATGACTCGGTCGAACTCCTCAGTGGTAGGCAGATGGCGAGCAGTGGCCAAAATGGCCGGGGCATACGAGGCTGAAGACGAGACGAATGTCAGAGGCGGCGCTGTGTTGAGAAGCTCCTTCCTGCTGGCAGGACCGCCCCGGACTAAGTCCATGCGAGCAGCCACAAGATCATCCACGAGGTTGTCGAAAGACTCTTCCAGAGCCTTGAGATACTCCACAACCATCTCGATGGCTTCATCTCGCTCTCCCCGATGGCAGGCGAATGCATAGTGGCTGGTGTATGGCACATGGCATGGGAGGTAGCGGTAGCGACGAGTCTTCATCGTGGGAAGGATGTCCCGAAGGCGAGCTATCGCCTCACGGGCAGCCATCTGCATGGCATGCCTCTCCGTAGGCATGGCCCTTCCAACAAAACGGAAGTGGCGAGCAGCAGAACGTCCTCCCTTGAATTGCACCACAGCTTGGTGCATAGACACGTCGTCACTGAGCTTGTGCTGATAGAGGGTGAACTCCGGGCGAGCTGCTGGCCCGATCGCGAGCTTGGTGATGGAGACGAGGAGCTTGACAAACCCCTCGGGCACGTTGGTGAACACTCGATTCTCACAGCTGCTGCCAGCCATCTACAACAGTAGGCAAAAATTCTGAGTAGTCATGTCATAAATTTATGATGACCATCAGAAAATAGCTACAATTGCAAAATGCTGAAAAAGCACAAAAACGCTAATAACCGATTAGCGACCGCACCTAGTGGCTTCCTACAGTCAGCCTGGCTCTGATACCAAGCTTGTCACGACCGGTTTTTCAATAAAATAATTATTGAGAGACCAATCCCTTTTACGGACCAGCGAGGAAGAATTCCTTCTCACTGGTAGACAATATCTTGGTCATAGAAGGAAATACCAGGAGTACTAAATATAATACAAGGTTGAGCAGAGACTGCCCAACAGTTTATTACATGCACGCCGATAGAACAATACGGTGGATAGGGTGACAAACTACTAACTCACGATGATAACGGTGGTGGAAATATCACCGCGAAGCGAGTGATATGATTCCAGAAGACTACAGCTCTTCGAGCGTCGGGGTGAGGCTCGAGGAGACTTATTGCGGGTGGTGGAAGCGTATACAATACAAGTGACCAATATCCGGGATCGCGTAGGACTGACTGGGACTCCTCTAGGCGTCGGACGCGCTATCAAACTCTTCATCCAAGAGATCGCCTTCGTCAACATCTGGCCAAAACAACAAGCCAGGTGAGTACTATGAAAGTATTCGCAAGACAGTTCGGACATAAGGTATAACAAATGTAAACATGAAGCACATGAACAAGTTAACCAGTGCGATGAGACATAGAGGTAATAAATACTGGGTGCCAAGCGAGGGTCCGAATGACGCCTCGAGCGGAAACTGCAGAATAGTAGTACTGGTGCCAAACAAGTGTCTGAATGACTCCTCGAGCGGAAAATGCGGAATAATAATGCTGGTGCCAAACGAGTGTCTGAATGACTCCTCGAGCGGAAAATGCGGAATAATAATGCTGGTGCCAAACGAGTGTCTGAAAGACTCCTCGAGCGGAAAATGCGGAATAATAATGCTGGTGCCAAACGAGTGTCTGAAAGACTCCTCGAGAGGAAAAAGTAGAATAATATTGCCACAGTCGGGCGTCGGGGCGACACCACATAAAGGGCTTATAACAGAAAATAAAGGCAGTACATGCCACAGTCGGATGTCTGAGCGACATCACATAAAGGGCTTATAATTGAAGTAAGAAAAACAAAGACACGCCACAGTCGGACGTCTGTGCGACGTCACCAAAAGGGCTTATATTACAGCTCAATAATCCAATAGTTCGGAAACATAAATTATCACAAGCATGAGATAATTATAAAGTTAGTCCATCCACAGGAATAACAATAAATCTGAATTTACCACTTGAGCTTGATCACCGGGGGCAAGTTCTCTACACGGATAGATATGGATATAAATGTTTTCACTATTTGATCATGGATACGATGATTTGGAAGGAATTGACTCTGCAGAGTTTGTACTTAACCACAGCCAACGGATTTCAGTAGTCACGGGGACTAGTTCCGTCTACGGTGTTTTGGAAGAAACACGTCTAACCAGTACACACCCAATTCAACCTTCCGGAGCCAGGGATCACCCTCGGCAACGTTCAAGAAAAACCTTGAGACGGGGAGGCTACAACCTCGCATAGCATGGGATCAAATTTCTATACGCGCGCTATAAGGGGGTGCCCCCCCTCTCGGTCCCAACCGGAAACACCCATGCCCCCTGACCGGATGACTGGCTTTAATCCTGGGCCAAGGTACCATCATCCCGGCCTCTCTGTTTGGTGTGTACACGGAAAGAGGTTACCAACTTACTAAACCGCATCCTGGCAAATGAAACATGTGGTAGCACGGAAGGGGGAAAGAACGGTAACGTGACTCCGTCCATGTTAACGTCAGAAATAGTCGGATGACGCAAGACTGGTATGCTACAACAGTACCACCTTGCTTCCCTTCATGTCACCACATGATTAGGCCATCTCTCATCAGAGATCATCGCAACTATGGAACATGCGGGAAAAGAACGATAACGAGGCTCCAACCACGTTAACGTCGGAGAAAGTCGGATGACGCAAGGCTGGTATGCTACAACAGTACCACCTTGCTGCCCTTCATGTCACCACATGATTATGCCATCCCTCCTCAGAGATCATCGCAACTTTGGGACAACCGGGTCGTTGCCTTACAAGCAACGAGGTATTTACCGACACTCATATGCCACGCACAGACTATCATGCAAACGTGCAAACATCTGTCATATCAAATGTTCGAAACATGCTTGCCTGGTTCGGAGAAGTCGGACTCTAGCTCGGCGAAGTTCGCGGCTCCTTCTCCTCTCCCGGAACCTACGGCAATCACGAAACGGGTACTAACGTGAAAACCAACACATGCACAGAAACTTCTCCAAATATTTTTCAAATAAATCCCATAAAAAACTAGACAAAATTTGAAGATTGTCAGAAAAAGAATCACTCAAAAATAACTTTTTGTTAAAAAGTTATAAAGGTTTCTGTCCAGGGACCTTTCTGTAATGAAACAGAAAAGTTCCAGGGTTTTAACTGAGAAAACAGAAAACGGTTCGATTGGAAATGCGCAAGCGCAAGAGAGAAAACGTATTTGCCCGAAGGCGCCAACAGAAAACTGTTCGAGGTGGAATAAAACAGAGGCTGACACGCGGGGTCCACATGTCAGGTTTGAAAAGGCTCGCCGGCGCCCGAAGACGGCGGTGGACGCCGGCGTCGAACCACGGCGAGTTAGGAGAAACGGAGGGTACCAAGAGCTTCAGCGTCTTCTTCCGCGTCGGTGGGTGGTGGACTCGTCCAACGGGGAGCACCACGTCGACGGCGACACTATCTCCGGCGGACGGCGGCTCGGGTGAGGATGGGGAACTCCGGTGGAGGGCTGCAAACTACGAATTGAGGTGCGGGTCAGAACGAGGGATGCAAGGTGAAGCTACTGGCAAGAGAATGGAGGCGGGGGAGCACACACGGGGGCGAATCGGGCTGGATCCCGTGGCGGGTCGCGGCGGCCGAAGTCGAGGAAGGAGACCTCCTCGGGGCTCTTCCAGTGGCTAGGCGTGCTCTAGAGGGAGTGCAGGGGTGGTGGGTGTTCGAGTTGAAGCTCGGGGCCTCTATTTATAGGCAGATCGACGGGGTGGCCGTGAACGGAGAATCTCCGGCGAGCGATTACGGCGGAGCAGTGGATTGGCAGGAGGTTTGAGTGGCCAGGCAGCATCAGTGGAGGTTACTAGAGTCGTTTCACAGCTAAACGGAGTTGGTCTTGGCGTAATGACGTCGGTCCACGGTGAGGTGACCGCACGGGCTCGACGGCGGCAGAGAGCGCGCTCCGCGCCCTGCGGTTCACGATGAGAGCGGCAGCGCGTTCGGGGGAGTGGAAGGCCATGCGGCGAGCTCCGGAGGTTTGGGCGGCGCTGGGTGGCGTCGTCGGCGCCGTGTCTCCCGCTGGCGTCCGCAAAGCCGCCGCCGGCGTCGGTCACGGGGCGGCACACCTTCTGCTGCTCGTCGCCGACGCCCGCAAGATGCCAGGCGTTCGTGCGGTGCAGGAACGAGGGGCAAGGCGACGCAGTGGCACTGGCGAGATCGACGTCCTTCTCTGAAGAAAACGACAGCAGGCCATTGACTGAAACTCTGAATTTTCTAAACTTGACATAGACAGTGCACTACAGGTGTTCGACAGAAGGTTTTGGCCATGAGATAAATTTTTCTGGAGCTGTAACTTGGTGAGGTGACCACTCAATGCACCCAGAGGCTGCCTGATTTTACTTGGAATTTTTGGAGAAAGTTTTGAATGAATTTCACCAAATTTGACAAATCTGGTCCAAACTTGCAGCAAGTGTAGTTTGAAAAATTTGAACTGAAGACCAGTGGATCTTCATGGTTCTAGGTTGAGGGTCCAAAGGACTAGGAGGGGAAAAAGGTTTGGGGGCAAAAATCAAGACAGAGATTGGAGTTCCTTTGTAAATCTCGAGGTGCTAGGAAAGGAGGCAGAAATTTGTTTGAATAAGATTTAAATGGAAATGAATACATGGGGAGGTTCAACATGCTGGATTTGATGCAAATCATGATCCAAAGGTGAGGGAGAGGTTAGGAGAGAGGATTTGTACTAAGGCCATGGCAAGAAGGGATTGTTGAAAGTGGCAAAGGGTTATTCCAAAAGCCATAGTGCATTTGCAAAAGATTTTCAAAAGTTATTTTCCCCAAATGAAAAACATTTTTTCTTGAGTCCAAATGAAAAGCAAGAACCTCCAAGACCAAGGACAGATCTTGGGTGAATCCAAATAAAACTTTTGCCATAAGAAAAATATTTGAGAGGGAGAGTTCTCTAGAATAGAAATTTAAATCACTCTCCTCAAGTCAAATAAAATCTTTTGAAAAATCCAAATAAAAACTTGGGTGTCACAGAATTAAAGGTCGTTATGGAGACTCAGGTTTCCTCATGGCAGGAGGTGAGCAAATTTATTTCATAGGATATTGGCTGTAAGGCCAGAATGAGACAGCCCTGGACCCTAGAGGCGCGGCTGTCCCTTTGACAGCTATTGAACCACAGGGAGGAAGAGGAGACGGGAAGTTAGATTGTGTTCCTCAAACTGGGTCCATGGTCATTGGTCAAGCTGAATGGGAGATTATGGGGATCCTATCCACTAACTTGGTGTGTGGTCATATGTTGTTAGTACATAGCAAAAACATACTGACTGATTAGTACTGGCATTATGTCTTCACAATTTTATTTATTTGATAAACCAGGTGAATGCCTGCTTGTTGCTATGGAAATCATAAAAATATATTGAATCATGCATGTGGCACATCAGTCTGCAAATCCACGGTCACAGAAACTGACTTGTAGTTAGGAAAACAAGATAATATGGAAACATCAAAACTCTGAGGAATACTCATATGACATAATTGGCAAACCCTTAAACAAGATGTGGAAATAGTGCGATGGAAGAAGGAAGATGGATCATCACCATCACACTCCAATTTTCTTGGATTACATATTGAAACTACAATGGCCTAGGGTGACCCCTTGGCAGCCAATCCATTTTTACTTACTTTGTTGAGTACCTTATGTTGCACACGCACACTATGAAAACTTTATCAAACATTTTTAACTTGTGTATCATGCTAGGCGGGCAATACATAAATCGTCTTGACGATATGTTCAAGAAGGATATCCTGAGGAAACCATTAGAAGGTTTTGGTTCAGAAATGGATCGAAGTGCCTACTCACTTGCTTCAGAATCAAGC
The DNA here is from genome assembly GCF_002575655.3 of Aegilops tauschii subsp. strangulata. Lineage (NCBI taxonomy): Eukaryota > Viridiplantae > Streptophyta > Magnoliopsida > Poales > Poaceae > Aegilops > Aegilops tauschii. The sequence continues at coordinate 451,937,522 of NC_053039.3, read as the reverse complement.
AAACGTCTTGCTTCAGAAATGGATCGTAGTGTTGTCTCACTTGCCTCATTCAATGGTGATGACTCTGTTATACAGTCCTTACTTTTCCTTTTTTTAATTTGCTCAATGATTGATAACTGAAATGACTATCTCTGTAGGATTTGCAAAGAAGTTTTCTTGCACAGGTGTATTTATAAAGGGCAAAAAATGCTCTGCAACAATTCTGACTTCAGCAAGTTTGGTTAGAGTTCCTGGCAGTGCACACATGATTGATGATAACTTATGGGTTGTTACTGCTAATTCCTAGTATCATTTTTTTCGCCTTTTCATTTCAGATACTGGTTATTAACATTACCTTGTTAGTGTAGATTGAAGTTTGCCTTCCAGGCGGATTTCGAGTTGTAGGGATATTGAACTGTTATAATTTACACTACAATGTTGCTCTTGTTGACATCATGGGATTCTGGCGTCCTCGTACAATAAAAATCCATGGGCATCCAGTTACCTCATCTATGGACGTAATAGCTGTGGGTAGTCTTTTTGCGCGTCGCAAACTAATGGCTGTTGAGGGGAAGGTGTTGATTGGCAAACAAAGCAAACTTGATTGCAAAGAGCTTTGTGTCTCCACCTGTGAAATCACCAAGGTATTTCTTGTGGACTTCCCCAGTACCTCTAACATGCCAAAAAGTTATTAGCGTTGGAGTACTAACATAGCTATCACTACATCTATCAAACCATATATGTGTGTAACTCTTGTATGTTGTTCCTTTTGTTTTGCTAGGCTGGGATTGGAGGGCCTCTTATTGACAATGATGGGAATTTTGTTGGAATGAACTTTTATGACGAGGAAGAAACTCCGTTCCTGCCGAGGGATGTTATTCACCGCCTCTTATTGAACTTCAATAAAACACGGTATGTCTTGTTTTTAATAAAAGAAGCTTGTAGGTTTTAGGGAAGTTGTCCTGTGTATATTCATCTCTAGTTTTCACATCGTTTAATCATTTTCACTTCAACATAATTTTGGCCCAATTGTGTTTGGCTGATATGACAACTTGTGCGTGCCCCAAAGTGTAATACTGTGCACTGATGTAGTGATGTAATTGTACATTATTCCGGTAACTTAATTCATTTGCGTGTTCTGTTGTTATCTACCACTATCATACTCGATACCATACTTACCCGTACACTCTCACCGTGCTCTTATATCCTTGCCTATTTTTTAACGCATTAAGCTGGTATGTCATTGGTTTAAACTAACTCGTTTCCTTGTGGTAAAATTGATTTTGGGTGTACTTGCAGGACTAGTGCAGATGGTACTATTGCCGAGAGTGTTGAAAACAGGTATTCTTTCATAAGTACGGTATCTACGTATTGTTTGAAATAATTTATTCAGTAACTCTTATGCCTTTTGAAATGACTGTCAACAACAGATGGTTGTTGCCTGGTGGGACACACGGAAACACTGAATCTATTGCAGCAATTGATGGAAACAAGTACTCTTTCTTAGACATGTTAATATCTATCTGTAACATTTGTTTGAAATAGATCTCTTCATTGACTTGTACTTTCTTGCTCATGACAGATGGCCGTTGCCCGAGCCACGCTTCCTTCGTTGTAGAGACATCCGTTTGCCACTTCAGAAATGGCCTCTGCGTCGCCGAAGGCCTCTGCCTGTGTGATGTCACGTTGGTTGTAGAGCTGACGATCGCTGCTAGTATTTGACGATGTTTTCTTATCCGTTGGTGCTAGAGTACTAGTAGTATTAATATTGCTTCCTCTATGAGAGACTCCTGCTAGTACTACTAGTAGTATGAGTATAGTGTTCTGTTGGTGGTTGGCTGTCAATTTCCGCATTCTGAAGCGTTCGCTTTGTGTCGCTAGAGTTCTGTTACTGTTATCATCGGAACCAATTAATGTTATGGTCTGTATGTGTAAATGGGTAAACCCCGTCACAAGCCCATGTGCTCTAAACATAGTGGTGACAAGTGATTTATGTTTTTGACTCGTCTCCCGGGTAGGAACAGCAGTAGCAAGAGGTATCTCCAGGAGCCATCGGTAACGCCAGAATCTAACGAGCTTGCCATCGCTAATACGTATTCTCTCCGTCCGAAAAGCTTGTCCCTCAAATGGATGTATCTAGTATCAAGTTAGTGCTAAATACATCCATTTGAAAGACAAACTTGGGACAAGTTTTTCTAGACGGGACGGAATATGAGTGATTGTGTCCAGAGGCATTGAAAATGCTCAAGTTGCCGCACCGGCAACAGAAAGATGCCGGCCGTGCCATGGCATTTCCGCCTCCATCCGGTGCTGCCACCGCAGTCGGAGCTTTAGTGTGTCGATCTCTGCTTTGATGCAAGGGATTGCAAGCCCACACAACTCTTCGGATATTCATTGCACAAGGCACTTAGAGCAACTCTAACGCGCCAACTCAAACTGTCCGTGTGTGCATTTTTTGGGTTGAACGGACACAAAAGTCGGCACAACGCACCGACCCAAATGCACCAGCATCCGCCTTTTGTTCGTGCGTGACCCATTTCATGCCCTAATTCGAGACGCGTTTGCGTCGGTACGGACACGCAATGGACAGGCACCACGCCTGCCCTTGTCCTTTCCTTGGCCCGCTAGTCGGTGACATTGGCCATTCCATCTTCCTCCCATCGACACCCAGCACACCCGCCAGCCCCATCCAGGTGCCCAGGCCGGCCGCCCGCACCCACTTACCTCCCCCGCAGTACGCCACCTCCCGAAGGCCACATACTTTGGCGTCTGGTAAACCGTTTTCGTCGTCGTCGCAGCACCTCGACGTCAACGCCACCACCCCCTCGCCTCCCACTGCCGGTAGCACACAAGTGCGGCTACCTTGCTCGCCAGATGCCACCATGTACGTCTCCACGCCGACAGACCTGCTACCTGGTCTTGGAGAGGCCCGAGCCTCTTCACCGGTCATCTTCTTCCACGATCCCCGCAAGGTGTTCGAAGGTTTACCTGCAAGGTACAAGTGGACTCCAGCGACAAGTACTTTTTCCACAATTTCATTTGTGATTCAGATGATTCTTCATCCGATGATGAGGAGATTGTGGCTGTTGCTTTAGTCGTCCATGACCACATTAGTAGGCAGCAACCGATGTTCAGGGGCTCGATCCTGGGGCATATACCCCGGCGTTGAATCGCAACCAAGAGAGCCGCCATTGCCTACTCTGCTAGGACTACTTAGAGACCCCTAATCTGCTCTTCAAACACCACCTATTCCGGCGCCGTTTCCAGATGGCTAGACATGTGTTCAACCGTACCCGGGAAGGGGTGGCGGCGTACGATAACTATTTCGAGTGCAAGGAGGATGCCCTGGGAAACACTAGTAGGAAAAGGGGCTTTTACCCCGGTTCATAAGGGCCTTTAGTCCCGGTTCTGGAACCGGGACTAAAGGGTCGTTACAAATGACCTAGCCCTTTAGTCCCGGTTCTTACACGAATCGGGACTAAAGGCCGTCCACGTGGCCGGTGCGGGGAGCCCAGGCAGGAGGGCCTTTGGTCCCGGTTGGTGCCACCAACCGGGACCAATAGGCATCCACGCGTCAGCACCTGGCAGGAGCTGAGCTTTTTGTTTTTTTTGAAAGGGGGTGGTTTAGGGGTTTTGGGGGTTAATTTAGGTGTTTCATATATTGTGTTAGCTAGCTAATTAATAGAGAGAAGTGTCCTCTCTTATCTCCGTGCTTGGTCGACGCTATGTAGTATATACGTATGGAGAGGAGTAGACACGCTAGCTAGTAATCAAATGAAGGAAACAGAAGATCGTCATGAACATATGCATACAGAGAGAAGTGATATCGACCACCTCTCCTTCTCCGAGATATTGGTCGAACAACAAGTTCTCGTATATCTATCCGACACTACCGGCTACATATATACAGTAATTATCTCTTACAATACAATCTCCTAATTATATTGTAGGAACACAGGGTCCACATAGTATTCTCCATTTTCAGCGATCACGTGGTCAAGGAAGAATGCCGCCAATTCCTCTTGAATTCCTAGCATACGATCTTCTGCTAGGAGTTGATCCCGCTTCCGAAAAATCTAATTTGAAGAAGGGGGTCAATACATATATATATGAATAAATGAAACTCAACACAAATGATGGTAATAAAATAAAATTGTGAATATTATTGCTTACGCACTTCATATTGTTCTTCTGTGGAGCCCCGCTCATAGGTATGGTAGTGGATGGACTCGCAAACGTAGTATCCACAGTAATTATTCCCGGGTTGCTGCCACAACCACTTTACAAGAAATAGTGGTCAATCAAACTGATAAGCAAGCATGCTAAATGGTCTTGATCAAACTAGCGCTTGAATCACTAGGAGATGCGCGGAATATGCTACTATAGTACTTACTTTCGGGTGTCTAAATTGCAGCTGGTTCGGCAGTCCCGGGGCTTTTGAGGTGAATTTTCTCCAAACCCTGCCAGACAAAGAAAACAATTACTTGATATCAGGAAATGAACAAAGTTGCTGATATGGTGGATAATGATCGATTTAACTTACTTCTGGAGCATTTGAGTCATGTTCGCATAGTCCTGGGGATCTTTTCGTCTCGAGTCTAAGACGGTTACTACTCCCGGCTCAAGCTTAATCTCTAGGAGAATATAGTGGAAGCTGCGCATGCATGCATAAGTCATCAATTACATTACCATAACCTGGACTAATAAGGGAAACCGAATATGCAGAAGACAGTAACACTCACTTGAAGTTGTAAGGAAAGAGTATTATATCTTTGTTTTGATTTAATACCAACGATTGTAGCAAGTTGGCCTCGGCTTCTTTGGGATGTTTTTCAACCGTATATGCATCTATGAGATTTGTGTTGATGAACCCAATATCACCGATTTGTCTTTTCTTCAATTCGGCGATCTTCAATCTGCATAATATAGTGAGGATAAGTATAAATACATGCAATGAAAGAGCTGACCTATATAGAGAGACTTAATGACAGAAGTAGTACTACTTACAGACAGTAGCAAGTGATCGTTGTTTTATCGAGGGACTTTAGATTGTAAAACTGGAAGAAATCCTCAAATGGAACATTCAGCAGTTCAATTCCAACGAGGTCATGCTCCGGTTTAACTCTCAGCGTCAAAGTACTCATCCCATCAGACTCTCTGCAGGTTTTCATGTACCAATCATGTAGTCTTCGCATCATCGTGCTTAGAGATCTGACATCTTTGACGGGAGGCTTCCCGTAATGGTATTTGTGGTCGTCCACCTCCATGATTTCATAATGTACATCGTCGGGCAGGTAATCTCCAAGATTGCTATAACCGGGCACCATACCCGGATCATTAGCGACGATGTCTTTTGACACCTTGAGCGGGGGGCACGATTGGTTCGCTTGTTCGCCGAGCTGGGCAATTTTTCCCAGCTCGTCGTTCTTTCATCCTTTTATCACTGACAGTACTTCCCGACCGCTCCGCTTCGGCATATGCCTTTCCAAGAACGCGCTCATAGTTGCCTTTTGGCAGAGACTTTGGTGGTTTTGTCAGGGCAGCTAGAGTGCGCTTTGCTTTCGCCGGATCTACCTTCTCCTCCGGAGGTGGATGTTTCTTTGCTTTGACCCCTTCAAAGAAGTTCTTTACTCCGGCTCGCACGATCTTCGCGTTCTCCTCCTCGGTCCTCTCATACGGTAACTTCTCTGGAGTCTTCAGAGAAGGACCGAATCTGTATTGCCTCCCGCCTCTGGCAACTGTACTGCTAGACGCCGGCAGAGCAGACGGAGCGGCTGCGGCTGTCTTCTTTCCTTGCTTACGAGGCGGAGGAGAAGGACTACGACGCGCCGGAGCAGCCGCAGTGGCGGCGGGTCTCTTCCGCCCTTGCTGACGAGGCGGAGAAGGAGGAGGCTGGCTGCTCTGGCGCGCCGGCGCTGGCGGAGAAGGAGGCGGAGTGCCGCCACGCGCCGGAGAAGGAGGCTGAGTGCCCTGATCACTCGCCGGAGGAGGAGGCGGAGGAGGAGGCGGAGTGCCCTTACTCGCCGGAGCCGTCCAGTTCGGAAGCTTGATGAGCTCCTTCCGCCATAGGCATGGAGTCTTCAGAGCTAAACCCAGCCGAGTCTCCCCTTCACCGGTAGGGTGGTCAAGCTGGAGGTCCTCAAATCCCTCCGTTATTTCATCCACCATCACCCTAGCATATCCTTCTAGAATCGGCCGGCAGTGGTAGGTTGCGCCGGGTTCAGTAGGTAAAACAGAGCCAACAGCCGCCTTGACTTTCAAGTTCTGCCATTCCGCCATAAGGTGGCAATGTTGAGACTCCGTGATAGCATCCATGGGGTAGCTAGCAGTAGCCGCATGCTCCAGCTGAGGCAGCTCGGTGGAAGCCACGTTGCTTCTACGCTGAGATGGCGGTGTAGCTTCGGGGGCAGTTTCGGCATCTCGATTGCCGTCTCGATCCTCTAGCACTTGAACCCTTTCGTGCAGACGCTGAATTTGGATCTGCTCCACTTTTTTCCTCCTCTCCTGGGTTTTGTAACCGCCCGCGTCCGGAAAACCAGCCTTCCACGGAACGGAGCCTGGCGTGCCTCGTGTCCGTCCAGGGTGCTCAAGATTCCCGAGGGCCATTGTGAGCTCGTCGTTCTCTCTGTCTGGAACGAACGTCCCTTGCTGCGCTGCATCGATATAGTGCTTAAGCTTCTTGACGGGTATTGCAAGTTCCTCGTCCGTCCAACGACACCTCCCTGATACAGGGTCCAAGGTTCCGCCAGCCCCGAAGAACCAAGTCCGGCAACGGTCTGGCCAGTTCATTGTCTCTGGTTCGATCTCTTTATCAAGCAGATCCCTCTCAGACTTGGCCCACTTAGGCCGGGCTTTGAGGTAGCCACCTGACCCCGTGCGATGGTGAAGCTTCTTCATCACAGCATTCTTCTTGTTTGTCGCTGACATCTTCTTACTCTTTTCCGATGTCTTGTGGGCCACAAATGCGGGCCAGTGATCTCTGATCTTCTCATACCGGCCGACGAATTCTGGTGTCTCTTCTTTGTCGATAAAAGTTTTCAGCTCATTCTTCCACCTCCTGAATAGGTCTGCCATCTTCTTAAGAGCATGAGACTTGATTAATTGCTCTATAACTGGCTTCTCCAGATCCTCCTCTGGCGGTAGGGTGAAATTTGCCTTCAGCTCAGTCCAAAGATCATCTTTTTGCATATCATTGACATAAGACACCTCAGGGTCTTCCTTCTTAGGCTTATACCATTGGTGGATGCTGATCGGGATCTTGTCCCTAACTAGAACCCCGCACTGAGCAGCAAAAGCATCCTTTGTCCGGAGGGGTTCAATCGGTTGGCCGTCGCGCGCGATTGCTGTGATCTCAAACCTTTCATCCGAGCGCAACTTTCTCTTCGGGCCTCGTCTCTTTACCGTAGTTGTGCTCGATCCGGAGGGCTAGAAAAAAGAAGAAAGACGAGTGTTAATTAATATGTGTACATACCAAAACAATGAATGCATCAATTAGCTAGTCAGCACAGGCTTAACTAATATATTTACCTGGCCAGACTCTGTTCGGTCACCGGAGCCGTCACCACGGGCTCCTTCTTGCACCAGCATTGGGTCACCGGAGCCATCATAATCATGTCTTTCCTCCTCCACTCTTCGATCACCGCAGCCTGCTTCTTCACCCTGTTCTTCCAGACCATCATTGTCGTTAAGATACGACAAGATTTCACCTCCGGCTAAGATTATGTCCCCCAACACATCTTCTGCTTGCTCATCTCGTCCGTGCTCCATTGTTTCTGCAAATATTACAACATGGCAATTATTACACAAACATGACAGCAGGTGGATATATTAGTGCAAACGTAGACCTAGCTTATTCCGGGTATGGGGTGGCCTAGGCAACGCTTCAAGGGTAGGGGCGCGGCGGGAGGGGGTAGGAGACCGACATCGTTTTTTTCTAGGGTTTGGGTGTCCTCGAGAGTTTTGGTCGAGCGAGAGGGCCGGGGGGTGCTCCCGTGGTATAAGTTATCACGGTCGAGAGGGGGTATACATATCGACCGTCCATCATGTCGAAGTTATCTGGGAGGGAGTTATATATATCGACAACGACGACATACATACACGGGAAAATAATGTTATCGGGGAGGGGGTATATATCGACCCCCCCCCCACGTGTTGAAGTTATCGGGAGGGGGTTTTATATCGACAACGACGACATACATACACGGGATATGTTATCGAGGAGGGAGTATATCGACCCCCCCTCGTGTTGAAGTTATCCCCCCTCGTGTTGAAGTTATCGGGAGGGGGTAATATCGACAACGACAACATACATACACGGGAAAATAATGTTATCGGGGAGGGGGTATATCGACCCCCCCCCCCACGTGTTGAAGTTATCAGGAGGGGGTTATATCGACAACGACGACATATATACACGGGAAAATAATGTTATCGGGGAGGGGGTATATCGACCCCCCCTCGTGTTGAAGTTATCCCCCCTCGTGTTGAAGTTATCGGGAGGGGTATATATCGACGACGACAGACCCGATAAAACATAAGAAAACGAAGAAGAAATAAAAAGAGGAGAGAAGAAGAAAGAAATAGAGGAGAGGATTGAAGAAAAAAAAAGAAGAAGAAAAAAAGAATATTTTCTATTTTTTCTTCTTCTCCTCTATTCCTTTCTTCTTCTCCTCTTCTTTTTCTTCTTTTTTCCTCTTCTTATTTATATCTCCTCTTCTTCCTCTCCTCTTCTTCTTTCTTTCCTCTTCTTATTTTCTTCTTTCCTATCCTTCTTTTTCTTCTTCTTCCCTTCCTAGCTAGATATATAAAACTTTTCTAAAATTGTAACTTTTGCATATATAAAACTTTTCCATGTGGATCATCATTTCTCATATATATCGAATATATATCCATTGTCATATATAAAAACTTTCTATATATGAACAAAAAACTTTCTATGAACAAAAAAACATTTTTGACATATATATTCATACATTTTGAACATCTACATACATACAAATTTTTTTTGTTCACATATACATTATAGCCACATACACATATACATCACATATGAACAAAAAAATTAAACTAATAAAAATAAAAAAACAGAGCCGGGGCGGCGGCTCTCACAGCGGGGGCGGCTAGGACGATGGCGACGGCGGGGGCGGGGGCCGCGAGGGCGCCGGCGAGCACGCACGGGCCGGGCAGGGGGGCTCGGGGCGCCGAGGCGGCGCGCGCGAGCAGGGGAGCACGAGGCGGGGCGGCGCGTGGGGGCGGGGCGACGGCGACGAGCACCGGGCGGCGACCCGTCGAGGCAAGGGCGCGGGGCGACGGCGACGAGGAGCGGGCGGCGACGGCGAGCACGGGCAGCCTGGCGGCGTCGTGGGCAACTGGCGAGGTATCTCGAAAATTTCCTAAGTGTGGACTTATATAGCAAAGCCTTTAGTCCCGGTTTGTGGCACCAACCGGGACTAAAGGTGGGCATTAGTCCCGGTTCGTGCCACCAACCGGGACCAAAGGCCCCTTTTCAGCAGCCCAAAGGGCGGGAAGCGGCGGCCTTTGGTCCCGGTTGGTGGCACCAACCGGGACTAAAGGGGGGGCATTGGTCCCGGTTGGTGCCACCAACCGGGACCAAAGGCCTTGCGCTGCCCGCGGCCAAAAGTTTAGTCCCACCTCGCTAGTTGAGAGGGGCTCGGAGTGGTTTATAAGCCCCACTGCGGCTGCCCTCTCGAGCTCCTCTCAAATGCAGGCTTATGGGCCTAATGTCACACTGTGCTGTCTGTTGTCCTATTGGGCCTTCTGCGGGCCTGAATCCTGGCCCAGGTTGGGTTTCTAGTCGTATTCAGGCCGTGGTGGCCCAATAGGTGGCAGTTTTTTAAAAAAAATCCAGTTTTTTGGTTCTGTTTTTTGCATTATTTATTTTCTTTTGTTTTTTGCTTTATTTTTTAATTCTTTTTGCTTTTAGGTCAGCAAAATTATAAACTGTCTGTTAGTGCCATTAGTTTTAGAAAACATATAAACTTTCTATTAGTGCCACTAGTTCTTTATGAAAATTCTTTTTGCTGTATTTAGTTTTTTTGTTTTCTTTTTTGCTATATTTATTTTGTTTTGTTTCTACTTACAACAAAAAACTTATTTATTTTAATTTATTTTGTTTCTAATTACTTATTTATTTTACTTTATGATAATTCTTTCTGCTATTAAAGTTTCTATCAAAAAAAGTTCTTTATGAAAATTCTTTTTGCTTTTAATGATTAAAAATAAAAAGAGGCGCAATGCGCATTGATTTGCTTCAAGCCTTTCGGAATAGTGTAGACTGCACTGCACATAGCTCGATGCAGTCTACCTTATTCCTCAAGGTTTGAAGGTAAGCAACGTGAGCATTGTGCCTCTTCTTCATCGTCTCTGCACTCAGGGCTTATAAACCGCTCCTAGTGCCTCTCAGCTAGCGAGGTGGGACTAAAAAACTGCTTAGCTAGTAAGAAACTCTAGTACCGGTTCGTGCCACGAACAGGTACTAAAGGTGCTCGTGGGGCCACAGCCTCATTAGTACCGGTTCGTGGCACCAACAGGGACCAAAGGGTGGAATTGGTCCCGGTTCGTGCCACCAACCGGGACCAATGGCCTTGCACAGCGGCGTGGTGGTGAGTTTAGTCCCACCTCGCTAGCTAAGAGAGAGCCGCACATGTTTATAAGGTGCGGTGCGCCTGAGCTGTCGAGCTCCTCTCTAAAGCAGGCTTACGGGCCTAACCTCTCTGCACTCAGGGCTTATAAAGCATTTCAAATGAACTCTGAAAAGGTTGAAAGTTGGCATGGTATCATCATTTCATCCACATAGCATGTGCAAGAAAGTTGAGAGGGTTACGGCAAAAACTAGATGCACTTCTTGTACAAAACGGACAATGGTATCATACTCGTCTATTACAAAGTTGGCATGGTATCATCATAATAGTTGCGGGAGAAAGTCTTCACTTTTTCTTCGCTTGTGTCATTTGCTTATTGCGCCGTAACCATGGATAATCTTCATCGTTTATCAGGATGCTTGGGTCAGGCTTGACTTTGAAGGGAGGAATTTCATGAAACTTTTCATAATCTTCAGACATGTCTGTCTTGCCCTCCACTCCCACAATGTCCCTTTTTCCTGAAAGAACTATGTGCCGCTTTGGCTCATCGTATGATGTATTCGCTTCCTTATCTTTTTTTTTTCCTTGGTCTGGTAGACATGTCCTTCACATAGATAACCTGTGCCACATCATTGGCTAGGACGAACGGTTCGTCAGTGTACCCAAGATTGTTCAGATCCACTGTTGTCATTCCGTACTGTGGGTCTACCTGTACCCCGCCTCCTGACAGATTGACCCATTTGCACTTAAACAATGGGACCTTAAAATCATGTCCGTAGTCAAGTTCCCATATGTCCATTATGTAACCATAATATGTGTCCTTTCCCCTCTCGATTGCTGCATCAAAGCGGACACCGCTGTTTTGGTTGGTGCTCTTTTGATCTTGGGCGATCGTGTAAAATGTATTCCCATTTATCTCGTATCCTTTGTAAGTCAATACAGTCGAAGATGGTTCCCTGGACAACGAGTACAACTCATCACAAACAGTGGTGTCACCTCTGGGACGTGTTTCCAACCAACTGCTGAAAGTCCTGATGTGTTCACATGTAATCCAGTCGTCACACTGCCCCGGGTGTTTGGAGCGCAGACTGTTCTTGTGTTCATCGACATACGGGGTCACCAAGGTAGAGTTCTGTAGAACTGTGTAGTGTGCTTCAGACCAAGAATATCCGTCCCTGCATATTATTGAGTCCCCCCCTCCAAGCGTGCCTTTTCCAGTCAGTCTCCCCTCATACCGCGATTTAGGGAGACCTATCTTCTTAAGGCCAGGAATGAAGTCAACACAAAACCCAATGACATCCTCTGTTTGATGGCCCATGGAGATGCTTCCTTCTGGCCTAGCGCGGTTACGTACATATTTCTTTAGGACTCCCATGAACCTCTCAAAGGGGAACATATTGTGTAGAAATACGGGCCCCAGAATGACAATCTCGTCGACTAGATGAACTAGGACGTGCGTCATGATATTAAAGAAGGATGGTGGGAACACCAGCTCGAAACTGACAAGACATTGCGCCACATCACTCCTTAGCCTTGGTATGATTTCTGGATCGATCACCTTCTGAGAGATTGCATTGAGGAATGCACATAGCTTCACAATGGCTAATCGGACGTTTTCCAGTAGAAGCCCCCTCAATGCAACCGGAAGCAGTTGCGTCATAATCACGTGGCCGTCATGAGACTTTAGGTTCTGGAACTTTTTCTCTGGCATATTTATTATTCCCTTTATATTCGACGAGAAGCCAGTCGGGACCTTCATACTGAGCAGGCATTCAAAGAAGATTTATTTCTCTTCTTTCGTAAGAGTGTAGCTGGCAGGACCTTCATACTGCTTCGGAGGCATGCCGTCTTTTTCGTGCAAACGTTGCAGGTCCTCCCGTGCCTCAGGTGTATCTTTTGTCTTCCCATACACGCCCAAGAAGCCTAGCAGGTTCACGCAAAGGTTCTTCGTCACGTGCATCACGTCGATTGAAGAGCGGACCTCTAGCTCTTTCCAGTAGGGTAGGTCCCAAAATATAGATTTCTTCTTCCACATGGGTGCGTGTCCCTCAGCGTCATTCGGAACAGCTAGTCCGCCGGGACCCTTTCCAAAGATTACGTGTAAATCATTGACCATAGCAAGTACGTGATCACCGGTACGCATGGCGGGCTTCTTCCGGTGATCTGCCTCGCCTTTGAAATGCTTGCCTTTCTTTCGACATTGATGGTTGGTCGGAAGAAATCGACGATGGCCCAGGTACACATTCTTCCTGCTTTTGTCCAGGTATATACTTTCAGTGTCATCTAAACAGTGCGTGCATGCGCGGTATCCCTTGTTTGTCTGTCCTGAAAGGTTACTGAGAGCGGGCCAATCGTTGATGGTTACAAACAGCAACGCGTGCAGGTTAAATTCCTCCTGTTTGTGCTCATCCCACGTACGTACACCGTTTCCATTCCACAGCTGTAAAAGTTCTTCAACTAATGGCCTTAGGTACACATCAATGTCGTTGTCGGGTTGCTTAGGGCCTTGGATGAGAACTGGCATCATAATGAACTTCCGCTTCATGCACATCCAAGGAGGAAGGTTATACATACATAGAGTCACGGGCCAGGTGCTGTGATTGCTGCTCCGCTCCCCGAAAGGATTAATGCCATCCGCGCTTAAACCAAACCATATGTTCCTTGGGTCAGCTGCAAACTCAGCCCAGTACTTTCTCTCGATTTTTCTCCACTGCGACCCGTCAGCGGGTGCTCTCAACTTCCCGTCTTTCTTACGGTCCTCACTGTGCCATCGCATCAACTTGGCATGCTCTTCGTTTCTGAACAGATGTTTCAACCGTGGTATTATAGGAGCATACCACATCACCTTCGCAGGAACCCTCTTCCTGGGGGGCTCGCCGTCAACATCACCAGGGTCATCTCGTCTGATCTCATACCGCAATGCACCGCATACCGGGCATGCATTCAGATCCTTGTACGCACCGCGGTAGAGGATGCAGTCATTAGGGCATGCATGTATCTTCTGCACCTCCAATCCTAGAGGGCATACGACCTTCTTTGCTGCGTATGTACTGTCGGGCAATTCAATAGCTTCTCAAATCCTTTGTCAGGCACAGCATTCTCTGCCTTCCACTGCAGCAATTCCAGTACGGTACCGAGCTTTGTGTTGCCATCTTCGCAATTGGGGTACAACCCTTTTTTGTGATCCTCTAACATGCGATCGAACTTCAGCTTCTCCTTTTGACTTTCGCATTGCGTCCTTGCATCGACTATGACCCGGCGGAGATCATCATCATCGGGCACTGGTTCCTCTTGATCTTCAGCAGCTTCCCCCCTTGCGGCATAATTGGGCACATCGTCTGGTTCCTCTTGATCTTCAGCAGCTTCCCCCGTTGCAGCATCACTGTATTCAGGGGGCACATAGTTGTCATCGTCCTCTTCTTCTTCGCCGTCTTCCATCATAACCCCCATTTCTCCGTGCCTCGTCCAAATATTATAGTGTGGCATGAAACCCTTGTAAAGCAGGTGGGCATGAAGGATTTTCCGGTCAGAGTAAGACTTCGTATTCCCACATATAGGGCATGGACAACACATAAAACCATTCTGCTTGTTTGCCTCAGCCACTTCGAGAAAATCATGCACGCCCTTAATGTACTCGGAGGTGTGTCTATCACCGTACATCCATTGCCGGTTCATCTGCGTGCATTATATATAATTAAGTGTGTCAAAAACCATTACAGAAAATCATGAATAGATAATTAAGTGACCAAATTAATAGAAGTTCATCATCACATTACAACCAAAGTACATACATAGTTCTCATCTAACAACATATATATAGCTCTCCAGAGCATCTAATTAATTAAACCATACATTGAAACTATGTAAACCATTTCAATGCGAAAACAAATGCGACCATAATCGCAACCAAGGTAACAATTGATCCAACGGCATAATGATACCAAGCCTCGGTATGAATGGCATATTTTCTAATCTTTCTAATCTTCAAGCGCATTGCATCCATCTTGATCTTGTGATCATCGATGACATCCGAAAAATGCAACTCCAATATCATCTTCTCCTCCTCAAATTTTTTTATTTTTTCCTTCAAGTAATTGTTTTCTTCTTCAACTAAATTTAACCTCTCGACAATAGGGTCGGTTAGAATTTCCGGTTGAACCACCTCCTAGATAAATAAAATCTATATCACGCTGGTCGGTATATTTGTCATAAACAATAAATGAATCAAATAGTTATAAAAAGATAATATATACCACATCCGAATCATAGACAGGACGAGGGCCGACGGGGGCGGATACCAAAACCATCGCACTATGTAATAAGAAGGAATAAAATAGTAAGAAAATTAGACAAGTATCTATCTAAAGTAAGAATTTTTTTCTTTCAAAAAGAAGATAAGAACAAGAGGCTCACCACGGTGGTGCCGGCGACGAGATCGGCGCGGGCGGTCGACGGCGGTGAAGACGGGAATGGGACGTGACGGGCCGCTAAACCTAGACAAATCTCGAGGAAAATGGAGCTTTGAGGTCGAGCTTCGAGAGGACAAAGCTTAACTAGTGTGGCTCGGGCATTTCATCGAACACCTCATGTGCATAGGAGGTGAGCTAGAGCACCACAAAGCCCTCCCCTCGCCGGCCAGAGAAAAACAGAGCACTGGAGTGCTCTGCTCGTGGGCGGGGGGTATATATAGGCACCTCATTGGTCCCGGTTCGTGGCATGAACCGGTACTAAATCCGGGCCTTCTGTCGCGGTTCATGCCAAGAACCGGGACAAATGGTTGTGGGCCAGGAGCGAGGACCATTAGTCCCGGTTCGTGGCTCGAACCGGGACAAATGGTTCCATACGAACCGGGACCAATGCCCACGAGGCCCCGGCCGGCCCCCCGGGCTCACGAACCGGGACGAATGCCCCCATAGGTCCCGGTTCGTGACTGAACCGGGGCTAATGTGAAAACTGCCCTGTGACCTATGCCCTGTTTTCTACTAGTGAAAGATTGACTTCTTCTCTTATTAGAAATGCACTACGGTTATTTAGATGCTTACTTACAAAGTGCCCGGTGAGCTCATTGATGAGTAAGTCCGAATGAGCGAGTCCACGTGCCTAGACTCCATGTACAAGTTCTGCAAGGTTGTGGTATCAGTGTTTGGCCTAGAGTACTTGATAGAGCCAACTGATGCAGATACAACCCGGTTGTTGGCGATCAATGCGAGTAGGGGCTTTCCAGGGATGCTTGGTAGCATAGATTGTATGCATTGAGAGTGGAAGAACCGCCCTTCTGCTTGGCAGGGGCAGTATATGGGCCATGTTAAAGCTTGCACTGTTATACTCGAGGCTATGGCTTCACTAGATCTCTGGATTTGACACTCTTTCTTCGGCTTGGCTGGATCTCACAACGACATCAACGTGCTTCAGCGCTCTCCGTGGCAAGGCTTGCAGAAGGCAACTGCCCAGCGGTCAGTGTTGAGATCAATGGCCACCACTACAACAAAGGATACTACCTAGCTGACGATATCTATCCTTAGTGGACTACTCTTGGAAAGACAATCCCCAACCCTGTAGGAGAGAAGAGGAAGAGATTTGACCAAGAACAAGAGAATCCTAGGAAGGATGTGGAGTGTGCCTTTGGTGTTCTTCAATCTCGATGGGGCATCGTTCGGTATCCTGCTAGAAATTGGAGAACCAAGAAATTGTGGGAGGTGATTATTGCTTGTGTGATCATGCACAACATGATCATAGAGGATGAGCGTCCGGATGATATCTATGACCAAGGGTTTGAATTTCAAGGTGGCAATGTTGTGCCTGAGCATGAAGGAGTGGCAACGTTTGCACACTTCAGCAAATTTCATCATCAAATGTATGATTAGGAAACTCACATTAAACTGCAAGATGATTTGGTGAGCATATGTGAGCTCATGTTGGCAATCAGTAGATGTGCCGGTTATTTTTTCAATCAAATGTACTTGAGACAATTTAAATCTTATTTGGCTTGTAAACTACTCCCTCCGTCCCATAATGTAAGATGTTTTTTGACTCTAGTGTAGTGTCAAAAAATGTCTTATATTATGAGAAGGAGTGAGTATGAGATATTTGTAGTTTGTTTGAATTATGTGAACTTTGATACAACCCCATGTAATTTAAATACCAATATTGTTGTTTCGCCTGAAGTTGGTGTTGTCCGAAAATACACTGCATATACACTGGAGCAACCACGCCTATGTTCCGGAGATGAACAACCACTTGTAGAAGTTAAGTTAATGCACGATGATGTGTTGCAGTGCATAGGAAAAGATGATAGACATGTTCAAATTGAGACGATAATTGCTACTGGGATGGACGTGCATGCATCTGACGGAAATCAGGAAAAAGAATATTCTAATTATTTTGGTAAGCCACGTTTTGAAGGGGGGTTCAAGGAGTCTAGGTTTGATCTTGTGTGTTTGCTTGCCAAGGTTACTTGCTCCGTCAGGATTATTAAAACAAGAAGATTATTGATGTTTCTTTTCCTGCCCAGCAAGGAAAAGATCAACGTGAGGATTCTGTTTAGGAAACGATTCAGCTCGAAGGATGTTGGGTGGGGCCCACCAGCACTAGTGCAACGCATGCCTCAAACTAGTAGTTTTTGTTTTCCTATAGATAGATCTAGTCGGTTTATCTTATGCCCAGGTGTTACCTTTTATTTAAAGTACGTACCAAGTACTTGCTTTCCAAGCTAGTTATGATGTGTGGCTATTATATAAAGCCAATTGAGTCATTTGTAAAGGGGGTTATATTTTGATAATAAACACGATTTTAGGGTAAATACCCATATCGAGTTTTGGGGGAAGCTGTCTAAAAATCCCTAAGTTTTGGAGGAACCTTTAGAACACCTCTGTGTTGCGATTTCTTTGTGAGGAAATTGTTTTGCGCGTGAGTACTGTCGTTGAGATTGGTTTTCTCGTGCTGGGCCGCAAGGTTCAAACCCTCTACTTCGTGTACATCGCGTGCGCAGGCGAGAGGTTGCTACTGCTGGTGGTGGAGTGTCGTGAAAGGTCGGGCCGCAACAACAGATCGGATCTTGCCACGAGGTTCGGTCTACATCAGGTGGTATTCAGAGCAAGATTGTTCACGGCACTGTGCAGAAGATGACTAGGTTATCGTGGAAGCTAAGCTATGGATTTCAGTTGGAGGAGGAAGGCCGATGGGATGGGCTTTTTCATACTCGTGTTGTGGTACAAGAGAGATCATGTGCTATGACAATCGACCACATGAGTTTGATTAATGCCGCAAGCAACGAGATGGTGGAGAAGTTGGAACTATCGATGACACCACGTCCACAACCATACTCGTTCCGTTGGGGTCATGAAGAGCTCACGGTCACGCACCAGACCAAGGTATCATTTTTGTTGGGAATTTTTTTTTGTGAAGTTTTGTGTGACGTTATTCCGGTACCGATGATTTCGTGTCACTTGTTGTTGGGCGAGCCATGGTATAAAGAGCATGATGTTGCATATGATTGCCAAACACATAAATATACTGTCAAGAAGGGTAAGAAGTCTGACCTCGTGCCCATGGGTGAGGATCGTTTTGTTGCTTGGAGGAGCGACCATCAGAAAAAGATAAAAGAAGGTGAAGATGCAAAAAAGAACATGGTCGAAGCTACTGAAATTTCCGTGATCACCATTCAATCCATAGATGAAAAGATTGCTCAAGAGATTCAGTTGAAACCGAGGACGGTTTCCATTCAAGGGGGGGAGGATGATACGATCGCATGTAATTTAAATACCAATATTGTTGTTTCGCCTGAAGTTGGTGTTGTCTGAAAATACACTGCATATACACTGGAGCAACCACGCCTAAGTTCCGGAGATGAACAACCACTTGTAGAAGTTAAGTTAATGCACGATGATGTGTTGCAGTGCATAGGAAAAGATGAGAGACATGTTCAAATTGAGATGATAATTGCTACTGGGATGGACGTGCATGCATCTGACGGAAAACAGGAAAAAGAATATTCTAATTATTTTGGTAAACCACGTTTTGAAGGGGGGTTGAAGGAGTCTAGGTTTGATCTTGTGTGTTTGCTTGCCAAGGTTACTTGCTCCATCAGGATTATTAAAACAAGAAGATTATTGATGTTTCTTTTCCTGCCCAGCAAGGAGAAGATCAACGTGAGGATTCTGTTTAGGAAACGATTCACCTTGAAGGATGTTGGGTGGGGCCCACCAGCACTAGTGCAACGCATGCCTCAAACTAGTAGTTTTTGTTTTCCTATAGATAGATCTAGTCGGTTTATCTTATGCCCAGGTGTTACCTTTTATTTAAAGTACGTACCAAGTGCTTGCTTTCCAAGCTAGTTATGATGTGTGGCTATTATATAAAGCCAATTGAGTCATTTGTAAAGGAGGTTATATTTTGATAATAAACACGATTTTAGGGTAAATACCCGTATCGAGGTTTGGAGGAAGCTGTCTAAAATCCCTAAGTTTTGGAGGAACCTTTAGAAAACCTCTGTGTTGCGATTTCTTTGTGAGGAAATTGTTTTGCGTGTGAGTACTGTCGTTGAGATTGGTTTTCTCGTGCTGGGCCGCAAGGTTCAAACCCTCTACTTCGTGTACATCGCGTGCGCGGGCGAGAGGTTACTACTGCTGGTGGTGGAGTGTCGTGAAAGGTCGGGCCGCAACAACAGATCGGATCTCGCCACGAGGTTTTGTCTACATAAGGTGGTATTCAGAGCAAGATTGTTCACGGCACTGTGCAGAAGATGACTAGGTTATCGTGGAAGGTAAGCTATGGATTTCAGTTGGAGGAGGAAGGCCGATGGGATGGACTTTTTCATACTCGTGTTGTGGTACAAGAGAGATCATGTGCTATGACAATCGACCACATGAGTTTGATTAATGCCGCAAGTAACGAGATGGTGGAGAGGTTGGAACTACCGATGACACCACGTCCACAACCATACTCGTTCCGTTGGGGTCATGAAGAGCTCACGGTCACGCACCAGACCAAGGTATCGTTTTTGTTGGGAAAATATTTTTGTGAAGTTTTGTGTGACGTTATTCCGGTACCGATGATTTCGTGTCACTTGTTGTTGGGCGAGCCATGGTATAAAGAGCATGATGTTGCATATGATTGCCAAACACATAAATATACTTTCAAGAAGGGTAAGAAGTGTGACCTCGTGCCCATGGGTAAGGATTGTTTTGTTGCTTGAAGGAGCGACCATCAAAAAAATATAAAATAAGGTGAAGATGCAAAAAAGAACATGGTCGAAGCTACTGAAATTTCTGTGATCACCGTTAAATCCATAGATGAAAAGATTGCTCAAGAGATTCAGTTGAAACCGAGGACGGTTTCCATTCAAGGGGGAGAGGATGATACGACCGCATGTAATTTAAATACCAATATTTTTGTTTCGCCTGAAGTTGGTGTTGTCCGAAAATACACTGCATATACACTAGAGCAACCACGCCTAAGTTCCGGAGATGAACAACCACTTGTAGAAGTTAAGTTAATGCACGATGATGTGTTGCAGTGCATAGGAAAATATGAGAGACATGTTCAAATTGAGATGATAATTGCTACTGGGATGGTCGTGAAGGAAATATGCCATAGAGGCTATAATAAAGTTATTAGTTATTTCCTTATATTATGATAAATGTTTATTATTAATGCTAGAATTGTATTAACCGGAAACATGATACATGTGTGAATACATAAACAAACAGAGTGTCACTACTATGCCTCTACTTGACTAGCTCGTTGATCAAAGATGGTTAAGTTTCCTAGCCATTGACATGGGTTGTCATTTGATTAACGGGATCACATCATTAGGTGAATGATGTGATTGACTTGACCCATTCCGTTAGCTCAGCACTCGATCGTTTAGTATGTTGCTATTGCTTTCTTCATGACTTATACATGTTCCTATGACTATGAGATTATGCAACTCCCGTTTACCGGAGGAACACCTTGTGTGCTCCCAAACATCACAACGTAACTGGGTGATTATAAAGGTGCTCTACAGGTGTCTCCGAAGGTAATTGTTGGGTTGGCGTATTTCGAGATTAGGATTTGTCACTCCGATTGTCGGAGAGGTATCTCTGGGCCCACTCGGTAATGCACATCACTTAAGCCTTGCAAGCATTGCAACTAATGAGTTAGTTGCGGGATGATGTATTACAGAACAAGTAAGAGACTTGCCGGTAACGAGATTGAACTAGGTATTGAGATACCGACGATCGAATCTCGGGCAAGTAACATACCGATGACAAAGGGAACAACGTATGTTGTTATGCGGTCTGACCGATAAAGATCTTCGTAGAATATGAAGGAGCCAATATGAGCGTCGAGGTTCCGCTATTGGTAATTGACCGGAGACGTGTCTCGGTCATGTCTACATAGTTCTCGAACCCGTAGGGTCCGCACGCTTAACGTTTCGATGACAGTTATATTATGAGTTTATATGTTTTGATGTACCGAAGGTTGTTCAGAGTCCCGGATGTGATCACGGACATGACGAGGAGTCTCGAAATGGTCAAGACATGAGATTGATATATTGGAAGCCTATATTTGGATATCGGAAGTGTTCCGGGTGAAATCGGGATTTTACCGGAGTTCCGGAGGGGTTACCGGAACCCCCCGGGGGTTAATGGGCCATAGTGGGCCTTAGTGGAGAAGAGGAGAAGCGGCCAGGGCAAGGGCCGCGCGCCCCTTCCCCCTAGTCCGAATAGGACAAGGAGAGGGGGCGGCGCCCCCCTTTCCTTCTTCTCCTCCCCCTCTTTCCCCCTCCACTCCTAATCCAACAAGGAAAAGGGAGGGAGTCCTACTCCCGGTGGGAGTAGGACTCCTCCTGGCGCACCCCCTCCTAGCCGGCTGCACCTCCCCCCTTGCTCCTTTATATACGGAGGCAGGGGGCACCCTAGAGACACAACAATTGATCGTTTGATCTTTTAGCCGTGTGCGGTGCCCCCCTTCACCATAGTCCACCTCGATAATACTGTCGCGGTGCTTAGGGGAAGCCCTGCATCGGTAGAACATTGTCATCGTCACCACGCCGTCGTGCTGACGAAACTCTCCCTCAACACTCGGCTGGATCGGAGTTCGAGGGACGTCATCGGGCTGAACGTGTGCTGAACTGGGAGGTGCCGTGCGTTCGGTACTTGATCGGTCGGATCGTGAAGATGTACGACTACATCAACCGCGTTGTGCTAACGCTTCCACTTTCGGTCTACGAGGGTACATGGACAACACTCTCCCCTCTCGTTGCTATGCATCACCATGATCTTGCGTGTGCGTAGGAATTTTTTTGAAATTACTACGTTCCCCAACAGTGGCATCCGAGCCTGGTTTTATGCGTAGATGTCATATGCACGAGTAGAACACAAGTGAGTTGTGGGCGATATAAGTCATACTGCTTACCAGCATGTCATACTTTGGTTCGGCGGTATTGTTGGATGAAGCGGCCCGGACCGACATTACGGGTATGCTTACGCGAGACTGGTTCTACCGACGTGCTTTGCACACAGGTGGCTGGCGGGTGTCAGTTTCTCCAACTTTAGTTGAACCGAGTGTGGCTACGCCCGGTCCTTGCGAAGGCTAAAACAACACCAACTTGACAAACTATCGTTTTGGTTGTGATGCGTAGGTAAGAACGGTTCTTGCTAAGCCCGTAGCAGCCACGTAAAACTTGCAACAACAAAGTAGAGGACGTCTAACTTGTTTTTGCAGGGCATGTTGTGATGTGATATGGTCAAGACATGATGCTAAATTTTATTGTATGAGATGATCATGTTTTGTAACCGAGTTATCGGCAACTGGCAGGAGCCATATGGTTGTCGCTTTATTGTATGCAATGCAATCGCCCTGTAATGCTTTACTTTATCACTAAGCGGTAGCGATAGTCGTAGAAGTATAAGATTGGCGAGACGACAACGATGCTACGATGGAGATCAAGGTGTCGCTGTTGTGGAACGTAGTAATTTCAAAATTTTCCTACGCACATGCAAGATCATGGTGATGCATAGCAACGAGAGGGGAGAGTGTTGTCCACGTACCCTCGTAGACCGGCAGCGGAAGCGTTATCACAACGCGGTTGATGTAGTCGTACGTCTTCACGATCCGACCGATCAAGTACCGAACGCACGGCACCTCCGAGTTCTACACACGTTCAGCTCGATGACGTCCCTCGAACTCCGATCCAGCCGAGTGTTGAGGGAGAGTTTCTTCAGCACGACGGCGTGGTGACGATGATGATGTTCCACCGGCGCAGGGCTTCGCCTAAGCTCCGCAACGGTATTACCGAGGTGTAATATGGTGGAGGGGGGCACCGCACACGGCTAAGAGATCTCAAGGATCAATTGTTGTGTCTCTGGGGTGCCCCCTGCCCCCGTATATAAAGGAGCAAGGGAGGAGGAGGCCGGCCCTAGGAGGGGGCGCACCAAGTGTGGAGTCCTACTAGGACTCCCTAGTCCTAGTAGGATTCCACCTCCCATATGGAATAGGAAAAGAGGAAGGGAAAAAGAGAAGGAAGGAAGGGGGCGCCCCCCTTCCCTAGTCCAATTCGGACCAGACCAAGGGGAGGGGTGCGGCCACCCTTGAGGCCCTTTTTCTTCTTTCCCGTATGGCCCAATAAGGCCCAATACGTATTCCCGTAACTCTTCGGTACTCCGAAAAATACCCGAATCACTCGGAACCTTTCCGAAGTCCGAATATAGTCATCCAATATATCGATCTTTACGTCTCGACCATTTCGAGACTCCTCGTCATGTCCCCGATCTCATCCGGGACTCCGAACTCCTTCGGTACATCAACATACATAAACTCATAATAAAACTGTCATCGTAACTTTAAGCGTGCGGACCCTACGGGTTCGAGAACTATGTAGACATGACCGAGACACGTCTCCGGTCAATAACCAATAGCGGGACCTGGATGCCCATATTGGCTCCCACATATTCTACGAAGATCTTTATCGGTCAGACCGCATAACAACATACGTTGTTTCCTTTGTCATCAGTATGTTACTTGCCCGAGATTCGATCGTCGGTATCTCGATACCTAGTTCAATCTCGTTACCGGCAAGTCTCTTTACTCGTTCCGTAACACATCATCCCGCAACTAACTTATTAGTCACAATGCTTGCAAGGCTTATAGTGATGTGCATTACCGAGTGGGCCCAGAGATACCTCTCCGACAATCGGAGTGACAAATCCTAATCTCGAAATACGCCAACCCAACAATTACCTTTGGAGACACCTGTAGAGCACCTTTATAATCACCCATTTACGTTGTGACGTTTGGTAGCACACAAAGTGTTCCTCCGGTAAACGGGAGTTGCATAATCTCATAGTCATAGGAACATGTATAAGTCATGAAGAAAGCAATAGCAACATACTAAACGATCGGGTGCTAAGCTAACGGAATGGGTCAAGTCAATCACGTCATTCTCCTAATGAGGTGATCTCGTTAATCAAATGACAACTCATGTCTATGGCTAGGAAACATAACCATCTTTGATTAACGAGCTAGTCAAGTAGAGGCATACTAGTGACACTCTGTTTGTCTATGTATTCACACATGTATTATGTTTCCGGTTAATACAATTCTAGCATGAATAATAAACATTTATCATGATATAAGGAAATAAATAATACTTTATTATTGCCTCTAGGGCATATTTCCTTCAGTCGCGCCGGTGACGATGGTGATCATGACGGTGCTTCAAAGATGGAGATCACAAGCATAAGATGATGATGGCCATATCATATCACTTATATTGATTGCATGTGATGTTTATCTTTTATGCATCTTATCTTGCTTTGATTGACGGTAGCATTATAAGATGATCTCTCACTAAATTTCAAGATAAAAGTGTTCCGCCTGAGTATGCACCGTTGCCAAAGTTCGTCGTGCCCAGACACCACGTGATGATTGGGTGTGATAAGCTCTACGTCCATCTACAACGGGTGCAAGACAGTTTTGCACATGCGGAATACTCAGGTTAAACTTGACGAGCCTAGCATATGCAGATATGGCCTCGGAACACTGAGACCGAAAGGTCGAGCGTGAATCATATAGTAGATATGATCAACATAGTGATGTTCACCATTGAAAGCTAATCCATTTCACGTGATGATCGGTTATGGTTTAGTTGATTTGGATCACGTGATCACTTAGAGGATTAGAGAGATGTCTATCTAAGTGGGAGTTCTTAAGTAATATGATTAATTGAACTTAAATTTATCATGAACTTAGTACCTGATAGTATCTTGCTTGTCTATGTTGATTGTAGATAGATGGCCCGTGCTGTTGTTCCGTTGAATTTTAATGCGTTCCTTGAGAAAGCAAAGTTGAAATATGATGGTAGCAATTACATGGACTGGGTCCGTAACTTGAGGATTATCCTCATTGCTGCACAGAAGAATTACGTCCTGGAAGCACCGCTGGGTGCGAGGCCTGCTGCAGATGCAACTGACGACGTTAAGAACGTCTGGCAAAGCAAAGCTGTTGACTACTCGATAGTTCAGTGTGCCATGCTTTACGGCTTAGAACCGGGACTTCAACGACGTTTTGAACGTCATGGAGCATATGAGATGTTCCAGGAGTTGAAGTTAATATTTCAAGCAAATGCCCGGATTGAGAGATAGGAAGTCTCCAATAAGTTCTACAGCTGCAAGATGGAGGAGAATAGTTCTGTCAGTGAGCATATACTCAGAATGTCTGGATATAACAATCACTTGATTCAACTGGGAGTTAATCTTCCGGATGATAGTGTCATTGACAGAATTCTTCAATCACTGCCACCAAGCTACAAGAGCTTCATGATGAACTATAACGTGCAAGGGATGGATAAGACGATTCCCGAGCTCTTCGCAATGATAAAGGCTGCGGAGGTAGAAATCAAGAAGGAGCATCAAGTGTTGATGGTCAATAAGACCACCAGTTTCAAGAAAAAGGGTAAAGGGAAGAAGAAGTGGAACTTCAAGAAGAACATCAAACAAGTTGCTGCTCAAGAGAAGAAACCCAAGTCCGGACCTAAGCCTGAGACTGAGTGCTTCTACTGCAAACAGACTGGTCACTGGAAGCGGAACTGCCCCAAGTATTTGGCGGATAAGAAGGATGGCAAGGTGAACAAAGGTATATGATATACATGTTATTGATGTGTACCTTACCAGAGCTCGCAGTAGCACCTGGGTATTTGATACTGGTTCTGTTGCTAATATTTGCAACTCAAAACAGGGACTACGGATTAAGTGAACACTGGCTAAGGACGAGGTGACGATACGCGTGGGAAACGGTTCCAAAGTCGATGTAATCGCCGTCGGCACGCTACCTCTACATCTACCTTCGGGATTAGTATTAGACCTAAATAACTGTTATTTGGTGCCAGCGTTGAGCATGAACATTATATCTGGATCTTGTTTGATGCGAGACGGTTATTCATTTAAATCAGAGAATAATGGTTGTTCTATTTATATGAGTAATGTCTTTTATGGTCATGCACCCTTAAAGAGTGGTCTATTTTTGATGAATCTCGATAGTAGTGATACAGATATTCATAATGTTGAAGCCAAAAGATGCAGAGTTGATAATGATAGTGCAACTTATTTGTGGCACTGCCGTTTAGGTCATATCGGTATAAAGCGCATGAAGAAACTCCATACTGATGGACTTTTGGAACCACTTGATTATGAATCACTTGGTACTTGCGAACCGTGCCTCATTGGCAAGATGACTAAAACGCCGTTCTCCGGTACTATGGAGAGAGCAACAGATTTGTTGGAAATCATACATACAGATGTATGTGGTCCGATGAATGTTGAGGCTCGTGGCGGATATCGTTATTTTCTCACCTTCAGAGATGATTTAAGCAGATATGGGTATATCTACTTAATGATACATAAGTCTGAAACGTTTGAAAAGTTCAAAGAATTTCAGAGTGAAGTTGAAAATCATCGTAACAAGAAAATAAAGTTTCTACGATCAGATCGTGGAGGAGAATATTTAAGTTATGAGTTTGGTCTACATTTGAAACAATGCGGAATAGTTTCGCAACTCACGCCACCCGGAACACCACAGCGTAATGGTGTGTCCGAACGTCGTAATCGTACTTTACTAGATATGGTGCGATCTATGATGTCTCTTACTGATTTACCGCTATTGTTTTGGAGTTATGCTTTAGAGACGGCTGCATTCACGTTAAATAGGGCACCATCGAAATCCGTTGAGACGACGCCTTATGAACTGTAACATCCCAAATTTTCAATTTGGAATGTTATACATAGATCATCATTTTCATATCATGTTTTGTTGCATTTTGACAAATCCTCGATAAATCCTAAGCAACTCAAGGACCCTCGGAGAGAGTAGGGGATTTTCTCGAATTTTCTTATTTGATTTTTCAAACGAGGATTGGGATTTTTAATTATTTTTCTCTCCGGAAAAATATTCCAATTTATAAATAAGCGAGAGGAGAAAATATGACTTCTCCAAAAACATTGAAATACTGGAGGAAAAATGTTAAAAACATTATTTGGAATTTATTGGATTTTATTTGCAATTTTTATTGCATTTAAAAATATGCATGTTTTCAAAATATTTATTTTTGATTTTAAAAAATGTTCACCCTATTCTAGATTTTCTAACTAGACGGGGAAGATTTATTTCATATTTTTCTGATTTTTATTTATTTTTCTACGCAATATTTTCTGCGGAACATATTTTAAAAACAAAAAACGCGCCGCACCGACTGGGCCGAGCCCAGCCGACGGCCCACCCCGCCGCGACCTCTCCTTCTTCCCCACGACGCCGCCGGAGTCCAGCCTCGCCACGGGAGCCGCCGCCGCCTCGGGTGCCCCCTTCCCCAAGCCCCCTAGCACCCCCCCTCCGTTTTTC
Source organism: Aegilops tauschii subsp. strangulata (assembly GCF_002575655.3). Lineage (NCBI taxonomy): Eukaryota > Viridiplantae > Streptophyta > Magnoliopsida > Poales > Poaceae > Aegilops > Aegilops tauschii. The sequence continues at coordinate 451,910,067 of NC_053039.3, read as the reverse complement.
GCCACATCGCCGCCGGAGGAGCCGCTCGCCGCCGCCGCATCTAGCCCCGCCGCTGCCGCCGCTTTTGCCTCGCCGCCCGTCGCCGGAGCCCGCCCCCTCGCCGCCGGAGCCGCCCCCCCCCCCCCCCGAGCCCGCACCCCCGCCGCCCCTCGCGCCGAGCCCGAGCCCCGCCGGAGCCCCTCGCCGGAGAAGCCCGACGAGGTACTGCCCGTTCGTGTTGACCGGTTTTTTTTAAAAAAAAACTTTTGTTTAAAAAAAACCCTAGATCGGTTTTTTTCGGTTTTATTATTTTGCGAGCGTTCACCGAACCGTTCATTTTAACGAACGCGTTCGTCGGTTTTTCTCTGTTAACGAACGTCCGTTATTTAACCGTTCGTCCGTTTTTCTTTTTCGTCGGACTTTCTCGTTATTTTTCTCAGATTCGATTTCTGATCGAAACTTCGAATCTGTTTAACTTTTCGCTCGTTTATCGGAATCAAGTGATTCAAGCGCCTAGAGTTTCGTCTCGAAATTCTCTTTCCGTTTAACCTACTCAAACAAGTTTTTGCTACAGTAAAATTTGACCTAGATCCAGATTAGCAAACGAAGTTTATTTCTTTCGTCGTTTGAATTTCGTTGCTTCTTTCGAGTTGATTCTTTTTGCAAACCGGAGTTTTTAAGTTGAACTTTCTGGTTGGATCTTTCTTTCGAGTTTTACCTGTGCATTAGATGAGTACTGATTGTATGCTTGTTTGTTTGCGATAGAGTACCCGGAGTGTGCCGCTTGTTACTTCGACTCGCTAGGTTTTGCGGATCATCAGCAAGGCAAGTAACACTTTGATCATACCCCGTTCATACCCAGTTTTATTGCATTAGATCTATTCCCTCAAACACATTGCATGATTAGGATCTAATTAAACTGTGGGTATTGGGAAGTAGTTGAGGTAGTACCTATTACCTGTTCTTTGTCAAACCCTTGGGAGTTACTTCTACGTTGCTTTTATTATTGCCATGCTATGCTCGTAGACGTGGATTGGGTTTGAGAGATATTCATGATAGATGTGAGTGTTTAATAATGGTTCAACTTAAGGTGGCAACTAAAACTCACATCTGGGTGGATTGTGGCACCTGGAGAACCCAGTGTTGTCTGTTTGTATAAGGTCCGCCACCCAGGCTCAAAGGGATCATAAGATTGTTCATGCTAGAAACTTCCGTGTGCAGCCGCAAGCTATTATGGGCTCTAGCATAGCTGAGTAGGTTACAGGATCTCTTGAAGAGGTGGACTAGCAGATGTAGGGAAAAGTGCACAAACCTCTGCAGAGTGTACAAACTGATCATGATTAGCCGTGTCCCCGGTTATGGACAACTTGAGTATCTAGTACCTGGATTATCATTTGAATCTCATCACCGTGATACTTATAATTAATTTTGTTGGGTTAATGATGTTACTTAATTGGGATTGAGTTGGAGGTACCTTCTCAATGTTTCAACCACCATGATAGTTAAATAAAATTTATTCCTTTGTAGTAGGATAAAATTGGCTTTTCGCAAAACAGTAACCATAGAGCCTTTCCACCAGCCATATATGCATATAGTATAGCATTATTATTGTTCATTGCTCTCTATGTGTTGCTTTGCCAGCATATTCTATGTGCTGACCCGTTTTCGGGCTGCAACGTTTCATGTTGCAGACTTTTCAGACGACGAGTAAGGTGCCTTAGGTCGTGGTCTTATACTCAGTGATGCCGCTGGAGTTGATGGTCTCACTTATCTTCCAAGTCTTCCGCTGTTATCGTTATTAGATGGCCTTAAGCCATGTTTATACTTATTCTCTTCGGAGATATTCGATGTAATAAGTGTGTGATTGCTACTCTGTTATAAATCCTCCATTTGTACTGTGCGTGTCAGCATTACTGATCCAGGGATGACACTGGTGCACAGCAGCACAGGCCATTTGAGGTCTGGTCTCTACAAAGTTGGTATCAGAGCACACGCTGACTATAGGACACGACCACTAAGCTTAAGCCCTAGAAAACTTCTCTCTTCTCATTTCTGACCCCTCTCCACTTTCTACTCTTTTAGGAATGGCGAATGCAAGGAGCAAGTTCATGCAACCAGATGAAGACACGCCATTTGGACGACATTTGAAGGAAGTCACCAAGTACTTGAACATAGGAATACCAAGCATCACCGGAACCTACAACGCTATATTACCTGAAGAGGAGAGCTGGAAGATTCAAGTTATCATTCCAGGAAGGACGTTTGCGCCAATTACGAAACCCATGAGATTGGTTTTCGAAGCACCAACTTGGAGTTTAGGGAAGAGCCTGGCCGCACACATCGCCATGGGATGCATCGGAGAAGTCTATCACCAGGAGCTTAAGGATACAATTTACCAGATTTGTGGACGTCAAGACGCGCAATGGGAGATGATCAAGACCAAGAAGGATGGATCAATTGCAGCTTTCATCCAGGAGCAGAACCAACATATTCGACGCCAGGAGAACCAGATATGCACGGACAAGGAAGAACTGAAGAAGGCATTCACGAAGATCAAGGAACTCCAAGAAGAACTCAAGACTACACGCGAAGATTATCTGGAGGAAATCAACGCACTAGTCGGGAAGATTGACGACCTGGAGAATAAGATTGGATCATTCGTGGGAAATCCAGTGCCAAAAGAAAAAGTCGACGAATGCACTTGTCCGGATAACTACATCATCATCGACGACACCGACTCGGAACCAAGTGAAAACCAATGGATTGATGAAGCTGGAGCAGACATCATGGAGTCTTCAACGGATCAGAATTTTTAGTAGACTACCATATCAGTAGTAGTTTTCCCCCATTTAGTAGTATAGTTCAAGCACTTTGTAACGCTAGTTAGATCGATTGTTTTGCCTTGTTTGGATTGATTGAGTGATATTGATTGAATTTGTCTCATGAGCATGGGTAGTGTTTTCTCTCTAGACCTCATTCTATTCTTAATTCTCATCTTTTCTAAACCTATCAGATGCCTCCGAGACGCGACACCGGATTTGTTTTCCCGCCAGAGATCACCCAGTTGATTCAGCAACAGAATGCCCTGATGCAAGTGTTAGTTCAGAACCAAGGCAACAACAACAACAACAACTCACCGCCACCACCACCTGTTGATCACTTAGCCCGTTTCTTAAGGCTAAACCCGCCGGTGTTTTCAAGTAGCACCGAGCCGATTGTTGCAGATGATTGGCTCCACAAAGTTGGAAGGGAGTTGACCACTGCAGGATGCACAGATGCGGAAAGAGTGCGTTTTGCCGCACATCAGCTTGATGGACCCGCAGCATCATGGTGGGAGAATTATACAGCCACGCACCCTATTGACACTGTCACATGGGACCAGTTTCAGCAAGCTTTCCGTACAGCTCATGTTTCAGCAGGAGCTATGGCTATGAAGAAGCGTGAGTTTCGCAACCTACGCCAAGGAGGACGCACCGTAGGCCAGTATGTGGAGGATTTCAGTAAGTTAGCACGTTATGCACCAGATGACGTTGCTACAGATGCAGCCAAGCAGGAGAAATTTCTGGAAGGATTGAATGATGAGCTGAGTATGCAGTTGATGGTAGCAACTTTCAACAACTACCAGGAGCTGGTAGATAGAGCTCTCATGATTGAAGGGAAGCAACAGCAGATTGAAAACCGCAAGAGGAAGTATGGACAAGGGAAGTACAATTCTGGAGCCCAGCAGAAGCCACGATTTACCCCGAAGCCGGGAGGACAGTTTCAGCATACCCATGGAGGTAGTTCGCACAACCATAATGGCTCCAAGAATGGTAATGGGAATGGAGGAGGAAACGGACAGAACCGCACCAACCCATCTACCCCAACCAAGAGAGATCTAAGTCACATTACTTGTTTCAAGTGCCAAAAGACGGGACATTATGCAACTGATTGTCCCGAAGCCCAAAATGGAAATGGCAATGGAAGCTCCGGGAAGAAGCCGAACCCGTTCAACAAAGGACATGTGAACCACGTGAGCGTGGAGGAAATTGAAGCTCAGCCTGATGCAGTAATAGGTAAGTTTTTGGTTAAGTCATTTACTGCAACTGTTCTTTTCGATACTGGTGCATCACATTCATACATATCAAGGGGATTCGTAAACAAGTTTAAGATGTCCACCCAAGTTCTCAAAAGCCCCATGTTAGTAACCTCGCCAGGAGCAGAGTATATGGCCACCCAAGGATGTTTTAAGATACCGTTGGCCATTGGAAGGCATATTTTCCCCTCAGACCTCATTGTTTTGGAATCGCAAGGTTTGGATGTGATTTTGGGAATGGATTGTCTATCGTTGTATGGAGGAAACATCGATTGTGCCAGCAAGACTATTTTGCTTACCACCCCGGAAGGAAGGAGGATCAAGTATGTATCCAGGCATATGCCGAAGAGGACTCAAGTGAATTCCTTATCAGGAGTTGTACAAGAGGAAGTACCAGTGGTGAAGGATTATCCGGATGTATTTCCAGAAGAGTTGCCAGGCATGCCACCGGATAGAGACATTGAGTTCTTGATTGAACTTTTGCCAGGCACAGGGCCAATATCTAAGAGACCGTACAGGATGCCCGCAAAGGATTTGGAGGAAATTAAGAAGCAGATCAAGGAGTTACTGGATAAAGGCTATATTCGCCCAAGTTCGTCACCTTGGGGATCACCAGTACTTCTAGTGGAGAAGAAAGATGGATCACTAAGGATGGTTGTGGATTACCGAGGATTGAATGAAGTGACCATCAAAAACAAGTACCCATTGCCGATGATCAATGATTTGTTTGACCGCCTGCAAGGAGCTAAAGTATTTTCCAAGATCGATCTACGATCAGGATACCATCAGTTAAAGATTCGAGAGCAGGATATACCCAAGACGGCATTTACCACCAGATATGGATTGTATGAGCATACTGTTATGTCATTTGGACTGACTAACGCACCGGCCTATTTCATGAACCTGATGAACAAAGTGTTTATGGAGTTTTTGGATAAGTTCATCGTGGTGTTCATTGATGATATCTTAATATTTTCCAAGAATGAAGAAGAGCATGAGGAGCATTTACGATTGGTACTTGAGAAGCTCAGAGAACATCAGTTATATGCCAAGTTCAGCAAATGTGAGTTTTGGTTGAAGGAAGTTGGATTCCTTGGACATGTTATTTCTGGAGATGGAATAGCAGTAGACCCTGCCAAGGTTGACACAGTGACCAGTTGGGAATCACCCACTACAGTTGGAGAAATCCGGAGTTTTCTTGGACTTGCAGGATACTACCGGAGATTCATCGAGAATTTCTCAAGGATTGCTAAGCCCATGACTGAGCTATTGAAGAAGGACACCAAATTCAATTAGACTGAGGAATGCGAAGCTAGTTTCCAAGAGTTGAAGAAACGATTGGTTACATCACCCGTGTTGATTCTGCCAGATCAACGCAAGGACTATGAAGTTTATTGCGACGCTTCTCGTCGAGGACTTGGAGCAGTGCTTATGCAGGTAGGAAGAGTTGTTCCGTATGCTTCACGACAACTTAAACCCCATGAGAGGAATTATGCTACGCATGATTTGGTGTTAGCAGCCGTGGTGCATGCATTGAAGACATGGAGACATTTTCTCATCGGAAACCATTGTGAGGTGTACACGGATCACAAGAGTTTGAAGTACATTTTCACGCAGAAGGAGTTAAACCTCAGACAGAGGAGATGGTTGGAGCTCATCAAAGACTATGATATGAGATTGCATTATCACCCTGGAAAGGCTAACGTAGTAGCAGACGCGTTGAGCCGCAAGAGTCATGTCAACACCCTCATGACAGGAGAGTTACCTCAGGAGTTAGCCGAGGACATACGTGAGCTATGTTTGGAGATAGTCCCAAGAGGCTATTTAGCGTCATTGGATATTCAGTCTACCTTGATGGAAAGGATCAGAGAAGCTCAGAAGACAGACAAGGAGATTGAAGAGATAAAGGAGAAGATGAGCAAAGGAAAAGCCAAGGGATTTCGTGAGGATGAGCACGATACCTTATGGTTCGAGGACCGCCTATATGTGCCAAATGATCCGGAGATCAGGAAGTTGATTTTGCAAGAAGCCCATGATTCACCGTATTCGATTCACCCAGGGAATACCAAGATGTATTTGGATTTGAAGAATATTTTCTGGTGGACCGGAATGAAGAAGGATATTGCGGAGTTTGTAGCAGTTTGTGATGTATGTCAGAGAGTGAAGGCAGAGCATCAGAAGCCAGCAGGATTGCTACAGCCATTGCCGATACCCGAATGGAAGTGGGATAAAATAGGCATGGATTTTATCACGGGATTACCCAGGACCCGTTCAGGCTATGACTCGATATGGGTTGTAGTCGACCGTTTGACAAAAGTGGCTCATTTCATTCCAGTGAAGACCACTTACACCAGTGCTAAGTTGGCAAAGATATACATGACCAGAATAGTATGTTTGCATGGAGTTCCGAGGACCATAGTATCAGACAGAGGAACCCAATTTACCTCAAAGTTTTGGAAGCAGTTACATGAAACATTGGGAACCAGGCTGGAATTTAGTACAACATTTCATCCGCAGACAGATGGACAGACCGAGAGAGTCAACCAGATTTTGGAGGACAAGTTGAGAGCATGTGCGCTAGATTATGGATCAAGTTGGGACGACAATTTGCCATATGCGGAGTTTTCTTATAACAACAGCTATCAAACCAGTTTGAAGATGGCCCCTTTCGAAGCTTTGTACGGAAGGAGGTGTAGAACACCGTTGTTATGGGACGAAGTTGGAGATCGTCAGTTGTTTGGACCAGATTTGATTAAGGAGTCTGAACAGAAAGTGAAGTTGATTCGCGATAGGCTCAAGGTAGCCCAGTCCAGGCAGAAGAGTTATGCTGATTCTAAACGCAAGGAGACCGTTCACGAAATCGGAGACAGAGTGTATCTTCGAGTATCACCACTTTGAGGAGTGAAGCGCTTTGGAGTTAAGGGAAAGTTAGCGCCTCGTTTTATCGGACCATACAGAGTGTTGGAACGTATGGGAGAAGTTGCCTACAAGCTGGAATTGCCCGAAGGATTGTCTGAAGTACATGATGTATTTCACGTTTCGCAGTTGAAGAAGTGCCACGCAGAGATGGCTGAGATACCGCTGAGAGATACTGTGCCACTGGAAGCGATTCAGTTGGAAAGTGATTTGACCTATGAGGAGAAACCAGTGAAGATTCTCGAGTATGCCAACCGAGTTACCCGTAGCAAGGTTATCAAGTTTTGCAAAGTTCAGTGGAGTCACCACACAGAAGATGAGGCCACCTGGGAGCGAGAGGAAGATCTACGGAAAAACCACTCCCACCTGTTTTCTAGCCAACCCGAATCTTGAGGGCGAGATTCATCTTAAGGGGGGTAGGTTTGTAACATCCCAAATTTTCAATTTGGAATGTTATACATAGATCATCATTTGCATATCATGTTTTGTTGCATTTTGACAAATCCTCGATAAATCCTAAGCAACTCAAGGACCCTCGGAGAGAGTAGGGGATTTTCTCGAATTTTCTTATTTGATTTTTCAAACGAGGATTGGGATTTTTAATTATTTTTCTCTCCGGAAAAATATTCCAATTTATAAATAAGCGAGAGGAGAAAATATGACTTCTCCAAAAACATTGAAATACTGGAGGAAAAATGTTAAAAACATTATTTGGAATTTATTGGATTTTATTTGCAATTTTTATTGCATTTAAAAATATGCATGTTTTCAAAATATTTAATTTTGATTTTAAAAAATGTTCACCCTATTCTAGATTTTCTAACTAGACGGGGAAAATTTATTTCATATTTTTCTGATTTTTATTTATTTTTCTACGCAATATTTTCCGCGGAACATATTTAAAAAAAAATTAAAAAAATACGCGCCGCGCCGACTGGGCCGAGCCCAGCCGACGGCCCACCCCGCCGCGACCTCTCCTTCTTCCCCATGACGCCGCCGGAGTCCGGCCTCGCCACGGGAGTCGCCGCCGCCTCGGGTGCCCCCTTCCCCAAGCCCCCTAGCACCCCCCCCCCTCCATATATACCCCCCCTCCGTTTTTCGCCACATCGCCGCCGGAGGAGCCGCCCGCCGCCGCCGCATGTAGCCCCGCCGCCGCCGCCGCTTTTGCCTCGCCGCCCGTCGCCGGAGCCCGCCCCCTCGCCGCCGGAGCCGCCCCCCTCCCCCCCCCCCCCCGAGCCCGCACCCCCGCCGCCCCTCGCGCCGAGCCCGAGCCCCGCCGGAGCCCCTCGCCGGAGAAGCCCGACGAGGTACTGCCCGTTCGTGTTGACCGGTTTTTTTGAAAAAAAAACTTTTGTTTTAAAAAAAAACCCTAGATCGGTTTTTTTTCGGTTTTATTATTTTGCGAGCGTTCACCGAACCGTTCGTTTTAACGAACGCGTTCGTCGGTTTTTCTCTGTTAACGAACGTCCGTTATTTAACCGTTCGTCCGTTTTTCTTTTTCGTCGGACTTTCTCGTTATTTTTCTCAGATTCGATTTCTGATCGAAACTTCGAATCTGTTTAACTTTTCGCTCGTTTATCGGAATCAAGTGATTCAAGCGCCTAGAGTTTCGTCTCGAAATTCTCTTTCCGTTTAACCTACTCAAACAAGTTTTTGCTACAGTAAAATTTGACCTAGATCCAGATTAGCAAACGAAGTTTATTTCTTTCATCGTTTGAATTTCGTTGCTTCTTTCGAGTTGATTCTTTTTGCAAACCGGAGTTTTTAAGTTGAACTTTCTGGTTGGATCTTTCTTTCGAGTTTTACCTGTGCATTAGATGAGTACTGATTGTATGCTTGTTTGTTTGAGATAGAGTACCCGGAGTGTGCCGCTTGTTACTTCGACTCGCTAGGTTTTGCGGATCATCAGCAAGGCAAGTAACACTTTGATCATACCCCGTTCATACCCAGTTTTATTGCATTAGATCTATTCCCTCAAACACATTGCATGATTAGGATCTAATTAAACTGTGGGTATTGGGAAGTAGTTGAGGTAGTACCTATTACCTGTTCTTTGTCAAACCCTTGGGAGTTACTTCTACGTTGCTTTTATTATTGCCATGCTATGCTCGTAGACGTGGATTGGGTTTGAGAGATATTCATGATAGATGTGAGTGTTTAATAATGGTTCAACTTAAGGTGGCAACTAAAACTCACATCTGGGTGGATTGTGGCACCTGGAGAACCCAGTGTTGTCTGTTTGTATAAGGTCCGCCACCCAGGCTCAAAGGGATCATAAGATTGTTCATGCTAGAAACTTCCGTGTGCAGCCGCAAGCTATTATGGGCTCTAGCATAGCTGAGTAGGTTACAGGATCTCTTGAAGAGGTGGACTAGCAGATGTAGGGAAAAGTGCACAAACCTCTGCAGAGTGTACAAACTGATCATGATTAGCCGTGTCCCCGGTTATGGACAACTTGAGTATCTAGTACCTGGATTATCATTTGAATCTCATCACCGTGATACTTATAATTAATTTTGTTGGGTTAATGATGTTACTTAATTGGGATTGAGTTGGAGGTACCTTCTCAATGTTTCAACCACCATGATAGTTAAATAAAATTTATTCCTTTGTAGTAGGATAAAATTGGCTTTTCGCAAAACAGTAACCATAGAGCCTTTCCACCAGCCATATATGCATATAGTATAGCATTATTATTGTTCATTGCTCTCTATGTGTTGCTTTGCCAGCATATTCTATGTGCTGACCCGTTTTCGGGCTGCAACGTTTCATGTTGCAGACTTTTCAGACGACGAGTAAGGTGCCTTAGGTCGTGGTGCCGCTGGAGTTGATGGTCTCACTTATCTTCCAAGTCTTCCGCTGTTATCGTTATTAGATGGCCTTAAGCCATGTTTATACTTATTCTCTTCGGAGATATTTGATGTAATAAGTGTGTGATTGCTACTCTGTTATAAATCCTCCATTTGTACTGTGCGTGTCAGCATTACTGATCCAGGGATGACACTGGTGCACAGCAGCACAGGCCATTTGAGGTCTGGTCGCTACATGAACTGTGGTTTGGCAAGAAACCAAAGTTGTCGTTTCTTAAAGTTTGGTGCTGCGATGCTTATGTGAAAAAGCTTCAACCTGATAAGCTCGAACCCAAATCAGAGAAATGTGTCTTCATAGGATACCCAAAGGAGACTGTTGGGTACACCTTCTATCACAGATCCGAAGGCAAGACATTCGTTGCTAAGAATGGATCCTTTCTAGAGAAGGAGTTTCTCTCGAAAGAAGTGAGTGGGAGGAAAGTAGAACTTGATGAGGTAACTATACCTGCTCCCTTATTGGAAAGTAGCTCATCACAGAAATCTGTTCCTGTGACGCCTACACCAATTAGTGAGGAAGTTAATGATGATGATCATGGAACTTCAGATCAAGTTGTTACTGAACCTCGTAGGTCAACCAGAGTAAGATCCGCACTAGAGTGGTACGGTAATCCTGTTCTGGAGGTTATGTTACTAGACCATGACGAACCTACGAACTATGAAGAAGCGATGGTGAGCCCAGATTCCGCAAAATGGCTTGAGGCCATGATATCTGAGATGGGATCCATGTATGAGACAAAGTGTGGACTTTGGTTGACTTGCCCGATGATCGGCAAGCAATTGAGAATAAATGGATCTTCAAGAAGAAGACTGATGCTGACGGTAATGTTACTGTCTATAAAGCTCGACTTGTTGCAAAAGGTTTTCGACAAGTTCAAGGGATTGACTACGATGAGACCTTCTCACCCGTAGCGATGCTTAAGTCTGTCCGAATCATGTTAGCAATTGCCGCATTTTATGATTATGAAATTTGGCAAATGGATGTCAAAACTGCATTCCTGAATGGATTTTTGGAAGAAGAGTTGTATATGATGCAACCGGAAGGTTTTGTCGATCCAAAGGGAGCTAACAAAGTGTGCAAGCTCTAGCGATCCATTTATGGACTGGTGCAAGCCTCTCGGAGTTGGAATAAACGCTTTGATAGTGTGATCAAAGCATTTGGTTTTGTACAGACTTTTGGAGAAGCCTGTATTTACAAGAAAGTGAGTGGGAGCTCTGTAGCATTTCTGATATTATATGTGGATGACATATTGCTGATTGGAAATGATATAGAATTTCTGGATAGCGTAAAGGGATACTTGAATAAGAGTTTTTCAATGAAAGACCTTGGTGAAGCTGCGTATATATTGGGCATCAAGATCTATAGAGATAGATCAAGACGCTTAATTGGACTTTCACAAAGCACATACCTTGACAAAGTTTTGAAGAAGTTCAAAATGGATCAAGCAAAGAAAGGGTTCTTGCCTGTGTTACAAGGTGTGAAGTTGAGTAAGACTCAATGCCCGACCACTGCAGAAGATAGAGAGAAAATGAAAGATGTTCCCTATGCTTCAGCCATAGGCTCTATCATGTATGCAATGCTGTGTACCAGACCTGATGTGTGCCTTGCTATAAGTCTAGCAGGGAGGTGCCAAAGTAATCCAGGAATGGATCACTGGACAGCGGTCAAGAACATCCTGAAATACCTGAAAAGGACTAAGGATATGTTTCTCGTTTATGGAGGTGACAAAGAGTTCATCGTAAATGGTTACGTTGATGCAAGCTTTGACACTGATCCGGACGATTCCAAATCGCAAACCGGATACGTGTTTACATTGAACGGTGGAGCTGTCAGTTGGTGCAGTTCTAAACAAAGCGTCGTGGCGGGATCTACGTGTGAAGCGGAGTACATAGCTGCTTTGGAAGCGGCAAATGAAGGAGTCTGGATGAAGGAGTTCATATCCGACCTAGGTGTCATACCTAGTGCATCGGGTCCAATGAAAATCTTTTGTGACAATACTGGTGCAATTGCCTTGGCGAAGGAATTCAGATTTCACAAGAGAACCAAGCACATCAAGAGACGCTTCAATTCCATCCGGGATTTAGTCCAGGTGGGAGACATAGAAATTTGCAAGATACATACAGATCTGAATGTTGCAGACACGTTAACTAAGCCTCTTCCACGAGCAAAACATGATCAGCACCAAGGCTCCATGGGTGTTAGAATCATTACTGTGTAATCTAGATTATTGACTCTAGTGCAAGTGGGAGACTGAAGGAAATATGCCCTAGAGGCAATAATAAAGTTATTATTTATTTCCTTATATCATGATAAATGTTTATTATTCATGCTAGAATTGTATTAACCGGAAACATAATACATGTGTGAATACATAGACAAACAGAGTGTCACTAGTATGCCTCTACTTGACTAGCTCGTTGATCAAAGATGGTTAAGTTTCCTAGCCATTGACATGGGTTGTCATTTGATTAACGAGATCATATCATTAGGTGAATGATGTGATTGACTTGACCCATTTCGTTAGCTTAGCACTCGATCGTTTCGTATGTTGCTATTGCTTTCTTCATGACTTATACATGTTCCTATGACTATGAGATTATGCAACTCCTGTTTACCAGAGGAACACTTTGTGTGCTACCAAACATCACAACGTAACTGGGTGATTATAAAGGTGCTCTACAGGTGTCTCCGAAGGTACTTGTTGGGTTGGCGTATTTCGACATTAGGATTTGTCACTCCGATTGTCGGAGAGGTATCTCTGGGCCCACTCGGTAATGCACCTCACTTAAGCCTTGCAAGCATTTCAACTAATGAGTTAGTTGCGGGATGATGTATTACGGAACGAGTAAAGAGACTTGTCGGTAACGAGATTGAACAAGGTATTGAGATACCGACGATCGAATCTCGGGCAAGTAACATACCGATGACAAAGGGAACAACGTATGTTGTTATGCGGTCTGACCGATAAAGATCTTCGTAGAATATGTGGGAGCCAATATGAGCATCCAGGTTCCGCTATTGGTTATTGACCGGAGACGTGTATCGGTCATGTCTACATAGTTCTCGAACCCGTAGGGTCCGCACGCTTAACGCTTCGATGACAGTTATATTATGAGTTTATATGTTTTGATGTACCGAAGGTTGTTCGGAGTCCCGGATGTGATCACGGACATGACGAGGAGTCTCGAAATGGTCGAGACATGAAGATTGATATATTGGAAGCCTATATTTGGATATCGGAAGTGTTCCGGGTGAAATCGGGATTTTACCGGAGTACCGGAGGGGTTACCGGAACCCCCCGGGGGTTAATGGGCCATAGTGGGCCTTAATGGAGAAGAGGAGAGGCGGCCAGGGCAAGGGCCGCGCGCCCCTCCCCCTAGTCCGAATAGGACAAGGAGAGGGGGGCGGCGCCCCCCCTTTCCTTCTTCTCCTCCTCCTCTTTCCCCCTCCACTCCTAATCCAACAAGGAAAAGGGAGGGAGTCCTACTCCCGGTGGGAGTAGGACTCCTCCTAGCGCGCCCCCTCCTAGCTGGCCGCACCTCCCCCCTTGCTCCTTTATATACGGGGCCAGGGGCACCCTAGAGACACAACAATTGATCGTTTGATCTTTTAGCCGTGTGCGGTGCCCCCCTCCACCATAGTCCACCTCGATAATACTGTAGCCGTGCTTAGGCGAAGCCCTGCGTCGGTAGAACATCATCATCATCACGACGCCGTTGTGCTGACGAAACTCTCCCTCAACACTCGGCTGGATCGGAGTTCGAGGGACGTCATCGGGTTGAACGTGTGCTGAACTTGGAGGTGCCGTGCGTTCGGTACTTGATCGGTCGGATCGTGAAGACGTACGACTACATCAACCGCGTTGTGCTAACGCTTCCGCTTTCGGTCTACGAGGGTACGTGGACAACACTCTCCCCTCTCGTTGCTATGCATCACCATGATCTTGCGTGTGCGTAGGATTTTTTTTAAAATTACTACCTTCCCCAACAGGACGTGCATGCATCTGACGGAAATCAGGAAAAAGAATATTCTAATTATTTTGGTAAGCCACGTTTTGAAGGGGGGTTCAAGGAGTCTAGGTTTGATCTTGTGTGTTTGCTTGCCAAGGTTACTTGCTCCGTCAGGATTATTAAAACAAGAAGATTATTGATGTTTCTTTTCCTGCCCAGCAAGGAAAAGATCAAAGTGAGGATTCTGTTTAGGAAACGATTCACCTTGAAGGATGTTGGGTGGGGCCCACCAGCACTAGTGCAACGCATGCCTCAAACTAGTAGTTTTTGTTTTCCTATAGATAGATCTAGTCGGTTTATCTTATGCCCAGGTGTTACCTATTATTTAAAGTACGTACCAAGTGCTTGCTTTCCAAGCTAGTTATGATGTGTGGCTATTATATAAAGCCAATTGAGTCATTTGTAAAGGAGGTTATATTTTGATAATAAACACGATTTTAGGGTAAATACCCGTATCGAGTTTGGGGGAAGCTGTCTAAAAATCCCTAAGTTTTGGAAGAACCTTTAGAAAACCTCTGTGTTGCGATTTCTTTGTGAGAAAATTGTTTTGCGCGTGAGTACTGTCGTTGAGATTGGTTTTCTCGTGCTGGGCCGCAAGGTTCAAACCCTTACTTCGTGTACATCGCATGCGCGGGCGAGAGGTTGCTACTGCTGGTGATGGAGTATCGTGAAAGGTCGTGCCGCAACAACAGATCGGATCTCGCCACGAGGTTCGGTCTACATCAAACTTGGACCAATTTTATTTCACATGTCGCAAAAAGAGCTAAAGAAAAGGCCGCAAACCGGCCGTGAGGACGAAAATGTGTGCGCGCTTTGGGCGCACTGCGCCAACACAAACACGAAAGGGGGCGGACACACCGACCCGAACAAACAAAAAACGAACAAAACAATCACCTGTTTGGGTCAGCGTGTTGGAGTTGCTCTTACCCCTGACCACATCTGAATCGCCCCAAAGGAAGCTGCGCTCTAGCTTTTGGACCTTCTTAATGAGCCAAGGGGGCTGGTAAATGATCATCGTCTAATTCTAATATATAGAGGCGTGGCGGCCAGAAATTTGCTTCTAGCCGGCAGCCAGCTAACCTGTTCCGCATCAGATCTAACAAAGCTTGGTAATCAGCTCTAGTTGTCTCCTAGTAACTGAGAAAGGCAAACCAGATACTTGCAGGGGAATTCAGCAACTTGGCATCCAAAGGTTGTCGCAAGGTAAAGGAAATACACACCATCGTCACATGCAATAGGCGATAAGGAGAGCTTCTGGCGAATTTGATATGTTGTCTAGCAGCTTCACCAAATAAAGAGAGAATGGTGCTACTGTGCTAGCACCTTATCAACGTTGATCTTTAACTAGTTACCTTCAGTGGCGGAGCCAAGGAAAATATTATCAGAGGGGCCAAGGGCTGTTAGAACTGGTTGGAGAGGGCCAAATCATTGAAAAATAGGTTTTTAGCAGCAAATACTCACTAATTACCCACTGTTCATTAGCTAATTAGCAGCAAATATTGGATGTTAGGGGGGCCAGGGCCCCTGCTGGTCCCCCGTGTCTCCGCCACTGGTTACCTTAGCTCTTCTGGCGGTGGACAGTACGTACCGACCTTGCCATGTCTAGTTGTACTCTATAGTGCACGTATACATGAGATAAAGAGAATAGCAAGGAACCCTGCCTAACCATGGTGACTGACATGCAAGCACAAAAGCCATACCGCCATATCTTTATCTTTATTTTTACCTACTAATAAACCAGCAGCTGCTCCTGGTCGTCCGTCATCGGCCTTTTTGTAAAAAGGTCCTCCCGTTTATGAGAAATTAACCTGCAGTCTTTGTCATAAGTCATAAGTCAGGCCGAACCGGTACGGAGAGAAAAAAAAGAGTAAAATGCATCATAGGTCCTATAACTATCCAAGGTGTGTCACTTTAGTCCTATAACTATCAAAGTGCATATTTGGGTCCCAAAACTATTTTGAGTCGTTCACTGCAGGTCCTATGGTCGCCCCAGCAGCGTTGACCATCCGACGTGTCACCTGGACCGGTGCCACATCGACCAGAGGGGCCCACCAGGCTAAACAATGAAGCGTTTATTTGCAGGAAAGCCCTTGAAATCTCAGCTCGTCTCATTCTCAGGACGGAGGTACTACTTATGTAATGTGGTACTGCATCATGCAGAGTGCAACCCAGTACCACATTACATAGTTGCAAGCTTTAGTGTGTATCTATGTTTATGTAAGAGCACTCTTTATGTAATGACAATATGATGTGCTACTTCCTGGAATCGTGGCAATTCTCATCTATATATTTGCCTGTTAAGTTGCAACATCATTTCTCTCTTCTATGATTGTCCAGACCAAGTATCATTTATCATTTGTAATCTTAGAGAGATGGTGTGAAATATATATTCATTTGTCATTTGCATGATCATTTGCCGCGCTGGCTTGTTCCTGCTACATCTTGCTGCCGTCGAGCTTGTTCCAAATATGGCAGAACTGATGAAAGAGAGATGAGATTGCAGAGAGGAGGGCTGCGGCTGGAGAGCAAACAGTTTGATGGACCAAATTGCAAAATGTATCAACCACCAATGGCGGGAAATCTTCCACCACGCGCCCTGGGTCGTTCTGGCACTGGTCCAGGTGACACGTCAGCCAACAATCACGGCTGGGGCGACCATAGGACCTGCAGTGAACGACTCAAAATAGTTTTGGGACCCAAATCTGCACTTTGATAGTTATAGGACTAAAGTGACACACCTTGGATAGTTATAGGACCTATGATGCATTTTACTCGAAAAAAAATTAGGCCAGCCTCCCGCACCACCCTATCTCCTCGATGCCATCTCCACCTCCAGCCCACCGCCACCTCCTGCCCCGCCCCACCTCACCGTGTGCCGGCGGCCGCAGCCGCGCGCAGCGCGCCGCCACCTACTGCCCCGCGCCACCTCACCGCGCCCCGCCCGTGCCCGCCGCCGCTACCTCCTGCCCCGCCCCGCCCTGCGCCCCCTAACGCCGCCACCTCCAACCCCGCCCCGCCGCGCGCCGCCCCTCTTCTCCATCTTTTCCCTCGCCATCTCCCTCCTCCCTCCCTGTTCCGCCCCCACCCCTACTCCCCGCAGGCTCAACCATGGTGGTCAACACGGGGACATGAGCGTGCACGGGTGGCGTCCGTGGACGAGGTGAGTGATGATAGGATGCTTCTCCCTATTGGCTACAGAGAGAGATGTAGGGTCAGATTTGATTTGTTTGTCGGTGGACCGGAGCAGATATTCCTTCCGTGTTTAGTTGCTCTCTCTCTCTCTTGATGATCTCAAGTGGGGGAAGTGCATGACAAAATGCTTATTAGAAAAGGCGTGAGGACCTGCCTCTGTTTTTACTGGTTAATTATAAGTTGGTGACAACATTGCTCTGATATGTCGCAGAATCGAATCGATTTCATGCTTGGGCGTGTGGGATAATTGGCGGTTTAGGTCACCCTGTTCTATGATAATGGTATCAATCACTCGCACTGTTGTTTCGGGGGAATTTGATTCCTGTGAACGCCAATGTAGTTTGATTCAGATTGTTGGTGCAACCTTATCTGACGCCAAAAGTTCTGTAATGTGGACACACGTAGTACTTTGAGGTTCTGAATGCTATTGTTAATATCACAAAAGGAATATCTAAGCGATGACAGTTTACAGTGATTCCTTATAGTCTTACAGATCGGTTTAGAATGATCATGGAACTCTGTGTGAACAACATACGTCGATGATCATTCAGATCACCATCAAAATGGCACGTTACTTCTTGCTGACAGTGAAAGGACTTATGTATATGCCATTAATGTGGATAGAGCGTATGTGTCGCGAAGGAAATAGATGTGAAGTATTGTTGATGATGATGTTCAATCCTTGTGGAACACTTCAAAGAATTTCTCGGTTGAGATTTACTCATACAAGAACTGAATAACAATTTTGCCATGTCCTCTTCTGTTTACAGTTTATTGATCTGTCCAAAGAATTACAAATTTGGATGCGCTCTGGTTGTCTTGTTTGAGTACTAAACAATATCTATAATACATTGTGTGAGTATGATTGCTGTACTGACAAGATGTATACCACACCATGTTCAGGCAAACCATCGTTTAGCAACAAACATGCAGAGGCGGCTTATTGGACGTGCAACTGACATTCACATTAGGCCCCTGAATGAAGAGAAAGCTATTCAAGCTGCTACAGATCTTCTTGGTGAACTGTTCATTTTCTTGGTAAGTACTCTGGACCTGGAAGAGTTATTAACAGCTTTCCCTTATGCACATGGAAGAACTAAAAACCCGACAAGTCCATGAATCTGTTTTCTGTTATCATTAACTGTCCTAGATCTTCAGATCCCTAGAAATACTTGATGGTTTTATGATGGCAGATGATTACAACTGACATTGACTCCCACGTAATTTCTCAGGTTGCTTGTGCTGCAATAATCTTTGAGGTTCATAGAAGTGGCAAGTCAGAAGCCAGAAAAGAAGAGGCCCGTAATAAGGCACTGGAGGTAAGATGATTGGTTGATGGTCCGATTGGTTGTGGTCGTGTTTTCTTTTTATTTCCACATCACTCTCTGGTACTCAGATTTCTAGGATATATTACGAGCAAGTACACCACAGAAAGTGCTAATCTGTGTTGAGGACTCTACTCTCTAGAATTCAGATTTATCTCGGTTGTTATTTTTATCCTGAACTTACATCTCAGGAGACAAAACAAATCACTGACAGTTAATTTGGATCATGCCCTACATACAATCTTGTCAGGAGTTGTGCAAGAGTTGTGCAGAGATGATCAACTCTTTTTCATGTTTGTAAAAATAGGAAATAAAGGAGAAGATGGAGGAGCTCAAGAGGGAAAAGCAGATGATGAAGCTGAGAGTGGCCGAGGTGGAGCGGGTAACCGGGGCAGGGGGAGGGTGGCCGTGGGTTCTTCCAAGGGCCTTCACTTCCAGCGCTGCCCAGGCAGAGCCAGAGCCAGAGCCAGCAGCTCAGCAGCCCACGGCTGCTTAGCTGTCGATGCCAGATGCAGATCGCCTCTGTAGGCAGTTCCTTGAATGATTCCATCGCGTTGGAAACCCAACGCTGAGATTTGTGTAGTGCGAGTTGTGAATAGTCCCGGAGAGATTTGGTCCGAATTGGAGCTGGCGATGGAGGATGATATATTCCTTTCTTTCTTCTTTTTTTGACATCAGAGGATATTATGTTCCTGGTAGTAACGAGGTACCTGGAATTGTAGTTACTTCGTGTTTAGATTTCATAGTTATACTAATATTATAGAGCAATCAAGGTAACAACTCAAGTGGTAATTTCTTCTGGCATGAAAGTGATTTTTAAGGACTCTGTATTGGACTATTAGTAGAACACAAAAGGAACATTGAAAAAGTACGTCAGGAAGCTCGTATTAAGGACTCTACGTCCATCCACAAACGTATTCTGGTGGGAGAAAATGCACCTAAATGAAAATAATAATAATTGGGATCCTTTGAAACAAGTATCTTTGTATTGCATATCATTATTTACTGCATTTACACTAAATCCTGACATAATAACCTTTGGAGTACTACCTCGAGAACGAGCAAATTAAGCCGCTCAACTTTTTTTTAAGAAAGACAAAATTAAACATAATATGGGATGTCGGTCCTTGTGTGGCTGTTGGACAAAACCTCGTCCCCGCCACCACCTACTGCCCCGCCCCGCCTAACCAAAGAACCATATTCTTAATTTGCACAGTAGCATGCTTTAACATATTAGATAGTCATGTGTGAGGTTTTGTTTCTCCCGTTGCAATGCACGGGCAATTTTCCTAGTAGTATTAGATTCTCTATAAATGAGTGTTATTGCAGGACTAATGGCACATAAAAGCTAAGAAAAAGAATTAATTACTACTGTGCCACATAGAACTCGGGATTGCAAAAAAAAAACCACCAAAAATTATGGTCTGTATTGAAAAAACTAGAGAACTGATAGAAAATGAGATCCGAACTACCACAATATAAACATCAGATATTATCTAGTGCATACCCAGTGAAACATCAGATATTATCTAGTTCATACCCAGTGAAACATCATACACACAGTGATCCACATGACACATACAGGTCCACAAAAAGGAGTTTCATAATAGTCATTGCGGGCAAGAGTTGGGCCTGTTGCTTCATTATTGACGGTAGGAGACAGACGGAATCGACAGACGAAGACGCTTAAAAAACAATCATATGATAGTATCAAAACAGAGCGAAGACTAATTTCTTTATCATGTAAAGGCGAACAGAAATCACAACAAACATTAAAAGGGAAACCAACCAACGTATTCTATGAACAATCACGGGGATTTGGATCATTTGCCCCACTTTACATGGGGTTTCATGATTTGCCCCAGGGTTATGTCAATGGCTAGTGGCCCCGACCCCACTTGTCAATCTCGGGGGGGGGGGGGGGGGGGGGTGCGGTGAGGGGGCAAATTATCAAAGTTAGAAGTAAACTGGAGCAAAAGATCCAATTTCTCGAACAATCACTTATCACTGTATCAGAAAGCCTGTCATCCACTGCCCTGTTACGAGCTCCACATAAAAATGTGTAATATTGTTTTACCCTACAGTATGATTACAGTATACAAAATATTGGGATCCTACAGTATGATTCCCCATTCTCCGGGATCCCCAATTCATCCAGCAAACCCTACTTCGACTATCGGGACGTGACCGCATCCTCCTCCACTATATAGCTTAATGTTTCAGTTTGACCAGAAGTGTTGATATAGAACAGCTATCTGACCAGTAAGCAGTGACGGTGGCATCCCAATCCGACGTGGACAACTTATATGTCAAGTCTCAACTACTAAATTCAAAGAACGTTTGCATTATTCAATCATCTGCCGCCGCGATCGAACATTCGTGGATGCTGCTCGGTCAAATTAAGCATATCTTGCTTGTAGACCAAGGACTGGTATGATTATGCACTTACTTCTAGTTTTTCGTTTTGCGGGAAGTACTTAATTACTAACAATTAGTCTAACTAGTTAGGCTACTCATAGTGGGGAGTATCATATACTAGTATCATGTATATGATACTAGCTTGTTTGCTAGTCCCGAATGCATGATACCGACTAAGATACCATCACTATGGGCAGCCTTAGTTGGACCTTGGTTAGTACTCGGATCTAAGCCTGGTCGACCCATGGATTGGCCGGCTCTCACCAGCTACACCACGGTCATGATCATCTTCTCCCTGCCACTAAGCGCTTCCCAAGACCGGCTTGTCCCCGGCAGGGTGCTGTACCCTGGTAACACCATCGTCTCCGATGATGGTGGATTCGCCTTGGGCTTCTTCAACCCCTGCAACTCCACTCCGGCCAGCTTGTACCTAGGCATATGGTATAACGACATTCCTGAGCTCACTGTTGTGTGGGTCGCCAACCGAGAGACCCCGACCACCAACACAATTCCTCAACACCGAAGCTCTCCCTCACCAACAACTCTAATCTGGTTCTCTCCGACGATGGTGGCGGGAGCCGTGTCATTTGGGCAACAACCAACGTGACCACTGACCTGGTCTCGTCTACCTCGATAGCCGTGCTTTTGAACACCGGTAATCTCGTAGTCCGATTGTCAAACGGCCCCATGCTGTGGCAGAGCTTCGACCATTGCACAGACATGTTCCTTCCTAGCATGAAGCTCGACATAAACTACAAGACGCATACCGCCACCATGCCTTCTCCCTTCACTGGCCTGATGCCGGCTTATAACTTGTCCCTAACCTTCATGTCTTTGTTTGAGTATTTGTACTAGTTTTTGAGGATATGGTTGAACCCTATATGATTTTTGAGTTGGAAACAAGAAAAATAAAAGAAAAAAACTGACCGGAAGCTTCCACAAACCGCCCAAAATCGAATCGGAGGTTCTAAAACAGGAGCTTAGTGGGCCGGCCCAGATAAAACGCCCCTTTGGCGAGAGCTCAATCCATCTCGCGGCTGGACTAAAGTTGGACAAGAGGTCGGCTAAAAAAAAGGTCCGCTCAAAAAACCAAAGTTGGAGCAGAGGTCCTTCCGTCGACGAATCCAGCGGCGGCCGGTGAGATTCTGCTTGTTTCGAAGGTATCCCTTCTCCACCTCCGGTCGAATTTTGGTTGCTTGGATTGTCCGACATCTAATTCAAAATCTTTCTTTCTTGGTTGTACTATACGGATACTTCAACTAACCCACCCAGTTTCTTAGAGCGATTCCACCAAAGTAATCTGGCGCAGTTTCTATGGTATTTTTGACCTAGTTTCCAACTCCGATCTATTGTGTACGGATAGCCCAATCCCTCCATTTGTCCGGCAACCATACCAATCCACCAGTTGTGTAATCAGATAAGTCAGTGTTAGTTGAATTTCATTCGTTGCTGTTCAGGCTGGATTGAAAAGATCGATGATGAAAAACAAGCGGCGGCTGGTGAGAGGCGATGAAGAGCAACGCCCTTACAAAAGGGTAGCTAAAAGTGAGTCCATGCTGTTTCCCTTCTCCTGCAAGTACATATTCACAATAAGTCGTAAAATTGACGCTTCTGTTAACTGTATCACACAAGATTTTATTTTCAATTAACTAGCTTTGTGTGGTACCTTCATAGTGAGATTGGACAGCTCGAGTGAAACCAGTCCAGGCGCCCTCAGTGAACTCAGTGAGCAAGTAGTTTCAAGATTGCGCAGGAGTGTCGTGTCGCTTGCTTCGTTCGATGGTTAGTAATTATACTTGCTGTTAATACTTTCTCATATTGCCTGTTTTTAGTGACCAGTTATTTTGTCTGCACGCTTGACTTTCTCTCTGTGCGTAGGTGATACCAAGTTACGTGAATGCACAGGCATGTGCATTGAAACCTCATCTTCTGATTCTGAAGCTACAATCCTGACATCGAGACGGTTGATTCCACCTACTCACCCAGCTGCAAGTTTGAATGTAACTTTTTTCTCTATTCTTTTCCTTGGTTATTAATTATGCTTATATATATGTTGCACCTGTAATCATTAATTCACCTTGCGCTCATTTCAGATTAAAGTACGCCTTCCGAATGATCGGATTGTCACTGGGTGGATAGAGGATCCTAAGATATATGTTGATTTTTTCATTGTCCACATCAAGAACGTGTCTGGTGTTGATGCCGCAAGTCTGGACCATGACATGCAGTTTGAGCCTCATACGAAGGTAGCAGCTGTATGCCGCTGTTTCAGTTCTGGATTTTTAACAGCCACAAGCGGACTAAATCTTGCCTCTCCAACCAGTGAGACAATCGTAAGCACGTGCCGGATCCACAAGGTGAGCTGCTTTTGTACAGTTTCAGGCATTATGAATTGCATGCATTTTCTCTGTGTAACTTCATTGTCACTTCTGTGCTAGGCGGGGATTGGAGGCCCCCTTGTTGATTTTGATGGCAACTTTGTCGGGATGAACTCCTCTCGTACCAAAATGGAGAAGACTGCTTACGTGCGAAGGGAGGGAATTTTCCGATTCTTGGTGCTTCACGGGAAGGTCAGGTATGTACACTTTCAGTATTGATGAACTGTCCTTCCCTCTTTGGCTTACTCATGCTTCTCTCTTACTGCATCCTATTCTACATATCTCTTCTATTTTTATTTGAGTTTGTGTGCAAGGTGTGTCATTCTCAAAGCCAAAGAGCAGGTTCCAAGGTTTACGAGTTTATATCCCAAAAACTGTACCATTAGCTATTTTTCTACTCATGTGTTTCTTTTCTTTAATTGTTTAGATCTGCACTGCACTTGATTAAGGTTGTTATTTCAATGCCGGCGCTAATACATATTTCTGCTGCACTTGAACTTACATTTAACAAGAAGACCCATGGGGAAATTGTTTAAGATTTTCTTATATTTCTCTGCTGTGAAATATCTGTAACTATTTGGCTCCCTTGTTCTAAATTTCCCTTGTTTAATACTAGCTCATTTTTTGTATGTGGTTGCGATACATTGCCTTAGTGGATTTATCACTTTGAGTTTTCTGTGTTACGCTGCAGTGTTAGAGTTAAGGAAGGGTTTGATGATGCTTCAAGGGCAAGAATGAACAGTGAGATGAAAGCAATTAGGCCAAGTGAGTCCATTTCTGCTTCCTTTTCCTGACTATTCATAGTAGACCGTTCTGTTAACTGTATCACACATGATTTTATTTCAATTAACTAGGTTTGAGTGCTAAGTCTGTAGAGAAATTGAGTAAATCCAGAAAAGGTGCCTTGAGTAAGCAAGTACTTTCCAGATTAAGCACGAGTATTGTGGCGCTGGCCTCATTTGATGGTTGGTGATTATACTGTTAATAATTTCTCATGTTACCTTGTTTTTGATGACCAGCTATTCAGTTTGCACGTATGACTCTCTCCCTCTCCAGGTGATACCCAATTACACGAATGCACGGGCACATGCATCGAAAGCTCATGTCCTGATGCCACGTGTTTCCTGACATCGATAAATTTGATTCCTTATACTTGGCGTCTAAGGAAGATCACCGAAAGTTTGACGGTAACCTTTTCTGGATTATTAATTATGCTAATGTATATGCTGCACCTGTAATGGTTAATTCAGTACAGCCATTGCCCTGTGCTCATTTCAGATTAAAGTACGCCTTCCCGATGATCAGATTGTCACTGGGTGGATAGAGAATCCTGAGATATATGTTGATTTTTTTATCGTCAAATCAAGAACGACCATGTTATTGATCCCCCCCATCTATGTCATCTAAGTCTTGATCGTGCCACGCAGTTTGAGCCTTATAGGAAGGTAGCAGCTGTATGGCGCGATTATGATTCAGGAGAATTAAAGACCACAAGTGGAGTAGATCTTGCCTCTGTATGCGCTCTTACAGATGAGGAGATGTTAAGCACATGCCGAATCCATGAGGTGAGCTAGCTGCTTTAGTCTGTACAGTTCAAACATATAACTGCTGTATGATGATATGAATGGCTTATATCATTGTATGCGCTGATGCATATCCTTAGTTTCAGGAATTATTGATTGCATTTTTCATGCATAACTTCATCCTCATTTTTGTGCTAGGTGGGGATTGGAGGTCCCCTTGTTGATTTTGATGGCAACTTTGTTGGGATGAATTGCTCTGGTACCAAACAAAGAAAGACCCCCTACGTACGAAGGCCTTCAATTCGTGAATTCATGTGGTTTCACGGCATGGTCAGGTATGCGCACTTTCAGTATTGATGAACAAACACTCTGTTCGGCTTACCCATACTTCTCTCTCACTGCATCCTACACTACATCTCCCTGCCCTATTTTTATTTGAGTTTGTGTAAGGTGTATTGTTCTGAAAGCTAAATAGCAGCTTCCGAGGTTTACAAATTTATCCCCAAAACTGCCTCATTAGCTATTTTGTACTCTTGTGTTTTTTTTAACTTTTTTTACATCTCCTGTTGCTCTGCATCTGTGACCATCTCTTCCTGTAGCCCAACAAGCTGCATTCCGTCCCAAAATAAGTGTCGCTGATTTAGTGCAACTTTAGGACAAAGTTATACTAGCTAAGTCTGCGACACTTATTTTGGGACAGAGGGAGTGCTAGATTACGGTTGTTATATTAATCTGGCGGTAATGCATATTTCTGCTACACTCTAAACTCGCATTTAAACAGACCCATGGAGAAATTGTTTTAGATTTTATTAAATTTATCTGCTGTAAAGTATATGCAACTATTTGGCGCTCCCTTGTTCTATATTTCCCTTGTTTAATACTCTCATTTTGTGCATGGTCTGTGTCTCTTGATATCTTCTTTTTGTGGATTTATCACAGTGAGTTTTCTACATTGTGCTGCAGTGTTAAGGAAGAGGTTGATGAAGCTGTAAGAGAAAGATTTAAAAGTCGTTATGGAGATTCAGCTTTCCTCAGGGCAGGAGGTGAGCAAATTTATTTCATAGGATATTGGCTGTAAGGCCAGAATGAGACAGCCCTGGACCCAAGAGGCGCGGCTGTCCCTTTGACTGCTGTTGAACCACAGGGAGGAAGATGAGACGGGAAGTTAGATTGTGTTCCTCATACTGGGTCCATGGTCAAGCTGAATGGTAGCTTCCCCATTTTTATGTGATAAACAACCTAACTGGGAGATTATGGCCTTATGGGGATCCTATCCACTCACTTGGTTTGTGGTCATATACTGTTAGTACATAGCAAAAACATACTGACTGATTAGTACTAGCATTATGTCTTCACAATTTTATTTATTTGATAAACTAGGTGAATGCCTGCTTGTTGCTATGGAAATCATAAAAATAAATTTAACCATGCATGTGGCACATCAGTCTGCAAATCCATGGGCACAGAAACTGACTTGGAATTAGGAAAACAAGATAACATAGAAATATCAAAACTGTGAGGAATACTCATATGACATACTCCCTCCGGCCCATAGTATAAGAGCGTTTTTGACACTACACTAGTTTAAAAAACGCTATTCTATTATGGCTTATGGGACGGAGGGAGTGTGTGACAAACCCTTAAACAAGATGTGGAAATGGTGCGATGGAAGAAGGAAGATGGAACATACCATCACAGCTTTTTTTTTTCTTGAATTACATATTTAAACTACAGTGGCTACGTTGAAACCCTTGGCAGCCAATACATTTTAACTTATTTTGCTGAGTACCTTATGTTGCACACTCACACTTTAAAAAACTTTATCAAACACTGCTAACTGGTGTATCATGCTAGGCGGGCAATACATAAATCATCTCGATGCTATGTTCAAGAAGGATATCTTGAGGAAACCATTGGGAGGTTTTGGTTTAGAAATGGATCGAAGTGCCTACTCACTTGCTTCAGAATCAAGCAAACTTCTTGCTTCAAAAATGAATCGAAGTGTTGTCTCAATTGCTTCATGCAATGGTGATGACTCTGTTATAGAGTACTTACTTGTCCATGTTTTAATTGATCAGTGATTGATAACTGAAATGATTATCTCTGTAGGATTTGCAAAAAAGTTTTCTTGCTCAGGTGTATTTATAAAGGGCGAAGCATGCTCTGCAACAATTCTGACTTCAGCAAGTTTGTTTAGAGTTCCTGGCAGTTCACACTTGATCGATGATAACTTGAGGGTTGTTACTGCTAACTGCTATCAATTTTATTTTATTTTCATTTCAGATACTGGTTAACATAACGTTATCATTGCAGATTGAAGTTTGCCTTCCAAATCAATTTCGAGTCGTAGGGATATTGAACTGTTATAATTTACACTACAATGTTGCCCTTGTTGACATCATGGGATTCTGGCATCCTCGGACAATAAAAATCCGTGGGCATCCAGTTACCTCATCTATGGACGTAATAGCTGTGGGTAGTCTTTTTGCGTGTCGCAAACTAATGGCTGTCGAGGGGAAGGTGTTGATTGGCAAACAAAGCAAACTTGACTGCAAAGAACTTTGTGTCTCCACCTGTAAAATCACCAAGGTATTTCTTGTGGACTTCCCCAGTACCTCTAACTTGCCAAAAAGTTATTACCGTTGCAATACTAACATAAGCTATCACTACATCTATCAAACGATATCTGTGTTTAACTCTTGTATGTTATTACTTTTGTTTTGCTAGGCTGGGATTGGGGGCCCTCTTATTGACAATGATGGAAATTTTGTTGGAATGAACTTTTATGATGAGGAAGAAACTCCATTCTTGCCAAGGGACGTTATTCACCGCCTCTAATTGAACTTAAATAAAAAACGGTATGTCTTGTTTTTAATAAAAGAAGCTTGTAGGTTTTAGGGAAGTTGTCCTGTGTATATTCATCTCTAGTTTTCACATCGTTTAATCATTTTCACTTCAACATAATTTTGGCCCAATTGTGTTTGGCTGATATGACAACTTGTGTGTGCCCCAAAGTGTAATACTGTGCACTGATGTAGTGATGTAATTGTACATTATTCCGGTAACTTAATTCATTTGCGTGTTCTGTTGTTATCTGCCATTATCACTCTTGATGCCATACTTACCCGTACGCTCTCATCGTGCTCTTATATCCTTGCCTATTTTTTAACGCATTAAGCTGGTATGTCATTGGTTTAAACTAACTCGTTTCCTTGTGGTAAAATTGATTTTGGGTGTACTTGCAGGACTAGTGCAGATGGTACTATTGCCGAGAGTGTTGAAAACAGGTATTCTTTCTTAAGTACGGTATCTACATATTGTTTGAAAAATTTTATTCAGTAACTCTTATGCCTTTTGAAATGACTGTCAACGACAGATGGTTGTTGCCTGGTGGGACACACGGAAACACTGAAACTATTGCACCGATTGATGGAAACAAGTATTCTTTCTTACACATGTTAATACTATCTATCTGTGACATTGTTTAGAATAGATCTCTTCATTGACTTGTACTTTCTTGCTCATGACAGATGGCCGTTGCCTGAGCCACGCTACGTTGGTCGTAGACGAGCCAACCCTTTGCCACGTCACAAATGGCCTCTGCCTCGTGGCCGAAAGCCTCTGCCTGTGTGAGGTCACGTTTGTTGTAGAGCCGACGATCGCTGCTAATATTGATGATGTTTTCTTGTCCGTTGGTGCTGGGACCTCCATTCTGAGCTGCTCGAGTACAAGTAGTATTAATATTGCTTTCTCCATGACAGACTCGTGCTAGTACTAATAGTAGTATCTATAGTTCCTGTTGGTGGTTGGCTGTCAGTCCTCCATTCTGAACCGTTTGCTCTGTGTTGCTAGAGCTCTGTTATCATCAAAACCAATTAATGTCATGGTATCTGTATGTGTAAGTGGGTAAACCATGTCACAAGCCCATGTGCTCTAAGCATAGTGGTGTCCAGTGATTTATGTTCTTGACTCGTCTCCCCGGTATCAACCAGCACCCATTTTGTTGATCTGCTTGTGGTTTTACGACTGTAGATTGGTGCATGAAAGCCTTTAAAATTGCCCTTGTCTGTCTTGACCTGTTGTAATGGGGAGGAAACATGTTGCATTTCATTGATGTAAAGGAGTAGAAACATGTTGCACTCGTTGATGTAAAGGAAAAGAGTACAAACAGCAAGGGCTACCAACTTAGAAAAGCCAGCCTGTGTCCTGGCCGTATCCTTTGGAATCAGCAGTTGTGAAGGAGTTGGCTTGAGCATTCCATCAATCAACCGGCATATGGAAGATGATGTGGTCCGACCAGACCAAGGACAACATCATCTTTCAGATGAGACCACATCATCTTCCAGATGCCGGTTGATAAGAGGCAGCTTGCAAGCCGTTTCACTTCTGTTGAAGACAAAGCTGACAAGTACGCACCTCGGTCATCCCCTCTTTATAAGATTATCCGCAGCCCTTGAGTAGCAGTCCAGGCAAAAATCTTGCATACCAGATTATGATATAAATGTCAACCGTGAGTAGGCCAAAGAACTGCAGCTGGTAAGCAGACTTTGCCGACTACTGCTCACACAACTAATCTTGTGCCACATATTTGTGATTCCTGTAGGGCAGGCTGAGTGAGGTCATGCTAGCTTGAGGAATCTCATCGAGGCATCTCCATCGTGAGAACGAGCCACCGAAGTACTGTATCAGTAGCAAGAGGCATCTCCAGGAGCCATCAGTAACGCCAGAATCTAATGAGGAGTTATTTACCCAAAACCACCACATTAGGGTAACAGATCGGTATCATATTTGAGGCAGGGCATAATAAACCACCAACAATGGGGCTAATCTGTAACGCGGAGCACTGCCGCTGCGTTTTAGCCCAGAAAACAGCGAATCCGACATGTGGGTCCCACCTGTCGGGCTGACGTGGCGCGGGTTGACGGACGCCGTTAGACGGCGACAGACGACCGTTTCCGCGGGCACGTGTACGGTGTCTAGCCGTTCCCCAGCCCGTCGATTCAGTCCACCCCCTTGATTCAGTTTGCTCCGGCGGCGACGGCGCACATGGAGTCGACAGAAGCGGCGACGGCGCAGACAGCGGTGGCAAAGGCGGTGGTAGTACTTCAGGACTGAAGTGGCAGCGGTCGCAATGCGGATTCATCGGCCCCCACATCGATGGGGGCTGCGATCAAGATCTAGAGTCGGCGGCGGCGGCAGTCCTGTCGCCGGAGCCTTGTACCGAGGAAGCAGCTTCACAGATTGGTCCCGAGGATGTGCTCCCGTTCGGCCCATCTTCAGCGAGGTAAATCTGAATCTTTGAAAATGTGTTCTTTCATTCTTTCCTTACTACTGGATCTGTTTTAGACATTGAACAAAGATTTTAGA
This sequence comes from Aegilops tauschii subsp. strangulata, assembly GCF_002575655.3. NCBI lineage: Eukaryota > Viridiplantae > Streptophyta > Magnoliopsida > Poales > Poaceae > Aegilops > Aegilops tauschii. The sequence goes on along the minus strand of NC_053039.3, from coordinate 451,880,016 downwards.
CTTATAATCATAGTGTAGGTTTGAATATTCATTTGTTAGTCATTTAGAATTAACGGTAGTCCTGAATTTTTGGAGAAAATCATACTGTAGGGTTCAGTTATGTTAGTAGTAATGTAGGGTTCTGAAAATCACAATGTAGGGTTCAGTTATGTTATTGTAATGTTAGTAGAATTGACTTGGTAATTTTTTTATAGTGCATTGTAATGGTCAGCTATATTAGGCCCGAAGATATTCATTTGTATGTCTATGTTAGTAATTTTAGCAATAATTTTAGGGTTCTGATTTTTTTGATAGTGCATTGTAATGGTCAGCTATAATGGTCAGTTATGTTAGTAGAATTGACTTGGTAATATTCATTTGCATGTCTATTTTAGGCCTGAAGATTTATGGTCAATATATTTCCAGTTTCCTGGGAAGAAGTATGCTCTTGTTCAGATGTGTGAAAGAGAAATCACTGATGGTAGTTTGGTCAATGTAATGGTCAGCAATGGATATTGTAAGGATAACAGTCTTTGCTACTTGAAAGAGGAAGATATAGGGCTGCAAGGTGTTTGTGTCATCAAAGACAACATTGAAGTAGTTCACATGCTGAGAAAATTTGAGAGCGCCCAGACATTGTCTCTGACAGTTAGAAAGGGAAATCTAGTTATTAAAGAATCACCAATTGGACAAGATGAAGAGTCTCAACAAATAGATGGAGATCCACCTGTTGTGTTTGCTATTGCTGAATCAAGTGTTGTGCACAAAACAATTGGTACACAGGAAAGTGTCAATTTTTTGCCACTCAAATCAGTTCCTCCTAACTGTCAGTTACATCTTGGGACACAAATTAACACTGAAATAAGTGTCAATTATGCTGATTTTCAGTTTGATACAGATGAGGAGGACCATGCAGTCAGTGAGGAAAAAATTCCTGTAGGCATGGACACAGATGATGATGAAGGTTCAAGCAGTGATGAAGATTTTGTAGTTGATGTGGACCTCTTAGATGCAGGAGAAGAAGAAGAAGAATCAGATTCAATGCAGTATGTAGAAGAACAGAGTGCAAACAGGAGGAAAGAGGAACCTAAGCTAGAGGAAACTATTTCTGAAATAAAGAGGAAGAAAGCTGAATACATGTGTAGTACACACTGTGAGGGGGACACAGATCCTGATCATGAAGATATATATGACATGGACCAGGAAGAAGATGATGAGGAGGCCCAAGAGATTCCAGTTCCCGAGCCTGTTCAGAAGAAGGCAAAGAGGCCAGGTCCTACAAGTAGGTCCCACTCTAGTGCCGGTCCAACCATTAATCCTGATTGGTTTCCATCTTCAGAACAGGAAGATACAGGCTTTGAAGCAGATGATGATGGCAATGAACCAATGTCCTTTGTTATCACCTCTGGCAGAAGGAGCAGAGCTAAGAAAAGACCACCTAGGGTCTGGTATGATGAGGAGAGGATGCATCCAGAATAGCAATTCAAGCTAAAGCTTTGTTTCAAAGATGTTTACCAATTCAGAGAGGCTCTTATCAATTTGCATGTGAAACAACTTAGAAGATACAAATATTACAGAAACTGCAGTGATAGGATAATAGTTTGCTGTGATGGAGATGGTTGTCAATTCTACATGGTAGCAGCAAAGATAAGCAATGAGCCCACTTTCTGCATTAAGAAGATGAGGTTGGATTACACATGTCCCACCCAGTCTGAGAAGACTAGCATTAGCTCAAGGTGGCTTGGCAACAAAATGCTTGAAACTATCAGATCAGATCCCAACACCACTGTACCTGCTATTGTTGACAAGGCAAAGAGGTAGTTTGGGCTTGAGGTTCCTAGGATGATGGCATGGAGAGCTAAGAAGAAAGCAAATGATATTGTGCTTGGAGATCACAAGAAGCAATATAGGAGGCTGAGAGATTATTTGGAGAATGTGAAGCTTACAAATCCTGGATCTAGATGCATTGTTAGTACTGTTAGTGGCAAAACCAGAGAAAATCCTACTGCTGGACCAAGGTTCCATGGTTTATTTTTCAGTTTGAATGCATGTTGTGAGGGGTTTTTGAATTGATGTAGGCCATTCATAGGTCTAGATGGCTGCTTCATCAAATTGACAAGTGGTGAACAGATACTAGCAGCTACTGGAAGGGATGCAAACAACAATATGTACCTCATTGCCTTTGGAGTGGTTGGAGTTGAAGATACACCAAACTGGTCCCGGTTCTTGACACAACTCAAGTATGCTCTAGGAGGAAGTGAAGAGGGGAAATTTGGAAAGTACACATTCATGTCTGATAGATAGAAGGTTAGTTCATTTACTTGTTCATTTAGTTCATTTACTTGTTCATTTAGTTCATATAGTTTATTTACTTGTTAATTTAGTTCATTTACTTGTAGAAAGCCTCTTGTTGGTAGGTGTTGAGTCTTAACGTTTGTTGTCGACAAAATGAGCCCATCAACCCTACTTGGTAGGTGTCGAGTCGTAACGCGTCTTGTCAACACTTTGGTCTAGATTGTTGGGGAACGTAGTAATTTCAAAAAAATTCCTACGCACACGCAAGATCATGGTGATGCATGGCAACGAGAGGGGAGAGTGTTGTCCACGTAGCCTCGTAGACCGAAAGCGGAAGCGTTAACACAACGCGGTTGATGTAGTCGTACGTCTTCACGATCCGACCGATCAAGTACCGAACGCACGGCACCTCCGAGTTCAGCACACGTTCAGCTCGATGACGTCCCTCGAACTCCGATCCAGCCGAGTGTTGAGGGAGAGTTTCGTCAGCACGACGGCGTGGTGATGATGATGATGTTCTACCGACGCAGGGCTTCGCCTAAGCTCCGCTACGATATTATCGAGGTGTAATATGGTGGAGGGGGGCACCGCACACGGCTAAAAGATCATATATCAATTGTGTGTCAAGAGGTGCCCCCCTGCCCCCGTATATAAAGGTGCAAGGGGGAGGCCGCCGGCCTAGGAGGTGTGGCGCGCCAGGAGGAGTCCTACTCCTACCGGGAGTAGGACTCCCCCCCTTTCCATGTTGGACTAGGAGAGGAAGGGGGGAAGAGGTGGAGGGGAGGAAGGAAGGGCGGGCGCCGCCCCCCTCTCCTTGTCCTATTTGGACTGGGGGGGAAGGGGGGCGCGGCCCTGCCCTAGCCTCCTCTCCTCTCTTCCACCTAGGCCCAATAAGGCCCATTAAGTTACCGGGGGGTTCCGGTAACCTCCCGGTACTCCGGAAAAATCCCGATTTCACCCGGAACACTTCCGATGTCCGAACATAGGCTTCCAATATATCAATATTTATGTCTCGACCATTTCGAGACTCCTCGTCATGTCCGTGATCACATCCGGGACTCCGAACAACCTTCGGTACATCAAAACATATAAACTCATAATATAACTGTCATCGTAACTTTAAGCGTGCGGACCCTACGGGTTCAAGAACTATGTAGACATGACCGAGACACCTCTCCGGTCAATAACCAATAGTGGAACCTGGATGCTCATATTGGTTCCCACATATTCTACGAAGATCTTTATCAGGCAGACCGCATAACAACATACGTTGTTCCCTTTGTCATCGGTATGTTACTTGCCCGAGATTCGATCGTCGGTATCTTGATACCTAGTTCAATCTCGTTACCGGCAAGTCTCTTCACTCGTTCTGTAATACATCATCCCGCAACTAACTCATTAGTTACAATGCTTGCAAGGCTTATAGTGATGTGCATTACCGAGTGGGCCCAGAGATACCTCTCCGACAATCGGAGTGACAAATCCTAATCTCGAAATACGCCAACCCAACAAGTACCTTTGGAGACACCTGTAGAGCACCTTTATAATCACCTAGTTACGTTGTGACGTTTGGTAGCACACAAAGTGTTCTTCCGGTAAACGGGAGTTGCATAATCTCATAGTCATAGGAACATGTATAAGTCATGAAGAAAGCAATAGCAACATACTAAACGATCGAGTGCTAAGCTAACGGAATGGGTCAAGTCAATCACGTCATTCTCCTAATGAGGTGATCCCGTTAATCAAATGACAACTCATGTCTATGGCTAGGAAACATAACCATCTTTGATTAACGAGCTAGTCAAGTAGAGGCATACTAGTGACACTCTGTTTGTCTATGTATTCACACATGTATTATGTTTCTGGTTAATACAATTCTAGCATGAATAATAAACATTTATCATGATATAAGGAAATAAATAATACTTTATTATTGCCTCTAGGGCATATTTCCTTCATAGATAGCCCAGGTGACCCATGTGGGTACAAAAAGCATAGGCATCATCAAAATGAACCCACCAACCCTACTTTGTAGGTGTCGAGTCGTAACGCGTCTTGTCGACACTTTGGTCTAGATAGCCTAGGGTGACTCATGTGGGTACAAAAAGCATAGGCATCATCAAAATGAACCTATCAACCCTACTTGCTAGGTGTCGAGTCGTAAGCGTCTTGTCGGCACTTTGGTCTAGATAGTCTAGGGTGACCCATGTGGGTACAAAAATCATAGGCGTCATCAAAATGGACCCATCAACCCTATTTGGTAGGTGTCGAGTCGTAACGCTTCTTGTCGACACTTTGGTCTAGATAGCCTAGGGTGACCCATGTGGGTACAAAAATCATTTAAATCATATTAAATAATTTAAATCATATTAAATCATTTATATTCATATTAAATCATTTAATTTCATATTAAATAATTTATAGTCATTTAAATTCACATTAAATTATTTATAATCAGTTAAAATTCATTTTCATGCAGGGTCTACTGAATGTAGTGACAGCAGTATTCCCAAACTGCTATCATAGGTACTGTTTGAGCCACATTTATGAAGAGATGCATGGATGCAGCTGCCTATGCTTACACTGAACATGACTTTATTTTGGCAATGGATAGCATGAAGGCTGAGTGCATTGCTGCTTGGGAGTCGATGTCAAGAATTCCTCCTAAAGCTTGGTCTAGGCATGCAATGGATACTAATTGCAAAACTAATCTGGTGGTCAATAACTTAGTGAAATTTTTAATAAGTACATTCTAGATGTAAGGAACAAACCAATTGTCACTATGATCAATGGGATCAAGGACAATTTTCTAGTGAGGTTCCACGAGAAGAGAGAGGGTGGAAAATGTGCTAGATGGGAGATTGCACCAACCTATGCAGATAAGTTGGAGATGAACAAGAAGTACGCAAGGGATTGCAATGCATTGATAGCTGGCCAAGGACTTTTCCAAGTCACTAGTGGAGACAAGACCTATGCTGTTGACACAAACCTACAAATATGTGGGTGCAAGAAATGGGACATCACTGGAGTTCCTTGCCCCATGCTCGTTCTGCCATCTATAGGTCTAAACAGCTGCCAGAGGACCATATCAATGTGTTCTTAAAAAATGTACTTGAAGTCATATAAGCCTGTAATTTACCCTGTTCCAGGTCCAGATAGTGGGTGAAAACTCCAACACCTGTCATTGACCCACCACAATTCAAAGATGACAAGAAGGGGCCAGCAGAAGAGAAAAGGAAAAAAAGGAAAGTTTGAGCCACCTCAAGCAAAGCAGACATCTAGGATGACTACTATAACATGTGGGAACTGCAAGCTGCAGGTACACAAGTACACAAGTTGTACAAAGCCATTGAGGCCTGATTTGCAAATCAGGAGGAACAAGCACACGGTATTTTCAACTTGAAATTACTTGAGTGTTCATTTCTATTCAATGATCATTATAAAGTTGTTTACATTTTTAATTATAGGAAAACAGGAGTGCACTTGAATGGCAGCATGGTGCAGGATCATCAGCTACTGGAAGTGCTAGAGGTGCAACCTCATCATCTACTGCAAACTCTTCTCCTGCTGCTGGAAGAGGTGCAAAGACTTCTGGTGCTGCTGGAAGGGGTGCAACCTCATCTCCTGCTGCTGGAAGAGGTGCAAGGTCTTCTTCTGCTGCTGGAAGGGGTGCAACCTCATCTCCTGCTATTGGAAGAGGAGCAAGGTCTTCTGCTGCTGCTGGAAGGGGTGCAAGTTCTTCTCCTGTTGCTGGAAGAGGTGCAAGATCTTCTACTACTGCTGGAAGGTGTGGAAGAAGGTTCAACCCTCCAAGAAGTTCTGCAGAAACTTCAAGTAGCCAGCCAGCAAAGATAGGCCAAAGAGGACAAAATACATGAGCAAGAGGATGGAGGGGTACTTCTATGCCAGTGGGAACTACTGAATGTTCACCTTTGAAGTGTTTATCCAAGTGCATGTGTGCTAAATCAGGCATTACAGCACTATGTATGACATTATGATGTTGAGCCTATGTTGACCCTATGTATGGCACTAAGAACTACTGCTGTAATGCTATGTTGGTCTTATCTGTGGCACATCATGAACTATCTATGTTTCTTCACTGTCAAGTTATCTATGTTTATTTCTTGCTGTTAAAATTCTGTGCAAAATAGGTTCTGTGCAAAGCAGGTTCTGTGCAAATTTTGTGCAAAATAAATTCTGTACATATTCTGTGCATATTTATCTCAATTGTCAAACATATTTTGTGCAAAATAGGTTCTGTGCAATGTTCTGTACATATTCTGTGCATTTGTCAAATATATTCTGTGCAAAATCATCAGGAACTATTATGGCACAACTACCACAACCATTTCATTTGATATAAACATAATACATTCATAACTTGGACATTGATCCAAAGATGCAATGATAATAAGAAAATAAGCCATCAAATCCATTCCATTACATATTTAAGTCTTGGGAGTACACAACACAAGTCTTGGAGATAAACTGAATAATTCACTACAAGTTAAAGCATCACAACTTATTAAGTGCAAAAGAGCACAATCATAGCAACTATAGTGCTACCCTAAACCACACCATAATACATACTTCAAAATTATCACATATCTCCTTCAACTTCTTGATCTTGTCCTTGTACCCATGTTTCTGTTTGAGCAGATCTGCAATCATATACTCAAGTTTTTTCTTCTCTTGCTTCAGTTGGTCCCTCTCTGTCACAACTTGGTCTCTCTCTAGCACAAGCTGGTCCCTCTCTTTCTCTTCCTTTGCCCTAAGTAGCTGATGTAGATTGGTACAACCATGGTCTGCCAACTTCTTCTTCTCCATCTCCTCTTTGATATCACTTAGAGCCAACATAGCATTGCCCAACTGTGTGATAGCCTCCTCCTTGTCAGCAACCATTTTAGCAAAGTCCAGTTTGAAAAACCTCTGATCTTCCTCCATCTTCCTCTTTTCTCCAACTACTTTGAAATTTTGTTCAGCAAGCTAAACATTGTCTCTCAGCCTGTCCTTGCTTTCTTTGTCGTACATGCTCCACAATTCAGTTAGGCTGAACTGCATAGCCACTGACCACTCAGGGTATATCCACTCGAGATAGCTGCACTTTAGTTCTGTCTACAATTAAATAAATATGTTCTCAATAAGAAATTATATGAAATGTGCACAAATTATATAATACTGTATGAAATTGAGGGCATGGGCTAATTAGCTTACATTAGCTTATATTCTATGCATAAATTGGGGGATAAAACAAATATTAGATCATAAATTAATAGCGATATTCTGGGCAGAAACAATTATAACAGCATATATAAAGTGTGGGCAAGATTGTATTCAACTGAATGTTCTCAATAAGAAATTGTATGCATAGATTCTGGGCAGAAACAATTATAACAGCATATATAATTTTTTTTCTCAATAAGATTGTATATGTATAAATTGTTGGCAAGCACAAAGATTTAATACACCAACTGAAGCAAGAGAAGATTGGAGTACTGAAGCAATTCATATTTGAGCAACTATCCAGGAACAAATCTTTCATACACAAAATTGGAGTACTGATAAGTGAATGGAGCATAAGCTAACTAAGAAAATCTATTTACACTACTAAGCAACATACCTTCTCCTTAGCACACGCAAGAAAACGTCTGCTCGTGTCCACGGATTAAAATGCAACTAGCCTAACGCAAGGTTCTCGATGCAGACAACGAGAAGACAGATCGTGAGCAATGCCACTCCATTCATAGCAAGGGATAGTCCTAGGAAGCTAACCAGCACACAAATTGCACAAATAAGCGAGCTGGTAAAAAATCCCCAAATGAGGAACCCTAACCCTAACCTTCGATGGGGGAGGCGATCACGCATACCTGGCTAGTGACTTCTTCGCCATCCGAAGAAGAGCTGGAGGACGGCTCGCTCCAAGAAACCATGGCGGAGCGGCGAACGGTGGCGAGTCGGCAGTGGCGACCCCAGCGGTGGTCGCAGTCGAGAGAGCAGAGAGCGAGCGGGATGAACTGGCTGGTCTGGTCCAAACACCGACCGGTGCGGGCCACTCATACGGGCGCGTGGAAACGGCCGTCTGTGACCGTCTAACGCCTTCCGTCAACCCGCGCCACGTCAGCCCGACAGGTGGGACCGACTTGTCGGATTCGCTATTTTCTGGGCTAAAACGCAGCGTCAGTGCTCTGCATTACAGATTAGCCCCATTGTTGGTGGTTTTTTGTGCCCTGCCTCAAATGTGGTACCGATCTGTTACCCTAGCCCCAAGTGTGGTGGTTTTGGGTAAATAACTCTCTAATGAGCTTCCCATCACTAATATGTATGAATTATTGCATGCAGAATCGTCGACTGTAGTTGAGACAAAATTGAGATGGGAAGAGAATACACGAGGGTGCGGTTTGTTTTTGTTTGGTGACGCAGGATGCGATCTAGGGTTTCCTCGGCCGCCGCCACCATCTCCCGTGCGCCCGTCCTCAGTCCACCACCGCCCATCAATCTGTGATCTCGTTGTCTCGGACGGCTGATCCCCTTTCCGTTGACAAAACCACCCACCATAGACCTTTCGCGAGAGCTAGGGCTCGTGATCGTACACCACCTCCAAACCTGGTTTGTGTTCTGCGTTTCGTGTCCCCTGCTGTGTGGCGGCAGAGATGGAGAGGGTGGAAGGTCTGCTGCAGAGTTTGAAGTTGTCGGACAAGGAGAAGAAGGGCATTAAGATCGGTTGGGCCGGGTCTGCAAACGCGGGGGTCGTGGAATCGCAAGCCCCCGCCAAATTACTCTCAGAGAAACCTATGTTCGTTGATGCAATGGCAGAGACCTTGGGTAAGATATGGTGCCCGATCGGGGGGGTGGATTGCAAGGAGGTCAAAGAGAATGTATTTTTGTTCATGTTTGGGCAGGAATCGGGTAAAAGGATGGCTCTGGATGGCGGCCCTTGGGAGTTTGGGAATGCCCTTCTTATTTTTGAAGATTTTGATGCTAGTAAACGCATTGAGGACTATACGTTCGAGACCATCCCAATTTGGATATGAGTGAAGAGGCTGCCCTTAGGAATGATGTGTAGGGAAGCAGGTGAAGCAATTGGGAAGGAAATTGGGGAGGTTATGGAAGTGGTTTTATAAATATATGGTTAAATTGTAAATGTGTGCTCCAAAAAAGAGTATATCTCAAGCAGTCCCACACATATAATTAAATTTATACTCTAGAATTTTCTATATGTTTTCCAAATCATATAGTAGAATCACACTATTACAATATTTGTTAGACAATATGTTTTTGAAATATCTAACAAATAGTTGTATAAACAACATAAAATACACAAGTATAAAAATATAAAAATTTGTTACAAAATATAAATTGAATTCGTCGCAACACATAGATATTTTTGAATGGTACACATTAAAAAAATATAACTAAAATATAAGTTTATGTTTTTATTAAGTATGTCAAATAAGCAATTAAAATTTTTACTACTTAACAAAGTAGTATAGTAAGTATAAAATTTAGTATAAATCATGTATACATTAATAAAAACGGACCAATAGTCGGAACATGAATTAGTGCTTTGAATTTTTTTAGGAGATTTTTATATTTGAATCATGAGCGCAAGTAAAATCAGCTCACCATATACTTCTGGAAATATCAGAGCAGCTTAATTTAATGAAGAAAGTAATAGTTTATAACATTTGAACCAATAAGGCAAGCATAGAACAATAAAATATTTATAATTAAATAATTAGAAGTGTTTTACTGTGCCAAAAAATGTAATCTTATATTCTCACTCTATGCCCAAGTCAACTTCACCTGGAGGTGAGATAATGAAACGCTTCCCGTGTTTTAGCTTCACTGAAATAAAAACATAGTTATTAATTATTAAATACTGAAAGAACGTATACCAAACAGCGATAAAGACAGAAGAAATTACCTATTGTTGTCGATAGCTGAACACTAGTATTATTCGGACTACGATTACTCTGGTATATAGCTCACCCATCAAGGCACGTAAAAATAACTGTTGTCAAGAAACAAGATTCATACAACAGAAAGAGTTTACCCTACATGAGTAAGAAACAGAAATAGAACTGTCTATTGGTGTTGTAAAAATATAGTTCACCTATTACAAACGTTATTGATGCCATAACATACTAATATTTAATGCTTTAAATAATTTAACATGTTGCTATTTTATTCATATTTTTTCTTAGTCAGACTACTAATATTATTTTGCTAATGGAGAATTTCAATATTTTCGTAAACAAACTCCATTGGTGTCATCCACCCAGGTATTGGAGATATCCACTAGTGGTCAAAACAGCTGTGCTAGTGGATGGTAGATTTGAGCATGTTTTTCTTTCCTGCAATGCCACGATGGATTATGCTATTATTTGGATCGAGCAGGAAGGACAGAAAGCTTTGGATGTAAGTCTTGTGCTTGTGCATAAAAAAGTTATGTTTTGTCGCTCATAAAGGAAAACAAAATAAAATCATGTTATCTCAAATTGTAGTTTTCATGTTTAGCAACTTACAACTATGCATTCTAGCACTTGCTCTTTAACACAGTGCATGCCATCTAGAGTAGAACACCTCATGTTGTGAAGCACCAACTGGAATCAAGTTGTGCACAAACTAGAGTATTAGTAGAGTAGAGTGTAGATATGACAAGTGCCTAGATGCTTCAGCTAGAGTATTAGTAGAGTAGAGTGTTGATATATCAACGTGTACATATTCTCAAAATTCTTCTTTGGGTAGTCCTAATTCCAGGTTTCTGCAAAAAGTTAATCATCAATCAGCAGATACGACAAGTCCTAGTTGGTATCTCTTCCCTTTTAGGTTGACAGTAGTACGTCAAATTAGAAATACACATTAGCAGCTGTATACAGGTGATTGACTGTCTGGGCAGAAGGCCTTAGAGCGCTGCGTCCGCTTACAACTTGTAGTAGGTTCTTTGCAAAAATATCAGACAACGTGGTAATTTGATCAGCCACATCCTGTCTCCAATAGGCTCTTCAATCAACTTGGGAGTACCTAACTGTGAAGGGTATGCAAGGATAGACTGCACACAATTTTTTTAAAACAATTGCCTTTGTTAGTTATTTCTTCTCTTGCATTATGCTCTGTGCATTGGTAATGTGACTTGAGGATTGATAGACAAAGGGTTTTAGGGTTTGTGGCCCACCTCCAACGTGGGGTGACCTTTTCATTATATAGAGAGTACATAATAATGTACAACACAATTACAGGTGGGGACACTAGTATATGTACAAAGGCCCAGTATATACAGAGTCTAACACCCTCCCTCAATCTTAACCATGCTCTCAAGAATTCACCAGGTTGAGATTGCGCCTACAGCCCTCAAACTGAGGAAGAGGCAGCGGCTTTGTGAAGATGTCAGCAAGTTGATCTTTGGAGGAGATGAACTTGATAAGAAGCGGTTTCTGGGCAACACGTTCCCTGACAAAATGATAATCAACTTCGATGTGTTTGGTGCGAGCATGAAAGACTGGATTTGAAGACAAATACGTAGCACCAATGTTATCACACCAAAGTACCGGTGGCTGCTTCTGAGAGATCTTCAACTCTCCGAGCAGAAACTGTATCCAAATAAGCTCAGCTGTGGCATTTGCAACTGCTTTGTACTCAGCTTCAGTGCTACTGCGGGACACTGTTGCTTGTTTGCGAGCACTCCAGGCGATCAAGTTAGAACCAAGGAACACTGCATATCGTCCCGTTGATCGTCTTTCATCCGGACTCCCAGCCCAGTCTGCATCAGAGAACGCAGAGAGAACTCCAGAGGGGGCCGGTCGCAGATGCAAGCCATAAGAAGCAGTCAACCGAATATAGCGCAAGATGCGCTTAACCACAGTCCAGTGAGAGTCTCGAGGTGCATGAAGAAACTGGCAAACACGGTTGACAGCATAGGAGACATCAAGACGAGTGATAGTCAAGTACTACAAGCCACCAATAATACTGCGATACTCAGTAGCCTCGTCAGTAGAGAGGAGAGAGCCATCGAGAGCAGATAGTCTGTGAGTAGAGGACATAGGTGTAGTAGTTGTCTTGCACTGGAGCATACCAGCCCGTCAAAGAAGATCAAGAGAGTACTTCTGCTGAGTAAGTGTCAAGCCAGAACCAGAGTGCAAACCTTCCAGCCCAAGGAAATAGTGAAGCTACCCAAGATCCTTAACAGCAAAATCACCACTCAAAGCAGAAACCAAGCGATCCGCAACATAGTCCGAGGAGCTAACAAGGATGATATCATCAACGTAGACCAGTAGATACATAGTAACTATAGGACGCTGAAGATGGAATAATGTGGTATCAGCCATAGAGGGAACAAACCCATGAGCCCAAAGAGTGGTGCCAAGATGTGCATGCCAAGCATGTGGAGCCTGCTTCAGACCATAGAGCGCCTTAACAAGACGACACAAATGTTGTGGACGAGCTGGATCAACAAAACCGGGAGGCTGACGCATGTAAACCTCCTCCTCAAGGACACCATGAAGGAAAGCATTCTGAACATCAGCTGACGAAGAGACCATCCTCGAGTAATAGCCAGTGAAAGCAGAAGCTGGATAGTGGTAGGTTTAACCACCGGACTAAAGGTGTCCTCATAGTCAAGACCATGGCGCTGTTTGAATCCTTTAGCAACCAGTCTAGCCTTGTATCTCTCGATAGAGCCATCAGCATGTTTCTTTACCTTGAAAATCCACTTGGAATCAATGACGTTGACACCAGCCTTGGGAGGAACCAAACACCATGTGCCATTCTTGAGAAGAGCGTGGTATTCTTGTTCCATCACAGTGCGCCAGTGAGGGATACTCAGGGCAGCCTGAAAGTGTCGTGGCTCAGCAGTAGGGTCCGACTAGGCCTGCGCCATACAAGTCGCAAGCCAGGCAACCGTGCCATCCGTGCGCTTCTTAGGAAGGACCAACCCACTTTTGCTGCGTGTATGAGGACGTAACACAGGGGGCGGAGCAGGTGGCGCGACCGGCGGTGACGGTAGCGACGCAGCAGGAGACGCCGGCCCAGGTGAGTTGGACGACGAGGGCCGTGCAGGCGACGTGGACGGCGGAAGGCTCCCAGGCGGGGATGGCCCAGGTGTCGGTGGTGAAGATGCAGGTGAAGGCGAGGTGGCCCACTGGGCCGAGGCGTCGGACAGCCGAAGCAGCGGCTGGGACGGAACGCTGGCGCGCGGCGAAGAGGCCGCTGTCGCGGGCGTGGGCGCAGAGACCGTTGTCGCAGGCGGGCACGTACGTTGCATGGGACATGCAAGGGGCCAACCGATCGACGTGATCGGGCGGGGGCGAAGAAGCGGGCGGGTACGAGGGAGCCGAGGAATCAACCTCGTCTAGGAGCTCCAACCGCGCACATCTCCCAATACCTGCACCATGGTTAGACAACAAAGAGGGCGAATGTGCAGCATCTACAAATTGATCAGGCAATATAGTGGATGGGTGCACCGACGGTGTGGAACTTGTGTCAGGTGGGGGAAGAGCAGAAAAGGGAAAAACATGCTCATCAAAGACAACATCACGTGAGATATATACACGATTAGACGGGACATGAAGGCACTTATACCCTTTGTGAACAGAACTGTACCCAAGAAAGACACATTTCTTTGAACGAAACTCAAGCTTGCGATTATTATACGGTTGGAGATGCGGCCAACACGCACAACCGAACACTTTAAGAAATGTGTAATCAGGAACCTAACCAAGCAAGAGTTCAAGTGGAGTTTTCATATGGAGGAGCCACGAAGGAAGCCTATTTATGATAAAACAGGCTATAGTAAAAGCATCACTCCAAAATCGAAACGGGACAGATGCATGAGTGAGCAAGGTTAACCCAGTTTCAACAAGATGATAGTGCTTACGTTCAGCTGAACCATTCTACTGGTGTGTATGTGGGCAAGAGACACGATGAGCGATTCCAAGTTTTTCAAAGAAAGTACTAAGATTGCGGTACTCACCCCCCAATCCGATTGTACATGAATGATTTTATGATTAAGGAGACGCTCAACATGTGCTTGAAATTTTAAAAACACATCAGACTTATGCTTAAGAAGATAAATCCAGGTAAAGCAACTATAAGCATCAATGAAATTGATATAATATTCGTGCCCACTAACGAACAGCTGGGCAGGACCCCAAACATCTGAAAACACAAGCTCAAGAGGAGTTTTGACTATATGTGTAGAAACAGAAAAAGGTAACTAATGACTCTTGCCTTGCTGACAGGCATCACAAACAGCAGCAACTTTATTACTAGACTCTGACGGTAGCTCATGACGGTGAAGAACATGGCGAACAACGGGTGATGCTGGGTGACCAAGGCGAGAGTGCCACAGTGAAGGAGACACACGAACACCACTGAAGACTTGGAACGCATCAGCAGGAGCAGGAACATCGGTGGGCGCATCAAGAGCATGTAAACCACGGCGATAGCGACCTCTAAGGAGTATGTTCCTCGTAGCACGATCCTTAACAAAGAGATGAAACGGGTGAAATTCACAGAAATCGTTATTATCCTTTGTAAGTTTAGGAACAGAAAGTAAGTTACGTGCAATAGTGGGAACACGAAGAACGTTTCTAAGATGCAATGTCCTAGAGGTGTTTGTGAGAAGTGATGCCTGAACAACATGCGAAATGTGCATACCTGCCCCATTAGCTGTGTGAACCTTGTCGTGCCCACGGTAGGGCTGCTGAATGGCAAGCTTGCCCAGTTCATTCGTGACATGAGTTGTGGCTCCAGTATCCATGTACCAAGAAGGATCAACAGGATAAGAGGGAGTGTGCCCCTATTGCGCCATGTTAACTTGACGCTCGTTGCCCTTGCCATTGTTGCCGAGGCCAAGGAAGTCAGTTTAGAAACGGCGATGGCAGCGGGAAGCAACATGGCGAGGCAGGCCACAGAGCTGACACGGCTGCGCTGCACCACAGGCTGTACAGCAGGCGCAGGTGCGGCCGTTGGTGACGACCACGGAGGCGCCAGGACGCGGGGCCTGCTGCTGAGCAGGGGGCGCGCCACCAGACTTGCTCCCCCCGCCCGAGGAGGAAGCTGCAGAGAGGAGCCACGGCAGCCTCCTTTGCCACGGTACACAGCGTTGACGGAGGAGTCCGTGGTGACATCAGGGCGCCGCGCATTGAGCCGTTGCTCCGTAGACAGGAGCCGGTTGTAGAGTTCCTGAGGGCGAATAGGTTCCTTGCGTTTATTGATCACCTCGGCAAGCGAGTCGTAGTCACTGTCAAGGCCGGCGAGGATAAAGGACGTGAAATTGCTGTCACGAAGGGGCTCTCCAATGGAAGCAAGGGTGTCGGCCAACTTCTTGACCTTGTTGTAGAAGGCGGTCACCGTACCATTGTCCTTACGGGTCTCACCAAGCTTGGCACGGATAGCCATAGACTGAGCAGCAGACAGAGACGAAAAACTCGACTCCAGGATGTCCCACACCTCGTGAGAAGATGCAGCGAAGAGGACTAGCCCGGCCACACCCTCACCCAGGGAAGACTGAATGGCCGAAAGAATGGCTTGGTCCTGAGTGATCCACACACGAAACATTGGATGCTGTGGCGGTGGACACGGCAGGGTGCCATTAACGAACCCCTCCAAATAATGGCTACGAAGGAGAGGAAGCACCTGAGCACGCTAGTACAGATAATTATTCGGCTTAAGCTTCACCGGAAGGAGGTGTGAGAACAGAAACGGCGGCGAGGAGATCAAGGCCAGAGCAACTTCAACGTCCACGTAGGACACAAGAGAGGGCATTGGTGCAGACGGAGCCGCGGCTGGCACGTACATCTGTGGGACGCCGTACGCATAGGATGCACCATAGGGCGGCGGAGCCGCATACGAGCCCTGGCCAGGGTACGCGCCGTAGGAGGGACAAATCACGTCTTCCACGTCCCGGAATCACGAATTCCCTAGAGGCAGGCTCATATATCTCACCGAGCCAGTCGCATACAGGGTTTACTAGGTTCGTGCACCGAACATTCATCAGAGCCTGCATCCCCATCTCACCGGCAGCTCCCTTCTGCTCATCAGTAAATCCTTTGTTCAATATAGTCAGGCGTTCTTGCAAAGCCCTATCGCGCTGACGTCTCTTCTTCTGCATAACACAAAAAGGATCATTTGTTGCCATGGTCAATGTAGTGAAAATTTAGTTCTAACAGAAGATTGAAAACTCAATGTGAAATTAAAACATGGGGGGGTGACCTCATCGCCATCTTTTGTCCGACCGGTCGCGCGATTCTGTTGCGGTAACTCCATGAAGTCATTATCATCATCTTGATGGTCACCACTGTAACACCCCGAGAATCATGCTACAGTAACTCCCTGTGATTAAGCTAATCATGTTGCTAAACAGGGCTTGATCACATTTGAATCACATTCCTTTCAAACTCCTAGTTCAAACTTCAATTAAATTTAAAAGTGGAAAATAAAACTTTTCAAATGTCAAAACTAAAATGTTCTAAAAGTGACAAATAAATCATAGGTAATATTGGTGGAGGAACCAAGTCTTTATAAAATGTTTAAATGCACCAAACTAATTAAATCAGTAGCTAAAACCATTAATTAAATGCCTTTTGTATTTTGTAAAATATTAAACTATACTATTTTGGGATGAAACTTTTTGTGGTTGTGACATATTTGGTAACAACAAATTAGGTGCCATTTTGGTAATTTGCTAAAACAAAACAAAAGAGAAACTAGAAATAAAACAGAAAAGAAAAATAAATAAAAGGTAAAAAGAAAGCAAAAAGAAAGAAAACCCCCCCGGCTCCCCAAGGGCCTTGGCCCACTGGCCCAGCCGGCCGAATCGGTCCAGCGGCCCAGCACCTCCCCCCTCCCCTTGTCGTCTTCCCCCCTCCTCGTCTGTTCAACCGACCGAGGGCGCACGCCCCTCGCCGTCCCCGCCGGACCTGCTCGCCGCCCCACGCCGCCACATCGCCGAGGGGATAAGGACGCCAGCGACGGCCCCCCTGCCTCCTCCGAGAGATCTTTTCCCCCCTTTCCCCACGAGCTGCTGCTTGCCCTCGCCGCCTCTCCCATTCCCCACCGCATCCGAGCGCTGCCGTGGCCATGCCGGCGTAACACACGCGGTCCCCGACACCGCCTCGCCTCTCCTCCGCGCCAAGAAGGACCGCCTCGACCTCCTCTTCCTCCCCGACGAATCACCCGAGCAGGAGCGCCTCTGCATCATCCCCTACGTTGCCATCTTCCTCCTCTTCTCTGACGAGCTTCGCCGTCGATTCCGCCGCACCGAGCCCTCCTCGAGCAGGCTTGAGCACATCTGCAGGAGCACTGTGAGCCTGCGCTTCTTTCCCCTCTCTCTCCCGAGCTTTCCGACGCCCGTAGCCCCGTTCCCGTAGCTCGCCCGAAGAACCTCGCCACCGACGAGCTCGGCGCCGTGGCCATGGTCGCCTTCTCCTGCGGCCGAGCGCCGCATCGTGCTCCTGGGGTTCCTAGTGGCCCAACGCGCGCGTCTGCTGCTCTCGCCGTGCCCCGTAGCCCCCTGTTCGCCGCTCACCGGAAACCCACCACCACCTGCCTCGCCGCCGGCGACGTTCCCGGCCGTCCCCAGCCACGCCACCACCTCCATTTGACGCGGTGTGGACTGGCCGTTCGAATGGGCCAAACCACAGCCCCGGGGATGCCCTGTGGGCGAAACCCGAAGCTCACCCGCGCCGCGCCGCCGCATTGGAGCTCGCCGGAGCCCCTCTCCGGTGCCCTGCCGACGTGGCCGGCCGGGCCCCACCCCTGGCTCACTGCCAGTGGCCCCCACGGGCCCCAGTTGACTGGGTTGACCCAGTCAACTGCTGACTGGGCAGGCCCAGTCACCGACATGCGGGCCCTGCCGCAAAAATTAAAAAAGAAAAAGAAAAAGAAAAATGTTTTATAAATAAAAATAATTAGTTTAACTAATCACTCACTGACATATGGGGCCCACCCCTCTAATTAGACTGTTAGTTTAGTTTAACTAAATATTAGACTAACAGAGGCTGACATGTGGGTCCCACTGGACCCACCTGTCTGATTTGACTGGTCAGCCGACCTGTTGACCTGCTGACGTCAGCATTGCCTCATGCTGACGTCATAATTCATTTTTCTTAATATAAATAATTCCAGAAATTCAAATAAACTTTGAAAAATTCATATCTTTTAAACCGTAACTCGGATGAAATTTTTTTCTATATGAAAGTTGCTCAGAACGACGAGACGAATCCAAATACGCAGTCCGTTCGTCCACCACACCTCCCTAACCTATCGAACTAGCAACTTTCCCCCTCCGGTCCGTCTGTCCGAAAACGCGAAACATCGGGAATACCTCCCGGATGTTCCCCCCCTTCACCGGTACCACCTACTGCCGCGTTAGGACACCCCTAGCACCACTCATTGTCAAGTCACGCATCGTCATGCTTGTGTTTGCATTGTATTTACTGTTTCTTCCCCCTCTTCTCTCCGGTAGACTACGAGACCGACACTGCTGCTGCCCAGTTCGACTACAGAGTTGACGACCCCTCCTACTTGCCAGAGCAACCAGGCAAGCCCCCCCCCTTGATCACCAGATATCGCTTACTCTACTCTCTACTACTTGCATTAGAGTAGTGTAGCATGTTACTGCTTTCGATTAATCCTATTCTGTTGCATAGCCTGTCATTGTTGCTACAGCTGTTACCCTTACCTGCTATCCTACTGCTTAGTATAGGATGCTAGTGTCCATCAGTGGCCCTACACTCTTGTCCGTCTGCCATGCTATACTACTGGGCCGTGATCACTTTGGGAGGTGATCACGGGTATATGCTATATACATTTATACATGACACATGTGGTGACTAAAGCCGGGTCGGCTCGTTGAGTACCCGCAGGTGATTCTGATGAGGGGGCTGAAAGGACAGGTGGCTCCACCCCGGTAGAGGTGGGCCTGGGTTCCTGACAGCCCCCGACTGTTACTTTGTGGCGGAGCGACAGGGCAGGTTGAGACCACCCAGGAGAGAGGTGGGCCTGGCCCTGGTCGGCGTTCGCGGATAAACAACACGCTTAACGAGTTCTGGGTATTTGATCTGAGTCTGGCCATTTGGTCTATACGCACTAACCATCTACGTGGGAGTAGTTATGGGTATCCCGACGTCGTGGTATCAGCCGAAGCTCTTTTGACGTCAGCAACTGAGTGGCGCGCGCCGGATTGGACTGGAACGCCTCTAGGCTAGGTCTGCTTCCAGCCGCGTACGCAACGTGCAGGTGTGCATAGGGCGATGGGCCCAGACCCCTGCGCGCATAGGTTTAGACCGGCGTGCTAACCTCTCTGTTGAGCCTAGGTGGGGCTGCGACGTGTTGATCTTACGAGGCCGGGCATGACCCAGAAAAGTGTGTCCGGCCAAATGGGATCGAGCGTGTTGGGTTATGTGGTGCACCCCTGCAGGGAAGTTTATCTATTCGAATAGCCGTGTCCCTCGGTAAAAGGACGACCCGGAGTTGTACCTTGAGCTTATGACAACTAGAACTGGATACTGAATAAAATACACCCTTCCAAGTGCCAGATACAACCCGGTGATCGCTCTCTAATAGGGCGACGAGGAGGGGATTGCCGGGTAGGATTATGCTATGCGATGCTACTTGGAGGACTTCAATCTACTCTCTTCTACATGCTGCAAGATGGAGATGTCCAGAAGCGTAGTCTTCGACCGGACTAGCTATCCCCCTCTTATTCTGGCATTCTGCAGTTCAGTCCACTGATATGCCCCTTTACACATATACCCATGCATATGTAGTATAGCTCCTTGCTTGCGAGTACTTTGGATGAGTACTCACGGTTGCTTCTCTCCCTCTTTTCCCCCTTGTTCCTTTCTATCTGGTTGTCGCAACCAGATGCTGGAGTCCAGGAGCCAGACGCCACCGTCGACGACGACACCTACGACACTGGAGGTGCCTACTACTACGTGCAGGCCGCTGACGACGACCAGGAGTAGTTAGGAGGTCCCAGGCAGGAGGCTTTGCCTTTTCGATCGTTGCTACTTTTGTGCTAGCCTTCTTAAGGCAAACTTGTTTAACTTATGTCTATACTCAGATATTGTTGCTTCCGCTGACTCGTCTATGGTCGAGCACTTGTATTCGAGCCCTCGAGGCCCCTGGCTTGTATTATGATGCTTGTATGGCTTATTTATGTTTTAGAGTTGTGTTGTGATATCTTCCCGTGAGTCCCTGATCTTGATCGTACACTTTTGCGTGCATGATTAGTGTACGGTCAAATCGGGGGCGTCACAACCACGAGCCATTGTGCTACGGTAAGAACAAAACAAACGTTAGGCTGAAATGAAAACACAGCCGACGGATACGCAAAGAAATGCATGAAGTAACGATTCATTGGATATCATCGATGAACAAAAATGATTCCATGGTTACCCCAAAGTTTAGGCATCTGAAGAGGGTAGTAATTTCCATGTGCTGAACATGCAAAAAAGGCAGAAAAATAATCAAATGGAAAAGCAATTGCAGAAACATGGCAACTGGACGTGTCTGTGCTTCTGAAGGAAGCAGTTGCCATCTAGCAAAATCTACTTGCCATGTTGGCTCCAATGAAAGTGGCAAATGAGTCAGAGCAGAGGAACACCCACCCTAGGATTGTCCAACATGAAATGTGGCAACTAACACATTGGCTTCATAAAAAGTAGAGATCACATCTACTAGGTTCAAGTTGCCATGTTAACAAACAAAAGATGTGGTAGCTAAGGCACTTCAAAAATAGGGCAGACAACTTTCACTGTACAACATATAATGTGGCAACTCACAACCTCGCCTCATAAAAAAATGAGTTTCCATGTAATACATTCAAATATGTTTAGCTATCACAAATCAGCATGGCAAATGTAGTTGAGTCTATTGCACAGTCAATTTGCCATTATCCTGCATATGACATGGCAACAGGCATAGTTGATTCACAAAATTAGTTGCCACTTAGAAGCATAGTCGTGGGTAAACAAATGCAATGAAAATTGCCATGACTGCAATTATCACACACTTAAGTATGCAACTACCTACTATATAGAAATCTGCTACCTCTTGAGCACTGCATTGGTTTTCCCTTGAAGAGGAAAGGGTGATGCAGTAAAGTAGCGTAAGTATTTCCCTCAGTTTTTGAGAACCAAGGTATCAATCCAGTAGGAGGTCACGCTCAAGTCCCTTGCACCTACACAAACAAATAAGAACCTCGCAACCAACGCGATAAAGGGGTTGTCAATCCCTTCACGGTCACTTACGAGAGTGAGATCTGATAGAGATGATAAGAAAATATTTTTGGTATTTTTATGATAAAGAGTAAAAGTAAAGAAAGCAAGTAAACAATAATGGAAATAACGGAGATTAATATGATGGAAAATAGACCCGGGGGCCATAGGTTTCACTAGTGGCTTCTCTCAAGATAGCATAAGTATTACGGTGGGTGAACAAATTACGGTCGAGCAATTGATAGAATTGAACATAGTTATGAGAATATCTAGGTATGATCATGTATATAGGCATCACGTCCGTGACAAGTAGACCGAAACGATTCTGCATCTACTACTATTACTCCACACATCGACCGCTATCCAGCATGCATCTAGAGTATTAAGTTCATAAGAACGGAGTAATGCTTTAAGCAAGATGACATGATGTAGAGGGATAAACTCATGCAATATGATATAAACCCATCTTTTTATCCTCGATGGCAACAATACAATACGTGCCTTGTTGTCCCTGCTGTCACTAGGAAAGGACACCGTAAGATTGAACCCAAGGCTAAGCACTTCTCCCATTGCAAGAAAGATCAATCTAGTAGGCCAAACCAAACTGATAATTCGAAGAGACTTGCAAAGATAACCAATCATACATAAAAGAATTTAGAGAAGATTCAAATATTGTTCATAGATAATCTTGATCATAAAACCACAATTCATCGGATCTTGACAAACACACCGCAAAAGAAGATTACATCGAATAGATCTCCAAGAGAATCGAGGAGAACTTTGTATTGATATCCAAAGAGAGAGAAGAAGCCATCTAGCTAATAACTATGGACCCGAAGGTTTGAGGTAAACTACTCACACATCATTGGAGAGGCTATGGTGTTGATGTAGAAGCCCTCCGTGATCAATGCCCCCTCCGGCAGGACGCTGGAAAAGGCCCCAAGATGGGATCTCACGGGTACAGAAGGTTGCGGCGGTGGAATTAGGTTTTCGTGGTCGCTTCTGATGGTTTGGGGGTACGTAGGTATATATAGGAGGAAGAAGTAGGTCGGTGGAGCCACAAGGGGCCCACGAGGGTGGAGGGCGCGCTGAGGGGGTAGGCGCGCCGCCTACCTCGTGGCTTCCTCGTCTGTTGCTTGACATCCACTACAAGTCCTCTGGATCACGTTTGTTTCGAAAATCACGTTCCCGAAGGTTTCATTCTGTTTGGACTCCGTTTGATATTATTTTTCCGCAAAACACTGAAATAGGCAAAAAAACAGCAATTTAGGCTGGGCCTCCGGTTGATAGGTTAGTCCCAAAAATAATATAAAAGTATATAAATAAGCCCATTAAACATCCAAAACAGAATATGTAATAGCATGGAACAATAAAAAATTATAGATACGTTGGAGACGTATCAAGCATCCCCAAGCTTAATTCGTGCTCGTCCTGGAGTAGGTAAATGATAAAAACAGAATTTTTGATGTGGAATGCTTCTTAGCATAATTCTCAATGTATATCTTTTTATTGTGGCATGAATATTTAGATCCGAGAGATTCAAGATAAAAGTTTAATGTTGACATAAAAACAATAATACTTCAAACATGCTAACCAAGCAATTATGTCTTATCAAAATAACATAGCCAAAGAAAGCTTATCCCTACAAAATCATATAGTTAGGCTATGTTTCAATATTGTCACACAAATGTTCTCATCATGCATAACCCCGATGACAAGCCGAGCAATTGGTTCATACTTTTTAACGCACTTCAGCCTTTTCAACTCTTACGCAATACATGAGCGCAAGTCATGGATATAGCACTATGGGTGGAATAAAGTATAATGATGGGGGTTATGAGAGAAGACAAAAAGGGTAGAAAGTCTCACATTGACGCGGCTAATCAATAGGCTATGGAGATGCCCATCAATTGATGTCAATGAGAGGAGTAGGGATTGCCATGCAACGGATGCACTAGAGCTATAAATATATGAAAGCTCAACAAAAGAAACTAAGTGGGTGTGCATCCAACTTCCTCGCTCACGAAGACCTAGGGCATTTTGAGGAAGCCCATCATTGGAATATACAAGCCAAGTTCTATAATGAAAAATTCCCACTAGTATATGAAAGTGACAACATAGGAGACTCTCTATCATGAAGATCATGGTGCTACTTTGAAGCACAAGTGTGGAAAAAGGATAGTAACATTGTCCCTTCTCTATTTTTCTCTCATTTTTTTTCTTTTTTCCCTTTTTTTCTTTTGGGCCTTCTTTTTTTTTCTTTGGCCTCTTTTTTTTGTTTGTTTATTTAGTCCGGAATCTCATCCCGACTTGTGGGGGAATCATAGTCTCCATCATCCTTTCCTCACATGGGACAATGCTCTAATAATGATGATCATCACACTTTTATTATTTACAACTCAACAATTACAACTCAATACTTAGAACAAAATATGACTCTATGTGAATGCCTCCGGCGGTGTACCGGGATATGCGATGAATCAAGAGTGACATGTATGAAAAAATTATGAATGGTGGCTTTGCCACAAAATACGATGTCAACTACATGATCATGCAAAGCAATATGACAATGATGACGCGTGTCATAATAAACGGAATAGTGGAAAGTTGCATGGCAATATATCTCGGAATGGCTATGGAAATGCCATGATAGGTAGGTATGGTGGCTGTTTTGAGGAAGATATAAGGAGGCTTATGTGTGATAGAGCGTATCATATCACGGGGTTTGGATGCACCAGCGAAATTTGCACCAACTCTCAAGGTGAGAAAGGGCAATGTGCGGTACCATAGAGGCTAGAAAATTGTGGAAGGTTGAGAGTGCGTATAATCCATGGACTCACATTAGTCATAAAGAACGCATATACTTATTGAAAAAGTTTATTAGCCCTCGAAGCAAAGTACTACTACGCATGCCCGTAGAGGGATAGATTGGTAGGAAAAGACCAGCGCTCGTCCCAGACCGCCACTCATAAGGAAAGCAATAAAAGAACACCTATCTGTCAAAATTGTCACACAACTTTTACCATACGTGCATGCTACGGGACTTGCCAACTTTAACACAAGTATTTTTCAATTTCACAATTAATCAACCAGCACACTCTAATATTACCACCTTTATATCTCAAAACACTTATCAAGTATCTAACTTCTCATAATATTCAATGAACTCAATATGGAAGATTAATTTCACAATTAAAGCAAATTACCATGCTGTTTAAGACTCTCAAAATAATATAAGTGAGGCATGAGAGATAAATAATTTCTATAAAATACAACCACCGCCGTGCTCTAAAAGGTATAAGTGAAGCACTAGAGCAAAAACTATATAGCTCAAAAGATATAAGTGAAGCACATAGAGTATTCTAACAAATTCCGAATCATGTGTGTCTCTCTCAAAAGGTGTGTACAGCAAGGATGACTGTGGCAAACTAAAAAACAAAGACTCAAATCACACAAGACGCTCCAAGCAAAACACATATCATGTGGTGAATAAAAATATAGCTCCAAGTAAGTTACCGATGGTTGAGGACGAAAGAGGGGATGCCTTCCAGGGCATCCCAAGCTTTGGCTTTTTGGTGTCCTTGGATTTACCTTGGGGTGCCTTGGGAATCCCCAAGCTTAGGCTCTTGCCACTCCTTATTCCATAATCCATCAAATCTTTTACCCAAAACTTGAAAACTTCACAACACAAAACTTAACAGAAAATCTCGTGAGCTACGTTAGCGTAAGGAAACAAAACACCACTTCAAGGTACTGTATTGAACTCATTATTTATTTATATTGGTGTTAAACCTACTGTATTCCAACTTCTCTATGGTTTATAAACTATTTTAGTAGCCATAAATTCATCAAAATAAGCAAACAACACACGAAAAACAGAATCTATCAAAAACAGAACAGTCTGTAGTAATCTGCAACTAACGCAAACTTCTACTATTTTATTAGTATTTTCAGACGAAATTGCCCCGTCTTATTCTAGTAGCTAGTACTGTATTTGTTAATTGCACCTCTTACTTTGTCTGTCATTGTTGTTACTGTCTGCCCCTTTTTTGGCATTTCTTCTAATGCAAAATGTGCGTTCGAATAAGAAAAGAAAATGTGTTGTTGTTTGTAGGTTGATAATGGATCCAATGCTGTGATAGAAAAGGAGGGGCGTGGCAGCTAAACAAGCTCCGCAGCTCGGCTCTCTGAATCCCTAAAAAGGAAGCTCTGCATCTTGAAGACCGCCCAAGAAGCAACCTTGGAGCATTGTACATTCAAGGTAATGACGCTCACATTGCTGCTGTCGAAGTAGCAAGTACTCTCGAGACAAAATGTATCTGTTTAAAAAAGATGATCAAGATTTTAACCCTTGAGACAAGATGTCTGCAGATAGATATAGCTCTGCACCACTGGAACGAGCAACCGCACCAGCTCTGGGACCTCCTACTTGACGCCTTTAGCGTCTGATACGAGGCCCGAAGGGAGATGTTGGTCCGGCCGGGCCCAACGACGCGACCATTGTCTACGGTAGAAAAAACCACCGAGGCCCGAAAGGAGAGACCGCGATCGAAGCAATCAAGCGGCTACGAATTCGACTAGATCTCTTATTTCCTACAGGAGTAGAATATTTTTCGACAAAGGGTGGACTTTATTAGCTCATAATGAAGCATCAAGAGGATACAAATACAATAAGCACACACCCGGCCTCTGCATAACTAAGATACACACAGCCAACACCAACGCACACAAAAAAAGCCAGCAAATAGCAAAGTCATATAAGACCAAAGCTATCCGTAGACAATGAAAAAAAAATCCTAAAGCAATCAGATCTGCAAGTAGCAAGCTATAGCAAGGACCATATCCGCACCAACCATTTAATAACACCACACGGACGATGAAGTTCTTCAACAGCAACGCCTCTAAGAAGGGAGCAACGCTCAAGCGTCACCGTCACCGGATCCAATCACCAAAGGGAAGAATCTAGGTTTTCACCCTAAAGAATCAGTCCGAGCAAAACCGAGCAATGCCTTCAACAAGGTAACGACATAATATCGCCATTGCCAGGTATAACCAACTCGGATCACACCTAGTCTTTCACCCCGGAGCTCAAGACCGAAAAGCTCGAGTAGCATGACCATCGACGTCACACATGTGTTGTCGCCACCACTTTTCCGCGATGCCAGCAACAAAATGCGATATGCATCAACACCACTGCACCACCATCCCTTTGCGTCAAGCCGTCTTCCATAGTTTGCATCTCACCAGCAACAAAATTCGACTAGATCTCTTATTTCCTACAGGAGTAGAATATAAGATCGACTACATTGATCTCTCTCTTTTGCGTCTCCAAGTTTCCATTGGTCTTCCAGCAGGCTAAACCCAAGCCCCGGCAGTCATCAGATCTCGAAGCAGAGCCGCAACTCCCGAACCATCAGCTGCAACTTCTTTCTCGGGCCTCGGCAGACCTAGCTAGACTGGAGCCATGGAGGTGAGATCCTTGTCCTCTCCTTCCTCTGCATATCTTTCTTTGCTTCCTCTAAAACCTGGGATCAAAATTCAATCTTTCACACCGAATCAAATTATAGAAAAAGTATTTTGCCCCGCTTTATATATAAAGCAATAATTATCAACACCCGATACAAACGCACGTCATCATAACACACGCACACACTCAAAGCAGGATACATAGGCGCTGAGCGCAGCAACACCACCCCTAGCACTAACACCACCGTGAGGAGATGAAGCCGCATGCGACGAACCGTGAGCTCTAAGGTGGCCCCTTCAGGAAGGTTACGACACCGGAGTGCTGCCACCGCCCGATCCGAGGATCTGAGTTTTCCCCGGAGCAACATGACGAGCAATGAGACCGCGACGACGCCTTCAAGAAGGGAACGAGATTCGCCACCACCGGTCCGTCCGAAGATAGAACAGGTTTTCACCCCGACCAACACTCACCGTCACCGAACGCCACACCCAGGCTATCATGCCGCCCACGCGGCCATGGCCATCGGGCAGCACCAAGCCACAGGCTCTGCCCAAGAGCACCGTGCTACCACGATCAGGGCCGCCGCCCGGGCATCCCGGACCTAGACACCACCACACCCAAGATCCGCCGCTACCTCAACGAAAGAGACAAGCGGAAAGGTCCCACCTTTCACACCCTGGGCGGCCCCAGCGCCTGGCTTCCATCAACCCGTCCTGCGGCACCGGGCGCGAGACGAGCTCGGTCCTGCAGCATCATGAGCGAGACGAGGTCGATACTACTTCATCAGGCGCGAGACGAGCGATGGGCCGCAGCTGGGAGAGAACCAGCCCTTTAACGAAAGTAACGACCGGATTACGAGGAGTAGGATCGAAGGTCCACACAGACCGCTTACGAGCGAGCCAACGCCGAACAAGCTAGCCGCCGCCACAACCGACCCGCCACCTCACGAGCTACTCACCGACGGCCGACGCCGGAGAAGACCAGCCGCCACCGAGGAACGACCCGAACCATGAGCCACCACCACGTTGTGGCAGCCCACATCCACACCGGGACCCTAAGGGCCAGCCCCGAGCCGCCTGCCGGCGACCATGGGCCAGATCCGAGTTGATCTGGCCGGCACTACCGCTGCGAGCAGTAGCCGCTGGCTCGCCGCCGAGGACCATGGCCATAGCCATGACCCCACCGAGTCACAACCCGCTCCCGCGCCGCCCGACGCCCACGAGCCCGCCATAACGGATCTGGACGGGCCCGCCGCCGCCAAGCGCACACCCCCAGCACTTTCACCGCTGCCGCGCGCCACCCCCACCAGTAGGCCATGGCAAGGGCAGCAGCCCACGCCCTGTGCCGCCGCAACCCTCGTCGCCCTGGGGAACGGGGAAGAGAAGGACTCCCACCACCACCACGCACACGCCCTGCCACCACACAGCCAGCCACGCCACCGCCGAGCCCACGCCGACGGCCGGAGCTATCGTTGCAGCACCGCAAGGCCCCGCGCACGCCTGACGCCTCCGACGGACAGGCCACCCCTCGCCGCCCGTGCCCGTGCGGAAAGGACGGAGCCCCCGCCGCTAGCCACCACCAGAGGCTTTGCCCAGGCGTCTCCGGCCGGCGGCGGCGGGGAGACGGGAGAGGGGGGGTGCTGGGGACGTGAGGTGGCGGCGCCGCCCGAGCCGCCCGCGGGCGAGACGGCGGGGGGCGAGAGCGGGAGGATAAGACTCGGTAACAGGACTCCTCTTTTGTGTATTACCGAATCAAATTTGCTTCTTCCAGCATGCTTGATTAGTGTGAAATCAACTCTGATTTGTTCCCATGCCAAATGCAGAAATACAACGGAGATGATGATAGAATCAGCACCTTGCCCAGCGACATTCTGGTCAACATTCTTGACCGACTCAATGTCCGTGAAGCTGCGAGAACCAGCATCCTCTCCAGACGGTGGAGTCAGCTCTCTTGCAAGCTCCCCCGGCTTATCATAAATGCTCAGCCTGATGGTGTGTCTCGCTCCAACTCCAACATCTCTGATGGTGACTTCGTTCGGATCAATGCAGCTGCTGTTGAAGCGACAAAGAGCTTACTGACCCGCAGATGTCCAGGCGAAGACACCATCCGCCTCCTGTCTACCACCTTCTACTTGAGAGGTGATGTCTCCATATCCATTGGACATGCTGTTGGCAGCGCCATGACGACACAGAAGATTGAGAAAGCCGAAGTCACAGTTTTGACAGTGAAGGAACGCCGACACTGCACTCTTGATGATGTGTTGAACTACGGGGCACAGTTTGTGTCATTTTTTAATGAGTGTCTAAATGCATTTACTGGTTTGACGCGCCTCTACATGGAGAATTTGAGGTTTGTTGAATCTGACTTCGTCTCCAACATCTTCGTCACTTGCAAGCGATTAAACTACTTAGGTTTTCTCAATTGCGACACAAAGGAGCATTTAACACTCCAGGTTGAACACGCTCAGCTCAGTGAGCTCAGTATGGTCAACTGCCGTTTTTACAAAGTCGAACTCAAGTGGCTCCCAAGACTCACCAGGACAACGTTCACATGTTGGATGGCTTTCGAAGAACTACCACTGTCATTTGGTCATGTCCCACTGCTCGAGTTTTTTAACATCACAAATGTTGGTCTTAGTCGGCACAAAATGGTCATGTTAAGTACATTACTTTGTGAGACACACATACAAGAACTGTGGTTGGGGTTTAAATGCGAAAAGGTAAGTCGGGATGATTGCTTTGTACCAGCTTCACTTGTTCTCTACTCATCCTATTATGTGTTCTTTTTTTTTATGAAGATCATCATATTATTTATCTATTGTTGCAGATTTGGGTTCAACCAGAGTATCTGAGCAAAAGGCTGGCATCTGCGTTCTGCAGACTAAGGATTGTCAGTCTAGTTTGCATTCCTGAAGGGTCCGATCTCACGTGGACAATTTTCATTCTGGAAGCTGCGCCATCACTTGAGGAGTTGTACATGTCGGTATGTTCTTACCTAAATCCACTTGTTCTTTTTCTATGGGTTACTCTGATACATGACGGTACCTAGAGCTTGTTCTATTCTTTTTTGTTTGAGGAGTTAATCTATTATTATTACCCTTGCATGGTTGCACACATCCTGTGGAGCACAGATGTCCTATGAGTGGCAAACCTAACCTGTTTCTTTTACCTATGTCCTATATATGGTTGGAATGCAGGTAATTGATCATCCGTGTGAAATGATAATTGATCCGAAAAGGAGGATGGAACTCTCGCTTAGCGAGAACAAGGGCGTCGAGTGGGAATCACCTAGACCACATTTCAAGCACCGCCGCCTTGCCAAGCTCGTCATCTTTTGCTTTGTAAATTACATGGTGAGTTATGTCAGGCGTGTCATGAAAGCAGCGGTGAATCTGAAGGACGTGTACCTGTATGATAGACTGGCATGTAGCAAGTGCAAACACATGGCGGTTTTTAAGCCTGGTAGGCTTCCACGGGCAAAGAAGAAGTTGGAAGCGATGAAGAAGCTGTTGGCCCAGGGCATCGAGTCAGCTCCCAGAATTCACTTGCAGACCCATTCTGAAATGGACGCTGACCATGCTGCAAGGGTTAAAGACTACTTATGTTCATGAAGATAGCTGAAGGCTTTCAGGAAGTTCATGTAATAAAGGTCGGTTGGAGTAACTCTATGACTTGTCTGGCTCTTGTTTGATCTGCTTTTCTTTACTCAAAAGTCAGAACCACTTGGAAGTAGAAAAATAAGAATTACTCAATCCTGTTGTAGCGTAAGTAAATTTTAGGACCAGGTTTGAATTGGATTTTGATGCTATGATGTGTTATTGTTTATATATAATCGTCTTGGTGATGAGCGCATCAGTTGATACGGTTCTATGAGATCTGGAGGCTGAACTATACATGTGGTGTAAGCCGCTGGCCATATTCACGGTGTAGTCCCTCACCTGGTAGGAGGGGGAGGGGTCTCCCTCCTCCAATATATATGCTGAGGATACCATAATAATGGTGGAGGGCTCGGCATCTGACATTGCCAACCTGAAGTTCCTCCTCTGCTTCCAACAGATGTCCGGGCTCACTATCAACTTCGATAAGAGCGAAGTGATGATCCTTGTGTACCCACCTGAGGAGGCCTTGGCCATGGCTGACCGGCTAAATTGTCGGTTGGGGTCTTTCCCCACGACGTACTTGGGGATCCCCATTAGTGACTCGCGGCTAACCGTTGCTGACCTTCGCCCGTCAGTAACGCGGATGCAACGCCGCGTCGAGCCCTGGAGGGGAGGTGGTTGTCGAAGGCAACTCGGGTGATTCTCATTAACTCCTCGCTTGCTAGTCTCCTCTGGTTTCTCATGAGCTTCTACAGCCTTCACGAGACGCTCCATCAGGAGGTCGCCAAATACCAATCCAGGTTCTTCTGGGCAGGTGAGGGTGATAAGCAGAAGTATCATATGGTGAGCTGGCCTGACATTTGCGAACCCAAGGACCAGGGTGGTCTTGGGATCTTGTCCTACCGGCGCATGAACATTGCTCTCCTGACCCATTGGCTCTGGCGTATCACCAATGGGGAGGGAGGCCTCTGGCTCACCATTGTCCGGAATAAATACCTTGGGGGCCAGCCTTTAGCTTTCTGTCAGCGCTCCGGCGTCTCCCAGTTCTGGCAGTCCGTGATCCAGCTTCTCCCCGTGCTACGTATTGGCACGTCAATCTCGGTTGGATCTGGATCCGCGACCCTGTTTTGGTTCGATCGATGGGTTGGCGACTCCCCCCCCGGCCGCGCGATTCCCTGATCTTTTTGCCATTGCGGTGGATCCTAGGATCTCTGTCGAGTCGGCCCTCATTGACTTAGGGCGTCTTGCTTTCTGGCGTCCCTTCGGCCCTCTGGAGATGGCCGCTTGGGACTCCCTTCTCCGGGACATCGCCCTTCTCCCGATGGACGTCGAGGACACCTCTGACTCCATGTCTTGGCGCCTGGAGCCCTCTGGCCGCTTCTCCATGAAGTCCTTATACTCGGCCATCGCTCCGTCGACGGCCCCCGAGCCCTTTAGCCTGATCTGGGACATTCGCCTGCCCCTGAAGATCAGGATCTTCCTATGGTAGTGGATGCGAGGACGCCTTCCCTCTGGGATCAAGATCCTCAAGCGCAATGGACCTGGCGACGGGATGTGTCCCATGTGTGGCACGGTGGAAGATGCTAACCACATCTTCTTCTCCTGCTCCACAGCACAGTTCCTGTGGTCCTGCTTCCGCGAGACGGTCGGTGGACATTGGTGTAATACCAACTTCCTTGACCTGTTTGCGGAGATCCACGCCTCTCCCCCTCGCCACCGCCATATTAGATGGTTGTGCGTTGGGGTCCTTGCTTGGACGCTTTGGACTGTTCGCAAATAGCTGGTTATTTAGTAGACTCCTCTCCGCCGTGCGACTGGAGCGATTTTCAAACTGTGTGGTTACTTGCAGCTCTGGCGTCCGCTTAGCCGCCCCCAGGACCGGGACGTCATCAACACCCTCCTCGCCGATCTTCGATCAATGGCCTTCCGCTTGGCGCCGCCGCCACCGCCCCCTCCTCCGGAGCCCGATTAGACTTGTTCTCGGGTTGTTGTGTGTGAGTGTGTTGTTTTGTGTTCAGGGCTTGTTGAGCTGTGCCCTCAGCATTAACCCTCTGTACTTCTTTGTGCTTTGTGAGACTTAGTGTGTGTATGGAACCTTATTGGATGTTTGGCTTGGGCGGTTTGATTTATATATAAAGCGGGGCAAAAGCCTTTTTCGGTACCTATACATGTGGTCAGCAAATGGAACCTGAAGCATTTGCAGTGAAGGCTCCAGGCTAAGTAATGCGGATTTCTGTCAGTGTTTTGTAATATTAAAATGAAGTTTTGTCCTGGCTTCTTATCATTCTCATTTGTGTCTGGAGGCAGGCAACTACTCTTCGCTATTTTTGCTAACATATATAAGTAGCGGAAATGCGGTTTGGCTCCCGAGGTCATGTGCACATGAAATATGCGACACAATCTTCCATCAAGATTCACATTGAACTGTGAAATTAAGTTTGCAATCCACTATCATTGGTGTGTTACGTTAGGCTAACCAATTTGCCGATTACCTCGAAGTTCGCCGCTTTAGCTCCTGTTAGTTCTCGATTAGGAGTACACCCGAATTTATGCGATAAAAGGGACACGGGTGGAATGAGCAATTCAAAACATGACGTAGAACAAAATGCATGCTTGACTATCGTGATGAAGGGTGCTCGTGTGATACGACTAAATTGACTCTGATACCTTCACGCTGTGACAACACCTCCACCGTCAAGGACACATAAACCACACAATTAAGGTCTGACTATGTATGTGAATCGTAGTTCTTTACTCTATGACAACATATCCGCCGCCAAGGACACATAAACCACACAAATAAGTTATCTGACTATGTATGTGAATCGTAATTCTTCTCGCCTCTCAGGTCTGAAACTTCTATTGGAGACAAGGAAAACAGATTGAAATTAAAATGTAAGCATAACTGATAGCCGGGTTTCAATCGCATGTTCCCCAAGCAGTACTATTAATAATGCGCCTACAAGTCCGGTGGAAGAAGCCATATGTCGTCGTACCAAGTGCCCACATAATACCCTATTCTGCCTAGACCATCCTCGACATTTTGGTCTTCCTTGCAATACATATCACTGTACTTGCCATTGTGTATGTCTGATACTAGCGAGTAAACCTCGTCTCCCAATGGCGGCTTGTACTCGTTATACCATGGTGCGTATATAGTGGAGTAGTAGATGTGGTTTCTCTCCACGCCATGTGGTCCGGCACCCACCGGCACGTGCACCGCCTTAGAGCACTTCCTTCCCAAAAACAAGGCATAGTCGCCGAAGCTTGTCATCTCTACCCACTTATAATCACAAACCTCACTAGCCTTGGTGTTAACGAGCTTGAAGACCCTGAAGAAAGGATGGCAATTGGGTAGCCAAGAGGCCATCACCGCCATTGACGGCTTGCCATGCAGCTCGAAGATATACCTGGCTTGCGATGGAGGGTTGTTGGCTCTAGAGGGGCTTTGGATCGCGAGCTGGTGGGCTGCCGTTATCATCGGCGTGTCGTCTTCTTTCATTCCTATTTCAAATTTAATCAGTGACTCGTTGGGGTCCGTGAGGCCATAGAGCTCGCCATTACAGAAGGCGATGTCCGAGATCTTCCCCCCATGCCATCGGTATGTGCTCAACTCGCCTTTCATGCAGCCAACTCTGCACAACGTGATATGGGACTGATCTTTCTTGATGCCGGCAAGGATGCATCCGTTCAAGGATGTGGGGTCTTGAGAGAAGATGATTTTTGTTAGAATTTCTGAAATCTCAAAGCCCATGTGTAAAATGGCAAGTGGTGGTGCTAAGTTTAGTCCCACCTTAAAAGTTGAAGAAGAGTTGGACCTCTTTATATAATGGGTTCTCTCCACCACTCTAAGTGGTGTGTGAGAAGAGAAAGGGAAAACCACACGCGCACGCTCGCTCGGATTTCGGCGGACCATTCACGCGCATGTCTTGGCAGACAAGTTTTTGATTTCTTGTCTGGTAAGTATACGAATTAGAAACCGAGTCGGTTTGGTACTCAAATTCGTCATCACGGGTCGTCTTCCGTCCAAGTCGGGCGGTGCTACTCATCGTCGTATTCATCGCCGTCAGCAGCAGATCGTCGCCAACATCGTCATCAACACTGTCGCACCCATAATAGCTAACGATCAGTACGTCCAACATCCTCTGTTCATGTCTGTTTCTACAGCTATTGTTACGTGTTTGCTGCTGTTATGCATGTCTTGCTGTTCTTCTAGTTTGCTAGATTATTGCATGCTAGTATCTCTTCTAGTCATGAATTATTTACTGGAATTAATCATGAACTTGCCTAATATTCCAACAATTTTCTCTAAGTTGTTCTCCCGTTCTTGCAATCTTGGCCAGGGATACCTTCTTGAGAAGATCGTTTTCTGCTTGGGGGAGAGCGGCAGCTCGTCTCCAGAGTTGACGATAGTGAGCTCATTCAAGTCCGTCGCCGCGACCCAGCCGCCGTCGTGGGAGCCAAGAAACCACTTCTTAGCCGCCTTGGGTGGGACCTGGAAAACCGAACTGCCGTCGGGGCCGCATAGGTGATTCTTCCACTTCCGGCCTGCCCATGGCAAGAGGAGCAGCAGCGGCGTGGCGGGAGGCGCCGGTTGCAGGGACGCGGCGGCGCGCCAAGACTTGCAGACGGCGGCGAAGCGCACGCGGTCGTGCAGGGAGGTGACCCTGAGGATAACCATCCCGAGGAGGTCGTCGGGGAGGTCAGACCACCGCGCGGCTGACCGGTTGATGCTGCCGACGCCGGCGGCCGTCTGCGTCGACATCCTGGCTGGCGTGTTCATCTCGATTGAACACGAGTAGTACGCGCTATAAAGTCCTCCCTGTGTTTGGAAACCGATACAGATACACGGCAATTGTCTCGTGACTTGCCATGCATAGATGCATGCAACCAATAATATAACGTTTTCTGCACGTAGCAGAACCGTAGCGCCGTGTCCGGCTAGTAAATGAAGAACTTTTCAGGCAGGTCCGGCCGTCCGGCCGGGTGCAGTTCTGTTATGACTGCAGGCTTGATCTAGCCAGTTAAAACCAACGCGTGCTAGGTACTCGTGATCGATGCAAACACACATAGATGTCGACGACGACGCAGACGGCTGCGGGCGACAGCGGCATCGACCCGTCGGCGGCGCGGTGGTCCGACCTCCCACACGACCTCCTTAGCCTGGTTCGCCTCAGGATAGCTTCTCCGCCGTCTGCAAGTCGTGGCGTGCCGCTGCCGCCGCGTCGCGGCAGCCAGCGCGTCCCGCCCTCCCCCTTTTGCTCCTCTCGCCATGGAAAAACAGGGGAGAGGGCCACCTGTGCGGCCCCGACTACAGTTGGGCCTTCCGTGCCCCGAGCAAGGTGATCAACAAGCTGTACCTCGGATCCTACGACGGCGGCTGGGTCGCGGCGTTCGGCTGCCACGTGCTCATGGTCGTGAACCTCTTCTCTGGCGTTGAGGTGAAGCTCTCCCCCAAGCAGACTATGGTTTCGACGATTTCCACGTCCTCGATATGCTCTCCCAGACATGACTGCCTTTTCGAGAAAATCATCTTCTCTCAAGACCCTACTTCGTCGGATGGTTGCATCCTCGCCGCCATCTTACAAGATCGGTCAGGCGTTGCCTTATGCAAAGTTGGCTGCCCAGACACATCGTTGGCATGAGGCAACGATCACTGACATTGGCTTCTGCAGTGCTGAGCTCTATGCCCTTGGTGAGCTTTGGCATGGGGAATCGATCATTGATATTTCCTTCTGTAATGGTGAGCTCTTTGCCCTTGGTGACCTCTGTGTCTGGACGGGCCCGCTCGAGGGACACAATGACGTACTGATTCAATATGAAATCGGAATGAAAGGAGATGGCATGCCGGTGATCACGGCAACCCATCTGCTTACCACCGAAAAGTCCACCAGGTCCAACAATTGGTCAACACTCGACAGCTACATCTTCGAGTTGCATGGAAAACCGTCGATGGCGGTGGCGACTGAAAGGATGCCCGACTGTGAGCCTTTCTTTAGGGTCTTCGGGCTTGTTGACACCAACACCGACCATGTTAACAAGTACAAGTGGGCAGAGGTGACAAGCTTCGACGACCACGTCTTGTTCTTGGGGCCAATGTGTTCTAAGGCGGTGCATATGCCGATGGATGTGGGGCCTCATTATTCGGAGGAAAACCACGTCAACTACTCCACTACTAACTCAACTCAACTCATCGAAGATGATGGTGTGATCATTGCTATGTTTTGCATGGAAGAGCAAGATACCGAAGGTGGTGTGAACAGAATAATTTATTATAACAGATGATGGAATAATGCCATATGCCTTCATCCTCCAGACTTGTAGGCAATAAGTATTTACTACATCTGAAAACACATAAGGAGCCCCATCGCGAGGCAAGGAGCACCACCGATTGACACGTGTTTAGAAATATTATTTGTGAGGTTTGTTTATGTGTACTTGGCAACTTGAAATATATCCAAGTTAAATTTAAATTCAATATAAATTTGGTTTATTTTGTTACGAAAGTTAGTAAATTTTGGTTGGACATGATAACTTTTACATAATAATGTTGCTTGAATTTTAGTACTTCCTACATCTAGTCTACCACGCCCGCTACCCCGACAAGCACTTGTGTCCCCTCACCCTCTCCTACATGGTCGGCGCAACCCTGCCGGTCGACCTCTCCCCGCCCACCCCACCTCTTTCATCCTTCTTCAACATTGACCCCCTTCTAGCCAAGCACACCTGTGGTCCTTCCACCCCAACCTCGTAGTTGTCCTCCCTCCACATCTTTCACATGGCCAGACCCAACGCAGCTAGCTGCTTGTCGAAATGACACGGAAGTGTTTGACCGCATCCACACTTACTAGGCATTGTTGGAAATAAGCCCTAGAGGCAATAATATTTGTATTATTATATTTCCGTATTCATAATTAAGAGTTTATATTTCGTGTTGTAATTGCTATGATCCTGGAATATCCGATTCGGTAGAAAACTCATATGCACGTGTGAAATGATAAACGGATAAAATGAAGGTTCCTAGTCTCGCCTCTAAGACTAGCTCAAGTGTTGTTGATGATCACATTTTCCGGATCTTAGGATATCATTAAGTGTAACGATGATCCGAAAACAACATTGAGATTTTGAAGTTGGAAGAATGATCATATTGAATCGACCCAAACTTATTTGTTATAAATTGAGTTAATATCGTCTGTATTCAATTGTAATAACACGGAATGTTAGCATGCGTTTTAGTTCCTCGAACCATGAGAGTGTCTCTCTCACTTCCTACCAGACGGTGGGCTTTCGGGTTGCTCAAACGTCATCTGTAACAAGGTGATCATAACGACAACTTTTAGGCTCACCGGAAAGTTTGACAAGTGACCGGACAACTCGAGAGTGGGATTTGCTCCTTCGGCGATGGAGAGATAATTTTAGGGCCCTCTCGGTGTGACAACATCCATCATCGTCTGGCCAGACACAGGTGACTAGGTCACGGGGATGCCGGAACACGTTAACGAGAAAGAAGAACAAAACCGGTAACAGGAGAAACGGTATAGTGAGCATGATGATGACTCAGTAGGATGCCGATGCACACAGGGTTTTGTAAAGTATCACGAAGCAAAGGGAACATCACATGATAACCAAAGATTCACTCAAATATCATTCGCGTAGTCATAGGGACTGATACGGATGTCCACGGTTCCGCTATCGGTCATTGAACGAAGGAGTTTCATTCATGTCCATGATTTACCAAACCTACGGGGTCACAAGCATAAGGTAATCACGATCTGCTAAGAGTTAGTTGTTGGGGAACGTTGCATGGAAAACAAAAAAATTCTACGCACACGCAAGATCTATCCATGGAGATGCATAGCTGCGAGAGGGGAAGAGCATCTACATACCCTTGTAGATCGCTAAGCGGAAGCGTTTATCAACGCAGTTGATGTAGTCGTACACCTTCACGATCCGTCCCGATCTAGCACCAAACGTACAGCACCTCCGCGTTTAGCACATGTTCATCTCGATGACGTCCTCGTCACCTCGATCTTGCGAGCGAAGCGAAGTAGTAGATGAGTTCCGGCAGCACGACGGCGTGGTGACGGAGCTGGTGAAGCTATTTCCGCAGGGCTTCGCCAAGCACAATGGTTTAGAGAGGAGGAGGAACTAGAGGGAGAGGGGGCGTCGCACACGACTTGGGGATTCGTGGTGTGTAGCACCCCCTCCCTTCCTCTAATATATATAGGTGGAGGGGGGG
The DNA here is from genome assembly GCF_002575655.3 of Aegilops tauschii subsp. strangulata. NCBI lineage: Eukaryota > Viridiplantae > Streptophyta > Magnoliopsida > Poales > Poaceae > Aegilops > Aegilops tauschii. The sequence continues at coordinate 451,841,218 of NC_053039.3, read as the reverse complement.
GCAGCCCTAGGGCGCGCCCCAAGGGGCCAGCGGTTGCCCTAGGGGTCTGCATAGGCGCCCCCTTCCTTCCTAAGGCGTGGAGGAGAAGGCAGGAGGGGGGCTGCGGCTGACCAGTCTAAGGCACCCCCCTGTCCTTTTGCACGTGGGTTGGGGAGGCGGAGCGTGCCCAACCCCTTGTGGGCTAGTGCGCCACCCTCCTTGGCCCATGAACCCCTTCCAGCACTCCGATGGAAACCTGATGCACACCGAAACTTTTCTGGAAACCGAATACCTTCATCCTATATATGAATCTTTACCTCCGGACCATTCCGGAGCTCCTCTTAATGTCCGTGATCTCATCTGGGACTCCGAACAACATTCGATCACCAAGATACATAACTCACATAGTATTATATCGTCAACGAACGTTAAGCGAGCGGACCCTACGGGTTCAAGAATGATGTAGACATGACCGAGACGCTCTCCGGTCAATAACAAATAGCGGGATGTGGATGCCCATATTGGTTCCTACACACTCAACGAAGATCTTTATCGGTCGAACCTTTATGACAACATATGCAGTTCCCTTTGTCCGTCGGTATGTTACTTGCCTGAGATTCGATCGTCGGTATCTCAATACCTAGTTCAATCTCGTTATCGACAAGTCTCTTTACTCGTTCCATAATACATAATCTTGTAACAAACTCCTTAGTTACTTTGATTGGAAGCTTCTTGGGATGATGTATTACTGAGTGGGTCCAGAGATACCTCCCCATCATACAGACAGTAGTAGAAAACTGGGCTTTGGTCACAGGGCAATATTCACATTAGTCCCGGTTCAGTCACGAACCGGGACTAATGTGAGCATTGGTCCCGGTTCGTGCGGCCAGGGGCCTGCCGGGCCTCGTGGGGGCATTGGTCCCGGTTCGTCCGGACCCTTTGGTCCCGGTTGGTGGGACAAACCGGGACCAATGGGCCACGCTCCTGGCCCACCATCCTTTAGTCCCGGTTCATACCACAAACCGGGACTAAAGGGCTGGTCCTAGTTGCGGCCAGTGTTTAGTCCCACCTCGCCAACCGAAGGGCGCTCACACCAGTTTATAAGCCCGTCCCTCTCTGCCTTGTTGAGCTCCTCTTAAAGTGAAAATAGATGCCCTTATACAGGGAATTTGACCTAAATTCACAGTAAATTTCATAGAAATTTATTATGAATTTAGGTTGAATTTCCTCTATAAGCGCATCTATGTTAATTTTTTTATAGTAAATAAAATAAATAAACCTTAATAAAATAAATAAAAATAAATAAACTTTAATAAAATAAACTATAGTAACTAAAATAAATAAACCTTAATAAATTAAATAAAAAAGCAGCAGTAAAATAAATAAAAATAGCAGCAGTAAAATAAATAAAAATAAAATAATTAAAGTAAAATACATAAGTAATTAGAAATAAAATAAATAAGTTTTTTGTTGTAAGTAGAAACAAAACAAAACAAATAAAGCAAAAGAGAAAACAAAAAACAGAGAAAGAAAATTATGCCGCCTACTGGGCCACCACGGCCTGAATACGACTTGAAACCCGTCCGTGGGCCAGGATTTGGGCCCGCAGAAGGCCCAGTAGGCCCCACAGGCAAAGAGAACGGTTAGGCCCGAAAGCCTGCAGTTGAGAGGAGCTCGAGAGGGTGGGCGCAGCAGCGCTTATAAACCACTCTCGAGCCCTCTCAACTAGCGAGGTGGGACTAAACTTTTGACGCGGGGCAGCATAAGGCCTTTGGTCCCGGTTGGTGCCACCAACCGGGACTAAAGGGGGCATTGGTCCCAGTTCGTGGCACCAACCGGGACCAAAGGCCTTTAGTCCCGGTTGGTGCCACGAACCGGGACCAAAGAGTTCCCTATATATACCCCATCGCCACAGCAGAGCACTCCACAGTGCTCTGTTTTTTCTGGCCGGCGAGGGGAGGGCATTTGGGTGCTCTAGCTCACCTCCTATGCACATGAGGTGTTCGATGAAATGTCTGAGCCACACTAGTTAATCTTTCTCCTCTCGAAACTCGACCTCCGAGCTCCATTTTCCCCGAGATTTGTCTAGGTTTAGCGGTCCGTCACGTCCCGTCCCCGTCTTCACCGCCGTCGATCGGCCGCGCCGATCTCCTCGCCAGCACCACCGTGGTGAGCCTCTTGTTCTTATCTTCTTTTTGAAAGGAAAAAATTCTTACTTTAGATAGTTACTTGTCTAATTTTGTTACTTTTATTATTCCTTCTTATTACATAGTGCGATGGTTTTGGTATCCGCCCCCGTTGGCCCTCGTCCTGTCTATGATTCGGATGTGGTATATATTATCTTTTTATAACTATTTGGTTCATTTATTGTTTATGACAAATATACCGACCAACGTGACATAGATTTTATTTATCTAGGAGGTGGTTGAACCGGAAATTCTAACCGACCCTATTGCCGAGAGGTTAAATTTAGTTGAAGAAGAAAACAATTACTTGAAGGAAAAAATAAAAAAAATTGAGGAGGAGAAGATGATATTGGAGTTGCATGTTGCGGATGTCGTCGATGATCACAAGATCAAGATGGATGCAATGCGCTTGAAGATTAGAAAGATTAGAAAATATGCCATTCATACCGAGGCTTGGTATCATTATGCCGTTGGATCAATTGTTACCTTGGTTGCGATTATGATCGCCTTTGTTTTCGCATTGAAATGTTTTACATAGTTTCAATGTTGGAGAGCTATATATATGTTGTTAGATGAGAACTATGTATGTACTTTGGTTTTAATGTGATGATGAACTTCTATTAATTTGGTCACTTAATTATCTATTCATGATGTTCTGTAATGGTTTTTGACACACTTAATTATATATAATGCACGCAGATGAACCGGCAATGGATGTACGGTGACAGACACACCTCCGAGTACATTAAGGGCGTGCATGATTTTCTCGAAGTGGCTGAGGCAAACAAGCAGAATGGTTTTATGTGTTGTCCATGCCCTATATGTGGGAATACGAAGTCTTACTCTGACCGGAAAATCCTTCACACCCACCTGCTTTACAAGGGTTTCATGCCACACTATAATGTTTGGACGAGGCACGGAGAAATAGGGGTTATGATGGAATACGGCGAAGAAGAAGAGGACGATGACAACTATGTGCCCCCTGAATACGGTGATGCTGCAACGGGGGAAGCTGCTGAAGATCAAGAGGAACCAGACGATGTGCCCAATGATGCTGCAAGGGGGGAAGCTGCTGAAGATCAAGAGGAACCAGTGCCCGATGATGATGATCTCCGCCGGGTCATTGTCGATGCAAGGACGCAATGCGAAAGTCAAAAGGAGAAGCTGAAGTTCGATCGCATGTTAGAGGATCACAAAAAAGGGTTGTACCCCAATTGCGAATATGGCAACACAAAGCTCGGTACCGTACTGGAATTGCTGCAGTGGAAGGCAGAGAATGCTGTGCCTGACAAAGGATTTGAGAAGCTATTGAAAATATTGAAGAAGAAGCTTCCAAAGGATAACGAATTGCCCGACAGTACATACGCAGCAAAGAAGGTCGTATGCCCTCTAGGATTGGAGGTGCAGAAGATACATGCATGCCCTAATGACTGCATCCTCTACTGCGGTGCGTACAAGGATCTGAACGCATGCCCGGTATGCGGTGCATTGCGGTATAAGATCAGACGAGATGACCCTGGTGATGTTGACGACGAGCCCCCCAGGAAGAGGGTTCCTGCGAAGGTGATGTGGTATGCTCCTATAATACCACGGTTAAAACGTCTGTTCAGAAACGAAGAGCATGCCAAGTTGATGCGATGGCACAGTGAGGACCGTAAGAAAGACGGGAAGTTGAGAGCACCCGCTGACGGGTCGCAGTGGAGAAAAATCGAGAGAAAGTACTGGGCTGAGTTTGCAGCTGACCCAAGGAACGTATGGTTTGGTTTAAGCGCGGATGGCATTAATCCTTTCGGGGAGCAGAGCAGCAATCACAGCACCTGGCCCGTGACTCTATGTATGTATAACCTTCCTCCTTGGATGTGCATGAACCGGAAGTTCATTATGATGCCTGTTCTCATCCAAGGCCCTAAGCAACCCGGCAACGACATTGATGTGTACCTAAGGCCATTAGTTGAAGAACTTTTACAGCTGTGGAATGGAAACGGTGTACGTACATGGGATGAGCACAAACAGGAGGAATTTAACCTGCACGCATTGCTGTTTGTAACCATCAACGATTGGCCCGCTCTCAGTAACCTTTCAGGACAGACAAACAAGGGATACCACGCATGCACGCACTGTTTAGATGACACTGAAAGTATATACCTGGACAAATGCAGGAAGAATGTGTACCTGGGCCATCGTCGATTTCTTCCGACCAACCATCAATGTCGAAAGAAAGGCAAGCATTTCAAAGGCGAGGCAGATCACCGGAAGAAGCCCGCCATGCGTACCGGTGATCACGTACTTGCTATGGTCAATGATTTACACGTAATCTTTGGAAAGGGTCCCGGCGGACTAGCTGTTCCGAATGACGCTGAGGGACACGCACCCATGTGGAAGAAGAAATCTATATTTTGGGACCTACCCTACTGGAAAGAGCTAGAGGTCCGCTCTTCAATCGACGTGATGCACGTGACGAAGAACCTTTGCGTGAACCTGCTAGGCTTCTTGGGCGTGTATAGGAAGACAAAAGATACACCTGAGGCACGGGAGGACCTGCAACGTTTGCACGAAAAAGACGGCATGCCTCCGAAGCAGTATGAAGGTCGTGCCAGCTACGCTCTTACGAAAGAAGAGAAAGAAATCTTCTTTGAATGCCTGCTCAGTATGAAGGTCGCGACTGGCTTCTCGTCGAATATAAAGGGAATAATAAATATGCCAGAGAAAAAGTTCCAGAACCTAAAGTCTCATGACGGCCACGTGATTATGACGCAACTGCTTCCGGTTGCATTGAGGGGGCTTCTACCGGAAACGTCCGATTAGCCATTGTGAAGCTATGTGCATTCCTCAATGCAATCTCTCAGAAGGTGATCGATCCAGAAATCATACCAAGGCTAAGGAGTGATGTGGCGCAATGTCTTGTCAGTTTCGAGCTGGTGTTCCCACCATCCTTCTTCAATATCATGACGCACGTCCTAGTTCATCTAGTCGACGAGATTGTCATTATGGGGCCCGTATTTCTACACAATATGTTCCCCTTTGAGAGGTTCATGGGAGTCCTAAAGAAATATGTCCGTAACCGCGCTAGGCCAGAAGGAAGCATCTCCATGGGCCATCAAACAGAGGATGTCATTGGGTTTTGTGTTGACTTCATTTCTGGCCTTAAGAAGATAGGTCTCCCTAAATCGCGGTATGAGGGGAGACTGACTGGAAAAGGCGCTTGGAGGGGACTCAATAATATGCAGGGACGGATATTCTTGGTCTCAAGCACCCTACACAGTTCTACAGAACTCTACCTTGGTGACCCCGTATGTCGATGAACACAAGAACAGTCTGCGCTCCAAACACCCGGAGCAGTGTGACGACTGGATTACATGTGAACACATCAGGACTTTCAGCAGTTGGTTGGAAACACGTCTCAGAGGTGACACCACTGTTTGTGATGAGTTGTACTCGTTGTCCAGGGGACCATCTTCGACTGTATTGACTTACAAAGGATACGAGATAAATGGGAATACATTTTACACGATCGCCCAAGATCAAAAGAGCACCAACCAAAACAGCGGTGTCCGCTTTGATGCAGCAACCGAGAGGGGAAAGGACACATATTATGGTTACATAATGGACATATGGGAACTTGACTACGGACATGATTTTAAGGTCCCTTTGTTTAAGTGCAAATGGGTCAATCTGTCAGGAGGCGGGGTGCAGGTAGACCCACAGTACGGAATGGCAACAGTGGATCTAAACAATCTTGGGTACACTGATGAACCGTTCGTCTTAGCCAATGATGTGGCACAGGTTATCTATGTGAAGGACATGTCTACCAGACCGAGGAAAAGAAAAGATAAGGAAGCGAATACATCATACGATGAGCCAAAGCGCCACATAGTTCTTTCAGGAAAAAGGAACATTGTGGGAGTGGAGGGCAAGACAGACATGTCTGAAGATTATGAAAAGTTTCATGAAATTCCTCCCTTCAAAGTCAAGGCTGACCCAAGCATCCTGATAAACGATGAAGATTATCCATGGTTACGGCGCAATAAGCAAATGACACAAGCGAAGAAAAAGTGAAGACTTTCTCCCGCAACTATTATGATGATACCATGCCAACTTTGTAACAGACGAGTATGATACCATTGTCCGTTTTGTACACGAAGTGCATCTAGTAATGAGGCTGTGGCCCCACGAGCACCTTTAGTACCGGTTCGTGGCACGAACCGGTACTAGAGTTTCTTACTAAGCAGTTTTTTAGTCCCACCTCGCTAGCTGAGAGGCACTAGGAGCGGTTTATAAGCCCTGAGTGCAGAGATGATGAAGAAGAGACGCAATGCTCACGTTGCTTAGCTTCAAGCCTTGAGGAATAAGGTAGACTGCATGGAGCTATGTGCAGTGCAGTTTACACTATTCCGAAAGGCTTGAAGCAAATCAACGAGCATTGCGCCTCTTTTTTATTTTTAATAACTTATTACAACTCCGGACTTCTTGTGTTCCGACAAAATAAAATAAACTTTAATAAAATTTATGAAACTAAAATTAACAAAGTATTTTCTGTTCAAAACATTATAAGAAACCTCTATTATTATTGAAACTAAAATCATATAAAATTGATGCTACTAAAATTATCGAAGTATTTTTCTATTCAAAATCATTAAAAGCAAAAAGAATTTTCATAAAGAACTTTTTTTGATAGAAACTTTAATAGCAAAAAGAATTATCATAAAGTAAAATAAATAAGTAATTAGAAAAAAAATAAAATAAAATAAATAAGTTTTTTGTTGTAAGTAGAAACAAAACAAAATAAATAAAGCAAAAAAGAAAACAAAAAAACTAAATACAGCAAAAAGAATTTTCATAAAGAACTTTTTTTGATAGAAACTTTAATAGCAAAAAGAATTATCATAAAGTAAAATAAATAAGTAATTAGAAACAAAATAAAATAAAATAAATAAGTTTTTTGTTGTAAGTAGAAACAAAAAAAAATAAATAAAACAAAAAAACTAAATACAGCAAAAAGAATTTTCATAAAGAACTTTTTTTATAGAAACTTTAATAGCAAAAAGAATTATCATAAAGTAAAATAAATAAGTAATTAGAAACAAAATAAATAAGTTTTTTGTTGTAAGTAGAAACAAAACAAAATAAATAAAGCAAAAAATAAAACAAAAAAACTAAAAACAGCAAAAAAAAATTGTTGGGGCGCTGTCCACTGGGCCCTCCAACCCTCGGGTTTGCAAATACAGGCCCAGAAGGGCTAGAGGGCTTAACGGGCAGCGCGCCAAAGTTAGGCCCAGAAGCCTGCTATAGAGAGGAGTTTGATACAGCAGCCGCAGCGGGGCTTAAAACCACTCCGAGCCCTTCTCAACTAGCGAGGTGGGACTAAACTTTTGGCCGCGACGCGGGCAGCAAGAGGCCTTTGGTCCCGGTTGGTGCCACCAACCGGGACTAAAGGGGTGCATTGGTACCGGTTGGTGGCACCAACCAGGACCAATGCAAGGCCGCCGCTTCCCGCCCTTTGCGCTGCTGAAAAGAGGCCTTTGGTCCCGGTTGGTGGCACCAACCGGGACTAATGCCTACCTTTAGTCCCGGTTGGTGCCACGAACCGGGACTAAAGGCTTTGCTATATAAGTTCACACTTGGGAAATTTTCAGAGTTACCTAGCAGTTGCCGCCCCGACGACGCCGACGCCGCCAGGCTGCCCCGACGCCGCCTGCCGCCCCGACGCCGCCAGGCTGCCCCGACGCCGCCCGCCGCCCCCGCCGTCGCCCGTGCCCGTCGTCGCCGTTGCCCGCGCCCTCGCCGTCAGCCGCGCCCCTGCCCCGACGCGCGCCGCCCCGGCCCGTCCCCGTCGTCGCCGTCGCCCTGCGCCGCCCTTCGCCGCCGACGCCTCTGCCCCTGCCCCGACCACGCCGCCGTCGCCTCTGCCCCTGCCCCGACGCGCCGCCGTCGCCTTGGTCAGGGCCGACATTGCCCCCTAATTCCTCCATTTTTTCTGCACATTTATATGCTTAATTATATGTATATGTATGAGTATATGTATGTGTGTATATCTGTTTATATGTCCTTTTTTAAGATTTTTTTTTTCATTTTCTCTGTGTATATGTATGTATATATGTTCTCTGTGTATATATATGTTCATGTATATATGCAAAAGATAGATTTTTAGAAAAGTTAGGATTTTTTTCTGTTCATAGATTTTTTGGTGATATTAATTATTGTAGAATATGCAAATGTTTGTATATTCATATGAACAATGCATTAGGCAAAACCTTTACTTTTTTCGAAATTTTCTATTTGAACATTTTTTTATGAATGAGAGGAAAAAGGAAAATAAGAAGAGGAAGAAAGGAGAAGAAGAGGAGAGGAAGAAGAGGAGAAATAAATAAGAAGAGGAAAAAAGAAGAAAAAGAAGAGGAGAAGAAGAAAGGAATAGAAGAGAAGAAGAAAAAATAGAAAAAATTCTATTTTTTCTTCTTCTCTCCTCTATTCCTTTCTTCTTCTCCTCTTTTTTTTTCTTCTTTTTTTTCTTCGATCTTCTCCTCTATTCCTTTTCTTCTTCTTCTCTTTTTGTTTCTTCTTCGTTTTCTTATGTTTTATTGGGTCTGTCGTCGTCGATATACCCCTCTCCCGATAACTTCAACACGAGGGGGGGTCGATATACCCCCTCCCCGATAATATTATTTTCCCATGTACGTTCATTGTCGTTGTCGATATAACCCCCTCCCGATAACTTCAACACGTGGGGGGGGGGTCGATATACCCCTCCCCGATAACATTATTTTCCCATGTATGTATGTCGTCGTTGTCGATATATATAACTCCCTCCCAGATAACTTCGACATGATGGACCGTCGATATTTATACCCCCTCTCGACCTTGATAACTTATACCACGGGAGCACCCCCCGGCCCTCTCGCTCGACCAAAACTCTCGATCACACCCAAACCGTAGAAAAAACGATGTCGGTCTCCTACCCCCTCCCGCCGCGCCCCTACCCTTGAAGCGTTGCTGAGGCCACCCCAAACCCAGAATAAGCTAGGTCTACGTTTGCACTAACCACCTGCTGTCATGTTTGTGTAATAATTGCCATGTTGTAATATTTGCAGAAACAATGGAGCACGGACAAGACGAGCAAGCAGAAGAGGTGTTGGGGGACATAATCTTAGCCGGAGGTGATATCTTGTCGTATCTTAACGACAATGATGGTCTGGAAGAACAGGGTGAAGAAGCAGGCTACAGTGATCGAAGAGTGGAGGAGGAAAGACATGATTATGATGGCTCCGGTGACCCAATGCTGGTGCAAGAAGGAGCCCGTGGTGATGGCTCCGGTGACCGAACAGAGTCCGGCCAAGTAAATATATTAGTTAAGCCTTTGCTGACTAGCTAATTGATGCATTCATTGTTTTGGTATGTACACATATTAATTAACACTCATCTTTCTTCTTTTTTCTAGCCCTCCGGATCGAGCACAACTGCGGTAAAGAGACGAGGCCCGAAGAGAAAGTTGCGCTCGAATGAAAGGTTTGAGATCACAGCAATCGCGCGCGACGGCCAACCGATTGAACCCATCCGGACAAAGGATGCATTTGCTGCTCAGTGCGGGGTTCTAGTTAGGGACAAGATCCCGATCAGCATCCACCAATGGTATAAGCCTAAGAAGGAAGACCCTGAGGTGTCTTATGTCAATGATATGCTGAAAGATGATCTTTGGACCGAGCTGAAGGCAAATTTCACCCTACCGCCAGAGGAGGATCCGGAGAAGCCAGTTAAAGAGCAATTAATCAAGTCTCATGCTCTTAAGAAGATGGCAGACCTATTCAGGAGGTGGAAGAATGAGCTAAAAACTTTTGTCGACAAAGAAGAGACACCCGAATTCATCAGCCGGTATGAGAAGATCAGAGATCACTGGCCCGCATTTGTGGCCCACAAGACATCGGAAAAGAGTAAGAAGATGTCAGCGACAAACAAGAAGAATGCTGCGAAGAAGAAGCTTCACCATCGCACGGGATCAGGTGGCTACCTCAAAGCCCGGCCTAAGTGGGCCAAGGCTGAGAATGATCTGCTTGAAAAAGGGATCGAACCACAGACAATGAACTGGACAGACCGTTGCCGGACTTGGTTCTTCAGGGCTGGCGGAACCTTGGACCCTGTATCAGGGAGGTGCGTTTGGACGAACGAGCTTTTGAGAATACCAGTCAAGAATATTCAGCAATATATCGATGCAGCGCAGGAAGGGACGTTCGTTCCAGACAGAGAGAACGACGAGCTCACAATGGCCCTCGGGAATCCTGAGCACCCTGGACGGACACGAGGCACGCCAGGCTCCGTTCCATGGAAGGCTGGTTTTCCGGACGCAGGCGGTTACAAAAGCCAGGAGAGGAGGGAAAAAATGGAGCAGATCCAAATTCAGAAGCTGCACGAAAGGGTTCAAGCGCTAGAGGAACGAGACAGCAATCGACATGCCTAAACTACCCCCGAAGCTACCCCGCCATCTCAGCGGAGAAGCAGCGTGGTTTCCACCGAGCTGCTTCAGCTGGAGCATGTCTTGACGGCTCCTGCTAGCTACCCCGTGGATGCTATCACTGAGTCTCAACATTGCCACCTTATGGCGCAATGGCAGAACTTCAAAGTCAAGGCGGCTGTTGGCTCTGTTTTACCTCCTGAACCCGGCGCAACCTACCATTGCCGGCCGATTCCAGAAGGATATGCTAGGGTGATGGTGGATGAAATAACGGAGGGATTTGAGGACCTCCAGCTTGACCACCCTACCGGTGAAGGGGAGACTCGGCTGGGTTTAGCTCTGAAGACTCCGTGCCTATGGCGGAAGGAGCTCATCAACCTTCCGAACTGGACGGCTCCGGCGAGTAAGGGCAGTCCGCCTCCTCCTCCGCCTCCTCCTCCGGCGAGTGATCAGGGCACTCGGCCTCCTTCTCCGGCGCGTGGCGGCACTCCGCCTCCTCCTCCGCCTCCTCCTCCGGCGAGTGATCAGGGCATAGAGCCTCCTTCTCCGGCGCGTGGCGGCACTCCGCCTCCTTCTCCGCCTGCGCCGGCACGCCAGAGCAGCCAGCCTCCTTCTTCTCCGCCTCGTTAGCAAGGGCGGAAGAGACCCGACGCCGCTGCGGCTGCTCCGGCGCGTCGTAGTCCTTCTCCTCCGCCTCGTAAGCAAGGAAAGAAGACAGCCACAGCCGCTCCGTCTGCTCTGCCGGCGTCTAGCAGTACAGCCAGAGGCGGGAGGCAATACATATTCGGTCCTTCTCTGAAGACTCCAGAGAAGTTACCATACGAGAGGACCGAGGAGGAAACCAGGAAGATCGTGCGAGCCGAAGTGACAAACTTCTTTGAAGGGGTGAAAGCAAAGAAACATCCATCTCCGGAGGAGAAGGTAGATCCGGTGAAAGCAAAGCGCACTCTGGCTGCCCTGACAAAACCACCAAAGTCTCCGCCGAGAGGCAACTATGAGCGCATTCTTTCAAAGACATATGCCGAAGCGGAGCGGTCGGGAAGTACTGTCAGTGATGAAAGGTTAAAAGAACGACAAGATGGGAAAAAAATTGCCCAGCTCGGCGAACAAGCGAACCAATCGTACCCCCCGCTCAAGGTGTCAAAAGACATCGTCGCTAATGATCCGAGGATGGTGCCCGGTTATAGCAATCTTGGAGATTACCTGCCCGACGATGTACATTATGAAATCATGGAGGTGGACGAACACAAATACCATTACGGGAAGCCTCTCGTCAAAGATGAAAGATCTCTAACAACGATGATGCAAAGATTACATGATTGGTACATGAAAACCTGCAGAGAGTCTGATGGGACGAGTACTTTGACGCTGAGAGTTAAACCGGAGCATGACCTCGTTGGAATTGAACTGCTGAATGTTCCATTTGAGGATTTCTTCCAGTTTTACAATCTAAAGGCCCTCGATAAAACAACGATCACTTGCTACTGTCTGTAAGTAGTACTACTTCTGTCATTAAGTCTCTCTATATAGGTCAACTCTTTCATTGCATGTATTTATAATTATCCTCACTATATTATGCAGATTGAAGATCGCCGAATTGAAGAAAAGACAAATCGGTGATATTGGGTTCATTAACACAAATCTCATAGATGCATATACGGTTGAAAAACATCCCAAAGAAGCCGAGGCCAACTTGCTACAATCGTTGGTATTAAATCAAAACAAAGATATAATACTCTTTCCTTACAACTTCAAGTGAGTGTTACTGTCTTGTGCATATTCGGTTTCCCTTATTAGTCCAGGTTATGGTAATGTAATTGATGACTTATGCATGCATGTGCAACTTCCACTATATTCTCCTAGAGATTAAGCTTGAGCAGGGAGTAGTAACCGTCTTAGACTCGAGACGAAAAGATCCCCAGGACTATGCGAACATGACTCAAATGCTCGAGAAGTAAGTTAAATCGATCATTATCCACCATATCAGCAACTTTGTTCATTTCCTGATATCAAGTAATTGTTTTCTTTGTCTGGCAGGGTTTGGAGAAAATTCACCACAAAAGCTCCGGGACTGCCGAAGAAGCTGCAATTTAAACACCCGAAAGTAAGTACTATAGTAGCATGTTCCGCGCATCTCCTAGTGATTCAAGCGCTAGTTTCATCAATACCATTTAGCATGCTTGCTTATCAGTTTGATTGACCTCTATTTCTTGTAATGTGGTTGTGGCAGGAACCCCGGAATAATTACTGTGGATACTATGTTTGCGAGTCCATCCGCTACACGACCTGTGAGCGGGGCTACACTGAAGAACAATATGAAGTGCGTAAGCAATAATATTCACAATTTTATTTTATTACCATCATTTGTGTTGAGTTTCATTTATTCATATATATATGTATTGACCCCCTTCTTCAAATTAGATGTTTCGGAAGCGGGATGAACTCCTAGCACCAGATCGTATGCGAGGAATTCAAGAGGAATTGGCGGCATTCTTCCTTCACCACGTGATCGCTGAAAACGGAGAATACTATGTGGACCCTGTGTTCTTACAATTTAATTAGGAGATTGTATTGTAAGAGATAATTATTGTATATATGTAGCCGGTAGTGTCGGATAGATATACGAGAACTTGTTGTTCGACCAATCTCTCGGAGAAGGAGAGGTGGTCGATATCACTTCTCTCTGTATGCATATGTTCATGACGATCTTCTGTTTCCTTCATTTGATTAATAGCTAGCGTGTCTAGTCCTCTCCATACATATATAGTACGTAGCGTCGACCAAGCACGGAGATAAGAGAGGACACTTCTCTCTATTAATTAGCTAGCTAACACAATATATGAAACACCTAAATTAACCCCCCAACCCCCCCCCCCCCTTCAAAAAAACAAAAACCCCAGCCCCTGAAATGCTGACGCGTGGATGCCTATTGGTCCCGGTTGGTGACACCAACCGGGACAAAAGGCCCTGCCTATTAGTCCCGGTTGTTGGCACCAACCGGGACCAAAGGCCCCCCCCCTGCCTGGGCTGGCAGCAGCGGCCACGTGGAGGACCTTCTGTCCCGGTTCGTGTAAGAACCGGGACTAAAGGGTTAGGGCTTTAGTAACGACCCTTTAGTCCCGGTTCAAAAACCGGGACAAAAGGCCCTTACAAACCGGGGTAAAAGCCCCTTTTCCTACTAGTGAGAGTGACAAATCCCAGTCTCGATCCATGCCAGCTCAACAGACATCTTCGGAGATACCTGTAGAGCACCTTTATGATCACCCAGTTACGAAGTGACGGTTGATACACACAAGGCATTCCTACGGAGTCTAAAAGTTGCATGATCTCATGGTCGAAAGAACATGTATTTGACATTAACAAAGCAATAGCAATAAACTGAATGATTATATGCTATGCTAACGGATGGGTCTTGTCCATCACATCATTCTCCTAATGATGTGGCCCCGTTATCAAATGACAACTCGTGTCTATGGTCAGGAAACCTTAACCATCTTTGATCAACGAGCTAGTCTAGTAGAGGCTTACTAGGGACTTGGTATTTGTTTATGTATTCACACATGTATTTAAGTTTCCGATCAATACAATTATAGGATGAATAATAAACCTTTATCATGATTAAGGAAATATAATAATAACCACTTTATTATTGCCTCAAGGGCATATTTCCAACAGTCACCCACTTGCACAGGAGTCTTGGTGCTGATCATGTTTTGCACATGGAAGAGGTTAAGTCAACAGGTCTGCCACATTCAGATCCGTATGTACTTTGTAAATTTCTATGTCTCTATCCTTGACATAATTACGAATGGAGTTGAAGTGTCTCTTGATGTGTTTGGTTCTCTTGTGAAAACTGGGCTCCTTGGCTATGGTAATACACTACTAGGAAAAGGGCTATAGCTGATATGGACATTAATGGCGCACCATGTATGTGGTGCGCCACTGCTATATAGCAGTGGCGCACCAGATACAGGTGCGCCATTATTGACATATTACTAATGGCGCACCTGGTGTGTGGTGCGCCATTAGTAGTTTTGAAAAAAAAATTGTTAGCAGTGGCGCACCTGGGGGTAGTGCGCCATTACTAGTTGACATAGTAATGGCGCACCACATCCACCGTGCGCCATTAGTAGTTTTGAAAAAATATTGTTAGTAATGGCGCACCAGTGGACAGTGCGCCATTACTAGTTTTGAAAAACTGGTGCGCCATTAGTAACCCTGGTGCTAAATGCACCCCCCTGACCGCCTTTTCAGTTTAAAAAAATAATAAAAGAAAATGAGGGAAATGTCAAAAAAAAGAAAATAAGTTTCCCATGTGATATGCGGTCTAGTTGTTGGGAAAATTTACAAATATGAATTTCGACTTTATTTGCAAAATCTCTCTGGAATTTAGTAAAATGGGCATAACTTTTGCATACGAACTCGGATTAAAAAGTTTTTTATATGAAAAATCATCTACTCAAAAAGTTACATACGAATTGAACCGGGGGAACTTTGTTCAACATCTTCAAAATTCCCAAAAACCTAACAGAACGAAAGATACGGGGCTTTTAAGATCTAGAGGGGAAAAATGAAAAAAATTCAAACTTACTAGTGGCGCACCATTTGCTAGGTGCGCCACTAGTAACAGAAAAAAAATTGGTTTCAAACAAAAAAATTTGGAATATTTTTTCAAAATATGATACGTAATATGACCGGAAAGTTTGCAATATTTTTTCAAAATTTCATCACACTCATGAACATGAACAAAGTCCTAGACATCAACAAGGTTTAATAAGATTGATATGATAGATATATTAACAAGTGCCTGTGAAGTGAGCTGGTGCTGGGGTTGGATATGTTGGAAATATGCCCTAGAGGCAATAATAAATGGTTATTATTATATTTCTTTGTTCATGGTAATTGTCTATTATTCATGCTATAATTGTATTGTCCGGAAATCGTAATACATGTGTGAATACATAGACCACAACCTGTCCCTAGTAAGCCTCTAGTTGACTAGCTCGTTGATCAACAGATAGTCATGGTTTCCTGACTATGGACATTGGATGTCATTGATAACGGGATCACATCATTAGGAGAATGATGTGATGGACAAGACCCAACTTAAGCATAGCATAAAAGATCGTGTAGTTTCGTTTGCTAGAGCTTTTCCAATGTCAAGTATCTTTTCCTTAGACCATGAGATCGTGCAACTCCCGGATACCGTAGGAGTGCTTTGGGTGTGCCAAACGTCACAACGTAACTGGGTGACTATAAAGGTGCATTACGGGTATCTCCGAAAGTGTCTGTTGGGTTGGCACGGATCGAGACTGGGATTTGTCACTCCGTGTGACGGAGAGGTATCTCTGGGCCCACTCGGTAATGCATCATCATAATGAGCTCAATGTGACTAAGGCGTTAGTCACGGGATCATGTATTGCGGTACGAGTAAAGAGACTTGCCGGTAACGAGATTGAACAAGGTATTGGGATACCGACGATCGAATCTCGGGCAAGTAACATACCGATTGACAAAGGGAATTGCATACGGATTGATTGAATCCTCGACACCGTGGTTCATCCGATGATATCATCGTGGAACATGTGGGAGCCAACATGGGTATCCAGATCCCGCTGTTGGTTATTGACCGGAGAGGCGTCTCGGTCATGTCTGCATGTCTCCCGAACCCGTAGGGTCTACACACTTAAGGTCCGGTGACGCTAGGGTTGTAGAGATATATGTATGCGGAAACCCGAAAGTTGTTCGGACTCCCGGATGAGATCCCGGACGTCACGAGAGGTTCCGGAATGGTCCGGAGGTAAAGATTTATATATGGGAAGTCTTATTTTGGTCGCCGGAAAAGTTTCGCGCTTTATCGGTATTGTACCGGGAGTGCCGAAAGGGGTCCGGGGGTCCACCAGCCCCGGGGGGCCACATGGGCTGTAAGGGGTGCGCCTTGGCCTATATGGGCCAAGGGAACCAGCCCCAAGAGGCCCATGCGCAAGAGATAAGAAAAAAAGGTAGAGTCCTAAAGGGGGAAGGCATCTCCGAGGTGCCTTGGGGGGGAAGGACTCCCCCCTGGCCGCACCCTTCCTTGGAGGAAGGGGCAAGGCTGCGCCCCCCCCTCTCCCTTGGCCCTATATATAGTGGGGGGAAGGGAGGGCAGCAACATCTAAGCCTTGGGCGCCTCCCTCCTCCCCTGCAACACCTCTCTCTCTCTCGCAGAAGCTTGGCGAAGCCCTGCCGGAGACCCGCTACATCCACCACCACGCCGTCGTGCTGTTGGATCTCCATCAACCTCTCCTCCCCCCTTGCTGGATCAAGAAGGAGGAGACGTCGCTGCACCGTACGTGTGTTGAACGCGGAGGTGCCGTCCGTTCGGCACTCGGTCATCGGTGATTTGGATCACGGCGAGTACGACTCCGTCATCCACGTTCATTGGAACGCTTCCGCTCGCGATCTACAAGGGTATGTAGATGCACTCCTTTCCCCTTGTTGCTAGTAGACTCCATAGATGCATCTTGGTGAGCGTAGGAAAATTTTAAATTATGCTACGATTCCATGCCACTGTCTATGCGTAGTTACTATGCACGAGTAGAACACAATGTAGTTGTGGGCGTTGAGTTTGCCAATTCTTCTTGCCGCTACTAGTCTTTTCTTGTTTCGGCGGCATTGTAGGATGAAGCGGCCCGGACCGACCTTACACGTACTCTTACGTGAGACAGGTTCCACCGACTGACATGCACTAGATGCATAAGGTGGCTAGCGGGTGTCTGTCTCTCCTACTTTAGTCGGAACGGATTCGATGAAAAGGGTCCTTATGAAGGGTAAATAGAAATTGGCAAATCACGTTGTGGTCATACGTAGGTAAGAAACATTCTTGCTAGAAACCTACAAACCACGTAAAAACTTGCAACAACAATTAGAGGACGTCTAACTTGTTTTTGCAGCAAGTGCCATGTGATGTGATATGGCCAGAAGATGTGATGAATGATATATGTGATGTATGATATTGATCATATTCTTGTAATAGGAATCACGACTTGCATGTCGATGAGTATGACAACCGGCAGGAGCCATAGGAGTTGTCTTTATTATTTTGCATGACCTGCGAGTCATTGAATAACGCCATGTAAATCGGAACACACGCAATACACTTAGGTTGACTTGACGAGCCTAGCATGTACAGACATGGCCTCGGAACACGGAGGACCAAAAGGTCGAGCATGAGTCGTATAGAAGATACGATCAACATGGAGATGTTCACCGATCCGTCTCACGTGATGATCGGACACGGCCTAGTTGAACTCGGATCATGTTTCACTTAGATGACTAGAGGGATGTCTATCTGAGTGGGAGTTCGTAATCAGATGAACTTCATTATCATGAACATAGTCAAAAAGTATTTGCAAATTATGTCATGGCTTGCGCTTTAGTTCTACTGGTTAAGATATGTTCCTAGAGAAAATTTAGTTGAAAGTTGGTAGTAGCAATTATGCGGACTGGGTCCGTAAACTGAGGATTGTCCTCATTGCTGCACAGAAGGCTTATGTCCTTAATGCACCGCTCGGTGTGCTGAACCTCAGCGTCGTCTGTAGATGTTACAAAACATCTGACATACACGTTTTGATAACTACGTGATAGTTCGGTGCGGTTTAGAATTGTGGCACCAAAGACGTTTCTGAAACATCGCAGAACATGTGAGATGTTCCGAAGACTGAAATTGGGATTTCAGACTAGTGTCCACGTCAAGAGGTATGAGACCTCTGACAAGTTTCTTAAGCCTGCAAACTAAGGGAGAAAAGCTCAATCGTTGAGCGTGTGCTCAGATTGTCTGAGTGCCACAATCGCTTGAATCGAGTGGGAGTTAATCTCCCAGATGAGATAGTGATAGTTCTCCATAGTCACTGCCACCAAGCTAGTAGAGCTTCGTGATGAACTATAACATATCAAGGATAGTTATGATGATCCTTGAGCTATTCGCGATGTTTGACACCGCGAGAGTAGAAATCAAGAAGGAGCATCAATTGTTGATGGTTAGTAAAACCACTAGTTTAAGAAGGGCAAGGGCAAAAGGGATACTTCATGAAACAGCAAGTCGTTTGCTGCTCTAGTGAAGAATCCCAAGGTTGAACCCAAACCCGAGACTAAGTGCTTCTGTAATGAGAGGAACGGTCACTGAAGCAGTACTACCCTAGATACTTGGTAGATGAGAAGGCATGCAAGGTCGACAAAGTATATTGGATATACGTTATATCAATGTGTACTTTACTAGTACTCCTAGCAGCACCAGGGTATTAGATACTGGTTCGGTTGCTAAGTGTTAGTAACTCGAAATAAAAGCTGCGGAATAAATGGAGACTAGCTAAAGGTGAGATGACGATATGTGTTGGAAGTGTTTCCAAGGTTGATGTGATCAAGCATCGCATGCTCCCTCTACCATCGAGATTTGGTGGTTGCGCTGAACATGATTGGATTATGTTTACCGCAAAACGGTTATTCATTTAAGGAGAATAATGGTTACTCTGTTTATTTGAATAATACCTTCAATGGTCTTGCACCTAAAATGAATCTCGATCGTAGTGATACACATGTTCATGCCAAAAGATATAAGATAGTAATGATAGTACCACATACTTGTGGCACTGCCACTTGAGTCATATTGGTGTAGAACGCATGAAGAAGCTCCATGTAGGTGGATCTTTGGACTCACTCATTTTTTGAAAAGATTGAGACATGCGAACCATGTCTATTGGTATATATGCATGAAGAAACTCCATACAGATGGATCGTTTGGACTCACTTGATTATGAATCACTTGAGACATGCAAATCATACCACATGGGCAAAATGACTGAAAGTCCTCGTTTTCAATAAGATGGAACAAGAGAGCAACTTGTTGGAAGTAATACATTTTGATGTACGCAGTCCAATGAGTGTTGAGGCATGCAGTGGACATCGTTATGTTCTTACTTCATAGATGATTTGAGTAGATGCTGAGTGTATTTACTTGATGAAACACTAGTCTGAATTATTGAAAGGTTCAAGTAATTTCAGAGTGAAGTTGAAGATCGTCGTGACAAGAGGATAAAATGTCTGTGATATGATCATAGAGATGAGTATCTGAGATACGAGTTTGGCACACAATTGAGACATTGTGGAAGATGTTTCACAATTAATACCGCCTGGAACACCATAGTGTGATGGTGTGTCCGAACATCATAACTGCACCCTATTGGATATGGTGCATACCATGATGTTTCTTATCAAATTACCACTATCGTTTATGGGTTAGGCATTAGAGACAACCGCATTCACTTTGAAAGGGGCACCACGCAATTCCGTTGAGACGACACCGTTTATAGAAACCTAAGTTGTCGTTTCTTAAAAGTTTGGGGCTGCGATGCTTATGTGAAAAAGTTTCAGGCTGATAAGCTCGAACCCAAAGCGGATAAATGCATCTTCATAGAATACCCAAAAACAGTTGGGTATACCTCCCATTTCAGATCTGGAAGCAAAAGTAATTGCTTCTAGAAACGAGTCCTTTCTCGAGGAAAAGTTTCTCTCGAAAGAATTGAGTGGGAGGATGGTGGAGACTTGATAAGGTTATTGAACCGTCGCTTCAACTAGTGTGTAGCAGGGCACAGGAAGTTGTTCCTATGGCACCTACACCAATTGAAGTGGAAGCATATGATAGTGATCATGAAACTTCGGATCAAGTCACTACCAAACCTCGTAGGACGACGAGGATGCGCACTACTTCAGAGTAATGCGTGATCCTGTCTTGGAAGTCATGTTGCTAGACAACAATGAACCTACGAGCTATGGAGAAGCGATGGTGGGCCCATATTCTGACGAATGGCTCGAGGCCATGAAATCCGAGATAGAATCCATGTATCAGAACAAAGCATGGACTTTGGTGAACTTGCCCGATGATCGGCAAGCCATTGAGATAAATGGATCTTTAAGAAGAAGACGGACATGGACGGTAATGTTACCGTCTATGAAGCTCGACTTGTGGCAAAGAGTATTTTCACAAGTTCAAGGAGTTGACTGCGATGAGTTTTTCTCATCCGTAGCGATGCTTAGGTCCGTCGGAATCATGTTAGCATTAACTACATTTATGAAATCTGGCAGATGGATGTCAAAACAAGTTTCCTTACCAGTTTTTCGTGAGGAAAGGTTGTATGTGATACAATCAGAAAGGTTTTGTCGATCCTAAGGATGCTAAAAGGTATGCTAGCTCCAGCGATCCTTCCATGGATTAGAGCAAGCATCTCGGAGTCAGAATATACGCTTTGATGGAGTGATCAAAGTTTTTGGGTTTATACAAAGTTTGTTAGAAACTTGTATTTACAATAAAGTGAGTGGGAGCGCTACAACATTTCTGATAAGTATATGTGAATGACATATTGTTGATCCGAAATGATGTAAAATTTCTGGAAAGCATAAAGGGTTGTTTGAAAGGTGTTTTTCAAAGGAAGACCTGGATAAAGCTACTTACATATTGGGCATCAAGATCCATAGAGATAGATCAAGACGCCTGATGATACTTTCAAAAGACAGCACACCTTGACATGATTTTGAAAGAGTTCAAAATAGATCAGCAAAGAAGGAGTTCTTGGCTGTGTTACAAGGTGTGAGTATTGAGTGAGACTCAAGACCTGACCACAGCAGAAGATAGAGAAAGGACGAAGGTCGTCCCCTATGCTTTAGACATAGGCTCTATAGTATGCTATGCTGTGTACCGCACATGTAGTGTGCCTTGCCATGAGTTGGTCAAGAGGGTACAATGGTGATCCGGGAAAGGATCTCATGACAGCGGTCGAACTTATCCTTAGCACCTAGTGGATTAAGGAATTTTTCGATTATGGAGGGGGAAAGGAGTTCGTCGTAAAGGGTTACGTTGATGCGAACTTTGACACTAATCCGGATGACTCTGAGTAGTAAACCGGATTCGTATAGTAGAGCAATTATTTGAAATGGCTCCAAATAGCGCGTGGTAGCATCCACAAGATGACATAGATATTCGTAAAGCACACGGTTCTGAAAGGTTCAGACCCGTTGACTAATAACCTCTCTCACAAGCATAACATGACCAAACCAGAACACATTGAGTGATAATCACATAGTGATGTGAACTAGATCGTTGACTCTAGTAAACTCTTTAGATGTTGGTCACATGGTGATGTGACCAGTGAGTGTTAATCACATGGTGATGTGAACTAGATTATTGACTCTAGTGCAAGTGGGAGACTGTTGGAAATATGCCCTAGAGGCAATAATAAATGGTTATTATTATATTTCTTTGTTCATGGTAATTGTCTATTATTCATGCTATAATTGTATTGTCCGGAAATCGTAATACATGTGTGAATACATAGACCACAACCTGTCCCTAGTAAGCCTCTAGTTGACTAGCTCGTTGATCAACAGATAGTCATGGTTTCCTGACTATGGACATTGGATGTCATTGATAACGGGATCACATCATTAGGAGAATGATGTGATGGACAAGACCCAACTTAAGCATAGCATAAAAGATCGTGTAGTTTCGTTTGCTAGAGCTTTTCCAATGTCAAGTATCTTTTCCTTAGACCATGAGATCGTGCAACTCCCGGATACCGTAGGAGTGCTTTGGGTGTGCCAAACGTCACAACGTAACTGGGTGACTATAAAGATGCATTACGGGTATCTCCGAAAGTGTCTGTTGGGTTGGCACGGATCGAGACTGGGATTTGTCACTCCGTGTGACGGAGAGGTATCTCTGGGCCCACTCGGTAATGCATCATCATAATGAGCTCAATGTGACTAAGGCGTTAGTCACGGGATCATGCATTGCGGTACGAGTAAAGAGACTTGCCGGTAACGAGATTGAACAAGGTATTGGGATACCGACGATCGAATCTCGGGCAAGTAACATACCGATTGACAAAGGGAATTGCATACGGATTGATTGAATCCTCGACACCGTGGTTTATCCGATGATATCATCGTGGAACATGTGGGAGCCAACATGGGTATCCAGATCCCGCTGTTGGTTATTGACCGGAGAGGCGTCTCGGTCATGTCTGCATGTCTCCCGAACCCGTAGGGTCTACACACTTAAGGTCCGGTGACGCTAGGGTTGTAGAGATATATGTATGCGGAAACCCGAAAGTTGTTCGGACTCCCGGATGAGATCCCGGACGTCACGAGAGGTTCCGGAATGGTCCGGAGGTAAAGATTTATATATGGGAAGTCTTATTTTGGTCGCCGGAAAAGTTTCGCGCTTTATCGGTATTGTACCGGGAGTGCCGAAAGGGGTCCGGGGGTCCACCAAGGGGGTCCACCAGCCCCGGGGGGCCACATGGGCTGTAAGGGGTGCGCCTTGGCCTATATGGGCCAAGGGCACCAGCCCCAAGAGGCCCATGCGCAAGAGATAAGAAAAAAAGGGAGAGTCCTAAAGGGGGAAGGCATCTCCGAGGTGCCTTGGGGGGGAAGGACTCCTCCCTGGCCGCACCCTTCCTTGGAGGAAGGGGCAAGGCTGCGCCCCCCCTCTCCCTTGGCCCTATATATAGTGGGGGGAAGGGAGGGCAGCAACATCTAAGCCTTGGGCGCCTCCCTCCTCCCCTGCAACACCTCTCTCTCTCGCAGAAGCTTGGCGAAGCCCTGCCGGAGACCCGCTACATCCACCACCACGCCGTCGTGCTGTTGGATCTCCATCAACCTCTCCTCCCCCCTTGCTGGATCAAGAAGGAGGAGACGTCGCTGCACCGTACGTGTGTTGAACGCGGAGGTGCCGTCCGTTCGGCACTCGGTCATCGGTGATTTGGATCACGGCGAGTACGACTCCGTCATCCACGTTCATTGGAACGCTTCCGCTCGCGATCTACAAGGGTATGTAGATGCACTCCTTTCCCCTTGTTGCTAGTAGACTCCATAGATGCATCTTGGTGAGCGTAGGAAAATTTTAAATTATGCTACGATTCCCAACAGGATAGAACTGTGAAGTTAAGCGTGCTCGGGCTGGAGTAGTGTGAGGATGGGTGACCTTCCTTGAAGTTTGACCACGGAGTGCGATTTGACTTGAGATTAAGCATATTGACCTGAGATTAAGCCATAGTGACCCGAGATTAAGAAAAAAACGAAAAGAAAAAATTTGAAAACAATTTCTTCAAAAAAAATGAATTTTTTTCTGAAAATAAAAATAAAAAATTGTTAGTAATGGCGCACTTCTATGTGGTGCGCCATTACTAAGTCAGATAGTAATGGCGCACCAGATAGGCATAGTAATGGCGCACTATAGGTGCGCCATTACTATCTGGGATACTAATGGCGCACCAGAGGTGCGCCATTACTATTTTGTTACTAATGGCGTGATAATAGTGGCGCACCTGTAGTGCGTCATTAATGGCAAAAACAGGTGCGCCGCTAATTAGCCTTTTCCTAGTAGTGATAGCTCCAGTGTTGTCACAAAACATTGTCATTGGACCCAATGCACTGGGTATTACACTCAAATCGGATATGAACTCCTTCATCCAGACTCCTTCACGCGATGTTTCCGAAGCAGCTACGTAATCCACTTGACATGTAGATCCCGCCACGATGCTCTTCTTAGAACTTCACCAACTGACAGCTCCATCATTCAACATAAATACGTATCCGGTTTGCGACTTAGAGTCATCTGAATCTGTGTCCAAGCTAGCATCGACGTAACCCTTTACGACGAGCTCTTCGCCACCTACATAAACGAGACACATATCCTTGGTCCTTTTCAAGTACTTCAAGATATTCTTGACCGCTGTCCTGTGACCCACTGCTGGATTACTTTGGTACCTCCCTGCCAAACTTATGCCAAGGCACACATCAGGTCTTGTACACAGCATGGCATACACTATATATAGAGCCTATGGCTAAGGCATAGGGAATGACTTTCATTCTCTTTCTATCTTCTGTCATGGTCGTACTTTGAGTCTTACTCAATTTCATACCTTGCAACACAGGAAAGAACCCTTTCTTTCACTGGTCCATCTTGAACTTCTTCAGGACTTTGTTAAGGTATGTGCTTTGTGAAAGTATTATAAAGCGTCTCGATCTATCCCTATAAATCTTGATGCCCAATATGTAAGCAGCTTCACCGAGGTCTTTCACTGAAAAATTCTCATTTAAATATCCTTTTATGCTATCCAGAAATTCTATATCATTTCCAATCAGTAATATGTCATTCACATATAATATCAGAAATTCTACAAGGCTCCCACTCACTTTCTTGTAAATAAACGCTTCACTGTAAGTCTCATAAAACCAAATACTCTGATCACCTCGTCAAAGCATATATTCCAACCCCGAGATGCTTGCACCAGTCCATAGATGGATCGCTGGAGCTTGTACACTTTGTTAGCATCCTTAGGATCGAAAAAACCTTCTGGTTTCATCATATACAACTCTTCTTTGAGAAACCCGTTAAGGAGTGCAGTTTTGACATCCATTTTCCAGATTTCATAATCATAAAATGCAGCAATTGCTAACATGATTCTGACATATTTAAGCATCGCCACGGGTGAGAAAGTCTCTTCATAGTCAACCCCTTGAACTTGTCGAAAACCTTTTGCGACGAGTCGAGCTTTGTACACAGTGATATTACCATCAGCGTATGTCTTCTTCTTAAAGATACATTTATTCTCAATGGCTTGCCGATCATCAGGCAAGTCCACCAAAGTCCACACTCTGTTCTCATACATGGATCCTATCTGAGATTTCATGGCCTCAAGCCAATTGTCAGAATCTGCGCTCATCATAGCTTCTTCATAGTTTGTAGGTTCGCCGTTGTCTGACAACATGACTTCCAGGACAGGATTATCGTACCACTCTGGTGCGGTACGTGTTCTTGTTGACCTACGAGGTTCAGTAGTAACTTGATCTGAAATTTCATGATCATCATCATTTGCTTCCTCTCTGGTTGGTGTAGGCATCACAGGAACAGTTTTCTCTAATGCGCTACTTTCCAATCAGAGAGAAGGTACAACTACCTCATCAAGTTCTACTTTCCTCCCACTCACTTCTTTCGAGAGAAGCACCTTCTCTAGAAAGGATCCTTTCTTAGCAACAAAGATCTTGCCATTGGATCTATGGTAGAAGGTATACCCAATAATCTCTTTAGGGTATCCTATGAAGATGCACTTCTCCGCTTTGGGTTCGAGCTTATCAGGCTGAAGCCTTTTGACATAAGCGTCACATACCCAAACTTTATGAAACGACAACTTAGGTTTCCTTGCCAAACAATAGTTCATACGTTGTCATCTCAACGGATTTAGACGGAGCCCTATTTAACGTGAATGCAACTGTCTCTAATGCATAAAGCTAAAACGATAGCGGCAAATCGGCAAGAGACATCATAGAACACACCATTTGTAATAAAGTAAGATTATGATGTTCGGACACACCAATACATTGTGGTGTTCCAGGTGGCGTGAGTTGTGAAACAATTCCACATTTTCTTAAATGAAGGCCAAACTCATAACTCAAATATTCGCCTCCGCGATCAGATCGCAGAAACTTTATTTCTTGTTGCGATGATTCTCCACTTCACTCAGAAATTATTTGAACTTTTCAAATGTTTCAGACTTGTGTTTCATCAAGTAGATATATCCATACATACTTAAATCATCTGTGAGGGTTAGAAAATAATGATACTCGCCGCATGCTTCAACACTCATCGGGCCGCATACATCGGTGTGTATTATTTCCAATGACTCATTAGCTCGTTCCATTGTTCCGGAGAACGGAGTTTTATTCATCTTACCCATGAGGCATGGTTCACAAGTATCAAATTATTCAGAATCAAGTGATTCCAAAAGTCCATTCGCATGGAGTTTCTTCATGCGCTTTACACCAATACGACCTAAATGGCAGTGCCACAAGTATGTTGTACTATCATTATCAACTTTGCATCTTTTGGCATCAATATTATGAATATGTGTATCACTAAGATCGATATTCAACAAGGATAGACCATTCTCTAAGGGTGCATGACCATAAAAGATGTTACTCATATAAATAGAACAACCATTATTCTCTGACTTAAATGAATAACCGTCTCGCAATAAACAAGATCCAGATATAATGTTCATGCTCAATGCTAGAACCAAATAACAATTATTAAGGTCTAAAGCTAATCCCGGAGGTAGATGTAGAGGTAGCATGCTGACGGCGATCACATCAACCTTGGAACCATTCCCGACGCGCATCGTCACCTCGTCCTTAGCCATCTTGGTTTATTCCGCAGCTCCTGTTTCAAGTTACAAATATGAGCAACCGAACCAGTATCAAATACCCAGGTGCTGCTGTGAGCACTTGTAAGGAACACATCAATAACATGTATATCAAATATACCTTTGTTCACTTTGCCATCCTTCTTATCTGCCAAGTACTTGGGGCAGTTTTGCTTCTAGTGACCATTATACCCTTGTAGTAGAAGCACCCAGTCTCAGGCTTGGGTCCAGCTTTGGGCTTGTTCACGGGAGCGGCACCTTGCTTGCCGTTTTTCTTGAAGTTCCCTTTCTTTCCCTTGTCCTTTTTCTTGAAACTGGTGGTCTGGTTAACCATCAACACTTGATGCTCTTTCTTGATTTCTACCTCCGTCGATTTCAGCATCGCGAAGAGCTCGGAAATTGTTTGTCATTCCTTGCATATTATAGTTCATCACGAAACCTTTATAGCTTGGTGGCAGTGATTGAAGAACTCTATCAATAACACACTCATCTGGGAGCTCAATTCCCAGCTGAGTCAAGTGGTTGGGGTACCCAGACATTCTGAGTATGTGTTCACTGACAGAACTGGTCTCCTCCATTTTACAGCTAAAGAACTTGTTGGAGACTTCATATCTCTCAACCCGGGCATTAGCTTGAAATATTAATTTAAGCTCTTGGAACATCTCATATGCTCTGTGGCGTTCAAAACGCTTTTGAAGTATCGGTTCCAAGCCGTAAAGCATGGCACACAGAACTATCGAGTAGTCATCATATCGAGCCTGCCAGGCATTCATAACGTCTGCATCAGCTCCTGCAGCAGGTCTGGCACATACTAGGCTCGTCTAAGTTTAACCCAAGTATTCTGCTTATGCAAAACTGGCTTACACACGTTGTATATGAACGTAGAGTCTATCACACCCGATCATCACGAGGTGCAGTGCATACTCGGGGAGAATACTTTTATCTTGAAATTAAGTGAAGGGATCATCTTATAATGCTACCGTCGTTCTAAGAAAAATAAGATGCATAAAGGATAAACATCACATGCAATCAAAATATGTGACATGATATGGCCATCATCATCTTGTGCTTTTGATTTCCATCTCCAAAGCAATGGCATGAACTCCAACGTCACCGGGCCGACACCTTGATCTCCATCGTTGCGACCGGTCGTCTTGCTAACTATTGCTTCTAAAACTATTGCTAACGCATAGCGTTACTGATTGACGCGCAAGTCATACACTAAATTAAGGAAAACCCTAAGGCTCCTGCCGGTTGTCGTACTCATCGACATGCAAGTCATGAACTTATTACAAAACATGATCATCTCATACTTGAATATATCAAATCACGTCTTCATCATATCACATCACAACACTGAAGGAAATATGCCCTAGAGGCAATAATAAAGTTGTTATTTTATATTTCCTTATTCATGATAGATGTTTATTATTCATGCTAGAATTATATTGATCGGAAATCCAAATACATGTTTGAATACATAGACAAAACACTGTGTCCCTAGTGAGCCTCTACTTTATTAGCTCGTTGATCAAAGATGATTAAGGTTTCCTAACCATGGACATGAGTTGTCATTTGATAACGTGATCACATCATTAGGAGAATGATGTGATGGACAAGACTCGTCCGTTAGCTTAGCATAATGATCGTTCAGTTTTATTGCTATTGCTTCTTCATGTCAAATACATATTCCTTCGACTATGACATTATGCAACTCCCGAATACCGGAGTAATGCCTTGTGTGCTATCAAACGTCACAATGTAACTGAGTGATTATAAAGATGCTCTGCAGGTATCTCTGAAGGTGTTTGTTGGGTTGGCATAGATCGAGATTAGGATTTGTCACTCCGAGTATCGGAGAGGTATCTCTAGGCCCTCTCGGTAATACACATCATAAGCCTTGCAAGCAAAGTGACTAATGAGTTAGTTGCGGGATGATGTATTACGGAATGAGTAAAGAGACTTGCCGGTAACGAGGTTGAACTAGGTATGTGGATACCGACGATCGAATCTCGGGCAAGTAACATACCGATGACAAAGGGAATTACGTATGTTGTCATAACGGTTCGACCGATAAAGATCTTCGTAGAATATGTAGGATCCAATATGAGCATCCTGATTCCGCTATTGGTTATTGATCGGAGAGGTGTCTCGGTCATGTCTACATAGTTCTTGAACCCGTAGGGTCCGCACGCTTAACGTCCGATGACGATTTAGTATTATATGAGTTATGTGATTTGGTGACCGAATGTTGTACGGAGTCCCGGATGAGATCACGGACATGACGAGGTGTCCCGAAATGGTCGAGAGGTAAAGATTGATACATAGGATGATAGTATTCGGACACCGGAAGTGTTCCGAAGTGTATCAGGTATTTATCGGAGTACCAGGGGGGTTACCGGAACCCCCGGTGGGAAGATATGGGCCATATGGGCTATAAGAGGGGAGCACACCAGCCCACAAGGGGTGGCACCCCCCCCCCTTAGGCAGGAGGCCGAATTTGAGACCCTTCCTTTCTCCCTTCCCCCTTGCCTTTTCTCTCCGGCAAAAAAGGAAGAGGGGAGGCCGAATTGGAGGAGGCCCCCAAGTAGGATTCCTCCTACTTGGCGTGCACCCTTGCTGCTCCCCTCCCCCTCCCACCTATATATACATGTGGAGGGGCGCGTAGAACACACAACAACAATCGTTAGCCGTGTGTGGCTCCCCCCTCCACAGTTTACACCTCCTGTCATAGTTTTGTGGTGCTTAGGCAAAGCCCCGCGAGAATCATTTCAACATCACCGTTACCACGCCGTCATGCTGACGGAACTCATCTACTACCTCGACACCTTTCTGGATCAAGGTGACGCTGACGTATTCTATACGAACGGATCTAAGACAACGGCAGCCGTCGGCATAGACAACAGGGTTCGGGCTTATGCTAGCAACCAAAGTCGACACCTTACCACATGATTCGGACCCGCCGCTCCGGCTTACGAAGAACACATACCAGCCCCGTGACTGCGTACAAAACGAGTCGACGACTTTGCCACCCTAGCAACCAAAGTCGACAACCTACCAACCGATTGCGGAGCCGCCACTCCGGCTTCCACGCCGAGACTACACACTTGCCTAGGCGACGCCGAACTACAAGACAAACACAAGGCACTGCCACCAGACAAACGACTGGACTTCAAAGGCGACGCCCCCAAGCGGGAAGTGACATACACGTCGTCGACGGCTGCTCCGACCAATGCCTCAACTCGGGTTTTCACCTGGAGAACTCAAGACCCAAAAGACGGGAGGTGAAGGGGCTCCTCGACGACGCTTCCAAGAAGGGAAACAATGTCCCAGGACGTTGTCGTCACCGCCACCGACAAAAGTGAATGCGAGGCTTTCACCTGGAGATCACCAAATCCTAGAACAATGCATCTCATCCATCCATCCATCGAGCCACAAAAACCATGCGTCGTCGACAGGTCACCGCCACCAACAGCCACCACCAGAGTCGAAACGTCGAGCGAAGGACATGACAGCAGGACCACTGCAGCGCCTTCGACAAGGGGGAGGTCGCTGTTGGCGACGCCATTGCAGCCTCCGACTAGAGTCGGAGAAGGATTTCTCCCGTCATACGCCACACTCCATCCTCCCAGCATCCGCAAGCTCACTACTGCCACCGGCCACCGACGTCACACCACCACAACGCCAGAGCAGGGCCGGCCCATAGGCCAGGGCAACGGGGCGACCGCCCTGGGGCCCTAGGAGGTAGGGGCCCCGGCCCAGGTAGTAGTACAGTATTAGGATATTTTCTTCTTTAGGTCCAGAAAAATAAGAGGAAAAAAAATAAGGCCCAAGCCCACCATGTAGCTAGCACTCACGTTACTAGTTCGCTAAGCTACCGCAGCACTCCATCGATCTCCTTTGCCTAAAAGAAAATCCATCGATCACCTCCAGTTTACTCGCCTCCTCAGCTCCTCCTTCAAATTCTCCAACCCCAGAGAACAGTGTCGCCGCTCCCGTGCATCCATTAATGGAGACCGATGGTGCTATTCCCTTCCCCAATAATGTCTCATTGCATCCTCAACGTTCCCCATCAATAGGCATTTGAGGCATCACCGCATCAGAGATGGTACGTCTCCCTCCTTCGCCTAATCAAGTACTATTTTCATTCGCTGTTAAACAGCCCGCCTCTCCGCCTCTGATTGCTCCATCTGACATCTCCAATTCTTCTCTTCCTAGTTCCTACTCTTCTGTTGTCCTGTTCTTCAAAGCTTCATTGGATCCAGGGATGAGAAGGGGGATGGGATTAAGTGTTGCAGCCTTGCAGATCTTGGAAGCTACATCGACAATTCGACATCAAGCCATATGCCCATATTCAAGTGCTTTTGTTCCCTCTATTGACAGTTTTTCTGCCATTGTTTGGTGACGTGTGTTCTAAAAACTGTTTATCAGTGAGAAAAGAAAGTGAAAAAAACACAAACGGTTCAAGTTGCTATCAGCTTTGACAAGGTTTTCATACTTAGAAGAGCGAGATGATGGTCTCTTTGTGCCACTTTGAAGAGCGAACTTTTGTACAACTATATTGTTTCCATAATCCATACTATTATGATGTTGTTCTCTGGACCATCACTCTATGCTATGCACATAGTTGCTTTCGAAATACAATATATTCTAAATTTTTATTTGTCCACAAGGGCCCCATTTTGCCGTCTCGCCCAGGGCCCCGAATATGTATGGACCGGCCCTGCGCCAGAGTAGCAGATTAATTCTGTGAACGACGAGCTTTATTTGCAAATATGCAACTCTGTGTATATGTTCCAACATGTCCACCACCAAAGGGTATATAAACCCAGAAAGAATAAATAAAAGTATCTAATAACACGTACGTCACATGTGAATCGTATAGTTCTTGTTGCCTCTCGGGCCTAAAACTGCTACTGCAGACAAGGGAAACCAGTCGATCCTGAAATGTAAACTTCGCTAGCAATTTTTCTCGGTCTCGTGTTTCCTTCCCCAACAGCCAAAGTAATATGTCGATCAACTACAAGTCTGGAGGAAGAAGCCACACTGCATCATTTCGAGCACTCACATAGTATCCTATTTTGTCGACACCGTCTTCGATAGTTTGATCTTTCTTGCAACACATCTCAATATACGTGCCATGGTTTGATATTACCGAGTACACCTCATCTCCCGATGACTTGTTTTCTGGTGAGTAGGTAGAGTAATAGATGTGGTTTCTCTCCGGACTGTGGTGCCCGACACCCACTGGCACGTGCACTGCCTTAGACCACCGTGTCCCCAAGAACAAGGCGTAGTCGTCGAAGCTCGTCACCTCTGCCTCGCAAACCTCATCAATGCCGGCATCAACAAGCTTGAAGACCCTGAAGAAAGGCTCACGGTTGGGCAACCATCGAGTCATTACCGCCATCGAAGGCTTGCCATGCAGCTCAAAGATGTACCTGGCGTAGGGTAAACAGTCGTTGGTGCCAGAGGGCCTTTGGATAGGGAGCTCGTGGTTTGTTATGATCACAGGTGTGCCGTCTTTTTTTGCTCCGATTTCAAATCTAACTAATAACTCGCTCTCGCCCTCGCCCTCGTTGCCCATGAGGCCATAGAGCTCGCCATTGCAGAAAGCAATGTCGAAGATCACCTTCCTGCGCCAGCCAGCAGTCCACTCATGCCGGCCATACGTGGTCCACTCGCCTTCCGAGCAGCCAAGTCTGCACAACGCAATTTGGGACCAATTTTCCACTATGGCGGCGAGGATGCAACCGTTGGAGGAGGTCGGGTGTTGAGAGAAGATGATCTTCTGCATGTTCTTCATGAAGAAGGCCGGCCGGGATTGTTTGGGGGAGAGCGCCACCTCGACTCCAGAGAAGAGGTTCACAACGGTGAGCACATGGGAGTCGAACACCACGACCCATCCACCGTCATGGGAGCCTAGGAATTGCTTACCGTCTGCCTTGCTTGGGACGCGGAAGACCCAACTGCCGTCAGGGCCGCACATGTGCTTCTCCCCCCAGCCTGCCCACAGCGAGAGGAGCAGCAGCGGCGCGGCGGGAGGCGTCGGTTGCCACGGCGCGACGGCCCGCCATGACTTGCATACGGCGAGGAAGCGCACGCGGTCGCCTAGGGAGGCGATCCTGGAGCGGACCATGCCGACGAGTTCGTCGGGCAGGTCGGACCACCGCCCCGCTGATGGCTCCATCGTCGACATTTGTGTGTTTGGATCGATCTGGAGTAGCCGTGCCCTAGAAAATCGGCGGAAACCTAAAGGAGAAGAAGAGAAACCCGATCGGTTCTTGGATCGGTTTGACTTTCTGTTTCCTTTTCTTCCTCTTTTCATGCGGCGATAACCACGTTCGCTGACGGAGCGTTTTTACTTCCTTTTTTTTCTTTGAGACAACGCAGCGTTTTCACTAGCGCGCTGGCTAAGACTGTGGGCCAGCGGACGAACGAACAAGACGGCCCAGTCTACGAACAAACAAACGCAGCATATCTGGAACGGTTTAGTACCACATCGCTCGGCTAGCAACATTGTACGCGGCTTAAACAGCCCAGTGCTTACCTTTTCATCGCCGAGGACGCAGCGTTGATTCATCTCTGCCGAGGCAAAAGCAGTCGCTACGCACTTCTGGCCGGGCCTGTCCTGGCGGCCTGTGACCCTAGGTCTCTTCCTTGAAGGTGCGGGGGGTTAGAAGTACGGTGCGATGTTAGTCTTTTTTTTTCCTAATATTTTTTACTTTTATTTTATTAGTCGTTTTTATTCCTTTTACATTCCTAATATTTATTTTATTTTGACTAATATTTTTCTTTCTTTTATTAATCTTTTTATTTTTATTTTACTAATATTTTTCTATTTTCGTAACATTTTTTACTTTCCTTTTACTAGTCTTTTTTATTATTTTTATTTTACCAATATTTTTCCTTTTTCCTTTTACGATTCTTCCGGTTGTGCAACAGGTGGATATGTAAAGTCTAAAATTCAAAACTAAAAATAAACTAAGGTTTTTCCTTCTTCCTAATATTTCCTTTTCTTTATTAGTCTTTTAAAAAAAAATTACTTTCCTAATATTGTTATTTTTTATTTTCCATATATTTTTATTTTCTTTTACTAGTCTTTATTTATTATTTTTCTTCTCCCAATATTTTTTCCTTTTTCTTTTAATATTTTGTAGATTGTGCAATAGCTGGACATGTACAGTCTAAAACTAAAAACTAAAAATAAAATAAGGTTTTTTCTTTTTCCAAATATTTTCCTTTTCTTTTATATGTCTTTTTATTTTTTGGTAATATTTTTATATTTTTTATTTTCCTAATATTTTTTAGTTTTCTTTTACTAGTCTATTTTTATTCTTTTTTCCCAATATATTTAACAAAAAAACTCGATGGAGAAATGTAAAACTAATGGAAACCAAAGAAAATATTAATAGATAGAAAAAATGAAACAGAAGAAAACCGTATAGAAAACACACACACAAAACCAAATGAAAACCGTAAAACACAAAAAAGAAAAAAAAACTGATGAAAACCAAAGCAGTGTAATTAATAGGCCAAAAGGAAGAAAAACACTAAACTCTACAACAAGCGAAAGAAAGAAGAAAGAACGAAACACGAGCAAGCAGCGATTGGAAAAAATCCAACTAAATGGGCCGGCCTAATAACTGCGCGATGAGAAAAAGCTTCACACGAGCATGTCGTACATCTCACTGTAAGTGAGATATAATCCTGGCGCGGAGGCACGGTCGAGCTTATCGAGAGACACGCCGCCGCCACACTGCCCCAGGCTAACCTTCTTGGCTAGAGTATTTGTAGTTGCTACAGTGACAGAAATAGCTACAATATACAAAGGTTTTTACAGCCATGGCCCTTGTTGCCTGGGGCCTGGCTACGCCTCTGCACACACAGTCATGTAATTTGTGAACTCACTTTATCCAATATTAAAGCAACGCCAAACTCCAATGGTGTAACAGCCACGTTGGTTTAGTTGTATAGTTGCGCCTGTGCTTCTCTATGGAGCAGCACTAGACTCCAAGCCCTCCTCATGAATCGGTGATAGTCAGTGAGTTGAACGAGGTTGGCTTCTAATGTAAAAAATAATCGAGATGAAACAGAGTAATGTTGTTTTCTATGGAACTTCTTTATAAATATCACTACATTTTATAGAAGACTAATCTATAATACATAAATAGTTCACTTTCAATTCATTAAAAATCCAAATCTGCCACCCACTACTAGAAAAAGGCTTATCCCCAATATCTCTACTAGTGGCGCACCATGATGGTGGTGCGCCACTGCTATATAGCAGAGGCGCACCAGAATCAGGTGCGCCATTGCTATGTTTTTACTAATGGCGCACCATATGCGCAGTGCGCCATTGCTATTTTTTTGGGTCCATCCCCCCCCCCCCCCCCCACCCACCAGACATAGCAATGGCGCACCACACCTAGGTGCGCCACTCCTATGAGCATAGCAGTGGCGCACCTAGGTGTGGTGCGCCATTGCTATGTCTGGTGGGGGTGTGCCTGCGTGTGTGTGTGTGAGACGTTAGTAATGGCGCACCCTCCCTGGTGCGCCATTGCTAAGGTAGGGAGGGTGCGCCATTACTAACGTCTCACACACATAAACACACACAAACCCCCCTCCTGATCGCCTTTTAGGTTTTTTAAAAAATAAAAGAAAATGATAAAAGATTCAAAAAAGTTTTAAAAAATAGATGCCCATGTGTTATGTGTTCTAGTTGTTAGGAAAATTAACAAACATGAATTTTGAACTTTTTTGCAAAAGGCCGCCATGTTTCAGTAAAATGGCCGTAACTTTTGCATACGACCTCCGATGAAAAAGTGTTTATATGAAAAATCATCTACTCGAAAAGTTACATCCGAATTTCACCGGCTACGCCCGTTATCTACTCAATTTCTTCTTCCATAGACTCCTGCAAAATATTAGTCTCTTCTTGGACAGCGGAGACTTTCTCAATAAACGCATCAATGTCGGAATTATATTCATAATTCTCATAGCAATATTTCAATATAGCAAAATTTCCAGGCCTATAAATATCATCATCAAAAGCTTCATACTTTCCAAACAAAGAATCAATTTCATAAGCACCCTTAAAAGCAACAAATTCTTCAATTTGTTCAACATCATAGTAATCATATATACCATTAGCATAAGAAGCCAAGGATTCATTATCATTAAATTTGCATGAAAAGGAAAGGTGTGGAGTCTTCATCCTAGAGCAACAAGTATAATCATATCTCAAGCATAGTTGCTTAGCATACCACTCCAATATATGAATTTGATCCCATAATAGTTTCTCTTTTTGAGTCAAGCGATAATCCCTAAAGTATTTGCGTTGATCCAACGTGTCTCCCATTACATAGTTGAATGGGGTTTTCTCAGGATTATCAAACTAGTACATGATATCTTTCACATAATAAGCATCGAGGGTTTAGGAGGTTCCCCATCTCCATGAGTAGCAAGTACACCTAATTTTTTTGGTATTTCGTGTTCCATATCCATAACTAAAGATAGAGAACAACTAAGAACAGCAAATAAAAATTACTTGGTGATAAAGCAAACAAGCACACACGAGAGTATTCACCCCATGCTATTGCTCGCCGGCAACGGCGCCAGAAAAAGGTCTTGATAACCCACAAGTATAGGGGTCAATTGTAGCCTCTTTCGATAAGTAAGAGTGTCGAACCCAACAAGGAGCTAAAGGTAGAACAAATATTCCCTTAAGTTCTATCGACCACCGATACAACTCTACGCACGCTTAGCGTTTGCTTTACCTAGAACAAGTATGAAACTAGAAGTACTTTGTAGGTGTTGTTGGATAGGTTTGCAAGATAATAAAGAGCGTGTAAATAAAAAGTAGGGGCTGTTTAGATAAAGACACAATAAAGTAAATATAGTCAGTGTGGAAAAGTGGTGGTAGGAGTTGCGAAATTGTCCCTAAGAAATTGACTACTTTACTAGACCGATAGCAAGTTTTATGTGGGAGAGGCCACTGCTAGCATGTCATCCCTGACTTGGAATTCTATGCACTTATGATTGGAACTATTACCAAGCATCCGCAAATACTAACGTTCATTAAGGTAAAACCCAACCATAGAATTAAGATATATTGGTCCCCCTTCAATCCCGTATGCATCAATTTCTATGTTAGGTTGAAGCTTCTGTCACTCTTGCCCTCCAATACATAGTCCTATCAACATACAACTAACCCTATGGTGTGATACACGCGCGCACTCATATGATGGGCACCAAAGGACAACAACATAACCACAAGCAAATTAAATCAATCATAGCAATTCATCAACCACCAATAGGACAACGAAAATCAACTCAGACATCATAGGATGGCAACACATTATTGGATAATAATATGAAGCATAAAGCACCATGTTCAAGTAGAGGGTACAACGGGTTGCGGGAGAGTGGACCGCTGTAGATAGAGGGGGAAGGTGATGGAGATGTTGGTGAAGATGGCGGAGGTGTTGGTGAAGATCGCGGTGATGATGATGGCCTCGGCGGCGTTCCGGCGCCACCGGGAGAGAGGGGGAGAGAGCCCCCCTTCTTCTTCTTCTTCCTTGACCTTCTCCCTAGATGGGAGAAGGGTTTCCCCTCTGGTCCATGGCCTCCATGGCGTGGGAGAGGCAAGAGCCCCTCCGAGATTGGATCTGTCTCTTTGTCTCTCTCTGTTTCTGCGTTCCCTGTCTGCTGCCCTTTCACCGTTTCGTATATATATGGAGATCCGTAACTCCGATTTGACTGAAATCTTCACCGTGATTTTTTTCTAAAAATTAGCTTTCTTGCGGCCGAATAAGGGCATCAACCTCCTTACGGGGGCCCACGAGGGTCAGAGGCGCGCCCAGGGGGGTAGGGCGTGCCCCCTGCCTCGTGCCTCCCTCGAGCACCGTCTCACGTGGATTTTCCTTCCCATATTCTTCGAATATTCCAAAAAAAAATCTCCGTCCGTTTTTATCCCGTTTGGACTCTGTTTGATATGGATATTCTGCGAAACAAAAACATGCAACAAACATGAACTGGCACTGGGCACTGGATCAATATGTTAGTCCCCAAAAATAGTATAAAAAGTTGCCAAAAGTATATGGAAGTTGTATAATATTGGCATGGAACAATAAAAAATTATAGATACGACGGAGACGTATCAGCATCCCCAAGCTTAATTCCTGCTCATCCTCGAGTAGGTAAATGATAGAAAAGATAATTTTTGATGTGGAATGCTACCTAGCATAATCTTGATCATGTATCTAATCATGGCATGAATATTAAGACACGAGTGATTCAAAGCAATAGTCTATCATTTGACATAAAAAATAATACTTCAAGCCTACTAATAAAGCAATCATGTCTTTTCAAAATAACATGGCCAAAGAAAGTTATCCCTACAAAATCATATAGTCTGGCTATGCTCCATCTTCACCACACAAAATATTCACATCATGCACAACCCCGATGACAAGCCGAGCAATTGGTTCATACTTTTTAACGCGCTTCAGCTTTTTCAACCCTCACGCAATTCATGAGCGCAAGCCATGTACATAGCACTATAGGTAGAATAGAATATGATGATGGGGGTTATGTGGAGAAGACAAAAAAGGAGAAAGTCTCACATCGGCGCGGCTAATCAACGGGCTATGGAGATGCCCATCAATTGATGTCAATGTGAGGAGTAGGGATTGCCATGCAACGGATGCACTAGAGCCATAAGTATATGAAAGCTCAAACTGAAACTAAGTGGGTGTGCATCCAACTTGCTTGCTCATGAAGACCTAGGGCATTTGAGGAAGCCCGTCGTTGGAATATACAAGCCAAGTTCTATAATGAAAATTCCCACTAGTATATGAAAGTGATAACTCAAGAGACTCTCTATATGAAGAACATGGTGCTACTTTAAAGCACAAGTGTGGTAAAAGGATAGTAACATTGCCTCTTTTTTCTCTTTTTTTGCGGGCTTCTTTGGCCCCTTTTTTTATTTAGGCTTCTTTGGCCTCTTTTTTTTATGGGGCAATGCTCTAATAATGATGATCATCACACTTTTATTTACTTACAACTCAATATTACAACTCGATACTAGAACAAAGATATGACTCTATATGAATGCCTCCGGCGGTGTACCGGGATGTGCAATGATCTAGCGTAGCAATGACATCAAAAAACGGACAAGCCATGAAAACATCATGCTAGCTACCTTACGATCATGCAAAACAATATGACAATAAATGCTCAAGTCATGTATATGATGATGATGGAAGTTGCATGGCAATATATCTCGGAATGGCTATGGAAATGCCATGATAGGTAGGTATGGTGGCTGTTTTGAGGAAGATATAATGAGGTTTATGTGTGATAGAGCGTATCGTATCACGGGGTTTGGATGCACCGGCGAAGTTTGCACCAACTCTCGAGGTGAGAAAGGGCAATGCACGGTACCAAAGAGGCTAGCAATGATGGAAGGGTGAGAGTGCGTATAATCCATGGACTCACATTAGTCATAAAGAACTCATATGCTTATTGCAAAAGTTTATTAGCCCTCGAAGCAAAGTACTACTACGCATGCCCCTAGGGGGATAGATTGGTAGGAAAAGACCATCGCTCGTCCCCGACCGCCACTCATAAGGAAGACGATCAATAAATACCTCATGCTCCGACTTCGTTACATAACGGTTCACCATACGTGCATGCTACGGGAATCACAAACCTCAACACAAGTATTTCTACTAATCCACAACTACCCACTAGCATGACTCTAATATCACCATCTTTATATCCAAAACTATTGCAAGGAATCAAACATATCATATTCAGTTATCTACAAGTTTTATGTAGAATTTTATGACTAACCATGTGAATGACCAGTTCCTGTCATCTCTCTAAATAGATATAAGTGAAGCAAGAGAGTTCAATTCTTTCTACAAAAGATATGCCCACGCTCTAACAAGTATAAGTTAAGCAAAAGAGCATTCTACAAATGGCGGTTTTCTATGTGAAGAGAAACAGGCAATCCAAACTTCAAATGATATAAGTGAAGCACATGAAGCATTCTATAAAGCCATACTCAAAAGGTATAAGTGAAGTGCAAAGAGCATTCTATAAATCAACCAAGGACTATCTCATACCAGCATGGTGCATAAAAGAAAAATGAAAACTAAATGCAAAAGACGCTCCAAGATTTGCACATACCGCATGAATGAAACGAATCCGAAAACATACTGATATTTGTTGAAGAAAGAGGGGATGCCTTCCGGGGCATCCCCAAGCTTAGACGCTTGAGTCTCCTTGAATATTTACTTGGGGTGCCTTGGGCATCCCCAAGCTTGAGCTCTTGCCTCTCTTCCTTCTTCTCACATCGAGACCTCCTCGATCATCGAACACTTCATCCACACAAAACTTCAACAGAAAACTCGGTAAGATCCGTTAATATAATAAAGCAAATCACAACTCTAAGTACTGTTGCAAACCAATTCATATTTTGTTTTTTCATTGTAGCTACTGTAATATAACTTTTTCATGGCTTAATTCACTGATATAAATTGATAGTTTCATCAAAACAAGCACACTATGCATCAAAAACAGAATCTGTCTAAAACAGAACAGTCTGTAATAATCTGAACATTCACCATACTTCTGATACTTGAAAAATTCTGCCAAAATAAGGAAAAATAAAAAAAATTATAGAAAGATAGTGCAAAAAGAATGAGAACCGTTTGACGTTCCAGTAAAAAATTAAAAATCGCGCACTACAGCCAAAGTTTCTGTCCTGCACCGCACGAACCGACAAGCATTGTAAACATCCTAAAGGCAAACCTTGGCACATTATTTTTATAATACAATGGAATTGTACAAGGGGATAATTATTTTTGTGGATAAGTTTCTGTAATCAAGATTCACAAAGTTTCCATGAGCATGAACAAAGTTCAAGGCTAGCTCCCACTTCAACAATGCTTGTCTTTCTCACTTTCACTTTCCTTTTTGAAAAAGTTTTAGGTTCCCCTCTTTATTTTTGTTGTTTATAAACTATATAAAAGTACTCAACAGAGATAAATGACTCTCTAAAACTTCCGGGTTGTCTCCCTGGCAGCGCTTTCTTTAAAGCCATTAAGCTAGGCATATAGTGCTCAAGTAGTGAATCCACCCGGATCCCAAGGTATATCAAAGCCAATTTTAATTAACAATGATTTGTGATTTAGTAGTGAGCACAAGGCAACATATATCATGCAACAACGAAGTCTAACTCTCTTCCTATGCATCGGCATGTCATAAAAGAACAATTCATGCACACAAAGTAAAGGCCAATGCATAGTATAAACAGTTTCTTGCAATTTTTCGTGTTGGAAACATAAAGAGGCGGAGATGTAGTTCCTCTCTCATAATAATTGCAAGTAGGAGCAGCAAGCACATGCATATTATATCTATCAAAATCATCATGTGCAACGGTAAAAGGCAACCCACCAATATAATCCTTAATAAGTGCAAACTTCTCTGATATAGTGTAGTCGGGAGAATTCAAAAAGATAATAGGACTATCATGCGTGGGTGCAATAGCAACAATTTCATGTTTAACATAAGGAACTATAGCAAGTTCATCTCCATAAGCATAATTCATATTGGCATCATGGCCACAAGCATAGCAAGCATCATCAAAAAGGGATATT
Organism: Aegilops tauschii subsp. strangulata; assembly: GCF_002575655.3. NCBI lineage: Eukaryota > Viridiplantae > Streptophyta > Magnoliopsida > Poales > Poaceae > Aegilops > Aegilops tauschii. The sequence continues at coordinate 451,799,706 of NC_053039.3, read as the reverse complement.
TCAAGAGAATCAATGGGATCACAGCAATCATCATAGCAATCATCCTTCGGTAAGCACGAAGGGAAATTAAACAATGTATGAGTTGAAGAGTTACTCTCATTAGAAGGTGGGCACGGGTAGCTAATCCGCTCTTCCTCCTTTTGTTCTTCGCTCTCCTCATCATCTTTTTCATCCAATGAGCTCACAGCTTCATCAATTTCTTCTTCCATAGACTCCCGCAAAATATTAATCTCTTCTTGGACAGCGGAGACTTTCTCAATAAACGCATCAATATCGGAATTATATTCATAATTCTCATAGCAATATTTCAATATAGCAAAATTTCCAGGCCTATAAATATCATCATCAAAAGCTTCATACTTTCCAAACAAAGAACCAATTTCATAAGCACCCTTAAAAGCAACAAATTCTTCAATTTGTTCAACATCATAGTAATCATATATACCATTAGCATAAGAAGCCAAGGTTTCATTATCATTAATTTTGCATGAAAAGGGAAGGTGTGGAGCCTTCATCCTAGAGCAACAAGTATAATCATATCTCAAGCATAGTTGCCTAGCATACCACTTCAATATATGAATTTGATCCCATAATAGTTTCCCTTTTTGAGTCAAGCGATAATCCCTAAAGTATTTACGTTGATCCAATGTGTCTCCCATTACATAGTTGAATGGGGTTTTCTCTGGATTATCAAACTAGTACATAATATCTTTCACATAATAAGCATCGAGGGTTTTAGGAGGTTCCCCATCTCCATGAGTAGCAAGTACACCTAATTTTTTTGGTATTTCGTGTTCCATATCCATAACTAAAGATAGAGAACAACTAAGAACAGCAAATAAAAATTACTTAGTGATAAAGCAAACAAGCACACACGAGAGTATTCACCCCACGCTATTGCTCCCCGGCAACGGCGCCAGAAAAAGGTCTTGATAACCCACAAGTATAGGGGATCAATTGTAGCCTCTTTCGATAAGTAAGAGTGTCGAACCCAACGAGGAGCTAAAGGTAGAGCAAATATTACCTCAAGTTCTATCGACCACCGATACAACTCTACGCACGCTAAGCGTTCGCTTTACCTAGAACAAGTATGAAACTAGAAGTACTTTGTAGGTGTTGTTGGATAGGTTTGCAAGATAATAAAGAGCGTGTAAATAAAAAGTAGGGGCTGTTTAGATAAAGACACAATAAAGTAAATATAGCGAGTGTAGAAAAGTGGTGGTAGGAGTTGCGAAATTGTCCCTAAGCAATTGACTACTTTACTAGACCGATAGCAAGTTTTATGTGGGAGAGGCCACTGCTAGCATGTCATCCCTGACTTGGAATTCTATGCACTTATGACTGGAACTATTACCAAGCATCCGCAACTACTAACGTTCATGAAGGTAAAACCCAACCATAGCATTAAGATATATCGGTCCCCCTTCAATCCCGTATGCATCAATTTCTATGCTAGGTTGAAGCTTCTGTCACTCTTGCCCTCCAATACATAGTCCTATAAACATACAAATAACCCTATGGTGTGATCCACGCGCGCGCTCATATGATGGGCACCAAAGGACAGCAACATAACCACAAGCAAATTAAATCAATCATAGCAATTCATCAACCACCAATAGGACAACGAAAATCAACTCAGACATCATAGGATGGCAACACATCATTGGATAATAATATGAAGCATAAAGCACCATGTTCAAGTAGAGGGTACAGCGGGTTGCGGGAGAGTGGACCGCTGTAGATAGAGGGGGAAGGTGATGGAGATGTTGGTGAAGATCGCGGTGATGATGATGGCCACGGCGGCGTTCCGGCGCTACCGGGAGAGAGGGGGAGAGAGCCCCCCTCCTTCTTCTTCTTCCTTGACCTTCTCCCTAGATGGGAGAAGGGTTTCCCCTATGGTCCATGGCCTCCATGGAGTGGGAGGGGCGAGAACCCCTCCGAGATTGGATCTGTCTCTCTGTCTCTCTCTGTTTCTGCGTTCCCTGTGTGCTGCCCTTTCACCGTTTCGTATATATATGGAGATCCGTAACTCCGATTGGACTGAAATCTTCGCTGTGATTTTTTTCTAAAAATTAGCTTTCTTGCGGCCGAAGAAGGGCATCAACCGCCTTACGGGGGGCACGAGGGTCAGGGGTGCCCCCAGGGGGGTGGGGCGCGCCCCCTGCCTCGTGCCTCCCTCGGGCACCGTCTCGCGTGGATTTTCCTTCCCATATTCTCCGAATATTCCAAAAATAATCTCCGTCCGTTTTTATCCCGTTTCGACTCCGTTTGATATGGATATTCTGCGAAACAAAAACATGCAACAAACAGGAACTGGCACTGGGCACTGGATCAATATGTTAGTCCCGAAAAATAGTATAAAAAGTTGCCAAAAGTATATGGAAGTTGTATAATATGGCATGGAACAATAAAAAATTATAGATACGACGGAGACGTATCAGTACAGTTACCTCACCAAGTTCTACTTTCCTCCCACTCACTTCTTCCGAGAGAAACTCCTTCTCTAGAAAGGATCCGTTCTTAGCAACGAATGTCTTGCCTTCGGATCTGTGATAGAAGGTGTACCCAACAGTTTCCTTTGGGTATCCTATGAAGACACATTTCTCCGATTTGGGTTCGAGCTTATCAGGTTGAAGCTTTTTCACATAAGCATCGCAGCCCCAAACTTTAAGAAACGACAACTTTGGTTTCTTGCCAAACCACAGTTCATAAGGCGTCATCTCAACGGATTTCGATGGTGCCCTATTTAACGTGAATGCAGCCGTCTCTAAAGCATAACCCCAAAACGATAGCGGTAAATCACTAAGAGACATCATAGATCGCACCATATCTAGTAAAGTACGATTACGACGTTCGGACACACCATTATGCTGTGGTGTTCCGGGTGGCGTGAGTTGCGAAATATTCTGAAATATTTCAAATATTCTCAAATATCGTTATTATCTAGTAAACTATTCCGCATTGTTTCAAATGTAGACCAAACTCGTAACTCAAATATTCTCCTCCACGATCAGATCGTAGAAACTTTATTTTCTTGTTACGATGATTTTCCACTTCACTCTGAAATTCTTTGAACTTTTCAAATGTTTCAGACTTATGTTTCATTAAGTAGATATACACATATCTGCTCAAATCATCTGTGAAGGTGAGAAAATAACGATACCCGCCGCGAGCCTCAACATTCATCGGACCACATACATCAGTATGTATGATCTCCAATAAGTCAGTTGCTCGCTCCATTGTTCCGGAGTACGGCGTCTTAGTCATCTTGCCCATAAGGCATGGTTCGCAAGTACCAAGTGATTCATAATCAAGTGATTCCAAAAGTCCATCAGTATGGAGTTTCTTCATGCGCTTTACACCAATATGACCCAAACGGCAGTGCCACAAATAAGTTGCACTATCATTATCAACTCTGCATCTTTTGGCTTCAACATTATGAATATGTGTATCACTACTATCGAGATTAACAAAAATATACCACTCTTCAAGGGTGCATGACAATAAAAGATATTACTCATATAAATAGAACAACCATTATTCTCAGATTTAAATGAATAACCGTCTCGCATCAAACAAGATCCAGAGATAATGTTCATGCTTAACGCTGGCACCAAATAGCAATTATTTAGGTCTAAAACTAATCCTGAAGGTAGATGTAGAGGTAGCGTGCCGACGGCGATCACATCGACTTTGGAACCATTTCCCACGCGCATCGTCACCTCGTCCTTAGCAAGTCTTCGCTTAATCCGTAGTCCCTGTTTCGAGTTGCAAATATTAGCAACAGAACCAGTATCAAATACCCAGGTGCTACTCCGAGCTCTAGTAAGGTACACATCAATAACATGTATATCACATATACCTTTGTTCACCTTGCCATCCTTCTTATCCGCCAAATACTTGGGGCAGTTCCGCTTCCATTGACCAGTCTGCTTGCAGTAGAAGCACTCAGTCTCAGGCTTAGGTCCAGACTTGGGTTTCTTCTCTTGAGCAGCAACTTGTTTGCTGTTCTTCTTGAAGTTCCCCTTCTTCTTCCCTTCGCCCTTTTTCTTGAAACTGGTGGTCTTGTTGACCATCAACACTTGATGCTCCTTCTTGATTTCTACCTCCGCAGCCTTTAGCATTGCGAAGAGCTCGGGAATTGTCTTATCCATCCTTGCATATTATAGTTCATCACGAAGCTCTTGTAGCTTGGTGGCAGTGATTGAAGAATTCTGTCAATGACACTATCATCCAGAAGATTAACTCCCAGTTGAATGAAGTGATTGTTATACCCAGATATTTTGAGTATATGTTCACTGACAGAACTATTCTCTTCCATCTTGCAGCTGTAGAACTTACTGGAGACTTCATATCTCTCAATCCAGCCATTTGCTTGAAATATTAAATTCAACTCCTGGAACATCTCATATGCTCCATGACTTTCAAAACGTCGTTGAAGTCCCGGTTCTAAGCCGTAAAGCATGGCACACTGAACTATCGAGTAGTCATCAGCTTTGCTCTGCCAGACGTTTTTAACGTCGTTAGTTGCATCCTTCTGTGCAGCAATGAGGATAATCCTCAAGTTACGGACCCAGTCCGTGTAATTGCTACCATCATATTTCAACTTTGCTTTCTCAAGGAACGCATTAAAATTCAACGGAACAACAGCACGGGCCATCTATCTACAATCAACATAGACAAGCAAAATACTATCAGGTACTAAGTTCATGATAAATTTAAGTTCAATTAATCATATTACTTAATAACTCCCACTTAGATAGACATCCCTCTAATCATCTAAGTGATCACGTGATCCAAATCAACTAAACCATGTCCGATTATCACGTGAGATGGAGTAGTTTTCAATGGTGAATATCACTATGTTGATCATATCTACTATATGATTCACGCTCGACCTTTCGGTATCAGTGTTCCGAGGCCATATCTGCATATGCTAGGCTCGTCAAGTTTAACCCGAGTATTCCGCGTGTGCAAAACTGGCTTGCACCCGTTGTAGATGAACGTAGAGCTTATCACACCCGATCATCACGTGGTGTCTCGGCACGACGAACTTTGGCAACGGTGCATACTCAGGGAGAACACTTTTATCTTGAAATTTAGTGAGAGATCATCTTATAATGCTACCGTCAATCAAAGCAAAATAAGATGCATAAAGGATAAACATCACATGCAATCAATATAAGTGATATGATATGGCCATCATCATCTTGTGCTTGTGATCTCCATCTCCGAAGCACCGTCATGATCACCATCGTCACCGGCGCGACACCTTGATCTCCATCGTAGCATCGTTGTCGTCTCGCCAACTATTGCTTCTACGAGTATCGCTACCGCTTAGTGATAAAGTAAAGCAATTGCACGGCGATTGCATTGCATACAATAAAGCGACAACCATATGGCTCCTGCCAGTTGCCTATAACTCGGTTACAAAACATGATCATCTCATACAATAAAATATAGCATCATGTCTTGACCATATCACATCACAACATGCCCTGCAAAAACAAGTTAGATGTCCTCTGCTTTGTTGTTGCAAGTTTTACGTGGCTGCTACGGGCTGAGCAAGAACCATTCTTACCTACGCATCAAAACCACAACGATAGTTCGTCAAGTTAGTGTTGTCTTAACCTTCTCAAGGACCGGGCGTAGCCACATTCGGTTCAACTAAAGTTGGAGCAACAGACACCCACCAGCCACCTGTGTGCAAAGCATGTCGGTAGAACCAGTCTCGCGTAAGCGTACGCGTAATGTCGGTCCAGGCCGCTTTATCCAACAATACCGCCGAACCAAAGTATGACATGCTGGTAAGCAGTATGACTTGTATCGCCCACAACTCACTTGTGTTCTACTCGTGCATATAACATCTACGCATAAAACCTGGCTCGGATGCCACTGTTGGGGAACGTGGTAATTTCAAAAAAATTCCTACGCACACTCAGGAACATGGTGATGCATAGCAACGAGAGAGGAGAGTGTTGTCCACGTACCCTCGTAGACCGAAAGCGGAAGCATTAGCATAACGCGGTTGATGTAGTCGTACGTCTTCATGATCCGACCGATCCAAGTACCGAACGTACGGCACCTCCGAGTTCAGCACACGTTCAGCTCGATGACGTCCCACGAGCTCCGATCCAGCAGAGCTTCACGGGAGAGTTCCGTCAGCACGACGGCGTGATGACGGTGATGATGTTGCTACCGATGCAGGGCTTCGCCTAAGCACCGCTACAATATGACCGAGGTGGAATATGGTGGAGGGGGCACCGCACACGGCTGGAATAGATCAACAGATCAACTTGTGTGTCGAGAGGTGCCCCCCTGCCCTCGTATATAAAGGAGCAAGGGCGAGGCTGGCCGGCCCTCTATGGCGCGCCAGGAGGAGGAGTCCTCCTCCTAGTAGGAGTAGGACTCCCCTCTTTCCTACTCCTACTAGGAGGGGGAAAGGAAGGGGGAGAGGGAGAAGGAAAGGGGGCGCCGCTAGGGCTGCAAACGAGTCGAGCTCGAGCGAGTTGGAGTTGGCCCAGCTCAACTCATATGAAAATTTGAGCGAGCTCAAACTAAGTGAAGCTCATGATCGAGCTGTAGAACATGACTCGTGCTCGGCTTGTAATGATCTCGAGTCGATCTCGAGCTAGTTTCGAGCTAAATGAGATGGTAAAAATTATAAATCTATGGATGAAAAACAAAAAAAAGGTGAATATGCTGGGAACCTTTGCCAAAAATATAGGATATTTAACACATAGTCGACCACATGCCATATTTAGGCCTAAATCTTCTCTGCACTTAATTAACTTCCCATGTTCGTTGGTAAATAAAATGGAGAAAAATTATGGACAACATATATGGTAATAAATTATCTTATTTCCATTTAATATATGGCATGATCATTTAACATAATAATATTCTGTCGAGCTATCGAGTTAAAATCGAGCGAGCCAACATTGGCTCAAGATCGGCTCATTTCTCGATCAAGCTACATAAAGTGTTCAAACTCAGCTTGTTTCTTTTCAAGTCGATCTCGAGTCGAGTCAAAAAACGAGTCGATCTCGACGGCTCACGAGCCTCGAGCTTTTCTTGCAGCCCTAGGCGCCGCCCCCCTCTCCTAGTCCAATTCGGACCAGAGGGGGAGGGGCGCGCGGCCTGCCCTAGGCCAGACCTCTCTCTCTCCACTAAGGCCCATAAGGCCCATTATTTTCTCCCGGGGGGGGGGGGTTCCGGTAACCCTCCGGCACTTCGGTTTTCTCTGAAACCACTCGGAACACTTCCGGTGTCCGAATATAGTCGTCCAATATATCGATCTTTACGTTCAATCATTTCGAGACTCCTCGTCATGTCCGTGATCATATCCGGGACTCCGAACAACCTTCGGTACATCAAAACATATAAACTCATAATACCGATCGTCACAAAACTTTAAGCGTGCGGACCCTACGGGTTCGAGAACTATGTAGACATGACCGAGAAACGTCTCCGGTCAATAACCAATAGCGGAACCTGGATGCTCATATTGGCTCCCACATATTCTACGAAGATCTTTATCGGTCAAACCGCATAACAACATACGTTGTTCCCTTTGTCATCGGTATGTTACTTGCCCGAGATTCGATCGTCGGTATCTCAATACCTAGTTCAATCTAGTCACCGGCAAGTCTCTTTACTCGTTCTGTAATCCATCATCCCACAACTAACTCATTAGTCACATTGCTTACAAGGCTTATAGTGATGTGCATTACCGAGAGGGCCCAGAGATACCTCTCCGACAATCGGACTGACAAATCCTAATCTCGAAATACGCCAACTCAACAAGTACCTTCAGAGACACCTGTAGAGCACCTTTATAATCACCCAGTTACGTTGTGACGTTTGGTAGCACACAAAGTGTTCCTCCGGTAAACGGGAGTTGCATAATCTCATAGTCATAGGAACATGTATAAGTCATGAAGGAAGCAATAGCAACATACTAAACGATCAAGTGCTAAGCTAACAGAATGGGTCAAGTCAATCACATCATTCTCCTAATGATTTGATCCCGTTAATCAAATGACAACTCATGTCCATGGCTAGGAAACTCAACCATCTTCGATTAACGAGCTAGTCAAGTAGAGGCATACTAGTGACACTATGTTTGTCTATGTATTCACACATGTATTATGTTTCCGGTTAATACAATTCTAGCATGAATAATAAACATTTATCATGATATGAGGAAATAAATAATAACTTTATTATTGCATCTAGGGCATATTTCCTTCAATTATTTCATTAATAGACAAACAATAGAAACCATGCAGTTGCATGACTAATAGCTTCAGTTGTAGCAAATGTTGGAAATATGCCCTAGAGGCAATAATAAAATGGTTATTATTGTATTTCCTTGTTCATGATAATTGTCTATTGTTCATGCTATAATTGTATTAACTGGAAACCGTAATACATGTGTGAATACATAGACCACAACATGTCCCTAGTAAGCCTCTAGTTGACTAGCTCGTTGATCAATAGATGGTTATGGTTTCCTGACCATGGACATTGGATGTCGTTGATAACGGGATCACATCATTAGGAGAATGATGTGATGGACAAGACCCAATACTAAGCATAGCACAAGATCGTGTAGTTCGTTTGCTAAGAGCTTTTCTAATGTCAAGTATCATTTCCTTAGACCATGAGATTGTGCAACTCCCGGATACCGTAGGAATGCTTTGGGTGTACCAAACGTCACAACGTAACTGGGTGGCTATAAAGGTGCACTATAGGTATCTCCGAAAGTGTCTGTTGGGTTGGCACGAATCGAGACTGGGATTCGTCACTCCATATGACGGAGAGGTATCTCTGGGCCCACTCGGTAAGCATCATCATAATGAGCTCAATGTGACTAAGGAGTTAGCCACAGGATCATGCGTTACGGAACGAGTAAAGAGACTTGCCGGTAACAAGATTGAACGAGGTATTGCGATACCGACGATCGAATCTCGGGCAAGTAACATACCGATGGACAAAGGGAATTGTATACGGGATTGATTGAATCCCCGACATCGTGGTTCATCCGATGGGATCATCGTGGAACATGTGGGAGCCAATATGGGTATTCAGATCCCGCTGTTGGTTATTGGCCGGAGAACGTCTCGGTCATGTCTGCATGGTTCCCGAACCCGTAGGGTCTACACACTTAAGGTTCGGTGACGCTAGAGTTGTTATGGGAAATAGTATGTGGTTACCGAAGGTTGTTCGGAGTCCCGGATGAGATCCCGAACGTCATGAGGAGTTCCAGAATGGTCCGGAGATGAAGATTTATATATGGGAAGTCCTTATTCGGTCGCCGGAAGTGTTTGGGGTATATCGGTATTGTACCGGGACCGCCGAAAGGGTTCTGGGGGTCCACCGGGATGGTCCACCTGCCCCGGAGGGCCCTATGGGCTGAATATAGAGGGGAACCAGCCCCTAGGTGGGCTGGGCGCCAAACCCCCCAGGGCCCATGCGCCTAGGGTTGGGGGGAAACCCTAAAGGGGGCGCCCCCCTTGGCTTGGGGGGCAAGCCTCCCCCCCTTGGCCGCCGCCCCCCCTCTAGATCCATCTGGAGGGGGCCGGCCCCCCTCTCCCTTGCCCCTATAAATAGAGGTGGGTGGGAGGGCAGCCGCACCACATCCCTGGCGCAGCCCTCTCCTCCTCCAACTCCTTCTGCTCCTCCGTAGTGCTTAGTGAAGCTCTGCCGGAGAACCATGAGCTCCATTGCCACCATGCCGTCGTGCTGCTGGAGTTCTCCCTCAACTTCTCCTCTCCCCTTGCTGGATCAAGAAGGAGGAGACGTCCCTGGGCTGTACATGTGTTGAACGCGGAGGCGCCATCCGTTCAGCGCTAGATCGGATCTTCCGCGATTTGAATCGCCACGAGTACGACTCCATCAACCGCGTTCTTGTAACGCTTCCACTTAGTGATATTCAAGGGTATGAAGATGCACTCCCTCTCTCTCGTTGCTAGCATCTCCCAGATTGATCTTGGTGACACGTAGGAAAATTTTGAATTATTGCTACGTTCCCCAAGAGTGGCATCATGAGCTAGGTCTATGCGTAGATTCTATGCACGAGTAGAACACAAAGTAGTTGTGGGCGATGATTTGTTCAATTTGCTTACCGTTACTAGTCTTATCTTGATTCGGCGGGATTGTGGGATGAAGCGGCCCGGACCGACCTTACACGTATTCTTACGTGAGACAGGTTTCACCGACTGACATGCACTTGATGCATAAGGTGGCTAGCGGGTGTCTGTCTCTCCCACTTTAGTCGGATCGGATTCGATGAAGAGGGTCCTTATGAAGGGTAAATAGCAATTGGCATATCACCATTGTGGCTTTTGCGTAGGTAAGAAATGTTCTTGCTAGAAACCCATAGCAGCCACGTAAAACATGCAACAACAATTAGAGGACGTCTAACTTGTTTTTGCAGGGTATGCTATGTGATGTGATATGGCCAAAAGGATGTGATGAATTATATATATGTGATGTATGAGATTGATCATGTTCTTGTAATAGGAATCACCACTTGCATGTCGATGAGTATGACAACCGGCAGGAGCCATAGGAGTTGTCTTAATTCATTGTATGACCTGCGTGTCAATGAAAAACGCCATGTAATTACTTTACTTTATTGCTAACCGTTAGCCATAGTAGTAGAAGTAATAGTTGGCGAGACAACTTCATGAAGACACGATGATGGAGATCATGGTGTCATGCCGGTGATGAAGGTGATCATGCCGCGCCTCGAAGATGGAGATCAAAAGGCGCAAGATGATATTGGCCATATCATGTCACTTTATGATTTGCATGTGATGTTTGTCATGTTTACATCTTATTTGCTTAGAACGACAGTAGCATAAATAAGATGATCCCTCACTAAAATTTCAAGAGATGTGTTCCCCTAACTGTGCACCGTTGCGAAGGTTCGTTGTTTCGAAGCACCACGTGATGATCGGGTGTGATAGATTCTAACGTTCGCATACAACGGGTGTAAGCCAGATTTACACATGCGAAACACTTAGGTTGACTTGACGAGCCTAGCATGTACAGACATGGCCTCGGAACAGAAGAGACCGAAAGGTCGAACATGAGTCGTATAGTAGATACGATCAACATGGAGATGGTCACCGTTGATGACTAGTCCGTCTCACGTGATGATCAGACACGGTCTAGTCGATTCAGATCATGTATCACTTAGATGACTAGAGGGATGTCTATCTAAGTGGGAGTTCATTAAATAATCAGATGAACTTAATTATCATGAACATAGTCAAAAGGTCTTTGCAAATTATGTCATAGCTTACGCTTTGGTTCTACTGTTTAAGATATGTTCCTAGAGAAAATTTAGTTGAAAGTTGATAGTAGAAATTATGCGGACTGGGTCCGTAAACTGAGGATTATCCTCATTGCTGCGCAGAAGGCTTATGTCCTTAATGCACCGCTCGGTGTGTGAACCTCGAGCGTCGTCTATGGATGTTGCGAACATCTGACATACACGTTTTGATGACTACGTGATAGTTCAGTACGTAATGCTAACGGTTTAGAATTGAGGCGCCAAAGACATTTTTGAAACTTCGCAGAACATATGAGATGTTCCAAAGACTGAAATTGGGATTTCAGACTAGTGCCCACGTCAAGAGGTATGAGACCTCTGACAAGTTTCTTAAGCCTGCAAACTAAGGGAGAAAAGCTCAATCGTTGAGCATGTGCTCAGATTGTCTGAGTACTACAATCGCTTGAATCGAGTGGGAGTTAATCTTCCAGATGAGATAGTGATGGTTCTCCATAGTCACTGCCACCACGCTATTAGAGCTTCGTGATGAACTATAACATATCAGGGATAGACATGATGATCCTTGAGCAACTCGCGACGTTTGACACCGCGAAAGTAGAAATCAAGTAGGAGCATCAATTGTTGATGGTTAGTAAAACCACTAGTTTCAAGAAGGGCAAGGGAAAGAAGGGATACTTCATGAAACAACAAATCAGTTGTTGCTCTAGTGAAGAAACCCAAGGTTGAATCCAAACCCGAGACTAAGTGCTTCTGTAATGAGGGGAACGGTCACTGAAGCAGAACTACCCTAGATACTTGGTAGATGAGAAGGCAGGCGAGGTCGACAGAAGTATATTGGATATACATTATATTAATGTGTACTTTACTAGTACTCCTAGTAGCACCAGGGTATTAGATACCGGTTCGGTTGCTAAGTGTTGGTAACTCGAAATAAAAGGCTACGGAATAAACGGAGACTAGCTAAAGGTGAGATGACGATATGTGTTGGAAGTGTTTCCAAGGTTGATGTAATCAAACATCGTACGCTCCCTCTACCATCGGGATTGGTATTAAACCTAAATAATTGTTATTTGGTGTTTGCTTTGAGCATAGACATGATTGGATTATGTTTATCGCAATACGGTTATTCATTTAAGGAGAATAATGGTTACTCTGTTTATTTGAATAATACCTTCAATGGTCTTGCACCTAAAATGAATGGTTTATTGAATCTCGATCGTAGTGATACACATGTTCATGCCAAAAGATATAAAATAGTAATGATAGTACCACATACTTGTGGCACTGCCATTTGAGTCATATTGGTATAAAACGCATGAAGAAGCTCCATGTTGATGGATCTTTGGACTCACTCGTTTTTTGAAAATATTGAGACATGTGAACCATGTCTATTGGTAGATATGCATGAAGAAACTCCATACAGATGGATCGTTTGGACTCACTTGATTTTGAATCACTTGAGACATGCAAATCATACCACATGGGCAAGATGACTGAAAGGCCTCGTTTTCAGTAAGATGGAACAAGAAAGCAACTTGATGGAAGTAATACATTTTGATGTATGCAGTCCAATGAGTGCTGAGGCACGCATTGGATATCGTTATGTTCTTACTTCACAGATGATTTGAGTAGATGCAAAGAATATTTACTTGATGAAACACAAGTCTGAATTATTGAAAGGTTCAAGTAATTTCAGAGTGAAGTTGAAGATCGTCATGACAAGAGGATAAAATGTCTATGATATGATCATAGAGATGAATATCTGAGTTACGAGTTTGGCACACAATTAAGACATTGTGGAAATTGTTTCACAACTAATACCACCTGGAACACCATAGTGTGATGGTGTGTACGAACATCATAACTGCACCCTATTGGATATGGTGCATACCATGATGTCTCTTATCGAATTACCACTATCGTTTATGGGTTAGGCATTAGAGACAACCGCATTCACTTTAAATAGGGCACCACGCAATTCCGTTGAGATGACACCATATGAACTATGATTTAGAGAAACCTAAGCTGTCGTTTCTTAAAAGTTTGGGGCTGCGACGCTTATGTGAAAAAGTTTCAGGCTGATAAGCTCGAACCCAAAGCGGATAAATGCATCTTCATAGAATACCCAAAACAGTTGGGTATACCTCCTATTTCAGATCTAGAAGCAAAAGTGATTGTTTCTAGAAACGGGTCCTTTCTCGAGGAAAAGTTTCTCTCAAAAGAATTGAGTGGGAGGATGGTGGAGACTTGATGAGGTTATTGAACCGTCACTTCAACTAGTGTGTAGCAGGGAACAAGAAGTTGTTCCTGTGGCACCTACACCAATTGAAGTGGAAGCTTATGATAGTGATCATGAAACTTCGGATCAAGTCACTACCAAACCTCATAGGACGACAAGGATGCGTACTACTTCAGAGTGGTACGTAATCCTATCTTGGAAGTCATGTTGCTAGACAACAATGAACCTACGAGCTATGGAGAAGCGATGGTGGGCCCAGATTCCGACGAATGGCTCAAGGCCATAAAATCCGAGAGAGTATCCATGTATAAAAACAAAGTATAGACTTTGGAAGAACTACTTGATGGTCGTAAGGCTGTTGGGTGCAGATGGATTTTAAAAGGAAGACAGACAATGAGTGTCACCATTAAGAAAGCTCGACTTGTCGTTAAGATGTTTTCCGACAAGTTCAAGGAGTTGACTGCGATGAGACTTTCTCACTCGTAGCGATGCTAAGAGTCTGTTGGAATTATATTAGTAGTTACTGCATTATTTATGAAATCTTGCAGATAGGATGTCAAAACATTGTTTCCTCGACGATTTTCTTGAGGGAAGGTTGTATGTGATACAACCAGAACGTTTTGTCAATCCTGAAAGATGCTAACAGGTATGCAAAGCTCCAGCAATCCTTCTAAGGACTGGAGTAAGCATCTCGGAGTTGGAATGTACGCTTTGATGAGATGATCAAAGATTTTGGGTTTATACAAAGTTTATGAGAAACTTGTATTTCCAAAGAAGTGAGTGGGAGCACTATAGAATTTTTGATGAGTATCTGTTGTTAACATATTGTTGATCAGAAATGATGTAGAATTTCTGGAAAGCATACAGGGTTATTTGAAAAGTGTTTTCAATGGAAAACCTGGATTAAGCTACTTGAACATTGAGCATCAAGATCTATAAGGATAGATCAAAAACGCTTAATAGTACTTTCAAATGAATACATACCGTGACAAGATTTTGAAGGAGTTCAAAATAGATCAGCAAAGAAGGAGTTCTTGGCTGTGTTACAAGGTGTGAGTATTGAGTAAGACTCAAGACCTGACCACGGCAGAAGAGAGAGAAAGGACGAAGGTTGTCCCCTATGCTTTAGACGTAGGCTCTACAGTATGCTATGTTGTGTACCGCACCTGAAGTGTGCCTTGCCATGAGTTAGCCAAGGGGTACAATAGTGATCCAGGAATGGATCACATGACAGCGGGCGAACTTATCCTAGTATCTAGTGAACTAAGGAATTTTCTCGATTATGGAGGTGGAAAAGGAGTTCGTCGTAAAGGGTTACGTCGATGCAAACTTTGACACTAATCCGGATGACTCTAAGTAGTAAACCGGATTCGTATAGTAGAGCAGTTATCTGGAATAGCTCCAAGTAGCGCGTGGTAGCTGCATCTACAAGATGACATAGAGATTTGTAAAGCACACACGGATCTGAATGTTGCAGACCCATTGACTAAAACCTCTCTCGTAAGCATAACATGATCAAACCCTAGAACTCATTGAGTGTTAATCACATGGTGATGTGAACTAGATTATTGACTCTAGTAAACTCTTGGGTATTAGTCACATGGCGATGTGAACTTTGAGTGTTAATCACATGGTGATGTGAACTAGATTATTGACTCTAGTGCAAGTGGGAGACTGTTGGAAATATGCCCTAGAGGCAATAATAAAATGGTTATTATTGTATTTCCTTGTTCATGATAATTGTCTATTGTTCATGCTATAATTGTTAAATGGAAACCGTAATACATGTGTGAATACATAGACCACAACATGTCCCTAGTAAGCCTCTAGTTGACTAGCTCGTTGATCAATAGATGGTTATGGTTTCCTGACCATGGACATTGGATGTGGTTGATAACGGGATCACATCATTAGGAGAATGATGTGATGGACAAGACCCAATCCTAAGCATAGCACAAGATCGTGTAGTTCGTTTGCTAAGAGCTTTTCTAATGTCAAGTATCATTTCCTTAGGCCATGAGATTGTGCAACTCCCGGATACCGTAGGAATGCTTTGGGTGTACCAAACGTCACAACGTAACTGGGTGGCTATAAAGGTGCACTATAGGTATCTCCGAAAGTGTCTGTTGGGTTGGCACGAATCGAGATTGGGATTTGTCACTCCGTATGGCGGAGAGGTATCTCTGGGCCCACTCGGTAATGCATCATCATAATGAGCTCAGTGTGACTAAGGAGTTAGCCACAGGAACATGCGTTACGGAACGAGTAAAGAGACTTGCCGGTAACGAGATTGAACGAGGTATTGGGATACCGACGATCGAATCTCGGGCAAGTAACATACCGATGGACAAAGGGAATTGTATACGGGATTGATTGAATCCCTGACATCGTGGTTCATCCGATGGGATCATCGTGGAACATGTGGGAGCCAATATGGGTATTCAGATCCCGCTGTTGGTTATTGGCCGGAGAACGTCTCGGTCATGTCTTCATGGTTCCCGAACCCGTAGGGTCTACACACTTAAGGTTTGGTGATGCTAGAGTTGTTATGGGAAATAGTATGTGGTTACCGAAGGTTGTTCGGAGTCCCGGATGAGATCTCGGATGTCACGAGGAGTTCCAGAATGGTCTGGAGACGAAGATTTATATATGGGAAGTCCTTATTCGGTCGCCGGAAGTGTTCGGAGTATATCGGTATTGTACCGGGACCACCGAAAGGGTTCCGGGGGTCCATCGGGAGGGTCCACCTGCCCCGGAGGGCCCTATGGGCTGAATATAGAGGGGAACCAGCCCCTAGGTGGGCTGGGCGCCAAACCCCCCAGGGCCCATGCGCCTAGGGTTGGGGGGAAACCCTAAAGGGGGCGCCCCCCTTGGCTTGGGGGGCAAGCCTCCCCCCCCTTGGCCGCCACCCCCCTCTAGATCCATCTGGAGGGGGCCGGCCCCCCTCTCCCTTGCCCCTATAAATAGAGGGGGGTGGGAGGGCAGCCGCACCACATCCCTGGCGCAGCCCTCTCCTCCTCCAACTCCTTCTCCTCCTCCGTAGTGCTTAGCGAAGCTCTGCCGGAGAACCACGAGCTCCATTGCCACCATGCCGTCGTGCTGCTGGAGTTCTCCCTCAACTTCTCCTCTCCCCTTGCTGGATCAAGAAGGAGGAGACGTCCCCGGGCTGTACGTGTGTTGAACGCGGAGGCCCCGTCCGTTCGGCGCTAGATCGGATCTTCCGCGATTTGAATCGCCGCGAGTACGACTCCATCAACCGCGTTCTTGTAACGCTTCCGCTTAGCGATCTTCAAGGGTATGAAGATGCACTCCCTCTCTCTCGTTGCTAGCATCTCCTAGATTGATCTTGGTGACACGTAGGAAAATTTTGAATTATTGCTACGTTCCCCAACAGCAAATACTAACCAACCATAGTATGTTTCTTTGTTAGACTTGTTCTCTTAGTTAGACTTGCCATATGAGACCATGATACGACTTACAACTCTGAATCTAGCTTAGCGCAATGACCAATCATAATTGAGAGACGGAGAGAGTTGGTAATATTTTTTCACAAACAACATTCAGAAAGTAAGGCATAGCTCATAACCTACCTTACCAACATTGTCTTTGCTATATTTAGGTGGATCGTTGGCCTCTTTGAATCTAGACCCCAACCAGCATGGACATGTCGCTGACCTAGAAAACAATGACTTGAGATCTCAACGTGCATTTTATCCTATGAACAAGGGCACACTATTCTACCAACTAAGAAGAAATCAAAAGGTAAAATGAGCAAAGCTAGAGGATTAACATACATCTCCAGTGACGAGAATAATTATGTAAAGCAACAAAAAACGAAAGCAAGGTATCAACAGACTTAGCCTGATGACACATAAATTCACTTGTTCAATCCTCACCCGGACCAATCTTGAAACTAATTTCTTGTTGCAAAAATATGAACATAAGGAATCAAACAAATAAAAGAATTATAGGCAATTAAGAGTCTATTACTAACACATAATCGTGGTGCTGATAATAGAATGACCATTCTTAATAAAGAATTTTAGTACCAAAGATCAAATGGAAACTTCTAACTTCTGAGAGAACAATACTTGTTTTCTCATATTGCTCAGGTACATCCTTGCCTTCTCATCTAGGAAATGAAAAGAAACAAAGGAAAGTGAAATTTCCTGGTCACTGAAATCATTTACATTGTAAATCAAAAATATAGTCTTCGTACAACTATCTTATCTTTTTTTTTCTATTGAAGGTGTGTCTAGAAGACAATTAATTAAGCCTAACTGATCGACCAGGTAAGTGAACTCCGGGCCACTAGCCTCCAGCTCCGCAAATACTTCCATTGTCTTTCTAACGTCATTGTCTGGCCAATCACAACTTATGCGCCCGCGTAGGTTCCGACGCACCCACTTTGCGAATGACTGAATAGAACCCTCTCAATTGATCCGAAGAAACTGCCGATGATGTTGTACACCTTGTCCAAATTCATATTATTCTGCCTCAGGGGCTTTCACTAGAGGGAATGTATCCGGTGCACCCGCACTTGTGGTGCTACCGGTGCACCGGATGCCATAGAATATTTTTTTAAATCTGAAAAAATTCTAGCATGTTAACACAACATCAATGTATGGTGTCATTAAATTTCATATAAAAATTTGAAATATTTTTTAAGATACAAAAATGACAAATTAGATATCAATGTGATAATGGGCCAAATCTAGGACCCAAGTTATGTTATGTACTATTCAGTGTCGAATTTATCATTTTTATTTTTTTGAGTTATGTTTCGAATTTTGACTTGAAATTTTGTGATAACCTACATTGATGTTGCATAAGTGTGCTTAAATTTTTTTTAGAATTTTTTGGACATTTTAAAAGCACAATGTGAGTTCGATGCATCGGTAGCATCACAAACTTCGGTGCACCAGATATTTTCCTTTTCACTAGATCCTTCGTGTAAACACTAATGCACTGTTGAGATGATTATTGTATTTTCTCACCCATTGTTAGTAACATGGAATGGGTGTGGTTCACACGATGCTCGGTGATAAACCACCCATTGTCTTGTGACCTTGACAATTGAATGATAGCCGGACACTCGGCCCGCAGTACTGCCTCGCTCAGAAATTGCAGTGCCACGACACGACAGACACTTCCGCACTTGCGCCGTTCGCCCTCTCCTGCGCGGACGGCTACACCGCGCCGGTCGACGTCGCTCCGGCCCGCCCCCGCCTCCCTCCTCCTCCTTCTTCAGCGTCGATCCTCATCCGGCCTCGCCCACCGGCGGTCCTCCCCGCCCTGTCTCTCGCCGTCCTTCCCCGTCCCACGACTGCCTCATTCGCCCGGTCGCGTCGGGCGCCCCCCAGCTGCTCGTCGAAACGCCGCAGAGGCGTTCGACCCCCTCCGAGCGTGCTAGGCGCGTCCCCGGCTGCTCCCGCGGCGGCGAAGGCGGCGGACCGGATCCCCATGGCGCAGGCCAAGCGGTACGTGTTGCGGCTCTTCATCTCGCTCAAGTACGTGACGGCCAACGTGGTGGACCGGCAGAGCGGCCGCGTCGTGGTCACCGCCTCCACCGTCGAGAAGCCCCTCCGGGACGGGCTGGAGTGCGGCCGCGCCTGCAACGCCAAGGCGGCCACCGCCGTCGGCGAGGTGCTCGCCATGCGCCTCCGGGTGGACGGCCTGGCGCACGAGCCCATCCACGCCGACGCCGTCAAGGAGGTCGAGAAGAAGGGCTTCAAGAACCGCACCAAGGTCTGGGCCATCCTCAACGCGCTCCGCAGCCACGGCGTCAACCTCCACGTCGACGACGACGGCGACCATATGCGGCATGTCTGACGAGCATCAGTGCGTTCCTTCTTCTAAATGTAAGGGTGTGTTTGGTTGAGGAACCAAATGGAACGGAATGGAATGGTTCCATTCCACAGGAACGGGTCCATTCCATTTCTGTGTTTGGTACGAACAAAAAAGTGGAATGGGTTGGTTCCGTTCTCGTGTTTGGTTAGCGAGATGGAACAGAAAATGGAACCACATAAAATTCAAAAATTTGGCAGCATTTCATTTATATTTTGAAGAAAAACAAGATGACAACATATATACTAACAGGAATCACACATATATGACATAAACCAAACACAAACTGAGGAGGAACAATATATTAACAAGAAGAGCTTTTTGTTTCCCCGGCCACGCTGAGAAAGGTAACCACGCAGGGCTCCTTCCCCTCCCACTCCAAAACAGCCCAGCAAAATCTCACAAATTCCTCTGAATACACAGGTGTAACCATCAGCGCTTTACATATAAAAGACTATCAAATAACAGAAGCAATCAGCCATACACGAGTAATGAGTTCACATACCAATCATCCAAAAGCAACCAAGTGCTGTACATCACAGAAGCACATATATATGAACAAATTGAGGAGGAACATGGCACAAACAGGAAATAAAATCTGCCCAAACATGAACATATACAAAGATATACAAAGGAGTAGTGGAAACCGTACCTTCCCTCCGCTGCTAGCTGCCGATCCAGACCTTGCTGCAGCACCTCCGGTCGCTCCCTCCTCTCTCGCCGCCCCGCTGAGTGGTAGGCTGGTAGCCGCCCCGCTGTTTCGTCGCTGCTGCTAGGTCGCCGCCAAGGTGCAGATGCGCGCCATCACGAAGGAGACGACGGGAGGAAGGTGAAGCCGGCGCCGGGGAGGGATGGAGAAGGCAGATCAAGAGAGAGGGAGATGCGGGAGGGTGGCGGCGCTAGTGCAGGGAGTTGTGAGAAGATAGGAAACGGGTGCGGGGCGGGGGGGGGGGGGGGGGGGGGGCGAGGCCTCGTTCCCTGTCGTCCGGTCGATTTCGAGGTATGCCTCGGTTCCGCATAATGAGGGAATATTCCGTTCCCTGGTACGGGTGGGTTCTGATTCGTTCGACCAAGCGAACGCGGGAATGGGCTGTGGGAATAGGTCGGACCCATGACGTTTTGCCCGGTGACAACAACCAAACACACCCTAAGATGCTAAATATAAGGTGCAGGCGTTTGAGTGCTTTGATTTCAACATGATGTTCGATGTTGCTTCACTGTTGTAGTTCTCTGCTCCCAACTAGTCTAAATATCCATGTTTCAAGTATGAAACATGACTTGTATCTAAACAGAGGTAACTTTGCAGTGTTCCAGAATCAGATTTCAGTAAAATGAAATGAAATGTGGTAACAAATGTACCAGAAGATCAAGTAGGGTCACTGCTGTAGTGGCATGGAAAATTACCTTCCATGACTTGTTGACACTTCAAACAAACAATACATCAGTTTGCTTTGTTGCAAGGTCATTGCTGAAACTAGACCTGTATCTAAACAGAGATAACTCTGCAGTGTTTCTAAATCAGATTTCAGTACGCTTTAAATGAAATGCACTTACAGATATACCAAAACATCAAGCAGGATAACAGCTGTAATGGCAGGAAATCTATACCCCATATGGCTTGTTGACAGTTGCAACAACAATGCAATAACATTAGGCTTCAGAGATGCATGGAAACCTCAAGAAAGTTTTATTTTGCATACTACCCCCTCCGTTCCCAAATATAAGTCTTTCTAGAGATTTCAACAAGTGACTACATACGGAGCAAAATGAGTAAATCTACTCTCTAAAATATGTCTACATACATCCGTATGTTATAGTCCATTTAAAATATCAAAAAGACTTATATTTAGGAACGGAGGGAGCAGGCAACAACAAGTTTTACACCGACGGACCATTCTCATGCTATAGAGTATAATGGCGAAAGCGTGGACTGAATAGGCTCACTCATATAGTGAGCCGACCGAGTGATTCTAGTTTCTTGTACGCGTGGAGCTGGATCAGAGCACCATCTAGGAGAGCCTTCTTGCCATTGCTGATCGCTTCTCTTGACTGTTTGAGCTCACACCTGGCAGCAGTCAGCTCATTCTTCAGGTTCCTCATCTTCAACGTGTCCCTGACCTTCTCGAGGTCCCTGATCTTCTTCTCAATCAGATGCAGATCCTTGTGGTCAGAGTGAACTCTTGACGTCGGTAGAGCCCTGGACAAGCGTTGCGGTAACGGTGAAGCTGAAGGCGGCGTGTCCCTGCTTCTTTTCTGCAAACAAGTAAGTAGCAGTTTAGTCCTAGTTGTGGAAGTAATTGTTGAAATAGGAAACAATTCACTCCCTTAAGTGGTGAAAACTGGCAGCGGTTCAAGTTAAGTGTTTGGACATGTAGAGCTTCATCTTGTTTTCTTTTTCCCCTGTTTCAAAACGGTTTATCCCAATACCTCTTTTTCTGGTTTCTGTTTCATGCAAGGTGTTTGTATCATCATTCTGGCAAGAACAGAGTACACATGATCCTTGTCGCCGTTTGCAGAGGATACTAAAGTACAATACATATCGCAGCTCCTCATTTGGATACTACACAAAGCTTCCTTCATTCTGCAGTACAAGTAGAAAAGAGGGGTGCCTACCTGCTTATTACGATTGTCAGACGGTCGACGAGGGCGGACAATCTTGACGTCCTTCCTTGTCTTCCTCTTGAGCCACTGGCAGAGCTCCGTCGGGTTCACCTTCGCCGCCACGGCCACGACCCCAGTGCCGACATCTCCCACCGACGTGTCAACCCCTGTCAAACCAAAAAATCAAGCAAAATGGATGTCGACGAGCGTAGGGAGAAAACAGGTAAACCAAGCAAGAGGGGTGCCCGTGACCTACATCATCATTTACCTTGACCCCGACACTACCTCCTTGCACAAAGGCCTCGAACCGAAACCCTTCATACGCAGAGTCTGCTGCAGAAATGGCCACTTAACCTTATCATAAGCCTTATCAAAATTCACTTTAAAGACAACTCCATCAAGTTTCTTTGAATCGTTTTCGTGCAAGGTTTCATGTAGGACCACAACACCCTTTAGAATGTGTCGCCCAAACATGAAAGCTGCATGAGTCGGGTAAACCACAATATGTGCAATATGTGTGAATGATTAGTCCCTACTTTGGTAAAAATCTTAAAATTGAGCAAAAGAATCGGTTTGAATTGCTCAATGCAAACCGCCTCTTTCTTCTTAGGCAGCAGAGTAATTGTCCCAAAGTTAAGCTTGAATAACTGAAGTTCCGCCGAAAAACCATTTGAACCAGATGCCTTATTATTTTTAATTTGTGTGATAGCCACGATCTCCGTAAAAGGAGCATTGAGCACCGCATTCTCTCGTAACTTAGCTCTCAGTGTCCATTTTATCTCCTCTTCTCTGCGAAGCTTCTCCTCAACCTCCCTTGTAGCCACGCTGATGGACGTAAAATTGCACCCCTCAAGACATAGTACGTGTACCCAACATTGTCCGACTATTTCACTGTAACCATAGTTTGTCTTGTCATCAATTCCCCGAGGCCTGGTGCAACAGGCTTCGGGGCTCTCAATGTGGTGTGCTACTGAAGTATCATCTGCTGCAAGTAGCAAATATCATCTACTCCCTCCGTTCACTATTATGAGATGTTTTACATATTTCAACATGGGAGTAGATAGAAATGAAAATGAGCGGACAAACACACAAAAACCCGTCTATATACATCTGATTTGAAAAAAAGATAATGAATAAAACATCTTATAATAGTGACCAGAGAGACTAGTTAGAGCAACTCTAGCAGACCCCGCAAAAAGGCTCGACCTGCAAAATAACTGCCAAAATGCGGGTCTGCGCGGAAAATCCCGCCCGAACAGACCCCGCAAACGCGGCCGGCCTGCAAAAACTTTTGAGGGGCGCGGCAAAATCTCGGCCCCAACCTGCGAATACGCGGGTTCCCCCCTCGCCGCTGCGGTGCCCCGCATCACAGAGAAGCGGTTGGCGGGAGGGACATTTTAGCCCGCGCGCCTTTCGCCACCTCCTTCCGCCGCCGCCCGCCTTTGCTTCCGCTCGTCCGCCGCCGGCGATTCCGGCCAAATCTGCGGGTGGAATCGCGCCGCGGGGCCGTTCCCCACCCTCCAGCGCCGATACGCTCCACCGACCCCCCCCCCCCCCGGATCCGGCGAGAAGAGCCGCCCCCTCGTTGTTGTCGCCGCCGGGGATCGACCACCATCGAGCCCGCCCCTCGTCGCCGCCCGGGATCACCCGCCGCATCCGTCGCCGGTTAGTGTTTGTTTTGTGATGTTTGCGAGCGGTATGCATAGTTGATTGACGCGCCGGTATGCATGTAGATGGAATTTTGCCCTTGCGAGAAGTTCTTGCTCTCCGATTCGAACGATTCGGACGACTCGGATGTTGAGACCATGCTTGCGACTTTTCGGAAACAGACATTAGTGATGGCACTTGTCGTGAAGGAGCACGAAGACGAGAACCGGAAGAGGCAGCGAGGATCGACCGTCGGGCGTCTTTGCATTCCTCGGAATCGCCATCTTGGGAACGAGATGTTGATGCAAGACTACTTCGCGGAGAATCCAACATATCCACCGCACCTCTCCCGAAGAAGGTACCGAATGCGCCGATCCCTCTTTGTGAAAATTGTTCAAGCTTGCGAGGCAAATTGCCGGTATTTTACTATTTTACTCAAAGAAGAAATGTGGCGGGCTTAAAGGGATTTAGTGCATATAAAAAAATTCTCCGCAGCTTTGCGGGTGATTGCATATGGCGTTCCGGCTGACTATGCCGATGAGTACCTTCGCATTGGTGAAGATACTACAATTGAGTCAGTGCGTAGATTTGCAAAAATGATCATCCGTGTCTTTGGTCCTGAGTATCTTCGGGCACCCAACGAGGGTGACACAAAGAAATTGATGGCATCTAATGAGAGGGGAGGTTGACCTGGCATGCTAGGTAGCATTGATTGTATGCATTGGACTTGGAAAAATTTCCCAAAGGCATGGCAAGGAATGTATTGTGGCAAGTCTCGTGATGCAACAATTATGCTAGAGGCCGTAGCATCCGAGGATTTATGGATTTGGCATTGCTTCTTTGGTATGTCGGGCACTCTTAATGATATCAATGTGTTGCAACGGTCTCATTTGTTTGCTAGGCTTGCTAGTGGTGATGCTCTTGCTTGCAACTACACTATCAATGGACATGAATACACAAAAGGTACTATCTTGCAGATGGTATATACCCTCCTTGGTGCACCTTTGTCAAGAGCATCAAAGATCCCAAAACTAGAAAACATTGTGAATTTGCAAGGGTGCAAGAGGCAGCCCGAAAAGACATTGAAAGAGCATTCGGTGTTTTGCAATCTAGGTTTGCCATTGTGCGTGGTCCTGCTCGTTTTTGGGATAAAAGAACCTTCAAAAATATCATGACATGCTGTGTTATCCTTCACAATATGATTCTTGAAGATGAGAGAGGAATGAACTTGGAATTCTTCTACGACAATGTGAGTAGCGGTGTTAAACCAGCTAGAGACCCTAACCGCATTACAGCTTTTCTTCAGACATACAAGAAGATTGAAAATGCAAACACACACACTTTCAACTTCAGGAGGATCTCATTGAGCACGATTGGCAAAGGGCTGAACAGTGACTCATTTTTGTATTCATGACAAGTTTTGTATTGCATTATTTAAGTTTGCTTCGGTGATTTGAATAATTATTTGTAATGTGGATGATTATTGTATTATATATGTTTGATTTGAATAAGTATTTAGTTTGCTTTCGTTTGTTGTATTATGTTGGATTTGATGTTTGCGGGCCGATGAGATGCGGGATGCAATGATGCAAGAGCAGACCTCGCAAAGCTGACCCGTAAAAAAGCATATTCCGCGAATATAGTTTTATAGGGGTCCGTTTGGGGGTTTGCATTTGCGGCCGTCCGCGCCGGCCCGCAAAGGCCGTTTTCCGCGAACTGCAAACGCGTTTTGCGGGCCGGCGGGATGCGGGATGCAGCGGCGCAAGAGCAGACCCCGCAAAGCCGACCCGTAAAAAAGCATATTCCGCGAATATAGTTTTATAGGGGTCCGTTTGGGGGATTTGCATCTGCGGCCGTCCGCGCCGGCCCGAACAGGCTGTTTTCCGCGAACTGCAAACGCGTTTTGCGGGCCGGCGGGATGCGGGGTCTGCTAGAGTTGCTCTTAGTTCATATGTAAGACTAAACAAACTGATAATGTAAATCCTAGTTGTACGGTACTCAATCCATGGCCTGTTTGCTTTTGGGAAATATACAATTTTGCCATGGTTGGCAGGGGTGGCGCTAGGGGTATTCTTGGGTCTTCATGTGAATACCCATGATTCAAGTTGAACTATGATGTTTACAAAACAATGTTGATTTTGGCAAAACAAAACAACAATGATTTTGGCAAAATGAATACACATGAATACCCGGTTGCAAATTCCTGGAGCCGCCACTGATGGTTGGGCATGTTTACACTATGTATGCTCGTTCATGTGTCTACAGTATATTATACTTCATCTGCTAAAGCCTCGGAGGGTGAAGCCACAAAGCATAATGCTTGAAACCCATCAGATGATATCCTGTCGTTTCCACACCATAGGTGATACTTTGGTCTTCCTTCCGATAAATATGTTCGCCATTATCCAGTGCCAGCGAGTACGTTTCATCTCCCGGCAAGTTTTTTTCCATGAGGCGGGCATCAAAGTAGTAGATGTGGTTTCTCTCTTGGCCATGGTGCTCGGCACCCTCCGGCACATGCACCGCCTTACAACAGGTCAGATCTAAGAATAAGGCACAGTCACCAAAGCTCGTCACCTCTTCCCATCTATACTTATAATGCCAGTCAGTATCGATGTCAACAAATTTGAAGACCTTGAAGGTAGGCCCGCTGTTGAAGAACCGCCGGGTCCTTACCACCATGGACAGCTTGCCATGCAGCTCCAAGATGTTGCAGCCGTGAATGCGGATGTTGCGGCTTTGGACGGTGAGCCGGTGGGCTGCTGTGATCACCGGCGTGCCATCTCTTTTCGTTCCGATTTCAAACTTAACAAGTGTATTGTCGAACCTGAGACCATAGAGCGCACCATTGCAGAAGGCGATATCCAAGATCACGTCCCAATAGTTGCATGTGGTCCACTCGCCCTCCGGGCAGCCGCCAACTCTGCACAGCCCGATGCGGAACCGCCCTCTGATGATGGCGGCGAGCATGCAGCCGTTCGATGAGGTGGGCTCTTCGGAGAAGATGATCTTGGAGAACGTGGGTAGAGTGGGAAGTGTTGTCGAGGAAGTCATGCCCTCCGTCAGAGCAGAGATCATACTCTGCTTGCGAGAGAGGCCCACCTCGGCGCCGGTGAAGAGGTTCACGATGACGAGCAGGCTGTCATCGCACGCCGCAACCCAGCCGCCGTCGTGAGATCCGACGAACCACTTGTTGGCCGCCTTGTTAGGGACGCGGAAGGCTCAGCCGTCGTCAGGGCCGCACAGGTGCTTCTTCGCGCAGCGGGGGCTCGGCGAGAGGAGCAGCAGGGGGACTGCGGGAGCCGCGGTCGGCTGCCGCGACGAGGTGTCGCGCCAGGACCTGCAGACGGCGGCGAAGCGCACGCGCACGACTGTGGAGGCGAGCCTGGAGCAGACCGCGCTGAGGAGGTCTTCGGGGAGGTCGCGCCATCGGGCGTCGCCGGCGGCTGTCGTCGTCTGTGTCGACATCTGACAGGAAGCGAATTTCCACGTAGAATATAGTACGGCTTTTCGTACACAATATGCGTCTCTGGTAAGCGGGGCAGGAACCTAGAGAAACCAGCGCCGTGTCCGGCTTGTAAACGAAGAGTCTTCAGGCAGGTCCGGGTCCTATCAGGTTTTCTCTTCTCCTTCCGTTTCTTTCCGTGTCGGATTACGAACAGATATACGGTAGCAGCTAGTACTCGTGATCGATCCGAACACACGGAGATGTCGATGACGCAGACGGCTGCAGGCTGCGCCGGCGGCGGCACCAACCACAACCAGTCGGCCGCGCGGTGGTCCGATGGATCTCCCCGACGACCTCCTTGGGCTGGTTTGCTTCAGGATAGCCTGCCCGCACGACCGCGTGCGCTTCTCCGTCGTCTGCGGGTAGTGGCGTGCTGCCGCTGCGTCGCGGCAGCCGGCGCGTGCCGGACGACCCCCCTTCTGCTCCTCTCGCCGTGGAAAAACACGGGAACGAGCCACTGACTACAGCTGGGCCGTCCACGCCACAGGCAAGGCCGTTGACTACAGCTGGGTTGCGGCCATCGACGACCAGACTGCCTCTTACAGAAAATCATCTAGTTGGTTCAGCACGCGGTGCAAAACGGCATCGCGCGTCGCTTATTTCATGCCGGACAGCGACGACTCACGCGGACTTCCACCACCCGCACCTCCCCATTTGCTCCGGCGACCCGACGGCGCTTCCCCGGCCTATCCTCGCGCGCCGCAGTTGCTTCCTCCACGTCCTCTCGTTGCCGCCGCCCCTCGAGCGCGTCATTCCTCCGACGAACAGCGCCCGGCCGCCCACTGCCGCTCGGCGCCCACAAGGTGTTTGACAAAACGCTTGCAAGGTATGTATTGCTTCAACTTCATATTTTGTAGATGAATTTGGTGCATGTTGTTTGTAGTTTTATATACACTAGTTTAAATTCTATATTGTAGATGAGTTCGTCATATGATTCTTCCGACGAAGAATTTGATATTCAAGAGGAGGAGGACCTTGCAATGATCCTAGCCATGCACGTCAATAAAAAGCCAAAGCACGGTGGTTTGATGAATGGGTCGTCAGAAAATTTGGAGGGATAAGATCGATGTTGACAACAGATTGATGAGGCACTATTTTGTGGATAATTCCATATGCCCCGAGTCGTACTTTTGACGCCGTTTTAGAATGAGCACCGAGTTGTTCAAACGCATTGCAGAAAAATTGGCGAGGCATGATTAGTTTTTTCAACAAAGGAGGAATGCCGCCAGAGAACTCGGTCATAGCACCTTTCAAAAGGTGACAACCGCTTTGCGTTTGTTGGCATACGGTATTCCGACCGATCTAGTTGATGACCACTTGGCCATGGGTGAGAGTCAAGCCATCATGTGTGTGAAGCCGTTGAGAAAACCGAAAGGTAAGAAAAATCTTGATTTCCACAATGCTCAGGCGACGGCTAGGAAAGATGTGGAGAGAGATTTTAGGATTTTGCAAGCCCAATTTGCTATTGTGAGAGGACCGGCAAGATTTTGTGATCAGAAGATCCTTTGGTACATCATGAACGCTTGTGTGATCATGCATAACATGATCATCGAGAATGAGCGTGGGCAAGATTTAGACTATTCTAAGTATGAGCTCTTGGGACGTCCCATGTGAGTGCGGCGGAGGGCTGTGAGGGTGGCCCGATTTGTTACCTCCTATCAATGCCATTCGACGTGCTGAAACGCATGATGATCTTCAAAAGGATCTAATCGAGGAGTGGTGGGCATGGAATGGCCGATAAAACTAGCGATTTGTATGTTTGATGTTGTATTGTTGAACTATTTGTTTGTTTGTTTTTTGCAGGAAAATTTCCGATCTATTCATCTTCGGTCATGGCAGTACAACGAATATTAGAAATAAGAAAAATTATATCCAAATCTGTAGACCACCTAGCGACGACTACAAGCACTGAAGCGAGCCGAAGGCGCGCCGCCGTCATCGCCTCTCCATCGCCGGAGTCGGGCACAACTTATTGTAGTAGACAGTCGGGAAGTCATCGTGCTAAGGCCTCATAGGACCAGCGCACCAGAACAGCAATCGCCGCAGATGAAGAATAACGTAGATCAGAAGGATCCAACTCAAAGACACACGAATGTAGACGAACAACGACGAGATCCGAACAAATCCACCAAAGACAGATCCGCCGGAGACACACCTCCACACGCCCACCAATGGTGCTAGACACACCGCCGGAACGGGGTCTAGGCGGGGAGACCTTTATTCCATCTTCAGGGAGCCGCCGCCGTCTCGTCTTCCTGAATAGGACACAAACCCTAACAAAACTGAAAGAAACGACTAAAAACGAAGCCATCCCGCCGGCACTTGCCGAGATCCACCGCGCCCCCATTGCCCTAGGGCCACTGGAGAGGAGCGGATCTGCGGCGGCGCCGGTGGGAGGCAGAAACCCTAGCTCTTTTTGTGGAGGAGGAGGGGGCGGCGACTAGCAGGGAATGCTGTTGAACTATTTGTTGTATTGGAAGATAAACTATTTGTTTGAGTTGTAATAAATTGAACTATTTGGTTGATTTATTTTTTATGTGTTTGATCTTCTTGGTTCTATTTGAGTGTCAAACATTGTTTGTGCTGGGCACGAGCGTTTTATATTTACCGCGCCTGCTAGAGCTGCTCGCGCGCAATATTTAATAGCGGCCGCTAGAGCCAGCGCTCTGTTAGGCGCAAAAAATTGCTATTTCGGTGCTGTAAAAGTTATTTTAACACGGCGTGCGTTGCGTGTCTGTTGGAGATGCTCTCCAGACCCTACTTCCTCGAATTGTTGCATCATCGCCGCCATCGTAAAAGTTGGGTCCGGCGTTGCATTAAGCAGAGTTGGCGGCTGGGATGGCGAGTGGACCAGACGTCTTTGGCATCAGGGATCCATCACTGCAATGGTGAGCTCTATGTCCTCACGGATCACGATGAGCTACTAGTTAAAATTGAAGTCCGAACGAAAGGGGACGGCATGCAAGGACCCTCCATACTTGTAGACGATAAAATTTTACGGTTTGTGGAAACACGCAAGGAACCTCATCGTAAGAGTGAAGTTCACATTTCAATTTCCACTTGTTTCCCTTGTCTTCGGTAGCAATTTCGCAACCGAGGGGAAACGAGAACGACATATCGATGTGTATTTGGATACGTTGGCATGACACGGAAACGGATATGCAGGCTGACACCACTCTTATAAGAGGCGCCTGCGAAACTAGTGAGGACGAAACCACTTGGTTCAAGAAGAGCACTTGTCATGGATAAGCCGTTTTGACCCGCTAGTACTAAACTATTCTATGGTAGTGTTACTTGGTCCCCAAGAGCCGCTTACACAGTAGGTTCCTCTAGTTTAACCCCCGAGTTTTGGATTCCTATACCAACAAGTTGTTTGAGTCGTCAGAGTCCTTCTGACATCAGACACTTCTTCAATATCAAACTTCAACTGAAATTCCCAACACATCCCATTTCTAAAAGGTGCCCCCCATTCAACTACTAGTGTCAGACTCATCTCATGTTAGCCATTTTTGCTGTCCTTTTAGAGTTCCATAAGGTGAGTTCCATAGCTGTATTCTATTGTAGTTCAAGCACTGGTTCTGCTACACGTGGAAGCTAGTTATTTAAAGACCAGGTGTAAGTGTATGCTTCATTGCCTCACCAAACTTCATATGTCAGATGCTGCCCTTTTGTTGTATTTTCTGTGAGCTTAGTTTTTTATGGGGACATAGAGTGTAGTTATTGTGAAGGAACCAACATCGGTAAGGTGCATTAGGGCATCTTCAATTTATGTAGCCCCAGGCTTGGCGCCACCAGGGTTGTGAAAACGGTCGTGGTGTAAAAATACGGTCATGGCCTTAAATGCAAAATTATCATGTCCCCAAGTATTTGTTCCCCTTCTTCCTTCGATGCGCTAAAGATCATGTAGTCACCAAGTAGTGTTGCGAACCATTTCCAAATACAGGCCCCCGAAAGCTTTTTCATTTGAATGCACCCAGTGCCTCCAAAAGTCTTATGAAATGCAGATACTTGAAGGGAACAAAACCCATTTTTATGTACCGTATAATAAAATACAGATATCTATGGACATTCAGTTACATATGTGTTGATGAAAACCAATAACACATGAAGCGTAGGTAAGCTCAAAGATGAAAACCTTCACATGGTTGCTGGTCTTTCATTTTTTTTTTGTTGGGAAAACAGGCATTCTCATCGATTTTCATTAAATAAAAACGCCAATAGTCTTACAACATAGAGAAAAAGTAAGGAACAAAGAAAATGTCGATCTTCGATTATATTTTGAAGGTTCAACATGCTCAAATTATCCATCACGCTCGCTCTACCTTTAATTGTGTTGCATAAATAGCCTAATGCCATGATTTGCAACCCTTGCCGCTTGAGGAAGAAATTCTCCTTTGTGCGCAACATTCTTAATCAGGAAGAACATAAAAACACGACACGTAAAGAAAAATCCCGAGTCCTACCCATGTTTCCCCTGCTTCCCCCAAAATGATCGGACCACTGACGTTGGCATGTCAGTTGGTTGGTTTGCTATCCTGTATCACAAGATTTTTAAATGTCATTTGCATTGGCCAGTTTATCGGTTCATGTTTGCATGTTGTATTGGAAGGTTTTTTATCTTTTGTTTCGGTGATGATTTTCCTTATTTTAGTAAATCAGCAGGCTAATATCTAGAAACTAAAAGGATTGTGCATGCCATTTGTCCTTGATTATTGACCAATCTCAAGCTCCATTATGATCTATAGTCCCGCAAGTTGCAGCCTTGCAGGCTTCTCCATGTCACGTTTCTCAGTCTATGAGGAAGTTCATATTTATGAACTTGCTTTTTTCCTGTATGTGTATCTTGTGAGTATGACTTTACTCATGAAATTATTCTTTTGTTCTGTTTAGTACAATGTGTATACCTATTTAATTTATCAAAAAATTATGTGTGCTAATACATTTCCACACATGGGTGTGTTTTGTATCGTACCTAAACCTGTGAAGTGAGACCACGTGGAGGTACAGGTACTCTTAAGTGGCACACAGCCGAACCTTCAAATCAGTATGCCTAGAATACTTGTTTCCCAAATTTTCTTGAGAAAATATATGAATTTGCTTGCGCATTGATTCTAGACGGCGTAGCAAGGCATGCCATGGCTTCTGGTTACTTGTGATGCTGTACATTCTAGCTGCCTTTAACTCCAACATAAATTTCCAATGCATCCCATTTTGAAAAAAATGTCACAGCCAAGTATCGGCACCTCACTCATCGTACTGGATATTTTTGCTCTCCCCTCCATAATGCCTTCATGTGTGATTGTCTCACACCGTCACACACGTTTACCACAGCTCTACTGTAGCTACCTCAAAGAAAAACACCACAACCGTGGTTTCGAGCATTACTGTTGCTACATAAGGAAGGTAGTTATTTATAGGATTTTTTTTTGCGAATTTGGTTATTTATAGGCTGGGTGCAAGTGCAGACCGCCAGCTGCTGCCTGCTGTTTTCCTTCTTATGGGTGTAACTATTGTTTTTGTTTTTGTTCATGTTTTCTTTCTTATGAGTGTAGCTGTTGTTTTTGTTTTTGCGAAGAGTGTGATTATCGTCGAGAGGAACTAACATCACTAAGGTGCATTAGGGCATCTTCAATGTAGCCTCAGACCATCACAAACCTGGTCCCCATCTTGGTTGTCAAATGAGTAAATGACCATGGTGTGAAAATAGGTTTATCATGTTCCCAAGTGCATGTCTGTCTATGTCACTAATTTGAGATTAATTTTCATCTTGGGATGGCCAGGCAGAAAAATAGACACCGAACCGAACATGTGTATTAATCAACAAATTCAAAACCAAAGACTACAGAATTATGAAATCATTATTGACACAGACCCTCCTAAATAAACAAAATGGATGACAGCTTATCCTATATACCTAAATAGTTCGTTGCCACTATTTGTATTATCTTAACATGCACACATGTCACATCATCAATGCCCACCATAACATGCATGAGAATTATTTTTCATTATTAGTTGATCCCCACTAATTCTATTTACTTCAACATGCACACATAAGCCAGGTACACATGTCACCTCATCAAAGGCCCACCAACATGCATGATTTTTTTTCATTATATTATACTACCTATATTCAATAAATATTTTTAACTATAAAATATAATCCAATATAATATATAATATGTTTTTTAGTTTATCATATTAATCCAAATGTTTCATACAACTAAATATTATTGAAATATCTTAACTGTATTCCTGACGCAACGCATGGGTATCATCTAGTTCATTTCAATTCCAGATTACTAGACTAGAAGAATTGGGCATGCTTCACTGCGATATTATGTGGTTTGACGTGTGGGGGAGATGGTGAAGCGTGTTTTGCTTTTTTTTATAATGCCGTATTTTCATGGTCTCTCTCTCTCTCTCTCTCTCTCTCTCTCTCTCTCTCTGGGGTTATAATTATGTGTTATCCGTAAATTAACCCACATGTATGCAATGAAGTTTTCTGCAGTGGTTATATTGATGATGCAGTGTCGCATGTTGACATTTTTTTGTTAGGTCATAAGAGGGTTCGAGACTAATGTATTTTTATAAGCTGGTCGTTGTCGATTGATTTGAGAAACCATTGACTAGTCAAAATCATGAATCAAATTCAAAATTGAACATCTCACTTGAATGAGAGAGCTCCTTGAGATTTTTTTACCAAGTTACAAATTGAGAAATCGATCCAAAATCATATTGGTACTACAATTTTAGATGTTGGCATTTATTTTTCCTCGGGTGTTGAGAGCATGCGTGAGACTGGTATGTTTTTATAAGCTGGTTGATGCTCATTGATTTGAGAAATCATTGATCAGTCAAAATCATGAACAAAGTTTAAAATTGAACACCTCACTTGAATTTGAGAGCTCCTTGAAAAATTATTGACTGAGTCAAAATTGGGAACCCAATCCAAAACCAATGTCCTTAATTAAACGAGAGACTTCCAATCCTACGGAGCTTAGTGATATAGTAGATTTGTGAGATTATTTGTGTGTCATTGGCGACTTTAAATTTACTCAAGTTAATTTTGAATTACAAATTTTGTTGATTTGTTATGAAAGTTACCAAGTTTGGGGTGGATGGGTCTTATTTTACATAACAAAGTTACTTCAGTATCGACAAAAAAATGAGAGTTAATTCCAACTTTTTTACCCCTAGGTTTTAGCTTTGTGACATATTTTACTTCATTTTGGAAAATTCTCAATTTATATGCTATTTTGCCAAAGTTGTGCTACATTTTACTCCCTTGTGTTTTCACTACTAGGAGAAACCTTATAGATAGAAATTTAGTAGTAGCGCTGGTTATGGGTCCAGCGCTACTGCCACTTAGTAGTTGCGCTGGTCGACAACAAGCGCTACAGGTACCAAAGTAGTAGTAGCGCTGGGCCCCCTGGCAGCGCTACTGCTAAGTGGTCGCATGGCCACCGGCAGGGGCTACACGTAGTAGTAGCGGTTGGCTGGAACCAGCGCTACTACTAGAGACATAGCAGTAGCGCTGGCCCACCAGCCCACCCCTACCGCTAAGTCTGCACGGTGGGCCCAAGTTAGCAGTAGCGCTAAACCACCAGCCAGCGTTACTGCTAATGCTACCTTATCCTCTCCCCTGCCAGCCCGATCGATCACTCTCCCTCCCACACTCTCATCGTCCAACCCCCGCCGCTGCCGCCCGCCGCCATCATCGCGCCGCCGCCGTCGCCCGGTATGTCTCCCTCCCTCCCTTCTCCTTCCATCCCTCCCTTCTTCCTCCCTCCCTCCGGCCCTACCTCTCCCTCCATCCCTTGCCCTTCTCCCTCCCTGCTCCCTCCCTTCATCCCTCGCCCTTCTCCCTCCCTGCCCTCTCCCTCTGACCCTCTCCCTCCCTCCGATCCCTCCTGCGTTGCATAGATAGATGGATAGATAGATGAATGGATAAATAGATAGATAGATAGATAGATGGTTAGAATGGTTTTTTTGATATATATATATATATATATATATATATATATATATATATATATATATATATATATATATATATATATATATGTATATATGTATATATAGATGGATGGATCGATAGATGTTAGGGTTAGAACTAGGGGATTTTTAGTAAAAGTATAGGTCTTTTCATTTTTTAGGGTTAAAACATGGTTTTACCAATTTTTTGATTTAGAACTAGGTTTAGACAAATTGATGGATAGATGGGCAGTACACATTATTAGGGTTAGAACTAGGTTTTATAAATTTAGGAGAAAGTTTTAGACATAGGGTTTCACTAAGTCCTAAGATGAAGATAATAATGTTTTTGTTTATATTTTATTTTTGCAGAAATCAAGGAGCCCCTGCATCATCCCCGCCGTTGTCCCCGTCACCGACCCCCTCCGACCTCGAGGTGAGACCAGCCAAATCCCCATGTCGATGATGATGTAGATGTTTTGATAGTTGTAGTAGAGTAGTAGCTACATGAGTATCTGTGACAATTTTCATGGAATAGAAAATTTTCAATGTAGGTCTTTCAAATATGATGGAGATTTAGACATGTGATATGTAGTGTTCTGTAGTACTAGTGCTTTCCCAAGTGGCCTATGTTTGCAGGGAACACCTCACAGTGGCCTATGTTTTGCCGGAATGTCGATTAATTTCCATTCCGGCAAATTTCAGGTGCTCGATATATGTCCTTTTTAGCAAAGGTCATGCCGGATTTTTTCGTGAATTTTGGCATGACTTGTGCTAGAATATGTAGGAAATATCGAGTGGCCCGGATTTTGTAGAAAGATAATTAAACGACATTTCGAGTTGACTTTAAGTCTGTCGGGACTCCACCATATATGAGAGGACGAAGAATTCCGACTGTTGTCGTGTGGGTAGCTTCTTCTTCATTCCAAGGTGCTAGACATTTTGGTGTAATGCACTTTGGAATGACAGGAGTAGCTACCATCACCGACGGTCGCAAATTTCAGAGAGGAGGAATCCCGACTATTGTCGTGGGGGTTGCTTCTCCTTCGTTCCCGTGTGCTCGACATTTTGGTGTAATGCACCCGGGACGAAGGGGGGAGCGACCATCACCGACGGTCAAATATATACACCGCGTGAGCTGAGAGTTTTCGAGAAAAGACTCGACAGACCGATAGTCAACCCGTGATGAATAATAATGATCTAATTTAGTTTTTGTAGTACATATATTGAATTGGACAAGTTTAATCTTTGAATTATGAACATGGGAAATGTCTGACAATGACGATAGGCTCCTGGAGTACGACTGGTGCGGCGACGACCGGGGTCTGTGCGACAGGCCTCACCTGGTAGACGGTCGGCGCTTCAATATTAAGCTCGATGAGAGCTTCGATGTTGAAACGGTACGCAACGACGACAAGTGTTCTTTCGTAATTAAGCATGACTTCTTCTTCTTCAACGTGTAATTTCTGTCTTTTATAATTCGACTAGCTTGTCCCATGCCATGCAAGACGCTATGTCTTGGAGAAGCTGGATTTTGAAGATCGTGAAAATATGGAGACAAAGATAGTTCACCTAAGGACCCATCATGGTTATGATTTTGCTATAAATCTATACAATTTTGAGAGTGTATCCCATTTTGGTTGCCCGAATTGGGAAGCACTTTGCAAAGCGTATGATTTTCATGAGAGTATGCTTGTCACCTTTGATCTTGGTGATCTTGACATCGATGAAGAGAATATGGACATTTGGGTCCTTGTTGATACGCTTCCACTTCTACCGCTATGTGAGTTTCTCAAACATATTTCTTAAGTAATTTATATTGTTTATTTCAAAATAGTTGGCAGCTTATTTTCATTCTTCAAAAAATGTACTAAGATGGTAGACAAAACCTACTACACTGATGGCGCAGAATTAACTTATCAGGAGAAAGATCATCTTATCTCATTTATTAATGATGTTGAGAATTACAATATCAATTATCAAACTCCTGCACATTATGGTCAATACGTGTCACTAGTGCACGTGTTGAACTACGGTAACATCCATGGAGATGGCATGGTAAGATTTTTACTATTACGACATCCATGCATCTTTTGCATAAATTCTTCTAAAGCTAAACTACATTGCTAACTATGAAGTTATTACTATTGTTTTCATCAGAAAATCCCGAAGGATTGTGTGCCTGGTCTGATGTTCTCGGAAGATCGCCTTGATGTTATTACCTTACGGCCAGGTCATCCTAGGCTTCACTACTGTTCATACCGGATTTCTAAAACCGATGAAGACATGACAATCAAAGATTGAAAAAAATGTATGGACAATCGTAAGGAGCTACTTGGAAGCAACATTTTGTGAAGCGCAAGAATTGAAGACAGGATAATCTCCATTCTCCATAATGGAGATTTAGGGGCTATGTTGTTTTATGCTATTTTACCTTAGAGAGGGTAGCAGGTCCTAGCCAATACTCATGATCATGTGCTAAGAACAATTAAGTAGGGTTGGTTAGATGACTATGATGATGATAAGTATGACTTGTTATTATGATAACGAGTAGAATTGTATGATGATGATGAGTTGGACTTGTTATTATGGTAACAATGATGAGTTATATATTATGATGATGATGCATGATGAGTTATATATTATCCAACGTATCTATAATTTTTGATTATTCCATGCTATTATATTATCTGTTTTGGATGTTTAATGGGCTTTATCATACACTTTTATATTATTTTTGGGACTAACTTACTAACCGGAGGCCCAGCCCAGATTGCTGGGTTTTTTTTTACTATTTCAGTGTTTCGCAGAAAAGGAATATCAAACGGAGTCCAAACGGAATGAAAACTTCGGGAACGTGATTTTTGGAACAAACGTGATCCAGAGGACTTGGAGTGGACGTCAAGAAATCCACGAGGAGGCCACGAGGCAGGGAGGCGTGCCTGCCCCCCTGGGCGCGCGCCCCACCCTCGTGGGCCCCTCGTAGCTCCATCGACCTACTTCTTCCTCCTATATATACCTACGTACCCCGAAAACATCCAAGAGCACCACGAAACCCTATTTCCACCGCCGCAACCTTCTGTACCCGTGAGATCCCATCTTGGGGCCTTTTCCGGCGCTCCGCCGGAGGGGGCATTGATCACGGAGGGCTTCTACATCAACACCATAGCCTCTGCGATGATGTGTGAGTAGTTTACCTCAGACCTTCGGGTCCATAGTTATTAGCTAGATGGCTTCTTCTCTCTCTTTGGATCTCAATACAAAGTTCTCCTTGATTCTCTTGGAGATCTATTCGATGTAATCTTCTTTTGTGGTGTGTTTGTCAAGATCCGATGAATTGTGGGTTTATGATCAAGATTATCTATGAACAATATTTGATTCTCCTCTGAATTCTTGTATGTACGATTGGTTATCTTTGCAAGTCTCTTTGAATTATCAGTTTGGTTTGGCCTACTAGATTGATCTTTCTTGCAATGGGAGAAGTGCTTAGCTTTGGGTTCAATCTTGCGGTGATCGATCCCAGTGATAGAAAGGGAAACGACACGTATTGTATTGTTGCCATCGAGGATAAAAAGATGGGGTTTATATCATATTGCTTGACTTTATCCCTCTACATCATGTCATCTTACCTAATGCGTTACTCTGTTCTTATGAACTTAATACTCTAGATGCATGCTGGATAGCGGTCGATGTGTGGAGTAATAGTAGTAGATGCAGGCAGGAGTCGGTCTACTTGTCACAGACGTGATGCCTATATACATGATCATACCTAGATATTCTCATAACTATGCTCGATTCTATCAATTTCTCGACAGTAATTTGTTCACCCACCATAATACTTATGCTATCTTGAGAGAAGCCACTAGTGAAACCTATGGCCCCCGGGTCTATTTTCCATCAACTAGCTATTTCTGTCGCCGTTTATTTTGCTTTCTTTACTTTTAGTCTTTATCATAAAAATACCAAAAAAATTATCTTATCATCTCTATCAGATCTCACTTTTGCAAGTGGCTGTGAAGGGCTTGACAACCCCTTTATCACGTTGGTTGCAAGGTTCTTATTTGTTTGTGTAGGTACGAGGGACTTGAGCGTGGCCTCCTACTGGATTGATACCTTGGTTCTCAAAAACTGAGGGAAATACTTACGCTACTTTGCTGCATCACCCTTTCCTCTTCAGGGGAAAACCAACGCTGTGCTCAAGAGGTAGCAAGAAGGATTTCTGGCGCCGTTGCCGGGGAGGCTTACACCAAGTCAAGTCAAGATTTGATCTCCTGACAGCGAGCCATTTCTGGCGCCGTTGCCGTGGATTCTACACATAAGTCAAGACATACCAAGTACCCATCACAAACTCTTATCCCTCGCATTACATTATTTGCCATTTGCCTCTCGTTTTCCTCTCCCCCCTTCACCCTTGCCGTTTTATTCGCCCTCTCTTCCCTTCGCCCTTTTTCTTGCTTGTTCCTTGAGGTATTTGTTGTCATTATGCCTAAAACTGGGGAGGTTATCGCTGATAGTAACAACATGGGAAATTTTGATGCTTTTGATTATCCTCCTGAGGAACCTACTATCTTGCATACTAAAAAAATTCGAGTTGGTAGTGGTAATATTATTGGGAAAGGAGTTATTCAAGGTTTCTTTACTTGTGTCGGTGCTTTGCCCATTATGGGTGGCTCTATTCTTCATAGCACTAGTAGCCTTGCGGATGCAATATCTTTGCTCGTAGTTGAACTTGAAAGGAAATTTCTTCATATGCATCCTTGCATACAAAGAATCTTCCTAGATTTTTCTAATATTGAGCACTCTTCTGTTAAGCGTGCCGCTACTATCTTTTTGGCTCATGAGTTCAGATTTATAATGAAAGAGGCTAAAGAAAATTTTGCACATTATAGGGTGGATGCTGGTCATCCTCCCATAGAAGCCCTCCTTTTGAACCAAGAAGACTTAATGCGTTTATAATCTTTAGACCATGTTGTTTATAATGAAAATCTTAGAAAAAAGGTTCCTGCCGATGTTCTAGTTGACAGAATTTCCGAACTTAATGATGATTTTGTTGGGGAACGTAGTAATTTCAAAAAAAATCCTACGCACACGCAAGATCATGGTGATGCATAGCAACGAGAGGGGAGAGTGTTGTCCACGCACCCTCGTAGACCGAAATCGGAAGCATTAGCACAATGCGGCTGATGTAGTCGTACGTCTTCACGATCCGACCGATCAAGTACCAAACGCACGACACCTCCGAGTTCAGCACACGTTCAGCCCGATGACGTCCCTCGAACTCCGATCCAGCCGAGTGTTGAGGGAGAGTTTCGTCAGCACGACGGCGTGGTGACGATGATGATGTTCTACCGACTCAGGGCTTCGCCTAAGCACCGCTACAGTATTATCAAGGTGGACTATGGTGGAGGGGGGCAACGCACACGGCTAAAAGATCAACATATCAATTTTTGTGTCTCTAGGGTGCCCCCCTGCCCCCGTATATAAAGGAGCAAGGGGGGAGAGGTGGCCGGCCAGGAGGGGCGCACCAGGAGGAGTCCTACTCCCACCGGGAGTAGGACTCCCTCCCTTTTCCTTGTTGGATTAGGAGAGGAGAGGGAAGGAGAGAGAGGGGGAAAGGAAAGGGGGGGCGCCGCTCCCCCTCCTTGTCCAATCCGGACTTGAGGGGGGAGGGGCGAGCGACTACCCCTTGGTCGCCTCTCCTCTTCCACCAATTGGGCCCATGAGGCCCAATAACCTCCGGGGGGTTCCGGTAACCCCCCGGTACTCCGGTATATATCCGATAACCCCCGGAACCATTCCGGTGTCCGAATATAGTCGTCCAATATATCAATCTTCATGTCTCGACCATTTCGAGACTCCTCGTCATGTCCGTGATCACATCCGGGACTCTGAACTACCTTCGGTACATCAAAACATATAAACTCATAATATAATTGTCATCGAAACTTTAAGCGTGCGGACCCTACGGGTTCGAGAACTATGTAGATATGACCGAGACACGTCTCCGGCCAATAACCAATAGCGGAACCTGGATGCTCATATTGGCTCCCACATATTCTACGAAGATCTTTATCGGTCAAACCGCATAACAACGTACGTTGTTCCCTTTGTCATCGGTATGTTACTTGCCCGAGATTCGATCGTCGGTATCTCAATACCTAGTTCAATCTCGTTACCAGCAAGTCTCTTTACTCGTTCCGTAATACATCATCCCACAACTAACTCATTAGTTACAATGCTTGCAAGGCTTATAGTGATGTGCATTACTGAGTGGGCCCAGAGATACCTCTCCGACAATCGGAGTGACAAATCCTAATCTCGAAATACGCCAACCCAACAAGTACCTTCGGAGACACCTGTAGAGCACCTTTATAATCACCCAGTTACGTTGTGACGTTTGGTAGCACACAAAGTGTTCCTCCGGTAAACGGGAGTTGCATAATCTCATAGTCATAGGAACATGTATAAGTCATGAAGAAAGCAATAGCAACATACAAAACGATCAAGTGCTAAGCTAACGGAATGGGTCAAGTCAATCTCATCATTCTCATAATGATGTGATCCCGTTAATCAAATGACAACTCATGTCAATGGCTAGGAAACATAACCATCTTTGATCAACGAGCTAGTCAAGTAGAGGCATACTAGTGACACTCTGTTTGTCTATGTATTCACACAAGTATTATGTTTCCGGTTAATACAATTATAGCATGAATAATAAACATTTATCATGATATAAGGAAATAAATACTAACTTTATTATTGCCTCTAGGGCATATTTCCTTCAGTCTCCCACTTGCACTAGTGTCAATAATCTAGTTCACATCACCATGTGATTTAACACCAATAGTTCACATCACCATGTGATTAACACCCATAGTTCACATCGTCATGTGACCAACACCCAAAGGGTTTACTAGAGTCAATAATCTAGTTCACATCGCTATGTGATTAACACCCAAAGAGTACTAAGGTGTGATCATGTTTTGCTTGTGAGAGAAGTTTAGTCAACGGGTCTGCCACATTCAGAGCCGTATGTATTTTGCAAATATTCTATGTCTACAATACTCTGCATGGAGCTACTCTAGCTAATTGCTCCCACTTTCAATATGTATCCAGATTGAGACTTAGAGTCATCTGGATCAGTGTCAAAACTTGCATCGACGTACCCTTTACGACGAACCTTTTGTCACCTCCATAATCGAGAAACATATCCTTATTCCACTAAGGATAATTTTAACCGCTGTCCAGTGATCTACTCCTAGATCACTATTGTACTCCCTTGCAAAACATAGTGTAGGGTATACAATAGATCTGCTACACAGCATGGCATACTTTATAGAACCTATGGCTGAGGCATAGGGAATGAATTTCATTCTCTTTCTATCTTCTACCGTGGTCGAGCTTTGAGTCTTACTCAATTTCACACCTTGTAACACAGGCAAGAACTCTTTCTTTGACTGTTCCATTTTGAACTACTTCAAAATCTTGTCAAGGTATGTACTCATTGAAAAAACTTATCAAGCGTTTTGATCTATCTCTATAGATCTTGATGCTCAATATGTAAGCAGCTTCACCGAGGTCTTTCTTTGAAAAAACTCCTTTCAAACAATCCTTTATGCTTTGCAGAATAATTCTACATTATTTCCGATCAACAATATGTCATTCACATATACTTATCAGAAATGTTGTAGTGCTCCCACTCACTTTCTTGTAAATACAGGCTTCACCGCAAGTCTGTATAAAACTATATGCTTTGATCAACTCATCAAAGCGTATATTCCAACTCTGAGATGCTTGCACCAGTCCATAGATGGATCGTTGGAGCTTGCACATTTTGTTAACACCTTTAGGATCGACAAAACCTTCTGGTTGCATCATATACTACTCTTCTTTAATAAATCCATTAAGGAATGCAGTTTTGTTTATCCATTTGCCAGATTTCATAAAATGCGGCAATTGCTAACATGATTCGGATAGACTTAAGCATCGCTACGAGTGAGAAAATCTCATTGTAATCAACACCTTGAACTTTGTCAAAAACCTTTTTCAACAAGTCTAGCTTTGTAGATAGTAACACTACTATCAGCGTCCGTCTTCCTCTTGAAGATCCATTTATTTCTATGGCCTGCCAATCATCGGGCAAGTCAACCAAAGTCCATACTTTGTTCTCATACATGGTCTCAAGCCATTTTGCAGAATCTGGGCTCATCATCGCTTCCTCATAGTTCGTAGGTTCGTCATGGTCAAGTAACATGACCTCCAGAATAGGATTACCGTACCACTCTGGTGTGGATCTCACTCTGGTTTACCTACGAGGTTTGGTAGTAACTTGATCTGAAGTTACATGATCATCATCATTAGCTTCCTCACTAATTGGTGTAGGAGTCACAAGAACAAATTTCTGTGATGAACTACTTTCCAATAAAGGAGTAGGTACAATTACCTCATCAAGTTCTACTTTCCTCCCACTCACTTCTTTCGAGAGAAACTCCTTCTCTAGAAAGCCTCCATTCTTAGCAACGAATATCTTGCCTTCGGGTCTGTGATAGAAGGTGTACCCAACTGTCTCCTTTGGGTATCCTATGAAGACACATTTCTCCGATTTGGGTTTGAGCTTATCAGGATGAAACTTTTTCTTATAAGCATCGTAACCCCAAACTTTCAGAAACGACAATTTTGGTTTCTTGCCAAACCACAGTTCATATGTGTCGTCTCAACGGATTTAGATGGTGCTCTATTTAACGTGAATGCAGCTGTCTCTAATGCATAACCCCAAAACGATAGTGGTAAATCGGTAAGAGACATCATAGATTGCACTATATCTAATAAAGTACGGTTACGACGTTCGGACACACCATTACACTGTGGTGTTCCAGGTGGCGTGAGTAGTGAAACTATTTCACATTGTTTTAACTGAAGGCCAAACTCGTAACTCAAATATTTTATCTCTGCGATCATATCGTAGAAACTTTTATTTTTGTTACGATGATTCTCCACTTCACTCTGAAATTCTTTGAACTTTTCAAATGTTTCAGACTTGTGTTTCATCAAGTAGATATACCCATATCTGCTCAAATCATTTGTGAAGGTCAGAAAATAATGATACCCGCCGCGAGCCTCAATATTCATTCGACCACATACATCAGTATGTATGATTTCCAACAAATCTGTTGCTCGCTCCATTGTTCCAGAGAACGGCGTTTTAGTCATCTTGCCCAAGAGGCATGGTTCGCAAGCATCAAGTGATTCCAAAAGCCCATCAGCATGGATTTTCTTCATGCGCTTTATACCAATATGACCTAAACGGCAGTGCCACAAATAAGTTGCACTATCATTATTAACTTTGCATCTTTTGGCTTCAATATTATGAATATGTGTATCACTACGATCGAGATCCAACGAACCATTTTCATTGGGTGTGTAACCATATAAGGTTTTATTCATGTAAACAGAACAACAATTATTCTCTAACTTAAATGAATAACCGTATTGCAATAAACATGATCAAATCATATTCATGCTCAACGCAAACACCTATAACACTTATTTAGGTTCAACACTAATCCTCAGAGTATAGGGAGTGTGCGATGATGATCATATCAATCTTGGAACCACTTCCAACACACATCGTCACTTCATCCTTA
Organism: Aegilops tauschii subsp. strangulata; assembly: GCF_002575655.3. NCBI lineage: Eukaryota > Viridiplantae > Streptophyta > Magnoliopsida > Poales > Poaceae > Aegilops > Aegilops tauschii. The sequence goes on along the minus strand of NC_053039.3, from coordinate 451,754,935 downwards.
ACTAGTTTCTGTTCATTATGCAACTCCCGTTTTGAGTTACTACTCTTTAGCAACTGAACCAGTATCAAATACCGAGGGGTTGCTACGAACACTAGTAAAATACACATCAATAATCTGTATATCAAATATACCTTTGTTCACTTTGCCATCCTTCTTATCCGCCAAATACTTGGGGTAGTTCCGCTTCCAGTGACCAATCCTTTGCAGCAGAAGCACTTAGTCTCAGGCTTAGGTCCAGACTTGGGCTTCTTCACTTGAGCAGCAACTTGCTTGCCGTTCTTCTTGAAGTTCCCCTTCTTCCCTTTGCCCCTTTTCTTGAAACTAGTGGTCTTGTCAACCATCAACACTTGATGTTTTTCTTGATTTCTACCTTCGCCGATTTTAGCATCACGAAGAGCTTGGGAATTGTTTTCGTCATCCCTTGCATACTATAGTTCATCACGAAGTTCTACTAACTTGGTGATGGTGACTAGAGAATTCTGTCAATCACTATTTTATCTGGAAGATTAACTCCCACTTGATTCAAGCGATTGTAGTACCCAGACAATCTGAGCACATGCTCACTGCTTGAGCTATTCTCCTCCATCTTTTAGCTATAGAACTTGTTGGAGACTTCATATCTCTCAACTCGGGTATTTGCTTGAAATATTAACTTCAACTCCTGGAACACCTCATATGGTCCATGACGTTCAAAACGTCTTTGAAGTCCCGATTCTAAACCGTTAAGCATGGTGCACTAAACTATCAAGTAGTCATCATATTGATCTAGCCAAACGTTCATAACGTCTGCATTTGCTCCTGCAATAGGTCTATCACCTAGCGGTGCATCAAGGACATAATTCTTCTGTGCAGCAATGAGGATAATCCTCAGATCATGGATCCAATCCGCATCATTGCTACTAACATCTTTCAACATATTTTTTCTCTAGGAACATATCAAAATAAACATAGGGAAGCAACAACGCGAGCTATTGAACTACAACATAATTTGCAAAATACTATGAGGACTAAGTTCATGATAAATTTAAGTTCAATTAATCATATTACTTAAGAACTCCCACTTAGATAGACATCCCTCTAATCTTCTAAGTGATCACGTGATCCATATCAACTAAACCATGTCCGATCATCACGTGAGATGGAGTAGTTTCAATGGTAAACATCACTATGTTGATCATATCTACTATATGATTCACGCTCGACCTTTCGGTCTCAGTGTTTCGAGGCCATATCTGTTATATGCTAGGCTCGTCAAGTTTAACCTGAGTATTCCGCGTGTGCAACTGTTTTGCACCCGTTGTATTTGAAAGTAGAGCCTATCACACCCGATCATCACGTGGTGTCTCAGCACGAAGAACTTTCGCAACAGTGCATACTCAGGGAGAAAACTTATACTTTGATAATTTAGTGAGAGATCATCTTAAAATGCTACCGTCAATCAAAGCAAGATAAGATGCATAAAAGATAAACATCACATGCAATCAATATAAGTGATATTATATGGCCATCATCATCTTGTGCTTGTGATCTCCATCTCCAAAGCACCGTCATGATCACCATCGTCACCGGCGCGACTGTCGGTGTCAAAACCGGCGGATCTCGGGTAGGGGGTCCCGAACTGTGCGTCTAAGGCGGATGGTAACAGGAGGCGGGGGACACGATGTTTACCCAGGTTCGGGCCCTCTCGATGGAGGTAATACCCTACTTCCTGCTTGATTGATCTTGATGATATGAGTATTACAAGAGTTGATCTACCACGAGATCGTAGAGGCTAAACCCTAGAAGCTAGACTATGGTATGATTGTTGTTCTTGTCCTACGGACTAAGCCCTCCGGTTTATATAGACGCCGGAGGGGGCTAGGGTTACACAGAGTCGGTTACAAGTGAGGAGATCTACATATCCGTATTGCCAAGCTTGTCTTCCACGCCAAGGAGAGTCCCATCCGGACACGGGACGAAGTCTTCAATCTTGTATCTTCATAATCCAACAGTCCGGCTAAAGTATATAGTCCGGCTGTCCGAGGACCCCCTAATCCAGGACTCCCTCAGTAGCCCCTGAACCAGGCTTCAATGACGATGAGTCCGGCGCGCAGATTGTCTTCGGCATTGCAAAGCGGGTTCCTCCTCCGAATACTCCATGGAAGATTTCGAACACAAGGATAGTTTCCGGCTCTGCAAAACAAATTCCACATACCACCGTAGAGATAATAATATTTCCACAAATCTAATCTGCTGACACATTCTGAAGCATGACATCATACTACGGCCCGGTCATTATTCGAACCGTTTTTCTCAACCAGCCACTGCACATATTGCGAGGCGGTTTTCTTGGCACGGCTTGTCGAAGCAGAGATCGTGTCCCCTTATCACGGGATTCTCATCAATACGGGTGTGGGTAACCCAACCGCGCCATCAATTACGGCGCTTGGGGAATAAGCGAGTTTACCAGGCAGGTGGGGAGGCGTATAGTTTCTTCCGCCCTTATAAAGGGACAAGGATTCCTCTTTTTCACCCACGCCCTCTTCCTCCTTGCTCATCCATTCTTGCGCACTCGAGCTCCAGTACCCAAGTTCGCATTTTCTCCTCAAACCACTCCAAGCATGTCCGGAGCGGGAGGCAAGTGGATGGTCTCCTCCGTTACGGAGGAGGACATCACAAAGCTACGGGGAGCCGGATATCTGGCCGCGGATATCGCACACCGGTTGCCAGATGCGGGGCAGATCGTCCCTACTCCAGAACCCCATGAGAGGGTGGTTTTTCTTACCCACTTCGTCCGCGGACTGGGATTTCCCCTCCACCCGTTTGTCCGCGGGCTCATGTTCTACTACGGGCTGGACTTTCACGATCTGGCCCCCAATTTCATCCTCAACATCTTGGCGTTTATCGTCGTGTGCGAGGCCTTCCTCTGCATCAAGCCCCACTTCGGCCTGTCGCTGAAGACCTTCAACGTTAAACCAAAGGTGGTGGTCGGCCAGCAAGCGGAGTGCGGAGGCGCCATGGTGGGCAAAATGCCCAACGTCACCTGGCTCGAAGGCTCCTATGTGGAGACCATAAAGGGGTGGCAATCGGGGTGGTTCTACATCACCGAGCCGCGCGACACCAACTGGGTGGCGGCCCCCGAATTTTGATCCGGAATCCCCATGCGGCTCACCTCCTGGAAAGAGAAGGGCCTATCCTGGGGTTCCTCGGTAGAGCTGGCCGGACTCCAGACCTGCGTCAAAAACATGATGAGCAAGAAAATCAAGCTCGTCAACGTGGTCCAAGTCATGCTCTTCCGCCGGATCCTCCTGTGTCAAAGACGGGCATTCAATTTGTGGGAGTTCGACCCGGCCGAGCACCAGACGCTGCGAGAGCTCTTCGACACGACGCACAAGGACGTCCGAAAGGTTTTGTTCAAGGGCACCGAGGTACCTCCTCCCCTTACGGAGGACCGCGGACTCAGCGCGAAGCGCCCTGCCAATCTGGTAAGTCTTTTATATCTCATAAGATGTTCATTTTCCCCAGTTTGACCATGCGCGGGATCTAAGCCTCCACGCCATTTAACAGGACTGGGTCGCGACAGCGGAGCAGATCGATTGTCCAGCTCCCCTGCCCGAAGATCCAGTAGATGCTCTCCTAACGGAGATGCTGGTTCCGGCGCCTTATGAGGTGCTGGCGAAGAAGGCCACGGGGACCAGGAAGGGTCTCCGGCGCAAGGTTATATCGGACTCATCGTCCGAAAACGCCGAGGCGCACTCCTCCCATGAAAACAAGGAGGGAGAAGAGGAAAGTCCCCCCCCCCAGCCGGGGGGGACAAGAAAAGGAAGGCCGCCCCATCAGGGGGGGCCGAAGGGTCCAAGAAGGGAAGGACCCTCCTCCCGGACTGCTCCACGACGGCCGCTTTCAGCGACGAGGAGTGGTTACCCAGGGACAAGCCCCTGGCGAAGTCGTGAGTATCCGGATACCATAATAATTCTTGGTGCATCTTATTGTACTGTTTCTTATCACGCCACGCATGATTATGCAGCCCATCCCGAGCCCACATCGACGTATCTTCGTCGGATGATTCTTTGGGCCCGTCGGATATGAACAGCGATTCACTCCCGACCGCCTCCTCCCCCCGCCCTACGAACGATGCCGAGGTGTTGTCTCAAAGGGGACTGAACCAAGGGGAGACAGTTCCGGAGGCGCTTCAAGGCGACATTCCAGGCGCTGGGCACACGAGGGGCAAGACTCCTCTGGGCCCTAACGCCGGGGGCAGCAAGTCTAGCCCCAAGCCGAATACGGCGCCGGAACCTCCAGTGGTTCCGGATTCTGTCAGGCAACCCCTCGCTAAGGGGGGCAAGCCGTCTGTGCCGATGGCCTCTGTTCATCCAGAGGCATCGGACAACTTGCTGGAAGTGCTTCGCGGCGCTTCCATTGACGAAGAGCACCGCACCATTATGAGTGCGGTGGTCAAGAAGGTTCAGTCCGCCAAGAGCGGACTGACTGAAGCCTGTGCCAGCCTCCTAACAGCCTTTGAGGTGAGTAACCAGATTATGAGAGAATGTTACCGCATAGACAGTAGCCCCTGATGCTCTGTTTGGCGTTCGCGAAGAAAGGCCGAATAGAGGATCAAATAATAACCGCAGGAGTCTAATCGGAATATGTCTATGTGGATATGCAGGCTTCACTGCTGGCCGCTACCGCACGTACTACGGAGGTCGCCGCACTGAAGCGGGACCTTGAGCGGTCCAAGGAAGAGCTCGGCCTTACCAAGAGGCAGCTCAAAGAGAACAAAGGTAAGTGATACCCCGTCTGTATATTATAAAAAAATTGGTTTTAGATTAATAGGATCGTCATGAATTTTGCTAGGGGCCATGACCAAAGTGGCGGCCCTGCAGAAGGTGCTATCCGAGGCCGAAGACAAACCGGCCAAGGAGCGCATCGAGCGAGAAAAGCAAGAAGCCCGAGTAGGCGAGGTGCAGCCAGAGCTCCAGGCTCTCGCCAAAAAACACGAGTCCTTGGAGCTTGACTCTAAGATGCAAGGGTCCGAGCTTGCGAAGGCCCTCGAAAGCGCACAACATGCCAAGGCCGAAGCCCAACAGGCCCTTCGGGAAATTGAGGCGATTAAGAAGATAGCAGCGGGTAAGGCATTCATTATGCAAAGCAAGCATGTGAAGGAAACTTTCTTTTTACTTACCCGAGTTCGGAGCTCTCCAGGAGCGTTCGCAGATCTACCCCGCAGTGTGTCGGATGCCGTGGAGTTCTACCGGGCTGAGGAGGGGAGCTCGACGGAGAAGTTGTTCTGGTCTCAGTATACTGGGACCGAACACCCAATGCCCTTGAGCGACCAGCTGAAGCAACTGGTCGAGCTCCACAAGGCGGCCGAACAGGCCATGAAGGGCCTTATAGTCCGGATGTGGCCTGGCGAGCCCCAGCCTGATAGCTACTTCGGTCTGGTGAGGCGGCTTGTGAATGCCTGCCCATGGCTTGAAGTCATAAAGCGGTCCGTCTGCATCGAGGGTGTGCGCAGGGCTTTTGCCCGGGCGAAGGTGCACTGGGCGAAGCTGGACGCCGAAAAGCTGGTGAAGGAGGGGCCGCCGGAAGGCAAGGAGCATCGCCACCCCGAAAGTATTATGACAGTGTCCTGAAGGGTGCTCGCCTTGTGGCGGAGGAATGTGCTAAGGATGTAATTTTCGAATGAATGTACTCATGTGATCCTGTAATATGAAACGAGTTCATTTGCGCTATGCAATGCTTGTTAATTTAAAATATTACCTTCTGTGCGGCCGTTTATGAAATCTGAGAGTTGGCCAGTCATCGGCTTCTGCCCCCATGTAACTAGTTCTGAGGTGTTCGGGATAAACCTGAGCACTCTTTATCCCAATTTTGGGTCCTTCGAAGGAGGTGTTCAGCACAGCGAACCAGGCAATCGGACTATAAAGCTTTATCACTCTCACTTAGCCATAGAAGTCTACAATTTTAAATTTTGGCGAAGCCCCTAGTATTCGGAAGGCCGAATTTGGGGCGCTATAAACGCCTAAGTTGGGCAAGGCCGACTCCTCGCCCAAAGCGGAAAAAGTCTTTAAGGACTTGAGACCTCTCGAACAGCGACCAGCTCTCGCCTCATCATGACAGTCAGTTTTCGGCTTTCTCTACTGAGGTGCTCGTCCGGAAGAACCGAGACACAATCGCAGTAGTTCTCCCAGTGCTACCTTAGCCGATATTGCGGAACGTAAGGTACCAAAACATGGGATCCGGGCAAACCCAACTATTGACCCAAGACATGATTCGAAGCTGATGCATGTAATGCTATAAGTTCGAGGTGTCGCACTGTCGAAAGTGTTCGGACTTCTCACGCCGTGTTATGGGGTATACTGAAGCCCCTGGCGCACTGGTCGTACCAGAATGTACGGGTGCAATTTGTCGTAAATAGTCAGACAAGAAAAAAAAGAAAGAAAGAAAGAAAGGGGAATGCAATAATAGGCTAACGCTATGCATTGTTATTAAATAATACGTCAAAGCATATGGATACAAGTAGTGCAATAAGCAAAAAATAGGGCCATTTGACATGTCCTATCCAAGGGCAAGTTGCGTATGGGTATGTAAAACAGGTATTTTGATCGTTCTCAGAGACCACCTGGGGATTCCCTTGTATGTTAGACCGTCTTGCTTCCTTGGTATTTCCTTACCGCGATGAGTCCAACAATTAGACTGCCGGAAAGGGCTTCCAGAGAGTAAGGTCCTGAAAGAGAGAAAATGATAAAGGTATACAGCCCCTGGGCGGTTGAGCCGCATTGTGGGACGTGCCGTAGTGGTGCCTCCGCCGATGCCCATGGTATCTTTAGTGCGTAGTTATGTACGCGTGGCGCAGATTTCGCCACTTGACTGGGACTAGGACGGAGGCCGAATTGCTAGTCGAGCTCAAAACGTGCCTGCCGATCCGCCTGCGGGGTACTCCGGACTCGCTTGAAGGTGTCCGGGGTCTTTTTCGCTGAATTGGCGGTTTGCCTAATAAGGCTGCTTTACGCTTCTGCTGCGAGGGCAGCAGTGTGCTCCTCCGTGCGGAGCGAGCGCTCTGTGTTTCCATTAACTGTTATAACCCCACGTGGTCCTGGCATTTTGAGTTTGAGGTATTCATAATGTCGTACCGCATTGAATCTGGCAAATGAGGTTCGTACGAGCAGTGCGTGATAGCCGCTGCGAAAGGGGACGATATCGAAGATTAACTCCTCGCTTCGAAAGTTGTCCGGAGACCCGAAAACCACTTCCAGTGTGATTGAGCCCGTGCAACAGGCCTCTACACCTGGGATTACACCTTTAAAGGTGGTTTTGGTGGGTTTGATCCTCGAGGGGTCTATGCCCATTTTGTGCACTGTATCCTGATAGAGCAGGTTCAGGCTGCTGCCACCGTCCATAAGGACTCGAGTGAGGTGAAATCCGTCAATGATGGGGTCAAGGACCAATGCGGCAGATCCGCCATGACGGATACTAGTGGGGTGGTCCCTGTGATCGAAGGTGATCGGACAAGAGGATCATGGGTTGAACTTTGGGGCGACTGGCTCCATCGCATAGATGTCCCTTAGTGCACGCTTCTGTTCCCTCTTGGGAATGTGGGTTGTGTATATCATGTTCACCGTTTTCACTTGTGGAGGGAACCTCTTCTGTCCTCCTGTGTTCGGCGGCCGAGGCTCCACCTCCTCGTCGTCGCTATGCAGCCCCTTGTCCTTGTTTTCGGCATTCAACTTGCCGGCCTGTTTGAACACCCAGCATTCTCTGTTGGTGTGATTGGCTGGCTTATCGGAGGTGCCGTGAATTTCACACACGAGCGATCGAGTATGCGGTCCAAACTGTACGGGCCCGGATTGCTTTTTTTGAACGGCCTTTTCCGCTGACAGGATTTAGAGCCACTGAATCCGGCATTGACTGTTGTGTCTTCGGTGTTATCGCCGTTGTTGCAGCGCTTGTGTCTATTGCGACGTGGTCTGTCGTTAGTATCTTTGGCATCTGAAGTGTCAGGGTTCCTTGATGTGTTATTGCTGCGAGCCAGCCAGCTGTGCTCTCCCGCGCAAAAGCGGGTCATGAGTGTCGTGAGGGCTGCCATGGACTTCGGCTTCTCTTGGCTGAGGTGTCGGGCGAGCCACTCGTCCCGGATGTTATGTTTAAATGCCGTTAAGGCCTCGGCATCCGGATAGTCGATAATTTGGTTCTTTTTAGTTAAGAACCGAGTCCAGAATTTCCTGGCCGATTCCCCAAGCTGTTGGGTTATGTGGCTCAAGTCATCAGCATCTGGTGGTCGCACATAAGTGCCCTGGAAGTTTTCAAGGAATGCATCTTCCAAATTCTCCCAACTTCCAATGGAGTTTGCTGGCAGGCTATTCAACCAATGCCGAGCTGGTCCTTTGAGTTTTAGTGGGAGGTACTTGATGGCATGTAGATCGTCACCGCGGGCCATGTGGATGTGGAGGAGGAAATCCTCAATCCATACCACGGGGTCTGTTGTGCCATTGTATGACTCAATGTTCACGGGTTTGAATCCTTATGGGAATTCATGATCCATTACTTCATCGGTGAAGCATAGGGGGTGTGCGGCGCCTCTGTGCCGGGCTATGTCACGACGCAGTTCATACGAGTCTTGTCTGCTGTATTCGGCCCGGCCAGATTTGCTTTTAGTGTATCCGGCATGACGATCATCGTCACGCGTTGGGGCGCGACCCCGTGATCCGTAGATCGATCTTGTATGTCATGCTTTGTTTTCTAATACGTCTCGCAGGTCCCGCGTGTTGCCTCGGGCCTTGGTGTTTTTGTTTGTCTGGCGACGGGGTGCGGGCTGGACTTCGGGCTGATATGTCCCTCTGTCTCGGCCACGAGGTGGCCGATCAGCCGCATCATACGCTGGTGATGTAGGTTTTAATGCTTCCTCCTCGAGTTGGGGTAGCAACCTCTGCTTTGGGTAACTCTTGGTTGGGCGTTCGAGTTCGTATTCCTCGGCCGCAAGGACTTCAGTCCATCTGTCCGCTAGCAGATCTTGATCAGCTCGAAGCTATTGTTGCTTTTTCTTCAGGCTGTTTGCTGTGGCTATAAGCCAGCGCTTGAAGCGCTCCTGCTCGACGGGATCCTCAGGCACGATAAATTCTTTGTCGCCGAGGCTCACCTCGTCTTCAGAGAGAGGCATGTAATTGTCATCCTCTGATTCTCCATCTGCTGCCTGTTCCGGAGGGCTAGCTTGTTCATCCTCCCGCTCGAGGTCTGGCTGGAGGGGATTATCGTCGTCTTCGGCACTATCCGGAGTGTTATTGTCTCTTGTGCCGGTATCGCTGCTTTTGCTATGGCGGGACTTAGAGTGGCGCCGCTGACGTCGGTGCTTGGATTGCTTCTTGGAGGGATTAACCTCCGTTGTCTTATCGCCATCCCCTTCTTTGGGGGTGTCCACCATGTATATGTCATACGATGAGGTGGCAGTCCAGCGCCCTGTGGGCGGTGGTTCTTGTTCGTCTCCTGCATCGTCGTCCATACCGTCGATGTCTTCGGAGCCGAAGTCGAGCATGTTGGTTAAATTGTCGACAGTGGCTACTAAGTGGGTGGTGGGTGGGGAGCGAATTTCTTCGTCGTCCGCATCCCATTCTAGCCGGACATAGTTCGGCCAAGGGTCTCCTGACAGGGAGAGAGACCTCAACGAGTTTAGCACGTCGCCAAAGGGCGAGTGCTGAAAGATATCCGCGGAGGTAAACTCCATGATCGGTGCCCAATCGGATTCGATAGGCACGGACGCAGGCGGCTCGGAGCCCATGGCCGGGGACGAATCCAACGGTTCGGCAACACGGGTCTCGTAGGAGGTGAAGTCAGTATTCGGCTCTATCGCCACTGAGTGTGCGGCCTCCGTGGCGGGGTCCATCCACCCGTCCTCAGATGGCGCAATTTGTTCCGGATTGAGGGCCGGAGTAGTTGCAGGTGTGATCTCCCGAACGCTGTCCGACGGCAGAGCTAAGTCATGCTCGTCGTGATTGTGCGGCGCACCTGACATGGGCTCGAATCCGTCGAAGATCAAGTCTCCGCGGATGTCGGCAGTATAGTTCAAGTTTCCAAACCTGACCTGATGGCCATGGTTGTAGCTCTCGATCTGCTCCAGATGGCCAAGCGAGTTGGCCCGCAGTACGAAGCCGCCGAATACGAAGATCTGTCCGGGGAGGAAAACCTCACCCTGGATCGCATTGTTGCCGATGATCGAAGGAGCCATCTAGCCTTACGGTGACGGCACAGTGGAACTCTCAATGAAAGCACCAATGTCGGTGTCAAAACCGGCGGATCTCGGGTAGGGGGTCCCGAACTGTGTGTCTAAGGCGGATGGTAACAGGAGGCGGGGGACACGATGTTTACCCAGGTTCGGGCCCTCTCGATGGAGGTAATACCCTACTTCCTGCTTGATTGATCTTGATGATATGAGTATTACAAGAGTTGATCTACCACAAGATCGTAGAGGCTAAACCCTAGAAGCTAGCCTATGGTATGATTGTTGTTCTTGTCCTACGGACTAAGCCCTCCGGTTTATATAGACACCGGAGGGGGCTAGGGTTACACAGAGTCGGTTACAAGGGACGAGATCTACATATCCGTATTGCCAAGCTTGTCTTCCACGCCAACGAGAGTCCCATCCGGACACGGGACGAAGTCTTCAATCTTGTATCTTCATAATCCAATAGTCCGGCTGTCCGAGGACCCCCTAATCCAGGACTCCCTCAGCGACACCTTGATCTCCATCGTAGCATCGTTGTCGTCTCGCCAATCTTATCACTACAAAAAAAGACACATCCGTGACATTTTGGGCCGAACGAAAAAATTTCTGTCATACATATGACACTTCTATGACGATAATTGTGACAAAACCCGGTATCATCATAGATGTGGTGGGCTCCTACTTCTATGACAAAAAATCATGACAGAAAATGGGCTTTTCGTCCTCGGCAGGCCAGAGACGCAGCTGCATGACATTCTTTGGGGCGTCCATGACGGAAAAAACCATGGTAGAAGCGAGGGGGAGGAAAATTTCGGGGAGTTCCCGGTTACGGTGGGAGGTCGGGGGCCGAGCGATGCACGTTTCTCTCGTACACGTACGCGCGTGTGTGCGAGGCGTTGGCTCTAACTGAACCCGAGCGAGGCGTTGGGCTCTAACTGAACCCGAGCGATTGCACTGCAGGCTACGCGTTACTGAACCCGAGCGAGCGGTCGATGGCTGTTAACTGAACCCGATCGAGCGATTCCTTCCCTACTGCTGCTAACTGAAGCCGATCGATTGGATGAACAGTGAGCGTTGCGGGGGGGGTGGATGAACAGTGAGCGGTGGCATTGCCTCTGGATGAACAGGACCCCGTGGTGTGGTGGAGGGCTGGATGAACAGTAGACGGTGGAGGGGTGCCCGTGGAGGGGCGGTTGAACAGGACCCCGTGGTGTGGAGGGCTGGATGAACAGTAGACGATGGAGGGGTGCCCGTGGAGGGGTGGTTGAACAGTAGCCGGTGGAGTAGCGCACGGTGGAGGCTGGATGAACAGGAGCCCGTGGAGGCTGGAGGAGGTCGACGGTAGCCCGTGGAGGCTGGAGGAGGTCGACGGTGGAGATGAACAGTATCCCGTGGAGTCCCGTTTTGCGGTACGCCACACCCCTCCCGATGAATAGGACCCCCGTTTCGACCGTAGGAGGTCCGTTTCGTCCGTTTTGCGGTACGCCACACCCCTCCCGATCAACAGGACCCCCGTTTCGACCGTAGGAGGTCCGTTTCGTCCGTTTTGCGGTATGCCACACCCCTCACGATCAACAGGACCCCCGTTTCGACCGTAGGAGGTCCGTTTCGTTCGTTTTGCGGTACGCCACACCCCTCCCAATCAACAGGACCCCCGTTTCGACCATAGGAGGTTCGTTTCCTCCGTTTTGTGGTACGCCACACCCCTCCCGATCAATAGGACCCCGTTCTGAACGTAGGAGGTCCGTTTCCTCCGTTCTGCGTTACGCTAGGCCTCGTTTCCATCGCCTGTTCCGTCCAAGCCCTCCCGATGAACACGACCACGCATTCCGTTCCGACCCAGCCGGTTGGCTCCCACGCGTTCCGTTGCCTGCCGATGAACACGACGCATTCCATTGCCTCCCGATGAACACGACGCATTCCGTTGCCTCCCCATGAACACGACGCATTCCGTTGCCTCCCCATGAACACGACGCATTCCGTTGCCTCCCCATGAACATGACGACGACGTTGTTTCTCCGTTCCAACCCAGCCATGTACACGAGCCCTGGGCGTACGTACGCGCAAGTAGGCGTTCGAGACCCTGCCCGTATGTACACATACGTGGCCGTATTTTCTTTCTTGCACCCTGGCCGCTGTACGTACGTGTACATGCTACGTGCGCGCCTCTACTACGACACGTGCACGCCTCTACTACGACACGTGCGCGCCTCTACATCGACCAGTATGTACGTACATGTTCGCGACCAGAATGACAACGCTACGTACACTTCGACCAGGTGGGTCCCGACTGTCAGGCACTTCCTTGCCTGCGAAGATGTAGCTGGTGGGTCCCAGCAGTCAGGGGGGCGAATCATTTTGTTTTTTTGCCCGGGCGCACTTCCTTGCGTGCGAAGGTGTAGCTGCTGGGTCCCAGCAGTCAGGGGGCGAATTGTTTTTTTTGCCCGCACGCACTTTCTTGCGTGCGAAGGTGTAGCTGGTGGGTCCCAGCAGTCGGGGGGCGAATCGTTTTTTTCGGACGCACTTCCTTGCGTGCGAAGATGTAGCTGGTGGGTCCCAGCAGTCAGGGGGGCGAATCGGTTTTTTTTTCCGGACGCACTTCCTTGCGTGCGAAGATGTAGCTCGTGGGTCCCAGCAGTCAGGGGGCGAATCATTTTTTTCGCGAAATACGGTGGCCCGTCTGGTGGGTCCCCGCTGTCAGGTGGAGGAATAATTATTTTGCGCGTAATAAGGAGGCACTTCCTTGCGGCTGCCGTGGACCCAGCTGTCAGCCTCTCCACGTACAGTCCACGTCCGATGGAAGTCGTTCCTTGACCACGTTGACCACGCCGCGCCGAGAGCACCAGGGCGGTGGACGATGGCGAGGCCTAGGAAGGGGACGACGCGGAGCCGGGGAAGACGCGGCAGTGGATGCACACGCGGAGAGGAGTACAAGGGTTCACTGGTTCGGCTGCGCTGCCGTCGCCGCAGAATAACAGGGGGTGTGGGTGAGTGGAGGGATGGCCTGCCCAGCGGTGGGAGTAGTAGGGGGGCGGTGAGGCCTCCGCAGCAGCACAGCCGGCCACGGGAGGCAGGAGCAGGCGGCACGACCGGCGCTGCTTTGGGCGGCTGGAGCAAGAAGACCAGAGGTTGAAGAAGCACGACGGCCGTTGGATGGACATCGTACGGTCACTGCAGCTAGAATCGTTTATATTGACTAAGTTGACAAAGCCCTTGGTACGTCAACTTAGTAGGTCCACAGGTCAGCTTCCGAAACGGTGCACCCCAGATGTCAGGGGGAGGAATCATTTTTTGAGCGGGTGAAGCTAGAATATCCGAGATTGAAGAAGAAGCACGGCATCCGTTGGATGGACATCCAACGGACACTGCTGCTAGAACCGTGTGTTGACTATAAGTTGACAAAGCCTTGCATACGCGTCAACTCTGTTTTTTTAGGGGACGCGTCAACTTAGTAAGGCCAGAAGTGTGTGGCAGAGAACTTATAGCCCATTTGAGATTTGTAAGAATGTGTAGCCCATTTTTGAATTCTAATGGAATTTACTACAGCCCATTTACAGTTTGTTAAAAGTACAGCCCATTTAAACCAACCGTTCAAAACAGAATTCAATAAAATTTCCCACATTTTGATGGGATCCGAAATATTTTTATCCCAAAATTTCTAGTCAGATTAAATACAATTTCAATATAAATTAATATTACGTAAAAATCCAACCAAACATTGCGCTCGCAACAATTAATGAAATTAAAATTTTCAATATCCAAAAATAATATTTTATAAAGTAATCACGTGTTTGGTGCATTTTTTTATAGTTACTGCCCAGTTTTTATAATTACATCCCATTTATTATTTCTTAAAGCCCATTTTCTTGTTAAGCCTAATGCATCCCTCCTAGGAAAGATTTGCAGCCCAGCGGGGCGGAGAATAACAACTTTACCTTGCCTGGGTATTCCTAAAAAAAAGTATAGCTGGGCTAGCCATTTTCAGCTTGAAAAAAATTAATATCTAGGCTAGATATCTGGCGTGGGCTAGACGGGCCACAGCCCGCCGAGTTAATACCTGCAGCGATGTTTTCATTGTTGTTCAGAGGAGAAAAATTAATATCTTGGCTAAACATCGAAAAACTCTGCAGTGCTCACACCTCAAAAACACAAATACTGCTCGAGCTGCGTGGTCCCAGCTGTCGGCCGCTTCTTGTGCAATTCTCTCGTTTATTGACTACAACATAGGTTGACAATGGTGTGGGACCGTGATGTCAGGAAACCAGGAGGAAGCAAAATAAATTATAGTTATATATATATATATATATATATAATAAGGAGGCACTTGCGTACGTGAGGCTATGGACCTGGTGGGTCTCCATTGTCATCCTCTCCAAGTAAAGTCATCTCCTCGCCGGCGCGCGCTTTCCGCCCGAAACAGTCAGCGCCGCCCGCCCCGCTTCCTGGTGCAGGCGATTGCTCCGCCTTCAAACGACACAAGTGTCGTCCGTCCGTCCATCTGCCGCCCACATTAATCATACGCGGTTGCCGAGGCGGCTACTCCGGCGCCACACGTCCGTCCCTCCGCCCGCCCACCATTGCTATATAAACTGCTGCGCCGGCCATAGCCACAGTCATCCGCATACGTTCCCTTTCTCTTGTCCACACCACTACTGCCCACCATGGCTTCCTCGCGCTCCAGCGCTCTTCGGGACGGGCGGACGACAGACCACAAGGAGATGGCAGCCATTGCTGCCGACCGGCTGGCCGGCAGGCAGCCGGAGGACGACGACGTCCCAATGGAGAACATGGTAGTCGACGATCCGGCGCCAACCCCCTCCTCCGCGCCATCCTCGCCGGTGCATTGCACCATGACCATCGGCGAGGCTCGTGCCCAATATATGGACAGGGTGAGGCAGATGCGTGAGGAGCAGTTCTGGGAGGCGCAGGCCGACGACGCCTACAACCACCATCTCCTCCAGGAGCACCTGCAGGCGCAGGAGCAGATCGCCGCGGAGCGGGCGGAGCAGGAGGCGCTGCTCGACTCGTACCACTCCGCCCGCAAGGGCCGCCTCGAGCGCTGGCGGTACCGCATGCGGTGGCGGAGGCTGCGGCCGCCTACAAAGAGGCTAGCAAAGAGGGCGATGAAGCGGGCAAGGCGCTGTTTGGCGAGACCGAGGACGAGGCAGAGGACAACGCCGGCTCCGATGAGTCCCCGCTCCGCTGGCATCGACGAGGCCCTGCTCCGCCAAGGCCCCGCGGCGCCAACAACGAGGCAGAGGACACCTCCAGCTCCGCCGAGGCCCCGCCCCGCCAACAACGAGGCAGAGGACATCGCCGGTTCAGCCGAGGCCCCACCCTGCCGGCAACGTGGGGGAGGATTTCCACCGCTCCGCTGAGGCGCCGCCCGCCGGCAACAAGACAGAGGACATCGCCGGCTCCGCCGAGGCCCCGCCCCGCTGCCAACAAGGCCGCGCCACACAGAAAACGAGGAAGAGTAGAACACGGTAGGTCACCGCCGCTCGGGTCCAAGTAAGGCCACCACTACTACCCTCCGGTTGAAGCCAAGCTAGGCGGGTTGAAAATTGACGGCCGGTTAGCTTCTTGGCGGCGACGTGGAGTCGGAGAGCTGCGCTGGAGAAGAACGCTGCTTCTACTTAACTGCTGGTGCAGTTGGCTGACTGACACGTGGGCCCAACAGGCCACATGTCAGTTACGCAACTGCACCTGCAGTTAAGTCACCGAAGCTTCTGTTCGGCTCAGCGGGACACAGGTGGGTAGCTTCGGTTAATTAATTATACCTCCAGCGCACCCCTTTTTAGTTGAAGAATGTATGAAATATAATGAAATCCGGCATGTTTATATGAAATCCGACCGTGTATGAATGAATTTATTTCGATTAGTTCGAATTCCTGTATCACTGGCATTGGATGAACATGCAAAACAATACGTATTAGCATTATTCCCAGGGTGATCACCTCGTTTGCAGCAGTTTCACATGTACTCCCTCCGGTCCTTTCTAGTCGTGCATACAAGTTTGTCTGCAGTCAAAGTATCTCTACTTTGACCAATCTTATACAAAAAAGTATGCACTTTCACAATGTGCGAAGTAAAAAGGAACAGAAGGAGTACAAAGAGTTTGAGCAGCTTTTTAGCGTTTCTGTACATTGCAATCAAACACACAGGCCTGGCAATTCATAGAGAACATTCAAAACAATCGATGATTATGCATCTCAGAGACTCACATGTCAGAGGCAATATTTACTTCACAACTAAAGAATAAAGAAAAATTGATCGACGCTGCTGACAGCAAAGGGCGTCCCATTCGAAAATATCAAACGCATGTCTTGCTAAAATCAATGAGCAAAATTTGACAAGGTTGTCCCATTCCAAAATATCAAATGCCTACGATTGTGGAATGGGCAGGGTTTGCCATCAGTTCGGACATTGACATGGCACCTCGTGCTAAATAAACCAGCTGTTCTTTTTGTGCAGTTCCACCAAAATCAACCAAATTCGCACGTAGCTTGTATGATTTCGCCCTTATATGTTGCAACGCCTTGAACTTATCGACACCTCCTTTCTTGTGGTGGAAATGAATGATTCGATGTATTCATGAACATTTTGTGCAGTTCCCATTGAAATCAAGCTGAGCACCCCTGTTTGCACAAATACAAAAAAAGTGATTAGTATAAAAGCAAACTGTACTATGAATTGACAGTTTCAACAGGCACATACATGGTCCATGTAGAGCACACTTTTAGAAAAATGGAACTCACCAGAAAGAATCCTAGAACAACATTATACTCGCGCATCACAGCAAAAAAATGGAGATTTGTCAGTCCTTCTGAGCTGAAGTTAGTTTGGTCTTGTGGGGAGTAATGTAACCATCCTTCAACTGCTCCTTCTGATGAGAAGATAGACATGGCTTCTTCATCCTGGCATAATCGGAACTAGTCACTTCACGTACTCCATATTCTTCTTCAGAGGAAGATGATCCTGTTGTGCAAAGACAAAAGGACTACTAAATGCTAGCATCCCTGTTTGCTCGAAAAAAAGGAAAGGAAATATTTAAAACAGCACAGCTGAAGCAGTTCTCAAGGACAATACCACTTTTTCATGACAGTATCTAAACAGTAGCACAACACCAATAGAGATGACAAAGCTCAGTCATATGGATGAAATCAGTGGGCGAGTACCAACCTTTGTCAGGAGGCTTATTGTGTAGAGCATACAGATGAAGCACTTCTCCGGAACCATCTGTTGCTATCTACGGTGGTGGCCATGCTTACTATATACTCCTCGATTAGTTTAATGTTTCCAACATCTTCTTGTGCAATTCCACTAAAATATATGGTATCTTCAAAGAAGATCCATGTTTGCACAAGTAGAGATAATTACATATTACATTAAGAGTGGCATCAAATCACTGGCAAAACAATTGCTCATTCCAGCCATAGCAATAAATTAAGATGCAAAACTATATCATTACTTGTGTCATCACAGTTCCAGTGCTTCATTACAGCACCGGGAGTTGATTTTTGTTTTTCTTCCGCTTGTTCTTCCCCTTCATCACTTGGTTCAATAACAGACAAGCTTCGCCTTCAATGTAAGATTTGGCATGTCAATTAGGGAGCACAAGTATAGTACTAAACTTAATTTTCTGATGAAAGTGGAAAAATACAGGCCAGCAGTTGTGAAATATCCTTATCTTACCTCAATGGGATATTACGGTGCACATACAGATTGGAAGTCTTGTCTCCATTTGTGCAGTTCACTAAAATCAAGCAACATTATCGTACAAGTAGCACAACATATGAAAGCACACTGCAGAATCATGTGAAATAAGGCTAGTACAGACCTCTCATGATGCGGAATTCAAACAACTCACAAGAAGAAGATCTGAACCAAATTCGCCTTAACGGATAGGAAGTAAGATCTCCTCTTGTGCAGTTCCACTAAGATCAAGCAATCAAGCAACGTTGTCGGTGTGACAGTTTGGTTGAACTGCACAAAACACTCTTAAAACAAAAGTGTTTTGTGCAGTGCAACAAAAGGTCACAATGGCAACGAGGTGAAGTAGATAACCCTGTTTACACAGAGGTGCAAAGGAAAAAATTAGTGGTCAATAACGGTGGATGACACAGAAGCCAACAAAAAGAAGCATCTACCTTATCTAAATGGGAAAGAAAGCAAGACAGTAGCATTTCTCAAACGGTGGCATTGATTAATATTAACATAGAGATTATATTAACAATAAAATTCGTTAAACATGTAATTTGCTTTTAACTGTGGCATTGCATCAATTTTCCAGCGGCATTATTAGAGGGTGTTTGTTTACAGGGACATTTTGGTGTAGGGACTAAAAAAACTCCATGTCAGTCCCATCTAAACCAAACAGGAGGGACTTTTAGGGACTAAAAGTGGGCATTTGGGACTAAAGAAAGAAGACCCCGAGGGAGTCTTTTTGGGACTTTTTCCAATAGTTGCCCCTGCCACGCATCGCACCTTGTCTCTATTAGTTCATTACTAGGGGTAACATGGTCTTTTAGCATGTCATTTAATAACCACTAGTCCATGTTTAGTCCCTGGAACCAAGCAGGTAGGGACTAGGGAGTTTTTAACCAAACAGGGCCTTAGATTAACAACAGCTAATGAGTTGCACGGGACAGTGGACGCACCAGCACCATGTGCATCTACCGATGTACTGTGGTCATGCACAGTCTGTTGCAACAAAGAACAAACAACCAAGGAGCATATTTGTGTTGGTCCCAGTTTTGTTATCTTTAGAAACCTTTCCCTATGTGAGCGCAGCAAATCTCACTACTAGGAAAAGGCCTACTAGTGGCGCACCAGTTTTGCCTACTAATGGCGCACTACTGGTGCGCCACTAGTACCACGCCACTAGTATTTTTTACTAATGGCGCACCACTGGTGCGCCATTAGTATAGGCCACGGTGCGCCATTAGTATTTTTGAATTTTGAAGGCGGGAAAATAGTAGTGGCGCACCGTCTAACCCCCACCGTGCGCCATTGCTATTTTTGAATTTTGAATTTGGATCTGGATCGCGATTTTTTTGCCCATTTTTTGCTTGTTTTTTTGCTTGTTTTTTTTTCAAATTTTGTTCTTGTTTTTGGATCTTGTACGTTCTTTTGTCGTGTTCTTTTGCCGGAGAGGAGTTCGCCGGAGAGGAGGGCCGAGGTCACCGGAGAGGCGCTCGCCTACATCGCCGGAGAGGAGGAGGAGGTCGCCGGAGAGGAGTTCACCGGAGCATCGGAGAGGAGGAAGGAGAAACCATGAGGGGAGGGGAGGAGAGGAGGGAGGAGGAGCTCACCGGAGAGGAGGGAGGAGGAGCTCACCGAAGAGGAGGGAGGGAGAAGCTCACCGGAGAGGAGGGAGGACGAGCTCACCGGAGAGGAGGGAGGAGAAACCGTGAGGGGAGGGGAGGAGAGGAGGGAGGAGGAGGTCGCCGGAGAGGAGGAGGAGGAGGACGTCGCCGGAGAGGAGGTCGCCGGAGAGGAGGAGGGTAGTATGGTGGAGGAGAGAAGGGGAGATGGAGTGGAGGAGAGGAGGAGATGGAGTGGAGGAGAGGTGGAGTGGAGGAGAAGAATGAAGAGGTAAGGAGGAGAGGACCACGCCCAGCCATATATACGGCATAGTAATGGCGCACCGTGGGCAGGTGCGCCATTACTAACTTTTTTTATTTTTTTTATTTATTTTGAATTTTGAAGGCGGGAAGATAGTAATGGCGCACCATGGGCAGGTGCGCCATTAGTAAGTTTGAATTTTTTTGCCTCACCAGATCTTAAAAGCCCCGTATCTTTTTTCTGTTAGGTTTTTGAGGATTTTGAAAATGTTAAACGGGGTTCCCCCCGTTAAATTCGGATGTATCTTTTCGAGTAGATGATTTTTCATATAAAAAACTTTTTCATCCGAGTTCGTATGCAAAAGTTATGCCCATTTTACAAATTCTCGAGAGATTTTGCAAAAAAGTCGAAAATTCATGTTTGTAAATTTTGCTAACAACTAGACCACATGGGAATCTTATTTTCTTTTATTTTTTTGACATTTCTATCATTTTCTTTTATTTTATTTTAAACTGAAAAGGCGGTCCACAGGGGGGGTGCATTCGGGGGAATGTTTGGGCCAAATTACTAATGGCGCACCGTGGGAGTGGTGCGCCACTAGTAATGGCGCACCTCTCCCACGGTGCGCCATTAGTAGTTTAAAAAATAAAATAAAAAAATTTGAAATTTTTTTTGAAACATAATTACTAATGGCGCACTGTGGGAGTGGTGCGCCATTACTAGTTTAACTAGTAATGGCGCACTATCCCCTGGTGCGCCATTACTAGTTTTGAAAAAATAAAAAATAAATTTTTTACTAATGGCGCACCGTGCATGTGGTGCGCCATTAGTATTTACACACTAATGGCGCACCAACACATGGTGCGCCATTACTATTTAGTAATGGCACACCACATGCACAGTGCGCCATTAGTGTCCATATTGGCTATAGCTGTTTTTGTAGTAGTGTCTAGTCCTGCTCAAACTCTACAGCCTTGTCCCTTCCTTTCCTTTTTGAACTAGTACTTTCGCCCCTTCCTTTCCTCTTTGAACCACGTCCTAGATTTATGCGATACAACTTTCCCCCATTCCTTTCCTCTTTGAACCACGTCCTAGATTCATGCTATACAACTTTCCCCCTTCATTTCCTCTTTGAACCACATCCTAGATTCATGCTATATACAACTTTTCCCACTACTTTCCCCCACTCCTTTCCTCTTTGAACCACGTCCTAGATTCATGGTATACATGCAGCTAGAGTAATGCATGTGGAGTAAGTAAATTATACCTTAAGGTTCTTGGGGCGTGGTTCGGTGGGCGACGGGACGACGGCGAAGAGGAAGGGGTCGGAGGCCCTCCCACGCCGCCGCTGGGTGGAAAGTGAACAGCTGCGTCGGTAGTCCCTCGCCGACGGCGACAGCGTTAAGCCTCCTTCCCTTCCCGGCGGACGGATCCTGCCGGCTCTTTGAGCAGCAGTGAGGGGAGAGAGAGGCCAACGAAGTCGTGTTTAGATCTGGAGAGGGCGAGAGAGTGTGAAGAGAGCAACTACAAGCGCTGAGACTCCAGCGGGAGAGGGTGAGAGAGTGTGAAGAGAGCAACTACAAGCGCTGAGGCTCCAACGTGTATATATATACTGGAGAGAGAGTGTGAAGCGTGCAAACCCTAGAAAACATTTTGACCAGTCAAAGAATCCTCCTGGCACAAATTATGCTCAAGTGTAGTTATCGAACCCGAGACCTCAAGTTTGATGAGCGAACAGGCTAACCAGCTACACAACCCTCCTGTTATGTTCAACGAGAGGGAAATAACCTTTTATACATTCCTGCATTCGTGTGACAAGCATGCCGTGTTTTTTTTGTGTGTGTGGGAGTCATTGGGATTTCAATCATAATCGTGTCATGTGGCTTTGGTGGTAAGACTATCCACAGTGGTGCAGAAATAATGCAGCCTTAGTCACCTTACCTCTCTCCACGTAGTACATTGGGTCCCACCAGTCAGAGGTGAAACAAACAAATTAATAAGAAAAATTAAAAGCGCCAGCAGTGTATCTTACCTCACACATCTCGCTACTGCTCGGGAACACTGTCCAATTGATCCCTCTGTTCGCTCACGTACTATTTTAAGTGAATCCTTATTATAACATGCACACAAATTTTGGGCACTTGTATTCGACTTAAGTCAGTGTGCCACCGTATCTCGTATACTTACTACTCCCTCCGTCTAGGTGTAATAAGTCACGTTAGAAGGTGCAACGGGACCAAGGTGCGTGTGTGTGTGTGTGTGTGTGTGTGTTTAACAGCATGTGTGTGTTAGAGAGAGCGACAGATCGACCTACTCCTACAGAGAGATGTTGTGTAGTGTACGATTTTAGCCGCGAGAGTCCGTGCATCCTCTCGTTTCCGGGCGTGTCCGGTAGGGACATGCGGACAGCTGCCACGCCCCCTCCTGACCAGCCTGGCCCACCCAAAGCCCCTCCATCGCCCGCGCGCGCTTCCCGCCCGAAACGGTCAGCGCCGCTCCAAAGAATCGGTGCCGCATTCATGCCCGGGCAGAGCGGACGTGACCTCTCACTGGCGCAAGATTGATGGTTGCTTCGTCCGTCCAACTTACTGCTGGGTCTATGTGATTTGACGGCTCATTGGTCTTCATTACTGAGGTGGTAGGACTGCTGGATGTCCCACGCTTTCGGCGAAAGGAGGTACTGCTACTAGATTACAATTTTCTCCATTCTTACAGCGGAGGCGTGCAAGAGTAGTGAAAACACGCAGGCTCAGTGATTACATGGCCCACCTCACACTATCACCGTGCGACACCTAACTCTTTACATAGTACTCCCTCTGTTCCTAAATATTACTAGATGAGTCCCCGCGTGTTGCCGCAGAACAGCGGTATATCTCTCTGCGCAAAATTATCGATTTCATAGAACTAAAAAAACTCTATAACCGCATGACAAATGTGGTAGCCAAACTAAATAAACTCCCATCATCATTTAGATCATCCCATGTAAGGAAAAAAGATCAGCCAACTCCTACTGCATAATGGGATTATGTTTTTCTTTTTGACATGTTAATGGGACTTAAAAGCTCACTTACATGCATGCTACCGGTGCATGCTTGCATGCAGACATGTTGATGTGATTTAAAACCCACTCACATGCATGTGCCACGGTATTTCTGCATGCTTGCATGTGGCTTAGTGCGGAGCCTCTCAATTTCGACCAGGCTATTATGGACTGATTTACTTCATCTAACGGCTATTATGGACTGATTTACTTCATCTAATGGCTATTATGGACTGATTTACTTCATCTAACGGCTATTATGGACTGATTTACTTCATCTAATGGCTACATCAATTTCGATGATGTGGCTCAAGGAGAGGATAGAGAATTCCTAGTAGTGGGGGCTAGCTATTACTAGTAGATAAGTCTTTGTAGAGATTCCACTACATACGGAACAAAATGAATGAATCTACACTTAAAATGCATCTATATACATCCGCATGTGGTTCATGGTGAAATCTCTACAAAGACTTATATTTAGGAACGGAGGAAGTACTAGTATAGTACGTACTGTAATTTATCAGCGAGATAAATTTGTACAATGCTATGAAGCTTCCAGCTTCTGTTACATGTATCTTGCGTCCAAGGTTACCCGTTGCAACATTTCATCAAATACAAAGGAGACTAACATGAATGCTATTGCATCTCAATGATTGACAGATCATAGCAAATATGTACTCCTCCATTCCAAAATAAGTGTCTCAACTTTGTGCAAACTTTAGTACAAAGTTGTACTACTACTAAAGTTGACACTTATTTTGGAATAGAGGAGCTAAAGAAAAAAACGATCCATGCAGTCCCTAGCCCTTGAACCATGAACCCTGACCAGGCTTCAATTTGCTGGCAACGTTCGAGCTTCCTAATAAATGAAGTTTGCAACCTTTCGACCATCGGATCATTTTGTGCAGTTTCACCAAAATCGAGATGAGCATCCCTGTGGCAAAGAAATTGAAGAAGCGTGATTAGAATAAGATTACTGGGACTAGTTGATGAGACATAAACTCATCACAAATACAGTACGTAGAAGCCAGTAGAGGTATGTGCGGGGCAAAGAAGTAGAGAAATATCCACAGGGAGTGATGTGGGCAGCTGGAGCAGTGGTGCAAGCCGGCTGTAAAGGGAGTTGTACCTGAGGGACGTAGCTCAACCTTGAGGAGGGCGGCGGGAGGCGGCAACTGCCCACGTCGCGGCAGTGAGCAAGGGACGAAGGCAACCTCACTGGCTTTGTGAGAGAGAACGGCGGGGACCCCTGATCGGGATGTGCCGACAGTGGGTTTTCGCCATCGGCGACGGCCACCGCATCTACACTAAGCATCCACCCCTTCCCCAAGCGGACGTGATCCGCCGGGATGTTAGAGATGTGGCCACAGTCGTTTTGTGCGAGAGAGTGTGAAGAGAGCAACCCCAGCAAGCAACCGTGTAGGCTGGCCCGTCCTGACTATGTATATAGTGGAGCGGTTTCCTTTTCTCTCCATATGAACCTATCATATTGCGTACGTGCCACTGAAGAAAAAAAACTTTATTTATGAATGACGCGGCACCTATTGCTCGTTCTCCTATAACCTTGCGCTTGGCATCTCCAAAATATTAACCTTGCGATTGGCTCTTCGCCTCTTTGGGAAGTCGAGCAATAATGGTAGTGCAGTATATATCGTTCTGGCTATATGAGACCAAATGAATTGTTGCACGTCCACCACATGGGCGAGGGTCGAGGGGCGAGAGAGAGTGCTACATACGGAGCAAAATGAGTGAATCTACACTCTAAAATACGTCTATATACATCAGTGTTTGGAGTATGTACTAGTAGTTCATATTGAAATCTACTAAAGGACATATATATTCCAAACAATATGATATAATCTCTATAACCAAGGTAGTAGGGACGAGGAGTAAACGGAGGGAGTAGTAAATTTTTCTCCTCGTCCTGCGAGCCACCGCGCACATGGGCGAGGGAGCGAGCGTAAGGCGGAGCAAGCTTCACCTCATCCTGCAAGCCACCGCGCCCGTGGGCGGGGGAGACGGCGTACTAAGCAAGCTTCTCCTTGTTCTGCGAGTTGACGGGACACATCAAAAGTACTCCAGTGTATAGAGCCTTGCCTCTAAGGTAGGCCCCACATGGTTTGCCTCTTTTTTTAACATAACACGTCAAGTCGCAATTTGTTTGTTCGCCCGTGGTAGACGATCCTCCCTCCACCAAGTGGACAACCAGTACACGTGCCAAATTACCACGTGGGCTGCCTTTTTCGTACAGAAATGAGCTCCACCGTGTACCCGCGCGGGTGTGGTTGGGAAAGAGACGGGAGTACGTGCGCCGTGCATGCACCTCTTCTCTTCGTGCACATCCCCCACCTACGTGGGTGTGTGTGAGAGATACAAACCGCGTTCGTGAGTGTTTTTTGTTTTGGGGTGGGGGTTGATTTCGTGAATTATTTGTGGGAATATGTGTCGATGACATCTCAAACAAAATTGTGCATGCAATGTGTGTGAAATGGAGGCCTATCCATATCATACATAGAGGGTCGGGCAATCCACGAGAAGAGAGGGAGCGGTCATAGCTATATAGAGTCGAAGAGAGGATCAAGTGGGTGGGTGCGAGATCGATGAAGAGAGCCATCGAAATTGTGTGTGTGCAAGTCAAAGATATAGGGCGACTGGCCTACCGGAACGTTAGAGGGCACATGTCAAGTTTGTGTGTGGCAGGGAGACATGACTAGAGCACTCGATGTATCGGTGTGTGTGGGGGGGAGGGGGTGGGGGAGGGGTAGGCAGAGGCCTAACTATAGAGGTAGAACGACTCGTATATGTGTTGAGAAGGAGAGACCCAACTATGTCTTGAGGGAGATCGGTCGACATCCATACATAACTGAAGGACGGGAAATATGATGGGATAGAGAGAGAGAGGAGAGAGAGAGGGAGGGAGAGGGGTAGAGTGCTGGATGGGTGATGGAGTTGCTTCTCGAAGATGGTGGGAGAGGCCTACTAGACAAACTGAGGGTGGAACTGCAATGTTATCAATAAGAGTGGGGATGTGTTTCTGTGTGTGCCTGTGCGTGATAGATCTGTCGGGACGCATCCATGGATGATGAAGGGGAACCATGTGTTTGGAAGCAAACCTAACTAGATCGGTAGATCAATTGTTGTTTGTCGGAGGAAGGGAGAGACACAATTAATGAGGTAGATCAATTGACGTGTGGGTAAAAACGAGTTATAAGGACCTAGCTAGCTATATGTATAGCGAGAGATCGGTCGGTGTACGTCCATTTGTTAGAGGCAAATAAGGCCCAGCGAGACGGATAGATGGAGAGAATGGAGCTAGGAGGTGGTGCGAGAGGCCCAACTACTAGCTAGATAGGGGGAGGAGTGTGCGGTTGTGAGATGGATGAAAAGAGGGGCGAGAGTTTACACGTGTGTCTGACCGTATGAGAGACACAAGGCAAGGACACATAAAGGAGGAGATTGAAGGTGTGTGTGTATGTTGTAGGCAGGCATCGCTGGAGAGGTTTATCGATCGGTGTGTGTCGGAAAGGAGTTGTGGAGACTCTGGGAGAACGACCTAAAGAAAAAAATGAATGTGCCCGGTGGATAGAATGCCGAGGGAGGGGGAGGGTGAGGAGGGCGTGTGCATGCACGAGAGAAAGTTAGTGGTAGCTACAAAGGTTAGAGGATTGTGTGGGTGTAAGAGATTAACAAAGATCATAATTTGATATGAAAGCGGATTCATATATTTGAATAGGAGATCATAGTGTTTTAAACATTGCATGCATGAATATAGCGGTGATACACGTGCTGTGCACATGTTATACCATAATGTGATAATGCATGGCGTTTGCAACTCACAGCTAAATGCCGAACAATCTAAACCATACTATACATCAAACAATCTCACATTTTATTTGAATTTGTGATAATGTGTGGCGTTTGCAGCTTACAACTAAATATCGAACAATCTAAACAATACTATATATCGAACATTCTCACATTTTATTTGAATTTGTGGTAATGTGTGGTGTTTGCAACTCACATCTAAATACTTGTAGGCGTAGGGGGCGGGGCACCATACATAATGTGATAAACACATTATACATATGAGACATGGTTTAGATTATGAAGATCTAGCTACAGCTAGAAATGTAATGTGATTTGAAATCAAAATAAAGTGGATTCAAAAAATCTAGTTCGAGTTCATATAGTACACATAGTTCATATGTAACTCGAGACTAATCATCTGGTGTGCTGTGAAGATAATACACAAACGATGGTTTAACATGACAATAATGATGATTGTAGATCTTATTAAAACAGAGAAATGAATTCAAATGCTTTGACTTCACAACAATCATTACTGTAGATCTTATTCAAATAAAGAAACGAATTCAAATTTAGTTCATATTGAAGCGGTAGTATATACGTTTGGAATGCATTAAATGTTCATTTGAGTAGTAGGTTGCATGCATTATACACGTAGCGAAATATTTTAATTGAACATAACATGAATTCAAAGTTTTGAATGACATTTGTATTGCGCATTGATTTGGTACAGTACACGTTAGGCTTGTCCGGAAATTTCAACCCGCGCCTTGTTAGCCCGAAATATTTAAGATATATCTTTGTCTTGTTTTGCTCCGACAACTCCCTCCATCTCAACCCGCGCCTTGCTATTCCGAAATTACAACGCGCGCGAAAACTCCCACCTCCTGTGAAATCCCGACACGCGAAATGCCCGTGGTACCCCTGAACCGAAAGAACCGCCTCAAATCGGTGGGGGTACTTTCGTAACTTACCCCACATTTCGGACAAGCGCGTCTCTAAGCCATGGTTCCCCACTGCCATCCCATCCGCCCACCCATTCGTACACCGAGGCCGCGAAAACCCGCGACGAAACCCCACACCCTGCTCCATCCGCCACCCAGCCGGAGCCTCTTTCCCGACGACGTCGTCCACAGCAACACCTCAACGTCCCTCATCCACCGTACCGGATGAGGATCCGTCGTCGATCTCATCGTCCCGCCGGTTCAGCCACCCCGTCCTCCACCTCCAAGGAGCTGCCCCGACGTTCCCCTCGTCTTTCGCGCCACCTCCATTCCCACACCGCCGTCTTCACCTGCACCACCGGAAGAGCATCATCATCACCGTCTCCTCGGACGAAGCTATGGCCTAATCGGCGCCACCAAAGAGGTTGTACACTAATCGCCGCATTTTCTTCTTGATTCGATCTCACGGTGATGCCGGCGCTCGGTCCCGAGCCGACACGGCGCGGCTCCATCCACGGCGGCGTCGCCGGCCACTTCCTCCACGGCGTCGCTCCCTCGGTGGCGACGTCCACATCAGTAGGAGCTGCTGCTGCTCTGCTCTTGCTCTTGGTCCCCTGCCTGGTCTGCTCTTGCTATTGCTCTTGCTGCTGCTCTCACTCTTGCTCTTGCTTGCGATGCTGCTCCGATTTAGCTACACTTCAGTCGACTGAATCGACTTTTCGGTCAGTCTATTTTCACGGGGTGGGGGGGCTCGCCGGGGTGAAGGAAGAACCAGCCGCAGTGGGGAGGGGGGCTCGCCGGAGAGGTACCCCACTATCTATCTTAGGGTTCAGGATGGGGGCGGTGGTCGCCGGCGGTGGCGGGGCGTTGGCGGGGCGGTGGCGTGGGGATCGCCAAAGAAAAAGCTCGGCACAGGGGGTCTAGAGGGATGGCTGGGGCAGCGGCGGACCGGCGGTGGGGAGTGTTTTCGAGGCGGGCGGGGCGGCGCACCGCCGGCCGCGGGCGGCGGGGGGCTGTTTGGCCGGTGGTGGCTGGCGGCTCAGGGGGTGGAGGTTGAAGATGAACCGCAGGCCCTTGATTTCGTATCCAACGGCTGCAAAATTGACTGACCAGAGATGAAAAAGTCAGTCGACCGACGTGTAGCCTCACCTTGCTAGTGCGTTCAGTTTCGACAGCAAAATTCAGTTTCGACAGCAAAATTCAGTTTCGACAGTTAAGTTCAGTTTCGACAGTTAAGTTCAGTTTCGACAGTTAAGTTTAGAGATGAGCGGCTGATGTATTTTGCATCTAGCACTTTGTGGTTATGTATTTTACGTCATGTATTGGAGATGCTATTAGAATTCCAGTCAGGTTAACGTTGTTCGTTGTCTCTCTTATCCTGCTTCAGCCTCGGCGTCGTACAACTCACCGGAGCTGCTCCAACGACGAAACCCTCCATCACAGCGGAGCAGTACCTCGGGCTCCATCTCCAGACGCCTAAGATCTTCTTCCCCTCCTCCGACAGCAAAGTCAGCCGGAGCATCCTCACCGGCCAACCCAATCACGCTGAGATCGACATGGCTTCGCCAAAGAGGTTATACACTTGTTGCATCTCTTTTTTACTCTACATGTTATATATATTGTCCACTGAGCACACGGATTTGTTCCTTTAGTGTCTCCTTGAAAGAAAAAACATAGGAATTTTAATT
Source organism: Aegilops tauschii subsp. strangulata (assembly GCF_002575655.3). Lineage (NCBI taxonomy): Eukaryota > Viridiplantae > Streptophyta > Magnoliopsida > Poales > Poaceae > Aegilops > Aegilops tauschii. The sequence continues at coordinate 451,725,694 of NC_053039.3, read as the reverse complement.
TTCACTTGTCCTCCTTTTCAAATTCCTATTCATGAAGCACAAGACTAAGAGATAGTAGCATAATAGCATTATAACCATACATTTTCTTGTGGTTTGACTTAATCTCACCATGCTTCTTTGCATCCTGTGATCTTCCAATTGTTGTGAACCAAACACCCAGATTGGCAGAAATCCTGTGTTTTTAAATTCTCTGTTTTGCACGTGCATTCCTATCCTATTCCTGTATATTTCCTATCCCTGCATTGTTGGAATCCTCCAATTCAAACGAGCCCTTACAGAATTACTTCTCTTACAGATAGTTGTCAAAGAAAACCTTGCGTGGTTTGTCCCGCTCCTGCTGCGTCGTCGTCCACCCCAGCTCAGCTGCTCCAACGACAGAAGGGTCCAGCACAGCAGGGATCCGGCCTCCAGACTGTCTTTCGCCGCCTTAGATCTTCTTCCCCGCCGCTGGCAGCCATGAAAACTGCATTACCATCATCAACCGAGCAGATGACCTCGAGGACTACACGGGTCCGCAAGACAGGTCGCACTCTTTCGTGTCTGCTTACGTTATGCATCGCTTAATATTACATGCTACTTTATCGTCCTGTCCACTGATTAGACTCTGAGTCAGCTCCAAACTAATGGTCAAACTTGAGTTTTTAAATGGTTGTGGGGTACATATCGGGGCCGCTATCAATAGTATCTATCTACTATCTGGTTAATCTCCGGTGTCTACTATGAGTTTCATGTTGGGTGGGAAACAAACAGTAAAGAAGCCATTATCTGTATTTTTTAACTGAAGCCATTATCTGCCTGCTATTATTGGTTTTGGGTCTATCCACAGGTTGCTACCATCACTCTGGATTTCTGCACTCCTTACATAATCTCACTATGTTTTATTCCTATGCATGACAGTTATTGTAAACAATGGAACTGAACATGTAGAGCAAAAGAGACGAGCCTTGCGTGGCAATAAAATTTCATGCAGACGTCGCTCCATGGTAGGCGCAAAGGCAGCCCCCCCCTCCACGCATTTCGGATTGTAATCGAGAGGAAGATATCTGTTCTGAGGGGGATTCAGAAGGAGAAGACAACTCCTATTTACCCCCTGAGGTCTTCGCTCTAACTTGGCATGCTGATGTTGGTTATATCATGCATATGGTGTCTTGCATTGCTAACTTTATACATCAAATATGTCATCTGCTTAGTTTAGACATCCTTTGTGCGAATGCCATCTGTTTAGTTTATTCATCGTTTATGTGAATTATGCAATGCCATCTTGTTTAGCCAGGCATCATATATGTGAATTTTGCAATGCCATCCTGCTTAGCCAGTCATCTTATATGTAAATTATATCAGGCCATCCTTTTTTTTCGTTACATATTACATTTGTCAACAATGTTAGTACATTCAACTGCTCTTCGTGTGCATCAGCCATTTGACACGGTGATGGCAAATTCTGGAGTGAAAACAAGGTCTTCAGAGCAGACTATGCTATCTGACGAAGCGCACATCTCGCTGGTTACGGATAGCTCCTCAGACAGAGACAGATGACCAGTCCTATTCCCCCCCCCCCGAGGTGTATGCTCTAACTTGGCAGGGTTATGTTGCTCATATCGTGCGTATGGTGTCTCGCATTGCTATGTCATTTGATTAGTTTAGACATGCTTTGTGTGAATGCCACCTGTTCAGTGTCTAATTACCATATATGTGAATTATGCATTGCCATCTTGTTGCAAGACATTATATATGTGAATTATACAATGCTATCTTGTTGCAAAGGCATTATATATGTGAATTATGCAATGCCATGTTGTTTAGCCAATCATCATGTATGTGAATTATATCATGCTATCATTTTTTTTGTATTATGTGTTCCATTTGTCGACAACGTTTGTATATTCAACTACTCTTCCTGTGCATCAGCCATTTGAAGCGGTGATGGAAGTATCTGGAGTGAAAACAAGGTATTCAGAGCAGACAATGCTACCTGCTGAAGCAGACATCTTGCTGGTTACAGAGAGCTCCTCAGAGGAGGATTCAGAGACTGATGACCAGTCCTATTTCCCCCCTGAGGTCTATGCTCAAACTTGGCAGGGTTATATTACCCATGTCATGCATGTTGTCTTGCATTGCTTAGTTTTTACATCATATATGGATTGCCATCTGCTTACTTGCTTACTATATAAATCATATATTTGAATTATATCATGCCATCATGTTTACATAGTACATACACATCATCTATCTGAATTATGGCATGGCAACCCATTTAATAAAGACATCATATAGTTATATCATCTCATCCTGTTTAGTGTTTACAGTCATCATATTTTGAATTATGGCATTCTATCCGTGAATGTATGTGAATTATGGCATGCCAACCTATTTAATAAACACATTATATAGTTATGTCATGTCATCCTGTTTACATAGTCTCATATTTTGAACTATGTCTTTCCATCTTTTTTAGTTAGCCATCATAATGTGAAATTGTGTCATGCTATCCTGTTTAGCTAGCCATCATATATGTGAAATTGTGTCATGCTATCCTATTTGGTTAGACAACATAAATATGAATTATTTCATGCCCTCTTTTATTCCCCACTATCCATTGCACCTGTCTATCATACAATGTCTATACTTTCAATTACTTTTCTTGTTTATCAGCCATTTGAATTGGAGAGCGTGATGGCAGTATCTAAGGGAGTAACAACACGGTCTTCAGAAAAGATAGTGCTACCAGTTGATGCAGATAGAACCACGGTTGTACTTGCCCAAGGACCAGATCCACCACACATAACCCAGACTCTCGCAGATTGTACCCCTACCCAGTTGGACAGAGAACCAGCTACACCCCTTCTAACCCCAACCCCGGCAGATAGTAACCAGTTCCAGTTGACACAGCACCGTCTCCACCACAGAGCACCCAAACACGAGCAGTTAGTAAGGGAACTGCAGTGCCCAAAGCACGAGGACCACCACTCCGAATCCCAACTCAACGCTTAAAGGAGAAGAAGATTTGTTCTCAGGTCAGGTTCTGTAGCTATGGTTCATACTCCTTTGCTCTTGCATTACTGTATTTACTCATACCAACTATTTTCAAATTTGAAGGATGGAATTGAAACTCCAATGGCGCAACAGGTATGTTTTAAACCTGTTTCTTTAACTGGTTTGCTGTTGTAACCTGCTCTATGTTGATTTCAGTTTCAATTGAATAAACAGTTATGTTCTCATGTCATGCACATTACAAGTGTTGTTATTGCTCTATAGTTACCCACACTTATATTCTGTCTATTTTGCTTTGTCTTGAACAAATATTATTTGAACTGTGTCTCTATCTTGATTTGGCAACAAAAACTAGAATGATATAGACCATAAAGTGACCATGGTACATAGATATATGTTTGTTTCATGCTGTTATCCTATCCACTTTACTACTGAACTCATTTACCAAAATGAATTTCATATACAACATGGTAAACATGTGATGTGTCTGCTTGTTTCTCTTTTAGAATGCGAACAAAATATTGGAGAACAGTACCGCGTTATCCAATGGTAAAGGAAGTAATGCAGATAAGGTTCAAGATAGTGAGACATCCCTGTTGGTCTCCAAGAAAGCTGATAAAAACTATCTTGACAACAGTGAGGGAACCCAAAAGTCCTGTCTTGATGTAGAGTTCGAGTTACTGGCCACTACTGCTGGCACAAGCTCTTCGAACTCGCTGCCTGAATCAGTTCGTCTTCTTGAGTCTCAACTTCAAGTTGAAAGACATCGATCAGATGTGCTGCGACGGGAAGCTGAAGGACTGAGGAAGTCCCTGCAGAATTCAGATGCATATTTTCTGGTGCAACAACAAGCGCTGGAGGATTTAAGCGCCAAACAAGAGAAAGTTAATAAGCTTGCTAAGCATCTTGCCAACATTATGGGTACCCAGGATATTGTTTCTTGAGATCTTCTAAAGTAGTTTCAGTTCTGGATTTGTTTTGCTGCGGCGTTTATTTGCGCTGGTCGCCAACTTTGACAACCAGTGTATATGATATGCTGCTTTGTTCCCTATATTTGCACAAGTGGCGAACTTTGATGCCCAGTGGATGTAATATGTGTAATAGCCGTGATAGCCTAGCGTTAGTTGCTTGCTTATTTATTTCCTTGTTGTCTTGTTTATTTGTTTGCTTGTAGTCATTGCAGTTCTTTTTCCGCGGTTAGCTAGTGGCTGCAATAACCTATTTTTTAAAACTAGGCCACAATAACCATGGGCTAATATTTACTATAGTGACACTGGGCCTCCTACTGGCCGTAGAAACAGTGGGCCTTCTACGGGCCGTAGAAACAATGGGCCTTCTACGGGCCATAGAAACAATGGGCCTTCTGCGGGTCGTATCATCAATGGGCCTTATACGGGCCGTATGATCGATTGGCCAAACATGGGCCAAACAGACCGCATTATGGCCGTAAACGGGCTAGAGTTGTAATCGTCCGTTCTTGGGCCGACCATAACGGGCCATCGTTAATAGGCCGTATTTGGCCCAACAGACTAACGGTCCACAAATGGGCCGGCTGTAACGACGGGCTGAATTTGGCCCACAAGCAAAAAATGACAGTAACGGGCTGTAAGTAACCGAATGCTGCAAATGAGCCCAAGAATAAATGGGCCCTCAGAAGGCCGAAAGTTAACTTGGGCTGGAAACGGCCCAACGGAATAACGGGCCGTTAATGGGTATAAAGTGATACACTGTTCATTACGGGCCAGTTTCACCACGGGCCGTTAATGGGTGTAAAGTAATACACTGTTCATTACGGGCCAGTTTCAGCACAGGCCGCTAATGGGCCAAGAGTTACAAAGATCCTCATATGGGCCGAAAGACGTCATGGGCTATACATGGGCCAGAAGTGAAAACGGGCTGGAATCATATTGGATGGCCCAGATGACGCTACTGGGCCTAATTCGGATAGGGCGTAACGGGCCTTGGGTTAGCGGGCTGTAAATGGGCTATATGCGAACAGGCCGTTAACAGGCTTTCCATGGGCCGGCCCGCCAGCTTTTGACCAAGTCAAACGGGCTGGCCTTTTCACAGGAATGGGCCACTGTTGGGCCATGCCACGTGTCGACGTATCATAGGCGCCTTTTGTCCAGTGAGTGGATGACATCTGTCCCAACGATGAGCCGACACGTGTTTCCTCTAGCCAATGATGATTTTACATGTGGAAAATCCCCATTGGTCGGGGTTGTTAACAGGTTATCGGATCCAAAACCCGACCCGATAGCTTAACGGCGTTCCGTTACGGTGGATGCCACGTGTCGGTCACCCTTGACGAAAGCACTTCTGTGACGCGCGATTTATCGTCATTGAAGTGGACACTTCCGTGATGATAATTTTGGTAATGTCATGGAACACTTCTACGACAGCACAGGTATGACTATCTTGATTCTGTCATAAATTTGTCATGGATGTACATGCATGACAAAAAATGCGACCTACTGTGACAAACACGTATCATCACGGAAGTGTATTTTTTTGTAGTGTATGCTTCTACGACTATCGCTACCGCTTAGTGATAAAGTAAAGCATTACAGGGCGATTGCATTGCATACAATAAAGCGACAACCATATGGCTCCTGCCAGTTGCCGATAACTCGGTTACAAAACATGATCATCTCATACAATAAAATTTAGCATCATGTCTTGACCATATCACATCACAACATGCCCTGCAAAAAGAAGTTAGACGTCCTCTACTTTGTTGTTGCAAATTTTACGTGGCTGCTACGGGCTTAGCAAGAACCATTCTTACCTACGCATCAAAACCACAACGATAGTTCGTCAAGTTGGTGTTGTTTTAACCTTCGCAAGGACCGGGCGTAGCCACACTCGGTTCAACCCGCCAGCCACCTGTGTGCAAAGCACGTCGGTAGAACTAGTCTCGCGCAAGCGTACGCGTAATGTCGGTCTGGGCCGCTTCATCCAACAATATCGCCGAACCAAAGTGTAACATGCTGGTAAGCAGTATGACTTGTATCGCCCACAACTCACTTGTGTTCTACTCGTGCATATTACATCAACGCATAAAACCTGGCTCGGATGCCACGGTTGGGGAACGTAGTAATTTCAAAAAAATTCCTACGCACACGCAAGATCATGGTGATGCATAGCAACAAGAGGGGAGAGTGTTGTCCACGTACCCTCGTAGACCGAAAGCGGAAGCGTTAGCACAACGCGGTTGATGTAGTCGTACGTCTTCACGATCCGACCGATCAAGTACCAAACGCACGGCACCTCCGAGTTCAGCACACGTTCAGCCCGATGACGTCCCTCGAACTCCGATCCAGCCGAGTGTTGAGGCCTTGAGGGAGAGCTTCTTCAGCACGACGGCGTGGTGACGATGATGATGTTCTACCGACGCAGGGCTTCGCCTAAGCACCGCTACAGTATTATCGAGGTGGACTATGGTGGAGGGGGGCAACGCACACGACTAAAAGATCAACAGATCAATTGTTGTGTCTCTAGGGTGCCCCCTGCCCCCGTATATAAAGGAGCAAGGGGGAGAGGCGGCCGGCCAGGAGGGGCGCGCCAGGAGGAGTCCTACTCCCACCGGGAGTAGGACTCCCTCCCTTTTCCTTGTTGGATTAGGAGAGGAGAGGGAAGGAGAGAGAGGGGGGAAGGAAAGGGGGGCGCCCCCCCCCCTCCTTGTCCAATTCAGACTTGGGGGGAGGGGCACGCGGCTGCCCCTTGGCCGCCTCTCCTCTTCCACCAATTGGGCCCATGAGGCCCAATAACCTCCGGGGGGTTCTGGTAACCCCTCGGTACTCCGGTATATATCCGATAACCCCCGGAACCATTCCGGTGTCCGAATATAGTCGTCCAATATATCAATCTTCATGTCTCGACCATTTCGAGACTCCTCGTCATGTCCGTGATCACATCCGGGACTCCAAACTACCTTCGGTACATCAAAACATATAAACTCATAATATAACTGTCATCGAAACTTTAAGCGTGCGGACCCTACGGGTTCGAGAACTATGTAGACATGACTGAGACACGTCTCCGGCCAATAACCAATAGCGGAACCTGCATGCTCATATTGGCTCCCACATATTCTACGAAGATCTTTATCGGTCAAACCGCATAACAACATACGTTGTTCCCTTTGTCATCGGTATGTTACTTGCCCGAGATTCGATCGTCGGTATCTCAATACCTAGTTCAATCTCGTTACCGGCAAGTCTCTTTACTCGTTCCGTAATACATCATCCCGCAACTAACTCATTAGTTACAATGCTTGCAAGGCTTATAGTGATGTGCATTACTGAGTGGGCCCAGAGATACCTCTCCGACAATCGGAGTGACAAATCCTAATCTCGAAATACGCCAACCCAACAAGTACCTTCGGAGACACCTGTAGAGCACCTTTATAATCACCTAGTTACGTTGTGACGTTTGGTAGCACACAAAGTGTTCCTCCGGTAAACGGGAGTTGCATAATCTCATAGTCATAGGAACATGTATAAGTCATGAAGAAAGCAATAGCAACATACTAAACGATCAAGTGCTAAGCTAACGGAATGGGTCAAGTCAATCTCATCATTCTCCTAATGATGTGATCCCGTTAATCAAATGACAACTCATGTCAATGGCTAGGAAACATAACCATCTTTGATCAACGAGCTAGTCAAGTAGAGGCATACTAGTGACACTCTGTTTGTCTATGTATTCACACGAGTATTATGTTTCTGGTTAATACAATTATAGCATGAATAATAAACATTTATCATGATATAAGGAAATAAATAATAACTTTATTATTGCCTCTAGGGCATATTTCCTTCAGATTTTGCTATTCAGAATAATGGGCTAGGCTTTCCTCTTGAACAAAGTCTTGTGACTTTTTGCCAAAAGAATGCTTGTAATGACTCATACCTCCCGAGCTTGATCTTGGGGACTTTTGTCCCATTAAATTTAGTCCCTTTAATTATTTTTGCTTGCCACAAAGAAAACTTGCTGCTGAACGTAGAGAATATGAGAGAAGTTTTCATGACTTGCCCTACCATTATTATGGCAATACCTAGATCTATCCTTGTTTTTATGCCTAGCTAGGGGCGTCAAACGATAGCGCTTGTTGGGAGGCAACCCAATTTATTTTAGTTCTTTGCTTTTTGGTTCTGTTTAGTGATAAGTTTTTGATCTAGCATATGGTTAGATTCGTTTTTGTGTTTTAATTAGTGTTTGTGCCAAGTAAAACCGTTAGGATAACCTACGGTGATAGTTATTTGATCCTGCTGTAAAAAACAGAAACTTTGTGCGCACAATATTAGTTTTCATAATTCACAGGAACATGATTTGCAGTTGATTCTTTTTTCAGTAGTTCAATAAACAAATTATCTAGGACTTCCTAATTTGGTGGAATTTTTTAGGTTCCAGAAGTTTGCGTTAGATACAGATTACTACAGACTGTTCTGTTTTTGACATCTTCTGTTTTTCGTGTGTTGTTTGCCTATTTTGATGAATCTATGGCTAGTAAAAGAGCTAATAAACCATAGACAAGTTGGAATACAGTAGGTTTAACACCAATATAAATAAAGTGAGTTCAATACAGTACCTTAAAGTGGTGGATTGTTTTATTTCGCTAACGGAGCTTATGAGATTTTCTGTTGAGTTTTGTGTTGTGAAGTTTTCAAGTTTTGGGTAAAGATTTGATGGATTATGGAACAAAGAGTGGCAAGAGCCTAAACTTAGGGATTCCCAAGGCACCCCAAGGTAAAATTCAAGGACAACCAAAAGCGTAAGCTTGGGGATGCCCCGGAAGGCATCCCCTCTTTCGTCTTCGTCTATCGGTAACTTTACTTGGAGCTATATTTTAATTCACCACATGATATGTGTTTTGCTTGGAGCGTCTTGTATGATTTGAGTCTTTGCTTTTTAGTTTACCACAATCATCCTTGCTGTACACACTTTTGAGAGAGACACACATGATTCGGAATTTATTAGAATACTCTATGTGCTTCACTTATATCTTTTGAGTTATATATTTTTGCTCTAGTGCTTCACTTATATCTTTTAGAGCACGGTGGTGGTTTTATTTTATAGAAATTATTGATCTATCATGCTTCACTTATATTATTTTGAGAGTCTTTTAGAACAGCATGGTATTTTGCTTTGGTTGAAATTAGTCCTAATATAATAGGCATCCAAGATAGGTATAATAAAAACTATCATATAAAGTGCATTGAATACTATGAGAATTTTGATGCTTGATGATTGTTTTGAGATATGAGGATGGTGATATTAGAGTCATGCTAGTTGAGTAATTATGAATTTGAGGAATACTTGTGTTGAAGTTTGTGATTCCCGTAGCATGCACGTATGGTGAACCGTTATGTGATGAAGTTGGAGCATGATTTATTTATTGATTGTCTTCCTTATGTGTGGAGGTCGGGATCGCGCAATGGTTAACTCCTACCAACCCTTCCCCTAGGAGCATGCGTGTAGTACTTTGTTTTGATGACTTGTAGATTTTTGCAATAAGTATGTGAGTTCTTTATGACTAATGTTGAGTCCATGGATTATACGCACTCTCTCCCTTCCACCATTGCTAGCCTCTCTAATACCGTGCACCTTTCGCCGGTATCTTACACCCACCATTTACCTTCCTCAAAACAGCCACCATACCTACCTATCATGGCATTTCCATAGCCATTCCGAGATATATTGCCATGCAACCTTCCACCGTTTCATTTATTATGACACGCTCCATCCTTGTCATATTGCTTTGCGTGATCATGTAGTTGACATCGTATTTGTGGCAAAACCACCATTCATAATTTTCATACATGTCACTCTTGATTCATTGCATATCCCGGTACATCGCCGGAGGCATTCACATAGAGTCATATTTTGTTCTAAGTATTGAGTTGTAATTCTTGAGTTGTAAGTAATAAAAGTGTGATGATCATCATTATTAGAGCATTGTCCCATGTGAGGAAAGGATGATGGAGACTATGATTCCCCCACAAGTCGGGATGAGATTCCGGACTAAATAAAAAAAGAGGCCAAAGAAAAAAAAGGAGAAAGAGGCCCAAGAAAAAAATAAAAAAAATGAGAGAAAAATAGAGAAGGGGCAATGCTACTATCCTTTTACCACACTTGTGCTTCAAAGTAGCACCATGATCATCATGATAGAGAGTCTCTTATGATTGTCACTTTCATATACTAGTGGGAATTTTTCATTATAGAACTTGGCTTGTATATTCCAATGATGGGCTTCCTCAAAGTGCCTTAGGTCTTCAAGAGCAAGCAAGTTGGATGCACACCCACTTAGTTTTCAGTTTGAGCTTTCATACACTTATAGCTCTTGTGCATCCGTTGCATGGCAATCCCTACTCACTCACATTGATATCTATTAATGGGCATCTCCATAGCCCGTTGATACGCCTAGTTGATGTGAGACTATCTTCTCCTTTTTGCCTTCTCCACAACCACCGTTCTATTCCACATATAGTGCTATGTCCATGGCTCACGCTCATGTATTGCGTGAAGATTGAAAAAGTTTTAGAATACTGAAGTATGAAATAATTGCTTGGCTGAAACCGGGGTTGTGCATGATTTAAATATTTTGTGTGATGAAGATAGAGCATAGCCAGACTATATGATTTTGTAGGGATAACTCTCTTTAGCCATGTTATTTTGAGAAGTCATGATTGCTTAGTTAGTATGCTTGAAGTATTACTATTTTTTGTGTCAATATTAAACTTTTATCTTGAATCTTTCGGATCTGAACATTCATGCCACAATAAAGAAAGTTACATTGAGAAATATGCTAGGTAGCATTCCACATCAAAAATTCTATTTTTATCATTTACCTACTCGAGGACGAGCAGGAATTAAGCTTGGGGATGCTTGATACGTCTCCAACGTATCTATAATTTTTGATTGTTCCATGCTATTATATTATCTGTTTTGGATGTTTAATGGGCTTTATCATACACTTTTATATTATTTTTGGGACTAACCTATTAACCGGAGGCCCAGCCCAGATTGTTGTTTTTTGCCTATTTCAGTGTTTCACAGAAAAGGAATATCAAACGGAGTCCAAACGGAATCAAACATTTGGGAACGTGATTTTTGGAACAAACGTGATCCGGAGGACTTGGAGTGGACGTCAAGAAAGCCACGAGGAGGCCACGAGGCAGGGAGGCGCGCCTGCCCTCCCTGGGCGTGCCCCCCACCCTCGTGGGCCCCTCGTAGCTCCACTGACCTACTTCTTCCTCCTATATATACCTACGTACCCCGAAAACATCCAAGAGCACCACGAAACCCTATTTCCACCGCCGCAACCTTCTGTACCCGTGAGATCCAATCTTGGGGCCTTTTCCGGCGCTCGCCGGAGGGGGCATTGATCACGGAGGGCTTCTACATCAACACCATAGCCTCTCCGATGATGTGTGAGTAGTTTACCTCAGACCTTCGGGTCCATAGTTATTAGCTAGATGGCTTCTTCTCTCTCTTTGGATCTCAATACAAAGTTCTCCTCAATTCTCTTGGAGATCTATTCGATGTAATCTTCTTTTGCGGTGTGTTTGTCGAGATCCGATGAACTGTGGGTTTATGATCAAGATTATCTATGAACAATATTTGATTCTCCTCTGAATTCTTTTATGTATGATTGGTTATCTTTGCAAGTCTCTTCGAATTATCAGTTTGGTTTGGCCTACTAGATTGATCTTTCTTGCAATGGGAGAAGTGCTTAGCTTTGGGTTCAATCTTGCGGTGATCGATCCCAGTGACAGAAAGGGAAACGACACGTATTGTATTGTTGCCATCGAGGATAAAAAGATGGGGTTTATATCATATTGCTTGAGTTTATCCCTCTACATCATGTCATCTTACCTAATGCGTTACTCTGTTCTTATGAACTTAATACTCTTGATGCATGCTGGATAGCGGTCGATGTGTGGAGTAATAGTAGTAGATGCAGGCAGGAGTCTGTCTACTTGTCACGGACGTGATGCCTATATACATGATCATACCTAGATATGCTCATAACTATGCTCAATTCTATCAATTGCTCAACAATAATTTGTTCACCCACCGTAATACTTATGCTATCTTGAGAGAAGCCACTAGTGAAACCTATGCCCCCCCCGGGTCTATTTTCCATCATATTAATCTTCCGCCAACAAGCTATTTCTGTCGCCGTTTATTTTGCTTTCTTTACTTTTAGTCTATATCATAAAAATACCAAAAAAATTATCTTATCATCTCTATCAGATCTCACTTTTGCAAGTGGCCGTGAAGGGCTTGACAACCCCTTTATCGCATTGGTTGCAAGGTTCTTATTTGTTTGTGTAGGTACGAGGGACTTGAGCGTGGCCTCCTACTGGATTGATACCTTGGTTCTCAAAAACTGAGGGAAATACTTACGCTACTTTGCTGTATCACCCTTTCCTCTTCAAGGGAAAACCAACGTTGTGCTAAAGAGGTAGCAAGAAGGATTTCTGGCGCCGTTGCCGGGGAGGCTTACGCCAAGTCAAGTCAAGATTTGATCTCCCGACAACGAGCCATTTCTGGCGCCGTTGCCGGGGATTCTACGCACAAGTCAAGACATACCAAGTACCCATCACAAACTCTTATCCTTCGCATTACATTATTTGCCATTTGCCTCTCGTTTTCCTCTCCCCCACTTCACCCTTGCCGTTTTATTCGCCCTCTCTTCCCTTCGCCCTTTTTCTTGCTTGTTCCTTGAGGTATTTGCTGTCATTATGCCTGAAACTGGGGAGGTTATCGCTGATAGTAACAACATGGGAAATTTTTATGCTTTTGATGATCCTCCTGAGGAACCTACTATCTTGCATACTAAAAAAATTCGAGTTGGTAGTGGTAATATTATTGGGAAAGGAGTTATTCAAGATTTCTTTACTTGTGTCGGTGCTTTGCCCATTATGGGTGGTTCTATTCTTCATAGAACTAGTAGCCTTGCGGATGCAATGTCTTTGCTCGTAGTTGAACTTGAAAGGCAATTTCTTCATATACATCCTTGCATACAAAGAATCTTCCTAGAATTTTCTAATATTGAGCACTCTTCTGTTAAGCGTGCCGCTACTATCTTTTTGGCTCATGAGTTCAAATTTATAATGAAAGAGGCTAAAGAAATTTTTGGGCATTATAGGGTGGATGCTGGTCATCCTCCCATAGAAGCCATCCTTTTTAACCAAGAAGACTTAATGCGTTTACAATCTTTAGACCATGTTGCTTATAATGAAGATCTTAGAAAAAAGGTTCCTGCTGATGTTCTAGTTGACAGAATTTCCGAACTTAATGATGATTTTACTATTCAGAATAATGGGCTAGGCTTTCCTCTTGAACAAAGGCTTGTGAATTTTTGCCAAAAGAATGCTTGTAATGATGAATTGGTTGTGCAATATAAGGGGCCAAAGGAGGAACCCATACCTCCCGAGCTTGATCTTGGGGACTTTTGTCCCATTAAATTTAGTCCCTTTGATTATTTTTGCTTGCCACAAAGAAAACTTGCTGCTGAACGTAGAGAATATGAGAGTAGTTTTCATGACTTGCCCTACCATTATTATGGCAATACATAGATCTATCCTTGTTTTTATGCCTAGCTAGGGGCGTCAAACGATAGCACTTGTTGGGAGGCAACCCAATTTTATTTTAGTTCTTTGCTTTTTAGTTCTGTTTAGTAATAAGTTTTTGATCTAGCATCTGGTTAGATTCGTTTTTGTGTTTTAATTAGTGTTTGTGCCAATTAAAACCGTTAGGATAACCTACGGTGATAGTTATTTGATCCTGCTGTAAAAAACAGAAACTTTATGCGCACGAGATTAGTTTTCATAATTCACAGGAACGTGATTTTCAGTTGATTCTTTTTGCAGTAGTTCAATAAACAAATTATCTAGGACTTCCTAATTTGGTGGAATTTTTTAGGTTCCAGAAGTTTGCGTTAGATACAGATTACTACAGACTGTTCTGTTTTTGACAGATTCTGTTTTTCGTGTGTTGTTTGCTTATTTTGATGAATCTATGGCTAGTAAAAGAGCTTATAAACCATAGACAAGTTGGAATACAGTAGGTTTAACACCAATATAAATAAAGAATGAGTTCAATACAGTACCTTAAAGTGGTGGATTGTTTTATTTCGCTAACGGAGCTTATGAGATTTTCTGTTGAGTTTTGTGTTGTGAAGTTTTCAAGTTTTGGATAAAGATTTAATGGATTATGGAACAAAGAGTGGCAAGAGACTAAGCTTGGGGATGCCCAAGGCACCCCAAGGTAAAATTCAAGGACAACCAAAAGCCTAAGCTTGGGGATGCCCCGGAAGGCATCCCCTCTTTCGTCTTCGTCTATCGGTAACTTTACTTGGAGCTATATTTTTATTCACCACATGATATGTGTTTTGCTTGGAGCGTCTTGTATGATTTGAGTCTATCGGTAACAAAGTTGGAAGTGCACTCTTTTAAGGACGAAGGGAGTAGGTGTGTTTTCATATTTCCCCAATTTGATTATTTTTTCTCTAATCGAATCGTACCTCATAGGTCGAGCCAGGCTGTGGGACCAACATGGCATGTTGTCCCCCACCTCCAGTCATGACACGTCCTCCCCTACCTCCAGCATGAGGAGCACACAAGAATAAGGCAAGGAGCAACAAAGCTACTAGACGGGCAAAGGCGACCCGTGCTCCCTACCGCTGACCGCCGACACTTATAGGTGGCCGATGGCGGAACAGCAGCGGCGGACCGCACTTCCTCCAATCGATCCCCTATCTCCTGTTGCGGGAAACACTAGAACCGGGAAGGTGGTCCATCGGGACAATGTGGAGCAAGCCGTGCGTCCCCTACCTCTAGCCATTCGCCATGAGGAGCAGGCGGGTGGGTGCAGATTTGGGCGGTCGCTGCTCGATCTCGTCGCCTGGTGGCGCAATTAGGCTGGCTCCGCTCGGACCGTCACCAGGCAGGCGCTCGGGGAAGAGGGGCAGCATGAATCAGGCGTCTTCGTGCTTGATGAAGGAGGCCTGCAAGCGCGGCTGTCAAAGCTCCATGTCCGCCAGGTCCATGGCCTCCATGGCGACGCAGGCGCCAGAGGCAACAATCACAGGTGTGGCATGCCCTGGCGAGTCCGCCCGGCCATTGCCCTGCGTCCTGGCACGTCGGCTTTCGTCCGCCATAAGGCCCGACATCTCCCTTGTGTCCCCGTCGGGTGTCATGGCTAGAGGTATGGGACGACCTGCCCTGTGGGTCCCACGGCTTGGCTCGATCGGCCTGGTCCGATTCAGTTGGGGAAAAAACAAAGGAGACAAAGGGGGGATTTAGAAAAAAACGACAAGCCTACTCAGCACAAAATTGGGAAAAGAAACATAAAGGGTTAAAATGTGGCACAACTTTGGTAAAATAGGGTATACATTGGTTTTTTTCCAAAATAATGTAAAATCTGTCACAAAGCAGAAACTTAAGGGTAAAAAGGAATTAAAAAGCAACTAAAAAAAGATACCAGTACTTCCTGCATCTGGTCTATCACGTCCTCTACCTCTCCTCGCACAGACGGCGGCACAACGCCGGACGACGTGCCCCGCCTCCCCCTCCCCCTCCCTTCTTCCTCAGCGTAGACCCTCCTCCGCCCTCGCCAACCGGAGGTCCTCCCCCCCCCCCCCCACACACTAGTAGAAAAAGGGCCCATTGTCCCGGTTCGTGAGGGCCTTTTGTCCCAGTTTTTGAACCGGGACTAAATGGTCGTTACTAATGCCCTAACCCTTTAGTCCCGGTTCTTACATGAACCGGGACAGATGGGCCTCCACGTGGCCGATGCGCCCAACCCAGGCCGGGGGCCTTTGGTCCCGGTTGGTGACACCAACCGGGACCAATAGGCATCCACGCGTCAGCATTTGGCTGGAGCTGAGGTTTTTGTTTTTTTAAAGGGGCTGATTTAGGGGTTTTGGGGGTTAATTTAGGTTGTTATTAGGTAGCTATTAGAGAGAAGTGTCCTCTCTTATATCTCCGTGCTTGGTTTACCAATGCTACGTACTGCTATGCCTAAACATGGCTTAGATTGAAGTGAAGGCAACATGTGGTGCATGTCGAAAGTAATACTAATCCTAACTTGACCAAGTTTGGATTGTACTACTTTCGACATGCACCACATGCATGTTGCCTTCACTTCAATCCAATCCATGTTCATTTCACCCGCTGATATATAATAACTCTTCATGCGCGCATCATGCATCATCATATATAATAACAAGTCCTACTAATCATCATCATACAACTTCTACTCGTTATTAATAACCAGTCATACGATCATCATCCTCATAGTCATAGAACCAACCCTACTTAATTGTTCTTAGCACATGATCATCAGTATTAGGTAGGACCGAAATACCCTCTTTAAGGTAAAATAGCATAAAACAATATAGACCCTGACTCTCCATTGTGGAGAATGGAGATCATCCTGTCTCCAATTCTTGCGCTTCGCTTCCTTTTGCTTCCAAGAACCTCCTTGCGACTGTCCATACATTTTTTCCATTCTTTGATTTGCATGTCTCCACTTCTTTTAGAAATCTGGTATGGACAGTTGAGATTCGTAGGATGACCTGGTTGTATGTTCAAAACATCAAGCCTACCATTCTGATACATCAAATGAGGCACACAATCCTCTAGGATTATCTGTTGAAAAACATAGTAATAACTTCATAGTTAGCAATGATGTAATACTTTTAGAAGTATGCAAAAGATGCACGAATGTCGTAATAATAGTAAGAAATCTTACCAGGGTATTGTTGGTGATCGTAGCAGAATTAAAATTTCCTACGCATCACCAAGATCCATCTATGGAGTACACTAGCAACGACGGGAAAGGAGTGCATCTACATACCCTTGTAGATCGCGAGCGGAAGCCTTCTAATGAACGGGGTTGATGGAGTCGTACTCGCCGTGATCCAAATCACCGATGACCGAGTGCCGAACGGACGGCACCTCCGCGTTCAACACACGTACGGAGCAGCGACGTCTCCTCCTTCTTGATCCAGCAAGGGGGGAGGAGAGGTTGATGGAGATCCAGCAGCACGACGGCGTGGTGGTGGAAGTAGCGGGGTCTCGGCAGGGCTTCGCCAAGCTTCTGCGAGAGGGAGAGGTGTTGCAGGGGGAGAGGGAGGCGCCAGGGGCTGTGGTGCTGCTGCCCTCCCTCCCCCAACTATTTATAGGACCCCTGGGGGGCGCCGGCCCTGGGAGATCAGATCTCCAAGGGGGGGCGGCGGCCAAGGGGGAAGGGGGGTGGCTTCCCCCCCAAGCCAAGTGGGGCGCCCCCCACCCCCAGGGTTTCCAACCCTAGGCGCAGGGGAGGCCCAAGGGGGGGCGCCCCAGCCCACTAAGGGCTGGTTCCCTTCCCACTTCAGCCCATGGGGCCCTCCGGGATAGGTGGCCCCACCCGGTGGACCCCCGGGACCCTTCCGGTGGTCCCGGTACAATACCGATAACCCCTGAAACTTTCCCGGTGGCCGAAACTGGACTTCCTATATATAATTCTTCACCTCCGGACCATTCCGGAACTCCTCGTGACGTCCGGGATCTCATCCGGGACTCCGAACAACTTTCGGGTTTCCGCATACTAATATCTCTACAACCCTAGCGTCACCGAACCTTAAGTGTGTAGACCCTACGGGTTCGGGAGACATGCAAACATGACCGAGACACCTCTCCGGTCAATAACCAGCAGCGGGATCTGGATACCCATGTTGGCTCCCACATGTTCCACGATGATCTCATCGGATGAACCACGATGTCGAGGATTCAATCAATCCCGTATACAATTCCCTATGTCAATCGGTATGTTACTTGCCCGAGATTCGATCGTCGGTATCCCAATACCTTGTTCAATCTCGTTACCGGCAAGTCTCTTTACTCGTACTGTAATGCATGATCACGTGGCTAAATCCTTAGTCACATTGAGCTCATTATGATGATGCATTACCGAGTGGGCCCAGAGATACCTCTCCGTCATACGGAGTGACAAATCCCAGTCTCGATCCGTGCCAACCCTACAGACACTTTCGGAGATACCCGTAATGCACCTTTATAGTCACCCAGTTATGTTGTGACGTTTGGCACACCCAAAGCACTCCTACGGTATCCGGGAGTTGCACGATCTCATGGTCTAAGGAAAATATACTTGACATTGGAAAAGCTCTAGCAAACGAACTACACGATCTTTTATGTTATGCTTAGGATTGGGTCTTGTCCATCACATCATTCTCCTAATGATGTGATCCCGTTATCAATGACATCCAATGTCCATAGTTAGGAAACCATGACTATCTGTTGATCAACGAGCTAGTCAACTAGAGGCTTACTAGGGACACGTTGTGGTCTATGTATTCACACATGTATTACGATTTCCGGATAACACAATTATAGCATGAACAATAGACAATTATCATGAACAAGGAAATATAATAATAACCATTTTATTATTGCCTCTAGGGCATATTTCCAACAGTCTCCCACTTGCACTAGAGTCAATAATCTAGTTACATTGTGATGAATCGAACACCCATAGAGTTCTGGTGTTGATCATGTTTTGCTCTAGGGAGAGGTTTAGTCAACGGATCTGCTACATTCAGGTCCGTATGTACTTTACAAATATCTATGTCTCCATTTTGAACACTTTCACGAATGGAGTTGAAGCGACGCTTGATATGCCTGGTCTTCCTGTGAAACCTGGGCTCCTTGGCAAGGGCAATAGCTCCAGTGTTGTCACAGAAGAGAGTCATCGGGCCCGACGCATTGGGAATCACCCCTAAGTCGGTAATGAACTCCTTTATCCAGATTGCTTCCTGCGCTGCCTCTGAGGCTGCCATGTACTCCGCTTCACATGTAGATCCCGCCACGACGCTTTGCTTGCAACTGCACCAGCTTACCGCCCCTCCATTCAAAATATACACGTATCCGGTTTGTGACTTCGAGTCATCCAGATCTGTGTCGAAGCTAGCGTCGACGTAACCCTTTACGACGAGCTCTTCATCACCTCCATAAACGAGAAACATATCCTTAGTCCTTTTCAGGTACTTCAGTATATTCTTGACCGCTGTCCAGTGTTCCATGCCGGGATTACTTTGGTACCTTCCTACCAAACTTACGGCAAGGTTTACATAAGGTCTGGTACACAGCATGGCATACATAATAGACCCTATGGCGGAGGCATAGGGGATGACACTCATCTTTTCTCTATCTTCTGCCGTGGTCGGGCATTGAGCCGTGCTCAATTGCACACCTTGCAATACAGGCAAGAACCCCTTCTTGGACTGATCCATATTGAACTTCTTCAATACCTTGTCAAGGTACGTACTCTGTGAAAGACCAATGAGGCGTCTTGATCTATCTCTATAGATCTTGATGCCTAATATATAAGCAGCTTCTCCAAGGTCCTTCATTGAAAAACACTTATTCAAATAGGCCTTTATACTTTCCAAGAATTCTATATCATTTCCCATCAATAGTATGTCATCCACATATAATATGAGAAATGCTACAGAGCTCCCACTCACTTTCTTGTAAACACAGGCTTCTCCATAAGTCTGTGTAAACCCAAACGCTTTGATCATCTCATCAAAGCGAATGTTCCAACTCCGAGATGCTTGCACCAGCCCATAGATTGAGCGCTGGAGCTTGCATACTTTGTCAGCATTCTTAGGATCGACAAAACCTTCCGGCTGCATCATTACAATTCTTCCTTAAGGAAGCCGTTAAGGAATGCCGTTTTGACGTCCATTTGCCATATCTCATAATCATAGAATGCGGCAATTGCTAACATGATTCGGACGGACTTCAGCTTCGCTACGGGTGAGAAAGTCTCATCGTAGTCAACCCCTTGAACTTGTCGATAACCCTTAGCGACAAGTCGAGCCTTATAGATGGTCACATTACCATCCGCGTCTGTCTTCTTCTTAAAGATCCATTTATTTTCTATGGCTCGCCAATCATCGGGCAAGTCAGTCAAAGTCCATACTTCATTTTCATACATGGATCCTATCTCGGATTGCAAGGCTTCAAGCCATTGTTGGAATCCGGGCCCGCCATCGCTTCTTCATAGTTCGAAGGTTCACCATTGTCCAACAACATGATTTCCAGGACAGGGTTGCCGTACCACTCTGGTGCGGAACGTGTCCTTGTGGACCTACGAAGTTCAGCAGTAACTTGATCCGAAGCTTCATGATCATCATCATTAACTTCCTCCCCAGTCGGTGTAGGCACCACAGGAACATCTTCCCGCGCTGCGCTAGTTTCCGGTTCGGAAGGGGTGACTATCACCTCATCAAGTTCCACTTTCCTCCCACTCAATTCTTTCGAGAGAAACTCTTTCTCCGGAAAGGACCCGTTCTTGGCAACAAAGATCTTGCCTTCGGATCTGAGGTAGAAGGTATACCCAATGGTTTCCTTAGGGTATCCTATGAAGACGCATTTTTCCGACTTGGGTTCGAGCTTTTTAGGTTGAAGTTTCTTGACATAAGCATCGCATCCCCAAACTTTCAGAAACGACAGCTTAGGTTTCTTCCCAAACCATAATTCATACGGTGTCGTCTCAACGGATTTCGACGGAGCCCTATTTAAAGTGAATGCGGCAGTCTCTAAAGCATAGCCCCAAAATGAGAGCGGTAGATCGGTAAGAGACATCATAGATCGCACCATATCCAATAGAGTGCGATTACGACGTTCGGACACACCGTTTCGCTGAGGTGTTCCAGGCGGCGTGAGTTGTGAAACGATTCCACATTTCCTTAAGTGTGTGCCAAATTCGTGACTTAAATATTCTCCACCACGATCTGATCGTAAGAATTTTATTTTCCTGTCACGTTGATTCTCAACCTCATTCTAAAATTTCTTGAACTTTTCAAAGGTTTCAGACTTGTGTTTCATTAGGTAGACATACCCATATCTACTTAAATCATCAGTGAGAGTGAGAACATAACGATATCCTCCGCGAGCCTCAACACTCATTGGACCGCACACATCGGTATGTATGATTTCCAATAAATTGGTTGCTCGCTCCATTGTTCCGGAGAACGGAGTCTTGGTCATCTTACCCATGAGGCATGGTTCGCACGTGTCAAATGATTCGTAATCAAGAGACTCCAAAAGTCCATCTGCATGGAGCTTCTTCATGCGTTTGACACCAATGTGACCAAGGCGGCAGTGCTGTTGGTAATCGTAGCATAATTTTAAAATTTTCCTACGCTCACCAAGATGCATCTATGGAGTATACTAGCAACGAGGGGAAAGGAGTGCATCTACATACCCTTGTAGATCGCGAGCGGAAGCGTTCCAATGAACGTGGATGACGGAGTCGTACTCGCCGTGATCCAAATCACCGATGACCGAGTGCCGAACGGACGGCACCTCCGCGTTCAACACACTTACGGTGCAGCGACGTCTCCTCCTTCTTGATCCAGCAAGGGGGAAGGAGAGGTTGATGGAGATCCAGCAGCACGACGGCGTGGTGGTGGATGTAGCGGGATGCCGGCAGGGCTTCGCCGAGCTTCTACGAGAGAGAGAGAGGTGTAGCAGGGGAGGAGGGAGGCGCCCAAGGCTGAGATCATGCTGCCCTCCCTCCCCCCCTTTATATAGGCCCCCTGGGAGGGGGGCGCCGGCCAAAACCCATCTAGGGTGGGGGCGGCGGCCAAGGGGGGTGCCTTGCCCCCCAAGGCAAGTGGGAAGCCCCCCCACCCTAGGGTTTGCAACCCTAGGCGCATGGGGGGAGGCCCATGGGGGGCGCCCAGCCCACTAGGGGCTGGTTCCCTTCCCACTTCAGCCCACGGGGCCCTCCGGGATAGGTGGCCCCACCCGGTGGACCCCCGGGACCCTTCCGGTGGTCCCGGTACAATACCGGTAACCCCCGAAACTTTCCCGGTGGCCGAAACTTGACTTCCTATATATAATTCTTCACCTCTGGACCATTCCGGAACCTCTCGTGACGTCCGGGATCTCATCCGGGACTCCGAACAACTTTCGGGTTTCCGCATACACATATCTCGACAACCCTAGCGTCACCGAACCTTAAGTGTGTAGACCCTACGGGTTCGGGAGACATGCAGACATGACCGAGACGCCTCTCCGGTCAATAACCAACAGCGGGATCTGGATACCCATGTTGGCTCCCACATGTTCCACGATGATCTCATCGGATGAACCACGGTGTCGAGGATTCAATCAATCCCGTATACAATTCCCTTTGTTAATCGGTATGTTACTTGCCCGAGATTCGATCGTCGGTATCCCAATACCTTGTTCAATCTCGTTACCGGCAAGTCTCTTTACTCGTACCGCAACGCATGATCCCGTGACTAACGCCTTGGTCACATTGAGCTCATTATGATGATGCATTACCGAGTGGGCCCAGAGATACCTCTCCGTCACACGGAGTGACAAATCCCAGTCTTGATCCGTGCCAACCCAACAGACACTTTCGGAGATACCCGTAGTGCACCTTTATAGTCACCCAGTTACGTTGTGACGTTTGGCACACCCAAAGCACTCTTACGGTATCCGGGAGTTGCACGATCTCATGGTCTAAGGAAAAGACACTTGACATTGGAAAAGCTCTAGCAAACGAAACTACACGATCTTTTATGCTATGCTTAGGATTGGGTCTTGTCCATCACATCATTCTCCTAATGATGTGATCCCGTTATCAATGACATCCAATGTCCATAGTCAGGAAACCATGACTATCTGTTGATCAACGAGCTAGTCAACTAGAGGCTTACTAGGGACACGTTGTGGTCTATGTATTCACACATGTATTACGATTTCCGGACAATACAATTACAGCATGAACAATAGACAATTACCATGAACAAAGAAATATAATAATAACCATTTATTATTGCCTCTAGGGCATATTTCCAACAGTCTCCCACTTGCACTAGAGTCAATAATCTAGTTACATTGTGATGAATCGAACACCCATTGCGTCCTGGTGTTGATCATGTTTTGCTCTAGGGAGAGGTTTAGTCAACGGATCTGCTACATTCAGGTCCGTATGTACTTTACAAATATCTATGTCTCCATTTTGAACACTTTCACGAATGGAGTTGAAGCGACGCTTGATATGCCTGGTCTTCCTGTGAAACCTGGGCTCCTTCGCAAGGGCAATAGCTCCAGTGTTGTCACAAAAGAGAGTCATCGGGCCCGACGCATTGGGAATCACCCCTAGGTCGGTAATGAACTCCTTCATCCAGACTGCTTCCTGTGCTGCCTCCGAGGCTGCCATGTACTCCGCTTCACATGTAGATCCCGCCACGACGCTTTGCTTGCAACTGCACCAGCTTACTGCCCCTCCATTCAAAATATACACGTATCCGGTTTGTGACTTCGAGTCATCCAGATCTGTGTCGAAGCTAGCGTCGACGTAACCCTTTACGACGAGCTCTTCGTCACCTCCATAAACGAGAAACATATCCTTAGTCCTCTTCAGGTACTTCAGGATATTCTTGACCGCTGTCCAGTGTTCCCTGCCGGGATTACTTTGGTACCTTCCTACCAAACTTACGGCAAGGTTTACATCAGGTCTGGTACACAGCATGGCATACATAATAGACCCTATGGCGGAGGCATAGTGGATGACACTCATCTTTTCTATATCTTCTGCCGTGGTCGGACATTGAGCTGTGCTCAATTGCACACCTTGCAATACAGGCAAGAACCCCTTCTTGGACTGATCCATATTGAACTTCTTCAATATCTGTCAAGGTATGTACTCTGTGAAAGACCAATGAGGCGTCTTGATCTATCTCTATAGATCTTGATGCCTAATATATAAGCAGCTTCTCCAAGGTCCTTCATTGAAAAACACTTATTCAAATAGGCCTTTATACTCTCCAAGAATTCTATATCATTTCCCATCAATAATATGTCATCCACATATAATATGAGAAATGCTACAGAGCTCCCACTCACTTTCTTGTAAACACAGGCTTCTCCATAAGTCTGTGTAAACCCAAACGCTTTGATCATCTCATCAAAGTGAATGTTCCAACTCCGAGATGCTTGCACCAGCCCATAGATTGAGCGCTGGAGCTTGCATACTTTGTTAGCATTCTTAGGATCGACAAAACCTTCCGGCTGCATCATATACAACTCTTCCTTAAGGAAGCCGTTAAGGAATGCTGTTTTGACGTCCATCTGCCATATCTCATAATCGTAGTATGCGGCAATTGCTAACATGATTCGGACGGACTTCAGCTTCGCTATGGGTGAGAAAGTCTCATCGTAGTCAACCCCTTGAACTTGTCGATAACCCTTAGCGACAAGTCGAGCTTTGTAGATGGTCACATTACCATCCGCGTCCGTCTTCTTCTTAAAGATCCATTTATTTTCTATGGCTCGCCGATCATCGGGCAAGTCAGTCAAAGTCCATACTTCGTTTTCATACATGGATCCTATCTCGGATTTCATGGCTTCTAGCCATTTGTCGGAATCCAGGCCCGCCATCGCTTCTTCATAGTTCGAAGGTTCACCGTTGTCTAACAAGATGATTTCCAGGACAGGGTTGCCGTACCACTCTGGTGCGGAACGTGTCCTTGTGGACCTACGAAGTTCAGTAGTAACTTGATCCGAAGCTTCATGATCATCATCATTAACTTCCTCTCCAGTCGGTGCAGGCACCACAGGAACATCTTTCCCGCGCTGCGCTACTTTCCGGCACGGAAGGAGTGACTATCACCTCATCAAGTTCCACTTTCCTCCCACTCAATTCTTTCGAGAGAAACTCCTTCTCCAGAAAGGACCCGTTCTTGGCAACGAAGATCTTGCCTTCGGATCTGAGATAGAAGGTATACCCAATAGTTTCCTTAGGGTATCCTATGAAGACGCATTTTTCTGACTTGGGTTCAAGCTTTTCAGGTTGAAGTTTCTTGACATAAGCATCGCATCCCCAAACTTTTAGAAACGACAGCTTAGGTTTCTTCCCAAACCATAATTCATACGGTGTCGTCTCAACGGATTTAGACGGAGCCCTATTTAAAGTGAATGCGGCAGTCTCTAAAGCATAGCCCCAAAATGAGAGCGGTAAATCGGTAAGAGACATCATAGATCGCACCATATCTAATAGAGTGCGATTACGACGTTCGGACACACCGTTTCGCTGAGGTGTTCCAGGCGGCGTGAGTTGTGAAACGATTCCACATTTCCTTAAGTGTGTACCAAACTCGTGACTTAAATATTCTCCACCACGATCTGATCGTAAGAATTTTATTTTTCTGTCACGTTGATTCTCAACCTCACTCTGAAATTCCTTGAACTTTTCAAAGGTTTCATACTTGTGTTTCATTAGGTAGACATACCCATATCTACTTAAGTCATCAGTGAGAGTGAGAACATAACGATATCCTCCGCGAGCCTCAACACTCATTGGACCGCACACATCGGTATGTATGATTTCCAATAAGTTGGTTGCTCGCTCCATTGTTCCGGAGAACGGAGTCTTGGTCATCTTACCCATGAGGCATGGTTCGCATGTGTCAAATGATTCGTAATCAAGAGACTCCAAAAGTCCATCTGCATGGAGCTTCTTCATGCGCTTGACACCAATGTGACCAAGGCGGCAGTGCCACAAGTGTGTGGGACTATAGTTATCAACTTTACATCTTTTGGTATTCACACTATGAATATGTGTAACATCACGTTCGAGATTCATCAAGAATAAACCATTGACCAGCGGGGCATGACCATAAAACATATCTCTCAAATAAATAGAACAACCATTATTCTCAGATTTAAATGAGTAGCCATCTTGAATTAAACGAGATCCAGATACAATGTTCATGCTCAAAGCTGGCACTAAATAACAATTATTGAGGTTTAAAACTAATCCCGTAGGTAGATGTAGAGGTAGCGTGCCGACGGCAATCACATCGACCTTGGAACCATTCCCGACGCGCATCGTCACCTCGTCCTTTGCCAGTCTCCGTTTATTCCGCAGTTCCTGTTTTGAGTTACAAATATGAGCAACCGCACCGGTATCAAATACCCAGGAGCTACTACGAGTACTGGTAAGGTACACATCAATTACATGTATATCACATATACCTTTGGTGTTGCCGGCCTTCTTGTCCGCTAAGTATTTGGGGCAGTTCCGCTTCCAGTGACCACTTCCCTTGCAATAAAAGCACTCAGTTTCAGGCTTGGGTCCATTCTTCGACTTCTTCCCGGCAACTGGCTTACCGGGCGCGGCAACTCCCTTGCCGTCCTTCTTGAAGTTCTTCTTACCCTTGCCCTTCTTGAACTTAGTGGTTTTATTCACCATCAACACTTGATGTTCTTTTCTGATCTCCACCTCCGCTGATTTCAGCATTGAATATACCTCAGGAATGGTCTTTTCCATCCCTTGCATATTGAAGTTCATCACAAAGCTCTTGTAGCTTGGTGGAAGCGACTGAAGGATTCTGTCAATGACCGCGTCATCCGGGAGATTAACTCCCAGCTGAGACAAGCGGTTGTGTAACCCAGACATTCTGAGTATGTGCTCACTTACAGAACTATTTTCCTCCATTTTACAGCTGAAGAACTTGTCGGAGACTTCATACCTCTCGACCCGGGCATGAGCTTGGAAAACTAATTTCAGCTCCTCGAACATCTCATATGCTCCATGTTTCTCAAAACGCTTTTGGAGACCCGGTTCTAGGCTGTAAAGCATGCCGCACTGAACGAGGGAGTAATCATCAGCACGCTGCTGCCAAGCGTTCATAACGTCTTGGTTCTGTGGGATTGGTGCATCACCTAGCGGTGCTTCTAAGACATAATCTTTCTTGGCTACTATGAGGATGATCCTCAGGTTCCGGACCCAGTCCGTATAGTTGCTGCCATCATCTTTCAGCTTGGTTTTCTCTAGGAACGCGTTGAAATTGAGGACAACGTTGGCCATTTGATCTACAAGACATAGTGTAAAGATTTTAGACTAAGTTCATGATAATTAAGTTCATCTAATCAAATTACTCAATGAACTCCCACTTAGATAGACAACCCTCTAGTCATCTAAGTGAAACATGATCCGAGTTAACTAGGCCGTGTCCGATCATCACGTGAGACGGACTAGTCAAGATCGGTGAACATCTCCATGTTGATCGTATCTTCTATACGACTCATGCTCGACCTTTCGGTCCTCCGTGTTCCGAGGCCATGTCTGTACATGCTAGGCTCGTCAAGTCAACCTAAGTGTATTGCGTGTGTTCCGAGGCCATGTCTGTACATGCTAGGCTCGTCAACACCCGTTGTATGCGAACGTTAGAATCTATCACACCCGATCATCACGTGGTGCTTCGAAACAACGATCCTTCGCAACGGTGCACAGTCAGGGAGAACACTTTCTTGAAATTATTATAAGGGATCATCTTACTTACTACCGTCGTTCTAAGCAAATAAGATGCAAAAACATGATAAACATCACATGCAATCAAATAGTGACATGATATGGCCAATATCATTATGCTCCTTTGATCTCCATCTTCGGGGCACCATGATCATCTTCGTCACCGGCATGACACCATGATCTCCATCATTGCGTCTTCATGAAGTCGTCACGCCAACGATTACTTCTACTTCTATGGCTAACGCGTTTAGCAACAAAGTAAAGTAATTTACATGGCGTTATTCAATGACACGCAGGTCATACAAAATAATAAAGACAACTCCTATGGCTCCTGCCGGTTGTCATACTCATCGACATGCAAGTCGTGATTCCTATTACAAGAATATGATCAATCTCATACATCACATATATCATTCATCACACCTTCTGGTCATATCACATCACATCACACATGCTGCAAAAACAAGTTAGACGTCCTCTAATTGTTGTTGCAAGTTTTTACGTGGTTTGTAGGTTTCTAGCAAGAACGTTTCTTACCTACGTATGACCACAACGTGATTTGCCAATTTCTATTTACCCTTCATAAGGACCCTTTTCATCGAATCCGTTCCGACTAAAGTAGGAGAGACAGACACCCGCTAGCCACCTTATGCAACTAGTGCATGTCAGTCGGTGGAACCTGTCTCACGTAAGCGTACGTGTAAGGTCGGTCCGGGCCGCTTCATCCCACAATGCCGACGAAACAAGATAAGACTAGTAGCGGCAAGAAGAATTTGCAAACTCAACGCCCACAACTGCTTTGTGTTCTACTCGTGCATAGTAACTACGCATAGGCCTCGCTCATGATGCCACTGTTGGTAATCGTAGCATAATTTTAAAATTTTCCTACGCTCACCAAGATGCATCTATGGAGTATACTAGCAACGAGGGGAAAGGAGTGCATCTACATACCCTTGTAGATCGCGAGCGGAAGCGTTCCAATGAACGTGGATGACGGAGTCATACTCGCCGTGATCCAAATCACCGATGACCGAGTGCCGAACGGACGGCACCTCCGCGTTCAACACATGTACGGTGCAGCGACGTCTCCTCCTTCTTGATCCAGCAAGGGGGAAGGAGAGGTTGATGGAGATCCAGCAGCACGACGGCGTGGTGGTGGATGTAGCGGGATGCCGGCAGGGCTTCGCCGAGCTTCTACGAGAGAGAGAGAGAGGTGTAGCAGGGGAGGAGGGAGGCGCCCAAGGCTGAGATCATGCTGCCCTCCCTCCCCCCCCCCCTTTATATAGGCCCCCTGGGAGGGGGGGCGCCGGCCAAAACCCATCTAGGGTGGGGGCGGCGGCCAAGGGGGGTGCCTTGCCCCCCAAGGCAAGTGGGAAGCCCCCCCACCCTAGGGTTTGCAACCCTAGGCGCATGGGGGGAGGCCCATGGGGGGGCGCCCAGCCCACTAGGGGCTGGTTCCCTTCCCACTTCAGCCCACGGGGCCCTCCGGGATAGGTGGCCCCACCCGGTGGACCCCCGGGACCCTTCCGATGGTCTCGGTACAATACCGGTAACCCCCGAAACTTTCCCGGTGGCCGAAACTTGACTTCCTATATATAATTCTTCACCTCCGGACCATTCCGGAACCTCACGTGATGTCCGGGATCTCATCCGGGACTCCGAACAACTTTCGGGTTTCCGCATACACATATCTCTACAACCCTAGCGTCACCGAACCTTAAGTGTGTAGACCCTACGGGTTCGGGAGACATGCAGACATGACCGAGACACCTCTCCGGTCAATAACCAGCAGCGGGATCTGGATATCCATGTTGGCTCCCACATGTTCCACGATGATCTCATCGGATGAACCACGGTGTCGAGGATTCAATCAATCTCGT
Source organism: Aegilops tauschii subsp. strangulata (assembly GCF_002575655.3). Taxonomy (NCBI): domain Eukaryota; kingdom Viridiplantae; phylum Streptophyta; class Magnoliopsida; order Poales; family Poaceae; genus Aegilops; species Aegilops tauschii. The sequence continues at coordinate 451,696,466 of NC_053039.3, read as the reverse complement.
ATACAATTCCCTTTGTTAATCGGTATGTTACTTGCCCGAGATTCGATCGTCGGTATCCCAATACCTTGTTCAATCTCGTTACCGGCAAGTCTCTTTACTCGTACCGCAATGCATGATCCCGTGACTAACGCCTTGGTCACATTGAGCTCATTATGATGATGCATTACCGAGTGGGCCCAGAGATACCTCTCCGTCACACGGAGTGACAAATCCCAGTCTCGATCCGTGCCAACCCAACAGACACTTTCGGAGATACCCGTAGTGCACCTTTATAGTCACCCAGTTACGTTGTGACGTTTGGCACACCCAAAGCACTCTTACGGTATCCGGGAGTTGCACGATCTCATGGTCTAAGGAAAAGATACTTGACATTGGAAAAGCTCTAACAAACGAACGACACGATCTTTTATGCTATGCTTAGGATTGGGTCTTGTCCATCACATCATTCTCCTAATGATGTGATCCCGTTATCAATGACATCCAATGTCCATAGTCAGGAAACCATGACTATCTGTTGATCAACGAGCTAGTCAACTAGAGGCTTACTAGGGACACGTTGTGGTCTATGTATTCACACATGTATTACGATTTCCGGACAATACAATTACAGCATGAACAATAGAAAATTACCATGAACAAAGAAATATAATAATAACCATTTATTATTGCCTCTAGGGCATATTTCCAACAAGTGCCACAAGTATGTGGGACTTTCGTTATCAACTTTACATCTTTTGGTATTCACACTATGAATATGTGTAACATCACGTTCGAGATTCATTAAGAATAAACCATTGACCAGCGGGGCATGACCATAAAACATATCTCTCATATAAATAGAACAACCATTATTCTCATATTTAAATGAGTAGCCATCTTGAATTAAACGAGATCCAGATACAATGTTCATGCTCAAAGCTGGCACTAAATAACAATTATTGAGGTTTAAAACTAATCCCGTAGGTAAATGTAGAGGTAGCGTGCCGACGGCGATCACATCGACCTTGGAACCATTCCCGGCGCGCATCGTCACCTCGTCCTTCGCCAGTCTCCGCTTATTCCGCAGCTCCTGTTTTGAGTTACAAATATGAGCAACCGCACCGGTATCAAATACCCAGGAGCTACTACGAGTACTGGTAAGGTACACATCAATTACATGTATATCACATATACCTTTGGTGTTGCCGGCCTTCTTGTCCGCTAAGTATTTGGGGCAGTTCCGCTTCCAGTGACCACTTCCCTTGCAATAAAAGCACTGAGTCTCAGGCTTGGGTCCATTCCTTGGCTTCTTCCCGGCAACTGGCTTACCGGGCGCGGCAACTCCCTTGCCGTCTTTCTTGAAGTTCTTCTTACCCTTGCCTTTCTTGAACTTAGTGGTTTTATTCACCATCAACACTTGATGTTCTTTTCTGATCTCCACCTCCGCTGATTTCAGCATCGAATATACCTCAGGAATGGTCTTTTCCATCCACTGCATATTGAAGTTCATCACAAAGCTCTTGTAGCTTGGTGGAAGCGACTGAAGGATTCTATCAATGACCGCGTCATCCGGGAGATTAACTCCCAGCTGAGACAAGCGGTTGTGTAACCCAGACATTCTGAGTATGTGCTCACTGACAGAACTATTTTCGTCCATTTTACAGCTGAAGAAATTGTCAGAGACTTCATATCTCTCGACCCGGGCATGAGCTTGGAAAACCATTTTCAGCTCTTCGAACATCTCATATGCTCCATGTTTCTCAAAACGCTTTTGGAGACCCGGTTCTAAGCTGTAAAGCATGCCGCACTGAACGAGGGAGTAATCATCAGCACGTGATTGCCAAGCGTTCATAACGTCTTGGTTCTCTGGGATGGGTGCATCACCTAGCGGTGCTTCTAGGACATAATCTTTCTTGGCAGCTATGAGGATGATCCTCAGGTTCCGGACCCAGTCCGTATAGTTGCTGCCATCATCTTTCAGCTTGGTTTTCTCTAGGAACGCGTTGAAGTTGAGGGCAACGTGGGCCATTTGATCTACAAGACATATTGTAAAGATTTTAGACTAAGTTCATGATAATTAAGTTCATCTAATCAAATTATTCAATGAACTCCCACTCAGATAGACATCCCTCTAGTCATCTAAGTGAAACATGATCCGAGTTAACTAGGCCGTGTCCGATCATCACGTGAGACGGACTAGTCAAGATCGGTGAACATCTCCATGTTGATCGTATCTTCTATAGGACTCATGCTCGACCTTTCGGTCTTCCGTGTTCCAAGGCCATGTCTGTACATGCTAGGCTCGTCAAGTCAACCTAAGTGTATTGCGTGTGTTCCGAGGCCATGTCTGTACATGCTAGGCTCGTCAACACCCGTTGTATGCGAACGTTAGAATATATCACACCCGATCATCACGTGGTGCTTCGAAACAACGAACCTTCGCAACGGTGCACAGTTAGGGGGAACACTTTCTTGAAATTATTATAAGGGATCATCTTACTTACTACCGTCGTTCTAAGCAAATAAGATGCAAAACATGATAAACATCACATGCAATCAAATAGTGACATGATATGGCCAATATCATTTTGCTCCTTTGATCTCCATCTTCGGGGCGCCATGATCATCTTCGTCACCGGCATGACACCATGATCTCCATCATCATGATCTCCATCATTGTGTCTTCATGAAGTTGTCACGCCAACGATTACTTCTACTTCTATGGCTAACGCGTTTAGCAATAAAGTAAAGTAATTTACATGGCGTTATTCAATGACACGCAGGTCATACAAAAAAATAAAGACAACTCCTATGGCTCCTGCCGGTTGTCATACTCATCGACATGCAAGTCGTGAATCCTATTACAAGAATATGATCAATCTCATACATCACATATATCATTCATCACATCTTCTGGCCATATCACATCACAAGGCACATGCTGCAAAAACAAGTTAGACGTCCTCTAATTGTTGTTGCAAGTTTTTACGTGGCTTCTATAGGTTTCTAGCAAGAACGTTTCTTAGCTACGTAAAACCACAACGTGATATGACAATTTCTATTTACCCTTCATAAGGACCCTTTTCATCGAATCCGTTCCGACTAAAGTGGGAGAGACAGACACCCGCTAGCCACCTTATGCAACTAGTGCATGTCAGTCGGTGGAACCTGTCTCACGTAAGCGTACGTGTAAGGTCGGTCCGGGCCGCTTCATCCCACAATACCGCCGAAACAAGATAAGACTAGTAGTGGCAAGAAAATTGACAACATCTACGCCCACAACTGCTTTGTGTTCTACTCATGCATAGTAACTACGCATAGGCCTGGCTCTGATACCACTGTTGGTGATCGTAGCAGAATTTTAAAATTTCCTACGCATCACCAAGATCCATCTATGGAGTACACTAGCAACGAGGGGAAAGGAGTGCATCTACATACCCTTGTAGATCACGAGCGGAAGCGTTCTAATGAACGGGGTTGATGGAGTCGTACTCGCCGTGATCCAAATCACCGATGACCGAGTGCCGAACGGACGGCACCTCCGCGTTCAACACACGTACGGAGCAGCGACGTCTCCTCCTTCTTGATCCAGCAAGGGGGAAGGAGAGGTTGATGGAGATCCAGCAGCACGACGGCGTGGTGGTGGAAGTAGCAGGGTCTCGGCAGGGCTTCGCCAAGCTTCTGCGAGAGGGAGAGATGTTGCAGGGGGAGAGGGAGGCGCCAGGGGCTGTGGTGCTGCTACCCTCCCTCCCCCCACTATTTATAGGACCCCTGGGGGGGCGCCGGCCCTGGGAGATCAGATCTCCAAGGGGGGGCGGCGGCCAAGGGGGAAGGGGGGTGGCTTCCCCCCCAAGCCAAGTGGGGCGCCCCCACCCCTAGGGTTTCCAACCCTAGGCGCAGGGGGAGGCCCAAGGGGGGGCGCCCCAGCCCACTAAGGGCTGGTTCCCTTCCCACTTCAGCCCATGGGGCCCTCTGGGATAGGTGGCCCCACCCGGTGGACCCCCGGGACCCTTCCGGTGGTCCCGGTACAATATCGATAACCCCCGAAACTTTCCCGGTGGCCGAAACTGGACTTCCTATATATAATTCTTCACCTCCGGACCATTCCGGAACTCCTCGTGACGTTCGGGATCTCATCCGGGACTCCGAACAACTTTCGGGTTTCCGCATACTAATATCTCTACAACCCTAGCGTCACCGAACCTTAAGTGTGTAGACCCTACGGGTTCGGGAGACATGCAGACATGACCGAGACACCTCTCCGGTCAATAACCAACAGCGGGATCTGGATACCCATGTTGGCTCCCACATGTTCCACGATGATCTCATCGGATGAACCACGATGTCGAGGATTCAATCAATCCCGTATACAATTCCCTTTGTCAATCGGTATGTTACTTGCCCGAGATTCGATCGTCGGTATCCCAATACCTTGTTCAATCTCGTTACCGGCAAGTCTCTTTACTCGTACCGTAATGCATGATCCCGTGGCTAACTCCTTAGTCACATTGAGCTCATTATGATGATGCATTACCGAGTGGGCCCAGAGATACCTCTCCGTCTTATGGAGTGACAAATCCCAGTCTCGATCCGTGCCAACCCAACAGACACTTTCGGAGATACCCGTAATGCACCTTTATAGTCACCCAGTTACGTTGTGACGTTTGGCACACCCAAAGCACTCCTACGGTATCCGGGAGTTGCACGATCTCATGGTCTAAGGAAAAGATGCTTGACATTGGAAAAGCTCTAGCAAACGAACTACACGATCTTTTATGCTATGCTTAGGATTGGGTCTTGTCCATCACATCATTCTCCTAATGATGTGATCCCGTTATCAATGACATCCAATGTCCATAGTCAGGAAACCATGACTATCTGTTGATCAACGAGCTAGTCAACTAGAGGCTTACTAGGGACACGTTGTGGTCTATGTATTCACACATGTATTATGATTTCCGGATAACACAATTATAGCATGAACAATAGACAATTATCATGAACAAGGAAATATAATAATAACCATTTTATTATTGCCTCTAGGGCATATTTCCAACAGGTATCTCCATAGTAGTTACCGTAGTTCAACACGTGCACTAGTGGCACGTATTGACCATAATGTGGAGGAGTTTTACAATAAATATTGTAATTCTCAAGATCAGTACAAAATCAGACCAGATGAGTTTTCTCCTTATAAGTTAACTCAGAGCCATCGGTGTAGTAGGTTCTGTCTACCATGTTCCGCACATTGTTTGAACAATCAAAATAAGCTGTCAATGAAAATAAGCTGTCAAGTATTTTGAAATGAACAATATAAATTAGCTAATAACTATGTTTGAGAAACTCACATAGCGGTAGAATTGGAGGCATATCAACAAGGACCCAAATGTCCATATTGTCTTGCTCGATGTCAGGATCACCAAGATCCATGGTGACAAGCATACCCTCATCAAAACCATACATCTTGCAAAATGCTTCCCAAATTTTGGAACCAAAATGGGTTACGCTCTCAGAATTATACAGATTTACTTCAAAATCTATATCATGATGGGTCCTTAGGTGAATTTTCTTTGTTTCCATACTTTCATGGTCTTCAAAACCCATCCTCTCCAAGACGTAGCGTCTTGCATGGCATGGGATAAGCTAGCCGAATTGTAAAAGATGAAAAGTACACGTTGAAATAGTTGAAGTCGTGCTTAATTACGAAAAAATAACACTTGTTGTCGTTGCGTAGCGTTTCAACATCGAAGGTCTCCTCCAGCTTAATACTGAAGCGCCGATCTTCGTCCAGGTGAGGCATGTCGCACTGACCTCGGTCGTCGTGGCACCAGTCGCACTCCCCCGGGAGACTTTCGTCGTCCGAGTACGACATTTCCTATGTTCATATTTCAAATATTAAACATCTACAATTAAATATATGCACTAAAAAACCTAAGTTAGATCATTATTATTCATCACGGGCTGACTATCGGTTTGTCGAGTCTTTTCTTGAAAACTCTCAGCTCACGTGGTGTATACATTCGACCGTTGGTGATGGTCGCTCCTCCATTTGTCCCCGAGTGCATTACACCAAAATGTCTAGCACACGGGAACAAAGGAGAAGCGATCCCCACGAAAACAGTCGGGATTCTTCGTCCTCTCATATATATATGGTGGAACTCTCCCTCACTGATTCCTCTCTGACATTTGCGACCGTCGGTGATGGTATGGTAGCTCCTCCTTTCGTTCTCGAGTGCATTACACCAAATTGTCTAGCACACGGGAACGAAGGAGAAGCTACCCCCACGACAACAGTCGGGATTCTTCATCCTCTCATATATGGTGGAGACTCGACAGACTTACAGTCAACCCGAAATATCGTTTAATTATCTTTCTAAAAGAGGATTTGGCTAGTCTCACCTCGATGTCGGAGGGGGCGGTGACGGGGACGACGGTGGGGATGATGGAGGGGGCGGGGGCTCCTAGATTTCTGCGAAAACAAAAAGCCTATAAGCTATCAACTAATCATATGCATATGCCTTGCATAGTGCTCTCCAATTTTAGCATTCAAAGTAGGAGTAGTTTTCCACTTTGAGCATTCAATAAGCAAAATCAAATCACAAAATAAAGTAGTATTCAAATTAGGATGCATTCAATTATAAGCAAAACTACATCATCTCCATGCGTCCGTACATCGTCGAATATTATCACTAATACACCTCGAATACTATCATACATGCATATAGCATCGCTAGTACAGCTAGAACAGTAGCGTCCGACAGGTATCGGCGTGGGCGGTGGACACCCAAAGGGATGGAACCATCACAGGATCATAGCTCCAGTGAGATCCCTGAAGAACCTGCCAGGTATTGTCGAACCTGCCCTCCAACGCAATCATGTACCGACGGACGTGCTGGTCCTCCTCCCTGACACGGTGACGTACCACCTCTGCGGTGTCCGGAAGCCTCGGCACCGTCACTGGCCCACGCGACCGCCACCAAACAAGGATCGGGTCAACGACGGGCTGGCTCCTCACCAACCTACGCCCACCGGAAGGTAGCACCTCCCAAAACCAGCCCGGCGGAGCCCAGTCCCGGACATGGCCCCTCTGATCAAGCCGGCCTCCTCCGCCGAGTCGACGACGAGGATGCGGGATAGGCATCGTTGACGTCGATGCGGGATTAATTGCTTGAACTAAAAAAATAAACTAGTTCTATTAATTTTCTTGCTAAAATAAAGTAGTTCAACTAGTTCAACTACTAAGCACTTACTATAAATAAATAAAATAAAGTAGTTCTTACTAAAAATAAACTACTTCTATATATAGTAAAATAAAGTAGTTTTATTAAATCAACTTAGTTCAACTACTAATTAAGCACTTACTATAAATAAAATAAAGTAGTACTTACTCAAATAAACTACTTCTATAGTAAAATAAAGTAGTTTTATTAAATCAACTAGTTCAACATACTAAGCACTTACTAAAAATAAACTTGTTTAACTAGTTCTATTATATTTAACTAGTTCAACACAATTTTTTTCTAAATATGCACATATATATACATAAATTGACAAAAAAACATCTAATTCAACTAATCTAAACTACATGGAAAAACATCTAATTCACCTACTCTAACTAATTTTATTAAACACTTACTAGTATATATACATGGAAAAAATACATATACAAAAAAAAGAAAAAAGGATTCGGGGGCTCACAGCGGGGCCGGCCGGCTAGAGCGACGGCGGGGGCAGCGACGGCGACGACGACGACGGCGACGGTGGGGGCGGCGGACGGCGTCGGCGTGCAGAGGATCCGGGCGGGCGCGCGGAACAGGGCACGGGCGACGGCGTTGGCGGCGGACGGTGACGGCGTGGGCGGCGGACGGCGTCGGCGTGGGCTCCGGGGCGGGGGCGACGGCGACGGCGGGGGCGGCGGACGGCAATGGCGTCGGCGTGGGCTCCGGGGCGGGGGCGACGGCGTCCGACAGCCTGGCGGCGTCCTCTCCGCGCGCGTCGTCGGGGGCGAACTGCACGATGCAAACCAAAATTTTCACAAGTTTGCCTTATATACATGAAGCTTTAGTCCCGGTTCTTGTCACGGACCGGGACAAATGCCCCTCTTTGGTCCCTGTTGGTACCACCAACCGGGACCAAAGGCCTCTTTTCAGCAGCCCGAAGGGCGGGAAGCAGAGGGCTTTGGTCCCGGTTGGTGGCACCAACCGGGACTAAAGGGTGGGCATTGGTTCCGGTTGGTGCCACCAACCGGGACCAAAGGGGGCATTGGTACCGGTTCGTAGCACAACCGAGACCAATGTCCTGCGCCTGCCAAAGCCGCGGTGCGGTGAGATGTTTAGTCCCACCTCGCTAGCCGAGGAGCGGCATGACCTGTTTATAAGCCCTGCCCCGCCATCTTCATTGAACTCCTCTGAACTGCAGGCCTCTGGGCCTAATCTTGCACTGCTATGCCTGTGGGACTGCTGGGCCTTCTGCGGGCCTGAATCCTGGCCCATGGATGGGTTTCTAGTCGTATTCAGGCCGTGGTGGCCCAGTAGGTGGCATTTTTTATTTTTTTCCCAGTTATTTTGTTTTCTTTTTTGCTTTATTTATTTTATTTTGTTTCTACTTACAACAAAATACTTATTTATTTTATTTTGTTTCTAATTACTTATTTATTTTACTTTATGATAATTCTTTTTGCTATTAAAGTTTCTATCAAAAAAAGTTCTTTATGAAAATTCTTTTTGCTTTTAATGATTTTGAACAGAAAATACTTCAATAATTTTAGTTGCATCAATTTTATATGATTTTAGTTTCAATAATACTAGAGGTTTCTTATAATGTTTTGAACAGAAAATACTTTGTTAATTTTAGTTTCATAAATTTTATTAAAGTTTATTTTATTCTGTTTCTACTTTTATATTTTAATAAAGTTTATATTATTTTGTTTCTAATTACTTATTTATTTTATTTGTTATTTTTCATTCACCATTTTTCATGTATTTACTAATTATTTTGAGCTATAAGACCCTAAAATTGAAAAGCATTTTAAATGAACTCTGAAAAGGTTGAAACTTGGCATGGTATCATCATTTCATCCACATAGCATGTGCAAGAAAGTTGAGAGGGTTACGGCAAAAACTGGATGCACTTCGTGTACAAAACGGACAATCTCTTTCAAAGTATCAGGATTTCATACGGAAACTCGTCTGTTACAAAGGGATTTCATTTTTTAAAACTTATTTGAACTCCTCACTTTTTGTGTGTTCAAAATGCACCATTCAAAGCCACATCATCATTTTTCAATCATTTCTGACTTCATTTGTTATTTTTCATGCATTTACTAATTATTTTGAGCTATAAGACCGTAAAATTAAAAAGCATTTCAAATGAACTCCAGTTTGTACACGAGGTGCGTCCAGTTTTCGCCGTGACCCTCTCTACTCTTTTTCACATGCTATGCGGGTGAAATGATGATACCATGCCAAGTTCCAACATTTTCAGAGTTCATTTTGTAGCGATTTTCAATTTCACGGTCATTTAGCTCTCTAAACAAATCGGTAAATGACTGAAAACAGCAAATGATGTCAGAATGTGTTGGAAATTGATGACGTCGCTTTGAATGGTGCGTACTGAACGCAAAAATAGTCTGGAGTTCAATTAAGTTTAAAAAACATGAAGTGCCGGTGTAACAGATGAGTTCTCGTCCGAAGCCCTGATACTCCGAAAGAGATTGTCCAGTTTGTACACGAAGTGCGTCCAGTTTTTGTCGTAACCCTCTCTACTCTCTTGCACATGCTATGTGGGTGAAATGATGATACCATGCCAAGTTTCAACATTTTCAGAGTTCATTTTGTAGCGATTTTCAATTTCACGGTCATTTAGCTCTGAAAATAAATCGGTAAATGACTGAAAAACAGCAAATGTTGTCAGAAAGTGTTGAAAATTGATGACGTCGCTTTGAATGGTGCCTACTGAACGCAAAAAAAGTCTGGAGTTGTAATAAGTTTAAAAAATGAAGTGCCGTTCAAAATGCACCATTCAAAGCCACATCATCATTTTTCAATCCTTTCTGACTTCATTTGTTATTTTTCATGCATTTACTAATTATTTTAAGCTATAAGACCCTAAAATTGAAAAGCATTTCAAATAAACTCTGAAAAGGTTGAAAGTTGGCATAGTATCATCATTTCATCCACATAGGATGTGCAAGAAAGTTGAGAGGGTCCCGGCAAAAGGTGGATGCACTTCGTGAACAAAATGGACAATCTCTTTCAAAGTATCAGGATTTCATACGGAAACTCGTCTGTTACAAAGGGATTTCATTTTCTTTAACTTATTTGAATTCCTGACTTTTTGTGTGTTCAAAATGAACCATTCAAAGCAGAGACTGATTTTGAATGGTGCATATTCAACGCATAAAAAGTCTGTAAAGATCGCCAACCCCAACATAAAAAAATGAGCATAGATGCGCCTATAGAGAAAATTCAACCTAAATTCATAATAAATTTCTATGAATTTCAGAGAAACTCACTATGAATTTAGGTCAAATTCCATGTATAAGGGCATCTATTTTCATTTTGAGAGGAGCTCAACAAGGCAGAGAGGGACGGGCTTATAAACCGGTGTGAGCGCCCTTCGGTTGGCGAGGTGGGACTAAACTGGACCAACCCTTTAGTCCCGGTTTGTGGCACAAACCGGGACTAATGGTCATGGGCCAGGGGCGAGGCGCATTAGTCCTGGTTCGTGCCTTGAATCGGGACCAAAAGGTCTAGACGAACCGGGACCAGTGGCCCACGTGGCCCGGCCGGCCCCCTGGGCTCACAAACCGGGACTAATGCACCCCATGGGTCCCGGTTCGTGCCGAACCGGGACTAATGGGCTGGCCAGGCCCAAACGAAAGCCCTGTTTTCTACTAGTGCCAGTCCCGCTGTCCTCCCCCGTCCCACGATCCCCTCTTTCACCCGGGCGCGCCCCGGCTGCTCGCCGAAACGCCACCGAAGCGTTCGACCGCCTCCAAGTGTGCTAGGCGTGTCCCCGGCTGCTCCCGCTGCGGGCCGGGTCCCATGGCTCAGGCCAAGAGGTACGTGCTGCGGCTCTTCATCTCGCTCAAGTACGTGACGGCCAACGTGCTGGACCGGCAGAGCAGCCGCGCTGTGGTCACCGCCTCTACCGTGGCCAGCGGCGATCTCTCTACAGTCGCCCTCTGCTTTTCGCCGTTGTTCTGCACTCACGCTGCGAACCGCTTAAAGTGAGACTCCGCCTTGTGCGCTGGCTAAGATTGTGGCCGAGCGGACGAACACGACGGCCGAACAAACAAACGCAGCATTTGGAACATTTAGGCCCTGTTCGGGAATCGTCCAACTCCGTAAAATACGGGAGCCGACGAAGCACCACTTTCGCAACTCCCAGAAAATACACTGCAGGCCGCTCCGCTCCGTCCGCTTCAGGAGCGGAGCTGCGGAGCCAGAGAGTTGCCGAACAGGCACTTAGTACCACATCGCTCGGCTAGCAACATTGTACGCGGGTTAAATAGCCCAGTGCTTACCTTCTCATCGCCGAGGACGCAGAGTTGATTCATCAGCCATGCCTAGGCGAAAGCAGTCGCTTCGCACTTTTGGCTGGGCCCGTCCTGGCGGCATGTGACCCTAGGTCTCTCCCTTGGAGGTGCGGGGGGTTAGAAGTACGGTGCGATGTTAGTCTTTTTCTATTTTCCTAATATTTTTTACTTTTATTTTATTACTCTTTTTAGTTACTTTTATTTTCTCAATATTTCTTTTTTCCCTTATATACTACTCTAAGGCTCATATTCAAATGTTTTGCAGGTTCTGCAACTTCACTTTCCTTTTATTAATCTTTTTCATTACTTTTATTTTCCCAATATTAATATTATTTTGCCCACTCTTTTATTTCTTTTTATTATTTTTATTTCTCTAATTATTTTTCCCTTATTTGCTACTCTAAGGCTAATATCGTAATGTTTTGCATGTTGTGCAACAGGTGCACATGTAGTGTCTAAAATAAAATATGAAAAATAAAAACTAACTAACTTTTCTTTTGTTTTCCTAATATTTTCCTTTTCTTTTATTAGTCTTCTTTATTTTTATTTTCCTTATATTTTTATTTTCCTTATATTTTTACTTTCCTTTTACTAGTCTTTTTTTATTATTTATTCTTTTCCCAATATTTATTTATTTTTTATTTTTTCTTTTCCGCATGTTGTGCAACAGGTTTTTTCTTTTCCGCATGTTAGTATTTTTTATTTTTATTTTCCTAATATTTCTTTTTTTTCCTAATATTTTTTACTAGTCTTTTTTATTCTTCTTTTCCCAATATTTTTTAATGAAAAAACTCGATAGAGAAATGTAAAACTAATGGAAGCCAAAGAAAGTCGTAATAGATAGAAAAAACAATGAAACAGAAGAAAACCATATAGAAAACAAACAGACCTCTTGTGGGATCCGACCACTATCCTCTCATCCTGGACCTTGGTGTTTCTGCCATGGCTAAAGCTTCTAGATTCCAATTTGATGCGTCGTGGCTCTTGATTGATGGGTTTTATGATATGATCTCAGAGAAAATTTCCTCTCTTCTTGCTTCGAGGACCCGTTCCTTTGGCCCCATGGATGGCTGGCATTTTTGCTCATACCAATTGCGGATTTTTTTTAAAGTTGGGGTCGTAACCGTGCGGCAGAGGCCTTACGGAGCAAACGGGACCTGTTGGGGCAGGTCTCGGCTTTGGACGCGGAGGCAGACGTTGTTGGGCTTTCTGCGGGGGGCTGGCAGCGTAGGTACAAGTTGGAGGCTTGTCTTATGCAGTTGCACCGTCAAGCTAAGGAATACTGGAAACAAAGCGGGACTATTAACTAGACCTTAAAAGGGGATTCTTTAACGGCTTACTTCTTTGTCATTGCCAACGGGCGGCGTCGTAGATGTGCTATTACCAGTTTGATCATTAAGGGGAGGTGCGTTTCTAAGCCCAATATCATCTTGGACCATATCCATGACTTTTTTGCAGGTCTGCTTGCGGCTAGGCCGGCCTCTTGGACCATATCTCAACCTATGAACGAGGGCACAATATTCTACCAACTAAGAAGAAATCAGAAGATAAAATGAGCAAAGCTAGAAGATTAACATACATCTCGAGTGACGAGACTAATCCTGTAAAGAAAAAGAAAAGGAGAGCATGGTATCAACAGACTCAGCTTGATGCCACATAAATTCACTTGTTCAATCCTCACCTGGACCAAACTTGAAACAAATTTCTTGTTGCACAAATATGAACAGAAGGAATCAAATAAATCTCTCTCTAATAATAAAGCACGGATTGACTCCGTGGGTTCACCATCACTTTTCATTAATAAAGTTGCAAATAATTACCCACCACTGCCATCTTTAGGTGGAAAAAACGTTTCGCTAAAGATCTGAAAAAATACATTAGAAAAAAGATCGAAAAGAGAAAGAGCTACCCGACCCAACCCTTCACGACCCTGCCTCCCAAATCCCAATCCCATCTCGACTCCAGCGCGCCGCCACCTCTTGCCCCGCCCCGCCCGGCCGGCGCTCCGCCTCCCATCGCCGAGCGTCGTCGCCCCTCCTCGCCGCGCCGCCGGACCGCCTACCGTCGTCACGCACTGCCATGGCCTACCTTGCCGCCCCGCCTACCCCTACCCCAAGTTCCCCCACACCCGCGCCCATCACCGGCATCCATACGCGCGACCTGTTTCTCTGTTGCCGGGCGGCTGCAGGAGGTGGCCGGCATCGCCCCGTCATCAAATCCCCTAGCCGCTTGATCTCATCCGCCGCATGCTGGCTGCCCGTACAGGATTGACGCGCCCTATATCCGGCGACCCGCGGCTACTCCTCCCAGCCCCGGATCTGCTCTCCCGCCACCTGCGACCCACGGCTTCAATGATCCACGACCAACTCGGCTGCCCCCTTCCCCGTGCAGCTGCCTCTGAGGCTGCAGCAGCCTTCGCACGAGGCCACTACGGCGCCACCTATGCTGTCCTGAAGTTCCGTCAGATTCGTCAATTTCAGTTTCATCAGTTTTTGTCAGATTAAGTTTCATCAGATTCAGATAATTCAGTTTCGTCAAAGTTTCAGTTGTAAGTTAATTTCTCACGCACGTTGGCGCTCGGCGCTCGACGTCGTCCACTTCCTCACATCACTCGAGCCCAAATGCGTGCAGGTTACACCAGCCTTTGATTTATATACCTACCGTACGTCCACTGATCAGTAACATGAAAAGGTTGGGCGCTCTGAGCTAGAACATAAGCTGATTGATGAGATGAGTTAAAATGCTTCTGATTGGTTAGACCCTCAATATTCCAAACTGAAGTCCAAGGAAGAAGGATCAGGAATAGCAGGTAAGAAGCCCATGAGTTATTTGTCTTACAGGCATGCACGTGAACAAGGTTCTACATAGTTCCAGATTTCCAATGGACGCTGGTGTTGTTGGCTGACATCTCCGGGGCTGTACATCATGATGGTTACCAAGACACGACAATGATCTAAATGCTACAAACCTGAATGAAATACCATGACTGCAGGTCGTTGCTGATTTGTGTTCGAAGAGGTGCAGCAAAAAGTGAGAAGCAACTGAGGTAATCGCCGATTGAAAAAAATACATGATGCACTGATGGATTATCATGTATATAATGCCTGTTATTGGAAAGACCGATGTTTTGCTCTGAACTTGTTTGTGTAAATTTTTGGCATTTTCCATTGCTCTTCAGTGCACTGAAGAATAGTGAAATCTTGGCATCCGATTCCTTTTGCAGGCTATGCTTTTAACTCAACCAAATCTGCATTGTTAGTTGCTCTTATAGTCTGTTTGTAGCTAATTGGGGGACAAACATGGGCAATGACCAGCTTATTTTGATGACAGTGCAATCAAGGACTCACATGTTCACTGATGAATCTACCTCTATTTGCATGGTTATTTTCCGAATCAGCAACACTTTATGAGGGTCTTCATCGGCAATGTACATAGTGATGCATAACTGTTGGTTTGAATTATTTGGATGCTTCAGTTGTCAGACATGTATGTGCAGAGAGTTGAGGCTTTGAAATTAGATAATATGTCTAATGAATATGCATGTTTATTCATGGAACTATGCTCCATCTGTTTGATCAATTTGTTCGATGCATATGCTCATTCATGTGTTGTCATAGTGACTTGCCTGCGCTCATTGTTGATCGCAAAGAAGTGAGTTGGTCCAGAAATTGCAGCTGAGATGGAGCTCGGCAGGATGGCTAGACAGGCCCAGCTTGGTATTAGTCTTCTCTAAAATTTTATGTAGAAGTTTTTTCCTAGATCCAAGTACATTGTATCATTATTTTGCAGGTGTGATCCACAGCAGAGATCACATTTTCTATGATTATAATTTATTTACTCATGTTCATACTAAATGTTTTTAGCAAAGTTCATACTAAATGTTAAAAGGGTCAATCCACAAGCTTGTCTGATCCCCGGTTCATTTTTGAACTATGTCCACGTGTTCTATCAAGGATCATTTTGTCGCATATGGAAATGACAAGCAATTTTCTTACCAGAATTATCATATTTGTAAGGTCGATCACCCATGGGTTCTGCACTTCACTAGAAAAAATTTGTAGCCTTGACCTGATAAGTTAGTGTTGTTGTATTATGAATTATTCATAGTACAAGACCAAATTTATAGTTTTAGTTTCATACAATTTTTTGTTCTTTGATAAATGGAGATTGTCATTGTCTTCTGTTTGCATGCCAGAATTTGGCGGTCCATTGTAACAATTTTTTGGCTTGATATTTATCTGTGTAGATGCATGGGTTCAAGGATATTCTTTCTCTCGTTGCAACGCCTCACTGACATTGGGTGGCAACGTTTCGATGTTGTCGTGGCGTGCAGTCAGGTGTTTTGGGTTCGTTGTTTTGGTGGACAGGGCATCTAGCACTTTCTTCGTAGCGAAACATGGGGGTTGTGCTTGCACATACAATTCTTAGAAAAATTGAGTGCATGCTAAAAAAATTCTCTCCCACGGGGCATCTAGCACTTTCTTCGTAGCAAAACATGGGGGTTGTGCTTGCACATACAATTCTTAAAAAAATTGAGTGCATGCTAAACTCTTTCTCTCCCGTTGCAACACACCGGCATATGTGCTAGTAAAAGAATTATAGGCAATTAAGAGTCTACAACTGACACATAATCATGGTGCTAATAGCATAATGACCATTCTTTTTAAAGAATTTTAGTACAAAGGTATCAAATGAAAACTTCTAACTTCTGAGAGAACGGTACTTGTTTTCTCATAATGCTCAAGTACATCCTTGCCTTCTCATCTAGGAAATGAAAAGAAACAAAGGAAAGTGAAATTTTCTGGTCACTGAAATCATTTACATCGTAAACCAAAAATATAGTCTTCGTACAACTACCTTATCTAATTATTTTTATATATTTGAAGGTGTGTCTAGAAGACAATTAATTAAGCCTAACTGACTGATAACATTTTTACCAGCTAAGTGAAGTCCAGGCCACTAGCCTCCAGCTCCGCAAATACTTTCATTGTCTTGCTAACATCATCGTCTGCCCGATCTCAACTTATGCGCCTGCATAGGTTTCGATGCGTCCGCTTTGTGAACGACTGAATGATGTTGTGCACCTTGTCCAAATTCACATTATTCTGCCTCGGGGGCTTCACTAGATCCTTCGTGTAAACACTAATGCGGTGTTGAAATGACTATTGTACTTTCTTACCCATTGTTAGTGACATGGAATGGGTGTGGTTCCCACAAGATGCTTTGTGATAAGGGCATGTACGATGGTGCTATCTTAGGAGTGCCACATAGGATAAATACTGTGGTAGAGGAGAGATAAGTCATAAGAAAAGGCTTGTCTTCTCTTATTTAAGAGATGATCTCTTAGCATAATATGTCTCATCACGTTTTTTAAGAATGACTATTATTAAAGATAAGGCTAAGAGATAACCATTGAAGACATCCTTTTATTTCCATCTCTGAATTATATGAAGACTTAGCATATTGTCGTATCAACCACTTTACATGCTAAACCACCCATTGTGTTTTTGACTTTGACAATCAAATAATAGCCGGACACTAGTCCTGGCCATGGGCAGCCCGGACCGTACGGCCTGACCCGGCCTTGCCCATAGGCCGGGCCTGGGCCTAGATTTCGAGCCCGACGGCCGGACCGGGCCAGGCCCGTCGTTTTCGCCATTTAAGGAAGAGGCCCGGCCCGTATCCCAAGGCCCGGTAGGCTTTTAGCATGATGGGCCGGGCTCGGGCCTGATTTTTAGGCCAGGCGGACGGGCCGGGCCTGGGTTTTTTTGCGTCGGGCTTTGGTTGGCCCGGCCCGGCCCAACAGATGGCCAGATATACCGGACACTCACACCGCTGGACTGCCTCGCTCAGAAATTGCAGTGCCACGCCACGACACACTTCCGCACTTGTGCCGTTCGCCCTCTCCTGCGCGGACGGCGACGCCGCGCCGGTCGACGTCGCTCCGGCCCACCCCCGCCTCCTTCCTCCTCCTTCACCCGGTCTCGCCCACCGGCGGTCCTCCCCGCCCTGTCTCGCCGCCCTTCCCCGTCCCACGACTGCCTCTTTCGCCCGGTCCCGCCGGGCGCCCCCCAGGTGCTCGTAGAAACGCTGCAGCCACGCGTGCTAGGCGCGTCCGCGGCGGCGGAGGCGGCGGGCCGGGTCCCATGGCGCAGGCCAAGCGGTACGTGCTGCGGCTCTTCATCTCGCTCAAGTACGTGACGGCCAACGTGGTGGACCGGCAGAGCGGCCGCGTCGTGGTCACCGCCTCCACCGTCGAGAAGCCCCTCCGGGACGGGCTGGAGTGCGGCCGCGCCTGCAACGCCAAGGCGGCCGCCGCCGTCGGCGAGGTGCTCGCCATGCGCCTCCGGGTGGATGGCCTGGCGCACGAGCCCATCCACGCCGACGCCGCCAAGGAGGTCGAGAAGAAGGGCTTCAAGAACCGCACCAAGGTCTGGGCCATCCTCAACGCGCTCCGCAGCCACGGCGTCAACCTCCACGTCGACGACGACGGCGACCATAGGCGGCATGTCTGACGAGCATCAGTGCGTCTCTTGAACCCTGCCTCCGTGCCTGTCATTTGTTTACGTGTGTGTTTTCATTTGCAATGTGCAGGAGGCTAGTAAAAAAGTGCAGAAATTTTAGTGCTTTGATTGTAACATGCTGTTCAATGTTGTCTCACTATCCTAGTCTCAGCTCCCAGATAATTTGATACTCATGTTATTAAGGCTGAACCAGTGAACATCTACGGAGGAAATGCTGCATTTAGTTTGATTTGTTGCAAGGTCACTTCTGAATCTTAACTTGTATCTAGACAGAGGCAACTCTGCAGTGTTTCTGAATCACTTTTCAGTAAAAAGAAAAGAAATGCAGTAAAAAAAAAATGCACAAAAAGATCAAGCAGGGTTACTGCTGTAGTGGTTGAAATTTATACCCCATGTCTTGTTGTCACCTCAGGCAACAATACTGTAACATCAGCCATCTGAGATGCACGAAAACCTCAAGAATGTTTTGATTTGCATACTTCTGTAGCTAACAACAAGGTTTACACCGAACATGCTGTTATTTTTTTTTAGAAATGGAGGAAGACCCCCGGCCTCTGCATCTGGACATGCTGTTCAATGTTGCCTCACTGTCCTAGTCTCAGCTCCCAGCTAGTTTGATACTCATGTTATTAACTCTGAACCAGTGAACATCTACAGAGGAAAATTATACATTTAGTTTGATTTGCTGGAAGGTCATTGCTGAATCTTAACTTTTTACTCTCTAAACAGAGGAAACTCTGCAATGTTTCTGAATCACTTTTCAGTAAAAAGAAATGAAATGCAGTAACAAATGAACAAAAAGATGAAGCAGGGTCACTGCTGTAGTGGCATGGAAATTTATACCCCATATTTTGTTGTCACTTCAGGCAAGGCATCTCAGATGCACGAAAACCTCAAGAATGTTTTGATTTGCATACTAGCTAACAACAAGGTTTACACCAAACATGCTGTTATTATAATAGCATCTACCTCCGACTCGACGATGATGGTGAACATAGGTGCATGTCTGACAGACAGACATCAGTGTTCAGTGTGTTCCTTCAATTATCTGCCTTTGCGCCATACTACTATGTGTTGCTTTGCAAATGTGTAAGGGGCAACAAAATAAAGTGTTAACATGCTACTTCGATGTTGCCTTATGCCACTGAACTATTCTAGTTCTCAGGTCTCAATATAGTGTTAAGCATGAACTGTTCTAGTTCTCAGCTCTCAACTAGTTTAATACACATATTAATGTGGCTGAGCATGAACAATTGAGCATCTGTAGAGGCACATGATATATGTAGTTTGCTGTGTTGCAAGGTCACAGCTGAAAATTAACTTATGTGTTCTGTCTAAATAGCCATTTCTGAACAGATGTTATCCTACCCTGCATGGTTCCTGAATCACATTTCACTAAAATGCAGTAGCGAAATTTACACTAAAGAACGAATAAAATGCAGTTAGAAACGCACCAAAGGATCAAGCAGGGTCACTGCTATAGTGCATGGAAATTTACTGACATGACAAAGTTTACACGGACCATGCTGTATGGTATAATAACGAGACCATGAAACTGAATAGGCTCAGTCACATAGTGGCCTGACCAAGTGATTCTAGTTTCTTGTACGCGTCGAGCTGGCTCAGAGCACTATCTAGCAGAGCCTTCTTACTATCGCTGGTCACTTCCCTTGACTGTTTAAGCTCGGACCTGGCTGCAGTCAGCTCATTCTTCAGGTTCCTGATCTTCAAGACTTCAACCCATCCCTGGCTTTCTTGAGGTCCGTGATCTTCTACTCGATCAGGTGCAGATCCTCGTGGTCAGACTGAACTACTCCTAATGGTGGTAGAGCGCTGGAAAAATGTTGCGGTAACGGTGGAGCTGACGGCATCGTGTCCCCGGTTCTTGAAGGGCTTCCCAGAATCAATATCATTTTCTGCAAACAAGTAGTGGTTCAGTCCAAGTTGTGGAAATAGGAGACAAATCACTCTCTGAACTTCTAAAAACTGTCAACCAAATTCAGTGTTTGGGCCTGTAGATCTGTTCTTTTACATGGTTCATGCAATTTTGGTGTTTGTATTCTCATTCTGGTAAGTACAGAGTACACATAATCCTTCTTGCCCGTTCACAGTCGTTAATAAAGTACATACTATCAAAATTTAGAAGTGGAATCATTTGGTCATTGCATATATTACACAGAACACCACAGTGCCCTTCAATCTGAAGGTAGTAGACAAAAGGGACACATACCTGCCTATGATTCTCAGATGGTGGGTGAGAGCGGGCGATCTTGACATCCTTCCTCGTCTTCCCCTTCTACCACTGGCAGAGCTCCACCGGGTTCACCTTCCCCGCGACGGCCATGACCCCAGCATCGGCATCTCGCACTTTTCTCAAAGATCTTGAATTCTGCCTTGGTGCCCGTCATCTGTGTGTGTGTGTGTGTGTGTGGGCGCGCGCGCGCTTTCATTTGCAATTTGCCTCACTGCCCTAGTTCTCAGCTGCCAGCTAGTTTGATACTCGTGCTATTAAGTCTGAACCAGTGAACATCTACAGAGTAAAACGATACACAGTTTGATTTGTTACAAGGTCACTGCTGAAATCTAACTTCTATCTGAACAAAGGTAACTCTGCACTCTGCAGTGTCCCTTGTTCATATTTCAGTGAATGAAATGAAATGCAGTGACAGATATACCAAAACATCCAGCAGGGTTTACACCGGCCATGCTGGTACTAAAGAGCATAACGGCGAAACCATGGACTGAATAGGCTCAGTCACATGGTGGCCTGAGTGAGTGATTCTAGTTTCTTGAACGCGTCGAGCTGGCTCAGGGCACTATCTAGCAGAGCCTTCTTACTGTTGCTGATCACTTCCCTTGATTGTTTCAGCTCAGACTTGGCTGCAGTCAGCTCGTTCTTCAGGCTCCTGACCTTCAACGCATCCCTGGCCCTCTCGAGGTCTCTGATCTTCTCCTCGATCAGATGCAGGTCCTCGTGGCCAGACTGAACTCCTGATGGTGCTAGAGCGCTGGAGAAATGTTGCGGTAGCGGTGGAGCTGAAGGTGTAGTGTTCTCGATTCTTGAACTGCCTCCCAGGACCAGTATCATTTTCTGCAAACAAGTAGCAGGTTTAGTCCGAGTTGAGGAAGTAATTGTGGAAACTGGAAAAAAAAGTCACTATCTGAACTTGTAAAATCTGTCAATCAAATTCACTCTTTTGGACCTGCAGATTTATCTCTTCCTTTATAACGGTTTTATACCCATAAGTTCTCCGGTTTCTACTTTTCATGCAATTTGATCTCTGTATCCTGCCTTGGGTGTGTGTGGTGTTGGCGTGCATTTGATCTCTGTATTATCATTCTACGAAGCAAAGTACGGAACATATCAAACTTCAGAACTAGTACATTCGTTTGGATATGACACAGAACACTGGTGGCACACATGATCTTTCAATCTGAAGGTAGCACTAGAGAAAAACAAGATACTAGATACATACCTGCTTATGATTCTCAGCCGGCGGATGAGGGCAGACGATCTTGACATCCTTCCTCGTCTTCCTCTTGAGCCACTGGCAGAGCTCCGCCGGGTCCACCTTCCCCGCCACGGCCACGACCCCAGCATTGACGTCCCCCACCGCCGTCTCGACCCCTGCCGAACCGAAAACCAAGCAAAATGGATGTCCCCGGGTGTCACCGTCAATCAAAGGGTTTTTCAGGGAGAAAATAGAGGCAAAATCAAACGAGAGTGTCATCATGTCATGTCAGGAAGGATGTGCAAATGCGTTGGTGCCCTACCGGTGAAGCTGCCGACGGCGGCCATGGCCTTCTCGACCTTGCCGACGCAGCCCATGCACCGGCACTGCATGTCCACCTGGAGGCTGAACCGCGCGTGCTTGGCTCCCTCCTGCCAAGAGGAGCCAGAATCCATGGACGGATCATGGATCGGAGGAAGAAGAAGAAGAAGAAGATGGAGGAGGTGAGATTGGTTGCTCACCGTTGCCATGGCGGGCGGCCGGCCGGCGGGGTTCAGAGAGCTCGTCTGGGTGGTGGCAGATTGTGTGGGGTTTGGTGGAGGTCAGGGGTGGGTGGTTTAAGTAGGCGTGTGGTCTACACAGGTGTTTCACTCGCTGCTGGTAATTAACCGCCCGGATTGGATTGGATTGGATTGGACGGCGCGAAGTTCCATGCGGTGCCGTGAATCACAAAGAGCCACTCTCACCGATCGATGGGCATTCAAGGATCGTTTTGCTTGTTTGTTAACCCCTTCCCTGTTCATACTAGTCAGTCAAGTGGTGTGTAATCGTCACATCGTATGCTTTTCAGAAGAAAAATGGTGCTTTAATTCTCCTTCACGGATTTCCCCCCTCTTGACTTTTGCATGGTCTTGGTCCAACTAATGAATTAATACTCCTTAGTACTAAATTTTTTTTGAATGAATGGTCTTTAAAAAAACATGGATGACTAGGTTTTTTTAGGCTTCACACACGCTTTATTACTCAAGAAGGAATACAGTACAGCTTAGGTCTGGACGTTGAAGAAGCC
The DNA here is from genome assembly GCF_002575655.3 of Aegilops tauschii subsp. strangulata. Classification (NCBI taxonomy): domain Eukaryota; kingdom Viridiplantae; phylum Streptophyta; class Magnoliopsida; order Poales; family Poaceae; genus Aegilops; species Aegilops tauschii. Next base: position 451,673,903 of record NC_053039.3, on the reverse strand, counting down.
AAACATGACGACCAACTGAAAGGCTAAGCGCGTATCTAGCGAGGCTATGCGCCTTGATATTCGAAACTCTACGTTCGAAAATAAAAAGAACAAGACCTTAAATCTAAGGACATTAACTTGATCTCCTTGATGATATGAGCATGTTTTCCTTCAGTGCCTTTAGGCTGGTCATAGTGGGGAGTAACTTATACTAGTGTCATGCATATGACACTAGTCTAAGTTACTATCTCCATAGTGCAAAGTAACATAATAGTAGTATCATAGATGACTTCATTTATTAGCTTGTAGACTCATCCTTTCTTGGGAAGCGCTATGTTACAGTAACATATTATGTTACTCTAAACACCTCTCTCCTCTGCAGATGACGCCCACCGCGCCATGTCTAGAGGATTGGTAATGGCCCTGCGTTGGAGTTCATCGCGGCTCGTTTGTCTCAGCTTGTGCACGCCCTTGCCTAGTCGGCTTGCCGGCAGATATCTCCGTGATGAAATGATCGATAAACCAAATGTGTACTGGACGGGCTCTGGAAATCATGCTCGTGAATCGCCTTCCGTCTAGCATGCCATATAGCCGCGATAGTGTGACAAGTACCCTGATGAAGGCCGGATCAAGGAGCTTCTCCATTACCGTGAAAATCCATCAGCGCGCATCTGGCTCCGTTGTCTCACTTATTGTAGTGACTAGCTCTTCATCCTCAAGTGCCCAAACACATCTTGACATGGTGCATTCCATTAATGAATGTCGTCATGAATCTTCGCTGCCACACAGAACACAAATGTTGGACGTGCCCATGTTCCAGTGGTGAAGCAAATCTGTTGATGGTATTGATTGTTGTGCGAGCCTCCAAAGAAAAACTCTAGTCTTTGAGGGAACTTGTATTTTCCATAGTTTGCACCATGACGCGGAGATTCGTCTAGTACAAATATTTGAAAGCACCATTTTTTGAGTTGTCAACATCACTTGTTTTCAAAAAAGGAGTTGCCAACATCACTTGGCATACCCAAATATTTCTCACATGGATGACTAGTCTGATGCCATGGATGAAAAAAAAGGGAAGTATATGATGGGCCGAAAATTAAGCACGAGTCAGCCCACTCTTATGCGAAGGCCCATAGCCACCGCTATCCTGCTCTTTCACGGGCTCATGGAGAAACAAGGCTTTCCTCTACCGTAGGGTTCTCTCTCTAAAAAAAAGGAGAGGAGGGGGGAACAGCCGCAGGGGGGCAGGACGGCGAAAATGTCTCGCCGGCGGCGGCAGGGCTCCGACTCCGACGGCGAGGACGACAGCTTCCTCTACCGCTACCCGATGCCCTCCTCCTCCGCCGGCGCCCCCTCCAGCTTGCCCGCGTCGGGCGGCCACGGCGGGGGCGGCAGGGGCGGCGGCAGCGGCTCGGGCGGGCTCGCGCCGTCCAAGTCCACGGTGTACGTCTCCAACCTGGACTTCGCGCTCACCAACTCCGACCTGCACACCCTCTTCTCCCGCTTCGGGAAGGTGGCCCGCGTCACGGTCCTCAAGGACCGCGAGTCCCGCCGCAGCAAGGGGGTCGCCTTCGTGCTCTTCGTCCGACGGGAGGACGCCGTGGCGGCGGCCGCCGAGATGCACGGCAAGGTGCTCAACGGCCGCACCCTCGCCGCCTCCATCGCCGAGGACAACGGCCGCGCCGCGCAGTTCATCCGCCGCCGCGAGTACCGCGACAAGTCGCACTGCTACGAGTGCGGCGGGGAGGGCCACCTCTCCTACGAGTGCCCCCGCAACCAGCTCGGCCCCCGCGAGCGGCCGCCGCCCTCGAAGAAGTCGCGCCGCGGGGGCGGCGCTGCTGGTGGCCGTGGCGGCGGCGGCGGCCGCGGAAGCGGGGGCGGGGAAGGGGACGGGCCCTCCTGGCAGTCAGACGAGGACGACGACGCCGTCGCCGCGGCGTTCGAGGACGACAGGTGGGCGTCGGTGGTGGACACGAGGGGGGAGGAGGAGAAGGCGGCCGAGAAGGAGGGCAGGGCCAAGGCCAAGGCGGCGAGGAAGGAGAAGAGGAAAGGTTACTTCAGCGACGAGAGCGACGAGGACGATGACTGAGCTTCAGCGTATGCTTCTAGCGTGCTTCTAAGATAGCGTCTGTATTCTAAGATAAATGTTCCTAGAAATTTTATGAGTTGGTCAATGAATAATTTCTTGTTGCGAACCTGGTCTCATTTGTCCGTGCCGTGTTATCATGCTTATTATCAGGTAGTATGAACAATTTCCCTGGTTTGCTTTCTCATCACTCATAGTGAACACGCTCGCATTGTTCTGTTTAGGGTTATAGAGAGTGTAGATCGATGAGCTATCGGCCTACTGCCAGTGTCCTCATTACAGCGTTTTTCGATATATTGCTGCTTGTTGCTTGTGGCAGACTACAAGGGGTTGTTACCTGTTTGTACTTGGTGAACCCCATATGTGATATGCATTCCCCATCCTTAATTTGTTCTGTTCAATCTGTGTGTTGTGAACTCTTTTCCCTAATCATATATTGGATTAAGAACTATTTTCAGCAATTAGGTATAGCGCTAAGACTCAAATAATCTAAGAAACATAGAGGCAGATTTATATATAAATTTTTGTTAGCACCATAGCATGTAGCATGGAGACACATTTAAGCTCATTCTTCAATTCTAGTTATATTTGGTATATCTCTTTAGTTTAAGAAGCAAATGTACATTCGGTCCGCCAAAGTCATACTAATCAGCAGTTGATGAAAAACAGTTTGTGTCCTTACATAATCTTGTCTGTTGCCCATTCTTGATGGTTGTAGTTGATCACCCTGGTGTTTTTATTGATAAATGCGTTTCTGCTGTCCATTTTGATATCTGTCCTGGAACGTTCTGCCTTTCATTTCGATACTGATGTTCTGAGATCCATGTAGATGCACCTGAATGCCAACATACGTCCAGACTGGGTCGTTCCTTGTGGTTTCAAGGCAGTTGGCTCGCAGGCTTATGCCTGGCAAATTATACCATAGGGAATTCGACACCATCATCAATGGCTAAGTCCTTGGCTACAATGGGGGCACTTGAGGGCACTCTGTTATTCTGCTCAATGTATTATTGACACTTGGATGTGACATCATCTTGTGCTGTCATGCTGCTAACTTGTGAAGACAAGCATCCTGTTTTCAAGGAATCAATGATTTGGCACCTTTTGCATTGAAGATGACTTGATGTTGAGTCTGATGGAAATATTGAGAATAAGGGCGGGCCGCATCCATTCTATGGTCCCTGACCCTTGGTTCCGTGGCATTTAATTTGACAGGCAACTCTCTGTTGTCAGAAAGGATCTGTAGATATCCTCATCTGGAGGAGCTTAACTTAAACATTGGAAATTTTTAAGGATGGCTTCCAGCTGTCCTTCACTTGGGATTTGGTGATCTCTTGGGATTTGCAACGGATGTCCGTCACAAACATCAGAGGGTGGGTAACAAAAGTTTAACATGTCTTGGGGCGATATGCTTGAAGGCAAACAATCAGTGACAAATCCAGCAGAGAAGTAAATCGTAGTCTTCTTTTTTGTAAGCAATCTTAGTCATTTAAATGTTTGCTACTTATGTAGTAATAGTTGCATACCTTGTACATTTATCATTTGAAACCATCCTCTCTGTTCTGGAATACATTCATCATCTCAGTTATAGAATGCATCTATTAATTGCGGCATTTGAGATATACTACCTCTGTACACTAATGTAAGACGTTTACGTTAGTGTACAGTAGGAGTACATGATATGATACGGTATGTACTGTCTGTTGTTTGCCCTTGTTGGCAGACTATGTAGAGGTATATTTCTAAACTGGATAACTTTTCAGTGAACATAGCCTTTAGATCTGTGCTTGATCTGTGTTCCATGTACCAAATGTAGCTGTGACATACTTCTGTTCTTTGTATTTGTTATTGCTCTATTGTTGTTCATCTACTCATGTTTCTACTATGTTTCATCTTGTAAACTGAATAGTTTGCTGGTTGTGTGTAGTCTCTGTCATCAGCAAGGGCAAACTGAAAAGTATCCATTCTCATCCTCCATATAGATTTTAAAATTACTCATCAATCATTACAAAAGCACATGTTTACCTATTGGCATGAACTGAAATTAATTGGTGTTTGTTGCATTTTAGGCATATTAACAGAATCACCTTATCTCATGTTCAAAGTTGTTTGAGCGGTGATATAATTCAATCTGCATACTGACATTTGACGATACAGTCACCAAACTGAAAGCTTCTTAAATAAAACACTGTCTACGGCAACAAACAGTCTTTGCAAAGAGACAGTTCTGTGGTACGAGCGTACCATACATATTTAGTTTTGTAAGGACAAAAAAATTGAACAAAGTATCCTATCCTCCAATATCTAGAACTAATCCAGAATAATTACTGCAGAATTTTTGTTACAAAAATAGAGCTTCATGTCCATTGAATGATAAAACACACTGAACACTAAAAGCCTTGGTGCTGGTCACTTGGGTGAGGCATTGAATGGCGTCATATCCTCAGTTCATCAATAATCAGACAAAGCCATTGGGGATTATTGCACATCAACATTCCAAGAACCAAAATATATCTTGAGCAAACCTTATTCAGAGATATCCACCCTATCAACACAATCAAGTTGGACTGTCATTCAGAGTTTGCGGTACATCAGTGAGAGTATTTACAAGTCAATGCATGCTTTCTTCAGTGTATTCTAATACTTGAAACTGGCTTTAGTGTCATCATCAGCTCCTAGCCTGAGAATCAAATCAAAGGCTAATCCAGCTAGCAGCAAAACTGGAAGCAGTGATGTTACTTGCTACCTAGCATGGACTGCCAATCATGGATTCTGGGCTGCCCTCTGGTAAAAACTAAGCACTGCTTCTTCGTAGATTTCTGATTAAATCCCACAAGCTGATGAGGCCTACAATGTCTTCATGACAAACCAGTGTGACCAATAGTGACCCTTGCCTCTCGAATAGGAGCTAGATGAACTGAAATTTTGACTGTTTGGAGATTTGCTAGTTTATATACATGAAGGCATTCCTGTAAATCTGCATCACATGTCATCAAGACCCACTCTAAATCATCATCCAGGTACTTTACAATCAAAAAACTTGTGTCTACTATACTCAAACGTCTTGCCATCTCCTGCTTCAGTTCTTGAAAACTACACTCAGGCTTCAATCTGAACCTGACCTTTTCTGAGCCAAATGTGGCCTTTATTCTCATACCTGCATCTGCATTCTGTTTCGGGGGTGATGGGCTTCGAGAAGAATGCTGCCCGCCTAAAGCCTTTTGGTTCAGATTATGCAACAGATCTGGTGCCTCCTGAACTGGGAAATGTCCTCTTATTGATGCATTTTCTGTTTGCAGAGTCTGGACAGGGCTGTGATTTACAGGATTTCCTGACATAAGCAAATCAACACCAGCCTGAGGTGGATGCTTTGTTGATCCACCACTGCACGATGACGGGCTTGAATCAGAACTTTGGCTGCATGATGAGTGTGAGTGTGAGGTTGATGGCACATTACTGTTTAGCCTGTGGTGTCGGTGCCCCTCAAAATCAGTAAGATTACTCTGCTTGTGTGGAGGAACTGTGACGCTTCCTGACAAATTGTTGTCAGATGATACAGAGGTGTTTGTGAGATCCTTGTACAGGGTATTAAGCTGGAAAGCTGTCTCTCCTCCGTGAACTGAATCAATGATCTGCTGCAGCTTTCTTAGAGAGTGGTCTACCTTCTTGATCTTTCGTGATGGCCAGCGATTTATACCATGCTGCCTGCATATTCTTTTGAGGGTGGTAGGGCACACTGTAAGAGACAGAAAAAGTGTGGTGAGCATGTATCCACCCAAGCTGGATAGAGTTCTTATTTTTCATTGTTTGACAGTAGATCAAATAAGTGTACATGACAGTACAAGTATTCTTTCACACAAAACGTGTGATCACACCTTGGAGACAAAGCGTACACATGATGAACATGCTGTCTTCTTTCTATTGTCTGCTAAAAGGAATAGTTTAGCTATGTTTGACTCATGGACTTCAATGCTAGCTGTACTACTTCTAGAAAGCAGCATAGCATGTCAATATGATGAATTTAGAGTCCTATTTTTCGCCTGGTATGACTTACATATGCCCTATCTGTGCGACTGAACACTGCACTGAATAATATCGTCCTCTAATATATAATTGATTGTTTTATCATGTAAATTTGCCAGCTGCAAATGATGAATGCAAATTTATGAGATATTATTGATCAGTTCTAGGCCATCTAGTAGATGCTAACTAATTGTAAGGTAGTAAATTTACTTGTTATGGCAGTTCTTGAGAGTCGACTATACTGTTTTATACCTGTTTAGTTCTCATCGTGTTCAGTTTATTGCAATTAATAAAGATTTGCCTTCTTTTCCCCTTCAGGCTAACAGTACAAAACACAAAAAAAGGTGATAAGAATGTTCATATTTTATTATGAGGTGCATGTGGAGGTTGACTTTCTTGTGGAGACAACACTAAAAAAAATTCACAATGTGGAGACAACATTTTCTTATTGAGCATTCAATTTATCATGCTGGGTCCATGGCTTGTGCCACTATAGATTAATGACTGATGGTATATACTAAAACAGTAAACTATTCATAGCTGAATCTTGCATTTACGTGACGAGTTACAGTTACTAACCTCCAAGGCTCCTTGCTGCATCTTTCAGGCTACCAGCAAAGTACTGCCGAAGAACCGGCAAGCTCACAGTCTTCTCCGTCTTTGTGCGCCTTTTCCCTTTGCTGCCTTGTGCACTTGTCTGAGCACCAGCTGGAGATAGACCCTGTCCTACAGGTGATAGCATACCATGTATACTTAATTCAGCTAAATCTGATTCTTTTGAAGTCCCTGCTAGGCTTGTCCATGATGCCTCCTCTCTATGTTCTGTTGCTTGGTCTCCAAAAGACAACTCTTCAACTTTATTCTTCCCTTGAGGACCAAATGAGTTCAGCTCATTCACTTCCAGCATTTTCTCATCCCCCATCTCCTTATCTGTAACCACACGTAGAGTTCGGCAAGTACTGCGCATGGTGCCTGACAAGGAGTCCAGCACTGCCTTCTGCTCCTCGAGGGCTTCACAGTTGGTCGGCAGAAAGAACTCTAGCACAAAGTCCGCTGTCCCAGTCCGCGTGCACCTCAACCGGATTGCCACTGCTCCTTTTAAGTTGAAGATCTTAGCATGGTGGGACAATGGGTACTCCATTTTGGTTGAAGAACCAATGTCTGGTAAGAAGCATGGCTGGTTTGTGCTGAAGGCTTTCCCTGCAACCCCTTGGTCACGCAGAAGGTGGTGGTCAGAGCAGGACTCATGGAAGTTCTGCATCTGGGGATCATTGACGTAGCATGCTGCGTCAATGGTGGAGATGCAGTGCCGATAGTTCTCATCGGAGTGGCGGCTGCCCCTTTTCTCTTGTTGAGCGCATGTGACCCAGGTCTGAGCTAATGGGAGCTTGTGGGTGACGCAGGCTGCTCTTAGAACTTCTAGTATCTCTGGTAGAGCATCTTTGTAGGAAGCACTGTTGAACTGATTGATAATCAGAAAGAGCAACCATGAAGTCATGAGAAGATATCAGTACCATTATTTCATTTGGAGGTATTTATCTACAATTACTTTTTACTGTGAGATAGGGTAGACCCTAGGTAGACAAATTCTTTTACATATACCCTCTGCTTTCATGAAATTGCAAATTAGATCTTATATACTATAGACTCGGTTATTTAACCCCCTGGAGGCCTTAACATTGAAGATCAGATCAACTTTCTCCAAGATGGTGGTACTGGTACTTGTTCATCCGACTTGGCTCGATTCACCGAATCGGCAAGCCAATGAGCTATCTCAGGAGGCCGCCTCACATAGTGATTAACTTAACTAAAAAACAAAGAAAGAAATACTACCATTTTTCTTCCTCTCTTTCTCCTCTATCCTCTCTGTTGGGTCGCTTTATTTGGTTATCCAACACTGATTGGAATGCCATGTAAGCAGGCAACATGGTAAAACCACTTTCTGACCACTGCCAGTTTCCAAAGTTTGAGAGGTTAAATAACTGTTTTGTACTAGAGATCTAGAGTTTCATAAATAAGAGGGGTAAATGCTTTCACTGGTATGGTATGTCCGTATGTGGATATTAAAGGTTCAGTTCTAACGAAATCAAAACTCTAGTATCTTGAGTTTTTTCTTGCTGCCTACCTTTGTGGCGCGAGGAATGCTTGAAACTTCTGTGCTTCTCAGGTTAACTGCCTGCAAAGTGCATTCCCATTAAGAAACCTCAAATCTAGGGAAAAGAACATGATTATTTCCTACTGTAGGCATTTGTCATGTGTATTACAGATGACACCAAACGCTCTTTATACTTGTTTCAGACCAATGTTTGAAAAGTTTCAGGTTAAGTGAGGCATCAATACCTGGAGAGCACTGCATATGTTGTTGATCTCAGAGGTGAAGTTGAGCTTCTGCCTGGTCATGATCAGTTCCATGACACCCAAGCACGAGTAACTTCCCTTCTCGAACACCGGCAGCCCCATCGTCCCATGGACGTCCAAATACTGTGCATGGTTTACCCTGGGGTACTCATAGCTGGTGAAGTAGCGAACATCCGGTGACCACTCAGGTAGCTTGCCAATGAACACCCTCCCCGGTAGCCCAATCGGCGAGGACTCCGACGCAACATCTGCAGAGAACTGGTACCGCGTCGACACTTCCCTGAACTGTCTGAGCCTTTCTGAGGTCTCATCAAGAGTGAATGGCTGCCCGCTCGTTGATAGCACTAACTGCCCTTCACCGCTTTTGATAGGCACCCATAGCTGCACAAGCATGCCGACGTCTCTCTGCATCTCCTTTATGTAAGCCAGAGCTTGGTCGAGCCTTTGCCGGACGGTGGAAGAGCCTGACTGAATCCACAGGGCGTTGTTTGTACTTGCCGGCGTCGTGGTGGTGGTTGTGGCATCTGAGAGGAAGGTGGAGGGAGAAGCGAAAAAGTTGGGTGAGCGAGAAGTGTTGGGCGCCACTTCAAGCCAGGCGTTGTCGCCGGAGAGCAGCTGCTCCAGGAGGTCCAGGTCGCCTTCGGACGACAAGGCGCGCCCCATGGAGATGCCTGGCTGGGCGTCTCCCCCTTCCATACAGGTAAAGCTTCCTTCAGAACCTGATCACACAATTTGACACCATAACACTGCATCAGTTTTAGAGCCTGAAAGAAAGATAGAAAGGTGGATGGATAGCCTTGGAATTGAAAGCAGGAGCATGGATGCAAGTCACAATACTTGTCCTCTCCTGCTCGAAACCAAGAAGCGCATCTTGGGTGAACCAAGTATTGGAGGGTGAAGGGGGTCTAGGGAAGATCTTTGTGTCAGATGTGCTCGCGTTTGTGTTTGGATTGCAGGGTGAGGGTGGTAGGGGAGAACACATCATTTTCTGCAGAAAGGAAGCAAAGAAAGAGATTGGTAGAGAGTAGTAGCTGCTCACTGGTAATCGTATGGTGTCCCCCTTCTGCCTCTTCCCTTCCCTCCCCTCCCTCCCTCTTCCTCCTAGCTCTGCGCTGGCCTCCTCCGGCAAGTAGCAGCTCTAGAAAAGGCTCAGTGCTCCACCAGAGCACCCCCCACCATTCGTTCCAAAGGCGCCCCTGTCTGCTCTCCCCGCTCTCCGCCGCTGCTGCTGTGAGATGGAAAAGGAAAACTAGAAATTTGCTGTGCTTGTCCTGGCCTTGTTTGGCCCTGCCCTCGCTTTGCTTCTGCCTTTCATTGTCTGGCTTTGTCGTAAGAACAAAGCCTGTGGGGCCCACCACTGCGTTTTTTTATTCCCTATTTTCTTTATTTTGTTAGAATCTTTCCCTCTCACTGGGGGCCCCAGCACCACACAGGAATCCAACTATCCCCGCTGCCTTGTTAAAGTCAACTCTGTGGGTCATTATGTGGCCGGCTTGACAAGGATTACCAGCTCCTCCAATCACCCGTGTAAGTTGCGTTCATCACAAGATTTATAAACGATGGAAGTTGTGTTTATTGGGTTTTTATATCATCTAGATAAAGCTAAAGAAACAGCGCTTGGACGTGTTTTCCCTGATATGTCCTAATTTTAACAAAAATGTATACCAAGTTGTTTTCCTCTCTTTTGCAATACCAATATACCATGGAGGGTTATATGGTGAGGATAAACTAAGGAAGGCTTCTTTTCTCACAGAACTAATTGCGTCAAGCCGTCCAATATACCATGGGCGGTTATATGGCAAGGATAAACTAAGGAAGGCTCCTTTTCTCACGGAACTAATTGCGTCAAGCCGTCTTCCTCTTCTTGGCAATACCAATATACCATGGGCGGTTACACGGTGGGAATAAACTAAGGAAGGTTTTCTCGCTCACGGAACTAACTGCGTCCATTTCCAAAAATAAAGAACTAATTGTGTATTGCCTTATTTTTAAAGTAGTTGCTTATTGCCTTGGTGTTCTACATGTGTGTTCATGTGGTATTATCATAGTAAATTCTAGAGCTTCATTCTGTTCTACAGGATTGTAACAGTTGCTGATGTGGCCATTCCATTAAGGGGATTTGTTATGTGAACCAGTCCTTGTTGTTAGAGGCCACATGCAAGGCCACTAAGATGTAGGCCACAAGTCTTGCATCAGTGATGTCACAGCATAGAGGGGGATCAGGGAGGGTGCACTAATTAGAGATTCTGGTATATAGTTGTGTGGGGTCTATAAAATTTGTCATCACTGTGCAATGAACGGGAAACCACAGATTCCCGGGGGCTTATCTGGAAAGCTAGGCGTTTTAGTATCTTCCCAGTTCCCACTACCGTTGCGTACACACGCCACATGATTCCCTCTGGCAGCAAATTACATCACAAAAAGTAGTCTTCCGAAAAATTCTCTAAAGCCTTCAAAAAACTAAGTACAGGAAATATCCAGAGAGGCTAAAAGTGCCTGTGTACCTTCCCGTAAAAAAGTGCTTAAATAACAGCAGAAAAAAAATGCCATGAAAACCTTTTCGAGTCTGTAGGGGGGAAACTTCACAGATCCTAAATAGATAGATTTATGAGTTGTGGGCTGTCTGGCACCAAATTATTTTACTGTAGATGCTTTATGAGCTAAGCAGTTCCTTTTTCTAGAGATCGCAGATGCACTTGCATAGTTAAATATGGACTGTGCTTGCTCCCAGGACTGCATCTTGTAAAGCTACATATGTACGGCTAGTCACGTATCTATATGGGATTGGTTAGTGCTTTAGTTTAATCTTTCTTCTCTTGTTAGATCTTTACCTTCCTTGGTTTTCTATGGTTGTTTGCTTGGGAATATTAAAAGATAGGAAGTTGTTCAGAACAAGGATCAATTAGTGAGCCAAATAATGGCGGTTTAGGTGGACATACATGTGATCCCCAATACCAAAGTCCAATTGGGGGGGTTAATTATGCCAGAGCAATAGATTTTTCTTCCCAAGGCTGTTCCCTTTTGGGAGGGCTTTAAAGATTGTCAGAATGTTAATTTGCTACAACTTACTATGTAAGTACTGCTAACTGCAATTTGCTTGATTCCTCCCGCGAGAACGTGTTTCTGCGCCCTGATCAGGGAGGAGGGCATTAGAATACTGCCTTGATTCATTATTCCATGACATGTCTAGGAATCTTTGATGCCTCTTGGCAATGCAACAAAGGCAACAAGTACAACTGGCGCTATCTGAATTTTTTTTTTTGAAACTTTCTCCTCTCTCTTTACATTTGGAGCGTGCTGTGTGCTGTTTCAAAAGGGGGAAAACTATGTGAACTGTGATTAGCTCACTTTGTTGCTATTTTGATTTAATCGTAACCTCATTTATAATTGTGGGGAGCACGGAAGCACACCCATTTGCAATATTTATTCTCATGAGCTAATCTGTTCTCTACTGCCCACATGTGCTTGTTTATGCCAGCATCAGTTTCCTGCTGCATGGAGAGGTGTACATTGCTCTTGGTCTTGGATCAACATAGAGAGGAGAAGACACTAGTTGGAGGTGACACTAGTTGATAAAGCACAATGCACCGCAAATGCTCATCTGTGAGTTGAGATACCTGTTGCCCTGACATCACTAAAAACGAAAACAAATGCAGTGCCCACTTTTTCTCTTGCTTTCCCGTTTTATATATTGGTTCTGTCACTAGCCTAGAGCCCACTGCCAAATAGATCTAATTGCTACTTGTCTCATATTTGACCAAAAGCCCTGTTGTTGTTTAGTGGCATGCCAACACCATCAGCTCCACCAGCTATGGAGAAGGCCTTCTTAATTCCCGCCAATCAGATGCCGGTTTGGCTGTTAAAATTCTCCGGTAGGCGGGCCCCGAGCCAGTGGGCACCTAATGCGTGTGGGACCCGCGACGCGTCACCACCAACACAGATCCAATCTCGGCATCAGAACCTGTAAAACTAGTATTGGTGCCATCGTCGCTTAGCGGTTGATTAGCTTCCTTTCCGTGAATGGTTTGCGCTCTGCCTCGTTTGCGTTTCCTCTTGTGTGATCTTTTCGTAGGCTGCATCACTTGTTGGAATTTATAGTGTTTTGCTGAAGCTGTTCAATAACGTTGTACAGCAGGAAACTCTTGCTCGGAACCGGTTTTCAATGACAAGACTTTGCTCACCAATGGCGATGGCGGGCCACCGAGAAGATCAAAGCGTGTGTGATTTCTTCAGAGCCTGTCACTTGTTAATGTTTAGTGTTTTCTCTTAAGAGTTCTTCGTGAAAAAAAGCTGGTTGGATCACATTATCAATTGAGAGATGCACCCAATAACGGATACTTGGGAATCTGACAACTAAGCCTGAAGATGTGTATGAACTGCATCGAACTCTGGGGATTTGGATATTCCAGGTCAAGGGAGGGGATTCATACATGGGTTTAATTTTAGCTTCGCTCCATGTACCGCGACAAGTACCCCCATGGAGCTCGCTGCTGAAAGTTTCTTCCTTGACGACTTTGCCGCGCCTATGGTATGCTTGGAAGCTCCTTCGTCTGCGACTTTGCTGCGCCAATGGTATGCTCGGAAGCTTAGTTTGATCTCCTTGATGGCGTCGATGTCGTGAAGTCTTAGAATGGTGTATGTAATTTGAAAATATCTGATATTCTGATGGCCGTGCTCAATTCAGGCGGCCGAGGTTCAGTATGCTAGCGACGTTACAGAAATGAGAACAAAGTAAAGAGGTAAAAACCTCCATCCATAAATGGCTCTGTTTACGTTGAGTGACAAGGCATCATGTAAAACTTCAATTTCTCCATATCATTGAGAATATGTTTGTCTACAAGAACTAGTAGTGAGAAGATAGAGAGAATCAGAGAAGATCAAAAAATATATCATTGCTACTGTGCATAAACATAAGATCAAATATGATGTGCTGGTTGGGAGGGAGCATGCCTGTCCCGATCCGTATTTAAGCGATAAACTTGTTATTAATAGTCGTGGTGTCGTCATGGTTAGGGTGTATTGTATATATAAGCATCAATAATGAAGCATCTTAGTCAAATTAGCACTTCTTTTATTTGTTGCTGACGGAGTTCCTACCTTGATGGCTTGATCCCCACCCGTGCAATTAAACAAGATGCAACACACGAATAATACTGGCACAGCCTACGTCAGTGCAAACCGTTGAATATGCTGGTCAGAGATTAGGGAAGTCTGTGAACCACATGCCCCATGTTCACAGCAGTTATCTACCTATAGGGTTCATGGTTACATTAGATCCATCAAAGTTCAGGCAAGGTGCACGGCTATTATGCGCTTTCGGCACCATGAGAGGGTTCTCTGTTCAGCTAGCATTAAGTCTTGGACATACGCATGAAAAGCTTATGCTCACACAGGCAAAAACACGCTGACCATGTTGCAGCGTTCGGGTCGCAAGAGTTTGTCATGAGAAAGCTTCAGAACACTCGTTATGCGGTGACATATCTGATTTTCCGCTCTTCTCAGCGGCGGGCTGGGAATGGCTGGAACGGCAGACGCATACCAAAAGTTGGCTGAGTTGGTAGTGATGGATGTTCGGCAGGTGGAAGCTTGCCGAGCACATTCAGAGATTTCATCTTCTGCAGCTCCTTCCCTGAAGCAAATAAGGGTGTAAGTGCAGTCAAACACTCAAGCTATTGTAAACAGATTTATGATGAATCAATGTGCGGAAATACAAATACCAATAAGCATTGTTAAAATGCAAGATCAAAGCTGCAAAAATCAGATTGAGTACCTTCTTCAATTAAGAGATTGACTGCTCGTTTCTCCAGCTCAATGGCATGCTTGCTCCGGCCAACAGATGACAAAGACTGGAGCACTACAATTCAGACAAAGCACACGTGTTTTAGATAGCAGTTGTGGTAAATTTGTTGTCAACAAAGAATAATGAACTTACTGCGGATGTATTCTTCCTGTCCTGATTGCTCATTATTTCTCAGGAATGCCTGCAGCCGAAGAAACCTTGCTTTCCAATCTTGATCCCCTGATCTTTGCGAATCAGTTGGATTACGTGTCGTAGCAGTAGCCACAGCATCACGAGGTGCTGCACTAGTAGCCACAGCATTACAAGGCGATGTATTGACAGCCGTATAGTTCTGAGGCATGGCAGTAGACACAACACTGCAGTGCGGCGGACTAGCAGTCACAACAACACTTGGATGGACAGTAGCCTTCCCTGGAGATTGTTTCGCAAGAGAAAGGTGAGCTGGCAAAGTTGGAGGGTGCAATGAAGGGGCAGTAGCAGCGACCACTCCTGGAGACTGTTTCGCGAGAGAAAGGTGAGCCGGCAAACTTGCAGGGTGCAAAGCAGGGGCAGTAGCAGCAGCTGCAGCAGCAGGAGGCGCAGAAACAGGAGCTGATGGAGTATGAGACGCATTGGTGGTAGCAGCAGCTGCAGCAGGAGACGCGGAAACAGGAGCTGATGGAGTATGAGACGCATTGGTGGTAGCAGCAGCTGCAGCAGGAGACACGGAAACAGGAGCTGATTGGGCATGAGTCGCACTGTTCTGAAGCTTCAAACTTTGCTCCTGCGGTCCACCAGTAGCAGGTTTCTTTGAGCTCACAGAATTGGCACTCTCTGCACCAGCAGAAGCGCCTCCTTTGCTTTGGTCTGTCTCAAGCTTCCTGCGCACATACACGAGATGGCCATTTGCCCCGGGATTTCCTGGCGCGTGCTGGTTGGTGGTTAGGCTCAGGGGGGCGTTAGGTTGCGGCCTCTTGATGCCAACGGTCCCAGCAACTTTGTCTTTAGGAAATGTAGAAGCTCTGGCTTGCTGATTAACATCATTCTTAGATTGCTTAGGTGACTCCCTCAGTGCTGCCTTTTTCTCTGATATCGAGTGTGGGTTGTCACCAGCAGGCATGGTGCCTCTGAAGAACTGCAGCCAATCAACCTGGATATCTGGATTCAAAAATCTCCACATCAGTGATGAAATTTGCAAAGTAGGTACTACGAATATCAGCAGCGAACAAGTTACTCAATCAACAAGTACCAACTTGGTAGGTCCATCAGCACCACTGAAATGCCAAAATTTGGCCTACACTTGTCATGCAGTTTCCAGTCACACTCTAGTACTCATTGTACGATTACAGTCCTTTACTTATGCTGTTATCCAGAAAATGCTAGAGTACAGAGCTCGGACGGAAAATCATCGAACATTACAATACAACAAAAAGTTCAGCTTCTCTCTACTACCTACCTGGGATTAGTTATTTCAGATTGTGCCCATCAACTGGCGAAACGATATGGTTTATGCAGATTTAGCTCAATTCATATGTCTCTCTAAAAGAAAGAACTATTCGTCCATACATATATACTGAAAAAAAGACTCATTTTCTCTATGAAAACAAACAGGCCACGGCTAAGCTAACTACTTCCCATAATGTAAGACCATTTTGCAAGCTACGGAGGGAGTACAAGATGTGTTGTCCACTCCGCAATCAAGTCGATTCTATACATTTGTTATCTGTCAGGATTAAGGGCACCAGAATGTAATTAAGCAAATGCAATCAGCTCATGTAAGAGCATCCAATCCAATCCACCACTATCCAGCTTTACATGCCCTCCCTGACCCGAAGATGAAGAGCATTGGGGGCAGGCTAACCCCATGAACGGCATTCGACCAAGAACCACACCGCCGGTATGATAACAAACAGGGCATGACTAGGTGTCTAGGTTAATTACAGGATGTGGTATCCACTCTGCAGTCAGGTCAATTCTAGGCATTATCAAACAGGATTCTACACTGATAGTACCAGAATGTGGCAAAATGCAACCAACTCGTGTAAGAGCGAGCACCCAACCCAATCCAATCAAATCCACTATCTGTGTAGGAAAATGCCGATGCTATATTTGTCCCGGATATGAAGGAAATCATCCCGGGGAGAGACTAAGAAGAACCACCGGCCGGCGGCGTTCCAGCATGAACCACGCCGCCGCCCGCCGGCCGGCGACGAGCGCATCGGGGGATTGCGGAGGGGAGGGGAAGAGATGGGATTGGGGTAGTCGGTCGCGTGACTCACCTGGCGGCCGGCGCACCGGCGTCGGGGAGAGGCCGGCGGGTCCGGGGAGAAGCTAGCTAGGGTTTATCGGCGGGTGGGGGACGGGGGAGAGTAGCTAGCGCTTGCTGGAGAGAGTGAAGACTGGAGCTGTGGGGGAAGGGAGCGGAGGTATCGCTAGTGGGAGTGTGGCACGCCGGATGTGCGGCCAGCATGGGCCTCCTGGACCTGCAAACAAGCCCGTTTGTGGCAAACACACACGGTTACGGTTTCATTGCAGAGAAACGAATTGAATCGCTAGTTCAAACTTATAAGAAAGACCCCTAAATAAACTTATAAGAAAAAAAAGGAAAATCACTGGTCAAGAGGTACCTTCCACCGGGTCTTTTTTTTTTTAAAGAATTTTTTCATTCAATCAGTACAAAGAAGTTGACCCTTACAAGCACACTGAAACGCAAACACAAAGGACCATGAACACCTAAAGTACCCTAAGACAACCATAACACAGGAAGATCTCCGGAGCCTTGTGTCATCATCCCTGAATCTTGAGAGAAGACCCCTGCAGCAGAAGGATCTGCAACCAGTCGCAAGTAGGTCATCATCTTCGACCACGGTACAATTGCCGCCATGCTGCTTCCTCTTTTCTTGACACCAGCGCTGACAGGGCATGGGCATCAATCCAACACACCTGCAACAGTCGTCGCCATCTTTGGCTTTGAGTACCGCGAAAAGTGTCCCTTCCGGAGGGAAGAGAACTCGAGTCATCCGACCGATCCAGCACCGCGGCCGGGCCATCCGCCCGGACAAAGCAGGATCTCCCACCAGCATCAGCACAGAGGAAGGAGAAGAACAGCAGCAGCAAATCATACCAACAAGGAAGAAGAAGGGTCTCCGTCTCCCTGAATCCATCGCCCATCTAAGGACCCAGACGGCCAGTGCCGATGGACCTCCAGCCACCAAAGCCCACGACCTCGACGAGACCCGGGGATCCCCAACTCCGCTGGCTCCTAGACAAAGGCAAAAGCCTCGCCTGACCGCGAACGGAGCCCGGAGAAACTTATTCCGACGCGACACCACCGCAACGGCCTCGGCAGCGTCTTCCTCAACCCTAACCCTACTACACACCCACCTAGCGAACAGACCCGAGGTTCCCCCTCCCTCCCGCCGCCGGAGCGGCCGATGGAGAGAGAGGGAACCGGAGGCGTCACCGGCGGCGCGCAAGGGCCTCGTCGCCTCCTGGTCGCCTCGTGCGATCCGATCCTACTTTTCCGGTGTTCGGTTCGCTGGGTTTTCCTTGTACGGCCTTGATACCTTCCATCGGGTCTTGGGTGCGCTCCGTGTTCAACATGTGGTGGAAGGAGAGATAACCGCATGTATTTCCTTCTTTTCATTTTCCCCTTTGGGTGGTTGGATGTGCTGGGCCATGAGGAGTGCGCCTGCATTGCCCATGTGTGCTTCGTGCGGGAGCACATCTTTCATTTCTTTTCTTTTTTCTCTTTCTCGTTTCGATGTGCTCCACCCGCACGGAGCACACATGTGCTGCCAGCTAGAGCGTGCTTACTTTCTTTGTTATGGTTGTGCTCTACCGCAGGGAGCACGCATGTGTTGCTGATGTAAGCACACCTCTTTTTTTTCCTTTTCTATGGTTTAGTTCTGCTCCATTGCAGGGAGTACACTTGTGCTGCCTGTGGGAGCACATGTGTATTTCATGCGGAGATGGCTCCCTTATCTTCTTTTCTGGTTTGCTTGTGCTCCACCTGTGGGGAGCACACATGCACTATCTGTGAGAGCGTGGCATGTGTGCTTCGGGTGTGAGCACATATGTGTTGCACATAGGAACATAAGGAGCACAGGTGCGCTATGTGAGGGGGCACACATGTGTTGTCCACGAGAGCATGCTGAGCAATACACGAGAAAAAATATTTTAAAAAAAACTTGTAAACCCAAGAAACCAAAATTAAAAAAGGAAAATGAAGAAGAAGAAAAACTTGAAAGAAATCACGTCACTTTCTTCATTCCCACGCGACCTCTTGCTTTCTCAATGGATGCAGCCAAAGCAAGACAAAGGCGATGTCGAAGGGCTTTCCACACTCCTTGCAAGTGACCTATGGGAAGGTCATCACTCCTTCATGGAGCAATAGTGACATAATTTTATTGCAAGTGACCTATATTTGGTATGCAAGGTTAATAGTGTAGCCAATGTAAGGGCATATTTCTTCCTAAGTGGTTTTGATGATTGATGACAATGCATTTGCGGACTAATCGTGTGCATTGAGCATTTCAGATATCTCATGTCTAGGCACTAGACGATTCGATGCCCCTCGGAGCCTATCGAAGACGGCGGTTCTCTACGTTTCTTTTCGGTGGATTTGAGTCGTAGGAAAGCCGTACTATTAAGAGGGGGTCCGCTTTGGAAAGGTATGGGTGGAATCAACACGTACACAGCCCCATATGCACCCACAGCCTCCTTTCCCTTCTCTGGAGATTTTCCATGTTTTCTGTGGTGTTTTCAGCATCTTGCTAGCAGTAGTACCGCTAGTGCCCACGGTAGTACCGTTGGGTACTTTCGTAGCACTACCGCTTAGGGTTTCCCCGAGCGTGCAACATTCGGTTGTCGGTCTGTAATTCACGGTAGTAGGGCAGTAGTGGCGCGGTAGTACCACTCCGGTGGTATTACAGCCCGTACTACCATCTCCACTACCGCTTGTGGGGTTTTCCTCGGTGCAAGGTTATGTTCCCACTTTGCTTCTAGCGGTAGTAGAGCGGCACTAGGACGGTAGTACTGCTCCGCACGGTACTGCCGCCCCTGGCACCTTCTACTACCGCTGCCACTGGCACTACCGTAGATACACTGTGTATTTTTAGGCTTGTGCGGAGTAGTACCGCTCCTAGGAGCGGTAGTACCGCTTAGCTGCGGGCCTGGGCAGAAAACGGTTGGATTTTGGTTCCCCTATATAAGGAGGGGGGGTCTTCTTCTTCCTAGGGTTGACCTCTTCCCCCAAGCTCCATTGCCTTTCAAAATCTCATTCTTGCCCGATCTCTCTCCCTAGCCAATCAAACTTGTTGATTTTCTAGGGATTGGTTGAGAAGGCCCCGATCTACATTCCACCAAGGGAAATTTGATTCCCTCCACTAATCCCTTGCGGATCTTATTACTCTTGGGTGTTTGAGCACCCTAGACGGTTGAGGTCACCTCGGAGCCATATTCCATTGTGGTGAAGCTCTGTGGTTTCGTTGGGAGCCTCCAATTCGGTTGTGGAGAGAGTCCCAACCTTGTTTGCAAAGGTTCGGTCGCCGCCCTTCAAGGGCACCAATAGTGGAATCACGGCATCTCGCATTGTGTGAGGGCGTGAGGAGAATACGGTGGCCCTAGTAGATTCTTGGGGAGCATTGTGCCTCCACACCGCTCCAACGGAGATGTACTTCCACTCAAAGGGAAGGTACTTCGGTAACACATCCTCGTCTCCACCGGCTCCACTCTTGGTTATCTCTTACCTTTACTTGTGCAAGCTTTTATTGTGTTGTATCCCTTGCTTGCTTGTGTGCTTATTGTTGTTGCATCATATAGGTTGCTCACCTAGTTGCACATCTAGACAACCTATTTTGATGCTAAATTTAATTTGGTCAAGAAAAGATAAAAATTGTTAGTTGCCTATTCACCCCCCTCTAGTCAACCATATCGATCCTTTCAATTGTAACAGAGCATCGTCTCTTTATTAAGGACTTTGCTGTCCGAAGAGTATGGTTGACACCACGGACGAGGTGGAGGAGCACCCCGGTGCGAGTCCCACCTTGTCCGCGGCCGATGGGGGTTCCGCGGTTTCTCGTGATGAATTCAATGCGGCTTTGGACACATTGAAAACCTCCTTGACGGCCGAGGTTAAAGGCATGTTCAAGGAATATCTTGAAGGCATTAATCTTTCCACCGCACCGTTGGAAGTGGTCGATCCCACTAACAAGGTGACGGATGCTAACTCCAACAAGGGGGAAACTACTAGTGATCAAGTACCTTTGACTAGTGGTAGAAGTGGGAATGGCATCTTTGCCCATGTTGAACCTCCACTTACTTATGGAGGACCGGTTCCCTCCACGCATATGAATCATGTTGGTCCTCCTCCTAAGCTTGTGAAAAATGAGGATTTTGCCTCTTGGGTGTATCGCTTTAAACATCATTTAAATCATAGTTCTACTAATCTTTGGAGAATTATTGAGCAAGGTTTCTACCCGCACGACCCAAGCAACTTCATTCCTAGAGAAGCCGTGGACCATCAATTCAACGAGTCCGCTCTCTTCATTCTCCAAGAAGCAATTCCTCCCGAAGATATTGCACACCTCCGACCTTTCACCGTGGCCAAGGAAGCATGGCAACATGTTGTTTCCATTTACGAGGGAAGCACAAGCATTCAACGCTCTAACTTTGAAGTGGTGCAAAATGAAGCCTATGAGTTTGTGATGAATGAAGATGAAGAACCTCGTGAGCTTCACCGGGGATTGACCACTCTCGCGGTCTCACTCCGAGATCACGGGAGCAAGGATACATATGACAATTGGATCAAGCGCAAGTTTCTCAAGGCCATGATGCCCTACCATAAGGCCATGTCATCCGTCATCTGTCAAAGGCCGGACTTTCACGCCTTGTCCTCAAGTGAAGTGTTGGATGAGTTTGTTGCTATGAGGATCTTGGACAAGACCGCCGACAATGCAGTGTTGCGATCTCAACGATCAAAGAAGCCCAACCTTGCTTTGAAGGCCAAGGCTAGTGTGGAAGAAGAGGGTGAAGAGGAAGAAGAGGAGTGTTGCCCCGAAGATACCAAATATGCTTATCATGAGCACATGGCTCTCGCTTCACGGCAATTTTGGAGCAAGAAGAACTCAAGGCCCAACTTCAACAAGAACAACTCAAGTGGCGCCAAGGTCAAGCAACGTGTGAGGACATGCTATAATTGTGGCAACGTGAGCCACTTTGTTGCGGAGTGCCCGTACGAGAAGAGGGAAGACAATGGTGACAAGCTTATCCGAAAAGACAAGGCCAAGTCCTTCCCCAGCAAGAACAACTTCACCAAGAAGACTCCTCCCAAGGGGTTGGTGGCACAAGAAGAGTATAATGAGGATGATGATGATGATGAAGACGGTGAGACGGTTGCCGTGGCCTCCGTTGCCATTGCAACAACTCCACGGGTGTCCCTCTTTGACTCACCAAACGAGAACATCACCGCCAAGTGACTCATGGACAAAGCCACCAACAAGGTAACCCCCAACATCAAAACTACCATCATTACTAATCCTTCCTTGACGGATTGCATTGATGAAAGTGAGGGGACGAAGGAGGAAGAAAATGAATTTGAGTCTTTTATGAGTAAGCTGAAGGGTAAATCCAAGAAGCACTTTGTTGCTCTTTTGGAACAACTTGGTGAAGCCAATGACATGATCGAGGCTCACGACGAAACCATCTCTAAGATGGAAGGGCATAGTCGTGACTATGCTGATGAGATATCAGACCTCTCTAATGCGCTTGAGGAAGAGCATGGTCATCGTTTGGCTCTTGAGGAGTCACACAATGATGATCATGCTAAGTTAAAGAAAGATCTTGATCATGCTCTTGTTGTATCTCGTGTGCTCACATCCGAGAAGGCCAAACTTGGGGTTGACCATGCTAGACTCAAGGAGTAGTTTGATATACTTGACAAGGCTCACAAGGCCTTGAAAAGTGCTCATGCTAGCCTCAAAGAGTCTCATGATCAACTCCAAGTGAAGCTAACCAAGGAGAAAGCCACATTTCCTCATATGGTTTTAATTGATAATGCAAATGCTACTAACCCGTGTTGTGAGCATGTGCATCTTGTGGAGGAGAATGCCAAGTTGAAGGAGCAACTTGAGAAAGGCCTTGTGTCTTGCATACAAGGTGAGAAGAACCTCAACGACCTTTTGAGCAATCAAAAGGAAGTTGTGGGCAAGGAGAGGATTGGGTTTACACCCAAGTCCAAGAATAAGAAGAAGAATGACAAGGCCAAACGACCTCCTCCTCTCAAGCAAACTTTTGTGAAGGAGGGAGAGGGTGCTTCTAAGGAGAAGAAGAACAATGGGAAGGGTGGTGGTGTCAAGAAGGGCAATGCCACCCCTTCCAACAAAGCCGGCGACTTTAACCCTTCTTTATGTGTTATGCCGTGCTAGTGATGGGCATGTTTATGCCAAATTTGTTGGTTCTTCTTACGAGTACATTGAATAGTCTATTTGGGTTCCTAAGACCCTTGTTGCTAACATCAAAGGACCCTTTACAAGATGGGTACCTAAAACCAAGCATTGATCTCTTGTAGGTGTTTGCTTCCAGTGGGAGATCATGGTTGCTCGATAGTGGAGCCACAAATCATATGACCGGAAGCAAGGACTTGGTGGTGGACGTGCACAAAGTTTCATCTATGCCCACCAATGTCGAATGGGGTGATGCTTCATCTTCTAAGGTATTGGGTCTTGGCAAGGTTGTCATTTCTCATGATCTCACGATCGAGAAAGTCATGCTTGTTGAGTCCCTTGCATACAATTTACTTTCCGTTCGTCAACTTGCACTCATGGGCTTTGCCACCTTCTTTGATATTGATACCGTGGCCCTCTTGTGGAGCAAGACTCTTAAAGTAGCCTTTGTTGGGCATGTCAAAAACGGTCTTTATGTGATTAACTTTTCAGAGCGACCCACTAAGACCGCGATATGCCTAATGGCTAAAGTTGACGTGGAATGGCTTTGGCATCGCCATTTAGCCCACGTCAATATGAGATCTTTGCAAAGTCTTCTCAAGGGGGACCATGTCCATGGACTAACAAATGTTAGTTTTGCCAAAGATTGTGCTTGCAGTGCTTGTATCGAAGGAAAGCTACATGAGAAGGCTCACCCTCCCTCGACTATCATCTACTCGAAGAGGCCCTTGGAGCTCCTTCACATGGATCTCTTTGGGCCTCCATCCTTTGATAGTCTCGGGGGTAGAAAGTATTGCTTGGTGATTGTGGATGATTATTCAAGATACACATGGGTATATTTCTTCAATAGGAAGAGTGAGACCCAACAACCGTCATCGACTTTGCAAATGAAGCTCAACGTCAACACAATGCAAAGATCTTGACGATAAGAAGTGACAACGGCACCGAGTTCAAGAACTACACCTTGGATGAGTTTCTTAGTGATGAGGGGATCAAGCATCAATAGTCCGCACCTTACACCCCTCAACAAAATGGTGTAGCGGAGAGAAAGAACTGGACTTTGATGGATGCGGCAAGAACCATGATGGCGGAGTTCAAGTCTCCATACAACTTTTGTGCCGAAGCCATCAACACCGCTTGTCACACATCCAATCGGCTCTATCTCCGCAAAGGCTTGAACAAGACTCCATATGAGATACTCACCGGCAACAAGCCCAACCTCAAGTACTTCTGGGTGTTCGGTTGTAAGTGTTTCATTCTCAAGAAAGGTGTTCGTTTTTCTAAATTTGAGGCTAGAGCTCATGAGGGCATATTTGTTGGTTATGCTACAAACTCTCATGCTTACCATGTCCTCAACAAGTCCACCAGACTCATTGAGGAGATGTGTAACATGGAGTTTGATGAGAATAATGGCTCCCAAGTGGAGCAAAGTGGTACTTGTGATGTAGGTGATGAAATTCCTCCCCAAGCCATAAGAAGAATGGGTGTTGGCTATATCCTACCCATTGAGGAACCCCTTGTGGCCGAAGGAGAAGGACAATGTTCCACTCAAGTGGAACCATCACCAACCCAAGACCCACACGCTTCCGAAGAACAAAGTGAAGGCCCTCAACCAAATGAACAAGACCAAGGGCAAGATCAACCTCAAGATGGTGGTGAACCACCAAGTGATGGCCAAGTTCAATTTCTTACCACCGAGCAAGTTCAAGATCAAGAGCAAGCTCAAGATCAAGATCAAGCTCAAGACGATGATCAAGTTACCGCTCCTCAACTCTCTCTTGAGGAGGAATTGGAGCGTCGTGCTGCCAAGATTGCATCCAAGCTCACTACCAAATATCATATCATGAAGAATGTGCTTGGAAGCTTAAGAAAGGGGGTAAGCACTCATAGACAATTAGCAAACTATTATGAACATCACGCGTTTGTTTCTTGTGTTGAACCCCAAAAGGTCTATGAGGCGCTCGAGGATCCGGATTGGCTTAATGCCATGCATGAAGAACTCAACAACTTCGAGCGCAACAAGGTGTGGAGATTGGTGCCCAGGCCAAAGGAGAACCATAATGTTATTTGAATCAAATGGATATTCAAGAACAAGCAAGATGCTCACGGGATTATCATTCGTAACAAGGCTCATTTTGTGGCACAAGGCTACTCCCAAGTCGAGGGTATCGACTACGGTGAAACCTTTGCACTCGTTGCTCGCCTTAAATCTATTTGCTTGTTGATTGCTTATGCTTCTCATCATAACTTCAAGTTGCAACAAATGGATGTGAAGAGTACTTTTCTTAATGGTCCTATTAATGATTTGGTGTATGTCAAACAACCCCCGGGGTTTGAGGATCCCGAGTTCCCCAATCATGTGTACCAACTCGATAAGGCACTCTATGGCCTTAAACAAGCCCCACGTGTGTGGTATAAGCAGCTTACCGAGTTGTTACAAGATCGTGGGTTTGAAATTGGGAAAATAGACCCCACTCTTTTTACTAAGAAGGTCAAAGGGGAGTTGTTTGTATGCCAACTATATGTTGATGATATTATCTTTGTTCTCCTAACAAAGCTTTCAATGAGGAGTCACTGGTACACGTCGGTGCTATACAACCGGTTTTTAACCCCTTTCCGCGACGGCATTCGGAACCATCACCTAGTGAGTGTGGGCGATAGGGGGGGGGGGTACTTCCCACACGACCCAGAAACCGTCGGGGATATGCCCTCCTGGCACAGACGCTCGGCAAAATGAGGTCGTGTGCGACCGGCGAGCACTCAAATACAGAAATACGTACAGTAGTGCTAAAAAAATACAATTATACAGGCAAAATCATTTCCGGTCGTAAGTACATCCCACACAGTCAGTCACCGCTAAACGTTTTTGTTCGTATATACATCCCACACAGTCACTCCAAGGAAAACGTTTGCGCAAGGTGGCGTAACGCAAACAATTTTCAAGAGAATGTCGTGTGTGATTGTTCATTGATCCAACACGATTTATTCCTAGAAACTGTGTGCGTTGCCTGAGGTCATCACCCACGGTGTTTTCTCAATAACCGTTTGCAATAGGAAAACCCAATTAGTAAGCAAATTGGCCCATTAGCGGGCTAATTGCCCTATTATTAATAATTTACTAATCTAATTGACATTCATATTAAGCACATAATATATTCCATTTCCATATTAAGGAAGCAGGATTTCAGAATTGAAATACATCGGAGTACAACATGATATAGCTTCAGCACTCAGCTACCCCATTACACGACTGCACCAGCAGCAAGTTTCACATGCAACATCTAGAACCTTTCAAAATTAGCATCATAGACGGTACATAGAGAGATGCATCTCATCTGGAAAACTGCTGAAGCGGAAGGCAAATATTGAGCCTTCATTCATGTTGAAGGTCTTTGCAACTTTAGGCCAGTGCCTGTGGATGATTGACCGTCCATCCTTCGACCTCTTCAGGAACACTTCAATATTGAACCGTGGGTGTTGTATGAAAACTTTCCTCGCCTCCTGACCACAGAGGTGGTTTGAGAGGCAATCATCAGTGAACCCTGAAAACAAGGATGTGCATAAATATCTTCTCTATATTGGAAATGGGGCAAAGGAATAAAAAAAGGCAAGGTATAATAGTTAGTACCATCCTGTAAACCTTAGTGCTTCCCATTGTTTCCCTGCAACCCATATAAGGTAGTTAGTCATCAGGTTAAGTAAGTGTTCGCATGCTATCAGTAAAATATGTTGATGATAAATAAGCACATTGCAGATTCATCAAATTAATTCAAGCCACATGGAAAACCCATTTATCCAAACCAAGCATGATTAAGAACTAGGAAATATAACACTTGTATATGTTTCTCATGTATTAAGTGCAGCCAAATTCGATTTATTCCTCACATGGTATACAATAACAGAATGCAGCCACAACAATTGAACATCGCATTGCAGAATTGAACAAAGCAGTTAACTAAACACCACAACAAATGAACCAAACGTTAACTGAGCACCACATTGCACAATATAACATACTCCTAATAGAAGATCAGACAGCTAACCAAACCAAGCATGCTTAACAACTTGGAAATATCGCAATTGTATTTGTTTCTCATGTATTTAGTACAACCAAATTTGATTTATTTCTCACATGGTATACAATAACAGAATGCAGCCACAACAATTGAACATCGCATTGCAGAATTGAACCAAGCAGTTAACTAAACACCACAACAAGTGAATCAAACGTTAACTGAGCACCACATTGCACAATATAACATACTCCTAATAGAAGATTAGAAAGTTAACCAAACCAAGCATGCTTAACAACTTGGAAATATAGCAATTGTATTTGTTTATCATGTATTCAGTACAGCCAAATTTGATTTATTTCTCACATGGTATACAATAACAGAATGCAGCCACAACAATTGAACATCGCATTGCAGAATTGAACCAAGCAGTTAACTAAACACCACAACAAATGAACCAAACGTTAACTGAGCACTACATTGCACAATATAACATACTCGTAATAGAAGATCAGACAGTTAACCAAACCAAGCATGCTTAACGACTTGGAAATATTGCACCCTGAAGAATTGAACATCACATTTGCAGAATTCAACCAAGCAGTTAACTGAACACCACATTGCACGACATATAGAACATATACACTATAGTAGAGGATTGCATGGTAAAAGTAGATAACACAATCCACTAGAATTTGTTAAGGAAAGGCAGTAGCTAGCAAACTGAACATGGGTCCTTATAGTGAGCTAATAAGACAAGCTACTCCTCATTGTCGGAGATATCGATGACGATTGGCTCCTTGGACATGGAAGAGGGCGAGGCCTCCGCATCGTGGGTGCCCTCGTTGTAGTGGTGAGGTTCCTGAGCCGCTCCGGGCACCAACCTGCTGGCTCTCGAGATGAGGTAAGCACGTGCACGCTGAGAAAACACCTCGTAGTCTTCGTCGAAGGCACCGACGGTGGCCTCGAGAAAATGCCACAAACTGTCATTTAAAGCAGCCAACCGCGTCGCGGCATCGGCGCGCGAGGCATCAACAGTGGCCTCGACGGCGAGGTGCTCCTCCAAGATCTGGGGGTCGACACGAATGGCAGCCATCGCGACCTCATCCGCGCGTGCGGTCGCGATTTGCTTCTCTGCTGCCAAATGCTCCTTGAGATCCTAGCTATACTGCGTGCACCACGGCTTAGGCCGGCGCTTATTTGGTGGAGGGGTCGGTGATTTGGGTGGAAGGTGTCGCGCTCGCGCCGGCGGTCGGGGCATGTGGGATGTGGAAGGAGGAGGAGGATGGGGGTCGGCTGTGGATTACCTGATGGATAGGCGAGGCCAAGCAGCGTGAAGGAGGGTCGCTGGCGAGGAGGTGGCGCTGCAAGGAAGGAGTGAAGGTTTCAACTTGGAAAGGAAGGCGGAAACAGGGGAAATGTGGCTTTTGGTAAGGGGGAGGGGGCAGGGAGGTAGATATTTCCGTGGAAGCCGAAAATTTGGAATCGCTTCAGCGAAAAAACTGGCGCGCAAAGTGTCATCAGACACGGTCCTTATTCAGAGCGGGCTGTGGACTGTGTCGTCGCACCTTCTCGCGTAAGCCGTATGTGTACTATACTCTGACGGTGCTCCAAGATATTTTGTGCTGCATCTCACACGGTTGGTTATAAAAAATTGTGTGGGATCTACTTGATTTTTCGTCTTGATTTGAATTACATAATGGGGTCACAGCGGCCATGGACGGTGTTTGAATTTCTAGACCTTTTATCTACAGTGAACATGCAACTATATGTGTGTCATAAAAGAATTGGAATTATTCGGGGTTCGTTTGGACATTTTTATGCATTAAGTGAATTTTCAATGCATTTATGTGCATAATTCAAATTAGAACTACATGCACATGCTCCAGTGCATATAAATTGGTTGAAAAATCAAATCTTTGTCCTTGGGTGCATGCTTAGGTCCCATGCAAGAAATGGGAATGAATGTCAAACACCCTGCCACCGTCACTCGGCCGCAAACATTGAGATACCTGGTTTTTAAATTCTAGTAAATCCAAAACTTGTCTGAAATTCATGAAACTTGGCATGCTCTCATGGAGCAGCATCAACATGCCGTGGTAAATTTTTTGTCCCATTTGGGGCAGGTTTGGGTATAAGCTTCTCACAAATCAGAGCTTCTCACAACAAGCATGATGGTTTCGATAGGGAACGTCCTGATGTCTACTACGCAGCCTTCTTCTTGTAGACTTTGTTGGGCCTCCAAGTGCAGAGGTTTGTAGGACAGTAGCAAATTTCCATCAAGTGGATGACCTAAGGTTTATCAATCCGTGGGAGGCGTAGGTTGAAGATGGTCTCTCTCAAACAACCCTGCAACCAAATAACTAAGAGTCTCTTGTATCCCCAACACACCCAATACAATGGTAAATTGTATAGGTGCACTAGTTCGGCGAAGAGATGGTGATACAAGTGCAATATGGATAGTAGATATAGGTTTTTGTAATCTAAAAATATAAAAACAGCAAGGTAACTAATGATAAAAGTGAGCACAAACGGTATTGCAATGCTAGGAAACAAGGCCTAGGGTTCATACTTTCACTAGTGTAAGTTTTCTCAACAATAATAACATAATTGGATCACATAACTATCCCTCAACATGCAACAAAGAGTCACTCCAAAGCCACTAATAGCAGAGAACAAACGAAGAGATTATGGTAGGGTACGAAACCACCTCAAAGTTATTCTTTTCGATCAATCCATTGGGCTATTCCTATAAGTGTCACAAACAGCCCTAGAGTTCGTAGTAAAATAACACCTTCAGACACACATCAACCAAAACCCTAATGTCACCTAGATACTCCAATGTCACCTCAAGTATCCGTGGGTATGATTATACGATATGCATCACACAATCTCAGATTCATCTATTCAACCAACACAAAGTACTTCAAAGAGTGCCCCAAAGTTTCTACCAGAGAGTCAAGACGAAAACGTGTGCCAACCCCTATGCATAGGTTCATGGGCGGAACCCGCAAGTTGATCACCAAAACATACATCAAGTGAATCAATAGAATAACCCATTGTCACCACGGTTATCCCACGCAAGACATACATCAAGTGTTCTCAAATCATTAAAGACTCAATCCGATAAGATAACTTCAAAGGGAAAACTCAATCCATTACAAGAGAATAGAGGGGGAGAAACATCATAAGATCCAACTATAATAGCGAAGCTCGCGATACATCAAGATCGTGCCAAATCAAGAACACGAGAGAGAGAGAGAGATCAAACACATAGCTACTGGTACATACCCTCAGCCCCGAGGGTGAACTATTCCCTCCTCGTCATGGAGAGCGCCGGGATGATGAAGATGGCCACCGGTGAGGGTTCCCCCCTCCGGCAGGGTGCCGGAACAGGGCCCCGATTGGTTTTTGGTGGCTACAGAGGCTTGCGGCGGCGGAACTCCCGATCTCTTCTGTTCCCCGAAGGTTTTAGGGTATATGGGAATATATAGGCGAAAGAAGTCGGTCAGGGGAGCCACGAGGGGCCCACGAGGGTGGAGGGCGCGCCCCCCTGCCTCGTGCCTTCCTTGTTGCTTCCCTTACGTATACTCCAAGTCTTCTGGATTGCTTCCGTTCCAAAAATAACTCTCCCGAAGGTTTCATTCCGTTTGGACTCCGTTTGATATTCCTTTTCTGTGAAACACTGAAACAAGGAGAAAAACAGAAACTGGCACTGGGCTCTGGGTTAATAGGTTAGTCCCAAAAATAATATAAAAGTGCATAGTAAAGCCCATTAAACATCCAAAAGAGATAATATAATAGCATGGAACAATCAAAAATTATAGATACGTTGGAGACGTATCAGCATCCCCAAGCTTAATTCCTGCTCGTCCTCGAGTAGGTAAATGATAAAAACAGAATTTTTGATGTGGAATGCTACCTAACATATTTATCCAAGTAATCTTCTTTATTGTGGCAAGAATATTCAGATCCATAAGATTCAAAACAAAAGTTTAATATCGACAGGAAAACAATAATACTTCAAGCATACTAACAAAGCAATCATGTCTTCTCAAAATAACGTGGCCAAAGAAAGTTATCCCTACAAAATCATATAGTCTGGCTATGCTCTATCTTCACCACACAAAATATTTAAATCATGCACAACCCCGATGACAAGCCAAGCAATTGTTTCATACTTTTGATGTTCTCAAACTTTTTCAATCTTCACGCAATACATGAGCGTGAGCCATGGACATAGCACTATAGGTGGATTAGAATGGTGGTTGTGGAGAAGACAAAAAGGAGAAAGATAGTCTCACATCAACTAGGCGTATCAACAGGCTATGGAGATGCCCATCAATAGATATCAATGCGAGTGAGTAGGGATTGCCATGCAACGGATGCACTAGAGCTATAAGTGTATGAAAGCTCAACAAGAAACTAAGTGGGTGTGCATCCAACTCGCTTGCTCACGAAGACCTAGGGCATTTTGAGGAAGCCCATCATTGGAATATACAAGCCAAGTTCTATAATGTAAAATTCCCACTAGTATATGAAAGTGACAACATAGGAGACTCTCTGTCATGAAGATTATGGTGCTACTTTGAAGCACAAGTGTGGTAAAAGGATAGTAGCATTGTCCCTTCTCTCTTTTTCTCTCATTTTTTTATTTTTTTATTTGGGCCTTTTCTCTTTTTTTATGGCCTCTTTTTTTTACTCCGGAGTCTCATCCCGACTTGTGGGGGACATAGTCTCCATCATCCTTTCCTCACTGGGACAATGCTCTAATAATGATGATCATCACACTTTTATTTACTTACAACTCAAGAATTACAACTCAATACTTAGAACAAGATATGACTCTATATGAATGCCTCCAGCGGTGTACCGGATGTGCAATGACTCATGAGTGACATGTATGAAAGAATTATGAACGGTGGCTTTGCCAAAAATACAATGTCAACTACATGATCATGCAGAGCAATATGACAATGATGGAGCGTGTCATAATAAACGGAACGGTGGATAGTTGCATGGCAATATATCTCAGAATGGCTATGGAAATTCCATAATAGGTAGGTATGGTGGCTGTTTTGAGGAAGGTATATGGTGGGTGTATGATACCCGGCGAAAGGTGCGCGGTATAAGAGAGGCTAGCAATGGTGGAAGGGTGAGAGTGCGTATAATCCATGGACTCAACATTAGTCATAAAGAACTCATATACTTATTGCAAAAATTTATTAGTTATCAAAACGAAGTACTACGCGCATGCTCCTAGGGGGATAGATTGGTAGGAAAAGACCATTGCTCGTCCCCGACCGCCACTCATAAGGAGGACAATCAATAAATAAATCATGCTCCGACTTCATCACATAACGGTTCACCATACGTGCATGCTACGGGAATCACAAACTTTAGAACAAGTATTTCTCAAATTCACAACTACTCCACTAGCATGACTCTAATATCACCATCTTCATATCTCAAACAATCATAAAGAATCAAACTTTTCATAGTATTCAATGCACTTTATATGAAAGTTTTTATTATACCCATCTTGGATGCCCATCATATTAGGACTAAATTCATAACCAAAGAAAATTACCATGCTGTTTAGGACTCTCAAAATAATATAAGTGAAGCACGAGAGTTCATCTATTTCTTCAAAATAAAACCACCATTGTGCTCTAAAAGATATAAGTGAAGCACTAGAGCAAACGACAAACTACTACGAAAGATATAAGTGAAGATCAATGAGTAGTTCAATAATTATGCAACTATGTGAAGACTCTCTAACATTTAAGAATTTCAGATCTTGGTATTTTATTCAAACAGCAAGCAAAACAAAATAAAATAAAATGACGCTCCAAGCAAAACACATATCATGTGGTGAATAAAAATATAGCTCCAAGTAAAGTTACCGATGAACGAAGACGAAAGAGGGGATGCCACCTGGGGCATCCCCAAACTTAGGCTCTTGGTTGTTATTGAATATTACCTTGGGGTGCCTTGGGCATCCCCAAGCTTAGGCTCTTACCACTCCTTATTCTGTAGTCCATCGAATCTTTACCCAAAAACTTGAAAACTTCACAACACAAAACTTAACAGAAAATCTCGTGAGCTCCGTTAGCGAAAGAAAACAAAACACCACTTCAAGGTACTGTAATGAACTTATTCTTTATTTGTATTGGTGTTAAATCTACTGTATTCCAACTTCTCTATGGTTTATAAACTATTTTACTAGCCATAGAGTCATCAAAATAAGCAAACAACACACGAAAAACAGAATCTGTCAAAAACAGAACAGTCTGTAGTAATCTGTAACTAACGCAAACTTCTGGAACTCAGAAAAATCTACCAAAATAGGAAGGCCTAGAAAATTTGATTATTGATATTATGCAATTGGAATCAGTATTTATCACGTTCTGGTGATTTTAAACAATTGTTTTCGTGAACAGAAAGTTTCTGGAATTTTCAGCAAGATCAAATAATTATCATCCAAGAAGATCCTATAGGTCTTACTTGGCACAAACAGTAATTAAAACATAAAACCACATCTAACCAGAGGATAGATCAAATATTTATTACTAAACAGAACCAAAAAGCAAGAAATAAAAATAAAATTGGGTTGCCTCCCAACAAGCGCTAACGTTTAACGCCCCTAGCTAGGCATGATGATTTCAATGATGCTCGCATAAAAGATAAGAATGAAACATAAAGAGAGCATCATGAAGAATATGACTAGCACATTTAATTCCAACCCACTTCCTATGCATAGGGATTTTGTGAGTAAACAACTTATGGGAACAATAATCAACTAGCATAGGAAGGCTAAACAAGCATAACTTCAAAACTTTAAGCACATAGAGAGGAAACTTGATATTATTGTAATTCCTACAAGCATATATTCCTCCCTCATAATAATTTTCAGTAGCATCATGAATGAATTCAACAATATAACCAGCACCTAAAGCATTCTTTTCATGATCTACAAGCATAGAATTTCTATTACTCTCCACATAAGCAAATTTCTTCTCACGGAAAGTAGTGGGAGCAAACTCAACAAAATAACTATCATGTGAGGCATAATCCAATTGAAAATTAAAATCATGATGACAATTTTCATGGTTATCTTTATTCTTTATAGCATACGTGTCATCACAATAATCATCATAAATAGGAGGCATGCGATCATCATAATAAATTTGCTCATCAAAACTTGGGAGGCTAAAAATATCATCTTCATCAAACATAGCATCCCCAAGTTTGTGGCCTTGCATATCATTAGCATCATGGGTATTCAAAGAATTCATACTAACAACATTGCAATCATGCTCATCATTCACATATTTAGTGCCAAACATTCTAATGCATTCTTCTTCTAGCACTTGAGCACAATTTTCCTTTCCATCATTTTCACGAAAGACATTAAAAAGATGAAGCATATCAGGCACCCTTAATTCCATTTTTTTGTAGTTTTCTTTTATAGACTAAACTAGTGATAAAACAAGAAACAAAAAGATTCGATTGCAAGATCTAAAGATATACCTTCAAGCACTCACCTCCCCGGCAACGGCGCCAGAAAAGAGCTTAGTTGACAGGGTGTGAGTGCCGCTTACCTAGCCTCCCCGGCAACGGCGCCAGAAAAGAGCTTGATGTCTACTACGCAACCTTCTTCTTGTAGACGTTGTTGGGCCTCCAAGTGCAGAGGTTTGTAGGACAGTAGCAAATTTCCCTCAAGTGGATGACCTAAGGTTTATCAATCCGTGGGAGGTGTAGGTTGAAGATGGTCTCTCTCAAACAACCCTGCAACCAAATAACAAAGAGTCTCTTGTGTCCCCAACACACCCAATACAATGGTAAATTGCATAGGTGCACTAGTTCGGCGAAGAGATGGTGATACAAGTGCAATATGGATAGTAGATATAGGTTTTTGTAATCTGAAAATATAAAAACAGCAAGGTAACTAATGATAAAAGTGAGCAAAAACGGTATTGCAATGCTAGGAAACAAGGCCCAGGGTTCATACTTTCACTAGTGTAAGTTCTCTCAACAATAATAACATAATTGGATCACATAACTATCCCTCAACATGCAACAAAGAGTCACTCCAAAGCCACTAATAGCAGAGAACAAACGAAGAGATTATGGTAGGGTACGAAACCACCTCAAAGTTATTCTTTTCGATCAATCCATTGGGCTATTCCTATAAGTGTCACAAACAGCCCTAGAGTTCGTAGTAAAATAACACCTTAAGACACACATCAACCAAAACCCTAATGTCACCTAGATACTCCAATGTCACCTCAAGTATCTGTGGGTATGATTATACGATATGCATCACACAATCTCAGATTCATCTATTCAACCAACACAAAGTACTTCAAAGAGTGCCCCAAAGTTTCTACCAGAGAGTCAAGACAAAAACGTGTGCCAACCCCTATGCATAGGTTCATGGGCGGAACCCGCAAGTTGATCACCAAAACATACATCAAGTGAATCAATAGAATAACCCATTGTCACCACGGTTATCCCATGCAAGACATACATCAAGTGTTCTCAAATCATTAAAGACTTAATCCGATAAGATAACTTCAAAGGGAAAACTCAATCCATTACAAGAGAGTAGAGGGGGAGAAACATCATAAGATCCAACTATAATAGCAAAGCTCGCGATACATCAAGATCGTGCCAAATCAAGAACACGAGAGAGAGAGAGAGATCAAACACATAGCTACTGGTACATACCCTCAGCTCCGAGGGTGAACTATTCCCTCCTCGTCATGGAGATCGCCGGGATGATGAAGATGGCCACCGGTGAGGGTTCCCCCCTCCGGCAGGGTGCCGGAACAGGGCCCCGATTGGTTTTTGGTGTCTACAGAGGCTTGCGGCGGCAGAACTCCTGATCTCTTCTGTTCCCCGAAGGTTTTAGGGTATATGGGAATATATAGGCGAAAGAAGTCGGTCAGGGGAGCCACGAGGGGCCCACGAGGGTGGAGGGCGCTCCCAGGGGGTGGGCGCGCCCCCCTGCCTCGTGCCTTCCTTGTTGCTTCCTTTACGTATACTCCAAGTCTTCTGGATTGCTTCCGTTCCAAAAATAACTCTCCCGAAGGTTTCATTCCGTTTGGACTCCGTTTGATATTCTTTTTCTGCGAAACACTGAAACAAGGAGAAAAACAGAAACTGGCACTGGGCTCTGGGTTAATAGGTTAGTCCCAAAAATAATATAAAAGTGCATAGTAAAGCCCATTAAACATCCAAAAGAGATAATATAATAGCATGGAACAATCAAAAATTATAGATACGTTGGAGACGTATCACGTCCCACCTTTGGGGACGAAACGATATCCATTGCCTCTTATTGCTTTCAAATTTTTTCTCGTGTCAACATCGAACAACAGGAGTGTTGTGTCAATTTTTGTGGATTTTCGGGGTTCGTTTGGACATTTTTATGCATTAACTGAGTTTTCAATGCATTTATGTGCATAATTCAAATTTGAACTACATGCACATGCTCTAGTGCATATAAATTGGTTGAAAAATCAAATCTGTGTCCTTGGGTGCATGCTTAGGTCCCATGCAAGAAATGGGAATGAATTTCAAACACCAGGGCATCGTTGATTGCCGGAAAAATGTTGAGATGCATGGTATTTAAATTCTAGTAAATCCAAAACTCGTCTGAAATTCATGAAACTTGGCATGGTATCATGGAGCGGCATCAACATGTCGTGGTAATTTTTTGTCCCATTTGGGGCAGGTTTGGGTTTAAGCTTCTCACAAACCAGAGCTTCTCACAACAAGCATGATGGTTTCTATAGGGAACGTCCCACCTTTGGGGACAAAACGATATCCATTGCTTCTTATTGCTTTCAAAATTTTCTCATGTCAACAAAGAATAGCAGGAGTGTTGTGTTATTTTTTGTGATATTTCAGGGTTCGTTTGGACATTTTTATGCATTAAGTGAGTTTTCAATGCATTTACATGCATAATTCAAATTTGAACTAAATGCACATGCTCGAGTGCATATAAATTGGTTGAAAATTCAAATCTTTGCCCTTGGGTGCATGCTTAGGCCCCATGCAAGAAATGGGAATGAATGTCAAACACCCTGCCACCGTCACTCGGCCGCAAACATTGAGATACCTGGTTTTTAAATTCTAGTAAATCCAAGACTCGTCTGAAATTCATGAAACTTGGCATGCTATCATGGAGTGGCACCCGACATGTTGTGGTATTTTTCGTGTCCATTTTGAGAGAAGGCGCACTCGAATAACAGCCAACAAAGGCATTTTGAAAAAATAGCTGCCACTTTAATATCTCAAACGTTTGTATAATTCAAACCGTGTGCGTCATGTTAACCATTCACGTGACGCCACGTGTCTTGGTTTTAATGGCTATAGGTTTTAATGGCTCTTGATCGCAAACGTTTTAGATAGAACACCCGTATGCAAAGTGAGAGCAGGATTTGTGCATCTCTTGAACACAAACGGTTCTTTTGGATGACCCGTGTGAACCACTTACAAACAATTTGGTAAGATTTGCATCTGTCATATTGGGTCTGTTGCCATTTGTAAAACTAGAAAGATTGACATTTGTTGATCTAGTAACATTGCCATTTGCCAACCTTGTAACACTGCGATTTGTCAAAATATGAAGCTAAAAATCTCTAGCAGTATCTAATTTTTGCAACTAAAATTCAGTAATTAAGCATAGATGGAGGCGAGGAGGCGTGTTTAGCCGGGCGTGCAGCGAGAGGCGCGGTACTATTTGATTTGACAGCGGGCGGCGCAGTTCCCGATACGGCTTTAATGCAGACGAGGGAGAGGGTAGCGGTTCCCGAAATATTGAACGGCCAATGATGCATCCTCCTTCAATTAGCATTGTGTGAATGCATATGAGGGAAGTAATGGGAGGAGGACCGGGAAAAGAGGCAGCATGATGTGAATGCAACGCAGTTTGCACTAATAGAAAGGCGCCCCTCCATTCCAATGCATCTACCACATCGTACGCACCTAAGCATTTGCCTAAGCACCTACACTAATAAGCACAAAAGTGCTCACTCCAGACCCATAGCGGCGATGCCCGCGAGCGGCCAGCGGCTGTGCCAGATGGTCCACGACGCCGGCCTGCGGCATGGCATCGTGGATCGTCTCCACACGGTGTTGGCGACCGGCTGGTGGGATGGCCACCGTCGACGCCAGCTACGACTTTCAGTGCGACCAGATGATCGTTCGCACCACCAACAGGTTCACCGTCGTCAAGAAGCTCGCGGACGACATCGCCATACTCCTCCAGCCCGCGCACCCGGGCTCCTCATTGCCTGCCACCCTAATCGGCCTCCATGGTCGGAACCTCTTTCAAGCACTGGTGGCCCTGCGATTGCCCGCCGACGCCACGAAGAATGTCCACCTGGAGGTCGCCCTCGCCACGAGGCACCTCGCCCTACAAGAAACCGTCGACCTACACATCCATGTGTACAAGCGAATCGTGTACATAGGTATATCCGCAAGTCCAGTGAGGACGCTATGACGTTAGCCTTCTTCAACCGGCTGGAAGCCTTGGATGCCATTGCTGAGAAGCACCTTGACCTCGCCATAAAAGCCGCCGCTCCTTAGCCGCCGGTCGGTGGCCCGGTGTAGGAGATATGCCCTAGAGGCAATAATAAATGATATTATTTATCTCCAAGTTCATAATTATGTTTATGTTCCATGCTATAACTGCTATGGTTCTCGAGCCTGCAATAACAAGAGGCTCGGAGGAAGACTCATATGCACGTGTGGAATAATAAACGGTAAGAAGTATTCTTAGTCTGGCCTCTAAGACTAGCTCAAGTGTTGGATGATGGTTCTGTTTTCCTGATCATGGGCATGTCAATGCCAGCAACTTTGAGGGCACAATGTTAAGAGAACATTTGTGTTGAATCGACCCAGATTGATGTTATGCTATGAGATTAATTCGTCACAAGTTAATGGTACATAACACAAAGATGGTTAACGTTTGCATGATTCCTTAGACCATGAGAGTATCGAGTTTCTTCATGCTTGCTTCATGAACTTTGGGGTTTGTTAAACGTCATCCGTAAATGGGTGGCTATTACGGCGGCTTACGGGTTCATGGAAAATATGTCAAGTAACTTGATATCTCAAGATTGGGATTTGCTCCTCCGACGATGGAGAGATATTCTCGGGCCCTCTCGGTGTCATGGTTACCATAATCGTCTGGCCAGACATAGTGTGATTTGATCACAGGGATGCCGGAACACGGAAACGAGAAAAGAGAACAAAACCAGTAACGAGGTAACTAGCATAGTGGACAAGTTGTTGATCCACGGGGATGCAAGTAAATCTCACCTCGGGTCTTTGTAACATATCGCGAAGCAACAGGAATAACACACGGCAACTGGAGGTTCACTCGAATATTCATTCGTGTGGGTATAGGGGTCAATATGGGTGTCCACGGCTCCGATATTGATCATCGATCGGAAAGTGTTCCGGTCATGTCTATGCTTCACCGAACCTATAGGGTCACACGCTTAAGGGTCATCTATCTGCTGAATACTAGACAGGGAGTCTGAGAGAAATTTGCCGAAAAAGTTTCGGAGACAATGGAAGAGTTCCGGAGAGAGAATAGCGAAATAGTTTTGTAACACCGAAAAGTTGTTTCGGGATATACCATTAAGTCAAATTGGTTTCGGGACACGCCTGATAATTCTTGGAGGGTGCCAGAGTCATTCTGGAAACTTTCTGGAATTTTCTGGGATAAAAGCTAGATATGCTCCGGAGCTGCCGGAACCACTTCAGATGCTTTTCGCAGATGAAAATCACTAATCGGGAATTGTTTCGGAACGCGTTGAAAATTATTTTAGTGGGTACT
The DNA here is from genome assembly GCF_002575655.3 of Aegilops tauschii subsp. strangulata. Taxonomy (NCBI): domain Eukaryota; kingdom Viridiplantae; phylum Streptophyta; class Magnoliopsida; order Poales; family Poaceae; genus Aegilops; species Aegilops tauschii. Next base: position 451,634,362 of record NC_053039.3, on the reverse strand, counting down.
GGAAATGTTCTAAGCCCACATAAATATTTTCAGTTCGAACGGACGCTGAAAAATGTCGTCGTGAATAGTGAAAGTGCTTTTTGGGATATTTATGGAAAGCCACCTTTTGGGGCTTTTCCCAAAAGGATTCTAGAAGGACTTGGGGATCAAGGAACCCCATTTTGGGGGCCCCCATGAAGGTGGGATGTTGGAGGGTGCAGCTCCTCCATGGGGCTCCACTTGTCATCCCTTTATGCCCTTTATGTGTGACATAAAGTGTGGGCATTTTTGGGTTTTTCATGTGTCCCCTACCCCTTGGGTTTTCCTATAAATAGAGGTGAAGAGGCACTCTCCACACTCACTCTTTCTCACATACAAGTGCCATTGCAATGATCTGGCTTCTCTCTCCCTCCCCGTGAAATAGTTTCGTAGAGCCGAAAGGCTGTCTGGGTTCCGGTGGGAACTAGTTCTGGACAGTGAAGCCCTGCCGGATAGATGACACTGTATGTGTGCAACTCTGTAGAGAGATCGTAGTTTCGGTCTTAGTTCAAGAGTGCCTCCCGAAGGGCTGTCCGGGTGACCGTCCGAGTTTCAAAGGTCCTCCCGAAGGGTTGTCCGAGTGACCGTCCGAGTTTCGAAGGTCCTCCCGAAGGGCTGTCCGCGACACCATCCGGGGGACTGTCCGACCACCTCCCGGAGGGCTGTTCGAGGGGCCGATGAGGGTATACATCCTCGCGGTTGGGAGGTTGTAAATCCTAGCTGCGGGGATCTGCACCGCCGATCGTCATCGACTCTACTTCCCGCTGCGCTACGAGTCAGTAACGAAAAAGATCAAACCTTGTATGCAGTCTCCATAGTGGTCCTGGGCTGGTGCGTAGGTCGGAAATTTTTGTTTTCTTCCGCATTACCCTATAGTGGCATCAAGAGCCGTGCTATGCGTAGATGCATGTTTCGATCTAGAATACATGGAGATGTATGGGTATTGCATACTATAATTAGGTAGTAGATGAGATCTATTGCTGAAAATTATTTATGCGGGTGACAGATGAAATCTGTTACCCGACGTTCTTGTTGCTTCCCTAGAATTTGCGTTTTCTCAATCTCGAGACAACATGGTGGAATTTGACAATGTTCTGGCAATCCGTGATCCTGATTGATCATGGAAGTGCTATCAGTTCTTTGGGTTCTGCCGTAGTCAAAAGAAAGATGAAATTCGCAGATGAAAGGGCATTGCAGATATGATCTGCACGGGGGTCATGCGTATGACAAAGTTTAGTATGGGGCTCGAGATTTAATTATCTCGTGTTTCATACACCCCGAGATGTTAATCTAGCAACTTGAATAATCATACTTGATGATAAAACGTTGGTAGCTACAGTTTAAGTCAAAACCTTAGAAGCCACGTAAAATAAAATTTGCATAAACCGATTAGAGGCGTCTAACTTTGTTTTGCAGGATGTGCATGTGATGTGGTATAGCAATGCTCATATTCAATTTGATTATGTATGAGATGACTATATGATGTAATTAACATGACCTGCGTGTCATGATTCAGCATGATGGCTGGAGCCATATGATTGCACTTTAATGACCTGCGTGTCAACCTTAAGTAATGCATTTATTTTATCCGCTATGGAGATAGCGATATTATCTGGTGCATCGACAAGGTGGTGGCAATCTTCGCGAAGGTGAACACCGACGCGAATGCCGAAGACGAAGAAATACTTGACTTCTCCGTCAGAAGAGGCTATACCATATCATGCTATTATGAATTGCCTGAGATGTTTATCCCTCTTGATGCACCCTTCTTGATTGCGCGGTAGTCGCTTTTCTTAGGGTGGTCTCTCAAAAAAATATCAAGTAGTTAGTGTTCTCCCAAGTGTAGCACCGTCACGTCACCTAACTTTTCGGGGTATCGCAGGATCTCCCTGTGTACGAACGATTAGGGAAGTATGAGGCGGGTGAGTTGAGACCTCGCAGCAAGATCACTTGGTTGTCTTGACGTTCTGGAAGGATCTCCCTGAGCTCGGAACACGCCCATCGAAAGATGAACAAGAGTCACATAGAGATGTGATCGGCAAGTTTGCCTACCGATTGAATTCCGCGCCATCAGTGTTCATCTCGTTCAATGGCGTTGAATGGATATGCGGGTCTTGTGTCACTCATAATCAATTTTGAGAGATATTGATTTGAGTGGGAGTGCACTGTTGAATTAACATGTTTAATTCTCAGTGCAATTAATTATGAACACTGTCTAAGTGTTTCTTGCAAAAAAGTTGTAGAATTATGGCTCGCGTTTCCACCTTCCCTGTTAAAATTGAATAGCTGTTAAATATCTGGTTAAAACTTTACGATTGGTAACGTAATGTGAGGATTGTCCTCAAAAGTGCCGAGAAGGACTTTGTCCTATCGCATGCTTTCCGTATACTCCCGCTAAATGCAATGGATGATGAGACTCTCGTCCTTCGATCCAAAAGCTAGAATTCCATTGCGGTCAAGTGCAATATGTTTGCTTCCATGAAACTCGAACTTCAAAAGTTTGGGATAGTTATGTGATATTCATGGAACTGAAAATTAATTTTTAGATACAAACAAAGACTGAAAGATATGAAATATCCAAAGCAATGTTTGTTTGCAAATTATTAGTAAAGTTTTTACTATGCATTAGACTGATAAGAGAGGGATCCAGAAGAACACCTGTCATATGATGAAAGGTGAATAAAACAACAACTTAAAGAGAAAGGAAGTGTCCAAAGGGTGTTAGTATGACTTACACGCCTAGGAAGTCCGGGGCTAACGCCACTCTTAAGTTGGGTGCTTCTTTTGCGAGTAGGAGAAATACTAAAAGTTAAACTGTTAGAAGTATAAAGGTAGAAAGAAAGATGACTGGAATATCCAGCTCATGTATGAATGTCATACAAGTTTTTGATGTATAGAAGGCCGGTCAAAAATATAGTTCTTGGGAATTATGGTTAAACATGGTAATCACTAATTCTTGGGTATTGTGAGTTAATCGCAAAGATACCCGCTCGATTGCACTCTGTTGCAAATCAATGTAAGAGCTACTATGGCCTAAAAAGACTAGCCAGGAATGAGGTTTTAATACATGCTGGGAACATAGTAAAAGTTACTATACCTTCCATCGGTGTATTACCTATGTATTTTCTTTCATAATTCATTTTAGAGTTTCTCACACTCTAGCCCTTTGCATAAGGTATCTTGCAAGAAGGTTGTTCATAAGAGAACTTTTGATGTTCAGTATTATGAATAAACATAAGGGCCATACTTTCATTATGAATGAGATGTATGTTATGAATAATGATATTAATATATTACCTCTATGTTTACTTTCATAATTCATTTTAGAGTTTCTTACACTCTAGCCCATTGCACAATGTTTATTGCAAAAGGGTTGTTCATAAAAGAACAATTGTTGTTCAGTATTATGAATAACATGAAGGGCCATGCTTCCATCCAAGATGGGATGTATGTTATGAATATTGATGGTAAAATGATACATCCATAACACTGACGCTAAATTTCGCAAGACTATGAGAATACCACACATGTGTGGCACTGCATTTGGTCACATTGGAGAAACACGCATGGAAAAATTCCATTATGATGGATTTTGAAGTCGTTTGATTTTGAATCATCTGACACTTGCAACTTTTTTTCGAAAAGTGAAGTGACTGAAATACCGTTCACAGGCCATAAGGAATGAGCAACAAACTTATTGGTGATCATACATTTTGATGTGTGTAGTTCAATAAATGTTGTTGCAAGTAGTGGATTTATATATCTTCAGAAATGACTCAAGTAGATATATGGATATTTGCTTGATGAGACATAAGTCTGGATCTTTTGAAATCATTCGAAAGGTTTTCAAAAATGAAGTAGAAGTTATTGTAACAAGGAAATTATGTTTCTGCAATTTTATTGCAGAAAGGAATATTTGAGTTACAAGTTTAGCGAATGTCTGATGAGTTGTGAAAAGAGTTTCATAACATACAACTCCCGGAACACCACTATGAGTGGAATGTCTGTGAAGATGTAATCAAACCATTTATGACATGGTAAGATCAAAGATGACATAAATAAATTTTCCATTATCACTTTTAAAGAGTAATGCTTTAGAGACTGCGGCTTTTACACTGAAAAGAGCTCCACTAGGTCCGTTGAAATGACGCATGGTATGGTACGCCCAACCATGTTATATCTTTTCTTAACATTTGGAATATGGGGCTTGTGTAAAAGGTTACAAACCTATTCCAAATCAGACAGGTGCTACTTTGTAAGTTATCCCTAGTCATTGGGTATTCCCCCACCACTATACCGAGGCAAAGGATTTTTGCCACAAAACGGTATGCTTTTAAAGAGAATAGTTCTTGCAAAAGGGTAAGTGGGAGGACAGTGCAACTCGACGAGATAACAAGTATCTTCGTCATCAGGTCAAAGAAAAGGAACCTTGGAAGTGATTCCAGAGTTTCCTACTGCGACTGATACGGAAGCGTCTACATTAGATGTATGGACTTCGGTCGAACTTGCAGCTGAACAACATAGGCAAAGCTCATGCAAACCTCTCAGGTGTGCAAACGAGATATTGTTGTTAGACAACAGTATACCTATGATACACAAGGAAGCGTTGATGGGCCCTGACTCCGGAATTGGCTAAATGCCAATATAATCCGAGATAGTTTCCATAAATGATTCAAGATTTAAATCTTGATAAACCCTCCGAAAGACTTGGAGTCCAACGGATTGTAATGGGACTATAAACTGATATGGATAAAATGTCTTATCCATTAAAATCGACTTGTTGCAATAACAAGTTCAAAGAGTTGACTACAATGAGATTGTCTCACCATAGCAATGCTTAAAGTCGGTTCGGGTTAAACTAGCAATTAATACATATTTCAAAACATGAGATATGCAACATGGATGAAAAAATAATTTCCATGAAATGGAAATACAACCTAGGACTTGTATGTGATACAATCCAAAGTATTTTGTCAGTCCAGAGTATGCTAGTAAGTATGCAAACTTCAGAGTTCCAGCAATGGACAGAAGAGAGCAAAATGGAGTTGGAATCTTCGTTTTTGATGGAATGGTCAAATGTTTGACTTCATCAATGAGTAACGAAGATGCTTGTGGTTTCAAGAAAGTAAGTGGGAGCATAATAATATTTCTGAAAACCTTGTGTGCTTGACACATTGTTAATTGGAAATAAATTTCTTGACACGAATTAGGACTTCATTTGAAAATAGTTTTCCGATGAAGCGCTTGGGCTAAATAGCCTTGATATTAGGCATAATGATCTATGGAGATAGATTTACCTAATGGGGCTGAGCAAAAATACATATTGACAAGATGCTAAAACCGTTTAGCACTAAGAACGACAAGGAGTGATTCTTGCCAAAGTCACATGGAAAGAGTTTTTGCAAGAATCAGTGTCCCAAAACACTAATGAGCAAAATACATGATGGAGATTCCACACACTCATGTGTTTGGATTAATCATGTATTCCATGGTATGTAAAACAACCAGATATGTCCAATACTCGCAAGCTGTTGCGAGTATAGATACCAAAGTGATCAAAGTACTGATCATGAGACAATAGTGAAAAGGGGTCATTGAGTACTAAAGTAGCACTTATGACATGTTTCCTCGCAAGTGGAGATCATGAAGAGTTCGTTGTAAAAGGTTACGTCGATACAGTCTTCATCTTTTCTCCATGCGATTTTTGATTTAAATTTAGGGTTTTGTGTAACACACAATATGGTGGCACAGTTAGTTGGAAATTGTTCCAAACAAGTTACTGTGGCGAATTCTATAACAAAGGCGAAGTATGTTGCCGCTTTAGAAGCGACAAAGAGAAAGATGTTGAATCATATAGTTCATTCATGAACTTAGTGTGGTTCCAAGAAGGCTTTGGTCAATGGGACACTATTGCAGATAGTTGCTCCATAGCTCAGTCTGAGGAATCAGGTTTCGACCAATGATTCACATATATACAAAGCCAAGTCCGCACAAAATATGAATTTTGTGAAAGCACGAAAACGCGAGGATATGCAGAGATACACACGGAGCTGAAGTTGCCAGATCCGATGGACATCAGGCTATACCACACGCGAAGCATTTTTTACACCAGTATGCCATAGGTGTAAACTGCATTAGCATTAACTAGATTATTGACTCTAGTGCAAGTGGGAGTCTGTAGGAGATATGCCCTAGAGGCAATAATAAATGATATTATTTATCTCCAAGTTCATAATTATGTTTATGTTCCATGCTATAAGTGATATGGTTCTCGAGTCTGCAATAACAAGAGGCTCGGAGGAAGACTCATATGCACGTGTGGAATAATAAACGGTAAGAAGTATTCTTAGTCTGGCCTCTAAGACTAGCTCAAGTGTTGGATGATGGTTCTGTTTTCCTGATCATGGGCATGTCAATGCCAGCAACTTTGAGGGCACAATGTTAAGAGAACATTTGTGTTGAATCGACCCAGATTGATGTTATGCTATGAGATTAATTCGTCACAAGTTAATGGTACATAACACAAAGATGGTTAACGTTTGCATGATTCCTTAGACCATGAGAGTATCGAGTTTCTTCATGCTTGCTTCATGAACTTTGGGGTTTGTTAAACGTCATCCGTAAATGGGTGGCTATTACGGCGGCTTACGGGTTCATGGAAAATATGTCAAGTAACTTGATATCTCAAGATTGGGATTTGCTCCTCCGACGATGGAGAGATATTCTCGGGCCCTCTCGGTGTTACGGTATCCATCATCGTCTGGCCAGACACAATGTGATTTGATCACAAGGATGTCGGAACACGGAAACGAGAAAAGAGAACAAAACCAGTAACGAGGTAACTAGCATAGTGGACAAGTTGTTGATCCACGGGGATGCAAGTAAATCTCACCTCGGGTCTTTGTAACATATCGCAAAGCAACAGGAATAGCACACGGCAACTGGAGGTTCACTCGAATATTCATTCGTGTGGGTATAGGGGTCAATATGGGTGTCCACGGCTCCGATATTGATCATTGATCGGAAAGTGTTCCGGTCATGTCTATGCTTCACCGAACCTATAGGGTCACATGCTTAAGGGTCATCTATCTGCTGAATACTAGACAGGGAGTCTGAGAGAAATTTGCTGAAAAAGTTTCGGAGACAATGGAAGAGTTCCGGAGAGAGAATAGCGAAATAGTTTCGTAACACCGAAGAGTTGTTTCGGGATATACCATTAAGTCAAATTGGTTTCGGGACACGCCTGATAATTCTTGGAGGGTGCCAGAGTCATTTTGGAAACTTTCTGGAATTTTCCGGGATAAAAGCTGTATATGCTCCGGAGCTGCCGGAACCACTTCAGATGCTTTTCGCAGATGAAAATCACTAATCCGGAATTGTTCCGGAACGCGTTGAAAATTATTTTAGTGGGTACTGGAAATGTTCTAAGCCCACATAAATATTTTCAGTTCGAACGGACGCTGAAAAATGTCGTCGTGAATAGTGAAAGTGCTTTTTGGGATATTTATGGAAAGCCAGCTTTTGGGGCTTTTCCCAAAAGGCTTCTAGAAGGACTTGGGGATCAAGGAACCCCCTTTGGGGGGCCCCCGTGAAGGTGGGACGTTGGAGGGTGCAGCTCCTCCATGGGGCTCCACTTGTCATCCCTTTATGTCCTTTATGCTCTTTATGTGTGACATAAAGTGTGGGCATTTTTTGGTTTTTCATGTGTCCCCTACCCCTTGGGTTTTCCTATAAATAGAGGTGGAGAGGCACTCTCCACACTCACTCTTTCTCACATACAAGTGCCATTGCAATGATCTGGCTTCTCTCTCCCTCCCCGCGAAATAGTTCCGTAGAGCCGAAAGGTTGTCTAGGTTCCGGTGGGAACTAGTTCTGGACGGCGAAGCCCTGCCGGATAGATGACACCGTATGTGTGCAACTCTGTAGAGAGATCGTAGTTTCGGTCTTAGTTCGAGAGTGCCTCCCGACGGGCTGTCCGGGTGACCGTCCGAGTTTCAAAGGGCTGTCCGAGTGACCGTCCGAGTTTCGAAGGTCCTCCCGAAGGGCTGTCCGCGACACCATCCGGAGGACTGTCCGACCACCTCCCGGAGGGCTGTCCGAGGGGCAGATGAGGGTATACATCCTCGCGGTTGGGAGGTTGTAAATCCTAGCTGCGGGGATCTGCACCGCCGATCGTCATCGACTCTACTTCTCGCCGCGCTACGAGTCGGGAACGAAAAAGATCAAACCTTGTATGCAGTCTCCATAGTGGTCCTGGGCTGGTGCGTAGGTCGATTTTTTTTTGTTTTCTGCCGCGTTACCCTACATCCGGCACACTGAGTTGAGGAGGAGGAGGTCGTACGTTGATGGATGCATCTTTCTTCTTGCCTCCTGTAACCACCACTGCGATCGCATCATCATGGCCTTAATTCTTATTGTGCTATTGCATTCTCGTTCTAGTCAATACAGACAGGTGTGATCTCTTTGCTTAATTATATGCATCACTGTAACTAGTACTCCATTCGTCAATTTATAAGTTGTGTTGCCAGTGTTTGGGGCCGGCGCACGATCACGCATGTTCGTGTGCATTCGGTTGCGCCGGGCGCGGCGCGACGATGCAGTTACCCGCTGCAAAAACTGCCATGCGGGGGACGTGGCATTGACCATTGGGCGGCAATAGTCGGTCATCCGGGTGCCCAATAAAGGATGCAAAGAGGGATCCTACAGCAGCAAGGACCAGCTTCCCTACCGATAGCTCACCTAACAGAACTCTCAAGTTAAGTGTGCTGAGGCTGGAGTAGTCATCAGATGGGTGACCGGATGGAAAGTGGCCTTGATGTTAATTTAACTGATGTGATGGGTCACTGTAAACATTTAATTGCGTTGAATGTATATAGTGCTCCATCATATTAGTTGAATTAATCTCGAGGTCCTTGTTTTGTAATTTTTTACATTTTTTTGTTTTTTGTACACATGTTGATTTGCTTGAAGAAGGTCTATCTTTTTACTTTTTGATAATTTTTGTTTTTTGAACACATGTTGATTGGCTTGAATGAAGGTCTATCCCATTACTTTACGACATGTTTCCAAAACATAGACCTCAAGGTTAATTCAACTAATAGGACGGAGCATTATATACATTCAACGCAATTAAATGTTTTCCAAAAAAAGTGATATGATTTATGTGAAACTTATAAGTCATGTATGTCAAATTAACCTCTGTGTACTTGTTCTCGAATTAACCTCCAGGCCTTTTTGTCGCGTATCACACACATCTTGTTAAGTTGAACCGTTTATGTTCTCTTCCCTAATCGAAAATAGTTCATTCGACTGAACCGTATGCCGTATATCACACACACCTTGATCTGGCTGACCGTTTCTGTTGCTTTCCCTAATAGAAAACAGTTCATCGGAGTGAACCGTATGTCGTATATCGCACACGCATTGATATGGCTGCCCGTTTCTGTTGTTCTGTCTAATCGCAAACAGTTCGTCTGGATCAACCGTATGCCCTGCTTCGCACACGGAACGAAAATCTGAACCGTGTTTGATGCATCCGACATCACAAATGTTTTGCACCTTTTTGACAATTTTTTACACCACCGTTTGCGATTATGGCATCGCACACAGTTTTGTCGAAGGGTCTATGATCGTAGTGTCGCGTTAGCAGCATCCTGCAGTAGTGAGTTTGCCGCACTAATGACCTCGAAGTTCAAGATGTCCATGATGGGAGAGTTGAAGTTATTTATTGGGTTCGAAATCAAACAAAGAAGAGAAGGAACCTTCATCAACCAAGCCAAATACACTCAAGACATGCTCAAGAGATTCAAGCTAAGTGATGTCAAGCCGGCCTCTACTCCAATGCCCGTCAAATGCCAACTTGACATTGATCCCAATGGTAAAGCAATGGATCAAAAGGTATATTGTTCTATGATTGGATCCTTGCTTTACCTTTGTGCATCTAGATTGGATATCATGTTGAGTGTGGGAATTTGTGCACGGTTTCAAGCCTCACCTAAGGAGAGCCACTATGTGGCGGTCAAGCGAATCTTTCGATATTTGGCTCATACCCCAAACTTTGGCTTATGGTACCCTAGAGGAGCAAACTTCAACCTCGTGGGCTTTTCGGACTCGGATTGGGCGGGAGACAAAGTGGATAGGAAGTCAACTTCCGGAGGGTGCCAATTTCTTGGTTGCTCTTTGGTGAGTTGGTCTTCTAAGAAGCAAATTTGTGTGTCTCTCTCATCCATCGAAGCGGAGTATGTGGCCGCCGGTAGTTCTTGTGCTCAACTTCTATGGATGAGGCAAACTTTAAAGGATTACGGTGTCATTCGTGACAAAGTGCCTCTGTGGAGTGACAATGAAAGTGCCATCAAGATCTCTCTCAACCCGGTCCAACACTTCAAGACGAAGCATATTGAGATTCGGTACCACTTCATTCGGGATCATATTAGGCGAGGAGAGATTGAGCTCAACTATGTCAACACTCATGATAACCTAGCAGATATTTTCATGAAGCCGTTGGATGAAGCAAGATTTCGCGAGTTAAGGCATGAGCTAAATATCATCGATTTGAGCAATGTGGCTTGAACCTTTGCACACCCCACCACACTCATCATGTTGTGTTGTTTAGATGTAGGCATGGACATAGGTGGGGTGTTGTTCTCTCAATGAACTCTCCCCCCCATTATGCATAAATTGATCAACTCTTTCACATTCGCCATTGTTGATGGTACTTGTGCTTCAAAGATGAGTTTTGGTCATGGGCCCAAGGTTAAAATCTTCGCGGTGCCATACGAATTGACTCAAACATAGGTGGCCTCGGCCACCGCCCTCCTTTGAGAGGTGCTTGTTCGAGTAGTTTCCTTAGGGTGTTGTTTGTGCTTTGAGTTACTCCAAGTTGCTCTCGGTTTATTGGTTTTTAGAACTTGGAGTATCTCTTCCTTGTGTTGTCCTTTTTGAGTCTCCATCCCAAGCCTATCTCTATGCTTCAACCACCCTAGTCGTGCATAAGCCTTTTTTTCTTTTTCTGGGTTGTTCTGTCTCCCTGCCGGCGGTACTACCGCTCTAAGCGGTACTACCGTTCCGTCCAGCGGTACTACTGGGCCTCCTACCCGGCCGTAGTATCGGGGCGGTACTACCGCTACCCCTAGAGGTACTACCGCTTAGCAGGACGCTGTGGGGGGTAAGTATCGGGCAGGGGGAGTTCTAACTCCCCCATACCCTTTCACTCTCCCACCCCACGACTCTCTCTCTCAGGCGATGAAGAACAGCCCCGCCCGCCGCTCCGGCTGGCCGATTCCGTGCCGTCTTCAACGATTCCGTCCGGTGGAATCCTTCCCCACCACCTCCTCTCGCCATGGAACCTGGTATTGCCCCCATTCATTGCTCCTACGGTTCTATCCTTTGAATCTAGGTTTCTAGGGCAATGCATGTTGGTTTCTCAATTTTTGGCTAAATCGGGGCTTGAGTAGGACGTTGAATGACTGCTAGATAGGAAGATTGAAGTTTTAGTTGAGCATTTTTGAATTTGTGACCTCCGGTACTACCGGATCTGGGGAGTTCGTACGTCCGTTCCCAAAGCGGTACTACCGCTCCTATGCGGCGGTACTACCGCTCGGGCGGTACTACCGCCCCAGTTCCGCGGTACTACCGCTCGAGGCCCCAACTTCCAGAATGCTCACCTAAGCTTTCCTTTCTCACATTTGTTTCTCCCTGGCTTATGCATAGTTTGTATTCATTCTTTCCCTTGCAGTTTTGTGTCTCTCCAGGTGGTAGTAGCTCCAAGGTTCGTCGCAAGAATGTGAATCCCCCATCCAAGCGTGGGCGCACCTATCATGCCAGAGTTGTGTATTCCGAAGATGAAGAAGAGGTCGCCCCCACACCGCCGCCTGCTCATCGTCAGTCTGCCAGGAACAAGGGAAAATCCAATGTCAAGTCAACCCCTCCTCGCAAGAAGAAGAAGGAACCGGTCAAGACGGCTGCTGAATTGAAGCAAAATGAGTATTGGCAATACCGTGAGGAAAACCCCTACATCCTTCCTCAGGATCCTTCTCTTGTTGGCTCACCGTTCTGGAACAAGGACCAATCACTTGTGTACTTTGATCGAATCTAGGGAAGGAAGAACCTGTTTGTGAAGACCAAGTCAATCAACCTGGATCACATGGAGAAGTACCAGGCATACTTTGGACAAGCTCGTGCCCTCTGTGATCAGCTCAACATCGTGCCCCTCATGACCTTCAACTATGATTTCGATGCAGAGCTGGTTGCACAGTTCTTTGCAACCATATGGTATGGCACAAACACAGAGCGCACTTTGATCTGGATGACCAATGGCAGGCAGTTGCGCACCACTTGGGGTGCTTTTATGGCGCTTCTGGGATATCCTGACGAGGGGCTGAGGAAGCCTCTTGGCCTTCGTCCTCACCATGAGGGGGGCCTACTCACAAGGATGAGCTGAAGCCTCATATGATTATCACTAAGACAGAGAAAGGAGTCAAGAAGGAGCTAAAGCCATTCTTTGACATTATGCATCGCATCTTCCGGCACACTCTTTTTCCTCGCATTGGCAACTTGGACATGGTGCATGGGCACCTTGTGGATATGCTACTATTATGCCACTCTGAGAAGGACACGAATGCGGTCTTGGATGTCTCTCATGTCATGTGGAAGGAGCTAGTGAATGCTACCTATGGAGATCATTGCCCAATTTATTCTCCCTTCGTCTTCAAGTTGATTCATACTACCTGGAGCTCCACTTTCCCTGGTGTGCCTCTTGAGACCAGACCCTTAACTCCTCATGATGTCCTCAACTTGTGTCAGAAGGAGTTTTGGGCCTCTACTACTCGTCCTGAGACGGCAGTGTCTTCTGCTTCTGGAGAGGATCAGGGTGATGCTGGTGGTCTTGCTCCCGGCACAGAGCATTCTTCTGGTCACTCAGGTTGGGCGGCTAAGCTCAAGCACAAGGTGAAGAAGCTCTTTTGCCTTTAGACCGATGTTCAACACAAGATGTACTTGGCACATGAGGATGCCAAGAAGGCTCGTCAGGAGAGGAAGGCTATCATGAGGAAGCTTGAGATCCTAGTTCTGGATGGCTCTGAGGATCGTATCACTCTGGAGGACAAGTGGATTTCTTCACACTCTCACTGGACGGACTCGGATGAGTCCAATGCTGCTACATCTGCTCCAGCTCAGGATCAGGAGATAGAGGAGGAGACCGACGAGTCTGAGGAGGAGTCTACTGATGGGTCTGATTCTGAGGAGTCTGACGAGTCCATGGGTGGAGACTAGTGCCACCTGGAGTTGCGTTAGATCACTCTTTGCCCCTTTTGGTGTCTCGATGCCAAAGGGGGAGAGGTTTAGGACCGGGGATTTGTCTTTCTGCAGGGTGTTGTTGAGTCACAAGCTTGGTTCTTGTTGCTTCTGTGTGTTTCTGCTTGTGAACTCTTTTGCTTCGTTTGCCTTGGTTGCCGTGAGACTCTATCATATGGTGTAAGACATATGCTACCCTGGTTATCCTTATTATGTCCCTATGTGCGTGAGTTTATGCTCATTTGTCTTTTTAGTTTCCTTGCTTTAGTGTCTGTTATATTGTTGCAAGGATTGCCTGGTCTATAAAATATAGGGGGAGTGTTGATCCTAGTGTGTGTGTGTTGTGCAGTCCAAAGCACATCTATAGAATGCACACATCTAGGGTGAGCCTGTGTATATTTTATAGATTTTGGGTTTGCTTATGCTCATTATATATCTCTATGTGCAAATCCCGTATTGTCATCAATCCATCAAAAAGGGGGAGATTGTAAGGGCATATTTCTCCCTAAGTGGTTTTGGTAATTGATGACAATGCATTTTTGCGGACTAATCGTGTGCATTGAGCATTTCATATATCTCATGTCTAGGCACTAGACGATTCGATGCCCCTCGGAGCCTATCGAAGATGGCGGTTCTCTACGTTTCTTTTCGGTGGATTTGAGTCGTAGGAAAGCCGTACTATTAAGAGGGGGTCCGCTTTGGAAAGGTATGGGTGGAATCAACACGTACACAACCCCATATGCACCCACAACCTCCTTTCCCTTCTCTGGAGCTTTTCCATGTTTTTTGTGGTGTTTTCAGCATCTTGCCAGCGGTAGTACCGCTAGTGCCCATGGTAGTACCGCTTATGCGGTAGTACCGCTGGGTACTTCCGTGGCACTACCACTTAGGGTTTCCCCGAGCGTGCAACATTCGGTTGTCGGTCTGTAATTCACGGTAGTAGGGCGGTAGTGGCGCGGTAGTACCGCTCCGATGGTACTACAGCCCGTACTATCGTCTCCACTACCGCTTGCGGGGTTTTCCTCGGTGCAAGGTTCTGTTCCCACTTTGCTTCTAGCGGTACTAGAGCGGCACTATGACGGTAGTACCGCTCCGCACGGTACTGCCGCCCCTGGCACCTTCTACTACCGCTGCCTCCGCAGGTCTAAAACCCTAGGCGGTAGTACTGCCGGGGTCAGCGGTAGTACCGCTCCGTCGGCACTACCGTAGATACACTCTGTGTATTTTTAGGCTTGTGCGGAGTAGTACCGCCTAACCGGCAGTACCGCTCCTAGGAGCGGTAGTACCGCTTAGCCGCGGGCCTGGGCAGAAAACGGTTGGATTTTGGTTCCCCTATATAAGGGGGGGGGGTCTTCTTCTTCCTAGGATTGACCTCTTCCCCCCAAGCTCCATTGCCTTTCAAAATCTCATTCTTGCCCGATCTCTCTCCCTAGCCAATCAAACTTGTTGATTTTCTAGGGATTGGTTGAGAAGGCCCCGAACTACACATCCACCAAGAGAAATTTGATTCCCCCCACTAATCCCTTGCAGATCTTATTACTCTTGGGTGTTTGAGCACCCTAGACGGTTGAGGTCACCTCGGCATATTCCATTGTGGTGAAGCTCCGTGGTTTCGTTGGGAGCCTCCAATTCATTTGTGGAGATAGCCCCAACCTTGTTTGTAAAGGTTCGGCCGCCGCCTTTAAGGGCACCAATAGTGGAAACACGACATCTCGCATTGTGTGAGGGCGTGAGGAGAATACGGTGGCCCTAGTGGCTTCTTGGGGAGCATTGTGCCTCCACACTGCTCCAACGGAGACGTACTTCCTCTTAAAGGGAAGGAACTTTGGTAACACATCCTTGTCTCCACCGGCTCCACTCTTGGTTATCTCTTACCTTTACTTGTGCAAACTTTTATTGTGTTGTATCCCTTGCTTGCTTGTGTGCTTGTTGTTGTTGCATCATATAGGTTGCTCACCTAGTTGGACATCTAGACAACCTATTTTGATGCTAAGTTTAATTTGGTCAAGAAAAGATAAAAATTGTTAGTTGCCTATTCACCCCCCCTCTAGTCAACCATATCGATCCTTTCAGCCAACAACCGGATATATGAAGTTGTCACATCACCTATAGCTCACTTATATAATAGTTAGCCATACTTGCATGCTATATGTTGTTAATATGTGTCCAATCTTTTCTCTCACAAAGGTTACCAGAGCTCGTGCTATAGCCGGATGTAAATCTACATCTCGTTCTCTTCTCTCTTCTTCTCCAACTAGACAAAAATTTGTTGCGAGTTCTGTATACCTTAGCTATGTCACATTATTATGCTTGCTCTAACTAAGTAGTATACGCAATCAGGTGCTCCTCATTAGCGCCTTATGCGCCCGTTGGGGGAACTAACGCTCACACACCACCCTCCTATGGGTTGGCCCAATACAACGTTTCGAGCGCTCCTCATTCCTGCATCGCTCGCTAAAAAAATCTGATTCACTCAGTTTTTTATCTTCCTGGTTCACTCGATTCGGTTGGTTCCCAGTTTGGTCGTCCACTATTGACCATGATTAGGCTCTCGTTGATTGTTGACCTTTCAGAAAAAGCTCACGAATTTTAAAAATCATGAACATACAAAAGTTCATTTTTGAGAAAAAAGGTTCATGAATCTGAAAAAGTTCACAAAATTTTTAAAGTTCAGGAAATAAAAAATTCGTTAATCTAAACAAGTTCACTAATTTGAAAACGGTTCACAAACTAAGAAAAAGTTCATAAAATTGAAGAGAGTTTTAATTTTTTAAAAATCACGAATTTGAAAAAAACCAAATATTTTGAAAAAAAATCACAAAATTTAGAAATATTCATCGGTTTTGAAAAGAAGGTTATCAATTTTTTTAAAAACTGAGTTTTTAAAAATCTAACAAATTTGAAAAAATTCATCAATTATGAATAAAAGTTCATCATTTTTGAAAAATTATCAAATTTGAAAAAAGTTCAGAAAATTTGAGGAAGACACAAATTTGAAAATTTTCACAATTTTTTTGGTAAACTTCGTTACATGGAAAAAGTTCATGCATTTTTTTAAAAAAGGAGAAAAACATAGAAAACAAATGCAGAAAAAAAATCGTACAAAAATAGGTCGAAACACCAAAAACAATAAAAAAAACAGACCAGAAGCTTCTCAAAACCGATTGGAAGCTTCAAAGAAACATTACGTGAGTGCGTAGATGGGCCGGACCACTAAATCTATCAAAGGAGACATAGAAAAGCGAAATCACCAATTAAGGAGTACTTTTTCCAAAAATCACTCACACTTTCCCAGTTTGCGACAAGGGGCACACTGCATGTGCGCCGCTTGTCGCAACCTGGGAGTTTCCCTTTTTCGTAGATTCGTTTATCCAAAATGTTTTATCTCTTAAACCATGCATTCAAATCTCGAACCGTTTTCACGTTGGGTTCCTCGCGTCGAGATCTTCAAAATTTACATCCCATGTTGATAGGTTTTGACGAACTTTATTTTACATAAAAAAGGACGAAAAAACTGAACCGGGAACACAATAATTTTTTTCTTCCCAAAAGACGTTTCCGAGAGGCCCGGCCATGCCTCTTGCGGAAGCAAATCTGTGCCTCTCATGGAAGCAAAACCGTGCCTCTCGCGGGAGAAAAAAAAAGAAAATGTGTTCTTTTTCGATTCCAAGAGGCACGACCGTGTATTTTGTGGAAGCAAACCGTGCCTCTTCCGAACGGGAAAAAAGGGAGAAAATACATTTTGTTCCGTTTCTGAGAGACACGGCCGTCCCTCTCGCGAAAGCAAAACCGCGTCTCTCGTGGAAGCAAAACCATGCCTCCAACCGAAGAAAAGAAAAAGAGAAAACACTTTTTTTCCAAGAGGCACGGGCGTGCCTCTCGCGGAAGCAAAAAAAATGAAACACATTTTTTTTTTGTTTTCGAGAGGCACGACCGTGCCTCTCCCGGAAGCAAAACCGTGCCTTTCGTGAAAAAAAAAACCATGCCTCTCACGGAAGGAAAAAATGCGTTTTTTCGCGTCATTTTTTTTCAATTTTTTTTCTTTTCAAAAAGTTAAGAAAGACCGATGAAAAACCGCAAAGCCAAAAAACCCAGAAAAAACCATCTAAAAAGCCAAAAACGAGAGCGAAAAAAAATCCAGAAGAAATGCACAGAGCAGTACACGTGGCGGCGGCTGAGAGCGTGCCAAATGACATGCTCTCAGCCCACCCAATGATCGTTTGGAGGCTCCCGAAGAAGCGCTTCTTAACTAGTTGCTTCCAAAGAAGAGAGCAGTACACCAACTCGCAATAGGCCCATTCCAGTCGTTAAATGAAATGTTTCTGTCAAGCACGAGTCCCGAAGGAAGAGTGAATGGGCTGTCAGCCTCCCATTGGCACGGCCTTTTATCACTTACACCTTCTAAAAAGTGTTAATAAAAATCATTTCAACCCCTCAAAAATAAAATCAAAAATCATTTCAACTTTTCCTAAAAATATCTTTGATAGTTCCCTACAAAAAAATCAAAAAATATGACACACCACAATTTCTTTCCATGTCAAATAGAAATGCTTTGTCTATTTTTTATGTTTCTATTTATACTGTTTGCAAAAGTGTTCGTGTATCTTAAATAAAAAATGTTCACAATACTTGAGAAAAATATTTCTGTACAAATCAAAAAATTGTTTTATGTCTAAAACTCCATTTAAAAAATGTAATGACTACAAAAAGAAATGTTCGAGTACATTAGAAAAAATGTTCAATAATTTTATAAGGAAAGTGATTACAAATAATAATAAAGAAAACCAAGACCACCTAGCAAGGAATGCGACCATATATACTCCGTATGATTTTGGCCGCCGTGTTTGCTAATGCCTTGTACACTCAATCGTGAGTGTCTACTTGTTCAGTGAGCTCCATGTACGGACCTAGCAACGAAAACAATGAAAACTGCTCGTAGATCGTCGATTATTGGATGAGCCTGTCTATTCTGCATTGGAGAACACGATGAGACCTCGTTTGGTGCTGGTGGTTTAGAGAGTAGAAAAACAGAGTATTTTGGGGATTATCCCGTCTATCCCCAAAACCCTGAAAAACCCTACATACCATTTGGTGGGCCAGTTTCCGAGGGAACGAGCCCTGATTGTCCCCTGTGAACCATACCTCTCGTGTATTCTTCTAGGGCAACTCCAATGCCTGTCTCTCAAATCGCTCGCAAATATTCGAACAAAGGCATTCAAACATTTTTTGCCATTCAACGCGGTGTTGCAAATGTCCGCGGAGACGTCTGCAAGTTCGAATTGCCGCAAGCCGGCCACAAACTGGAAGGAGTTTTGTGGGAGTCCGGACCTCTGTCACGTAGGATTCTCACACCCCCATCCCACTCAAATCTTCACTCCCGGACCATGTTTTTTTTCACTGCATCAATCTCCCTGATGGCCTGTAATTGCATCTCCAACACCGACCCTTAAACCGCTCGCATAAGTCCGGAGCGCGCGACCCAGACGTGTTGTGCCATCCAACAACGCTGGCCTGTATCGGTCCGCCGAACGGTCCAGACACACTTTTTCTCGCAAACCGGATACAAACTGAGGGGGGGGGGGGGTTTGGGGTTAAATCAAAATTACACAGAATAAAGGAGTATCTTGCTCTGATACCAATTGAAAGCGTAGGTTTACTCCTAGAGGGGGGGGGGGGTGAATGGGAGATTTTTAGAAATTCCTCAAACTCTAATGAATTTGACGAAGATCGAGTGAACAAATAGAAACGAGGCGAGACTAATTCATCACAGAAACTTAGAGCATGCATATAAGATACATACAAGTGAAGAACATGTAATCCTACAAGCATTCAAGCACGAGGAAGATGAACTTAAGAAGTGAAAAATAACATAATGAAAGTCTTCACTTAAGTTCTTCAGAAAATTGATCACAGATTTTTCAACAACGGAATAACTTAAAGTAAAGGGTGAAGAATTTGAAATCAGGTAGGCTCGGTGAAGAAACAACAATTTTATAGACCAGTTCCAGTTGCAACTGCACGTCTGGTTGAGGCGACTGAGTTGAACTCCGAAGAAACTAAGTCTTCACCATATTCCTCTTGAGCTAAGGTCATAACAGACCTTGCCCAATCACTCGTGGTAAGTCTTTAAGATAGACTTTCAAAACCTTCACAGACTTGTTCACCGCCAAGCCACAGTTACTCTTGGGTGCTCAGAACATGATGCCTAACCGTCTGGAAGAATGATAGTCTTCAAAGGTAACATGCGTCGGATCACACATATCAAACTCTTCAGTGACGGTCAGTCACTTTGGCTTTGGTTGGGTTTTTCCTCACTTGGATTTTTCACAAAGTCGTCAGAGGAAGGGTTGCTCTCAAATGACATGTGTTAAGTTCTCTCTAGAGTAGCCAACCAACAAGTGGTTCTAGGGGGGCGGCTCTTTATAGCTAGGGGGAACCCGACATGAATTGTCATAAATGCCCATTAGGACATGACCGTTGTCAGGATAAGGATCCACTCAACAGCTGGCACATGGCGCAGCAACGGTCGGAAAAATTGAACTCTCAAATTCGTCGGGGAACTCAATTTCCTCACGGGAGGCAGATCGCACTCGCGAACTCCTAACTCCTCAGTCTGACCAAATCCGTCAGCAACCAGAAGAACTACGTCTCTGCCACTAGCAAATTCGTCGGCACTGCCAAAGATTTCCAAAGGCTTCATTCGAAGCGGTACGATATGAATAGTTTTGAGCATCACTTTGGAAAAACGATATATGGATCACCTAGACCCCTTTTAATAGTACGGTTTTTTCTATGACTAAATAAGAAAAAAGAAACAGCGAAAACAAAAGTCTTCACGCTTCCATTTCTTCACTTCAATTTCTTCAAAGGCCGCACCAAATTCTTCACTTAGAGAAATACATTTTGAGGGGTCGTCTTTCTTCGGTCAAGCCAAATCTTCAGGGACTATATCTCTTGTGTACACTCACAAACACATTAGTCCTTTAACCCATTTGTCTTCAATACTCCAAAAATACTAAGGGGGCACTAGATGCACTTACACTTGGTCCGTGTTGTGCCCTTCTTGCTTGGTGCCTATGTGGCGTCAGTCCAAGGGTAGCTCTCCGGGCGTTACTGTGTCGTCGTACGAATCGACGCCAATGACCATGGACATGGTGGCGTTCAAGCGTGCTCGGCGGTGGCCGTCGGTAGTCACTGGGTTGCCCTCCCCCCCGGTCCACCGGAACCAGCTAGGGACACATGCGTGGGAGCCTCTTACTGTGTAGGTGCCGCCCGAACCCGGTGGCTGACCCCGGGCTAGGAGTGAAAGGTGGTCCCTTTCACTCTTACTACTGTGGTCAGGTGGTCGTGACGTGGATGGTCGGTGGTGCCCAGGGGAATGGATGCCAGAGCGGCGGCTCCGGACGGCAGGCTTCACGATTGGCTTTCCGGTAGGCTTCGTTGTGGCGGTGGTGGCTCCATCTATTGGTCGTGTGGGCGACTAGGAATATAGTGGCGGGAAGCTCAGGCCTGCTCTGGTGGGGCCCAAGTCCGGGGTGGGCAAGTTGGCCTTGGTTGAGGTGGTGGCCGAGACTCCTCTTGGTGATGCAGGCGAGTGTCTGAGCGAAAGCTCCGCGCCTCTGGCGCCGACGACGGCGACGCCCGCGGGTGCCGCTTGCTTCTTGAAGACGGCATCGTGGATCTCGTCCCGGTTTCAGGGCTCATGGTGAAAACTTGTGTCTGTTCTCAGACTCGGCAGCGGTGACACTTCGTGCCGTCACCCTCTTGGGGGCATTGTCATAGAGCTCAGGGGTCTCTATTCGGGCCTCGCTGAGTTGTATCTTTTGATTTGCTTTGTGAAGGGAGCCTCTCCGCCGTATTGTATCGTTCGACCGTGTACTTTCGTTCGTTACTTTATTTATAAAGAGAAATATTCAGCCATCCTACAATTTCCACCCGCCCCACATGTTGTCAAATGCTAGCTTCCCCAGCGGCTGTAGGGGATTGCTCGAGAGCATACAAGGATTTATCAAGCTTCCGAACATGCTGCGGTAACTTGGATGAACAAATCCTGGCGGTTGACACATGTACACATCCTTCCAGAAGGCATCTAAAAACGCATTTTATTCTGCTATATCCACGAACTCACTGACGTTAGACCAGCGAGCAGCCCATATTGAACGGCACTGACCTCCAAATTCATCCGATTATAAAATGCTGCACCTGATCCGCGCCACCCAACACAAATAATATTACCAGCGCGGCCCCCCCCGCCCAAAAAATTAATATATCAGCGGCAGTGTCAGTGCGTCGATCTTTGAATCAACCAGCCATCGATCCTCAGTCCAAGAAACTGCTAAGCTGCCTAGCGTCGACGTCGACGATGGATCACAGGGCGAAGCGGGTGGCGATCGTCGGCGCCGGCACGAGCGGGCTGGCGGCGTGCAAGCTCCTGCTGGCGCGCGGGTTCCGGCCGGTGGTGTTTGAGGCCGGGGAGTCCGTGGGCGGGCTGTGGACGCGCACGCTCGCCTCCACCAGGCTCCAGTCGCCCACCGCCGCCTATCGCTACTCGGACTTCCCCTGGCCGGACTCCGCGGGCGCGTTCCCGCGCCACGACCAGGTCGTCGACTACCTCGCCGCCTACGCGCGCCGCTTCGGCGTCGACGCGTGCGTCAGGTTCCGGAGCCGGGTCGTCGCCGCGGAGTACGTCGGTGCGGAGCCGGAGGGCGCGGCGGACGTGTGGGAGAGGTGGAACGGCAACGGCGAGGCCTTCGGCGACGGCTCGGGCGCGTGGCGCCTCACCGTGGGCCACCGCGGCGCCGGCAAGCAGGAGCCGGAGACGCAGGAGGTGCACGAGTTCGACTTCCTGATCCTCTGCATCGGCAGGTTCAGCGGCGTGCCCAACATCCCGGTGGCGTTCCCGGGACCGGAGGCGTTCCGGGGGCGGGTGCTCCACTCCATGGAGCTCTCCGACATGGCCGACGCGGACGCCGCGGCACTGGTCAAGGGGAAGCGCGTCGCCGTCATCGGCTCCAGCAAGTCTGCCTTCGAGATCGCCGCCGACTGCGCGGAGGCCAACGGTGCGGCGTCGCCGTGCACGATGGTGTGCCGGAACCCTCAGTGGCTGCTGCACAGCGCGAACGTGTGGGGCGGGATCAGCATCGGGTACCTCTACATGAACCGCTTCGCCGAGCTCATGGTCCCCCGGCCCGGCGCCGGCGCCGCCTCCCGCCTACTCGCCGCGCTGCTCGCGCCGCTCGCGTGGGCGATATCGGCGGCGACGGGGGCGTACTACCGGAGGGCGATCCCGATGCGGGAGCACGGCATGGAGCCCGGGCACGGGTTCGCGAGGAGCGTGTCGTCGTGCCTCCTCTCCATGCTCCCCGACGGGTTCTACGACAAGGTGAAGGAAGGCAGCGTCGTCTTCGCGAGGTCCAGGTCCTTCGTCTTCTGCCACGACGGCCTGGTGCTCGACGGCGCCGGCGCCGAGAAGCGCGTCGTGCCAGCCGACGTGGTGGTCCTGGCCACGGGCTTCCTCGGCGACGAGAAGCTGAAAGACATGTTCGCGTCGCCGCGGGTGAAGGACATCATCGCCGGGTCGCCGGACACGGCCGTGCCGCTGTACCGGGAGTGCGTGCACCCGCGGATCCCGCAGATGGCGGTGGTGGGGCACGCGGAGGGGCTGAACAACATCTACGCGAGCGAGATGACGGCCAAGTGGGTGGCGCGGCTGCTGGACGGCGCGTTCCGGCTGCCGGGCGTGCGGCGGATGGAGGAGAGCTGCGCGGAGTGGGGCAGGTACTACGCGCGTCGGAGCGGCGGCGGCGGTGAGGGGCAGCGCCCGTGGAGGCCGTGCCTCGGCGCCGTCAACGTGTGGTACAACGACGAGCTGTGCCGCGACATGGGGTGCGACCCGAGGAGGAAGAGGAGGAAGGGGCAGGGGCTCCTCGCCGAGTGGTTCCAGCCGTACGGCGCCGTCGACTACGCCGACATCCAGTGACTACGCCGACTTCGTTGGAATGCTGGGAAAGACAAGCAGGCCAAAAGGATGGGTATTAGACAATTCGATCAATGTAATTCTTCCTTTTTTCAGGGATAGATCAATGTAATTCAAACCGTTTGTTATGGAAGTTATAACATTTGAACTTCTTAATTTTATTTTTTTGTAATTTATAACTAGTGCTACATTGGTCAAACAATTGATATAGGGATATGCATGGGCCTTTTAAACCGAAAAAAGTTAGTATTGTTATCAATAACATTTTTCAAAAAAGCCCTCGACCTTGACCCGCTCCACGCGACCCTGCCATGGTCGCGCCATGGGGAGCGGCCTTAGGCGGCGAGCCATCAGGGAGCGACACGAGAGCACACCTTCGTTGCCAGCATATCCAACGGCCACTGCAGGAGGCACAAGCATGTCGAGTCAAACCCTCGGTCTAGACTTCAGCTATTCCCCGACGCATGCTGATGGTGTCCTGGATCGGGGGGGGGGGGGGGGGGGGTACTCACCATGTCGTCTCCCGCCCAGATGGGTTGGGCTGAGCACCCCCCATGACGGACACCAGTATAGGCCATCTCCAAGAAGGCCCATGGTGCAAAGAACGAATATTCTCGAAGACTCGGTGCATACTCCAGGACTTAGAAGTCATCCACGACACCATAACCATATACGTAGTCGGCTTATCTGTAACCCTAGACCCCTAGTATCTATAAAACAAGGGGCAGGGCTCGTAAATGACAATAGGCAATATTGTGGTAGATCACTTGTACTTTATACTCCATCCCAAATTAATACAAACACAAGCATGACGCCGGGTATTATCTATTCGAGAGAGTTCGAACCTTCGTAAAACCTCGTGTCCTTATTACCATCATCTCTAGACTACCAGCTCAGGACGCCCTACCCGAGATTCACCGGAATCAACTCCATCACACGTGAGACAACATGCCTCCCCGATTGCGAATCGCACAGCTACCTCACTAGTAGAAAACTGGGCTTTGGTCACAGGGCAATATTCACATTAGTTCCGGTTCAGTCACGAACCGGGACTAATGTGAGCATTGGTCCCGGTTCGTGCGGCCAGGGGCCTGCCGGGCCTCGTGGGGGCATTAGTCCCGGTTCGTCCGGCCCCTTTGGTCCCGGTTGGGGGGACAAACCGGGACCAATGGGCCTCGCTCCTGGCCCACCACCATTGGTCCCGGTTGGTGGCTTGAACCGGGACCAGAGGCTCACCCTTTAGTCCCGATTCATACCACAAACCGAGACTAAAGGGTTGGTCTTAGTAGCGGTCAGAGTTTAGTCCCACCTCGCCAACCGAAGGGCGCTCACACCGGTTTATAAGCCCGTCCCTCTCTGCCTTGTTGAGCTCCTCTCAAAGTGAAAATAGATGCCCTTATACAGGGAATTTGACCTAAATTCAGAGTAAACTTCTTTGAATTTCATAGAAATTTATTATGAATTTAGGTTGAATTTTCTCTATAGGCGCATCTATGTTCATTTTTTATAGTAAATAAAATAAATAAACCTTAATAAAATAAATAAAAATAAATAAACCTTAATAAAATAAAATAAAATAAACTATAGTAAATAAAATTAATAAACCTTAATAAAATAAATAAAAATAGCAGCAGTAAAATAAATAAAAATAGCAGCAGTAAAATAAATAAAAATAAAATAAATAAAGTAAAATACATAAGTAATTAGAAACAAAATGGAATAAAATAAATAAGTTTTTTGTTGTAAGTAGAAACAAAACAAAATAAATAAAGCAAAAGAGAAAACAAAAAACAGGGAAAAAATTATGCCACCTACTGGGCCACCACGGCCTAAATACGACTTGAAACCCATCCATGGGCCAGGATTCAGGCCCGCAGAAGGCCCAGTAGGCCCCACAGGCAAAGAGAACGGTTAGACCCGAAAGCCTGGAGTTGAGAGGAGCTCGAGAGGGTGGGCGCAACAGCGCTTATAAACCACTCTCGAGCTCTCTCAACTAGCGAGGTGGGACTAAACTTTTGACGCGGGGCAGCACAAGGCCTTTGGTCCCGGTTGGTGCCACCAACCGGGACTAAAGGGGGGCATGCGTACCGGTTCGTGGCACCAACCGGGACCAATGCCCCCCTTTAGTCCCGGTTGGTGCCACGAACCGGGACCAATGAGTTGCCTATATATACCCCATCGCCACAGCAGAGCACTCCACAGTGCTCTGTTTTTTCTGGCCGGCGAGGGGAGGGCATTTGGGTGCTCTAGCTCACCTCCTATGCACATGAGGTGTTCGATGAAATGTCTGAGCCACACTAGTTAATCTTTCTCCTCTCAAAACTCGACCTCCGAGCTCCATTTTCCCCGAGATTTGTCTAGGTTTAGCGGTCCGTCACGTCCCGTCCCCGTCTTCACCGCCGTCGATCGCCCGCGCCGATCTCGTCGCCAGCACCACCGTGGTGAGCCTCTTGTTCTTATCTTCTTTCTGAAAGAAAAAAAAATTCTTACTTTAGATAGATACTTGTCTAATTTTGTTACTTTTATTATTCCTTCTTATT
The DNA here is from genome assembly GCF_002575655.3 of Aegilops tauschii subsp. strangulata. NCBI lineage: Eukaryota > Viridiplantae > Streptophyta > Magnoliopsida > Poales > Poaceae > Aegilops > Aegilops tauschii. The sequence continues at coordinate 451,608,538 of NC_053039.3, read as the reverse complement.
ACATAGTGCGATGGTTTTGGTATCCGCCCCCGTCGGCCCTCGTCCTGTCTATGATTCGGATGTGGTATATATTATCTTTTTATAACTATTTGGTTCATTTATTGTTTATGACAAATATGCCGACCAACGTGACATAGATTTTATTTATCTAGGAGGTGGTTGAACCGGAAATTCCAACGACCCTATTGTCGAGAGGTTAAATTTAGTTGAAGAAGAAAACAATTACTTGAAGGAAAAAATAAAAAAATTGAGGAGGAGAAGATGATATTGGAGTTGCATGTTGCGGATGTCGTCGATGATCACAAGATCAAGATGGATGCAATGCGCTTGAAGATTAGAAAGATTAGAAAATATGCCATTCATACCGAGGCTTGGTATCATTATGCCGTTGGATCAATTGTTACCTTGGTTGCGATTATGATCGCATTTGTTTTCGCATTGAAATGTTTTACATAGTTTCAATGTATGGTTTAATTAATTAGATGCTCTGGAGAGCTATATATATGTTGTTAGATGAGAACTATGTATGTACTTTGGTTTTAATGTGATGATGAACTTCTATTAATTTGGTCACTTAATTATCTATTCATGATGTTCTGTAATGGTTTTTGACACACTTAATTATATATAATGCACGCAGATGAACCGGTAATGGATGTACGGTGACAGACACACCTCCAACTACATTAAGGGCGTGCATGATTTTCTCGAAGTGGCTGAGGCAAACAAGCAGAATGGTTTTATGTGTTGTCCATGCCCTACATGTGGGAATACGAAGTCTTACTCTGACCGGGAAATCCTTCACACCCACCTGCTTTACAAGGGTTTCATGCCACACTATAATGTTTGGACGAGGCACGGAGAAATAGGGGTTATGATGGAAGACGGCGAAGAAGAAGAGGACGATGACAACTATGTGCCCCCTGAATACGGTGATGCTGCAACGGGGGAAGCTGCTGAAGATCAAGAGGAACCAGACGATGTGCCCAATGATGCTGCAAGGGGGGAAGCTGCTGAAGATCAAGAGGAACCAGTGCCCGATGATGATGATCTCCGCCGGGTCATTGTCGATGCAAGGACGCAATGCGAAAGTCAAAAGGAGAAGCTGAAGTTCGATCACATGTTAGAGGATCACAAAAAAGGGTTGTACCCCAATTGCGAAGATGGCAACACAAAGCTCGGTACCGTACTGGAATTGCTGCAGGGGAAGGCAGAGAATGCTGTGCCTGACAAAGGATTTGAGAAGCTATTGAAAATATTGAAGAAGAAGCTTCCAAAGGATAACGAATTGCCCGACAGTACATACGCAGCAAAGAAGGTCGTATGCCCTCTAGGATTGGAGGTGCAGAAGATACATGCATGCCCTAATGACTGCATCCTCTACCGCGGTGCGTACAAGGATCTGAACGCATGCCCGGTATGCGGTGCATTGCGGTATAAGATCAGACGAGATGACCCTGGTGATGTTGACGGCGAGCCCCCCAGGAAGAGGGTTCCTGCGAAGGTGATGTGGTATGCTCCTATAATACCACGGTTGAAACGTCTGTTCAGAAACGAAGAGCATGCCAAGTTGATGCGATGGCACAGTGAGGACCGTAAGAAAGACGGGAAGTTGAGAGCACCCGCTGACGGGTCGCAGTGGAGAAAAATCGAGAGAAAGTACTGGGCTGACTTTGCAGCTGACCCAAGGAACGTATGGTTTGGTTTAAGCGCGGATGGCATTAATCCTTTCGAGGAGCAGAGCAGCAATCACAACACCTGACCCGTGACTCTATGTATGTATAACCTTCCTCCTTGGATGTGCATGAAGCGACAGTTCATTATGATGCCAGTTCTCATCCAAGGCCCTAAGCAACCCGGCAACGACATTGATGTGTACCTAAGGCCATTAGTTGAAGAACTTTTACAGCTGTGGAATGGAAACGGTGTACGTACGTGGGATGAGCACAAACAGGAGGAATTTAACCTGCACGCGTTGTTGTTTGTAACCATCAACGATTGGCCCGCTCTCAGTAACCTTTCAGGACAGACAAACAAGGGATACCATGCATGCACGCACTGTTTAGATGACACTGAAAGTATATACCTGGACAAATGCAGGAAGAATGTGTACCTGGGCCATCGTCGATTTCTTCCGACCAACCATCAATGTCGAAAGAAAGGCAATCATTTCAAAGGCGAGGCAGATCACCGGAAGAAGCCCGCCATGCGTACCGGTGATCACGTACTTGCTATGGTCAATGATTTACACGTAATCTTTGGAAAGGGTCCTGGCGGACTAGCTGTTCCAAATGACGCTGAGGGACACGCACCCATGTGGAAGAAGAAATCTATATTTTGGGACCTACCCTACTGGAAAGAGCTAGAGGTCCGCTCTTCAATCGACGTGATGCACGTGACGAAGAACCTTTGCGTGAACCTGCTAGGCTTCTTGGGCGTGTATGGGAAGACAAAAGATACACCTGAGGCACGGGAGGACCTGCCACGTTTGCACGAAAAAGACGGCATGCCTCCGAAGCAGTATGAAGGTCCTGCCAGCTACGCTCTTACGAAAGAAGAGAAAGAAATCTTCTTTGAATGCCTGCTCAGTATGAAGGTCCCGACTGGCTTCTCGTCGAATATAAAGGGAATAATAAATATGCCAGAGAAAAAGTTCCAGAACCTAAAGTCTCATGACTGCCACGTGATTATGACGCAACTGCTTCCGGTTGCATTGAGGGGGCTTCTACCGGAAAACGTCCGATTAGCCATTGTGAAGCTATGTGCATTCCTCAATGCAATCTCTCAGAAGGTGATCGATCCAGAAATCATACCAAGGCTAAGGAGTGATGTGGCGCAATGTCTTGTCAGTTTCGAGCTGGTGTTCCCACCATCCTTCTTCAATATCATGACGCACGTCCTAGTTCATCTAGTCGACGAGATTGTCATTCTGGGGCCCGTATTTCTACACAATATGTTCCCCTTTGAGAGGTTCATGGGAGTCCTAAAGAAATATGTCCCTAACCGCACTAGGCCAGAAGGAAGCATCTCCATGGGCCATCAAACAGAGGATGTCATTGGGTTTTGTGTTGACTTCATTCCTGGCCTTAAGAAGATAGGTCTCCCTAAATCGCGGTATGAGGGGAGACTGACTGGAAAAGGCACGCTTGGAGGGGACTCAATAATATGCAGGGACGGATATTCTTGGTCTCAAGCACACTACACAGTTCTACAGAACTCTACCTTGGTGACCCCGTATGTCGATGAACACAAGAACAGTCTGCGCTCCAAACACCCGGAGCAGTGTGACGACTGGATTACATGTGAACACATCAGGACTTTCAGCAGTTGGTTGGAAACACGTCTCAGAGGTGACACCACTGTTTGTGATGAGTTGTACTCGTTGTCCAGGGGACCATCTTCGACTGTATTGACTTACAAAGGATACGAGATAAATGGGAATACATTTTACACGATCGCCCAAGATCAAAAGAGCACCAACCAAAACAACGGTGTCCGCTTTGATGCAGCAACCGAGAAGGGAAAGGACACATATTATGGTTACATAATGGACATACGGGAACTTGACTACGGACATGATTTTAAGGTCCCTTTGTTTAAGTACAAATGGGTCAATCTGTCAGGAGGCGGGGTACAGGTAGACCCACAGTACGGAATGACAACAGTGGATCTGAACAATCTTGGGTACACTGACGAACCGTTCGTCCTAGCCAATGATGTGGCACAGGTTATCTATGTGAATGACATGTCTACCAGACCGAGAAAAAGAAAAGATAAGGAAGCGAATACATCATACGATGAGCCAAAGCGCCACATAGTTCTTTCAGGAAAAAGGGACATTGTGGGAGTGGAGGGCAAGACAGACATGTCTGAAGATTATGAAAAGTTTCATGAAATTCCTCCCTTCAAAGTCAAGGCTGACCCAAGCATCCTGATAAACGATGAAGATTATCCAGGGTTACAGCGCAATAAGCAAATGACACAAGCGAAGAAAAAGTGAAGACTTTCTCCCGCAACTATTATGATGATACCATGCCAACTTTGTAACAGACGAGTATGATACCATTGTCCGTTTTGTACACGAAGTGCATCTAGTTTTTGCCGTAACCCTCTCAACTTTCTTGCACATGTTATGTGGATGAAATGATGATACCATGCCAACTTTCAACCTTTTCAGAGTTCATTTGAAATGCTTTTCAATTTTAGGGTCTTATAGCTCAAAATAATTAGTAAATGCATGAAAAATAACAAATGAAGTCAGAAAGGGTTGAAAATTGATGATGTGGCTTTGAATGGTGCATTTTGAACACACAAAAAGTCAGGAGTTCAAATAAGTTTTAAAAAATGAAATCCCTTTGTAACAGACAAGTTTCCGTATGAAATCCTGATACTTCGAAAGAGATTGTCCGTTTTGTACACGAAGTGCATCCAGTTTTTGCCGTAACCCTCTCAACTTTCTTGCAAATGCTATGTGGATGAAATGATGATACCATGCCAACTTTCAACCTTTTCAGAGTTCATTTGAAATGCTTTTCAATTTTAGGGTCTTATAGCTCAAAATAATCAGTAAATGCATGAAAAATGGTGCATGAAAAATAACAAATAAAATAAATAAGTAATTAGAAACAAAATAATATAAACTTTAATAAAATATATAAGTAGAAACAAAATAAAATAAACTTCAATAACATAAATAAAATTTATGAAACTAAAATTATCAAAGTATTTTCTGTTCAAAACATTATAAGCAACCTCTAGTATTATTGAAACTAAAATTATATAAAATTGATGCAACTAAAATTATCGAAGTATTTTCTGTTCAAAATCATTGAAAGCAAAAATAATTTTCATAAATAACTTTTTTTGTTAGAAACTTTAATAGCAAAAAGAATTATCATAAAGTAAAATAAATAACTAATTTGAAACAAAATAAAATAAAATAAATAAGTTTTTTGTTGTAAGTAGAAATAAAACAAAATAAATAAAGCAAAAAAGAAAACAAAAAAAGAGGCAAAAAATAAAAATTATGCTACCTACTGGGCCACCACGGCCTGAATACGACTAGAAACCCATCCATGGGCCAGGATTCAGGCCCGCAGAAGGCCCAGTAGGCCCACATGCATGTACAAAGAGGTTAGGCCCGTAAGCCTGCTTTAGAGAGGAGCTCGACAGCTCAGGCGCACCGCACCTTATAAACAGGTGCGGCTCTCTCTCAGCTAGCGAGGTGGGACTAAACTCCCACCACCACGCCGCTGTGCAAGGCCATTGGTACCGGTTGGTGGCACGAACCGGGACCAATGCCACCCTTTGGTCCCGGTTCGTGGCACCAACCGGGACCAATTCCCCCCTTTAGTCCCGGTTGGTGCCACCAACCGGGACCAAAGGCCGCCGCTTCCCGCCCTTTGGGCTGCTGAAAAGAGGCCTTTGGTCCCAGTTGGTGGCACCAACCGGGACTAAAGGGGGGCATTGGTCCCGGTTGGTGCCATGAACCGGTACCAATGCTCTCAGTATATAAGAAAGCACTTAGCGTTTTTCAGATTCATCTCTGCATCAGTTCCCCCGCCCCGACGACGCCGCCAGGCTGCCCGAGCTCGCCCCGTCGACGCCGTCGCCGCCCTTTGCTGCCTCGTCGACGCGCAGCCGCCCCTTCCCCGAGCACGCTGCCGGCGGCCCGCCCCGACCACGCCACGCGCCCCTGCCCCGACCATGTCGTCGTCGCCCCAGCTGCCCCGACCACGCCGCCGTGGCCTCTGCCTCGCCCTGCCCCGACCACGCCGCCGTCGCCTCTACCCCGACGCGCGCCGTGCCTCTGCCCCTACCCCGACCACGCCGCACCTCTCATCCTTTGGTCAGGGCCGGCACTGCCCCCTTCCTCCCTGTTTTTTCTGCACATATATATGATGTTTTTTTCCTGATTATATGTATATGTATGTGTGTATATCTGTTTATATGTCCTTTTTTAGATCTTTTTTTTGCATTTTTATAAAAATGTATATATGTATGTATATATGTTCTCTGTGTATATATATGTTCATGTATATATGCAAAAGATAGATTTTTAGAAAAGTTAGGATTTTTTTCTGTTCATAGATTTTTTTGGTGACATTAATTATTGTAGAATATGCAAATGTTTGTATATTCATATGAACAATGCATTAGGCAAAACCTTTACTTTTTTCAAAATTTTTTATTTGAACATTTTTTTATGAATGAGAGGAAAAAGGAAAATAAGAAGAGGAAGAAAGGAGAAGAAGAGGAGAGGAAGAAGAGGAGAAATAAATAAGAAGAGGAAAAAAGAAGAAAAAGAAGAGGAGAAGAAGAAAGGAATAGAAGAGAAGAAGAAAAATAGAAAAAAATCTATTTTTTCTTCTTCTTTCCTCTATTCCTTTCTTCTTCTCCTCTTTTTTTCTTCTTTTTTTCTTCGATCTTCTCCTCTATTCCTTTCTTCTTCTCCTCTTTTTATTTCTTCTTCGTTTTCTTATGTTTTATCGGGTCTGTCGTCGTCGATATACCCCTCTCCCGATAACTTCAACACGAGGGGGGTCGATATACCCCCTCCTCGATAACATTATTTTCCCATGTATGTATGTTGTCGTTGTCGATATAACCCCCTCCCGATAACTTCAACACGTGGGGGGGGGTCGATATACCCCCTCCCCGATAACATTATTTTCCCGTGTATGTATGTCGTCGTTGTCGATATATATAACTCCCTCCCAGATAACTTCGACATGATGGACGGTCGATATGTATACCCCCTCTCGACCGTGATAACTTATACCACGGGAGCACCCCCGGCCCTCTCGCTCGACCAAAACTCTCGAGGACACCCAAACCCTAGAAAAAAACGATGTCGGTCTCCTAACCCCTCCCGCCGCGCCCCTATCCTTGAAGCGTTGCCTAGGCCACCCCAAATTCGGAATCAGCTAGGTCTACGTTTGCACTAATATATCCACCTGCTGTCATGTTTGTGTAATAATTGCCATGTTGTAATATTTGCAGAAACAATGGAGCACGGACGAGACGAGCAAGCAGAAGAGGTGTTGGGGGACATAATCTTAGCCGGAGGTGATATCTTGTCGTATCTTAACGACAATGATGGTCTGGAAGAACAGGGTGAAGAAGCAGGCTACGGTGATCGAAGAGTGGAGGAGGAAAGACATGATTATGATGGCTCCGGTGACCCAATGCTGGTGCAAGAAGGAGCCCGTGGTGACGGCTCCGGTGACCGAACAGAGTCTGGCCAGGTAAATATATTAGTTAAGCCTGTGCTGACTAGCTAATTGATGCATTCATTGTTTTGGTATGTACACATATTAATTAACTCTCGTCTTTCTTCTTTTTTCTAGCCCTCCGGATCAAGCACAACTTCGGTAAAGAGACGAGGCCCGAAGAGAAAGTTGCGCTCGGATGAAAGGTTTGAGATCACAGCAATCGCGCGCGACGGCCAACCGATTGAACCCATCCGGACAAAGGAAGCATTTGCTGCTCAGTGCGGGGTTCTTGTTAGGGACAAGATCCCGATCAGCATCCACCAATGGTATAAGCCTAAGAAGGAAGACCCTGAGGTGTCTTATGTCAATGATATGCAGAAAGATGATCTTTGGACTGAGCTGAAGGCAAATTTCACCCTACGCCAGAGGAGGATCTGGAGAAGCCAGTTAAAGAGCAATTAATCAAGTCTCATGCTCTTAAGAAGATGGCAGACCTATTCAGGAGGTGAAAGAATGAGCTGAAAACGTTTGTCGACAAAGAAGAGACACCAGAATTCATCGGCCGGTATGAGAAGATCAGAGATCACTGGCCCGCATTTGTGGCCCACAAGACATCGGAAAAGAGTAAGAAGATGTCAGCGACAAACAAGAAGAATGCTGCGAAGAAGAAGCTTCACCATCGCACGTGGTCAAGTGGCTACCTCAAAGCCCGGCCTAAGTGGGCCAAGGCTGAGAATGATCTGCTTGAAAAAGGGATCGAACCACAGACAATGAACTGGACAGACCGTTGCCGGACTTGGTTCTTCGGGGCTGGCGGAAAATTGGACCCTGTATCAGGGAGGTGCGTTTGGACGAACGAGCTTTTGAGAATACCAGTCAAGAAGATTCAGCAATATATCGATGCAGCGCAGGAAGGGACGTTCGTTCCAGACAGAGAGAACAACGAGCTCACAATGGCCCTCGGGAATCCTGAGCACCCTGGACGGACACGAGGCACGCCAGGCTCCGTTCCGTGGAAGGCTAGTTTTCCGGACGCAGGCGGTTACAAAAGCCAGGAGAGGAGGAAAAAAATGGAGCAGACCCAAATTCAGAAGCTGCACGAAAGGGTTCAAGCGCTAGAGGAACGAGACGACAATAGACATGCCGAAACTACCCCCGAAGCTACCCCGCCATCTCAGCGGAGAAGCAGCATGGCTTCCACCGAGCTGCTTCAGCCGGAGCATGTCTTGACGGCTCCTGCTAGCTACCCCGTGGATGCTATCACGGAGTCTCAACATTGCCACCTTATGGCGCAATGGCAGAACTTCAAAGTCAAGGCGGGCGTTGGCTCTGTTTTACCTCTGAACCCGACGCAACCTACCACCACCGGTCGATTCCAGAAGGATATGCTAGGGTGATGGTGGATGAAATAACGGAGGGATTTGAGGACCTCCAGCTTGACCACCCTACCGGTGAAGGGGAGACTCGGCTGGGTTTAGCTCTGAAGACTCCGTGCCTATGGCGGAAGGAGCTCATTAACCTTCCGAACTGGACGCCTCCGACGAGTAAGGGCACTCCGCCGCCTCCTCCTCCGGCGAGTGATCAGGGCACTCAGCCTCCTTCTCCGGTGCGTGGCGGCACTTCGCCTCCTCCTCCGGCGAGTGATCAGGGCACTCAGCCTCCTTCTCCGGCGCGTGGCGGCACTCCGCCTCCTTCTCCGCCTGCGCTGGCGTGCCAGAGCAGCCAGCCTCCTCCTTCTCCGCCTCATCAGCAAGGGCGAAAGAGACCCGCCGCCACTCCGGCTGCTCCGGCGCGTCGTAGTCCTTCTCCTCCGCCTCGTCGTAGTCCTTCTCCTCCGCCTCGTAAGCAAGGAAAGAAGATAGCCGCAGCCGCTCCGTCTACTCTGCCGGCGTCTAGCAGTACAGCTGCCAGAGGCGGGAGGCAATACAGATTCGGTCCTTCTCTGAAGACTCCAGAGAAGTTACCATACGAGAGGACCGAGGAGGAAACCAGGAAGATCGTGCGAGCCGAAGTGACAAACTTCTTTGAAGGGGTGAAAGCAAAGAAACATCCACCTCTGGAGGAGAAGGTAGATCCGGTGAAAGCAAAGCGCACTCTGGCTGCCCTGACAAAACCACCAAAGTCTCCGCCGAGAGGCAACTATGAGCGCATTCTTGCAAAGACATATGCCGAAGCGGAGTGGTCGGGAAGTACTGTCAGTGATCAAAGGTTAAAAGAACGACGAGCTGGGAAAAAAATTGCCCAGCTCGGCGAACAAGCGAACCAACCGTGCCCCCCGCTCAAGGTGTTAAAAGACATCGTCGCTAATGGTCCGAGGATGGTGCCCGGTTATAGCAATCTTGGAGATTACCTGCCCGACGATGTACATTATGAAATAATGGAGGTGGACGAACACAAATACCATTACGGGAAGCCTCTCGTCAAAGATGAAAGATCTCTAACAACGATGATGCGAAGATTACATGATTGGTACATGAAAACCTGCAGAGAGTCTGATGGGACGAGTACTTTGACGCTGAGAGTTAAACCGGAGCATGACCTCGTTGGAATTGAACTGCTGAATGTTCCATTTGAGGATTTCTTCAAGTTTTACAATCAAAAGGCCCTCAATAAAACAACGATCACTTGCTACTGTCTGTAAGTAGTACTACTTCTGTCATTAAGTCTCTCTATATAGGTCAACTCTTTCATTGCATGTATTTATAATTATCCTCACTATATTATGCAGATTGAAGATCGCCGAATTGAAGAAAAGACAAATCGGTGATATTGGGTTCATTAACACAAATCTCATAGATGCATATACGGTTGAAAAACATCCCAAAGAAGCCGAGGCCAACTTGCTACAATCGTTGGTATTAAATCAAAACAAAGATATAATACTCTTTCCTTACAACTTCAAGTGAGTGTTACTGTCTTGTGCATATTCGGTTTCCCTTATTAGTCCAAGTTATGGTAATGTAATTGATGACTTATGCATGCATGTGCAGCTTCCACTATATTCTCCTAGAGATTAGGCTTGAGCAGGGAGTAGTAACCGTCTTAGACTCGAGACGAAAAGATCCCCAGGACTATGCGGACATGACTCAAATGCTTGAGAAGTAAGTTAAATCGATCATTATCCACCATATCAGCAACTTTGTTAATTTCCTGATATCAAGTAATTGTTTTCTTTGTCTGGCAGGGTTTGGAGAAAATTCACCACAAAAGCTCCGGGACTGCCGAAGAAGCTGCAATTTAGACACCCGAAAGTAAGTACTATAGTAGCATGTTCCGCACATCTCCTAGTGATTCAAGCGCTAGTTTCATCAATACCATTTAGCATGCTTGCTTATCAGTTAGATTGACCTCTATTTCTTGTAAAATGGTTGTGGCAGGAACAAGGGAATGATTTCTGTGGATACTACGTTTGCGAGTCTATCCGCCACACGACCTGTGAGCGGGGCTACTCTGACGAACAATATGAAGTGCATAAGCAATAATATTCACAATTTTTTTATTACCATCATTTGTGTCTAGTTTCATTTATTCATATATATATGTATTGACCCCCTTCTTCAAATTAGATCTTTCGGATGCGGGATGAACTCCTAGCACCAGATCGTATGCGAGCAATTCAAGAGGAATTGGCGGCATTCTTCCTTGACCACGTGATCGCTGAAAACGGAGAATACTATGTGGACCCTGTGTTCTTACAATTTAATTAGGAGATTATATTATAAGAGATAATTACTGTATATATGTAGCCGGTAGTGTCAGATAGATATACGAGAACTTGTTGTTCGACCAATCTCTCGGAGAAGGAGAGGTGGTCGATATCACTTCTCTCTGTATGCATATGTTCATAACGATCTTCTGTTTCCTTCATTTGCTTACTAGCTAGCGTGTCTAGTCCTCTCCATACGTATATAGTACGTAGCGTCGACCAAGCACGGAGATAAGAGAGGACACTTCTCTCTATTAATTAGCTAGCTAACACAATATATGAAACACCTAAATTAACCCCCCAACCCCGCCCCCTTTCAAAAAAAACAAAAACCCCAGCCCCTGAAATGCTGACGCGTGGATGCCTATTGGTCCTGGTTGGTGACACCAACCGGGACAAAAGGCCCTTCCTATTGGTCCCGGTTGGTGTCACCAACCGGGACCAAAGGCCCCCCTGCCTGGGCTGGCAGCAGCGGCCACGTGGAGGACCTTCTGTCCCGGTTCGTGTAAGAACCGGGACTAAAGGGTTAGGGCTTTAGTAACGACCCTTTAGTCCCGATTCAAAAACCGGGACAAAAGGCCCTTACCAACCGGGGTAAAAGCCCCTTTTTCTACTAGTGGCTCCTCTTCGGCCGCCGATGATCATCGCTAAAATTTGACACCTGCATACACAATCAAGACCACACCAGACTCCCCACGGTGAACCCCTCTCTATCTGCACCTATTTTCGCAATCAGTTACAATCTCTATGGCCCGCACCGCGTTCTCCAAGCGTCACTCCGGTGCCCAAAATAAAATTGCTTCAACATTGCTAGCTCTTCCTTCAAACACAAACTTCCAACTAGTGAATTCTCTCACTCTAGAGTTGATCTCCTTAATGATCATGCCACACCTCCCATCGGACCCCTTCTCTATCTGCTCAACCACAGGTTTACAATCGCATGCTAACAACTCGATCCAAGGATAGATCAAGTGCTAGTGATAGAGCCTCCCTTCAAGCGAGGTCTTCCCGTGTAGCGGGGTCCATGATGCCGTCAAATACCATAGCAGACGATCCAAGATAAGTGCCAGTGTGATCCTGGCAGATCGAGGCCACCGCACCTTGTCTTCCGATCGAGGCCGCCGCACCTTGTCTTCCGTTCCTGGATAGCCCACCATCAACATGGATTTTTTTCACCCCTACCTCTGGTGCACGCCAACCTGTCCTGCCTCCTGGACAATATTTCCTGCAGCCCCTCGTGGCCCCTGGCATTCATAGGGCCTTTGAGGATATCCAGTTCAAAGACGAAGTTGTTGATAAAAGAAGAGGTATATTATCGGAAGTCATAGAACTTGCGTCACACATTCAGTTTGGTGCTAAAACTTTAAAAATACGGTTTCATGGTCACATAATTTGACTCAAGCATACAGATACGGTCACTCTAAGCATATGCGGGCGTATTCATGTGTATGACCCCACTTGTCAGTGACTGATGGCGCTGGGTGTGATGTATTTTTACACGGAACACCCTCAAAAAAATTATGGGAAAAGTCAACCACAACGATGCATTTTTTGCACAAAACACTCAATTTTTTTCTTTACAGAAAAGCAGGACCACGGTATCATACATATATGCGAAAATTAACCAACAAAAAGCATACACCACGACTCGAACCCAAAACACACCGTACATATATGTGAAAATTAACCAACAAAAAGAATGCACCAGGACTCGAACCCCAAAACAATTGATTTAACACGAAACGGTCTAGCCGCTAATACATCCTAGTTGGGTTATCTAATGTGGATAACCAGGATAATATATATCAACTTGACGAGGACTCATATGGAGTTTAATTGGGCTGCGGATACTATGGCCCATTTTGCGCATGCTATTTTTGTTAAAGATAATTTTAAAACATAATAAGTAATAAAGTACCTTCACATATTTGTGTGTTACAAATATTGTACATACATATATATTAGTAAATACGGACATTGGAAATGTTTATTAAATAAATATGTTTAATGAATCCAAAAAATATACACCCGTGGCTTATATTTAAATTATACAAAATGATGAACACAAACATTTATTAAATATTTATGAATATTCACTTGTGTAAAAACTTTATTCATGACTTATAGTTGGCAAATTTATATAACTTAAATATTAGCCACGACTGAATATTCATATTCGTAGTTTAAATTTTAAATTATGAATATTTTTAATTATACAAACATTGAACTATACAAATATTTTTTAGTTGTAACTTTGAAAACCAAATATTCAATTCGCATATTTATATAGTACAAATGTTTATATCTTTAAAAACATAGCACGGACGAAATGGGCCGCATATTCATAGCCCATTTAAGCTCCACATGCGTCCTTGTTTAATAGATATACGTTTGTTATCCATATTAGACATGTCCACCTGTTCGGTTGTAGTGGCTAGATACTGGTAGATGCTTTTTTGTGTTAATTTTTGCATTTGCATTGTTGTATTAAAAGATAGTTGGTCGTCGGGTCGAGTCCTGTCATACGGTTTTTGTTGTTAATTTTCGTATATACTCCCTCTGTCTTAGAATGAGTGTACTTCCAACTTTATTGAGAAGTCAAACTTTTTTATGTTTGACCGTATTTATACGACAATTGACCTACATTTATGCCATGAAATTAGTAGCATTAGATTCATGATAAAATATATTTTCGTCATATACCTATTTGGTTTCACAAGCATTGACATATTTTTGCACAAACTCGGTCAAACTTTGAAATAGTTTGACCCTCCAATAAAGTTGGAAGTACACTCTCTCAAGGACGGAGGGAGTATGTGCAGTATTATGGTTTTGTTTTCTGTTAATAAAAAAGTGAGGGTGTTTTATGCAAAATTGTGTCACTATAGTTAATTTTTTACAAATAAAAGAAATTCAGGGTGTTCTGTGTAAAATACGTCGCGCCTAGCGCCATTAGTTGCTGACAAGTGGGGCCATACTCATGGATATGGCCGCATAGGCGTGTTGTGACCGTATCTGCACGCTTGTCAATAGTTGTTAACGTGTTGACAGTGCATATAGGCGACAATGGTTAAAAATATAACACAGTCCTATCTCACACATAATTAGAAGTATAACAATGCAATCTAATAAATGGTTAATTTTGTGTGTGAAGATAAATGGATTGTTAATTGATAGTAAGAAATAAGATCACACTAACAAAAATAGCAATGTTATCCCTCTAAGGAATTTGATAGACACAAGAGGTTGTTTGTCCATACGACCACCTTGCCACCTTGCAATAGCCATCAATTTAAAACATCAAACTAACACCACAAGATCTGAACACACAAGGAAAATTTCATTCCTGAAATAAATGGAACAGAGGCCCGTAGGCTTAATAATTACTGCAAACCATACAATCAAATAAACAAAATGGTCACAAGCCCGTAGCATTATTAATTCCTAAAAATACCATGAAGCAGACCATACAATCAACGAAACGAAAATGCCATATTTATCCATTTGAACACATTCCCGTAGCATTAATATTCACTACAAACCGTTTGGCATAGCATGATTTGTTCATTTTGTTTTGTTAAGATTCATGGTAGATGACATAATCTGTTTTCATAAACATAGTCTCGGGCAGAGATCATAGTACAACTAAGCATGCAAACATAAATGATGGTGTGTTAGCTACCATGTTAACCAAATGGCATGCCTGCTATAACAACTGTCACCAATGTTTGATCAGTGGACAGTTCAACACTGAAACAAAGCAAAGAAGGTTGCAATTGCAGCTCAAACAGAACTAATCTGTGAAGAAACAAGGAGGTTATCAAAACAAACAAATAAGAAGGAAATCCACCAAAAAATATGCCTATAAACAACATCATGTTCGTCACGTAACCACAAACATGTTGATAATACAAGTCTTCTGAAAAGAACACAAGATCTAAAAAACTAACAGAGAAGAGAAGGAGTAAAAGTGAATTGCCGGGTTTAACTTCTAGATAAGCACTGTCAAGCTTTTTATTTCCATTGGGTTAATTGGCACCTGCACATCCACAAGGTTTCCTCTAGAAAGTTAAATACAAGTACCATGCCCTATTGCAGAATATACCACTCAAACCGTGTACTGGTATCAAATTGTTATATATTTATTGCATTGTAAAACCTCTTGCCAAGGCTCTAACAAAGAGGAATGCAAGTAACTGAAACTGTTATGTGTTGTCCATCTATGAAAACAACACCTTACAAGAAAAGTAGAAAACACTACTCTCAATTATTGGAACACTAAAAGAGGTCCACGGATCCACGCAGATCTAGTAAGTTGCTTACATGATTGACAGTAAAAGGTAAAACCCACTAATTTGCGAGCTTGCCACTCATTCCATATCGAATGCTAAAAAAATTCATCTTATTAGCTATGGAGTTCAACAATTGTAACTATAGTTCATTTTAGTAATGTACCTAGAAAAAAAACACCAGCACAGTCCAAACCCATAATTTCATCTTCTCATTTTCGATGTTAAAGCATGGATTGCACAGACTGCTGCCTAAATCTAGCACTCATTGCACAAGAAAATTAAGAAGAACATGGAGAGATGGGAGAAAATGTACCCAGTGCATGGTCCATCTCAACCCTCGATGAAGAACCACCAAACATACTTGAACAACCAAGAAACAACCGAAGCCGTGTTCGACGGAAGCTTGAGGTATGAAGTATTCATGATCTGCACCATATGTGATATTAAATTTATATATCCATGAGGAAATAAGCACCGACAACAAAAGAGGAATGAATTGACAGTACCTTGCTTTCAAGATTTTTAGTTTTAATGCCATTCGTTGATTGAGCCATGAAACATTGACCAAAACTTGCTCATCTGCGCCTACAAGCACAAAACGCACGACACACAACACAAGAGGAAACACCAAATCAAGTAGTGAGCAATCCATCTCACTACAATATGCGCATAAAATCCAATCCAATTGGCGCAATGAAAGATTCAAAACCCACTCAGGTGAAGCGGGAGGAGGAGTGGCGAAGCTAAGGGTGTGAGGAGGAGGAGAGGTGAAAGTGCAGCGGCGGAGAACGTGGTAAAGTAAGTGGCGGCGGCAGCGGATGGGAATGACACAGCTTAGGGTTTCTACCGAGAGTTATTTTATCCCACAAACGCGTCGCTCACTAGATTTGACAAAAACATGTTTACAAATTAAGTTCACAAAACCATGATACTTTAGTACAAAGTAGATGAAAAAAATTCTATTAAATAAAGTGGCTGCTACTATAATTCTTTGCTATGGTCCTACAAAAACTATTAAGCTGATCTAGAAATTAGTATGACTAACATAAGATGAATTCAAAGTCCAAGCAGTCGATCTTGTCAAGAAAACAATATGTGTTTGCTTCACTAAGAAAAGAAAAGAATCAAGAACTCTCACAAAATATTCTACAAAAAATTATAACTCAAAAAATAGAGAAACATGGCCTGAAGCAGATCAACTGCATAAAACTTGACAACCTGTATCATTTCGAGGACTAAATTAGGAGACCAAAAAACCCTTGAAGAATTTACATGCCAACAAAGAACTAATTGATGACCAAACAAGACTTAGTTTTGGAGTACTAATAACAAAGATAGATACACGGATGATGGCTAACATGGATAGATACATGGATGATGGTTAAGCCACATAGATAACTTAGTAGATACATGGATGATGGATAACTCGTCAGGCATATGGGCTCATTTGAGCTCGGCAGCAGAGAACTTTTCGTGAGCTCGGGAGCACATAACTTTCGTAATCAGCGGTGTAGTTTCTAGTGAGCCAACAATGCTCCATCTCCTATCCACTTAACTTCCATACCAAGGCAAGTCACCCAAATCCTACAAACCCTCTCGTAAATTTTGGGCTGTCCCTCCTTTCCGGTTTATATGGCTCAAATAACAAATCCCATAAACCAAGGCGGCTGGTGAGCGGAGAAATATATCTCGTACTTTACAAAACTACTTAAATTAAACTAAATGGGTGCATTGATTTGGATTAATTACAATGCATGCATACTTGGCCACTAGATGAGTAGGAACATTACATGCATTGGTGAGTTCTTTTTTAAATTCTTGCATGCAAAGTTTAATGTGCCTCGAAATTCTCAATAAGAAATGGAGATGAGCCCTTTAAATCGGAAAAATAAAAAAGTTGAGATAAGCCCTTTAAACCGGAAAGGAGGGAGTATGTAACAAACGAATTCGAATTAGCCAATAAATTGACTATCGTCTTTTCAATATAAATTATTGCATTATTCAAATTGCAATATCAATGAATTACAATTACAAAAATTCATTTAAGTGAAAAAGAACACTATGCAATAATCTACAAAAAATGGATATTCTCAAATAATACTAAGAAAATATTATTGATTTCTATTTATTTCAGGAGCCTTGGAACTTGTTACATGATGTGAATGTTCACTCTGCCGTGGTTGTACACAAACAGTGAAGTACTATTAAACCCATTAAGCTACGCATGAAGGGCGGCCAACCAGCTATGCCACGTGGCGCAAGCTGGTTGGCCGCGGTGAAAAAGCTTTTAGAATATTATTTTTAGATGAAGGTGAGGAATTATTTAAAATGTTTTTTCCTTTTTACATGGAGGTGATGATCTCACATATATTTTTTAAATGGACGGCTACGCAAAGTGGCGCTCGCTGGTAGGCCGCATTTGTGTTTTTTTTCTTTTTTACTTCTTTTTCTAGATGGAGGTGAGGATTTTTTTAAAATATTTTTCTAGATGAAGGTGATGCCTACATGTATTTTTTAAATAAAAACATCTGCACACCTTCCTCTCAAGCAGCGTCATCGGGTAACGCCCCAACTACTAGTCAATCTTAGAAAGTGTTCTTCTGCTTCCGAAGGTTCAAGCTGAGTATTGTTTGAGAGCAATACAAGGATTTGTGGAGCTTGCAAACATGCTGCTGAAGCCCTGAATCAACAACATACGCCGGCGCCCGGCGGTGGACGTGTATACATCCTCCTCCTTTAGAACACTATTTAAAAACACTTTTATTAGATGGTGTATACGAGCTCACTATAACTCCAGATCATAAGGACCCAGTACACTTTAATGAGATCAAGTCACCAGCTGGAAGCAGCCACCATTGAATCGGATCTGCATCACCGAACCGCCAATTTTCTCTGATATATATAAGAGCATCTCCAGCCGTGCCTCTAACAGCCCCCAGGCGATTTTTAGCGCCGACGCCCAAAAATCGGCCCAGCCGCGCCCCCAGAAGCCTGTTTTCCGCCGGTTTCGGCCGAAACTAGCGCCGGCGGACCCAGGCCGAACCCGGCGCGCTGGGGGCGCCCCGGGGCGCCGGGGCAAACGGTTTTGGCGCGAAAGAACGACGGGCCCTCCGTGTCAGCGACCCCCGCGCCTCGTCGTCTTCATCGCCTCGGTTTCCCGCGGGGAATCAATGCCAAGGCTGCCGCCGATCAGCCTTCCATTGATTCCTCACGGGCGGTGCGGGCGGCGCGGCGCGGCGACGCATCACCTCCCGCCACGCGTACACACGGCGCCCACACCCCCCGCCCGCTATATAAAGCAACGCCTCCCCTCGCCTGTGGCCGGACCCCGCCCATAGCCGCCGAGCTCTCTCTCTCTCTCTCTCTCTCTCTCTCCCCATGCACCGCCGCCGCCGACGTTCCTCCCCTCTCTCGCCGTGCCCAGCCGACGATGTGCGAGAGGTTCCCTGGCGATGGGGCGGCGGCCAATGGCTTCGGCCGCCGCTCGTTGAACGAGTGGGTCCACTGATACATCTCCAACGTATCTATAATATTTTATTGTTCCATGCTATATTATATTCTGTTTTGGATGTTTATTGGGCTTTATTATACACTTTTATATTATTTTTGGGACTAACCTATTAACCGGAGGCCCAGCCCAAATTGCTGTTTTTGTCTATTTCAGTGTTTCGAAGGAAAAGGATATCAAACGGAGTCCAAACGGAATGAATCCTTCGGGAACGTGATTTTTGGAACAAACGTGATCCAGAGGACTGTTGGGAATCGTAGCATAATTTAAAATTTTCCTACGCTCACCAAGATGCATCTATGGAGTCTACTAGCAACGAGGGGAAAGGAGTGCATCTACATACCCTTGTAGATCGCGAGCGGAAGCGTTCCAATGAACGTGGATGACGGAGTCGTACTCGCCGTGATCCAAATCACCGATGACCGAGTGCCGAACGGACGGCACCTCCGCGTTCAACACACGTACGGTGCAGCGACGTCTCCTCCTTCTTGATCCAGCAAGGGGGGAGGAGAGGTTGATGGAGATCCAACAACACGACGGCGTGGTGGTGGATGTAGCGGGTCTCCGGCAGGGCTTCGCCGAGCTTCTGCGAGAGAGAGAGAGGTGTTGCAGGGGAGGAGGGAGGCGCCCAAGGCTGTGTGTTCCTGCCCTCCCTCCCCCCCTTTTATATAGGCCCCTGGGGGGGTGCGCCGGCCCTGGGAGATGGGATCTCCAAGGGGGTGCGGCGGCCAAGGGGGGAAGGGGTTGCCTTGCCCCCCAAGGCAAGGGGGAAGCTCCCCCCTAGGGTTCCCAACCCTAGGCGCATGGGGGGAGGCCCAAGGGGGGCGTTCAGCCCACTAAGGGCTGGTTCCCTTCCACTTTCAGCCCACGGGGCCCTCCGGGATAGGTGGCCCCACCCGGTGGACCCCCGGGACCCTTCCGGTGGTCCCGGTACAATACCGGCAACCCCCGAAACTTTCCCGGTGGCCGAAACTTGACTTCCTATATATAATTCTTCACCTCCGGACCATTCCGGAACCTCTCGTGACGTCCGGGATCTCATCCGGGACTCCAAACAACTTTCGGGTTTCCGCATACATATATCTCTACAACCCTAGCGTCACCGAACCTTAAGTGTGTAGACCCTACGGGTTCGGGAGACATGCAGACATGACCGAGACGCCTCTCCGGTCAATAACCAACAGCGGGATCTGGATACCCATGTTGGCTCCCACATGTTCCACGATGATCTCATCGGATGAACCACGGTGTCGAGGATTCAATCAATCCGTATGCAATTCCCTTTGTCAATCGGTATGTTACTTGCCCGAGATTCGATCGTCGGTATCCCAATACCTTGTTCAATCTCGTTATCGGCAAGTCTCTTTACTCGTACCACAATGCATGATCCCGTGACTAATGCCTTAGTCACATTGAGCTCATTATGATGATGCATTACCGAGTGGGCCCAGAGATACCTCTCCGTCACACGGAGTGACAAATCCCAGTCTCGATCCGTGCCAACCCAACAGACACTTTCGGAGATACCCGTAATGCACCTTTATAGTCACCCAGTTACGTTGTGACGTTTGGCACACCCAAAGCACTCCTACGGTATCCGGGAGTTGCACGATCTCATGGTCTAAGGAAAAGATACTTGACATTGGAAAAGCTCTAGCAAATGAAACTACACGATCTTTTATGCTATGCTTAGGATTGGGTCTTGTCCATCACATCATTCTCCTAATGATGTGATCCCGTTATCAATGACATCCAATGTCCATAGTCAGGAAACCATGACTATCTGTTGATCAACGAGCTAGTCAACTAGAGGCTTACTAGGGACACGTTGTGGTCTATGTATTCACACATGTATTACGATTTCTGGACAATACAATTATAGCATGAATAATAGACAATTACCATGAACAAAGAAATATAATAATAACCATTTATTATTGCCTCTAGGGCATATTTCCAACAGTCTCCCACTTGCACTAGAGTCAATAATCTAGTTACATTGTGATGAATCGAACACCCATTGCGTCCTGGTGTTGATCATGTTTTGCCCTAGGGAGAGGTTTAGTCAACAGATCTGCTACATTCAGGTCCGTATGTACTTTACAAATATCTATGTCTCCATTTTGAACACTTTCACGAATGGAGTTGAAGCGACGCTTGATATGCCTGGTCTTCCTGTGAAACCTGGGCTCCTTCGCAAGGGCAATAGCTCCAGTGTTGTCACAGAAGAGAGTCATGGGGCCCGACGCATTGGGAATCACCCCTAGGTCGGTAATGAACTCCTTCATCCAGACTGCTTCCTGTGCTGCCTCCGAGGCTGCCATGTATTCCGCTTCACATGTAGATCCCGCCACGACGCTTTGCTTGCAACTGCACCAGCTTACTGCTCCTCCATTCAAAATATACACGTATCCGGTCTGTGACTTCGAGTCATCCAGATCTGTGTTGAAGCTAGCGTCGACGTAACCCTTTACGACGAGCTCTTCGTCACCTCCATAAACGAGAAACATATCCTTAGTCCTCTTCAGGTACTTCAGGATATTCTTGACCGCTGTCCAGTGTTCCTTGCCGGGATTACTTTGGTACCTTCCTACCAAACTTACGGCAAGGTTTACATCAGGTCTGGTACACAGCATGGCATACATAATAGACCCTATGGCCGAGGCATAGGGGATGACACTCATCTCTTCTATATCTTCTGCCGTGGTCGGGCATTGAGCCGTGCTCAACTACACACCTTGCAATACAGGCAAGAACCCCTTCTTGGACTGATCCATATTGAACTTCTTCAATATCTTGTCAAGGTATGTACTCTGTGAAAGACCAATGAGGCGTCTTGATCTATCTCTATAGATCTTGATGCCTAATATATAAGCAGCTTCTCCAAGGTCCTTCATTGAAAAACACTTATTCAAATAGGCCTTTATACTCTCCAAGAATTCTATATCATTTCCCATCAATAGTATGTCATCCACATATAATATGAGAAATGCTACAGAGCTCCCACTCACTTTCTTGTAAACACAGGCTTCTCCATAAGTCTGTGTGAACCCAAACGCTTTGATCATCTCATCAAAGCGAATGTTCCAACTCCGAGATGCTTGCACCAGCCCATAGATTGAGCGTTGGAGCTTGCATACTTTGTTAGCATTCTTAGGATCGACAAAACCTTCCGGCTGCATCATATACAACTCTTCCTTAAGGAAGCCGTTAAGGAATGCCGTTTTGACGTCCATCTGCCATATCTCATAATCATAGTATGCGGCAATTGCTAACATGATTCGGACGGACTTCAGCTTCGCTACGGGTGAGAAAGTCTCATCGTAGTCAACCCCTTGAACTTGTCGATAACCCTTAGCGACAAGTCGAGCTTTGTAGATGGTCACATTACCATCTGCGTCCGTCTTCTTCTTAAAGATCCATTTGTTTTCTATGGCTCGCCGCTCATCGGGCAAGTCAGTCAAAGTCCATACTTTGTTTTCATACATGGATTCTATCTCGGATTTCATGGCTTCTAGCCATTTGTCGGAATCCGGGCCCGCCATTGCTTCTTCATAGTTCGAAGGTTCACCGTTGTCTAACAACATGATTTCCAGGACAGGGTTGCCGTACCACTCTGGTGTGGAACGTGTCCTTGTGGACCTACGAAGTTCAGTAACTTGATCCGAAGCTTCATGATCATCATCATTAACTTCCTCCCCAGTCGGTGTAGGCACCACAGGAACATTTTCCCGCGCTGCGCTACTTTCCGGTTCGGAAGGGGTGACTATCACCTCATCAAGTTCCACTTTCCTCCCACTCAATTCTTTCGAGAGAAACTCCTTCTCCAGAAAGGACCCGTTCTTCGCAACGAAGATCTTGCCTTCGGATCTGAGGTAGAAGGTATACCCAATAGTTTCCTTAGGGTATCCTATGAAGACGCATTTTTCCGATTTGGGTTCGAGCTTTTCAGGTTGAAGTTTCTTGACATAAGCATCGCATCCCCAAACATTTAGAAACGACAGCTTAGGTTTCTTCCCAAACCATAATTCATACGGTGTCGTCTCAACGGATTTCGACGGAGCCCTATTTAAAGTGAATGCGGCAGTCTCTAAAGCATAGCCCCAAAATGAGAGCGGTAAATTGGTAAGAGACATCATAGATCGCACCATATCCAATAGAGTGCGATTACGACGTTCGGACACACCATTTCTCTGAGGTGTTCCAGGCGGCGTGAGTTGTGAAACTATTCCACATTTCCTTAAGTGTGCACCAAACTCGTGACTTAAATATTCTCCACCACGATCTGATCGTAGGAATTTTATTCTCCTGTCACGTTGATTCTCAACCTCACTCTGAAATTCTTTGAACTTTCCAAAGGTTTCAGACTTGTGCTTCATCAGGTAGACATATCCATATCTACTTAAATCATCAGTGAGAGTGAGAACATAACGATATCCTCCGCGAGCCTCAACACTCATTGGACCACACACATCGGTATGTATGATTTCCAATAAGTTGGTTGCTCGCTCCATTGTTCCGGAGAACGGAGTCTTGGTCATCTTACCCATGAGGCATGGTTCGCACGTGTCAAATGATTCGTAATCAAGAGACTCCAAAAGTCCATCTGCATGGAGCTTCTTCATGCGCTTGACACCAATGTGACCAAGGCGGCAGTGCCACAAGTATGTGGGACTATCGTTATCAACTTTACATCTTTTGGTACTCACATTATGAACATGTGTAACATCACGTTCGAGATTCATCAAAAATAAACCATTGACCAGCGGGGCATGACCATAAAACATATCTCTCAAATAAATAGAACAACCATTATTCTCGGATTTAAATGAGTAGCCATCTCGAATTAAACGAGATCTAGATACAATGTTCATGCTCAAAGCTGGCACTAAATAACAATTATTGAGGTTTAAAACTAATCCCGTGGGTAGATGCAGAGATAGCGTGCCGACGGCGATCACATCGACCTTGGAACCATTCCCGACGCGCATCGTCACCTCGTCCTTTGCCAGTCTCCGTTTATTCCGTAGTTCCTGTTTTGAGTTACAAATATGAGCAACCGCACCGGTATCAAATACCCAGGAGCTACTACGAGTACTGGTAAGGTACACACCAATTACTTGTATATCACATATACCTTGGGTGTTGCCGGCCTTCTTCTTGTCCGCTAAATATTTGGGGCAGTTCCGCTTCCAGTGACCACTTCCCTTGCAATAAAAGCACTCAGTCCCGGGTTTGGGTCCATTCTTTGACTTCTTCCCAGTAACTGGTTTACCGGGCGCGGCAACTCCCTTGCCGTCCTTCTTGAAGTTCTTCTTACCCTTGCCCTTCTTGAACTTAGTGGTTTTATTCACCATCAACACTTTATGTTCTTTCCTGATCTCCCCTTCCGCTGATTTCAGCATTGAATATACCTCAGGAATGGTCTTTTCCATCCCCTGCATATTGTAGTTCATCAGAAAGCTCTTATAGCTTGGTGGAAGCGACTGGAGGATTCTGTCAATGACCGCGTCATCCGGGAGATTAACTCCCAGCTGAGACAAGCGGTTGTGCAACCCAGACATTCTAAGTATGTGCTCACTAACAGAACTGTTCTCCTCCATTTTACAGCTGAAGAACTTGTCGGAGACTTCATATCTCTCGACCCGGGCATGAGCTTGAAAAACCAGTTTCAGCTCCTCGAACATCTCATATGCTCCATGTTTCTCAAAACGCTTTTGGAGACCCGGTTCTAAGCTGTAAAGCATGCCGCACTGAACGAGGGAGTAATCATCAGCACGCTGCTGCCAAGCGTTCATAACATCTTGGTTCTCTGGGATTGGTGCTTCACCTAGTGGTGCTTCTAAGACATAATCTTTCTTGGCTACTATGAGGATGAGCCTCAGGTTCCGGACCCAGTCCGTATAGTTGCTGCCATCATCTTTCAGCTTGGTTTTCTCTAGGAACGCGTTGAAATTGAGGACAACGTTGGCCATTTGATCTACAATACATAGTGTAAATATTTTAGACTAAGTTCATGATAATTAAGTTCATTTAATCAAATTATTTAATGAACCCCCACTCAGATAGACATCCCTCTAGTCATCTAAGTGAAACATGATCCGAATTCGACTAGGCCGTGTCCGATCATCACGTGAGACGGACTAGTCAAGATCGGTGAACATCTCCATGTTGATCGTATCTTCTATACGACTCATGCTCGACCTTTCGGTCCTCCGTGTTCCGAGGCCATGTCTGTACATGCTAGGCTCGTCAAGTCAACCTAAGTGTATTGCGTGTGTTCCGAGGCCATGTCTGTACATGCTAGGCTCGTCAACACCCGTTGTATTCGAACGTTAGAATCTATCACACCCGATCATCACGTGGTGCTTCGAAACAATGAACCTTCGCAACGGTGCACAGTTAGGGTGAACACTTTCTTGAAATTATTATAAGGGATCATCCTACTTGCTACCGTCGTTCTAAGCAAATAAGATGCAAAAACATGATAAACATCACATGCAATCAAATAGTGACATGATATGGCCAATATCATCATGCTCCTTTGATCTCCATCTTCGGGGCACCATGATCATCTTCGTCACCGGCATGACACCATGATCTCCATCATCATGATCTCCATCATTGTGTCTTCATGAAGTTGTCACGCCAACGATTATTCTACTTCTATGGCTAACGCGTTTAGCAACAAAGTAAAGTAATTTACATGGCGTTATTCAATGACACGCAGGTCATACAAAATAATAAAGACAACTCCTATGGCTCCTGCCGGTTGTCATACTCATCGACATGCAAGTCGTGATTCCTATTACAAGAATATGATCAATCTCATACATCACATATATCATTCATCACATCTTCTGGCCATATCACATCACATAGCACTAGCTGCAAAAACAAGTTAGACGTCCTCTAATTGTTGTTGCAAGTTTTTACGTGGTTTGTAGGTTTCTAGCAAGAACGTTTCTTACCTACGTATGACCACAACATGATTTGCCAATTTCTATTTACCCTTCATAAGGACCCTTTTCATCGAATCCGTTCCGACTAAAGTAGGAGAGACAGACACCCGCTAGCCACCTTATGCATCTAGTGCATGTCAGTCGGTGGAACCTGTCTCACGTAAGTGTACGTGTAAGGTCGGTCCGGGCCGCTTCATCCTACAATGCCGCCGAAACAAGAAAAGACTAGTAGCGGCAAGAAGAATTGGCAAACTCAACGCCCACAACTTCTTTGTGTTCTACTCGTGCATAGTAACTACGCATAGACCTGGCTCATGATGCCACTGTTGGGAATCGTAGCATAATTTAAAATTTTCCTACGCTCACCAAGATGCATCTATGGAGTCTACTAGCAACGAGGGGAAAGGAGTGCATCTACATACCCTTGTAGATCGCGAGCGGAAGCGTTCCAATGAACGTGGATGACGGAGTCGTACTCGCCGTGATCCAAATCACCGATGACCGAGTGCCGAACGGACGGCACCCCCGCGTTCAACACACGTACGGTGCAGCGACGTCTCCTCCTTCTTGATCCAGCAAGGGGGGAGGAGAGGTTGATGGAGATCCAACAGCACGACGGCGTGGTGGTGGATGTAGCGGGTCTCCGGCAGGGCTTCGCCGAGCTTCTGCGAGAGAGAGAGAGAGAGGTGTTGCAGGGGAGGAGGGAGGCGCCCAAGGCTGTGTGTTCCTGCCCTCCCTCCCCCCTTTTATATAGGCCCCTGGGGGGGTGCGCCGGCCCTGGGAGATGGGATCTCCAAGGGGGGCGGCGGCCAAGGGGGGAAGGGGTTGCCTTGCCCCCCAAGGCAAGGGGGAAGCTCCCCCTAGGGTTCCCAACCCTAGGCGCATGGGGGGAGGCCCAAGGGGGGCGCCCAGCCCACTAAGGGCTGGTTCCCTTCCACTTTCAGCCCACGGGGCCCTCCGGGATAGGTGGCCCCACCCGGTGGACCCCCGGGACCCTTCCGGTGGTCCCGGTACAATACCGGTAACCCCCGAAACTTTCCCGGTGGCCGAAACTTGACTTCCTATATATAATTCTTCACCTCCGGACCATTCCGGAACCTCTCGTGACGTCCGGGATCTCATCCGGGACTCCGAACAACTTTCGGGTTTCCGCATACATATATCTCTACAACCCTAGCGTCACCGAACCTTAAGTGTGTAGACCCTACGGGTTCGGGAGACATGCAGACATGACCGAGACGCCTCTCCGGTCAATAACCAACAGCGGGATCTGGATACCCATGTTGGCTCCCACATGTTCCACGATGATCTCATCGGATGAACCACGGTGTCGAGGATTCAATCAATCCGTATGCAATTCCCTTTGTCAATCGGTATGTTACTTGCCCGAGATTCGATCGTCGGTATCCCAATACCTTGTTCAATCTCGTTACCGGCAAGTCTCTTTACTCGTACCGCAATGCATGATCCCGTGACTAACGCCTTAGTCACATTGAGCTCATTATGATGATGCATTACCGAGTGGGCCCAGAGATACCTCTCCATCACACGGAGTGACAAATCCCAGTCTCGATCCGTGCCAACCCAACAGACACTTTCGGAGATACCCGTAATGCACCTTTATAATCACCCAGTTACGTTGTGACGTTTGGCACACCCAAAGCACTCCTACGGTATCCGGGAGTTGCACGATCTCATGGTCTAAGGAAAAGATACTTGACATTGGAAAAGCTCTAGCAAATGAAACTACACGATCTTTTATGCTATGCTTAGGATTGGGTCTTGTCCATCACATCATTCTCCTAATGATGTGATCCCGTTATCAATGACATCCAATGTCCATAGTCAGGAAACCATGACTATCTGTTGATCAACGAGCTAGTCAACTAGAGGCTTACTAGGGACACGTTGTGGTCTATGTATTCACACATGTATTACGATTTCCGGACAATACAATTATAGCATGAATAATAGACAATTACCATGAACAAAGAAATATAATAATAACCATTTATTATTGCCTCTAGGGCATATTTCCAACAAGGACTTGGAGTCTACGTAAAGTAATCAACGAGGAGAGCACGAGGCAGGGGGCGTGCCTACCCCCCAGGCGTGCCCTCCACCCTCGTGGGGCCACGTTGCTCCACCGACGTACTTCGTCCTCCTATATATACCCATATACCCTGGAAACATCAGAGACGGAGCCAAAACCCTATTTCCACCGCCGCAACCTTCTGTACCCGTGAGATCCCATCTTGGGGCCTTTTCCGGTGCTCTGCCGGAGGGGGCATTGATCACGGAGGGCTTCTACACCAACACCATAGCCTCTCCGATGATGTGTGAGTAGTTTACCTCAGACCTTCGGGTCCATAGTTATTATCTAGATGGCTTCTTCTCTCTCTTTGGATCTCAATACAAAGTTCTCCTCGATCTTCTTGGAGATCTATTCGATGTAATCTTCTTTTGCGGTGTGTTTGTCGAGATCCGATGAATTGTGATTATCTATGAACAATATTTGAATCTCCTCTTAATTCTTTTATGTATGATTGGTTATCTTTGCAAATCTCTTCGAATTATCAGTTAGGTTTGGCCTACTAGATTGATCTTTCTTGCAATGGGAGAAGTGCTTAGCTTTGGGTTCAATCTTGCGGTGCTCGATCCCAGTGATAGTAGGGGAAACGATACGTATTGTATTGTTGCCATCGAGGATAAAAAGATGGGGTTTATATCATATTGCATGAGTTTATCCCTCTACATCATGTCATCTTTCTTAAAGCATTACTCTGTTCTTATGAACTTAATACTCTAGATGGATGCTGGATAGCGGTCGATGTGTGTAGTAATAGTAGTAGATGCAGAATCGTTTCGGTCTACTTGTCTCGGACGTGATGCCTATATACATGATCATACCTACATATTCTCATAACTATGCTCAATTCTATCAATTGCTCGACAGTAATTCGTTTACCCACCGTAATACTTATGCTCTTGAGAGAAGCCACTAGTGAAACCTATGGCCCCCGGGTCTATTTTCCATCATATTAATCTCCCAAAACTTAGCTATTTCTATTGTCGTTTATTTTACTTTGCATCTTTATTTCTCTTTATCATAAAAATACCAAAAATATTATCTTATCATCTATCAGATCTCACTCTCGTAAGTGACCGTGAAGGGATTCACAACCCCTTTATCGCGTTGGTTGCGAGGTTCTTATTTGTTTGTGTAGGTGCGTGGGACTCGAGCGTGGTCTCCTACTGGATTGATACCTTGGTTCTCAAAAACCGAGGGAAATACTTGCGCTACTTTACTGCATCACCCTTTCCTCTTCAAGGGAAAACCAACGCAGTGCTCAAGAGGTAGCAAGAAGGATTTCTGGCGCCTTTGCCAGGGAGTCTACGCACAAGTCAAGACATACCAAGTACCCATCACAAACTCTTATTCCTCGCATTACATTATTTGCCATTTGCCTCTCGTTTTCCTCTCCCCCACTTACCCTTGCTGTTTTATTCGCCCTCTCTTTTCCGCTCCCCTTTCTTTGGCCATGTCAGAATCAAAAAAGGTTGGGGGTTCTCTCCCAAGTTTTAGTACTCTGGACAATCCTTCTATTCTCTCTAAACTCATGAATAAAGATGCTATAGATAGACCTACATGAGTTATCAATGAGAGTCTTAATAATTTTGATGAAGATGATTCCGGATTTTTCATTATTTACTCGATGAATCTTTGAAAGATGCTTGGGATAGACTATTAAGGATCCGGGCTAGCTATGTGCCCCAATACCAAATTGAAGTTTACTTAAAGAGCTTTTATGTTTCCCTACCTTCTTCATTTAAGCATGTCTTAGATTCTATTTGAAGAAGGTTTTCTTGAAGGGGATGCCGTAGATACTTATGAAAAGATGAAAACCATATTTGGGCACCCCATGAATGAGAAAGTTGAATCTACATCTCTTTTGCTCTCCTACCAAAGCGAATCTATCAAAGAAATGAAGGCTAGCTTAGATGCAAATTTTCGTAACTTGCTTAATCTTTCTTCTACCATTAATAGCCACGTGCTTTATCAAAATAGAAAGATTAATGCCATAGATAGTAAGTTTGCTCTTTTCCTCCCTAAAACCAAAGATGGCAATACTTAAATCTATCCTTGTTTTTATGCCTAGCTAAGGGCATTAGACGATAGCGCTTGTTTCGAGGCAACCCAATTTTATTTTAGGTTTTTTGCTTTTTGCTTCTGTTTAGGAATAAATATTTGATCTAACCTCTGGTTAGATTTGTTTTTATGTTTTAATTAGTGATTGTGCCAAGTTAAACCTATAGGATCTTCTTGGATGATAGTTATTTGATCTGGCTGAAAATTCCAGAAACTTTCTGTTCATGATTTTTTTTAAAAAAATCACCAGAACGTGATAAAATACTGATTCCAATTGCAGCTGATCAATAAACAAATTGTCCAGGTCGTCCTATTTTTGTAGAATGTTTTGAGTTCCAGAAGTTTGCATTAGTTACAGATTACTACAGACTGTTCTGCTTTTGACAGATTCTGTTTTTCGTGTGTTGTTTGCTTATTTTGATGAATCTATGGTTAGTAAAATAGTTTATAAACCATAGAGAAGTTGGAATACATTAAGTTTAACACCAATACAAATAAAGAATGAGTTCAATACAGTACCTTGAAGTGGTGTTTTCTTTTCTTTCGCTAACGGAGCTCACGAGATTTTCTGTTAAGTTTTGTGTTGTGAAGTTTTCAAGTTTTGGGTAAAGATTTGATGGATTATGGAACAAGGAGTGGCAAGAGCCTAATCTTGGGGATGCCCTTGGCACCCCAAGATAATCTGAGGACACCAAAAAGCCAAAGCTTGGGGATGCCCCGGAAGGCATCCCCTCTTTCGTCTTCGTCCATCGGTAACTTTACTTGGAGCTATATTTTTATTCACCACATGATATGTGTTTTGCTTGGAGCATCTTGTATGATTTGAGTCTTTGTTTTTTAGTTTACCACAATCATCCTTGCTGTACACACCTTTTTAGAGAGACACACATGATTCGGAATTTATTAGAATACTCTATGTGCTTCACTTATATCTTTTGAGCTATATAGTTTTTGCTCTAGTGCTTCACTTATATCTTTTAGAGCACGGCGGTGGCTTGTTTTATAGAAACTATTGTTCTCTCATGCTTCACTTATATTATTTTGAGAGTGCTACAAAACAGCATGGTAATTTGCTTTAATCACAAACTTAGTCCTAATATGATAGGCATCCAAGATGAGTAAAAACTTTCTTATGAGTGTGTTGAATACTAAGAGAAGTTTGATGCTTGATGATTGTTTTGAGATATGGAGGTAGTGATATTAAAGTTGTGCTAGTTTAGTAGTTGTGAATTTGAGAAATACTCGTGTTGAAGTTTGTGATTCCCGTAGCATGCACGTATGGTGAACCGTTATGTGATGAAGTCGGAGCATGATTTATTTATTGATTGTCTTCCTTACGTGTGGAGGTCGGGATCGCGCGATGGTTAACTCCTACCAACCCTTCCCCTAGGAGCATGCGTGTAGTACTTTGTTTTGATTACTTATAGATCTTTGCAATAAGTATGTGAGTTCTTTATGACTAATTTTGAGTCCATGGATTATACGCACTCCCATTCTTCCACCATTGCTAGCCTCTCTTATACCGTGCACTTTTCGCCAGTATCATACACCCACCATATACCTTCCTCAAAACAGCCACCATACCTACCTATCATGGCATTTCCATAGCCATTCCGAGATATATTGCCATGCAACTTACCACCGTTTCGTTTACTATGACACGCTCCATCATTGTCATATTGCTTTGCATGATAATGTAGTTGACATCGTATTTGTGGCAAAGCCACCGTTCATTATCTTCATACATGTCACTCTTGATTCATTGCATATCCCGGTACACCGCCGGAGGCATTCACATAGAGTCATATTTTGTTCTAAGTATTGAGTTGTAATTCTTGAGTTGTAAGTAATAAAAGTGTGATGATCATCATTATTAGAGCATTGTCCCAAGTGAGGAAAGGATGATGGAAACTATGATTCCCCCACAAGTCGGGATGAGATTCCGGACTAAAAGAAAGAGAGAAGGCCAAAATAAAAAAAAGAAGGCCAAAAAATGAGAGAAAAGAGAGAAGGGACAATGCTACTATCCTTTTCCACACTTGTGCTTCAAAATAGCACCATGATCTTCATGATAGAGAATCTCCTATATTGACACTTTCATATACTAGTGGAAAATTTTCATTATAGAACTTGGCTTGTATATTCCAATGATGGGCTTCCTCAAATTGCCCTAGGTCTTCGTGAGCAAGCAAGTTGGATGCACACCCACTTAGTTTCTTTTGTTGAGCTTTCATATATTCATAGCTCTAGTGCATCCATTGCATGGCAATCCCTACTCACTCACATTGATATCTATTAATGGGCATCTCCCTAGCCCGTTGATACGCCTAGTTGATGTGAGACTATCTTCTCCTTTTTGTCTTCTCCACAACCACCATTCTATTCCACATATAGTGCTATGTCCATGGCTCACGCTCATGTATTGCGCGAAGATTGAAAAAGTTTGAGAATACTAAAGTATGAAACAATTGCTTGGCTGAAACCGGGGTTGTGCATGATTTAAATATTTTGTGTGATGAAGATAGAGCATAGCCAGACTATATGATTTTGTAGGGATAACTTTCTTTGGCCATGTTATTTTGAGAAGACATAATTACTTAGTTAGTATGCTTGAAGTATTATTACTTTTATGTCAATATTAAACTTTTATCTTCAATCTTTCGGATCTGAATATTCATTCCACAAATAAGAGAATTACATTGGGAATTAGGCAAAGAATCATTCCACATCAAAAATTCTGTTTTTATCATTTACCTACTCGAGGACGAGCAGGAATTAAGCTTGGGGATGCTTGATACGTCTCCAACGTATCTATAATTTTTTATTGTTCCGTGCTATATTATATTCTGTTTTGGATGTTTATTGGGCTTTATTATACACTTCTATATTATTTTTGGGACTAACCTATTAACCGGAGGCCCAGCCCAAATTGCTGGTTTTTTTGCCTATTTCAGTGTTTCGAAGGAAACGGATATCAAACGGAGTCCAAACGGAATGAAACCTTCGGGAACGTGATTTTCGGAACAAACGTGATCCAGAGGACTTGGAGTCTACGTAAAGTAATCAATGAGGAGAGCACGGGGCAGGGGGCGTGCCTACCCCCAGGCGCGCCCTCCACCCTCGTGGGGCCCACGTTGCTCCACCGATGTACTTCTTCCTCCTATATATACCCATATACCCTGGAAACATCAGAGATGGAGCCAAAACCCTATTTCCACTGCCACAACCTTCTGTACCCATGAGATCCCATCTTGGGGCCTTTTCCGGCACTCCACTAGAGGGGGCATTGATCACGGAGGGCTTCTACACCAACACCATAGCCTCTCCGATGATGTGTGAGTAGTTTACCTCAGACCTTCGGGTCCATAGTTATTAGCTAGATGGCTTCTTCTCTCTCTTTGAATCTCAATACAAAGTTCTCCTCGATCTTCTTGGAGATCTATTCGATGTAATCTTCTTTTCTGGTGTGTTTGTCGAGATCCGATGAATTGTGGGTTTATGATCAAGATTATCTATGAACAATATTTGAATCTCCTCTGAATTCTTTTATGTATGATTGGTTATCTTTGCAAGTCTCTTCGAATTATCAGTTTGGTTTGGCCTACTAGATTGATCTTTCTTGCAATGGGAGAAGTGCTTAGCTTTGGGTTCAATCTTGCGGTGCTCGATCCCAGTGACAGTAGGGGAAACGACACGTATTGTATTGTTGCCATCGAGGATAAAAAGATGGGGTTTATATCATATTGCATGAGTTTATCCCTCTACATCATGTCGTCTTTCTTAAAGCATTACTCTGTTCTTATGAACTTAATACTCTAGATGCATGCTGGATAGCGGTCAATGTGTGGAGTAATAGTAGTAGATGCAGAATCATTTCGGTCTACTTGTCTCGGACGTGATGCCTATATACATGATCATACCTAGATATTCTCATAACTATGCTCAGTTCTATCAATTGCTCGACAGTAATTCGTTTACCCACCATAATACTTATGCTCTTGAGAGAAGCCACTAGTGAAACCTATGGCCCATGGGTCTATTTTCCATCATATTAATCTCCCAACACTTAGCTATTTCTATTGCTGTTTATTTTACTTTGCATCTTTATTTCTCTTTATCATAAAAGTACCAAAAATATTATCTTATCATATCTATCAGATCTCACTCTCGTAAGTGACTGTGAAGGGATTGACAACCCCTTTATCGCGTTGGTTGCGGGGTTCTTATTTGTTTGTGTAGGTGCGTGGGACTAGAGCGTGGTCTCCTACTAGATTGATACCTTGGTTCTAAAAAACTGAGGAAAATACTTACGCTACTTTAGTACATCACCCTTTCCTCTTCAAGGAAAAACCAACGCAGTGCTCAAGAGGTAGCACCCACCTGCTGTTCGAGGCCAACGTCGTAGCGCCTCCCGACATGCGCGCGCCGGGGCGGTGGAGGCTCAGCGCCGGTGGTGTCCCCATTCCCCCGCTACCCGACATCACCACGCGCGCCGACTACTTCGCCGATGAGGTCGACCGCGTGCGGTCATCGCAGACGGAGGAGCAGCGGGCCCTCCCGCAGTACCCCGCCGGAAACCACGAGACGTGGGCGGTGTACTTCCAGCGCCGGCAGGCGGAGCGGCTGGCCTCCACCAATGGGGTGCCTGTGGTGCGGGAGACCAAGAACAGTGAGGGTCGCCGCCTGTGGTGGGGCGCCCCCGGCCGCTGATACGTCTCCAACGTATCTATAATTTTTGATTGTTCCATGCTATATTATATTTTGTTTTGGATGTTATTGGGCTTTATTATACACTTTTATATTATTTTTGGGACTAACCTATTAACCGGAGGCCCAGCCCAAATTGCTGTTTTTTTTGCCTATTTCAGTGTTTCGAAGGAAGAAGATATCAAACAGAGTCCAAACGGAATGAAACCTCCGGGAACGTGATTTTCGGAACAAACGTGATCCAGAGGACTTGGAGTCTACGTAAAGTAATCAACGAGGAGAGCACGAGGCAGGGGGCGCGCCTACCCCCCAGGCACGCCCTCCACCCTCGTGGGGCCCACGTTGCTCCACCGACGTACTTCTTCCTCCTATATATACCCATATACCCTGGAAACATCAGATACGGAGCCAAAACCCTATTTCCACCGCCGCAACCTTCTGTACCCGTGAGATCCCATCTTGGGGCCTTTTCCGGCGCTCCGCCGGAGGGGCATTGATCACGGAGGGCTTCTACATCAACACCATAGCCTCTCCGATGATGTGTGAGTAGTTTACCTCAGACCTTCGGGTCTATAGTTATTAGCTAGATGGCTTCTTCTCTCTCTTTGGATCTCAATACCATGTTCTCCTTGATCTTCTTGGAGATCTATTTGATGTAATCTTCTTTTGCGGTGTGTTTGTCAAGATCCGATGAATTGTGGGTTTATGATAAAGTTTATCTATGAACAATATTTGAATCTCCTCTGAATTCTTTTATGTATGATTGGTTATATTTGCAAGTCTCTTCGAATTATCAGTTTGGTTTGGCCTACTAGATTGATCTTTCTTGCAATGGGAGAAGTGCTTAGCTTTGGGTTCAATCTTGCGGTGTCCTTTCCGAGTGACAGCAGGGCAGCAAGGCACGTATTGTATTATTGCCATCGAGGATAAAAAGATGGGGTTTATATCATATTGCATGAGTTTATCCCTCTACATCATGTCATCTTTCTTAAAGCATTACTCTGTTCTTATGAACTTAATACTCTAGATGCATGCTGGATAGCGGTCGATGTGCGGAGTAATAGTAGTAGATGCAGAATCGTTTCGGTCTACTTGTCGCGGACGTGATGCCTATATACATGATCATACCTAGATATTCTCATAACCATGCTCAATTCTATCAATTGCTCGACAGTAATTCGTTTACCCACCGTAATACTTATGCTCTTGAGAGAAGCCACTAGTGAAACCTATGGCCCCCGGGTCTATTTTCCATCATATTCATCTCCCAACAATTAGCTATTTTTATCACCGTTTATTTTATTTTTTGCAATCTTTACTTTTACTCTTTATCATAAAAATACCAAAAATATTATCTTATCATATCTATCAGATCTCACTCTCATAAGTGAGCGTGAAGGGATTGACATCCCCTTTATTGCGTTGGTTGCGAGGTTCTTATTTGTTTGTGTAGGTGCGTGGGACTCGAGCGTGGTCTCCTACTGGATTGATACCTTGGTTCTCAAAAACTGAGGGAAATACTTATGCTACTTTATTGCATCGCCCTTTCCTCTTCAAGGGAAAACCAACGCAGTGCTCAAGAGGTCGCAGCCGCACTCTCCACGCTGTCCTCCAGCACCTCGAGGGCGGCAACGACCCACCGTAGACGTACCCTGCCGCCCCGGTCCCCCGTCGGAGCGGCGGCCAATGGATGCCGAGGAGGGCCGACTCCTCTTCTTCCTCCTCCCGCTCCTCCTCCCACTCCTCCGGGTCGTCGGCGTTGTTCGGCGTCAAGGCCGAGAGCGTGGAGGCGCCGCTCTGCTGGCGCACCCGCAGCGCTGGCATCGTCATCAACGAGGGCGGGCGCGTCTCCTCCTCGGCTCCCCCCCGCTTTGTCAAGCCGAAGACGGAGCTGGGTCTCGCCGCCGTGAAGACGAAGCCAGGGCTCACCGGCGTGAAGACGGAGCCAAGGTCGAGTATGACGCGGCGGCCTTGAAGTGGGCGTGTGAAGACTGGGTGCGGACGGAGGTGGAGCGCCAGCGCCTCACCTTGGAGCAGTTCGCCGCTCGGCGTCGTGGCCGCGACGAGGGAGCCGTCGTCGTCCTCGACAACGGCAGCGATGATGACGCGCCGCCACCGGTCCGCCAGGGCGACCCCGGGCAGGGGTCCAGCAGGGGCGGGCGCGTGAAGGAGGAGAAGGACGATGAGGACAACGGTGGCGGTGGCGGTGACGGCGGCGACTTCGCCTCTGTTAGCGCGTTATTCGGCCTGTAGTCGCGTTTATTTTTTTAAAGTATTTTATCTATGTACTGTTTCGCCGAATATTTGTCCAGTTCGCCGAATTTTAGTCAAAAAAATGTTCAAACAAGTTTAGAACAGGCGCCTGGGGCCGACCCTGGAGCGTCAGCTGTGAACCCGATCGCCCCCAGGCCGATTTTAGCGCCGGTTCGCCCCCAGGGGGTGATTTTTTGAGCCAGCTGGGGGGGCAACGACTAGAGATGCTCTAAGCAGTACTAGTATGTGATCTTTGAATGAATGAACCATCGATTGGAGATCGTTGTCAGTCCAAGAAATAGCTAAGCTTGCGCCGACAATGGATATGGATCACAGGGTGAAGCGGGTGGCGATCGTGGGCGCCGGCATGAGCAGGCTGGTGGCATGCAAGCACCTGCTGGCGCGGGGCTTCCGGCCGGTGGTGTTCGAGGCTGGGGAGTCCGTGGACGGGCCGTGGACGCGCACGCTCGCCTCCACCACGCTTCAGTCGCACGCCCCCACGTACCGCTACTCCGACTTCCCCTGGCCGGACTCAGCTGGCGCGTACCCGCGTCACGATTAGGTCGTCGACTACCTTGCCGCCTACGTGCGCTGCTTCGGCGTCGATGGGTGAGTCAGGTTCCAGAGCCAGCCTGTAAATTTCCTACCGTATCCGTTCGCGGATAGGGGTGGGAGGAGGGACCAGTCCACGGACATGGATGCGGGAGGATGCCATTCACCTGTAGCCACATATATTTCAACTCACATTTAAACAAACCGGACGAAATTCATGTAAACTGGCCGATATTCATCAAAGTTTGGATAGAAAATAGCACAAATCATCCATACATAGCATGCAAATTAAGTCTAGTACAAAAATATCTCAAATTCGACTAGATTCTGGATGTCCAACAAGTTTTTCATCTATGGATCATGTCGTTCCACACAAACTCCCCTTTCAGCTTCTCCAACAGTGTGTGTATGTAAATGGTCGTCCCTCTATCTCATGGTACACCACGACAGCATGTGCGGGCTATATATAATGTGTAGATCAACATTGAGTGAATAAATCAATCAAAAAGTTGAGCAAGAGGAAGCAAAACTTATGATCTCATCCTCTGCGGTGTGCAATGGCCACCTTGCCTCAAGCCGATGAACCACGTCACAAAACTTGGTGACACTGGTCTGAATAGCGTACCAGTGATGCGATAATGACTTCACATTGCGTTCCTGAATGCACTACTAGCCTTATAGACAGAATATTACCAGCAACGCGGTTTAAAAAAAGGCGCTACTGCTACTTAGTAGTACCGCGCTACAACAAAAGGCGCTACTGCTTTCCACACAGTAGTAGCGCGCCAGGAAGAAAAAGCGCTACTACTACAATTGCCACCACCTTGCCGCTAGACTAGGTATAGCAGTAGCGCCTGTTTCCTAAGCGCGCTACTGCTATGTTGTTTAGCAGCAGCGCTTTATCCCAACCCGCGCTACTACTAAAGCTATCCTATCTTCTCCAAATGGCCGCCCCTCACTCTCCCCTCTCCACTCCACTCTCACTCTCACACTCCACTCTCACTCTCCCCGGCACCCCCATCGTCCGCCGTTCCCCGACCACCATCATCGCACACCGCCGCCGCCGCTCCTGCTCCTCCTCCATTGAGGTAGTTCCTCCAAACCTCCTCCTTCCACCTCCCTCCCCTCCTCGTCCCTCTCCTGATCCCTCCCTTCCTACCGTGCCCTCCTCCCTCCTTCTCCGGCCGCCCCCTTCTCCCTCCTCCTCCGGCCAAGCCCTCCGCCGGCATCCCTCCTCCCACTCCTCATCTCTCCTCCCTCCTCCCACCGCCCTCCTCCCCCTCCTCCTCTCTCCTCCCTCCTCCTCCTCCCTCCTCCCACCCCATCCTCCCTCCATCTCTCCTAAACCCTAAACTGTTTTTTACTGTTCTTGTATAATGTAGTTTTTTCTACTATTTTTTAGAAAGTGTTTAATAGAAATAGTTTATTTAGGAAGTGGTCAATAGAACTAGTTTATTTTTAGTAAGTGCTTAATAGAACTAGTTGAATTAGTAAGAAAATTAATTATTTTTATTTATAGTAAGTGCTTAGTTGAAGTAGTTGAATTAATAGAACTAGTTTATTTTTAGTAAGAAAATTTAGGTATAGAAATTTTTTGTAATTTTGTTTTTCAATATAGAAATGTATTGGAAAATTTAATTATTTTTATGTCATTATCACTTTGTCGTCAAAGAATTCTATATGAGATTTGATGATCTGAAATTTTACTCGGTGGAATATGCAGGCTTTGTAGAGTCGTGTCTCCTTGGAGTGATCGTCATCCGAGCTACCTCTACTTCCTCTACACCCGAGTCGGTGAGCTAAAAGTCCACCTCATCCTTCTCCACTCCTCGATGTTGAATAGAGTAGAACTAGGGTATTTAGTTATGCTTCTTAACCAAATGAAATGTTCAGGTTATAAGATATATTGAAATGTTTTTGTCAATATTGAACCATTGAAATGCAATGAGCACCAGTTTATGCGGAAGTGTTGATTCATTTCTGAGTGGCCTATGTTTTGCCGGAGTGTTGATTCATTTCCGTTCCGGCAAATTTCAGGCGCTCGATATGTCCTATTTTAGCAAAGGTCATGCCGGATTTTCCGTGAATTTAAGCATGACTTGTGCTAGAATATGTAGGAAATATCGAGTGCCCCGGATTTGCTAGAAAGAGAATTAAACGACATTTCGAGTTGACTTTAAGTATGTCGGGGCTCCATACATGACAGTCAAAAAATCAATGAGGGAGAGTCTCCACCATATATGAGAGAAGAAGAATGCCGACTGTTATCATGGGGGTCGCTTCTCCTTCTTCTCTTTGTGCTAGATATTTGTAATGCACTAGGGAAAGGAGGAGTAGCAACCATCACCGACGGTTGCAAAATCAGAGAGGGAGCACCCACCATATACGTGAGATGAGAGTTTAGGAAGGAAGACTCGATAGACCTAAAGTCAACCCATTGCATATTGAGTAATAGTGATCTGTGTGTTGAGTTTTATGGTAGTTGCCTTCGATCGATTTTCAATTAATGTTTCAACTATGAACAAAGGAAATGTCTGACGACGAAAGGGAATTCGTTATGTGCGACAGGCCTCACCTAGTTGGTGGTAGGCGCTTCAGCATCGTGCTGGACGAGAACTTCGAAGTGGATACAGTAAGTCACAACGACAAGTCTTTTTTTGTAATTAAGCACTTCTTCTTCTTTTGCTTCAACTTATAATTTTAATTTTTTACTATTCTACTTGCGTATCCCCTGCCATGCAAGAATTTATGTCATGGTTATACTTTTGTCGTAAAATTATGGAAAGTAGAATAGTTCACTTGAGGACTATGGAAAGTAGAATAGTTCACTTGCGTATAATTTTAAGATTGGTTTCAGTACCATGGAAAGTATGGAGGTAAAGAGAGTTCACTTGAGGACCGAGCATGGTTATACTTTTGTCGTAAAATTATACAATACAGACACCTACTCCTATTTTGAATGCAAAAATTGGAGAGCACTATGCAAGGCTTATGCATTTGAGCCTAATATGATCACCTTTGATATTCGCCCGGAAGATGAAATTGAAGGTAATATCGACATCTGGGTCAATGTGCAGACGCCTCTAGTTCTACCATTATGTGAGATTATCAACCATATTTATTAAGTAATTTATATTGTTATTTTAAAAATAGTTGACAACTAATTTCTATTGACAACTTATTTCCATTCAAGCAAACATGTCCGGCGCTTGGTAGACAGCACCTACTACTGTCCCGGGGCTGAACTAAACTGCGAGGAGATAGGTCATTATGTTTCATGGCTTGAGGATCTTGATACTGTCAAGACAGGTTATTTTCTTGGACTTCGAGATATTAGTACTCAAAACGTGCGATCACTAGTGCGCGTATTGAACTACGGTTACATCTATTTAGGAAAGATGGTAAGATTTTTACTATTTGTCCTTAGTGCATCTTTTGCATACATTATCTTTTAAGCTAAACTTCATTGCTAAGTATGTTACTACGATATTCTTCAACAGGGACTCCCGATGAGTGTTGTGCCTCGTTGGATCGAGCCTAAAGGTCTGATACGTCCATTTTGCATCATGCTTTTATATCGATATTTATTGCATTATGGGCTATTACTTCGCATTATGTCACAATACTTATGCATTTTCTCTCTTATTTTACAAGGTTTACATGAAGAGGGAGAATGCTGGCAGCTGGAATTCTGGGCTGGAAAAGGAGCAAATATTAGGGGCCTATTCTGCACAACTCCAAAAGTCCTGAAACTCCACGAAAGTCAGTTTTGGAATATATTAAAAATATTGGGCGAAGAAAGCACCAGAGGGGGGCCACCCACTGTCCACGAGGGTGGAGGGCGCGCCCGATCCCCCTAGGCGCGCCCCCTGCCTCGTGGGCCACCTGGAAGCCCCCCGACGCCCATCTTCTGGTATAAGGTGTCTTTTTCCCTGAAAAAAAATCAGAAGGAAGCTCTCGGGACGAAGCGCCGCCATCTCGAGGCGGAACCTTGGCGGAACCAATCTAGGGCTCCGACGGAGTTGTTCTGCCAGGGAAACGTCCGTCCGGAAGGGGGAAATTGTCACCATCGTCATCACCATCGATCCTTTCATCGGGAGGGGGTCAATCTCCATCAACATCTTCACCAGCACCATCTCCTCTCAAACCCTAGTTCATCTCTTGTATCCGATCTTTGTCTCAAAACCTCAGATTGGTACCTGTGGGTTGCTAGCAGTGTTGATTACTCCTTGTAGTTGATGCTAGTTGGTTTATTCGGTGGAAGATTATATGTTCAGATCCTTTATGCACATTAATAACCCTCTGAATATGAACATGAATATGATTTGTGAGTAATTACGTTTGTTCCTGAGGACGTGGGAGAAGTCTTGTTATAAGTAGTCATGTGAATTTGGTATTCCTTCGATATTTTGATGAGATGTATGTTGTCTTTCTTCTACTGGTGTTATGTGAACGTCGAATACATGACACTTCACCATTCTTTGGGCCTAGGGGAAGGCACTGGGAAGTAATAAGTAGATGATGGGTTGCTATAGTGACAGAAGCTTAAACCCTAGTTTATGCGTTGCTTCGTAAGGGGTTGATTTGGATCCATATGTTTCATGCTATGGTTAGGTTTACCTTAATTCTTCTTTCGTAGTTGCGGATGCTTGCGAGGGGGGTTAATCATAAGTGGGATGCTTTTCTAAGGAAGGGCAGTACCCAAGCACCGGTCCACCCACATATCAAATTATCAAAGTAACGAACGTGAATCATATGAGCATGATGAAAACTAGCTTGACGATAATTCCCATGTGTCCTCGGGAGCGCTTTCCTTTATATAAGAGTTTGTCCAGGCTTGTCCTTTGCTACAAAAAGGATTGGGCCACCTTGCTGCACCTTGCTTACTTTTGTTACTTGTTACCCATTAAGAATTACCTTATCATAAAACTATCTGTTACCGATAATTTCAGTGCTTGCAGAGAATACCTTACTGAAAACTGCTTGTCATTTCCTTCTGCTCCTCGTTGGGTTCGACACTCTTACTTATCGATAGGACTATGATATATCCCCGATACTTGTGGGTCATCAAGACTCTTTTCTGGCGCCGTTTCCGGGGAGTGAAGCGCCTTTGGTAGGTGGAATTTGGTAAGGAAAAATTTATATAGCGTGCTGAAATTTACTGTCACTTGTTACTATGGAAAATAATCCTTTGAGGGGCTTGTTCGAGGTATCTTCACCCCGACCAGTAGAGCAAAGAGTTGCTCCTCCACCTACTGAACCTACTGAAAATGTTTACTTTGAAATTCCTTCAGGTATGATAGAGAAACTGCTAGCTAATCCTTTTACAGGAGATGGAACATTACATCTCGATATGCACCTAATCTACGTGGATGAAGTTTGTGGATTATTTATGCTTGCAGGTATGCCCGAGGATGTTATCAAGAAGAAGGCCTTCCCTTTATCTTTGAAGGGAAAGGCATTGACATGGTTTAGGCCATGTGATGATATTGGATCATGGAACTACAACCGATTGAAATTGGAATTTCATCAGAAGTTTTATCCTATGCATCTGGTTCATCGTGATCGTAATTATATATATAATGTTTGGCCTCGCGAAGGAGAAAGTATCGCTCAAGCTTGGGGGAGGCTTAAGTCAATGTTATATTCATGCCCCAATCATGAGCTCTCAAGAGAAATTATTATTCAAAATTTTTATGCTCGGCTTTCTCTCAATAATCGCTCCATGCTCGATACTTCTTGTACTGGTTCTTTTATGATGAAGACTATTGAATTCAAATGGGATTTATTGGAATGAATTAAACGCAACTCTGAAGATTGGGAACTCAACGAAGGTAAGGAGTCAGGTATAACACCTAAGTTTGATTGTGTTAAATCTTTTATGGATACCGATGCTTTTCGTGAATTTACCACTAAATATGGACTTGACTCTGAGATAGTAGCCTCTTTCTGTGAATCATTTGCTACTCATGTTGATCTCCCTAAGGATAAGTGGTTTAAATATCATCCTCCCATTGAAGTAAAAGTAGTTGAACCTATTAAAGTTGAAGAAAAGACTATTATTTATAATGTTGATCCTATTGTTCCTACCGCTTATATTGAGAAACCACCTTTCCCTGTTAGAATAAAGGATCATGCTAAAGCTTCAACTGTGGTTCGCAAGAGTAATGCTAGAACACCTACACCCTCCAAGCAAATTAAAGTTGAACCTAGTATTGCTATGGTTAAAGATCTCTTGGTCGATAATATTGATGGGCATGTTATTTACTTCTGTGATGAAGCTGCTAGAATCGCTAGACCCGACACTAAAAATAAACATAGACCTGTTGTAGGCATGCCTGTTGTTTCTGTTAAAATAGGAGATCATTGCTATCATGGCTTATGTGATATGGGTGCTAGTGCGAGTGCAATACCTCATTCCTTATACAAAGAAATTATGCATGATATTGCACCTGCTGAGGTAGAAGATATTGATGTTACAATTAAGCTTGCCAATAGAGATACTATTTCATCAATTGGGATTATTAGAGATGTTTAAGTCTTGTGTGGGAAAGTTAAATATCCTACTGATTTTCTTGTTCTTGGTTCCCCACAAGATGACTTTTGTCCCATTATATTTGGTGGACCCTTCTTGAATACTGTTAATGCTAAGATAGATTGCGAAAAGGATATTGTTGCTGTTGGTTTAGGGGATATGTCTCATGATTTTAATTTTGCTAAATTTCATAGACAACCCCATGATAAAGAATTGCCTAGTAAAGATGCAATTATTGGTCTTGCTTCTATTGCCGTGCCTCCTAATGATCCTTTAGAACAATATTTGCTAGACCATGAAAATGATACGTTTATGAATGAAAGAAGGGAAGTAGATGAAGTATTCTTTAAACAGGGACCTATTTTGAAACACAACTTGCCTGTTGAAATTCTAGGGGATCCTCCTTCTCCCAAGGGTGATCCCGTGTCGGAGCTTAAACCATTACCTGATACTCTTAAATATGCTTATCTTGATGAAAAGAATATATATATCCTGTTATTATTAGTGCTAACCTTTCAGAGCAGGAAGAAGAGAAATTATTGAAAACTCTGAAGAAGCACCGTGATGCTATTGGATATACTCTTGATGATCTTAAGGGCATTAGTCCCACTCTATGCCAGCACAAAATAAAATTGGAGAAAGACGCTAAACCAGTTGTTGATCACCAACAACGGTTAAATCCTAAGATGAAAGAAGTGGTAAGAAATGAAATACTAAAGCTTCTGGAGGCAGGTATAATTTATCCCATTGCTGATAGTCAGTGGGTAAGTCCTGTCCATTGTATCCCTAAGAAGGGAGGTATTACTTTTGTTCCTAATGATAAAGATGAA
This sequence comes from Aegilops tauschii subsp. strangulata, assembly GCF_002575655.3. Classification (NCBI taxonomy): domain Eukaryota; kingdom Viridiplantae; phylum Streptophyta; class Magnoliopsida; order Poales; family Poaceae; genus Aegilops; species Aegilops tauschii. The sequence goes on along the minus strand of NC_053039.3, from coordinate 451,563,829 downwards.
TTGATCCCACAAAGAATTGTTACAGGTTATAGAATGGTAATTGACTTCCGCAAATTAAATAAAGCTACTAGAAAGGACCATTACCCTCTATCTTTTATTGATCAAATGCTAGAAAGATTATCCAAACATACACATTTTTGCTTTCTAGACGGTTATTCTGGTTTCGCTCAAATACCTGTGTCAAAAGAGGAATAGGAAAAATCCACTTTTACTTGCCATTTAGGCACATTTTCTTATAGAGGTATGCCTTTTGGTTTATGTATGCACCTGCTACCTTTCAAAGATGTATGACTGCTATATTCTCTGACTTTTGTGAAAAGATTGTTGAGGTTTTCATGGATGATTTCTCCGTGTATGGAACTTCTTTTGATGATTGCTTAAGCAACCTTGATCGAGTTTTGCAGAGATGTGAAGAAACTAATCTTGTCTTGAATTGGGAGAAGTGCCACTTTATGGTTAATGAAGGTATTGTCTTGGGGCATAAAATTTCTGAAAGAGGTATTGAAGTTGATAAAGTTGAAGTTGATGCTATTGAAAAGATGCCGTGTCCTAAGGACATTAAAGGTATAAGAAGTTTCCTTGGTCATGCTGGTTTTTATAGGAGGTTCATTAAAGACTTCTCAAAAATTTCTAGGCCTCTGACTAATCTCTTACAAAAAGATGTTCCTTTTGTCTTTGATGATGATTGTGTAGAAGCATTTGAAATACTTAAGAAAGCCTTGATTTCTGCACCTATTGTTCTACCACCTGATTGGAATTTACCCTCTGAAATTATGTGTGATGCTAGTGATTATGCTGTAGGTGCTGTTCTAGGACAAAGAGTTGATAAGAAATTAAATGTTATCCAATATGCTAGTAAAACTCTAGACGGTGCCCAGAGAAATTATGCTACTACTGAAAAAGAATTTTTAGCAGTTGTATTTGCTTGTGATAAGTTCATACCTTATATTGTTGATTCTAAAGTAACTGTTCACACTGATCATGCTGATATTAAATATCTTATGGAAAAGAAAGATGCTAAACCTAGACTTATTAGATGGGTTCTCTTGCTACAAGAATTTGATTTGCATATTATTGATAGAAAGGGAGCTGAGAACCCCGTTGTAGACAACTTATCTAGGTTAGAGAATGTTCTTGATGACCCACTACCTATTGATGATAGCTTTCCCGATGAACAATTAGCTGTCATAAATGCTTCTCGTACTGCTCCATGGTATGCTGATTATGCTAATTACATTGTTGCTAAATTTATACCACCTAGTTTCACATACCAGTAAAAGAAAAAGTGTTTCTATGATTTAAGACATTACTTTTGGGATGACCCACACCTTTATAAAGAAGGACTAGATGGTGTTATTAGACGTTGTGTACCTGAGCATGAACAGGAATAGATTGTACGCAAGTGTCACTCCGAGGCTTATGGATGACACCACGCTGGAGATAGAACTGCACATAAGGTATTGTAATCCGGTTTTTATTGGCCTACTCTTTTTAAAGATGCCCGTAAGTTTGTCTTGTCTTGTGATGAATGTCAAAGAATTGGTAATATTAGTAGACGTCAAGAAATGCCTATGAACTATTCACTTGTTATTGAACCATTTGATGTTTGGGGCTTTGATTATATGGGACTGTTTCCTTCCTCTAATGGGTATACATATATTTTAGTTGCTGTTGATTACGTTACTAAGTGGGTAGAAGCTATTCCAACTAGTAGTGCTGATCATAACACCTGTATTAAGATGCTTAAAGAAGTTATTTTTCCGAGGTTTGGAGTCCCTAGATACTTAATGACTCACTACTAGGGAAAACCTTATACACAGAACTTTAGCAGTAGTGCGTGTTAAAAAAGCACGCTGGTACTAAGTAGCAGTAGCGCGCTGATGTAAACGGCGCTACAGATACAGTTGTAGCAGTAGCACGCCTGAAGATAAAAGTGCTACTACTAAAATTCCCACGGCTTAGCCGATAGGCTACACATAGTAGTAGCGATCTACGTCGAACCGCGCTACCGCTACTTGCTTTGTAGAAGCGCGTTTACGCTGAAAGGCGCTACTGCTAAAGGAAATAAAATTAAATGGAAAGCAAATAGAAAAGTAAATGAAAATGAAAGAAATAGAAAAAGGTGAAAGGAAAAAAAATAAAATGTAAAAAAAATAAATGAAAAAGGGGAAAAAAGAGAAAGGAATATAAGTAGCGCGTATCGAGGAACGCGTTGTAGCTAGCTTAGCAGTAGCACACTTACTGGAACGCGCTACTGCTACTTCTGACTTAACCGCGCGGCTCGTTCTTCCCCACGGCCACTTCCCCCAAATCCAACTCCTCCGCTGTCGCCGCCGCCGTCGCCCGTCGGCCGCCGTGCGCTCTCTCGTCGCTCTCCGCACACCCTCGACGGTGCCCCCGACCCCGGATTCGACGCCGCCCCAACCCCGACCTCGACGCCGCCCCTGACCTCGACGCCGCCCCCGACCTCGACGTCGCCCTCCGCCACGCGCCTGAGGCCCGACCCGACCTAGACGCCGCCTGCCCCTCCCTTGCCACAAGCACCCGAGGTGAGCACGCCTGCTCCTCCCCTCCCCTACCTCTGCCTAGGGTTCTTCAAGTTTTAGTTGCATCACATTAGTTAGGGTTCATCTATGGGTGGAAACGAATCGGATGCGGATGTTATCAGATACGGATGCGGCTCGGATGTTTTCTTTGATGATGTTTTCTTAGATTATGAATAAACACTATTGTAATGCATAATAAAATGAGTAAAATTTGACCACTTATTTGAAGGAAATATGCCCTAGAGGCAATAATTATTTATTTCCTTATATCATGATAAATGTTTATTATTCATGCTAGAATTATGTTAACCGGAAACATGATACATGTGTGAATACATAGACAAACAGAGTGTCACTAGTATGCCTCTACTTGACTAGCTCGTTGATCAAAGATGGTTATGTTTCCTAGCCATTGACATGAGTAGTCATTTGATTAACGGGATCACATCATTAGGAGAATGATGTGAATGACTTGACCCATTTCGTTAGCTTAGCACTCGATCATTTAGTATTCTGCTATTGCTTTCTTCATGACTTATACATGTTCCTATGACAATGAGATTATGCAACTCCCGTTTACCGGAGGAACACTTTATGTGCTACCAAACGTCACAACGTAACTGGGTGATTATAAAGGTGCTCTATAGGTGTCTCCAAAGGTACTTGTTGGGTTCGCGTATTTCGAGATTAGGATTTGTCACTCCGATTGTCGGAGAGGTATCTCTAGGCCCACTCGGTAATGCACATCACTATAAGCCTTGCAAGCATTGCCACTAATGAGTTAGTTGCGGGATGATGTATTACGGAACGAGTAAAGAGACTTGCCGGTAACGAGATTGAACAAGGTATTGAGATACCGACGATCGAATCTCGGGCAAGTAACTACCGATGACAAAGGGAACAACGTATGTTGTTATGCGGTCTGACCGATAAAGATCTTCGTAGAATATGTAGGAGCCAATATGGGCATCCAGGTCCCGCTATTGGTTATTGACCAGAGAGGTGTCTCGGTCATGTCTACATAGTTCTCGAACCCATAGGGTCCGCACGCTTAACGTTCGTTGACGATATAGTACTATGAGTTATTTATGTTGGTGACCGAATGTTGTTCGGAGTTTTGGATGAGATCACGGATATGACAAGGAACTCCGGAATGGTCCGGAAGTACAAATTGATATGTGGATGTCGGTGTACAGAAATAGGGGCACGCTTTTGTACCCCTTTACATGTGCAGGGGCAGTCGGAGCCGCGCCCACGACCACACTAAGCAGAACAGGGGAGGTGAGCCAAGGTAAGACCGAAGCCCAAGAAAATCAAAGCAACGCCAAGGCCAAGACCACAAAGAGCAGAGGGGCGAAGCAGGTTCCCCCGGCAAGACCCTTGTCGGGCGGCCTCAGCGGCCCCGGCAAGACCCTTGCCAGGACAGCTCGCCCCACACCAACAAAGCAAGCCACCCTTGAGCCCATGGCCCCCAACGCCATCATCAACATGGGGCCAGGGCTCGGGAAGGCACCTCTGTGGTGGCATGCAGATCTTTGTAAAGACATATTCAAGATTAGATGAGGATTAGAAGACGACGATTCTCGGCAAGATCCCTGCCGAGGAAGGCCACCAGACCCCCGGCAAGGTCCTTACCGGGGACAACAGCACGCCACGGCAAGACCCTTGCCGGGCCACCCGGCAAGACCCTCGCCAAGGACGCCAACGCGTGGTTCGAAAGAGCCGAATCCTCCTCCAGTATGCCATGGGCCTCCTTTTATAGTTGAAAGGGGCAACCACAGTGACACACAGGAGGTGAAAAGGCGTACAGTACATTGAGCTTATCACTCGTATTACAGGACAAGACACATTTAATGCATAGCTTAGGTGTCCCCTTGCTTTATGGGGAACGGGGGCGAGGCCCGTCCCGTCCGTCGCCGCTCCTCCTCGTCTTGACACTCGCCCTGGACAGTGAGGTGCGTGGTGCCATGTAGGCAGTCAGGCAGCTGAGGTGGCGCGGTGGTGGAGCCTTCACGAAGATCTGCATGCCGCCACGCAGGCGCTCGATGAGTTGGCCTGGGAGCTGCATGTTGGCACGCAGGTGCCTGCCCAGCTGGTTGGGCTGGCAGGTGCATGTGAACGGTGGTGGAAGCTTGTTCGGCGCGGGTTTGGCGGTGGCCCCGCTGGCGTCGTTGGCGAGGGTCTTGCCGGGTGGCCCGGCAAGGGTCTTGCCGTGGCGTGCTGTCGTCCCCCGGCAAGGACCTTGCCGGGGGTCTGGTGGCCTTCCTCGACAGGGATCTTGCCGAGAATCGTCGTCTTCTGATCCTCATCTGATCTTGAATATGTCTTCACAAAGATCTTCATGCCACCACAGAGGTTCCTTCCCGAGCCCTGGCCCCATGTTGATGACGGTGTTGGGGGCCGTGGGCTCAAGGGTGGCTCGCTCTGTTGGTGTGGGGCGAGCTGTCCCGGCAAGGGTCTTGCCGGGGCGGCTGAGGCCGCCCGGCAAGGGTTTTGCCGGGGGAACCTGCTTCGCCCCTCTGCTCTTTGTGGTCTTGGCCTTGGCATTGCTTTGATTGTCTTGGGCTTCGGTCTTACCTTGGCTCACCTCCCCTGTTCTGCTTGGTGTGGTCGTGGGCGCGGCTCTGACTGCCCGTGCACAGGTAAAGGGGTACAAAAGCGTGCCCCTATTTTTGTACACCGACAGGAGCCCCGGGCCTGGGCCACACATAAGCGCGACACGTTGTTGGGCCAGGCCCAAAACGGTGCGCGGGCAGGTGGGGCGGTTTTTACCGTGGTAAGACTCTTCGCGCGCTCTGCTTCCCATGACCCGCGCGCGCAGCGCGGCGTGGAGGGGCGTGCGTGACGTGGGCGGCATGCGTGGGGCGGTTTCCACACGCATGCGTCATATCGCAGTAAAGAGGCGGCTCGCGCCCTCCCCGTAAAAAGAGGAAGGCGTGGAGGCGCGGCTCATTTACTGAGCGGGGCCGGGGTGCAGTCTTCAAGGCGTCCACTCCCCATGATCACGGGGTGGGGAGAGGTCACCTCACCCGTCGCCTCAGTTCTGCACGTCTGCCACGCGTCTTTCATGCGCTCGGGGTGGCAAACGATGGAGGCGGGAAACCGGGCCGTCGCTGGTTGGGGCAGCGGGTCGGTCCTGATTCCCTGCGCCTCCGGTGTCTGGATTGGCCGAGTGGGGCGGCCGAGCCTCAACCCCGTTCCTTTATAAAGAGGGGGAAGGGGGGATGGCATCCCGCATTCTTCCATCTTCTATCTCCTCCTACTTCTGCTTCTTCCTCTCACCCGCCATGGAGAAGGGGAATCCTGGTCCCTCGACGGTGGCGGCGAGGGTCGCCGCTCGACAGCGCGTCCCTCCTCCTCCTGAGCGGTGGTGGAACCGACCGCGAGGGGAAGGGGGAGGTGGCGAGGCCATGGGCGAGGCCGGGGCAGAGGCCGTAGCGCTCGGGGAAGAGGAGGACGGGGCGGCACGCCGGCCTTGCCCCTGCCAACGATGCCCTTCCCGATGGAGGGCCACGTTGAAGACCAGCCTTGCGAGTTCTTCATCAGGCTACGCCAGCCTCCGCGTCGTCGTCTTCGTCTCCCCGCCCCGTTTGCTCGGGTGATGGAGCGTGACCCGCCCCAGACCCTCAGGTTGCACATGAGGGGCTGTGGGAACGGGGGCACGCGGGTTGACGTCGACTTCCCAGCTCCTCGGGTTATGTACCTCCGCCGTGGATGGAAGACGTTCACCCGCATCCACAGCCTGAAGGCGGGGCTCGTCCTCTACTTCAAATTAATGGAGGATGACCTGCTCTCCATCAAGGTCTTCAGAGAGTTTGGGACTCGCCTGAAATGCTGCGTGGAGAGCTCCTCCTATGGAGATTCCGATGATGGAAGCTCTTCCTCGAGCGAAAGTGACGAGGAGGACAACGGGGACGAGTCCGACTAGGCGTCGGACGCCCCGCGCTTGGGCGGGTGCGGCAGCAGCAGCATCTGCACCTGGCCCTTCCTCCGGCAGGGTTTTGCCGGGGGTGGGGCCAGCTCCTTGAACTTCTCGGGGGCGTCTCCTTGGGCGGCTGGCGTCGGGAGGTTGCGGAAGAGGAAGAGGGCGGGCGGCAAGGCCGTCAACTCGGAGTACGCAGGCACCGACGCCTTCATCGCGTACTGCCGGTCCTGCCGCCTCGTCTTCCAGCTCCTTTCCGGCACCGTCATCACCAGCCCGCCCGTGGGCGGCCACCGAGGTGTTCTCTTGGTGCTTTCTGCTGCTCGTAGCTCGCCTAGGTGCCCCTTTTGCCCTCTCGCCTCCTTGACCTGCCTTCTGAGAAGAGCGACAAGAAAAGGATCACGGGCACCTTATCTCTTTTTAATCTGTAAGCCTGCGGGCCTTGTTAAATTTAAAGCTTGTAATCCCTTTGTCCATGTTTTTCATTTCGTATGAACTGTACCTGCATGGGATGTTTTTAATGAAAAAGGGATGCTTGCCGGGCTTTTCGTTCGTGGGTAAATCCCGCGACAAGGAGCGAATCCTCGTTATTGTTTAAGATAAACGTTTTTCTCCCGGCAACAGGCCTTGCCGTTCCCCCCACTCCATTCGACCGGTCTCGCGCTCTTGTCGGAGGCAGGGATGAAGTGGGCTTCAGGCTCCTCGTTCTACCTCCTTGCCGCCGCGGCTACAACCAAATCCGGACCTAGGAAATAATCCTTAGGTATAGGAAAAAAGGGAGCACGGCAGCCTAGAGATAAAAACGAGGCTTCACATGCCCTAGTCCTGTTTCGAAATGCATGACAGGGGATAAAAAGACTTATCTGGATCTGCAGCCCCCGGCAGTCTTATCTTGCCGCGGTTGGATCCTCTAGTTTGTAGCCCCCGGCAACTCTGGTTTGCCGGGGTCGGGACGCCGGTCCGTTTCCTTTCTTCCAAGTAGCTCAGCAGAAGTGCTCATGTGCCCTGCGAACCAAAAAAGGACAGAAGATGAACAGATAGACGCGCACTCGACCTCTAAGCTAGGGGTTAGTTGCTGCTGAGCACTATCAACCCTAACCGAGGAAGAGACTCGACCTAGCATGCATGCTATGACTTAGGGCGCCAGCGCCTCATTTATTTATGCTCAGGGTCTCCGCCTGGCTTTGTACAAAGGGTCACATGCCTTGCCGGCAAAGCTTGTACAAAAGGTGGCTTGCCGGGAGGCCCGACAAGCCGCGCCTTACGGGTAAAACTTGCGAAGATGCTCGATGTTCCAGGAGTTGCTCACTGGGACGGCATCCTCGGTCTCCAGGCGGACTGCGCCAAGCCTAGTGACTCGCATTACCCGATAAGGGCCTTCCCACTTTGGCGTCAACTTGTTGGAATTCTTGGCCGACTGAACGCGTCGAAGAACAAGGTCCCCTTCCTCGAAGCTTCGAGCATGAACCTTGCGGCTATGGTAGCGGCGCAAGGCTTGCTGGTAGCGAGCCGCTCTCACAGCCGCCCAAAGACGATCTTCCTCAAGGAGCGTCGCGTCATCTTGGCGCAATGGCTCTTGCTCAAGCTCATCATAAGCGAGCAGTCGAGGTGACCCGTATATGAGTTCCGTGGGGAGAACTGCTTCTGCCCCGTATACCAGGGCAAAAGATGTCTGGCTGGTGGCTCGATTTGGCGTCATCCTGATCGACCAAAGAACCGCCGGCAACTCATCAATCCAGCGCCTTCCACTCTTGTGCAGCTTTTCAAAGGTCTTCGTTCTCAAGCCTCGCAATACTTCAGCATTTGCCCTCTCCGCTTGGTTGTTGCTCCGTGGATGTGCCACGGAAGCAAAACAGACCTTGCTGACGAGGTCATGGATGTACTGCATGAAGGTGCGGCTTGTGAACTGCGTGCCGTTGTCGGTGATGACTCTGTTTGGCACACCAAAACGGCAGACCAGTCCTTTGAAGAACTTGACGGCTGACTAAGCAGTCACCTTCCTCACTGCTTCCACCTCCGGCCACTTTGTGAACTTGTCGATTGCAACGTACAAGTACTCAAAGCCCCCGACAGCGCGGGGGAAAGGGCCCAGTATATCGAGCCCCTAGACCGAGAATGGCCAGGAGCGAGGGATTGTTTGAAGGGCTTGGGCTGGTTGATGAAGCTTCTTTGAATGGAACTGGCACGCTTCACACTTGGTTACTAGTGCCGTCGCATCCTGGAGGGCGGTGGGCCAGAAGAAACCTTGCCGGAACGCCTTCCCGACAAGGGCCATCGACCCTATGTGGGAGCCCCATATGCCTCCATGTATCTCCGCCAACAGCTCTAGTCCTTCCTCCCGGGGGATGCACTTCAGTTTCACACCGTTCGGCCTTCTCCGGTACAGGACGTCATCGACGAACTGGTACAGGGCAGACCGACGGGCTACTTTCTCCGCTTCTTCCTGCTCCTTAGGAAGCTCCCCTGTTTGGAGGAATTGGACGGTATGCTGCGCCCATGCCGGAGCCCGGGGCTCGACGGCAAGGACCAAAGGCATCTCTTCCGCCATGGGAGCGGTTGTATCTACGGCCAGGGCTTGAAGCCCTGCCGGAGCCAGTTGCTCTTGGGCAGGCTCAGCGTCCGCGGCAGCACCCTTGCCGGCAGCCCCAGGGGGCTCGGTAGGAAAGTACTTGCCGGGACCTGATTTTCTCCGCTTGTTCTGCCCCGCTGGTGGTTCGACGGATGGTTGAGTTAACCGGAGCAAAAAGGTACCTGCTTCCACAGGCAGCTTGAATGCGGCACGCTTTGACAGGTAATCGGCGATGTAGTTCTCCGCTCGAGGGACGTGCTCCGCCTGGATACCGTCAAAGCGTTCCTCCAGCTTCCTCACCTCATCTACGTAAGCTTCCATCAATGGGCTCTGATAATCCTTGTTGACCTGCCTAACAACGAGCTGCGAGTCACCCCTGACGATGAGCTTCTTAACCCCGAGGTCTGCCGCGATCCTGAGACCGGCAAGCAATCCCTCGTACTCAGCAGTGTTGTTGGTGGACATCTCCCTGGGGAAGTGCATCTGGATCACGTACCTGAGGTGTTCTCCGGTGGGTGCGATGAGCAGCACACCGGCACCGGCGCCTTGCAGCGAGAAAGCCCCATCAAAGTACATGATCCAGTCGCGGTCTGCTTCCTTGCCGGGGAGAGTGGTCTCCTGGATTTCTTCGTCAGGCGTCGAGGTCCATTCTGCGATGAACTCCGCCAAGACTCTGCTCTGAATTGTCAAGGTACTTTCAAACTTTAAGCCGAAGCTTGACAGCTCCAAGGCCCATTCCACAATCCTTCCGGTTGCGTCTGGGTTGTGCAGTATCCGTTGCAACGGGAGGCGGGTGACGACAGTGATCTCGTGGGCTTGGAAGCAGTGACGCAGCTTCCTCGAGGCCATAAGGAGACCGAAGAGCAATTTTTGCACGCCGGAATACCTCGACCTAGCCCCCTGCAAGAGGGAGCTGACAAAGTAAACCGGGTGCTGCATCATCTTCTTCTTCGGCACCACCTCACTCGACTGCGCGGGCACTGCCTTGGTGGCACCAGACTCTGCCGGGGGCCGCGCCTTGTCGGCACCAGGCCCTGCCGGGGGAATCTTTGGCTTGCCATCCGCTGGTTCTGCCGCCATTGCTGCCTCCTCGTTGACCTCCCTCTGTGCCACCAGTGCGGCGCTGACCACTTGATTCGTCGCCGCCAGATACAGCAGCAATGGCGTTCAGCACACGTCCAGCTCGATGACGTCCCTTGAGCTCTTGATCCAGTTGAGGCTGATGGAGAGTTCCGTCAGCACGATGGCATGGCGACGGTGAAGATGAAGTTACCGGCGTAGGGCTTCGCCTAAGCACTACGACGATATGACCGAGGTGTGTAACTGTGGAGGGGGGCACCGCACACGGCTAAGAGAAACTTTAGTGTGTCTTTGGGGTGCCCCCCTCCCACGTATATAAAGGGGGGAGGAGAGGTGGCCGGCCCAAGGGGGGCGCGCGCCATGGGGAGTCCAACGAGGATTCCCAATCCTAGTTGGAGTCCCCTTCCTTTCCAAGAGAGGGAGAGAGGGAAGGAGGAAGAGGGGGAGAAGGAAAGAGGGGGCGCCGCCCCCTCCCTAGTCCAATTCAGACTGGCCATGGGGGGGGGCCTCCCTTGTGGCCCTCCTCTCCTTTCCACCAAGGCCCATGAAGGCCCATGAACTTCCTGGGGGGGGGGGGTTCCGGTAACCCCCGGTACTCCAAATCTCATCCGAAACAACCCTAACCATTCCGGTGTCCGAATGTAACCTTCCAATATATGAATCTTTACCTCTCGAACATTTCTAGACCCCTCGTCATGTCTGTGATCTCATCTGGGACTTCGAACAATCTTCGGTCATCAAATCACATAACTCATAATACAAATCGTCATCGAACGTTAAGCGTGCGGACCCTACGGGTTCGAGAACTATGTAGACATGACCGAGACACATCTCTGGTCAATAACCAATAGCGGAACCTGGATGCTCATATTGGCTCCTAGATATTCTACGAAGATCTTTATCGGTCAAACCGCATAACAACATACGTTGTTCCCTTTGTCATCGGTATGTTACTTGCCCAAGATTCGATCGTCGGTATCATCATACCTAGTTCAATATCGTTATCGGCAAGTCTCTTTACTCGTTCTGTAATGCATCATCCCGTAACTAACTCATTAGTCACATTGCTTGCAAGGCTTATAGTGATGAGCATTACCGAGAGGGCCCAGAGATACCTCTCCGATACACGGAGTGACAAATCCTAATCTTGATCTATGCCAACCCAACAAACACCTTCGGAGACACCTGTAGAGCATCTTTATAATCACCCAGTTACGTTGTGATGTTTGATAGCACACAAGGTGTTCCTACGGTATTCGGGAGTTGCATAATCTCATAGTCAGAGGAACATGTATAAGTCATGAAGAAAGCAATAGCAATAAAACTAAACGATCATTATGCTAAGCTAATGGATGGGTCTTTTCCATCACATCATTCTCTAATGATATGATCCCGTTCATCAAATGACAACACATGTCTATGGCTAGGAAACTTAACCATCTTTGATTAACGAGCTAGTCAAGTAGAGGCATACTAGGGACACTCTTGTTTGTCTATGTATTCACACATGTACTAAGTTCCCGGTTAATACAATTCTAGCATGAATAATAAACATTTATCATGATATAAGGAAATATAAATAACAACTTTATTATTGCCTCTAGGGCATATTTCCTTCAGTCTCCCACTTGCACTAGAGTCAATAATCTAGATTACATAGTAATGATTCTAACACCCATGGAGTCTTTGTGCTGATCATGTTTTGCTCGTGGAAGAGGCTTAGTCAACAGGTCTACAACATTCAGATCCGTATGTATTTTGCAAACTTCTATGTCTCCCTCCTTGACTAGATCACGGATGGAATTGAAGCGTCTCTTGATGTGCTTGGTTCTCTTGTGAAATCTGGATTCCTTCGCCAAGGCAATTGCTCCAGTATTGTCACAAAAGATTTTCATTGGACCCGATGAACTAGGTATTACACATAGCCCGTTGATACGCCTAGTTGATGCGAGACTATCTTCTTGTTTTTGTCTTCTCCACAACCACCATTCTATTCAACATATAGTGCTATGCCCATGGCTCACGCTCATGTATTGCGTGAAGATTGAAAACGTTTGAGAACATCAAAAGTATGAAACAATTGCTTGGCTTGTCATTGGGGTTGTGCATGGTTTGAATATTTTGTGTGATGAAGATAGAGCATAGCCAGACTATATGATTTTGTAGGGATAGCTTTCTTTTGCCATGTTATTTTGAGAAGACATGATTGCTTTGTTAGTATGCTTGAAGTATTATTATTTTTATGTCAATATTAAACTTTTATCTTGAATCTTTCGGATCTGAACATTCATGCCACAATAAAGAAAATTACATTGAAAATTATGCTAGGTAGCATTCCACATCAAAAATTCTGTTTTTATCATTTACCTACTCGAGGACGAGCAGGAATTAACCTTGGGGATGCTTGATACGTCTCCAACGTATCTATAATTTTTGATTGTTCCATGCTATTATATTATCTGTTTTGGATGTTTAATGGGCTTTATTATGCACTTTTATATTATTTTTGGGACTAACCTACTAACCAGAGGCCCAGTGCAAATTGCTATTTTTTTTGCCTATTTCAGTGTTTCGCATAAAAGGAATATCAAACAGAGTCCAAATGGAATGAAACCTTCGCGAGGATCGTTTTTGGAACAAATGCAATCCAGGAGACTTGGAGTGGACGTCAAGGAAGCAACGAGGCGACCACGAGGTAGGAGGACGGGCCCAGGGGGTAGGCGCGCCTCCACCCTCGTGGCTCCACCGACCTACTTCCTTCGCCTATATATATACTCATATACCCTGAAAACATCCAGGAGCACCACGAAACCCTATTTCCACCGCCGCAACCTTCTGTACCCGTGAGATCCCATCTTGGGGCCTTTTCCGGCGCTCCGCCGGAGGGGGAATCGATCACGGAGGGCTTCTACATCAATACCATAGCCTGTCCGATGATGTGTGAGTAGTTTACCACAGACCTTCGGGTCCATAGTTATTAGCTAGATGGCTTCTTCTCTCTCTTTGAATCTCAATACAAAGTTCTCCTCGATTCTCTTGGAGGTCTATTTGATGTAATACTTTTTGCGGTGTGTTTGTCGAGATCCGATGAATTGTGGGTTTATGATCAAGACTATCTATGAACAATATTTGATTCTTCTCTGAATTCTTATATGCATGATTTAATATCTTTGCAGGTCTCTTCGAATTATCAGTTTGGTTTGGCCTACTAGATTGATCTTTCTTGCAATGGGAGAAGTGCTTAGCTTTGGGTTCAATCTTGCGGTGTCCTTTCCCAGTGATAGCAGGGGCAGCAAGGCACGTATTGTATTGTTGCCATCGAGGATAAAAAGATGGGGTTTATATCATATTGCTTGAGTTTATCCCTCTACATCATGTCATCTTGCTTAATGCATTACTCTGTTCTTATGAACTTAATACTCTATATGCATGCTGGATAGCGGTCGATGTGTGGAGTAATAGTAGTAGATGCAGAATCGTTTCGGTCTACTTGTCACGGACGTGATGCCTATATGCATGATCATGCCTAGATTTTCTCATAACTATGTGCTTTTCTATCAATTGCTCGACAGTAATTCGTTCACCCACCGTAGAATTTGCCATCTTGAGAGAAGCAAATAGTGAAACCTATGGCCCCCGGGTCTATCTTCCATCATATTAATCTCCTGCCAACGTGCTATTTCTGTCACCGTTTATTTTGTAATCTTTACTTTTGCAATCTATACAACAAAAATACCAAAAATATTTATCTATTTATCTCTATCAGAACTCACTTTTGCAAGTGGCCGTGAAGGGATTGACAACCCCTTTATCGCGTTGGTTGCAAGGTTCTTATTTGTTTGTGCAGGTACAAGGGATTTGCGTGTAGTCTTCTACTGGATTGATACCTTGGTTCTCAAAAACTGAGGGAAATACTTACGCTACTTTGCTGCATCACCCTTTCCTCTTCAAGGGAATAACCAACGCATGCTCAAGAGGTAGCACCAAGATATCCTGCATTGCACATTAGTGCATTCATCATTTCTCGAAGCGAGTAAGTCTTAATAGTCAAAGACTGGAGCAAAATTGTAAAGGAATCGCAGCAGAGAAGTACTAGGGGCGGCAATCAGAAGCGTAGCCCACAATTAGGAGACAGGTTCATCTGCATGCTCCAATATGATGAAGCAGGAGTGCTACACATGTTTTTATGCTATTTTACCTGAGAGAGAGCAGCATGAGTGATTAGCTAGCTTGAATGAGTTTGAAGATGATGATGTGCTACACTATGACTATGATGATTAAATAGCTAATGTTGGTGGTAATGACTATGATGATTATTATTAGCTAGTGTTGGTTATGATTAGATAGCTACACTATGACTTATGATAATTAAATAGTGTTGCTGGTAATGACTATGATGATTATTAGCTAATGTTGTTGATGATGATATGATGCAAGAGTTTTTATATTAATATGATGATGATGTTGATCATGATTATCATGACGATTTGTTATTATGATCATGATTAGTTATAATATCATTGGTGGAAGAAACGCAGGTTAGATTCATGTGGATGGATCAAAAGTGACCAAAAGTTGAATTAGTAAGATCGTCGTCCTAATTCAACTTTTGATTCATCCAAATGAATCTAATCCATGTTTCCTCCTCACAATGATATATTAATTCATCATGGACATATTGATATAACAACCTCTTAATTGGTACTGTATCGAAATTTGTATAATGACGCATAAATACACTAAAAATAAAAAAAATTGAAAAACAAAATACTAGTAGCGCTGGATAGGAAGCACGTTACTACTAGTTAGATTAGCAGTAGCGTGGCTTAATTAAAAATGCTGCAGCTATTAGCAGTAGAGCGTTGCTCCAAAGCACGCTACTGCTACCATGTATAGCAGTAGCGTGGACCAACACGCGCTGCTGCTACAGGTTAGCTGTAGCGCCGTATCAGTAGCGCGGGAGCCCGCGCTACTGATATACTTAATACCCGCGCTACTGCTACGGTTTTTCCTAGTAGTGATGATGTACAAGACGTAGGGCACAATGTGCTTTCGTGCATGAAACGTTTCATGCATTTGCTGCCAGAAGGCCTCCCCTTTGTTCCTGCCTACGAAATCCACAGATGGTTTAGTAGCTCACCATCCTCCGTACTCAAAAAAATGACATAGTATTTGAAAATAAGTTCAATGACATTTGATCGAACACCTGCCGTGTGGTGTCTGCCATGGAAGTCGTCGACAGGGACAAAGTGTACCTGGGTACAGACGGCTCCAGGGTGGACAATTACGTTGTAACGGCAAGCGGGCACGTCGTTGCTAGTTGCGGACGTCCAATAATGTCTCTTTGGCGGCCGAAGACGTACAATAGCAGCGACGGAGGTGGAGGGTGCGAATGCAAAACAAGAGGAGAAGGGCGGAGTGAAAGGAAATGATACCGAAAGGGAGAATTGGATGGGCTGGGGTGTCGGAGTCCTACATTTCTGATGAACGATCCCCTCACTTTGTCTAACGCGTTCGAACCATGCCACAGATGCCGCGTTGGATGGCTTCCGCGTTCCGGGCAGCGCAATCCATCCGAACGGATGTGGGTGACTTACAGGTCCGCCTTGAAGATGCCTGAGTCGTATGATCGTGATCTGAAACCTAACACTCCACCTCCTCCAAATTCATCCGATTATAAAACGCTCCAATGCATGTGATCCGCGCCACCACGGCATCACGTACCAATGATACCTTGATCACCAGCACGGCGAACCCGCCAAAACAAAACTGATATAGTATCAGCATTAAGCAGTAGTCTATCAATTTTTTTTCACAAATACGCAATGATTGCGTATCATTTCATTGATAGATAGAAGAGAACAAGAGTAGTCTATCAATCTTTCAATCAACTAACGCCGACAATGGATCCCAGGGCGAAGCGGGTCGCCATCGTGGGCGCCGGCACCAGCGGGCTGGCGGCGTGCAAGCACCTGCTGGTGCGGGGCTTCCGGCCGGTGGAGTCCGTGGGCGGGCTGTGGACGCGCACGCTCGCCTCCACCACGCTCCAGTCCCACACCGCCACGTACCGCTACTCCGACTTCCCCTGGCCGGACTCCGCAGGCGCGCACCCGCGCCACGACCAGGCCGTCGACTACCTCGCCGCCTACTCGCGCCGCTTCGGTGTCGATGGGTGCGTCAGGTTCCGGAGCCGGGTCGTCGCCGCGGAGTACGTCGGCGGTGCGCCAGAGGACGCGGCCGACCGGTGGGAGCGCTGGGCCGGCGCAGGAGGTGCACGAGTTCGACTTCCTCATCCTCTGCATCGGCATGTTCAGCGGCGTGCCCAACACCCCGGCGGTATTCCCAGGCCCGGAGGCGTTCCGGGGGCGGGTGCTCCACTCCATGGAGCTCTCCGACATGGCCCACGCTGACG
Source organism: Aegilops tauschii subsp. strangulata (assembly GCF_002575655.3). NCBI lineage: Eukaryota > Viridiplantae > Streptophyta > Magnoliopsida > Poales > Poaceae > Aegilops > Aegilops tauschii. The sequence continues at coordinate 451,547,300 of NC_053039.3, read as the reverse complement.
CCGCCCCGCTGGTCAAGGGAAAGCGCGTCGTGGTCGTCGGCTCCCGCAAGTCGGCCTTCGAGATCGCCAACGACTGCGCCGAGGCCAACGGCGCGGGGACGCCGTGCACGATGGTGTGCCGGAACCCGCAGTGGATGCTGCACCGCGCGGACGTATGGCGCGGGGTCAGCCTCGCGTACCTCTACATGAACCGCTTCGCGGAGCTCATGGTGCCCAGGCCGGGCGCCGGCGCGCGCCGCCTCCCGCGTCGTCACCACGCTGCTCGCGCCCCTCGCGTGGGCGATATCAGCGGCGACGGGGGCGTGGTACCGGAGGGAGATCCCGATGCGGGAGCACGGCATGGAGCCCGGGCACGGCTTGGCGAGGTCCGTGTCGTCGTGCCTCATCTCCAAGCTCCCCGACGGGTTCTACGACAGGGTGAGGGAAGGCAGCGTCGTCTTAGCGAGGTCCAAGTCCTTCGGCTTCCGCCACGACGGCCTGGTGCTCGACGACGAGAAGCGCGTCGTGCCGGCCGACGTAGTGATCTTCGCCACTGGGTTCCGCGGCGACGAGAAGCTGAGGAACATGTTCGCGTCGCCACGGGTGAAGGACATCATCGGGGCGTCGGCGCCGCTGTACCGGGAGTGCGTGCACCCGCGGATCCCGCAGATGGCGGTGGTGGGGTACGCCGGGGGGCTGAGCGCCATATACGTGTGCGAGATGGAGGCCAAGTGGGTGGCGCGGCTGCTGGACCGCGCGTTCCGGCTGCCGAGCGTGCGGCGGATGGAGGATAGCTGCGCGGAGTGGGGCAGGTACTACGCGCGGGACAGCGGCAGCGGCGGCGGGGAGGGGCAGAGCTTGGGGCCGCGTCTCTGCGCAGTCCACGTGTGGTACAACGACGAGCTTTGCCGGGACATGGGATGCGACCCGAGGAGGAAGAAGATGAAGGGGCAGGGCCTCCTCGCTGAGTGGTTCCTACCGTACAGCATCGTCGACTACGCCGACATCCAGTGACTGAGCTGAACACGTTGCCGTTGTGAGAGAAGTTGCTGTTTTTTTTTTCTTTTTGTGTTTTTTTAGACATTTTTTTTTCTTTTGGAGTGAAGAGAGCATTGGTGTGAAAGAGAAGCGGCCCAAAAGAACATGGGCTTTAGATTTCGTTAAGACAAGTTTTTTCATCAAGATTTTCTTTGCGAAAATCCCTTTTGGAGGCCGGTTTTTGAAAAATTAAAAATTCATCAAAATTCATAATTTTACATTTCAAGAAATTATGAAGAAAATATAGATATACATGGAGGCATAATGCACAAGTGTGTAAATTTTCAGGACGAGATACGTTGAAATAAGGGCTGTGCAGAAAAGACAAATCTGGGGCTTTTTAACACATGATACTATTCATCCTCCCAGGCCATGAATTCGTGTTATTTACAGACCGCATTTCAAGGTATTTTATCTTGAAATTTTACACACATACACATAACATCCTTGTTTACTTGTAGAATTGTTTTCAGATTTTTTTGAAACTGAAAATTTTGTTTTAATTTTTCAAAAAAATCAAGCCAAAACGCCTCACTCTTTTCTTTATCTCAAATCTACTCCGTCCATTTCATAATACTACGGTATGTAATTATTTTAAAGCTGTTTCTGTAGCTTTGACCTAGTTTACATGCAAAAAAAATCAATACCTGCTGTATCGAATCATTATCATTAGATTCGTCATGAATTATAAGTATTATAGATGTTGATATATTTTGCTATTAACTTGGCTAGACATAGAAAGGCTTGATTTTGAAAAACTAATACACCTTATATATTTGAAATAGATAGAATATTATTATATTAACCTAACTAGCATTACAAATAACCCAAGAAAATTATATTAAAAGTCCTTTTTTGAGGTTTTATTAAAAATTCCTTTGGTCAACAATCTTTGTCCCCCTGAATGGCCGCGGGCCCATCATTGCATGCAACCCTACCACCAGTGCCAGTATATAATTGTTGATCGCGGCGGCACGGTGTACCCAAAGATATTGCTATGATACAGAGAGAGGACCTGTTGGGGATAGCATGTCATTGGTGGTGGCGGTTGTAGGTACAAAACTGATATAATTTTTTTAATTAATTCGTGTTTTTATGATATGATGAAGCTGACATTACTAGTTTCATTGTACAAACAAATTATAGAGCAATTGTGATTTCTATCATCTGAACTACATCGGTCGAATCCTTATGTCAATCAAAGCTAATACACTCGGGGTTCAAATCCATGTTTTAAAGCACCCCGCGTATAAAAAATAGTGGGAGCACCTCATACCGTGCGGTCGTGCAACATACATTTTTGTAAAATGAAAAACAAAAGTCCACTTTTTTGTTAGAAATAAGGAGTACTAGCAAGATGCCCATGCGTTGCACGCATCAAGATGCAGTATGAGTAGTATATCTTGTGGGAGAAATGGATGAATGAGGGAAGGCCTTATTTGTAAATCTAGAGAGGGGTGTGGGTATCTTTCTGCAAAATTGCCATAGTTTCCTTTCTATCCGCCGGATATAAATCGAACGGCCTATACTGTAGGATGGCAGGCACACCATCATCACCAACTCTGTTTTTTAAAAGAGTGAAGATAATAGCATCTACAACCAAGATTGCCTAATAGTCGACGACTTTCTATAAAAAACAAATAGTCCACGGTTTTTTCGTGAATTTTGAAAACCTTGGATTCAAATGGTCATGCTCTAGTTAAATATAGTACCACGTCTCCTTTAGAACGTGAGGACTATTCCTTGCCTGGTGGCATAGCCATCGTTTACTATGCAACAAGTTGTGGGTTCGATTTGCTCTCAAAATCTGTGGATGCAACAAGGAGTTTTTTTGAACATCAGTACAAAACACAAGCTCTCATATATACGCGCATACATTCACCCCTATGAACGCACACACGTACACCCTACCCATATGAGCACCTCTGAAAGACCCCGTTCTGATCTTCTCCTCCTCCTAGCTTCCGTGGCTTCGTGCGCTGGAGACGGCCCAAACGGCGCAGCTTCGAGAATGCGTACCGGTTCGCTCAACATGTTCTTTCTCCCCGACACCTTACTTTTCCAACTGAAACCTGGCTTGCATTTCCTTTGAACGGGAGTAAATAGCATAAAACTACCACTTTTCGTCCTATGGTTTCAAAAAACCACCACTTTTTTGTTTGTGACTGATACCTACCACTTTTTTCATCGGTTGTCTCAAAAAACCCAAATCGCCCGTTGCTAGCGTTTTAAACCGTTTTCTGATGGTCCGGGCCCGCCTGTCAGGCCACGTCAGTGCCGCGCGCGACGGCGAGGCCGTTAACGGCCGTTATTCGGACCGACCGGTGCGGTCGGACCGCACCCGCTCGCTCGCTGCCGTTCTCTCTCTGTCGGCAGCATCTCTCTCTCGCTCCTCCTTCCCCCCGTGCTCTCTGTCTCCCCCGACGATGGCGGCGGCGAAGAAGAAGGACGACGGCGAGCCTGGGCCGACAGCCAGCGGCAAGGGCGGTGCTCACTCCGAGGTCAACAAGTGGCTAGGCAGCGCAAGTTTCCCGACCCAGCGCTCGTCTGGGCCACCGACGCAGGAGGTCCAGATGTCGCCGGCGTTCCGCGCGGCCAGGGCAGTGGCCAAATGCATCCACGCGGATCCAGAAGGCGGGCACCAGTGGGCCTCCTCACTTGGTTTATTTATGAACTAGGGTTAGGATTTGTTTCTTATATTGTTAATGAATTAGTTCTTTGGTATATTATTATGTATACATTGTACTCAATATATGAATTAGGGTTTAGGTTTGGATGATATGTTGTGCAAGTGAAACTGTTGCATACTTTTTAACTTGAAAATCTGAAGAAATCTGAATGTGTTGTTTCTTTTTTTGCATAGTTTGGATGATGAAGTATGGGAATTGAGGCTGCATTTTCAGGGTAGAGACAACATGGAAAGGAAGTTTTCCTTATCAGAAATGAATTACCTGTTTTTGTTAGCACTTATTGAACTTGAGGGCTATGGGTAGGATGCCTATCTGTCATATGTTAAGGATGAGGGTAAGGGGCTGGAGGGGATTGAGGTTTTGGACAGTGATGAGAAGGTGGAGGAGATGCTAGATTTGTTTGCTGAGAAGAAAATATTGAACATAACAGTGAGAGAGGCTAGTGACCCAAATCCAGCAGATGCAAACCTGGACCACACCTTGCTTGAAGAGAAGATTCCAATTAGTCAAGTTGGTGATCCCATTGTTTATAGTGTTTCCCAAGAAGGTGTCCTTTTCCCTGTCTCAAATTCTTCACAGCCCCCACTTGTGCCTGTTGATCCATATTTTAACACACAACAGAGCTGTAATTTCAACAAGGGAAAAGAGGCAGTGGAAATTGAAGGCATTGAAGCAGAAGATCAAGATGAAGATGAGTTGGACAAATCCTCTTCAGATTTTGAGTTTTTCAGGGGTGATTACAGAGGGAAGAAACTTTCATACAAGTCTTGGGCTAGGGGAGAAGATGAAGGTGGTGAAGGAACAAGTCAGCACTACAGGGAAGAGGAAGAGATGGCTGAGCATTATTTTGGGGGTGCTTCTGAACCCTCAGAGTTTTGGCAGGAGCCAAATGGTTCCGAAGAAGATGATGAAGAAGAAGTTTCAGATCATGTGAAAACTGTGGCACAGAAGATACCTGTGAGGAAACAAGGCCCAACAAGCAGATCACACAGTGAGCCAGATCACAAAAAGTTTGAAGATTTCGTGCCAGAAGCCGATGAGTTCTGCTTTCCAGGTGATGAAGGCATTTCTGATGAAGAAGATGATGCACCTAGGTTGCCTTGTGGCAGCAAGAGAAAATTGAAGAAGAAGAAGGAGAGAATATGGTATGATTCCTCTAGGCCTGATGCACATGAATAGTTTAGGATTCATTTGTGCTTTCTGAATATGGTAGAGTTCAGAGAAGCATTGAGAAACTACCATGTTAGGACACTTAGGAACTTTGAGTACCATAGGAATGATCCAAGTAGGATCATAGCCTGGTGCTCAGATAGAAAGCATGGTTGTGAGTTTTATGTTACTGCTTCTAAGATTGCCCATGAGTCAACCTTTAGCATCAAGAAGATGAATCTTGATCACACCTGTGGAGCAAGTGGAGAGAACACAAAGGTTACCATGAAGTGGGTTGCAAAGGCTGTTGAGGATACTGTAAGATCCAATCCTGGTGCAGGTGTTGAGACTATACTGAGTTATACAAAAAAGAAATTTGGAGTACATGTTCCAAAAAGTTTGGCCTACAGGGCAAGGAGGAAAGCAGTTGATGTTGTGCAAGGGGATCACAAGACACAATACTACAGGTTAAGAGACTATCTGCAGTGTTTTTTGGACACAAACCCTGGTAGTAGGTGTGTTGTGACAACAAAGGAATTTGAACTCCACCCAGCACCTACCCCAAGGTTTCATTACATGTTTTATTGTCTGTTTGCTTGTAAGGAGGGGTTCCTAAATGGTTGCAGGCCTTTCATAGATAAATCTAGTCTGTATAGTGCTTAAATAGAGATTGCATTACATGTTGCTGTTTACTAATGGCTTAAAATGCAGGTCTTGATGGATGCTTCATCAAACTAAGCACTGGGCAACAAATCCTGGCAGCAACAGGGAGGGATGGCAACAACAACATCTTCCCTATTGCATTTGGTGTTGTTGACAAGGAGGAGACAGATAGTTGGACTTGGTTTCTTACACAGTTAAGGACAGTAATTGGTGGTGGCAACAAGTTTGGGCCCTACACAATTATGTCAGACAGGCAAAACGTACAACTACTCTTCATGATTTGACTAATTTTCCTTGTACTGCTTTTCCTTGCACTATGTACTGCTTTTCCTTGCACTATGTACTGCTTTTCCTTGCACTATGTACTGCTTTTCTCTACTTACTTCACTAGTTATTAATACAAAATCAATGAACAGGGTCTGCTCAATGCAATAGAGGATGTATTTCTTGATTCCCCTCAAAGATTTTGTTTAAGACACATATATGCCAACTTCCAATCAGCTGGGTTTAGAGGGGATGAATTGAAAAAACATCTAGACCAGGCTGCATATTCTTTCACTAAGCATGGGCATGATCTGGGCATGGAAGCATTGAAGAAAGAGAGTGAGGAGGCATGGATGTGGTTGTACAACATACCAGTCCATACTCGGGCCAGGCATAGAATGGATACTATATGCAAGACAGACCTTGTTGTAAACAATCTTAGTGAAGTTTTCAACAGGATTATTCTGGATGTTAGGAACAAGCCCATAAGGACAATGCTTGAAGGAATTAGGACAAAACCCACGATCAAGTTTCAGAAGATTAGGGAGAAGACAGAGACATGTAGGTGGGATATCACACCCACTTACTCTGAGATATTGGAGGAGGCCAAGAAGTGGGCAAAATATTGTGATGCATATATGGCTGGACCAGGAATTTGGCAAGTTACAAGTAGTTCAGAAAAGACCTACTGTGTAAACCTAAACAACTACACTTGTGACTGCAGGAGGTGGGATATGACAGCTGTTCCGTGTAGTCATGCTATAGCAGCAATGCAGAAGGTGAAGCTACACCCTGAAGATTTTGTCCATGAGTTCTTCAAGAAGCCCCTCTACTGTGAAACCTACAAGCATATTATATACCCTGTTCCAGGCCCTGATTGTTGGCCACACACCATGGGGGATGACATATCTCCTCCAGTATTCAAAGAAAAGAAGGGTAAAAAGCAGACAGCTAGGAGGAAAGGACATTTTGAGGTGCCTGCCAAGAAGGATACATCAAGAAACCCAAACTGCAGATGAGAAAGAATAATCACCAGGTATACTTATTGATAAAGAAACTTCTGTTTCATAGGCTAGGTGGTTTAATTATAATTTGCTTTGTTAAATGTGCAGGAGAATAGGTCAGACTACTCTTCATCTACCAGAGCTTCTACATGTGTGGTTGCACCCCCACCCTCACCCCACCACCACCATCAGCACCATCAGCACCAGCCATAGCTAGGAAGAGGCCTGCAACAGCCACAACTACTCCAGGACCAGCAAAGAGGAACAAGGGAGCTGCTTCTGCTACTCCAGCACCTGCCAAGAAGACCAAAGCAACCAAGAAGACCAAAGCAACCAAGAAGACAGGGGCTCCTAGCACATCTTCACCAGCCAAGAACACAAGGTCATCCATTGCTTCTCCAGCAAACAACACCAGAGCATCAACAGCTAGCAGAGGGTACACAGTTTTCAATGCTCCAAGGCAAGCTGCCAACTCTGAGATGGAGATTGGGTCCAAGAGGGTTAGGAAGCCAACTGGAAAGTGGAAGGCATATTTCACAGCTAGTGGTAACTACTGAAGATTCCAACATTTGAGAAAGTTGTCTTGTTGTATGAGTGCTGAAACCTAAGTGTTTGCAACCTTAAACCTATGTATTTGCTTGCTGAAACTTGAGTGTTAGCATTATGAAACCTATGTATTTGCTTGCTGAAACCAGAGTGTTTGCATTTATGAAACCTATGTATTTGCTTGCTGAAACCTAAGTGGTTGCATTATGCAACCTAAGTGTTTGTGACTTCTGGGTAGATTCAGACAACACTGATGCAAACATTGATTCATTTATTCAAACATTCATAGATTCCACCATCCAAACTTTCTTTCATACAAAGAGTTGTACAGAAATGGAAGGGATACATAGCTCAGACTCTCATTCATACTTAAAAAAACTACTACCAACAACTCTCAATCGTAACGATCGAAGAAACGACACCACTTTGCTCTGGTAGAAGGGTGAGGAGCGAGTACTGCCTGTCTCCTAGCCCACCTGATGATCTTCCCTGAGCTCTTGCGCCTGCCGCCAGGGACAAGAACTGTGAACTCATCTGAGTTGCACTTCTCCAAGATCTTCTCTGCCAGCCTCCTCTTGAACTCCAGCTCCCACTCCACTGCCTGCACTGCAGGGCGAGCCCTTTGCCTCCTCACATCCACTGCCTCCACTGCCTCCTCTTCCTCATCTGTCACCTCCCCAAGCTCTGGATCCATCTAGGGTTTCTAGAGGTGGGGTGTGGCGGCTGTGTTCTGGAGGGAGGAGGGTGGGTGGAGTAGGCTATTTATGAGCAGTGGAGGGTGGGTGGAGTAGGCCTAGGTTTGTAAATATAACTGGGCCACAAAGCCCAGGTAGAAAGCACTAATAAACATAACTACCTTTTAAACATAAAAAGACACATAGCATACTCCAGCAGTGCTTATCACTGACTCCATAACATAGCAGAAGAGGTTCAAATACAGGCAGAACAGTCATTACAACTTAGTTCATAACTTAGCATTAAAGGTTCTAGCAGCATAACAACAGTTCTTAACATTGGCATAGACATAGACTAGATTAGCTTCACATTCCCCAAAATGTACACCCCATATCTTCACATCAGATTGTTAGGCCACATACTTATAAAGGCCTTGGATGTACTTCACCATCTGCAGAACACACTTCATGAATCAAGGATGGCCTTGATTTTCTCAAGTTTCTCCTTGCTTGCATGCCCATCACTCAGCAGCTCATTCACCACATGCTCAAGCTTGGCCTTCTCTATCTTAAGCAAATCTCTCTCCTGTTCAACCTCCTTCTTTGCCTTCCTGGTATTCTTGATAATGTCAGCTTGGCTCTGTAAAATGCACCTTTGTTCCTTGGAAAGTTTGAGCTTCTCCATCTGAACCTCCAACCTAGCTCTCTCTTCTACCTCTTTCTTCTTCTTCTTCTCAAATTCTTCCTCCTCAACTGCCTTCTGGTTATCCATGTGGCCTACCCTACCATCCTGCCAATCAAACATCTTGGATACATCTTGGACAAGCTTTGTGTACTCAATGCACAGCTTGTCATTTTCAGTCTTAAGCTTGGCCAAATGCTTCTCATACTTCTGCTTATCAACTACCCTGCCACAATTCTGTTCATGGTACATGTCCCACAGCCTGGACAAGCAATTCTGAAGAATTGGATGCCAGGGCTTGTCAACCCACTCAGTAACACCACAGTTAACACCTTCACAGATATATGCTTCCTATACATAAGCATTTTTGATAGTAACCATATCCCTCAATACCTTAATACAAGGCATATTGCAGTTCATCCTAAATAATACAGTGTAGGTTCAGAAGAGCAACTTGTCAACATAATACTGTGTGGGTTCAGAACAGCAACTTGTCATCCTTGTAAATACATGTGTGGGTTCAGAAGAAAATGATTCCAATTAAGGCACTATACCTGCTGCACTGGACAACCATAGAAACGCCTTCCAGTTAAGGTTCCTTCAAATGCCACACACTTAATTGGCCTCATGTGGTGCATCATGCAGGTGGGTTCAGAAAGCTCCAGCTGGCCACAGAAAAGAGGCTCCACGGTGGTGTCAGGCGTCTCCTGCATGAACACATCAAAAAAATCACCTTAGCTCACAGAACCAGACATAGATCACAAATTAATTCCCCAATCCAGCAAGAACCCTAACCCAAACCCTAGTTTTCAAGCATACATAAACATAGCTCAAACAACAACCATAACCCTGCCTACTAAATAACAGTAAACAAAGGTTACCCTAGCTCACCAAGATGAACACTAACCTAATCTAGCTCCTAGATGAACCCTAACCCTAGCTCAGCAGATCAAAAAACTTACCCAAAGAGCCATGTCCATGCTTGTGATGTCGCACTCATCCTCTGAGCTCGTATCCCCGTCATTCCAGGAAGGCATGGCGGCGGTGGAGCTTCCACAGCGCAAGTCGCCGCCGGCGTCGAAGAGCAGAGAGGAGAGGAGCGAGAGAGTGAGAGTGAGAGCAGAGGAAAGAGTGTGGGCAGGGGAGAGAGTGAGAGTGACGGCAGGGGAGCAGAGTAATGAGCCACGAGCGGGTGCGGTCCGACCGCGCCGGTCGGTCCGAGTAACGGCCGTTACCGGCCTCGCCGTCACGCGCGGCGCTGACCTGGCCTGACAGGCGGGCCCGAACCGTCAGAAAACGGTTTAAAACGCTAGCAACGGGCGATTTGGGTTTTTTGAGACAACCGACGAAAAAAGTGGTAGGTATCAGGCACAAACAAAAAAGTGGTGGTTTTTTGGAACCATAGGACGAAAAGTGGTAGTTTTATGCTATTTACTCTTTGAACGGGCATAATGCAAAGCTTATTGGGCTATCAGCCTAACTAACCAACTAGAAGTGGAGCTGCCCTCCCGAACGGATTCTCTCGAGCTAGCTGTTGTACGAGAAGCAGGAGTTTGCCAGGAGGAACAAGAGAAGATCCGAACGAGGCCTTAGGAGATGCTTGGAGATCCATAAAAGCTCAATACTTTGTCTATGTCAACTTCAAAAATTTGAATTCAAAATTTGTTTGAAATATTTCAAGCGATATTTCTCCATAACCATGGTAACCGCTTTTTTCGGTCCCTCTCGGTAAAAATTACATGTTCAGTATCCAAAACCTGGGGCTCAACACGCTTGAGATGAAAGTCATGGCGAGCAAGATCAATTATGCATCTCAGTTATTAAGGGCGTGATTGGCGTTTCTGCTCCGGTGCTCCCCCCTGGGCTGAACGCGAGGTGGAAAAACACATCGACGGCTAGGATGAACCAAAAACGGTTCATAACGAGGGGCACGATCGTCTTTGTTGCCCCCGCGTACAGCCGTCGAGGAGCCTTGGGAGGCCCGTACGGGCCTGGTTAGATCGTATGCCTGGCCGTATACGTATTTGTATATGGCGGCGTTTCGTGCGCGCGTGGAACCGCCCGCGCGTGGGGCAGCACGTGTCACGGGTAGATTCCAAAACCGTCCCATCATATAAATGTGGACGGCAACCACCTCCGGCCGCATCGCCGACCATTTCCCCCCACAGCATCGTCTCCCTCTCCCCACTCCCCACTCCCCACTCCCTCTCCTCTCCAACCTCCTCGTCGCCCTCACCGCATCCTCTCCATCGCCATGGCGGACGCAGGAGGCGAGCGCCCAGATTGGGGTGCAGATCTGGTGGAGCAGGCGCGGCAGGTCGCTGCGGGTACCTTTGTGAGGGGACGTGCCGGCGTCCAGCGCGGTGCCCCCCCCGCTGCAGATCTGGAGAAGGCGGGGGCGGGTTGCAGAGGCACAGTCCAGCCAGATGCGCCCGCTCTGGCGATCTCTGGCGAGGCGCAGAAGGTGGAGGCGGGCTGTGGCAAGGCGCAGAAGGTGGAGGCGGGCTCTGGCAAGGCGCACGAGGTGGAGAAGGTGGAGGCCGGCTCTGGCGAGGAGCAGGCGGAGCAGAAGGTATCTTCTTATCACTTTAATGTGGTAGTTTTTAGATTGTAGGGTTTGTGGCCAGAAGGTTTTTTCGTTAGATTTGTTGGATGTAGGGTTTTCTCTGCATTAGGGTTTTCGAGTATTTGATTCGTGCAAGAATGGTGGACCTCATATGATTATTAGATTAGGTTAGAAGTAGCCGGATTGAGGGATGGGTTTTTTTCAGATGCTTATTAGATTAGTAGTGGAATTTTTGCAGTTCTTAGATGCTTATTAGATTAGTAGTGGAATTTTTACAGTTCTAGGGATTATGACTGTCATAGTTGCAATTCTTAGATGCTTGATTGATGCATGTTGTCATAGTTGCAGTTCTTTGATGCTTGATTGATGCGCAGAGGCTATGAGATGGGTTGTGCATGTCCTTGTGTTTTTGGAAAATGTCTACCTGAGGTGATTAGATGGTGCATTAGTTTGGTTGTAAATATAGTGAAGGATGTGCTCATGTAATGGGTGTTGTCATGTTAATCAAAAAGAGCTTCTCAAGGGCTGGATTTGTTTGTGTTGGATTGGGGCTTCTGAAGGAGAGGGGAAGGGGCAGTCTAAGCTTATTTAGTTTGGGTTAGTAGTGGAATTTTGCCGTTGCTTCAGAGATATTTACAGCATTGAACATCCTCTCCAATGCCGTTGCTTCAGAGATAAAAGCACCTTGGGATTTTTTCAGTGGTTAGTAGTGGAATTTTTGCTTGTTAGATTTTAATTAGTATGAGGTTTAATACCTTATTTAAGGGGGAATTTAAGGTCAGATAGATGTCATATGATTATTAGATCTGTAGTTCAATGCTGCAGACATATATGATTATTTGATTTGATCTGTGGTTCAATGATACTGGATGGAAACATATTTGATTTGGAATGCATTAATTTTGATGTGCCAATGAATTGATTTAGATGATACAAGATTCATCTATAGTATAATTTGTTGTTGTTTAGGTAAGTAATGAAATTTTAGATGTTTGTTGGAGATGTATGCATTTATAGTTGAAGTTGTACCTAATTAACTACTGCATTATGTTAATATGTGTAGGAGCTTTGCTGCATTATCCCAAAAACAGTAATTTGTGCATATTAAAAATTGTAGTTGGCTTGTGTAATTACTAGCAATGGATGTAATTTTATATTTAGGGGGCTAAGAGATAACTCACTTTACAATTGCAGAAGGGTGGCCTCAAAAACAGTAAGATGGCCTTGAAATATTGTCCTTGCCCAAAATTTTATAAATCAAATGTTGTAGGCAGGCCTATTGTCGAGCCTCATAAAATTAACCTGGCCAGAGATTTTCCTCTTTTGCAAATACTTATGATGAATTACAAAAATATGCAGCTAGGATGTCAGCATTGTATAACTATGAAGTAAACATTCCAAGGCAGGATCCTAGCAACAAAATATACTATATGTTTCCATTAAGTAGTGTGTGGGGGGGGGGGGGATTCCTTCAAAAGAAAAGTGTTGGGTTAATCCAGGGAATGTCAAGAATCCAGCTTGGATTTTCATTAGCATTTATGAAGGAAAGCATTTGTCTGTTGATTGATTGCTTAGATTCTGTATTTATAAGGAAAGCATTTGGTCACTTGCAACATACCAATGCGGTTCACATTCACAATTTTGTGTGTAATGACATTCTTTGAACTACAATTCAATTCATTGTAATTGATGTGCTTGTTTGACAATATAGCAGGAGGAGGAGGATCTTGTGGTTGTGGGCAACAAGAGGAAGAGGGACAAGACTGGGTTCTACCCATATGACTCTGATGAAGATGAGCCGTATGAGGTAAGGCCTAGTTGAAATGTTATTTGTGCATTGAGTTAGTGTGTTTATAGTATTTGAATGCATAATGTATTAATGTCAGTCATTAATGTGTGCAGTATGAATCTGGAGATGATGTGGACGAGGGGAACGTCGAGTCGTTTGAAGAGAAGGTGGTGTTGAAGATCAGGACCCAAGGACCTGGTATGTACCACAACTGGAGGACGGAAAAGTACCGCTGCCCCTTCTGCAGCAAGCCCAAGCCCAGGTCTGGGTTATTGGAGCATCTGATGGAACATTGCCGGGCTACATCGATCTCCAGTGATGAGTACAAGATCAGGGCTGAGCATTCTGCCCTCCTGAAGGTCCTGAGAAACCCTAACCTCTAGTCCTACATCATGCTGATCATCAGAAGCTGGAAGCCGTACTCATCATCAGTATATTTGATGATGTTTTACTTTTGGAAAGCTGCATCTGGGTCTGAACTGGTTAAAAACTACCTCTATTAATGTAATGTAATGTAATGTATTGTGTGTCTTAACTGGATCTGTTGTGAACTGCCTGGTACCTAATGCTATCTATATATGTCTGGCCTTAACTTTATTGGTGGTGAATGCTTCCTTCATGTTTACTTGTTGTTTCGATGGTGCAATGATCACAAATGGCGCTTCAGTGTTGCTTCAGACATGCTGCAACACTTGTCTATGCTGTGCGCAAGTGCAACTTGCTGTGCGCATGTGCCAATTATACCAAATATTGAATCTGGCAATGTTCCAAATTGGCTGTCATGAATTATATTACAAGGGGTTTCGTAAAGTTACTGATAATTGTTTATCCTCACACATTCCATCAATGCGTAATTTGAATAAGCAAAAAGATCAAATGTTCCATCATTTGAACCAATGTTGCAATAACAGAGCAAATATTCCATCATCAAAGTGTGAAGGAATTAAATGTAAATTTACAAGAGTAATGTAAAACTAGTTAAAAATAATGTGTGCAAAAAAAAGGAATTTGAAATAAGATCTACTTTATTTTTAATAAAGTTATATAAGAGGGCATTAAAAAAATAAACTGAAGGCATTAAACAAAACGAAAAGCAAGGGCCAGCCTAGCCATCATGGAAACCTTACTTCATAAATAAAAAAATACAGAAAAATAAGAGGGCATTAAAAAATAAACAAATATAAGAGGACATTATAAATTAAAAAAATAGAAAGAAAATATAAGAGGGCATTATAAATTTCAAAGAAAATATAAGAGGGCATTATAAACAAATATAAGAGGGCATTAGAAATTTCAAAGAAATTTTGGAAAAAGAATATTTTACAATGCCCCCCAAAGTTATAGACTGATGTTTTGACCAGCCAGTCTAGAGGGCATTATAAATTGATAAAAAATTCAAAAAAATATAAAACCTTGGAAACCTAGCTTTGTTTGTGCAAGATATCATGTGTGCCAAAATTGAGGTGATTTGGAATTGGTTGAGAAAATGACCGCATTCCGGAGGGGCCATTTGGTCTAACTTAAGCCAGTTTTTGAACATACGTGATTTTTTCCACCACCTCCAAATCACGCAAATCTTCTTGTACATGGTGACCCACATGTGCCAAACATGGTTATGAAATAAAATTTAGAAAAATAATACTTTACAATGCCCCCTTGAGGTATAGACCGATGTTTTGACCAGTCAATCTAGAGGGCATTATAAATTAATAAAAAATTCAAAAAAATGTAAAACCTTGGAAAACTAGCTTTGTTTGTGCAAGAGATCATGTGTGCCAAAACTGAGGTGATTTGGAGGTCGTCGAAAAAATCATCGCATTCCGGAGGGGCCATTTGGTCACTTAAGCCAGTTTTCGAACATACGTGATTTTTTCCACCCCCTCCAAATCACCCAAATTTTCTTGTACATGGTGACCCACATGTGCCAAACATGGCTATGAAACAAAAATTGGAAAAATATTACTTTACAATGCCCCCTTGAGGTATAGACCGATGTTTTGACCAGCCAGTCTAGAGGGCATTATAAATTAATAAAAAATTCAAAAAAATATAAAACCTTGGAAACCTAGCTTTGTTTGTGCAAGATATCATGTGTGCCAAAACTGAGGTGATTTGGAATTGGTCGAGAAAATGACCGCATTCCGGAGGGGCCATTTGGTCTATTATAACTTAAGCCAGTTTTTGAACATACGTGATTTTTTCCACCACCTCCAAATCACCCAAATTTTCTTGTACATGGTGACCCACATGTGCCAAACATGGCTATGAAACAAAAATTGGAAAAATATTACTTTACAATGCCCCCTTGAGGTATAGACCGATGGTTTGACCAGTCAGTCTAGAGGGAATTATAAATTAATAAAAAAATTCAAAAAAATGTAAAACCTTGGAAAACTAGCTTTGTTTGTGCAAGAGATCATGTGTGCCAAAACTGAGGTGATTTGGAGGTGGTCGAAAAAATCATCGCATTCCGGAGGGGCCATTTGGTCTAACTTAAGCCAGTTTTTGAACATACGTGATTTTTTCCACCACCTCCAAATCACCCAGTTTTCTTGTACATGGTGACCCACATGTGCCAAACATGGCTATGAAAGAAAATTTGGAAAAATAATAGTTTACAATGCCCCTTGAGGTATAGACCGATGGTTTGACCATCAGTCTAGAGGGCATTATAAATTAATAAAAAATTCAAAAAAATATAAAACCTTGGAAAACTAGCTTTGTTTGTGCAAGAGATCATGTGTGCCAAAACTGAGGTGATTTGGAGGTGGTCGAAAAAATCATCGCATTCCGGAGAGGCCATTTGGTCACTTAAGCCAGTTTTTGAACATACGTGATTTTTTCCACCACCTCCAAATCACCCAAATTTTCTTGTACATGGTGACCCACATGTGCCAAACATGGCTATGAAATTTTTTTTGGAAAAATAATACTTTGCAATGCCCCCTTGAGGTATAGACCGATGTTTTGACCAGTCAGTCTAGAGGGCATTATAAATTAATAAAAAATTCAAAAAAATGTAAAACCTTGGAAAACTAGCTTTGTTTGTGCAACAGATCATGTGTGCCAAAACTGAGGTGATTTGGAGGTGGTCGAAAAAATCATCGCATTCCGGAGGGGCCATTTGGTCTTTTAACTTAAGCCAGTTTTTGAACATATGTGATTTTTTCCACCACCTCCAAATCACCCAAATTTTCTTGTACATGGTGACCCACATGTGCCAAACATGGCTATGAAAGAAATTTTGGAAAAATAATACTTTACAATGCCCCCTTGAGGCATAGACCGATGTTTTCAGCAGTCAGTCTAGAGGGCATTATAAATTAATAAAAAATTCAAAAAAATGTAAAACCTTGGAAAACTAGCTTTTTTGTGCAAGAGATCATGTGTGCCAAAACTAAGGTGATTTGGAGGTGGTCGAAAAAATCATCGCATTCCGGAGGGGCCATTTGGTCTACTTAAGCTAGTTTTTGAACATACGTGATTTTTTCCACCACCTCCAAATCACCCAAATTTTCTTGTACATGGTGAACCACATGTGCCAAACATGGCTATGAAAGAAATTTTGGAAAAATAATACTTTACAATGCCCCCTTGAGGTATAGACCGATGTTTTGACCAGTCAGTCTAGAGGGCATTGTAAATTAATAAAAAAATTCAAAAAAATGTAAAACCTTCGAAAACTAGCTTTGTTTGTGCAAGAGATCATGTGTGCCAAAAATGAGGTGATTTGGAGGTGGTCGAAAAAATCATTGCATTCCGGAGGGGCCATTTGGTCTAACTTAAGCCAGTTTTTGAACATACGTGTTTTTTTCCACCACCTCCAAATCATCCAAATTTTCTTGTACATGGTGACCCACATGTGCCAAACATGTCTATGAAAGAAATTTAAAAAAAAATTATTTTACAATGCCCCCTTGAGGCATAGACCGATGTTTTCAGCAGTCAGTCTAGAGGGCATTATAAATTCAAAAAAAATTCAAAAAAATACAAAAACTTGGAAACCTAGTTTTGTTTGTGGAAGAGATCATGTGTGCAACATGTCTATGAAAGAAATTTTTGAAAACAATTAATTTACAATGTCCCCTTGAGGTATAAACCGGCGTTTTGAGCATTAAATCAGGGTGTGTACAACTCTAGCTTGTTCTTCCCAAAATGCAGCATGATGGACATGCTGCAATGGAAATAATGGTGACAAATGAAAAAAATGAAATAGACAAAAAAAGCCCGCCTACTTGTCCGCTTTCACAATTCAACGGCCTGCATACGACTAGTAACCCAATCATTTATTGGGCCAGGATGCAGAGGCCCGCCAGATTGTGAAAACAGGTAGCAAGTAGGCCCCACAGGGCAGGGACGGAGACGGTTAGGCAATGTGCTGCCCGCTTTAGAAAGGAACTTGAGAGGGAAAGCTCAGCCCGCTATATAAACCGGTGCTAGCTCCCCTCGTTCGGCGAGGTGGGACTAAACTCCCTGCACCCCTGGGATGTGCCCGGCGCGAAGCTCGCTTGGGCCTAATTCGGGTGGGCCGTCCCACGCCAGCCTCACCCGCTGGGTCGCTGGATGGACCGTTGGGCCTTCTCGTTTTCTGCGCCTGAGGCCTGCATGCATGGGAAGGGCGGCGACGTGGGTTTGCATGCGCGGGTGGCGGACGTGCATGCATGCGAGCGAGGCGATTAAAACCTTGTTTTCACACTTTTCGATTCAACGTGGCAATTAAAACCTTGGTTTCACACTTTTTTGATCCACCTGCATGTATTCAACGTGGCAATTAAAGCCTTGGGTTCACACTTTTTTGATCCACCCGCATCTATTCAACGTGGCAATTAAAGTGGCATATGGATCGTTTGACCTCCCCTTTCCCTATTTAAACCACCGCCCTCACCTTCTGCACACATCCATTTGCGCCGCCCTTCTCTTCTTCCCCAAACCCAGAGCACTCTCTGAGCGAGCCGCGAGGATGCAGTACAACGGCCCCACCTACCGGCTCCCACCGACCGTGCCGGAGAGACAGTATCCGGCCGGCGTCGTCGTGGAGAGCACGCTTCGCGTGTGGGCGTTCTCACGCTGGAGGGGTGCAAGGGGCTTTGCCCAGTGGTTCCTCCGTGCGGGCTTCGCCCACCTCCCGGCGGGCTCGCCGGTGATGTTCCGACTGGATGAAGTGCGTCCAAACTCCTGGTCTCCGCCGATAGGGCTCACCGTCACCTTCACCAACAGATTTGATGCGTACTACCTCCTCGGCAAGGTGTTTTGGTGTGGATGCGAATTCATCGCATTCACAACCCACAACATCTTCACAAACTTCGACTGCATCTTCCCCACCCGCGACGGTATGCACACCCTCCCCTACTATATCGGCGAGGACGGGATGGAGAGGAGCACTGGAGAGGAGGCGCAGTGAAGATGGTGGTGAAGGCCCGGTCTCGTCAGCTTGTCTTGCCCTAGCGTGTTAGGGCAAGTTTTTTATCTTTTAAATATTTCTATTAAATCATGTTGTTGGTTCTACCATGAACTTTATCTATCCGAACTATGTTATGATTTCTACCCGTCTATTTGATATGTTGTTGGTTATCTGTGTTTTGCTTGCTATTTCTATCTTCTTCCCCTGATATTTCTATCTTATTTGACGTCAAAACCAGCAAGTTTTGGGGTTAGCTCAGATTTCACGCGGCCCACGGGGGTGTGCTTGCGCGCTTGATGGAAAAATTGGTGTCATTCAACTTAGCCGTTCGGGTAGTAGGGGATGTTCCGTCTGGGAAGACGGATTTTTTCGGCATGCTTGAAATGGACCCAAAAAAATTTGAAACCCTTGTACCAACATGACAAGCATCCATGCCAACTGGAAATTGTTTTGCGACGTTGTATGGTTTTGTAGGCTATAATGATTACACGTGTAGATGAAAGGCACGAAAAAACAGTTTCAACAAAGACATCATAAATGATTTTTTACAAGTTTTATAGATGGAAACTTCTTTAGATGCAATGCCATCTCACAAACAACTCAGAAACAACTGTATGATTGATCATAAAACACATGCATTGTTGTTCAAAGAACTGTCTCATGAATAAATTGTACCATAATTGTGAACATAGTGTGAAACAGAAAAAAAAAGTTTGTTTGCAACAAAATAATCCTGGTTTGAAGCTTAAACTGGTTGAAAAACAATTGAGCCTACTCCATATGGTCTTCTGCACTGCCAAAATCCAGTGACCTCTTGCGTTGCGACGTTGGAGATTGCGTCGGGCTTGGCGACGACCCATGTGCTTCAATCTTTTTCTCTTTAACATCAATGTAACCATACAACTGAAGTTGTTCTTGTTCTTTCTCCGCCAACTCTCTAGCAAGACCCTCCATTTCTTGGATTCTCACTTGCTGTAGAAAACCATAGGAATTGTATTAGGAAGAACTTAAAAATGACGTAGCCATAAACTAGATGCATGTAACATGTAAAATTTGAACCTCTGGATCAATGTCATCCTCGGGAAAACAACCCGTAGTTCTATTGTACACAATGTACAGGTGACATGTCTTGCTGCCATTCAGATCAGAAAGCATTTTTTCTACATCATCTGGTCCTGCAATCAAGAACATTCCTTCTGGCAGCTTCCATGCAGACCCGGGTAAGAAGTAGTACAGTTCTGCTCCCAGTTTGCAACCAAAAGTATCTCTCATTTCACTCATAATGAGATCGTAGGTCACTTTGGCGGGTTCAAAAATTCTGACTTCTGCCGGGTGTTCATCAAAGTATGCTCTCGGGACATGTGACATCTCATCATCCCTACTAACAAAAAATTCCATGACCAGCACCTAGTATCTCACATCAGAGTTAATACATTCAATAAGTAAAGGGGCAAACATAATTTTTTATGTGCATAGCAACATTGCGGTGTTGTTACCTGCTTTTGTGGAATGTATCCTTTGTTGAGGATATAGACCTTAGAGTCACCCGCCAGGAGGGGCCGGGTTACTCATACGGTCGTTGCCAGAAGCCCGGAGCCAAGTTTCAAGACGATGGGCCAGAGATGGGCTGAGACCCGGATATGGCTTAAGGCCCGTAGTTATAATCATTATTACAGTAGAACTTGTAGCGTAAGGCAAGTATAGTTTAGAGTCCGAGCCGGATACTCTTATAAGCCGGCCGGGACTCTAAGGGCTGCTGGGCGTCAGCCTCCCTATATAAAGGGATGACCCGGCAGCGGTTTAGGGGCGACGACAATCTCATCCAGAGCCGGGCATAGCAGTTTAGCTCCCCGGTGATCGTAACCCTAATCAATACCACCTCAAACTGGACGTAGGCTTTTACCTTCACCGTAAGGGGCCGAACCAGTATAAACCCTCGTGTTCCTTGTCCCGCATTAACCCCTTCAAGCTTCCTAGCTGCGATGGCTCCACGACTAAGTCCTAGCTCGAGGACATCTGCCGTGACAATTCCACGACAGTTGGCGCCCACCGTGGGACCAGCGCACGGTGGATTTGAGTTCTTGAAGGGCAGCTTCGAAGGGCTCAAGGGAGACGCTGTGGGCCGGATGACCAAGAGTCGTCGCGGCAAGCTCTGCATCGACGATGCAAGCTGGGGCCCCGACGCCGGCTCAATTGAGTACGGGTACCGGGTCCCCTTCGGCGGAATTCACGTTTTCATTGGCAAGATTGGTGAGCCGGGCCCCGAGCCGGGTCTCTGCGCTGATCTCATCGAGACGGCTCAGCTTGCGCGACCCGCCCGGGCCCGGCCTGCCTTAAGGCATGCTTTTGTGGGGTGTATCCATGGAGGACTCTCCGATCGATCTGGATCCGGTGATGAGACGGCTGCCGGCTCTGACGGCGAGTCGGCCACCGATGAATCAAACTCGTTGTACCAACTTCTAGATGGCAGGCTCATGGGTTGTTCCGACGGTGACAATATTCCGGACCCTTTTGAGCAGCCATGTCAGGTTGGAGTCTTTATGACTGGTGCACAGCCTGTTCAGAACCCCGCTGCCGGATCGGGAAACCCGGTGCCGTCTCCGGCTCAGGTGCTGATGGATCTCACGGACAAGATGACGGCCCTATTAACCACCACGGTTGACCCGGCGAATCAAGCTCAGCATGACGCGGAGGTGGCACAGTTAAAATTGGATTTGATAAAAGCTAAAGAGGATCTTGCAGCGGAGGGGATCAGGCTGGCTGCGGAGCGAGCGGCTCTCGACGCCCGTACTCAGCTGATTTAGGCACAGTCCTTCCAACTCACGATGGATCAGAACGCGGCCAACGAGGTCATGAGAAGGAGGCATCAGAAGGCCTAGTCTCGACTCCCACCGGTTTACGATCCACGAAATCTCTTCAACACGCCGGGTGCAGGATCTAGTAACCCGCCAGGGGTCATTGCGCCCGGGTCTGGACCCCTTCTTCAGCCACGAGTGATGGGGCCTCCCCAGGTGCCCCCAGCCCCGCCTCAGTATGTGCCAATACCCCCGGGTCATTATGATAACCCGCTGGAGAACATGGTGGCTGCGGCAGCACGACTGGCGGCTCTCCCCGTTGACGGCGACTCTCCGGCGGCCATCGAAACCCGCCGGGTCAGGGAACTCCTGCAGACGGCACTGGCACAGCAAGAGGCGTACTCCTACAGCCGGGACAGGATCCACTCGACCCCTCGTCCAGGCCAGAGCCCGAGTTACAGCCGGCACATGGTCTCAGCAACCGGCTCAAGTAATGTCCGACGCCATGACCCGCCCCCTGGCCATGGCCCGGCTCATAATGGAGCCTTTTACGCAGCAGACCAAGCGCGGCAAGAGGCGGAGCAGGTGCCTCAATTGACGTCTTACCAGACCCCCCCGGCTTATCCAACGACGTCCGTTGATGTGGGTATTTCTACCAGGACCGGGGGTGTCCCTTGTTTGGTGCCAGCTATCCATAATGAACGTCTACCTAAGGACTTCAAGGGCCCTAGGAAGGTGCCTAACTATACAGCTGACTTACAGCCTGCAGCCTGGATTGAGAGTTATGAGATGGCTATGGAATTGCTGGAGGTCAGTGAGGCGGCCATGGCCAAATATTTCACCATGATGTTAGATGGAACTGCCCGCACGTGGTTGAAAGGGCTACCACCGAACTCCATTGGGTCTTGGGCTGAGTTGAAAGCCCGGTTCATTCAAAACTTCAAAGATACCTGTAGGCAGTCTATGTCCATTGTGGATTTGACTAACTGTAAGCAGCAGGAGGGTGAATCCACGACCCATTGGGTTCGCCGGGTCAAGGAGATCATACATTCGTCAGATAAGATGGATGCCGGCTCTGCAGTCTTAATGTTGGAACAGAACTGTCGCTTCGTGCCCCTTAAGATGAAACTCGGGCGGCTTAAGCGCGACTGCACCGATATGGGTACCCTAATGGCGGCTCTTGTCAAGTACGCCGATTCCGATGGTACCAAGGATCCCCCTTCAGACGATGAAAGGACAGGGAAGGGAAAGAAGAACGGCAATGGCAAGGGTCCTCAGTTTAACCCGGGGAACCAAGGAGGAGGCAAGCGTAAGGCCGATGGCAGCCTAGAATTTGTAGCCAACGCCAACTCCCAAGGTAATAACCAGCGACGCAAGGGGAGGCCCCCTCCCCGAGGCGGCGGGTCAGGTCCAACGCTGGAGCAGCTGTTGAATGAACCTTGTCCAAGGCATGGCTCTAGAGAGAAGCCAGCGACTCATCTGTGGAAGGATTGCGCGATCATGAAGGCCTTTAAGAGTTACAATGGCCCGGGCGGCGGCTCAGGCGCCGGCGGCTTTCATGGCCCGGGCGGCGGCTCAAATTCTGGTCTTCAGAACGGTCAAGGGGGCTTTAATCAACAGTCTGGTCAGGGTCATCAACAGCAGCAGGGGGGTTATCAGACCAACCCAAAGCAGCTTAGCGGTGAACAGTATCATGTGTTCACCACTAGTTTGTGCAAACGAGATCAGAAGCTTTACAAGAGGGCTGTTAATGCTGTTGGGCCGGCGGTTCCACGCTACTTGCGGTGGTCTGAGCAGCCTATAGTGTGGAGTAGGGAGGATCACCCTCCCCGGGTGGATAACTCGGGCCACTTGGCCTTAGTGGTAGCGCCTCAGGTGGGAGGTTATAAGTTCACAAAGGTGCTCATGGATGGAGGTAGCAGCATCAACATCCTCTATTATGAGACTTTTCGCCGTATGGGGCTGGTTGATAAGAACCTCAGCCAGTCGAACACTATCTTCCATGGTGTGGTACCTGGTAAGTCGGCTTATCCAGTCGGCAAGATCGAATTGGAAGTGGCTTTTGGTGATGAGAACAACTACAGGGTGGAGAAATTAACCTTTGAGGTGGTCAAGATAAGAAGTTTGTACCATGCTATATTTGGACGGCCGGCTTACGCCAAGTTCATGGCACGGCCGTGTTATGTGTACTTACAGCTCAAGATGCCGGGTCACAATGGGACCATTACGGTTCACGGCAGCCGGAAAGTGGCTCTCGAGTGTGAGGAAGGTGATGCAGCTTATGCAGAGTCTGTTTGCGCAACAGAGGAGTTGAAGTTTTACAAAGACAATGTTGACCCAACAGACATGACTTCTCTAAAGAAGCCGACTA
The DNA here is from genome assembly GCF_002575655.3 of Aegilops tauschii subsp. strangulata. Classification (NCBI taxonomy): domain Eukaryota; kingdom Viridiplantae; phylum Streptophyta; class Magnoliopsida; order Poales; family Poaceae; genus Aegilops; species Aegilops tauschii. The sequence continues at coordinate 451,523,689 of NC_053039.3, read as the reverse complement.
CGGAGGCTGAGCCGGCGATGAAATTTAAGTCGGCTGATGAAACTAAGCTTGTTGATTTTGTTCCAGGAGATTCATCAGCATCAGTGCCAATCTGGATCCAAAATAGGAAAGCGCGCTCATTGAGTTCATCCGTGAGAATAGGGACATCTTTGCATGGAAGCCTTCTGACATGCCAGGTGTACCTAGAGAACTCGCTGAGCATACTCTCAATGTTGAACCGAAATTTAAGCCAGTCAGACAGTTCCTTCGACGGTTTAATGAGGAGAGGCGGAAAGCCATTGGTCTGGAAGTGGCCCGGCTCTTGGCGGCTGGGTTTATTGTTGAAGTTTTTCACCCCGAATGGTTGGCTAACCCGGTGCTCGTGCTCAAGAAGAACGGCACCTGGCGGATGTGTGTGGACTACACGGATTTGAACAAGGCGTGTCCGGCTGATCCTTTTGCTCTCCCCCGTATTGATCAAATCATTGATGCTACGGCGGGCTGTGCACGCTTAAGTTTCTTGGATGCTTATTCCGGGTATCATCAGATTAAGATGGCAGTTAAGGACCAGGAGAAGACGGCGTTCATCACTCCCTTTGGAGCCTTCTGCTATGTGTCTATGCCCTTTGGACTCAAGTGTGCACAGGCGACTTACCAGCGTTGTGTACAGAACTGTCTTCATAAACAGATCGGGCGCAATGTTCACGCTTACGTAGACGATATTGTGGTTAAATCCATCAAGGAGGAAACCCTGATAGATGACTTAAGGGAAACCTTCGATAATCTTCGGGTCTACAAGATGATGCTAAACCCGGCCAAGTGTGTTTTTGGTGTTCCTGCAGGCAAACTATTGGGCTTCTTGGTTTCTGACAGAGGCATTGAGGCTAACCCGGAGAAGATCAAGGCCATCACTTCCCTAGCTAAGCCGGCGTGTATAAATGACGTTCAGCGTTTGGCGGGTCGCATCGCTGCTTTAAGCCGGTTTATAAGCCGTTTGGGTGAGAAGGCTATGCCCTTATATCAGTTGACAAAGAAAACTGATAACTTTGTCTGGAATGATGCCGCTAATACCGCTTTTGAGGATTTGAAAAAGCAACTGGCAGAGCCCCCCGTCCTTGCTGCTCCGGTTGATAAGGAGCCCTTGCTACTGTATGTGGCGGCAAACGCACGAGCCGTCAGCGTGGCTATTATGGTGGAGCGCAAGGAGGCGGGTAAGGAGCATCCGGTTCAGCGGCCGGTTTATTATGTCAGCGAGGTGCTCATTGAGTCCAAGCAGCGGTACCCGCATTGGCAGAAGCTCGTGTATGGTGTGTTCATGGCGAGCCGGAAGCTCAAGCATTATTTTCAGGGTCATCCCATCACTGTGGTCAGTTCTGCCCCTCTTGGTGATATTATCCAGAACAGAGAGGCTACAGGGAGAATTGCCAAGTGGGCTATAGAACTTGGACCTCATGGCCTCAAATATGTGCCACGCACTGCTGTTAAATCTCAGGCTTTGGTGGATTTCATCAATGACTGGACGGAGTCACAAGTGCCTGAGCAAAAGCCGGATAACACTTATTGGACTATTCACTTTGACGGGTCCAGACAGCTGGAGGGCTCGGGGGCTGGTGTTGTATTGGCTTCCCCTAAGGGTGACAAGTTCCATTATGTGCTGCAGTTGATGTTTCCTTGCACTAATAATGCGGCTGGATATGAGGCTTTGCTTCACGGTCTTCGGGTGGCTAAGGAGATGAGCTTAAGCCGGGTAAGGTGTTTTGGTGACTCAGACTTGGTGACTCAACAAGTATCAGGCACCTGGGATTCTAAGGATCCTCTCATGGCGGCTTATCGCCGCGAGGTTGATGCCATTGCTGGGCATTTTCAGGGATACCAAGTAGAGCACATTGATCGCAGGAAGAACGAGGCGGCTGATGCTTTAAGCCGGCTAGGCTCTCAGCGAAAGCCGGTGCCGCCTAACACTTTCCTGGATGTCCTGTATAACCCCTCGGTTAAATTGCCTACAGAGGAGGACTTGGCTGTCCCTGACCCGGAGGCACGACTGGTGGCGGCTCTTCATGTCATACCAGACTGGACAATGCCATACCTGGCTTATATAACCCGGGGAGAGTTGCCTGAGGATGAAACTCTGGCCAGGCAAATAACCCGGCGGGCTAAGTCAATGATCGTCATCGATGGCGAGTTACATCATCGCAGTGTTTCAGGGGCATTTCAACGTTGTATCTCCCCTGAGGAAGGCCAAGAGATCTTGCGGGAGATCCATGAAGGGGATTGTGGTCATCATGCCGGCTCAAAATCTCTTGTAGCCAAGGCTTTCCGTCATGGTTTTTATTGGCTGACGGCTCACGCTGATGCAGAGGACATGGTCAGTAAATGTGATGGTTGCCAAAGGTTCTCACGACGGGCTCACGTGCCGGCTCAGGAGTTGAGGATGATCCCAATCACTTGGCCCTTTGCGGTTTGGGGGCTTGATATGGTTGGGCCTTTTAAACGGTCCAAGGATAAGAAGACCCACCTCTTGGTGGCAGTTGACAAATTCACAAAGTGGGTGGAAGCCGAGCCAGTTAGCAAGTGCGATGCAGCCATGGCGGTTCAATTTATGAAAAAGGTGATTTTCCGCTTTGGTTTCCCGCACAGCATTATAACTGACAATGGCACCAATCTCTCCAAAGGCGCCATGGAAGAATTTTGTCAACGAGAGCATATCCGACTTGATGTTTCTTCAGTGGCTCATCCTCAATCCAATGGTCAGGCTGAGAGATCTAACCAGGAAATTCTGAAGGGTATCAAGCCCCGGCTTTTGGTCCCTTTACAACGGATGCCGGGTTGTTGGGTGGAGGAGTTGCCCTCCGTCTTATGGAGCATCAATACTACTCCTAACAGGTCTACAGGCTTCACGCCTTTCTTCATGGTTTATGGAGCAGAAGCAGTCCTCCCCAGTGACATCCGTCACGATTCACCTCGCGTGGCGGCTTATGTTGAGACGGATAATGAACAGGCGCGCCAAGATGCTCTGGACTTGTTGGACGAACAGCGTGATGTGGCAGCAGCCCGTTCAGCGATTTACCAACAAGACCTGCGCCGTTATCATAGCCGCCGGGTTAAATCCTGGGTCTTCCAGGAAGGCGACCTTGTGCTCCGGCTCATCCAGGATCAAACAGATACACACAAGTTATCCCCACCTTGGGAAGGGCCCTTTGTGGTCAGCAAGAACTTGCACAACGGGTCATATTACCTCATTGATATTCGGGAGCATAAAGATTCGCGTAAATCTGAGGAGGAGACCCGTCGGCCGTGGAACATAGCTCAGCTTCGGCCTTACTACACTTGAGCTACCGGCTCTCGTGGTGTACATATTTGTCTCAGACATGTATATATTATGATAAGCAATAAAGCAGGACCTCTGTCCTTTTTTCTCCTCCAAAAATGCTTGTGTTGTTTTTCACATGCTGATTTAAAGGAGGATCCGGCTTATGATCGTATTCGAGTCTAGCCGTAATCAGAAAGGTCACTTGGGGGCTTCCTGTTCAAACATGGGTCGTATTCGAACCAAAGAGAACATAACTGTCGATACCCATTTGACTGGCAAAGTGCCGAGCTCATTGCGAGGTTGCCTTTGGTCATATTTGAATCATAGTTTAACCCCTCTAAGAACCGACGTGGATCGTATTCGAATCAGCGTCGTTAAACAATTTTAAGAATCATTTGGGGGCTTCCTGTTCAAACATGGGTCGTATTCGAACCAAAGAGAACATAGCTGTCGGTACCCTCTTGATTGGCATCGCCACACCCACTGGGGGCAGTATGATCATATCCGAATCTTGGCTTAACCCCTTGGGGCCGGGTCTCTGGTCGTATTCGAACCGGAAGCCCCTAAGTTCTCCTGTTTTTTCACAAGTTTACTCTGAGGTGTGCATGGCCGGGTTTCACTTGCCGGTTTAACTTTGGTTTACAGTGTTAATTGCACGTCATGGGTGTCATCAAGACAGGTAAACCGGAGTTAAGGTATCAACCTTACTACCCGGGTTATTTAAACCGGAAGATGCTTACAGGCTGTTAAGTGTGTTATTATGGCTATGTTCAGAGTATAATTAAGGGCCAGTCCTTTTTTGATTCGAATTCCAGGTTATTTATCTCAAACACCTGATTCTTAGGGCGGTAAGCCGCCTCGAGACTTGTGATTTGCCTTTTCCATGCAGATACTTAAAGGCATCTTTTGAGGTTGAGAAAAACAAAGGGATGATTCTGACCCGGAGAAACATAAAGGAGACAAATTCAAAGGGCTTTCGCGTTCAAAACGTGCACGATGGCACGACAGAGATAAACTGTTGCATTTACTCTATTACAATCATTCTTCAAGTCTAAAAGATGGAACAATGTTTGATAAGCCGCCAGCTAACTTATGATGCCCGCTGAGTTGAAGTCCCCGGCTCACTTCTGTCTTCTCCTCCGGCTGATCCCAAGACCTCGAAGGTCGATGATTTCCAGTTGATGCCGCTGAGAGCTTCGAACTGGGCTTCTTCGTCAATTAACCCGGCCGGGTCAATCTCCGGGGCGAAGGTGTGCTGACGAGCCGGAGGGATCAGATTGAGGGCTTCATAGCGAGGGGTTGGAATCCTCTGATTCTCCGCATCATAACCCGGCTGGTACTTGGTTAAGTCGGTGTCGTTCCCGATGAGGGTGGCCACCGGGTGTACAGCCTTCACACATGCCGCGAAGTCCTTCTGGTCGAAGGCTGAGCCGTCTTCCTTCAGGCTTGGGTAACCCAGGGCGATGTCTGCCGGGTCTAGCTCCGGCAGGAATGCTTTGGCCCGGCTCAGCGCGGCAATTGCTCCGGCTCTCGCGGAGGCACGTCGTAGCTCCTGGATCCGCTGCGGCAGAACAGCGAGCCGGCGCAGGACTTCGGCCAGATGAGTTGGCACCTCGTTGGATAGGGCCACCACAGCTAAGGCACGCTGTGACCCGGTGTAGAGCTGTTCCACCAGGGTGTACACGGCCTTTAACTTGGTGACCACGCTCTGGTTGAGGTTGGCGCTCCAGGGACCTGTTTAACAAGATCAGATAAGCCGGTGACAAGGATGAATCATAGCATATACAGACTTGATGAAAGCCGGTGAGGCGACTTACCGAAGATAGCAGCCACCATTTGGGAAACCTGGCGCTTTAGGCCGGAGAGCTCAGCGGTCTTCTCAGTGAGGGCCTTCTCCGCCTGTTCCGCCCGGGTTACCAGTGCGGCCTTCTCTTCGACCCAGGCTTTCCTCTAAGCGTCAAACTCGGTCTTCAAATTTTCTTGAGTGGCAATGCTGGATACGAACTTGGCGTTTGCCTTCCGGGTCTCCGTCTCTTGCATCTTTAGCCGGCTCTTGAGATCCGCAAGGTCCGCCTCTAGTTTCTTGCCAACAGCCTGCATGTATTTCCGGGTTAATTAACAGTTGTTATATAAGTCCCAAGCGCTTTCCAAGCAAAGGCACTTGGCACTTGGGGGCTAATGCATATTGAACGTCTCTATCTACGTACTGCCGGCTCAGTTGAGTAAGCCGGAACCTAAGTCTACAACATATAAAGTATAAGTCATCGACTTGGGGGCTAGCATGGCAAATGTAACTATGCAGTAAAGTAAGAAGACGGCAGAAGGGTACCTCGGATTTTTTTTGGATCTGGTTGACCATGGCAACCTCGGCGTCCCGGCTCTTGTGGACTTGGCTGATGTAGCCAGAGACGAGCTCTCCAATGCTCAAGTCGGTGTAGCCGGAGAGGTCCAGGTTCACCCGGTGGGGCTGCAGTAACTCCCCCTTCGCGGAGCACTTGTCCAACGCGGTCGGTCTCCCCGGCTCAACGAATTCCGTCCGGGTGATTACCACGTCCGGGTCGTCTGCTGGTGGGGCTGAGCCGGAGGCCTCCGGGTTAACCGACGCTTCGGTCATTGTCTTGGTAGTCGGGGCAGGGGCCTCAGGTGCCGTGTCCATTGGAATGGTGGCTTCGGGCGCAGAGGTAGCTGGCGGCTCTTGAACCGTCGCCTCTGGGTCAGGCAAGTCTGGCACTCCGGCTGACCTGGTTTTCTTTGCTCTTTTGGTGAGCTTCGCCTGGGCACTGAAAAGACAGAAGTGTTAGGCACACAAAGAGTAAGTACAGACAGATAATGTAAGGAGATTGTTATTACCCGGGTGCAGTCTTGAAGGCCGGCAGACTTGACTGCATGGAGTCACCCGAAGAGGGGGAGGTCTCCTGATAATTGGAGTCAGAAGAGTTGAGTGGCTGGCGGATAACACCCGCCAACGGATGAAAAGGGTACAGGTGAGAAAAAACCTCAGTGCGACGCTTCCTTGTTGCGTCGGGTAACCCGGCGGAGAGGTCGGTGTCCTTACGGGCCCGGGTGTGACGCCGGCTTTCGTGAACCTGCGGCTTCAAAAGAAATTGAGGGTCTTGATGAGCTAATGGATGTGAAAAGCTTACTTTCCGGGTTACTCTTCGGACTTTCAGCTGTGGCAAAGGCTCCGAGTCGGAGGAAAGTGACATTACCTCTTCAACCACCGGGTTACTGGCGCCGGTGTCATCCTGTCAATGAGCAAATATTGATAAGGCGGACAGCAACAAACAAAAAATATGGCAAGAATTTAAAGGTTTAAGGATTACCTCTGACTCGGAGCTGTCGCTTAATTGCAATAGCTCCGAAGAAGTGGGTTTGCTTCCCTTTTGCGAGGGGCGGCTTTCTTGGCGGTTTTCTTTGCCTTCCTGGCTTTCTTGGCCGCCTCATGGTCATATTTGACCCGCCAGAATTTATCATCAGTCTGAAAGATATGATGATTGATTCTTAAATGGTTCAGTTGAAGGTTATATGCAGACGAAGATAAAAGTTAAAGTCAGCGGCTTACCGCTGGAGCTGGATTGGTCTTGCAGAAGGGGGCTAGCCCGGTTCTTCCGCAGTCTGCCAAGCTCTCGTTTAGAAGAGCCTTGGTCTCTTCCTCTGCAACGTCTTCTGGAAGATCATTGCGACTGTGCCTCTGCGGGTCATCCTTTCGCCCGGTGTACTCACACATTAAGCCGGGGCGGCGGCTCAATGGGATCACCCGCCATGAGATCCAGACCCGGACCAGATCAATTCCGTTCAGACCGTTGCCTAGCAGGGCTTTGATCTTATTGATCGTTGGAAGCAGAGGCTGGCGTTCCGCGGCAGTCAGTTTGTCGGATAGCGGATGAGTCGGCTCCAGGCGCGTTGGGCGAAAGCCGGGCAGCGGGTTTTCGTAAGCCGGGGACGTATCTTGGCAGTAGAACCAAGTCATATTCCAGTCCTTAGGGTGGCTCGGCGGCTCTGCGTAAGGGAACAGATAGTCCCTACGCCGCTGGATGGAGATGCCGCCTAACTCTAGACTTGGCCCGTTGGCACACTCATTTTGGCGGTTTAAGTAGAACAGCTCTCTGAAAAGCAGCAAACTGGGCTCTTCTCCAAGGTACACTTCGCAAAAGACTTGGAAGTTGCAAATGTTGGATAGGGAGTTGGGTCCTATATCCTGAGGCCGTAGGTCAAAGAAGTTGAGCACGTCCCTGAAAAACTTTGAGCCGGGCGGTGCGAAGCCCCGGCTCATATGGTCTGCAAAGATCACTACCTCCCCGTCCCTTGGCTGTGGTCTCTCTTCCGACGGGTCAGGGGCACGGTAGGACATGATTTCCTTCTTAGGTAAATATCCGGACTTAACGAAATTGGCCAGGGTCTCGTCGGTGACGTTGGACCTCATCCAGTTGCAAGTGATGGGAGCCTTGGGAGGCATGGTGAAAGTTGGTGGTCTATGATAAAGAGTAAAGTGTCCGGGTTAATTATAAGCCGGAGATCTATTGTTCAAACTAAGATGGCGGCTTATGAAGGGGACTAATGATATATTCTCAGATACAGTGGGTTATTTAAGCCGCAGGGGGGTTCGGAGTAAATTGGTTATCTACGGTTTCACTACAGTTAAGCCGGAGGATTCTACAGAGCATAGTTCTCTTTAAACCGGAAAGTTCTATGGCACATGTTTTCTTTAACCCGGAGATGTAAGCCGCCAAGTTTCAATTGTTGCAGTTTTTACTAAGTGTGGTAAAACAGGTTTTCGCATACTGCTGTAACTTTTTCGGATCAAAATGGTCGGAGCAAAGAAAGTTTTCTAGACCTAAAATACGGACGCAGGGAAGTTCTTGAGCTCGAATGAGACATCTATACAGTGGAAGGAGATCTACTAGTACTTGAAATGAGGCTTAAACAGCTACCGCACTAACTCTATGCAAGGTTAAAGATCGATTAAGTACAGTGGCTATGAGAACTACTGAGGTTTGTGGCAATGGCGATGAACGCGAAGAACACCGACGAACTCTACGGTAGATCCATCTGACAGGGCAAAGGAGACTCACCGGAGTTGGAGAAGAGCGGAGGTCGCCGCCGTTATCTGGTCCGAGTCAGGGTGATGCAGCGGCCGGGTTGATGAAGACCAGGGGCGCGACGGCGGCGGCAGTGGCAGAGCTCTGTCAGAGGAGCGACGGCGCGAGGAGGAAGAAGAGGCGTGAGAAGGACCTGTTGGGCCGGCCTATTTATAAGGCGAGGTCATAAGTGGGCGCGAGATTCAAGGAGACCGTGGCGTGATTATCTCCCCCCCACGACGCCTCGATTTTCGGAATGACAGTAAAGCAAAGATCCGTTGCGGATCTGGCGGAGTAAAAAATGGACTTAATGGAGAATGACGTCACGGCGGATTATCCGGAGTCTAGAGGATGACGTCACTCCGGGTTATGGCCTTCACATGAATGATAAGCCGGAGATTTTTTTCTGTCAGAAGAGTCGAAGATTGACATGAGCCGGCTCAAATCAATCTGGGGCCTAATGTTGAGGATATAGACCTTAGAGTCACCCGCCAGGAGGGGCCGGGTTACTCATACGATCGTTGCCAGAAGCCTGGAGCCAAGTTTCAAGACGATGGGCCAGAGATGGGCTGAGACCCGGATATGGCTTAAGGCCCGTAGTTATAATCATTATTACAGTAGAACTTGTAGCGTAAGGCAAGTATAGTTTAGAGTCCGAGCCGGATACTCTTATAAGCCGGCCGGGACTCTAAGGGCTGCTGGGCGTCAGCCTCCCTATATAAAGGGATGACCCGGCAGCGGTTTAGGGGCGACGACAATCTCATCCAGAGCCGGGCATAGCAGTTTAGCTCCCCGGTGATCGTAACCCTAATCAATACCTCCTCAAACTGGACGTAGGCTTTTACCTTCACCGTAAGGGGCCGAACCAGTATAAACCCTCGTGTTCCTTGTCCCGCATTAACCCCTTCAAGCTTCCTAGCTGCGATGGCTCCACGACTAAGTCCTAGCTCGAGGACATCTGCCGTGACAATTCCACGACATCCTTCATGTGGAGTGACTGTGGATTGTGCCATCTCAAACCTTCTCACCTTGTTATGTGGAATGTATCCTTCATGTGGTGTGACTGGGGACTCTGCCATCACAGGTTTCTTATCCTGTGTATGAAACGTCGACAGTGGGTTTACACACAAATTTTAAAAGGTCATACCATATCTTGGGTATGGCATCGTTGCGAGGTACTCACAAGGGGAGAATTGAAGATATGTTGTTGGGGTGGAGTGATGTGGCATTGAACGGGTGACTCTATCGCAATGTCTCGAGTGGATGGCGATTGTGCCGTCTCATGATGCTTAGCCTACATACAATCGCCGACATAAGGTTGGCACAAATTGAAGATGTTTGTATCATAGAATACGTAGGTCCTTCATATATACAATCGGTGCGAGATACTTACAGGGGGAGAAAAATTGAAGACATGTTGTCGGGGTGGCCGTGAGATCGCACGGGCTTCTAACATATGTCCTTCCAAACGGACCTTCTCCAGCATGGCCTTATAATCCATGTCCCACCGCTCCTGTAGCAGCTTGCTGTCCATATCCGAACGTGCCTGCAACACATAGGCATCCATCCTGACTCGCTCTGTCTGTATAATACTATCCACAAGCTTCCGGTCCTTCTGCAACGTTTGATGCATTTCCTTGTAGCCAAGGAAAAACTTTTTTTCCATGTCCTCACAGTCCCACTTATACTTTTCTGCAATCTCAAGACGCATCTTCGCCATCTTACGGGAAAACTCCTCACGCTCCTCCTTTATCATCCTGTCCATGTATGAACGTTCTTTTTTGAGTTTCTTATCTACCTCAGCGCGATCCTTTTGCACCTTCAAATCAATCTCCCGGCGCGCTTCATGCAAAGACTTGTCGTACTCCGCACGGTTGTTATGCGCCTCTGAGACCATGGTCCCTACAACAACACATATACCCATAGTATGAAAACTGTATCCACAACCTCATCCAACTAATTCCTAACAATACCACCGAGAAAATATATTCATAACCAGTTCGTACGAACAACTACTACAAACTATCAATCAAAAAGCTCTTGCATGACATCCTGTACTCCAATTACACCAGAACTACTCAACTATGGCAAAGGCTGTATTTTCTAATCTCTTCGGAAATGACTTCTTGGTCGAATCAATGGAAAAAATAATCAGCACTGCAATCGAAGATGGGAGGAGCCGTGGAGGAGACCTTTTTAATCCGGCATCGGCGTGGTCGCTTGAGAAGCGATGGCGCGATCCCGACGATGGCTATGTGAGGAGAAACAAGGTAGATGGGGGTGGTTAGGATAGGGTTGATATGCGGTAGAATGGGAAGGTATATATCCGTGATTGTAGGGTTAATAGTTATTTTGAAGTAATGCGCTTCGATGCATGCCAAATTAGTGGCTAACTGGTTTTTTTAGGAATAGTGGCTACTTGGTTTGATACATGCCAAACGTTACGTTCAGATTAGTTGCATTATTTCGTTCATTTTTTACCCAAAAAATCTATACAAAGTGTTAATTGGACAATGTGAACAATGTGGCATGTACCCTGAACCCTAACCCCCCCCCCCCCCAACACACACAAAACCGTAAAAACATTCAAAATTTTGCCCCACATGGAAACCATTATGCATGAATTCTCTATGGAGTCATGGGATGCCATGAAGAAAGTTTGGGATCATTAGTACATGTACACGCAAGTACGATCTCTGACACGCGCATTTCCGGTCCCTGTACATGTACATGTAAACCAACCCAACATCGATCCGGAGGGACCATTTGGTCTAACTTAAGCCAGTTTTTTAACATACGTGATTTTTTCCACCACCTCCAAATCACCCAAATTTTCTTGTACATGGTGACCCACATGTGCCAAACATGGCTATGAATTTTTTTTTGGAAAAATAATACTTTACAATGCCCCCTTGAGGTATAGACCGATGTTTTGACCAGTCAGTCTAGAGGACATATTTTGTTTCAAACTTGTGTGCAAAATTAGACATTTGACATATGCAAAAAATTGAATACAAATTTAAAAATTTACTTTGGGTATCCTCACATGGTGGAAATGTTAGGTCCAAATATTTTTAATATTTTTAAATTTTAAATTTAATTTATAATTTGAAAATTTAATGATTCAAACTTGTTTGCAAAATTTGACATGTGACATATGCAAAAAATTAAATAAATAATAAAAAATGCCAGCCGACCAACAGCATTTATATGAAACCCCATGGCCTGCATACGACTAGTAACCCATTGGGCCAGGATGCAAGCCCGCGGTGAATGTATATAAGTTGCCGGTAGGCCCAACAGGGCAGAGAGAGACTGGTTAGGCAATGAGCTGCCTGCTTTAGATAGGAACTTGAGATGATTAGCTCAGGTGGGTTTATAAACCGGTGCGAGCTCCTCTCCGTTGGCGAGGTGGGACTAAACTCCCACCACCCCGAGACAGTGCCTGTCGCGGCTTTGATTTGGGCCTAATTTGGGTGGGCCGTTCCAGGCCGGCCTCACACGCGGTTATCAGCTGGAGAGGGGAAAAATTCCCCATTTCATCTGGCAGATACGAACCCTAGGTCTTTGCTTCTGTTCCCCATTCACTCCGTGTGCTCAAATCTCACATCTGGCGCCGCCGGCGATGGGGGACAAGAAGGGAAGGAGGTCGCGGTCGGCAAGTGATTGCCGCCGCGCTCAAGAAATGTGGGAGGAGGCAGTTGGGAAGTTCTGTCAGGGCGATCTGGAGAAGAGGGTGAATGTGGAGGAGATCTGCAGCTGGTTTCCCAGCTTGCAGATGTTCATCGACCACGGTAGGGGTCTCATCAAAGTGCTTACGGGCAATGAGAAGAAATCGTTGTTTGGTCCTGCTCGAGGAGTTGTTCCAGTCCAGGTTTTCCTCTGGGCTATGAACGAAGCGGAGAACTCCCCGGATCCGCGTCAGCGTGCGAGGTGGTACATGTACCGCTCCCGCCGCCGCGCCCCTCCTATTCCAGTGCCAGATCTTGTCGGAGTGTTGCTCGCGGTGCCTGCCCCGGTTGATCAGTCCAATGTTCACTCTGACAGTGATGTGGAGCAAAGAAAGGATGACAGTGATAGTGAAGATGTGGGGCATAGCGAGGATGAGAGTGATAGCGAAGATGTGGAGCAGAGCAAGGATGAGAGCGGGGAAGAGGAGGTTGTTCTGCTGCTGGACGACAGTGCTGGAGAGGAGGAGGAGGAGGATGTTGTCCAGGAGCAGCCGGCGGACGTGCAGATTGTGGGTCCAGGGATCCCGTAGCTCGGAGATAGGACCATGCCGATTGAAGCGGAGACCTACATCCGTATGGGCATTCGTCACTCAGAGCGCATCAGCAAGTTGAAGGACAAGAAAACAGAGTGATGGCATGTCAGTGTCTTCAGTTAGTCTATCTGTGTGAGTCAGTTTGGACCCATTTGATAGCATACTATGTTCTAAGTTCTTTGAGAATACTTCAGTATTTGAGATTATGTTAGTTTTATTTACAGTGAGCTGTTTGGTTGCCCCTAATAAATGTGATTTTAGTACTGCGGTATTGGGAAAACTATAGTTATTTCTCTGCATGAAAAATGTAGCCCCTAATAGGATTGTTGATTGATCTATTTTGCAGACAAAGGAGCCACAAAAAAGGTGCTGGAGGTGGGAGCAAGACTGCTAGAGCGAGTAGCAAGTGAAGTGTACACAGCGAAGCAGGGGTGGAGAATCAACGTGGCAAGACTGGAAGGATAAAAAAGAAGACTCTACTTCCTGCTGAAGATGTGGCCTTTACTTTGTTGCGATGTTTTAGTAGTTGTTGCTGTTATTTTGCGGTGCTCATGAACTTTGTAAGCCTAGGATGATGGGTTAGGCAGACTGCAGGCCATGCTGGCTTTTGGTTATATAGGTTTATGCTGGCTTGAAGTGGAAATAGAGCATTATTAATGATATATGGATCAGGCAGTTCTTCAACTCTAAGGTTGCGTTAATTTGGTTCTAGATTCAAATACATAGCTTAACCCTGCAAGGTTAGCGATAAAACCCTAGAACAGTGCCCCGACATGACGCAACGTGTGTATTGTGTCCGAATTCGTGCACACCTTGCCTGGGGGACCACATTGGCCATGCCCACATGCTCCGAAAAAGTTGGGGTCATCTCATGCATGCCTCCACATGAACCATGTACAAGCCGGACCATTCAGGTTTGCCGGAGGGCAAGTTTGAAAGAGGTTTTCCTTGCCGGTCCCACCAAATGATCCCAAACTTTATGCACACCCTACCATGACCATGGCATGCATGTGGGAGCAGAATTCATACACCACGGCCTCATTTTTGTTGAAATCCCATTAATAGCCATGTGTATTACATGTAAGTGAGCATGTGTAAAATTTATTAGGTGATTTGAAGGTCAAAACATTAACTTGTCATATATGCAAAAAATGTGTATTGAATGCAAGTGAGCATGTGTATAATTTAGTGTGTGATTTGAAGATCAAAACACATGGCAATATGCCAAAAAAAAGTGCCCACCTACCAGAGCAGGAGAATTCATACACCACGGCCTGCATACGACTAGGAACCCAGCCGTTCATGGGCCAGGATGCAGGCCCGTGGTGCAGAATATCTCTGCTGCTAGTAGGCCCCACGGGGCAGAGGGGCCGAGAGTTAGGCAATGTACTGCCTGCATATGATAGGAGCTTGGGAGGGGAGTCGCAGCCGGGTATATAAACTGGTGCAGCGTTCTCTCGCTTGGCGAGGTGGGACTAAACTCCCACCACCCCACGGCTGTGCGCTGCGCTGTGCCTTGCGCGGCTCTGCCTTGGGCCCAATTCGGGCGGGCTGGCCCAGGGCAGCCTTACCCGCGCACTGATCTGTTTTATATTCTCTTTGTTTTTCACTTCTTAACTCCAAAATTTATTTTCTTGTTTATATTTCTAATATTTAAAATCAAATCTCTTTTTTCTATATTATTTCTAACAGTGTTTACTAAAATTAAAAAAATATGCCAAATTTTGTTGTGTTTTATTTCATTTGTTCGTTCTCGTTTTTATATTGATAATATTTACGAAATATAAACTAAAATGGTGTGTTTTATTTCAATTCTTCATTCTAATATTTCTTATCTTTATTATATTTGAAATGTTTTTAGTTTGTAAAATAAAATGTTCTGTTTTATTTCACTTCTTCATTCTAATATTTGCTCTCTTCTTTATATTTGAAATATTTTCAAAATGTAAGATAATATGTTATCTTTTATTTCACCTCTTCGTTCTAATAGATCTTATCTTTTTTACATTTGAATTGTTTTTTAAAATCCTAGTAAATGCATCGAGTGTCGGAAATCGATGAGAATTGGCATGCATGATGTCCATGGTCATCCCGTTGTGTGAAAAAATTGGGGCCATTTGGTTGAGTCCAGAAAAACAACGTCCTTCGGGGTCCCCCTACGGCAGACCCGAATGATGGTGATTGCACATGTGCTATGTGCTGGCCTGCATGAAATGACACCAAACTTTGGCACCATGTGAGGATGCCCAATGTAGGCCCCCATGCAACATCTGAGCCATTCCTGACACCGAACGAACATTGCGTCACGTCCGGGCAGCGTTTCGGGTTCTTTTCGCCGGCAAAATCCTAGTAAATGCATCGAGTGTCGGAAATCGATGAGAATTGGCATGCATGATGTCCATGGTCATCCCATTGCGTGAAAACAATTTGGGGCCATTTGGTTGAGTCCAAAAAACAACGTCCTTCGGGCTCCCCCTACGGCAGACCCGAATGATGGTGATTGCACATGTGCTATGTGCTGGCCTGCATGAAATGACACCAAACTTTGGCACCATGTGAGGATGCCCAATGTAGGCCCCCATGCAACATCTGAGCCATTCCTGACACCGAACGAACATTGTGTCACGTCCAGGCAGTGTTTCGGGTTCTTTTCGCCGGCAAAATCCTAGTAAATGCATCGAGTGTCGGAAATCGATGAGAATTGGCATGCATGATGTCCATGGTCATCCCATTGCGTGAAAAAAAATTGGGGCCATTTGGTTGAGTCCAGAAAAACAACGTCCTTCGGGCTCCCCCTACGGCAGACCCGAATGATGGTGATTGCACATGTGCTATGTGCTGGCCTACATGAAATGACACCAAACTTTGGCACCATGTGAGGATGCCCAATGTAGGCCCCCATGCAACATGTGAGCCATTCCTGACACCGAACGAACGTTGTGTCACGTCCGGGTAGCGTTTCGGGTTCTTTTCGCCGGCAAAATCCTAGTAAATGCATCGAGTGTCGGAAATCGATGAGAATTGGCATGCATGATGTCCATGGTCATCCCATTGCGTGAAATTTTTTTGGGGCCATTTGGTAGAGTCCAGAAAAACAACGTCCTTCGGGCTCCCCCTACGGCAGACCCGAATGATGGTGATTGCACATGTGCTATGTGCTGGCCTGCATGAAATGACACCAAACTTTGGCACCATGTGAGGATGCCCAATGTAGGCCCCCATGCAACATGTGAGCCATTCCTGACACCGAACGAACGTTGCGTCACGTCCGGGCAACGTTTCGGGTTCTTTTCGCCGGCAAAATCCTAGTAAATGCATCGAGTGTCGGAAATCGATGAGAATTGGCATGCATGATGTCCATGGTCATCCCATTGTGTGAAATTTTTTTGGGGCCCTTTGGTTGAGTTGAAATAATTATTTGATATCAAAATTTTCTAATATGAAAAAGAAAAGAAAAAAGTACATGAAACGAGCCCCTCATCGCTCAAAGAGAGGAGCAGCTGCGATTTGTTACACAATTCCCGGATCGGAATCTACAAAAAAACTCGAGCGTGGGAAGCCTATCCCTTTAATTTAGGAGCACGTACTGCCTCTCCTCAACTAAGGAAGGCAAAGATCACGGGCGTTCTATCCCTGGTGGTTACGACGACCTAGGAGATCCTCCTCCTCCTATTTAGTCTCGGCATCGTCTTTCATGTCGTCTACGACGGCTCCTACCGCCGAGTCCACGACAGCTGCGTCCCTAGCATCGGCCCAACCCCAGCAAGATCGTCGAGAACATCCAGGTCGTCAGCGCGTGCTTGCCGTCGTGGACGAACTGCGTCCACATTACAACGCCGAGAACTTCCATCTTCATCGAGCGATCCAGTATGTTGGCAACCGTACCGCATCCATGATGCTTTTCTTTGTGCGTGTGTTAGATTCGATAGGACTAAGATTAATTAGCGCATAATCTTCGCATTACATCTGTTGGAGTAGATGTTTTTTGTTTGTGCGTGTATTAGATTAGATAGGCCTATGACACTAGATTTGTTTGTGCGTGTGTTTGATTAGATAGCCCTACGATTGCAAATTAGTTTCTGCATGTTGTTTGTTGTCTTTCACTTGTAGGTTGGATTTATGAATAAACAACAATTTTTTTTATCAGTGTTAGTTATAGCATAGTCACTTTAAGTTATAGCAATGCCCTAAGACATGCATGTTGCAACTATGAGACGCCGACTAATATTGTATGTGATGCACGTTTGTTTGATGCATGTTCCAGTATGCATAATTTCGTTTTTTTCTTTTCAATTTACTGTTAATTAGGCACTGTCACCGATTCTTATATCTATTTGTACAGTACCATATGAAAATAAATTATTAGATAAATTATTGTTTTTTAATCCATCCATCCTGTCACCGATGCATGTTCCAGTACCGATTGCTTTTTATTATGAAACTAATTGGTTAAATAAGTACTTGTTAAACTGTCATTTTATGTGCTGCACGTGTCTCTGCTGAATGTTTCAGTATGAATAAATTATGTTGTATAGTTTTCTATCTACTATGGGATAGTGTATTCCATTATTATGTTTTATGCAACAATATGTTAGGAAAAAAGTTGATTACATAATTTATGGTACTATAACCAAGTATATTTTTTAACAGGATGGATGAACTCAACGGAGAAATTGTTTGCGCTGTAGAAAAATGGTGCAAACTTATTGCCGGTATATCTTCCGGTCAACGGGCCGCACTTGCCGAAACACCACTCCGTAGCATGCTTCAGATACCTTCGCTGAAGATGCATACACTGTTGATCCGGTACATGGTTGAGATATTTGATCCTAGCAAGGGCAGATTCATTGTACAAGACTTGGTTGGCGAAGTGTCTCTCGGTGCCGTGGATGTTGAGTGCATCTTGGCCTTAGAGAACCACGGACTGTCGGCAGAAGGTATTCTCGGTGAGGAAGGTGAGGATGTTAAAGATCGAGTGCCGCCTCAATTCCTGAGCAAGACCACAGGTAACATAGTCATCGATGATCTGATTGTGGACATCACAAAAAATAAATCTGCCGACGACTATTTCCTTCGGAGAGTTGTCCTCGTGTTGCTTGGAACAGTTCTTGCTCCCATGTCGAGCAAGACTATACCAAAGCAATATTACGCATTGGTGGACGATGTGAAGCGTATATCCAAGATTAATTGGAATGCATTCACCCTCCCAGTTCTGCTGGACTGCCTTCGCAACGTGAGGAAAGGCAAACACCTCCGCCAATGGCCGAGAGGGAACTTAGCTCTCCTGCAGGTACACCTTTCAGACTTGTACCATTGCAAAAAAAAAAATATGATTGCTAATTTACCTGCTGTATAGTACTAATTGTAATTTTTCATATTCATGCAGTACCTGTACTGGGAGAAGGTTCAGCCTCTGGAAGGTGAATGCGCATTCAATCCTAGCTTGTCCATGGAACCTCTAATGAGGAATTGGACTGAAGCTGCAGCCTCAAGGAGAGACAAGTTTGATTATGACCAAGGCCGTGGCCGTGGTAACATCAAGGTAATTCATTACGTTGGGTACTTCTTAACTTTTATATAACATAATTAGTTGTATTAATATTTTTATTGATCACATATACTTGTATTTCACATGCAGATTGAAGACAACATAACCAAGGAGTATAGGGCGCAGGAGCGCAAAGTACCCGAACCAGAAAAGCCAAAAATGAAGCCCGCCGTTGGTGCGGCAAAGAAGTCCAAGTTAGCCTCAAACGCGGACGAGATGATGAACCTCATCATGAAGCGGTGTATGGATTACATACGCAGCCAAATGAAGGAGATACCAGAACAAGTAGCCGAGGTGACACAGCCTTAATTCTATGTTTACAACATTTTTGAAGTTGCAAAACCGTGCCGACATTAATTAATATTTTTTATGTAATGCAGAGATTGTTAGAGAAGTTGAACCAAAATGGTGTGATGTACAAGCCAGCGGCTGCTGCGGCTTCCGGCAACAACGATGCCGACCTAGAAGTGGATTCCTTTGAGAATGGTCCGCCAGAAAAAAAAGAATTCGTGTACAAGGATGACTCTGACGGTCTAGAGCCGGTGATTGATTTGACACAGCCTGACGAGCCTGTTGTAAACCAGAACAACGATGATGAGGAAGTATGTTTTCATTTATTTGTCTTCATTTATCTCAATTATGCATCTTCATTTTCGTTAACTGAACCTATCACATTATTTTTTTTGTTAACTAGAAAACACCTGCCAAGTTAAATGTTGACAAGACAACAAAACCTACTGATGAGTGCGGCGCAACACCGGAGAACCCTTGGATTGTAGGTAATTCTCCTCGAGCAGAATTGTCCGACATTGACATTTCTACAAGTTCTATCGACAGGATGGTGGGTAAGACCAAGGGGAAAAAGTCTGCAGCAACCGCAAAAGAAGACGATGTTATATCCGGGAAGCGCCGACGGACTGTTCCCAAGAAATTTGAATCCCCCTTTAAACTTGACAAGCCCGGCAAGCGAAGCGCTCGTGGTACTAAGCCATCCGGCAACACTACCGCAACTAGAGGTACCGTTAGTAGCTATCTTAGTGCTTAATTTACTACCATTTCATGTACTCACCGTTCGTGACGTTCGTAATTTATCATGCAGCTCTGTTTAGTGACAATGACATGGAAGGCTCTGTTAAGGACGATTTGACACCGGAACTCATCGATGCTGCTGTTGCGTTTGTGGAGGCAGCTGCTCGGTCTGAGAAGAATATGACAAAAAGAGTTTACTACAATGAACGTGGCACCTCTGTGACTGTGGAGAGTATACGACCGGTACTTGAGCATACATGGCTGGCGGATGACGTAAGATCTATTACCATGTCCTGCTATTTAAGTGCATAATCTAGGTGTCACCTATGAAAATAAAATGTTCTATTATTTTACGCAGATTATCGATGCTTATCAGACACATTTGGCTCTGCGCGTTGGTCATGATCGGCACCTCTGTCCAGCCTGGAGGTCCAAATACCTTGTTGATCGTGCTAAGGCACGAGACAACCCTAAACC
The DNA here is from genome assembly GCF_002575655.3 of Aegilops tauschii subsp. strangulata. Classification (NCBI taxonomy): domain Eukaryota; kingdom Viridiplantae; phylum Streptophyta; class Magnoliopsida; order Poales; family Poaceae; genus Aegilops; species Aegilops tauschii. Next base: position 451,504,004 of record NC_053039.3, on the reverse strand, counting down.
GTCGAAATACAACATGGATAGTGCGCTGAGCAGAGCTGGAGCAGTACGTAGGGTTCTGCACGAGTATACCGTCCGTGATAAGGTACGATATGTTTTACTAGTTCATTAACACTCATTTCAACAAGCATAATTGCATCTGATTACAAATGTGTTCCACATTTCAGTCGTTTATCCCGTTGAACGTCGGCAATACACATTGGATCACCGTGGTGATGCACAACCGCAAGAAAGAATTCCGAGTTTTTGATTCGCTCTATCCTCTCGAGTTCTCTCTCGACACTGTGAAAGCACTGGTACTCTCCCCGACATTGAGCATTCTTCATATGAAATGTCATAGGTTTCTCACTACTACTTTCTTTAAAATAGCGACTAGCAATAGCAATTGATATGGAAGAGGCAAACCGTATTACACCTGGCAAATATCCAGACGTCACTAAGTGGCCTATCATACCTCAGATCGACATGCCACTACAAGAGGACGGGTGAGTTATGGTTCATCATTTTCTACTTACGAAAGACATGTTCGTGTGCACGGTGACTAATGTTTGCATATATATTAGGAACTCTTGTGGCCTTTTTGTGATTGAAGTTATGGAGCATTGGGACGGGGATCGATGGACCGCCGATTTTACCCAGGTAATTTCTCCTCTCTGCTCGTACACTTGTACAATTATCGTATAATACCAACTTCTATTCATTAAACCTTGTTCTAAAAATTGCAGGGCACGGTTAATGCAAGGAGAAGGCGTCTCATCGCCGAGTTGGTTCTCTCACCTACCAACACGCTCGAATGTGTGAAGAACAAAATCCGCGACATCGCAAAGAAAAGCAAGGCGTGAAGACATCATACATGATTCAAGATTCTAGTTTCAGTCGTTTGTTTTAAGTCCGGAAGCACGTTTCCCGGCATGGACAACTTTGATTTTCTATCATTCATGTAATAAGCACGATACCATGGATTTTGTGTGGATTTTTGGTCGCTCACACATACTTGTGTATGTGTAATGCAGTCAGACTATACGTTTCGTACCAATAAATTTTTGCTTCCCTTCATTTGCTCTACCTTAATGTTTTTTGCTGTTGTGTTCATTCTTTTCTTCCATGGAAGAGTAATTCATTTCCTTTTTACTTTTGCATATTTTTTTGATTTGATTTGGCATTATTCAACAATAAGAAAAAAAGTTGATAAATTCCTTTTTGTTTGCCTGAGAATCAACCTCGGCTGTCGTGCCATCCGGTGTGGGATCCCGCGCCCGAGACAACGACAGATCCGGTCCCAGCGCGGGCGACCCAGTCGACGAGCGCCAGTTGGCGCGGGGGGACGCGCCAGGTCCGGTCCCGCCCGACCGCTCGGTGGAGACAGCCCGCGTGTCGGACGCAGACGGGCCACCCGTGGATCCTGCGGTTGGTGGAGTAGGCAGATCCGCCTGGGATCCCGAGAGCATGATTGCCGCTGGATCTCTCGGGATCAGCGTCCACAGGTGGATCTTCCTCGTGTCTTGCGCCAGACTGCCTTGGCGTTATGTGTTGCTTCAAATCTCGTTGCACAGTTTTTTTGCTGCATTTTTGTTAGCCTTTTCCTTTTCTGCATCATGAAGATCAGGATCAGTAGCACCATCAATCACATGATCAACTACTATTTCGCCCCCTTGATCAGTACGATTTAGAGCTCCGGTGGAAGCAAAATAATTTCAGTGCTTAGCCAAGAACCCGCATTAGGATGCAGGTCAAACAAGGGCAAACTATTTCGAAAGTGATATAATTTATTGGTTAATATAATATACTTAGACCTTACACAAATGAACTGGCCACAATGCAGATAGGACTTGATCATTCTGTTCAACAATAAACCACAAAACATACTTAAAATTCATCACAAATCTCCTTCAGCTTCTTGATCTTATCAACGTACCCATGTTTCTGTTTGAGAAAATCTGCAATAATATACTCAAGTTTTTTCTTCTCTTGCTTCAGCTGGTCCCTCTCTCTCATCACTTGGTCTCTCTCTAGCACCACCCGGTCCCGGTCTTTCTCAGCCTTTACCCTCAGGACCTGATGTAGATTGGCACAACCATGATCTGCCATCTTATTCTTCTCCAGCTCCTCTTTGAGATCGCTAAGTGACAATCTTGCATTGCCCAACTGCGTGAGAGCATCCTCCTTATCAGCCACCAGTTTAGCAAAGTCCATTTTGAAAAATCTCAGCTCTTCCTCCGTCCTCCTCTTTTCTCCAATTAACATGCATTTTTCTTCAGCATTCTTAATATTCTGTCTCAGCTTCTCGTCATACATGCTCCACAGTTCTCTCAGGCAGAACTTCGTAGCCACTAACCACTCTGGGTCTATCCATTCCACATAGTTACATTTCACTTCTTCCTACAGTATGAAAAAATATGGTCTCAATCATATATGCACAAATGCAATACAATTACATGCAATGCACTAAAAATATGGTCTCAATCATATAAACACAAAATGTAGCACGCAATGATATACATACATATATATATATATATATATATATATATATATATATATATATATATATATATATATATATATGGATCAATTAACTACAAGTATATGCTATTATGTGCTAAAACAAATATTAGACCGTAAAAAACAACATAAATACGGACTTTGTAAATGCACAAATTAATTGAAATGTATGCAATTTTGGGCAGAACAATGGATTACCGCGAAGTAAATCAAGCACGAGGTAATTTAAACATATATTTACAGTACGGAACAACATACCTTCTGACCACAGGCAAGAAAACGTCTGCCAGTGTCCAAGGAATCAAAAGCAACTAGCCTGACGCAAGGTTCTCGATGCAGACAACGAGAAGACAAATCGTGAGCAATGCCACTCCATTCATAGCAAGGGATAGTCGTAGGAAGCTAAACGAAACAACAGAGATAATGCACAAATCAACGCCCTGCGTTAAATACCGGAAATGAAGAACTCTAACCCTAAGCCTAGCACTATTTGGAGATTATATAGTAGGAGCGTACCTGCAGGCTAGTCATGGATTCGCCATCCGAAGAAGAGCTCGACTCGTCGCTCCACGAAACCATGGCGTAACGTAACCGGCGGCAAGACGTGGATCGGTGGCGGCAGCGGCGGCGGCGGTTGCAGTGGATATATAGAACACGCGTGGAGATCGCGAGGGAAGAACCGCCCCGACCAGGTGGCCAGCGCGGCCCATTTAAACGGGCTGTAATCAAAATAAAAATTGTTAAATGGGCTCGGCAATGGGAGCGGCCTTGTGTCGCGCCGTCTTACGGCATCCGTCACCCCCCCTCCACGTCATCGCGACAAGCGGCCCGAGTTACAATACAAGCCATAAAATGGTGGGTTTTTCTTTTCTTTATAAGGGGAAAATGGTGGGTTTTTGGTACGAAGTCTATACTATAGACCAAAGTGAGCTGGTATCTTCTATATCTAAATGGTGGTGAACCAAAGGAGTGAATTTTTTTTAATTATTACCACACATAATTACATCTTCTATATCTAAACAACTAGCCACCACTAACCTATTTCTCTTAACATGCAAGTTTGCCACCTCGTCATTCAACATGTATGGAGAAAGGTCCACCACAACATGCAAACAAAATATTCCCGCAACAACATATACATGTTACACTTAACCATTTCTCTATGAATATATTGCAAAACATTCCCGCAACAACATGCCAGGTATCGTCTAGTTTTCTAATATAATATAACTACAGTGGACAACACAAAAGATGCCATCATTACAATGGCTAAAATGCTATCCATTTTCCATGATTAAAGTCCCTAGTGACCGCCTCCTGTTTAGTCCATATATGCTACAAGCACTATCTCAAGGTACTGGCCTCTTGCAATAGTATATATCATGTATCATGTATGCAGTAACACATTGTAAACACCTCACTATTAGATCACTGGATTCATCCTAACATAACTTTAGCAACTGTTCTACTCTTCTTCGCCCACCACGCTTCTGCACACGATAACAGGAAAAGTTAATGAATGAAAAGTTAAAAACAATTATAACCTACAATGCATACAAAAACTTACTTCTTATTTAGTTTGCATTTCTTGCTGCGTTTAGTGTGCCCTAGCAATTTGCATGCGCCGCACCTGATTCTGATCTCGTCGTACGAAAGTGGCCTACCATTTTTCGACATAGGGCGGTTCTCATCTACCTTAGTTGCACCTTTCGTTGATACTTTAATAGGATCATGAACTTCAACTATGTTTCCTTCACCATCATCTACATATTCAATTGCACAAGTACTAAGATCAGCCGTTTTCTTACTCAAATTTTCCTTTAGCTGATCATACTCATGGCTCTTAGCTATCACGGCCTTCAAACTCTCCTGTAACTGATCCCACAAAGTTGGGTGTTTGCATGCTGCATGCATAGCTTCTGAAGCCAACACACTGACCTGGCTATATTTCATTCTTTCAGCTGCTCCAGTCCATCCAAATCCCAACAGATCGCTTGTGCGCCTGGCGGGCAGTCCCAACCTTGCGTCTTTCGTGAACCGCACAAGAACTAAACACTTTGGTATTTCAGATATATTCAAGTACTTCAGTACATGGAATATGTGCTTGCAAGGTAGACCCTTTCGAATCATTCTTCTGCAACTGCACCTTATAGTTTCTGCGCTGGAGTGTACTCCACCCAAAAACGGCTCTTCCGGTTATTCTTCGAGGCCACGATGTACTGCTGTGATCCGTCTCCGAGCTTTATTTCTACAATCTCCATGCCACCAATTTTCCTAAGATCAGCTTGCAACATATAGAAGTTTGTTGGAGTGAAGACGTGAGAAGCAGCTATCTCAAGTTCCCTCGAGCTAGTAACTGGCACCGGTAAACTCTGTGAGGCCGTGCAATCATCTCGTGCCTCATTCTCACGGATACGTACAACGGCGTTCTCATAGTGCAAAATCATATCCACCAGGGTCATTTCACCGTCTAGGTGGAGGTGAAGGCATGAGTTTAGACTTTCACTCCTCTGGTTGCTTTTCATGCCAAGCCAAAAACCCTCTGTCAGATAAGCCGCGGCCCATAGTCTCCTCTTCTTATACATCCGTCTCAACCATGTTACTGTTTTTTCCGACTGCCATCTTTTGGAAAACGCGTGCCATCTCTCCTCAAACGTGGCCGTGGACGTGCTGTAGTACAGAAGAGTTCGGAACTCCTTCAAGGACTTGTGACTGAGGTGAATCTTCATATTTTTTTTTCTATATGCCACGTACATATACGGTGCCACACGTCTGGCAAGACTTGGCGAATTGCCTTGATCATCGCAGCGTCGGCATCCGTGATAACACTCATAGGCATCTTTTGACACATGGACCTCAAAAAAGTCTCCAGCAGCCACACATATGTCTCTTCGGTCTCGTCCGAAACTATGGCACAAGCAAAAACAGTGGTCTTCCGGTGATTGTTAAGACCAACAAAGGGTATGAATGGCATACCATACCGGTTCATCTTGTACGTGCTGTCAAATACAAGCACGTCGCCGAAGTCCTCATAGTCATGACGAGACTGGGAGTCACACCAGAACATCCTATTCATATGTCCTTCCTTGTCTAGCTTGTACTCAAAAAAGAAGCTAGGATCCCTCTGTTTCCTACTGACCATGATGCCTATGACTGTGGCAGCATCACCTTTTGAAAGCAGCTTCCTCTTCTCCCTAGCGCAAAGGTTGTATATTTCACGCCTGGTAAAACCAACACCGCCATACCATACATGTTTGCTGATGGAGGTATCCATCATGTCGTGAATTCTAATCCCTGCAGCTCCCATGGACAGTATCTCAGCTCTCTGGTACTCTTTGATTTTTCTGTGGGACCAAAGAAAAGGTACCTTGTCCGGTCCTGCCAAGATATGGCTATGCTTGTCCTCAAAACTATCAACATACCAAACCCCACGCTTTTGGTCAAGCTTCACGGTCAGGTGCGCTTCGCAGTGGCAGCGTGTCTCGGGTCTGAGCCTACGGCTGTGTCCTTCCTCGGTTAGCAACCTGTTGTCACGTTTTCCTTGTCTGGAACAAACAAACCGCCTATAACGCATATGACGTGACTCGGTTTTGCTATACCTGACCCTATTCTTTCTAATGTTGAAACCATTATCTCTAGCATAGCTGTTGTAGAAATCATACGCAGCCTCGTGAGACGTAAAAGTCATTTGTATTATCTGCATGAACATATCCCTCTTATCATCTGCACTAGCAGTATCTTGGACATTCTTTTTCCCCTCAACTTATGTCACCTACACAATCATAACATAGCCATGAAAACAGTTTTCTATGGTATAACATTACTTCCATACAACATTGATTACATACATACCTCACTCATGATGACCGACGATTGCGACTCCCCAGAATCAGATGCAGCTAATGGTTCGACATCAAGGCCTGTCTCCGCGTCGGATTCACCGTAATAGTCGTACGCATTATGACATTCGGAAATGAGCTGAAAAATATAACACAAATACATAAGTACTTATCATATAATATTCCAGGATTAATTCAATTTGCATGCATGCCAACAAAAAATTCCACTTCCATACCTGACTAATGTAATCTTCGTTCGAGATCTCCGAGTTGTTTTCCTCACCATCATCATGCTCATTGTTTTCCTGACCATCATCATGTTCATCCATCTATAAATTTTCAAAATATAATATTGTCGGATGCCACCAAAAAATTACAACATGATAATGCCACTCACATTAAGATCTTCCAATACGTTCCCATTCTCTGACCTATCTCCACGATCTGAATTTTCATCATCTGACCAATCTTCTATCCAGTCTTTCATCAGTTCTCCAAACTCCATGTCATACATCATATCAGTTAACTCATCATCCGCCATTTCCTACAACAATTAATATGTATCATCACATGTGCAAACATTATCAATGCTGACATATACAACACCTAGCGCACGATCACGGATGTTAAATAAACTACACCAACCGGAGAGCGCCCCAACCAAGGGCGTTCAGATCGTGCACACAACCGACACCAACGACCTCTGATCGGCCATGGATCCTCCCCCCTCTCCACACCAAGCGGCGTTAAGGTACGTCCCACGAATCCAGTACGTGATCACTTTGGATCACGAGAAGCAGCGCTACCCGTGATAACATGCACCGCCGGATTCCTAGCCCACGGCACCAGTCGTGATTATTTTGGATCGCCGGATACCTAGGTAAGCCGCCGCATCAAATAACGAAGCCGTCGTGCACACAACCGACGGCAACCGACGCTAGGTTAACCCTAGAAAGAAGAAACCCACTTTAGCCCGCGTGATCACTGTGTATATCACGACGAGCAGCACTACCAGAACAAGATCTGCGATGGCCTGGACCGCCAGAAAGCTAGGTTGCCCGCCCCGCTAGGTTAACCACTACGACGAAAACAGCGGCCGTTCGTTTGATGCTGCCGCGAGCGAGACAAACGTGGGGAAACGGGATGCGGTACCTGCGAGCGCTGGAGGTTGACGACGGTGCCGCGCGCGCTCTCGGACGAGATCGCCGGCGATAAGATCGCTGCCGCCGATATTCCTACAGAAACTCACCAGAATGATGCAGGAGCTGCGTGATTGATTGAGCTGCGTGGTTGATGGATCGGCCGTCGTGGGGTCGTGTCATCATTTTTTTTCGGGATGTCACCGTATACATACGTATGGGTCATACGGATTATACGGGGCTTGGATATGGGCTACGGGGCTTGGATATGGGCAGCGGCGGGCCGGAGAAAAAATAGATGGCGGGGTCAAGAATACCCCTAGGAAATTGAGTTAGGGGTGCACCGGAGCAAGCCTCCGTGATTGGTACTTGTCCATTCCATCTTACGCCTGACCTGGGTGGTCCCTGGGATGTGTCTGGGACTTGTTTATTTTGCGTCAACAGAAAGTAGATGGCTACTCGGCCTGACCCTCCCCCAACTGTGTGATTAGCCTGGCCTAGCTAGGATTAGCCCATGCACTGTGATTAGCCTGGCCCAGGCGACCTCTCCCTTGCGCCTAGCGTGCTGCAACAACAGCTTGGGATTATTTAGGGGTTGTTTGGTTGCTACCCTGAGTGCTTCATGCCTGGCTTGGAGGCTCCCTGGTATCCGCCTGAATGTTATTTGGTTGGTGCCTGGAGAACAGATAAACGCCTGACCTGGAGACCTTGTTGTCGTTATTAATTAGCCTGTCCTGCCATCATTAGCCTGTCTCAGGCCTCCAAACTGGAGCGGTCTAAGGTGTCGTAGCTGCTGCCTGAGCTCCTAATGTCTAATGTCAACTGGCAACATTGATTGATTGGAGTTCTTATTTTAATATTAAAGTATTTGGCTACTGAGCACTTCTCATGCCAGGTTGCCAACCAAACACCACTTGCCTAGTCAGGCCAAAGCCATCACCAGCTCAGGCTTACACCAGACGCACTTTTTCTCAGGCATGGAGTCGAGGGTAGTAACCAAACAGACCCTTAAGACCTAGAAACAGTAGGGCTAGCTGTTTGAAAATATTATTAACAACCCAACAGGCAGCGACATGCAAGGACAGGAACCAAACACCCCCGCAGCAGGCTAGCCTCATCAGGCAAAAAATTGCATCGTTCCAGGCACTATCCAAGTAGCTCATCTCATTCTCTCAGGCACGGTATCCAGGCCTCTAACGAAACCGACCCTAACGAATGGCACCGAGACATATGATGCATTCTTGTTTAGAAGAAATGAGTCGACAGGAAATGATCATTAGGGGGCTATCGAGTCCGAGGAGGTGGACCTGCCGGTGGCCTACAAGCAGTATATATGAGGTCCTCCCTGCTTGAGACATGGGCAAGCAAAGCGGGTCGATCGGAACAGCAGGACGATCGTCTTCCGTCCGGCCATGCATGCCACCCAACCACATCAGGCACGTACGCCAAACAGTGTCACCTGTCTCTTTCCATGACAATGTCATGTGACAGAGAAAAATATTTTTCGCAAAAAAGCCTATAAGAACCATCGACAAATATCACAACACTAATTCTAAACGCATGGGCTTTTACATATGTTCTATGGACCTTCTCTAGCTAACCTCCTCCCCCTTAATTTCAGCCGAGGGTGGGCCCCCCACCCAGATTTCTACCCAGTCAAAAAATCCCAGCCAAGCCTGTCCGTTGACTCTCTAATGTGCTCCCCGTGTGTGTGTGTAGCGTTGATCATATCACAGTCACAAGTGATGGGTAGTCTGGGAAACTCATAATCAACGCTTCAGGCGCCTCGTAGTTTTTCTTTTTCGAGAATCCTGTAGCGAACGTCGATCACTAGGCGGGCCACGGTCCATTTGCTATGCTGGCTCGCCCGCCCGCTGGCTTGCTCACTCGCACGTACTTTTCACTGCCTTTTGCTGTTGCTTTTTTGAAAAAAGGTGAAATCAAAAAATGCTTGTGGATTTAAAAAAAATTCACAAATTTTTAAAAAGTTCATGATTTTTTAAAATGTTCATGGGTTTGAAAACAATTCTTGAATTTGAAAAAGTTCACAAATTTTTAAAAATATTTGCGACTTAATTTTTTTTCAAGTGTTAAAGAATGATCATGCATCTTAAAATTTAGAAGTAAAAACGAAGAAAAATTGGAAATAACACAAAGAAAAAATACTGGCTGAAACCAGACCGAAAGCCAAAGGTTCCAAAAAACCGGACTGGCTGTGGGACCCTATATGGGCTGGCCTCACCTGTGGGCGCATAAGAGAGTGTTAAGAGAGAAATGAGGCTCTAATGGGCCGGCCAGAGAAGTGTGAATGGGCCATTTCTCTAACTACCTTTGTTCTTACCAGCGAGCGAGCGAGCGGGCGAATCGTCACACCGAACCGATGCCCGCCGCCGCCGCCCTTGCGGAAGCCGGCAAGTGGCTGGCCGTCTCGGCGAAAGCCGTCGCCGAAGCTAGCAACTAGGCCTCCGTTGCGGCGAAAGCCTCCGAGTCCGACGAGGAAGCCGACAAGCGCCTGTCCATCGCAAGATATGAAAGGGATATTTCCCTTAAAAATATGGCAAACACTTACCATCAGCCGGCGGATCGCAGCGATTGCGTCCACCACCTTCAGCGCATGACACGTGTCCAACTACAGCAGTGGATTCGTCCGCTTCTTGCTTACAAATATTTTCTGTGAGGGCTCACATACGAATGTGCTTCTGCAACAGAGGCTATGTTTCTGAAACATATGCTGTGTTGCAATGGTCTATGACGGGTCTATGTTTTGCAACAAAAGCTTTTGTTGTAAAAAAATCCGCAATACGACCTCAGTTGCAAAAAAACATTACAACAAAACCTCAGTTGCAATTTTTTTCAACAAAACAGTTGTTGCAAAAAATTTCTGCAACAAGACAAGGTCTGTGTTGCAATGGTGGAGAGACGCTCGGCTGCTCGACGTGGCAGATCAGACGGCTCACGACCCGGTTGATCTTTACAAAAAATCAGCGCGGGCACGTAGCAGGCCCCTAAAAATATAGAAGAGAGTTGTAGTTGTGAGCTGGAATAGAGCTGCCAAAGCAGTGAACCACATAGATCCATGTCGATTGACCAGATGGTCTGTTTAGAACTTTAGATTGCCACCAATGACAGAATTTTTTACTACAACACCATGCTACAAACCAACACTGTTCTTCTGCTTTACATTTGAGAGTTCAGTATTTTTTTAATGTGATTGGGAGTTTCCTCTCGCTCTGCCAAGGATACCAACATGACATTTATAGCTACGTTTCCGCTTCGGTACACCCCCTAAATACATCAACAGCTGTGTTATCCTATAACCCTTCATAATAAAGGGCATGATGGTATTTTTAAAAGTACGTTCTCCACAACCAAACCTCCGATACGCGGGCGAGCGTACCAACAAGCACGTCGCTAGGATGCACATCTGGGCCAGCCCACCAGGCGCTAGGTCACTTGCTATTTAAAGCAAGACGTAAAAATCTTGAAAAAAGAGCTAGGTCGGGTCGCACGAGGAATCGAGCTCCTGACCACGTCTCCCAAAGTTCACAAATTACCAGTCCACTACGCGGCCCGTTGGTGATAAAACTAGCACAAGATTTATAAGAACATACTACGCCGGTGCGCAAAACCAGTCCATCGGCACGTCAATCTGGACCACCCAAGAAAAAAATTATGTGTTTTATTCACACTTCTCAAGACTCGATTATCAACTGTAGGCTTTCTGCTTGTGGAGATATTTTCTAAAATGCCAAAACGCTATATATATGAATGCAACTAAAAAGAACACCTAAAATACTTTTTATGCATGCAACCTGCCTTCCATAGACGACAAATTGATCTAGTAGGACGTTTTCTGTAACAAGATAGGGCCATCTTAGATTTTGACATAGGGACCTCGATTTTGATGGACCGCCCTGGAACACACGAACACCCCAATCTCCAAGGAGGAAAAACATTCGCGGAATTGAAAAATGTTCATCGATTTGAAAAAAAGTTCACGAATTTGACAAAAAAAGTTCGCAAAATTGAAAAAGTTCATCGATTTGAAAACAAGTTCACGAATTTGAAAACATGTTCACAAATTAAATACTTTATTCATAGGAGGCTGCCCAACCGGGCCGGTTCTCAGGGCCTCGTACGTTCCAATTCAAGGCACAATGACAAGCTGTTTTGGTTTTCAAATCTTTCTGCATTTTATGGAGTTTTCTCGGCCAAAAAAGACCGATAAATGGCCGAACGTGTAGCAACTTGCATAATATGTTGGAAATCATTCAGACCTAACATGGATGTCTACCATGAACATGCCGACCTGTTTGCAAAAGTTGGGGTGATTTGAAGGATGTCCAAACATATACCATGACGGAGGGTGTTCAGGTAGGCGAGAAGGCTTCGTGTGAGAGTATGTTGTTTTTCGACATTCTTGAAATGACCCCAAATTATTCATGACCCTGTATGAGCAATTCAAGGGAACATGCCAAGTTGTTTTGGTTTTCGACAATTTTTTAATTTTGAGAGGTTTCTTGATAAAAAAAAAGACCGATAAATGGACAGGCGTATCAGAACTTGCATACGGTGTCAGAAAAATTTCAAACCTGGTAAGGATAACTACCATGGTCATGCCCACCTGCTTGAAAAAGTTGGGGCTATTTCAAGAATGTCTAAAACTACACCATGTTCAATGGAGGGTGTTCGAGATGGCCAGAAGGCTCCACCTGAGGGTATGTTGTTTCTTGACATAATTAAAATAGTCTCAAATTTTTTTCCACCGACTCCTATGATCAAATCAAGGCACCTTGCCAATTTGTTTGAGTTTTCGACAATCGTTACATTTTTTGGAGTTTTCTCGATGAAAACTGGCCGATAAATGGCCGGACATGACACAACTTGCATATTGTGTTGAAAATTCATTCAAACCTCGCATGGATGCCTACCATGGACATGCCTGCTACTAAAAAAAGTTGAGGACATTTCATGCATGCCAGAAATAGATCACATTCAACAGAGGGTGTTCGGGTTGGTGAGAAGGGTTCGTTTGAGAGCTTGTATTTTTGGCATCCATCAAATGACCCTATTTTTTCCATGATCTTATATTTCCTATCCTGTTTTATTTTTTCTTTTTATTTCCTGTCCTATTTTATTTTTTCTGTTTCTTTTTTCCTTTTTCATCTTCTTTGACTTTTTGTTTTTTTGTTTATTGTTTCTATTTCTCAAATTCAAAATTTTCAAAATTCAAATTGTGTTCGTATTTTTCTGATTTTTTTAAAAGTTTATGTATAATTTTTAATTTCTATTTTACGAAAAAAAGGGAAAATAAAAACGAAAGAAAAGCAAAGAGTTTTTTTTCTTAGCGTTATTTATCTCATTCAAAAAGAGGAAAAGAAGGTCAATTGGCACGCAAGGTTAGCTATCTCAGATGGATGTGCACTTACGCAATGTTTTCTGAGGACTTGGGATCGAATCGCATGTCGGACGCCCAGTTTTTTTAAGTTTAAGACTAAAAATGAAACTAAACGGGCTGAGCCCATGAGGGACGAGTGTGGCTGGGAATTGTACAAACCTACCCCGTATACATTCTAATGAATACAATTTGTAAAATGTCCGTACTACCCTTTATACGTTTTGTGGGGGGGGGGGGGGGGGGGGGGGGGGGTGTGTGTGTGTACCGAAGCGCTCCTCTTATAACTAACTAACTGACTGTGCATGCATACTTGTGCTAACATGATAGTCTGTTTTCCTTGTTGCTTCCTGCATGCAGAACATTGCCTTTGTGTTGGAGGTGCTCTTCTTCATGGCCCATGTCATCTTCTGTTACAACGCGATTGAAGTCTGGTGGCAGGCTCTGGCAGCTGCTGTGATAGTGTTGCCTCTCTTCATAATACCCCTATATTTGCTGCCGATGCTTGGGGATGCTTTCGTGAGGGTGTATGCCATGGGAACCCCCAACGTTTGCAGCAACAAATTACTGTCCTGTGAGCAAGTGTAAGAAGATGAGTGGTCAGTTGTAGTGAAAAGAGTAGGCGCACCGCCATCCGTTTGGGTAAAGTCTTTTTAGCTGTGTGCGATGAACTACGGTGGTAACTGAGTGGGCTGGAATGGTTGACATATATGTCCTGGTTTGTAGTGCGTGCCCGTCCTTATAAGATAGATCGATCACCTGTTTGGCTGGATTTTTGTAGTTTCTCAATAGCTTGTTCCTAAATGATGATTTTGCTGCTAAACGCTGAATCTTGTGGAGCTAGCAGAATAAGTTATGTTTAGCATATAAGTACCATCTCTGTTTCTAAATGTAAGACGTTTTGGCAGCTTAAATCAAACTGCCAAAACTTCTTATATTTAGAAACAGAGGGTGTATGTAACAGGGAAAATTTGAACAACATCTTATCCGCCCTTGAGCGAGATGAACGGGGAGGGTGACCAACATCTTATCCCTGCACTTAGTTGTCAATCACTAGATTTCAGGTTAATGATCTAGGGCTATTAGCTTGATGTATGCATGCGAGCTGGATCTGTCAATTTTGACGAAAAAAGCAGCCTTAGGCTGATTCTGATTGATGAAGAAGGAAAAAACCAGTTACAAGGAACTGAAGCTAGAAAGGAAAAGAAAAACCAAAACAAACAGAGGGAGCTCTACACAGTCTACACCTCAGGGCGGCTCGAAGAAACTGGATCTGTCAATTGATTGCTCCCCAAGAGCTAGCTAGGTTATCTAGGATGCAGATCGATAGAGCAGGTTATTAAGTACTTTTACATGTTTAATTCACTGCTCTTTATCAAGTAAACCTGTGGTAGCAACAAATGATCATCTGTGCAATGAACTCTTCTTTTCAGATTCTTGGCGGTCTGGAACCTGTTGGAATTTTGCTAGTAGGTCTTTGGCCCAAATCCCAACTAAAATTCTGAAATTCTTTTGGCCCATTCATGCACACATGTGAGTGGAGTGAGTGAAATTAGAGTTTAGTCCCACCACGGAAGTTGAGAGAGACTTGCACCTTTTTATAAGGTGAGCTCTTCTACCACTTGTATGAGCATAAGAAGAGGAGACCTACACGTGCGCTCCTCCTCCTCGCCCGCCTCGCCACGCCACGCCTCGTCACGACGCGCCGCGGGTTGCGGGATTGAGCGGAGCCGAGCCGAGGACAGTGCTATGCACGTGGGCTCCCACGACCTACCCGGCCCGCACTATATAGTCAGGCAGGCGTCTACCCTAGCCGCCGCCGCTTTGTATGGTTTCACACCACCGTTCCAGATCATTGCGCCGCCTCTCGTGATCCTGTACGGGAGAGGGGCGATCAGATTTTTAGGGAGCGCACTCGCGCGACTGCTGGCAGCGACGACTTCGCCAACGACGACTTCTTCCCCGACCTCGGCAACCTCATCCTCAACGACATGGGCGACAACGTCAACGCCGGCGGTGCTGCACCGTATGTGATTCTATCCTTCTTATTCGAGATCGTGGTAGAATTCATGTTTCTAGTATGTGCCCTTGATGTGATCTGTTCATCTACTATGCTAGTTCGCATGATTAGTTTAATCTCTACTATTGCTGTCATGATCTATCTTCTGTTTATTCAGATTAAATTTCGTAGTAATTTGCTCATCTTTCCAACAGAACCCACGGTTTATCCTACTGTTATATGTATATATACTGAGGCTAGTTAGAGCCTTGTCAAATCGACTGTTAAGCAGTAGTTAATGATGGGTTCAAGCAGATATCTTCACCGCGGAAACTACTCCGCGAGTTCATCATTCCGCCCGGGTCGATACACCTTAATTATTCAGTTGGACGCCCTAAGGTGTGAGCTCAAGATATCATCAACACTGAGCTCTCAGACTCAAGTTCACGGTCCATATTTGTTTGCACACAGGTAATACTAGCTAGCAATGGCACATGCAGCTACCGCAAGCAGGACGGTGTGAGTCATTGTGGCTTGCACCAAAACGTTCTGGACGTTACCTGGCCTCAGCAGCCAGCAGGTGATGATGTACGCCTGTATATAGAAGGATGAAATGCACACTCATCATGTGAGGGATTGCTCCTATTTCAGTTTGGAGCCAGAAAACGCTAGTCACTGCATATATGCAACCTTATCTTTCCGTTGGACCCTCACATCACATGCATGCTAACGCCCCACTATATGCTATACAATGGATGCCCTCCTGCCTAATTTATTGGCAAGACGGGTCTGAGCAGATGAACTAGCAAGTGTCTTGTGTATTTGCACGGCTTGCTCTAAATTTGGAACCATAATTATTTTATTCTTCATGCGTTTGACATATTTGTTCGTCATTAACTGTTGGCGTGGATGTATACCAATAATCTTAGGGCACTATTCCGGAGAAACATTATTAACCAAGGTATTTACTATGGTCCATTGTATCGGATATGAAAAAACTTATGTTTTCCCACAAAAATCAAAACCAAATACCCGTCACATGTCAATATTTAATCTTCGGTTGTCCTCTTCTGCCCGCCTTTCAAAGAGAAAACACGCTCAATAACACTAAGAATATCCTGGCATTCCACAAAACATAGCCTCTCTAAGAGCCTACAATATAAGATTCCTTTTTTACTTTACCCAATGGTTAGAAATATGAGACACATTTATTGAATCGAAAGAACAATAGCATAGATCCTAATGACACGGATAACATTGCCAATTTAATTCTTCTTTGATTCTCCCGACATCGACATCGTTGTGGAACCATCATTCCTCCAGATAGCAAACAAGTTCACATGCCTGCCCATTGGTGCAAAACAATAATGATACTTACATTTGCTATAAGCTATAATTCAATAAATAACTAAAGTGGGTTCTGTTTTAGTAAAGATACTCAGTAGTACATATTGTTGGTGTAAGCTCTTTTTTAGTGAAGAAACTTAGTTCTAAAGCTATAAGCTACTGTATTAGTAAATATACCTAACACTAACGTTGTAAGATACAATTTGAATAAAGATACTTTAATGCCAATGATAACTAATAGTATATCTATAAACTACTCTTTAGTAAAGATATTTAATAATTAAAAGATACCTAATAATTTGGGTGTTCTTGTTAAAGAAAATATTGAATGTGTTAACTGGTTATAGGTAAACATCCAGTGGTCGGAGGGAGAGGAAGGTGGGATCAACATGTGTGTCAACCTAGTGGGTTTATGACTATATCGGACGCGCCTCTGACATTGGCTAACCATTGCGATTTAGGGTTAGGGTTTCTGCAGCTCTTGGTCCTGCACCTCCTCCAAATAGGATGACAAAGAGCATGCTTATTAGTTGGAGGTGATGTCATTTCCTGGGCTGCCATTTGCGGTGGGGATATGCTTCCTTCCGAGTTGATTGTCCGAACTTGGCTCTTTAGTAAAGCGAAGGAGCTGCCTACGTGATTCTAACTGCCCTTGGTTTTGTAACTCACTGCTCTTGGTTTTCTACGTGGGAGTTGGTCCGGATAACACATCTTAAGGAGGGATATAAAAGGGCAAAGGTCAATGAAATGGGGTCCTTATAGGTATCTGCCCATGTTCAATCACTGAAGTAATGAATGTAAACAAGAAAATGAAGTAGAAGTGAAAAGCTTTTCTAATATATTTTTATGTCTCTTTGCTCAGTTTTCCCCTTTAATGTCCCTCTCCATTGTTATTCATAGTAATGTGCTCCTCGCTGAGCTTTATGATTTCCATTGCCATTCTTCCCTCTCCTGATTGCTAGGACAGTTAGAGTTACTGCCGCCGTTTACCGGGGCTTCCATTCAAAGCTTATCACACTTCTCCTTCCGACCTTCCAGCACCGGGCAGGTGTCAGACTCTATACATCGTGTTACCACTTAGCAGAGTCCTGTGTTTTTAATAAACAGTCGCTACCCCCTGGTATGTGCCGCCAAAATGGCGGAACTTGGCTGGGCATATTAGAGGGTATTCAGGCAGGTAGTGGTATGGATAATTTTCTCCAGAATCTGCCTGTTTTTTTCTTTCAACCCCATTGGATCAATTTGCCATTTACCCAATAATTGATTTTGGTGGTGTGTTGTTGCACCATCTATATCATACTCCTTCCCCTCTTTCGACGAGGTTAGGATTACAGCCTAATCCCCATTCCTTTGATCCGCAAAGCCAGTCCGGTCTTGTATCTCCTCCAACAAAATAATGTAAAGTTTTGTATTTTTTGATGAAATGGAGTGAATCTAATGAGGTTTCTATTTGTGTTGGTATGATGAAATGGAATGAAATTATTTTTTTGTGCTACTTTGGTGAAATGGAATTGAATTTGTTCTTTGATTAAGATTAACTATACATTGTTTAATTTTTAAATCCCAAAATAACATTGGTGTCAAGCGCAAGTGTAGGACCGTGCCACTGGTAAGGCCACTGGGCACTTTCAGACAATTCGTCACTAGGAAGGGCACCAGGCACTTTCAGACCACCCGTCATTGGTATGTTATTACCAGCGATGAGTGGTTACCCGTCATTGGTAACCAACTGCCAGTAATGAGTTACTACTAGTGACGCGTGCCTCAAATCATCACTAATAGGGTTTTAGAGCCGAACACTAGTAAGGGTTCTTTCCTACAAGCACAAATGGGGGAAAGGACAGTTCCCATGTATAGATCAGGGCCTCCCCACACGATGATCTACTAGTGGAGTAGGTGTGATGGCGAAGAAACCTTAGATCATGGTCGAGACCTTGTTTAATCAAACTTATTACACCATGAATGGAGGGAGTAATGCCTATCGTGTACCAGTAAAATGGACAATTTTATAAAAAAAATAGCCCACAATTCTTTATAAAAATACATTCATGTAATACTAGTGACATGAAAATTGAAGACTGGACACGGGTAAACGTCCAACTACCAAATCTCTTAGCGAGAGACATAGGGCAACATATTAGTTTTAGGTGTTGATTACATGATTGAGAAATGATATAAATTTGACAAAATTTGCCATCTCTTCGCTGATGATGATTACTCTTTCAACATTGATATTTAGGGGTGGCACTAAAGAGACGATACAAGGATAGAAAAATCAGAAGAGGGAGGGCTTATAGAGATATTGTATGAAAATAACTAGGATGAATGAAACCAAGAAAAATACAAAGAGTGGAATTATCATGTCATTTTGTGGTGTTCAATGTATCTTAATTACCACTAGTTGTAACAAAAGAAAGCAAAAAAAATAACAATTTGAGCCATAAATTCATGTTTTCTGACATCTATGTACTATAGGTATCATACAAACACACTAGCACTTCTATGCAGTGATAACTATTTCATTGTGTTTTTCTTCTTTGATTTTCTTTGGTTTACACAGAATCCAAGTTAAAAAAAACCAAAGAAAAGCTAAAATGTAGTTTGCTGGACTAAACAAACTTCTACTTACAACTCTACAATGATGGACTTTTTGAATTAGGTGATGATGAACTTTCGTACTCCCCTGTTCCGTAATATTATGTGCATAAGGTTTTGAGGGGTATTCCAAATTATAAGGTGTATTTTCATTCACCGTTTGGTTCCCAATTTTACCCTTGGGTCGCTAGTTTGGATGCTAGGCAACGGGGAAAAAATGGGACGATAGATCCCTGGACCCTGGCGATCTCCATTCTTCCTATGCACTCCACATCATATAATGGAAGGAAAAAAAATCAACCACACCCCGCAAGGTATCACTTGCGATTTATTTCTATAGAAAGCCTTCAGTCCTTTTGTTGTGCATGGATGGACGGAGTCCACATATACGGAACGAAAGATTGGTACCCTTTGACGAAGTCAGGAAAGGAACATGTGATGGAAGATGACTATGACCCTTAGATTTGGGTCTTTAGTTAGGAGGAAGATGATGAAGTTGAGGAAGAAGATAGTAGCGGTGTTGCATGGCTTACTCAGTCGAATGCATAGGACGAACACCTAAGCTTTTCCAATGGACCCAGAAATCATGTCATTTGCCTAAGTAGAGGGGTGGGTGGCGGTGGTGGGTGCCTTATTTCCATGTCCCACTAGTTCAGTGTATATCCTTCTGGTGGAGTATTATTGCTAGATTAATAGAAATTCCAACTATCATTAACAATAGTATCATATATGCTAATTATAAGCTCCTGTAGCTACAAACTTTGCTGAACAACACTCGAAGAAATTGAAAGATGGAGCATGTCATAGAAATCATTCATAACATATACATGTGCACAAGCAAAGGTAATACCCTTGTCTTTCACAAATAAAAATAGCTTAGGATATAATAACAACAACTTGTCATCATGCCATTTGTCATACCGTAACTTAGCAGTGTTACCATTTTTATATTGCAAATGGTCATAGCCTTAAATTCACTGAGTATAGAACAAATGTCTCTCCACTAGAATTTGACAACTTTAGTAGGGAACTTGGCCATCACTTTAGTATGCATTTCAGATCAACTTCACCCATGGAATATCATGCTGGTTTAAGAACATATATAGGAATTTAGTCAGTAGTGATTTGTTTTGTGTTCTAAGTTCCAGGACTCCTAACCCACTTTGTCGACATGAACTTATATATCTGCATCATGGTTATTGTTGATAAGTTTTCCAAGTATGCCAATTTGTTGCACCGAAGCATCCTTTCACAGCCGCACAAGTGGCACACGCTTACATGCAGAATGTGTACAAGCACCAAGGATTGCATCAAGCTATTGTTTCTGGTCGAGATCGGGTATTTAAAAGAAACATGTATCTTGAATTATTTTGGCTTGCTGACGCTAAGCTTAGGATGTGCTTTACTTATCACCCATAGACGGATGGCACCACGAAGAGGATTAATCAATGTCTCAAATCTTATTTCTGTTGATTCGTCGCCAACTGTTCGCACAAGTGGTTTGAATGCCTACATCTGGCGGAATACTGGTACAATAATTCTTACCATTGCACTTTGGGCAACTCACCTTTCAAAGTTTTATATGGCCATCCTCCAAAATACATCAGGGTTATGGATCCTGCATCATGTTAAGTTTCCGAGCTGGCGTCATGGATGCAAGAATGAACATTAGTGGTCAGTCTACTGAAATAACACTCTTGCTCTGAGGAAACTAGGGGAAGTAGGGACAAGCGAACGAGAAACGCTTAGACCGCATTTTTGAATTTAGCGACTGGATTTACCTCAAGCTGCAGCCTTATGTCCAACTCTCCATCGCGGCAGATGCTAACCATATATTCTCCTTTTGATATTTCAGAGTGTTTCAGGCGGCGAAGAAGTTGGTTAATGGTTCGTACAAGCTCAAGCTCGCAGAGACAAGTCGTATCGACTCAGTGTTCCATATCTCCCAGCTCCGTCAAGCACTGCCACCTTCATCCATGGTCGAACTAGTGCTGCCAGCGCAACTACCTCCTAACATACTACCTCTAGTTCAGGAGCATTTACTAAAGCGCCATATTGTTCTCGCAAAATCGACATTCCTCGTCAAGTTGTCTTCACAACCAACATTGACGGCATGTTGGAAAGATTACTTTGAGCTTCGTTCCACACTTCCCAAGAGCAGTTGCTTGGCAACAAGCATCGTTCGAAGGGGGGAAGGGATGTCATGGCCAGTACTTCCACCTCTACTACTCTAGAAGGTTCGGCCCGATCCAAAATGAAACGTTGACCCAATAAGCGCTACGACCCAGTGACCTAGGCGACGTGAAGAAGCAACCTCAATAAGACCACCTGGCTGGTGCATGTTGGCGTCAAACAGAGGCAACTATGCTAGGAGCAAGGCGCAAATGAGCGGCGCTCACTTGGGTGTTTTTTCTTTTTATTCTCTTTGGTTTCTAATTTGTTTTTTAACCCGATCATTGGAATTGTTTTACGGATCTAATATATATTAAAGCCTATTAAATATAAGAAATATTTTAAAAATGTTCGATGGTATTAAGAAAAGCTAACCATCCATTAAAATAAGTTCATTGTATATATAGAAAAATTCACTATATATCTTTAAAAAATCGTCATGGACTGAAAATATGTTCAACACATATTAAAAAACACTTCAGTGTATACTAAAAATATAATTATATATAGTATTCACTGTATATTTAAAGAAATCATCATCCATTAAAAAAATGGTGAATACATATTAAAAATCAATGTATATTAAAAGAAGAACATTATATATAAAAATGTTCATCGTATATTAGAGAAGTTCACCATGCATTGAAAAAATGTTCAAAATATATCAAAAAATTCAATGTGTATTAAAAACAATCACCGTGCATTTAAAAAAAGAAGGAAATGAAAACCAACGATGGTAAAAATAAAATAAAAAACAAAAAAATACCGAGAACAAAAAGGAACAAAAACATGAAACATAAAAACCCGGAAAACCCCACAGAAAACTGGAGAAACGAACAAATCAAACAAAACCGAGAAAATAAAATCAGTAAAACCACTGGGAAGCTAACAAAATGCCAAGTTGGGCTGCGGCCCATCAGCGAGCACCCCAGGCGTCGGCTCGCTAGCCTCGACTACTTATTCGCGGCCAGGGCGGAGAGGCGTGGGTGCTGAGATTAGGCTGTACTCTGTTCCTCCTCCTCTCTCCCTCGCTACTCTGTCTTCCTCCTCAAATCTTCCTCTGCACTGCACTTGATCCAAACTCAAATTCGTGAGAGATATCCTGTGGTAGCTAGACGTCAGGGAAGGAGAGGGACAATGGCGCGAGCCTTCCTTGCCTCCGCCGCTGCAGCGGGCTTCGGGGCGCAGGCGCAGCAGACTCCGTGGCTCCTTCTACTGCTGGTGGTGCTGGTCATATCGGTCTTCCTCTGCGGCGACACCTCGAAGAAGAAGAAATCCAGGGCGCCGCTGACGGCGACGACTACTGCAAGTTCGTCGACCACATCAGCCGGCGGTAATACCGTCCTCTTTCTTGCTGCGGGCGGAGGCGGTGGTGCTTGCTGCGGCGGAGGGGGCGGTGGTGCTTGCTGCGGCGGAGGGGGCGGTGGTGGTGGTGGCGGTTGCGGTGGAGGTTGCGGTGGGGGTTGCGGTGGCTAGCTAGAGGAGCTGCAGCCTGCAGCGCAGGAAGGCATGGCTTGAGCCGGAATCCGGAGCTGCTACGGGACTCTCTATAGTATGGATCCCTCATTGCAGTTACTACTTAGTAGTCGATCACTAGATTTGGGTCTATTAGCTTTATGATGTATTGCAAGAAACATTTGGTACTGCTATGTATGAGATTGCGAGCTTGATCTCTCAATCATGGCTCCGCAAGAGCTTAGCTTGGTTTATCTATGTTGCAGATGCAGAGCATGCATGTTACTACTACCGTTACATGCTTGATTTACTGTATATTTTTTCCTTCTGATTGTGGGGATGATTTCAGTACTCTTTATCAGTGTAATGTTAGAACCAAAGAATGCATGTGTCATTGGCGCTATCAAGTGTGCAATGAAATTTACTACGGAGTAGTAGTTCCTTTTCTGTTCCTAACGATCTGAAATCCCAGGTTTATCGTATTGTTATATACTCCCTCCGTCCCGAAAAACATGTCGCAAGTGGATATTTGCAATTTAGTCCTCCACGTTTTCCCGACCGAACCCGAGGTCCCTCTTCTTCCTCGCTCTCGCTCTCACTCCATCCCGGCCGAACCCGACGACGGGTGCCGCCTTGCCGCCCCCCGCCGCCCCTCTCCGCCACCGCTCCTCCCGCCCCACGCCGCCCCCGCTGGCACCACCCCTCCCGCCTCACGCCCCACGCCGCATCGTTCCCCGCTTCGTTCCCCAACGTGAAGCACGCGTTTTTTTTGTCGATCCTCCCGCCGCTCCTGTCCGACGGCCATGTGTTTACCTCGCCGGGGCACGGCAGCGGGGCGCCCTCCTTTCTCGCATTCCTGGCGCGGCGGCTGCTCGGCGGATTGCAAAGAGGCAGGTGGAGGAGCTCACCAAGTAGCCCGCCGAAGTCAAAGGTCTCCTTTTTCCCCTTCTCCTCCCTTCGATCTACTGCGCCCATGCAATTTCTTCTTTTATCTTCTTCGATTGTTCGGGCCATGTCCACCCAATTTCTTCTTCATCATCCTAGATTTCTACAGGGCGTTCGAGGATAGGGACAAGCCGGCGGCGCAGCCAGTGACTGGAGCGGCGGCGCGGGCTTTGCCTCCGGGGAGAGGCCGAGGGGCGATGCATCTTTGGCCTTGAGACAAGAACCGAGACCAAATTAGGTGCATCAAAAACTTCAGGTAACAATGGTGAGAATAACTCTGAAATTGACTTGCCGAGTTCCTGCTCAGTGTAACAGGGATATGATTCTGAAAAATATATGCCTGAATTTACCTTCTTGGTGAGAGAATCGCGTGGAACAATGTCAAGTTCGATGACCTTTCTTCCTGACAGAAGCTGCAGCACAACCACGCCAAAGCTGTAGATATCACTTGCACGCAAGTAAGCTTGGAGTGTGTTATGTACTCAGTATCCATGTAACCAATGGTTCCCCCCACATATGTGAAGACCTTGGTCTCCTCCATTTGCAGCGTTTTTGCTAGCCCAAAATCAGACAGCTTAGGCTCCATGTCCTCTGTCAGCAAGATGTTGGTAAGCTGTAAAAATGAATTCAGCACACAAAAGATAAGATGGCTTCGCAAATTTTGCGTGCGCATGCTAATGTCGAGGGATCGAAAATATAAAGATATTGTCACCATAATGTCTCTATGTACAATGCATCCATCGGAGTGTGTGTGAAGAAACCTCAGGACAGATGCACAGTCCCTGAGGATCTTCACCCTTGTTGGCCATGAGAGCACAGAGTCACTTCCTGCCAATCAATAGCATGCAAAACTTACAGTAATTCAACCTTGTAGCTCGCGAGCTTGAATTAACATGATGGATGGATCCTTCTTACTGAGTAGATCGATTTTCGGCGGCTTCGCTCAAGGCCGACGATTGGGCGCGTGTGGTGGCAGTTCGAGGAGCGGCGACATCTTCTGGTGGATTGTTGTGTGTGCTCTGGTCTGAAAGTTTGTGCTTGGAAGGAGTGGCAACATCTTCAGGTGGAAGGAGTGGCAGTTCAAGGACATCTTCAGCAGTGGTCTGAATTGATTCAGGTGATTCCTGAATTGCTGCATTTTAAACTGCACTAAACAACTGCATTTTCAACTGCTGAATTAGACTGAATGTTCCTCCTGTATAATGTCACAACTAAACATTTGCACTTCTAGAATTAGTGTGCACTTATAGAACTAGTCTGCACTTATAAAATGGCACAATAGTGTACAGGAGTAATCTGTCATGTGACAGTAGTCATGATTAATCATCTTGAGCTTTTTCCATTTAATTTTTGAATCGCAGCATCATTTAAATTTGTTTTTAAACTTGTTTCATGCATCCATGGCCGCACCATAGCAGCGAGTACTGCTTGTTGAGATACTACTGCTCCTGTCAATAGCATACTGAATACTCCTGTCAATAAACTGAATGGCACAGTACTGTACATGAGTATTTAGACAGTTCAGTGTTGACGTATAAACTGAATGTTTAGACAGAGTTCTTATTCATGTGCTCCTGTCAATAGAATCAAAACTGATTTATTACCTTTCCAAGTTTGTTTCTGAACAGTAGTGACCTGGAGTAGTGTAGTGGTCCTGTAGTGACCAAATTTTCAAATACTCTCTCTAAATTGGTGAAAATACCCCTTATACTTCATGCTCAAGATGTTTTTTGCAGAAAATGCTGCCATACTCAAGTTTTTTTGCTGAAAATACTCCATGTTCAAGTTGAATGCATCCAAAAATTTTGTGTTGTCAGTGAGGGACTGAAGAAAATGTGTTCTCAAATTTATTTACTGTAGATCCAGTAGAACAAATTGTGTTGGCAAATTTCAAATTGTGTCTCAGACAATGGCCTGGAGTACTCATCATGGAGTAGTTCTGGTAGATTTCTTCGACTTAAGATTTCAAGATCATGGAGTAGTTCTGGCATGGAGTAGTTATGGCAGATTGATGTATTAATATAGGAGTACTCTGTTTAGAACATGGAGCAAATCCAGTAGACATTTTTAACTGAATGCATCTTTAGAATGCATCTTTAATTGAATTTGCTAAGTTAAGTGTCATACACAGGAATTCTGCACGCCATCCAAATTGATTTACTAAATATTGGATGTTCAGCACTGTAAGTAAATTTTCTTCCTTTGATAAACTTTACTCCATTCTTTGTATCTAATCTATCCACGCTATGGCTGCATATTTATTTACTGTACCAAACATGTCCACTGCATATCTGTTTTTGCTATGCCAATCATTTCAGTAAATTAGAATATACAGTAGTATTTCTTGCAAATTGTTTTGTGACTATGCTTGAGATGGTCTTTCTTACTTTAGCTGATCCATCCCATGTGATATGCTAGATTTTAGCATCTGTATTGATGAACCTTTGATGAAACTAAAGAAAAACTGGAAGTGTCCTTGATAGCATGAAATGGACCTCTTAACTAAATAGAAGCGATTTCTTGTCATCCACAGTCCTTTTTTATTTGTTCCATGCTGATAGCTTTGCTGATTTAACATTAATAAGAAAACCATATTGATTTTAAATTTTACATGCAGCTCCTGAGGTGAATAATGTATTAAAAGAGATGTCATCATCAGAGGATGAGCAAGTTGAACACGGCACTGTAGAACATGAATTGTTTTCCATGCCATCTGATGCCATGGAGCATGGAACAAAATTGTTTTCCATGCCATCTGATGCCATGGAGCATGGAACAAATAGCATCAGCAGCACATAGCAGCAGATCAATCTACATGCAACTGTACCTTCTTCAGAGTGCAAATAGCAGCAGCAGCAACACGGCGCAGTCACTTGGACCAGCAGCAGCAGCAACACGGCATGTTCACTTGGATCAGCAGCAGCAGCATCAACACGGGCAGAGGAGCAGCAGCAGCACGGGCTAGCTCCACCGGCGGCAGGGGAGAAGCAGAGGAGAAACAGAGCAGCAGCAGGCACGCGGCCAGATGAGAAGGAGCAGCACGGCAGCCGGTGGGAGCTCGACGAGGACTTGCGGGAGATAGAGGAGGACGCGCGGAAGCTCTTGTCCACCGGATCGTGGAGGCCGGTTCCGGCGATGCCCATAGGAGATCACGGCGGGAGGGATCGCGGCGGCACACGGGAGGCAGCTCAAGGTGAGAGGATGACTCGCGGTAGCTCGAGGAAGATGAGAGGGAGCTCCTGCTCCGCCGGATCGTGGTGGGAAATTCCGGCGACGTCCGCAGGTAATCCAGCGAGTGGGGATCGCTGCGGCACAGGTTCGGGCGGCGGTGGCGGAGCAGGTACTTGGCGACGGCGGCGGCGGCGAAGGTACGTGGTGACGGAGGCGGAGCACTTCCTGATGGGCGCCAAATCACGCCGCTTGGCGGCGCCGGCCCCTAGCGACGCACGGGCGACGGCGGAGGAAGAAGACGGGGGTGGAGGGACTTGTTTGCGACGGTTTGGATACTACGAGTTTTTTTTGCAAAATCACCAATGAACTACGGGCACGACATGTTTTTCGGGACGGAGGGAGTACTGTATATTATTAAGGCTACTAGTTAGGGCTTTGTCAAATGGACTAGTTATTCGGTTGGACGACGAGCAAAGCTTTGACCTCAAAATATCATCAACACTGTGATCTCAAGACTCATGTTCATCATCATCATGGAGACATGCATGGACATGGACTCAAGGTCCATGTTTCTCATTTTGTTTGACACATGCAGCTGCAGGATGCGTGTGAGTTATGATCGTCCCATTGCACCAAAACGTTTTGGATGCATGTTACCTAGCCTACGGCAACAGCAGGCATCGTGTGCTGATCGTCCCATTGCACCAAAATGCAAACATGAAATGCTATTTACTGCATCCTTATCTTTTCAGTCGCTTGGACATTCATAGTATATATGCAAGCGCCCCACCACCGTTGTTGTGCGCTTCATTGGGGAGACTGGTTCGTGCATGCATGCTTCATTGGGATATGCATAGTGATTTCCCTCACCTAACATCTTACCATGTGCTATTATATTCCCTAGCAAGTATCAACCAAGCCAGATTCTCTCTCCAAGGTAGCCACAAACTTGTTGAGTTTCGTTTGGAAATTAGCTGCCTGATATCTTCCGTAACAAAAGCTGAGCTTGATTCACATTTTGTTCAAACAATTGTGCTTATTCCAATGAGTTCTGTAAAACAAGACCAAACTTAATTTTTTTTAATCAATTCACAACACAAATGCAATTTTTTTAACTATTCATATGGACAGTGGTTTTTATTTAGTGCACCATCTAACATGTAACACACAAATTCAACTTCCTATAATATAAGAGTAATAATTATCTAATTTTTGTTGGGGTTCGTCGTGTTTTAGAGTGCACCATAATGTTTCATTTTGTGTCAGTGTGTTGCCTTAATCTGGTGTGCACCACAATGTCTCATTGTTTTTGGGTATGCTTCAACCAATTTCGTTGGGTTTCACCGTATTTTGGGGTGCACTGTGATGTTTGGTTTTGTACTTCTGTGTTACTTTATTTTTCTGACTTCTTTAGTTGCACACCACAATGTTGCGTTGTGTTTCACAGAATGTTTTTGGATTTCAACGTGTTTTGGCATTATAATGTTGCTTTTCTGTTTGTGTGCTACTTTGTTCCAGTGTGTACCATAACGTTGCATTGTGTTTCTTGTGGTTCGGGCCATTTCCTATAAGTTTCACCGTGTTTCAAATTTGTAAAAAGCATATTCGATATTAGGCTTGTTTTGAAGATATCATCAAAAAGGAAGACACACATTCAAGCGTAATATTTATCTGAGATTTGTTTTAATGTATAGTTGTTTCAAGTTTAAGAAGTAAAATATATCATTGTACTAGTGATATGTGTGTGCGGTGTGAGAGGCAAGGGAGTAGTGAGGTGGAGGGACTAGGGAAAACATTCCCACGCTTGATGGAAAAAGGTGTCACGTGAAATGAACACTATTTAGGAGTGTGAAGTTATGGTGCTCGAGCACCATGGAGGACATTGTTTTGAAAAATAAATAAATAACCTTATTTAGAAGTTTTAAAAAAGTGGAAACTTGTAGTGTTCACTACGGATCCATGAAATTCTATTTTAAAAAAATGATTTGTAAGCTATACAAAAAAACAATATTCCGGCCCAACAAGAACAAAAAAGTGGCCCATTCAAAAATACATATTTGTCTATTTTTTTATGCCAAGTGTGTTAGTAAAATGTTATGAAAACAGGTTCACAGCGAGAGTCTGGAGGGAAGAGTTTGCCCCAGCTGCCAAGGGATAGGGGAGGAGTTGAGGAAGAGGTCACCTAATCTAGATAGTATGTATCTACCTGGTTGGACGAATAAAGTTTTGTCCTCAAGATATCATCAACACTGTGATCTCAACACTCATGTTCATCATCATCATGGAGACATGCATGGACATGGACTCACGGTCGTTGTTTGTTATTTTGTTTGATAGATGCAGCTGCAGGATGCGTGTGAGTTATGATCATCCCATTGCACCAAAATGTTTTTGATGCATGTTACCTAGCCTACAGCAACAACAGGCCTCATGTGCTGATCGTCCCATTGCACCAAAATGGAAAGATGAAATGCGCTGTGAGGAGTGCCAGCAAACACTAGCTAGTTACTGCAGCCTTATCTTTTCGGTGGCTTGGACATTCATATGCAAGCGCCCCACCACCGTTGTTCGTGCATGGATCCACCGTTGCATGCTTTATTGGCATATGCATAGTGCTTTCTCTCACCTAACATCCTACCATGTGCTATTATAGTTCCTAGCTAGTATCAACCAAGCCAGATTGTCTCTCCAAGGTAGCCACAACTAGCTGAGTTTCATTTCAAACTTAGATGTCTGATATCTTTCGTAACAAAAGCTAAGCTTGATTCACATTCTTGTTCAAACATTTTTGTTTATTCGGATGAGTTCTTTAAAACAAGACAAAAATTAAATATATTTAAAAATAATAATTTATTCACAACAGAAATGCAATATTTTTTTAACTATTCATATGGACAGTGGTTTATATTTAGTGCATCGTCTAACATGTAACACACAAACTCAACTTCCTATAATATAAGAGTAATAAATTATCTGATTTTTCTTGGGTTTCGTCATGTTTTAGAGCGCACCACAATGGTTCATTTTGTGTCAGTCCGCTGCCTTAATCTGGTGTGCACTACGATGTCTCATTGTGTTTCGGTATGCTTCAACCAATTCGGTTGGGTTTCACCGTATTTTGGGGTGAATTGTAATATTTGGTTTTGTACTTCTGTGTCGCCTTATTTTTTATTTTGACTTCTTCCGTTCGCACCACAATGTTTCGTTGTGTTTCACACCATGTGTTTTTGGATTTCATCGTGTTTTGGAGCCATTATAATGTTTTCTTTTTCTGTTTTTTTCCTAGTTTGTTCCAGTGTGTACCATAATTGTTGGGGTTTATTAGGGTTTATGCAGCTCTTGGTCCTACACCTCCTCCAAATAGTATGGCAAATAGCATGATTTATTATTTGGAGGTGATGTCATTTCTTGGGCTGCCATTTGCGCGCGGGGGGGGGGGGGGGGGGGGGTGATATGCTTTGGTAGTGTGTTGTTCACCATATATACCCTACTCCTTTCCCTCTTTCGACGAGGATAGGATTACAACAATACCTTTTGCTTCGACCAGTTGAGGTTTAGGGCAAGATTTCGTCTCATCCCCATTCCTTCGACCCGCTAAGCTAGTCTAGTCACGCATGTATATCTCCTCCAAAGAAATAATGTAAAGTTTTGTATTTTCTGATGAAATGAAATAAATCTAGTGAAGTTTATATTTGTGTTGTTATGATGAAATGGAATGAAATTATTTTTTGTGTTGTTTTGGTGAAATGGAATTAAATTTGTTCCCTGATTAAGATTAACTATGCATTATTTATTTTTCAAAAATCAAAATAACACCAGTGACAGGCAGAAGTGTGGGACCATGTCACTGTTAAGGCCACATGGCACTTTCAGAGCACATGTCACTAATAAGGCCACCGAGCACTTTCCGACCACCCATCATTGCTATGTCATTACCAATGACGAGTGGTCGCCTGTAATGGGTCACCAATCCTCAGTGATGAGTTACCAGCGATGGGCATCTCAAATCTTCACTACAAAGGGTTTAGAGCATAACACTAGTAGGGGTTTCTACCTATAACCTCAAGACGGTACAGCTCCCTCAGGTAGATCAGGGCCTCCCCGCATGATGATCTACCATAAGAGTAGGGGTGATGGTGTAGAAACCTTAGATCATGGTCAAAACCTTGTTTGATCAAACTTAATACACCATGAATGGAGGGAGTATGTATTGCTTATCGTGCATGCGTACAATGCACAACTTTTTACCAAATAGCCCGCAAATTCTTTATAAAAACACAGAGTAAAAATAGATACGCATGGACCATCATCATAAGAGAGCATATTTATGTAAGCCAGCGATTTGAAAATTGAAGACTGGGCGCTGATAAATGTCCCTCTATTAGCTAGACACATTGGGCAGCATATTAGTTTTAGGTGTTGATTACATAATTGAGAAATGATATAAATTTGAAATTTTTTCTATCTCTTTGCTAATGATTTTTGTTGTTTCAAAATTGAAATTTAAGTGTGGCGCTAAAGAGATGGAAAGAAAAATCATGAGAGAGGGAGGATAATAGAGATATTGTCTAAGAATTATAACTTGGATGATTAAAACCAAGAAAAATACAAAGAGTGAAATTAGCGTGTCATTTTTGTGGTGTTCTGTTGGGGATATTACCACTGGGCGTAAACCGGCCAGGAGAGGTCGGGTTAACTTCATAAGTAGTTCATCTGTATCTGAAGCCCATGAAGACAGACGGTGACGCTTCATGAAGGCCCAGGGCCCAAAGCCGGTTTAAGGCCTGTAGACACAAACCGGCATTGAGATGTAAACTTGTGTTGTAAGATAGAAGTAGCAGAGACCGAGCCGGACACGATTATGAGCCGGCCTCGGAGTCTGTAAACCGACGGGCGTCAACCCATGTATATAAGGGGACGACCCGGCGGCGGTTCAAAGGACAAAAAACAACACCTCGAGACTCAGGCAAAGCGTATTCGCTCCCTGGTCATCGAAACCCCATCAATTCCATCACAACTAGACGTAGGTTTTTACCTTCATCGTAAGGGGCCGAACTAGTATAAAACTCTCTTGCGTCCCTTGTCCGCTTTAACCCCTTTAAGCTAACCCGTAGCGATGGCTCCACGACTAAGTCCTTTCTCTAGGACATCTGCCGTGACAAAACCACGACAGTCGGCGCCCACCGTGGGGCTATCGCACGATGGTTTCAAGTCCTTGGAGGGCAACTTCAAAGGACTCAAGGGTTACGCTGTGGGCCGGATGACCAAGAGTCGTCGCGCAAGCTCTACATCGACGATGCAGGCTGGGGCCCCGAGGCCGGCTCAGTCGAGTACGGGTACCGGGTCCCCTTTGGTGGCATACACGTTTTCATTGGCAAGATCGGCGAACTGGGCGCCGAGCCGGACATCTGCATCGACCTCGTCGAAACGGCTCAGGTGCGAGATCTGCTCGGGTCAAGCCTGTCATGAAGCGTGCCTTCGTGGGAGTTATCCATGGAGGGGAATCTGAAGATAGATCGGAATCTGGTGGTGAGACCATCGTTTATTCCGGCGACGAGTCATTGACTGGAGAGACCGAGTCGCTATATCAGTTACAAGATGGCCGGATTGGGGGCTGTTCCCATGGCGACAGTATTCCGGACCCCTTTGATCTGCCAAACCGGGTGGCGATCTTCATGGCCGGCATGCAACCAGTGCTCCACTCTTCGACCGCAGTGGCGATGATTTCCGGATCAGCAGCGGCGGCAGCGGCTGGGGCAGGAGGCCCTGTGCGACCGCCAGCTCAGGTTCTATCTGATTTGTTTGATGTGTTGGCAACGCTGATGGCGGAGGTTAATCCGGCGGATCAGGATGCACACAATGCGGAAATCGCGAAAGTGAAAGATCAGATCACCCACGCAAAAGCCGACTTGGCAGCTGAGGATACCAGGATAGCCGCGGAGTGGGCCGCTTTGGATGCACAAGCTTACTGGATTATGCTGGATCAGAGTGCGTCGAACGAAGTCCTGAAGAGGAGGCACCGATCTCGCCTGCCGCCGGTTTATGACGCTAGAAATCTCTTTAACACCCCAGGAGCAGGGACTAGTAATCCGCCGGTGGTAAACCGGGCAGAGGCACCCGGAGCAGGGTCGCCGGTTCAGCAACGTTTGGTGGATCCGCCTCGTCAGAACAACATTGTGGTACCTCATGTCCCCACGCCACCGGGTCATTATTCTAACCCAATGGACAACATTGTCGCTGCCGCTTCATGGCTGGCAGCCATCCCGATCGAAGGCGATTCTCCAGCAGCGGTCGAGACGCGTCGGGTTAAGGAGCTTCTTCAGACAGCCTTGGTTCAACAGGAGGCTTATTCATATAGTCGCGATCGGATTCATTCCACTCCCCGTCCAAGCCGGAGTTACAGCAGGCGTATGGATGAACCAGCAGTATCAAGCAATGCGCGGAACCGTGATCCACCCCGTGGCCATAACCCGGCGGGTGGTGCTGGTGATGCTCAGGAGGTGGTGGACCGGGCTCGGGCACGCAGAGAGGCCGAGTTAGCGGCGCAGCACGAGGCCCGTCAGCTTACTCCGGTTCGTTCAACCACATCGGTGGAACCAGGAGTTACCTCTAGTTCCTTGGGAGTGCCATGTCTTGTCCCAGCGTTGCGCAATGTGCGACTGCCCAAGGATTTCAAGGGCCCGCGCAAGGTGCCGAATTACACCGCCGATTTATCCCCTGAAACATGGGTTGAAAGCTACGAGATGGCCATGGAGATGCTGGACGTGGATGATGCGGCATGTGCGAAGTACTTCACCATGATGCTAGAAGGAACGGCCTGCACTTGGCTAAAGAGCTTACCGGCTAATTCTATCAGGTCATGGGCCGAGTTGAGAGCCCGGTTTATTCAGAATTTCAAGGATACATGCAAGCAGCCCATGTCAATTGTGGACTTAGCTGCCTGTGTCCAGGAGGAAGGAGAGTCAACAACCCATTGGGTGCGCCGGGTTTCGGAGATTTTGCATTCATCAGACCGCATCAACGCTGACACCGCAGTATTAACATTGGAAGGCAATTGCCGGTTTGAACCCTTGAAGTTGAAGTTGGGACGGCTCAAACGTCATTGTAATGACATGGGAACCCTCATGGCTGCACTGGTGAAGTATGCCGACTCTGATAGTGCCAATGATCCCGAGTCTGACGATGATAAGACAAGGAAGGGAAAGAAGAGCGGCAATGCCAAGGGGCAGCACCACAACCCGGCGGGTCATAGAAACGGCGGCAAGCGTAAAGCGGACCACGGTTTAGACTTTGTGGCTAACACTAATACACACGACAAGGGCCAGCGGCGTAAGGGTAAACCGCCCCGGCACAGTGGAATGCCGAATCCTAATCCGGACCGTTTGTCGTATCTGTTGAACCAGCCCTGTCCAAAGCATGGGACGAAGGAGGAACCGTCTACACACCTCTGGAAAGATTGTTACATCATGCAAGAGTTCAAAAATTCTGATTCTTTCCGGTATGATCATGGATCAGGAGGCGGTTCGTGCTCTGTCTCTCATGGGCCAGGTTATGGCGGAGGAAATTCCGGTTCAGGATTCCATGACAATCAGGGTGGACATAACAATCAAAGTAATCAAGGTAACCAAGGTGGCTATAATCATCAGGGCAATGAGCAGCAGCAGCAGCAGTCGGGTTACCAGAGCAACCCGAAGCAGTTGAATAGCGGACAGTATCATGTCTTCACCACTAGGTTGGACAAGCGCGATCAGAAGCTTCATAAAAGGGTGGTGAATGCCGTTGAACCGGCGGTGCCCCTTTATTTGCGCTGGTCCGAGCAGCCCATTGTGTGGAGTAGAGAAGATCATCCACCCCGGGTTGACAATCCGGGTCATCTGGCTCTAGTGGTGGCACCTCAGGTGGGAGGTTATAAGTTCACTAAGGTACTCATGGATGGAGGGAGTAGTATCAATATCCTTTATTATCAAACTTTCCGTCGCATGGGGCTAATAGATAAAAATCTTAAACCGTCCAATACGGTGTTCCATGGTGTGGTGCCTGGTAAGTCGGCATATCCTGTTGGTAAGATAGCTCTGGAGGTGGCTTTTGGAGATGAGCATGACTCGAGATCAGAAACCTTGACCTTTGAAGTGGTGAAAATCAGAAGCCCGTATCATGCCCTATTTGGACGGCCAGCTTATGCTAAGTTTATGGCACGGCCTTGTTATGTCTATCTACAGCTCAAGATGCCGGGTCACAAGGGAACTATAACCGTGCATGGAAGCCGCAAGATTGCTCTGGAGTGTGAGGAAGGTGATGCGGCTTATGCTGAGTCGGTTTGTGCAACAGAGGAGTTGAAGTTTTACAAGGACAATGTTGATCCGGCAGATATGACTTCATTGAAGAAACCAACTACGGAGCATGATCCGGCCCTGAAGTTTAAATCGGCTGATGAGACTAAACTTGTTGACTTCGTGGCTGGCGATTCGTCCAAGCAGTTTAGCATCAGCGCTAACTTGGATCCGAAATAGGAAAGCGCGCTCATCGAGTTCATCCGTGAGAATCGGGACATCTTTGCATGGCAACCTTCTGACATGCCTGGTGTACCGAGAGAACTCGCTGAGCACACTCTCAATGTTGATCCTAAGTATAAACCGGTCAAGTAGTTTCTCCACCGGTTCAATGAAGAAAGACGCAAAGCTATTGGAGAAGAAGTAGCCAGGCTCTTGGCGGCTGGATTTATCGTTGAAGTATTCCATCCTGAGTGGTTGGCTAATCCGGTGCTGGTCCTCAAGAAGAATGGCACTTCGCGTATGTGTGTGGACTACACAGATCTCAACAAAGCTTGTCCAGCAGATCCTTTTGCCCTCCCCCGTATTGATCAAATTATTGATGCTATGGCGGGTTGTGAGCGTTTAAGTTTTTTGAATGCATATTCTGGTTATCATCAGATCAAAATGGCAGTTAAGGACCAGGAGAAGACAGCCTTCATAACTCCCTTTGGAGCCTTCTGCTATGTGTCCATGCCCTTTGGGCTCAAGAGTGCACAGGCAACTTATCAACGGTGTGTGCAGAATTGTCTTCATAAACAGATCGGCCGCAATGTTCATGCCTATGTGGATGATATTGTGGTAAAATCAAGGAAGAAGGAGATATTGATTGATGACATGAAGGAAACCTTTGATAACCTGCGGTTTTATAAAATGATGCTTAATCCAGCCAAATGTGTCTTTGGTGTACCTGCAGGGAAGCTCCTGGGCTTTTTGGTGTCTAACAGGGGCATTGAAGCTAATCCGGAAAAGATCAAAGCCATCACCTCCTTGGCTAAACCAAAATGTATCAATGATGTTCAACGCCTGGCAGGCCGGATTGCCGCGTTGAGCCGTTTTGTCAGTCGCCTCGGCGAGAAGGCCATCCCTTTGTATCAGATGCTGAAGAAAACGGATAACTTCGTCTGGAGTGACGCTGCTAATGAAGCATTTGAGGACTTAAAGCGGCAGCTAGCTAATCCGCCAGTTCTCGCTGCTCCGGTTGACAAAGAGCCATTGTTGCTATATGTGGCAGCTAACGCTCGGGCTGTTAGTGTGGCTATTGTGGTGGAGCGCAAGGAGGCAGGAAAGGAATATTCGGTTCAGCGGCCGGTTTACTATATTAGTGAGGTACTCATTGAATCCAAGCAGAGGTACCCGCATTGGCAAAAATTGGTGTATGGGGTTTTCATGGCAAGCCGGAAGCTTAAGCAGTATTTCCAAGGTCATCCCATCACGGTGGTCAGCTCTGCTCCTTTGGGGGATATAATCCAGAATAGGGAGGCAACTGGTCGGATTGCTAAGTGGGCTATCGAGCTCGGGCCTCACGGGTTGAAATACATACCCCGAACGGCGATCAAATCTCAGGCACTTGTGGATTTCATCAATGATTGGACAGAATTACAAGCGCCAGAAGAGAAGCCGGATCACACTTATTGGACTATTCATTTTGATGGGTCCAGGATATTGGAGGGCTCGGGGGCTGGAGCCATGTTAACTTCCCCACGAGGTGATAAGTTTTGTTATGTTCTCCGTTTAATGTTCCCTTGCACTAATAATGCAGCTGAATATGAGGCATTACTCCATGGTCTTCGGATGGCTAAGGAGATGAATCTCAGCCGAGTTAAGTGCTTCAGTGACTCGGATCTGGTGGCTCAACAAGTGTCCGGCACTTGGGATTCCAAGGACCCACTAATGGCAGCATATCGTCGTGAGGTGGATATTGTTGCAGGTCACTTCAAAGGTTATCAGGTGGATCATGTGGACCGGCGGAAGAATGAAGCGACAGACGCTTTAAGCCGCCTGGGTTCCCAACGTAAACCGGTTCCACCTAATGTCTTCCTGGATGTTTTGCATAATCCGTCCGTCAAGCTCCCTGGTGAAGAGGATTTGGCTGTTCCTGATCCGGAGGCTCAGTTGGTGGCAGCTCTACATGTTATCCCGGATTGGACGGTTCCGTATCTGGCGTATATAAACCGGGGCGAGTTACCAGAGGATGAAACTTTGGCCAGACAGATAAACCGGCGGTCCAAGTCCATGACTATTATCAATGGAGAGTTACATCATTGCAGTGTGACAGGGGCGTTCCAACGTTGTGTATCTCCTGAGGAAGGCCATGAAATTTTGCGTGAGATCCACGAAGGAGATTTTGGACACCACGCCGGTTCAAAATCTTTGGTGGCCAAGGCGTTTTGTCACGGTTTCTATTGGTTGACAGCTCATGCTGATGCCGAGGACTTGGTTAAAAGATGTGATGGTTGTCAGAAATTCTCACAGCGTGCTCATGTACCAGCTCAAGAATTAAGGATGATTCCAATCACCTGGCCGTTTGCAACTTGGGGGCTGGATATGGTTGGGCCTTTCAAGAGGTCCAAGGACAAGAAGACCCACCTTTTGGTGGCGGTTGATAAGTTCACGAAGTGGGTGGAGGCAGAGCCAGTTAGTAAGTGTGACGCAGCCACGGCAGTTCAATTAATCAAAAAGGTGATCTTCTGGTTTGGCTTTCCACACAGCATTATAACAGACAATGGTACCAATCTGTCAAAGGGTGCCATGAAGGAGTTTTGTCAATGTGAGCACATCCGGCTTGACGTGTCATCAGTGGCTCACCCCCAGTCCAATGGTCAAGCGGAGAGGGCCAATCAAGAGATCTTGAGAGGCATCAAACCCCGGCTTATGGTTCCTTTGCAACAGACGCCGGGTTGTTGGGTTGAGGAGTTACCTTCAGTGTTATGGAGCATCAATACCACACCCAACAGATCGACAGGCTACACGCCGTTCTTCATGGTTTATGGAGCGGAAGCGGTTCTTCCTAGTGACATCCGTCATGACTCGCCTCGTGTAGCGGCATATGTTGAAGCGGATAACGAGAAGGCACGACAGGAAGCTCTTGACTTGTTAGATGAGGAGCGTGACATGGCGGCAGCCCGTTCGGCGATTTATCAGCAAGATCTGCGTCGTTATCATAGCCGCCGGGTTAGAACCAGAACCTTTCAAGAAGGAGATTTGGTGCTTCGACTCATCCAGGATCAGACGGATATGCACAAGCTATCCCCCCCTTGGGAAGGACCTTTTGTGGTCAGTAAGGATCTGCACAATGGGTCGTACTACCTAATCGATGTTCGAGAGCGCAAAGACTCACGTAAAATCGGAGGAGGAGACCAACCGGCCGTGGAATATTGCTCATCTTCGGCCCTACTATACTTGAGCTACAGGCTCTGCTTATGTACATATTATGACATTGTATATATTATGATCAATATAATAAACCGGAACCTCAGCTAAAGCGGGGTATCTGTTGTTTTCTTACATCACGTGTGGTTACATGGAGCTTACAAAGCGGCGTCCGGTTTACCCCTTGATTTAGCTTCTTAAAGCTTGATATTAGATCACTTGGGGGCTTGGTCGTATCCGAACCATAGCTACGCCTCTTGATCGGCGCAATGCCACAGCATCACTTGGGGGCTTGGTCGTATCCGAACCATAGCTACGCATCTTGATCGGCGCAATGCCACAGCATCACTTGGGGGCTTGGTCGTACCTGAACCATAGCTACGCCTCTTGATCGACGCAATGCCACAGCATCACTTGGGGGCTTGGT
Source organism: Aegilops tauschii subsp. strangulata (assembly GCF_002575655.3). Lineage (NCBI taxonomy): Eukaryota > Viridiplantae > Streptophyta > Magnoliopsida > Poales > Poaceae > Aegilops > Aegilops tauschii. The sequence continues at coordinate 451,465,340 of NC_053039.3, read as the reverse complement.
CGAACCCGAACCATAGCTACGCCTCTTGATCGGCGTAATGCCACAGCATCACTTGGGGGCTTGGTCGAACCCGAACCATAGCAACACCTCTTGATCGGCGTAATGCCACAGCATCACTTGGGGGCTTGGTCGAACCCGAACCATAGCAACACCTCTTGATCAAATTTGGGGTCTGGCAGCCCGTGAAAAGCCTCGACTACAACGGTTTTATTTGCCTTTTGCTAAGTTTCTTTTCTTTTGCTAAGATTTGTGATGTTTTCAAATCAGTGTTTATCAACCCGGTTAGGCTGTCAACTACAAGTTGTCAGTACATGACCAAGTTATAATCCGGAGACTATCAACCCGGTCTGGTTTTGACTCATAGTCACCAGTATGGAATAAACCGGTGTTTATCACAACCCGAAACGGTTTTGTTGTAAACCGGCATTATATAACAGGAGATACTTTTACTCCGGATTAAGGTTATTACCCTCATTACAAGGTAGGTCAGCCAACACTATGCCTAAAGGTCGCAGGTATCATATATTTCCATATTTGGTTATCTTTACAACCTTGGTCATATATATAGTTGGGTATCATGACCCGCCCAGTGGTAAACCGCCAGGGCGCTTTAAGCTTTTTATCTGCAGGAACAACTGGAATAAATAGCTATGGATTATGAACATCATATCTCAAGCATGGCGGATTAACACGCATCAGTTGCAGATAAATATGCACGAAGGCATGACAAGGCGTTTCAGTGCCCAAAGGAATAATTGTTTCTCAATAAACATTGCAGTATGGAAGATTAAACCGGGCCCCGGGTTATGATCGCTGAGCAGCTTGACCTGACGGCTGCAGATCATCTTGCACCGGTTCATCTTCTTCGTCTCTACCCAGCGGCTAGAAGTCAACAGTTGTCCAGTCGATCCCGGTTAAAGCTTGGAAAACAGCTTCATCGCTTATAAGGGTGGACGGTTCAATGTCAAGGGCATAAGTGTGCTTATGGATTGGAGGGATCAGGTTTTGAGCCCCAGGAGTTGGTGCAGCAACCCGCTTGTTATTGGTATCATAGCTCGCTTGGTAAAATGAAAGATCAGCCTCTTCAGCAAGTTGACAAGCCAGTACTTCCCGGTTTATGGCGCGGAGATCTTCAGTGCCAAACTCTGATACGTCTTCTTTTAAGCTTGGGTAGCCTTTAGCCACGTCCGTCGGATCAAGATCAGGCACCCATGCTTTTGCCCGGGTTAGTGCGGTCAGAGCGCCAGCCCTTGCAGCAGACCACTTCAGCTCTTCTATCCGGGCAGGCAGCATAGATAGCATGTCTAAGGTATCCTTGATCAACGTCGGGGGTGGCTTATTGTGAGAAGCGGTGCAGATAATCCGTTGTGCGCCGGTATACAGTTGCTCTATCAGCGTGTAGGCAGATTTCAACTTCTTCTGCACATCAGAGCCCAGATGGCTAATGCGAGTTCCTGTATCATTAGAAACATCAGTAAACCGGCAACGCATGGGAGGATATGTTGAAGGCATAAAGGAAGGATGCTTACCAAACACATCAGCGGTCATAGCATGCACTTGCCGCTTTACACCAGTCAGCTCATCAACCACCGGTTTAAAAGCGGCTTCTGCGTTTTTAGCCCTTTTTATCAAAGCGGCTTTTTCAGTCTCCCAATCCGCCCGCTCTTTCTTGAAGCCCTCTTTCAGTTTCTCCATAGCGCCTAGAGCGCGGGTCAACTCTTCCTTCGCTTTGGAGGCTTCAGCTTGCTGGGTTTTGATGTTCTCTTGCAGATCAGCGGTTTGGCGTTCCTTCTTGCTCAGCTCCGCCTGTAAAGGGACAGATGTATCATGAGTTGACATTACATATTTGAAGTACCAAGCCCATAACAAGTTATGCCCTTGATACTTGGGGGCTAATGCATGTTTGCTCTTGATCAGAAATTTCTACAAGTCCCAAGCACAATACAAGTATTAATCTTGGCACTTGAGGGCTAATGTGTATTTGCTCAAAAAGCTGTTGGTATGGAAGTTCTTCTACAGTCCCGGTTCATCTTTATAAAGTTAAACCGGCCCTTAGGGGCTATACCGGTGAAAGAGCAGTATGGAAAATTTTAAAGAAACCGGTTCATCTTAACGAGGTAATCCGGTCCCTGGAGGCTAAATATGCAAAGATAAGTTATGACAAAAGTCCCGGTTTAGATCGGTATCATAAACCGTCACTTGGGGGCTACTAGGAATTGATAAACTACAATTGGACAAAAGAGAAAAATGGTACTTACCTCAATCGCTCCTTCATCAAGTTTACCAAACTAGCTTCATAATCACGGCTGGTATACAGACGGTTCAAGAAGCCAGAGTGAATGTCTTGAGCATTGAGATGGGCGTAGCTTGATAAATCGGCATTCCATTTGCCTTTGCCAATAGCAGAGAGATCATCCTTGGTAGTATGCTTTGACAAAGCTACAGGATTGCCAGGAGTGGTGTGGCCAGTGCTAGTAATCATAATATCATCATCTTCTTCATCAGCAGCCTTCACCGGAGTTGGCGGTTTATCAGTGTCCTTAACTGGACTGGCCGGTTTGTCATCAGTTCGGACAGGGCTGGTTGGCCGGTCTGCATGGCTGGTAGTGTCAACTTGCACTTGTTCAGCAAGGAAGTCATGGTCTTGAGGCGGCGGATCGTGAAGCATGGCGTCAACATCGGTTTCTTCTGCCTCTGGAGTTGTTTCCGGTTCAGCAGCTACATTATCATCAGCCGGTTTGTTTAACCGAGCTTTCTTGCTGGGTCTTGGCTTGGCGCTGAGAAAAGATAGACATAAGGATCAGTACAGTATGTAAAACACATCAAGAGTAAAGACATGTGCATAGCTCACCCAGGAACTGTTTTGAGGGGTGGAAGCTGTGTGGCCGATGACTCGCCAGAGGATGAGTGAGAAGTACCCTGATAATTTGAATCAGACGGGTTAAGAGGCTGGCGAAAACAACCTGCTTTTGGGCATGAAGTATCAATGGGACAAGATACCTCTTATCGGCGTTTCCGAACCAGACTGTTCGGTAAACCGGCGGAGGTAACTATCTGGCCGCTGTGCCGGGTTGTACGGCGAGCTTCGTGCTGCTGCGTCTTCAAAAGAAAGTTTGGGTCCAAGTAAGCAAGAGGGTGAGAAAATTTTACTTTCCGGTTTGCTTGACGGATTTTTGGTGTTGGCAGAGGATCTGAATCGGAGGAAAGAATGGTTACCTCTATGTCCTCAACGTGACTACCTCCAGCGTCATCCTGATAATAATCATTGTCAATGAGATGTACGAAAAATGAACCAAAAGAGTCAAGTTCTACCTCTGGTTCTGGATTACGCACATCGTCATCAGCGGGTAGATCGGAGGATGCGGTGGTCCTTCTTTTGGCAGGTTTCTTAACAACCTTGGTCTTTGGACGAACTGGCTTGACCGGTTTGTCTTGCGGCTTCGCCGGTTTGTCTTGTGATGATTTCTTGTTCCAGAACGGATCATCACCCTGTCAGAAAATAATCACACTTTCAGAGAATATTTGGACAGAAGCAAATTCAGATACAAAGGATTATATGATTCTTACAGCTGGTGGTTTGTTGAAGGTGCAGAAAGGGAGTAGTCCGGTTTGGGCACAGACGGCCTCCGGTTCGTTCAGTATTTTCTTTACAGTCTCAGTGACTTCTTCGTCTGTAAGCTGAATGTTAATGTGCCGTTGAGCATCCTTCAAACTCCCCGTGTACTCACACATCAAACCGGGGCGCCGGCTTAAGGGCAGAATGCTCCAGCTTATCCAGCAACGAGCAAGATCAACTCCTGTCAAACCGTTCGCCATGAAGGCTCTAAGCTTTGACAGTTGGGGAGCATAGTTGGCCCGTTCTCTTGCTGTCAACCTCTGAGGAAACGGGTGTGTGTTGCTCAGGCGTTCAGGGCGGTAACCCGGCAGGGGGTTTTCGTCAGATGGAGAGGTATCCATGCAGTAAAACCAAGTTTGGTTCCACTCTTTGGGGTGACTGTGGAGTTTGGGATGGGGGAAGGTGACTTCTTTCCTCTTCTGCACTGCCATTCCGCCCAGTTCCGTATTGGGTCCATCTGAGAACTCAGTGCGATGGTTTAAGTGAAAGAAATCCCTAAACAGTTCAACTGTAGGTTCCTCTTGCAGATAAACTTCACAGAATACTTGGAAGTGGCAGATGTTGGTAACAGAGTTGGGACCGATGTCTTGAGGGCGCAGCTGAAAATTGGCTAGCACATCTCGGAATTTTTTTGAACCAGGAGGGCTAAAACCTTGACCGAGATGATCAGCAAACACGACTACCTCTCCATCCTTGGGTGTAGGAGGATTTTCCGGGCCAGGGACCCTCCAGTGGATGACATCTTTCTTGGCTAAAGTGCCCGTTTTAACAAGGTTGTTTAACTGCTCCTCGGTTACTCGAGAGGGAGCCCAATTGCACTCATAGACTTGTTTAGCCATGACAAGGAAAATCTGAAAAATGATTATTACCGGTTTAAGATTTACAGTGGACAACTATACAGCGGTATGAGGATACAAGCATATTGGTAAACCGGATTTGGTTATTCGTAAAACCGGAGTCTGACAATGGAACAGTATAATGCATTGACGGTTCAACAGGGGACAAATGGTATCTACCGGGTCATCGTTTTTTCTGTGAAGTTAAACCGGCCAATCTGGTATTCAAAGTGTGTAAGTGAAGGAAGAAACAAGTTTCACATCTTGCTATGGTAATTTCAGATCTACCGCGCGTAGGAAAACAAAATATATTCTGACCTAAATTCCAGCGTACTAAAAGTTCACCAAGTTAAGATGAGTTGGATATCAAACAGGTGCTGAAACTACTACCGCGCGAGATCTATGTGGTTTTTGGATCTAATCCATGGATATAAATAAGGAAAAAGAAGGGCGGCGACGAACACTGATGAACGACAGAAACCCTAAGTGCAGATCTATGGTAAGAGAAAGGGGAGACTTACGGATGCTGTTGAGCAGCGGCGGCGCGCGGAGGAGCTCTGGTATGTTCAGGTCGATGCAGCGGCCAAGGTTGGTGCAGCAGTCGAAGGTTGACGGCGGCGGCCGAGGTCGAAGGGTCGGGCGTCGCGAGGATGACGATGAAGCGAAGAGGCACGAGGGGGAAAATGGAAAGACCCCCTGGCCCTATTTATAAGGGAGATAAACGACAGATGCGAAAATCAAGGAGACGGATTTTTGGATATGAGGTGATGCTGTCGCATCGATTGTTGGAGGCTCGTTAATGACAGGTGACGTCACGGCGGTTTACCATGATCCTAGAAAATGATGTCATGGCGGTTTACAAGATTGTGTGAAGATGTTGAAGAAGAAATTTTATTAAGTATTGAGGATTGACATGAACCAGTTCAAATCAATCTGGGGCCTAATGTTGGGGATATTACCACTGGGCGTAAACCGACCAGGAGAGGCCGGGTTAACTTCATAAGTAGTTCATCTGTATCTGAAGCCCATGAAGACAGACGGTGACGCTTCATGAAGGCCCAGGGCCCAAAGCCGGTTTAAGGCCTGTAGACACAAACCGGCATTGAGATGTAAACTTGTGTTGTAAGATAGAAGTAGCAGAGACCGAGCCGGACACGATTATGAGCCGGCCTCGGAGTCTGTAAACCGACGGGCGTCAACCCATGTATATAAGGGGACGACCCGGCGGCGGTTCAAAGGACAAAAAACAACACCTCGAGACTCAGGCAAAGCGTATTCGCTCCCTGGTCATCGAAACCCCATCAATTCCATCACAACTAGACGTAGGTTTTTACCTTCATCGTAAGGGGCCGAACTAGTATAAAACTCTCTTGCGTCCCTTGTCCGCTTTAACCCCTTTAAGCTAACCCGTAGCGATGGCTCCACGACTAAGTCCTTTCTTTAGGACATCTGCCGTGACAAAACCACGACATGTTCAATGTATCTAATTACCACTAGTTGTACAGAAAAAACAAAAAAATTATTAACAATTTGGACTAAAAAAATCATGTTTTCTCACATCTGTGTACTATAGGTAGGATACAAACACACTAGCAGTTCTATGCAGTGAGAAATAATTTGTTGTCTTTTATTTTATTTTAGGATTTTCTTTGGTTTACTTGAAGTTCAAAATCCAAACAGAAGTTAAAAAGTGTAGTTTTCTGGACCAAATAAACTTCTAATTACATTTGTATAATGATGTACTTTTGAACTACGTGATAATGAACTGTTGTACCCCGACCCCTGTTCCATAATATTAGGTGCATAAGGTTTAGAGTGGTATTCCAAATTATAAGGTTTATTTTCTCTCTGTAGGAATTTGTGGCTTGTAATATTTTATATGTCCACTACATTGTTATACTCCCGGAATAAAAAACCTCAGTGTGGAAGTATTCATGGAAATAACAGGGAATAGTTGATGTGGAATTATACTTAAGAAAATATACTTAAGGAAGCCGGTACGGCTATACTGGAACACAGTGTATATGAATACACAGGAATTATACCCGGGAACAGTATAGAGCGGAATGCCAGGTTGTCCGTAGGATTGGCTCTATGGATTGTTAAAGCCTGTGAGTTTGATTTTGAATTCAAAGTCGGCGCATGACTCACACATGCATGTATGGGACCTAATTGATTAACAGTTTTTGGACTTGGTAACTGGCTGTTAATTATTGTGGTTGGTTTGACAAGTCACGAGTCCTAACTGGAAACAAATCGAAATATCTGGAACTTGGAGTCTATATGAGGTCCCACCCTCTAGCCTCAATATGCATTGTGAGCGGCACCACTGATAAGGCGGAGGAATAGAGGGTAGGCCGTTTAGCTCCAAACCCTAATTTTCGGAATCCAATAACTCCCGAACTTTCGGATTTTGAGCATTTCGTTCCGAACGTTTTTACATGGCAACTTTAGTTCGTAGGGGGTGGCAACTTTAGTTGATAGGGGATGGCAACTTTCTTCTTTTCGTTATTTTGTCAGAAAATTGCCATGTTTTCCTACTGTCATGCAAACTAAACTTGCCACCTAAAATGTTCGGGTTGCCATGCTTAAATCCCAAACGTTCGGGAGTTATCATTACCTTTTTCTAACATTGGCATCCGAGCCGGTTAGGGTTAACATCATCGTTGTCAACTCGATCGATCCATGATCAATTCCGCTGCGTACTCTGCCGACCCACACCTGTTCACCTTGGGAATTAAGATCGATCTGTTGTGTGCTTCGTGATATAAATCGTTACAGATTGATTCATATGGCCCCGCACACAAGTCGCTCCAGATCGATTTGATCTGCACCTTCGCCGCCGGACTAGCTCGCCCTCTCACTCATCGATCTGGCCGTCCTCGTGGAGAACCGGCGCCTACTACCATGTCCTGGCGATCTCGTGGAAACCGACGTCCTCCCGCTGCACCATGTTCTTCCACGGCCTCGCTCGCCGCCCCTGCCGCAGCTTCCAGGAATCCTCACTCCGACAGACGAGCTCGCCCCTCCCGCTGCATCTGCCGAAGCCCCATGTTGCGATGTGTTGAGCCCCATGCGAGCACGCATCAAGTTGCCCAAGGCTTCACCGGATCTGAAAACTGGTTCTGCTAGTTATTAATTCAATTTTTTGAAGAACATGCATCGGAAGACTAGTAGTAGCACTAGTCCTTATTCTGGATCGGTTGTCTCAGTGTCTCTATCTGAGGTGTTCTAGTAGTATACTAATTCTTGTTGATCACGGAGGAAGAGTAGTAGATTACTTTTCGCTGGCTAAGTAATTTTGTTGCCAAAATCAAGCACTTGGATCTTGGAAGGACCGGAGGAATTTTCTTGATGTCCTGAATTTGTTACGCGCACGTGATCCACCACTCAAATTGAGGAAGGAGAGTGCAGGAAATCTCTCGCCACTGCGGAACAAGTCGGAAGCGTAATTGTTGCTGTTGTTTGTACAGTACCACTTGGATGTTCAGGCGAATTGATGAATTGGGTCAGTGGTTAGTCTTCACGGAGATTTTACGGTTTGGAAAAGACAAATCATCTTTTTTATTGCGGTGGAGAAAACAAACCGGAAAGGCCACATTAAAATATATGGTATATGCTGGTTTGGATATGGATAGCAAATAGCTTGCATATTTATATCATGTTCATTTTATTATTCTTTGGCTGTTGAAAATCATACTGCACAAATTGCATGGGAAACTAGTGCAATCTGGAATATATATTTTTTGCGACATCTGTCGGTAATACATATTGCTGGATATATATTGGTTAACTCTATGCGGAATTTATTGAAATAATTGAATTTTCAATTTAACTTCATTGCGATATGGGATATTATTTGCTCTATGGAGGAAGATAGAAGCTCTATGAGGGAAGGATCTGACCAAATATTGTTGGTTACACCTCGAAGAGGAAGATATAATAATTTGTCAATGCAATTGGCAAAGTGGATGGTATGTCTATAATTGTATGCATGCACATTTTGATTTACCACTATTTTTTCAGAATAGTTGTGTTGCACATTTTAGTTATATATCATTTACTTCCATAGAAACAATTCCAAGGAAATGCTAAAGTTAATAAACTTGGAATTGGAAATTATGCCGTCAAACTCCATTCTGGAGGAAAATTACTATTGACGAATACGCTATTATACTAACCTTGCATGAGAAGGAATTAAAAATAAAAGGTGGTCATTATGACAATCACATATATATGGAGGAAGATGGGAACCACTTCGTGGAAAATTAAGGAAATTTTCTCTCACATAAAGTTGGATTTTGGATTTAAGATTCTATGTATTGTATTGATGGAATACAATAGCAATTTTCACATGCTAACAGTACCAAAGGAAATTATATATATTGTGTGTTTTGTCATTGCTTCTAAATCTTATGCACTTTGGAATTGGAAATTTTGCCATGACACTCCCTCGTGGAGGAAAAAATATTATTGTTATAGGATACTCTATATGGAAGAGTAAAAAGCATGGATCAATGACAAAATTAGTGCAGTGCGGAATTTCACACAATGGTCTATTCTCTTTGGTCCTTTGGAAGTTAGCAACCTAAGTTGTTATTTCGGGAAGATAACTCCATAGAGAGGAATGCTGATAATGGGAACACATGCTTGGAATTTATTATTCTTTGTCATGGACGACTTGGTCACATATCATGGAACCGAATCAAGTGGCTCACTAATTCTGGAATTCAAAACCTTAGTGGGAGGAATTTGGTTTTCTGATGCACAGATATAATGGATATTTGACTTGCACGCCTTTTCTTAAGGTGGAAGGAGATAAACACCTTGTCTTAAGGTGGAAGGAGATAAAGGTTCACATCATTTATTTTCTGGTATACTTATGGTAATTTTTTGACACTCCCACTAGAGGTCAGATTGTTTATTTCATTTCACTCATCGATGATTGGACTTTATATGTTTGTATGTTTACCTTTCATTATACAAGTCGGAAGGTTTTATTGTGTTGTTCACATGTTGTACTGAAGTGGAAAATCAGTTGATTAAAGAATATCATAGTCTAACAACTGATTGGTGGGTGAAATAAACCTCAGGAATATATCAATTTAATATGTAAAGAGCATGGAACTACATTCACCATTGTGCTATACCGTATACTTCACAATTGAGTGGAGGAACTGAATATCATTGATATTCCTTTTTTTGGAAGAAGCATTACATATTGTGTTTATATTTTCTTTTATCTAGCATAGTCACTCCTTATGGTTTGTAGACTGGAATGGAGTATTTTTATTTTGGAATGAAATTATCAATTACTATAAAGCACACACCGGGAATTTGTTAATCGTTATTCTACTGGGTCACATGTATGTTTTTATCCGGAAAAGGAAAACTCTGGAAAAGGAAAACTGGTGGAAACTGGGAGCCGATATTTTTATGGATAATGGTGGAATTATTTGCAATCATACTAAATATAAGCTTGACCCCTAAGGAAACTACAAGTGAAACTCTTGACACTTACATGCTTAGGATAAGCGGGAGGAAATAACTTGGAATATCGAGTCTGAATAATTATCATGTATTCTTTGGGGAAGTGACTCTGAATTTTTAGAGGAATAACTGAGGTCTCTTAAAAAAGGCTTAAATTTTCCATCAGCGCAAGCTATGGGTAGCAGCATTGCCAGAAGGAATAAACTCAATGAGGAAGAACAAAAGTTTGGGAACTTGTTATTTTTCCAAACAACCGCAAGCCTATCGGTAGTAAATGTATTTGTTTACTGAAAGTTTAAAGCAACATGTTCAATGGAAATTACAATTCTAGTCATTAAATCCTTTGTACAAAGGAAATGATTATACTTTGTGGAAACTCTTTCTCCTTTGGGAATTGTTGCTTCTCTGGAATTTAGAGAAAGTGGGAACAAGGACAAGGTTTGCTAACTGAATAGATTAATTCATGATCTTGTTACAAGCTTCACATCAATGGTATATCAGGTCATATGGTTTTCTTAATGATGGAAGATGATCATATACAAAGGTTAGTGTGAACTATTTTGTGTTACTACTATATGCGCTAAATATGCTTTTGTTGTTTATAAATATCACATTGATGGAAGTGAAAACTTGGTTATCCTCAAACTTTCTAATGAAAGGTATGTGTGATGCTTCCTATATTTTTGGGAGTGGAACTCACAAAGAATGTTTTGAAATGTTTTTCAATGGAAAACTGCAAACCTATCTAAAACCTTTGATAAAGGGAATTATACTATGTGAGGAATTATGTTTGAGCTCAAGAGGAAAAAGAAAGAATAATGACCTGACCTTAGCCATGCCACTGGAACTTGGAGTCTATATAAGGTCCCACCCTCTAGCCTCAATATGCATTGTGAGCGGCACCACCGATAAGGCATAGGAATAGAGGTTAGGCCGTTTAGCTCCAAACCCTAATTTTTCTAACACTCTCCACCCGTTTGGTTCCCGGTTTTACTCTTGGATAGCCAGTTTGCATGCATTGGTAACCGGAAAAATGGGACAACCGATCCCTGGGCCCTGGCGATCTCCATTCTTCATGTGTGCTACACATCAAATAACGGAAGGAAAAAAATCAATCCCACGCCGGAAGATATCACTGGCGATTTATTTCTGTAGAAAGCTTCCAGTCCTTTAGTTTTGCATGTATGAAGGGAAGTCCACATATACAGAACCAAAGATTGGAATCCTTTCACAAAACCAAGAAAGGAACACGTGATGGAAGATGGCAACCCTCAAATTATTCAGGAGGAAGATGCGGAAGTTGAGGAAAAAGATAGTGGCGGGGGTGGTTGGCTTACTCAGCTGAACACATAGGACGAACACCTAAGCTTTTCCAATGGATCTTGAAATCATGTTGTCTGCCTAAGCAACAACATGCCCAACACAATGATTGGCGGTGGTGGGTGGCTTATTTCCATATCTAAATAGTTTAATGTATATCCTAGGTGCAGTATTATTGCTTGACCAGTAGAATTCCAAATTTCCAACTGTCAGTAACACTAGTATCATAGATGCTAATTAGAAGCTCAGGTAGCTCGAAACTTTGCTGAACAACACTCAAAGACATTGGAAGATGAAATGTGTCATATAAACCAGTCATAAACTAGTACAATACCTTGTACCATTCCACTTTGGGGAGCTCACCTTTTGGAGTCTTATATGGCATCCTCCAAAACACTTCGGGGTTGTAGATCCTTCATCATGTGAAGTTCCTGAGCTGGCGTCATGGATGCAAGAATAAAAATTAGTGGTCAGTCTACTAAAACAACACTTGTTCTGAGAAAACCAGAGCAAGTAGGGACAAGCGACGAGAAACGCCGAGACCGCACTTTTGGAGTTGGCTACCTCAAGCTACAACCTTGTGTCCAAATTTCCATCACCGAGCACACTAACCATAAACTCTCTTTTCAATATTTGGACTATTTCAGTCAAGTTGGTGTACAATCTTAAGCTCCCAGAGACAACTCCTATCCACCAAGTCTCCCATGCCTTTCTGCTCCATGAAACACTGCCACCTTCATCCGTGGTCGAACCAGTCCTGCCAGTGCAACTACCTCCTAACATACTACCTCCAGTTCCAGAGCAAGTATTGGAATGCCATATTGTCTATCGCGGCAACTTCGACATTCCTCGTCAAGTGGTCTTAGCAATCGACATCGTTGGCGTCTTGGGAAGATTACTTTGAGCTTCGTTCAAGGGGGAAGAGATGTCACGTCCACTACTTCCATCTCTACTACTCCCGAAGGTTCGGCCCAGGCCAAGAGGAAACATCGACCCAATCATCGCTACGACCCAGTGCCTTGTGCGACGTGAAGACCCAATCACCGCTATGACCTAATGACCTATGCGGCGTGAAGACGTAGCCTCGATGAGACCTCCTTGTTGGCGTGTGTTGGTGTCAAATAGGGGCAACCACGCTTGGAGCAAGGCGCAAATGGGGTGGCCCACTATAGCAAGCTCACTTGTGTGGGTTCTTTTCTTCTGTTTTTAATTTGATTTTTTTGAGAACCTGCCTATTGGATATTGTTTTACGGATCTAATATGTACTAAACCTATTAAAAATAAGAAATATTTTAAAATGTGCAATGGTTATTAAGAAAGTTAACCTTCCATTTAAAAAGTTATTATATATAAAAAAAATTTACCGTATATTCTTTAAAAAATCATCATCCATTAAAAAAAGAGTTCAACACATACCATTCCACTTTGGGGAGCTCACCTTTTGAAGACCTATATGGCCATCCTCCAAAACACTTCCGGTTTGTAGATCCTTCATCATGTGAAGTTCGTGAGCTGGCGTCATGGATGCAAGAATGAAAATTAGTTGTCAGTCTACTGAAACAACACTTGTTCTGAGAAAACTAGAGGAAGTAGGGATAAGTGGACGACAAACACCCAGACCGCACTTTTGGAGTTGGCTACCTCAAGCTGCAGCCTTATGTCCAAATCTCTTTCACCGAGCATGCTAACCATAAACTCTCTTTTCAATATTTTGGACTATTTCAGTCAAGTTGGTGTACAACCTCATGAAGGAAATATGCCCTATAGGCAATAATAAAGTTATTATTTATTTTCTTATATCATGATAAATGTTTATTATTCATGCTAGAATTGTATTAACCGGAAACATGATACATGTGTGAATACATAGACAAACAGAGTGTCACTAGTATGCCTCTACTTGACTAGCTCGTTGATCAAAGATGGTTATGTTTCCTAGCCATTGACATGAGTTGTCATTTGATTAACATGATCACATCATTAACAGAATGATGTGATTGACTTGACCCATTCCGTTAGCTTAGCACTCGATCGTTTAGTATGTTACTATTGCTTTCTTCATGACTTATACATGTTCCTATGACTATGAGATTATGCAACTCCCGTTTACCGGAGGAACACTTTGTGTGCTACCAAACGTCACAACGTAACTGGGTGATTATAAAGGTGCTCTACAGGTGTCTCCAAAGGTACTTTTTGGGTTGGCGTATTTCGAGATTAGGATTTTTCACTCCGATTATCAGAGAGGTATCTCTAGGCCCTCTCGGTAATGCACATCACTTAAGCCTTGCAAGCATTGCAACTAATGAGTTAGTTGTGGGATGATGTATTACAGAACGAGTAAAGAGACTTGCCGGTAACGAGATTGAACTAGGTATTGAGATACCGACGATCGAATCTCAGGCAAGTAACATACCGATGACAAAGGGAACAACGTATGTTGTTATGCGGTCTGACCGATAAAGATCTTCGTAGAATATGTGGGAGCTAATATGAGCATCCAGGTTCCGCTATTGGTTATTAACCGGAGACGTGTCTCGGTCATGTCTACATAGTTCTCGAACCCGTAGGGTCCGCACGCTTAACGTTTCGATGACAGTTATATTATGAGTTTATATGTTTTGATGTACCGAAGGTTGTTCGGAGTCTCGGATGTGATCACGGACATGACGAGGAGTCTCGAAATGGTCGAGACATGAAGATTGATATATTGGATGACTATATTCGGACACCGGAATGGTTCCGAGGGTTATCGGATATATACCGGAGTACCAGGGGGGTTACCGGAACCCCCCGGAGGCTATTGGGCCTCATGGGCCAAATTGGTGGAAGAGGAGAGGCGGCCAAGGGGCAGCCGCGCGCCCCTCCCCCCCCCCCAAGTCCGAATTGGAAAAGGACGGGGGCGGCGCCCCCCCCCCTTTCCTTTCCCCCTCTCTCCTTCCCTCTCCTCTCCTAGTCCAACAAGGAAGGGAGGGAGTCCTACTCCCGGTAGGAGTAGGACTCCTCCTGGCGCGCCTCCTCCTGGCCGGCCGCACCTCCCCCCTTGCTCCTTTATATACGGGGGCAGGGGGCACCCCATAGACACAACAATTGATCTCTTGATCTCTTAGTCGTGTGCGGTGCCCCCTCCATCATAATCCACCTCGATAATATCGTAGCGGTGCTTAGGCGAAGCCCTGCGTCGGTAAAACATCATCATTGTCACCACGCCGTCGTGCTGACGGAACTCTCCCTCAAAGCTCGGCTGGATCGGAGTTCGAGGGACGTCATCGAGCTGAACGTGTGCTGAACTCGGAGGTGCCGTGCGTTCGGCACCTGATCGGTCGGATCGTGAAGACGTACGACTACATCAACCGCATTGTGCTAACGCTTCCGCTTTCGGTCTACGAGGGTACGTGGACAACACTCTCCCCTCTCGTTGCTATGCATCACCATGATCCTCTGTGTGCGTAGGAATTTTTTACTACGTTCCCCAACAGTGGCATCCGAGCCAGGTTTTATGCGTAGATGTCATATGCACTAATAGAACACAAGTGAGTTGTGGGTGATACAAGTCATACTGCTTACCAGCATGTCATACTTTGGTTCGGCGGTATTGTTGGATGAAGCGGCCCGGACCGACATTACGCGTACGCTTACACGAGACTGGTTCTACCGACGTGCTTTTCACACAGGTGGCTGGCGGGTGTCAGTTTCTCCAACTTTAGTTGAACCGAGTGTGGCTACGCCCGGTCCTTGCGAAGGTTAAAATAGCACCAACTTGACAAACTATCATTGTGGTTTTGATGCGTAGGTAAGACCGGTTCTTGCTAAGACCGTAGCAGCCACGTAAAATTTGCAACAACAAAGTAGAGGACGTCTAACTTGTTTTTGCAGGGCATGTTGTGATGTGATATGGTCAAGACATGATGCTAAATTTTATTGTATGAGATGATCATGTTTTGTAACCGAGTTATCGGCAACTGGCAAGAGCCATATGGTTGTCGCTTTATTGTATGCAATGCAATCGCCCTGTAATGCTTTACTTTATCACTAAGCGGTAGCGATAGTCGTAGAAGCATAAGATTGGCGAGACGACAACGATGCTACGATGAAGATCAAGGTGTCGCGCCGGTGACGATGGTGATCATGACGGTGCTTCGGAGGTGGAGATCACAAGCACAAGATGATGATGGCCATATCATATCACTTATATTGATTGCATGTGATGTTTATCTTTTATGCATCTTATCTTGCTTTGATTGACGGTAGCATTATAAGATGATCCCTCACTAAATTATCAAAGTATAAGTGTTCTCCCTGAGTATGCACCATTGCGAAAGTTCTTCGTGCTGAGACACCACGTGATGATCAGGTGTGATAGGCTCTACGTTCAAATACAACGGGTGCAAAACAGTTGCACACGCGGAATACTCAGGTTAAACTTGACGAGCCTAGCATATAACAGATATGGCCTCGGAACACTGAGACCGAAAGGTCGAGCGTGAATCATATAGTAGATATGATCAACATAGTGATGTTCACCATTGAAACTACTCCATCTCACGTGATGATCGGACATGGTTTAGTTGATATGGATCACGTGATCACTTAGAAGATTAGAGGGATGTCTATCTAAGTGGGAGTTCTTAAGTAATATGATTAATTGAACTTTAATTTATCATGAACTTAGTCCTGGTAGTATTAGCATATCTATGTTGTGGATTAATAGCTCGCGTTGTTGCTTCCCTATGTTTTATATATGTTCCTAGAGAAAACTAAGTTGAAAGATGATAGTAGCAATGATGTGGACTGGATCCGTGATCTGAGGTTTATCCTCATTGCTGCACAGAAGAATTATGTCCTTGATGCACCGCTAGGTGACAGACCTATTGCAGGAGCAGATGCAGACGTTATGAACGTTTGGCTAGCTCAATATGATGACTACTTGATAGTTTAGTGCACCGTGCTTAACGGCTTAGAATCGGGACTTGAAAGATGTTTTGAACGTCATGGACCATATGAGATGTTCCAGGAGTTGAAGTTAATATTTCAAGCAAATACCCAAGTTGAGAGATATGAAGTCTCCAACAAGTTCTACAGCTAAAAGATGGAGGAGAATAGCTCAAGCAGTGAGCATGTGCTCAGATTGTCCGGGTACTACAATCACTTGAATAAAGTGGGAGTTAATCTTCCAGATAAGATAGTGATTGACAGAATTCTCTAGTCACCATCACCAAGTTAGTAGAACTTCGTGATGAACTATAATATGCAAGGGATAACAGAAACAATTCCCAAGCTCTTCGTGATGCTGAAATCGACGAAGGTAGAAATCAAGAAAAACATCAAGTGTTGATGGTTGACAAGACCACTAGTTTCAAGAAAAGGGCAAAGGGAAGAAGGGGAACTTCAAGAAGAACGGCAAGCAAGTTGCTGCTCAAGTGAAGAAGCCCAAGTCTGGTCCTAAGCCTGAGACTAAGTGCTTCTACTGCAAAGGAACTGGTCACTGGAAGCGGAACTACCCCAAGTATTTGGTGGATAAGAAGGATGGCAAAGTGAACAAAGGTATATTGGATATACATGTTATTGATGTGTACTTTACTAGTGTTTATAGCAACCCCTCGGCATTTGATACTGGTTCAGTTGCTAAGAGTAGTAACTCGAAACGGGAGTTGCAGAATAAACAGAAACTAGTAAAAGGCGAGGTGATGATGTGTGTTGGAAGTAGTTCCAAGATTGATATGATCATCATCGCACATTCCCTATACTTTCGGGATTAGTGTTGAAACTAAATAAGTGTTATTAGGTGTTCGCGTTGAGCATGAATATGATTTGATCATGTTTATTGCAATATGGTTATTCATTTAAGTTAGAGAATAATTGTTGTTCTGTTTACATGAATAAAACCTTATATGGTTACACACCCAATGAAAATGGTTCGTTGGATCTCGATCGTAGTGATACACATATTCATAATATTGAAGCCAAAAGATGCAAAGTTAATAATGATAGTGCAACTTATTTGTGGCACTGCCGTTTAGGTCATATTGGTGTAAAGCGCATAAAGAAACTCCATGCTGATGGGCTTTTGGAATCACTTGATTATGAATCACTTGATGCTTGCGAACCATGCCTTATGGGCAAGATGACTAAGACTCCGTTCTCTGGAACAATGGAGCGAGCAACTGACTTATTGGAAATAATACATACTGATGTATGCGATCCGATGAGTGTTGAGGCTCGCGGCGGGTATCGTTATTTTCTGACCTTCACAGATGATTTGAGCAGATATGGGTATATCTACTTGATGAAACATAAGTCTGAAACATTTGAAAAGTTCAAAGAATTTCAGAGTGAAGTGGAAAATCATCGTGACAAGAAAATAAGGTTTCTACGATCTGATCACGGAGACAAATATTTGAGTTACGAGTTTGGTCTTCAAATTAAAATAATGTGGAATAGTTTCACAAATTCGTGCCACCTGGAACACCACAACATAATGGTGTGTCCGAACGTAATAACCGTACTTTATTGGATATAGTGCAATCTATGATGTTTCTTACCGATTTACCACTATAGTTTTGGGGTTATGCATTAGAGACAGCTGCATTCACGTAAAAAGGGCACCATCTAAATTCGTTTGAGACGACACCGTATGAACTATGGTCTGGCAAGAAACCAAAGTTGTCGTTTCTTAAAGTTTGGGGTGTTGGAAATATGCCCTAGAGGCAATAATAAATGGTTATTATTATATTTCTTTGTTCATGGTAATTGTCTATTATTCATGCTATAATTGTATTGTCCGGAAATCGTAATACATGTGTGAATACATAGACCACAATGTGTCCCTAGTAAGCCTCTAGTTGACTAGCTCGTTGATCAACAGATAGTCATGGTTTCCTGACTATGGACATTGGATGTCATTGATAACGGGATCACATCATTAGGAGAATGATGTGATGGACAAGACCCAATCCTAAGCATAGCATAAAAGATCGTGTAGTTTCGTTTGCTAGAGCTTTTCCAATGTCAAGTATCTTTTCCTTAGACCATGAGATCGTGCAACTCCCGGATACCGTAGGAGTGCTTTGGGTGTGCCAAACGTCACAACGTAACTGGGTGACTATAAAGGTGCACTACGGGTATCTCCGAAAGTGTCTGTTGGGTTGGCACGGATCGAGACTGGGATTTGTCACTCCGTGTGACGGAGAGGTATCTCTGGGCCCACTCGGTAATGCATCATCATAATGAGCTCAATGTGACTAAGGCGTTAGTCATGGGATCATGCATTGCGGTACGAGTAAAGAGACTTGCCGGTAACGAGATTGAACAAGGTATTGGGATACCGACGATCGAATCTCGGGCAAGTAACATACCGATTGACAAAGGGAATTGCATACGGGATTGATTGAATCCTCGACACCGTGGTTCATCCGATGAGATCATCGTGGAACATGTGGGAGCCAACATGGGTATCCAGATCCCGCTGTTGGTTATTGACCGGAGAGGCGTCTCGGTCATGTCTGCATGTCTCCCGAACCCGTAGGGTCTACACACTTCAGGTTCGGTGACGCTAGGGTTGTAGAGATATATGTATGCGGAAACCCGAAAGTTGTTCGGAGTCCCGGATGAGGTCCCGGACGTCACGAAAGGCTCCGGAATGGTCCGGAGGTGAAGAATTATATATATAGGAAGTCAAGTTTCGGCCACCGGGAAAGTTTCGGGGGTTACCGGTATTGTACCGGGACCACCGGAAGGGTCCCGGGGGTCCACCGGGTGGGGCCACCTATCCCGGAGGGCCCCGTGGGCTGAAAGTGGAAGGGAACCAGCCCTTAGTGGGCTGGGGCGCCCCCTTGGGCCTCCCCCCTGCGCCTAGGGTTGGGAACCCTAGGGGGGAGCTTCCCCCTTGCCTTGGGGGGCAAGGCACCCCTTCCCCCCCTTTGGCCACCGCCCCCCTTGGAGATCCCATCTCCCAGGGCCGGCGCCCCCCCCCCCCCCCCCCGGGCCTATATAAAGGAGGGGGGAGGGAGGGCAACAACACAACAGCCTTGGGCGCCTCCCTCCTCCCCTGCAACACCTCTCTCTCTCTCTCTCGCAGAAGCTTGGCGAAGCCCTGCCGGAGACCCGCTACATCCACCACCACGCCGTCGTGCTGCTGGATCTCCATCAACCTCTCCTTCCCCCTTGCTGGATCAAGAAGGAGGAGACGTCGCTGCACCGTACGTGTGTTGAACGCAGAGGTGCCGTCCGTTCGGCACTCGGTCATCGGTGATTTGGATCACGGCAAGTACGACTCCGTCATCCACGTTCATTGGAACGCTTCCGCTCGCGATCTACAAGGGTATGTAGATGCACTCCCTTCCCCTCGTTACTAGTACACTCCATAGATGCATCTTGGTGAGCGTAGGAAAATTTTAAAATTATGCTACGATTCCCAACAGTGGCATCATGAGCCAGGCCTATGCGTAGTTACTATGCACGAGTAGAACACAAAGCAGTTGTGGGCGTTGAGTTTGCCAATTCTTCTTGCCGCTACTAGTCTTTTCTTGTTTCGGCGGCATTGTAGGATGAAGCGGCCTGGACCGACCTTACACGTACTCTTACGTGAGACAGGTTCCACCGACTGACATGCACTAGTTGCATAAGGTGGCTAGCGGGTGTCTGTCTCTCCTACTTTAGTCGGAACGGATTCGATGAAAAGGGTCCTTATGAAGGGTAAATAGAAATTGGCAAATCACGTTGTGGTCATACGTAGGTAAGAAACGTTCTTGCTAGAAACCTACAAACCACGTAAAAACTTGCAACAACAATTAGAGGACGTCTAACTTGTTTTTGCAGCAAGTGATATATGTGATATTATATGGCCAGAAGATGTGATGAATGATATATGTGATGTATGAGATTGATCATATTCTTGTAATAGGAATCACGACTTGCATGTCGATGAGTATGACAACCGGCAGGAGCCATAGGAGTTGTCTTTATTATTTTGTATGACCTGCGTGTCATTGAATAATGCCATGTAAATTACTTTACTTTGTTGCTAAACGCGTTAGGCATAGAAGTAGAAGTAATCGTTGGCGTGACGACTTCATGAAGACACAATGATGGAGATCATGATGATGGAGATCATGGTGTCATGCCGGTGACGAAGATGATCATGGTGCCCCGAAGATGGAGATCAAAGGAGCATGATGATATTGGCCATATCATGTCACTATTTGATTGCATGTGATGTTTATCATGTTTTTGCATCTTATTTGCTTAGAACGACGGTAGCAAGTAGGATGATCCCTTATAATAATTTCAAGAAAGTGTTCACCCTAACTGTGCACCGTTGCGAAGGTTCGTTGTTTCGAAGCACCACGTGATGATCGGGTGTGATAGATTCTAACGTTCGAATACAACGGGTGTTGACGAGCCTAGCATGTACAGACATGGCCTCGGAACACACGCAATACACTTAGGTTGACTTGACGAGCCTAGCATGTACAGACATGGCCTCGGAACACGGAGGACCGAAAGGTCGAGCATGAGTCGTATAGAAGATACGATCAACATGGAGATGTTCACCGATCTTGACTAGTCCGTCTCACGTGATGATCGGACACGGCCTAGTTAAACTCGGATCATGTTTCACTTAGATGACTAGAGGGATGTCTATCTGAGTGGGAGTTCATTAAATAATTTGATTAGATGAACTCAATTATCATGAACTTAGTCTAAAATCTTTACACTATGTCTTGTAGATCAAATGGCCAACGTTGTCCTCAATTTCAACGCGTTCCTAGAGAAAACCAAGCTGAAAGATGATGGCAGCAACTATACGGACTGGGTCCGGAACCTGAGGCTCATCCTCATAGTAGCCAAGAAAGATTATGTCTTAGAAGCACCGCTAGGTGATGCACCAATCCCTGAGAACCAAAACGTTATGAACGCTTGGCAATCACGTGCTGATGATTACTCCCTCGTTCAGTGCGGCATGCTTTACAACCTAGAACCGGGTCTCCAAAAGCGTTTTGAGAAACATGGAGCATATGAGATGTTCGAGGAGCTGAAACTAGTTTTCCAAGCTCATGCCCGGGTCGAGAGATATGATGTCTCCGACAAGTTCTTCAGCTGTAAAATGGAGGAGAATAGTTCTGTTAGTGAGCACATACTCAGAATGTCTGGGTTGCACAACCGCTTGTCTCAGCTGGGAGTTAATCTCCCGGATGACGCGGTCATTGACAGAATCCTCCAGTCGCTTCCACCAAGCTACAAGAGCTTTGTGATGAACTTCAATATGCAAGGGATGGAAAAGACCATTCCTGAGGTATATTCAATGCTGAAATCAGCTGAGGTAGAGATCAGAAAAGAACATTAAGTGTTGATGGTGAATAAAACCACTAAGTTCAAGAAGGGCAAGGGTAAGAAAAACTTCAAGAAGGACGACAAGGGAGTTGCCGCGCCCGGTAAACCAGTTACTGGGAAGAAGTCAAAGAATGGACCCAAGCCTGAAACTGAGTGCTTTTATTGCAAGGGAAGTGGTCACTGGAAGCGGAACTGCCCCAAATACTTAGCGGACAAGAAGAAGGCCGGCAACACCAAAGGTATATGTGATATACAAGTTATTGATGTGTACCTTACCAGTACTCGTAGTAGCTCCAGGGTATTTGATACCGGTGCGGTTGCTCATATTTGTAACTCAAAACAGAAACTACGGAATAAACGGAGACTGGCGAAGGACGAGGTGACGATGCGCGTCGGGAATGGTTCCAAGGTCGATGTGATCGCCGTCGGCACGCTACCTCTGCATCTCCCTACGGGATTAGTTTTAAACCTCAATAATTGTTATTTAGTGCCAGCTTTGAGCATGAACATTGTATCTGGATCTCGTTTAATTCAAGATGGCTACTCATTTAAATCCGAGAATAATGGTTGTTCTATTTATTTGAGAGATATGTTTTATGGTCATGCCCCGCTGGTCAATGGTTTATTTTTGATGAATCTCGAACGTGATGTTACACATGTTCATAGTGTGAATACCAAAAGATGTAAAGTTGATAACGATAGTCCCACATATCTGTGGCACTGCCGCCTTGGTCACATTGGTGTCAAGTGCATGAAGAAGCTCCATGCAGATGGACTTTTGGAGTCTCTTGATTACGAATCATTTGACACATGCGAACCATGCCTCATGGGTAAGATGACCAAGACTCCGTTCTCCGGAACAATGGAGCGAGCAACCAACTTATTGGAAATCATACATACCGATGTGTGTGGTCCAATGAGTGTTGAGGCTCGCGGAGGATATCGTTATGTTCTCACTCTCACTGATGATTTAAATAGATATGGGTATGTCTACCTAATGAAACACAAGTCTGAAACCTTTGAAAAGTTCAAGGAATTTCAGAGTGAAGTTGAGAATCAACGTGACAGGAAAATAAAATTCTTACGATCAGATCGTGGTGGAGAATATTTAAGTCACGAATTTGGTACACACTTAAGGAAATGTGGAATAGTTTCACAACTCACGCCGCCTGGAACACCTCAGAGAAATGGTGTGTCCGAACGTCGTAATCGCACTCTATTGGATATGGTGCGATCTATGATGTCTCTTACCGATTTACCGCTCTCATTTTGGGGCTATGCTTTAGAGACTGCCGCATTCACTTTAAATAGGGCTCCGTCGAAATCCGTTGAGACGACACCGTATGAATTATGGTTTGGGAAGAAACCTAAGCTGTCGTTTCTAAAAATTTGGGGATGCGATGCTTATGTCAAGAAACTTCAACCTGAAAAGCTCGAACCCAAATCAGAAAAATGCGTCTTCATAGGATACCCTAAGGAAACAATTGGGTATACCTTCTACCTCAGATCCGAAGGCAAGATCTTCGTTGCCAAGAACGGGTCCTTTCTGGAGAAGGAGTTTCTCTCAAAAGAATTGAGTGGGAGGAAAGTGGAACTTGATGAGGTGATAGTCACCCCTTCCGAACCGGAAAGTAGCGCAGCGCGGGGAAATGTTCCTGTGGTGCCTACACCGACTGGGGAGGAAGTTAATGATGATGATCATGAAGCTTCGGATCAAGTTGCCACTGAACTTCGTAGGTCCACAAGGACACGTTCCGCACCAGAGTGGTACGGCAACCCTGTCCTGGAAATCATGTTGTTAGACAACGGTGAACCTTCGAACTATGAAGAAGCGATGGCGGGCCCGGATTCCGACAAATGGCTAGAAGCCATGAAATCCGAGATAGAATCCATGTATGAAAACAAAGTATGGTCTTTGACTGACTTGCCCGATGAGCGGCGAGCCATAGAAAACAAATGGATCTTTAAGAAGAAGACGGACGCGGATGGTAATGTGACCATCTGCAAAGCTCGACTTGTCGCTAAGGGTTATCGACAAGTTCAAGGGGTTGACTACGATGAGACTTTCTCACCCGTAGCAAAGCTGAAATCCGTCCGAATCATGTTAGCAATTGCCGCATACTATGATTATGAGATATGGCAGATGGACGTCAAAACGGCATTCCTTAACGGCTTCCTTAAGGAGGAGTTGTATATGATGCAGCCGGAAGGTTTTGTCGATCCTAAGAATGCTAACAAAGTATACAAGCTCCAGCGCTCAATCTATGGGCTAGTGCAAGCATCTCGGAGTTGGAACATTCGCTTTGATGAGATGATCAAAGCGTTTGGGTTTACACAGACTTATGGAGAAGCCTGTGTTTACAAGAAAGTGAGTGGGAGCTCTGTAGCATTTCTCATATTATATGTGGATGACATACTATTGATGGGAAATGATATAGAATTCTTGGAAAGTATAAAGGCCTATTTGAATAAGTGTTTTTCAATGAAGGACCTTGGAGAAGCTGCTTATATATTAGGCATCAAGATCTATAGAGATAGATCAAGACGCCTCATTGGTGTTTCACAGAGTACATACCTTGATAAGATATTAAAGAAGTTCAGTATGGATCAATCCAAGAAGGGGTTCTTGCCTGTATTGCAAGGTGTGCAATTGAGCACGGCTCAATGCCCGACCACGGCAGAAGATATAGAAAAGATGAGTGTCATCCCCTATGCCTCGGCCATAGGGTCTATTATGTATGCCATGCTATGTACCAGACCTGATGTAAACCTTGCCGTAAGTTTGGTAGGAAGGTACCAAAGTAATCCCGGCATGGAACACTGGACAACGGTCAAGAATATCATGAAGTACCTGAAGAGGACTAAGGATATGTTTCTCGTTTATGGAGGTGACGAAGAGCTCGTCGTAAAGGGTTACGTCGACGCTAGCTTCGACACAGATCTGGATGACTCGAAGTCACAAACCGGATACGTGTATATTTTGAATGGAGGAGCAGTAAGCTGGTGCAGTTGCAAGCAAAGCGTCGTGGCGGGATCTACATGTGAAGCGGAGTACATGGCAGCCTCGGAGGCAGCACAGGAAGCAGTCTGGATGAAGGAGTTCATTACCGACCTAGGGGTGATTCCCAATGCGTCGGGCCCGAGACTCTCTTCTGTGACAACACTGGAGCTATTGCCCTTGCGAAGGAGCCCAGGTTTCACAGGAAGACCAGGCATATCAAGCGACGCTTCAACTCCATTCGTGGAAGTGTTCAAAATGGAGACATAGATATTTGTAAAGTACATACGGACCTGAATGTAGCAGATCCGTTGACTAAACCTCTCCCTAGGGCAAAACATGATCAACACCAGGACGCAATGGGTGTTCGATTCATCACAATGTAACTAGATTATTGACTCTAGTGCAAGTGGGAGACTGTTGGAAATATGCCCTAGAGGCAATAATAAATGGTTATTATTATATTTCTTTGTTCATGGTAATTGTCTATTATTCATGCTATAATTGTATTGTCCGGAAATCGTAATACATGTGTGAATACATAGACCACAATGTGTCCCTAGTAAGCCTCTAGTTGACTAGCTCGTTGATCAACAGATAGTCATGGTTTCCTGACTATGGACATTGGATGTCATTGATAACGGGATCACATCATTAGGAGAATGATGTGATGGACAAGACCCAATCCTAAGCATAGCCTAAAAGATCGTGTAGTTTCGTTTGCTAGAGCTTTTCCAATGTCAAGTATCCTTTCCTTAGACCATGAGATCGTGCAACTCTCGGATACCGTAGGAGTGCTTTGGGTGTGCCAAACGTCACAACGTAACTGGGTGACTATAAAGGTGCACTACGGGTATCTCCGAAAGTGTCTGTTGGGTTGGCACGGATCGAGACTGGGATTTGTCACTCCGTGTGACGGAGAGGTATCTCTGGGCCCACTCGGTAATGCATCATCATAATGAGCTCAATGTGACTAAGGCATTAGTCACGGGATCATGCATTGCGGTACGAGTAAAGAGACTTGCCGGTAACGAGATTGAACAAGGTATTGGGATACCGACGATCGAATCTCGGGCAAGTAACATACCGATTGACAAAGGGAATTGCATACGGGATTGATTGAATCCTCGACACCGTGGTTCATCCGATGAGATCATCGTGGAACATGTGGGAGCCAACATGGGTATCCAGATCCCGCTGTTGGTTATTGACCGGAGAGGCGTCTCGGTCATGTCTGCATGTCTCCCGAACCCGTAGGGTCTACACACTTAAGGTTCGGTGACGCTAGGGTTGTAGAGATATATGTATGCGGAAACCCGAAAGTTGTTCGGAGTCCCGGATGAGATCCCGGACGTCACGAGAGGCTCCAGAATGGTCCGGAGGTGAAGAATTATATATAGGAAGTCAAGTTTCAGCCACCGGGAAAGTTTCGGGGGTTACCGGTATTGTACCGGGACCACCGGAAGGGTCCCGGGGGTCCACCGGGTGGGGCCACCTATCCCGGAGGGCCCCGTGGGCTGAAAGTGGAAGGGAACCAGCCCTTAGTGGGCTGGGGCGCCCCCCTTGGGCCTCCCCCCCTGCGCCTAGGGTTGGGAACCCTAGGGGGGAGCTTCCCCCTTGCCTTGGGGGGCAAGGCACCCCTTCCCCCCCTTTGGCCGCCGCCCCCCCCCCCCTTGGAGATCCCATCTCCCAGGGCCGGCGCCCCCCCAGGGGCCTATATAAAGGAGGGGGGAGGGAGGGCAACAACACAACAGCCTTGGGCGCCTCCCTCCTCCCCTGCAACACCTCTCTCTCTCGCAGAAGCTTGGCGAAGCCCTGCCGGAGACCCGCTACATCCACCACCACGCCGTCGTGCTGCTGGATCTCCATCAACCTCTCCTTCCCCCTTGCTGGATCAAGAAGGAGGAGACATCGCTGCACCGTACGTGTGTTGAACGCGGAGGTGCCGTCCGTTCGGCACTCGGTCATCGGTGATTTGGATCACGGCGAGTACGACTCCGTCATCCACGTTCATTGGAACGCTTCCGCTCGCGATCTACAAGGGTATGTAGATGCACTCCCTTCCCCTCGTTGCTAGTACACTCCATAGATGCATCTTGGTGAGCGTAGGAAAATTTTAAAATTATGCTACGATTCCCAACATGGGGTTGCGATGCTTATAAGAAAAAGTTTCATCCTGATAAGCTCAAACCCAAATGGGAGAAATATTTCTTCATAGGATACCCAAAGGAGACAGTTGGGTACACCTCCTATCACAGATCCGAAGGCAAGATATTCGTTGCTAAGAATGGATCCTTTCTAGAGAAGGAGTTTCTCTCGAAAGAAGTGACTGGGAGAAATGTAGAACTTGATGAGGTAACTGTACCTGCTCCCTTATTGGAAAGTAGTTCATCACAGAAACCGGTTCCTGTGACACCTACACCAATTAGTGCGGAAGTTAATGATGATGATCATGAAACTTCAGATCAAGTTGTTACTGAACCTCGTAGGTCAACCAGAGTAAGATCCGCACCAGAGTAGTACGGTAATCCTGTTCTGGAGGTCATGTTACTTGACCATTACAAACCTACGAACTATGAGGAAGCGATGATGAGCCCAGATTCCGCAAAATGGCTTGAGGCCATGAAATCTGAGATGGGATCCATGTATGAGAACAAAGTATGGACTTTGATTGACTTGCCCAATGATCGGCGAGCCATTGAGATTAAATGGATCTTCAAGAGGAAGACGGACGCTGATAGTAGTGTTACTATCTACAAAGCTAGAATTGTCGCAAAAGGTTTTCGACAAGTTCAAGGTGTTGACTACGATCAGAGTTCTCACTCGTATCTATGCTTAAGTCTGTCCGAATCATGTTAGCAATTGCCGCATTTTATGAAATCTGGCAGATGGATAAACAAAACTGCATTCTTTAATGGATTTATTAAAGAAGAGTTGTACATGATGCAACCAGAAGGTTTTGTCAATCCTAAAAGTGCTAACAAAATATGCAAGCCCCAGCGATCCATCTATGGACTCGTGCAAGCATCTCGGAGTTGGAATATACGCTTTGATAAGTTGATCAAAGCATATAGTTTTATACAGACTTGCGGTGAAGCCTGTATTTACAAGAAAGTGAGTGGGAGCACTACAACATTTCTGATAAGTATATGTGAATGACATATTGTTGATCGGAAATAATGTAGAATTATTCTGCAAAGCATAAAGGAGTGTTTGAAAGGAGTTTTTCAAAGAAAGACCTCGGTGAAGCTGCTTACATATTGAGCATCAAGATCTATAGAGATAGATCAAGACGCTTGATAAGTTTTTTCAATGAGTACATACCTTAACAAGATTTTGAAGTAGTTCAAAATGGAACAGTCAAAGAAAGAGTTTTCGCGTGTGTTACAAGGTGTGAAATTGAGTAAGACTCAAAGCCCGACCACGACAGAAGATAGAAAGAGAATGAAAGTCATTCCCTATGCCATAGGTTCTACAAAGTATGCCATGTTGTGTACCAGATCTATTGTATACCCTACCACTGAGTTTGGCAAGGGAGTACAATAGTGATCTAGGAGTAGATCACTAGACAGCGGTCAAAATTATCCTTAGTGGAATAAGGATATGTTTCTCGATTATGGAGGTGAAAAAAGGTTTGGCGTAAAGGGTTACGTCGATGCAAGTTTTTGACACTGATCCAGATGACTCTAAGTCTCAATCTGGATACATATTGAAAGTGGGAGCTATTAGCTAGAGTAGCTCCGTGCAGAGCATTGTAGACATAGAATTTGCAAAATACTTACGGATCTGAATGTGACAGACCCGTTGACTAAAATTATCTCACAAGCAAAACATGATTACACCTTAGTACTCTTTGGGTGTTAATCACATAGCGATGTGAACTAGATTACTGACTCTAGTAAACCCTTTGGGTGTTGGTCACATATCGATGTGAACTATGGGTGTTAACCACATAAAGATATGAACCATTGATGTTAAATCACATAGCGATGTGAACTAGATTATTGACTCTAGTGCAAGTGGGAGACTGAAGGAAATATGCCCTAGAGGCAATAATAAAGTTATTATTTATTTTCTTATATCATGACAAATGTTTATTATTCATGCTAGAATTGTATTAACCGGAAACATGATACATGTGTGAATACATAGACAAACAGAGTGTCACTAGTATGCCTCTACTTGACTAGCTCGTTGATCAAAGATGGTTATGTTTCCTAGCCATAGACATGAGTTGTCATTTGATTAACGGGATCACATCATTAGGAGAATGATGTGATTGACTTGACCCATTTCGTTAGCTTAGCACTCGATCGTTTAGTATGTTGCTATTGCTTTCTTCATGACTTATACATGTTCCTATGACTATGAGATTATGCAACTCCCGTTTACCGGAGGAACACTTTGTGTGCTACCAAACGCCACAACATAACTGGGTGATTATAAAGGTGCTCTACAGGTGTCTCCAAAGGTACTTGTTGGGTTGGCGTATTTCGAGATTAGGATTTGTCACTCCGATTGTCGGAGAGGTATCTCTGGGCCCTCTCGGTAATGCACATCACTTAAGCCTTGCAAGCATTGCAACTAATGAGTTAGTTGAGGGATGATGTATTACGGAACGAGTAAAGAGACTTGCCGGTAACGAGATTGAACTAGGTATTGAGATACCGACGATCGAATCTCAGGCAAGTAACATACCGATGACAAAGGGAACAACATATGTGTTATGCGGTCTGACCGATAAAGATCTTCGTAGAATATGTGGGAGCCAATATGAGCATCCAGGTTCCGCTATTGGTTATTTACCGGAGACGTGTGTCGGTCATGTCTACATAGTTCTCGAAACCGTAGGGTCCGCACGCTTAACGTTTCGACGACAGTTATATTATGAGTTTATATGTTTTGATGTACCTAAGGTTATTCGGAGTCCCGGATGTGATCACGGACATGACGAGGAGTCTCGAAATGGTCGAGACATGAAGAATGATATATTGGATGACTATATTCGGACACCGGAATGGTTCCGGGGGTTATCGGATATATACCGGAGTACCGGGGGGTTACCAGAACCCCCCCCCCCCCCCCCGGAGGCTATTGGGCCTCATGGGCCCAATTGGTGGAAGAGGAGAGGCGGCCAAGGGGCAGCCGCGCGCCCCTCCCCCCCCCCCCCCCCCAAGTCCGAATTGGACAAGGAGGGGGCGGCGCCCCCCCCCCCCTTTCCTTTCCCCCTCTCTCCTTCCCTCTCCTCTCCTAGTCCAACAAGGAAGGGAGGGAGTGCTACTCCCGGTGGGAGTAGGACTCCTCCTGGCCGGCCGCACCTCCCCCCTTGCTCCTTTATATACGGGGGCAGGGGGCACCCCATAGACACAACAATCGATCTCTTGATCTCTTAGCCGTGTGCGGTGCCCCCCTCCACCATAATCCACCTCGATAATATCGTAGCGGTGGTTAGGCGAAGCCCTGCGTCGGTAGAACATCATCATCGTCACCACGCCGTCGTGCTGACGGAACTCTCCCTCAAAGCTCGGCTGGATCAGAGTTCGAGGGACGTCATCGAGCTGAACGTGTGCTGAACTCGGAGGTGCCGTGCGTTCGGTACTTGATCGGTCAGATTGTGAAGACGTATGACTACATCAACCGCGTTGTGCTAACGCTTCCGCTTTCGGTCTATGAGGGTACATGGACAACACTCTCCCCTCTCGTTGCTATGCATCACCATGATCCTGTGTGTGCGTAGGAATTTTTTAAAATTACTACGTTCCCCAACACCTCAAGCTCCCAGAGACAAGTCGCATCCACCAAGTCTTCTATGTCTTCCTACTCCGTGAAACACTGCCACCTTCATCCATGGTCAAACCAGTCCTGCCAGCGCAACTACCTGCTAACATACTACCTCCAGTTCCGGAGCAAGTATTGAAATGCCATATTTTCTGTTGCGGCAACATCGACATTGCTCGTCAAGTGGTCTTTGCAGTCAACATTGTTGGCATCTTGGGAAGATTACTTTGAGCTTCGTTCAAGGGGGAAGGGATGTCACGTCCACTACTTCCATCTCTACAACTCCAGAAGGTTCGGCCCGTGCCAAGAGGAAACATCGACCCAATCACCGATACGACCCAGTGACCTGTGCGACGTGAAGACGTAGCCTCGACGTGACCTTCTGGTTGACGTATGTTGGTGTCAAATAGGGGCAACCACGCTTGGAGCAAGGCGCAAATGGGGTGGCCCACTATATATAGCAAGCTCACTTGAGCGGGGTTTTTTCTTCTGTTTTTCTCTTTTGTTTTTAATTTGAATATTTTAGAACATGCCTGTTGGATATTGTTTTACGGATCTAATATATATTAAACCTATTAAAAAATTAAGAAATGATTTAAAATGTTCAATGGGTATTAAGAAAAGTTTGCCTTCCATTTAAAAAGTTATTGTGTATAAAACAGTTCACCATATATTTTGAAAAATTCATCATCCATTAAAAAAAGAGTTCAACGCATATTAAAATAAAACATCAATGTATATTAAAAAATAACATTGTATATAGAAGTTCAATGTATATTTATAAAAATCATCATAATGAAAAAAATGGTCAACGCATATTTCGAAAAGGTTAAAGAAGTTCAGCATGCATTAAAAAAGGCTAAACATATATAAAAAATTATTCAATGTGAATGAAAAAATTCACTGTGTATTAAAAATATACTGACCAAGCCTTTAAAAAAGAAAAGATAAATAGGAAAAGGAAACATGGAAAAATAAAATAAAAGACAAAAAACGAAGAGAAAAGGAACAGAAACAAAAACAAAACCACTGAAAACCGGACACACAGTGAAAAAGTCACACAAAACCGCAAAATAAAATCAGTAAAACGACTGGGAAGCTGACATAATGCCAACTTGGGTTGCGGCCCAGCAGCGAGCGAACGACCGCAGGCGTCGGCGTCAACTAGGAGGAACTAGTATAATGCCCGTGCGTTGCCACGGGCCAAAATAATTATATATAGAGAGATAGTATCATCCAAATAAACTGTAATTCATCATGTGGATGTTGCATGCGACTTATAGTTGTATTGCTATAAATTTCAGTCCTTCTAATACATATTTTCTGGTCCCATATATAAACACACTGCATGAGTTCAGCGTGTATAAAAAAGACGGTGACATAAAATTCTGCAATTAACAAAAATGCACTTCGCTTGAAGTGTATGTATCTCGATGAGTTTTTTTTACTCTCTCAACATATTAGGGAAATGAAGATGTTCTCCCCCACGCAGCCAACAACCCCCCCCCCCCACCCACCGTGGTGTCGGCATAGATGCAGATGTCCTCCTTCGGCTTGGATTGTTTCAACCAGCTCACGTCCCTCCCGCGCTAGTGTATGGGGAGGCGCGGGAGCAATGCGTCATGTAAAGTTTGATGTACTCGGTGGAGGGCCGGCTAGAGGATGAGGTGCTGACCGTGACACGAGAGGTGGGCATCTCTAAGCCGTCCAAGATGCGGTGCGTTGTCGGTGTGCCTCATGTGCTCGCCGGCAGCAGTGGCGTGCTTGGCTCCCGCATTGGCTTTGGGAAGACTCTTGTTCAGTTGCTCCCTCTAGTTTAGATACTTGGACTGACTCGGGCATTCAGAATCAAATGGTGATAGTGTGGGGCCTATGTTTGATCAGATGGTGGATGTTGTCATATTTCTCGAGGAATCCACCAAGAAGGTTGCGACCTCATCGTCCTAGTAGATATCCTATTCACAGGCGAGTTTGTTCCCTTTACAAACCAATTCTTTCTCACAGGTAATGGCAGATCAGTGATTGTTTTCTGTTTAGTTCTTTGCCTTGTTGGTGAAGGAAGTGAAAACAATATGATCATACAGGGAAAAATCTTCTTCAATGTGGATCTTCTAGAAGATTTTGATATACATATTGGTCAATACATGTATATACAAGTACAGAACCCACTCCATCTTCAGCTATAATATAATGTAACTGCAGTTCGACACTTCTGTTAGAGATGTATGATATGACTACTGCACCTTTGTGGTTTGCGCACTTTTTTTGTTGTTTAATTTGCAAGACCTATGTCGAATTCCTCAAGAATTTAGCTTAGTCTGTTTGCCAATATGATCTATATAGTCGGCTGCATGTGCCTTGCCAATGTTCGTGTAGTTATACTTGTCATGTGATTAATTTATGCAGTTATTACCTGATACCATTTTTTACTCTTGATCGACTTATCCAATTCACTGATCAATTGGTTAGATAGAGAGATGGTTATTTTGCCCATTAATTGCTTAAATAAAGACTAAACCCACAAGTTCACCCTTGAAGTTGAAAGTTATAGTTGAATGCCGTGTGTTGCCACATATTTTTTTAGAAATAAATTCATTGATCAAATATCGTAGTAATTCACAACGTATATGTGGCATACAGTTTTTGACTATATACTGAGAATATGATATGATAAGTATCGTCTAGGAGCCCATGCTCACTGTCTTCACTGGTCTGATGTCCATCATCACTTCTCCTCTGCTCTGATGTCCATACACGACGATGGAGGTCTTGTATCCATGCTCTAGGTTCTGACCACATGAGCATAACGGTGAACTCTCATTTATGTTGCCCCCTTCGACATTCTCCCTCGTGCTCTCTTGCCCTGCCATGTCTAGCACCGCCTGCCCGCTCACCAACATATCTAACAATTCCTCAAAAGTTCAAGGATGACACAAAATTTAAAACATATGGTGATAACAAATTTAGCCCACGGATTGGAAGGAAGAAATGGTTTCCCCCCATGACATGCTGTCCAACTAACCTAGCTCAGAAATGTGGAGAATAGGTCCAAGATGTCCCAGTGCAGTTTGCTATTGAGAATTGAGATCCTTTCCTTCAACAATCCAAATCAGTCTCTATAAGAATAATTAGAGAAATGCTACTGATGACCCATCTACACAATTGGAAGTGTTCTTTCCTGCTCCTAAACCATGAACCTGAGAGTTATAATTTGCTTTGTGTTCATTCCTTGGTCCTGCATGGAACCAAACATTACTCATAATCAGCTCAAAATAACATTACCCACAATGCTTTTTTACGCAACTAAAAGAAACATTCAAAGAAAAGTCCGAACAACTTCACTTTAATGAAACAAATTCAGTCAAAAAATTGTTCTCGCTGGCGATCACATCAATATAAAATAGAAAGTATCTTTCAATTTTTAAGTTGTAAGGTGCAGCATCTTTTGTCGTCTACTTTGATGCCCAATCTGCATACCTTCTTGAAGAAAACTGAATAAATTGTCTAGTCCACACCCTATATCAGCTTCATCGCGCATAGTTGAATAATGCAGTAGAACAGTTGTACTAATGCCAAAAAAATGCAGGGTTCAATTGTCAGAAATCTCCCTAATGACATGTTATTTATTGTTGTCGTTGCACACACTGAATCTTGTTATTCCACCTGCAGCTAGATGCCTAGATGAACAAATACATATCAGATTTGATTATATAAGGGATTAATAAGAGGACATCACTAAAATGTGAAAAAATGAAGGTAATATTAGCGTATTTTACCAGAAAATATCATTGTGCAAATTAGCAAACACCTTCCGTGCATAGTAGCTAGAGAGGTGAAAATAATTGAACTGTAACATCATGACATATTGGAGATAAGAACTCAGTTAACCTTTTATGTGGCATCAGCTTCGCATCAGATCAATTCCATGGATAAAAATCAACTTGTTCGTAACGTGGTACTACCCTCTTAGGCTCTCATGCTCTTTCTCTTGCAGATGCACGTGATCCCAAATTCAGAGGACGACAGTAAAGGCTTGATCATATACCGTGGCTGCCGTTCTGATCTGAGTGCGGCAACTACAGTCATCGTGGTGATTCTGCCTTCAAGCATAGCCACGGCGGTCATAACCAGCGGAGGCGGTTCCAGCACCGTCGCACCGGAGTCAAGATTACCTAGCATGCATGTCACACGCATGGCCCACGGACGCTATGTAGCTACCCGCACCGAAATCACACGAAACCCAACATAACATGACACACACCCTGCAAGAACCGAGGAATCTAGTGAAGAATCGGCAAATATTAATATATTATAACCTAAGAAGAAACATAACATTTCGAGCTAACCTGAGATATCAAAGGCCCCGGAGGTCGATGGGACAACGCGGTCGTGTCCGTCTCCTCGTCGTGGCCAACCTGATTCAGCAGATGAATACAGACCAGCGTTGGCTGCACCAATAAAAGTTTGTATAAACAGGATAATCATAGATCTAATACAACATCAAGGTTCAGGTTTCATGATTGCATTCAGTACATGAATTCTAGATGTGTTATGACTTATGGCTAATGTGTCATTGTACAGTCGAAATTACTCGAATGAAATATAAGAAATCAGTTGGTCTTTCACAAACACGATTTTGAGTCAACATTATGTCCACTTTTACAACAGATGGCAAGTCATATCCTAGTTTAAATTGAAGGGTTTCATTAGAACTGAGAGCTTCTTCTAGGATACTTCAGAAGATTTTTCTACTTTTATTTGCATCCAGATAATCGAAAGGTATGGTGACAAGACAACATATTAATTTGGCATACCTTTGGAGAGCAGCTATTGACCTTTCCCTTGAATGCAGAGAATTGCTTAATTTGAAGACCAAAGCGAAGCGGGCTGCTAGAATAACACCTGCCCAAAAATTAGATGCCCAAAGAGAATCCAGGTACACATTGAGGAATGGCATATCCAACGCATCCGCTGCAAGAAGAAGAGTTCAAGATACATACATACATACATACATACATACATATATATATATATATATATATATATATATATATATATATATATATATATATATATATATATATATATATATATATATTTCAGATTCCAGACTGATCTTGCTGTATTTATTTTGCTTGTTAGCCAATAAAGAAAGACAGAAGCAAACATGCCCGGTTCCTCTTAAAATAAGCTAATAAGGAGAAACATGAACCTTAGGTTAGTGTTCAGGCTTAGGTATCATACATTGGCAACTAACAAAATATGATGTTCCCTTTGGTTGGATACATTTTCTTCCTGCCTAGATTGAGTCAAAATTAGATGATGCATACATTCAGAGTAAAGTACATGTACACATCCAGTGGCACAGGCAAATAAAATAAAGAGCCACCTCTCCAAATCATAGCCTGAATGCCTGATACAATCAAGATCTTCATCGGTCTTCTTCTCAGGCTACATGTAAATCTTCTCTAGTAGTCCTATGAGCATAAAAAACTGCTCGAATCTACAAAATTGAGGAGCAATTCGGTAAAGAGACAACCACCTTTACAATGACAGTTTATAATACTATAAGTCAATAAGCGTCCAAGGCAAGTTGTGTGATTTCCAAGCCTTCAGAAATGTAACTGTGTTCTACGTGTACAGAAAAAATTCTCTCATGAGGTTGTACCATATAACATAAATTTTCAGTCACTTGGTTCAGTTACTCAGAGATGGTGTTCTCATTTCCGGTTTCTAGTGGAGACAGAAGAAACAACTTTCTTAGGTTCTCCAAGTAGTATGATTGGTACCAGGCTCTTGTAGGTTCAGCGATGGATGGTTGAAAAAATGCAAACAACACACTCAAGTGATTGTTAGAAAAAACAAGCAACACAAATAGAAGTTCCCTCGGTTAGCAATATATAGTGTACCGCTTAAAAAGAAACTTCGATCATTAACTGAATTTTGTCTATGCTTCAGTTTTAGAAGACTAATTGGTGTTAGGCATTTGAGAAGCTTACCCCAACTGATGCACAGGATTTACAACTATAAGAAGAGATGGTAATACAAATATTCATTCTACTCTAATGCAGAAAAGAACAATAAAATTGGAACATAAGAAGAAAGATAAAATGAGCACCTACTGACTCACCTGTATGCTATGGATCTTCCACCTCACAGACTCTGTTGACCTTCTTAGTGCACGGCAACGACGCTGCTTCTTCTGCTGCATCCGGTCTTGGGCTCCATGACCTCATAAACCACTGATTACTCCACCACTGGCTTCCCTGCTAGCCTTTAAAACCAACATCTTCCACATTGCGCCAAAGAGGAGCAGAAAACACAGACTGGAAAATTACATATGTATATAGCAGAGGCAAACATATATTCTGCATATATTTTCGAACTCGAGTTTGGGCTCTCAGGGGTATTCTTCCTTCATCCCGACCCACCAGGCTCTCAGTTGCTCTTTTACAAGTAAATACTACATGTTTCGATACAACATTCGGTTTAACCTATTTGGGTTACATATCAACAATATAAGGCAAGACTAAAATGGGAAGCATATTTTAGTACACTGGGAAAGCGTAATATATGAGGAAGTATGGCAAATCATCTTACATTCCGAGGTAAACAATGAACTATATCCACGGCTTCCTGATT
The DNA here is from genome assembly GCF_002575655.3 of Aegilops tauschii subsp. strangulata. Taxonomy (NCBI): domain Eukaryota; kingdom Viridiplantae; phylum Streptophyta; class Magnoliopsida; order Poales; family Poaceae; genus Aegilops; species Aegilops tauschii. The sequence continues at coordinate 451,428,328 of NC_053039.3, read as the reverse complement.
GTTCAAGTGCTCCCATAGTTCATCTGATGCAAATATAACAAACTAATATTCTGCACAGTCTATGTTCTTCAATGGATGGTTCGGGACAAAGAATTGGATTATGGAAGGGCCTTGGAATATGGAACCAGGCCAGAAGGGGCTCATGGTTAAATTCCGAACTTTTTAGGTAGGTGTGGCCAATCATTCTGGAAACCTGAATACAAAGAAAAAAACAGAGCACGAGTAGTTATTATGTGAGATATGTGAGAAGACATCGATCTTGGGACTTTGTACAAATGGTATGCTCTTGGCATCGTTAATCCATGAAATGGGGCGCAAATTGAAACCTTTATCAAATAAACTCCTGGCCCAGGTTTACGCAAACTCCTGGCCCGGTCTTGCGGCGCCTTGGACCTCCTGACCCTGAGGCAAGTGAGGTCTGAATTGGTCCTCCAGCCGTCATACACAAAAGCTATGCGGAAATCATCTGTACACATGTGGTCCGACACATGAATGAATCTCCGCGAATGAGACGAGCAGGTTAACCCTAAAATCAAATTCTTCGCCCAAAAAATCAATTTGACAAATCCAGCGATGGTAGCAGAGGGGGAGGGCTGGGCATCTTACTCGTGGATGTTGGTCTCAATGACCTGGCAGACGAAGAGGGAGATCATGGAGGTCTTGCCGGCCCGTGACTGGGCCTGGGCGATGACGCCGTGGACGGTGATGATTGGGATGACGGCGCGCTGCTGGATGGATACGCCCTTGACGACGGCTGGATCTGGAGGGGAGGTGACGACGCACTGCTGGATGGATATGCCCTCGACGACGGCCGGATCTGGAGGGGAGGTGACGGCGCGTGCAGAGGCCACGCCCGTCGTGGTGCTGGTGGAGACTACCGGGCGGCGGTGTCATAGGAGTGGCGGCGCATGGAGAGATGCAGCCGGCAAGGGCGTCCATGGCGTGGGGTGGTGCTATATCTCGTGGAGGAGACGGAGTCAGGGAGAGATGCGATGAATAGGAGGGGTTGGCCCCGAGGAGAGATGACCCGACGCGTTCGGTCGGGAGCCTGGCAGCGTGAGTTGATCCCTGCATCATCGCCGCCGTTTGGAGAGGGGGCGTGGCCGCAGCCGACACATTCATCGGCCACGGCGAGGCAGACGAGCCCGGCGACGGGATTTGATTCGGTGGGCGGCTGCGTCCTAGAGAGGGAGACGAGAGCGGGTTAGGGATAGGGCAGATGGGTCACTCGGGGTTTTTTTTTGTGCGCGTGCGTGGGAAAGGATGATGTAAAAAAAAACAAGGTGAAAGAGTGTGGTGGAAGAGGAGGACGAAAAAAAACCGGACGAAAATAAACCCGGAACGGAAACTACCAACTGAGACATTAGGAGTAGAGATTACTAGCCTCCAGCCCTCGACTACTTATTCACGGCGGGGATTGCAGAGAGAGGCGTGGGTTCCTGCAGTATCCCCTCTTCCTCTCTCTCCCTCGCTACTCTGTCTTCCTCCTTAAATCTTCCTCTGCACTTGATTCCAATCTCAAATTCCTGAGAGATATCCAGTGGTAGAGGCCAGCGAGGGACCATAGCAGAATGCGGCGAGCTTTTTTTCTGGCCTCAGCTGCTGCTGCGGGCTTGGGGACGCAGGCGCAGCAGACGCCGTGGCTCCTTCTGCTGCTGGGGGTGGTGGCCATATCGGTCACGGCCCTCCTCTCGGCAACAGGCCGGAGAAGAAGAAGGCCAGCAGGGCACCGCGGGCGGCGGCGACCACTGCAAGTTCGTCGTCGACCACATCAGCCGACGGTAATACCGCCCTCTTTCTTGCTGCGGCAGCTGTAGCTTCATCTAGCGGAGGCGGTGCGGTGGTGCTTGCTGCGGCGGAGGGGGCGGTAGCAGTGACGGTGGAGGCTGTGGTGGTTGCTAGCTAGAGGAGCTGCAGCGCAGGAAGCAGGCATGGCTTGAGCCGGAATCCGGAGCTGCTACGGGACTCTCTATAGTATGGATCCCTCCCTGCAGTTACTACTTAGTAGTCGATCACTAGATTTGGGTCTATTAGCTTGATGATGTATTGCAAGAAACATTTGGTACTGCTATGTACGGGATTGCGAGCTTGATCTCTCAATCATGGCTCCGCAAGAGCTAGCTTGGTTGCAGAGCATGTATGCATGTTACTACTGTTACATGTTTGATTTCACTATTTTTTCCCTTCTGTTTGTGGGGATGATTTCACTACTCTTTATCAGTGTGATGTTAGAACCAAAGAATGCATGTGCCATTGGTTCTAGCAAATGTGCAACGAACTTTACTACTGTAATTCTTTTATGTTCCTAACGATCTGAAATCCCCGGTTTATCATGTTGTTATATATATTATTATTAAGGCTACTAGTTAGGGCCTTGTCAAATAGACTAGTTGAGCATCAGTAATGATGGCTTCAAGCAAATATCTTCAACGCTAGAATTAGATCAAGTAAATGGTTCGTCCGGATGCTTGTTATTCGGTTGGACGAACAAAGCTGTGACCTCAAGATATCATCAACACTGTGATCTCAAGACCCATATTCATCATCATCATGGAGACATGGACATGGACTCATGGTCCATGTTTGTTATTTTGCTTGACACATGCAGCTGCAGGATGCGTGTGAGTCACGATCGTCCCATTGCACTAAAATGTTTTGGATGCATGTTACCTAGCCTACAGCAACAGCAGGCGTCATGTGCTGATCGTCCCATTGCACCAAAATGGAAACATGAAATGCGATGCAAACACTAGCTATTTACTGCATCCTTATCTTTCCAGTCGCTTGGACATTCATATGCAAGCCCCCCACCACCGTTGTTGTGCATATGGTGAAGAGTCTGTTTCGTCACCTAACATCCTAGCTAGTACTATCAACCAAGCCGGATTCTCTCTCCAAGTTAGCCAGAACTAGTTGAGTTTCATTGAAAATTAGATGCCTGATTATTTCTTTCGTAACAAAAGCTTGATTCACATTTTGTTCAAACATCAGTGTATATTCTGATGAGTTCGTTAAAACAAGACCGAAAGTAAATATATTTTAAAATGATTTACTCACATCATAAATACAATTATTTTTAACTACTCATATGGAGAGTGGTTCTTATTTAGTGCACCATCTAAGAGCATCTCCAGCCGTTGGCACCCCCAGGAGGCACCAAAATCGTCGCCTGGGGGCGAGCCGGCGGTATAATCGGCTCTGGGGCCAGTTGGGCATCCAGCCGTCGCCCCCACGTGCCGATATCGGCCCATTTTTGGCGTAAATGTGCCCGCTTTTCGGCCCAATTTCGGTGTAAAATGGCCCAATATCGACGCGAAGCGGCCCATATTCGCTGTGGTTTCGGCGTGAATTCAACATAAGTATTTTTTATCACATAGTTCATCACAGGAAATCAATAAAAATCAAATAGTTCAAAAAAAATATTTCAATACAAATTATATAGTTCAACAAATAAAAATTCATATTTCATCACACGTCGAGCTAGGCGTTGACCTTGAGCTTCCATAGGTGCTCCACCAGATCCTGCTGCAGTTGTTGATGCACCTGTGGGTCTCGGATCTCCTGACGCATATTGAGGTAGGCAGTCCAGGTTGCCGGTAGCTGGTGATCAAATTGGGCAAGAGGACCCAGCCTGTAGTATGGTTCAGTGTCAAACACTGGCTCTTCCTGCTCGCTCTCAATGATCATGTTGTGCAAGATGACACAGCAAGTCATGATCTCTCACATTTGATCTTTCGACCAGGTCTGAGCAGGGTACCGGACAACAACAAATCGAGATTGGAGCACACGAAATGCCCGCTCGACATCCTTCCTGCAAGCCTCCTGAACCTTCGCAAAGTGGGACTTCTTGCCTCCTCGCACAGCGTTTGAGATAGTTTTCACAAATGTAGACCATCTCGGATAGATGCCATCAGCTAGGTAGTACCCCTTGTTGTAGCGCCGCTCATTGACCTCGAAGTTCACCGGAGGAGAATGACCTTCAACAGGCTTGGCAAAGACAGGGGAGCACTGCAGCACGTTGATGTCATTGTTAGTTCCTGGCATACCAAAGAAGGAGTGCCAAATCCAGAGGTCCTGTGTGGCCACCGCCTCAACTACCACACTGCAACCACCTTTGGCACCTTTGTACATCCCCTGCCAAGCAAATGGGCGGTTCTTCCATTTCCAATGCATGCAGTCGATGCTTCCAAGCATCCCAGGAAATTCTCCTGCTGCATTCTGTGCTAGGATCCGAGCAGTGTCTTCCACATTGGTTGTTCGCAAGTATTGCGGTCTAAACATAGCCACCACTGCCCTACAGAACTTGTAGAAACACTCAATGGTCGTGGACTCGGTCATGCGCCCATAGTCGTCGAGTGAATCATCGGGAGCTCCGTATGCAAGCATCCTCATAGCTGTCGTGCACTTCTGGATTGAGGTGAATCCAAGTTTGCCGGTGCAATCCTTCTTGCACTTGAAGTAGATGTGAACTCCTGGATGGAATTCACAATCCGGAGGAAAAGCTTTCGGCTCATCCGATAACGGCGCCGAAATACTTTGTCGCCGTGCAGTGGAGCGTCGGCGAAGTAGTCGGAGTAGAGCATGCAGTAGCCTTCTAGACGATATCGGTTCTTTGCTTTCAGCCGCCCCGGCGCTGAGCCACCTCGTCGCGGCTTTTCATTGCTCGTGAGCAGGCTGGCGAGGGCGGCGAGGACCATGAGATGTTCCTCTTCCTGGACGTCGGCATCAGCATCGGCTTCCTCCTCCAGCAGCGCGGCGAGCGCCTTCTCATCGTCCGAGTCCATCGCCGAGTAGACAAATCGCCGAACACCTAGTGGGCGTGGTGGGCGCACACCCGCCGGTATACCACCCTGCACGGCCGGAGCGCCGGAAAAACTCACCTGGACAGTGGTGGAGAGGCTGCCGCGGCGAAACCTTCTCTCTTTTTCGGCGGGGAATGGCCTATCTAGCTGTGCAGGGCAGTGGGCGGTGCCGGGATCGGCAGGGTGGTGGCCGAGCGTGCAGGGGTGGGAGGAAAATCTGGATGATTGGCTTGACTTTTCGCCTGACAGTGTGGCCCAGGCGTGTTTTCCCCTTGCGCCGGAGCCCCCGAGCGCCCCCCAGTGCGCTGGGTTCGTCCTGCGATCGTTGGGCCCAAAAATGGGTCGAGCCGGCGGATTTCGGCGTCTTGGGAGTGCGAGTGGGGGGGTTGGCGCCGGCGCGTAAAAAGGCGCCTGGGGGGGGGGGGGGCGGCTGTTGGTGGCGTAGCTGGAGATGCTCTAACATTTAACACACAAAGTTAACTTCCTATAATATAAGAATAATAATTATCTATTTTTTATTGGATTTTGTCGCGCTTTAGAGTGCACCATAATGTATCATTTTGTGTCGGTGTGCTGCCGTAATCTGGTGTGCAGCACAATGTCTCGTTGTATTTCGGTGTGCTTCAACCAATTTTGTTGAATTTCACCATATTTGGGGTGCATTATAATGTTTCGTTTTGTACTTCCGTGTTACCTTTTTTTTTTACTTGTTCAGTTGTGCACCACAATGTTTCGGTGTGTTTCACACAACAGACCATTTTTCAGGATTTCATCGTGTTTTGGAGCCATTATAATGTTTTCGTTTGTGTTTGTGTGCTTGCTTGTTCAAGTGTGTACCATAATGTTGCATTGTGTTTCTTGTGGTTAGGGCCATTTCCTATAAGTTTAGTCCCGTTTCAAAATTGCCTCCCTGCAGTTACTACTTAGTAGTCATCACTAGATTTGTGGCTATTAGCTTGATGATGTATATGAGATTGCGAGCTTGATCGCTCAAACATGGCTCATGGTCCATGCTTGTTATTTTGTTTGACACATGCAGCTGCAGCTACAGGATGCGTATGAATTATGATCGTCCCATTGCACCAAAATGTTTTGGATGCATGTTACCTAGCCTACAGCAACAGCAGGCATCATGTGCTGATCGTCCCATTGCACCAAAATGGAAAGATGAAATGCAATGTGACTAGTGCCGGCAAACACTAGCTAGTTACTGCAGTCTTATCTTTTCGGTGGCTCGGACATTCATATCATATGCAAGCGCCTCACCACCGTTGTTGTGCATAAGGTGAAGAGACTGGTTCGTGCATGGATCCACCGTTACATGCTTCACTGGGATATGCATAGTGTGATTTCTCTCAGGTAACATCCTGCCATGTGCTATTCTATTCCCTAGCTAGTACTCCATCAACCAAGCCAGATTCCCTCTCTCCAGGTAGCCACAACTAGTTGAGTTTCATTTAAAAATTAGATGCCTGATATCTTTCGTAACAAAGGCTTGATTCACATTTTGTTCAAACAATTGTGTTTATTCCGATGAGTTCTTTCAAACAAGACGAAAATTAGATAATAATAAAATATTCACAACATAAATGCAATATTTTTAATTATTCATATGGACAGTAGTTTTTATTTAGTGCACCATCTAACATGTAACACACAAATATATTTTAAAAGTTTTAATTTAGTGCACCATATAATATGTAAAAACAAGACCAAAACCAAATATATTTTAAAAAAATAATTTATACACAACAAAAATGTAATACTTTTTTAACTATTCATATGGACAGTGATTTTTATTTACTGCGCCATCTAACATGTAACGCGCAAATTCAATTTCCTTTAATATAAGAATAAAAATTATCTTATTTTTGTTGTATTTCGTCGTGGTTTAGAGTGTGTATCATAATGTTTCGTTTTGTGTCAGTGTGCTGCCTTAATCTGGTGTGCACCACAATGTCTCATTGTGTTTCGGTGTGCTACAACATTTTTTTTGGGTTTCACCGTATTTTGGAGTGCATTATACTGTTTCGTTTTGTACCTCTGTGTTGCCTCTCTTTTTTACTTGTTTAGTTCTGCTCGGTAATGTTTCATTTCTGGATTTCATCATGTTTTGGAGCCATTATGATGTTTTCTTTTGTGTTTGTGTGCTACCTTGCTCCATTGTGTAACATCATGTTGCATTGTGTTTCTTGTGGTTTGGGCCTTCTCCTATCAATTTCGTCGTGTTTCAAAATTGTCAAAGCATATTTGATATTGAGCTTGTTTTGAAGATATCGTCAACAGAAAGACATACCTTCATACGTAATATTTGTCCAAGATTTTTTCCAACATATATAGCCGTTTAAAAGTTTAAGAATAAAAATAATATCCATGTACTAATGAGTAGGAGAGAAAACTGATTGTGTGTACGCTGTGAGAGGCAAGGGATCTAGGGAAAACATTGCCACACATGATGGAAAAAGGTGTCACATGCATGGAAGGAAACACTGTTCAGTGAATACCTTGGTGGAGGTGTCCAACTCAGTGCATGGCAGATAATGCACATGATATCATGTGCATGGTCGAATCTCTTTCTCTTGAATTTATATACTGAAATGTACTTCTGCCTAACTTTATCAAGGATTTCTCTCAAATGAATACGTGCCTAAGTTCATGTATATGGCTATAGTTCGGTGTAACTTTATAATGATAAAAAAACGACGCTGCCAACATTTTCAATCTCAAATTCTTGCTGGTGTGCTTTGAGTCTATGTCAGGTCTAAAGATCAATTATGACAAGAGTGAGGCTTTTTTCACTGGAGAAGACCTCGAGGAATAGCAGCGTGCTGCCCAGATGATGAACTGCAAGCTCAGGACCGTTCCTATAAAATATCTAGGGATGCCATTAACTAATTGCCATATGAGAATCAAGGACTTTGAGTTTATCACGGGCCAGGTCGGCAAGCGATGCGAACCATGGATTGGAAAGCATCAGTCGACTAGGGATAAATCAACGCAAGTAAACTCTTTTCTGTCTTGTCTCCCAATGTTCATCATGGGCTTCTTTTTATTACAAGATGGGGTACATGCGAAATTCGATTATGTTTGATCCAGATTTGTTTGGGAGAAGGATTCTGGAAAACAACACACCATATGCGCCCTCAAGGTGGTTGGGAGCTTAGGCATCATTAACACCAAACTCATGAATAGGTGTTTGATGACCAAATGGGCTTGCAAGATCCTAACAAGGCAGAGGGCATGGTTAGATATCATTTGCCATATAATATTTGCAGAGAGAGCCCCCTTTGTCAAGGCGTCAACTGTCCAGGGCTCACAATTCTAAAAAGCTACGGGGAAGATCCGTCACTTACTCTGCATTGGCGGTGTCATCATGTAGGGAATGGAAAAATAGCGTTCTGGCTTCACCAATGGATTGGAAAGACCCCTCTAGCATCTGACTTTACTGAGTTGTTCGACATGCCCTGAGATCCTGACGTGATGGTTAGTGATATATGGCAGGATGGCCAATGGTGACCTGCATTCTGACGATCCCTCAGACAAGCGCGTTGAGTGGCAAAGATTGGAAATATTATTAAGCTCGATATCTCCCTCGACGGCATAAGACACCTTCACTTTGAAGCTTGAAACCTTGACCGGTTCTCAACCAAATCCTTATATCACGCTTTGCATCAAGGCGCCGTCAAATTTGAAGTGATGGATATCTGGAAGGCAAAGATTCCCACCAAGATAAAGATTTTCTTGAGGCAACTTATTAGAGATCACCTCCCAAGTGGACCTGAAGTGCAAAAGTGACCATGTCCTAGAATCTTCATTAAACACCCAACTAATGTTTTGTACAAAATGTCTGTCTTCATGAATCTATGGAAGCCAGTAAGAAGATAAAGGACTCGTCGATCATTGATGATTGCGTCACTCGGCTTCAAAGGCACAGTAGACGACTAAGGGAACCACATCAAGCAAACAGGAAGCACTGGTGTAGAAAAGCCTAGCTATGGCGTAGAAAATATAAGTTGAAGGATGATAATCAATAAAAATATAAGTTCTACTACTACTTGATCTAGACTGAGAACATCATCAATGTAATGACTCACACGAGAAGAAATGATGCCACTAATTCAGCTGGGATTGTTAAAAGCTAAAAGTGCATATCGATTGTTGGATTTGGCCTCACATCGCATCATTCTTGAGTTGCGTCTCATCTATCTATTGTCTCAGTGGTTCGGTGGAGTACTCGAGCAACTCACTTACGTACTTGTGCATGAAATCAACCCATATCCATGTGTAGCAATACTTTGTCCCTGCCGTGAATCACAATATATATACACATATTGGATGTGAGCAACACTAGACAGAGTTGAATTGTGCAAATTAGCCGAAATAGACCAAAAGGTATTTTCTATCATATACATACCTTTTCACGGTTAGCGCAGATGTAGAACTCTCACTCTAGATTCCATTTTGTGTGTGACATATGCTTATCAACAGGGCGTCGACAGCCATAAAACAGTGCATGTGCCCTTGCTCGATTCCCGACTTCTTCGGCGTCGGTGCGTAGATGCCGGATCGAACATACGTCACGCTGCTGCAGCGGGATGATTGGACAGACATGGCCGGCTGCATTGACCGTGGCGAGCTCATGCCATAACCAACAAGGCCAGAGGGGAGCTCGGCCAAGGCAGCGGAGTCCCAAACTTTCGATACGCCCTGCTGACGTGGTCTCACGCGCGGGGCTTGTGCCGATTCGACAAGCTCCGATGTGTCCATTACCACGAACGCAACTAGCTAAGAGGGAGTAGAATTTTGTGGAGAATGGAAGTGAATGTGTTTGAGAAACAAAGAGCTGCCAACAGTCCTATATATAGGCAACATTTAGTGCTGACATTCTCATATAAGGCACCACAACACTAGATACTTTATCTATGGCGTACATATAAATCCTACACCAGCAATATCTTCCAACTGATGCACAGTTAGGCCCACATAATGGTGACGTGTGACAAAATATCCACGTCTGCACTACCCATATAAATCTGGCATACCAATTATACTTACGCCAGCACTATCTGAAAAAAATAGTGTTGACGTTGGTTGAAAATGGCGCGCCATCAACGAAAGTTGTGGCTATCCACTTTTCCACTAGTTAAGTGAACTTGTATTGCATGTGTGTGGCTTTTGAGCCGCCGCTGTGGGCTGTATTCAGACTTTATGTCTTCGTGAATCTTGGGTGTCTCTTTTAACCACTAAAGGCTTGAGTCATCTAAAGTTGGGAAAGCGCCTCCTTCCTAAAAATAAAAAGGTAGAGTAAACACAAATGTTGACAAGTGATAACTCTCATCTATTATCGAATGCAAAAGCTAGTGGTGAGCTAATAGGAGTAAAGGTTTGTCGTGATGCACCTGCTGTTACAAATCTGTTATTTGCTGATGATTCACTGATTTTAATGAAGGCCAATGTAACTAATGATGTCTGCTTAAAGTCTATCCTGGATTTGTATTGTGAAGCATCTGGCCAGCAAGTTAGTGTTGAGAAATCGAGCATATTCTTTAGTCCAAGCACAAAAGTGAACATGAAGGCTAAAGTTTGTTCCTCTCTAAATATAATGACAGAAGTGTTAAATGATAAGTACTTGGGACTTCCTGCTACGCTCGGTTTAGACAAGTCTGATAGTTTCCATTATTTGATCGATCGCCTAATTCAGAGGCTAATGGGGTTGGAAGAAAAATTTCTATCGTCAGGTGGTAAAGAAGTGCTACTAAAGTCTGTTGCACAAGCCATACCAACTTATGCGATGTCGGTCTTTAAAATTCCTAAAAGAATTGCAAAGGAATCACTGATGCGATGTCAAGTTTTTGATGGGGTGATGATGTTTCGCAGAAAAAGATGCATTGGTTCGCGTGGTGGAAAATGTGCATACCTAAGAACAGAGGGGGCATGGGATTTAGAGATATCCATTGCTTTAATCCAGCATTGCTGACTAAGCAAGCATGGGGCTTGATTGATGATCCTAAGTCACTATGCGCTATTATCCTTCGAGCAAAGTACTTCCCTGATGGAGATTTGTTCAAGGCTACTTTGAAGAAAAAAGCTTCATACACCTGGCAAAGCATAATGGCAGGAGTGGAAACCTTGAAGAGAGGTTACATATGGAGAATAGGTGATGGATCCAAAGTGAATATTTGGGATGATCCGTGGATACCCCAATCACCGTCTAGAAAAAATTTGACAGCTCGTGGAAGTAATATCATCTCGAGAGTGAGTGATCTTATTGATCCTTCCACAGGGGATTGGAACGAGAAGCTGGTACAGCAGATCTATCCCACTCCCGCTACATGAGATGGAAGACGACTTTGTGGCATGGAATCTGTCAAGAAACAGAATTTTTTCCGTAAGGTCGGGCTATTGCGCTGAGTGGGAGTTTCAGTATGGGCAGAAAATCCAGCCAAGTAGCACGTCATCTACCCCTAAAAATAACTAGGAATTGCTATGGAATCTACAATGCCCAGCAAAAATCAAGATATTTATTTGGAGAGCATTGCAAAGCGCAATCCCGTGTCGCGCCATACTCGCAGCAAAACATATGAAGGTTAAAACAGGTTGCCCAGCTTGCAACAGAGGACCTGAGAGTATTATGCATCTACTCTTCCAATGCAAGAAAGTTGTCGAAGTTTGGCAATTGTTGGGATTACATGACATTATCAAAAAAGCTTGTTGTGTGAGTAGGTTTGGTGAAGTCGTGATTGAGCATCTTTTGTGTCCTCGGGACTCAGACATCCATGTACTTGGGCTGCCTAATCTGAGGGAGACAATAGCAACTACTGCCTGGTATTTGTGGTTCGAGTGGACGAAACTAACACATGGTGAGAAAACACAAGCTGCAGCCCAAATTCAATTGGCAGTAAGGGGACTAGCAGCAAACTTTGTTATAGCATGTAAGCCCAAAGCGAAGACGAGAGTGGTGGCTTGGTCTAAGCCCCGGTCAGGATATATGAAACTTAATGTAGATGCTGGGTTTGATCATGACAATCTGAATGGTACGGTTGGTGCAATTCTCCGAGATGATAATGGCAAATTTATAGCTACAGCAAACAAAAGACTGAATTTTTGCTATGACTCATTTTCTGCTGAAGCAACGACTGTGAGATTTGGGTTAAACTTTAGCACAGACAGTGGGATGTAGCAAGATTAAGGTTGTCTCCGACAATGAAGAAGTTGTTAATGCTTTGAAGGAAGGCTTCTCCAGCTCACTGGCAAGTGCTATATTCGATGACTGTTATTACATGTCGCTAGACTTTAATCACGTTTTGTTTGATTCATGTATTAGAGATAATAATCAAGTAACCCATGAATTGGCCAAGTTGACCAAGTTCTTGTTGGAAATATGAGCAAATTACTACGAGATTTAATCTGAATGAACAGAAGATAAATCATGGCAGCAATAGCAGATATTAAACTAATCATGCGAACTAGCATATTAGATGAACAGATCACATCTAGGGCACATACTAGAAACATGAATTCTACCACGATCTCGAACAGGAAGGATAGAATCACATACGGTGCAGCGAGAGCGGCACCGCCGGCATTGACGTTGTCGCCCATGTCGTCGAGGATGAGGTTGCCGAGGTCGGGGAAGAAGTCGTCATTGGCGAAGTCGTCGCTACCAGCAGTCGCGCGAGTGCGCTCCCCAAAAACCTGATCGCCCCTCTCCCGTACAGGATCACGAGAGGCGGGGATTCCGGAGGCCTGCTGTCCCTTCTCCCGGTGCACGCCGAAAGGAGGGATGGAGAAGACTTGCTTGGCGGCGCAATGATCTGGAACGGTGGTGCGGAACCATACGAAGCGGCGGCTGCTAGGGTAGACATCTGCCTGACTATATAATGCGGGCCGGGTAGGACGTGGAGAAAACCCACGTCCAAGTAACAGCCCCACGATCCAAAAAGATCGGAAACGACTGAGTAATTAACGCGTCCATCAATTAATAATTAATGACTTATTAATTTTCCCCGAGCAGCAAAAATATAGACAACGTGCATAGCTCTGTCCTCGGCTTGGCTCATTCCCGCAACCCGCGGCGCGTCGTGACGAGGCGTGGCATGCGGAGCAAGGAGGAGGAGCGTGAGTGTAGGTCTCCTCTTCTCATGCTCCTACAAGTGGTAGAAGAGCTCACCTTATAAAAAGGTGCAACTCTCTCTCAACTTATGAGGTGGGACTAAACTTTAGTCTCACTCACTCTACTCACATGTGTGCATGAATGGGCCAAGAGAATTTCAGAATTTTAGTTGGGCTTTGGGCCAAAAGCCCACTAGCAAATTCCAACAATCGCCCACAAAGTCTCATTGGCACATCTCACCATTTGGTTACAAAACATTGTTTATATACCGGTGCTTAGTGGAGACTATGAAGTTGAACTTCCACTTAGAGTTTTATGCTACACTAGATCACAACTTGAATAGTGGACTATGCCTTGAACTACAAGTTTTCTGCGAGACTAGTTTCACACAAATTCTTGACCGATACTGGGCTGCCGCAAGGCTTCCCCGCGGGTGGAGCGTATACGTCATACTCCAGGGCCTTTCATGAATTTATTAGAGAGCACCCAATTCTCACAGACTGCGACATTAACAGTCATATCCATATAGGTGTGTTCCTCAGGAGATGCTCTGCAGGGAAACATCTCTGCTTACCCGAATAAGCCACTTGAAACACATTAAGATAAGTATCAACCTGCCATGCAGATCAGGAGAGTATTGCATCTTCACGGAGTGGGATAATTCAAATAGGGATACTCTCCTCTCAGCTGCCAACAGCTTGTCTCCCACTTCTACTTCACAGGATCTCTGATCACATAGAGTGGGTTACCACTGTGGACAACTCATGCGGTGGGTCTCAAACCCATCTCCATCGATGCATTATCTATCACATCACGTGATAGACCCTTTGTGAAGGGATCTGCCAAGTTTTTCGATGTTTAGATATAATCCAACATAATAACTCTGGAGTTCCTCATTTTTCTGACAGATTTTAGTCTCCTCTTCACATGCCTTGAGGACTTCATATTATCCTTAGAACTGTTTATCTTGACGATCACAATTTGATTATCACAGTTCATCAGGATAGGGGGGTATTGGTTTTTCAACCATAGGTAAGTCCATCAAAAGCTCACGAAGCCACTCTGCTTCAACAGTGGCAGTGTCTCATGTGGTGAGTTCTGCTTCCATAGTTGACCTCGTTAAGATGGTCTGCTTGCAAGACTTCCAGAAAACAACACCACCACCAAGTGTAAAAACATAACCACTTGTGGCCTTAATCTCATCAGCATCAGATATCCAGTTTGAGTCACTATAACCCTCTAGTACCCTTGGATACCCGGTGTAGTGAATCCCATAGCTCGCAGTGCCTTTCAAATAGCGCATAACTCTCTCAAGCGCATGCCAATGATCATCTGCCGGTTTTGACACAAACCGACTCAGCTTGCTCACAGCAAAAGAGATGTCAGGCCTCGTGGCACTCACCAAATACATAAGCGAGCCAATAATCTGAGAATACCTCTGTTGATCTCTAGCAATCCGTCGATTCTTTCGAAGCAACACACTAGCGTCATATGGAGTTGGAGAAGGCGTGCAGTCGCTATACCCAAAATGACTCAAGATCTTTTCCACATAGTGAGACTGAAGCAGTGTGATCCCACCATTCTCATCTCTCAACAGCTTGATGTTCAAGATAACATCAGCTACTCCTAGATCCTTCATCTCAAAACAGTGAGATAAGAAATCCTTAACCTCCTTGATTAAATCAAGTTTGGTTCCAAAGATCAGTATGTCATCGACATACAGACAAAGAATAACTCCTTCGCTCCCACCATGGCGATAGTACACGCACTTGTCACCATCGTTTACTACAAAGCTGGCAGCAGTTAATGTTCTTTCGAACTTCTCATGCCACTCCTTAGGAGCTTTTTTAAGGCCATATAAAGACTTTAATAACTTGCACACCTTTCCTTCCTGACCAGGTACTACAAAACCATCTGGCTGATCCATGTAAATTTCCTCCTTCAACTCTCCATTGAGGAAAGCCGTCTTAACGTCCATTTGATGAACGAGAAGACCATGTGAGGCAGCCAGTGATAGTAGCACTCCAATAGTGGTCAGTCTAGCCATGGGTGAGTAAGTATCAAAGAAGTCTTCACCTTCTTTCTGGGTATAACCCTTGGCCACAAGTCGTGCCTTGTACTTTTCAATCGTACCATCAGGTCTAAGCTTCTTCTTGAACACCCACTTACATCCTACAGGTTTGCACCCATAAGGACGGTCAGTGATCTCCCAGGTTCCGTTAGCTAACATGGAATCCATCTCGCTACGAACAGCTTCCTTCCAGTAGTCAGCATCAGGAGATGCATAGGCTTCTGAAATAGTCCTGGGTGTGTCATCCACGAGGTATACAATGAAATCATCACCAAAAGACTTTGCAGTCCTCTGTCTCTTACTCCTTACATGAGTTTCATTGTCACCCTCAACAGGATTCTCAACGTGTTCCATCGCAATGGTGGGTTCAGGAATTACAGCGAATTCCTCACTAGATGGAGTAGGTATCTCCTGATTTGATGAACTCGACATATCCTTCATAGGAAATATGTCCTCAAAGAAAGTTGCATCATTCGACTCCATAATCGCAACATGCATGTTGGATACCTCAGATTTTATTATCAAAAGTCTATAACCAATGCTATGAAAAGCATAGCCCAGAAGAACACAATCCACGGTTTTTGGTCCAAGCTTGCGCTTCTTAGGAATTGGTATATTGACTTTCGCCAAACAACCCCAAGTAAGTAGGTAAGAGAGTTTCAAACTTTTCCTTTCTCATTCCTCAAATGGAGTCATTGTTGGGGAACGTAGCAGAAATTCAAAATTTTCTACGCATCACCAAGATCAATCTATGGAGTAATCTAGCAACGAGGGGAAGGGGAGTGCATCTACATACCCTAGTAGATCGCGAGCGGAAGCGTTCAAGAGAACGGGGTTGATGGAGTCGTACTCGTCGTGATCCAAATCACCGATGATCCTAGCGCCGAACGGACGGCACCTCCGCGTTCAACACACGTACGGAGCAGCGACGTCTCCTCCTTCTTGATCCAGCAAGGGGGGAGGAGAGGTTGATGGAGATCCAGCAGCACGACGGCGTGGTGGTGGAAGTAGCGGGATTCCAACAGGGCTTCGCCAAGCGCTGCGGGAGGAGGGAGATGTGTCACGGGAGGGAGAGGGAGGCACCAGGGCTTAGATTTTGCTGCCCTCCCTTCCCCCCACTATATATAAGGCCAAGAGAGAGGGGGGGTGCAGCCTTGGCCCTTCCTCCAAGGAAGGGTGCGGCCAGGGAGGAGTCCTTCCCCCCCAAGGCACCTCGGAGGTGCCTTCCCCCTTTAGGACTCTCCGTTTATCTTATCTCTTGGCGCATGGGCCTCTTGGGGCTGGTGCCCTTGGCCCATATAGGCCAAGGCGCACCCCCTACAGCCCATGTGCCCCCCCGGGGCTGGTGGACCCCCGGACCCCTTTCGGCACTCCCGGTACAATACCGATAAAGTGCGAAACTTTTCCGGCGACCAAAATAAGACTTCCCATATATAAATCTTTACCTCCGGACCATTCCGGAACTCCTCGTGACGTCCGGGATCTCATCCGGGACTCCGAACAACTTTTGGGTTACCGCATACTAATATCTCTACAACCCTAGCGTCACCGAACCTTAAGTGTGTAGACCCTACGGGTTCGGGAGACATGCAGACATGACCGAGACGACTCTCCTGTCAATAACCAACAGCGGGATCTGGATACCCATGTTGGCTCCCACATGCTCCTCGATGATCTCATCGGATGAACCACGATGTCGAGGATTCAATCAATCCCGTATACAATTCCCTTTGTCTATCGGTATGTTACTTGCCCGAGATTCGATCGTCGGTATCCCGATACCTTGTTCAATCTCGTTACCGGCAAGTCTCTTTACTCGTTCCGTAACACATCATCCCGTGATCAACTCCTTGGTCACATTGTGCACATTATGATGATGTCCTACCGAGTGGACCCAGAGATACCTCTCCGTTTACACGGAGTGACAAATCCCAGTCTCGATTCGTGCCAACCCAACAGACACTTTCGGAGATACCTGTAGTGCACCTTTATAGCCACCCAGTTACGTTGTGATGTTTGGTACACCCAAAGAATTCCTACGGTATCCGGGAGTTGCACAATCTCATGGTCTAAGGAAATGATACTTGACATTAGAAAAGCTCTTAGCAAACGAACTACACGATCTTGTGCTAGGCTTAGGATTGGGTCTTGTCCATCACATCATTCTCCTAATGATGTGATCCCGTTATCAACGACATCCAATGTCCATGGTCAGGAAACCGTAACCATCTATTGATCAACGAGCTAGTCAACTAGAGGCTTACTAGGGACATGGTGTTGTCTATGTATCCACACATGTATCTGAGTTTCCTATCAATACAATTCTAGCATGGATAATAAACGATTATCATGAACAAGGAAATATAATAATAACCTATTTATTATTGCCTCTAGGGCATATTTCCAACAGTCTCCCACTTGCACTAGAGTCAATAATCTAGTCCACATCACCATGTGATTAACACTCACAGGTCACATCACCATGTGACCAACATCCAAAGAGTTTACTAGAGTCAGCAATCTAGTTCACATCACTATGTGATTAACACTCAATGAGTTATGGTTTGATCATGTTATGCTTGTGAGAGAGGTTATTTAGTCAGCGGGTCTGAACCTTTCAGATCCGTGTGTGCTTTACGAATATCTATGTCATCTTGTGGATGCTACCACGCGCTACTTGGAGCCATTTCAAATAACTGCTCTACTATATGAATCCGGTTTACTACTCAGAGTCATCCGGATTAGTATCAAAGTTCGCATCGACGTAACCCTTTACGACGAACTCCTTTTCACCTCCATAATCGAGAAAATTCCTTAGTCCACTAGATACTAAGGATAAGTTCGACCGCTGTCATGTGATCCATTCCCGGATCACTATTGTACCCCTTGACCAACTCATGGCAAAGCACACTTCATGTGCGGTACACAGCATAGCATACTGTAGAGCCTACGTCTAAAGCATAGGGGACGACCTTCGTCCTTTCTCTCTCTTCTGCTGTGGTCAGGTCTTGAGTCTTACTCAATACTCACACCTTGTAACACAGCCAAGAACTTCTTCTTTGCTGATCTATTTTGAACTCTTTCAAAATCATGTCAAGGTGTGCGTTCTTTGAAAGTATCATCGGGCATCTTGATCTATCTCTATAGATCTTGATGCCCAATATGTAAGCAGCTTTTATCCAGGTCTTCCTTTGAAAAACTCCTTTCAAACAACCCTTTATGCTTTCCAGAAATATTACATCATTTCGGATCAACAATATGTCATTCACATATACTTATCGGAAATGTTGTAGCGCTCACACTCACTTTATTGTAAATACAAGTTTCTAACAAACTTTGTATAAACCCAAAAACTTTGATCACTCCATCAAAGCGTATATTCTAACTCTGAGATGCTTGCTCTAGTCCATGGAAGGATCGCTGGAGCTAGCATACCTTTTAGCATCCTTAGGATCGACAAAACCTTTCTGATTGTATCACATACAACCTTTCCTTACGAAAACTGGTAAGGAAACTTGTTTTTGACATCCATCTGCCAGATTTCATAAATGCAGCTAATGCTAACATGATTCCGACGGACTTAAGCATCGCTACGGATGAGAAAATCTCATCGTAGTCAACTCCTTGAACTTGTGAAAATACTCTTTGCCACAAGTCGAGCTTCATAGACAGTAACATTACCGTCCACGTCCGTCTTCTTCTTAAAGATCCATTTATCTCAATGGTTTGCCGATCATCGGGCAAGTTCACCAAAGTTCATGCTTTGTTCTGATACATGGATTCTATCTCGGATTTCATGGCCTCGAGCCATTCATCGGAATCCGGGCCCACCATCGCTTCTCCACAGCTCATAGGTTCATCGTTGTCCAACAACATGACTTCCAAGACAGGATTACACATTACTCTGAAGTAGTACGCATCCTCGTCGTCCTACGAGGTTTGGTAGTGACTTGATCCGAAGTTTCATGATCACTATCATAAGCTTCCACTTCAATTGGTGTAGGTGCCACAGGAACAACTTCATGTGCCCTGCTACACACTAGTTGAAGTTATGGTTCAATAACCTCATCAAGTCTCCACCATCCTCCCACTCAATTCTTTTGAGAGAAACTTTTCCTCGAGAAAGGACTCGTTTCTAGAAGCAATTACTTTTGCTTCCAGATCTGAAATAGGAGGTATACCCAACTGTTTTGGGTTTTCTATGAAGATGCATTTATCCGCTTTGGGTTCGAGCTTATCAGCTTGAAACTTTTTCACATAAGCATCGCAGCCCCAAACTTTTAAGAAACAAATACTTAGGTTTCTCTAAACGGTGTCGTCTCAACGGAATTGCGTGGTGCCCCTTTTAAAGTGAATGCGGTTGTCTCTAATGCCTAACCCATAAACGATAGTGGTAATTCGATAAGAGACATCATGGTATGCACCATATCCAATAGGGTGCAGTTATGATGTTCGGACACACCATCACACTATGGTGTTCCAGGCGGTATTAATTGTGAAACACTTTCCACAATGTCTTAATTGTGTGCCAAACTCGTAACTCAGATACTCATCTCTATGATCATATCACGGACATTTTATCCTCTTGTCACAACGATCTTCAACTTCACTCTGAAATTACTTGAACCTTTCAATAATTCAGACTTGTGTTTCATCAAGTAAATACACTCAGCATCTACTCAAATCATCTGTGAAGTAAGAACATAACGATATCCACTGCATGCCTCAGCACTCATTGGACTGCATACATCAAAATGTATTACTTCCAATAAGTTGCTCTCTTGTTCCATTTTTCTGAAAACGAGGCCTTTCAGTCATCTTGCCCATGTGGTATGATTTGCAAGTCTCAAGTGATTCAAAATCAAGTGAGTCCAAACGATCCATCTGCATGGAGTTTCTTCATGCATATATACCAATAGACATGGTTCGCATGCCTCAATCTTTTCAAAAACGACTGAGTCCAAAGATCCATCTACATGGAGCTTCTTCATGCGTTCTATCCCAATATGACTCAAATAGTAGTTCCACAAGTATGTGGTACTATCATTACTTTTGGCATGAACATGTGTATCACTACGATCGAGATTCATTTTAGGTGCAAGACCATTGAGGGTATTATTCAAATAAACAGAGTAACCCTTATTCTCCTTAAATGAATAACCGTATTGCGATAAACATAATCCAATCATGCTCAACGCAAACACCAAATCTCGATGGTAGAGGGAGCATGCGATGCTTGATCACATCAACCTTGGAAACACTTCCAACACATATCGTCATCTCACCTTTAGCTAGTCTCCGTTTATTCCGCAGCTTTTATTTCGAGTTACTAACACTTAGCAACCGAACCGGTATCTAATACCCTGGTGCTGCTAGGAGTACTAGTAAAGTACACATTCATACAATGTATATCCAATATACTTCTGTCGACCTTGCCTGCCTTCTCATCTACCAAGTATCTAGGGTAGTTCCGCTTTAGTGACCGTTCCCTCATTACAGAAGCACTTAGTTTCGGGTTTGGGTTCAACCTTGGGATTCTTCACTAAAGCAGCAAACGACTTGTTGTTTCATGAAGTATCCCTTTTGCCCTTGCCCTTCTTAAACTAGTGGTTTTACTAAACATCAACAATTGATGCTCCTTCTTGATTTCTACTCTCGCGGTGTCAAACATCGCGAATAGCTCAAGGATCATCATAACTATCCCTGATATGTTATAGTTCATCACGAAGCTCTAATAGCTTGGTGGCAGTGACTATGGAGAACCATCACTATCTCATCTGGAAGATTAACTCCCATTCGATTCAAGCGATTGTGGTACTCAGACAATCTGAGCACATGCTCAACGATTGAGCTTTTCTCCCTTAGTTTGCAGGCTTAAGAAACTTGTCAGAGGTCTCATACCTCTTGACGTGGGCACTAGTCTGAAATCCCAATTTCAGTCTTCGGAACATCTCATATGTTCTGCGACGTTTCAAAAACGTCTTTGGTGCCACAATTCTAAACCATTAGCATTACGCACTGAACTATCATGTAGTCATCAAAACGTGTATGTCAGATGTTTCGCAACATCTACAGACGACGCTGAGGTTCAGCACACCGAGCGGTGCATTAAGGACATAAGCCTTCTGTGCAGCAATGAGGACAATCCTCAGTTTACGGACCCAGTCCGCATAATTGCTACTACCAACTTTCAACTAAATTTTCTCTAGGAACATATCTTAAACAGTAGAACTAAAGCGCAAGATATGACATAATTTGCAAAGACTTTTTGACTATGTTCATGATAATGAAGTTCATCTGATTATTGAACTCCCACTCAGATAGACATCCCTCTAGTCATCTAAGTGATACATGATCCGAGTCAAACTAGGCTGTGTCCGATCATCACGTGAGACGGACTAGTCATCATCGGTGAACATCTCCATGTTGATCGTATCTTCTATACGACTCATGTTCGACCTTTCGGTCTCTTGTGTTCCGAGGCCATGTCTGTACATGCTAGGCTCGTCAAGTCAACCTAAGTGTTTTGCATGTGTTCCGAGGCCATGTCTGTACATGCTAGGCTCGTCAACACCCGTTGTATTCGAACGTTAGAATCTATCACACCCGATCATCACGTGGTGCTTCGAAACAACGAACCTTCGCAACGGTGCGCAGTTAGGGGGAACACTTCTCTTGAAATTTTAGTGAGGGATCATCTTATTTATGCTACCTTCGTTCTAAGCAAATAAGATGTAAACATGATAAACATCACATGCAAATCATAAGGTGACATGATATGGCCAATATCATCTTGCGCCTTTTGATCTCCATCTTCGAGGCGCGGCATGATCACCTTTGTCACTGGCATGACACCATGATCTCCATCATCATGATCTCCATCATCGTGTCTTCATGAAGTTGTCTCGCCAACTATTACTTCTACTACTATGGCTAACGGTTAGCAATAAACTGAAGTAATTACATGGCGTTATTCATTGACACGCAGGTCATACAATAAATTAAGACAACTCCTATGGCTCCTGCCGGTTGTCATACTCATCGACATGCAAGTCGTGATTCCTATTACAAGAACATGATCAATCTCATACATCACATATATCATTCATCACATCCTTTTGGCCATATCACATCACATAGCATACCCTGCAAAAACAAGTTAGACGTCCTCTAATTGTTGTTGCCTGTTTTACGTGGCTGCTATGGGTTTCTAGCAAGAACGTTTCTTACCTACGCAAAAGCCACAACGTGATATGCCAATTTCTATTTACCCTTCATAAGGACCCTTTTCATCGAATCCGATCCGACTAAAGTGGGAGAGACAGACACCCGCTAGCCACCTTATGCAACTAGTGCATGTCAGTCGGTGGAACCTGTCTCACGTAAGAGTACGTGTAAGGTCGGTCCGGGCCGCTTCATCCCATGATGCCGCCGAATCAAGATAAGACTAGTAACGGCAAGTAAATTGACAAAATTGACGCCCACAACTACTTTGTATTCTACTCGTGCATAGAAACTACGCATAGACCTAGCTCATGATGCCACTGTTGGGGAACGTAGCAGAAATTCAAAATTTTCTACGCATCACCAAGATCAATCTATGGAGTAATCTAGCAACGAGGGGAAGGGGAGTGCATCTACATACCCTTGTAGATCGCGAGCGGAAGCGTTCAAGAGAACGGGGTTGATGGAGTCGTACTCGTCGTGATCCAAATCACCGATGATCCTAGCGCCGAACGGACGGCACCTCCGCGTTCAACACACGTACGGAGCAGCGACGTCTCCTCCTTCTTGATCCAGCAAGGGGGGAGGAGAGGTTGATGGAGATCCAGCAGCACGACGGCGTGGTGGTGGAAGTAGCGGGATTCCAACAGGGCTTCGCCAAGCGCTGCGGGAGGAGGGAGATGTGTCACGGGAGGGAGAGGGAGGCGCCAGGGCTTAGATTTTGCTGCCCTCCCTTCCCCCCACTATATATAGGGCCAAGAGAGAGGGGGGGCGCAGCCTTGGCCCTTCCTCCAAGGAAGGGTGCGGCCAGGGAGGAGTCCTTCCCCCCCAAGGCACCTCGGAGGTGCCTTCCCCCTTTAGGACTCTCCGTTTATCTTATCTCTTGGCGCATGGGCCTCTTGGGGCTGGTGCCCTTGGCCCATATAGGCCAAGGCGCACCCCCTACAGCCCATGTGCCCCCCCGGGGCTGGTGGACCCCCGGACCCCTTTCGGCACTCCCGGTACAATACCGATAAAGTGCGAAACTTTTCCGGCGACCAAAATAAGACTTCCCATATATAAATCTTTACCTCCGGACCATTCCGGAACTCCTCGTGACGTCCGGGATCTCATCCGGGACTCCGAACAACTTTTGGGTTACCGCATACTAATATCTCTACAACCCTAGCGTCACCGAACCTTAAGTGTGTAGACCCTACGGGTTCGGGAGACATGCAGACATGACCGAGACGACTCTTCTGTCAATAACCAACAGCGGGATCTGGATACCCATGTTGGCTCCCACATGCTCCTCGATGATCTCATCGGATGAACCACGATGTCGAGGATTCAATCAATCCCGTATACAATTCCCTTTGTCTATCGGTATGTTACTTGCCCGAGATTCGATCGTCGGTATCCCGATACCTTGTTCAATCTCGTTACCGGCAAGTCTCTTTACTCGTTCCGTAACACATCATCCCGTGATCAACTCCTTGGTCACATTGTGCACATTATGATGATGTCCTACCGAGTGGACCCAGAGATACCTCTCCGTTTACACGGAGTGACAAATCCCAGTCTCGATTCGTGCCAACCCAACAGACACTTTCGGAGATACCTGTAGTGCACCTTTATAGCCACCCAGTTACGTTGTGACGTTTGGTACACCCAAAGAATTCCTACGGTATCCGGGAGTTGCACAATGTCATGGTCTAAGGAAATGATACTTGACATTAGAAAAGCTCTTAGCAAACGAACTACACGATCTTGTGCTAGGCTTAGGATTGGGTCTTGTCCATCACATCATTCTCCTAATGATGTGATCCCGTTATCAACGACATCCAATGTCCATGGTCAGGAAACCGTAACCATCTATTGATCAACGAGCTAGTCAACTAGAGGCTTACTAGGGACATGGTGTTGTTTATGTATCCACACATGTATCTGAGTTTCCTATCAATACAATTCTAGCATGGATAATAAACGATTATCATGAACAAGGAAATATAATAATAACCTATTTATTATTGCCTCTAGGGCATATTTCCAACAGTCATGGTCTTATGCTTTGTGGGAACTCGGTTTAGGACATGGCACGCAGTCATTAGCGCCTCCCCCCACCATTCCTTGGAGAGACCCGATGTGTCAAACATGGTGTTAACCATATCAGTTAGAGTTCGGTTCTTTTCTTTCGGCTACCCCATTTGACTGAGGTGAGTAGGGAGGCGTCCTCTCATGAATTATACCATGTTCCGCACAAAACAAATCAAATTCATTGGAAAAATACTCTCCACCACGATCATACCTAAGCCGTTTAATTTTTTGATCAAGTTGGTTCTCTGCCTCAACTTTATAGTTTTTGAAGAAAGTTAAAGCCTCATCTTTTGATTTCAGAAGATACACATAACAATATCTAGTGGAGTCATCAATCAACGTCATGAAGTATATCTTTCCACCTTTTGTCAACACGCCATTCATCTCACAAAGATCAGAATGTATAAGCTCTAGTGGCGCCAAGTCTCTTGCCTCTGCAGTTCTATGGGACTTGCGAGGTTGCTTAGCTTGCACACATACTTGGCACTTAGAGTCTTTGACAGTAGAGATTTTCGGAATTAAATTCATATTGGCTAGCCGCGTCATGCAACCAAAGTTAATGTGACAAAGTCGTGAATGCCAAATATCAGACTCATTATTGTGCCAAACATTATTAATAACTTTAGTGCAAATATCTGACAAAGACAGGCGGAACAAGCCTCCGCTCTCATAGCCTTTTCCAACAAATTGTCCATACTTAGAAATTACAATTTTATTGGACTCGAAAACCAACTTAAAACCATCTCAACATAAACGGGAACCGCTAACGAGATTTTTATTGATGGACGACACATGATGAACGTTCTTCAGACGCACGGTCTTCCCCGAAGTAAACTTCAGATCGACCGTACCGACACCTCGAGCGATGGCATGTGACCCGTTCCCCATCAGCACGGGAGAAGTCCTTGTGACCTGGTAAGAAGAAAACATGGAGGCGTCAGCACAAACATGTACATTGGCACCGGTGTCAATTAACCAATCAGGAGATTGAAATATTGAAAGAATGGTAGGAAGAATACCGTACCCAGATTCCTTCATATTAGTATCACCGATGAGAACATTAGCGGACTTGCCGCTCTTCTCATGTCCGCGCTCCTCAAAGCAGTTAGGACACTTCGGAGCCCGGTGATTAGGATCACCGCAGACATGGCAAATTCCTTTCCCCTTCTTATGAGAATTCTTCTTGAAGTTGGTAGAATGTGACGGCTTGTTCTTTGTATCAAACTTGCCTTTGCCCTAAGTTTGGTTCTGGTTGTTTTTGAACTTGTTGGGCTGGAAGTTCTTCTTCTGTACCACGTGTGTCCTTTGCTCTTGCCTTCTCTTCAACATCAAGAGTACCAATGAGATCCGCAACGGAAAACTCCTGTCTCTTGTGTTTCAGGGAAGTAGCAAAATTGTTCCACGAAGGTGGAAGCTTGGCAATAATGCCTCCGGCAACACACACTTGAAGTACTCGAGTTCCTTTGCGAGCGACTGTATCTCATGAGCTTGTTGTACAACAGAATGCTCATCAGTCATCTTGTAGTCATAGAATTGCTCCATGATGTACAACTCGCTGCCGACGTCCGAGGCCCCAAACTTGGCCTCGAGCGCAGCCAACATGTCCTTGCCATGTTCAAACGACATATATGAATCCACAATGGAATCATCAAGAACACTCAAAAGAGCGCCTTTAAAGAGAGTATCAATCTTCTCAAAAGCTTCCAGCTGTGCTGGATTAAGATTGCCCTCAGGCTTGCCCTTAGTGGCGTCATAGCAGCACATGGTATGAAACCAGTAGACTGCTCTCGTGCGCCACCTCTTGTATTGCACCCCCTTAAAGGCAGGCGGCTTCAGATGCGCAGCAAAACCACTCGGAGTAAATTGCCTATAATCAGGTTTTTGGATTGTTGGAAATATGACCAAATTACTATGAGATTTAATCCGAATGAACAGAAGATAAATCATGACAGCAATAGAAGAGATTAAACTAATCATGCGAACTAGCATATTAGATGAACAGATCACATCTAGGGCACCTAGAAACACGACTTCTTCCCCGACCTCGGCAACCTCATCCTCGACGACATGGGCGACAACGTCAACGCCGGCGGTGCTGCTCCCGCTGCATCGTATGTGATTCTATCCTTCCTGTTCGAGATCATGGTAGAATTCATGTTTCTAGTATGTGCCCTAGATATGATCTGTTCATCTAATATGCTAGTTCGCATGATTAGTTTAATCTCTGTTATTGCTGTCATGATTTATCTTCTGTTCATTCGGATTAAATCTCGTAGTAATTTGCTCATATTTCCAACTCCTCCTAGTATCTGGATGGATTCGCCTCCGGATAAGATTATACCTTTTCTTGTAAATGATACAATTGTGATTGAATAAAGGAGGAGATGATTTGTCAAAAAAAACTCATGTACCATAATAACCATATATATTGTTAGCCCGCAAAAGAAAATTATATATTGTTGAATGTTGACCATGGCCACCCTTTCAGAGCCACTTTCTTCCCTTCCCAGAGTGTAGCAAAGTATTGTGTGGAGTAATGCTACATCAACAGGGAGAATTAATACGGACTTCACAGAGTACTTGAGGTGGACCAATAGAAATACCGATTGGGAGAGGAAGGGCCCGCACCCCCTGAAAATCAGGGGGAGAGAGAGATTTGTTAGAGGAAAACTCCGTAAAACGCCCGTGATAGTCCGTGAATCTAGCATTTTCGGTATTGTGTGACATACCAAGTCGCTTGGAGTTACTTTTCGTAGCCATGGCTGACCATGCCACTACTCGACGTGTAGCAACAAATCAGCAGCGCATACCTTAATAAAATGAGCGCGTTCAACATTTCAACACGGCGAAGAACCCTTGATGAAGCAAACACGCAAGAACGAAGAGCCTCATGTTAATATATTGCGTGGCAGATGCTAATTTGCACTTGTACATAACGTGTTTGATCGTTTTTCTCCGGGCGAAAATTCTACTCATGTCTGGCGCCATGTTTGCTTCTGCCGCCGCGGCTAGCAGTGCCGGTGGCGGCGGCGCTGGCAGTACCGGTGGTGGCGCCGGTGGCTGCTAGCGAGAGTGCCAGAGGAGTATGCGCGCATGTACTAATTAATTCATTGGCTTGTTGCATGTAATAGATCCCTGTAATTGGTGTGCTAGCTCAACCTGCCTTTCGGTGTATATTTTTCTGTTCTAGGCTTCTAGTACTAGCTAGTAATACAATTGCGCAGTGATACTGTCACATTCCCCTCTATTGTATAAACCGCGATAAGTTTCATGTTGACTTGTAATTAAACCGATAGAATGAATCTACACCAAACTGATTGTTTGATGATCATAACAAGACACAGATGACAAGGCCAAGCGAATGCAGTTCATATACAAACACCATGTTTGCTAATCACAACCAAAATCTTTCAGCATGCAAACAACACTTGTGCCACCAGCTAGCTCATAGCAGTCCAGGGCATATTTTACATGCTGAGGCAGTGGTTAGATCAAGTGTCCCTTCTTGAGTGACATGTTTTTCCTTCTCTAATGGAGCTTGCATCACTGTCATCATCTGCTCGATCTTGAGGAACAACCTTCAACGCGCCTACGCCTACTATTGCTCCATCCGTTCATTCTTCAACTGCAAACTCTGATCAAGCCGGATATACAAGTTCCTCTATCTCATGGCGATTCATTACATGTGCTAGATTATTAGTCTCATGGACTTCCCCTTGAATCTGGCTTCCCTTTGTTCCCATCCGTGATGTACCATCTCTTCAATCTCTCCTGAGTAACCTCTACCTGAAAAATCAGAAGGAATAGAAACCATAATTGAGTATATCTCCTACACCCTTCTAGTCTAGCACACAATATATACTTATAACTGATTTGCAAAATAGGTTACACATATAAAGACTTACTTAACAATGTTTGAGTACAATAATGATCGAACAATTATAACAAAGCTAACCTGTTTATCCCAGTCAGTCCTAATTGTAATGAACACAAGTACAATTGTTTGGATCAGTGTTCCGAGCAGCATGCCAACCCAAACGCCCTATAGCAACAATGCAACCAAGGAGATGGAGTTAGGACCACAACTTATTAGAGCCAAGAGGCACAACTGATTGACTGATACAACAACGTCATCTGAAATAATGTTCTTACCTTCACATGATATCCAAAAACATAACCAAGGATTGCTCCAACAGGGATACCAATCAAGTAATATGTTGTGATGTTAACATAGGCAACTATACTCTGCCAACCCGCACCGATAGCAACACCTAGAGGGTGAACAAACGGGATTATATTTTCAGTAAACCAAAAGAATATTGTATTCGTATATGGAAGGCAAATATTTGTCCTAATTTTCTTTTCTAAAGTTAACCAAACGAAATTTTTGTAATGGATACGCATTTAGAATTCAGTCAAATGCTAAAGCAAACCTGATAGCACTGGTTGAACACTGTTCAACAAGATGGAGAAGGCTAGAAGAGGCGACAGGCTTGCAACTGCGGCAGCTACCTCTTCACTGGTGGTAAATATGTAGGAAAGCTTTCCGCGGAAGAAGAGGAAAAATATGAAGAACACAAGGCCTATTGAGAAAGAAGTGGCGACGACATTTATGATGGCGAACTTGGCCCTTCTTGCACTTCCAGCTCCGAGCTCATTTGCAACGCGCACTCTATAACACACAAAATCATTATCATCAAAAATCTGAAAACTTATTCAATAGCATGATACAAATAACAGGGAGTTCTAAGATTGAGAAGTTACCCTATTGCAGACAAAAAGCCAATAGAAATCATCATCTCCCAACCGTTGATGTTAAGACTGCAGATTTCAGAGATTGAAAATCACAGTACTTGATTAGTTTCTCATGTGCCAAGACAAGGAAACAATAAGAAATGTGAAATGAGCTTCAAAAGCCAAAGCTATACAATGAGCTTCAGGAAAAATGAAAGAGTGAACTCTGAGTTATATAAAGTAGTGAATTAATATGTATTACCATATTGAAAGAGCGTCAAGTGCAACCTCTGCATTCCTCATGTACCCGGTTAGGAGCACCAGTATGGTGTTGTACCACAATTCCAAACTGAAAATGCAAACAGGGACAAACAAGCATTATTGCTAGACCAGATGCATACAAAATTCTGATAAGGACCGAAAGTGCATATACAGTGAAAATTCAAGTTTGTTCATACCAGAGCATCACACCAGAGGATAGCGAGAGCCTGAGGACAGGAACGAGGTCCGTGAGTGCCACGGAGGAGAACCCGGTCCATGTGAGAGGGCAGCCACCGCAGAAGACGAAGATGAGCTGCCCAAACACAGGAATCCACATGGCGATGACCATGGAGGTCATGATCCCGTCGAGTCCAAGGTTCAGCCGGACGGTCAAGAGCCATGACAGGAAGAGATGGACGCCGAGGGAGACAAACGCAAGGTAGGTGATGATCATGTTCTTGCTCTGCGCCTGCAGGTACATCTGGAGCGTGAAGCTGAAGACGCACGCGAACATGACGGGGATGTACCAGAGCGAGATGGTCCCGGCGACGGCGCTGATGGTCGGGTCCTGGCCGATGAAGACGAGGAGAGGCTCGGTGAAGACGAAGATGGGGAGCATGAGCACGGCGCAGCCGGTCAGGATGATCCAGGAGCGCTGCAGGGAGATGCCCATCATGTGGTACTGCTTCGCCCCGTACGACTGCCCGCACAGAGTCTCCAGCGCGCTCGCCATGCCCAGCTGCATTCAGTTTAAGCCCATTTTATTAGTTATTAAGATGATCAGCTCCTTTTCTTTCTCGTCTCAAGAAGTTTATTTCTGATGCAGTGAAACCTCTGAAGTTCAGGGTGTAAGTGGACATGTTGCACTGGATGTGGGAACGTGCTGCACTGGATGGCTTTGTGATAACAGTACTAGTGCGTGCCAAGGATCATGAATTCAGACTTCAGAGGTCATCTTACTATATGGAGGGTGATCAGCTAATGGAGAGTGATGAAGCTAGCATAGTTATGTCAATAAGGAATTAAGGGTCACGGATTCAGAGGTCATCTGGCTATGTGTTGCTCAACAATGTTCGTCGCTGCAAGGCCTAGTAGGGAATGTCATGCGATGAGGTGTCAGAACTCTGAACCTTGCTCGACATCATTCAGTTCTCAAGTTGCCGCAACCTGAATCTGCATCCATCCGACGCTGCCGGGAAGGAGACAGATAAGAGGGAGGGGGAGCAGAGGTACCGTTAAGACACTGCGGAAGACCTCCTCCGCCATTTATTTTCCCTCGATGTCCACCAAAAAAAAGATGTCCACCAACGCATTTCCCATTTGGTAGGCAATTCCCCCAAAAAAATTGGTGGGTGGGACCCGCGTAAGAAATCATTTGGTGAGTGGGACACTGGGACCCAACACCAGTAGCGCACGAGAGGGTTTTCTGGTTTTGGGAAGCTTCTTCTCAGTTGTTAGAAGGTTCCCTAAAAAAAAGTTGTTAGAAGGTTTGTCTGATTTTTGTTTCTTGCTTCATGTGTTTTCCCTTGTTGGTTTTACTAATTTTCTGTCGGCTTTTTATTTCTATTTTTATTTTCCTAATCATTTATTCCTTTTTTTTGGAACGAAAAAATCATTTTTTCCTTCTCTTCTTTTAATTTCTCTTCTCTTATTTGTTTTCTATTTATGGATTTTCTAGAAAACTATTATTATCCTTCAAAATTCATAAAAGAATTTTAAATTCATTTTTGTATTTTTTAACATCTTTAAAATTTCATGAATAAATTCTAATTTTCAAAAAAATATTAAATCTAGGAGCTATGCGTCCAAATATTCCTTGCAATTACTAGTGTGGGATTTGCAGGACAAGTTAAGATGCCACGTTCTCTCGGGAAATGCCGGCCTGTGATGGAAATGGCATTTACTATTATCCAACGGGGTTGTTTTCGCTCAAAGAAAAAAAATCCAAAGGTTGTTCCATTTTGACATTGACAGTGACTTAAAAAGTTGAAAGCACACAGCCGACAATAAGTAAAGAAACGAGTATAACTTTTCCTCTCAAGTCGACAAGAAACTGTACTTTTGTTGTGCCAAAGATGGACCACGACACGGTTTTTTCCTGTGGTTGTTGGGATCAAGGGCCAGGATGCAGTTGGCGTATATGTTTCTCTATCATGTTTGTGTCAGGATCGTCAGTACGAAAACATGCTACCACTTGTACTCTCTATTTTTTGCCAAGAAGAGAAAAGAGGAACAGTGTTCTTCATTGTTATGCATGCATGCTCCTGTTTATTTATGTTATGATGAAAGCTGGCAGCCGATTGAAGCAGATGTATACGGCCAATACCGTTGTTTTACAATACAAGAATAAGATGAAGGCATTTTGATTGAGGGGTTGGTAGGTTGCATACCAGTATGCCGTTGCTGAAGCGCATGAGGACGGTGGAGACGAGGGCGTAGGCGGCGAGCTGGGTGGCGCCGATGTGGCCGATGAAGGCCTGGCTGATGACGGCGATCCCGAAGGTGGAGAAGCGCGTGCAGATGGACGGCCCCGCCACCGCCCACAGCCTCCGGTTCTCCCCCAACAGCCGCCGCCCCAGGCCGCCGCCGCTCACATTCACATCGTGCTCCGCCGCCGCCGCCTCCCTGCTGCAGGGCTCCAGCAGCGGGACCTTGCTCTCCTCCTCCTCCCTCTTCTCCATGGATGAAGGCGGCAGGTCGCTCCTGGTTAGCTTAGAATCTGGCCCCGGAGAGAATCTGGTTAAGATGCGGATCAGTGGTGGTGTGGTGACTGACAAACACACGCGCACACACACACACAGGAGCGCGTAGCCTATCGGTGGGCAAGCAAAGCGTCTTTTATTGTAGGAGTAGGAGGGGCGCGCGATGCGAGGACGAGTCGAGTCCGCCCCTGTGGCACCTTGTGCTCCACCAGCGTTGGCGCTCGCACGTGCGGTGTGGGCGCTGGCACGTCGGCGCGTGAGATTTGCCCGGTCGTCGCACTGCCGGTAGCTTTGTCTCCGTCAGTGCGCCCGCCGGTCGGGGCAGTTGAACACGTAGTACTACGGCTAGGATGGTTGACGACGAGACGAGACGAGATGCACTCATCCAGGATCTATCCTGCGATTGGCCCATCTCAGTCCCCAACGTTTACTCTATTGGCCTGTAAAACAGTACCTCAGTCAGTGCACCTGACGCCAAAACTATGTGCATCTATTGCGCTGTCTGTTTATTTAGCTTCAGTATATTCTTCTTTCTCCTCGGTTTACTGCCGCTGCTGCTATTATTATTACTCTCTTCGTCCCAAAAATTTTATCTTAGATTTGTCTATATACGAATACATCTATTCACATTTTAAGACAAGAATTTTAAGACGGAGGGAGTATTACTCAGATATATGGAGTGTGTGTTGTTTCCTAGGCTGCTAGCATTGCATGGCCAATATGTGCACACGTTCGGGCCTTGGTCAGGTGTGTTATTTCCTAGTCTAATCTCTTTGACCGCGTTGGCTAACGTGGGACGTGCACGTCCCTAGGCCAGCCCCATCGACGACGTCGCATGCAATTAGGCCAGCCCCATAAACGTCGGCGGGGGCCTGCGTGCCGTCGCCGCTGCCATCAATCTGGATCTCGTCCATCGTCGGTCGGGATCGAGTATTGAAATCACGCCGATCAATCTAATTCTCGGATTAAGAAAAATGGGACAAGGACAAGTGGGCAAAGCACGACCGGCAAGCCATACAATTGGCAGGCAGCAGGATGGGATCGCCTCTCTCCACGTATGCCTCCGTCTGTCAAGCTATCTATTCTAGTATCTATTACTAAAAGCGCAATAGTATGAGTTAAGTTTATAGAAAAAAGCACAATATGAGTTAAAACTAGGAAAATATATGCTAGAAAAGCCGACAAAAGTCATAAACATGTTCCTATTAATCCATTGGACTCTCATTAAACCAAGAAGCACAACCGTTAAATCTTGGATGCCAATATCCGGTGGACCCCTCTCATTAAAGGACCCTGCATTGAACGAAACCAGACGTTTTTGTTCGGCAGGATAGACCCCAGCGTGAACCTAAGACGCCGACCATCCCTAGTAACGGCACTCCACCCCCACCCCCCGGTCAGTGTAATGGCAAAATAAAAAAAGGACATGAAAAGCCCAAATTTCTGATTGTTTTTGTGGATCCATGCTAGTTATGAAACTAAAAAAAAGCTAGAATTTTAAAACACACAGAAGAAAACTTGGGGAAAAAAGTTCAACATATAGATGCCCATGTTTTGTATAAAATAGGAGACAAGAAAATAATTGAAAAGAAAATTTGAATTAGTAGATTATTTTGCCATGGGATGGTCAAGAAAAACACTTTCTTATTTTTTGCAACTTTTTTAGTGATTTTTTTCTAAATTTGCAAAAAAATCAAATCCATGATTTTTTAACAAAAATTGATGAACTTTTTCAAATCCGAAAACTCTTGGGCCGGCCCAACACACGCCCGACGGGAGCGATGTCACGCCTAGTCGGGCCAAGGCCTAAGCGTTTTATTTCCTTTTCTACTTTTTCCAAAAAAAAACAATTTTTTCATTAATTCGTTTTCCTCCTTTTTAAATAAAAAATTTTAATTTTCAAGTAAAAAATTAAATAATGATTCTATCTTTTCTGTATTGAATACAAAATTTTAAGTTTTAAGTAATTGTTTTAAATAATGATTATAATTTTCTGTAAAATATTTATTTATTAAATTATTTTAAAATAAAGCATTTACTATTTTCAATTTTATCCATTTGTATTTATTAGTTATGTTAAAACTCAAAACAACAGTTTTAAGTACCTGTTGAAATTATGATTTTAAATATATTTTTCCTTCAAACCTGGCATGGATGCCTACCGTGGGCATTGCCCCACCAGCTGGCAAAAGTTGGAATCATTTCAAGAATATCCAAAAAAATACCATGTTCAACGTAGGGTGTCCAGAAGGCTCCATTTGAGAGCACCTTGCTAAGTTGTTTTAGTTTCCTATAAATTTTGCATCCTCTCAAGTTTTCTCGGTCAAAAAGGGTGATAAATGGCCGGATGTGTCGAACCTTACATACGATGTCGAAAATCGTTCAAACCCGCATGGATGCCTAACATGGGAATGTCCACCTGCTTGAAAACGTTGGGGTCATTTCAAGGATGTTCACAAAAACACAATGTTCAACCGAGAGTTTTTGGGTAAGGCCAGAATGGTCCATCCGACAGCACGTTGTTTTTCAACATCCTTAAAATGGTCCTATTTTTCTCCATGGCCTTTTGTGACCAATTCAAGGCAACATGCCAAAATATTTTAGTTTTCGACAAATTCTGCATTTTCTGGAGTTTTGTAAGTAAAAATGGCGATGAATGGCCGGACGTGTCGCAACTTGCATACAGTGTCGAAAAACATTCAAACCTGGCATGGTTGCCTACCATGGGCATGCCCACCTGATTGCAAAAGTTGGGGTCATTTCAAGAATGTCCAAGACTTAGAACATATTCAAAGGAGGGTGTTTTTCTCGACATCCCTGAAAGGGCCCTAATTTTCTTATGGCCTTGTATGACCAATTCAAGGCACAATGCCAAGTAATTTTTTTTGACAAATTCTGCATTTTCTGGAGTTTTCTCGGTACAAAAGCTGATAAATGGTCGGACGTGTCGCAATTTGCATACGGAATCGGAAGTCGTTTAAACCTAACGTGGATGCCTAACATGGGCATGCTGACCTGCTTGCAAAAGTTGTGGTCATTTTGAAGGATGTTCAAGCATAGATCATGTTCAATGGATGGTGTTCTGGTAGGCCAGAAGACTCCATTTGTTTTCCTGACATCTTTGAAATGGCCCTAAATTTTTCATGGCCTTCTATGACCAATTCAAGGCACCATGTCAAGTTGTTTTGTTCGACAATTTTGCATTTCCTAGAGTTCTCTCGGTCAAAAAAGGCCGATAAATGGACGATCGCATCATAACTTGCATACGGTGTTAGAAATTGTTCAAACCTGGCATGGATGATTACCATGGGCATGCCCACCTACTTGAAAAAGTTGGGATCATTTTAAGATGTAAAAACCATACCATGTTAAATGGAGGGTGTTCGGGTTGGCCAGAAGGCTCCTTATAAGAGCACATTGTTTCTGGACATCCTTCAAATGGCCAAAAAAAATCCACCAGCTTTTATGACCAGTTCAAGGCATCATGCGAAGTTGTTTGAGTTTTTGACAGTTCTCAACGAAAAATGACCGATAAATGGCCGGGCGTGATGCAACTCGCATACAGTGTCGGAATTCGTTGAAACATGCCATGGATGCCTACCATGCGCATGCCCACCTACTGCAAAATTTTGGGGTCATTTCATGCATGTTCAAAAATAGATCATATTCAATGCAGGGTGTTCCGGTAGGGCTAGAAGGATATGCTTGAGAGCATGTTTTTAGGCGTAGATTAAATGACCCAATTCTTTTACATGAGCTTATATGATCGATTAGGCGACCTCTTCGGCCTTGGCCCAACTAGGCGACCGCATCACTCCCGCCGGATGCCTGTTGGGCCGACCCAAGCGTTCGCATATTTGAAAAAAATTCACCAATTTAAAAAAACCGTTCATGAATTTGAAAGAAAGGTTAAAAAAGAGCTCATGAATTTTTAAAAAATCATAGATTCAGAAAAAGTTCACAGATTTGAAAAAAAAACTTCACAAATTAAGAAAATGTTGACGAATTTGAGAAGTTCACAAATTTAAGAAAAAAGTTATGATTCAAAAATAGTTTGTGAATTTTAAAAAATAAAATAAAATGAAAATAGAAAAAGAAAGAGAAAAAAAATGGAATGAAAAGCGAACAAATAAAAAAATCTCGCGTTGGTTAGTGTTATTATAATACCTCCATTCGAGTTTATTCGGCCCGATGGGAGAAGCGCGGGTACCTAGGAAAAAGTTTAAGCTAACGACCCATGATCTAACGCTAACGACGTGTGATTCGAGCGTGAAAAAGGCCAACCGGAGTACCCACAGGAGTAATGCTATACGTACAAAAGGATACAAGCTTTTACACAAAGGTAGGTTTTGACTGGAGATTAAGGGGGAGAAGGGGCCCACCCCCATGAAAAAAAACTTCACAAATTAATTAGTTTGAAAAGATTCTAGTCAGCGTGTAAAAGCATGTAAACCTTTGTATGTTCAGTATTGTTGATACCCACAGTTATGGCATGCAGCCGGTGGCCACGCTTTGCTTTTGCATGCAGCCAATTACGCCCCACGTCCACAGCTGGCATCCGCGGGGCTCGTTGCCTGCTTTGTTTTGCATGCAACTAATAACGCGAGCATCTAACAAATCGTGCACACATGCAGCGAAAGGAAATTGAAGGGAAAAAATGCGTACATCCAGCGGCCCTAAAAAATCGGATGCGTCCCTCAAAAAAATTTCAGACGCGGTTAGTTTGCTCATGGGACCAATAATCTCGGACAGAGGTAGTTTTTAATAATAAAAAAGAAAAGGGTACTCCCTTCATCACGGTTTAGAAAGCGCGCTGGAAAATTTTCTGGAACCAAGATGGTTAGTGATTGATTGTATCATGTACTGAAAAATAATATCGATTGTTAACTACAGTGCCAAATTAGAGAAGAAATTAATGCGCGGTGTGCCCCACAGCCAGTAAACGAGCAGTCCTAGCGCACGTAGTGGTGGAGACCGACCGCATACAACCCACGTGCACTCAAAATGGCCTAATTAACTTTGCATTAATTGCCAGCACGTCTTAATCCTCTTCTATTCTAAAAATGCATGAAAAAATGAAGTGCGACTTCTAACCCGTGACAGAGGGAGTAACAAGACACAACAAAAACACTAGTCCAGTTGGTCAGTTAGCTTGTACTAAGCGTATAGGTGTTGGGTTGGAATCTTGTCGGCACTTTTTTTAAGGTTTTACAAAAGAGGAAATAAAGTGAAAAATAGGCCGGCCCAGTGCCGTACGTGCACATGCCGTGTGTCACGCTTTAAAAAAAGTAATCGTCCTACCCTTTATTATAAAGACGTATGGAGAGATCTCATTTGTTGATGTGTTTAGGGGCTGTATAGAAGTAAAAGTGTGAATATTTAGTTGCTAGAACCCCGACGAGCTAGTTCACAATGCACTAACAAATAGTATAAGAAAGAACTGTTAATGAACTTCTTTTTTCGAACCATGCAAGAGAGAATTGTATTATAAAGAGTGCAAATGTCTTAGAGATACAACAAAAACTAAACGACCATACAAACAATAGCAAACATGAGAGCGAGATGGTAGAGACCTAAACAAACAGATTTTTAAGACATAATTAAGGACCCAGCCTTAAACCAATCATGCGCTGTGGATTTGATGAGGTCTAACAGACGGTCAACCGACGAGAACTGAACTTCAAAAATTCTGTTGTCGCGCTCCTTCCATAAGAGCCAAGCGACCATGAACTGAATGAACTTCTCCTATCAACAAGTAATTAAGTGACTGATAGCATTGACCATAATTGTCAACAACAAGACCGAAGCTTATAAGGCTCTAACGGAGTAATGATCAGACTCTACGGAGCTAGCTAGAGCTTGAGAGTCAAGTCTACCGTGTTGGCGATCTCCTCCTCTTCTTGCTTCGCTTCATCAACGCTATGATCGCCGCCATTGCCACTGCCACTGCCGCTGCCACCACCCCACTGGATCGCGGTCATCGACGGCGCGCGAGGGGAGGCCGCCGGGATGGGGGCCCTGGGCGACGCGCCAAAGCCGTAGGCCTCCGCCAGCGGGTACATCGGGCGGTCGGTGCCGGCGTGACGGGTGAGCCCGGCGAGGGACGGCTGGGCCGCCGGGGCCCACCCGGGGAGGTTGTGGTGCATGTGCATCCCGTAGAACGGCGCCGCGACGCCGAGGAACGACCTGCCGGTGGCGGAATAGGGCCAGGCGTTGGGAAAGCGAAGGTGGTGTGGCACGAGTGGGCCGCCAGGACCGGCGCCCCGCCCCGCAGCGACGCCCTTGGCGACGGAGCGCTCGCGCTTGTGCGCGTTCTGGTGGCCACCCAGCGCCTGCGACGTGTAGAACTTGCGCGGGCAGTAGTTGCACTTGAACACGCGGCGCTTCTCGCCGCCGGCGGCTGCCACCACCGACGAAGGCCCGGCCGCCTCACTCGACTTGGCCTTTCCCTTCTCCGCCTCCGCCACGGCGTTCGCCTCAGCACCGACAGCGCCGAGGAGGTTTAGCTCCAGGGTCGGCGCCGGCTGCACCTCCTCATTGCCGACTTGCACCTCCTCATCGCCGACTTGCACCACGTCCATGGACGCGCTTTGGATTTGGTTTTTCTTGGCACACGAGTTGAGTTCTTCTTGGATGGGATCTGTGCTTGCCTACTTATACAAGGCCGGAGATGATCTGAGAGGAATGCAAGTTCACTTGCCAAATTTGAAGATCGCATGAGATCACAGCAGGCTGGCTGGGTTTTTTTTTTTTTTGCGCATAAGGCTGGCTGGGTTTAATGTGGTCGAGATCACGGACTTATTCGTAGTAATCTTGGCACATCTCTGTTCTCTCTCACTCTTCCCTGGACGCGTCCATGCACACTCAATGCTTTCCATAATTGGAGTAGATTTAACGTTTCGAGTTTTCAACTTATGTCGTCACGTAGGTTCTGATCAGATGCCTAATGGCGGACTGGAACTTATTGTTTCCCCTTTTCAGTTTTAGGAGGATCGTTAGGAATTTATTGGGTACTTAATTGACATGGATATGGAGAAGGATTTGGTATGGTATATGCTATAATTGGCACCAAGGTATCCCGAGAGAAAATTTTCGGGTCCCATATGTTTGAATGCATCAATTTAATTTTTCTTCACATATACACGTAGGTTTTGACTAATCAGCATCCTGCTCAACTAGTTGTTACATGCTTTGCTGCATACTGTCATGGATCACTATACTTGGTGTGCTCGACCCTTTTGGTCTCTATTTTTACTATTCCAGTAACTAGCCCAGTGGCCTTCGCAAATGCGAGAGCATCATCTTCAGTGTGCTCAAACTGATCGATGGATAAACATATGGTCTCAGGGAGGTTCTTATCACATGGAATGTATTTTCTTGTGCTATATTAGTGTGTTTAGGTAGAATTTATGTCATTTTGTTGTT
Source organism: Aegilops tauschii subsp. strangulata (assembly GCF_002575655.3). NCBI lineage: Eukaryota > Viridiplantae > Streptophyta > Magnoliopsida > Poales > Poaceae > Aegilops > Aegilops tauschii. Next base: position 451,388,920 of record NC_053039.3, on the reverse strand, counting down.
TATTTATCTATTCTCACTTTTGTTTTCCCCTTTTTTCCTGTTTTCCTACACCTTGTTGTTGAACTTTTATTTTTGGAAAATACGCAAATGAAGGGTCTAAAACAACAAATGAGAGGAAAATTTGGCAAAATGTATGGTCTCAAGGAGGTTCATATTACACGGAATGCATTTTCTTGTGCTATATTAATCTGTTTAGGTAGAATTATGACATTTTGTTGTTTATTTGTCCTTTGCGCTTTCATTTTCAGTTTTTTCCTCTTTCTTCTGTTTTCCAACACATTTTTTATTGCGCTTTTTAGTTTGGAAAATATGCAAATGAAGGGTCTAAAACAAAAAATTAACATACCAAAAACTATAGAACTGAAAATTCAAATTAATATATTGCAAGAAAATACATTAGGCATACTTCTATTATAATGGTGGGCTCGAACTTATTATTTCCCCATTTTCAGTTTTAAGAGGATCGGTACAAATTTATTGGGTACTTAATTGACATGGGTATGGAGAAGGATTTGGTATGCTATAATTGGCACCAAGGTATCCCAAGAGAAAATTTTCGGGTCCCATATGTTTGAATGCATCAATTTAATTTTTCTCCACAAATATACATAGGTTTTGACTAATCGGCACGCCACTTAGAGCATCTATAGCCGCGGACACCAAATTCGGGCCCTCAAACGCCCGCGGACGCGCCCGGGTGCGTCTGCGGGCATTGACTGGGCATCCCTCAAATTTTGTTATGTGCATCCGAATACTACTTAAAACATTAAATCCATACAAAGCATGCAAACGAGAAAAACCTACACACTACGTAGATCAACTAAAACCTACACTACCCTACTCCTCGTTGGAGCTGTCCACGATCTTCGTGCCCGGGTCCGGGTAGATGGGCGGCAGCCGTAACTCCGGCTCCTGCGGCTCCTCCGGGTCGGTCTCCACCTCCTCCTCCGTGTCCAGTTCGGTGAAAAGTGCGTCGGTCGCCGCCCGTTCTTGCCGGATGAACCACCGGTTGGCCTGGACATACGCCTCATCCTGGATGGACTCCAGGATAGCGGTCTGCTACGCCATCTCCGCCGCTTGGGTGACCTCGACCTCTGCCATGGTGTCCTCCATGGAAAAGTCCACAACCGGCTTCGGCTCCTCCTCCTCCTCCCCCTCCTCCTACTCCATGGGGCCCGGCTGCTGCTCGAACGAATCCGGAGGCAGGCCCGTTGTGATCCGCATCTAACACAGATCTCCTCGAGCATCCGGAAGCGCCGCTCCGGTGTCGGCATAGCATAGGTGGTCTTCTTCTGCCAGGCCATGGCGGAGGCGCACAACGAGGGAGGAGGGAGAGAAGTGGATGGGCTCGGGCTGGCAGCACGGGGAGGGAGGAAGCGGATGTGGCTAGGGCTGGGGGACGTTGTACGGCTTAAATAGCGGGACCTTGTCCCTCGGGCGGCAAGCCGAAACGGCGCCACGTGGCACTAACACCCCCATCGGAGGAAACACCCGTTGGGTTTATGGGTGATTACGGGTGGGACCCGGTCGTCCGTCCAACATGGTGAACGCGCCCGGACTGCCCCATATCTGTCCAAATTGGGGCTGCATATAAGGGATGACGGTTAGCCCGAGCGTTTGAAGCCGGTTTGAGGCGCCTGGGTGTTTGGGTTTTTTTTTACCGTTCAGTGACCGGGACGACCGCTCGGGCGTTTGAGACCGGTTTGAGGCGCTCGGCAGTAGATGCTCTTAACTAGTAGTACATGCTTTGCTGCCTATCATGGATCACTATACTTGGTGTGCTCAACCCGTTTGGTCTGTATATGTTTTTCTTTTGTTCTAGTAACTAGCCCAATGGCCTTCACAATTGCAAGGGCATCATCTTGAGTATGTTCAAATTGACCGATAGATAAACATATGGTCTCAGGGAGGTTCATATTACACAAAATGTATTTTCTTGTGCTATATTAGTGTGTTTATGTAGAATTATGACATTATGATATTTATATTTATCTATTTTCAATTTTATTTTTTCCTTTCCCCTGTTTTCATACACCTTTGTTGCACTTTTTATTTTTGGAAGATACACAAATGAACAGTCTTAAATAACAAATTAGCATACCAAAAATTATAGAATTGAAAATTCAAATTAATATAGCACAATAAAATACATTAGTTGTACTTCTATCATAAGTCAACTGGCAAGAATACCATTCATTGGGAATGACAAGTAACAGGATGTGCCATGGTGACTTATGTTTTTTATATTTGATTTCCAAATTTTGCTTATGCATATCTTCTATCATCAGTTGTTTTTTAAAATTAAGATGGTTTGTAGCACTTCACCTCCTGTTAAAGGAATTTGCTTGCTCATTCTTTCAATGAGCTCATCACATAATTCAAAGCCCACATAGAAATGATGTTTCAAGTTCCTCCAGTTGACCACACAACTATAGTTGCACACTCGCTAGCCAGAACAACCAAAAATTGTAAAACAATCAAACTGAACAAGAAAAAAAAAATCGCATCAATCTTCGTGTAAAATCATACGGTGTTATTGAGTGAGATTTATTTAATTCTCCTCGGAGTGAGAATTGGCAAAACCGAATTTATTATTCTGGTGGCTAGCCTTAGTATATGACCAGTACATGCTCCATATGAAAAGCCAGGACAAGCCTTAATTTTTGGACGAGCAAATTGAATACAAATATACACGTACTTTATGATTATCTCTGGTCAAGAGGATTGTGGGATTGAACTGTTTCCAAATCCGAATAGAACATGTTCATTAAGTTGTCGATCCAACCGGGCAACCTTTGAAAAAAATGATGTGGATTCACGTGTGCCTCGACGAGAAAAGCAAGTATTGTGCTTTCAGTATATAATAGGTTGTTAATTGTGAGATCTCCAAAAATGCTCAATGGAGCTCGGCCTCCATGGAGGCCGAAATTGAATTGATCGAAATTCAAATTTTCACGTTTCAATTTTTGGAAAACAAATACACATATACTTAGAGACATTAGGGCAAGTCCAGCAGTTCCCCTAAAATTTCTCCCCTATATATATCTCAAAACAGGGGACTCCCCTAAAAAGATTCTCCCCTAAAAATTACTTAACTCCAGCAGTTTCCCTAAACATCTCCCTTATTCTATATTTTAAGAATATTTCATATCTACCAACGGCTAGTTTCCAAGGGCTAGTTTTCCAACGGCGAGTTTCAGCTCTATAAATACATGATCACCCCTCATATCTCTCACAATCCTGAACGTGCCTCCTCTTCTACTTCTCTTTCGCCATTTCTCTGCCATCTCTCCACAACGAAATGAGTCACCGTCGAAGTTTGGCCCGACAGTTTTGCGAAGATTCCTCCTCCGAAGATGAGGAACTCATGATGGCTGCAATTGTAGTAGAGGAAGAAGAAGCCCGGTTGGATGCTCCACGACATGGAGGTTCACAACCGGGACGTCAATCTCTCTAGTGCGATTTTGCGAAAGCTTTCAGAACCTCCACAAGGACTATTTTGCAGAGAACCCCACCTTCAAGGCAAAGATGTGTTGCAATAGGTATGAAATTGGTGCATCTGTTTCATTTTCATCATAGTAGTCGCTCTTCATGTCGCATTTAAGTTTTTCTTCACAGGTATAGAATGCATCGTCCTCTTTTTCTGCGCATAGCAAGTGCTATAGAGGCACATGATAGCTATTTTCCCTGAGAAGAAATAGTGCTGGTTTTCCTGGTTTACATCCTTATCAAAAATTGACCTCAGTATTTCGAATCCTAGCTTATGGGCCGGATAGCAGCCGATCTTACTGATGAGTATAGTCGGCTAGCAAAGTCCACCGCTTTAGAAAATCTTAGAAGATTTGTGCGTGCTGTGATCGAGGTCTTTGGGGGTCAATACCTGAGATCTCCAAATGCTGAAGATACTGCTAGATTACTTGCAATTGGAGAGCAAGGTGGTTTCCGGGTATGCTCGGGAGCATCGACTGCATGCATTGGAAGTGGAAAAATTGCCCTACTGCACACAAAGGTTTTTTTGTTGGCCATAAACGCGTACCCACAGTCATTCTTGAAGCCGTTGCTTCACAAGACCTTTGGATTTGGCATTCTTTTTTTGGTTTATCAGGATCTCATAATGATATAAATGTTCTCCACCGTTCACCCGTGTTTGCAAATCTAGTTGATGGGCATGCTCCAGAAGTGAATTATACCATCAATGATCACAACTACAACACGGGGTATTACCTTGCAGATGGCATATATCCGCAGTGGGCAACATTTGTGAAGACAATTCCAAATCCAAAAGGTGAGAAGAACAAAAATTTCTCCCGATTTCAAGAAGCATGTCGAACGAGCCTTTGGTGTTCTGCAAGCTCGTTTTCCTATTGTACGTGGACTCGCAAGGTATTGGGATCTGGAGACACTCGGAGAAGTGATGACAACTTGTATCATCCTGTATAACATGATAATAGAAGATGAGCGTGGAAGTCGTGTAGACTACCGCTACGATAACATGGGAGAACTAGTGACACCTTTTCACCAAGAGGCGGCTACATTGACTCAGTTTCTTCAAGCTCAGAGTGATATTCGAGACAAACAAGTTCACTGTCAGCGTCAAGTTGATCTAGTTGAGCACCTGTGGTAGATCCGTGGACTGATGTAGCTTTCAATAATGTAGTATGTGTCGCCATTTTAGAGTATGCAAGTGTGTACTGTTTTTCAATTATAATGGGAGTGTAAGCACTATCTGTATCATTTTCTAAATAATGGACGCAATTATCTAGCTAACATAGTCAGCCAAATGTTTCAGAGACATAGTACAGATTACTACACATAGTTCATCCAAAAGGTTCAAAGATAATAATTAATACAGATTACAAGACACATAGTTCATACAAATAGTTCAAAGATAATAATTAGTACAGATTACAAGACACATCAGTAGCTAGCTAGCTACTCTTTGCTAACACACATTAGTACCAGCGACGCATCAGCAGTTAGCTAGCTTCTGTCTGCTAACACACACAAGCGACACACATCTGCTAGCTGCTCCTTTTTCTACAAAAAATCTGCTAGCTGCTCTCTGATGCAAGCACGCATCAACCAGCCTTTGATACAGGCCAGCAAACCCCCACCCCCTTATCCACTGCCGCCGCACCCCTCCCTGCAGAATCCACTTCCCGGCGGCGGCCGCGCCCCTCCCCCCGCCTCGTCTTCAGCCACGGCAGCCGCGCCCCTTGATACGTCTTCAACGTATCTATATTTTTTATTGTTCCATGTTGTTATATTATCAATCTTGAATTTTTTATAATCATTTTGTAGTTATTTTATATCATTTTTTGGTACTAACCTATTGACATAGTGCCAAGTGTCAGTTGTTGTTTTCTGCATGTTTTTTTTTTAGAAAAGGAGGATGACCCCCGGCCTCTGCATCTGGGAGATGCACTTTTATTGATTATTCTCGAGGACCTTACAAAGTATTGCAACAATATGCCTGAATCCACCATCTTGGCAACATATGCCGCTACTCCTATCCATACGATGAAGGGGTGCTAGCTGGGCCACTCAGACCACTCACCTAAGCCTAACATCAAAAGCCGGAAGCCCCAGCCGAGCCACATACCGGGTCTGGGGCACAATCCGGTCAGACGCCTCGTGTGTCGTCGCCGCCATCTTCCACAGGTCCGTCTTCAGATCATATTGAGGCATCTACCTTGTCTGGCCACTCAGCCATCGACGTCACCATGACGCCAGACAGCTACTTCCTCCTGCGCAAGTCCATCCCGCGCATCGGACGCCGAGCCTCCACAGCGCCATGCCGCTGATAACCGCCGCCATCAATGTGTGAGATGAAGCACCGCTCCACCATCCCCACAGCCATCACTTGCTCCAAAACGATGTCCCCAGGAGGGAAAGCGATAAAACACCATCATCATCCGATCCGGAAGACCCAGATCTAGGGTTTCCCCCGGAGCATCCCAAGCCTGATGACGCAGACTGCAACGACGATGCCTCGACAAGGGAACGACATCTAAGACGCCGCCATCGTCCGCCATGACCGTAGTCGGCGCGATTTTCATCGGCAGTTGCTCCACCAGACGTGCGCCGCCGACGTCGCTGGTCCCTTCAACCGGAGTAAACTCCAAAATGATGCCCTAAAGAGGGACTACGACGCAAAAGCGCCGCCATCGCTCGATCCCAAGGAGATCTAGGGTTTCCCCCAGGGTTGCCCGCGCTGTCAAGGACCAGACAATGGTAGAATCCCGGCGGATCTGCCCAGCTGCCGACGAGTCGCACTCGCCACCGTGCCGACGGCAATCCAGCGATCAAGGCCCACGCTTGGGCATAGATCCGGCCACGCCGCCGCGAACCGATCCGGCCATGCCGCCGCCGTCCATGGCGACCACGACGCACCAGATCGCGAGGCCGTTTGCCGCGGGGGAGCAAAGTCGCCGAGGCGCCGCCACCGCCCGTCGTGGCGTCCGGCCCGCCGCCACGCTCCGACCCGGGGGCGCCGGCAACGGCAGGCTTCGCCTGGCCGCGCCCTTGGGCGGCGGCGAGGGAGGAGGAGGAGGAGAAGGGGAGGACTGGCCGACGGGATCTGGGGGCCTCCCGGCCGCCCACGCGGGGGGCGACTCGCAGGAAATCAATATCAGACGGAGTCCAAATGCAACGAAACTTCACGGAGATTTTTTTTCCCAGAAGGAACATAATGGGCCCTGGCTGCGCCTGGGGGTGCTCCGATGAGAGCACAACCCACCAGGGCGCGCCAGGAGGCCCAGGCGCGCCCTGATGGGTTGTGCCCACCTCGGGTGCCCCACGGACCGCCTCTTTGCTCTATAAATACCCCAATATTCCCAAAACCCTAGGGGAGTCGACGAAATATTGATCCAGCCGCCGCAGAGTCCAGAACCACCAGATCCAATCTAGACACCATCTCGGATGGGGTTCACCACCTGCATTAGTGCCTCTTCGATGATGCGTGAGTAGTTCTTTGTAGACCTTCGGATCCGTAGTTAGTAGCTAGATGGCTTCATCTCTCTTTGAATTCTTAATACAATGGTCTCTTGGAGATCCATATGATGTAACTCTTTTGCGGTGTGTTTGTTGGGATCGATGAACTTTGAGTTTATGATCATATCTATCTTTTTATATCCATGAAAGTTATTTGAGTTTCATTGATTTTTTATATGCATGATTACTTATAGCCTCGTATTTCTTCTCCGATATTTGGGTTTTTGTTTGGCCAACTTGATCTGTTTATCTTGCAATGGGAAGAGGTGCTTTGTAGTGGGTTCGATCTTACGGTGCTTGATCCCAGTGACAGAAGGGGAACCGACACGTGTGTATCGTTGCTACTAAGGATAAAACGATGGGGTCTATCTCTACATAGATAGATCTTGTCTACATCATGTCATCGTTCTTATTGCATTACTCCGTTTTAACTTAATACACTAGATGCATGTTGGATAGCGGTCGATGTGTGGAGTAATAGTAGTAGATGCAGGCAGGAGTTGGTCTACTAATCTTGGATGTGATGCCTATATAATGATCATTGCCTGGATATCGTCATGAGTATTTGAAGTTCTATCAATTGCCCAACAGTAATTTGTTCACCCACTGTTTGTTATTTTTCTCGAGAGAAGCCACTAGTGAAACCTACGGCCCCCGGGTCTCTTTCTCATATATTTGCCTTTGCGATCTACTTTTTCCTTGCATTTATTTTCAGATCTATTAAACCAAAAATACAAAAAATACCTTGCTGCAATTTATTCTTATTTATTTTATTTGGCGTTTGATCCATCAATCTACTACACTTTAATCTCACGTCCGTTTGCCTATCTTGAGGTGCCATACCCGGAAGGGATTGACAACCCCTTTAACACGTCGGGTTGCGAGGATTTGTTATCTGTGTGTAGGGGATGTTTACGTTGTGTTGCTTGGTTCTCCTACTGGTTCGATAACCTTGGTTTCATATCTGAGGGAAATACCTACCGCCGTTGTGCTGCATCATCCCTTCCTCTTTGGGGAAATACCGACGTAGCTTCAAGCGACATCACCCCTCCACCAGCCACCGCAGCCACCGCCCTCCTGCATTGCCCGGCGGCGCACTATCTCCCTCCCCTAGATTCTCTATTCTGCTCGGATCCGAGAGAAAATCAAGGAAGAAATGAACCTGATGATGCAGCGACGGCAGTGGCGTGGTGGCGGGAGGGAGTTTTCCGGGCGCAGTCGTTGCCTCGTCCGGCGAGTCGGGGAGGGGATCGGGAAGGTCGCCGTTCCCCTACATAGAGGGGAGAGAGAGGACAATTTGGGGGAGGCCAGAAAAACGGGGAGAGGATTGGGGAACTGCTGGAAGCCGTTTTTTTGCTCTGTTCCCCTAAAAGAAGGATGAGGGAGGGGATCGGGGAACTGCTGGACTTGCTCTAAAGCATAAGTGTGTAAATTTTCAGGATGAAATACCTTAAAATAATTCCTACACGAAAATAACAAATATGAGGCTTTTTAGTAGATGTACAAAGTTCATGAATTTGTCTTTTTTGCACAAATCGCATTTTGAGGTATTTCATCCTCGTTTACTTGTATAAAAAATTCAGTTTTTCAAAAACTGAAAAATTTGAAATTTGAAATTTTCAGAAACTCCGGCTTTTTGGAGGCCGAGCTCCAAAATGCCCCACGCCGAGATCTCTAGCTATTTTGATGATGATTTGTTTTAGCTATTTTCAGTAAGAATAATTACAGTTCCGAATGTGACAGTATGGACCAGATGTTTGATCTAAGCAAAATATACTTTCAAGGAGTTTGTATTTTGTATTCTCACTGGAGCTTGCAGGATGTTCTTCTCTTATGTCCATGTGGAACTTCTAAGATTTTGTCTCATAAATATAAGACATAGGGCTGGATGAATTGTCTGCCGTTTCACATTTTAAGGTATTTGATCCTGAAATTTTACACATAGTCCTGGATGATCCCTCTAAGTTCTGGTGTCTACCACACAGCTGTCCATAGGTGTAGCGGTTTTCAGGCTTGTATGTCTCATGTTTTTGTTTTGTTTTTGTTGGCAGTTCATATTGTGTTTTTGTTTCTTGTCTTGTATTTTGTATATGTTTTCATATTTTTCATATTGTATAAGCTCCTGAAATGTTTTGGCTCGGAAAAAATGCATTGCGCTTTTAGTATACAATAGATACGGTCACGGTAATATTATCATGGTCCACTGTACTGTATAAACCGTGACAAGTTTCATATCAACCAGTAAATTTTAACAAACCCATAGAATCTACACCAAACCGTGACAAGAAGCGTGCACAAACCGATATAATCTACACCAAACCAATCGTTTGATTATCACACCGAGATAAAAGATGACAAGAAGCGCACACAGTCGATATACAAATGACATGTTTGCTAACCATAACCAAAATCCATCAATACAGAACAACACTTGTGCCACCAGCTCACAGCGACCCAAGGCATATTTTACATGCTGAGGCAATGGCAGATCAAGTGTTTTCCTTGAGCAACATTTTCTTTCTCAAGTGGAGCACGCATCCACTGCTAGGAAAAAGCTTATACACAGAAACTTAGCAGAAACACGGTTTAAAAACAGACGCTACTGCTAAAACCGCGCTACTAATATCCCTTTAGCAGTAGCGCGCTAGTAAGCTTTATAAAACCGCGTTACTAATATCCCTTTAGCAGTAGCGCGCTAGTAGAGAAGAGTGCTACTACTAAAATTGCCAGGGCGTTGTCTCCAGACTAGGTATAGTAGTAGCGCTCTTTCCATAGACGCGCTACTGCTAAAGTACTTAGGAGTAGCGCGTTTCGCCAAAACACGCTGCTGCTAAGTATCGTCCCCTCTTGCAACTAAGATTAGTCCCATACTGCTAAGCGAACAGGGTGTTTACCACCTTAAATATATTACTTCTCAAACTATCACAACCACTTGGTCTTCATTGAACTCTATGTGTAGAATTTATGGCTGCAATATGAGTCTTCTCTGGTTTCTAAACCGGTGAGGACTCATATTGACAATTCAGATTGTACACAAAAAGATCATTGATGATCAATGTATTTTTTATGTATATTTTTACATGCTTACGCATAGCAGTAGCGCATTTTATCAGAAGGCGCTACTGCTAGGGCGTTTAGCAGTAGCGCATTTCCCTATAGCGCGCTACTGCTAGGCCATTCTTTCTTCCCCAACCGGCCACCCCTCACTCTCCTCTCTCCACTCACACTCACTCGATCTCCCCCCTCAACCCCCGTACGCCAGTCCTCCCCCGCCGGCCGCCCTCGCCTACCCCTCCTCCCTCTGCGCCGCTGTCACCTCCTCCTCCTCCCTGGACTCGGTAATCCTTCGCCGGCCGCCCTCCTCCCCGCCCCCTCCTCCTCCGTCCTCCCTCCACTCCTCCGTTCGACGCCGACCGCCCCCTCCTCGCTCCACCTTCCTCCTCCATCCTCCTTCCTCCTCCCTCCTCCAGTCGCCCCTCCTTCTCCCTCCTCCACCCCCCCCCCCCCCCCGCCCCTCCTACATTTTGATTTAGTAGGCTAGTTGATATTTTCTTGTTGATATGCAACATTTTGATTTACTTAATAGTTTGTAGTTGATATATAACAGTTTTGATTTAGTATGATTAACTTATAAGTAAAAAAATAGACATAGTTGATATAAGCCTTTGGACATATATAACATTTTGATTTAGGATAGTTTCTAGGGTTTAGAATAGTCGATGCTAGTTTGCTATCTTGGTTTGCATGTTGAGCTTGATGATCATCCCATGCTAAGTTGCTACATGTGGTTGTTAGATCCATTGATCTTGTTTAATTAGTATTGATGCTAGCTTGTTAAATATATTCAGTTTGGCACAAGATAAACAACAAAGATTGAAAACAGTAGCATGGCAGTTCCTGTTATATGTAATGTCTATTGCTAACCTCATATCATCTTATATGTTAATTTTAGTTACTAAGCCTGAATATTCGGTTTTTCGATTAAGATCGATGCATTGAGAACTTTATGTTATTGTTTTTCTTTCCTGTGAAGTGGATTGTTCATCTTTGCTCATATTGCTTTAGAAAAATGGCGCGACCACCACTACCACCATGTCGACTGTGCAAGTCAAGGTGCGCCAGCAGCCTTGCAACTGGCAAGCTGTTCAGCATCTACTTCCAGCCGAGTTTTCGTCATGCGGTAGTAAGAAATTATATGAAATGTAACAACTATTTTGTTTTTAGTGCTGGCATTAATGCATTGTGTCATTTTGCTTTTTGTACACAGATCGTCCCATGCAATGTGAGGTTGAAATTCAACAAGCTGACAGGAGACACCGTGACCTTTGAGGCTCCTGGGGGGGCCTACACTATGGAGGTCGAGAAAGGACGCAATATGTCGCAGATTGGAGGAGATGGATGGGCCCGTTTCCTCGCCCGCATGCGTGTTACTGGTGGTGAGTTGATCAGCTTCTCCTTTAGAGCAGAAAGACCCAAGCTGGCTGTCATTTATATCAACCTGGTGGAAGATGATGAAGATGATGAGGACCCACTCGATGAAGATCATGAGGATCCACTTCATGAAGCCATCATAGCTCAAAGAATGAGGCTGGGCGAGGAGGAGGTGTGCAACCTATGGGACATAATTCCGCCACGTGATGACTTTGTCGGGTGCCATTCGTGACCCGCCTGACAAGTAACATGGTCGATCGGCATGATATGGTATGTTATACTAACTATAGTAATTTGATGATATATATATATATGCTTTATAGTTATACTTACAAATGCAAATTATCCGATGATATGCTTAGTGTAGAGTCCAATGATATGATGTGTGGAATCTAGTCGATGATATGCTTTAGTGTAGAGTCCGATCACATGCTTATTAGTGTAGAATCCAAGGAACTATTAATAGTGTAGATAATCCATATATACTTATTAGTAGAATTCATACTTAGTACAAACGTGTAGTACTGTGTCTTTTGATAGTGTAGAAATCTATACTTAATAGAAATATATTTGCAAGAGTATGTGCAAGGCAACTTATTAATTGATATGTTTTTCTTATTCAGAAGTTGCCAAAGAGCCTATCTGTTGGGAATGACAAGTAACAGGATGTGCCATGGTGACTTATGTTTTTTATATTTGATTTCCAAATTTTGCTTATGCATATCTTCTATCATCAGTTGTTTTTTAAAATTCAGATGGTTTGTAGCACTTCACCTCTTGTTAAAGGAATTTGCTTGCTCGTTCTTGTCAATGAGCTCATCATGTAATTCAAAGGCCACATAGAAATGATGTTTCAAGTTCCGCCAGTTGACCACACAACTATAGTTGCACACTCGCTAGCCAGAACAACAAAAAATTGTAAAACAATGAAACGGAAAAAGAAAAAAAAAGAAAAATTGCATCAATCTTCGTGTAAAATCATACGGTGTTATAGAGTGAGATTTATTTAATTCTCCTCGGAGTTAGAATTGGCAAAACCGAATTTCTTATTCTGGTGGCTAGTCTTAGTAGATGACAAGTACATGCTCCATGTGAAAAGCCAGGACAAGCCTTAATTTTCGGACGAGCAAATTGAATACAAATAGACACGTACTTTATGCTTATCTCTGGTCAAGAGGATTGTGGGATTGAATTGTTTCCAAATCCGAATAGAACATGTTCATTAAATTGTTGATCCAAACGGGCAACCATTGAAATAAATGATGTGGATTCACGTGTGCCTCGGCGAAAAAAGCAAGTATTGTGCTTTCAGTATATAATAGGTTGTTAATTGTGAGATCTCCAAAAATGCTCAATGGAGCTCGGCCTCCATGGAGGCCAAAATTGAATTGATCGAAATTCAAATTTTCACGTTACAATTTTTTGAAAAAAAATACACATATACTTAGAGACATAAAGCATAAGTGTGTAAATTTTTAGGACGAAATACCTTAAAATAAGTGCTACACAAAAAGAACAAATATGAGGCTTTTTAGTAGATGTACAAAGTTCATGAATTTGTCTTTTTTGCACAGATCGCATTTTTAGGTATTTCATCCTCGTGTACTTTTATAGAAAATTCAGTTTTTTAAAAAGTGAACAGTTTGAATGTGAAATTTTCAGAAACTCCGGCTTTATGGAGGCCGAGCTCCAAAATGCCCCACTCCGAGATCTCTAGCTATTTTGATGATAATTTATTTTAGCTATTTTCAGTAAGAATAATTACAGTCCAGAATGCGACAGTATGGACCAAATGTCTGATCTAAGCAAAATATACTTTCAAGGAGTTTGTATTTTGTATTCTCACTGGAGCTTGCAGGATGTTCTTCTCTTACGTCCATGTGGAACTTCTAAGATTTTGTCTCATAAATATAAGACATAGGGCCGGATGAATCGTCTGCCGTTTCACATTTTAAGGTATTTCATCCTGAAATTTTACACACAGTCCTGGATGATCCGTCTAAGTTCTGGTGTCTACCACACAGCTGTCTGTAGGTGTAGCGGTTTTCACGCTTGTATTTCTTATGTTTTTGTTTTGTTTTTTTGGCAGTTCATATTGTGTTTTTGTTTCCTGTCTTGTATTTTGTATATGTTTTCATATTTTTCATATTGTCTAAGCTCATGAAATGTTGTGGCTTGGAAATACTAGTAGAAAAAGGGCCTTTAGTCCCGGTTCTGGAACCGGGACTAAAGGACGAACCGGGACTATAGAAAATTTATAATATTTTTTTTGAAATTTTTTTTTATTTTCAAATTTCTGAATTATTTTAATCTCTAATCACCCTTCATCACTGCTCAATTTAACCTCTAACCTTTAATCACCCCTCATCATTCCAAATCATCTAACTTCCCGGACGGTCACCCATCCTCTCACTACTCCAGCCTGAGCACGCTTAACTTCCAGGTTCTATTCTCCCTCGTTTCCAAGTCTGCATTTGTTGTTTTCCTGACAATAGTAAGATGTCAATCCTATTAACCCTCAGGAATTTAGCTTGAGCATGAATTCACACATTTCACTGTTTGAGTTTGAAACTATTGTTCTAAAAAACAATAATTATTTAGTAACACTAATATTTCTTGAATAAGTAGTTTGACCACAGTTTGACCAGATTTGACCAAAATTCAAAAAAACTAAAAATAATTATTTAGTAATACTAATATTTCTTGAATAATTAGTTTGACCATTGTTTGACCACAATTTGACCAGATTTGACCAAAATTCAAAAAAACTAAAATAATTATTTAGTAACACTAATATTCTTGAATAATTATTTAGTAACACTAATACTTTTTGAATAAGTAGTTTGACCATAGTTTGACCAGATTTAACAAAAATTCAAAAAAAAACTGAAATTTGAGCATAACTTTTTTTCCTTTTAGAATTTGAGGATTCAAAAAAATTGCAAACAGGCCGTAGGCCGTCAAACTCGGATGCGGATTTTCGTGCTGAACATTTTGATATATTATACGTTTTTTCTGACATCGTATGCAAAAGTTATAGCCGTTTTACATTTTTCCCTACACTTTTTGCAAAACATGTCCAAATTTAAGTTTTTAAATTTTCCTAACTAGTACATGTAGTAACATAACTACATCTTGGAGCAATCCTAGGTTATGTTCTTTGATATCATGTGATGGTAAGATAATTATTGTCAGGTGCGTGTGGCAACTGAAGTAATATGTTGTGATGTTGACATAGGCAACTACACTTTGCCAACCCGCACCAACAGCAACACCTACAGGGTGATCAATCGAGGCTATAGTTTTAGTAAACCAAACGAATATTATACTGGTATAAAAGGCAAATGTTTTGACTCTTTTAAACAAGAAAACATATTAACAAGACACAATGATTGTAATGTATATGCATTTGGAATTTAGTCAAATGCTAAAGCAAACCTGATAGCACTGGTTGAACACTGTTCAACAAGATGGAGAAGGCTAGAAGAGGCGACAGGTCAGCAACTGTGGCAGCCACCTCTTCACTCGTAGTAAATATGTAGGAAAGCTTTCCGCGGAAGAGAAGGAAAAACACGAACAACACAAGGCCTATTGAGAAGGATGTGGTGACGACATTTATGATAGCGAACTTGGCCCTTCTTGCACTTCCAGCTCCAAGCTCATTTGCCACACGCACTCTATAACACACAAATCACTATCGTAAAAAACCTGAAAACTTATTCAACCGCATGATACGATTAATAGGGAGTTCTAAGATGAACAAGTTACCCTGATGCAGACAAAAAGCCAATAGAAATCATCATCTCCCAACGTTGATGTTAAGGCTGCAGATTTCACAGGTAGAAATCAGATTACTTAATTAGGTCATATGCGGCGACAAGGAAATACTATGAAACAGTAAAATGACATATGTGGACTAGTGATTAGCTACTGACCTATTATGAACTAATAGCAATAACCAGTGTGCATGGAAAAACCAAAGCTTATGCAATAAGCTTCAAGAACAATGAAATAGTGAAATAAATTAGTATGTATTACCATATTGAAAGAGCGTCAAGTGCAACCTCCGCATTCTTCATGTACCCGGTAAGGAGCACCAATCTGGTGCTGTACCACAATTCCAAACTGAAAAATGCAAACAAGAAAAGACAAACAGAATTTTAATAAGGACAGCAAAGTATAAAATGTAGGCGCGCACCTGGTCCACAACTGAAACTGCATAATATAGTGGAACATCAAGTTTGTTCATACCAGAGCATGACACCAGAGGATAGAGATAACTTGAGGATAGGGACGAGGTCGGTGAGTGCTGTGAAGGAGAACCCGGTCCATGTGAGAGGGCAGCCACCAAAGAAGACGAAGATGAGCTGCCCAAACACAGGAATCCACATGGCGATGACCATGGAGGTCATGACCCCAGCGAGCCCAAGGTGCAGCCTGACGGTGAAGAGCCACGACAGGAACACATGGAGACCGAGGGTGACAAATGCAAGGTAGGCGATGACCATGTTCTTGCTCTGCGCCTGCAGGTACATCTGGAGCGTGAAACTGAAGACGTTGGCGAACATGACAGGGATGTACCAGAGCGATATGGTCCCCGCGACAGCACTGATCATGGGGTCCTGGCCAATGGAGACGAGGAGAGGCTCAGTGAAGATGAGGATGGGGAGCATGAGCACGGCGCAACCGCTCAGGATGATCCAGGAGCGCTGCAGGGAGATGCCCATCATGTGGTAGTGGTACTACTTCGTCCCGTACGACTGCCCGCACAACGTCTCCAGCGCACTCGCCATGCCCAGCTGCATTGCATTCAGTCTAAGCACATTAGACATTACTTTTGCATAGATATACAATCAAGCAGTTTGATTCTTTGGCAGACAGATTGATGGAAGGAAGGAGAGATGAAAATAGCAGTTGTTACCAGTATGCCGTTGCTGAAGCGCATGAGGACGGTGGAGACGAGGGTGTAGGCGGCAAGCTGGGTGGGGCCGATGTGGCCCATGAAGGCCTGGCTGATGACGGTGACCCCAAAGGTAGAGAAGCGCGTGCAGATGGCCGGCCCTGCCACTGCCCACAGCATCCGGTTCTCCTCCAACAGCCGGCGCCCCAGCCTGGCCTCTCCGTCGGCGCTCGCATTAGGCTCCGCCGGCCTGTGCTCCAGCAGCGGGGCCTCCTCGCACTTCCCCATTGATTGAAGGCAGGTCGTTCGGCTCATCTAGCCTAGAATCTTGTTGCCTTGGAGAGAATCTGGTTATGGTGCTGATTAATGTGGTGATCCAAACATACTAACCCGCACGCGTTGCTTTGGAGAGAGCATGCTTGCTGGTGAATGCCATGAGTAGCTTTGTCACTGTCAGTGTGTGTCATACCACACCGGTTAAACAAGGTAGATAGGATGCATCGATCTATCTGCCGATTGGCCGATCAATCCCAACAGTTATTAATTCGCCGTACTTACTATATCAAAAGCTTTTATTTAGTTAATCCCTAGCACGTGTAGGAATCTTGCTTTAGCTTCAGATCACAAGTAGGACTGTAGGAGTATATATATAATCCAGGCGATTAGCTCCCATACGCATCTATGTTTCTTTAACTTCACCGGGCTCTATCCTCTATGTATGCGTCCATTTTTTTAGAGAAAAGGCACTTCTGCCGTGCTTCATAAAGAAAGCTAACAGCTAACTACTGGGGACAGTAGGAACAATAGCAAGAACCAAAAACCGCCCGCTATGTACAGTACCAGATCACCAGTTCACCACTATGAGAATTGCAAAGGGCGACCACTTGAGCACACCGACGAGACGGCTACCTCCAGGGCAACCAACAACTACCACCACTCCACAGGAATTGACTCGCTCACTCATGCCCGGATAACCGCGTGGGTCTCCTGTGCTCTGCCGTTTTAGTACACTTGTTACAGGTGGGGTGGGGCCGGCGGTGGATGCCTGTGTATGCTGGAGTAGGCTGACGGTGGCATCGACGACAAGCTCAGGCCTCCAGGAGGCCATGGGGCTGCCAACCTTTCCTGTGGAGTGGTGGTTGGCGGGTGTCACAACGTCAGGCACACAGGGTGGCGGGTGAGTCCAGCACGGCCGCACCGCAACTTCACAGGCGTTCCTAGCTCGTCTCTTGGAACCCTGCGTGGCGAATCCTACAAGAACCAGTGAATCTAAGTGCACGAGTTCTAAAGGCCATCTATTTTCCATCTTCTCGCTTTCTTAAGTTGATGCCTGATAATTTGGTTTCCACATCGTGATGCCATCAAACACGGCATCGTGACCGGTAACTTACTAGCTATAGGCTATAGCTACTCGAGCTACTAGTAGAACGCAGCGGAACGGGTGGGAATAAGCACAAGCACCTGGCGTGCAAGCAGGCAAGGCAAGAGCTGCTGACCTGAAGCCGGTGGCTTGCTTGCAGCTGACGGAGGAGAGGGCGCCGCCACGCCGCGGCACGCGGTTCAACCGGAAGACGTCGTTGCCCGGCCGGACATTGACGAGGCCACCTCCCTCCACGCGACCACGCGCGCAACCCCCTGCCGTCGCCGTGCAGGCCGGCTGGCACCTCGTGCCCCCGCATGTGAGGTTGCTCCTCTTCAGGCCACCGCACGCACGGACGACGAGGAATGGCGACCGAACTTATGGCTCGCTGCTGCTCACGAGCGCGTGGACATGGCAAGAACTCCGGCGCTGTGCTGCTCGAGCTCGAGTGCTCGACTGATGTGAGGAGCATTTTTTTTCCTTTCTTGAGAAACATCTCAGGAGCAGAGCAGAGGAAAGGAATGGGTTAACTTAAAAAAAACTAGGAATGGGTTAACTGTTTTTTTTTTGAGCGGAATGGGTTTTTTTAGACAACTTCGCGAAGCTTTATCAATTCGTCACAATTCGTCACAATGTTTACAGGGACGGATGGTAGATTTCCGGGGTGTCCTAACCAAACATGGCGGCCACCCCCGAGAGAAAGAGTATGCTTCGCTAGGTTGTGAGATTCATAATTAAAGCTCTTAAACTCATGACTAAATTTGCAAAAATCAAAAACCGAAGAGTGTTCTATTATTTCATGCACAATAGCACCGTAACTAGCCAGGTTCTCCTTGTGTATCTCTTCCACCACGGGCTTGCAGTCCGACGCAACTTCAATTCATCTCAAATATAGATCCTCTGCCAACGCAAGAGCTTCTCTAATGGCTAGAGTTTCGAGGGTCGGAGGGTCCACGATGTTCATAAAACAAAGAGCCGAAGCCCCCAAGAAAGCTCCATCTTGATCCCTGCAAATCACCCCAACTGAACCATACCCTTGCCTGGATACAACAGCATCGGCGTTCATCTTGGCGTTGCCTGGCAAAGGGGCTACCCAACGCGATGATCTTTGCACTGCTGGAGCCGCCTGCACTGGAGCTTTGGCATTCATAACATGCAGTTCACCCAAAAAACTGGATATGAAATTGTTAACAGAGTAAGGAGGTTGAAATATATTCTCATGTATGGCCTTCCTCCTAACCCCCCATAGCCCCCATAGGGTAACCACCATGCGATCAAATAGCTCCTTCTTCAATATTGCATGCAAAGCAAACAGCCACTCCTTTGGGCTCTCTTCTTCCCGATCTAGCATGTGTTCCACCAACTCATCAGGAGCCAGTGCCCAAACACTTGCCGCCATCGGGCATGTAATTAACGCATGCTTCCAGGTGTCAACTGCTCCACATAACAAGCAAGTATTCTCTGTCGCCATATGGCGGTGCTCCAAAACTGTTCCCGTCGGTATCGACTGTTGTGCTAAGCGCCACACAAACATCTTGAACTTTGAGGGAACTTGTAGATGCCAGATCATAGTCCATTTGCTGGCGTCGCTGTGATCATATGAGGTCCCGCCCTCCTCATTCAGCCATGCCTCTCGGCTGTGCTTCGTTCTGATTATCATGCGGTAAGCCGACCTCACACTAAACCTTCCTCGGGTCTCCTCATGCCATGCCCAAAAGTCAGCCACTCGACGCGTGCATAAAGGAATTTGGAGAATAGCCTCTGCATCAAAATGAGTAAAAACTGTCCGGACTAAGCCTTCATTCTAGCTTGCTGATGTAGCATCAATTAATTCTGCCACTCTATCAGGAGGATTTGGAATTAGTGATGTGATTGGCCGCTTGAAACTATTCCTTGGGATCCAGTTGTGATGCCATATATCCGTAGTTTCTCCACCGCCTATTCTGCGTATAAGCCCCTGAGCCAATATATCACGACCGTCCAAGATTGCCCGCCATATCTGGGACAGATGAGCTCCCAGTTCGGCATATAGCAAAGAGCAATCCGGAAAGTAAGCCGCCTTGAGGATCCTTGCACTGAGAGATGCATTATCTGTTAAGGTCCGCCGTGCCTGCCTGGCTAGTAGGGCAAGGTTAAAAATCTTCAAGTATCTGAAGCCTAGTCC
Organism: Aegilops tauschii subsp. strangulata; assembly: GCF_002575655.3. Taxonomy (NCBI): domain Eukaryota; kingdom Viridiplantae; phylum Streptophyta; class Magnoliopsida; order Poales; family Poaceae; genus Aegilops; species Aegilops tauschii. Next base: position 451,369,072 of record NC_053039.3, on the reverse strand, counting down.
TCCCAAGTGCTTTGGCATGGTTAAGATGTCCCATGCCACCCAACTCGGGTTCCTCCGTCCATGCCTAGATCTCCAAAAAAACTGTCGGATAATAGAGGTAATACTTTCACACAGTCCTCGTGGTAATCTGAAACAAGACATTGAATATACTGGAATTGCTTGTGCTACAGATTTGATCAGTACTTCCTTCCCAGCCGAAGAGAGTAGCTTCTCCATCCATCCTTTAATCTTTTCCCAAACTCGGTCCCGAAGATATTTAAAAGTACCATTCTTCGAGTGGCCAACATCGGTCGGCATACCCAGATAGCGCTCACTCAACGATTCATTGTGTACATGCAGGTTGTTTTTGACAGTTTTCTCTCAACTCTGCAGGGCAGCCTTTACTGAAGAAAATTGATGATTTCTCATTGTTGATCCTCTGTCCAGAAGCACTGCAATAAGTATCAAGAAGGTTTGACACAACAACTGATCCTTCCCCACTGGCCTTGAAGAGCAACAGGCTATCATCTGTAAACAGGAGGTGGTTAACGGTAGGAGCCGTAGGAGCCACCTGAATACCTGTCAAAGACAACTGAGAACTTGATTTAAGGAGGCACGAAAGGCCCTCTACTGCAATCAAGAATAAGTAGGGCCCGCTAGTAGAAAACAGGGCTTAGGTCACAGGGCAGTTTTCATATTAGCCCCGGTTCAGTGACGAACCGGGACTAATGTGAGCATTGGTCCCGGTTCGTGAGCCCAGGGGGCCGGCCGGGGCCTCGTGGGCATTGGTCCCGGTTCGTATGGACCCTTTGGTCCCGGTTGGTGGTACAAACCGGGACCAATGGGCCACGCTCCTGGCCCACCACCCTTTAGTCCCGGTTCATACCACAAACCGGAACTAAAGGGCTGGTCCTAGTTGCGGCCAGTGTTTAGTCCCACCTCGCCAACCGAAGGGCGCTCACACCAGTTTATAAGCCCGTCCCTCTATGCCTTGTTGAGTTTCTCTTAAAGTGAAAATAGATGCCCTTATACAGGAAATTTGACCTAAATTCATAGTAAATTTCATTGAAATTTATTATGAATTTAGGTTGAATTTTCTCTATAAGCGCATCTATGTTCATTTTTTTATATTTATAAAATAAATAAACCTTAATAAAATAAATAAAACTAAATAAAACTTAATAAAATAAAATAAAATAAACTATAGTAACTACAATAAATAAACCTCAATAAATTAAGTAAAAATAGCAGCAGTAAAATAAATAAAAATAGCAGCAGTAAAATAAATATAAATAAAATGCGTTTGGAAGAGATTGTCCGTTTTGTACACGAAGTGCATCCAGTTTTTGTCGTAACCCTCTCAACTTTCTTGCACATGCTATGTGGATGAAATGATGATATCATGCCAACTTTCAACCTTTTCAGAGTTCATTTGAAATGCTTTTCAATTTTAGGGTCTTATAGCTCAAAATAATTAGTAAATGCATGAAAAATAACAAATGAAGTCAGAAAGGATTGAAAAATGATGATGTGGCTTTGAATGGTGCATTTTGAACACACAAAAAGTCAGGAGTTCAAATAAGTTTTAAAAAATAAAATCCCTTTGTAACAGACAAGTTTTCGTATGAAATCCTGATACTTTGAAAGAGATTGTCCGTTTTGTACACGAAGTGCATCCAGTTTTTGCCGTAACCCTCTCAACTTTCTTGCACATGCTATGTGGATGAAATGATGATATCATGCCAACTTTCAACCTTTTCAGAGTTCATTTGAAATGCTTTTCAATTTTAGGGTCTTATAGCTCAAAATAATTAGTAAATGCATGAAAAATAACAAATGAAGTCAGAAAGGATTGAAAAATGATGATGTAGCTTTCAATGGTGCATTTTGAACACACAAAAAGTCAGGAGTTTAAATAAGTTTTAAAAAATGAAATCCCTTTGTAACAGACGAGTTTTCGTATAAAATCCTGATACTTTGAAAGAGATTGTCCGTTCCGTACACGAAGTGCATCCAGTTTTTGTCGTAACCCTCTCAACTTTCTTGCACATGCTATGTGGATGAAATGATGATATGATGCCAACTTTCAACCTTTTCAGAGTTCATTTGAAATGCTTTTTAATTTTAGGGTCTTATAGCTCAAAATAAGATGTGGCTTTGAATGGTGCATTTTGAACACACAAAAAGTCAGGAGTTCAAATAAGTTTAAAAAAATGAAATCCCTTTGTAACAGACGACTTTGAACACACAAAAAGTCAGGAGCTCAAATTTGGAAACTAATGGAGTAACAGAAAGTTTATAATTATTCTGAGCTAAAAGCAAAAAGAATAAAAAAATAAAGCAAAAATCAAAAGAAAATAAATAATTCAAAAAACAAAAAAATATTGGAAAAAAAATAAAAAAAATGCCGCCTAATGGGCCACACGGCCTGCATACGACTAGAAACCCATCTGCACATGGGCCAGGATGCAGGCCCGCAGGCCCAATAGGCCCAACATGGCAGTGACAAAGTTAGGTATGTAATGCCTGCATATTAGAGAGGAGCTCAGCACCTGAGCTGCAACGCAGCTTATAAACAGGTGCTGAGCTCTCTCAGCTAGCGAGGTGGGACTAAACTTTCCACCGCACCGCGCCAGCACATTAGTCCCGGTTGGTGGCCCCAACCGGAACCAATGCTCCCCTTTGGTCCCGGTTGGTGCCACCAACCGGGACCAAAGCCCTCTGCTTCCCGCCCTTTGCGCTGGTGAAAAGAGGCCTTTGGTCCCGGTTGGTGCCACCAACCGGGACTAAAGGGTGGGTATTGGTTCCGGTTTGTGCGTTGAACCGGGACCAAAGCCTTTGCTATATAAGCAGCACTTAGGAAATTTTCAGATTTCCATCGCCAGTTTCCCCCCGCCCGACGACGCCGTGAGCTCGATCTACGTCGCCAGGCTGCCCCGCCGTCGCCCGTGCCCCGGAGCCCACGCCATCGCCCGTCGCCGTCGTCCTCCGCCCCCAGCCATCGTCGCCGTCGGCCTCCGCCGCGCGCCCCCGAGCCGTCGCCCCGTACGTCACCGTCGCCCTCCGCCTCCGGCTCGCTGCGGTCGCCGTCGCCCTCCGCCACCCACGCCGTCGCCCTCCGTCGCCCGATGTGAGCCGCCGCCACGCCACGGCTCTGTTTATTTATTTTTATATAATTTGTATTATTTTTTTGTTCATTGCATTTTTTTCATATATATAATGTATATATATATATATGTATGTGGTAGCTATATGATGAATGGATGTGGTTATGTATGTATGAATATAATGTTCATACAATTTTATAGAACTATGTATGTATGAATATAATGTAGCTATATGATTTTAGGTTATAAGTGCTTAGTAGTTGAACTAGCTAGTTGATTTAATAAAACTATTTTATTAAATTTTACTATATATAGAAATAGTTTATTTTTAGTAAGAACTACTTTATTTTATATATTTATAGTAAGTGCTTAGTAGTTGAACTAGTTGATTAATTAATAGAACTATTTTATTAAATTTTACTATATATAGAAGTAGTTTATTTTTAGTAAGAACTACTTTATTTTATTTATTTATAGTAAGTGCTTAGTAGTTGAACTAGTTGATTAATTAATAAAACTACTTTATTTTATTTATAGTAAGTGCTTAATTAGTAGTTGAACTAGTTGATTTAACAAAACTAGTTTATTTTACTATAGAAGTAGTTTATTTTTAGCAAGGAAATTAATAGAACTAGTTTGTTTTTTTAGTTAAAGCAATTATTTCCGCATCGATGTCGACGATGCCTATCCCGCATCCTCGTCGTCGACTCGGCGGAGGAGGCCGGCTTGATCAGAGGGGCCATGTCCGGGACTGGGCTCCGCCGGGCTGGTTTTGGGAGGTGCTACCTTCCGGTGGGCGTAGGTTGGTGAGGAACCAGCCCGTCGTTGACCCGATCCTTGTTTGGTGGCGCTCGCGTGGGCCAGTGACGGTGCCGAGGCTTCCGGACACCGCGGAGGTGGTACGTCACCGTGTCAGCGAGGAGGACCAGCACGTCCGTCGCTACATGGTTGCGTTGGAGGGCAGGTTCGACAATACCTGGCAGGTTCTTCAGGGATCTCACTGGAGCTATGATCCTGTGATGGTTCCGTCCCTTTGGGTGTCCACCGCCCGCGCCGATACCCGTCGGGCGCTACTATTCTAGCTGTACTAGCGATGCTATATGTATGATAGTATTCGAGGTGTATTAGTGATAATATTCGACGATGTACGGACGCATGGAGATGATGTAGTTTTGCTTATAATTGAATGCATCCTAATTTGAATACTACTTTATTTTGTGATTTGATTTTGCTTATTGAATGCTCAAAGTGGAAAACTACTCCGATCCTACTTTGAATGCTAAAATTGGAGAGCACTATGATTAGTTGATAGCTTATAGGGTTTTTGTTTTCGCAGAAATCTAGGAGCCCCCGGCCCCTCCATCATCCCCGCCGTCGTCCCCGTCACCGCCCCCTCCGACATCGAGGTGAGACCAGCCAAATCCTCTTTTAGAAAGATAATTAAACGATATTTCGGGTTGACTGTAAGTCTGTCGAGTCTCCATCATATATGAGAGGACGAAAAATCCCGACTGTTGTCGTGGGGGTCGCTTCTTCTTTGTTCCCGTGTGCTAGCTAGACATTTTGGTGTAATGCACACGGGGACAAAGGGAGGAGCGACCATCACCAACGGTCGAATGTATACACCACGTGAGCTGAGAGTTTTCAAGAAAAGACTCGACAAACCGATAGTCAACCCGTGATGAATAATAATGATCTAACTTAGGTTTTTTAGTACATATATTTAATTGTAGATGTTTAATATTTGAATTATGAACATAGGAAATGTCGTACTCGGACGACAAAAGTCTCCCGGGGGAGTGCGACTGGTGCCACGACGACCGAGGTCAGTGCGACAGGCCTCACCTGGACGAAGATCGGCGCTTCAGTATTAAGCTGGAGGAGACGTTCGATGTTGAAACGGTACGCAACGACGACAAGTGTTATTTTTTTCGTAATTAAGCACGACTTCAACTATTTCAACGTGTACTTTTCATCTTTTACAATTCGGCTAGCTTATCCCATGCCATGCAAGACGCTACGTCTTGGAGAGGATGGGTTTTGAAGACCATGAAAGTATGGAAACAAAGAAAATTCACCTAAGGACCCATCATGATATAGATTTTGAAGTAAAGCTGTATAATTCTGAGAGCGTAACCCATTTTGGTTGCAAAAATTGGGAAGCATTTTGCAAGATGTATGGTTTTGATGAGGGTATGCTTGTCACCATGGATCTTGGTGATCCTGACATCGAGCAAGACAATATGGACATTTGGGTCCTTGTTGATACGCCTCCAATTCTACCGCTATGTGAGTTTCTCAAACATAGTTATTAGCTAATTTATATTGTTCATTTCAAAATAGTTGACAGCTTATTTTCATTGACAGCTTATTTTGATTGTTCAAACAATGTGCGGAACATGGTAGACAGAACCTACTACACCGATGGCTCTGAGTTAACTTATAAGGAGAAAACTCATCTGGTCGGATTTTGTACTAATATTGAGAATTACAATATCTACAATCAAACTCCTCAACATTATGGTCCTCAATACGTGCCACTAGTGCACGTGTTGAACTACGGTAACTACTATGGAGATACCCTGGTAAGATTTCTTACTATTACGACATCCGTGCATATTTTGCATAGTTCTAAAACTAGTACATTATCATTGCTAACTATGAAGTTATTACTATGTTTTTCAACAGATAATCCCAGAGGATTGTGTGCCTCATTTGATGTATCAGAATGGTAGGCTTGATGTTTTGAATATACAACCAGGTCATCCTACGAATCTCAACTGTCCATACCGGATTTCTAAAAGAAGTGGAGACATGCAAATCAAAGAATGGAAAAAATGTATGGACAGTCGCAAGGAGGTTCTTGGAAGCAAAAGGAAGCGAGGCGCAAGAATTGGAGACAGGATGATCTCCATTCTCCATAATGGAGAGTCAGGGTCTATATTGTTTTATGCTATTTTACCTTAAAGAGGGTATTTCGGTCCTACCTAATACTGATGATCATGTGCTAAGAACAATTAAGTAGGGTTGGTTCGATGACTGTGAGGATGATGATCGTATGACTTGTTATTAATAACGAATAGAAGTTGTATGATGATGATTAGTAGGACTTGTTATTATATATGATGATGCATGATGCGCGCATGAAGAGTTATTATATATCAGTGGGTGAAATGAACATGGATTGGATTGAAGTGAAGGCAACATGCATGTGGTGCGTGTCGAAAGTAGTACAATCCAAACTTGATCAAGTCCGGATTAGTATTACTTTCGACATGCACCACATGTTGCCTTCACTTCAATCTAAGCCATGTTTAGGCATAGCAGTACGTAGCGTTGGTAAACCAAGCACGGAGATATAAGAGAGGACACTTCTCTCTAATAGCTACCTAATAACAACCTAAATTAACCCCCCAAAACCCCCAAACCCCCCCCCCTTTAAAAAAACAAAAACCTCAGCTCCTGCCAGGTGCTGACGCGTGGATGCCTATTGGTCCCGGTTGGTGGCACCAACCGGGACTAAAGGCCCTCCTGCCTGGGCTCCCCGCACCGGCCACGTGGACGGCCTTTAGTCCCGGTTCGTGTAAGAACCGGGACTAAAGGGCTGGGGCATTAGTAATGACCCTTTAGTCCCGGTTCCAGAACCGAGACTAAAGGCCCTTATGAACCGGGGTAAAAGCCCCTTTTCCTACTAGTGCGGGGGAGATCGGGTCACCCTGCCGGATACCACGTGTAGGATTAAAATATTCAAGTTTTTCACTATTAAAGCAAACTGAGAAAGAAACTGAGGATACCATGCCCATAACAATATCTATCCAGTGATGATCGAAGCCTAGTTTTGTCATTATACCTCTCAAGTAAGCCCACTCCAGTCTGTCATAAGCCTTCATCATGTCCAACTTTAAAGCACATAAACTGTTGGATTTTGCTCTCGACCTCTTCATAAAGTGGAAACATTCATACGCACATATGATGTTGTCTGTGATCATCCTCCCATGGACAAAGGCAGATTGTTCTTCAGAAATTATGTCAGCCTGGATTATTTTCAATCTGTTCGATATCACCTTAGAAGCTATCTTATACAGAACGTTGCATAGACTTATGGGCCAAAACTGAGCAAGTACCGTGGGATTAGTTACTTTGGGAATCAAGACCAACACTATATCATTTATCGACGCTGGGCTCTCCTCGCCTCTAACAGTTCTGAGTACTATGCTGGTTACATCATCGCCACACACGTCCTAGTGACGCTGATAAAAGTGGGCCGGAAAACCATCAGGTCCCGGAGCCTTAGTAGGAAACATCTGAAATAAAGCAATTTTGACCTCCTCATTAGTATATGGCACGCACAAGTTTGCGTTCATCTCATCTGTAACTTTTCGGGGCACGTGATCTAACACCGCCTCCATGTTCTGCACTCCTTCATATAGGTATAGTGACTGGTAAAAATCATTTGTTAACACTTTAAGCTCCTCTGGATCAGAAATCTCCACGCCTAAAGAGTTCTGCAACGCCTTGATCATGTTCTTCTTCCGTCGAAGACTAGCTCGGAGGTGGAAATTTTTTGTGTTTTTGTCTCCAGCGGACAGCCACTCCACCCTAGCTCTTTGGCGCCACATGATCTCCTACATCTCTATCAACCGTTCATTAACTTTTAGCTCTACATGGGAAGGCCCCGACCTCAAAGGATCACTCTTGAGTTCATCAAGCATTTGTTTTAACTTCTTTATCTCTTTCCTCACACTCCCAGAAGTGTCACGACTCCATCTCCCCAAATCCTTCGCTAAATCTTTAAGCTTATTCCTCAGTTCTTGCACTGTTGTACGTGGAGGGATCGCGCCCCATCCTTCATGTATCATGTCACGAAAGTTTTCATGTGTCTCCCACATCGTCTCATACCTGAACGGTTTCGGAAACTGAGCGGCATTCCCGGCCTCCCGTTCTATCAGAAGTGGAGCGTGATCGGAGGTAACGCCCAACAAGTGTGTTACCGAGGCCAAAGGAAATCTAGCCAACCATGAAGCACTCACTAGAGCTCTGTCAAGTCTGCATCTAGTATAGGTTCCTCCCGTTACTTTCTTCTCAAAAGTCCAAAAATTGCCTTTGTATCCCAAGTCAATCAGCATGCATACATCTAGGACCTCCCGGAATGCCTGAATCTGAGCATTGCTGCGCTGGCCAACACCTTGATGCTCATCTGGACATAACACTTCATTGAAATCACCAACGCAGAGCCAAGCAAGTGCACTCAAAGTACTAATGTTTTTCAATGTTGTCCAGGTTTGATGCCTCAAACTAGTTTGTGCCTCTCCATAAACGCAAGTCAGCCTTCACTTCTCGGTGCCTTGTTCCTCAACAGAAACATCGAGGTGGTAACAGAATAACCAAGAATTTCCACTTTTATTGAATTGTTCCAAAACAGCCCTATACCTCCACTTCTACCTTGACTACTAACTGCATAAGAATTATCAAAACCAAGTGTGCTCGCTAATGCTTCTACCCTGGCACTATCCATTTGAGTTTCAAGAATACAAAAAAGGGTAGGGGAAAATTGCCTCGCGAAGTCGCGAAGCTCCTGAACTGTCGCAGCTTTACCCGCACCACGACATTTCCAACAGAAAATATTTATTGGGCCCGGCGACGCTCCTCGAAGGAGCCCGCCAACGATGAGACGACCTTGCCAGAACCGCCCCTTTTCCCCAAATCATCAACTCCTGCTTCTGCATTAATCTTGGCTCTTTTTTGGTCTTGACTGCTACTTGGGCTGAGAGGATCAGATTGGGGTGGGGGAAGCGCCAACAAAGCCCCTTGAGTAGCAGCGATTGTGTTGTTGGGCTGTTGCATTGCATGCTGCTCTTCACCCTGCACCCTCTTTCTGTTATTTTCAGCCTCAACCATCACATCATTGGCTACATGGCCAGGCTCGTCCTTCCAATCACTGCTCCTATCTTGATCAGAACGAGAACTAGACCCTCGTCCAGCACGCTCCCCCCCCCCCCCCCCCGCGTCCTCCTCTGCATCCTCGGCCCCCTCCCGGGCCCTGTCCAGTGCGCATGACCCAGCTTGCCCTAAGATCCTTGAAAACCAGAGCTGAAGGGGGGTGTATTCCACTACCATGTTCTTTAAACAGATGCCCCAGCATGCCACAAACCGCACACCAGTTGGGAAGTTTATCATATTTTAACCTGTATATCTGGCGCTTCCCTTCCCTTATCATCGAGACTGCGTTCTTCAGTGGCTTATATACATTGATCCGGACCCAGACGCGGTGAAAATTTCCCGCGAAATCTTGCGATTGCGGTTCAACGTTTAGGACTTTGCCCACCTTTGAAGCTAGCGAAGGCACTAGATGAGCATACAGGGGTGGTACATCATGGATTTGGACCCATATCTCAATGGTGTCAAGCTGGACTGTAGACAGCTTTGCCAAGCCATCGTACGGTTTTAGGATCACAGTGTCCTCCCGGAAGTGCCACGGACCATCACGTGTTACTCTTTCCCAATCGCCCAGGCATGAAAACTGCATCGTATACAGGTTATCTTCCAATGGTTTGAACTAAACTCCTGGGCGAGGTCCCATGCTGCTCGCATGTTCTTGAAGAACCAATACTGGCTATAGGTTTTGGCAGAGTGGACGCTGACGAGCGCTATCCATCGCGCCGCCTCAGCTGGGGCCTCCTTCTCATCGAAAACCACATCATCGAGGTCCTCTTCATGGAGACCTAGTTCTGCCATCAGTGCTGCCACATCGTCTGGCTCCGTAGACCCCTTCGCGGCCGACCCCGAAGCTCTATCAGATGCCATGAATTCTAGAAACCCTAGCCCGATCAGAAAAACGACGCGGGCCTTGCAGGAAACCCTAGGCTCCTCCTCCCCTGATGGTAGGCCATTCCTTATCTGTAATTGGTGTAGGGCCGGGCAGATGGGCCTGACACGCTGGTCATGAGAAGCCCAGTATAGGCAACAACCTTTTTTTCAATGCAAAATCGATGTGCGCGTCAGGTTTAGTGTCTTGCGTGCTAGTACTTCTTGTCCAGGTTTATTGGATCACTCTTATTTTGGATCAAATTTAACCCGTTTTCTTCCCGTGCGGATTTGGTTGGACTTTATGCGGGCAACCAAACGCGTCCATGTATATTGTAGCTAATTCTATCACTGTAGGAACTACAAATACTCTAGCTAAGAAGGTTAGACTGGGGCGTTGTGGCGGCGGCGTGTCTCTCGATAAGCTCGGCCGTGCCTCAGTGCCAGGACTACATCTAATTACAGCAAGATGTACGACATGCTCGCGTGAAGCTTTTTCTCATCGCGTAGTTATTAGGCCGCCCCATTTAGTTGGAATTTTTTCAATCACTGCTTGATCGTGTTTCGTTCTTTCTTCTTTCTTTCGCTCGTTCTAGAGTTTAGTGTTTTTCTTCTTTTTGGCCTATTAATTACACTGCTTTGGTTTTCATCAGTTTTTTCTTTCTTTCTTTTTTGTGCATTACGGTTTCATTTGGTTTTGTTTGTGTGTGTTTTCTATACGGTTTTCTTCTGTATCATTTTTTTTTCTATCTATTACAATTTTCTTTGGTTTCATCAGTTTTACGTTTCTCTATTGAGTTTTTTGGTTAAAAAATACTGGGAAAAGAAGAATAAAAAGCCTAGAAAAGAAAAGTCCAAAATATTAGGAAAATAAAAATAAATAAGACTAATAAAAGAAAATTAAATATTAAAAAAGGAAAAACCTTAGTTTATTTTTAGTTTTAAGTTTTAAACTATACATTTTCAGCTACTGCACATCGTGCAAAATATTAAAAGAAAAAAGAGAAAATATTTGGAAAAAAAGAATAATAAATAAAGACTAGTAAAATATAATTAAAAAATTATAGGAAAATAAAAATAAAAATATTAGGAAAATGAAAATTAAAAAGACTAATAAAAGAAAAGGAAAAATTAGGAAAATAGAAAAACCATAGTTTATTTTTAGTTTTTAGTCTTAGACTTTATATGTGCACCTGTTGCATATCCAACAAAATATTAAAAGAAAAAATAATAAATATTGCGAAAAAAAAAAAATACTAGTAAAAGGAAAATTAAAATATTAGGAAAATAAAAATAAAGAAGACTAATAAAGAAAAGAAAAATATTAAAAAAAGTTAATTTATTTTTAGTTTTTAGTTTAGTCTTTACATGTGCACCTGTTGCACAACCAGCAAAACATTGAAATATGAGCCTTGGAGTAGCAAATAAGAGAAGAAATAATTAGGGAAACAAAAATAATAGAGAGCAATAGAAGAGAGGGCAAAATAAAAGAAATATCGGCAAAATAAAAGTAATAAATAATATTTATAAAAGAAAAGTGAAGTTGCACAACCTGCAAAACATTCGAATATGAGCCTTAGAGTAGTAAATAAGGAAAAAAAATATTAGGGAAAGAAAAATAATAAGGAGCAATAAAAGAGAAGGCAAAATAAAAGCCTTAGAGTAGTAAATAAGGAAAAAATTAGGGAAAGAAAAATGATAAGGAGAAATAAAAGAGAAGGCAAAATAAAATAAATATTAGGGAACTAAAAGTATTTAAAAAGGCCAATAAAATATAAGTACAAAAGTAGAAAAAAGACTAACATCACACCGCACTTCTAACCCCCTGCACCTCCAAGGGAGGAGAGACCTAGGGTCACAGGCCGCCAGGACAGGCCCGGCCAGAAGTGCGTAGCGACTGCTTTTGCCTCGGCATAGCTGATGAATCAACCCTGCGTCCTCGGCGATGAAAAGGTAAGCACTGGGCTGTTTAAGCCGCGTACAATGTTGCTAGCCGAGCGATGTGGTACTAAACCGTTCCAGATATGCTGCGTTTGTTTGTTCGTAGACTGGGCCGTCTTGTTCGTTCGTCCGCTGGCCCACAGTCTTAGCCAGCGCGCTAGTGAGCCGCAAGGCGGAGTCTTACTTTGCGAAAGCGGTTCGTTGCGTGAGTGCAGAACAGCGGCGAAAAGCAGAGGGCGACTGTAGAGAAATCGCCGCCGGCGACGGCGAACCAGTGAAGCTCGCCGCGAATGGAAGGCGCTGGATTGGAATTTCAGCTGGATCCGGTCGACCGGTAAGATTTTCGCTGTCGATTCTTTTCCGTCCCATGGCTGTCGTGGCTGCAAGTACAGCACAGTAGGGAGTGGTATCTGGTATGTGAATTGGGGGCCGGCGGCGCCGGCCGGTGCCGCCGTGTTTGTATCCCTCAGGTCCCCGTTGCCGGAGGAGTTCCAGCCAGCTTAGAACATCCAGATCCGTTGGCGCTGTCCCGACGGCCTGGGTGGAAATGGAGCAGGTTCCACGGCTTCTCGGCGCAACGACGGCGGCGTCGAGGAAGTCGGCGGAATCCACAGGGGAAGTGAATCCCGAAGCTCCAGGTTGGAGCAAGAGGTACTTAACTGACAGAGTTTTACTCATGCTGTTTGTCTGAAGTTGATGGTCACTAGAGCAGTAATTCCTGACAGGAGTGTTCTGCAGGTTGCGAATTGGGTCAGCGCCGCCGCACGGGAGGGTCAGCGCTCTAGACAAGTGTAATTCTTTGTATGATCTGTCAGGGCGGAGCGGTGCTGAGATGGAATGTGGCAATGGAAGAAAACGCAAGCAAGGTGCCTGCATACTCGTGCCATGTTGGAGCAGTTTGGTCAGATAATGCATATCAGGCTGAGCAGATTTAGAAGAGGAACTGGGAGGTCCTTCGCAGGCAGCAGTAGCAGCAGGACTGAAACTGTAAGACTGGCGCTCGCAGCCGCAGCCAACAATGAAATCGGGGACGGGGAATCGGGGACTGGCGCTCGCATACTAGTGCCGCCGCCCCAGCCCCTCGCCTCGGCCTCTCCTCCCTCGCCGCCGCCGCCGGCGTCACCGGCCAAAGGCCGCGTGGCGCAGGCGGCGGCGGGGCGTCTCCTCCCGCGCGCAGGTGGCCGGCGTCGCGGGGCGCCCCCTCCTGCCCGTCGGCGTCGGGCGGCGGCTCTCCTCTGCTCCGGCTCCCTCGCCTTCTCCGGCGTCGTGGTGGCCCGCAGGAGTGCCCCCCTCTCCTCCCTCCCCCCTCCAGCGGCGGCTTGTGGGGATCCGAGGAGGCGGGTTGCTCTGGCAGCGGATCTGGGTGGCTCTGCCCAGATCTGGTTGGTGTTAGGGGTTGGTGGCGGCGGGGACGGCTGGCGGCCCTGCTAAGGTGGTGGTGGTGTTGCTGACTTGCTGGTGGCTGTGCTTCTCCTGTGGGGTGGTGGGGCTTTTGGTGGTGTTGGCCAGGGCGTGCATGCGCATGCTCTATGGTGGTGGCTGGCGCTCCGGCGTATGGCATCAGTGGTGCGTGCCCGGCTGCTCCGACGCTTGTCGGGCGACGCGGGTGGGCAGCGGCCAGGCGTGGCCGTTGCTCTGGCCGTGGACGGCGGCGCGGGAGGTCCGGCGTTGGTGGTGGCCTCTCGGTGTCGTGGCGGCTTCATGGTGGCTCGGCGGCTCTGACTGCGGCGACGGCCGGCTTCTCCGGCGTCGGCTCGTCCGTGTTCGGACCGTCTTGACCTTCGCCCCATCTCCTCGTCGTCCGGGCACTACTTCCATCGAAGGGCTAGCCCTCTCCCAGCCGCGGTTCATCGCTCGTCTCGCGTCCGGTGCGGCAGGACCGAGCTCGTCTCGCGCACGGTGCAGCAGGACCGAGCTCGTCTCGCGCACGGTGCAGCAGGACTGACCTCATCCCCCTCACGGTGCTGCAGGATCGAGTTCGTCTCGCGCTCGGGGCTGAAGGACGGGCTGATGGGGCTGCAGGACGGGCTGATGGATGCCAGTTCTGGCCGGCCTATCAGGTCTCGACGATGGGGGTCGCCCAAGGGTGCGAAAGGTGGGACCTTTCCGCTCGTCTCTTTGGTTGGGGTAGCGGCGGGTCTCGGGTGAGGTGGTGTCAAGGTCTTGGATGCCGGGGTGGCGGCCCTGGTGGTGGTAGCGCGGTGCTCTTGGGCAGAGCCTGTTGCTTGGTGCTGCCCGCTCGCCATGGCCGTGTGGGCGGCGTGGTAGCCGGGGTGTGGCGTTCGGTGGCGGTGAGTGTTGGCCGAGGTGAAAACCTGTTCTATCTTCGGATGGACCGGCGGTGGTGAAGATCGTTCCCTTCTTGAAGGCATCGTCGCGGCTCTCATTGCCCATCATGCAGCCCCAGGGGAAACTCTGATCTTTGGATCGGGCGGTGGCGGCGCGTCGGTGTCGTACCCTTCCTGAAGGCGCCGCCTTGGAGCTCATGGATCGTCATATGTAGCTTCATCTCTTCGTGGTGGTAGTGCTAGGGGTGGTGTTGTTGCGCTCAGCGCCTTTGTATCCTGCCTTGGGTGTGTGCGTGTGTAGTGGTGGCGTGCGTTTGTACTGGGTGCTTGTTGATCGGTGCTTTATATATAAAGCGGGGCGAAAGCCTTTTTCGGTAGAAAAGAGTCTAGTTGTAGGGTTGACAGATTCTTCTAGCAGTGATAGCGACGATGATTTTGAGTTGTTCCGAGGATTTTGTGATGTGACTTGCGCACATGAGCTTCTTCCTCCACATTCGAAATTGTGTGATTACAAGTGGTGTGAGAGCTGGAATGTGATTTGCATCTTGCGTGATTGCACTATAATAGTTGCTGCCTTGTTGGACGTTGGTTCATGGCGGCGTGAGAATAGAACAGTTGCTGGGCGCTTGTGTACGTGCTCGTTTCTTTTTTCTTTTTCTTTTTCGAACTGATGTCTGCGCTCGTTTCTGCAGACGAGTAGATGAGCGGAGTACGAATGAGGCCTGCATTATGTGCTGTAATTAAATTGAAGCACATTCAAGAGCAGACACCTGTGGCATGGGCATTTCAAAATACACGCCGGACCTCGCCGCCGGTAGGGCAGGGCGATCGCGCCCGACAACGCCGTCACCGCCAAGGCCGCGCCCCCACCGCCCCGACCACGAAACCGGCACGTCCGCGGGCGCTGCCGACAGCGAGGAAGAATAGTGCACGATAGGCCGGGTCCCAAGAAAGCCACTGCTCCTCCCCTCCCGTTAAAGCAAGCTTGGTTGGCTGAGCATCGTCGGCCGATTAGTCGCTTGACGTTGACGTGGAGACGGACAACTTCACTTTTCAGGGCTCCGGAGGCGGAGGCCGTGTCGTTGACCTGGCCATCTCAGGTCGATTTTCGGTGCCAAGGGTGGTAAATTGGTGTCTTGTGCAACCACATCCGTGGACCCCTGCCCCGTAAGCCATTGATTGGATGGTGTCTTGTCTGAATCCATCGCAAGTTAATTACCTGCGTGTTGCTACAGAAGCACACACATTTTCGTAGTTAAATATAAACTGAGCACATACATTTCCGTAGTTTAATATAAACATTCAGAATACTCGTGCAAATAGGGTGGTGTTATCGACAATTCTCTCAGCATTAAATAACTTTCCACCCTCTATCCCACTCACACACACATCAAAGTTCAAACCGATGATGATGCAGTTGTGGTATATTTTCACGCCATGCTTGTGTTAGTAAGATTTTTCTGTAATTTTCAATCATGTCACGGTAACGTACATGGAGTTTCTGCTTCTGCAGTGTGCACCCAGATGAACATGAAAATTTGATCAAACAAAATTATTTTTTGTTTTTAGTGAACACTGACGTGTTTCACCTGTGTGCGAATTTCATGATGGAATCACATTCTTAGTGGTCCAGGCAAAAAAAAAGTCAATGCTCAAAAAATCAAAATTTGAAAGCATATTGAAACACTGATTTTGTCACCTCCATGAATGTGATTTCATCACGAAAGAACGCTCCGCCAGCGAACGTGGTTATCGCCACACGAATTAACATAACAGTCCGATATTCCAGGTATCCTTGTGCTTAGACATGAAAAAAAAAATGGAGAAAAGGAAACAGAAAATCAAACCGATCCAAGAACCTATCGGGTTTCACTTCTCCTTACGTGTTTGGTTCAATTCAGGTAACGTATTCAACTTTGTAATCGGACTGCACTGTATTAGGTGGAGGATTGATTGACTCCCTGATCTATTTGGTTCAGCAATGGGATGCTTTCTGAATTCAAAGAGGAACACTAGAAGAACACGGACGATCCTGCCACCACGAGGAACCTAATTTGGGAGGGAGGGAAGAGGCGAGGTCGCTCGCGGTTGATACGAAGAGCAACCGGCGCCTCCCGTCGCGTCGCTGCTGCTCCTCTCGCTCTGGGCAGGCTGGGGGGAGAAGCGCTCAAGAGTCCCAGACTGAACCAAATTGTCAGTGAAGTTTACATTTCAATATCGATTGGTTTCCCTTTGTTTGCAAATTGCAATAGCAATTTCGGGGCCGAGAGTCAACAAGAACCACGATTTCCATGTGATGTATGAGTTGTTAGATAGGTGTACTTTATTTGTGTGTCGTTTATATACCGGTACCCTTTGTGGTGGGCGTGTTGAAAAATATGTACATAGAGTTGCATATTTTTAATAATGCTCGTCGTTCGCTGAACTAATTCTGCTACTCTGGGTATGCCGGACACTCCCTCCTTGTGGAAAATCTTTATGATGTAGAGAAAAAAAACCGGACGAAAGTGGTGGGACGAAAAAAAACCTGAACACAATCCTATCAAATGCTCCATTAGGAGTAGAGATACTACTAGAAAATTTATATGCTATACCAAATATACCATCGGATTTGTCTTCAAAGAGGATTTCCACAATATAATTCCTGTGTTATATACTCATATTTTATTATCAAAATTTAACCCTAAATATGAGAGCGCTAATAAACCCGGACGGAGGAAGTAATATATAACTGTAGCTGAGAACACAAGGCGTTCCTAAAAAAACATTTCAGATTGTTGCTAGCTCAGGTACAAGTAGTCAAGTACAATAGAACTCATCAAGTATATATGGCTGAAGTCTAATGAACTGCATTAAGCTTCACAACAAGAGCTGCTGCCAATTGCCAAACCTGATAGTGATAGGCGACCAAGAACAGAAGAATGGAACAGAGTAACAAAAGCGCGAGATGAAAAAACACAATCCATTATTCCTAGATATAACTACTCACACAAGGTAAATCTCTTATACTGCCGGGGAATCAGTAAGCTCTGCGCAAAGTACAGCTGCAACAAAGAAATGAAGGAATCAAACGGCAGATTGCTGATGCAGAGATATGATTATTTCCTTACTCGGTTTATTCAGCTGTAATCTGGTAAATCACAGGGAGTTGCACAATCATGGATATTGAGGAAGAATAACAGCACTGTTGTTTCTGAACTTTGGGTAGCAAGACAGTAATCACATCAACAGGGTAAGCGATTGTCCAAATGACTATCACATCAAATCCACTCTTACAAACATGCTACAGAGTTCAACATGGAGCATTCATATTACAGACATGATCGCTGTGGGGATAAGAGGGTAATCTGACAGTTCCAACAACACAAGAACAGACTGCTACGCATGCATTAAGCTCCGCACAAAGGAGCAGCTGCTGCAAATCAAGAAAAGATGGAACCAAACGGCATACGAGTAATACAGACATGAGATTGTCTCCATGCATAATCGATACGGATATAGTAATTTCTCAGATTAATCAGCTTGTAGGATTTCTTGGGGGTGAGAGGTAGATGCGCCAGCAGCATCAGCAGCAGCTTCTTCATGAGGCTTCGAGCGTCTGAAGCGTGTTGGATATTGGATCCCATATATCTGGTAGATCACATATTCACATAGTTATAATATATCTCCAACCTTGTTGGCATCAATGAAGAACACTAACACCAGCAAAACTACACTGGTAAACAACAGATCACAATGAACAACAAAAGCTTCCACGGGTAAACAAATATGCAACTAAGATGGAAATGTAGAAGTAGAAATGGTCTCCATAAGCATCATTTTTCAAAAGATGGTTTCTCAGTGGTGGTGCTGACCTGGGAAGTCGATGGAGTGGTGCCGGCATATCCTTCTCCACTTGAAAGCTCCGTCCTCTGCAGCCTCTCCGGCAAGGTCTCCATCCCCATGCGTGACAAAAGGAACCAGACATAAGTGAGTAACTCTATGCCGGTGCCCATACTCTTGGCGTGCAGGAACCCTCGGCACCTACTGGCAGAGAAGCAGAGCATCTCCACCCACACACCTTCAATCACTTCCCACATCTTCTTATCATCCAAAGCCAACAAAACTTCAGAAATCTTCCAGGCATCCTGGATAAAACCTTCTTGTGCTGGACACTGCTCTTCAACCGTCGGCGATTCTATGCATCCTGGATCTGTTTCTCTGCATTTCAAGGACTCCAACTTGGCGATTATTCTGCCCATAAATCCTCTTTCAATCTCCTCAGGTGATGGCCCTTTTTCCTTCAGGAACTGAGGGAATGGCTTATTTCCCTTGAGGATCTCCATGAGCGATGGCTTCTCGCCATTGAGGATGGCCTTGAGTGATGCCTTATCATCCTCGAGGATCTCCTCCAGTTCAGCATTAGCTTCCAAGAACAGATTTCGCCTCGTGCCAGGCAATAGCATCTCAGGATTGACAAACAATAGGTACATCATGTAGTTGGAAATTTCTCTGCACCCTGTGGCCTTTTCCTGACTAACTGATTGAACACCGTTTTGGAAAAAGCACATGTCTGTTGCGATGTGCCACAGAAGGACACTCTCATCAAATGGCTTGTTTGCACTCCATGCCAGATCTTGGTAGCATCCTGTATGCTGTATAGTCCATTGGCCCCTGTGATCATTGAACCTCCTGTAACTGGCGGCATCTACTATGTGTTCCTTCCACCAACCTTTCACATGTCCAAGAACCAACTCTGTAATTCTGGAAGATGAGGGGCATGACTCCATGCACCAACGCTGGTCAAGAAAGTCCTTGCACTTGAAGGAACTAAGGATGTGCATCTTCTTGCTGTGCCTTTTGTTGCGGGCAAAGAAACCTACAAGGCTATATTGGGCAACCATGCCAGAAGATGTCAGCTTAATCCTATCTGCAAACTGGGAAAATAACTCCAGCACAGCAGTACAACACAACAAGGCATATGTAACCTTGACATCGTTAATATTGTAAGCTTCTCTGTGACTCTTGTGGAAGAGACCGATTGCTGCAAATGACAGGTACATAGTTGCTTCCCGTATGTTATTAGAAATTTTTTGCATCAGTGAAACTTCTGTGATGTGTGCCATCTTTGCTTTTGTGTAGAGAAGACCAAAAGTCTCATACAGCCCTTCTTGCAATGATTCATATGCCATATTAGCATCATGCACCAGGAAAGTTTCCAGGATACTTAGCCGATCACGATATGATGATGCAAGGTCTACAAATAACTTACGGGCCTCAGCGCCTAATATCTTTTTACGGATTCTGCGCTTTTCTTCATCGCTTAATACCCGGGCTTCAGGAACAAGGTTGGGCTCAGCTGTATCGTCTTCTCCTTGAACTTGAGGAGTCTGGTTATGCTCAAGGTCAATTGTGGCGCCTCTTCCTCTAGCTTGAGGATGACCATTGCCCAGGACATAATCCCTTGCTTCTCGCACATAGTCTTCAAGCGTAATGTCCTTGCCAGTCTTGCTTGAAATCATCAAACGGAGAGCAGATGGGCTCACCCACTCTGGAAAGGCAACATCAATAAACTTGCGCGCCTGCAGCATCGCCATTGGTTGCTTATCGGCAAGCATCTGTGTCATCTTCTGAAATAATGCATACGGGCATGCCATCCTCTTTAGATGGCGATAAGGCTCGGATGAGCTGGCCAAGCTATTGAAGCTAGCGCTCTTGAGAGCCCAAGGCTTCTCTAGGCATTTGAGGATCCCCGGGACAAAGAGCAAGATTGATGCCTGCAGCAGCCTCTTGTCGTCGCCTGGCCATGATTTGCAGAACACATAGATGGCCACCGTGATCTGGGTGATGGCAGTGAGGACGTGCCTCGTCCACAGCTCGTTGTCTTCGATGTTGTAGGCGGTTATACCGTCCTGACCACCAAGGTGCATCAGGAGAACGGGAGCCCAAACTACCTCCAGGATGCTATTGCTGTGGACAGAACCATGATCCTGCTTCATCTGGCGGCTAAAGAGGGTAGCCATGGCGTATATGGCTAGAGCATCGCTGCCTAGGTATGCAAGCCATATTAGGGACCTGAACCAGGAAGGAATAGCAAGCTTACGCACGGCAGACAAAGTAAGGAGGAGCCACTGGAGGAAGAGGCTGCCCAAGACGAGGATGCGCAGCTGCCACTCCTCCCACCATTCCACAGCACTTGAGAGACTCATGCATGCAGTGCCTTGGCTTCCTCGTCCCCTCGAGGTCGGCGGTTATTTTCCACTATTTCTCTGGGTCTGGGGGTCACAGGTGAGGCAAGAAAATCATCCTCTAATCAAGGCTAGAGCTTACCAATGGAATGGGGTGCGATGTATGTTGCTTTTTGATGTTGATGTGCCTTGCGTGCTGGAGGCAATTAATTAGTACTGCTACATTCCTCCCGTGTTTGTGAAACAGACTGATGCCCTCCTCTCTATCTTTTGCTTTTCTATAGGAATCTGACCCATATTTACTCGATTACCTCTCGTCTTTTCACTTTCCACCACGCTCCGGGTTTGGATTGCACAGCACTTGAGAGACCCATTTCTTTATGACTCTGTCCCACATCGCAGTGCAACGGAACAGGGCATGGCCAAGCAAGCGTGAGTGACATGGCTCTTGAGCTCGATTAGGGAGCGTGCATTAGCTACCTACTCCAGCAAGTTAGGACGCAGTTGAACAGACGGGAATAAACACAAGCACCTGGCGTGCAAGCAGGCAAGAGCTGCTGACCTCGACCTGGTGGCGTGCCGCTGCCGGCAGCTGATGGAGGAGTGGACGCCGGTCATGCGGTCCGGCGCAGTTCACCCGGAGTACGCCGTTTCCCGGCAGGAGGTTGACGATGACGAGGCCATCTCCCTTCGCGCGACCACGCGCGCAGTTCCTCGCCGTCGCCCCCCGCCACCTTGAGTCTCGCGCCGGCCGGCTGGCCCCCGCATTTGAGGTTGCTCGTCGACATGCCGCCGCACGTACGGCCAACGAGGAATGGCGTGCGTCGGCCTGGATCCCTGCGGCTTGCGGGGCGCGCGGCCACGACGAGAACTCCGGCCCTGCGCTGCGCTGCTCGACTCATCTCAGGACCAGAGCAGAGGAAAGAGTTGGTTGACTGACGGCGGGCCATTGTGTAGCTGTAATTGGTGTTGGGCCGGCCAGATGGGCCTGACCGTCTGGGCATGACAAGCCCAGTATGGGCACCAATTTTTGTTTTTAGTGCGATGTACTTGTATGTATCACTGTTAGTGCTTTGCATGTGTTACTAAAAAAAATGTTAGTGCCTTGCATGCTTTAACTGAGATCCCAATGCGTTCACCTAAAAAATCATTCCAGATTATTGCTAGCAGGTAGGTGTCGTCAAGTAGAAGTAATCAATTTCGTCAAAAAAACAAGAAACAAATAAAAAAGCGCCATTATTTATCCCTTGATTTTTTTTACTTGTAACTATTCCTAGATATAACTAGTCACACTAAGGTAAAACTCTTACACTACTTTCGGAGCATCATTAAGCTCTGCACAAAGTGCAACTGCAACCAAGACATGGAAGGATTAAACGGCACACTGCTAACACAGACACAACATTATTTACTTTCCATCCCCTCCCATATGCATCAGCTGGTAGAATACACATGCACAAAGTAATGCAATCAAGAGAATTGAGGAAGAATAACAACACTACGATTTCTGACATTCGGTGATAATAAATTTGATTACATCAACATTCAACACGGTAAACAGTGGTTCAGGTGACTGTCACCACACCAAATCCACTCTTGCAAACATGCTACAGAATTAGCATGCAGCATCCGTACTAAAGTCATGATCATTGTAGAGATAAGAAGTAATCTGGCAGTTCTAAGAGCACACAAACAGACTGCCAGGCATCAAACTAGACAAAGGAGCAGCTGCCGCAGATCAAGAAATGAAGGAATCAACTACCTCAGAGCATAATCAATAGAGATAATTATTTCTCAGACTAATCAGCTGGTAATATTTCCAGGGGTTGAGAGGTAGATGCGCCGACAGCTGCAACTTCTTCTTCGTCTTCATGTGGTCTGAAGCTTCTGAAGCGTGTTGGATACTGGATTCCATATATCTGCTTGATCACATATTCACATAGTTATAATGTCTCCAACCTTCGCATCATTGAAGAGCAATAACACCAGCAAAACCACACCAATAAAAAGCACATCACAATGGGCAAATAACACAACATACTTCCATGGATAGGAAACTAAGATTCAAATGCTGACCCAAAAACACACTATAATACTGAAATGCACAGTACAAATGTCTCCATAACTATAAGCATCATAGTTCAAACAATGGCTTTCCTAGTGGCGGTGCTGACTTGAGAAGTCGTCGGAGTGACACCATCATTTCCCAAGTCAAACATGGCAGGCAATCAAGAAATAGAGGAATGGCACGCTCCTCTCCCGCTGGCGCCCGGGGAGGAAACCCTAGCCCCTCGCCGAACTCCCCCACCTCTCCCTCCCTTCCCTCGCCGCCGCCGGTGGCGCGTTGCTGGGCGAAGCCCCTCCAACGTCAGCGGCGGCGGGCCTCTCTTCTTCCCCCTCTTTGGTGGCATGCGGCGCGGGCCGGGGGTGGCGCGGCGCTGAGCAAGGGGCGCGGCGGCGCGGCCGCGGGCTCTATCGGGACGGCGGCCCCCTAGTGGCGGTGCAAAGGGCTATGGGCGGCGGTGCGCGCCGCGGCTGGGCGGTGGCGGATCCCTCCCCGTCTTCTCTAGCACCTCTGCCCTCGGCGTCTGCGTCGATCCAGCAGGTCGGGCGCCAGATCAGGCTTCCTCGGTGGCTGGCGGTGCCGCTCGTGGCCTGCTGTGGACTGGTTCATCGGCGACCAGGGGCCCCAGGGTGGGGCCTTTAATTTCCGACCTTCTGGCGGTCGGCGTGATGCTCGGGGGTTGGTGCTTGGGGGCGGCGGGATGCGCGGGTGTGTGCCCAGCGACTCCGACGCTAGGAGCTCGCTTGGCGGCGCGGGTTGGGCAGTGGCCGGGGTGGCCGCTGCTCCGGCCGTGGATGGCTCCACGGTGGTTTGGCAAGTCGGCTTCGGCGACGGCTGGTACGTCCTGGCGTCGGTTCGTCTGTAGGCGGCTTGTATCGGCCTTTGCCCCCCTCCTCGTTGCCCGGTCGCTACGTTCGGCGAAGGGCTGGCATTCTCCCAGCTGTGGTCCATCGCTCATCTCGCGCCAGGTGCGCAGGTCCGAGCTCGTTTCGCGCACAGTGCCGCAAGACTAAGCTCGTCTCGCGCACGGTGTTGCAGGACCGAGCTCGCCTCCCGCCCGGTGCTGCAGGACGGGTCGATGGAGGCCAGGTGGCCGGCCTATTGGGTCTCGGCGCTGGGGGTCGCCCAGGGGTGCGAAAGGTGGGACCTTTCCGCTCGTCTCTTTGGTTGGGATAGCGGCAGCTCTCGGGTGAGGTGGTGTCAAGGTCTTGGATGCCGCGGCGGCGGCCCTGGTGGTGGTTGCGCGGTACTCTCGGGCGGAGGTCGTGGCTTGGTGCTGCCCGGTGGCCATGGCCGTGTGGGCGGCATGGTCGCCGGGGTGTGGCATTTCGGTGGCGGTGAGTTTTACCCGGGGTGAAAACCTATTCTATCTTCGGACGGACCGGCGGCGGTGAAGCTCTTTCCATTTTTGAAGGCGTCGCCGTGGCTCTCATTGCCCGTCGTGTGGCTCCGGGGGAAGCTTTGATCCTCGGATTGGGTGGCGGCGGCGCTCCAGTGTCGTATCCTTCCTGAAGGCGCCGCCTTGGAGCCCATGGTTCGTCATATGCGGCTTCATCTCTTCGCGGTGGTAGTGCTAGGGGTGGTGTTGCCGCGCTCAGCCCCTATGTATCATGTCTTGGGTGTGTGCGTGTGCTGTTGTGGCGTGCGTTTGTACCGGGTTGTTGAGTTTGCTTTATATAAAAAGCGGGGCGAAAAGCCTTTTTCGGTAATAGAGGAATGGAACAACGTAACATAAACACTGGATAAATAAAACATGATATTTAATATTCTCATGTATAAATAGATATAATCTCTTATACTGCTGGTATTTATTGAGGTTGACAAGTACATGGTCCATCCCTACGTCTGATAGATCACACAGTTATAAATTCCACCGAATTCAGAGGAATCTTTACGACCTTTGCATCATTGGGCGCTATGTTTTAAGATGGGGAAACATTGCAACACCACCTCAAAGAAATTAAAGAACAGAAACAACAGTGACGTTTTGAGCTTTGGTTAGAAACTAATACATCAATTGGATTATCAAATGTTGAAATGATTGTCACACAAAATCCATTCTTACACTTACTACACGCTATATAGCAAGAAACATACAGACACATACATGCTTATATTCTGCTGGAGAACATGAGCACCACACCAACAATCAACATTGCAGTAAGAAATCAAGACAAAATCTTCCACTGGCAGCATCAGCACCATTTGTCAAGCAATGGTTTCCCCAGCGGGCGGCAATGGCCTAGGGCATGTCACCTTCTGCAGATTGACCATGTCTGCCTTGGGAATCGAAAGGAAGAGGCTCTGACATGTGATGCCTATCCGCCAGTGTCTCCATTCCCATGAACGACCAAAGGAGATAAATGTAGGTGAGGCACTCCCCGCCGTCACCCAAGCTCTTGGCATGCAGGTAGCCCCTGCATCTGCTGGCGGAATAGCAGAGCATCTCCACCCACACGCCTTGGATCAAGGTCCACCTCTCATCGCCACCCAACTCCATCAGCGCTTTGGCAAGCTTGCATGCATTGGAAACCATATCAGGTGCAGAGGGTGACAAGTTAAAAATCTCACGCGCCAGGCTTTCTTCTGTCGGTTCGAGTAGTCCCTTGCTGTTTTCCACAATTTTATCGCTGGCCAAGGTGACGAGATACGATTTGGCGCCAAGCATTAGCATCTCAGGACGGATGAGAAGCAGATAGAACATATAGTTGGATATCTCCCTGCCGCGTTGTTTGGCTTCTCCTTGCTGACATTGAGCGGATGTGTTGGGTTGATAAAAGCATAGGTCTCTGGCGACATGCCAGACAAGGACGCTCTCATCGAAAGGCATCTTCAAGCTCCAAGCTAGCTGATGATGGTGCATCCTTAGCGCCAACTGACCTCGGAGCGCACTGAAGCTCTTGTAACTTGCAGGGTCGCGTATGTATTCCTTCCAACCATCTTCCATGTGCCGGCGAACCGTACCCGTGATCTGGTAGGCTATAGGTACTTGCTGAATATACAAATGTTGGTTAACAAGCTCCCTTAGAAAGTTGAAGGTAGCAACTTTCATCAGGAATGTGGGCTTCTTCTTGCGAACACATAAGGACATGATGTTGTGCTGGGAAGCCATGTCATGCCACCCCTCAAAAGGACCATTAAAGAAATTAAAAATACATGGATCTAGTAGATATAAGAATAGCAATAAGGGATACCAGAGCTCCAACACGGTGGTACTACATAATAGGATGTATGTCACCCTAATGTCCTTTTCGTTCTGACCATCCTTGCCGCTCGTGGCAAAGAGCACAATAGAAGCTAAGGCTAGGAACGGAAGCAAAAGAAATGAGCCAGCGCCAAGTCCAGTGTTAATTGACCCAACTCGGGTGTACATGCCATCAAACGTTTTTCCTAGACCCTTCTGCAACTCACTGTATGCATCCTTATAATCAAGCTTCAGAAAAGACGTCAACCCTTCAATTCGAACAGAGTATGGAGCATACTGATCGACAAACATACGATTCATATCACACTTACACTCAGTGTATACCGGTGTGTCCACTACACACCTCTTTGCTGCTCGAACATAGTCTTCACACTTACACTCAGTGTATACCGGTGGGAGGATGCGCAGCTGCCACTCCTCCCACCATGTCACGGCGCTTGAGAGTCCCATCGCCAATGCGCGGCTGCCACCTGCTGGATTTACCAAGGAGAGGGAGAACGGGAGAAGGAAGGTGCTCAAGTGGAGTGAAACAGTTCGATCGACGGGTTCATATATATAGGCTCATGCTGCTTGCCCTGCCTAGCCGCCCTTATGGAAAATTGGGCAGTATATATGGATGGCTTTTGGGTGGTCTGTATGGCTTGGAGAAAGCTATGGTCCTTGTAAACCCCAAGTCGTCGTAAGTCGTCTTCCTCATGTTCGTCGACGACGTACGCCACTGGGCTCTCAAGTGCCACTACCCTTCTTGGCTCGGAGCTGGGAGCTTTTGTTGGCTTGCGCCCGTCAGTCAATAATAGTTCTACGCATGACACCGACCGGCCTACCAGTACTAGCCATCCAGAACCTCAACCCTATCATATACATTATACTTCTTTCTTAATGTTACGTACTCCCTTCGTTCCTAAATATAAGTCTTTTTAGACATTTCAAATGGAATACAACATACGGATGTATGTAGACATATTTTAGAGTGTAAATTCACTCATTTTGCTCCATATGTAGTCATTTGTTGGAATCTCTAGGAAGACTTATATTTGGGAACGGAGGGAGTACAACACTCCACACTTGCTTACATATGCTTCTCGCGAGAAACATTTCCAAACGATCTTTTTTTTTTAATATGTTATGCTAGCTAAAAACAAACTTGTTCATCTATGCTAGATAATATGTTGAGACGAATTCTACAAGTTGACTCATGGGGATAAAACTATTTGCATTCGCATTTTGAGAAGATACGGTTAGGCATCTACTATGAAACTATTGTTGGAGTAATTATGCATCTATGGGATGCCATTAGCAGAATCAAATTGCATCTAGATCACCCAATAAACATGAACAGAGAAGGGTTTAGAGATCCTTTACATGTCACGGGAGTGGACATGATTGTCTGCTTGGTGCAGGCGTGATGCAGGGGTGATGTAGTCGAAGCAGAGGTTCTCCTCGACGTCCTGATTCCTTCAGGACGCCACCGGGGCTGGCCGGGGACGGCAGCGGCCGCTAGAGTAGGTCTTTCCGTCGCTGCAGCGCTCCCCCTGATCGGATGGGGTGAGAGAATATCTGGAGGGGAGTGAAACCGTACGAGAATTGTGATCGCGCAGGCTGCCAATCCTCTCCCGTACCCCCTTTTATCTAGCGCTGGCGACAGGGGACCTAAACCATTAGTTGGTTTGGGTGCCCCCGGTCAGGGCGCCTTAGTTGGGATAAAAAGCCCATGTACGTTCGTGCGTGGGGCCTTTTCATTATCGTTATCTTTCCCCTTTTTTTGTTAGACTAATAGATCTAACTGGCCTGTTAAGCCGTCAGATCAAAACCAACATTCTCCCCCTTGATCGTTAGGCTTAACTTCATTTGCCCATTCTACATAGGAATGATGTATCAAAGTGAGGTGTTACAACAGCTCGAAACGCCATAGAACCTCAACACTTATAGCACACCCGCCTATTTCGAAATGGAAAACATTTTGGTAATTGGGGAGTGGTTTATTTTAATGGTCCTCTTATTCCAGAATCATAAGGCTTCCAGTAGTCCCATGCCGGCAACATGCTCACAAAAAATACTGGGTGGTAAGCCTTTTGTTAGCGGATCCGCAAGCATATGCTTCGTTCTTATATGTTTAACATCAATTGTTTGATCCTGGATTCTATCTTTCACAACACGATACTTTATGTCAATGTGTCTGGCAGCACTACTTGACCTGTTGTTACTCGTATAGAAAACTGCGGGTTCATTATCACAGTACATTAAAATTGGTTTAGATATGCTGTCAACCACTTTAAGTCCGGGAATAAAATTCTTTAGCCATACAGCCTGCCCGGTGTCCTCATAACATGCTACAAATTCTGCTTGCATCGTAGATCCAGCAGTTAACGTTTGTTTGGAGCTTTTCCACGATATAGCTCCTCCCGCAAGTGTGAATATATAACCTAACATGGATCTCATACTATCCACACACCCGGCAAAATCAGAGTCTGAATAACCAACAATTTCTAGGTTATCAGTTCTTTTATATATAAGCATGAAATCCTTAGTTCCTTGCATATAACGCAAGACTTTCTTTGCGGCTTTCCAGTGGTCCGGTCCTGGATTTGATTGGTATCTGCCAAGCATCCCGGTTACAAAACATAAATCTGGGCGTGTACACACTTGAGCATACATGATGCTTCCGACAGCTGAAGCATAAGGAACCGACTTCATCTGATCAGTTTCATATTGGTTCCTCGGACATTGAAATGTCCCAAACTTATCGCCCTTAACTATAGGAGCAGGTGTGGGTGAGCACTTATGCATATTGAAATATTTTTTTAGTACTCTCTCAAAGTATGCTTTTTGAGATAGTCCTAACGTTCCCCGGACCTATCTCGATGAATCTCGATGCCGAGAACATACGAGGTTTGACCAAGATCTTTCATATCAAAGCTGGATGACATAAAACTCTTGGTCTCATGCAGCATATCCTTATCGCTACATGCCAACAATATGTCATCAACGTATAGGACTAAAAATGTGAACCTACTGCCTTTAAACTTAACGTATATGCAGTTGTCCACAACATTTTCGGCAAAACCAAAAGTTTTGATAATTTTATCAAACTTGAGGTACCACTCTCTTGAAGCTTGCTTCAAGCCATAAATTGATTTCTTTAGACGACATGCTAAACGTTCCTTCCCTTCCACAACAAAGCCTTCTGGCTGAGCCATGTAAACGTTTTCTTTTAAGTCACCATTCAGAAATGCCGTTTTAACATCCATTTGGTGTAGTTCTAGGTCGTAATGAGCTACTAATGCCATTATGATTCTAAAAGAATCCTTGGTTGACACAGGAGAGAAGGTTTGCTTATAATCAATGCCTTCTCTCTGTGTATACCCTTTTGCCACTAGCCTTGCCTTGAACCGTTTGACATTCCCTTTGGAATCATACTTGGTTTTGTAGACCCACTTGCAGCCTACTTTCTTAGCTCCATTGGGAACTTCTATTAAGTCCCAAACGTTGTTTGAGCCCATAGACTTTAACTCATCTTCCATGGCAACCAACCACTTGGACGAATTTTCGCTTTTATTGGCTTCCTTATAAGAGGTTGGATCCTCCGCCTTTCCCAGATCATTAATATCCTCAATCATGTATGTGATATAATCATCTGATATGGCTTTCTTTCTCTCACGGCGTGGCCTACCCACAGGAGGAGGTGGTGGAGGAGCATCATTGTTCTGAGGGTCATCTTCATTACCTGACTGGTGATCCTCTTCACCTTCTGGATTGACATTAGTTTCAGGATCACCATCAGCCTCAAGACCTGAAGTACTAGATTGAGGATTAGCATGAGATGTCACTACACTTTGTAGTGGCAAAACAATCTCTTGGATAGTCGGGGATGGAACACGCACCTGTTTCTCTTCAAGATTGATCTACCTTATTTCGATGGCTTCGTTATCCTCCAAAAATACTGCTTGTCGAGTCTCCACATACTTGGTGGTGTGACCCGGACAATACAAACGATATCCCTTTCCCCTATGAGGGTATCCAATGAAGAAACAACTAACTGTCTTTGGATCTAATTTCTTAAGTTGTGGATTGAAAATTCTAGCCTCAGCGGGACAGCCCCATACACGTAAGTAATTCAAGCTCGGTTTCTTTCCTGTCCACATCTCGTAAGGTGTGTTCGGTGCTGCTTTAGTAGGAGCGAGATTTACACTACTAGGAAAAGGGTTATAGATGGAATGGCCACTAATGGCGCACCAGACATGTGGTGCGCCATTGCTATATAGCAATGGCGCACCATGTGTTGGTGCGCCATTAGTGTGAAAGACACTAATGGCGCACCAGACAAACGGTGCACCATTAGTAACAAATTTTATTTTTTTTATTTTGCCAGACATACTAATGGCGCACCAGGACATGGTGCGCCATTACTAGTTGTAACTAGTAATGGCGCACCAGCAACATAGTGCGCCACTAAAATATTTTTTTTATTTTTTACTTTTTTGCAAAACTACTAATGGCGCATCGTGTGCAGTGCGCTATTACTAGTTTAAGCTAGTAATGGCGCACTGCTCCCCGTGCGCCATTAGTGTTTTTTTGCAAAACTACTAATGGCGCACCACCAGCAGGTGCGCCATTAGTAACCAGGGTTACTAATGGCGCATTGTGTGGTGGTGCGCCATTAGTAACCTGGGACGAGCGAGATATTTTGGACAGCCACACCTACCCACTCACTTTCCCCACTTCATTCTCTCCTCCCTCCTCCAAGCTTGTCTCGGCTGCCTCCTCCTCCTCACCTCATTTGCACCATAAATTCATCCAAATTACGTGGTTAAAGCCCCTTTTTTTGATAGGTAAGTAAGGGGGAAGCTATCTTTATGTTGTTCTCCCTCCAACAACGTGCACATGCACTTTTTATGTTTGTGTTTGCAGGTACCGGTATTTGAAATGCGATAGTTGCCAATATTTTGCCGGAATGTTGATTCATTTCCATTTCGGCGAGAATTTTGGCACTATGCATTCTTTTTGGTCCTATTTTTAGGGAAAGTCATGCCAAATTTTTTCTTGGTTCTAAAATATCATTTTGCTCTACCCCGCAGGTGACCATGGTCCGCACGATGACCGAAGGCATCGTGAATAGGTTTTTGAGCTCCGCGAAGGCCGAGATGCTTGAAAAGAACGAGACGGAGATAAGATGTCCGTGTCAAAGATGCAAGCTGAAGAGCCTTATTGCGGACCCGGATTCCGGGCAGGTGCGGGACCACCTGCTCTTGCGTGGTTTCATGGATGGCTATCGGTGGCAAGGTGATGAAGATGACTATGAAGTCGTCCATGGGGGTCGGGCAAGAAATGAGGATGGGCAGCAAGACAACCACCGCGGCTCGGGCGGGCGAGAAGACGAAGAATCTCCAGGACATGATCACGACGGTGATGCTGTACACAGTCATCATGTAGAAGATGCCGGACATGATGATGAGGAAGATGCGGGAGCAGACGAAGGGCATGATCATGAAGATGAAGATGCCGGCGGAACAGACGACGATGGACCATCGATGGGCTGGGTGCAGGACCCTCATATTCAAGAGCTGCTTCTCAAGCAGACGGATAACGCAAGAGCTGCCGCCCGAGAGAAAGCCAAGCTGGATCAACTGGAGATAGACGCGGTTACTCCATTGTATGAAGGATGCAGGCCCGATGATACCCGCCTGAAAGTAACGCTCATGGCTCTGGAGATGAAGGTAAAGCACAAAATGACCGACGCATGCTTCGACGAGAACATGTCATTCTGGCACGAACGTCTTCCCAAGGGGAACAAGTGCCCGACCAATTTCGAGGAGGCGAAGAAAATCGTGTGTCCTCTGGATTTACCGCACGTGAAATACCATGTGTGCATGAACAATTGCATCATTTATCGGGACGAGCACACGGAGTCTACCATATGTCCGGTGTGCGGCGTCACTCGATACAAGAAGAGGAAGAAAGCTCCTCGAAAAGTGGTGTGGTACTTTCCGATCACTCCTCGTCTGCAACAGTATTTCGCGGACCCTAAGGTAGCGAAGCTCCTGCGTTGGCACGCGGATAGGGAGGAGAAGAAGCGAGAAGATGACGCAAATGATCCGGAGATAAATAAAAAAGACAAGATGCTGAGTCACCCTAAGGATGGGAGCCAGTGGCAAGCGTCGAACTTCGAACACCCAGAATTTAACGATCCAAGGAACATCGTGCTGGGCGCGAGCACCGATGGAGTCAATCCGTTTGGCAGCCAGAGAAGCACACATAGCACCTGGCCTGTGTTTGTGTGGATGTACAACCTTCCCCCCTGGTTGTGCATGAAGAGGAAGTACATTCACATGAGTATGCTAATTGAAGGGCCGAAACAACCAGGGAACGACATCAATCTGTATCTGGGGCTGCTGCAAGAGGAGCTAGACACGCTGTGGAAAACGCCAGCCAATACGTGGGACGCCGCAGAGAAAGAATATTTCCCTATGAGAGCCGCACTGCTCACGACGGTGCACGACTATCTCGGTTTCGGATATCTCGCGGGGCAGGTGGTCCACGGATTTTCTGGATGTGTCAGGTGCATGGATGACACAACGTATCGCCAGCTAGATAGAGATCCCGGGTCTTTGAAAACCGTGTTCATGGGACATCGAAGGTGGCTTCGCGACGATGACCCGTGGAGGAAACGCAAGGATCTGTTCGATGGTGAAACCGAACCCCGAAGACGCCCGCGTACGAGGAGCGGCGAGGAAATAGACGAGCTGTTGAAAAATTGGAAAGATTGCCCACTGCCGGGAAAGAAGCAAAAGGCGCCAGAGCCGGGAAAGAAGCGAAAGGCGCCAGAGCCACTGCTGAAGGTATGGAAAACGAGGTCTGTTTTCTGGGACTTGCCGTACTGGAAGATCCACCGTGTGCCTCACAGCCTTGATGTCATGCATATCACGAAGAACGTGTGCGAGAGTCTGCTTGGTACCCTGCTCAACATGCCAGAGAGGACCAAAGATGGGCCGAAAGCAAGGGCAGACTTGAAATCAATGGGCATCAGGGAGGAGCTTCACGCTAATGATGATGATGATGATGAGGCGAAGCAGGACACGGAAAGTCGTCGCAAAGGCAAAAAGGCCAAGAAGACCGGAAATGACTTCCCTCCCGCGTGCTTCACTCTAAGTCAGGAGGAGATCGATCAGTTTTTCACCTGCCTCGTAGGAGTAAAACTTCATTACGGTTACGCGGGGAAGATAAGCAGATACCTAGACTCAGTGAAGCAGAAGTTCAGCGGGATGAAGTCTCACGACTGTCACGTGCTAATGACGCAGATACTTCCAGTTGCAATCCGTGGGATCATGGACGCGCACGTCCGTGAAACGCTATTTGGCCTATGCAACTTTTTCGACGTCATCTCTCGGAAGTCGGTTGGCGTGAGGCAACTCAGAAGGCTACAGGAAGAGATCGTGGTGATACTATGCGAGCTTGAGATGTACTTCCCTCCCGCATTCTTCGACGTTATGGTGCATCTGCTGGTCCATATCGTGGAGGATATCATCCAACTCGGGCCGACGTTCCTGCACAGCATGATGCCATTCGAAAGGATGAATGGTGTCATCAAAGGATACGTTCGCAACATGTCACGTCCAGAGGGAAGCATAGCCAGGGGCTTTCTGACCGAAGAGTGCATCTCCTACTGCACGAATTATCTAGGCATCGAGAACCCCGTTGGTCTGCCCGTCAACAGGCACCTCGGCAGGCTCGCTGGATGGGGTCACCGTGAGGGTCGCCGCGAAATGCATGTCGACTTCGATGGTCGACTCGCCGACTTTGAAAGAGCAAACCTAGTCGCGCTACAACACATAGACGTGGTCGATCCTTGGGTGGTAGAGCACAAAACGTTTATTGAGAAGACGTACAATGACCGAGGCCAACAGAGGACAGACGGAGATATAATCAAAGAGCACAACTCATGTTTCACGCGTTGGTTCAAGCAGAAGCTTTTGTCGTACCCTTTACATGAGGATTCTTCCGCGGAAGAACAACTCATATTCGCCTTGTCACAGGGCGCCGAGCACAACCTGATGACGTATGAGGCGTACGATATCAACGGCTACACATTCTACACCGAGGACAAGGACATGAAGAGCGATGGTTATCAGAACTCCGGGGTAACGATGGAATCCTACACCGGTAACGACAAGGATAGATACTACGGAAGGATCGAGGAGATCTGGGAGCTGAGCTACGCTGGAGAGAAGGTCCCGATGTTCCGTGTCAGATGGGCCAAGAGCGTCATAAAAGAAGACCGGTATTTCACCACCATGGTTATACCCGAAGCCAAATCCAAGACCGCAGGCGCGAACGTCACCGCGAAAAATGAGCCATGGGTACTGGCTTCCCAAGTGGACCAATGCTTCTTCATTACCGACCCATCAAAGCCCAGTCGTGTTGTCGTGAGGAGAGGCAAAAGGAAGATCATCGGAATGGATGGAGTCGCCAATGAGCAAGACTTCGACAAGTACGGCGACCCGAAGATGGAACATGACGACGACGATGAAGTATTAGCATACACCACAAGAAGAAGCAGGACCACCCTACCTAAAGGACGTCCGTTCAAGAGAAGAACTCCATTTACGAAAAATAAGGGCAAGAAGATTGTGAACAGATAGCTAGCTAAGATCGATTGTATTTCATGGGCACTTTTTGAACTCATGAATGTTTTTAAATTTCATGGACACTTGATTGTATTTCTCGATTGTAGCCGACCCCCCGCACCCTCCCCCGCTCCACCGGCCGCCGCCGCCGACCCCCGGCCCGCACCCTCCCCCGCTCCACCGGCCGTCGCCGACGACCCCCCGCACCCTCCCCCGCTCCACCGGCCGTCGCCGACCCCCCGCACCCTCTCCCCCGCACCCTCCCCGGCCCGCTCCACCGTCACAAATGAATGCAACTAAATTTGCAAAAAAAGCATAAAAAATTATTACTGTTATGATTTAAACAAGTTTGAACATATTTAAACACAAATAAATATCAAACAGCATTTTAAATGCATAAAAAAATTGGGGAGCCTGGGAATAGAACCTAGGACCTCCTAGTGTGTGTGTTGCGTGCTGACCAGTCGGGCTAGTGGGTGTGTTCTGATGAAGATAGGGTTAGGTGGGATATAGCCTGACCAGTCGGGCTAGTAAGTAAAACAAAATTCTAATGGCGCACCAGGGGGAGGTGCGCCATTAGAATCGACGTACTTATGGCGCACCAGGGGAGGTGCGCCATTAGAATAGACATACTTGTTCCCCTCGCACTGTCGCCTCCCTCCCTCCCTCGCTCGCCAGATCCCCCACTCCTCGACCCCAACCGTACGCCGCCGCCCCCTTGCTCCGCCCCCTCCGTCCGCCGCGCCTGCACGTCGTCCGCCGCTGTGGTCTTGCGCTGCCTCGACGCCGCCGCCCCGACCCCCGCCGGACTCCACCCCCGCCCCAGCACGTACGTCCCCTCCCTCCCTTCCCCCATCCCCCTAGCTTCTCCTCCTCCTCCTCTCACCACCCGTGCCTTCTTCTGCTCGAAAGGTCAAGAAGGCGGCCAAGGACGCCGACGACATCACGGGCCCCTTCCTCCGGATCGCCGCCCGCAGCCTCCTCGACGCCGGCGTCCACCGGAGCACCACGATCGCAAAGGTCATGCTGAAATTTTCCCTATGAGATTTAGCATGACTTTGCTAAAAATAGGACATATGGGGTACTTGCGACTAATGCATGGGCCGGGGTATCTTAGTACTTAATTAAGTAGGATCAACTGCCCCGCCATTCTTGCTGCATTAAACCATATGTGGCAATAGAGCCAAGTGATTACGCCCAACTTAGAATTCTCCTTAGCATCGATAAACCCTAGATGATAAACCCAACATAGGTGGCAATAGAGCCAAGTGATTAGTGCCAAGTGATTAGCCCCAACCTAGGGTGCCTCGGCATCGATAAACCCTAAATGATGAAAACTTAACTTAGCATTTAGGGTGCCTCGGCGTCGACAAACCCTAAATGATGAAACCTTGGCTTCTATAGGGTGCCTCGGTGTCGATGAGAACCTAAATGATGTACGCTTAGGCTTTTAGGGTGCCTCGGCGTCGACAAACCCTAAATGATAAAAGATTAGCTTTTAGGATGCCTCGGTGTCGACAAACCCTAAATGATGAGACCATGATCTTGTTCCTTGACAATAACCAACTTTTTGACCAAACTTTTTTCCTATTTAGAGCGAAACATGGCCCACAACGATGAGGCCAGCAGTTCGGGCGGCAAGCAATTCTGGGAGCTGTCCCAGGAGATGGAGGAAGAACCTCACCGCTATCGGGACGATGCCGCGGAAGACACCAATCCTGACTACACAACCCCTAGTGGGGTCGGGGATGATGACACCACTGATGGTGCCGCCGAGGATGCCACCACTGATGATGGCGGCGCACGCACAGATGGCAGCCAACCGAAGAGGCAACGGAAGGACCGGCGCCCGAACATGCTCGGCACCGTCAAGGAGGAATTTACTGAAGTGAACTCCGACGGGCATCCAACGGCGCCCAAACATGTAGTCAAGGGGTACTCGGTTCAGCTCGGGTGCATTCTCCGGAGCACCGTCTCGATCAACACCGAGAATCTAAGGCATAAGGACCGAGGGAATTTGCGCTGCCTCCTCTTCACGAAGCTGCACGAACGATACAAGTTCCCCAATGAGTTTGCAAACACATGCCTCTCAGGGAATAAAGTGAACAGTGCCGCCCTCACGAGGATGAGCACGGCCCTATCTACATGGAGAAGCACGGTGAAGGCAATGATTGAAAAAGGTGATAGTTATGAGAAGATCAAGGCGAAATATCCTTTGATGAGCGAAGATGACTACAAGGAGTTCAAGATCAAGTGCGAGAGCAGCGCAACCTCCGAATCAAGTCAGTGGGGGAAAGAAATGCGGCAGTTGAACTTAGGGGTCCACCAACTCGGTCCCGGCGGTTATAGAGTGGCGGAGCCTATATGGGACAAGGAGGACGCGGAGCGTGCCGAGCAAGGCCTACCGCCCCGCTTCGAGAAATTCTCTGACAAGCAGACCAGGAACTTTGTCAGGGCCCGGTACAAGGAGGACCCGGTAACAAAGGAGCTTACCACGGATCCGAAGACCAAGGCGCTTGAGAAAGTTCTGGTAAGGAATACACCCCCGCGTAATTAGCTACATATATGGTTGCATTCTAGTTAATGAAGCCAAATTTCTAAATGGTTCACATTCCTTCCGCAGGAGGCTGAAAGCAGTAGCGCGGGGTCATCTCAGAGCTCCCCTTTTGACACCCCTTTAAATAGGGTGTTAAACGTAATGAAAAACAAGGATAAGCTCAGTAAGCCGTCGTCAGCTGGTCGTGTGGCCGGCAAAGGCTTGTCCACAAAATGGTCGTCATACTATACCGCTGGTGGGCGAAAGGAGAAAAAGACCATCTCGGAAAGCCAGTCGCGTGAGGTTCAAGAACTCAAGGCACAAGTGGCGCGGATTCCGGAGATTGTCCAAGAGCAAGTGCAACAACAACTGGGAACGACGCTCACCGCCATTGTGCCTACCTTGATTCAGGGGCTGACAACGTGGATTGCGGGCGGCCAACAGGGGCCTCCCCTGGTTCCCAGCTTCACGGCCAGCAACTCGCACAACGCGCAGGCGGCGCCATTGGTGTCTCCGGCGGAGGCGGTATTCGTGTCTCCGGCGCCGGCACGGGCATTGGAGCTTAATGCACCTGGGTGTACGCCGGCCGGCACCTCGCCAGCAAGCGGCCCCTCCGTCAGTTGCACGCGCACGCCCGCCGTTGGCGGTGCCTCGACATTAGCCGAGCTCGACGGCATCACGGTAACTAAGCCTCTCGGCCGATGACTTCATCTCCTTGCCTTTGACTGGGCATCCCTGACGCCCTACATGTTTTCGCAGGGCGCCACCGATGTTCCTTGCACTCTCCTGCACTTCGTGGGCGGCGAGTTGGTCGATGTCGCCAAGGGCAGAATCGTTCAACCGGGCAACCGCGTGTTCCACGGTAATCCGATGCCACCCACCTTCTATAGGGTTGAACTGGTTCGGGTACTGCCAGGCTGCGACGAGTTGTTACCTCCGATTCGACCCGCTGGGGCCGACGAAGATGATGTGATGACCCTCAGCGCCTATGTAAGCTGGCCCCTGCTTTGGCCGAAGAGCCAGATTCGTTTGGGGGCGGGGGACACCACCCCACAGACGCCAGTCGTGCCAGCGCCAAGCCATGGCAAGAACGCCGCAACGCTACCGGACCTGCCGGACATCCCTATGGCATAGGATCCGAACATGCATATGGCACAGGATTCGGACGATGACGACAACGACGACGGTACATTTACCAACGTCGATAAGTACTTTGCCGAGCATGGGTACGGTGACGAGTTCTGCGGGCCTCCTTCTCAAGAACCCAACCCTCAAAAAGACGACCGCGATCTAGCTGGTACGGCGGAGAAACCCAATTGCAACAGGCGTCGTCTGGCGTTCAGTTCTCAGGAGACGCCTCCAGCTGCCGCCTTCACCGAGCCTCAGATAGCTGAGGTGCCAAATATTATCAGCCCCAACACGCTCAAGAAGGCGGTCTGTGAGCAGAACTCGATCCCATTACAGCAGATCAAGAAGAAGGGACGGAAACGAAAGACTAACAAGGGTGCCAGTGCGAGCCAACCGGCACCGAGTACGATCCGTGCTCAGGACGGACCACCTTCACCTAAGGATATCTCGAGGAGGGTGCATGTGGCGGGTAGGCCGATGCTACCGACAAATATGCTCAATGCTGCAACCGGTGCTATGCGGAGTCTGCATGACAGTGTTCTTTCTTTGGAGAAGCGGCGTCTCAGAGAGAATGATGTGGCATACCCGGTTTTCGTGGCCAAGGTGCCAGAGGGCAAGGGCTTTGTGGATAGCGCCGTCGGGGGTACGATCGTCCTGCGATTTGATGACATCTTTGCTATGCTTAACCTTCATCCGCTGCACTACACCTTCGTTCGGCTGTTTTCGCTGAGTATGGAGATGCGGATCATTAGAGACAAGACCCCGGACATTGTGATAGTCGACCCCTTCTACATGCGTGCCAAGATCTTGGGCAGCGCTGGGGACCGGCAAGTCGCGAGTTCACACCTCGAAGGCGTCATTCTGGCAAACCCAGATAAGGATAACTTCCTC
The DNA here is from genome assembly GCF_002575655.3 of Aegilops tauschii subsp. strangulata. Taxonomy (NCBI): domain Eukaryota; kingdom Viridiplantae; phylum Streptophyta; class Magnoliopsida; order Poales; family Poaceae; genus Aegilops; species Aegilops tauschii. The sequence continues at coordinate 451,330,340 of NC_053039.3, read as the reverse complement.
GTGCCTTACTTTCCCGAGTAAGTCATCTCCTAACCGCCCCGTAACATATGATTTCTTAGATTTCGATCGTTCTATTTTTTCTAACATTCCGTGTTCCGTGCAGTGACACACATTGCACACTCATCCTCTTAAGCCCGAAATATTCCATGGCCACGTATCTCGACCCGGACCGTGACTCCAAGATAGACTACACAAATATCAAGAAAGTTCTTGATGATGCTCTCCCCGGCTACGCTGCATCTGGAGGCACCTTTAAGAGGCCAGTTCGTAGGTACGGCAGGCACGTGTTCACCCACAATACGACATTCCCCTGCGTCAAGCAGCCGCCTGGCGGTCAGAAGGATGCCTACTATGCCCTCCATCACATGCGGGCGATCGTGCGGGACCATAATCACCTTCTCCTACCAAATAATCTCAAAGATTGGGCCGCAAGCTTGGGGGCAATCCAGGACGCGGACATCCGACAAGAATTCTTTCGCATCCAGTCGGAGTTTGCAGAAATCATCCATCAAGATGTCCTTCGTACCTCGGGGCAGTTCTACCTCAAATTTCAACCATCCAACAGCGAGATAGACACAACGCTACAAATGCAGGCTGACAACGCCCGCGATTTCATGACCATCACGACAGACGGCGGCTTCATCCACGCTCCGGTCCCATGAGTCGAGTCGAAAGTTGTGATGCTATGTGTAGTTCTGAAACATTCATTAGCTCATGTTGTAATTAAACTGTAGTGAACTTGTATGTCTCTTTGGTTTGGACAGTCGTTCAACTTAGATGTAATCGATGCTATTTGTTAGTAGGACCATGAATCGTGCTATGGATGTCTTGCTTTTCTCTTCCGATCCTTTTGTTGCATAATTATATATTGCTTATGTATTGTCTGTTGTTTGCCTAGTGCATAGAGATGCCGTCGTATGTCGTGTACAAGGGTAAGGTTCCCGGAGTCTACGACGACTGGGAGGAGTGTCGGAGACAGGTTCACCGTTTCAGCGGTAACAGTTACAAAGGGTACACCACTAGGGCGGAGGCGGAATCTAGATACGCGCGCTATCTAGCGGGAGAGAGGAGGGAGCGTTGGAGGAACCGGATGAAGACCAGTTTCATCGCGATGATGCTCATCGTGATGACCACATCTCTCTTCTATGTGATGGTAGTTTAGATGATCGATATCGACTTGTAATGTGAAGACAAACTCGCTACTCGCGGTCTTGTAATGTTCTATCTTCGTTCGGTCTTTTGAATTCGGAGGCTAATATGATGAATTGTATTCGGAGACTAATTTTCTATTGTATTCGATGAATCTACTGTTGCTGTGTCCTGCTGCTTATTTTCTGTCCAATAATATATTTTGTAATCTGTGCAAAAATCAGAAAAGAAAAAAAAATAATCCCTAATATACATACTAATGGCGCATCACGCCAACGTGCGCCATTAGTATGCCAAAGGATACTAATGGCGCATCCCAGAGCAGTGCGCCATTAGTATGCCAGAGGGTACTAATGGCGCATCACCCAGCAGTGCGCCATTAGTATGCCGAAGGATACTAATGGCGCATCACACTGCAGTGCGCCATTAGTATGGCAAAGCACATGGGTATATATGGCCCCCTGGGAGGCATACTAATGGCGCACCGTGGCCTATACTAATGGCGCACGGCCTGGTGCGCCATTAGAGTACCAGATACTAATGCCGCACCAGCGGTGCGCCATTAGTAAGAATTACTAGTGGCGTGATGCTAGTGGCGCACCAGTAGTGCGCCATTAGTACGCAAAACTGGTGCGCCACTAGTAAGCCTTTTTTCTAGTAGTGTTAGCACATGTGCGGCCGTCTTTAATGCCTCCATCCGTAGGCTGACCGGTAAACTTGCATGACTGAGCATGCTTCGCACCATGTCCATAAGTGTGCGGTTTCGGCGTTCAGCCACGCCATTTTGTTGAGGTTCACCAGGCATTGAATTGGGCAACAATTCCATTCTCAGAGAGAAACTTAGCAAAAGGTCCTGGAATATGCCCATAAGGGGCATGCCTACCATAATACTCTCCCCCGCGATATGATCGTACAACTTTTATTTTAGTGTTTAGTTGGTTCTCAACTTCAGCTTTGAACACTTTGAATTTGTCCAAAGCTTCTGATCGATCACGTATAGGATAAATATATCCGTATCGAGAAAAATCGTCTGTGAAGGTACTGAACGAATCAAAACCATCCATAGACTTAACATTAAGGGGTCCACATATGTCAGTGTGTATGAGTTCAAGGACACCCGTGGCTCTTACCGCTCCTTTCTTAATCGTTTTTGCGTATTTACCTTTTATACAGTCAATGCATTTGTCTGCATCAGAGAAGTCTAATGGAAGGAGTACGTCATTTTTAATAAGTCTTTCAATTCTCCCCCTAGAAATGTGGCCTAAACGACGGTGCCACAATTTCGAAGAGGTACTCGTACCCTTCCATTTCTTCTCAATATTACATACATCACTCACATGCAGGATAGAATCATTCAATGATAACATATATAATTGGCCTCGTCTGACGTCGAGGCCTACGTTCTTATTACAAAAATTCAAAACAAATTGTTTGTTCCCAAACTTGCTCTCAAACATGTTATCATCTAGGCAAGAGACAGAAATCATATTCCTACGTAAGGTAGGGACATAAAGAACATTATTTAAATGAAGACGGAAGCCAGTGTGGAGTACTAAGGTGATTGACCCTATGGCTTCAACATCAACTTCGACTCCATTTGCCACCTTAAGTCTTCTTGCCCCCCTTGCCATGGTTTGGATTATATTTGAGTCCTGCATAGAATTAGCAACGTGAGAAGTTGCACCTGAATCAATCCACCAAGAGGTAGTAGAGTAATCAACATATAACATTTCATCAACGAAAGTAATTTCATCAGTACCTTTCTTCATCAACCATTTGACAAATTCTAGACAGCCTTTCTGATAATGACCCTCATTCTTGCAGAAGTTGCACTTGTTGTCTTTAGGCTTATCGTCCATCTTCTCCTTTCCTTTACATGAGTTTGATGAATTTTTCTTAAAGAACTTCTTTTGTGGCTGTTGCTTAGAAGAGCTTGCTCCATCGTGTTTTCTCTTGGAGGAGCCAACTGATAACCCACAAGTATAGGGGATCAATTGTAGCCTCTTTCGATAAGTAAGAGTGTCGAACCCAACGAGGAGCTAAAGGTAGAACAAATATTCCCTCAAGTTCTATCGACCACCGATACAACTCTACGCACGCTTAACATTCGCTTTACCTAGAACAAGTATGAAACTAGAAATACTTTGTAGGTGTTTTTGGATAGGTTTGCAAGAATATAAGGAGCACGTAAATAAAAACTAGGGGTTGTTTAGATAAAGACAAAACTAAATTAGTTTTAGTAAAGAGCTTTTTGTCACGAGAAAGTTATTTGTCCCTAGGCAATCGATAACTAGACCGGTAATCATTATTGCAATTTTATTTGAGGGAGAGGCATAAACTAACATACTTTCTCTACTTGGATCATATGCACTTATGATTGGAACTCTAGCAAGCATCCGCAACTACTAAAGATCATTAAGGTAAAACCCAACCATAGTATTAAAGTATCAAGTCCCCTTTATCCCATATGCAAACAACCTACTTACTCGGGTCTGTGCTTCTGTCACTCACGCCACCCACCATAAGCAAATCATGAATATATTGCAAACCCTACAGCGGGGATCCCTCACGCTTGCGCGACACGGAGAGCACCATAGGACAGCACCAATAATAAAACATGCAACTCAAACCAATCTTGATCATCAAATGACCCATAGGACAAAACGGATCTACTCAAACATCATAGGATAGCCATACATCATTGGAAATAATATATAGCGTTGAGTACCATGTTTAAGTAGAGATTACAGCGGGTAAGAGAGAGGTTACACCGCTGCATAGAGGGGGGAAGAATTGGTGATGATGGCGGTGAAGTTGTTGGTGAAGATTGCGGTGATGATGATGGCCACGGCGGCGTTCCGGCGCCACCGGAAGAGAAGGGGAGAGGGCGACCCTTCGTCTTCTTCTTCCTTGACCTCCTCCCTAGATGGGAGAAGGGTTTTGTGACGCCCGGATGATTAAGCTACAGCAATCCCATGTTAATGGTGCCATGTCATCACATTACTGTTGCTAATCCTCGGTTGATCCAAGTCACAATTCAAATTCAAATTCAAATTAAAGTCCAAAAATCAAATTTCTCAAACATGAAACTAAAATGTTCTGGGGTTGGCAATTAAATCATAAGTAATATTGGTGGAGAAACCATCTTTTTATAAAATAAGTAAATATCCTGAAACTGTTAAAACATGGCAAGCTAGTAATTTAAAATGCTTTCCTAATTTGTGAAAAATCCAAAAAACATTTCAAAAGCCTCCCAAACTTTTTGGGCCAGGGCTCAATTTTTCCTAGTATTTGTTTTGTCCACATCCACATATTTGCAAAGTCATTTGGTGGCGTATTTAAATGCAATTGGAGGCTGTTAAAAGAAAACAATATAAAATAAAAGCAAAAGAAAAGAAAGGCCCCAACCCCTCTTGGGCCTAACGCCCCCCCCCCCCCCCCGGCCAACTGGGCCAGCCGGCTAACCCACTAGCCCAGCCGCCCCCCTCACTCCCTTAACCCCTCACCGTGGGAACCCTAGCCCGCCAACACGCCCACTCCCCCCGCGCACGATCCCCTCGATCCCCCACCTCTTCCTCTCACCCCCTGATCTGGATCGGGGGCACCCGAGCCTGCCGCCCCGTCGCGACCCCCCCGACCTCGCCTCTGCCCCGACGGCAGCCGGCGCTCCCGTCGTCGCGTCGCAGCTCGCCGTCGTCCGCGCCCCGTCGACCGTCGCCACCTCGCCGGACCACCGCGTCGCCGCCTCGTCCTCCACCTCCTCGACGGACGCCGTCCTCGACCTCTTCCCCGACCGGCCTCCCCGAGCCCACTGTCGTTCCCTACAGCTCCTCTGTGAGCACCCCCCCGTTCGGCCCCCTCTCCCCTCTGCATCCCCTAGTAACCGCTGCTTGTCGCTGCTCTGCGCCTTGCTGCCGCTACCCCGCACGCGCCCCGCCTCCGCTCGCGTTGGCTGGCCACGCCCGCCAGCCGCGACACGCCTGCTGCTCGCGCCTGCTCGCCGTGCTGCTGCTACCTGCTGCAGCCGCAGCCACCGCACCGCCCCTGTCCCGCCACCGCTGCGCCAGACCGCGTGGCCTCTGCCGCGCCGCGCCCTGCCGGCCCATCTCCGCGGCCACCGGTGCCCCGCTGCCCGTGCCACCCACTGCTCCCCACCCCCGCGGTCGCGCACTCCTGCGTTCGGCACCCGACGCGCCGGCGCCCGGGATCGCCCCGACGAGCAACCCTGCCCGTAGCCCCGTTAACCCACATGCCCGAAAGGCCTCTGGGCCAGTGACTGCTGGGGCCCAGCGCCCTGGCGTTAAAAAAAAATAGGGTTTAAAAAAATATGAAAATAATCAATTAATTAATTAACTTAATTAACTAGGATTAATTATCCTAATCACTAGATTAGTTGAAACCGGAATTAATTAGCTAGACCTAGTCCATGACAGGGTGGCCCCACCCCCTGTTGACCAGTCAACGTTGACTAGTCAACTGGGACCCCCTGGACCCGCTTGTCACCCTCTGGTGCACCTCTATGTACACAGATCTGGGTGCACATAGCATTTTAGCTATTTTAATTCGAATTAAATTAAAATTGCAGAATATTGTTAAAACTTTGAAAAATCATATAAAATAATCCGTAGCTCGGATGAGAAAGTTTTATACATGAAAGTTGCTCAGAAAAATATGACGAATCCGAATACGCCCTCCGTTGGTCCGCCACACACTCCTAGCATAGCGAACATGCAACTTTCCCCCTCTGTTTCATCTGTCCAAAAATGCATAACTCCGGGAAAACTTTCCGGATGTTATCGCCCTTCGCCGGTAATGTGTAGCACCGCGTTAGAACACGTCTAACTCTGCATATTGTCATGTTATACACTTGTTTGCTCTGTATTTACTGTTTCTTCCCCCTCTTCTCTTCGGTAGACCCCGTGACGGCTGCCGGTGCCCTTGTGATCGACTACGTCACCGACGACCCCTCCTTCTTATCTGAGCAACCGGGCAAGCCCCCCCCTTTTGATCATCCCGATATCGCCCATTCCATTCTCTCATGCTTGCATTAGATTTTGCTACTGTTATTGATTGCTCCTATTCTGATGCATAGCCTGCTTTTGTACCTGCAAGTGTTACCTACCTGCTTATCCTAAACTGCTTAGTATAGGTTGGTTAGTGATCCATCAGTGACCCCCACCTTGTCCTTGTTGCCCCTGCTTCATCATCGATGACTCGATCAACGTGATCGACGACCAGAGCCCGACACCTCACATCACATCACGCCCCTTTTGTTGCTCGACTCTGCAGAGCTACTATCGAGTGCCGAGGGTGATCCCTCATAACGCACTCCTGATGATAATTATGTAGTGTAGCTACTCGGTCGTGGTCATCGAGGGTGATTTCCTCTTTCACCATTCCCGATACGGCTCTGTCGTTCAACACCTCAAGTGTGAACCTCGAGGGTGGTCCCTCTTACGTTCACCTTGATGGTTACATTGAGTGGAATCCACCGGGGGTGATTCCTCGGGTTTTGCCCTTGATGTCTGGACACACAGTTACCTTGACTTTACTTGAGACCGTTGTGAAAGTCGGGCGGGCCTGGAGAGCACCCGTGCGATGTGACGGTGGCGGCTGGCTGTTTAGCGGTATCACCCAGGAGGGGTGATAGCTCCGGACTTGTCCCGACAGCCGTCACTTCTGTTAATAATGCACTAACAGGTTTGGGTATTTGTTCTGAATTGGCTTTTGGCCTTTACGCACTAACCACCACGCGAGAATAGTTATGGGCCTCGACGTCGTGGTATCAGCCGAAGTTTTTTTAGACGTCCAGTTCAGCATTGCGGCACGGCCTGGTCGGCGCCCCAGTGGAGGTGGCATGTATCGCCCTGCGCGCAACGATCCGGAGTGCAACGGGTGATGGGCCCAGACCCCGGAGTCCTTAGGATGTAGACCGGCGGGGACCTCTCTGCTAAGCCTAGGTCGGGCTACGACGTGTTGATCTTCCGAGGTTGGGCATTGACCCCAGAAAGGTGTGTCCGGCCAGAGTGATCGAGCATGTTGGGTAACGTGATGCACCCCTGCAGGGAAGATATATATTCGAATACTGTGTCCACGGTAATGGACGTTCAGACTTGTATCCTGATCTTATACAACTAGAAATGGATACTTGATATGTGATGGATATGTGGCTCCGAGATTGCTTTCTCGCAAGGAGTCGAGGAGGGATCTCTGGGCATTAATGTTACAACATGTTTGATAATTATAAACTGCTATTCTTTACTCTTCTACATGCTGCAAGATGCTTGGAGCTGCTTGAAGATGCTAGTCTTCGATAGGCTAGGCCTTCAACTCTATTCTGGCATTCTGCAGTTCAGTCCACAGATACAGCCCTTCCATTTGATACCAATGCATACTTAGTATAGATCTGATGCTTGCAAGTACTTTGGATGAGTACTCACGGTTGCTTTGCTACCCCTTTTCCCCCTTCCTTCTTCTTTCCGGTTGATGCAACCAGATGGTGGATCCCTGGAGCCAGATGCCACCGCCAACGGATTCTGCTACATGGAGACCGCCGACGACCAGGAGTAGTTAGGAGGTCCCAGGCAGGAGGCCTTGCCTCTTCGATCGTGTTGCTTTTGTGCTAGCCTTCTTAAGGCATCCTTTTCTAACTTATGTCTGTACTCAGATATTGTTGCTTCCGCTGACGCTTGTGTATCGAACTTGTATTCGAGCCCTCGAGGCCCTGGCTTGTAATATGAAGCTTGTATTATTTGAATTTGTGTCTAGAGTTGTGTTGTGATATCTTCCTGTGAGTCCCTGATCTTGATCGTACACATTTGCGTGTATGATTAGCGTACGGTCGAGTTGGGGGCGTCACAAGTTGGTATCAGAGCCGACTGCCTGTACTATCCCCCTTTCCAACTCCTTGGCCGAAGTTGAGTCTAGTCTTTGAAAAACGGTTTTACTAACATGGCTGTGTGGCTTACGGGCCCACGTCGCCATTGGGTGGTATTAGGATCTTTTATTCCTCGTCCTTGGTGGTATTAGGATCTTTTATTCCTCGTCCTTACTCTGGGACTCTAATTTCTCTTCTATTCGGGTTAAATGATTTTGCTAACTCTAACATTAGGATCTCGTGATCACATCCACCCGGAGATTTGTATTATGCCTTTCTCGAATGGAGGGCCAAGTTCCGCTTCACAATATTCACTAACCGCAGGATCCTTTTATCGAGGGCACCCTGCGTCGTCACTTGCAAATTCCTCGCTCCAGTGGTTTTTCCCTGACATTGATGTAGCTTTTGCTATGTCTCGTTGTGTTATCCCTCCATCGCGTGCATGCGTGCCGCCTAGTAGGTCTAGGGTATTTCTCTTATCCGAACTCCTACGAACAACGTGTAATTGGCCCTATATATGTATCTGTATGTCTTCAATGACTACTGCTTTGTACATATTGTGCCTTTGCTCATTGTTCTAATTACATCATGAATGACTACATACACTTGCTCCACCCCTTGCTAAACTACCCCTGTTGCATTTAAGCAGCATGGTTAGACCCGCTGGTCGTGACCTCCCGAATACATGGCCGGAATGATACAACAGTTTGATGTTGAATCGCCAGTTCATGGTACGAGTCATGGCTTGGTTCCCGCGTCCCAATATGAATCAACAACCAGCCCAGTGACTCTGCAAGACTTTGCGCGTCTCAACCATGTCATCTACCGTAGCTCAACTTAGCCCCTTGATGCTGACGACTGGCTTTGTGACATCACTTTTGAGCTGGCGTCTGCTGATGTAGCCCCTTCCAACTATGTCACCTTCGCGGCTTATTACCTGAAAGGTCCCGCTGCTTAATGGTGGGACAGCCACAATCGTTCCTTACCTTTTGGATCCACCATCACTTGGCCGAAATTCCAAGCTACATTCTACGGGCCAATGTCGAACCATCATGGTTAGTCGTAACGTTGCCGTTGAGCTTGAAGGGTTGGAATTCCTTGTTTCCCCCATTGTTTTGAAGTCATCCAATATTAACCTCATTCTGGAAATGGAATGGTTGGAAGCAGAAACTACTTCTATCATTTGCACCACTAAAACCGTCCATCTACTACATCCATCAAAGGAGATAGTAAGCCACCATGCTCATCTTGTTCGAAATGCCGAATCACAGATTTATTCCTTGAATGCATTAAACGCTTCTCCTCTTGTGAGAATTGAAAACGCTCTAGTCATTTGTGAATTCCAACGTGTCTTTCCAAAAGAACTACCCAGTCCATGACCTCAAACTTGCTGCAGTAAAATTTGCACTAAAGTTGTGGCGACATTTCCTTTTTGTAATCGTTGCGAGATCTTTATCGGTCATAAGTCTGAAGTATCTATCACTCAGCTAGATCCGGATCTCCGTCAGCAGCGATGTATGGAAACAACCACAAACTATGACTACGGTATTTCTTATACCCCTGGCAAGGCTAATGTCACGGCCGATGCCCTGAGTCGCAAGTCTTACTGCAACAACCCCATGGCTAATAAAGCTCAATCCCTGATGATCTCACTTATAGAGAGCATTCGAATCAAGTTCTCCTTCAAGCTAAACGTCGCACCCGTCTGAGGGCTATCAAATTTCTTAAAGTTCAATGGTCAAATCTTTCTGAAGATGAAGCCACTTGGGGACACGAGGATCGTCTTTGTGATGAATACCCCGTTTTGTTTCCATCTACCTCCTAAAATCTCGGGACGAGATTTCTTGTAGTGGAGGAGAATTGTGACGCCCGGATGATTAAGCTACAGTAATCCCATGTTAATGGTGCCATGTCATCACATTACTGTTGCTAATCCTCGGTTGATCCAAGTCACAATTCAAATTCAAATTAAAGTCCAAAAATCAAATTTCTCAAACATGCAAACTAAAATGTTTGGGGTTGGCAATTAAATCATAAGTAATATTGGTGGAGAAACCATCTTTTTATAAAATAAGTAAATGTCCTGAAACTTTTAAAACATGGCAAGCTAGTAATTTAAAATGCTTTCCTAATTTGTGAAAAATCCAAAACATTTCAAAAGCCTCCCAAACTTTTTGTGGCAGGGCTCAATTTTTCCTAGTATTTGTTTTGTCCACATCCACATATTTGCAAAGTCATTTGGTGGCGTATTTAAATGCAATTGGAGGCTGTTAAAAGAAAACAATATAAAATAAAAGCAAAAGAAAAGAAAGGCCCCAACCCCTCCTGGGCCTAACGCCCCCCCCCCCCCCCCCCCGCCAACTGGCCCAGCCGGCTAACCCACTAGCCCAGCCGCCCCCCTCACTCCCTTAACCCCTCACCGTTGGAACCCTAGCCCACCAACACGCCCACTCCCCCCGTGCACGATCCCCTCGATCCCCCACCTCTTCCTCTCGCCCCCTGATCTGGATCGGGGGCACCCGAGCCTGCCGCCCCATCGCGACCCCCCCAAAAAATTATGTCATGCTCGCTAAAAAAACTTGTTCATCCATATCAGATAATATGTCGAGACAAATTCTAAAAATGAACTCATCGGATAAAAATATTTGCATGCGCATTTTAAAAAGGGGCATCTATGACATGTATTGAATAAATGTCCATGTTTGTCAAGTAAATGTTCACGTTACAAAAGATTTTTGAAAGATGAAAAATGTTTCATACGGGAAAACCATGCATGGCAGCATGGAAAAGGCCCACCTCAATATGCAAAAATGCATGAAAAATCGCCACCACAGCATGCAACCATGCATGATAATGCTTCCACAATTGATTTATTTTTGCGGGTGAAAAAATACTTCCCAATTTATTATAGAACTTATATTCAATAGATATTTTACACTTATACAATAAGCATATGTATTTTCAATTTTAGTTCACATATTATTAACTCAGAAATTAATATTCCATACAACAAGATTTTATTCAAATATATTGCAACCTATTACCACAACAAATATTTAACAACTATACAACAATCAAATGCTTTGAATCTTATGTATTTTGAGTTTGGTTTCTCATGCTATTATAATAAATAATCATATTTCATATAACAAAATCTCATTAAAATATATTGCAACCAATTTCCACAGCAACACGCGGGGTATTATCTAGTTTTTTGAAAATCTTCATACCATTGGTTAAGAATGTCTCGTCACGAACAAAGATTCCTGTAAATATTAATATTTTTCAGATAGAAAATATTAATATTGATACTAATTGTACTAACTAAGAGGACAAAACTACAATGTAAACAATATGGTAAAATTCTAGTCAACATATTATGTATTGAGCTATAATGAAATAAATAAAAAAAAGGAAGATATAAAAAAGAAAAGGAGAAAGGGAAAAATAAAAGAAGACAAAAATGAAAAGAAAGAAAGAAAGAAAAGCAACAAACACACAAAAAAAGGGAGAGATGAGAATGACAAAAAAGTAAGAACAAGAAGAAAGAAACACCTTAATGGTTCGGCCAACAGGAATGATCCGAGAGTAATGCGGAGCTTGCTTTGCTCCACAATGAAATACACCATCCGTGCCAAAATATAGACATATCTCGATTCGTTAAGGAAAGCGTTAAGCAATGGTATTCTGCCAAAAAAAAGTTAAGCAATGGTAATTCATATCTGACACAAAATTGGTGCAGTCTGGGTGACCGGCCAACCAGCAGCACAACAGCTCCTTTCCTTGCCGCTTCCTCTATTCAGGCGCTAGCTCTTTGCCACTTCCTCTCTTTTCAAAAACTTTGAATAGCTTTAGATATGCGCATTGGCAGGTTATAGCTTTATTTAGATTGCATAATTGATCGGTGGAACTTGGGTCTCTACTGCACCATTAAGCTCTGCACATAAGTGCAGCTTCCGACCATGAAAATGAAGGTATCAGATGGCAGATTGCTGATGCCGACACAGGATTATTTCCTTTCCCAGATTATTTCAGCTGGTACTTCTTGGGATCAAGAGGCAGATGCAGCAGCAGCAGAGCAACTTTTTTCCATCCCTTCTCATGTATATATCTGGTAGATCATGGATATTGAGGATTCTGGCCTTTGGGTAGTTTTACATACTTGTTTGGGACTAAAGGCTGCTGCTGCTGCTGCTGCTGTTGTTGTTGTTGTTGTTGCGAGTAACAGGGTAAACAATTGTTCAGGTAATCAAACGATATCACACCAAGGCTACAGAATTTAGCACTGAGGCACCCGTGGAGTAATCTAGAATCCATAATGCAGATATTATCACTGTAGAGATCAGAGGGAATCTTGCATACTACAGACATGATCATTGTAGAGAACAGGTAATCTGGCAGTTCTAACAGCACATGAACATAGTGGTAGCCGTCAAACTGGGCTATTTCTTAAAACTCCGCAGAAAGGAACAGCTGCTGCAGATCAAGAAATGAAGAAACCGACCGGCAGATGGGTAATAGACATGGGCTTATCTCGATGCATAATCAATACAGAGATAATAATTTCTCAGACTAATCAACTGGTAGTATTTCTTGGGGTTGAGAGGTCGATGCGCCAGCAGCTGCAGCTTCTTCTTCATGTGATCTTAAGCGCCTGAAGCGTGCTGGATACTGGATTCCATATATCTGGTAGATCACATATTCACATAGTTATAATATCTCTAAAACTTCATGTATAAGCAAATAAGCAACAGAGCTTGAAATGCTGACGGTGCAGAAAATTAAAATTGAAATACAAAATAGAAATGGTCTCCATCACCACAAGCATCATCATTCAAACAGTGGCTTTAATACTGGCAGTACTGACCTGTGAAGTCGACGGAGTGGCATCGCCGTTTATTTCTCCACTTGAAAGCTCTGTCCTCTGCAGCCTCTCAGGCAAGGTCTCCATCCCCATGCACGACAGCAGCAGCCACACATACGTGAGCAGCTCCTCACCGGTGCCCAAACTCTTGGCATGTAGGTACCCACGGCCTCTACTTGCAGAGAAGCAGAGCATCTCCACCCACACGCCTTCAATAACTCCCCACATCTTGTTGTCATCACCTAGATCCAACAACGCTTTAGCAAGCTTCCATGCATCATGGATAAATTGCGTAGTTGGATATATCTCTGCATCCGGCGGCAATTCTGTGCATTCAGAAACCTCTCTGCATTCTGTGGGCTGCACCCTGGAGATTATTATCTGCACGAGTTCTCTTTCGATCTTCTCAAGCCATTCCTTTTCAGCCTTGAAGATCTCTTTGGACAGGCCGTTTCTAACCTTCCAGCAAAGTGAGCCTTTGCTGCTGACGATCCACTTCGACACGCCCTTGAGAACCTTCCATGGAAGTGAATCTTCGCTACTGAAAATGTCTTTCAGCCATTGCTTTTCTTCCGTCAGGATGTCTTTAAGCCATTGCTTTTCTCCTTTTAGGATGTCCATGAGCCATGGACTTTTGGCCTTGAAAATCTTCTTGAGCGATGGCTTCTCATCCATGAGGATCTCCTCAACTTCAGCATTAGCGGTCATAAAAAGATGTCTTCTGGTGCCGGCCAGTAGCATCTCAGGATTGACAAACAGTAGATATATCATGTAATTGGACATTTCCCTGCACCGGATGGCTCTTTTGTGATGAGGAGATCCTTCACACCAAACAGCACACCCATGGCCATCACCAGATGCATCTTGAATACATTGAGCAGTGGCACACCGGTGATCTGCTGATGCTCCCATGAAGTAGAAGCAGAAATCCGTGGCGATGTGCCAGAGAAGGATGCTCTCGTCGAATGGCCTCCTTATGCTGCAACCGAGGTCTTGCTCGCACTTGTTGGCCTGAAGTGTCCATAGGCCTCTGCGGTCATTGAACTTCCAATAACTGTCAACATCCTTCATTTGATCTTCCCACCCGTTCTTCACATACTTAAGAACCAACTCTGTAATGGCAAAAGATGTGTCGCAGGGCTTCATGGACCAATGTTGGTCAAGAAAGTCCTTGCAATTGAAGAAGTTCACGATGCACATCTTCTTGATGTGCCTTTTGTTGCGAGCAAAGAATCCTACCAGTGTATATTGGCCTACAAAGCTAGTTTCCAGTACCTCATTACTCGGAGCACTTACTAGGCTACCAATAAGGCCAGCAACCAGAGATTCCAAATTGAATTTCACTTGACCCTTTGCAATACTTTCTCTCATCAAAGAAATACTGAAAAACTCCAGCACGGCTGTACAGTAGAATAAGGCATATGTAACCTTGACATCGTCAGCATTATAAGCTTCACTGTGACTATTGTGGAAGAGGCCGATGGCAGCCCATGGCAGAAGCAGAGCTGAAACCCGTAACCAGCTAGAAAGAAGCCCCAAGATACTTACGTTTACCTTGCTTCTTTCATCCCATAAGATGAACATCTTTCTTTTAGTGTAGAGAAGATCAAATGCTCCAAATAGTTTATTTTGCAACAAAGCATATGCTTGTTTTCCCTCGAGCACCCAGAAGGATTTTAGGATACAAACTCGATCTGAATACGGTGATGCATGGTCCAGAAATAGCTTATAGGCCCCAAGGTCCATATTATAGTCATCAAGTCGGCTTCTTTGTTCCCTTTCTTGGTTTCCGAGGCTTCTCATTTTTACATTTATTTGGTTTAGGCCACTTCTCCATATGTTTGATGTCTGAGGGTGGCTGTCAGACTCAAGATCCATCACAGCAGCTTCTCCTTGTGCTCCAGGTTGATGATCGGCCTCAAGGTCCACTGCTTCATCTTCTCCTTGTGCTTGAGGCACATGGGTGTCAGCCTGAAGGTGAACTCCATCACTTTCTTGTGCTTGACGATGAGGGTTGGTCTGGACAAAAGCCCTTGCCATTTCCACATAGTCTTCAAGCGAGTTTATCCTGCTTTCTCTGTTTGTGGTCCTCCTCGGAGCAGGGCTGACTAGACTGTTAATGCTAGCGCTCTTGAGAGCCCAGGGCTTCTCTATGCATTTGAGGATCCCGGGGACAAAGAACAAGATTGCTGCCTGCAACAACCTCTTGTCGCCGCCTTGCCACGATTTGCAGAACACGTAGATGGCTACGGTGATCTGGGACACGGCCGTGACGACATGCCGTGTCCATAGCTCGTTGTCTTCAATGTTGTACGCACTTATGCAGTCCTGTCCACCGAGGTGTGCCAGGAGAACCGGCGCCCACACCACCTCCAGGATGCTATTGCCCTGCCCAGAGCTACAATCTTGCCTCCTCTGGCGTCCGAAAAGGATGGCAAGGGCGTATATTGCCAGAGCATCGCTGCCTAGGTACGCAAGCCATATTATGGATCTGAACCAGGAAGGGATAGCATGCTTACGGTGGGCAGCAGAGAGGAAGAGGAGCCACTGAACGAAGAGGCTGCCCAGGACGAGGACACGCAGTTGCCACTCCTCCCACCATTGCACAGCACCTGAGATACCCATCTCTGGCTTTTGCCTGCTGTCCACGGCTTCCACTCAGTCATCGGTTGAAGAGAGCTCCATCTCCATCTTATTGGAAGTAGAGGAGAGGTACTGGTGAAGACCGGTGAGGAAAAGGATGCGCAGCTGCCTGCCGCTCAATTCACACAGACAATTGGGCAGTCTTGATGGCTTGAAGAACTATTGGATGGTCTGGATGGATTAGAGAAAGCTAAGCTTTCCGTTGGGCCTTCATGGCCAGACACGCCCCTACCATTTAGCAACCTCAAGTCGTCGGAAGTCGTCTTCTTACTGTTCATCAACGCGTGGGATGCAGACGGACGTGTCCGTGAAGCAAAAAATTGCACCAATTCTCGTTACTTTAAATAATCATGTTAGCTGAATTTTTCTGTTTGCCGACATGCGGACGTCCGCTTACATCCCTATCAACACGGCTCCTCTGAAGTCAATAATAAATCCATAACTCCATCATTTCTTTTTGCCATCCCTGAATCATATACTAGATGAATACTCCTAATAATGTGCTACTCCTACTCCTACATACTCAATTACGCCCAGTGCAGCTCATCAATCAAACCTTCCCTTTAAATTAGCTCTTCCCGTCCTAGTACAGTATGCACTCACCGGTGAGAGAATCCAAATCTCGAACTCGAACAACTCTGTTGAGTGTTGGTGATGAAAGAAGCATATATGCTCTACAATTCCCGTCCTATAATCGAGGTCAAGCACCCCGGCAGTTCTCATTAGCTGGCTAATTCGTCCAGCTAGGTACGTATCAGGAGTTCAGGACGCAGTGGGACGGAATGGGAATAAACGCAAGCACCTGGCGGGCGGGTGAAGGCTGGCCGGACTGGATCCTGGCGCTCGTCCCAGCTTCCAGCCAACGGAGGAGGCCTCTAGCTTTAAGACGAGGTTGATGAAGTGATCCGGCTCATCGTAATCGCCCGGCGGCTGGACGTCGACGAGACCATCTCCTCGCCCACTCCGCCGCCTGGAGTTTCGCGCGCCGTCAGGTCCACTGGCTCCCCATGCCCTGGTTGCACGACGGTGGCGTCTCGTCTCCACGCCACCGCCAGCACGGCCGACGAGTCTGTCTGGTGCCTGCGTACGAGCGCGCGGCCGCGCCGGTAATGAGGTGACGGTGAGCTCGGCTGTTGTGAACGGATTGTTGGATTCTCACTTGAACAGGATTGGCATCGGAGCAGCAGAGGAGAGGGCAGTGGGCTGTAGTTGCTGTAGGGCCGAAGTCGATGGGCCTGACAGGTTGATTTTGCCAAGCCCAGTGTGAGGAACTAAGACCCAGTTCTTTTGCCAGAATCCCAGAATCCCAAATTCTGGCAAAAGAACTGGGTTTTTAAGCTGGGTAGGGGTCGGATTCTGGAAGAATCCTCATATTCTAGCAAAAGAACTGGGCATTTCCTATTTGCCGCCACAGGCATTAGTTAATGTGCATTTTTGTTAACTGGCGCCTGTGGCGTCCGTAAATGGGCTGGCCCATCTAGGCGCAGGTTGACTATATCTTTTATGATAATTCTATGAACTATTTTGAATATTGATGAACTTTTTTTAGATTTGAAAAGTCTTTTTTTTCAGATTTATGAACTTTTTTGAAAATGGATGAACTTTTTTTAGGTTTATGAACTTTTCTTCAGTTCGATGAACTTTTCGTAGAATACAGGAACTTTTTTGAATTTCTATGAACTTTTTACAAATTTAATGAACTTTTTAAAAATTTAGTGAACTTTTTTTTCAATTTTAATGAACTTGTTTTTAAATTGATGAACTTTTTTCTAAATTGATGAACCTTTTTTAAAGACATTAACTTATTTCAAATGGTTGAACCTTTTTTTTCTTTAAATCTGTGAACCTTTTGTGATTTCATATTTCTATTTTCATAACAAAAATTATCAAAAAAAAAACCAGGCAACACGCTAGTGGGCCGGCCCATGCTAGCAACACTGCAGGCGCCGGATCGTTAACGGGCGCCTGCAGCGCTGCATAGATTCTAGCAAAAGAACTGGGCCTAAGTGGGTACGCGGCCGTTTTTGGGGAAAAAGGTGAGCACACACCCCCATTGTGTCTGCCAAGTGCCAATAGACCTGGCCAGCGGAGCTTTTGTAAAGACAAAATGGACCGATAGATCATGGATGCACATTTTTCGACCAAGGATGGATTCTATTAGTTTAAAATGAAGTATCAAAAGGATACTAGCACAATAAGCAGACATCTGGCCTCTACATAAACAACACGTGTTAAAATTAGGCTTTTGCCCGGAACTCGAGACTGGGTGCTTGAGTAGCACCTTCACTAAAAATAACTAGAGAATTGCATCACCAATAGTTCGAAGGACGATTACTTGCCAGGACTAGGACATACAAATCGCGCAATGCTCGCCGTGTTCAAGAGATTCGTGCTCGTCTTGATGGCTCGATAGGTATGGTCTGTTCTAGTGCCGGATCCGCAAGGCCAGTATCAAGGCGACGATTTACACGGACTATCTGACTCGCCATGCCTCAGTGGAAGCGATGGCATGCTGTGAAGCACTGTCTTTGGCGCTGGACGTAAATGTGCACGCATGATGTTCAGGTATCTATGATCAGTTAATTGTCTGAAAGGGAGATACGTACAATAAGTAAACAGCTTGACAAATGATGAGATCTTGTTTGGCGAGCCGCGGTACAATCTTGATGGAACTAGAGGTGGAGAGACGGGTTGGAAAAAAATCCGCCCTCCTGGCCCCCGCATCGCTCCGTTTGGTGCGACACGGGAGGCGACGAAAACCTAGCCGCCGACCCCCATTCTCCCCCCTCGTCGCAGCCCGAGGAGGCCTCCGGCGAAGCCCGCGTGGCCCAGGACGGCGGCAGCGAGGATCTGGCTGCTTCGCTCCTCGCGAAGGTCTTAGGGCGCCGAGGTGGCGCCTCGGGTTGTGCCGCGGCGCCGTTTCTGCGGCGAGCGGCGTCGCGGGTGTTGTCCCCCCGTCTCCTTGGTCGCGAGGGTGGTGAGTGACGGTGGGCGCTGTCGCCGGTCGCAGCGGGGGCGCGGCCTCCTTGCTCGCGTTCGGATCTGAAGGTTGCTTCCAGTTCCCCTTGCAGCGCTCCTTGCCGGATCTGGTCGCCGGCGGCCTCTGGACGCCAGATCCGTCGAAGGTGGGGATGCGTGGAGCTGCGGAACAGGACCGGGAGAAATCCTTGGCTGGTTCTCCGGCCACGGCCTCGGCGACACAGGCAGGTGTCGTTCCCCTCCTCGGAGGCGTCGTCGAGGTTTCGTTTCCTCTCCCTCCCGCTCCATGACCCGGGTGAAAACCTTTGTCTTGTCAAGACTGGACGGCAACGGCGTGTCGTGCGTCGCCACCTTCTTGAAGGTGTCGTCTTGGGCATGGTAGGAGAGTGCAGAGGTGTTGTAAGGTGGTTGTCGGGTTGGCTGCGTCATCAGCGAGGGAGATGAAGCTTGGTGCTTTTGTCTATGTAGCAATGACGTCCTGCTTCCTTAGTGATCTGTTCATAGCCTGATCTTTGTTTGCTTGCTCGCCGGTTTTGGCGCCATAGTTCTTGGGCAGGGAGGGGATAGGGTTCCTCTCTTTTGCTAGCAGCAACTTGATGCGGTGGCTTGCGCACGGAGCTGACTCCTACGGACTTGATCTCCTTCCAGTAAGGTTGCTCCATCTTCCTCGATGTTCGATTGTTCAGTGTCAGCGCCCCTGTGCAGTTTTCCTCTTGGTGGTTTGTAGCAGTGAGCCGCGGTGTGGCAATTCGTCTGGTTATCCTCGTGCAGCGGCGTGTCGGGTTGAGAATCTCCCATGGTGCCTGAAATCGTGTCCAATCCTTGCTCTAGGTTGAGCTTTTCCATCTTCCAGCGTTCCCGCGCCTTTCGAGCCAAGGCGAGGGGCAAGGGTCCCCTCTGGATTTGGAGAGGAGCGGATCGACCAAGGGGTCCACCTTTCGGTGTAGATGAGGACGCGACCTTTGCTGTACTTTGTTTCCGTATGAAGAACCTCCTCGTTTGCTCTACTTGATCTACATCACTTGGAGGACTCCATCGACTACTAACTAGTGCTTAGTTTGCTTATCTTTATAGGTCTTGTAGTCTTTGGTGCTTGTAAGCTGCTACGGCAACACTATGTATCTGTAGTTTTTCCTTCTTGTTCTTGTTACCGGTTGTTCGCAGTTGTTCAGTGGTTGTAACGATGGTCTTGTGTAATCCCTGGCCGGTTGATGGCTTTGTTAATTCAAAGTCGGGTTCTTCTTGAGCCTTCGTTCTAAAAAAACTATAGGTGGACGTAGGCAGATGTAAAATCTCAATTCCCTCCCCCAACAGAGGAAGCAACAACAGCAGTGATTCAAACAAACTATCTATGTCCTGATAGAGCAAGGAGCACATCCATTAATATACATGCAGAAAAGTAAGGTCACGTTTTATTTTCAGATACAACAGGTACACTTTTTTTTCAAGAACATGCAGGAGTGTTGCGTGTCTTTTCAATTAAGGAGAGAAAGGAGTCTCAGTACAGATTGAGTTACACTGCGAAAGCCGCCTTGCAGACCCAGCTATCGGGCATGCTCTAGTTCCTAGTGAATCTGGAAAGGATGGCTGCCCTCTACCCTATCATGAGTCCACAGGCGGAGCTCAGCCCTAATGAGATTTACGGTGGAGTTCGGCGGGGATATCTTGCGCTCGAAGACACGATTGTTACGCTCAAGCCAGATGAAGCGGAGCGTGGCTATGATGGTGGTATTCGTTCGTCTGCTGTGCCTAACCGCCGCTGCCTCCGCCAGCTGCGGCCACCAGTCCGCTAAGCCCTTCGTGCCGTCCGGTGTGAATCGATGTAGACCCATGGGAAGTAGCATGATGTACCAGACCTCGCGCCCGAAGGGGCTGCCCAGGAGCATGTGCGTGGTGTCCTCGTCTTGCTGGCAGCAGAGCTGTCAAACCTATGTGTGTGGCAGGTTCCGTCGGGCAAGCCTATCGGCCGTCCATAACCTTCCCTGCACCGCGAGCCAGGAGAAACTTTTAACCTTAAGAGGGGCCCAAGAACGCCAGATCTCCTCGGCACGAGGTGCATACTCCCTCCCGAGGAAGAAAGCGGCGTAAGTATCGCGGGATGAGTACCGGCCAGCCGCGCCAAGGCGCCAGGAGAAAGCATCAGGGAGTCGGAGAGGGCGACTGCCCGCACCTCCTCCCAAATCAGAAGGAACTACGCGATGGCAGGAACCGTCGGCGCGCCGCGAATCCCGTCTGCCCATGTGTGGCCATGCAAAACTTCATCCACAGTCAGCTTACGACCCGCGGGCCTAACGCACGCGAGTAGGTTTGGGCGCCCGCTGCGCCAGGGAGCGGCCATCCAGCCACAGGTCAAGCCAGAAGCTGATGCTACGTCCGTCCCCTAGGACGCACCGCAGCACTGCGCTGCCTAGCCCTGCGGCCTCGTCCGAGACGGCTGCGTTCAGGCCGTTCCAGGGCGTGTCCAACGCGGTCTTTTGTAGCCAGAGCCAGCGCAAACTCAGAGCCTAATTGAGCAACCTCAAGTTGAGCACCCCCAGTCCATCGTATGGCTTGGGCGAGCAGACGATCTGCCATGCTACCAGGCAGTAGCCCCCCTTGGCATCCTCTACCCCACGCCAGAAGAAACCCCTCCGAAGCTTGTCAATGCACTTGAAAAACCATGGTGGTAAGTCAAGCGCCATCAAATGGAAGATTGGCATAGCCGAGAGCCTGCAGTTCACCAAGGTGAGCCTGCCAGCCCGGCGAAGAAGGGCAACTTTCCATGTCGGTAGCTGCGCCGCGATCCGATCAATGAGGGGCTGGAGCTCCGTTCGGGTAAGTGCCCGCAGGGATAGGGGGAGGCCAAGGTAGGTAATTGGCAGCGCCTTGATGCTGCAGCCGACCACTGCGACGATCTCCTGAATGCCCTCCTCCTAGTAGCGGATCATGGAGATTGAGCTTTTCGTGAAGTTGCATCTGAGTCCCATGGCCTCCCCGAAGCACTCGAGGATCTGTTTAGCCACGTACATCTCGGCGGCCAGCGGGCTAAGGAGGAGGATAGCATCGTCGGCGCACAACGAGAGGCGGTGGTGAATGCCACGAGTGTGCAGCGAAGCAAAGAGGCCCGCCTCTTCCGCCTTCCTGAACATCGCCGTGAGGACGTCCATCATGATGATGAAAAGCCGGGGGGAGATGGGGTCCACCAGTTTAGGGATCAGTGGCGCGAGCTCCGCTGACATAGCCTTGGCAATAATCTTTGCGAAGCTGTGAATGAGGCTAATGGGTCTGAAGTCTTTGATGTCCAGCGCCCCTTCCATCTTTGGCAGCAGCACGATGAACGCCTCATTCAACCTGTCCATCCCTCTGCCCTCAACACCGTTGAATGATTGCACCGCCTTCATCACCACGTCTTTGATGATGGACCAGCAGGACTGGTAGAACCTCGTCGTGAACCAATCAGGCCCTGGTGCCTTGTCTGGTTGCATTCCTTTTATCGTGTTCCAGATTATGTCTTCAGTGAGCGGGGACTCAAGCGCCGAGGTGTCGACCTCAGGAAGCCCGAGCGCTGGCAGGCACAGAGTGTGCTGCCTGCTAACTGGGACGCCAAGCAGGCCTGCGTAGTATCCGCCCGCCAGCGCGCACATGCCCTCCCGCGTGGTCGCCTCCCAGACGCCGTTCTTCAATCTGAACACATGATTTCTCCTCCACCGGTGGCTCGCAAAGATCTTGAAGAACGTCTCGCTAGTGTCGCCTGCCTTTAGCCATGAAATGCGAGATTTCTGCCGAGCAATCGTCCTCTGGAGTGAAGCCAGGCCAAGGACCTTCTTCTTGAGCTGACACCGCAACCACGCACCCCTCCCGATAACGACCGTGTGTCCATCGCCTGGTCGAAGCACAATATGAGCTCGTTCGCAAGCATGATCTGCTCCTTGATATTTCCGATCCTTGATTGATTCCATTTGGTCAGTGCTTTGGCAGTGGCTTTCAACCTCAGAAAAAGGTCCACAAAGGGGTTTGCCTTCGGAGGGAGGGAGTTCTAGCTTGCGGCTACCACCTCATGGAAGCCGGGGATGGACGGCCAGTAGCTCTGGAAGTGAAAGCGGGATTTGCGATGGAAGGAGACGTTGGTTACCATGTGCAATGGGCAGTGGTCTGAGATGGAAGAGGACAAGGCCTGCAGCAAGTGTTCCGGATGGCCCGCATCCCAGTCCGCCGTGGAGAACCAGCGGTCAATCTTTTTGAGCGTGGGCTGGCATCTCTCATTACTCCATGTATATCTCCGCCCGATGAGGCAGGCTTCCTTGAGCTCCAGGTCATTCAGGAGGCGGCAAAAACGGCCCATCATGCGCCTGTTAATCAAGTTGTTGCTCTTGTCAGCTGCGTCGACGATGAGATTAAAATCCCCCGCCACAACCCACGGTCGCGCGCAGGCTGCACGGATCACACGAAGCTCATCCAGGAACTGGATTTTAAGCGCGCCATCAGTTGGCCAATAAACCGTGGTTAGGGTCCACAACAGGTACACAAAATGCATGTATATACATATCTACAAAGCTCTACAGAAAGAAAGAAAAACATGGTTAGCAATACATTAAGTCCATAGGGTTTTAAAGTTCAAACGAATCTCCCACACCAAATCCGCAATCTTATTGCAAAGTACAAACATGGTGTTAACTGGAAATAAAGAGATACCACATGGTTCTTATTTGGCTGAAGACCAAGAAAACTAGAGAACCGCACCAATGAACAGCATATCACACAATCAAGAATAAACAGATGTTACAAAATTTCCACTGATAAGCAAATAACAACCATGTTTTGTTTTGTCAATCAATGTCGACGTATCACTAATAGTGTCTTGCATACTTATATATTGGATGTAATAACATCTTATATTATGGGACGGAGGGAGTAGAATATAATTTTAACTCAGATCACATTTCAGATTGCAAATAGCCCATGGTGATACCGAGCTATAACCAATAAGGCCATTTTGATTACTCTGATTTTCTCAAGCGAACGGATATTAACTGGTTCAGGGTTATTATTATATCGTTCATGGCGGATGGTAGTAAGCAATTCGGCTCACAAGGGCACAACTAGCTCAATCAGGTAGAACAATTCAAGTATCCAGTATTCCCTCCGTTCCTAAATATAAGTCTTTGTAGAGATTTCACTAGGTGGACTACATACGAAGCATAATGGACGAATCTACACTTAAAATGCATCTATATACATCCGTGTGTGGTTCATAGTAAAATCTCTACAAAGACTTATATTTAGGAACGGAGGGAGTACACTGCATTTAACTGCGCAAAAGAAAGAGCTGCTGCAATCTCTTCTCTTGACGTACAATCAAGAAATGGAGGAATGGAACAACATAGCTAGGGAAGACAAAACACGGGACTTGTTGTTCCCGTGTATAAAACTATAAATAGATAGATATGATGTTTTTCTCATAATAAGGTAAATCTCTTATACTCCTAGCTAGTATCTCTTCTCTTGGGGTTGACACAATTAAGAAAGACCGGATTGAACTTCTCATATCAACAACTAATTAGATGACTGATACTAGCAATGACCATTGTCAACAACAAGATCGAATCTTAAGGCTCTAACGGGAGTAATGAAATTGATCAGACCCTACGGAGATAGCTAGAGCTTGAGGGTCAAGTCTATCTTGCCGGCGATCTCCTCCTCTTGCTTCACTTCATTACCGTTCTGATCGCCGCCGTGGCCACTGCCGCTGCCGGCGGAGCTGCCACCAGCCCACCGGATCGGCGCGGGCATCGCCGGCGCCGCGTCAGGGACTTCCGGCGGGTGCATCGGGCGGTTGGCAGCGGCGTGACGCGCGAGCCCAGCCAGGGACGGCAGGGCCGCCGCGCCCCATCCGTGGTGGTGCATGTGCATTCCGTAGAACGGCGCAGCGGCGGAGCCCCGGCCGAGGAACAACCTGCCGGGGGCGGAATAGGGCCAGACGCTGGGGTAGCGGAGGTGGTGCGGCACGAGGGGGTCGGCCGCGCCGTACAGGGCGCCCGGGCCGCCGCCCCGCCCGGCGGCGACGCGCTTGGCGATGGAGCGCTCGCGCTTGTGCGCGTTCTGGTGGCCGCCCAGCGCCTGCGACGTGTAGAACTTGCGCTGGCAGTAGTTGCACTTGAACATGCGGCGCTTCTCGCCGCCTGCGGCGGCGGCCTTCTGCTCCACGGACGGCCCCGCCGCCTCGCTCGACTTGGCCTTCCCCTTCTCCTCAGCACCGAGGGCGCCGAGGAGGTTTAGCTCCAGGGCCGGCGCCGACGGCTCCCCATTCGCCGGCTGCACCTCCTGTTCCCCCTCCACGCTCTCCACTAGCACCAGCTCCATGGACGTGGTACAAGAGCTGCGCTCCATTGGTTTTGCACACGAGTTGAGTTCTTGGATGCGATCTGCGCGTGCTAGTTATAGAAGGTCGGGATTGAATGCGGAGATGATCAAGTTCACTTTGCCAAATTTGAAGATTGTGCGAGATCACAGGCTGGCCGGGGTTTAATGTGGTCGAGATCACGGCTTAATTCGTCCTAATCTTGCTCCATCTCTGCCCTCTCTCTCAATACTTTCCATACTTGCATAGACCAGATTTCCAAGGATCTCCTCACGTAGGTTTAATGTTTCCAGTTTTGAACTGCATGCATGGCTTCACGTAGCTTCTAATCTTTTGCTTCTTCGTATGGCCATTGGATCAAAAGCACGTGCATCGTCCGATCTGCCAGTAAATCCCCGCGCCTGATTCGCTGGATT
Source organism: Aegilops tauschii subsp. strangulata (assembly GCF_002575655.3). Classification (NCBI taxonomy): domain Eukaryota; kingdom Viridiplantae; phylum Streptophyta; class Magnoliopsida; order Poales; family Poaceae; genus Aegilops; species Aegilops tauschii. Next base: position 451,305,075 of record NC_053039.3, on the reverse strand, counting down.
ATGCCGTTAATTGACTGCTTCCGGCTTGGGATGGACTTGGTGGCAGTTAGTTTCTGTCAATTACTGTTTGCAAACAAATCCTTCCAAGAATCACGTCTGGTATGCAGAAAGAATAGCTCAATTTTCGGGAACATTTTTTGTAATTATAACAACCAAATCTGGCATATTAATTAGTCACGCATGATGGAGTACTTTCTAAGATATATTTTTGGTGATGATAATATGTTTTCCCAGCCAAGGAAACATTATGTATAGTGGATTGAATCATCACTATTATTTTTTTATTATTTTGAACACAGTACAGACACAGGCGCACATATACACGCGCATACACTCACCCCTATGAACGCACACACGCACACCTTGCTGCTATGAACACCTCCAAAAGACTGAGCCGGCATATCATATTGAAATTTACGAAGTCACCGTAGGCACCTCATCGTTGACGAGAACGTCTCCTCCCACTGAATGCGCATCGCCAGAAATCCTGAAATAAATCCAGGAATAAATGCGAGCACCAGGACTTGAACCCTGATGGGTTAGGGATACCACAGACACTCTAACTATTCAACCACAAGTTGGTTCGCAATCATCACTATTATTGGGTGATGGGAACGAGTAATTCACGTGATGATACATTTTTGTAAGCGAAAAAAATATTTCTATCCTACGGTATCGAAAAAAGTCTAAAACAAACCTTAAACTTATAGACGAAAGCTAAATTAAACTCTGAACTTGTAATCCCGTAAATTAGCACACCAAACTTTCTGATCCTGATCTATTTTCTACCTTAAGGGTGTTTAGTTGGTATTCGCTGATGTGCAAGTCAAATCTTAGGATCGTTGACCAGCTGGCTGTACAATAGGGCGAATCGGGCCGGCCCATCAGCGCAGTCGCTATTATTGTGTGATTTTTCTCTTTTGTTTTTCGTTTTCCTTTTTGTTTCTTTGTTTTTTATTTTCATAATGATAATTATTTTTAATTTTTGGTAAGGACAATAAACATTTTTTAAACTACACAAATCCACTTGTCTTCTATACCAGTTAACGAGCGACAAAAAATTACTGAGCAACAAAAAAAACACACTACCCAAAATGCTTAAAGCACACTCGAACTCAGTATCTGAAACTGAGAACAAGCGCAGCTGAACGCTCAGCTCTGAACGTTGCCAATGACAACAGATAGCACGACCACTATAAGAGCCAGGGGAACGTTCATATATGTTCAACCGCAAAAAAAAAAAAACCTTCATATATGTAAACAGAACTTTTGGAATTCCGAACATCTTTTGACAAATGTGAACACTTTTTGAAATCACGAAAAGTTTTTTAAAATGTAAACAGAACTTGAAAATTCCAAACACTTTCTGTAAAACACAAAACATTTTCAATGTGGCCAAAAATAGAAAACATGAACTTTTTTTAACTTCTCAACAATTTACCAAATGCGTGAACACTTTTTGAATTATGAACAAATTTTCTCTTTCAAATGGATGATCTTTTTTTAAAAGTTTGTGCAAATTTATTCAGGATTCAAAAATTGTTTCCCCTTTTTAAAAATGTTTATGTTTCAAAGAGTGTTCGCTTTTAAAAACTGATTGCGTCTTCAAAAAAAATCTTAGTATTCGGAATTTCAAAAGTGTACATACTTTTGCAGATGCTCAGGACTTCAAAGTTGCTTACGTTTCCAAAATTTGCTTGCTTTAAAAAAAATGAAATCTCGACGTTGCGGTCTTTGATTAATTATATTTGGGCTTCTAGTTATCTCACTAACAGCCATATAGTCTGCTGGCCAGCAACTGGAGATCCGCGGTGCCAAGTCGCAACTTTGATTCACCGGAGTGTATTTTTTGGTATTTTTACGCCGTGCCTTATGGAAAAGTAAAAAAAGAAAACCTGGCTTTACGTCTGATGGGCCGGCCCAATCGCGTCCTTAGCGGACAATCCCGGGATTTGATCTGCCACGTTGACGATCCCTGTTTGGAAACGCCCTCAAGGTTCAAAATAACCGGGATCAAAGAGTTCGGTGTGCTAATTTATGGGATTACAAGTTCATGGTTCGATTTAGCTTTCATCTACAAGTTCAAGATTAGTTTTGGACTTTTTCAACCATATATTGGAAATATGCGCCGGAGGCAATAATATTGTATTATTATATTTTCATGTTCATAATTAGGGGTTTGTATTCTATGTTATAACTGCTATGATCCTGAAATATGCAATTCAGTGGAAAACTCATGCACGTGTGGAATGATAAACGACAAAATAGGATTCCTAGTCTCGCCTCTAAGACTAGCTCAAGTGTTGTTTATGATCATGTTTTCCGGATCTTTGGATATCGTTAAGTGTAATGATAATCCTAAAAAAACTTTGAGAGTATGACGTTAGAAGAACGATCATATTGAATCGATCCAAACTCTTTGTTATACTTTGAGATAACATCGTGTGAAATCGATTATTATAACACAGAGTGTTAACGTGTGTTTTAGTCCCTTAGACCATTAGAGTATCATAGTCACTTCTTACCGTATGGTGGACGTTGGGTTGCTCAAACGTCATCTGTAACACGATGATCGTAACGACAACTTGCAGGTTCATCGGAAAGTTTGACAAGGGACTAGATAGCTCGAGAGTGGAATTTGCTCCTCTTAGGATGGAGAGATATTCTTAGGGACCTCTCGGTGTGACAGCATCCATCATTATCTGGCCCAACATAGGTGACTACGTCACGGGAAAGAAGAACAAAACCGGTAAAGAACACGTCAACGGGAAAGAAGAACAAAACCGGTAACGAGGAGATCGGTATAGTGAGCATGGTGATGATTCAAGAGGATACCGATACATCTCACCTCGGGTTTTGTCAAGTATCGCGAAGCAAAGGGAACATCACATGATAACCAAAGGTTCACTCGAATGCCATTCATATATTCATAGGGATCGATATGGACGTCCACAGTTCCGCTATCGGTCATTGAAAGAAATAAGTTTTGTTCATGTCTATGTTTTACCGAACCTACAGGGTCACAAGCTTAAGGGAATCACGATCTCTTAAGTGTTGGTGGAGCAAGAGTTATGAGAAAATATTCTCAGAATAGTTCCAGAAATATAAGAAATAGTTTCGAGAGAGTTCTGAAAGAGTTTCGGATATTTTCAGAAATGTTCTATTGCGAGAACACCTTGGCTAGGGCCAAGGAATAAGGCCCACGAGGCTTGAGATCAGTGCAAAAGGGGGTTTTACGGAGGACATGGGCAAGATGCCAGGGTCCCTGGCATCTGGTCCTGGGCCAGACGCCGAGGTTCATGGCGTTTTCGGAAACGCGGGGAACCTTGGCGTTTCTTGCTGGAATCCGAGGAGGACTCTTCCTTGTGTTCCAAACCGACTTTGGGGAGGCCCCCACCCCAAGTTGCGACCTCAAGGCTCAACATATAAATAGAGGGGCAGGGCTAGCCCCTAGAATACAAGTTTTCAAGCCTGCTCTAGTTCTTTCTTGCTCTACTTCTCATCTATTTTGATCTAGACTAGATAGTTCTAGTTCTCTCTAATCCTCATAATAGAGAAGCTCCATGAGGTTCTCTTCTTCCTCCTCTAATTATCTGGCCACGATTAGCTCTGGATGACGAAGCGCTGTCGGATCGTGAAGTCCGTACACTTGCAATCTGTAAAGAGGTTGTGCTTTCGGTCATCGGTTCGAGGGATCATTCGTGAATGGTTCGAGGGACTTCATCAACGATCTACTGTTGGGAATCGTAGCATAATTTTAAAATTTTCCTACGCTCACCAAGATGCATCTATGGAGTATACTAGCAACGAGGGGAAAGGAGTGCATCTACATACCCTTGTAGATCGCGAGCGGAAGCGTTCCAATGAACGTGGATGACGGAGTCGTACTCGTCGTGATTCAAATCACCGATGACCGAGTGCCGAACGGACGGCACCTCCGCGTTCAACACATGTACGGTGCAGCGACGTCTCCTCCTTCTTGATCCAGCAAGGGGGAAGGAGAGGTTGATGGAGATCCAGCAGCATGACGGCGTGGTGGTGGATGTAGCAGGTCTCGGCAGGGCTTCGCCGAGCTTCTGCGAGAGGGAGAGGTGTAGCAGGGGAGGAGGGAGGCGCCCAAGGCTGTGTTGTTTGCTGCCCTCCCTCCCCCCCTTTATATAGGCCCCCTTGGGGGGGGGGGGGGCGCCGGCCAGGGATCCCATCTGGATGGGGGGGCGGCGGCCAGGGGGGTGCCTTGCCCCCCAAGGCAAGTGGGGCGCCCCCCACCCTAGGGTTTCCAACCCTAGGCGCAGGGGGAGGCCCATGGGGGGGCGCCCAGCCCACTAGGGGCTGGTTCCCTTCCCACTTCAGCCCACGGGGCCCTCCGGGATAGGTGGCCCCACCCGGTGGACCCCCGGGACCCTTCCGGTGGTCCCGGTACAATACCGGTAACCCCCGAAACTTTCCCGGTGGCCGAAACTTGACTTCCTATATATAATTCTTCACCTCCGGACCATTCCGGAACTCCTCGTGACGTCTGGGATCTCATCCGGGACTCCGAACAACTTTCGGGTTTCCGCATACTCATATCTCTTCAACCCTAGCGTCACCGAACCTTAAGTGTGTAGACCCTACGGGTTCGGGAGACATGCAGACATGACCGAGACGCCTCTCCGGTCAATAACCAACAGCGGGATCTGGATACCCATGTTGGCTCCCACATGTTCCACGATGATCTCATCGGATGAACCACGATGTCGAGCATTCAATCAATCCCGCATACAATTCCCTTTGTCAATCGGTATGTTACTTGCCCGAGATTCGATCGTCGGTATCCCAATACCTTGTTCAATCTCGTTACCGGCAAGTCTCTTTACTCGTACCGCAATGCATGATCCCGTGACTAACGCCTTAGTCACATTGAGTTCATTATGATGATGCATTACCGAGTGGGCCTAGAGATACCTCTCCGTCACACGGAGTGACAAATCCCAGTCTCGATCCGTGCCAACCCAACAGACACTTTCGGAGATACCCGTAGTGCACCTTTATAGTCACCCAGTTACGTTGTGACGTTTGGTGCACCCAAAGCACTCCTACGGTATCCGGGAGTTGCACGATCTCATGGTCTAAGGAAAAGATACTTGACATTGGAAAAGCTCTAGCAAACGAAACTACACGATCTTTTATGCTATGCTAAGGATTGGGTCTTGTCCATCACATCATTCTCCTAATGATGTGATCCCGTTATCAATGACATCCAATGTCCATAGTCAGGAAACCATGACTATCTGTTGATCAACGAGCTAGTCAACTAGAGGCTTACTAGGGACACGTTGTGGTCTATGCATTCACACATGTATTACGATTTCCGGACAATACAATTATAGCATGAACAATAGACGATTATCATGAACAAAGAAATATAATAATAACCATTTATTATTGCCTCTAGGGCATATTTCCAACAGTCTCCCACTTGCACTAGAGTCAATAATCTAGTTACATTGTGATGAATCGAACACCCATTGCGTCCTGGTGTTGATCATGTTTTGCTCTAGGGAGAGGTTTAGTCAACGGATCTGCTACATTCAGGTCCGTATGTACTTTACAAATATCCATGTCTCCATTTTGAACACTTTCACGAATGGAGTTGAAGCGACGCTTGATATGCCTGGTCTTCCTGTGAAATCTGGGCTCCTTCGCAAGGGCAATAGCTCCAGTGTTGTCACAGAAGAGAGTCATCGGGCCCGACGCATTGGGAATCACCCCTAGGTCGGTAATGAACTCCTTCATCCAGACTGCTTCCTGTGCTGCCTCCGAGGCTGCCATGTACTCCGCTTCACATGTAGATCCCGCCACGACGCTTTGCTTGCAACTGCACCAGCTTACTGCTCCTCCATTCAAAATATACACGTATCCGGTTTGTGACTTCGAGTCATCCAGATCTGTGTCGAAGCTAGCGTCGACGTAACCCTTTACGACGAGCTCTTCGTCACCTCCATAAACGAGAAACATATCCTTAGTCCTCTTCAGGTACTTCAGGATATTCTTGACCGCTGTCCAGTGATCCATGCCGGGATTACTTTGGTACCTTCCTACCAAACTCACGGCAAGGTTTACATCAGGTCTGGTACACAGCATGGCATACATAATAGACCCTATGGCCGAGGCATAGGGGATGACACTCATCTTTTCTATATCTTCTGCCGTGGTCGGGCATTGAGCCGTGCTCAATTGCACACCTTGCAATACAGGCAAAAACCCCTTCTTGGACTGATCCATATTGAACTTCTTCAATATCTTGTCAAGGTATGTACTCTGTGAAAGACCAATGAGGCGTCTCGATCTATCTCTATAGATCTTGATGCCTAATATATAAGCAGCTTCTCCAAGGTCCTTCATTGAAAAACACTTATTCAAATAGGCCTTTATACTTTCCAAGAATTCTATATCATTTCCCATCAATAGTATGTCATCCACATGTAATATGAGAAATGCTACAGAGCTCCCACTCACTTTCTTGTAAACACAGGCTTCTCCATAAGTCTGTGTAAACCCAAACGCTTTGATCATCTCATCAAAGCGAATGTTCCAACTCCGAGATGCTTGCACCAGCCCATAGATTGAGCGCTGGAGCTTGCATACTTTGTTAGCATTCTTAGGATCGACAAAACCTTCCGACTGCATCATATACAACTCTTCCTTAAGGAAGCCGTTAAGGAATGCCGTTTTGACGTCCATCTGCCATATCTCATAATCATAGTATGCGGCAATTGCTAACATGATTCGGACGGACTTCAGCTTCGCTACGGGTGAGAAAGTCTCATCGTAGTCAACCCCTTGAACTTGTCGATAACCCTTAGCGACAAGTCGAGCTTTGTAGATGGTCACATTACCATCCGTGTCCGTCTTCTTCTTAAAGATCCATTTGTTTTCTATGGCTCGCCGGTCATCGGGCAAGTCAGTCAAAGTCCATACTTCGTTTTCATACATGGATCCTATCTCGGATTTCATGGCTTCTAGCCATTTGTCGGAATCCGGGCCCGCCATCGCTTCTTCATTGTTCGAAGGTTCACTGTTGTCTAACAACATGATTTCCAGCACAGGGTTGCCGTACCACTCTGGTGCGGAACGTGTCCTTGTGGACCTACGAAGTTCAGTAGTAACTTGATCCGAAGCTTCATGATCATCATCATTAACTTCCTTCCCAGTCGGTGTAGGCACCACAGGAACATTTTCCCGCGCTGCGCTACTTTCCGGTACGGAAGGGGTGACTATCACCTCATCAAGTTCCACTTTTCTCCCACTCAATTCTTTCGAGAGAAACTCCTTCTCCAGAAAGGACCCGTTCTTGGCAACGAAGATCTTGCCTTCGGATCTGAGGTAGAAGGTATACCCAATAGTTTCCTTAGGGTATCCTATGAAGACGCACTTCTCCGACTTGGGTTCGAGCTTTTCAGGTTGAAGTTTCTTGACATAAGCATCGCATCCCCAAACTTTTAGAAACGACAGCTTAGGTTTCTTCCCAAACCATAATTCATACGGTGTCGTCTCAACGGATTTCGACGGAGCCCTATTTAAAGTGAATGCGGCTGTCTCTAAAGCATAGCCCCAAAATGAGAGCGGTAAATCGGCAAGAGACATCATAGATCGCACCATATCCAATAGAGTGCGATTACGACGTTCGGACACACCGTTTCTCTGAGGTGTTCCAGGTGGCGTGAGTTGTGAAACTATTCCACATTCCTTAAGTGTGCACCAAATTCGTGACTTAAATATTCTCCACCACGATCTGATCGTAAGAATTTTATTCTCCTGTCACGTTGATTCTCAACCTCACTCTGAAATTCCTTGAACTTTTCAAAGGTTTCAGACTTGTGTTTCATTAGGTAGATATACCCATATCTACTTAAGTCATCAGTGAGAGTGAGAACATAACGATATCCTCCGCGAGCCTCAACACTCATTGGACCGCACACATCGGTATGTATGATTTCCAATAAATTGGTTGCTCGCTCCATTGTTTCGGAGAACGGAGTCTTGGTCATCTTACCCATGAGGCATGGTTCGCACGTGTCAAATGATTCGTAATCAAGAGACTCCAAAAGTCCATCTGCATGGAGCTTCTTCATGCGCTTGACACCAACGTGACCAAGGCAGCAGTGCCACAGATATGTGGGACTATCGTTATCAACTTTACATCTTTTGGTATTCACACTATGAACATGTGTAACATCACGTTCGAGATTCATCAAGAATAAACCATTGACCAGCGGGGCATGACCATAAAACATATCTCTCAAATAAATAGAACAACCATTATTCTCGGATTTAAATGAGTAGCCATCTCGAATTAAACGAGATCCAGATACAATGTTCATGCTCAAAGCTGGCAGTAAATAACAATTATTGAGGTTTAAAACTAATCCCGTGGGTAGATGCAAAGGTAGCGTGCCGACGGCGATCACATCGACCTTGGAACCATTCCCGACGCGCATCGTCACCTCGTCCTTCGCCAGTCTCCGTTTATTCCGTAGTTCCTGTTTTGAGTTACAAATATGAGCAACCGCACCGGTATCAAATACCCAGGAGCTACTACGAGTACTGGTAAGGTATACATCAATTACATGTATATCACATATACCTTTGGTGTTGCCGGCCTTCTTTTCCGCTAAGTATTTGGGGCAGTTCCGCTTCCAGTGACCACTTCCCTTGCAATAAAAGCACTCAGTTTCAGGCTTGGGTCCATTCTTTGACTTCTTCCCAGTAACTGGTTTACCGAGCGCGGCAACTCCCTTGCCGTCCTTCTTGAAGTTCTTCTTACCCTTGCCCTTCTTGAACTTAGTTGTTTTATTCACCATCAACACTTGATGTTCTTTTCTGATCTCCACCTCCGCTGATTTCAGCATTGAATATATCTCAGGAATGGTCTTTTCCATCCCCTGCATATTGAAGTTCATCACAAAGCTCTTGTAGCTTGGTGGAAGCGACTGAAGGATTCTGTCAATGACCGCGTCATCCGGGAGATTAACTCCCAGCTGAGTCAAGCGGTTGTGCAACCCAGACATTCTGAGTATGTGCTCACTTACAGAACTATTTTCCTCCATTTTACAGCTGAAGAACTTGTCGGAGACTTCATATCTCTCGACCCGGGCATGAGCTTGGAAAACCAATTTCAGCTCCTCGAACATCTCATATGCTCCATGTTTCTCAAAACGCTTTTGGAGACCCGGTTCTAAGCTGTAAAGCATGCCGCACTGAACGAGGGAGTAATCATCAGCACGCTGCTGCCAAGCGTTCATAACGTCTTGGTTTTCTGGGATTGGTGCTTCACCTAGCGGTGCTTCTAGGACATAATCTTTCTTGGCTACTATGAGGATGATCCTCAGGTTCCGGACCCAGTCCGTATAGTTGCTGCCATCATCTTTCAGCTTGGTTTTCTCTAGGAACGTGTTGAAATTGAGGACAACGTTGGCCATTTGATCTACAAGACATAGTGTAGAGATTTTAGACTAAGTTCATGATAATTAAGTTCATCTAATCAAATTACTCAATGAACTCCCACTCAGATAGACATCCCTCTAGTCATCTAAGTGAAACATGATCCGAGTTAACTAGGCCGTGTCCGATCATCACGTGAGACGGACTAGTCAAGATCGGTGAACATCTCCATGTTGATCGTATCTTCTATACGACTCATGCTCGACCTTTCGGTCCTCCGTGTTCCGAGGCCATGTCTGTACATGCTAGGCTCGTCAAGTCAACCTAAGTGTATTGCGTGTGTTCCGAGGCCATGTCTGTACATGCTAGGCTCGTCAACACCCGTTGTATTCGAACGTTAGAATCTATCACACCCGATCATCACGTGGTGCTTCGAAACAACGAACCTTCGCAGCGGTGCACAGTTAGGGTGAACACTTTCTTGAAATTATTATAAGGGATCATCTTACTCACTACCGTCGTTCTAAGCAAATAAGATGCAAAAACATGATAAACATCACATGCAATCAAATAGTGACATGATATGGCCAATATCATTATGCTCCTTTGATCTCCATCTTCGGGGCACCATGATCATCTTCGTCACCAGCATGACACCATGATCTCCATCATTGTGTCTTCATGAAGTCGTCACGCCAACGATTACTTCTACTTCTATGGCTAACGCGTTTAGCAACAAAGTAAAGTAATTTACATGGCGTTATTTAATGATACACAGGTCATACAAAATAATAAAGACAACTACTATGGCTCCTGCCGGTTGTCATACTCATCGACATGCAAGTCGTGATTCCTATTACAAGAATATGATCAATCTCATACATCACGTATATCATTCATCACATCTTCTGGCCATATCACATCACATAGCACATGCTGCAAAAACAAGTTAGACGTCCTCTAATTATTGTTGCAAGTTTTTACGTGGTTTGTAGGTTTCTAGCAAGAACGTTTCTTACCTACGTATGACCACAACGTGATTTGCCAATTTCTATTTACCCTTCATAAGGACCCTTTTCATCGAATCCGTTCCGACTAAAGTAGGAGAGACAGACACCCGCTAGCCACCTTATGCAACTAGTGCATGTCAATCGGTGGAACCTGTCTCACGTAAGCGTACGTGTAAGGTCGGTCCGGGCCGCTTCATCCTACAATACCGCCGAAACAAGAAAAGACTAGTAGCGGCAAGAAGAATTGGCAACATCAACGCCCACAACTGCTTTGTGTTCTACTCGTGCATAGTAACTACGCATAGGTCTGGCTCATGATGCCACTGTTGGGAATCGTAGCATAATTTTAAAATTTTCCTACGCTCACCAAGATGCATCTATGGAGTATACTAGCAACGAGGGGAAAGGAGTGCATCTACATACCCTTGTAGATCGCGAGCGGAAGCGTTCCAATGAACGTGGATGACGGAGTCGTACTCGTCGTGATTCAAATCACCGATGACCGAGTGCCGAACGGACGGCACCTCCGCGTTCAACACACGTACGGTGCAGCGACGTCTCCTCCTTCTTGATCCAGCAAGGGGGAAGGAGAGGTTGATGGAGATCCAGCAGCACGACGGCGTGGTGGTGGATGTAGCGGGTCTCGGCAGGGCTTCGCCGAGCTTCTGCGAGAGGGAGAGGTGTAGCAGGGGAGGAGGGAGGCGCCCAAGGCTGTGTTGTTTGCTGCCCTCCCTCCCCCCCTTTATATAGGCCCCCTGGGGGGGGGCGCCGGCCAGGGATCCCATCTGGATGGGGGGGCGGCGGCCAGGGGGGTGCCTTGCCCCCCAAGGCAAGTGGGGCGCCCCCCACCCTAGGGTTTCCAACCCTAGGCGCAGGGGGGAGGCCCATGGGGGGGGCGCCCAGCCCACTAGGGGCTGGTTCCCTTCCCACTTCAGCCCACGGGGCCCTTCGGGATAGGTGGCCCCACCCGGTGGACCCCCGGGACCCTTCCGGTGGTCCCAGTACAATACCGGTAACCCCCGAAACTTTCCCGGTGGCCGAAACTTGACTTCCTATATATAATTCTTCACCTCCAGACCATTCCGGAACTCCTCGTGACGTCCGGGATCTCATCAGGGACTCCGAAAAACTTTCGGGTTTCCGCATACTCATATCTCTTCAACCCTAGCGTCACCGAACCTTAATGGTGTAGACCCTACGGGTTCGGGAGACATGCAGACATGACCGAGACGCCTCTCCGGTCAATAACCAACAGCGGGATCTGGATACCCATGTTGGCTCCCACATGTTCCACGATGATCTCATCGGATGAACCACGATGTCGAGGATTCAATCAATCCCGCATACAATTCCCTTTGTCAATCGGTATGTTACTTGCCTGAGATTCGATCGTCGGTATCCCAATACCTTGTTCAATCTCGTTACCGGCAAGTCTCTTTACTCGTACCGCAATGCATGATCCCCTGACTAACGCCTTAGTCACATTGAGCTCATTATGATGATGCATTACCGAGTGGGCCCAGAGATACCTCTCCGTCACACGGAGTGACAAATCCCAGTCTCGATCCGTGCCAACCCAACAGACACTTTCGGAGATACCCGTAGTGCACCTTTATAGTCACCCAGTTACGTTGTGACGTTTGGTGCACCCAAAGCACTCCTACGGTATCCGGGAGTTGCACGATCTCATGGTCTAAGGAAAAGATACTTGACATTGGAAAAGCTCTAGCAAACGAAACTACACGATCTTTTATGCTATGCTAAGGATTGGGTCTTGTCCATCACATCATTCTCCTAATGATGTGATCCCGTTATCAATGACATCCAATGTCCATAGTCAGGAAACCATGACTATCTGTTGATCAACGAGCTAGTCAACTAGAGGCTTACTAGGGACACGTTGTGGTCTATGCATTCACACATGTATTACGATTTCCGGACAATACAATTATAGCATGAACAATAGATGATTATCATGAACAAAGAAATATAATAATAACCATTTATTATTGCCTCTAGGGCATATTTCCAACATCTACACCAACTCTTCTTCCGCTGCAACTTGAAGCTGGTAACGATACGATCTAAACCTCTTATGCATCTTCACAGTGTTCTTGGTTGGTCGTAGGGAGAATTTTGTTGTTTTATACAACACCATATAGGGTTTTGGGGGCATATGTGACCAGGGGTACTGGGAGGCAGTCAGAAGTTGGCCTATGGGCCTCACACGCCTTGTTGGTGCGACCAGAGGCTAGGTCGGGGTTTTTCCCTAGCATACTTCCCGTGAGAAACTTCTAAAAAATATTTTATTTTTGTCTTCAAAAAAGTTAATTCTTCATTGTTTCTTCTTTTGGTGTTTTTCTGCAACTTTTGCTGCATTTTTCCTCTCCCGATGAAATATGCAAATTAAGAGGGAAAATGCATTAGAGTAGTCCTATAATGTGCAGAACATCATTAATAGAAAGCAATTTGTACTAAACAAATAGTGATGCAAAATGAGTGTATCAACCCCGTCCTAAGGTAATCCATTCTGAAACCTGTTGATTCTAACCAGGGGCAGAGCCTGCTTGCAAACCACTTTGAATATGACCTTTTTGCTCAGATTGCACCAAATTAGATTGGATATGCGAATTCTGAACATGTTTCTACCCTGAGTTCGAATATTTTGCAGTCTCCTTTTGCACTTGTCTCATTTCCTCTTGGGTTGTTGTAATTTCCTCTATAACCTACACCACTAAAATTGGAGCTACCTTCCCTACCACCTCTGTTTCGTTGATACTGTAACTAAAGTTGTTTTGAATTTTCTCCTGCCATTTTGACCAGGATTGCCATGGGCGTGCCTCCTTCCTAATTAGGTATAACCCAAGATCAGGAAAAGGCAGGAAACTATGGTCCTCCTCATCATCATCCTGGTGAGGGATGGGATCAGGTGCATAAAAGCATAGGAGGGAGCATTGTCCCCTCCCACCACCCGCCTAGTGGGCTTCTCTAAAGCAAGCTTGCAAGCCATGAACACTTTTCTTTCTAAAGAAGGGTATAAATCTTTTCAAAAATCCATCCCTAAAAACTTTGCTACTATCCCTTCCTCTATCGGCAAAATTTTACAAGTTTTGGCAACGTCAATCTCAACATTTTTTAGTTTCCTTCCATGTAAAATTGTGGAATGCGAGGATAGGGATCTAATTGAGCTTATGCATAAAAAATTACTACTAAGAACACCATCTTGTTCAAAGAAAAATTCATTAGCACCATTTCCTCCCAAATTAGGAGAACTAGCCCCACTATTTCCCTTACCGACATCAACAATTGAAAATTTTCCATGACCGGAATCACATATAATCATACCAATAGGAGAGTTAGGACAGGAAGGAGTAGTATTCCTCCTCTACCTACAAGATTTCCTATGCCTATCATGGACAGAATTATTCATCCCATCACAAACCCGTTGGAGTCGGAGCTCGCCGCCGCGGAAGGTCAACGTGCTCTTCGCCCGAAGGTCGGGTGCAAACGTGATCGCCCAGTGTACGTCACACGGCGCCCCTGGCTCAAAACCTGATCAGCTAACTGACCATGCATTGACACCATTAAGAAAGAGTGAAATTAACTTCTCCTATCAACAACTAATTAGATGAATGATAGCATTGACCATTGTGAAAACTCACAGAGGTCCGGCTTCATGTCAGTAATGTACCACACTCATGCTGAAATTCAATAGAGTCCCACAAATCAATCGACAAAAGCGAGAAATGAGGTTGTTCTACAAGGCTACAGTCTCCTTTTCTTCCTAGAGAAATTCAATACAAAAACAAAGGCGTTCCGCATTGGTGATGGTGTACTATGTACGGGTGGTATTTCAGGTGTAGCTGATCAGGTTTATTCTGAAAGTAAGTCAATGGTGCTTCAGAAAGTGGGCTCCAGAGGCTAGTCACTGCTTGGTTTACAGAAGGAAATGATGAAAGAGATACCGAAGCAAATTTAGTATAGAAAAGAAGAAATTGATACCATTCATTCCACTTTATCTGATACCCACTTAAAGTTTCTATCAAACCATGTATTTTTCTTCGAGCATCAATCTCGTAGGAATTTCGATTGGAAGTGTGAATGAAGGGCGGTGCCTTTACTCTTTGACTTGTTTCTTTGAATATAACATAATATTGACTGTGCACTTTGAAGATCAAGTATTCTTTTTCTATCAATGAACTTTTCATAATACATCTCCCGAAGAGAACAGAGATAACTACTTAGACTAGCACTATCAAGTATCAACTACTTGAACTCTATTACAGTAAAAAAGAAAGAAGTAACCACTTGTGATTATGCCATACCTCTATCAGTGGCATCTACTATTTATGAATTATGATCGAATGATATTGGGTCTATGATGCATTTTATTTTGATTTTGGTTCATCTTTTTTCCTTTTTATTATCCCTATAAGTTTATTTGCTTATATCTTCATTTGGTCGATTCCGTTCATTCCTCACCCTTCATGCATGATAGAGTTCTTGCTTCATGGAACAAGATCGGTGCTTAATGCTCGAACGTTGTAATGATAAGACCCTACGGAGCTAGCTAGAGCTTGAGAGTCAAGTCTATCTTGCTGGCGACTTCCTCATCTTGCTTCACTTCACTAACGTTATGATCGCCACCGTTGCCACTGCCGCTGCCACCGGCCCACTGGATCGCGGTCATCGCCGGCGCAGCGTCAGGGAAGCCCGAGATGGGAGCCCTGAGAGGCGCGCCATAGCCGGCCTCCGCCCGGTACATCGGCTGGTTGGCGCCAGCGTGATGGGTGAGCCCAGCCAAAGACGGCTGGGCCGCCGGGCCCCATCCTGGGCAGTTGTAGTGCATGTGCATCCCGTAGAACGGCGTCGCGGCGCCGACGAACGACCTTCCGGTGGCGGAATAGGGCCAGACGCTGGGGAAGCGGAAGTGGTGCGGCACTAGGGGGCCGCCAGGGCCGGTACCCCGCCCCGCGGCAATGCCCATGGCGAGGGAGCGCTTGCGCTTGTGTGCGTTCTGGTGGCCGCCTAGCGCCTGCGACGTGTAGAACTTGCGTTGGCAATAGTTGCACTTGAACATGCGGCGAGAAGCGCCGCCTCCGGCTGCCGCCACCGACGGCCCGGCCGCCTGGCTCGACATGGCCTTTCCCTTCTCCTCCTCAACGCCAAGAGCGCCGAGGAGGTTTAGCTCCAGGGCAGACGCCGACGTCTCCTCATTGTCGACTTGCACCGCCTCCATGGACGCGGTTTGGTTTTGGTTTTTCTTGGCACACGAGTTGAGTAGTTCTTGGATGGGATCTCTGCGTGCCTACTTATACAAGGCAACCATTCAAAAAAACTTGTGCAAGGCCGGAGATGATCTGGGAGGAATGCAAGTTCGCTTGCTGAATTTGAAGATTGCGTAAGATCCGGGGTTTAATGTGGTCGAGATCACGGCCTTAAACCATAGTAGTAATCTTGCCACATCTCTATTCTCTCTCACTCTTCTCTGGACACGTCCATGCACAGTCAATGTTTTCTATACTTGCAGATATCAGATCTCAAATGACCTCCTCATGTAGATTCAATGTTCTCCATACATGCAGAGATCAGATCTCCAAGGATCTCTTCATGTAGATTTAATGTTTCGAGTTTTGAACAGGATTTCTAAGATGCCTAATGGCGGGCTGGAACTTACTATTTCTCTTTCTTTTTTCAGTTTTCTAAGGATCCGTAGGAATTTATTGGGTACTTAATTGACATGGATGTGGAGAATGATTTGATAGCATCATTACCACCCTGGTATCGTGAGAGAAAAATTGGCTAGATTTGGAAAGTTGTTATGTTTATATTTTTTTAATGTTTGCTATGTTATATATGTTGGTAGATCATAATTAAACATTTAAAAAGTTAATAAATATATTGTAGGAAAAAATATGTGAAACTAAAGAGGATTTTCAGTCCTATGCTCTACCACCAAGAATCTAGGACACTGCACACCCGATTTGACATAGCTAGACTGGAAACACTAATTGTCAAGAGCATAGACCCCAATATACAATACTTTTTTTATATGCAATAACTTCATCGTGAGAGGAAATTTTCGGACATGGATATCTCGGGAACTGAGTGGGGAACGGAAAAGTTCGGTATGGCCGTTGGGAGCTCTTATCCAGCGACCTACGCGTTGAATAGGGAGGAAACACGCACCCCCCCCCCCCCCCCCCCCCCCCACACACACACATTTTTTGGCTGGCCCATGTGCGGGGTAGGATGGCCCCCTTTTCGCTTTTCTTTTCTTTTGCTTTTCATTTTCTCTTTACTGATTTTATTCTTTCTTCTTTAAAATAATTCAGAATTTCAAAATTGTTTCACTTCTGAAAAAAAGTCGAAATTAAAAAATGTTCAGGATTTTGAAAAAATTTTGGGACCTCATAATATGTCCGTGATTCAAAAATGTTCATGATTTTCACAAAATAATCGCATATTCAAAAAAGTTCATGCTTATGTAAATGGGTTTGAGAAATATTTTTTTCATGATTTGGAAAAATCACCGTGTATTAAGAAAATCATGAATTTTAACAAATTTTCACAGCTTCAAAAAATTATGATTTTTTTGAAAATGTTAAAGAATTTCAAAAATTGTTCCCCGATTACAAAAAAATATATGGTCATGAGTTCGAAAAACGTTCATCAAAACAAAACAAATCTTGAATTTCAAAAGCCAATCCCAAATTCAAAACATTTTACCGAATAAAAAAATGTTCACAAGTTTAAAATATGTTCAAATTTTCATTAAAAACATGAGTTCGAATTTTTGCAAATTATTAAAATGTTAATGAAATTGGAAAATATACACAATTTCAGAAAAGGTTCACGAATTTGAAAGATTGCCCGCAAACGAAACATAAAAATAAAAAGAAAGAATAAAATAAAAGAGGGAATAAAAATACAAATGAAAAGGAATTAAAAACAAACATGAAAAAAGGAAAAGGGAAAGAAAAAGAAAAAAAAGAAAGCAAAACGAAAAGAAAAAGATAAAATATAAAAGAAAGAAAAACCAAAGAGAAAAACCTGTTCATGGAAGGTTCTAGATAATCTCAAGCGCATGGATGCAAGTTATCATTGAGAAAAAAAAAAGACAATTCCAAATCTGTTTGGCCTACAAATAAAGAAGCTATAGGTAATGCAACTATGAATCTCATGGAGAGTCCAAAATCGAAATAGGGAGTCTGTTGTACAAGTCTACTTGGGCCGGCCCAATATGAAACGTAACGAATGGAGGGTATGTGTTTGGTCGCTATCGAGTGACCAACGTGCCAAATAGGAGTCACGATGGCCAATTCCCACATCGAACGTTTTCGTTTGATACGACCAGCCAG
Source organism: Aegilops tauschii subsp. strangulata (assembly GCF_002575655.3). NCBI lineage: Eukaryota > Viridiplantae > Streptophyta > Magnoliopsida > Poales > Poaceae > Aegilops > Aegilops tauschii. The sequence goes on along the minus strand of NC_053039.3, from coordinate 451,287,281 downwards.
GAGCACGAACCACCACGCCAACCCAGTATAAAAACCAAAAAGTCATGCTTGGTGAAATTGTTGTGAAAAAATGTAGTAAAAGGACAAAATTTTAAGTTTTGTCATGTAGTTAATAAACGTGATGGCAAATATAAATACATATTACCAGTGGCGGAGACAAGCCCCAGGCTGCCCGGGCGGCGGCCTGGGTCGTGAGGCTTGGCTCCTTTGTTTACTGTAGCAGATTTTACACTGTTTAATACTGTACCAAGTGATTGGCCTGGGGCTTGCCCGGGTCGTGGCTTGATCCTAGCTCCGCCACTGCATATTACAAATAGACCTGGCAAGAAGGATGGGAAAAAATTCTTGGAATTTTTCATCTAAATATACTCTCGTCCTAGTAAGCATGCAGCCGACTCAGAATGTGTAGTCAATATTCAGACTGGATATATAGCTGAAAATAACAGGACGCGGATTTGGTGAACATGGGTGCGCGCGCACCCTTTATGAATAGTAAATTCAAAAAAATGCTAGAAAAAATCAAAAAAATCTGAATTTATTTTTTTAATATACATAGTCAACCGGTATACTCGTATATGAGGTTTCACAAAGAAATCACATCCGTGCTAATCTGGACAAAAATGACAAAAATTGAAGCTATATTAAAAACACTATTTAATGAATAGTATGGTCGCATTTGTATTTTCTTCACTAAGAATACCATGGGTGTCAATACATCATGAAACTTCGCACCTGAGTAGAATGATTGACTAAGATTCATACCGTGAAATTTCAGATTTTTTTTATTTTTTCTAGTATTTTTTATGAATTTACTATTCACGTGAGTGCACACGCACCCATGTTCACCTTTGTATTTTCGAAAATAACATCATCTAAATATTCTCTCATAATTAATATAGCTCACAATAATGATGAAAGTTGGATACAGCGAAGACTCTTCAATATTTGCAAATCGACAAATTGTTCTGAACAAGGTGATATATTAGATCATTTTTATTGCTATCTTTATATAGTAGCAAAACTGTTTAGAATATACTCCTTCCGTTCACAAATATAAGATATTCTAACTTTTTTTGAATTGGATGTATACATATATGTTTTGGCGTCCTTGTTCACTCATTTCAGTCTGTATATAGCCCACATTAAAATACCCAAAACATCATATAGTTCTGAAATGGAGGGAGTTTTTTTTTAAACCATCTGAATGGTCATCTTTATATACTGTACGGAAAGACATTTCATAGATTACTCATTTTGCTATTAGACATAATATAACACACAATAGATGGTGATGTTCTTACAACAACTGCGACACACCACACACATTTTACTCACATATCATGAAGTTCATACGACGACTTCCGCACACACCATTTATTCCATAACACCATCATGCACTTTACGAAGATTCACCCATATAATGTACCGATGTACGTGTCACGGCTCACACATACAGACCACACAGGTGCACGTGCGTCATCTTCTAACGGGTTGCTGCATGTGTGTCTCCCTGCTCGCCACCACGCACCCAGATGATGCTGAGCTTAGTGAGGAAGTGGCACACGGCCACATCCCCCGGCTTGAGGTTGTGCATCTCAAAGAACGGGTTCTTCGGGCTCCACCGCGACGTGTCAAGGTGGCACACGGCTAGAGCCTCCATCACTTCCGGCGCCGTTGCACCATCCACGCTCTCAAGGGTGACCGTGTACGCGGCGGTAGGGTTGGCGGTGTGGCAATAGTACACCGTGTATGGGTACGTCAGATCATGGCAGGTGACGATCTCCTGTGAGTCAGAGAGCTTCCGCACGGCCGTCACGTTGTACATCCCGCGCAGCGCCGGCGTGCCTGCGGCATCAATGGGTAGATTGGCGGCCGAGAACGCACGGACGTTGTGCGTCCCGTGAAGGGATGATGCTAGCTCGGTGAGGGACTCAAGGGAGGTGGCGCAACCTGCTTTTTGGCCGGGAAGCGTCCGCGGGTGGTCGCATGTGTCCAGCGTCCATCGTATCTCTCTAGCCATCGCGAGCGACGCCGGTGCAAATATCGCGATGATGTCGGAGAGGCGCTCCGTGGAGAACGGGATGGATTTGGCAACTTTGTGGGGAAGAAGGGCCGGCAAGGAGGTTGTCAGTGGGATGGTTGGAATTATCATAGAACCAGGCCGCAACATGTCATGGAAGAAGAAAACGTCTGCCTGCTTTTTGTTCCCGTGCTTGTGAGAGTGAGCATGGTGACTCCCCTCTCCTTTTACTACAACATGAAAATTAGAAGAAGAAAAACATTTATTATAACTTTTATATAGTCATACAATTGATTGACATATATATGGGAATATAAAAACAGTAAAATTTACCTTTTAAATGTGTCGCATGCCCTGTTAAAAATGTCTTTAGATCCATTTCATGTCCTGACTCATATAACATGGTGGCTTTATGTGGATCCTCTTCATGTTCTGACCCGTATGACATTGTAGCTTTATGTGGATCCTCTTCATGTTCTAATACATATGACATTGTAGCTTTATGTGGATCCTCTTCATGTTCGGATCCATATGACATTGTAGCTTTATGTGGATCCTCTTCATTTTCAGATCCATATGACATTGTAGCTTTATGTGGATCCTCTTCATGTTCAGAACCATATGACATTGTAGCTTTATGTGGATCCTCTGCATCTTGGTTGAAGAATTTATTGTGTTCACCTTTGCCTTCGTCCAACCCATATGACACGGAGATTTCCTTTAGCTTTCCTTCTTGTTCTTTCCCGTATGAAACAGGTGCTTCCATTAGACTCTTTCTGCCTTCTATCCCATATGACACAGAGATTTCCTTTAGGACACCCTCGCCTTCTACCCCATAAGACAAAGATATTTCTTTCAACTCCTTTTCACCTTCTAACCCATATGCCCTTGAGACTTCTGGTTCATCCTTTCCACCTTTTGATCCATATGATATAGATATTTCCTTTAGATTTTCTTGTTTCCTTGGTTTATATGCTGCAAAGATCTTCTTTAAGTTTGGGAAAACTTTGTTTGAGTATGTTTTGCCTTCTAACCCATATGACACTGATATTTCCTTTAGATTTTCTTTCATGTCTGTTCCATGTGTTGCAAATTTTTTGCCTGCTTCTTCTTCAACTTGTAATGAAATATGAACATGTTTATCCTCATGGGCAGGTTCCAACTTGAGTTTTTCATAGTATGGCCCAATTTTCCGTGGTCCTTTGCCAGACTTGAGGTTATTTGGATTGATAATAATATCATCTGGAGAGTTGTGCACTGCATGCACATATGACAAACATGATGTATATAGACTTATCAGTAGGTTAATAGTGGTGAGGACAAGTTGCATAAAATCGACGAGACAATCACAACATATATCCTATGCACATTATGCGAAATGCATACATTGTTCCTCATTCACTCACGTTTGCAGTACATGTGGTTAACTTGGCGAAAATAATTGTTGATATCCATGTCAATCAAAGGGCTGGATCTGAGCGCTTTTTTTCATTGAATCGCCGGTATCAAATAAGCATTGCCTTTAATTGCATCTAGATAATAATTCCTTCAAAAAAATGTCGACATATACATATATACTTATGAACAATTGGATGGGTTTAATTTACACACTCCGCTTCGAAACCATTTAAATTTAGAAGCACTTTTATGGTGCTCCCACTTTCCTCTTGCAAAGTCCGTTTCAAAAAAAACTTTCCTCTTGCAAAGTAAGAGAGTAGTATTTAATTCAATCATCACCCACCATCAATCAAAGGTAAGTTTGGCTGTAGGAGCTTTTGACATAAAGTAATTTTTTGGCTGCGTATTGAGATGGAAATTTTGAACAAACGTACCATTTGATTGATGACTCCCATATACATACGACTTTTGTATTTTATACGACATGTAACGGTTTAGAAGGGTCCTTTTCCGCATGCACAAGCACTATGTTTCTTGTCAAAAGAAGTTACTTTATTCTTCATAGTACATATATCATGAAAATAATTCTTGTATATGCAATAGTTCATATGCTTTAGGTTAACATTTACTCTAGTGTCAAAAAACGTCTTATATTTTTTTACTAAGGGAGTATCATTCACTAGCACTATAGGGATTGACTATTCGTCACCCTGGGTGAGGAATAGTTATTCTTCATCCCCTCTTATTTTTGACGTAAAAAGAGATCGTAAAAAATATATAATCTCCGTAAAAAATATTTTATGTTATGTAAAATTACAAACGTAAAAACATAGTGTAAAATATACATAAACTCCAAATTTTCTTGTCTTATGACCTATATTTTTATTTTCTTATATCAAATTTTACGTAATGAATCAATAGGAATGTAACTATTTGAATTCCAAATGTAATTTAATTATGAAGTGATCGTAAGATTACCTCGGGTGAAGAATAACTTATTCTGCACCCTGGGTGATGATACATATATATATATATATATATATATATATATATATATATATATATATGCGCGCCACCAATAATTGTCAAAACCATTTAAATGAGGTCACTAGAGAAGGGGGCGGGGGAAGGAGAGAGAGAGACCGTTTTGTTGGGCTAACAGCAGGTTGATGATAGCTGGAGGCATTGGAATTCCAGGAAGCACTGCCTCCCAGTACGCCGCCGATGGTACCTCCTCCAAGTTTGGCACCGCTGTTGTGGCCCCGTCGACGAAGCTCCCAAGCCACCTGCCTCCTCCGCCAGCGACCTGCGTGCATCACAACGAGCAACATAATGATCGTAAAACACACACACACACACACACACACACACACACACACACAAACAAATCTGATTAGAGCATGTTTTATGCACTCACCAATAAAAGCGAGATGAGTGGCAGAAGTAGATCCATGTTGCGTTGCTAGTGAGTAATGGTGGAGAAAACATGGTTGAATGGGGTCCTATTTATAGTCCAGATGCGTGAACTAGTTGCATAACTTAATGCTTAAGCCTTGTAGATGCTCGGCCACAAGAAAGAGTAATCTTGTAGATGCTCGTCAATTGCCAGGTTGAATATTCAAGATCCATGAGCAGAACAATCTGGCCTAGCTTTACAGATGACCCAAAGGCCAACGTATGATATGACATTGAACACTGACCACTCAGCCATTCACATAACACCTTGTAGTTAAGAAGTACACCATGCGTTCCTCGTGTTTCTTTCTTTACTGGATATTAGAGCTATGTGGCGTGATTGGGGGACAGTAACTGTCCCAAACTGCTGGTGAAAATCTTGACTTAACCAAACAAAATACACCTTGCAATTTCCGACCGGAGGGAGTGTGTTACATTTCCGGTAGCTGAATCCAAGATTCATGAGCTGCAGTACAAGCATAGAAGAGCTGGTTTTATCCTTCTTCCTTTTAACCAAAAGACCGACGCCCCCATGAGTGATGACCAAGGCGAAGTGACAACACGTCCATCTTGCATGCTGATTTCATCATCAATTGGGTCTATACCGCCCATTGTTTTTCGGTGTCCTAATCTCAACACAATTTTTTGTTCTTGAAAAGAACTCTGGTTTTTCGGTGTCCTAATCTCAACACATTTTTTTGTTCAATTTTGTATCTATACCGCCCATTGTTTGATGTAATGTTAGTCCGTAAACAATACACCGTGTGGAACTCGCTTTAGTTATTTATAATCTCAAACACGGACTGTTGCAAACCAGGACCGGTTAGGATCTGAAACACACTGCACCCAGTTTCTCTTTTTTCCGTTTTTACCTATTCTCTTTGTATGCTGCTGCCCTATAATCATGGCCGGTTGATGGCTTTGTTAATTCAAAGTCGGGCTAGATTTGAGCTCTTCTCGGGCTCGACCGATGCCTTCTCTCTGAAATAAAGTTCAAAAATTGTGACACTTATTATGGATCGAAGGAAGTAGTTAAAATTGCTCTCGTTTGCAATCTGATGCAGGGCCTGCAGAAAGCTCACAAGTTGAGAAGAAATAAACACGTGATGCTAGTCAAGGATGGTGATGGGATCGCTACTCGGGACCAACAGAATCATGGCTTTAGTTTATCTTCAACATTCTTCTTAGGATCAAATAAAAGTTATTACGTTCTAGAGTTGTATAAGACATTATGTTTTGGATTATGCGACGGATGTTCTTATAATATTTGAACAATAGTTGTTAAAGTGGTTATAAGAATATGTTTGGATTTACCTCATATTTTTTATGGTTTATTCAATGAATTTTGATTTGAAATTTTGAACATTAATGCTAAACATCTTGATAAGACTGGTGAGATCTACTTAAATATAGGACGTTGATAACGCCCACACGTGTGACATATTAGACATCCATCCACACATCGTGTGTGGCGTAAGCAGGAGGCAGCGGCCATGTGTGGGCGAAATTAGAACTGCGCACACGTGTGGGCGCAGCTACTTCGTGTCACACGCCCAACAAACTACCACTCATCCTCACCCTGCATGTGTGGCACGAAACAAATCTGCCCACGCGTCCTGGCGCACCCGTGGGTGTTGGAAATATGCCCTAGATGCAATAATAAAATGGTTATTATTATATTTCCTTGTTCATGATAATTGTCTATTGTTCATGCTATAATTGTATTAACCGAAAACCGTAATACATGTGTAAATACATAGACCATAACATGTCCCTAGTGAGCCTCTAGTTGACTAGCTCGTTGATCAATAGATGGTTGTGGTTTCCTGACCATGAACATTGGATGTCATTGATAGCGGGATCACATCATTAGGAGAATGATGTGATGGACAAGACCCAATCCTAAGCATAGCACAAGATCGTGTAGTTCGTTTGCTAGAGCTTTTCTAATGTCAAGTATCATTTCCTTAGACCATGAGATTGTGCAACTCCCGGATACTGTAGGAATGCTTTGGGTGTATCAAATGTCACAACGTAACTGGGTGACTATAAAGGTGCATTACAGGTATCTCCGAAAGTGTCTGTTGGGTTGGCACGAATCGAGACTGAGATTTGTCACTCCGTATGACGGAGAGGTATCTCTGGGCCCACTCAGTAATGCATCATCATAATGAGCTCAATGTGACTAAGGAGTTAGCCACGGGATCATGTGTTACGGAACGAGTAAAGAGACTTGCCGATGACGAGATTGAACAAGGTATAGGGATACCGACGATCGAATCTCGGGCAAGTAACATACTGATGGACAAAGGGAATTGTATACGGGATTGATTGAATCCCCAACATCGTGGTTCATCCGATGAGACCATCGTGGAACATGTGGGAGCCAATATGGGTATCCAGATCCTGCTATTGGTTATTGGCCAGAGAGGTGTCTCGGTAATGTCTGGATGGTTCCCGAACCCGTAGGGTCTACAACTTAAGGTTCGGTGACGCTAGAGTTGTAATGGGAATTGTATGTGGTTACCGAAGGTTGTTCGGATTCCCGGATGAGATCCCGGACATGACGAGGAACTCCGGAATGGTCCGGAGGTGAAGATCGATATATTGGACAAAGGGTATTGGAGTCCGGAATTGTTCCGGGGGTACCGGGTGACGACCAGCGTGACCGAAAGGGGTTTCGAAGGCCCCGGCAAGCATTGGGGGGCCTTATGGGCCAAGGGGAGGGGGCACACAAGCCCACTAAGGGGCTATGCTCCCCTTCCACCCCATCTCACGTAACCTAGAGTGGTGGGGCGCCTCCCCTAGGGCAGCCGCCCCTCCCGGCTTGGGGGCCAAGTCACCTAGGGGTGGGGGCACCCAAACCCATCTAGGGTTCCCCCTGTGGCCGCCGCCCCTCCCCTAGGGAAACCCTAGGGCGCCTCCTTCTCCCCCCTATATATAGTGAGGGAGAGAGAGGGCAGCCGTGACCCTTCCCCTGGCGCAGCCCTCCCCCTTCCTACACCTCTTCCTCCTCCGTAGTGCTTGGCGAAGCCTTGCCGGAGAACCACGAGCTCCACCACCACCATGTCGTGTGCTGCCAGAGTTCTCCCTCAACTTCTCCCCCCCTTGCTGGATCAGGAAGGAGGAGACGTCCCCGGGCTGTACGTGTGTTTCACGCGGAGGCGTCGTCCGTTTGGCGCTTGGATCAGATCTTCCATGATTTGAATCGCCGCGAGTACGACTCCATCAACCGCGTTCTTGTAACGCTTCCGCTTAGCGATCTTCAAGGGTATGAAGATGCACTCCCTCTCTCTCATTGCTAGCATATCCTAGATTGATCTTGGTGACACGTAGGAATTTTTTTGAATTATTACTACGTTACCCAACAGTGGGATGACACTTTAATTGCCCCGAGGGATGGCAAGTTTAGTCACCCGGGATGGCAAATGTAGTTGCCATGTCTAAGTAATGATAGTTGCCGCGTGTATTCGAACCATAGTTGCCATGTGTGATAAACTACTTGCCCTACGTGGTCAAACAATAGTTGCCATGTATGATTAACTAGTTGTCACGTGTGGTCCAAGCATAGTTACCATGTATGGTTAATCATAGTTTCCATGTGTGTTTGCCTAGTTGCTACGTACTCACAACTGCAGTTGCCATCTAACAACGTACGAGCGTCGTGTGGGCGAAGAGCAGTTCACCCACACACGCGTGGACTAGGTGATGACCGTGTGGGCAGAAACTGGTTCGCCCACATGGCGCAGCTGGCAACCGCGTGTTGCGGGTCATGTGGGTGAACTCTCCAACGCCCACACACACTCTGATGCCCACGTGGCACTGAAAATCTAACAGATTGCTTTAGGATTCATGCAAAACAGAATACGTGTATCCACGCGTGTGGGCGAAGTGCAAACATACCACACGTGTGGGCGTTATCATTTGGGTAAATATATTGCTGCTTGGCTATATCGAGAAATAATCTTCATATAGATGAAGTATTGAATTCTCTTGATTGAGAAATCAAATAAAAGAATACATAGAGATGTATGAAGTCTGATGAACAAGCCAGGGCGCAGTGTATAATAATGCTTCATTAAAGATTAGGTAAATATGATTTACTTATAAATAAAATCTAAATTTTTTTAATACTTCAAAGGAATTTCAGAATGTATTTGGATAGTTCAAATATTTTATAATGAAGATAAAGATCATTATGACAAAACATAAAATGACTCTTCAAGATTGAAGAAAAATTATCTGAGTCATAAGTTTAGCAAAAACATTCAAATAATTATGGAATTATTTATTACTGATATTTTTTTACTTTGGGGTATAATTTGAAACGGCAAGATATACACTAAACAGAGCACCGCATATTAGTCCAGTTAATGAAACCATAAGAGTTATGAAAATCATTAACCAGATAAATGTTGTAGGGTATCTCAAAGAAATTATTTGAGTTCCTTCCATTGAAATGTTCAAAAGGCAAAATGTTTGACATAGATGGACACTTTTTCAAGAAAGGGTTTTCTTGTCAAAGAGATAAGTGGTAGGATATTACAGCTTAGAAAGGATTATTGAATCCATGACGGTGATAAACAGAATTAAAAATCAGAAATTATTCCGATAGATTGTGTGCAAAAAACCGTAAATTACTACATTGGATGTAGAAATTCTAAAGCTTGTAACAGGTGTATACAAATCGGGAATATTGTTAAATTTTGTATTCATCTTTGAAAGAAGATGAACTAGCGCACTACAAGGACGCAATAGCGGCGCCCAGCTCAAAGGAATGGCTCATGGCCATGCACATCGGAATAAATATACAATTAAGTTTAGAACTTTCTTGTAATTGACAAGTTTGAAACATGGTTGATACTTCAAAGAGTTTTGAAGAAAGTGGATATTAAAACTAAGTTTCCTAAAAGGAAAGGATGTATGAATGATACAACCAGAAAGGTTTTAAAATCCTCAGGTAACGAGGTAAAAGTGCAAACTTTAAAAAAGTTTTTGAAGATTATAACGTGTGAGCTGATATTGAGATTTTGATCTTATCAAAGGAACCTTATGTATATACATAACTCAATGGGAGCTATATAGTATTTCTGATCTCATATGTTTATGACATATTATGGAATGGAAATAATATAGCTTCTTAGCAAAAATAAAATTTTATTGAAACATGTTTTCATCAAATATCAAGGCAAAATATTGGGCATAAAATAATCTATAAAGATAGACATATGTCTGATTGAGCTAAAAGGTTTTTATATTTTTGACAAAAGGTTTAAAATGTTTAAATAGAGAAATTGTTTCTCTCAGCGTCATATAACTAGATGCTTATCTCTACTCTTGTAAAAAACAGAGTTGGTGATTATGGTGTGCCTGCCATCCTGCAATATAGATCGTCCAATCTATATCTGACGGATAGGAAGCAAACTATGGCAATTTCACAAAAAGATACCCGCACCCCTCTCCACATTTGCATAGAAGGCCTTCCCTCGTTCATCCTTATCCCCCACAACCTCATTGTTGAGTAATTAAAAAAGAAGCCTCTGGACAATCTGGCATGGTGGTCGCTATCGGCGTCGTCCATCTCCATGACTCTGCTCTGTCCGACCACCAACCACCACCACGCCCCACTCCTCCTCACCTTATCTCTCCCCTTTCTCATCTTCCCCACACATAACTCATCACGTACGCCGCTGATGCAGATATTCTCTGACATTGACCTCCGCAAGGCACGTCGACACCGCCGTCCGTGTCCCAACACCTCAGTTGCCTCACCACCTCACTCTCCTATTCGCTATCACCTCCGCCCCTCCCCCGTCTCCTTCGGCGCTGACCTCCGCAAGTATGTGGCAGGCTACACCCTGCTCATCCTCGGTGGATGTGCCGCCACCTACCACCACTTCGCCTGTAATCTCGTAACTATATGTGCAAAGTAGTTCTGGTGTTCCACCTTGCACACTCCAACAAAGATTATGCTCAGGCACAGATTGACTCTGAATTTGTATGGATACCCAAAAATGTGATGTGTGACAAGAAAAGTATGTTAGTTGTGCAATTCAGTATTCATGTGCATTTCTAACTAGAAATTAAAACTACATCTAAATTATGTTGTTACATGGTATTGTTGTGGTTTGGATGCAAATTGAAATAATCCCTTTTTCCAAAAAAATGTGCAATTTAGTGAGAACAATGAAGCAAGGAGTGCATTCAAAAAAATTATCTCCACCACATCTACTGGTAGAAGCTTTCTACGTGGAAGTGTGACATGACATGTAGAAATGAGATGCAACATTGTAATATGCATATTCGATGTGGTTGAGAAGGATGGATAATGAGCAGTGCATCATGACTCCAACTCGTCCTTTTTCATCTATTTGATGTTGTGCCCAATGCGAATTCTTGTGTATTTACATCCTACTGACTGAATGAATTTCATTCTTGTACAAAAGTGCAAGTGTGTGCATGTTACTAGCATGTTCTATTGGAAATCCATTGATGACAATTTGGATCTTTCAGAACAGGGGAACAAGTTGAATATGTAGTGATTTTAGATGAACTATACTATGTGGATTGTGCTGTTGGCAGAGAACCTCATTGTTAGCGATTTGTAAAAATTGCATTCCAAGTTCATATTATGGCATCTTAAACACAATATTTTTTAATAAACATTTTGGAGTGTTGTAGTTGTGTGCAACATTTCATGAAAGGAATAGCATTAATGGTTGTCAGGACACAGAAAACCCCGATACTTTTATAAAGCTTCTAAGTAACAAATTTGTTTAATTTTGTGCAAATCATCACGAATGTTATTCTTCCACGAAGTTTTGCACACAACTAGAACCATAGGATATGCAATTTCCTTTGGGAGAAGGATTGAATATTTTATAAAAAAATATCGGTAGTTTTTACACATGGGATTACTCTCGCACAGGTCAATCACAACAGATGTTTTCTAAAATAAACTACTCATATAAATGCATCTTCATGTTCCATGCAACGCACGGGCATCTTGCTAGGCTATTAATAAGCATGCGTCGGGGGGATGGACCCCGTGCTGGCGACGGAACTCGGATCCCTTTCAAAATGACGGGGCTGGCAAAGTCAATCCAGCTCGCCCTGGCCGGCTCCCCAGCGCGACCCGGCCAAAATACCGCAACCCAGCCATCCGGCTAGCGCATGCCGGCCATCCGCAAGAAGTCAACACTGGCGACAAGCGGGTATGGCCACAGTACTCCCTCCTTTATGCCGGTCCTGGCGGGCGCGGCAACGGCACCTGCCACACCCCCGCCCGGGGCGGGCGTCCTGGGGGCACGGCCTGTAGCAGGGCGTGGCTAACCATCCCATGATGCTCGGCGAGGTGTGCCAAAGTGCCCAGCAGCCGGCCATACCCACACCCGGCAACCTCGGTATGGCCCGCACCCAACGGGCCTGGCGACGCCCACACACGGCGGACCCGGCAGACCCGGCGGCCCGTCAGCCCCCACTGTTGGCTCCTAGATACCAACACTAGGGCCCCACGCCCATTTAACTTTACCATTGTAACCCCTGGGGCGGCCTATAAGACCCCCCCAGTGCCCCTCCATGCAGAGGGTCGATCACACTCAGAGGAATCCAGTAGAACACACACGGATGAGCAGCCTATGCACTGGCCAGTCTTCCTTCCACCCAGAACAGCTCAAGGAGCAAGCTTGTATCCACTTCATTAAAACCACACTCGACAGGATTAGGGGTATTATCTCTCCGAAGAGCCCCGAACCTGGGTACGTCTTGTGTCACACGCTCGCTCGTACTGACCTCGCCTCTAGAGCCCAACGGTGTCCTCGTGCCTATTCCTCTATTTAGCCATCACATGGCATCTGCCGTGAGATCACCACGACAGTTGGCGCCCATCGTGGGGCAGCTCGAGGCACCGGCCGGAGTCACGTTCCAGACGGGGCCCTTCACCGACTTTGGCGCATGCATCATGCACTGCGTGGTCCCGCGTTTGGCGTGGCGCCGGCCGGCTTCGTCGGCTCTCCATCGTCCCCTTCGACGTGTTGCGCGTCTCCGACGCGCTCGCCTCTGACGAGTACCCCAGCGAGATGCTCGACGTCATCGACTCGCCCATCCCCATCAACGGCGACATCTCTAACGACGTGGCAGATCTCTGCACCCGCGTGGAGGTACTCGTCACTGCCTCCACCTCTACTTCATCTAGCGCTGCGAAGAAGGCCGCAGCCGATCGCGCCAGCACGGCCGACCCGCTGCGTGCCATGCTGCGGAACCTCAGCATCACCATCACCACCGATGCCGACACCACAAATGACTGAGCTTGGCTTGACGAAGAGCACGTGCGCCTGCTGGATGAGGCCACGGCACTTGCTGCTACACAGCGCTGGCTGGAGTCCATACAGCGGGAGCGCGACGCCGCGTACGGCTTCACGCCGGCCGCGGCCGAGCCCAGCCGGGTCGCCGAGGTATGGACCCGTGGCAGCGCCATCGGCCGCGCCCTAAGCGCGGTCCCGCCCGTCTACGACACCCCCGTCAAGAACATGCGCGCCGCGAAGGCGGCCGCAGTAGGCTTGGAGCACCTGCAGGGCGAGGAGCTACAGGAGCGCCTACAGCGCATGGGCGAACTTCTCACCGCGGCGAACACGCAGTAGGTTCGCCTCGATGCTCTCGAGGCATCCAAGTCGCACCCCTCCCGAGTCCCCGGGCCCCGGGACACGGCGTCCTCCGCGCCCCAGCGATGCCCACTCCGGGGGGACCTAAACCCGGCGCGTTCGCGCCCTGACGGCTGGCGACGACATGGGAAACGAGCCGGCTCCGGACAACCGGCGCCGGCAAGATCCTTCCCCACCATTCGGCCGGCGAGGCCGGACGGCTTCAGCCGGCCTGGCTCCCCACGGCCCGGTCGCAAGCCGGCTGGGCCCACGCGACATCGACAACAACGACGCCCGCCACCGCATCGAGCAGCTCGCCCTCTCCCTCGAGCTGGAGGAAGATAATACGGTTGGTCCGGCTTGCTTCGGCCCGCGCATCCACGACGAGCCCTTCCACAAGGGGTTCACCCTCCCCCGAGATAGCCCCAAGTACAACGGGGCCGTCAAGCCGTTGGACTGGCTCATCGACTACACCACCGCCATCGGCATCGCAGGCGGCAACCGGCGCCTAGCCGTGTACTATGCCCCGCTCATGTTGCAGGGCTCAGCTCGGACGTGGTTGAACAGCCTGCCGGCTGCCAGCATCAACTCGTGGCTCGACTTCGAGCAGGCCTTCATGCGCAACTTCATCGGCACCTACAAGCGACCCGGCCATCCCAGCCAGCTCGCCATGTGCGTGCAGGGGCCGGACGAGACCGGCCGCCAGTACCTCGCCCGCTGGACCAAGCTCTGAAACAGCTGCGAGGGGGTCCATGAGGTCCAGGCTATCCAATACTTCGTGAGCGACTACCGAGATGGCACCCTGCTCGAGCACAAGTTCCTACGCTCCAAGCTGACCACCATGGCCGCGCTCATGGTCACGGCAGGCAAGTACGCCACGGCCGACTCTGCCGTGAAGATTCAAGTGGTGTTGGACGACGCCGGCAAGGCATTGCCGGCGTCGACTCCCAAGCTGGCTGGCGAGAACAGCCGTCAGCAGAGCAACCAGTGGAACAACAAGTGCAAGGCCGAGCAGCCGGCTCCCCGCTATGACAACCGCCTCGTCGCCGCAACTGAGCAAGCGCCTCCCGGTGAGTAGGGCGGCGCCAAATGTCAACGAGCCGGCAAGACTGCTTGGCAACCCACCATGAGCTTCGAGGAGATGCTCAATGTTAGGAAACGTTGCATGGAAAACAAAAAAATTCTACGCACACGCAATGATCTATCCATGGAGATGCATAGCAACGAGGGGGAGAGTGTGTCTACGTACCCTCGTAGACCGTAAGCGGAAGCGTTTTACAACGCGGTTGATGTAGTCAAACTTTCTTCGCGCTCCACCGATCGGTACCGAACGTACGGCACCTCCGAGTTCTGCACACGTTCAGCTCGGTGACATCCCTCATCTTCTTGATCCAGCAATACATCGAGGAAGTAGATGAGTACCATCAGCACGACGGCATGGTGACGGTGATGGTGAAGTGATCCTCGTAGGGCTTCGCCTAAGCACCGCGAGAATATGACCGGGGGTGTAAACTGTGGAGGAGGGCGCCGCACACGGCTAATAATTGATGTTGTGTGTTCTAGGCGCCCCGCTCCCTCCCCACATATATATAGGTGGGAGTGGAGGAGAGGCAGCCAGGGAGCGCCCCAAGTAGGATCCGAATCCTACTTGGGGTTTCCCCAAGTGGCGCCCCCCCCCCTTTCCCTTTTTTCACCGAAGAAGAAAGGGAAGGAGGAAGAGAGAAAGGAAAGGGGGCCGACCCCCCCTTTTTTCCTTCTCCAATTCGGCCACATGCCTAAGGGGGGCGCGCCAACCCTTGTGGGCTATTGTGCTCCCCTCTCATGGCCCATATGGCCCATATATCCTCCTCGGGGGTTCCGGTAACCCCTCCGGTACTCCGATAAATACCCGATACTCTCAGGAACACTTCCGGTGTCCGAATACTATCATCCTATATATCAATCTTTACCTCTCGACCATTTCGAGACTCCTCGTCATGTCCGTGATCTCATCCAGGACTCCGAACAACATTCGGTCACCAAATCACATAACTCATATAATACTAAATCGACATCGAACGTTAAGCGGGCGGACCCTACGGGTTCGAGAACTATATAAACATGACCGAGACACCTCTCCGGTCAATAACCAATAGTGGAACCTGGATGCTCAGATTGGCTCCTACATATTCTGTGAAGATCTTTATCGGTCGAACCGTTATGACAACATACGTAATTCCCTTTGTCCATCGGTATGTTACTTGCCCGAGATTCGATCGTCGGTATCTTCATACCTAGTTCAATCTCGTTACCGGAAAGTCTCTTTACTCGTTCCATAATACATCACCTCGTGACTAACTCCTTAGTCGTTTGCTTGCAAGCTTATGATGTGTATTACCAAGAGGGCCCAGAGATACGTCTCTGATACTCGGAGTGACAAATCCTAATCTCGATCTATGCCAACTTAACAAACACCTTCGGAGATACCTGTAGAGCATCTTTATAATCATCCAGTTACGCTGTGACGTTTGATAGCACACAAGGCATTCCTCCGGTATCCGGGAGTTGCATAATCCCATAGTCGAAGGAATATGTATTTGACATGAAGAAAGCAATAGCAATAAAACTGAACGATCAATATGCTAAGCTAATGGGTGGGTCTTGTCCATCACATCATTCTCCTAATTATGTGATCTCGTTATCAAATGACAAATCATGTCCATGGTTAGGAAACCTTAACCATCTTTGTTCAACAAGCTAGTCAAGTAGAGGCTCACTAGGGACACTGTGTTTGTTTATGTATTCACACATGTATTTAGGTTTCCGATCAATGCAATTCTAGCATGAATAATAAACCTTTATCATGAATAAGGAAATATAAAATAACAACTTTATTATTGCCTCTAGGGCATATTTCCTTCAGTCTCCCACTTGCACTAAAGTCAATGATCTAGTTCACATCGCCATGTGATTAACACCAATAGTTCACATCATCATGTGACCAACACCCAAACAGTTTACTAGAGTCAATAATCTAGTGCACATTGCCATGTGATTAACACCCAAAGAGTACTAAGGTGTGATCATGTTTTGCTTGTGAGAGAGTTATAGTCAACGGGTCTGCCACATTTAGAGCCGTATGTATTTTGCAAATTTTCTATGTCTATAATGCCCTGCATGGAGCTACTCTAGCTAATTGCGTCCACTTTCAATATGTATCCAGATTGAGACTCAAAGTCATCCGAATCGGTGTCAAAGCTTGTATCAACGTAATCCTTTACGTCGAACTCTTTATTACCTCCATAATCGAGAAATATCTCCTTAGTCCTCTAAGGATAATTTTTTGACCGTTGTCCAGTGATCTACTCCTGGATCACTATTGTGCCCCCTTGCCAAACTCATGGCAAGGCACACAACAGGTTTGGTACACAGCATGGCATACTTTATAGAACCTATGGCTGAGGCATAGGGAATGACTTTCATTCTCTCTCTATCTTCTGTCGTGGCTGGGTTTTGAGTCTTACTCAACTTCACACCTTGCAACACGGGCAAGAACCCTTTCTTTGACTGATTCATTTTGAACTCCTTCAAAATCTTGTCATGGTATGTGCTTTGTAAAAGTCCTATTAAACGTCTCGATCTATCCCCATAGATCTTGATGCCCAATATATAAGTAGCTTCACCAAGGTCTTTTATTGAAAACACTTATTTAAGTATCCTTTTATGCTATCCAGAAATTCTATATCATTTCCAATCAATAATATGTCATCCACATATAACATTAGAAATGCTACAGAGCTCCCACTCACTTTCTTGTAAATACAGGCTTCTCCGAAAGTCTGTATAAAACCATATGCTTTGATCACCTCATCAAAGCATACGTTCCAACTCCGAGAAGCTTGCACCAGTCCATAGATGGATTGCTGGAGCTTGCACACTTTGTCAGCACCTTTAGGATTGACAAAACCTTCTGGTTGCATCATATACAACTCTTCTTTAAGAAATCCATTAAGGAATGCAGTTTTGACGTCCATTTGCTAGATTTCATAATCATAAAATGTGGCAATTGCTAACATGATTCGGACAGACTCAAGCATCGCTACGGGTGAGAAAGTCTCATCGTAGTCAACCCCTTGAACTTGTTGAAAACCTTTTGCGGCAAATCGAGCTTTGTAGACAGTAATGTTACCATCAGCGTCAGTCTTCTTCTTGAAGATCCATTATTCTCTATGGCTTGCCGATCATTGGGCAAATCCACCAAAGTCCATACTTTGTTCTCATACATGGATCCTATCTCAGATTTCATGGCCTCAAGCCATCTGTTCGAATCTGGGCTCATCATAGCTTCTTCATAGTTCGTAGGTTCCCCATGGTCTAGTAACATGACTTCCAGGACAGGATTACCATACACTCTGGTGCGGATCATGCTCTAGTCGACCTATGAGGTTCAGTAGTAACTCGACCTGAAGTTTCATGATCATTATCATTTGCTTCCTCTCTAGTTGGTGTAGGCATCACGGGAACGGTTTTTTGTGATGTGCTACTTTCCAATTCGAGAGAAGGTACAATTACCTCATCAAGTTCTACCTTCCTCCACTCACTTTTTTCGAGAGAAACTCCTTTTCTAGAAATGTTCCATTCTTGGCAACAAAGATCTTGCCTTCGGATCTGTGGTAGAAGGTGTACCCAATTGTTTCCTTAGGGTATCCTATTAAGACATACTTCTCTGATTTGGGTTCGAGCTTATCAGGCTGAAGCCTTTTGACATAAGTGTCGCAACCCAAACTTTAAGAAATGACAGCTTAGGTTTCTTGCCAAACCATAGTTCTTACGGTGTCGTCTCAACGGATTTAGATGGTGCCCTATTTAACGTGAATGCAGTTGTCTCTAATGCATAACCCCAAAACGATAGTGGTAAATCGGTAAGAAACATCATAGATCGCACCATATCTAATAAAGTACGGTTACGACGTTCGGACACACCATTACGCTGTGGTGTACCAAGTGGCATGAGTTGTGAAACTATTCCACATTATTTTAAATGAAGGCCAAACTCGTAACTCAAATATTCGCCTCCGCGATCAGATCGTAGAAACTTTATTTTCTTGTTACTATGATTCTCCACTTCACTCTGAAATTCTTTGAACATTTCAAATGTTTCAGACTTGTGTTTCATCAAGTAGATATACCCATATCTACTCAAATTATCTGTGAAGGTCAGAAAATAACGATACCCTCTGCGTGCCTCAACACTCATCGGACCGCATACATCGGTATGTGTTATTTCCAATAAGTCATTGGCTCACTCCATTGTTCCGGAGAACGGAGTTTTAGTCATCTTGCCCATGAGGCATTGTTCGCAAGTATCAAATGATTCATAATCAAGTGATTCCAAAAGACCATCTGCATGGAATTTCTTCATGCGCTTTACACCAATATGACCTAAATGGCAGTGCCACAAATATGTTGTACTATCATTATCAACTTTGCATCTTTTGGCATCAATATTATGAATGTGTGTATCACCACAATCAAGATTCAACAAAAATAGACCATTCTTCAAGGGTGCATGACCATAAAAGATATTACTCATATAAATAGAACAACCATTATTCTCTGAATTAAATGAATAACCGTCTCGCACTAAACAAGATCCAGATATAATGTTCATGCTCAACGCTGGCACCAAATAACAATTATTCAGGTCTAAAACTAATCCTGAAGGTATATGTAGAGGTAGCGTGCCGACGGCGATCACATCGACCTTGGAACCATTTCCGATGTGCATCGTCACCTCGTCCTTAGCCAATCTTCGTTTAATCCGTAGCTCCTGTTTCGAGTTACAAATATGAGCAACCGAACCAGTATCAAATAGCCAGGTGCTACTACGAGCATTAGTAAGGTACACATCAATAACATGTATATCAAATATACCTTTGTTCACTTTGCCATCCTTCTTATCCTCCAAATATTTGGGGTAGTTCCGCTTCTAGTGACCATTCCCTTTGCAGTAGAAGCACTCAGTTTCAGGCTTAGGTCCAGCTTTGGGCTTCTTCACGGGAGTGGCAACTTGCTTGCCATTCTTCTTGAAGTTCCCTTTCTTTCCCTTGCCCTTTTTCTTGAAACTAGTGTTCTTGTTAACCATCAACACTTGATGCTCTTTCTTGATTTCTACCTTCGCTGATTTCAGCATCGCGAAGAGCTCGGGAATCATTTTCGTCATCCCTTGCATATTATAGTTCATCACGAAGTTGTAGTAGCTTGGTGATAGTGACTAGAGCACTGTCAATCACTGTCTTATCTGGAAGATTAACTCCCACTTGATTCAAGCAATTGTAGTACCAAGACATTCTGAGCACATGCTCACTAGCTGAGCTATTCTCCTCCATCTTGCAGGCAAAGTACTTGTCAGAGGTCTCATACCTCTTGACACGGGCATGAGTCTGAAATACCAATTTCAGCTCTTGGAACATCTCATATGCTCTGTGGCGTTCAAAACGTCTTTGCAGCCCCAATTCTAAGCCGTAAAGCGTGGCGCACTAAACTATCAAGTAGTCCTCATACCGAGCTTGCCAAATGTTCATAACGTCTGCATCTGCTCCTGCAATAGGTCTGTCACCTAGCGGTGCATCAAGGACATAATTCTTCTGTGTACCAATGAGGATAATCCTCAGATCACGGACCAAGTCGGCATCATTGCTACTACCATCTTTCAACTTATTTTTCTCTAGGAACATATCAAAAATAAACGGGGAGCTATATCGCGAGCTATTGATCTATGACATAATTTGCAAATACTATCAGGATTAAGTTCATGATAAATTAAGTTCAATTAATCAAATTACTTAAGAACTCCCACTTAGATAGACATCCCTCAAGTCATCTAAATGATACATGATCCAAATCAACTAAACCATGTCCGATCATCACGTGAGATGGAGTAGTCATCAATGGTGAATATCTCTATGTTGATCATATCTACTATATGATTCACGTTCAACCTTTCGGTCTCCAGTGTTCCGAGGCCATGTCTGTACATGCTAGGCTCGTCAAGTTTAACCCAAGTATTCCGCATGTGCAAAACTGTCTTGCACCCATTGTATGTGAACATAGAGTCTATCACACCCGATCATCACGTGGTGTCTCAACACGACGAACTGTCGCAACGGTGCATACTCAGGGGAACACTTAGACCTTGAAATTTAGTTAAGGGATCATCTTATAATGCTACCGCCGTACTAACACTACTAGGGAAAAGCCTAGCAGTAGTGCAGGTTAAGTGCTTATAAGTAGCGCGGGTGGCCGCGCTACTGATACGGCGCTACAGCTAATGCATATCAGTAGCGCGGTTTGACCCGCGCTGCTGCTATCTAGGTATAGCAGCAGCGTCTGTATGCAACACGCGCTGCTGCTAATAGCTGTAGCACCCTTTAAAAAGAGCGCTACTGCTAAGAACACGCTGCTGCTAAAGCCATACCCAGCGCTACTGTTATTAGTTTTTGAATTTTTTTTCTGCTCCATATTTTGTGCTACTGAATTTTGTTTAGGGCTTTTTACAATAATCTCTAGCATATCATACACATACAACTGTAATCATAGCATATACATACAAATAGTCTCATCAAATCATCTCATCATCATAATCATCATCCAACACAAAGTGGTCTCTCGTCATCATCTCGAAAATAGCGATACAAGTCTCGAATACTTGCAACTACATCGTCATCCATCTAAACAATGATATACGCGAGAAGAGCTATCACTATGAGTGAGAGTGGAACTATGCAATACATGAGACGGCGGTTACGAGTCCTCTCTCGCGCTAGCGTGAACCTCAAGTAACTAGCTTCTGCTTCTTGTCTACTTTTGAAGCCTTTATGGCTGACGCCGAAGAACCCATCCACTTGTGCCTGACACTCAGGCCACTCGTCGTACACTCCCAGAACCTTCCCTTTGTACACGACATAGCACTGCTTCTTCGCCATCAAGAATCTAGGTACCTGTTAGAGATGCATCTTCATGAAGAGAATGTACGATCATATGCAACAAAATATACTAGAGCAACACAAAAAAGAAAGGGTTAGCAACTAGATGCAACATATAGTACGCAAACTAATTAACTAGAGGTACGCAGGTCATCTTACCCAAACTAACAAAGTAGCACTATGCAAGTTCGGCAGGGACCGTGGACATCACAAAGTTTCATCGCTACAGAAAGTATACAAGTTCAACCGACACATATCATCATCATCGGCATCGTAAATCACTAGAAGTTCCATCCTTCCATATCATCGAGGATGGACCCTAGCATCTTGAATGGCGTGAGGTCCTGATGTTGCATGCCTATGCGAGTTCGGACATCAGCTCACGATATAGGGCCGTGGTGGAACATCCCCTTCTCATCGACGACTTCTTTCATGATGATCGTCGCAATTTCCCTTTGGATGCGAAAGAAGTCATCTCTAAGTTTATAATCCGCTTCTCCACTTGCGGATATGATCATCGTTTCTGCTTGTCACGTGAAGCTTTTAGTGATCCATGTTGAACTCAGTCATGAGATGGAGGAGGTAGAATCCATCGTTCTTGCTTGGTTTTGGGACATGGATGCAGCAGAAGTTAGTTTTATGCGAGAAACCCGTCTTCTTGTTCCTTTGTTTCCTGATCTGCAGGTGGCCACCCCTAATGCTGAAGCCTTGGAGAGCGTCATCTAGAATATTCATTATGTGGGTGTAGTCCTTCTTCTCGTAGTTTCTGGTAGGGTCGATATACACGGCGTGGGAGACTCGCGGGTGAAGAACGATAAGGATGGCGCGCCCGTTGCTGCGGGGAAAAAGACACCTCAAATTATTCTCCATATGAGCGAGAAGGAATGATTCAAATGTACGAAAAGGTTGTCCGACTGACTTACTTTGGATGATAAGGCAGGAGGACAATTCCTGGTCCTTATTCTGTACCATGAAGTTTTGGAGGTACTTGATAATCCCCAAGTGTAGGGAATCATCGTAGCAATTCCCAAAGGTGGAAGTGATAAGTATGGAGTGTCGAACCCACAAGGAGCTAAAGGTAAGATCAGTATTCTCTCAAATCCTATCTGCCTTTGATACGACTCTACGTACATCGTACGTTTGCTTCCAACTAGATATGAGAAATAAACTACGTTGTGGGTATGAAGAGGATAACTTTGCATGATATCGGAGAGCTAAAATATAAAAGTAGGTGCTGTTATCATAAAGTTAGAATATATTACTAAATATTATAAATAGCGAGTGTGGAATAATGATGGGTCGGTGTGCGGATTGTCCTAGGCAATTGTTAACAAGACCGGTGGTCGTCATTGCAATTTCATATGAGGGAGAGGCATAAGCTAACATACTTTCTCTTCTTGGATCATATGCACTTATAATTGGAACTCTAGCAAGCATCCGCAACTACTAAATATCATTAAGGTAAAACCCAACCATAGCATTAACATATCAAGTCCCCTTTATCCCATACGCCACAACCCCCTTACTCGGGTTTATGCTTCTATCACTCAAGCAACCCACTATAAGTGAATCATGAATGTATTGCAACACCCCACAGCGGGAATCCCTCACGCTTGCGCGACACGGAGGGCACAATAGGACAACACCAAAATAAAACATACAACTCATACCAATCTAGATCATCAATCAACCCAAAGACAAAGGATATCTACTCAAAACATCATAGGATGGTAACACATCATTGGATCATAATATGTGGCATAAAGCACCATGTTCAAGTAGGGATTATAGCGGGGTGCGGGAGAGTGGACCGTGTAAAAGAGATGAGGATGGTGATGACGATGGTGATGTTGATGAAGACGATCACCGCGGCGATGATTCCCCTCCCGATGGCACTCCGGCACCACCGAGAGAGAGGAGGAGAGGTTCTCCCCCTTGTGCTTCCTCCTCCATGGCCTCCCCCTAGATGGGAAGAGGTTCCCCCTCTGGTCCTTGGCCTTCATGGCGATGATGGCCCCTCCGAGATCCTTCCCCATGGCCTCCGGTGATGATGGCCCCCTCCGGCAGGGTGCCGGAGAGGGCCTAGATTGATTTTTGTGGCTACAGAGGCTTGCGGCGGCGGAACTTCCGATCTAGGTTAATTTCTGGAGGTTTCTGTATTTATAGGAGAGGATGGCGTCGAGAACAAGTCAGGGGGCCCCACGGGTAGTCCACGAGGCACAGGGGCGCGCCCAGGGGGGTGGGCGCGCCCATTATAGGAGAGGATGGCGTCGAGAACAAGTCAGGGGGCCCCACGGGTAGTCCACGAGGCACAGGGGCGCGCCCAGGGGGGTGGGCGCGCCCAGGGGGGTGGGCGCGCCCCCACCCTCGTGGGGCCCACGGGACTCCCCTCCGGTAGATTTTTGTTCCAGTATTTTTCATATTTTCCAGAAAAAATCTCCGTTGATTTTCAGCGCATTCCGAGAACTTTTATTTCTGCACAAAAACAACACCACGGTAGTTCTGCTGAAAACAGCGTCAGTCCGGGTTAGTTCTAATCAAATCATACCAAAATCATATAAAACTAGTGTAAACATGGCATGAATACATCATAAATTATAGATATGCTGGAGACGTATTAGCATCCCCAGGCTTAATTCCTGCTCATCCTCGAGTGGGTAAATGATAAAAGAAATAATTTATGAAGTGTGAATGCTAGCAAGTGCATAAGTTTGGTCAATATAGTTCCAAACACTTTTTCTAGCATCATTATATATCATAACAGTAGCTCAACTCATAAAACTTCTCATGATCAAGTAACAAGCTATTCACATGTTAAAGTATAGATCATAAACTTTCTTGAAAACTAACAAACCGTGCTCTTAGTCATCAAACAATTGCAATTCATCTTATTTTCGAGAAGGGTCTATGTAAGAGCTTTGATTCAGCAAACTCCACATACTCAACTATCATTTAATCTTTCACAATTGCTGACACTCATGTGATATTTATGGGTTCAAAGTTTTAATCGAACACAGAGAAAGATAGGGGCTTATAGTTTCGCCTCCCAACCTTTTACCTCAAAGGTAATGTCAACAATAATAATTTATGAGAACCTACATCCAAGTGATATATATATCCGGATTGCTCCAACACAAAGTGCTTGCCAAAGGAAAAAGTGTAAAAAGGAAAGGTGATGATCACCACGACTCTTGTATCAGGGTAGAAGATAAAAGTAAAAGATAGGCCCTTCGCAGAGGGAGGAAGAGGTTGTCATGCGATTTTAAGGTTGGATGCACAAAATCTTAATGCAAAAGAACGTCACTTTATATTGCCTCTTGTGATAGAGACCTTTATTATGCAGTCCGTCGCTTTTATTTCTTCCCTATCACAAGTTCGTATAAAGCTTATTTTCTTCGCACTAATAGATCATACATATTTAGAGAGCAATTTTTATTGCATGCACCGATGACAACTTACTTGAAGGATCTTACTCAATCCATAGGTAGGTATGGTGGACTCTCATGGCAAAACTGGTTTAAGGGATGTTTGGAAGCACAAGTAGTATTTCTACTTGGTGCAAAGAATTTGGCTAGCATGAGAGGGAAACGCAAGCTCAACATGTTGGATGATCCAAGACAATATAATGTTTCGGATATAGGAAAACATAACCCATGAAGTTGTCTTACTTGTCCAACATCAACCTTTTAGCATGTCATATTTTAATGAGTGCCCACAATTACAAAAGATGTCCAAGATAGTGTATTTATATGTGAAATCTCTCTTCCTTCAATTTTCTTTCATGAATTGTTCAAGTGACCAATTCTGTGTTTGCTAACTTTCAATAAATTTACCACATATACTTATTATGTGTGAAGTCATTACTCCCCATGTTATAGGCATATGAAACATATATAAATTTAGATTTATGATATTCAATTCATTCAACCATTTACTCGTAGGATATACGTGAAGCACGTGAGTAAATGACAAACTACTCCAAAAAGATATAAGTGAAGAACACTGAGTAGTCAAATAATTAACTAGCCATGGGAGGATTCTTTTTCATTCAAGATTTCAGATCCAATGATTTTATTCAAACAGCAAGTAAAATTGAAAATACGCTCCAAGCAAAACACATATCATGTGACGAATAAAAATATAGCTTCGAGTAAGGTATACCGATAGTTTTGAAGACAGAAGAGGGGATGTCTTCTGGGGTATCCCCAAGCTTAGGCGCTTGAGTCTTCCTTGAATATTACCTTGGGGTTCCTTGGGCATCCCCAAGCTTAGGGTCTTTCCACTCCTTATTCTCCTCATATCGATATCTCACCTAAAGCTTGAAAACTTCTACCACACAAAACTTAACGGAACT
The DNA here is from genome assembly GCF_002575655.3 of Aegilops tauschii subsp. strangulata. NCBI lineage: Eukaryota > Viridiplantae > Streptophyta > Magnoliopsida > Poales > Poaceae > Aegilops > Aegilops tauschii. Next base: position 451,261,451 of record NC_053039.3, on the reverse strand, counting down.
TCGTGAGATGGGTTAGTGTGATAAAGAGTAAACCATTCACTTTGTTACTGTCAAAGACAAGGTTCATAATTTTTCTCACACAATGCCTACTGTACCATATCATTTCTACAATTTATATTGAGAAATATAAGCCATAGAAACTAGAAAACAAGCAAACAATGCAATGAAAACAGAATCTGTCAGAAACAGAACAGTCTGTAATGATCTGAACAGAAACCATACTTCTGCTACTCCAAAAATTATGAAATAAATGGTGGACGTGAGGAATTTGTCTATTAATCTTCTTCAAAGAGAATCAACTCAGAAAAACTCTTCTGTAAAAAATGGCAGCTAATCCCGTGAGCGCAAAGTTTCTGTTTTTTACAGCAAGATCACATTAACCTTCACCCAAGTCTTCCCAAAGGTCTTACTTGTCACTTTATTGAAACAAAAGCTATAAAGCATGATTAATACAGTAGCTTAATCATGTAAAGATAAAAAAACATAAAGGGTAAATATTGGGTTGCCTCCCAACAAGCGCTTTTCTTTAATGCCTTTTAGCTAGGCATGATGATTTCAATGATGCTCACATAAAAGATAAGAATTGAAACATAAAGAGAGCATCATGAAGAATATGACTAGCATATTTAAATCTAACCCACTTCCTATGCCTAGGGATTTTTTGAGCACAATATTTATAGGAACAAGAATCAACTAGCATAGGAAGGCAAAATAAGTATAACTTGAAAACTTTAAGCACATAGAGAGGAAACTTGATATTATTGTAACTTCTACAAGCATGTATTCCTCCCTCATAAAAAATTTCAGTAGCATTATGAATGAGTTCAACAATATAACCATCACATAAAGCATTCTTTTCATGATCTACAAGCATAGAAATTTTACTACTCTCCGCATAAGCAAAATTCTTCTCATTCGGAATAGTGGGAGCAAACTCGAAATAGTGGAATCATTACTAACTAAAGTCGACATTCTTCCAAATCCACTTTAGATGATAGTATTATTAATACTCCAAAATATATAAGTGAAGTTCATGGAGTATTCTAGGATTAATATCGACTAGCAAATATCCAAGCTCAATATATAAGTGAAGCACGCGAAGCATTCTATAAAACCGAACTCAAAAGATTTAAGTTAAGCACAAAGATCATTCTATAAGATCATACTCAAAAGATATAAGTGAAGCACATGAAGTATTCTATAAATCAAGGAAGGCCTATCTCATACTAGCATGGTTCTTAAAGAAAAAGAAAAACACAAAGGACACAAATCATGTGGACAAAACAAAAACCGAGGTATACCGATAATTGTTGAAGAAGAAAGACGGGATGCCAACCGGGGCATCCCCAAGCTTAGATGCTTGAGTATCCTTGGAATATTTACTTGGGGTGCCTTGGGCATCCCCAAGCTTGAACTCTTGCCTCTCTTTATTCTTCTCATATTGATAGCTCCTCGATCTTCGAACACTTCATCCACACAAAACTTTAACAAAAACTTTGTGAGATCCGTTAGTATAATAAAGCAAATCACTACCTTTAGGTACTGTTGCAAACTTATTCCAATTTCATATTAGAACTATATGTACTGTATCCAACTTCACCATGGTTCATACCCCCCGATACTACCCATAGATTCATCAAAATAAGCGATCAACACATAGAAAACAGAATCTGCCAAAAACAGAACAGTCTGCAGTAATCTGTAACTCTCGAATACTTATATAACTCCAAAAATCCTACCAAATTAGGAAAACCTGAGCAATTTGTGTACCAATCCAGAGCAAAAAGAATCAACTGAAAATCACGCTCCTGTGATTTATGAAAATTAATTTCGTGCGCATAAAAGTTTCTGTTTTTGTACTGCACAACGTAAACAAGCAATCTAATCATCCTAAAACCAAAGTTTGGCACAGTATTTTTATAATACAATGGATATATACAAGGGGATAATTATTTACAGAGAAACTTCCATGAAAAATTCTACATTGTTTCCATGAGGATGAACACAAGTGCTCAAGGTCGACCCTCACTTCTTCAATGCATAACTTTCCAATCACTTCTCTTTTTGAAAAACTTTTTAGGCATGAGAGGCAAGTAAATTTTATTTTATCTTGTATTTTCATTCTTTAAAAAAAATTGTATGTTTCACCCACAACTAAACAGAACCAAAAAGCAAAAATAAAATCTACTTAGTGAAGAAAGCAAACAAGCATACACGAGAATATCAACCCCACGCTATTGCTCCCCGGCAACGGCGCCAAAAAAGAGCTTGATAATCCCCAAGTGCAGGGAATCATCGTAGCAATTCCCAAAGGTGGAAGTGATAAGTATGGAGTGTCGAACCCACAAGGAGCTAAAGGTAAGATCAATATTCTCTCAAGTCCTATCTGCCACTGATACGACTCTACGTACACCGAACGTTTGCTTCCAACTAGATACGAGAAATAAACTACGTTGTGGGTATGAAGAGGATAACTTTGCATGATATCGGAGAGCTAAAATATAAAAGTAGGTTCTGTTATCATAAAGTTAGAATATATTACTAAATATTATAAATAGCGAGTGTGGAATAATGATGGGTTGGTGTGCGGAATTGTCCTAGGCAATTGTTAACAAGACCAGTGGTCGTCATTGCAATTTCATATGAGGGAGAGGCAGAAGCTAACATACTTTCTCTTCTTGGATCATCTGCAGTTATGATTGGAACTCTAGAAAGCATCCGCAACTACTAAAGATCATTAAGGTAAAACCCAACCATAGCATTAACATATCAAGTACCCTTTATCCCATACGCCACAACCCCCTTACTCGGGTTTATGCTTCTGTCACTCAAGCAACCCACTATAAGCGAATCATGAACGTATTGCAACACCCTACAGCGGGAATCCCTCACGCTTGCGCGACACGGAGGGCACAATAGGACAACACCAAAATAAAACATACAACTCATACCAATCTAGATCATCAATCAACCCAAAGACAAAGGATATCTACTCAAAACATCATAGGATGGTAACACATCATTGGATCATAATATGTGGCATAAAGCACCATGTTCAAGTAGGGATTACAGCGGGGTGCGGGAGAGTGGACCGTGTAAAAGAGATGAGGCTGGTGATGATGATGGTGATGTTGATGAAGACGATCACCGCGGCGATGATTCCCCTCCCGATGGCACTCCGGCGCCACCGAGAGAGAGGAGGAGAGGTTCTCCCCCTTGTGCTTCCTCCTCCATAGCCTCCCCCCTAGATGGGGAGAGGTTCCCCCTCTGGTCCTTGGCCTTCATGGCGATGATGGGTAGTCGACGAGGCACAGGGGCGCGCCCAAGGGGGGTGGGCGTGCCCCCCACCCTCGTGGGGCCCACGGGACTCCCCTCCGGTAGATTTTTGTTCCGGTATTTTTCATATTTTCCAGAAAAATTCTCCGTTGATTTTCACCGCATTTCGAGAACTTCTATTTCTGCACAAAAACAACACCATGGTAGTTCTGCTGAAAACAGCGTCAGTCCGGGTTAGTTCTAATCAAATCATACCAAAATCATATAAAACTAGTGTAAACATGGCATGAATACTTCATAAATTATAGATACGTTGGAGACGTATCAGTACTCCCTAGCAGTTTCACGCTGAAAGTCGCCGAGACTCAAGAAGGACTCGTGCATGTAGTACAGATCCGCCACACAGATTTGCGAGACTTCTTCTCTCTTCATGATGGAGCTCATATGTAGCGCAAAAAGGCGGACGATTGTAAAATCGAGCCGCCTTGTCAGAAACATCTCGAAGATATGGTCAAATCCTAGGAAGAACACCTCCGCGGGCCATGTGTCGATGTGGCACTTCCCCTCAGGCACACGAGCCGCGTATGTCGGATATCCTGGATCCTTCGAGTCTAGTAGGCTTTTATCAGTCGACGGCACATGGTCATGCAGTCTCCTGAGATCCCCTGATAGTGCCTCCAGCGGTTCCGGCGGTGGCATCGGCTCGCCCGTGACATGGAACATGGCCGCACCTTTGATGGGTACACGCTCTTCAAAATCCACCGTCTGGCTGCTATGTGCTCTGGCTTGTTTGGAGGCAGCTATCCTCCCCGTTCTCTTCCTCTCCTTTTTCTTGGGTACACCTTCCAGACCCTTCCTTAACCCCTGCCCTAGTGTTGCCGGGCTAAGCACTGTACGACCCCTGGTTAGTTGAGCCTGTGTTGAGGCTGTTGGAAATATGCCCTAGAGGCAATAATAAAATGGTTAATATTATATTTCTTTGTTCATGATAATTGTCTATTGTTCATGCTATAATTGTGTTATCCGGAAATCGTAATACATGTGTGAATACATAGACCACAACGTGTCCCTAGTGAGCCTCTAGTTGACTAGCTCGTTGATCAACAGATAGTCATGGTTTCCTGACTATGGACATTGGATGTCATTGATAACGGGATCACATCATTAGGAGAATGATGTGATGGACAAGACCCAATCCTAAGCATAGCACAAAGATCGTGTAGTTCGTTTGCTAGAGTTTTTTCAATGTCAAGTATCATTTCCTTAGACCATGAGATCGTGCAACTCCCGGATGCCGTAGGAGTGCTTTGGGTGTGCCAAACGTCACAACGTAACTGGGTGACTATAAAGGTGCACTACGGGTATCTCCGAAAGTGTCTGTTGGGTTGGCACGGATCGGGACTGGGATTTGTCACTCCGTATGATGGAGAGGTATCTCTGGGCCCACTCAGTAATGCATCATCATAATGAGCTCAATGTGACTAAGGAGTTAGTCACGGGATCATGCATTACGGTACGAGTAAAGTGACTTGCCGGTAACGAGATTGAACAAGGTATTGGGATACCGACGATCGAATCTCGGGCAAGTAACGTACCGATTGACAAAGGGAATTGTATACGGGATTGATTGAATCCTCGACATCGTGGTTCATCCGATGAGATCATCGTGGAACATGTAGGAGCCAACATGGGTATCCAGATCCCGCTGTTGGTTATTGACCGAAGAGGCGTCTCGGTCATGCCTGCATGTCTCCCGAACCCGTAGGGTCTACACACTTAAGGTTCGGTGACGCTAGGGTTGTAGAGATATTAGTATGCGGAAACCCGAAAGTTGTTCAGAGTCCCGGATGAGATCCCGGATGTCACGAGGAGTTCCGGAATGGTCCGGAGGTGAAGAATTATATATAGGAAGTCCAGTTTCTGCCACCGGGAAAGTTTCGGGGGTTATCGGTATTATACCGGGACCACCGGAAGGGTCCCGGGGGTCCACCGGGTGGGGCCACCTATCCCGGAGGGCCCCATGGGCTGAAGTGGGAAGGGAACCAGCCCTTAGTGGGCTGGGGCGCCCCCCCTTGGGCCTCCCCCTGCGCCTAGGGTTGGAAACCCTAGGGGTGGGGGGCGCCCCACTTGCCTTGGGGGGCAAGCCACCCCCTTGGCCGCCGCCCCCCCTCAGATGGGATCTCCAGGGTGGCCGGTGCCCCCCCCAGGACCCCTATAAATAGTGGGGGGGAGGGAGGGCAGCAGGACCACAGCCCCTGGTGCCTCCCTCTCCCCCTTCAACACCTCTCCTCCCCGCTTGCGCTTGGCGAAGCCCTGCCGGGATCCCCGCTACTTCCACCACCACGCCGTCGTGCTGCTGGATCTCCATCAACCTCTCCTTTCCCCTTGCCGGATCAAGAAGGAGGAGACGTCGCTGCTCCGTACGTGTGTTGAACGTGGAGGTGCCGTCCGTTCGGCACGCGGTCATCGGTGATTTGGATCACGGCGAGTACGACTCCATCATCCCCGTTCACTTGAACGTTTCCGCTCGCGATCTACAAGGGTATGTAGATGCACTCCTTTCCCCTCATTGCTAGTATACTCCATAGATGGATCTTGGTGATGCGTAGGAAATTTTAAAATTCTGCTACGATCCCCAACAGTGGCATCATGAGCCAGGCCTATGCGTAGTTACTATGCACGAGTAGAACACAAAGCAGTTGTGGGCGTAGATGTTGTCAATTTTTCTTGCCACTACTAGTCTTATCTTGTTTCGGCGGCATTGTGGGATGAAGCGACCCGGACCGACCTTACACGTACGCTTACGTGAGACAGGTTCCACCGACTGACATGCACTAGTTGCATAAGGTGGCTAGCGGGTGTCTGTCTCTCCCACTTTAGTCGGAATGGATTCGATGAAAAGGGTCCTTATGAAGGGTAAATAGAAATTGGCATATCACGTTGTGGTTTTACGTAGGTAAGAAACGTTCTTGCTAGAAACCTATAGAAGCCACGTAAAAACTTGCAACAGCAATTAGAGGACGTCTAACTTGTTTTTGCAGCATGTGCCTTGTGATGTGATATGGCCAGAAGATGTGATGAATGATATATGTGATGTATGAGATTGATCATATTCTTGTAATAGGAATCACGACTTGCATGTCGATGAGTATGACAACCGACAGGGGCCATAGGAGTTGTCTTTATTTTTGTATGACCTGCGTGTCATTGAATAACGCCATGTAAATTACTTTACTTTATTGCTAAACGCGTTAGCCATAGAAGTAGAAGTAATCGTTGGCGTGACAACTTCATGAAGACACAATGATGGAGATCATGATGATGGAGATCATGGTGTCATGCCGGTGACGAAGATTATCATGGCGCCCCGAAGATGGAGATCAAAGGAGCAAAATGATATTGGCCATATCATGTCACTATTTGATTGCATGTGATGTTTATCATGTTTTGCATCTTATTTGCTTAGAACGACGGTAGTAAGTAAGATGATCCCTTATAATAATTTCAAGAAAGTGTTCCCCCTAACTGTGCACCATTGCGAAGGTTCGTTGTTTCGAAGCACCACGTGATGATCGGGTGTGATAGATTCTAACGTTCGCATACAACGGGTGTTGACGAGCCTAGCATGTACAGACATGGCCTCGGAACACGCGCAATACACTTAGGTTGACTTGACGAGCCTAGCATGTACAGACATGGCCTCGGAACACGGAGGACCGAAAGGTCGAGCATGAGTCGTATAGAAGATACGATCAACATGGAGATGTTCACCGATCTTGACTAGTCCGTCTCACGTGATGATCAGACACGGCCTAGTTAACTCGGATCATGTTTCACTTAGATGACTAGAGGGATGTCTATCTGAGTGGGAGTTCATTGAATAATTTGATTAGATGAACTTAATTATCATGAACTTAGTCTAAAATCTTTACAATATGCCTTGTAGATCAAATGGCCCACGTTGTCCTCAACTTCAACGCGTTCCTAGAGAAAACCAAGCTGAAAGATGATGGGAGCAACTATACGGACTGGGTCCGGAACCTGAGGATCATCCTCATAGCTGCCAAGAAAGATTATGTCCTAGAAGCACCGCTAGGTGAAGCACCAATCCCAGAGAACCAAGACGTTATGAACGCTTGGCAATAACGTGCTGATGATTACTCCCTCGTTCAGTGCGGCATGCTTTACAGCTTAGAACCGGGTCTCCAAAAGCGTTTTGAGAAACCTGGAGCATACGAGATGTTCGAAGAGCTGAAAATGGTTTTCCAAGCTCATGCCCGGGTCGAGAGATATGAAGTCTCCGACAAGTTCTTCAGCTGTAAGATGGAGGAAAACAGTTCTGTCAATGAGCACATACTCAGAATGTCTGGGTTACACAACCGCTTGTCTCGGCTGGGAGTTAATCTCCCGGATGACGCGGTCATTGACAGAATCCTTCAGTCGCTTCCACCAAGCTACAAGAGCTTTGTGACGAACTTCAATATGCAGGGGATGGAAAAGACCATTCCCGAGGTATATTCAATGCTGAAATCAGCGGAGGTGGAGATCAAAAAGGAACATCAAGTATTGATGGTGAATAAAACCACTAAGTTCAAGAAAGGAAGGGTAAGAAGAACTTCAAGAAGGACGGCAAGAGAGTTGCCGCGCCCGGTAAGCCAGTTGCCGGGAAGAAGCCAAGGAATGGACCCAAGCCTGAGACTGAGTGCTTTTATTGCAAGGGAAGTGGTCACTGGAAGCGGAACTGCCCCAAATACTTAGCGGACAAGAAGGCCGGCAACACCAAAGGTATATGTGATATACATGTAATTGATGTGTACCTTACCAGTACTCGTAGTAGCTCCTGGGTATTTGATACCGGTGCGGTTGCTCATATTTGTAACTCAAAACAGGAACTGCGGAATAAGCGGTGACTGGCAAAGGACGAGGTGACGATGCGCGTCGGGAATGGTTCCAAGGTCGATGTGATCGCCGTCGGCACGCTGCCTCTACATTTACCTACGGGATTAGTTTTAAACCTCAATAATTGTTATTTAGTGCCAGCTTTGAGCATGAACATTGTATCTGGATCTCGTTTAATTCGAGATGGCTACTCATTTAAATCCGAGAATAATGGTTTTTCTATTTATTTGAGAGATATGTTTTATGGTCATGCCCCGCTGGTCAATGGTTTATTCTTGATGAATCTCGAACGTGATGTTACACATATTCATAGTGTGAATACCAAAAGATGTAAAGTTGATAACGATAGTCCCACATACTTGTGGCACTGCCGCCTTGGTCACATTGGTGTCAAGCGCATGAAGAAGCTCCATGCAGATGGACTTTTGGAGTCTCTTGATTACGAATCATTTGACACGTGCGAACCATGCCTCATGGGTAAGATGACCAAGACTCCGTTCTCCGGAACAATGGAGCGAGCAACCAACTTATTGGAAATCATACATACCGATGTGTGCGGTCCAATGAGTGTTGAGGCTCGCGGAGGATATCGTTATGTTCTCACTCTCACTGATGACTTAAGTAGATATGGGTATGTCTACCTAATGAAACACAAGTCTGAAACCTTTGAAAAGTTCAAGGAATCTCAGAGTGAGGTTGAGAATCAACGTGACGGGAAAATAAAGTTCTTACGATCAGATCGTGGTGGAGAATATTTAAGTCACAAATTTGGTACGCACTTAAGGAAATGTGGAATCGTTTCACAACTCACGCCGCCTAGAACACCTCAGCGAAACGGTGTGTCCGAACGTCGTAATCGCACTCTATTGGATATGGTGCGATCTATGATGTCTCTTACCGATCTACCGCTCTCATTTTGGGGCTATGCTTTAGAGACTGCCGCATTCACTTTAAATAGGGCTCCGTCGAAATCCGTTGAGACGACACCGTATGAATTATGGTTTGGGAAGAAACCTAAGCTGTCGTTTCTAAAAGTTTGGGGATGCGATGCTTATGTCAAGAAACTTCAACCTGAAAAGCTCGAACCCAAGTCGGAAAAATGCGTCTTCATAGGATACCCTCAGGATACCATTGGGTATACCTTCTACCTCAGATCCAAAGGCAAGATCTTTGTTGCCAAGAACGGGTCCTTTCTGGAGAAAGAGTTTCTCTCGAAAGAATTAAGTGGGAGGAAAGTGGCGCAGCGCGGGAAGATAGTCACCCCTTCCGAACATCAAAGTAGCGCAGCGCGGGAAGATGTTCCTGTGGTGCCTACACCGACTGGGGAGGAAGTTAATGATGATGATCATGAAGCTTCGGATCAAGTTACTGCTGAACTTCGTAGGTCCACAAGGACACGTTCCGCACCAGAGTGGTACGGCAACCCTGTCCTGGAAATCATGTTGTTGGACAACGGTGAACCTTCGAACTATGAAGAAGCAATGGCGGGCCCGGATTCCGACAAATGGCTAGAAGCCATGAAATCCGAGATAGGATCCATGTATGAAAACGAAGTATGGACTTTGACTGACTTGCCCGATGATCGGCGAGCCATAGAAAATAAATGGATCTTTAAGAAGAAGACAGACGCGGATGGTAATGTGACCATCTATAAGGCTCGACTTGTCGCTAAGGGTTATCGACAAGTTCAAGGGGTTGACTACGATGAGACTTTCTCACCCGTAGCGAAGCTGAAGTCCGTCCGAATCATGTTAGCAATTGCCGCATACTATGATTATGAGATATGGCAGATGGACGTCAAAACGGCATTCCTTAACGGCTTTCTTAAGGAAGAATTGTATATGATGCAGCCGGAAGGTTTTGTCGATCCTAAGAATGCTAACAAGGTATGCAAGCTCCAGCGCTCCATCTATGGGCTGGTGCAAGCATCTCGGAGTTGGAACATTCATTTTGATGAGATGATCAAAGCGTTTGGGTTTACACAGACTTATGGAGAAGCCTGTGTTTACAAGAAAGTGAGTGGGAGCTCTGTAGCATTTCTCATATTATATGTGGATGACATACTATTGATGGGAAATGATATAGAATTCTTGGAAAGTATAAAGGCCTACTTGAATAAGTGTTTTTCAATGAAGGACCTTGGAGAAGCTGCTTATATATTAGGCATCAAGATCTATAGAGATAGATCAAGACGCCTCATTGGTCTTTCACAGAGTACGTACCTTGACAAGATATTGAAGAAGTTCAATATGGATCAGTCCAAGAAAGGGTTCCTGCCTGTATTGCAAGGTGTGCAATTGAGCACGGCTCAATGCCCGACCACGGCAGAAGATAGAGAAAAGATGAGTGTCATCCCCTATGCCTCGGCCATAGGGTCTATTATGTATGCCATGCTGTGTACCAGACCTGATGTAAACCTTACCGTAAGTTTGGTAGGTAGGTACCAAAGTAATCCCGGCATGGAACACTGGACAGCGGTCAAGAATATCCTGAAGTACCTGAAGAGGACTAAGGATATGTTTCTCGTTTATGGAGGTGACGAAGAGCTCGTCGTAAAGGGTTATGTCGATGCTAGCTTCGACACAGATCTGGATGACTCGAAGTCACAAACCGGATACGTGTATATTTTGAATGGAGGAGCAGTAAGCTGGTGCAGTTGCAAGCAAAGCGTCGTGGCGGGATCTACATGTGAAGCGGAGTACATGGCAGCCTCAGAGGCAGCGCAAGAAGCAGTCTGGATGAAGGAGTTCATTACCGACCTAGGGGTGATTCCCAATGCGTCGGGTCCGATGACTCTCTTCTGTGACAACACTGGAGCTATTGCCCTTGCCAAGGAGCCCAGGTTTCACAGGATGACCAGGCATATCAAGCGTCACTTCAACTCCATTCGTGAAAGTGTTCAAAATGGAGACATAGATATTTGTAAAGTCCATACGGACCTGAATGTAGCAGATCCGTTGACTAAACCTCTCCCTAGAGCAAAACATGATCAACACCAGGACACTATGGGTGTTCGATTCATCACAATGTAACTAGATTATTGACTCTAGTGCAAGTGGGAGACTGTTGGAAATCTGCCCTAGAGGCAATAATAAAATGGTTATTATTATATTTCTTTGTTCATGATAATTGTCTATTGTTCATGCTATAATTGTGTTATCCGGAAATCGTAATACATGTGTGAATACATAGACCACAACGTGTCCCTAGTGAGCCTCTAGTTGACTAGCTCGTTGATCAACAGATAGTCATGGTTTCCTGACTATGGACATTGGATGTCATTGATAACGGGATCACATCATTAGGAGAATGATGTGATGGACAAGACCCAATCCTAAGCATAGCACAAAGATCGTGTAGTTCGTTTGCTAGAGTTTTTTCAATGTCAAGTATCATTTCCTTAGACCATGAGATCGTGCAACTCACGGATGCCGTAGGAGTGCTTTGGGTGTGCCAAACGTCACAACGTAACTGGGTGACTATAAAGGTGCACTACGGGTATCTCCGAAAGTGTCTGTTGGGTTGGCACGGATCGAGACTGGGATTTGTCACTCCGTATGACGGAGAGGTATCTCTGGGCCCACTCGGTAATGCATGATCATAATGAGCTCAATGTGACTAAGGAGTTAGTCACGGGATCATGCATTACGGTACGAGTAAAGTGACTTGCCGGTAACGAGATTGAACAAGGTATTGGGATACCGACGATCGAATCTCGGGCAAGTAACGTACCGATTGACAAAGGGAATTGTATACGGGATTGATTGAATCCTCGACATCGTGGTTCATCCGATGAGATCATCGTGGAACATGTAGGAGCCAACATGGGTATCCAGATCCCGCTGTTGGTTATTGACCGGAGAGGCGTCTCAGTCATGTCTGCATGTCTCCCGAACCCGTAGGGTCTACACACTTAAGGTTCGGTGACGCTAGGGTTATAGAGATATTAATATGCGGAAACCCGAAAGTTTTTCGGAGTCCCGGATGAGATCCCGGATGTCACGAGGAGTTCCGGAATGGTCCGGAGGTGAAGAATTATATATAGGAAGTCCAGTTTCGGCCACCGGGAAAGTTTCGGGGGTTATCGGTATTGTACCGGGACCACCGGAAGGGTCCCGGGGGTCCACCGGGTGGGGCCACCTATCCCGGAGGGCCCCATGGGCTGAAGTGGGAAGGGAACCAGCCCTTAATGGGCTGGGGCGCCCCCCTTGGGCCTCCTCCTGCGCCTAGGGTTGGAAACCCTAGGGGTGGGGGGCGCCCCACTTGCCTTGGGGGGCAAGCCACCCCCTTGGCCGCCGCCCCCCTCAGATGGGATCTCCAGGGTGGCCGGCGCCCCCCCTGGACCCCTATAAATAGTGGGGGGAGGGAGGGTAGCAGGACCACAGCCCCTCGCGGCTCCCTCTCCCCCTGCAACACCTCTCCTCCCCGCTTGCGCTTGGCGAAGCCCTGCCGGGATCCCCGCTACTTCCACCACCACGCCGTCGTGCTGCTGGATCTCCATCAACCTCTCCTTTCCCCTTGCTGGATCAAGAAGGAGGAGACGTTGCTGCTCCGTACGTGTGTTGAACGCGGAGGTGCCGTCCATTCGGCACTCGGTCATCGGTGATTTGGATCACGGCGAGTACGACTCCATCATCCCCGTTCACTTGAACGCTTCCGCTCGTGATCTACAAGGGTATGTAGATGCACTCCTTTCTCCTCGTTGCTAGTATACTCCATAGATGGATCTTGGTGATGCGTAGGAAATTTTAAAATTCTGCTACGATCCCCAACAGAGGCGGCATCTTCAGGCATGTCCTGTGAGGATTTCATGAAGCGAGACTTCTTGCAATCCCTGCTAGGACGTTCCTGCCCGGGCAGATCATCCATATCCTCATCAGCATGCTGATAGCCCGATTCGTCATTGGGTCCTCCATCTCCTCCGTCTCATCATCCATTCTCTGTTCTACGGGACCGATTACATCAGCCAGTACTATTGGACCCCCTTCATCACATCGTCCATCGCTCTCACCCGGCACTACAGGAGCTGGTAATTGCGTAGGCGGGGTGGTGATCTCCATGCATGCTTGTTGATGTGTGGTTATTGGTGTGCTCTCAGCCGGCTCCAGACGAAGAAGATTCTTTGGCCATAGCAGCACCCAACCCTTGTAGCTTCCAATGTGCAGCGGGGTCTCATCGTCCTCTCCCCTAGGCGTACTGGAGGAGGCAAATCCTTGTGCGCCGATGTCACACTCGACAAGGTTACCCTGAAGTGCCCAGCGGGCATCGGCTGGCTGTGGAACGTGAGTTCCAAGGGCTTCGTTATTACCCCCTTTCCCACATCCACCTTTTGGCCTTTGATCAAGTAGAGTACAGTGCACGGGGTTTCGTCGGCCTGCAAACACATGTCTGCAGCGTAAAACATCCAAAAGGAAACGGAAATGGAATATTCTAGATATATATGTTCGTGCGACATGTAATTACCATGAGGGTGTCGAGCTCAGCCAAAGACGAAGGCCCGCCTAGCGCGCCAGAGACTGAGGACGGGCTGCTATGAGCGGGTGCAGGTGCGAGAGCAAGCCCGATTGTGTGAGCAGGTGATGGTGCGGTGGTGTTGTTCACAGAGTTGCTCGCGACGAAACTAGGCAATGGAAAATCATGTATCGTCTTGTCTAGATTTTCCTTCGTCCAGTTGATGATAGCCGGGACCAAGTTAGTAGCAAAATCATTTTTGCAGGCAGTTACAGCAGCATTGACTGCCTACTGTAGCAACTCATTTTTCTCCTCAGCTGTTTTTTCGCGTCCTCAGCTGCTTTTTTCTCGAACCCAAGCTTCACCTTCTCGTTGATGTCCGCCTGACTAAACTTCTTTTTCTGCTTCTTGGCCTCCGGGCCCTCGTTGTAAACACCTTCCACGTGGCACCGTCTCCGGCGTCGTGCACACGTCCATATTGCGGCCGCTGGCCCAAAGGGAGTCCCTTAAGTTCGTTCAAGGCCCGGTTGAGAGGGGTGTCCCACTTGGGCCTCATCGGATATGTAGGGCTTTCGGCTGCAAGCTGGTGTTGCTTCTCCTGCAGAAGGAACGTGAACCGTTTACGAATGTGTAGTCGACTTGATCTGGAGCTAAATGTAAGGTGGTAAAAGAGTAATTTGTTGGGAATGCAGTAATTTCAAAAATTTCCTACGATCACGCAAGATCTATCTAGGAGAAGCATAGCAACAAGCGGGGAGAGTGTGTCCATGTACCCTCGTAGACCGAAAGCGGAAGCATTATATCAACGCGGTTGATGTAGTCGTACGTCTTCATGATCCGACCGATCTCAGCACCGAACGTACGGCACCTCCGTGTTCAGCACACGTTCAGCTCGATGACGTCCCTCGTACTCTTGGTCCAGTTGAGGCCGAGGGAGAGTTCCATCAGCACGACGGCGTGGTGACGGTGATGATGAAGTTACCGGTGTAGGGCTTCGCCTAAGCACTACGACGATATGATCGAGGTGGAATATGGTGGAGGGGGCACCACACACGGCTAAAGATCGACTTGTGTGTCTATGGGGTGCCCCCTGCCCCCGTATATAAAGTAGCAAGGGGGAGGCCGGCCGGCCCTCATAGGTCGTGCCCAAGGGGGGAATCCTACTCCTACTAGGAGTAGGTTTCCCCCTTTCCTAGTCCAACTAGGAGAAGAAGGAAGGAGGGGGGAAAGAGAAGGAAGGAGGGGGTGCTGCCCCTCTCCCTAGTCCAATTCGGACTAGGCCCATGGGGACGTGCGGCCAGCCCTTGGCTGCCCCTCTCTCTCTCCCCTAGGCCCCCGGAACTCATTCGGTGTCCGAATAACATCATCCAATATATCATTATTTATGTGTCGACCATTTCGATACTCCTCGTCATGTCCGTGATCACATCCGGGACTCCGAACTACCTTCGGTACATCAAAACACATAAACTCATAATACCGATCGTCATCGAACGTTAAGCGTGCGGACCCTACGGGTTCGAGAACTATGTAGACATGACCAAGACTCATCTCTGATCAATAACCAATAGCAGAACCAGGATGCTCATATTGGTTCCTACATATTCTATGAAGATCTTTATCGGTCAAACCGCATAACAACATACGTTGTTCCCTTTGTCATCGGTATGTTACTTGCCCGAGATTCGATCGTCGGTATCATCATACCTAGTTCAATCTCGTTACCGGCAAGTCTCTTTACTCGTTCCGTAATACTTCATCCCGAAACTAACTCATTATTCACATTGCTTGCAAGGCTTATAGTGATGAGCATTACCGAGAGGGCCCAGAGATACCTCTCCGAAACACGGAGTGACAAATCCTAGTCTCTATCTATGCCAACCCAACAAATACCTTCGGAGACACCTGTAGAGCATCTTTATAATCACCCATTTATGTTGTGACATTTGATAGCACACAAAGTGTTCCTACGGTATTCGGGAGTTGCATAATCTCATAGTCTGAGGAACATGTATAAGTCATGAAGAAAGCAGCAGCAATGAAACTGTAACGATCATAATGCTAAGCTAACGAATGGGTCTTGTCCATCACATCATTCTCCTAATGATGTGATCCCGTTCATCAAATGACAACACATGTCTATGGTTAGGAAACATAACCATCTTTGATAAACGAGCTAGTCAAGTAGAGGCATACTAGGGACACTTATGTTTTGTCTATGTATTCACACATGTACCAAGTTTCCGGTGAATACAATTCTAGCATGAATAATAAACATTTATCATGAAATAAGGAAATAAACAATAACTTTATTATTGCCTCTAGGGCATATTTCCTTGAGTCTCCCACTTGCACTAGAGTCAATAATCTAGTTCACATCGCCATGTGATTTAACACCAATAGTTCACATCACCATGTGATAGTTCACATCGCCATGTGATAGTTCACATCGCCATGTGACTAATACCCAAACGGTTTTACTAGAGTCAATAATCTAGTTCACATCGCTATGTGATTAACACCCAAAGAGTACTAAGGTGTGATCATGTTTTGCTTGTGAGAGAAGCTTAGTCAATGGGTCTGTCACATTCAGAGCCGTATGTATTTTGCAAATTTTCTATGTCTACAATGCTCTGCATGGAGCTACTCTAGCTAATTGCTCCCACTTTTAATATGTATCCAGATTGAGACTCAGAGTCATCCGGATCGGTGTAAAAGCTTGCATCGGCATAACTCTTTACAACGAACTCTTTATCACCTCCATAACCGAGAAATATCTCCTTAGTCTTTTAAGGATAATTCTGATTGTTGTCAAGTGATCCACTCCTGGATCAATATCGTACCCCCTTGTCAAACTCATGGCAAGGTACACAATTGTTTGGTACACAGCATAGCATACTTTACAGAACCTATGGCTGAGGCATAGGGAATGACTTTCATTCTCTTTCTATTTTCTGCCGTGGTCATGTTTTGAGTCTTACTCAACTTTACACCTTGCAACACATGCAAGAACTCTTCTTTGACTGTTTCATTTTGAACTACTTCAAAATCTTGTCAAGGTATGTACACATTGAAAAATCTTAGCAAGCGTCTTGATCTATCTCTATAGATCTTGATTCTCAATGTGTAAGCAGCTTCACCGAGGTCTTTCTTTGAAAAACTCCTTTCAAACACTCCTTTATGCTTTCTAGAAAATTCTACATCATTTCCAATCAACAATATGTCACTCACATATACTTATCAGAAAGGTTGTAGTGCTCCCACTCACTTTCTTGAAAATACAGGCTTCACCGCAAGTCTGTATAAAACTATATGCTTTGATCAACTCATCAAAGCATATCTTCCAACTCCGAGATGCTTGCACCAGTCCATAGATGGATCGCTGGCGCTTGCACATTTTTGTTAGCATCTTTAGGATTGACAAAAACTTTTGGTTGCATCATATACAACTCTTCTTTAAGAAATCCATTAAGGAATGCAGTTTTTGACTTCCATTTGCCAGATTTCATAAAATGTGGCAATTGCTAACATGATTCGGACAGACTTAAGCATCGATACAAGTGAGAAAATCTCATCGTAGTCAACACCTTGAACTTGTCAAAAACCTTTTTGCAACAATTCGAGCTTTGTAGATAGTAACACTAATATCAGCATCCGTTTTCCTCTCGAGATCCATTTATTCTCAAATGGCTTGCTGATCATCGAGCAAGTCAATCAAAGTCCATACGTTGTTTCTCATACATGGATCCCATCTCAGATTTCATGGCCTCAAGCCATTTTGCGGAATCTGGGCTCATCATCGCTTCCTCATAGTTCATAGGTTCGTCATGGTCTAGTAACATGACTTCCAGAACAGCATTACCGTACCACTTTGGTGCGGAACGTGCTCTGGTTAACCTACGAGGTTCGGTAACAACTTGATCTGAAGTTTCATGATCATCATCATTAACTTCCTCACTAATTGGTGTAGGCATCACTGGAACTGATTTCTGTGATGAACTACTTTCCAATTTGGGAGAAGGTACAATTACCTCATCAAGTTCTACTTTCCTCCCACTCACTTCTTTCGAGAGAAACTCCTTCTCTAGAAAGGATCCATTCTTAGCAACGAATATCTTGCCTTTGGATCTGTGATAGAAGAACCAACAGTCTCCTTTGGGTATCCTATGAAGACACATTTCTCCGAGTTGGGTTCGAGCTTATCAGGTTGAAGCTTTTTCATAAGCATCGCAGCCCCAAACTTTAAGAAATGACAACTTGGATTTCTTGCCAAACCATAGTTCATAAGGTGTCGTCTCAACGGATTTAGATGGTGCCCTATTTAACGTGAATGCAGTTGTCTCTAATGCATAACCCCAAAAACGATAGCGTTAAATAAATAAGAGACATCATAGATCGCACCATATCTAATAAAGTACGGTTATGACATTTGGACACACCATTACACTGTGGTGTTCCAGGTGGCGTGAGTTGTGAAACTATTCCACATTGTTTCAAATGAAGACCAAACTCATAACTCAAATATTCTCCTCCACGATCAGATCATAGAAACTTTATTTTCTTGTTACGATGATTTTCCACTTCACTCTGAAATTCTTTGAACTTTTCAACTGTTTCAGAGTTGTGTTTCATTAAGTAGATATACCCATATCTACTCAAATCATCTGTTAGGTCAGAAAATAATGATACCCGCCGCGAGCCTTAACACCCATCGGACCGCATACATCGATATGTATTATTTCCAATAAGTCAGTAGCTCGCTCCATTGTTCCGGAGAACGGAGTTTTAGTCATCTTGCCCATGAGGCATGGTTCGCAAGCATCAAGTGATTCCAAAAGTCCATCAGCATGGAGTTTCTTCATGCGCTTTACACCAATATGACCTAAACGGCAGTGCCACATATAAGTTGCACTATCATTATTAACTTTGCATCTTTTGGCTTTCAATATTTATGAATATGTGTATCACTACGATCGAGATTCAATAAACCATTTATATTGAGTGTATGACCATAGAAGGTTTTATTCATGTAAATAGAACAACAATAATTATTTGATAAATGAATAACTGTATTGCAATGAACATGATTCAATAAATATTCATGCTCAACGCAAACAACAAATAACTTTTTTTAGGTTCAACACTAATCCCGAAGATAAAGGGAGTGTGCGATGGTGATCTTATCAACCTTGGAATCACTTCCAACTCACATCATCACCTTTCCCTTAACTAGTCCCTGTTTATTTTGCAACTCTCGTTTCGAGTTACTACTCTTAGCAACTGAACCAGTATCAAATACTGAGGGGTTGCTATAAACACTAGTAAAGTACACATCAATAACATGTATATCAAATATACCTTTGTTCACTATGCCATCCTTCTTATCCGCCAAGTATCTAGGGCAGTTCCACTTCTAGTGATCATTTCCTTTGCAGTAGAAGCACTCAGTTTCAGGCTTGGGTCTACCGTTGGGCTTCTTCATGGGAGTGGCAACTTTCTTGCCATTCTTCTTGAAGTTCCCTTTCTATTCCTTTGCCCTTTTACTTGAAACTAGTGGTCTTGTCAACCATCAACACTTGATGTTTTTTCTTGATTTCTACCTTCACCAATTTCAGCATCGCGAAGAGCTCGGGAATCATTTTCGTCATCCCTTGCATATTATAGTCCATCACGAAGTTCTGGTAGCTTGGTGATAGTGACTAGAGAACACTATCAATCACTATATTATCTGGAAGATTAACTCCCACTTGATTCAAGCGATTGTAGTACCCAGACAATCTGAGCACATGCTCACTGGTTGAGCTATTCTCCTCCATCTTGTAGGCAAAGTACTGTCAGAGGTCTCATACCTCCCGACACGGGCATGAGTCTGAAATACTAATTTCAACTCTTGGAACATCTTATATGCTCCATGACATTCAAAACATTTTCGAAGTCCCGGTTTTAAGCCGTAAAGCATGGTGCACTAAACTATCAAGTAGTCATCATATCAAGCTTGCCAAATGTTCATAACCTTTGCATATACTCCTACAATAGGTCTGTCGCCTAGCGGTGCATCAAGGACATAATTCTTCTGTGCAGCAATGAGGATAATCCCCAGATCACGGACTTAGTCTGCATCATTGCTACTATCATCTTTCAACTAAGTTTTCTCTAGGAACATATCAAAAAATAAACGGGGAGCTACATCGCAAGCTATTGATCTACAACATAATTTGCAAATACTATCAAGAATAAGTTCATGGTAAATTAAAGTTCAATTAATCATATTACTTAAGAACTCCCACTTAGATAGATATCCCTCTAATCATCTAAGTGATCACGTGATCCAAATCAACTAAACCATGTCTGATCATCACGTGAGATGGAGTAGTTTTCAATGGTGAACATCACTATGTTGATCATATCTACTATATGATTCATGCTCGACCTTTCGGTCTCAGTGTTCCGAGGCCATATCTGCATATGCTAGGCTCATCAAGTTTAACCCGAGTATTCTGCATGTGCAAAAATGGCTTGCACCCGTTGTATGTGAACGTAGAGCTTATCACACCCGATCATCACATGGTGTCTCAGCACGAAGAGCTGTCGCAACGGTGCATACTCAGGGAGAACACTTATACCTTGAAATTTTGTAAGGGATCATCTTATAATGCTACCGCCGTACTAAGCAAAATAAGATGCATAAAGGATAAACATAACATGCAATCAATATAAGTGATATGATATGGCCATCATCATCTTGTGCCTTTGATCTCCATCTCCAAAGCACCGTCATGATCACCATCGTCACCGGCTTGACACCTTGATCTCCATCGAAGCATCGTTGTCGTCTCGCCAACTATTGCTTCTACGACTATCGCTACCGCTTAGTGATAAAGTAAAGCAATTACATGGCGATTGCATTTCATACAATAAAGCAACAACCATAAGGCTCCTGCCAGTTGCCGATAACTTCTACAAAACATGATCATCTCATACAACAATTTATATATCATCACGTCTTGACCATATCACATCACAACATGCCATGCAAAAACAAGTTAGACGTCCTCTACTTTGTTGTTGCAAGTTTTACGTGGCTGCTACGGGCTTAGCAAGAACCGTTCTTACCTACGCATCAAAACCACAACGATTTTTCGTCAAGTGTGTTGTTTTAACCTTCAACAAGGACCGTGCGTAGCCACACTCGATTCAACTAAAACTGGAGAAACAGTCACCCACTAGCCACCTGTGTGCGAAGCACGTCGGTAGAACCAGTCTCATGAACGCGGTCATGTAATGTCGGTCTGGGACGCTTCATCCAACAATACCGCCGAATCAAAGTATGACATGCTGGTAAGCAGTATGACTATTATCGCCCATAACTCTTTGTGTTCTACTCATGCATATAACATCTACGCATAGACATGGCTCTGATAGCACTGTTGGGGAACGCAGTAATTTCAAAAATTTCCTATGATCACGCAAGATCTATCTAGGAGAAGCATAGAAATGAGCGGGGAGAGTGTGTCCACGTACCCTCGTAGACCGAAAGCCGAAGCGTTATATCAACGCGGTTGATGTAGTCGTACGTCTTCACGATCCGACCGATCTCAGCACCGAATGTACGGCACCTCCGTGTTCAGCACACGTTCAGCTCGATGACGTCCCTCGTACTCTTGATCCAGTTGAGGCCGAGGGAGAGTTCCATCAGCACGACGGCCTGGTGACGGTGATGATGAAGTTACCGGCGCAGGGCTTCGCCTAAGCACTGCGACGATATGGCCGAGGTGGAATATGGTGGAGGGGAGCACCGCAGACGGCTAAAGATCAACTTGTGTGTCTATGGGGTGCCCCCCTGCCCCCGTATATAAAGGAGCAAGGGGGAGGTCGGCCGGCCCTCATAGGGCGTGCCCAAGGGGGGAATCCTACTCCTACTAGGAGTAGGTTTCCCCCTTTCCTAGTCCAACTAGGAGAAGAAGGAAGGAGGGGGGAAAGAGAAGGAAGGAGGGGGCGCCGCCCCTCCCCCTAGTCCAATTCGGACTAGGCCCATGGGGGCGCGCGGCCAGCCCTTGGCTGCCCCTCTCTCTGTCCCCTAGGCCCAGTAAGGCCCATTACTTCTCCGGTGGTTTCGATAACCCTTCCGGCACTCCGATATTTATCCGGTGACCCCCAGAACTCATCCGGTGTCCGAATAACATCGTCCAATATATCATTATTTATGTCTCGACCATTTCGAGACTCCTCGTCATGTCCGTGATCACATCTGGGACTCCGAACTACATTCGATACATCAAAACACATAAACTCATAATACCGATCGTCATCGAACGTTGAGCGTGTGGACCCTACGGGTTCGAGAACTATGTAGACATGACCAAGACTCATCTCCGGTCAATAACCAATAGCGGAACCTGGATGCTCATATTGGTTCCTACGTATTCTACGAAGATCTTTATTGGTCAAACCGCATAACAACATACGTTGTTCCCTTTGTCATCGGTATGTTACTTGCCCGAAATTCGATCATCGGTATCATCATACCTAGTTCAATCTCGTTACCGGCAAGTCTCTTTACTCGTTCTGTAATACTTCATCCAGCAACTAACTCATTAGTCACATTGCTTGCAAGGCTTATAGTGATGAGCATTACCGAGAGGGCCCAGAGATACCTCTCAGAAACACGGGGTGACAAATCCTAGTCTCGATCTATGCCAACCCAACAAATACCTTCGGAGACACCTATAGAGCATCTTTATAATCACCCATTTACATTGTGATGTTTGATAGCACACAAAGTGTTCCTCCAGTATTCGGGAGTTGCATAATCTCATAGTCTGAGGAACATGTATAAGTCATGAAGAAAGCAGTAACAATGAAACTATAGCGATCATAATGCTAAGCTAACGAATGGGTCTTGTCCATCACATCATTCTCCTAATGATGTGACCCCGTTCATCAAATGACAACACATGTCTATGGTTAGGAAACATAACCATCTTTGATAAATGAGCTAGTCAAGTAGAGGCATACTAGGGACACTTATGTTTTGTCTATGTATTCACACATGTACCAAGTTTCCGGTTAATGCAATTATAGCATGAATAATAAACATTTATCCTGAAATAAGGAAATAAATAATAACTTTATTATTGCCTCTAGGGCATATTTCCTTCATAATTACCAGTATTCTAATCAATCTCCTCGTGATCTGGTCCGTGTAAAAAACCTTCTTTTCCTTGTCCCACTTGTAGTGGGCCGTGATGAAGTCACGCTCCAAGGGGTTGGTGAACTTCGTGAAGGGGTCTGGGAGACCCGCGGCTTCACGTTCCGCGTCCTCCTTATCGCATATGGGCCTTTTACCGAGGTAGCCATGGCTTCCAAGGTGATGCTTCCCCGTGTTCCTTTGTTGAAGGCTCTTGAATTTTGCAGCCTTAGCCTTGGCTGCCTCGGTAACGCAAGTGTCCTTGAACTTTTCGAACTCCTCTTTTGTAAGTGTCGGATTTTCCTCCAGAATCTTGGACAGGGGTTCCTCAGCCTCAATAGCTCATTTCACCCTCCCTTTCTAGGAGGCCAAATCTTTTTCATCTTCGGATCATCCCAAGATAGTTCTATGCTATCATCCCGGTCGGGGAACTTGAATATCTTGTGCAACTTCGTCAGGAGCAACTGCCTCAAATGTTCTTTACTCCTTAAGTCATTGTCGTTGATGCTCGCGTATTCCCGTAGGATGCATCCTACTTGGTTCCCATAGCACTTGCGAGGTTCTTCCGGCTCTAATGGCTCAAACTTGCCAGGTGCCATCTTTGTGATCACCAGTCATCCAATGCCGAGTTTGTTAGGTTTTCGTATCCTCTGCTTCTTCTTTTCAGTAGCGGCATCGGTGCCGGTACCTTTGTAAGTGCATCTAGTGCCCCTTAGTGATTTTGGTGTATTGAAGACTTATAGGTTAAGGGACTAATGTGTTTATGAGTGTACACAGGTCTATAAGTCAATGAGGAGTTTGAGATTTACAGTAAAAGTCGACCCCTAAAAATGAATATCTTCGACTGAAGATTTTGGTTTCTGAAGACTTTGAAAGTGAAGAAATTGGTGTGACCTTGAAGACTTGGTAATCATTCAAGGAACATGAAGCTGAAGACTTTTGTTTTCGTAGTTTCAATTTCTCTTTCTTGAGTCATAGGAAACATCATACTGTTAAAGGGAGTCGAGGAAATACTAAGGAAAAAATTCCAAGTGATGCTCAACTCAAAGTCCTACACCTACCAATCCCTTCGAGTGAAGCCATTGGAAATCTCATACAGTTCAGTCAATTTCTTCAGTGACAGAGACGAAGTTCTTCTGGTCTCTGAGGAATTTGTTCTGACTGAGGAGTTAGGAATTCGCCAGTGCGGAGTGAGGAACATGATAGCCCTGAGGTATTTGATACTCAAAATTCTGACCGTTGTTGTGCTACTTGACAGCTGTCCCAAAATATCTACCCACCTAACGGTCATATCACTGAAGGGCATTTATGTCTTATCATGTCGGGCTACTCCCTAGGCTATAAATAGCCGCCCCCTACAACCACTTGCTGGTTGGCTGCTCCGAGAGAAACTGACGCTTGTCATTTGAGAGCATCCCATCCTCTGAGGACTTTGAGCGAAAATCATCGTGAGGAAAACCCAAACCCAAACACCTACAAACCCAAAGTGATTGAGCATCACTGAAGAGATTGATCATGCGTGGATCCGACGCTTGTTACCTTTGAAGACTGTAGTTCTTCCAGACGGTTAGGCGTCATGGTCTAGAGCATCCAAGAGGAAATTGTGGATCGCCGAGTGACCGAGTTTGTGAAGGTTTGGAAGTCACCTGAAGACTTACCACAAGTGATTGGGCGAGGTCTGTGTGACCTTAGCTCAAGGAGAATACGGTGAGGACTGTGTGTCCGGGACTGTGTGTCCTCAGGTTTAAATACCTAGCCGCTCCAACCAGACGTACAACTGAGGCAGCAGTTGGAACTGGTCTACCAAATCATTGTCTTCACCAAGCTTACTGGTTCTATTTCCTCAACTCTTTCATTTCCTCATAACTGTGTTGTGTGCTTGTTCATATCTGTGTTTGAAGACTTTGACTGAGGACTTTCTCAATTTCCTCAGTTCAATTTCTTCAGTCTGTTTGTCTTCATTCTGTGTTATCATGTGTTTACGCTTTCTGTACTCTGTGCTTGTCTTCATTTCATCATGATGACCATGCTTGTGTTCCATTATGTTTACATCTGAGTACTTATTCCGCTGCAAGTAGTTCTTCGCTTAGGAATTTCCTCACCCTGAAATTCCTCAGTGAAGAATTCATAAAAATCGCCTATTCACCCCCCCTCTAGTCGATATAACGCACTTTCAATTGGTATCAGAGCAAGGTACTCCCTTGTTCTGTGTGATTTTGGTTTAACCACCTGGAGTTTTAGTTATGTCGACCACAGGAATGAAGACCGTGTCGTGCCCCATCTTTGACGGTCACGAGTATCCCAAGTGGAAGGCCATGATGAAGAAGCGTCTCATGGCGATGAACAGTGAGCTGTGGACCATCACTGAGATTGGTCTTACCGATCTGTGAGAGATGGCAGAAGCTGATGACATTCGCAAGTTAACCCTTCTCAACCTCACGGCGAAGGACGTCATCAGCTCCTGTCTGTCTCAAAATCAGTTCAGGAACATCATGCATCTCGATCATGCGAAGCTTATCTGGGACCGTCTCTCTGAGGTCTATGAAGGTCATCGAACCCGTCATGATCCTTGGTTTGAGGACTTCAAGGAATCTCTCAAAGCGATGACATTCGAACCAGAATCATCATCTTCTACACCATGCCTTATGGCAAAAGATGCAAAGGTAACTGAATGCTATCTATCTGAATCCAGTGATGATGAATCTGGTGATGAATTTGGACCCAGCTCTCTCAAACTTGCTTCCCTTGCCACTAAACAACAAAGAGCTTTGGAAAAAGTTCAATACATGCTAAATAAGAGTGATGATATGTTGGGTGAAGAAATGGATCAGTCGAAAGCTTTGGCTGAGAGTCTTCAGAGACTTCAGACTAGGTTTGACAACCTTCAAGGTCATCATAACACCCTCTTATCTGATCATGAGAAGCTTTCTTATGAATTTCTTCAAAGAAAGCAAGATCTTGAAAAGCTAAGAGTGAGTTATGAAGATCTTCAGAAGGAGTGCGATTCATTACTTGCTCAACAAATCAGCGCTTCTCAGGAAGAATTTGTTCCTCCATGTTTGAAGTGCATTGAACGTGAATCTGCTAATTCTTCGCCTGAATGTTCAAATGCTTATTCTGCTACAAATTCTTCACCTGTCTCTGCTGTCACTAATTCCTCATCTGAGGACATTGCTAGTATCACTGATGATGCAGGGCTTAAAGAATTGTACATGACAGGCATGTACAAAAGCCTCAAAGGGCATCAGGCTCTTTGCGATGTGCTTAAAAAGCATATCCTCAATAGGAACCCTAGGAAAGAGGGTATTGCCTTTGAGTGGAAACTCAATGCTGATGGAACATATTGGAAGCCTGAGCAGTACCCCGAAACCTCATGGGTTGCTGCAAAGGGACCTCCAGTAGATCCATCTACTTTATCTGGCTTTACGTGTGATTCTCCTCATTCAGCTGATGAGTCATTTGACTCCAACTATAAACTATTCAAAAATCAGAATGGTGAAGTATTTGCTAGATATGTTGGCACTAACTGCAGGAACGGTTCCCCTATGAAGAAAATCTGGGTTCCCAAAAGGTGCCTTGAAAGTCTTCAGGTGAATGTCCTCATGACACCACCTGTGAATAATAGGAACCCTAGATCAAATTCTTCATATGGACTAAATTCTTCATATGGATCCAAGTCTCATATGGACCAAATTCCTCACGTGGATCAAATTCCCCAAAAGGATCAAAGTCCTCATATGAATATCATCGTGCTAACACCTCTGTCTCGTAGGGAAGAGCTAAGGGCTATGAATATGAGCATTATTCTTCTAATCATTATGTTTATAAGTCCTCGAAGAATTTCTCTGCTTATTCATATGCTTATCCTAACTCCTCCTTTGTGAAACGAAATGGACTGGCTTCTATGTCACCTTTCTCGTATGGAGCTCGCAGAGTGATGAACTCTTTGCCACCCCTTCAGATGTGGGTGGTGAAGAAAAAGAACTAATCTCTTATGCAGGGTCAGGTCTCCAGACGTGCTCAAACGTCTGAAGAATTTGCTAGAGACCTGAAATTGCCTGAAACGATGCAGGCTAATCATGAAGAAATGAACTCTCATTTCTCACGTCCTCATATTGCTTTGTCTGTTCTATTACTTGATGAAATTGATCTGATGAAATTGATGTCATATTCTTCACTGGTGAAGTATATGAGTTCGTAAGCTGCACTAATTCATCTGCAGGATGATCAACCCAAAGCCAATGAGTGGGTCCTCGATAGTGGATGTACAAATCACATGACTGGTGACAAGAATCTATTGATGGATGCTCCCTTATCTCCATCGCATCTAAAGCATATCATCTTTGCTAACAAAGGCAAAAGTCGGGTATTGGGTCTAGGTAAGGTTGCGATCTCAAAGGATCGACACATGGACAAAGTCATGCTTGTCGAGTCCTTAGGATACAACCTCATGTCTGTCTCAATGCTTTGTTATCTTGATATGGTTGTTGTCTTTGGCAAGTATCGTTGTGTTGTGATCATGGAAGCTGACCATTCCAAAGTCTTTGAAGGCTTTAGGAGAGGAGATCTGTATATTGTTGATTTCTCTACAGGACCACAACCAGCTGTATGCCTACTTGCAAAAGCTTTAGAAGGCTGGCTATGGCATCGACGACTTGGTCATGCAGGCATGAGGAATTTGCACACGCTTGCAAAGAATAAGCATGTCATTGGCATTGAGAATGTCAAATTCCTCAAGGATCACTTATGCGGAGCCTGTGAAGCTGCAAAGATGACCAAGGCCAAACATCCAGCGAAGACAATCATGACTACCACTCGACCATTTGAATTGCTTCTTATGGATCTCTTTGGTCCTAACCATTATTCTGTAGTTACAAATGATGCATCTCTATATGGCTTTGTTATTGTTGATGATTACTCTCATTACACATGGGTACATATTGTCACTTACAAACATGAGGTGCCGGAAGTCTTCAAACGATTTTCCTCAAGGGCTTCAACCAACTTTGGTGTGAAGATAAAGCACATCAGGAGTGACAATGGAACTGAGTTCAAGAATTCTGGTCTTGATGACTATCTTAATGAACTTGGTATTACTCATGAGTTATCTGCTCCTTATACTCCTCAACAGAATGGCGTCATGGAGCACAAGAACAAGACTCTTGTTGAGATGGCTTGCACTATGCTTGATGAGTACAAGACGCCTCGTTGTTTCTGGATTGAGGCAATTGATACTGCTTGCCACATCATCAACAGAGTATATCTTCACAAATTCTTCAAAAAGACTGCATATGAACTCCTCACTGACAAGAAACCCAATGTGAGTTATTTAAAAGTCTTCGGTGATAAATGTTGGATTAGAGATCCTCATCACAACTCTAAATTTGCACCGAAAGCACATGAGGGTTTTATGCTTGGTTACGGAAAGGACTCGCACACCTACAGAGTCTTCAACAACGTTCACCACAAAGTTGTTGAAACTGTAGATGTGCAGTTCGATGAAACTAATGGCTCGCAAAGAGAGCACCTACCTTCTGTGATAGATGAACCAGCACCTGAGGAAACTATCAAGTTCAAGGCTACTGAGGATGTCATTCCGACTGAAGAATCTACTGAAGAATTCATTCCAGAACGTCAAGAACGTCGAGCTAATGCACCTGAAGAAAATGGTGCTGAAGAAAATGCTGATCAAATTCCTCGATGACAACCAGCTCATCCTCGCGTTGCAAACGAAGTGCAAATTGAGAAAATCATCGATGACATTGAAGCACCAGGTCCTCTCACACGCTCAAGAGCTTCACATTTGTCTAACTTTTGTGGGCACTTTGCTTTCGTCTCTATCACAGAGCCCACTAAGGTAGATGAAGCATTTCTAGAGCCTGAGTGGATTCAAGCCATGCAAGAAGAATTACATCAGTTCAAGCTCAACAACGTCTGGGAACTGGTCAAACGTCCAGATCCTTGCAAACACAATATCATTGGCCCAAAATGGATCTGCCGCAACAAGCAAGATGAAAATGGCCTTGTGGTGAGGAATAAGGCACGGCTTGTAGCTCAAGGCTACACACAGGTTGGAGGAATTGATTTCGATGAAACTTTTGCACCTGTTGCTAGACTTGAGGCGCATATTACTTGCTTATGCTAACCATTATGATATCACTCTATATCAAATGGTGTGAAAAGTGCATTCCTCAATGGTAAGCTTGAGGAAGAAGTATATGTTGCTCAACCCCCAGGTTTTGAAGATCCAAAGCATCCTGACAAAGTCTTCAGACTAAATAAGGCCCTCTATGGCCTCAAGCCGGCCCCTCGGGCATGGTATGATACTTTGAAGGAATTCCTCATGATGAAAGGCTTCAAACCCGGTTCACTTGATCCTACCCTTTTCACTAAATCCTATGATGGTGAATTGTTTGTGTGCTAAATATATGTTGATGATATTATCTTTGGTTGTACTGACCAACGTTACACTGACGAATTTGGTTATATGATGAGAGAGGAATATGAAATGTCTATGATGGGAGAATTGAAATTCTTCTTAGGTCTTCAAATTCGTCAACAGCGCAATGGCACATTCATATCTCAGGAGAAATACCTCAAGGACGTATTGAGGAAATTTGGCATGCAAGATTGCAAAGGCGTCAAAATTCGTATGCCCACAAATGGCCATCTATGCACTGATGAAAATGGTATTGACTTCGATCAAAAGGTATACCGCTCCATGATTGGTTCTTTATTGTACTTATGTGCATCTAGGCCAGATATTATGCTTAGTGTTTGCATGTGTGCCCGATTTCAAGCTACACCGAAGGAATCACACCATAAGGCTGTGAAGCATATTCTTCGATATCTAGCTCACACACCAACACTTGGATTATGGTACCCCAAGGGATTAGTTTTTGATCCCGTTGTATATTTAGACTCTGACTATGCTGGTGATCGTGTGGACCGCAAGTCAACATCTGGCACATGCCATTTTCTCGGAAGATCTTTGGTCTGTTGGTCCTCGAAGAAACAGAACTGCGTATCACTGTCTACTGCTGAAGCTGAGTACATTGCTGCTGGTTCTTGCTGTGCTCAATTGCTGTGGATGAAGCAAACTCTCAAGGACTACGGCGTCAACGTGAAGAATGTGCCTCTCTACTGTGACAATGAGAGTGCCATCAAGATTGCTCACAACCCAGTTCAGCACTCGAAGACAAAGCACATTCAGATTCATCATCATTTTCTTCGTGATCATGTGTTGAAGGGTGACATTTCTATTGAGCATGTGAAGACTGAAGAATAGCTAGCTGATATCTTCACAAAGCCCATGGATGAGAAGAGATTTAGCAAGTTGCGGTGTGAGCTAAATATCTTAGAATCTTCGAATGTTCTTTGAAAAGGACACTCATCCTAACACTTATGCAAAATTGATGACTTAGATGTGCAACACCTGAAGAAAAGTTTTTCTTCAATCAATGAATAATAACACTCTAAGTGTAAAGAAATTAACGAAGAATTTGATTCTCAGAGCCCTACGACAATTGTACGTGGTGTCTGAAATCATCATTCTTATACGGTGGGTCACGCCACCACCAAAAGTTGAAAATCTTCAATTTGAGTTTTTCCTCATTTTTGAAATTCCTCAGTTGTTCAATTTTCTTCAACTTTGCATTGTCTTCACTATTTCCGTCGTTTTTCTTCATTGACTATATATATATATATATATATATATATATATATATATATATATGAGTTTATGTCCTCTACAGCATTCACTTATTGCTATTTCTTCAAGTCGCTTTTTCTGCTAAGTGAATGTGATCGGACCCTTCCCCCTCTATGCTAAACTCAACCCAATCAATTCACAAATTCTTCATGTGCGTTCTATTTGAAACTCGTTCAAAATCTTCACTGTGTCCTTCAGCTGAAGAATCTGCGAACAGAACGTTTAACTTATCTCATCTAAATTTTCGGCTTTGCCGCTCAAACCGTTCCACATTTCATGATAAATACTTATCTATTCACCCACGATCTCACACGATCGCCACCTCTCAATACGTGGGTGACACATTTCAAGCGAATGAGAAAGGTCAGGGGCACGTTCGTCCAATTTCTTCAGGCGAACAGTTTTTTCACCGTGGCTATAAATACCCCTCCCCTTCCTCGCTTCTCTTTTACTCCGCTCGACCTCACTCCAGCTCAAGCTTCTCAAACCCTAGTGCCGCCGCTACTTCATCATCGCCGGTGAGGAAGAGCTTCACTGCCTCGACCTCGTCGCCGTCGTACTCGCGCCGGCTGCGAATTTCTTCACTCCGCTGCCGCCGTAGCTGTCTTCCTCAGCCGAGTTAGGGCATGGAAGATCTGAACTGACGAACTTCACATCTACACTTCCCAGTTCGTCGTGTTCTTCGTCCAGGGTAATTAAAAGTTACTTTTACTGCCCTCTTTGATTCAAATGATTTCTACAAAATCTTCAAAGGTGTTTTTCTTCAAATCCTCTCACACTAAAACACCTCACATGTCATCTGTTCTTGATTCGTTTCTCTAAGCAATATTTCTCTTCATGATTCCTCAATTATGGATTTTTGATCTGTACAACTCTGGAACCTAAGACAAAGAACGCTTAGTGAAATTCTTCAAGACTCATCTGGTCAAATTCCTCAAACTTGTTCTTTTTGCAAAACCTTCTGAGAACGCATATGACCTCTTCAAATTCCTCGCAACTATACTCTATTCACAGGTACTCATGTCCGCTGCTGAATCACTAGGTTCTCATCAACTTAACTCATTTGTAGCATTCCTCGAAGAAAAGTTGCACACATCTTCAGAAAATTCAGTTGTTCATATTCCTCATCTAAAGAAAATGGCTGACGGTAAGAAGCCACAGAAAGGAGGAAAGAGGCCTGAGGTCAACACAGCGTTTGAAATCCCTGATGACATTTATGCTGGGTACTGCACACCCCCTGAGGAGGACAAAAATCAGCACAAGGTGCGCATTCAAAAGATTGAGAGGAGATGGACAAGAGAGTGGAGGGAGTACATATATGTTACTCCCAAATACATGAAGAAATTCGCTGTTACCCCTCCATGCTCAAGACCTCCATTGGCACCTGGCCAAGTAGCTGATCCCACAAGCCTCAAGCGCGGTGAGGACTATCCTGAAGAATGGGCCAAGCGCCAGGCCAAACTGGCCAAACAGGCAAAAGAAGCAGTGAGGAAATTTAATGAAGACTCTGCTGCTGCTACCACTGCGGAGGCCTCTGCAAGCAAGCCAAAGAAGGCCATGGCAAAGAAGCCTGCTTATAAGCCAAGTGCTTCATCCTCAATGCCCTCATGACCAAGTTCCTCAGCAATGCCCTCACGCCAGATTCTTCAAAGCCCTCACGGCCAACTCCTCAAGCTGCTCCAGCTCCTCCAAAGTCCTCAGCTCCTCCGCCAAAGTCCTCAGCTGCTCCGACCAAATCCTCTGCACCTGTGCATCTCGCCATGTGCCAAAGGACAGCAGGCATCTCTATTGCCTCTGGAGCATCTGTCAGTTCCTCAGCTGCACCAAATTCTTCAACTGGCCCCTCTCTGCTGAAGAAAAAGGCCACTGCTGGACGAGGCTCTCGCCCAAGTCCTCACAAGAAGCAAGTCGCCTTCCAAGTGTCGTCTGATGAAGACGAAGCCGATGATGAGGAACTTGCCGAAATCATCAGAGACACGCAGCTCAGGGCCGCTAGAGCCAAAGGCACAAATGTGCCTCTACTTTTGGATCTAAAGTTGATCCTTGACTACATTGATCTCTGGCACAAGGACCCCAACACTCCTATGCCTGATTTCAAGCTGACTCCTGGCCAGAGTCATATGTTGACTGCCTTCATTCAAGAAGAAAAATGGTAATTTGAAAAGGCCAGGCAGATCAAGAAAGCGCGGTATAAGAAGGAGCGCTTTCTGAAGAAACACGTTGTCTCTATGACAACTGAAGAACTAGTCAATATTCAATCTGAGATCAAGAAACTCAGTGATGAATTTGACGTATACCGTGCTGTCTGGCTTGGAGCCAAAGTCAGATTTGTGAAATTGACTGAAAAGTTCACTTCCAATGTTGCAGCCCCAAGGCAACAAGAAAATCCTCAGGCTGAAGCATCTGCTCAGCCGACTGAAGAAAATGCCAGCACCGCTGATGACATTCAGGCTGCTGAAGAAACTCAGAGTACCAGGGCTGATGACTACATTCAAGCCGCTAAAGAAATTGCCAGGACAACCACTAGTGTTGTGCCTGAAGAAACTGAAGAAGTTAGGGCAACTGCATCAGTTGTGCCTGAAGAAATTGAACCAAATTCCTCTGCTCCTCCTGCGCCTACACCAACTCCGATCCTTCCATCTGCATCAGATGTGAAGAAAACCAAGGCTGCAGAGCGTGCAGCAGTGAAGAAAAGGAAGGCATCAACTTCATCGGATTCTTCAGCTCTAAAGAAGATGAAGCCGCTGACTAGTTCATTTGACAACCCAATTGATGCTATTCCTGTCTCATCCATGCCATCAAAGGATTTTGTTCCTTTTGATGAAGAATATGTGATTCCAAGTGAATCAGATGAAGAGAATCCTTCTGCTGCTTTGTCAGAGCAGTTGGATGAAGAAATTGAAGCGGATGCAATCCCTTCAACCCCAATAGTCTCATCGCCCATGCCTCAGTTCACTGCTGAAGAGGCCGGCGTTGAAGAAATGAGCGAAGAAGATGAAGATGTGGACATTGGATGTACAACTCCAGTGCTGAATGATGACTTTTGGGAAAGTCAGCACCCCAACTCTCCTCTGTTCACACCACTTCAACAAATTCCTCAGTCCCCTGTCAACACTGAAGTTCAAATGGGATCTGATGAACCTCATGCCACACTGTCTGTCCATGAAGAAATTCCAGCCGCTAGTGCTGATGAAAATGTAAATGAAGAATTGAAGACCCAGGGTGTCACTGAAGAAGAACCTGAAATTCCTCAGCCTGGTGGATCCTGAGATTGCTATTCCTAAAGTGGTGATGCAATTGACTGATACTCCTCAGCCCAAGCCAAAGGATCCCTTCTCGAAGAAGCGGAAGTTCAAGGCTGATGACTTCTTCGGCGAGCACGTGTTCTTCACTGATTATAATCCTTATGACTCTGCTCATCTTAGAAGGAAGCACTTTTGGACTGCCAGCCAGGCCAATTTCTATTCTTCACTGCTCTTTAACAAGGATAAAGTCTTCGACCACAAGCATATTCCTCACGTGGACATGGAATCGCTGCCTTGCTTCACCCCTGTCCTCAGTGTGCTTCATGACGCAGGCCTCCTCAACTTTTGCTCTGACATTGTTGATTGGAATGAAGAACTTATTCTTCAGTTCTACGCAACGCTGCACATCACAGGAGATGCTGACGATGTGAATACCTGGGTTCTGGACTGGATGACCGAAAACACTCATTTCAAAGCACCGGCCTTTGAATTACTTCATGCCCTGCCAATCAGTCCTCCCCTTGAAGGTTCTCGTTGCCTGTACCAAGAGCCTGAGCTCACTGCTCACTATATGCAAGTGCTAATGAAGCCTCTGAAGCCCGGTCAAGCCCCATGGACCAAATTCCTCGTGAAGGAATTGCTATATGTGCCAAGAACATTCTATCGCATTCTGACGAAGACAATGAGTCCTATCAAGGGCCACGACTCGTCTGATGAAGAAGTCGTTGGCATCATGAAGAATCTGCTATTCAACATCATGCATGGCATTCCTGTCAACTATCACGATTTCTTCATTAGGACTCTGGCAAATGTTGCACTCTCTCCGTTTGAGTTGAAGCCTTATGCTCCTTGGATTATGAGATTCCTCGGAACAAGGTCTTCACTCAACTACAAGGCTGATTTTCAGAATCACCTCAGCTACTTGCCCCCAATTGAAGTCCTCAAGCGGACATATTCCTCAGTTGATGAAAAGGGCAAGGCACCTGCTGTCATTGATGAAGGCTGATACGTCTCCAACGTATCTATAATTTTTTATTGTTCCATGCTATATTATATTCTGTTTTGGACATTATTGGGCTTTATTATACACATTTATATTATTTTTGGGACTAACCTATTAACCGGAGGCCCAGCCCAGAATTGCTGTTTTTTGCCTATTTCAGAGTTCCGTGGAAAAAGAATATCAAACGGAGTCCAAACGGAATGAAACCTTCGGAAACGTGATTTTCGGAACGAACGTGATCCAGTGGACTTGGACCCTACGTCAAGACATCAACCAGGAGGGCACGAGGTAGGCGGGCGCGCCTACCCCCACTGGGCGTGCCCTCCACCCTCGTGGGCCCCACGTTGCTCCACCGACGTACTTCTTCCTCCTATATATACCTACGTACCCCCAAACTACCAGATACGGAGCCAAAAACCTAATTCCACCGCCGCAACCTTCTGTACCCGTGAGATCCCATCTTGGGGCCTTTTCCGGAGCTCCGCCGGAGGGGGCATCGATCATGGAGGGCTTCTACATCAACACCATAGCCTCTCCGATGATGTGTGAGTAGTTTACCTCAGACCTTCGGGTCCATAGTTATTAGCTAGATGGCTTCTTCTCTCTTTTTGGATCTCAATACAATGCTCTCCCCCTCTCTTGTGGAGATCTATTCGATGTAATCTTCTTTTGCGGTGTGTTTGTTGAGACCGATGAATTGTGAGTTTATGATCAAGTTTATCTATGAACAATATTTGAATCTTCTCTGAATTATTTTATGTATGGTTGGTTATCTTTGCAAGTCTCTTTGAATTATCAGTTTGGTTTGGCCTACTAGATTGATCTTTCTTGCAATGGGAGAAGTGCTTAGCTTTGGGTTCAATTTTGCGGTGTCCTTTCCCAGTGACAGTAGGGGCAGCAAGGCACGTATTGTATTGTTGCCATCGAGGATAACAAGATGGGGTTTATATCATATTGCATGAGTTTATCCCTCTACATCATGTCATCTTGCTTAAAGCGTTACTCTGTTCTTATGAACTTAATACTCTAGATGCATGCTGGATAGCGGTCGATGTGTGGAGTAATAGTAGTAGATGCAGGCAGGAGTCGGTCTAATGTCTTGGACGTGATGCCTATATACATGATCATACCTAGATATTCTCATAACTATGCTCAATTATGTCAATTGCTCAACAGTAATTTGTTCACACACCGTAATATTTATGCTCTCGAGAGAAGCCTCTAGTGAAACCTATGGCCCCCGGGTCTATTTTCTATCATATTAATCTTCCAACACTTAGTTATTTTTATTGCCTTTTATTTTACTTTGCATCTTTATCATAAAAATACCAAAAATATTATCCTATCATATCTATCAAATCTCACTCTCGTAAGTGACCGTGAAGGGATTGACAACCCCTTTATTGCGTTGGTTGCGAGGATTTATTTGTTTGTGTAGGTGCGAGGGACTCGGGCGTGGCCTCCTACTGGATTGCTACCTTGGTTCTCAAAAACTGAGGGAAATACTTACGCTACTTTGCTGCATCACCCTTTCCTCTTCAAGGGAAAACCAACGCAGTGCTCAAGAGGTAGCAAGAAGGATTTCTGGCGCCGCTGCCGGGGAGTCTATGCAAAAGTCAACATACCAAGTACCCACCACAAACCCTTATCTCCCGCATTACATTATTTGCCATTTGCCTCTTGTTTTCCTCTCCCCCACTTTACCCTTGCCGTTTTATTCGCCCTCTCTTTTCCGTTCGCCTCTTTTTTCGCTTGCTTCTTGTTTGCTCGTGTGTTGGATTGCTTGCTTGTCACGATGGCTCAAGATAATACTAACTTGTGTGACTTTACCAATACCAACAATAATGATTTTCTTAGCACTCCGATTGCTCCTCTTACCGATACTGAATCTTGTGAAATCAATGTTGCTTTGTTGAATCTTGTCATGAAAGATCAATTCGCCGGCCTTCCTAGTGAAGATGCCGCTACCCATCTAAATAGCTTCATTGATTTGTGTGATATGCAAAAGAAGAAAGATGTGGACAATGATATTGTTAAATTGAAGCTATTTCCTTTTTCGCTTAGAGATCGTGCTAAAGCTTGGTTTTCGTTTTTGCCTAGAAATAGTATTGGTTCTTGGAATAAGTGCAAAGATGCTTTTATCTCTAAATATTTTCCTCCCACTAAGATCATCTCTCTTAGAAACGATATTATGAATTTTAAGCAACTTGATCATGAACATGTTGCACAAGCTTGGGAGATGATGAAATTAATGATACATAATTGTCCTACACATGGTTTGAATTTATGGATGATCATACAAAAATTTTATGCCGGATTGAATTTTGCTTCTAGAAATCTTTTAGATTCGGCCGCAGGAGGCACATTTATGGAAATCACTTTAGGAGAAGCTACTAAACTCCTAGATAATATTATGGTTAATTATTCTCAATGGCACACTGAAAGATCTACTAGTAAAAAAGTGCATGCGATTGAAGAAATTAATGTTTTGAGTG
The DNA here is from genome assembly GCF_002575655.3 of Aegilops tauschii subsp. strangulata. Lineage (NCBI taxonomy): Eukaryota > Viridiplantae > Streptophyta > Magnoliopsida > Poales > Poaceae > Aegilops > Aegilops tauschii. Next base: position 451,224,184 of record NC_053039.3, on the reverse strand, counting down.
GAAAGATGGATGAACTTATGAAATTATTTGCTACTAAGAGTGTTTCTTCTGATCCTAATGATATGCCTTTGTCTACTTTGATTGAGAATAATAATGAATCTATGGATGTGAATTTTGTTGGTAGGAATAATTTTGGTAACAACGCGTATAGAGGAAACTTTAATCCTAGGCCTTAACCTAGTAATTCCTCTAATAATTAGGGTAATTCCTACAACAATTCTTATGGGAACTTTAATAAGATTCCTTCCGAATTTGAGACTAGTGTTAAGGAATTTATGAATTCGCAAAAGAATTTCAATGCTTTGCTTGAAGAAAAATTGCTTAAAATTGATGAATTGGCTAGGAACGTTGATAGAATTTCTCTTGATGTTGATTCTTTAAAACTTAGATCTATTCCACCTAAGCATGATATCAATGAGTCTCTCAAAGCCATGAGAATTTCCATTGATGACTGCAAAGAAAGAACCGCTAGGATGCGTGCTAAGAAATATTGCTTTGTGAAAGCGTGTTCTTCTAGTTTCTATGAAAATAAAGATGAAGATCTAAAAGTGATTGATGTGTCCCCTATTAAATCTTTGTTTTTCAATATGAATCTTGATAATGATGGTACTGAATATGATCCACCTTTACCTAGAAGGCGTTCCAAAAATTCGGAGTTTTTATATCTTGATGCAAAAATTGGTAAAAGTGGGATTGAAGAGATCAAAACTTTAGATATTAATGAACCAACTATTTTGGATTTCAAGGAATTTAATTATGATAATTTGATAGATTGTATTTCCTTGTTGCAATCTGTGCTAAATTCTCCTCATGCTTATAGTCAAAATAAAGCTTTTACTAAACATATCGTTGATGCTTTGATGCAATCTTATGAAGAAAAACTTGAGTTGGAAGTTTCTATCCCTAGAAAACTTTATGATGAGTGGGAACCTACTATTAAAATTAAAATTAAAGATCATGAATGCTATGCTTTGTGTGATTTGGGTGCTAGTGTTTCCACGATTCCAAAAACTTTGTGTGATTTGCTAGGATTCCATGAATTTGATGATTGCTCTTTAAACTTGCACCTTGCGGATTCCACCATTAAAAAACCTATGGGAAGAATTAATTATGTTCTTATTATTTCAAATAGGAACTATGTGCCCGTAGATTTTATTGTTCTTGACATAGATTGCATCCTTCATGTCCTATTATTCTTGGTAGACCTTTCCTTAGAACGATTGGTGCAATTATTGATATGAAGGAAGGAAAAATTAGATTCCAATTTCCATTAAGGAAAGGCATGGAACATTTTCCTAGAAAGAAAATAAAATTACCATACAATCTATCATGAGAGCCACTTATGGATTGCCTACCAAAGATGGCAATACCTAGATCTATCCTTGCTTTTATGCCTAGCTAGGGGCGTTAAACGATAGCGCTTGTTGGGAGGCAACCCAATTTTATTTTTAGTTTTTGCTTTTTGCTTCTGTTTAGGAATAAATCTTTGATCTAGCCTCTGGTTAGATGTGTTTTTATGTTTTAATTAGTGTTTGTGCCAAGTTAAACCTATAGGATCTTCTTGGATGATAGTTATTTGATCTTGCTGAAAATTGCAGAAACTTTCTGTTCACGAAAATAATTGTTACAAATCACCAGAACGTGATAAAATATTGATTCCAATTGATGCTGATCAATAAACAAATTTTCTAGGTCTTCCTATTTTGGCTGAATTTTTGGAGTTCCAGAAGTTTGAGTTAGTTACAGGTTACTACAGACTGTTCTGTTTTTGACAGATTCTGTTTTTCGTGTGTTGTTTGCTTATTTTGATGAATCTATGGCTAATAAAATAGTTTATAAACCATAGAGAAGTTGGAATACAGTAGGTTTAACACCAATATAAATAAATAATGAGTTCATTACAGTACCTTGAAGTGGTGTTTTGTTTTCTTTCGCTAACGGAGCTCACGAGATTTTCTGTTAAGTTTTGTGTTGTGAAGTTTTCAAGTTTTGGGTAAAAGATTTGATGGATTATGGAACAAGGAGTGGCAAGAGCCTAAGCTTGTGGATGCCCAAGGCACCCCAAGATAATCTAAGGACACCAAAAAGCCAAAGCTTGGGGATGCCCCGGAAGGCATCCCCTCTTTCGTCTACTTCCATCGGTAACTTTACTTGGAGCTATATTTTTATTCACCACATGATATGTGTTTTGCTTGGAGCGTCTTGTATTATTTGAGTCTTTGCTTTTTATTTTACCACAATCATCTTTGCTGGACACACCTTTGAGAGAGACACACATGATTCGGAAATTATTAGAATACTCTATGTGCTTCACTTATATCTTTTGAGCTATATAGTTTTTGCTCTAGTGCTTCACTTATATATTTTAGAGCACGGTGGTGGTTTTGTTTTATAGAAACTATTATTCTCTCATACTTCACTTATATTATTTTGAGAGTCTTAAACAGCATGGTAATTTGCTTAAATAATCCTAATATGCTAGGTATTCAAGATTAGTAAAAAACTTTCTTATGAGTGTGCTGAATACTAAGAGAAGTTTGATGCTTGATGATTGTTTTGAGATATGGAGGTAGTGATATTAAAGTTGTGCTAGTTGAGTAGTTGTGAATTTGAGAAATACTTGTGTTGAAGTTTGCAAGTCCCATAGCATGCACGTATGGTAAATGTTATGTAACAAATTTGAAACATGAGGTGTTCTTTGATTGTCTTCCTTATGAGTGGCGGTCGGGGACGAGCGATGGTCTTTTCCTACCAATCTATCCCCCTAGGAGCATGCGCGTAGTGCTTGGTTTTTGACGACTTGTAGATTTTTGCAATAAGTATGTGAGTTCTTTATGACTAATGTTGAGTCCATGGATTATACGCACTCTTACCCTTCCATCATTGCTAGCCTCTACGGTACCGTGCATTGCCCTTTCTCACATTGAGAGTTGGTGCAAACTTAGCCGGTGCATCCAAACCCTGTGATATGATACGCTCTTTCACACATAAACCTCCTTATATCTTCCTCAAAACAGCCACCATACCTACCTATTATGGCATTTCCATAGCCATTCCGAGATATATTGCCATGCAACTTTCCACCGTTCTGTTTATTATGACACACTCATTATTGTCATATTGCTTTGCATGATCATGTAGTTGACATCGTATTTGTGGCAAAGCCACCGTTCATAATTTTTCATACATGTCACTCTTGATTCATTGTTGAGTCCATGTTCACTGAAGATTTTGGATTTCTGAAGACTTTGAAAGTGAAGAAATTGGTGTGACCTTGAAGACTTGGTAATCATTCAAGGAACATGAAGCGTGAAGACTTTTGTTTTCGTAGTTTCAATTTCTCTTTCTTGAGTCATAGGAAACACCGTACTGTTAAAGGGGGCCGAGGAAATACTAAGGAAAAATTTCCAAGTGATGCTCAACTCAAAATCCTACACCTACCAATCCCTTCGAGTGAAGCCATTGGAAATCTCATACAGTTCAGTCAATTTCTTCAGTGACAGAGACGAAGTTCTCCTGGTCTCTGAGGAATTTGTTCTGACTGAGGAGTTAGGAATTCGCCAGTGCGTATTGCCTACACAGTGAGGAACATGATAGCCCTGAGGTATTTGATACTCAAAATTCCGACCGTTGCTGTGCTACGCGACAGCTGTCCCAAAATATCTACCCACCTAACGGCCATATCATTGAAGGGCATTTATGTCTTATCATGTCGGGCTGCTCCCTAGGCTATAAATAGCCGCCCCCTACAACCACTAGCTGGTTGGCTGCTCCGAGAGAAACTGACACTTGTCATTTGAGAGCATCCCATCCTCCGAGGACTTTGAGCGAAAATCATCAAGTGAGGAAAACCCAAACCCAAACACCTACAGACCCAAAGTGATTGAGCATCACTGAAGAGATTGATCCTGCATGGATCCGGCGCTTGTTACCTTTGAAGACTGTGCTTCTTCAAGACGGTTAGGCGTCATGGTCTAGAGCATCCAAGAGGAAATTGTGGATCCTGAGTGACCGAGTTTGTGAAGGTTTGGAAGTCACCTGAAGACTTACCACGAGTGATTGGGCGAGGTCTGTGTGACCTTAGCTCAAGGAGAATACGGTGAGGACTATGTGTCCATGACTGTGTGTCCTCAGGTTTAAATACCTAGCCGCTCCAACCAGACGTACAACTGAGACAGCAGTTGGAACTGGTCTACCAAATCATTGTCTTCACCAAGCTTACTGGTTCTATTTCCTCAACTCTTTCATTTCCTCATAACTGTGTTGTGTGCTTGTTCATATCTGTGTTTGAAGACTTTGACTGAAGACTTTCTCTATTTCTTCAGTCTGTTTGTCTTCATCCTGTGTTTACGCTTTCTGTACTTTGTGCTTGTCTTCATTTCATCATGATGACCATGCTTGTGTTCCGTTATGTTTACATCTGAGTACGTATTCCGCTGCAAGTAGTTCTTCGCTTAGGAATTTCCTCACCCTGAAATTCCTCGGTGAAGAATTCATAAAAATCGCCTATTCACCCCCCCCCCTCTAGTCGATGTAACGCACTTTCAACCTTCCCAGTTGGTATCTTCCCCGCCGTTACCTTCCCCGCCGGTCTTGCCGCCGCCATCGGTGCCGGCGTCGTCGGTGTGGATGTCGGCATCAGTACCATGATCGAGGCTGACTTGCAAACTTTGCCTGTGCTTAGCAGACAAAAAGTCGAGGTACTCTTGTTCACCATCATAATCCATCTCGTCTGCATCTTGGTCAGAAGGCCCGATTTGTTCATTGTTCGACATGTTTCCTATGATTAAGTCTCCTCATTTAATTCTAAAACTATGAAAAAATGAGAAATGACATAAAAAGATCTATGTTTGCCGGAATGCCGTTTCCCAGCAACTCCCGGCACTCGATATGCCTACTATCTAGCACAAGTCATGCCAAAATTCACGGAAAATTTTGGCATGACATTTGCTAAAAAGTGGACATATCGAGCGCCTGAAATTTACCGGAACGGAAATGGATCAACATTCCGGCGTAACATAGGCCACTCGGATCATTTACCCCGCACATAATCATCATTTTCCAAATATGGCATGTCCAAAACATCACATGTCCAAATTCTAATTAACTAACTAGCACTATAAAATTTAAATAGCAACAATTACTTAAACCAAAAAATGCAAGAAACCTATATAATCAATTCTGCCTTTTCTTTTAACTACAATTGCTTAACCCTAAATTTCTGTCTTAATTTGAAACCTATGGTTAATAAAAACCTAGCTAAATTCATAACTAAGAACCTGTTCGGAAGCTCTCCAGCTCCATGCTCCGCCGGCAACGCGCGAGGAGCTGGCCGAACGCCTCGGCTCCGCGAAGCCAGCTTCAGAAGCGGAGGCCTCACGTAGTGTAAAAACCAGAAGCTGGGTATTCGAGCTCCCAGATTCTAGCGGAGGTGGAGTTGGGATAAATTACTCGCGTTGCCACCACCAAGTGAATCAGCATATAGGTTCGTGCTCAGAGACCAATTGGACCAGCCTCTCTCTCCTCAAACTGGGCCAGCCTGGTGGGCCCGACCACAGCAAGCCACAGCTCCTCTCCTTTGCTGCCCCGAACGCTCCTGCCAGCCATGGAGAAGCTGGCTAGTGCCGCTCCCTCGAGAAGTTGGCTAGCTTCGGAAGCCAAAGAGCTTCCGAATGGGGCCTAAATAGATAACCTAATTAACCTACTGCCCTCACTAAAACCTAAGTAAATTAACCTATGGCTTACAAAGGGTGCACGGGCGAGGAGGCAGGCCCGACGACATCCGAGGTTGGGATGGGAAGAATCAGAGGAGGGATGTGTGGCGCGTCGGGGTCGGGGGCGAGCGCCGGGACGGGGCCGAGCGCCGAGGTCGGGGGCGAGCACCGAGGTCGGGGGCGAGTGCCGGGACGGGGCGGAGCGCCGGGGTCAGGGGCGAGCGCTGGGGGCGGGGGCGAGCGCATGGGCGTGGCGAGGGCAGGGCTCCGGCGGCGACAACACGGGGGAAGAGAGAGCGGGGATTTGGGGAGAAAAGTAGAGGCAGGAAGAAGCAGAGAGAGTAAGGATTTTGGGGGTTAAGTCGACGTAGCAGTAGCGCGTTCCGGAAAAACGCGTTATAGCTAAGTTAGCTATAGCGCGTTTATTCAGACAGCGCTACTGCTATTACAGGTAGCTATAGCATTTTTATGCAGAAAGAGTTGTTGCTACCTTGACTAGCTGTAGCTCTTTTTCAGAAAAGCGCTACTGCTATAACCAGTACCTATAGCAGTTTTCCTGTTTGTTTCTTCTATTTTCTTTTCCTTTATTTTCTCTCACTTTTCTTTTCCTTCTTTCCGAGAGCAGTGAACGAAGGGAAGGTGATACAATGTATATAACTAAGGCGATATATATTGCATCATTTAACGGTTAAGTATGTATACAAAATAGGAACATATATATTACATCATTTGACCCATGCATAATGGCTAAGTGTGTACACAAAATAGGAACATATATATTACTCCCTCCGTCCCAAAATATAAAAACGTTTTTAACCCTACACTAGTGTAAAAACATTCTTATATTTTGGGACAGAGGGAGTAGATCATTTGACTGATAACATACGGTTCCTCAGCGTTGACGTTTTCATTTTTGAGTGAGCTTCTTTCCCTTCTTGTTCGTTGAAGAATAATTGAGCCCCTCATTGTGACTTTTCCTTTTCCATGGAGTACGATCTTTTTTAGGTAATGTAGTATTGATTCTTCTTTTGACGTATACTTCATGGTCATCGTCATCTTCCCTCATTGGGTTGCCGTACTGGTTGTAGTCTTCCTCGTTGGCGACTCCATCCATTCCAATGATGTTCCTTTTGCCTCTCCTCACGACAACACGGCTGGGATTGCATGGGTCGTCTATGAAGAAGCATTGTGTCACGTGCTTAGCGTGTACCCATGGCTTGTTTTTTGTGATAGCGTTCACGATAGAGCTCTTGGCGTCGGGTATAGTCATGGTAGTGAAATACCGGTTTTCTCTTTCGGCATTCTTGGCCCATCTGACACGGAACATCGTCGCGTGGTGCAGTCCAGAGTAGTCAAGCTCCCAGATCTCCTCGACCCTTCCATAAAATCTCTCAGTTGCGCCGTTGTCGCTGCCAGTCATGCATTCCATCGTCACCCCTGAGTTCTGATCATCACTGTCCATATCTTTGGCTTCGTGTAGAACGTGTATCCGTTGATATCGTATGCCTGATAGGTGTTAAGGTTGGGCGAGGGGCCATGTGCTAAGGCGTATATGAGCAATCCATCCTTAGAGCCCTCTTCCGGGGGATTAGCAATAATATGCTCTTTGAACCAATGCAGGAAAGTGGATTTGTGCTCTCTAGTAACTTCGGCGTCCGTCCTGCATACCCCCCGGTCACGATACATCTTTGTGATAATTTCTTTGTGCAGTGCCACGAAAGGATCTATCTCGTCTAGGTGTTGTAGCACTACCAAGTTTGCTCTGTCAAAGTCGTTGCATCGATCTAAGTATGCCATGTGCAGTTCCCTGCGACCGTTGGAGTGACCTTCTCCTTCGAGCCTCCGATCGTGCTTGTTAACGGGCAAACCAACACCAACACCAGGCGGCTGGTTTGCGCCATATAGAAAATTCTCGCAGAAAGAGATGCACTCTTGTGTCAGATAGCCCTGGACGATGCTTCCATCCGGACGGGACATGTTACGAATGAATCCTTTGATGATCCCATTCATCCTCTCAAACGGCATCATGTTGTGCAGGAATGACGACCCCAGGTCTATTATGTTGTCCACAATATGGACACACAGATGCACCATGACGTCAAAGAACGTGGGTGGGAAGTACATCTCAAGCTCATTCAGTATCACAACAATCTCTTCCTGTAGCCTTCGGAGCTGCTTCACACTGATCGACTTTCGAGAGATGACGTCGAAAAAGTTGCAGAGACCAATAAGCGTGTCACGGACATGCTTGTCCATTATCCCTCTAAGGGCAACAGGTAGTATCTGCGTCATCCTCACATGACAGTCATGGGACTTCATCCCGTTGAACCTTTTCTTGTTCGTGTCTAGATATCTGCTTATCTTGCCACAGTAACCGGAACTAACTTTGACTCCGGTAAGGCACTTAAAGAATTGATTGATGTCAGCCTGACTTAAGGTGAAGCAAGAAGGGGGGCAATACTCCTCTTCCTTTACTTTTTTTCCCTTCTTCTCCCGCGCCTTTGTCTCTGTCTCTGTCTCGTTTGACTTGTTACGGGGCGGCATGTGCAGATATTCCCTGATTTCCAAAGCTTGCAAGTCTTTTCTTGCCTTCGGCCCATCCTTGGTCTTATCCGGCATGTTCATCAGTGTCGCGAGCAAGCTCTCAAGGACATTCTTACGGATATGCATTTGATTAAGGCAATGAGGTGTGTCGAGTTTGTGCTAGTACTCCAAGTCCCAGAGCATAGACCTCATCTTCCATACCTTCAGCAGTGGCTCCGGCGCCTTTTTATTGTCTTTCCCGGCGCGGGGCACTGTTCCCAGTTTTTCAACAGCTCATCGATTTCGGCACCGCTCCGCTTACGTGGAGGTCCTCGATGCTCAGCGTGACCATTGAATAGATCTCCACGGTTTCTCCACGGGTCGTCCTGATCGAGCCATCTTCGATGCCCCATGTACACGATTTTCCCAGACCCGCCATCTTTCCTTGACGTTGGATGCGGAGACATCGTATCATCCATGCATCGCGTGCATCCGCAATATCCATGGCACACCTGGCCTGCGACATATCCGTAACCGAGATAGTCGTGCACCGTCGTGATCAGCGCGGCTCTCATGTAGAAATACTCGCCTTTGCTGGCGCCCCATGTCTTGGCCGGTGTTTTCCATAACGTGTCTAACTCCTCTTGAAGTAGCCCCAGATACATATTAATATTATTTCCTGGTTGTTTCGGCCCTTGAATCAGCATGCTCATGTGAATGTACTTCGACTTCATGCACAACCAGGGGGAGGTTGTACATCCATACAAAGACGGGCCATGTGCTATGGTTGGTGTTCTAGTTGCCAAACGAATTCATGCCATCGGTACACGCGTCGAGCACGATGTTCCTTGCATCACATTCGAAATACCGATAGAAGTCGTTCAACGCTCTCCACTGGCTTCCATCCTTGTTGTGTCTCAGCTTCGGATCATCTCCTTCGTTGGGCTTCTTCCTCTCCGCGTGCCAGCGCATGAGCTTTGCTTCCTTGGGATCAACAAAATACCGCTGGAGACGGGGAGTGATCGGTAAGTACCATACAACTTTATGGGGAGATTTCTTCCCGGCCTTCTTGTATCAAGAAGCATTGCACACCGGACAGCTTGTTTTTTCCGCGTGCTCCATCCGATAAATTATGCAATTGTTGATGCATGCATGGTATCTAACGTGCGGCAGATCAAGAGGGCACACGATCTTCTTGGCCTCATCCACACTAGTAGGACATAGATTCCTCGCGGGAAGAACATCCTTTAGGTACTTGAGATGCTCATCGAGGCTAGTGTCGGTCCATTTGTTTTTAGCCTTCGTCTTCAGGAGTTGGAGCGTGAAACTCAAGCGGATCACCTCAGGATTGCAACCATCATACAATGGAGTGTTCGAGTCTACCACCAGTTGCTGCAGCTTGGCCTCCTCTCTAGAAGCAGCTCTCTCAGTACTCGTCTCCTTGCGAAGCAGTGCTTGAACATGAGGGTCCCGCATGATTGAACTTAGTGTTGGAAATATGCCCTAGAGGCAATAATAAATAGGTTATTATTATATTTCCTTGTTCATGATAATCGTTTATTATCCATGCTAGAATTGTATTGATAGGAAACTCAGATGCATGTGTGGATACATAGACAACACCATGTCCCTAGTAAGCCTCTAGTTGACTAGCTCGTTGATCAATAGATGGTTACGGTTTCCTGACCATGGACATTGGATGTCGTTGATAACGGGACCACATCATTAGGAGAATGATGTGATGGACAAGACCCAATCCTAAGCCTAGCACAAGATCGTATAGTTCGTTTGCTCAGAGCTTTTCTAATGTCAAGTATCAGTTCCTTAGACCATGAGATTGTGCAACTCCCGGATACCGTAGGAATGCTTTGGGTGTACCAAACGTCACAACGTAACTGGGTGACTATAAAGGTGCACTACAGGTATCTCCGAAAGTGTCTGTTGGGTTGGCGCGAATCGAGACTGGGATTTGTCACTCCGTGTAAACGGAGAGGTATCTCTGGGCCCACTCGGTAGGACATCATCATAATGTGCACAATGTGACCAAGGAGTTGATCACGGGATGATGTGAGTTACGGAACGAGTAAGGAGACTTGCCGGTAACGAGATTGAACAAGGTATAGGGATACCGACGATCGAATCTCGGGCAAGTAACATATCGATAGACAAAGGGAATTGCATACGGGATTGATTGAATCCCCGACATCGTGGTTCATCCGATGAGATCATCGTGGAACATGTGGGAGCCAACATGGGTATCCAGATCCCGCTGTTGGTTATTGACCGGAGAACGTCTCGGTCATGTCTGCATGGTTCCCGAACCCGTAGGGTCTACACGCTTAAGGTTCGATGACGCTAGGGTTATAGGGAAAGCATGTACGTGGTTACCGAATGTTGTTCGGAGTCCCGGATGAGATCCCAGACGTCACGAGGAGTTCCGGAATGGTCCGGAGGTAAAGATTTATATATGGAAAGTTGTTGTTCGGGTTCCGGGAAAAGTTCGGGTTTTTCGGTATTGTACCGGGAAGCTTCCAGAAGGTTCCGGAGGATTCCGGAGGGGTCCGGAGGTCCGGAAAATGTTCCACCACGTCCAATACAGCAGCATGGGCTGTAAGGGGGCGCCCTAGCCTTAATGGGCCAGGGGCACCAGCCCCCCCAAGGCCCATGCGCATGGGAGAGGGGAAACCCTAAAGGGGAGGGCCTCCACTTGACTTGGGAGGCACTCCTCCCCCCTTTGGCCGCCGCCCCCAACCCTAGATGAGATCTAAGGGGGCCGGCCCCCCTCTCATCCCACCTATAAATAGTGGAGGGGTGGGAGGGCAGCCACCACCCAAGTTCTGGCGCAGCCCTTCCCCTCTCCCAAGTCCTCCTCCTCTCCCGCAGTGCTTGGCGAAGCCCTGCGGGATTGCCACGCTCCTCCACCACCACCACGCCGTCGTGCTGCTGCTGGACGGAGTCTTCCCCATCCTCTCCCTCTCTCCTTGCTGGATCAAAGCATGGGAGACGTCACCGGGCTGCACGTGTGTTGAACGCGGAGGCACCGTTCTTCGGTGCTTAGATCGGAATCAACCGCGATCTGAATCGCTACGAGTACGACTCCCTCATCCGCGTTCTTGCAACGCTTCCGCATCGCGATCTACAAGGGTATGTAGATGCACTCTCCTTCCCCTCGTTGCTAGATTACTCCATAGATTGATCTTGGTGATGCGTAGAAAATTTTGAATTTCTGCTACGTTCCCCAACAGTGGCATCATGAGCTAGGTCTATGCGTAGTTTCTATGCACGAGTAGAACACAAAGTAGTTGTGGGCGTCGATGTTTTCAATTCTTCTTGCCGCTACTAGTCTTATCTTGTTTTGGCGGCATTGTGGGATGAAGCGGCCCGGACCGACCTTACACGTACACTTACGTGAGACAGGTTCCACCGACTGACATGCACTAGTTGCATAAGGTGGCTAGCGGGTGTCTGTCTCTCCCACTTTAGTCAGAACGGATTCGATGAAAAGGGTCCTTATGAAGGGTAAATAGAAATTGGCATATCACGTTGTGGTTTTACGTAGGTAAGAAACGTTCTTGCTAGAAACCTATACAAGCCACGTAAAAACTTGCAACAACAATTAGAGGACGTCTAACTTGTTTTTGCAGCATGTGCTATGTGATGTGATATGGCCAGAAGATGTGATGAATGATATATGTGATGTATGAGATTGATCATATTCTTGTAATAGGAATCACGACTTGCATGTCGATGAGTATGACAACCGGCAGGAGCCATAGGAGTTGTCTTTATTTTTTGTATGACCTGCGTGTCATTGAATAACGCCATGTAAATTACTTTACTTCATTGCTAAGCGCGTTAGCCATAGAAGTAGAAGTAATCATTGGCGTGACAACTTCATGAAGACACAATGATGGAGATCATGATGATGGAGATCATGGTGTCATGCCGGTGACAAAGATGATCATGGTGCCCCGAAGATGGAGATCAAAGGAGCAAAATGATATTGGCCATATCATGTCACTATTTGATTGCATGTGATGTTTATCATGTTATGCATCTTATTTGCTTAGAACGATGGTAGCTTAAATAAGATGATCCCTCACTAAAATTTCAAGAGACGTGTTCCCCCTAACTGTGCACCGTTGCGAAGGTTCGTTGTTTCGAAGCACCACGTGATGATCGGGTGTGATAGATTCTAACGTTCGAATACAACGGGTGTTGACGAGCCTAGCATGTACAGACATGGCCTCGGAACACATGCGAAACACTTAGGTTGACCTGACGAGCCTAGCATGTACAGACATGGCCTCGGAACACAAGAGACCGAAAGGTCGAACATGAGTCGTATAGTAGATACGATCAACATGGAGATGTTCACCGATGATGACTAGTCTGTCTCACGTGATGATCGGACACGGCCTAGTTTGACTCGGACCATGTATCACTTAGATGACTAGAGGGATGTCTATCTGATTGGGAGTTCATTAATCAGATGAACTCAATTATCATGAACATAGTCAAAAGGTCTTTGCAAATTATGTCATAGCTTGCGCTTTAGTTCTACTGTTTAAGATATGTTCCTAGAGAAAATTTAGTTGAAAGTTGGTAGTAGCAATTATGCGGACTGGGTCCATAAACTGAGGATTGTCCTCATTGCTGCACGGAAGGCTTATGTCCTTAATGCACCGCTCGGTGTGCTGAACCTCAGCGTCATCTGTAGATGTTGTGGAACATCTGACATACACGTTTTGATGACTACGTGATAGTTCAGTGCGTAATGCTAACGGTTTAGAATTGTGGCACAAGAGACGTTTTTGAAACGTCGCAGAACATATGAGATGTTCCGAAGACTGAAATTGGGATTTCAGACTAGTGCCCACGTCAAGAGGTATGAGACCTCTGACAAGTTTCTTAAGCCTGCAAACTAAGGGAGAAAAGCTCAATCGTTGAGCATGTGCTCAGATTGTCTGAGTACCACAATCGCTTGAATCGAGTGGGAGATAATCTCCCAGATGAGACAGTGATAGTTCTCCATAGTCACTGCCACCAAGCTAGTAGAGCTTCGTGATGAACTATAACATATCAGGGATAGTTATGATGATCCTTGAGCTATTCGCGATGTTTGACACCGCGAGAGTAGAAATCAAGAAGGAGCATCAATTGTTGATGGTTAGTAAAACCACTAGTTTCTAGAAGGGCAAGGGCAAAAGGGATACTTCATGAAACAGCAAATCGTTTGCTGCTCTAGTGAAGAATCCCAAGGTTGAACCCAAACCCGAGACTAAGTGCTTCTGTAATGAGGGGAACGGTCACTGAAGCAGTACTACCCTAGATACTTGGTAGATGAGAAGGCAGGCAAGGTCGACAGAAGTATATTGGATATACATTATATGAATGTGTACTTTACTAGTACTCCTAGCAGCACCAGGGCATTAGATACCGGTTCGGTTGCTAAGTGTTAGTAACTCGAAATAAAAGCTGCGGCATAAACGGAGACTAGCTAAAGGGGAGATGACGATATGTGTTGGAAGTGTTTCCAAGGTTGATGTGATCAAGCATCGCATGCTCCCTCTACCATCGAGATTTGGTGTTTGCGTTGAGCATGATTGGATTATGTTTATCGCAATACGGTTATTCATTTAAGGAGAATAATGGTTACTCTGTTTATTTGAATAATATCTTCAATGGTCTTGCACCTAAAATGAATCTCGATCGTAGTGATACACATGATCGTGCCAAAAGATATAAAATAGTAATGATAGTTCCACATACTTGTGGCACTGCCATTTGAGTCATATTGGTATAGAACGCATGAAGAAGCTCCATGTAGATGGATCTTTGGACTCACTCGTTTTTGAAAAGATTGAGACATGCGAACCATGTCTATTGGTATATATGCATGAAGAAACTCCATGTAGATGGATCGTTTGGACTCACTTGATTTTGAATCACTTGAGACATGCAAATCATACCACATGGGCAAGATGACTGAAAGGCCTCGTTTTCAGATGGAACAAGAGAGCAACTTATTGGAAGTAATACATTTTGATGTATGCAGTCCAATGAGTGTTGAGGCATGCAGTGGATATCGTTATGTTCTTACTTCACAGATGATTTGAGTAGATGATGAATGTATTTACTTGATGAAACACAAGTCTGAATTATTGAAAGGTTCAAGTAATTTCAGAGTGAAGTTGGAGATCGTCGTGACAAGAGGATAAAATGTCTATGATATGATCATAGAGATATCTGAGTTACGAGTTTGGCACACACAATTAAGACATTGTGGAAAGTGTTTCACAATTAATACCGCCTGGAACACCATAGTGTGATGGTGTGTCCGAACATCATGACTGCACCCTATTGGATATGGTGCATACCATGATGTCTCTTATCGAATTACCACTATCGTTTATGGGTTAGAGCATTAGAGATAACCGCATTCACTTTAAAAGGGGGCACCACGCAATTCCGTTGAGACGACACCGTTTAGAGAAACCTAAGTTATCGTTTCTTAAAAGTTTGGGGCTGCGATGCTTATGTGAAAAAGTTTCAGGCTGATAAGCTCGAACCCAAAGCGGATAAATACATCTTCATAAGAATACCCAAAACAGTTGGGTATACCTCCTATTTCAGATCTGAAAGCAAAAGTAATTGCTTCTAGAAATGAGTCCTTTCTCGAGGAAAAGTTTCTCTCGAAAGAATTGAGTGGGAGGATGGTGGAGACTTGATAAAGGTTATTGAACCGTCACTTCAACTAGTGTATAGCAGGGCACAGGAAGTTGTTCCTGTGGCACCTATACCAATTGAAGTGGAAGCTTATGATAGTGATCATGAAACTTCGGATCAAGTCACCACCAAACCTCGTAGGACGACGAGGATGCGTGCTACTTCAGAGTGGTACGTGATCCTGTCTGAGATATCATGTTGTTGGACAATACTGAACCTACGAGCTATGGAGAAGCGATGGTGGGCCCATATTCCGACAAATGGTTAGAAGCCATGAAATCCGAGATAAATGGATCTTTGAGAAGAAGACGGACGTGGACGGTAATGTTACCGTCTATGAAGCTCGACTTGTGGCAAAGAGTATTTCCACAAGTTCAAGGAGTTGACTACGATGAGATTTTCTCATCCGTAGCGATGCTTAAATCCGTCGGAATCATGTTAGCATTAGCTGCATTTATGAAATCTGGCAGATGGATGTCAAAACAAGTTTCCTTACCAGTTTTCGTAAGGAAAGGTTGTATGTGATACAATCAGAAAGGTTTTGTCGATCCTAAGGATGCTAAAAGGTATGCTAGCTCCAGCGATCCTTCCATGGATTAGAGCAAGCACCTCGGAGTCAGAATATACACTTTGATGGAGTGATCAAAGTTTTTGTGTTTATACAAAGTTTGTTAGAAACTTGTATTTCCAATAAAGTGAGTGGGAGCACTACAACATTTCTGGTAAGTATATGTGAATGACATATTGTTGATCCGAAATGATGTAAAATTTCTGGAAAGCATAAAGGGTTGTTTGAAAGGAGTTTTTCAAAGGAAGACCTGGATAAAGCTGCTTACATATTGGGCATCAAGATCTATAGAGATGGATCAAGATGCCCAATGATACTTTCAAAGAACGCACACCTTGACATGATTTTGAAAGAGTTCAAAATAGATCAGAAAAGAAGGAGTTCTTGGCTGTGTTTCAAGGTGTGAGTATTGAGTAAGACTCAAGACCTGACCACAGCAGAAGAGAGAGAAAGGACGAAGGTCGTCCCCTATGCTTTAGACATAGGCTCTACAGTATGCTATGCTGTGTACCGCACATGAAGTGTGCCTTGCCATGAGTTGGTCAAGGGGTACAATGGTGATCCGGGAATGGATCACATGACAGCGGTCGAACTTATCCTTAGTTTCTAGTGGACTAAGGAATTTTCTCGATTATGGAGGTGAAAAGGAGTTCGTCGTAAAGGGTTACGTTGATGCGAACTTTGACACTAATCCGGATGACTATGAGTAGTAAACCGGATTCGTATAGTAGAACAGTTATTTGAAATGGCTCCAAATAGCGCGTGGTAGCATCCACAAGATGACATAGATATTCGTAAAGCACACACGGATCTGAACAAGCATAACATGATCAAACCAGAACTCATTGAGTGTTAATCACATAGTGATGTGAACTAGATTGTTGACTCAAGTAAACTCTTTGGATGTTGGTCACATGGTGATGTGACCTGTCAGTGTTCATCACATGGTGATGTGAACTAGATTATTGACTCTAGTGCAAGTGAGAGACTGTTGGAAATATGCCCTAGAGGCAATAATAAATAGGTTATTATTATATTTCCTTGTTCATGATAATCGTTTATTATCCATGCTAGAATTGTATTGATAGGAAACTCAGATGCATGTGTGGATACATAGACAACACCATGTCCCTAGTAAGCCTCTAGTTGACTAGCTCGTTGATCAATAGATGGTTACGGTTTCCTGACCATGGACATTGGATGTCGTTGATAACGGGACCACATCATTAGGAGAATGATGTGATGGACAAGACCCAATCCTAAGCCTAGCACAAGATCGTATAGTTCGTTTGCTCAGAGCTTTTCTAATGTCAAGTATCAGTTCCTTAGACCATGAGATTGTGCAACTCCCGGATACCGTAGGAATGCTTTGGGTGTACCAAACGTCACAACGTAACTGGGTGACTATAAAGGTGCACTACAGGTATCTCCGAAAGTGTCTGTTGGGTTGGCGCGAATCGAGACTGGGATTTGTCACTCCGTGTAAACGGAGAGGTATCTCTGGGCCCACTCGGTAGGACATCATCATAATGTGCACAATGTGACCAAGGAGTTGATCACGGGATGATGTGAGTTACGGAACGAGTAAAGAGACTTGCCGGTAACGAGATTGAACAAGGTATAGGGATACCGACGATCGAATCTCGGGCAAGTAACATACCGATAGACAAAGGGAATTGCATACGGGATTGATTGAATCCCCGACATCGTGGTTCATCCGATGAGATCATCGTGGAACATGTGGGAGCCAACATGGGTATCCAGATCCCGCTGTTGGTTATTGACCGGAGAACGTCTCGGTCATGTCTGCATGGTTCCCGAACCCGTAGGGTCTACACGCTTAAGGTTCGATGACGCTAGGGTTATAGGGAAAGCATGTACGTGGTTACCGAATGTTGTTCGGAGTCCCGGATGAGATCCCGGACGTCACGAGGAGTTCCGAAATGGTCCGGAGGTAAAGATTTATATATGGAAAGTTGTTGTTCGGGTTCCGGGAAAAGTTCGGGGTTTTCGGTATTGTACCGGGAAGCTTCCAGAAGGTTCCGGAGGATTCCGGAGGGGTCCGCAGGTCTGGAAAATGTTCCACCACGTCCAATACAGCAGCATGGGCTGTAAGGGGGCGCCCTAGCCTTAATGGGCCAGGGGCACCAGCCCCCCCAAGGCCCATGCGCATGGGAGAGGGGAAACCCTGATACTCCGAAAGAGATTGTCCAGTTTGTACACGAGGTGCGTCCAGTTTTTGCCGTGACCCTCTCTACTCTTTTGCACATGCTATGCGAGTGAAATGAAGATACCATGCCAAGTTCCAACATTTTTAGAGTTCATTTTGTAGTGATTTTCAATTTCACCGTCATTTAGCTCTCTAAACAAATCGGTAAATAACTGAAAAATAGCAAATATGTCAGAACGTGTTGGAAATTGATGACGTCGCTTTGAATGATGCATACTGAACGCAAAAATAGGCTGGAGTTCAAATAAGTTTAAAAAACATTGAAGTGCCCGTGTAACAGATGAGTTTTCGTCCGAAACCCTGATACTCCGAAAGAGATTGTCCAGTTTGTACACGAGGTGCATCCAGTTTTCGCCGTGACCCTCTCTACTCTTTTGCACATGCTATGCGGGTGAAATGATGATACCATGCCAAGTTCCAACATTTTCAGAGTTCATTTTGTAGTGATTTTCAATTTCACTGTCATTTAGCTCTCTAAACAAATCGGTAAATGACTGAAAAACAGCAAATGATGTCAGAACGTGTTGGAAATTGATGACGTCGCTTTGAATGATGCATACTGAACGCAAAAATACGCTGGAGTTCAAATAAGTTTAAAAAACATTGAAGTGCCCTTGTAACAGATGAGTTCTCGTCCGAAACCCTGATACTCCGAAAGAGATTGTCCAGTTTGTACACGAGGTGCGTCCAGTTTTCGCCATGACCCTCTCTACTCTTTTGCACACGCTATGCGGGTGAAATGATGATACCATGCCAAGTTCCAATATTTTCAGAGTTCATTTTGTAGTGATTTTCAATTTCACCGTCATTTAGCTCTCTAAACAAATCGGTAAAGGACTGAAAACAACGAATGATGTCAGAACGTGTTGGAAATTGATGACGTCGCTTTGAATGATGCATACTGAACGCAAAAATAGGCTGGAGTTCAAATAAGTTTAAAAAACATTGAAGTGCTCATGTAACAGATGAGTTCTCGTCCGAAACCCTGATACTCCGAAAGAGATTGTCCAGTTTGTACACGAGGTGCGTCCAGATTTCACCGTGACCCTCTCTACTCTTTTGCACATGCTATGCGGGTGAAATGATGATACCATGCCAAGTTCCAACATTTTCAGAGTTCATGTTGTAGTGATTTTCAATTTCACCGTCATTTAGCTCTCTAAACAAATCGGTAAATGACTGAAAAACAGCAAATGATGTCAGGACGTGTTGGAAATTGATGACGTCGCTTTGAATGATGCATACTGAACGCAAAAATAGGCTGGAGTTCAAATAAGTTTAAAAAACATTGAAGTGCCCGTGTAACAGATGAGTTCTCGTCTGAAACCCTGATACTCCGAAAGAGATTGTCCAGTTTGTACACGAGGTGCGTCCAGTTTTCGCCGTGACCCTCTCTACTCTTTTGCACATGCTATGCGGGTGAAATGATGATACCATGCCAAGTTCCAACATTTTCAGAGTTCATTTTGTAGTGATTTTCAATTTCACCGTCATTTAGCTCTCTAAACAAATCGGTAAATGACTGAAAAACAGCAAATGATGTCAGAACGTGTTGGAAAATGATGACGTCGCTTTGAATGATGCATACTGAATGCAAAAATAGGCTGGAGTTCAAATAAGTTTAAAAAACATTGAAGTGCCCGTGTAACAGATGAGTTCTCGTCCGAAACCCTGATACTCCGAAAGAGATTGTCCAGTTTGTACACGAGGTGCGTCCAGTTTTCGCTGTGACCCTCTCTACTCTTTTGCACATGCTATGCGAGTGAAATGATGATACCATGCCAAGTTCCAACATTTTAAGAGTTCATTTTGTAGTGATTTTCAATTTCACCGTCATTTAGCTCTCTAAACAAATCGGTAAAGGACTAAAAACAGCAAATGATGTCAGAACGTGTTGGAAATTGTAGCGACCAGACCTCAAAACAGTCTGTGCTCTGTGCACCAGTGTCATCCCTGGATCATTAATGCTGACATGCACAGTACTTGGAGGATGTATAACAGAGTAGCAATCACACACTTATTACAAAGTATATGGCTTAAGGCCATCTAAATACGATAACAGCGGCAGAGTTGGAAGAATAGTGAGTCCATCAACTCCAACGGCATCACTGAGTATAAGACCACGACCTACGGCACCTTACTCATCGTCTGAAAAGTCTGCAACATGAAATGTTGCAGCCCGAAAACGGGTCAGCACATGGAATATGCTGGCAATGTAACACATAGAGAGTAATGAACCGAATAATGCTATCACTACATGCATATTTGGCTGGTGGAAAGCTCTATGGTTACAGTTTTTGCGAAAAGCCAATTTTTCCCTACTGCAAAGGAATAAATTTCATTTAACTATCATGCTGGTTGTTAAACATTGAGATGGTTGACAGCATCTCAATCCCAATTAAGTATCATCCTTAACCCAACAAGATTAATTAAAGTAACATGATGAGATTCACATGATAATCCAAGTACTAGATACTCAAGATGTCCATAACCGGGGACACGGCTAACCATGATTAGTTTATACACTCTGCAGAGGATTGTGCACTTTTCCCCACAAGACTCGATCTCCTCCGTTGGATTTCTCGCACTACATGGTGTTTCAGAAACGGATGAGCGAGACACAGTCTTTCAAAAACATTAACTCTAACCCCGGGTAGACAGTACCAACCTACATCCCCTACATCTGCTAGCCTACCACTAGAAGAGGTCATGCAACTTAATCAACTATGCTAGAGCCCATAATAGCTTGTGGCTGCACACGGAAGTTTCTAGCATGAATAATCTTATGATCCCTTTGAGCCTGGGTGGCGGTCCATAGGATAATCACACGGGTACTCCGGGATATCCAAAAATACAGGCAACACTGGATTCTCCAGGTGCCTCAATCCACCCAGATGTGTGTTTAAGTTGCCACCTTATGTAAACCATTAATTACAATCTCACATCTGTCATGGATACACTCACCCAATCCACGTCTACTAGCATACCATAGCAATAAGCAAACGTAGAAGTAACTCCCAAAGGTTTGATAATAAAACAGGTAATAGGTACTACCTCATCTACTTCCCGATACCCACAATTTAATTAGATCCTAATCATGCAATGTTTGAGGATTGATCTAATGCAATAAAACTGGGTAGTAAAGAGGTATGATCAAAGTGTTACTTGCCTTGCTGATGATCCGTGAAACCTAGAGATTCGAAGTAGCAAGCGGCGCACTCCGGGTACTCTATCGCAAACAAACAAGCATACAATAAGCACTCATCTAATGCACAAGCAAAACTCAAATAAAATATCTAATCAGAAAGTTCAACTTAAGAACTCCCGTTTGCAAAAAGAATCAAATCAAACGAAGCAACGAAAGTCAAACGGCGAAAGAAACAAGCTTCGTTTACTAATCTGGATCTAAGTCAAATTTTACAGTAGCAAAAACTTGTTTGAGTTTGTTAAACGGAAAGAGAATTTCGAGACGAAACTCTAGGCGCTTGAATCGCCTGATTCCAATAAACGAGCGAAAAGTTATACTAGAACGAAAATCGGATCAGAAATCGCGATCTGGAATAATCGCGGAAAATCCGAGAAAAAGAAAACTGACGAACAGTTTAACGAACGGACGTTCGTTAACTGCGGCTAAACGATGAACACGTTCGTTAAAATGAACGAACAAGCGGATTCTCGCTATTTAACTAAACCGGAAAAAAATAAAAAAAACCGATCTAAAAAAACCTAGGGTTTTCTGAAAAAACCGAATCGGTTTCCTTCAGAAAACCGGGCGGCGGCGGCTACCTCGGCTCAGGGCTTCGGCGAAGTCCGGCGACTCCGGCGGGACGACGGGAGGCGACGTGGGGCGGCGGGGCTGCGGGTTCGGGTGGCGGAGTCGACGGGGTGATGGCGTCGGGCGGCGGGGGTCGACATCAGGCGGTGGTGCGGCTCCGGCGGCGGGGCGGGTTTCAGCGGCGGGGTGCGGGCGTCGGTGGCGGGGTGCGGGCGTCGGTGGCGGGGTGCGGGCGTCGGTGGCGGGGTGAGGGGCGGCGGCGGTGGCTATTTAAGGAAGGAGGGTGGCTTGGGGGAGGGGGCAAGGCGGCGGGGTGGCGGAGTCCCGGTCGGACTCGGCGTCCCGGTGGCGGCGGCGACCTCGCGGTCTCCTGGAGGAAGACGGCGGCGCGGGGGCTGGGCCGGCTCGGCTGGGCTTCGGCCCAGTCGGGCACGCGGGAGTTTTTTTAAAATAATTTCGCGCAGAGAAACAAACAAAAGAAATACTAAACGGACAAAAAAATCCCGAAATAAATTTTCCCCGACTTCGAAAATCAAGCCGGACAAGATGAACATTTATGTGGGGCCTAAATGCAATTTTGGAAAACGCGCATTTTTCCTAACCAAATAAAATAGCGAAAAACTCCAAAATAAAATCTTATTTGATTTTTTTATTAAATCCTCAATACTCCTTTATTTTGGGAAAGTCATTTTATTCCCTCTCTCATATTTTTATAATTGGAATAATTGAAGATAAAATAAATAAAATCAAATGATCCTATTTTCAAAATTTGAGAAAACTCAAATATGAAAATAACAAAATTCCCAACTCTCTCCTGCGGGTCCTTGAGTTGCGTAGAATTTCTAGGATCTAGCAAAAATGCAATAAAATATGCTATGCATTGATGATCTAATGTATAACATTCCAAATTGAAAATTTGGGATGTTACAAACCTACCCCCCTTAAGATGAATCTCGCCCTCGAGATTCGGGTTGGCTAGCAAATAGGTGAGGGTGGTCCTTCCGTAGATCTTCCTCTCGTTCCTAGGTGGCTTCATCTTCGGTGTGGTGGCTCCACTGAACTTTGCAAAACTTGATAACCTTGTTGCGCGTGACTCGACTGGCATACTCGAGAATCTTGACTGGTTTCTCCTCATAAGTCAAATCACCATCCAACTGAATCGCTTCCAGTGGCACTGTATCTCTCAGCGGTATATCAGCCATCTCTACGTGGCACTTCTTCAACTGGGAAACATGGAACACATTGTGAACTCCTGACAATCCTTTGGGTAATTCCAACTTATAAGCAACTTCTCCCATACGCTCCAAAACTTTGTATGGTCCTACAAAACGTGGCGCTAACTTCCCTTTAACTCCAAAGCGCTTAACTCCTCGAAGTGGGGACACACGAAGATAAACTCTGTCTCCGACTTTGAAAGGTCCATCTTCAAACTGGTTTGATAACTGTTGTTGTAAGAGAACTCTGCATATGGCAAATTATCGTCCCAACTAGATCCATAATCTAGCGCACAAGCTCTCAACATGTCCTCCAGAATCTGATTGACTCTCTCAGTCTGTCCATCTGTTTGTGGATGAAAGGTTGTACTGAATTCTAGCCTGGTACCCAAAGTTTCATGTAACTGATGCCAGAACTTTGAGGTAAACTGGGTTCCTCTATCTGATACAATGCTCCTCGGAACTCCATGCAGACATGCGATTCTGGTCATGTATATCTTTGCCAACTTAGCACTGGTGTAAGTGGTCTTCACTGGGATGAAGTGAGCAACCTTCATCAAATGATCGACTACAACCCATATTGAGTCATAGCCTGAACGAGTCCTGGGCAATCCCGTGATAAAATCCATGCCTAGTTTATCCCACTTCCATTCGGGTATTGGCAATGGCTGTAGCAATCCTGCTGGCTTCTGATGCTCTGCCTTCACTCTCTGACATACATCACAAACTGCTACATATTCCGCAATATCCTTCTTCATTCCGGTCCACCAGAAAGTATCCTTCAAATCCAAATACATCTTGGTATTTCCTGGGTGAATCGAATACGGTGAATCATGGGCCTCTTGCAAGATCAACTTCCTGATCTCCGGATCATTGGGCACATAAACGCGGTCCTCAAACCATAAGGTATCGTGCTCATCCTCGCGAAATCCTTTGGCTTTTCCTTTGCTCATCTTTTCCTTTATCTCTGCAATCTCCTTGTCTGTCTTCTGGGCTTCTCTGATCTTTTCCATCAAGGTAGACTGAATCTCCAATGCTGCTACATAGCCTCTCGGAACTATTTCCAAACATAGCTCGCGAAGATCCTCGGCTAACTCCTGGGGTAACTCTCCTGTCATGAGTGTGTTGACATGGCTCTTGCGGCTCAACGCATCAGCTACTACGTTAGCCTTTCCGGGGTGATAATGCAATCTCATATCATAATCCTTTATGAGCTCCAACTATCTCCTTTGCCTGAGATTCAACTCCTTCTGCGTGAAGATGTATTTCAAACTCTTGTGATCCGTGTACACCTCACAGTGGTTTCCGATGAGAAAATGTCTCCATGTCTTCAACGCATGTACTACGGCTGCTAACTCCAAATCATGCATAGCGTAATTCATCTCATGGGGTTTAAGCTGTCGTGAAGCATATGAAACAACTCTTCCTTCCTACATAAGCACTGCTCCAAGTCCTTGACGAGAAGCATCGCAGTAAACTTCATAATTCTTGCGTTGATCTAGCAGAATCAACACTGGTGATGTAACCAAATGTTTCTTCAACTCCTGAAAACTAGCCTCACATTCCTCAGTCCAATTGAACTTGGTGTCTTTCTTCAATAACTCAGTCATGGGCTTTGCAATCTTTGAGAAATTCTCAATGAATCTCCGGTAGTATCCTGCGAGTCCAAGAAAACTCCGGATCTCTCCAACTGACGTGGGTGATTCCCAATTTGTCACAGTGACAACTTTGGTGGGGTCTACTGCTATTCCTTCTCCGGATATAACATGTCCGAGGAATCCAACTTCCTTCAACCAAAACTCACATTTGCTGAACTTGGCGTATAATTGATGTTCTCTGAGCTTCTCAAGTACTAAACGCAAATGTTCCTTATGCTCCTCTTCATTCTTGGAGTAGACCAAAATATCATCTATGAACACCACGACAAACTTATCCAAAAACTCAATAAACACTTTGTTCATCAGGTTCATGAAATAGGCAGGTGCGTTAGTCAGACCAAATGACATAACGGTATACTCGTACAGCCCATACCTGGTGGTAAAAGCCGTCTTAGGTATATCCTGCTCTCGAATCTTCAACTGATGGTATCCTGATCGTAGATCGATCTTGGAAAATACCTTAGCTCCTTGTAAGCGGTCAAACAGATCATTGATCATCGGCAGTGGGTACTTGTTTTTGATGGTCACTTCATTCAGTCCTCGATAATCAACAACCATCCTTAACGATCCATCCTTCTTCTCCACTAGAAGCACTGGCGATCCCCAAGGTGAAGAACTTGGGCGAATATAGCCTTTATCCAGTAACTCCTTAATCTGCTTCTTAATTTCCTCCAAATCTTTTGCGGGCATCCTGTACGGTCTCTTAGATATTGGCCCTGTGCCTGGCAAAAGCTCAATCAAAAACTCAATGTCTCTATCCGGTGGCATGCCTGGCAACTCCTCTGGAAATACGTCCAGGAAATCCTTCACCACTGGTACTTCCTCCTGTACAACTCCTGATAAAGAATTCACCTGAGTCCTCTTCGGCACATGCCGGGATACATACTTGATCCTTCTTCCTTCTGGGGTGGTAAGCAAAGTTGACTTGCTAGCGCATTCGATGTTCCCTCCATACTTCGATAACCAATCCAAGCCTAATATCACATCCAGTCCTTGTGATTCCAATACTATTAGGTCCGAGGGAAACACGTAGTTACCAATCCTTAATGGTAACCGATCACACCATAGACTAGCCATATACTCTGCTCCTCGCGAGGTTACTAACATGGGTGACCTAAGGGCTTGGGTTGGCAATTTATACTTATCCACAAATCCCGTTGATATGTATGAATGCGATGCACCAGTATCAAAAAGTACGAGTGCAGTAAATGACTTAAACAAAAACTTACCTATTACTGCATCAGGCTGTGCTTCAACCTCCTCCACGTAAATGTGGTTCACATGTCCTTTATTGAAAGGTTTAGGCTTCTTCCCAGAGCTTCCATTTCCATTTCCATTCTTAGCTTCCGGACATTCAGTTGCAAAATGTCCAATCTTCTGGCACTTGAAACAAGTAATGTGGCTCAGATCCCTCTTGGCTGGGGTTGATGGGTTGGTACGGTTCAGTCCGTTGCTTCCTCCGTTCCCATTGCCATTCTTGGGTCCACTATGGTTGTGCGAACCTCCTCCGTGGGTATGCTGAAAAGGTCCTCCCGAATTCGGGGTAAAACGTGGCTTCTGATGAGCTCCAGAATTGTACTTCCCTTGTCCATACTTCCTCTTGCGGCTTTCAATCTACTGCTGCTTCCCTTCAATCATTAGAGCTCTATCTACCAACTCCTGGTAGTTGTTGAAGGTTGCTACCATCAACTGCATGCTCAGCTCATCATTCAGTCCTTCCAGAAACTTCTCCTGCTTGGCTGCATCTGTAGCAACGTCATCTGGGGCATAACGTGCTAACTTACTAAAGTCCTCCACATACTGGCCTACGGTGCGTCCTCCTTAGCGTAGGTTGCGAAACTCACGCTTCTTCATAGCCATAGCTCCTGCTGAAACATTGGCAGTACGGAAAGCTTGCTGAAAATGATCCCATGTGACAGTGTCAATAGGGTGTGTGGCTATGTAATTCTCCCACCATGATGCTGCGGGTCCATCAAGCTGATGTGCGGCAAAATGCACTCTCTCCGCATCTGTGCATCCTGCAGTGGTTAGCTCCCTCCCAACCTTGTGGAGCCAATCATCTGCAACAATCGGCTCGGTGCTGCTGGAAAACACCGGCGGATTCAACCTCAAGAAACGGGCTAAATGGTCAACAGGTGGTGGTGGTGGGTTGTTGTTGTTGTTGTTGTTGTTGTTGCCTTGGTTCTGTACTAACACTTGCATTAGGGCATTCTGCTGTTGAATCAACTGAGTGATCTCCGGTGGGAAAACAAATCCGGTGTCGCGTCTCGGAGGCATCTGATGGGTTTAGAAAAGATGAGAATGTAGAATAGAATGAGATCTAGAGGGAAAACACTACCCATATGCACATGAGGCAAAACACAATCAATTCAAACAAGGCATACAATCGATCTAACTATCGTTAAAAAGTGCTCGGACTATACTATATACATGGGGGTAATACTACTACTAATATGGTGGTCTACTAGAAATTTTGATTGGTCGAAGACTCCATGATATCTGCTCCAGCTTCATCAACAAAGTCGTCTTCACTGGGGTCCGAGTCGGTGTCGCCGATGATGATGTAGTTCTCCGGGCAAGCAGAATCGTCATCTTCTCCTCCTGGTGCTGGGTCTCCTATGAATACTCCGATCTTCTTTTCCAGGTCGTCATTCTTCTCCAACAACGTGGCGATCTCCTCCTCATATCCATCGCGCGTAGACTTGAGTTCTTCCTCCAACTCCGTGATCTTGGTCAATGCCTTCTTCAGATCTATCATGCCTGCGCACATTTGGTTCTCCTGGCGACAAATGTGCTGGTTTAACTCCTGGATGAAAGCTGCAATTGATCTATCCTTCTTGGTGCTGATCATCTCCCATTTCTCATCTCGGTGCCCACAAATCTGATAGATAGTATCCTTAAGATCATTGCGGTACACTTCTCCAATGCGTCCCATGGTGATGTGGGCTGCCATGCTCTTTCCTAGACTCCAGGTTGGTGCATCAAAGGAAAACTCTATAGGCTCAGTGACGGGCATGATCGTCCTTCCTGGAACTTGAATTTGAATCATCCAGCGCCCTTCTTCTGGTAGTGTGGCATTGTAGGTTCCGGTGAAGCTTGGTATTCCTATGTTCAGGTATCTAGTGATTTCCTTCAAGTGGCGTCCAAAGGGTGTATCTTCATCTGGTTGCATGAACTTGTTCCTTGCATTCGCCATCCTAAAAGAGTAGAAAGTGGAGAGGAGTAAGAAATGAGAAGAGAGTAGTGTTCTAGGGTTTAAGCTTAGTGGTCATGTCCTACAATCAGCGTGTGCTCTAATACCACCTTGTAGCGACCTGACCTCAAACAGTCTATGCTCTGTGCACCAGTGTCATCCCTGGATCAGTAATGCTGACACGCACAGTACTTGGAGGATTTATAAGAGAGTAGCAATCACACACTTATTACAAAGTATATGGCTTAAGGCCATCTAAATACGATAACAGCGGAAGACTTCGAAGAATAGCGAGTCCATCAACTCCAACGGCATCACTGAGTATAAGACCACGACCTACGGCACCTTACTCATCGTCTGAAAAGTCTGCAACATGAAACATTGCAGCCCGAAAACGGGTCAGCACATGGAATATGCTGGCAATGTAACACATAGAGAGTAATGAACAGAATAATGCTATCACTACATGCATATTTGGCTGGTGGAAAGCTCTATGGTTACAGTTTTTGCGAAAAGCCAATTTTTCCCTACTGCAAAGGAATAAATTTTATTTAACTATCATGGTGGTTGTTAAACATTGAGATGGTTGACAGCATCTCAATCCCAATTAAGTATCATCCTTAACCCAACAAGATTAATTAAAGTAACATGATGAGATTCACATGATAATCCAAGTACTAGATACTCAAGATGTCCATAACCGGGGACACGGCTAACCATGATTAGTTTATACACTCTGCAGAGGTTTGTGCACTTTTCCCCACAAGACTCGATCTCCTCCGTTGGATTTCTCGCACTACATGGTGTTTGAGAAACGGATGAGCGAGACACAATCTTTCAGAAACATTAACTCTAACCCCGGGTAGACAGTACTAACCTACATCCCCTACATCTGCTAGCCTACCACTAGAAGAGGTCATGCAACTTAATCAACTATGCTAGAGCCCATAATAGCTTGTGGCTGCACACGGAAGTTTCTAGCATGAATAATCTTATGATCCCTTTGAGCCTGGGTGGCGGTCCATAGGATAATCACACGGGTACTCCGGGATATCCAAAAATACAGACAACACTGGATTCTCCAGGTGCCTCAATCCACCCAGATGTGTGTTTAAGTTGCCACCTTATGTAAACCATTAATTACAATCTCACATCTGTCATGGATACACTCACCCAATCCACGTCTACTAGCATAGCATAGCAATAAGCAAACGTAGAAGTAACTCCCAAAGGTTTGATAATAAAACAGGTAATAGGTACTACCTCATCTACTTCCCGATAGCCACAATTAATTTAGATCCTAATCATGCAATGTTTGAGGATTGATCTAATGCAATAAAACTGGGTAGTAAAGAGGTATGATCAAAGTGTTACTTGCCTTGCTGATGATCCGTGAAATCTAGAGATTCGAAGTAGCAAGCGGCGCACTCCGGGTACTCTATCGCAAACAAACAAGCATACAATAAGCAATCATCTAATGCACAAGAAAAACTCAAATAAAATATCTAACCAGAAAGTTCAACTTAAGAACTCCGGTTTGCAAAAAAAATCAAATCAAACAAAGCAACGAAAGTCAAACGGCGAAAGAAACAAGCTTCGTTTACTAATCTGGATCTAAGTCAAATTTTACAGTAGCAAAAACTTGTTTGAGTTGGTTAAACGGAAAGGGATTTTCGAGACGAAACTCTAGGCGCTTGAATCGCCTGATTCCGATAAACGAGCGAAAAGTTATACTAGAACAAAAATCGGATCAGAAATCGCGATCTGGAATAATCGCGGAAAATCCGAGAAAAAGAAAACTGACGAACAGTTTAACGAACGGACGTTCGTTAACTGCGGCTAAACGATGAACACGTTCGTTAAAACGAATGAACGAGCGGACGCTCGCTATTTAACTAAACCGGAAAAAAATAAAAACCGATCTAAAAAAACCTAGGGTTTTCTAAAAAAACGAATCGGTTTTCTTCAGAGGCTCCGGCGAAGTCCGGTGACTCCGGCGGGACGACGGGAGGCGACGTGGGGCGGCGGGGCTGCGGGTTCAGGCGGCGGGGTCGATGGGGTGACGGCGTCGGGCGGCGGGGGTCAACGTCGGGCGGTGGTGCGGCTCCGACGGCAGGGCGGGTTTCGGCGGCGGGGTGCGGCCGTCGGTGGCGGGGTGAGGGGCGGCGGCGGTGGCTATTTAAGGGAGGGGTGGCTTGGGGGAGGGGGCAAGGCGGCGGGGAGGTGGGGTCCCGGTCGGACTCGGCGTCGCGGCGGCGGCGGCGACCTCGCGGTCTCCTAGAGGAAGACGGCGGCGCGGGAGCTGGGCCGGCTCGGCTGGGCTTCGGCCCAGTCGGGCGCGCGGGAGTGTTTTTTTTATATTTTCGCGCACAGAAACAAACAAAAGAAATACTAAACGGACTCCAAAAATCCCGAAATAAATTTTCTCCGACTTCTAAAATCAAGTCGGACAAGATGAACATTTATTTGGGGCCTAAATGCAATTTGGAAAAAACGCACATTTTTTCTAACCAAATAAAATAGCGAAAAACTCCAAAATAAAATCTTATTTGATTTTTTATTAAATCCTCAATACTCCTTTATTTTGGGAAAGTCATTTTATTCCCTCTCTCATATTTTTATAATTGGAATAATTGAACATAAAATAAATAAAATCAAATGATCCTATTTTCAAAATTTGAGAAAACTCAAATATGAAAATAACGAAATTCCCAACTCTCTCCTGCGGGTCCTTGAGTTGCGTAGAATTTCTAGGATCTAGCCAAAATGCAATAAAATATGCTATGCAATGATGATCTAATGTATAACATTCCAAATTAAAAATTTGGGATGTTACAGAAATTGATGACGTCGCTTTGAATGATGCATACTGAACGCAAAAATAGGCTGGAGTTCAAATAAGTTTAAAAAACATTGAAGTGCTCGTGTAACAGATGAGTTCTCGTCCGAAACCCTGATACTTCGAAAGAGATATTCTAGTTTGTACACGAGGTGTGTCCAGTTTTCGCCGTGACCCTCTCTACTCTTTTGCACATGCTATGCGAGTGAAATGATGATACCATGCCAAGTTCCAACATTTTCAGAGTTCATTTTGTAGTGATTTTCAATTTCACCGTCATTTAGCTCTCTAAACAAATCGGTAAATGACCGAAAAACAACAAATGATGTCAGAACATGTTGGAAATTGATGACGTTGCTTTGAATGATGCATACTGAACGCAAAAATAGGCTGGAGTTCAAATAAGTTTAAAAAACATTGAAGTGCCCGTGTAACAGATGAGTTCTCGTCCGAAACCCTGATACTCCGAAAGAGATTGTCCAGTTTGTACACGAGGTGCGTCCAGTTTTCGCCGTGACCCTCTCTACTCTTTTGCACATGCTATGTGGGTGAAATGATGATACCATGCCAAGTTCCAACATTTTCAGAGTTCATTTTGTAGTGATTTTCAATTTCACCGTCATTTAGCTCTCTAAACAAATCGGTAAATGACTGAAAAACAGCAAATGATGTCAGAACGTGTTGGAAATTGATGACGTTGCTTTGAATGATGCATATTGAACGCAAAAATACGCTGGAGTTCAAATAAGTTTAAAAAACATTGAAGTGCCCGTGTAACAGATGAGTTCTCGTCCGAAACCCTGATACTCCGAAAGAGATTGTCCAGTTTGTACACGAGGTGCGTCCAGTTTTCGCCGTGACCCTCTCTACTCTTTTGCACATTCTATGCGGGTGAAATGATGATACCATGCCAAGTTCCAATATTTTCAGAGTTCATTTTGTAGTGATTTTCAATTTCACCGTCATTTAGCTCTCTAAACAAATCGGTAAATGACCGAAAACAACAAATGATGTCAGAACGTGTTGGAAATTGATGACGTCGCTTTGAATGATGCATACTGAACGCAAAAATAGGCTGGAGTTCAAATAAGTTTAAAAAACATTGAAGTGCTCGTGTAACAGATGAGTTCTTGTCCGAAACCCTGATACTCCGAAAGAGATTGTCCAATTTGTACACGAGGTGCGTCCAGATTTCGCCGTGACCCTCTCTACTCTTTTGCACATGCTATGCGGGTGAAATGATGATACCATGCCAAGTTCCAACATTTTTAGAGTTCATTTTGTAGTGATTTTCAATTTCACCGTCATTTAGCTCTCTAAACAAATCGGTAAATGACTGAAAAACAGCAAATGATGTGAGGACGTGTTGGAAATTGATGACGTCGCTTTGAATGATGCATACTGAACGCAAAAATAGGCTGGAGTTCAAATAAGTTTAAAAAACATTGAAGTGCCCGTGTAACAGATCTTTTTGTGTACAATCTGAATTGTCAATATGAGTCCTCAACGGTTTAGAAACCGGTGAAGACTCATATTGCGACCACAAATTCTACACATAGAGTTCAATGAAGACCAAGTGCTTGTGATAGTTTGAGAAGTAACATATTTAAGGTGGTAAAAATCTTGCTAGGGGAGCGAGGTGGGACTAAAAACAGCCTGCCACAACCTCTTTACTACCGGTTCGTGCCACGAACCGGTACTAAAGGTGCTGGCCGGGCCCCATTCTCTTTAGTACCGGTTCGTGGCATGAACCGGTACTAAAGGTTCTCCCCGAACCGGTACTAAAGATCTCCTCCCGCCTAGCCGTTTGAACCGGCACTAATGGACACATTAGTGCCGGCTCAAATGCAAACCGACACTAATGTGTCTCACATTTGACCCTTTTTCTACTAGTGTCACAAGCACAATTCCGCGTCAACTCATGCCACACTCACAATTTCCATCATATCGTCGGATTATGCCATATCGCACACACATACACATATTTCCATTCTTGCAAAAGCATGAATTTTTAATCACCTATCTCTCGAGATGGAGCACACGCGGTGGAGATATGGATGTAGTAGGGAGATCAAGAGTGGACAAAGCTCTTCTTGACAAGGCTAGATCTAGTTAGGCTAGAGCTAGCTAATTTGGGAGGAGACAACTTCAACTAGTGGAGGGGGAAGGAAAAAGAGAAAGGAGATGCATTAATGGAGGTAGTGTATAGTTAGCTAGGAGTAATAAAGAGAGAGAAAGGTAGGTAGAAGAGGGAGAGTAATGGGGGAGAAGTAGTGAGGAAGAAGCAAAGTGAGGGAGAGAGGAGGTGGGAGGTAGGGGAAAGTGAGAAAGAGAGGATGGGGGAGGGGGAGGGATAAAGGTGGTATATGCTGCGGCTTAGCAGTAGCGCTGGTCGTGAACCGCGCTACTGCTAATAAGATAGTAGCAGCGCGCTTCTGGCACACGCGCTACTGCTAAGCGGGGCCCGCCATGTGAACATTTTCAAAATTAGCAGTAGCAAACAGCAAAAAAAGCTCGCTACTACTATTACTTTAGCAGTAGCGCGGTCCGCAAGAGCGCGCTACTGCTAAACCTAGGGTGGCGGGTATTGTCGGTCGATTTTAGTAGCAGCGTGGTTCCAACGGGCCGCGCTACTGCTAACTGAGTAGCAGTAGCGCTTGTTTTGTTCCCGCGCTACTAATAATTAGCAGTAGCGCCTCTTTTTGTACCGCGCTGCTGCTAAGATTCTGTGTATATGGTTTTCCCTAGTAGTGTAAGCAAAATAAGATGCATAAAAGATAAACGTCATATGCAATCAAAATATATGACATGATATGGCCATCGTCATCTTGTGCTTTTGATCTCCATCTCCAAAGCATCGTCATGATCTCCATCATTACTGACTTGACACCTTGATCTCCATCGTTGCGTCGTGGTCGTCTCACCAACTATTGCTTCTACAACTATCACTAACGCATAGTGATAAAGTAAAGCAATTACATGGCGTTTGCATTTCATACAATAAAGAGACAACCATAAGGCTCCTGCCAGTTGCCGATAACTTTTACAAAACATGATCATCTCATACAATAACATATATCACATCATGTCTTGACCATATCACATCACAACATACCCTGCAAAAACAAGTTAGACGTCCTCTACTTTGTTGTTGCAAGTTTTACGTGGCTGCTACGGGCTTCTAGCAAGAACCGTTCTTACCTATGCATCAAAACCACAATGGTGTTTCGTCAAGTTTGCTATTTTAACCTTCTTCAAGGACCGGCCGTAGTCAAATTCGATTCAACTAAAGTAGGATAAACGGACACCCGCCAACCACCTTTATGCAAAACTAGTTGCATGTCTGTCGGTGGAACCGGTCTCATGTGCGTGGACATGTAAGGTTGGTCCGGGCCGCTTCATCCCACAATACCGCCGGATCAAAATAAGACATTGGTGGTAAGCAGTATGACTATCACCGTCCACAACTCTTCGTGTTCTACTCATGCATATCATCTACGCATAGACCTGGCTCTGATACCACTGTTAGGAAACGTTGCATGGAAAACAAAAAAGATTCTACGCACACGGAATGATCTATCCATGGAGATGCATAGCAACAAGGGGGAGTGTGTCTACGTACCCTCGTAGATTGTAAGCGGAAGCATTTTACAACGATGTAGTCGAACTTTCTTCGTGCTCCACCGATCAAGTACCGAACGTACGACACCTTCGAGTTCTGCAGACGTTCAGCTCGGTGACGTCCCTCGTCTTCTTGATCCAGCAAGACTTCGAGGAAGTATATGAGTTCCGTCAGCACGATGGCGTGGTGACGGTGATGGTGAAGTGATCCTCGCAGGGCTTTGCCTAAGCACCGTGAGAATACGACCGGGGGTGTAAACTGTGGAGGAGGGCGCCGCACACGGCTAACAATTGATGTTGTGTGTTCTAGGAACCCCCCCCCCCCACATACATATATAGGTGGCAGGGGAGGAGAGGCAGCCAGGGGGTGCCCCAAGTAGGATCCGAATCCTACTTGGGGTCTCCCCAAGTGGCGCCCCCCCCCCCTTCAAGCTTTTAAGCTAGGCATGATGATTTCAATGATGCTCGCATAAAAGATAAGAATTTTAAACATGAAAAAGAGCATCATGAATCACATGGCAAGCACATTTAAGCCTAACCCACTTCCTATGCATAGGGGTTTTGTGAGCAAATAACTTTTGGGAGCAATAATCAACTAGCATAGGAAGGAAAAAACAAACATAACTTCAAGATTTTCAACACATAGAGAGGAAACTTGATATTATTGCAATACCTACAAGCATATGTTCCTCTCTCATTATAATTTTCAGTAACATCATGAATGAATTTAACAATATAGCTATCACATAAAGCATTCTTTTCATGATCCACAAGCATAGAAATTTTATTACTCTCCACATAAGCAAATTTATTCTCATGAATAGTAGTGGGAGCAAACTCAAAAAAAAACTATCATGGGATTGAAAATTAAAATCATGATGACAAGTTTCATGGTTATCATTATTCTTTATAGCACACATGTCATCACCATAATTATCATAGATAGCACCTTTGTTTTCATAATCAATTGAAACCTCTTCCAACATAGTGGATTCATCATTAAATAAAGTCATGACTTCTCCAAATCCACTTTCATCATTATAATCATCATAAATAGGAGGCATGCAATCATTATAACAAATTTGCACATCAAATCTTGGGGGACTAAAAATATCATCTTCATCAAACATAGCATCCCCAAGCTTATGGCTTTGCATATCATTAGCATCATGGATATTCAAAGAGTTCATACCAACAACATTGCAAGCATGCTCATCATTGAAAGATTTTTTGTCAAACAGTTTATAGAATTCTTCCTTTATCAATTGAGCACAAGTTTCCTTTCCATCATTTTCATGAAAGACATTATAAAGATGAACAATATGATGCAACCTCAATTCCATTTTTTTGTAGTTTTCTTTTTATAAACCAAACTAGTGATAAAACAAGAAACTAAAAGATTCGATTGCAAGATCTAAAGATATACCTTCAAGCACACTCACCTCCCTGGCAACGACGCCAGAAAAGAGCTTTGTTGACGGGGTGTGAGTGTCGCTTACCTAACCTCCTCGGCAACGGCGCAAGAAAAGAGCATGATGTCTACTACGCGACTTTATTCTTGTAGACTCGTGTTGGGCCTCCATGCGCAGAGTTTTGTAGGACAGTAGCAATTTTCCCTCAAGTGGATGACCTAAGGTTT
Source organism: Aegilops tauschii subsp. strangulata (assembly GCF_002575655.3). NCBI lineage: Eukaryota > Viridiplantae > Streptophyta > Magnoliopsida > Poales > Poaceae > Aegilops > Aegilops tauschii. Next base: position 451,188,481 of record NC_053039.3, on the reverse strand, counting down.
ATCAATCTGTGGGAGGTGTAGGATGAAGATGGTCTCTCTCAAACAACCCTGCAACCAAATACAAGAAATCTCTTGTGTCTCCAACACACCCAATACAATGGCAAATTGTATAGGTGCACTAGTTCGGCGAAGAGATGGTGATAAAAGTGTAATATTGATGGTAGAAATATTTTTATAATCTGAATAAATAAAAACAGCAAGGTAGCAAGTAACAAAAGTGAGCACAAATGGTATTGCAATGCTTGAAAATGAGACCTAGGGTCCATACTTTCGCTAGTGCAATCTCCCAACAATGCTAATATAATTGGATCACATAACCTTCCTGCAACGTGCAATGAAGAATCACTCCAAAGTTCTTATCTGGCAGAGAACATAAGAAGAAATTGTTTGTAGGGTACGAAACCACCTCAAAGCTATTCTTTCCGATCAATCTATCCTAGAGTTCGTACTAAAATAACAGCAAGCTATTCTTTCCGGTCGATCTAATCAAGAGTTCGTACTAAAATAACACCATACGATACATATCAACCGACTCTAATGTCACCTAGATAACCCAATGTCACTGTGAGTACCCGTGAGTTAATTACACGATATGCATCAAACAATTTCAGATTCATAATACTCAAACCAACACAAAGAACCTCAAAGAGTGCCCCAAGATTTCTATCGGAGAAACAAAGACAAGAACGTGCATCAACCCCTATGCATAGATTACCCCAATGTCACCTCGGGAATCCGCGAGTTGAGTGCCAAAACATATATCAAGTGAATCAATACGATACCCCATTGTCACCACGAGTATTCATATGCAAGACATATCAAGTGTTCTCAAATCCATAAAAGTATTCAATCCAATAAAACAAAATCTCAAAGGGAAAACTCAATTCATCACAACAAGATAGAGAGGGGAAAACACCATATGATCCGACTATATTAACAAAGCCCGCGATACATCAAGATCATGACATCTCAAGAACACGAGAGAGAGAGAGATTAAACACATAGCTACTGGTACAAACCCTCAGCCCCGAGGGTGGACTACAACCTCTTCATCATGGTGGCCGCCGGGATGATGAAGATGGCCACCGGTGATGATTCCCCCTCCGGCAGGGTGCCGGAACGGGGTCTAGATTGAATCTCGTGGATATAGAGGCCTTGCAGCGGTGGAACTTCTGATCTAGGGCTACCCCAAGGGTTTTCGGAATATTTGGGAATTTATTGGGTAAAGAGGGGGTGCGGGAGGCCACCGAGGTGGGCACAACCCACCTGGGCGCGCCTGGGCCCCCAGGCGTGCCCTGGTGGGTTGTGCCCCCCTCGGGGCACCCCCCCCCCCAGGTGCTGCTCTGGCCCATTGGTGGTCTCTTGTCCATGAAAAATCCACAAAAAGTTTCATGGTGTTTGGACTCCGTTTGATATTGATTTCCTGCGATGTAAAAAACATGCAAAAAAACAGCAACTGGCACTGGGCACTATGTCAATAGGTTAGTACCAAAAATGATATAAAATGACTATAAAATGATTATAAAACATCCAAGAATGATAATATAACAGCATGGAACAATCAAAAATTATAGATACGTTGGAGACGTATCAGCATCGCCAAGCTTAATTCCTGCTCGTCCTCGAGTAGGTAAATGATAAAAATAGAATTTTCGATGTGGAATGCTGCCTAACATGTCATCTCATATTCTTTTCTTTGTAGGATGGACATTTGGACTTTTATATGGTTCAAGGCAATAGTCTAGTTTTGACATGAGGACTTTAATACTCAAGCATACCAACAAGCAACCATGTCTTTCAAAATATGAACGCTAAAATAACTTATCCCTAGCCCATCATGCTCAATCATTGATCCATTCATGAAACACACTCGCATATTAACTACACCCAATGCTCAAGTACGATCATAGTGCCCCCTAGTTGGAGACTCAAATTAAAAATAAAAATTGCACAAAGTAAAAGAAAGGCCCTTCGCGGAGGGAAGTAGGGATTTGTAGAGGTGCCAGGGCTCAAAGCAAAAATTGAGAGATAAAAACATTTTGAGAGGCATACTTTTCCCACCAACGAAAATGACTTAGATCTCCCAACACTTTCCATGCTAGATATATCATAGGCGGTTCCCAAACAGAAAATAAAGTTTATTCCTTTTTCCACCATACTTTCACTTTCCATGGCTAACCGTATCCACAGGTGCCCTCCATACCAACACTTTCCAAGGAATTAATTATTTGGCAACATAAAGTAAATTCATTTTTCATTTTGGGACTGGGCATCCCTAATACCTTTGCCTTACTCTCGTGCAATGACAAGTGAATAAACACCCATCCTAAGAATAACACATCTAGCATGGAAAATATTGGCCACCCCTCACCGCCTCGCGAGCGGTACGAGCACACAAAAGAGAAATTTATTTTGAAAATTAGAGATGGCACATACAAATTTGCTTAGAACGGCAAAAGAATACCGCATATAGGTAGGTATAGTGGACTCATGTGGAAAAACTGGTCTAAAGGATTTTGGATGCACAAGTAGTGATCATACTTAGTGCAAAATGAAGGCTAGCAAAAGATTGAGAAGTGACCAACCAAGAAACGAATAATCTCATAAGCGGGCATTGAGCATAATTAACACCGAATAATGCACCACAAGTAGGATGTAATTTCATTGCACAACTATTGACTTTCGTGCTTGCATAGGGAATCACAAATCTTACCACCAATATTCTTACTAAAGCACAATTACTCATCAGCATGACTCACATATCACATCATCATATCTCAAAACTATTACAAGGAATCAAGTTTATTCTGTCCAATGATCTTCATGAAAGTTTTTATTCTGTCCTTCTTGGATATCTATCACTTTGGAACTAATTTTCATGTGTTGCTTTTGATAAGCTCAAACAAATATAAGTGAAGATCATGAGCATAATATTTCTTTCTCTCAAATTAATTTAAGTGAAGCAAGAGAGAATTTCTTAAAAAAATTACTAAATCTCAAATAAATCTAAGTGAAGCAAGAGAGCATTTCTTCAAAAATAAGAAAGCACACCGTGCTCAAAAAGATATAAGTGAAGCACTAGAGCAAATGACAAGCTACTCCAAAAAGATATAAGTGAAGACCAAGCGAGTAGTTAAGTAAATAGGTAGCTATGCGAGGACTCTCCCTTATTTAAAACTTTCAGATCTGAGTATTTTATTAAAACAGCAAGCAAAATTAAAATAAAATGACATTTCAAGGATAGCACAACTCATGTGACGAAGCAAAAACTTAGGATCAACCGATACTAACCGATAATTGTTGATGAAGAAAGGTGGGATGCCTACCGGGGCATCCCCAAGCTTAGATGGTTGAGACTTCTTGAAATATTAACTTGGGATGCCTTGGACATCCCCAAGCTTGAGCTTTTGTGTCTCCTTAATTCCTTTCATATCACGGTTTCCCTAATCTTAAAAACTTCATCCACACAAAACTCAACAAGAACTCGTGAGATAAGTTAGTATAATAAACCAATGCAAAAACCTTATCATTCTCTACTATAGCAAATCACTAAAATTATTATTCAACATTGCATACTAAATGCCTCTGCATATTTAATACTCCTATCCTCAAATAGAATCATTAAACAAGCAAACATATGCAAACAATGCAAACATAACAGCAATCTGCCAAAACAGTACAGTCTCTAAAGAATGCAGGAGTATCAATACTTATTTAACTCCAAAAATTATGAAAATTTACCAAATTGTAGAAAATTTATCAGACCTTACTGTGCAAAAAGTTTCAACAAGTTATCACATTCTGACTTTTCTCAGGAATTTCTGCAACGGCGATAAACTTTCTGTTTTGAAACAACAACAAGTAGACTTGCAAAATAAGCATGGTAAAGGCTATCCTTGACATTTTTATTGAAAAGAAAGATGCAAAACATTACTCTAAATAACAGCAAGCAAATACTCATAAAATAAAATGATTCTCCAAGCAAAACACATATCCTGTGACGAATGAAAATATAGCTCCAAGTGAGGTTACTGATAATGTTGAAGACGAAAGAGGGGATGCCTTCCGGGGCATCCCCAAGCTTAGTTGCTTGGATGTTCCTTGAATATTAACTTGGGGTGCCTTGGGCATCCCCAAGATTAGGGTCTTGTCACTCCTTATTCTCCTCATGTTGATATCTCACCCAAAACTTGAAAACTTCAATCACACAAAACTTAACGGAACTTTGTGAGATAGGTTAGTATGATAAAGAGCTAACCATTTCACTTTGGTACTGTCAAAGACAAGATTCATAATTGTTTCCACACAATGCCTACTGTAGCATATCATTTCCACAATTTATATTGAGCAATATAAGCCATAGAAACTAGGAAACAAGCAAATATGCATTGAAAACAGAATCTGTCAAAAACAGAACAGTCTGAAGTAATTTGTACTCCAACCATACTTCTGTAACTCAAACAAACCTGAAAAATTAGGACAACGTAGATAATTTGTATATCTATCACCTGTAAAAAATTCAGATCAAAAGCACATTCCAGTGAATTTTCAAAGTTCCTAGACTAAGCACAAAAGTTTCTATTTTTGCACAGATTCAAGTCAACTATCATCCACACTATCCCAAAGGCTTTACTTGGCACTTTATTGAAACAAAAGAAATAAAACCTGATTACTACAGTAGCATAATCATGTGAACACACAAAAACAGAAGGTAAAAGTGTTGGGTTGACTCCCAACAAGCGCTTTTATTTAATGCCTTTTAAGCTAGGCATGATGATTTCAATGATGCTTGCATAAAAGATAAGAATTTGAAACATGAAAAAGAGCATCATGAATCACATGGAAAGCACATTTAAGCCTAACCCACTTCCTATGCATAGGGATTTTGTGAGGAAATAACTTTTGGGAGCAAGAATCAACTAGCATAGGAAGGCAAAACAAACATAACTTCAAGATTTTCAACACATAGAGAGGAAACTTGATATTATTGCAATACCTACAAGCATATGTTCCTCTCTCATTATAATTTTCGGTAGCATCATGAATGAATTTAACAATATAGCTATCACATAAAACATTCTTTTCATGATCCACAAGCATAGAAATTTTATTACTCTCCACATAAGCAAATTTATTCTCATGAATAGTAGTGGGAGCAAGCTCAACAAAATAACTATCATGGGATTGAAAATTAAGATCATGATGACAAGTTTCATGGTATCATTATTCTTTATAGCATACATGTCATCACGATAATCATCATACATAGCAACTTTGTTCTCATAATCAATTGAAACCTCTACCAACATAGTGGATTCGTCATTAAATAAAGTCATGACTTCTCCAAATCCACTTTCATCATTACAATCATCATAAATAGGAGGCATGCAATCATTATAACAAATTTGCACATCAAATCTTGGGGATTAAAAATATCATCTTCATCAAACATAGCATCCCCAAGCTTATGGCTTTGCATATCATTAGCATCATGGATATTCAAAGAGTTCATACCAACAACATTGCAAGCATGCTCATCATTGAAAGATTTTTGTCAAACATTTTATAGAATTCTTCCTCTATCAATTGAGCACAATTTTCCTTTCCATCATTTTCACGAAAGACATTATAAAGATGAACAATATGATGCAACCTCAATTCCATTTTTTGTAGTTTTCTTTTTATAAACCAAACTAGTGAAAGAAACTAAAAGATTCGATTGCAAGATATAAAAATATACCTTCAAGCACTCACCTCCCGGCAACGGCGCCAGAAAAGAGCTTCGTTGATGAGGTGTGAGTGCCGCTTACCTAACCACCCCGCCAACGGCGCTAGAAAAGAGCTTGATGTCTACTACGTGACTTTATTCTTGTAGACTCGTGTTGGGCCTCCAAGCGCAGAGTTTTGTAGGACAGTAGCAATTTCCCCTCAAGTGGATGACCTAAGGTTTATCAATCCGTGGGAGGTGTAGGATGAAGATGGTCTCTCTCAAACAACCCTGCAACCAAATACAAGAAATTTCTTGTGTCCCCAACATACCCACAATGGCAAATTGTATAGGTGCACTAGTTCGGCGAAGAGATGGTGATAAAAGTATAATGTTGATGGTAGAAATATATTTTTATAATCTAAATAAATAAAAACAGCAAGCTAGAAAGTAACAAAAGTGAGCACAAACAGTATTGCAATGCTTGAAAATGAGGCCAAGGGTCCGTACTTTCGCTAGTGCAATCTCCCAACAATGCTAATATAATTGGATCACATAACCTTCCTGCAACGTGCAATGAAGAATCACTCCAAAGTTCTTATCTGGCAGAGAACATAAGAAGAAATTGTTTGTAGGGTACGAAACCACCTCAAAGCTATTCTTTTCGATCAATCTATCCTAGAGTTCGTACTAAAATAACAGCAAGCTATTCTTTCCAATCGATCTAATCAAGAGTTCATACTAAAATAACACCATATTATACATATCAACCAACTCTAATGTCACCTAGATACCCCAATGTCACTGCGAGTACCCGTGAGTTAATTATACGATATGCATCAAACAATTTCATATTCATAATACTCAATCCAACACAAAGAACCTCAAAGATTGCCCGAAGATTTCTACCGGAGAAACAAAGACAAGAACGTGCATCAACCCCTATGCATAGATTACCCCAATGTCACCTCGGGAATCCGCGAGTTGAGTGCCAAAACATATATCAAGTGAATCAATACGATACCCCATTATCACCACGAGTATTCATATGCAAGACATATATCAAGTGCTCTCAAATCCATAAAAGTATTCAATTCGATAAAACGAAATCTCAAAGGGAAAACTCAATTCATCACAACAAGATAGAGGGGAAAACATCATATGATCCGACTATATTAACAAAGCCCGCGATACATCAAGATCGTGACATCTCAAGAACATGAGAGAGAGAGAGAGAGATTAAACACATAGCTACTGGTACAAACCTTCAGCCCCGAGGGTGGACTACTCCCTCCTCATCATGGTGGCCACTGAGATGATGAATATGGCCACCGGTGATGATTTCCCCCTCCGGTAGGGTGCCGGAACGGGGTCTAGATTGGATATCGTGGATACAAAGGCCTTGTGGCGGCGGAACTTCTGATCTAGGGCTACCCCGGGGGTTTTCGGAATATTTGGGAATTTATAGGTTAAAGAGGGGGTGCGGGAGGCCACCGAGGTGAGCACAACCCACCTGGGCCTGCCTGGGCCCCCAGGCGTGCCCTGGTGGGTTGTGCCCCCCTCGGGGCAACCCCCAGATGCTGCTCTGGCCCATTGGTGGTCTTCTGGTCCATAAAAAATCCAAAAAAAGTTTCGTGGTGTTTGGACTCTGTTTGATATTGATTTCCTGTGATGTAAAAAACATGCAAAAAACGGCAACTGGCACTGGGCACTATGTCAATAGGTTAGTACCAAAAAATGATATAAAATGACTATAAAATGATTATAAAACATCCAAGAACGATAATATAACAGCATGGAACAATCAAAAATTATAGATACGTTGTAGACGTATCACGGGGCAGCCGCCTCCGCCGCCGCCTCCTCCCCTGGTAGCCGGTGCTATGCGCAATGACGCCTTCCCCATCCCGAACGATTGCTACGTTGTCTTTACTAGCATGGGCAATGACAAGCATAGCGAGCACCTGCTCCGGCAGGAGGTGAACACCGTCGTCCCGACTGTGCCTGAGTACATGCACTGGTCGGAGCGCCTAGTCAGCTGGACCTGGGAGGACCACCCGGCCGTCATGCCTACGCTGGGCGCCTACGCCATCGTCCTAGACCCCACCATAGTCGCTGAGAAGCGCACCTGCAAGTTCTCACGAGTCCTCATCGATGGCGGCAGCATCAACATCCTCTACTGCGACACCATGACCAAGCTTGGCATCGAGGCCAAGCAGCTGGAGCTGACCCAGACGGTGTTCCACGGCATCGTGTCGGGTCTCTCCCGCTCCCCGATCGACCAGATCCGGCTAGGTGTCCCGTTCGGCACCCACGACCACTTTCAGTGCGAGCCCATCTGGTTCGAGGTGGTGGTCCTGTCCAGCCCGGGTTGTTGGGCCGACCCGCACTGGCAAAGTCATGGCGGTCCCCCACTACGCCTACTTGAAGATGAAGATGCCGGGTACCAAGGGCCTTATCACTGTTGCCAGCGACTACAGGAGATCCCTAGAATGCGCCCGTGCCAGCGCCTAGCTAGCTGAGTCGCTGGTCATAGCCGAGGAGTGGTGCTAGCTCGACCGGATAGTGACGTTGGCCGGCGAGCAGCCGGCTGTGCCAGCTCAGGCCAAGGAGTCGGCCGGCGAGGCCTCTTTCCAGCCATCGAAGCACACCAAGAAGGTCAATCTCAATCCGGCCGACCCCAACTGCAGCCAATACGTGGTTGTGGGTACCTCCCTCAATAGCAAATAGGAAGGCGAGCTCGTCGACTTCCTCCGTGAGAATCGGGATATCTTTGCATGGTCCCCAAAGGACATGTCGGGTGTTCCGAGGAAGTATGTTGAGCACAAGTTACACGTCCGCAAGGACGCCAAGCCTGACTGTCAACCCCTACGCCGCTTTTCCGAGGAAAAGTGTAGAACCATCGGAGAAGAGGTCGCCCGGCTACTCGCCACCGGCTTCATCATGGAAGTGTTTCACCCCGAGTGGCTGGCCAACCCAGTCCTCATCCTGAAGAAGAAGAACACCTGGCGCGTGTGCATAGACTACACCAGCCCGAACAAGGCCTGCCCCAAGGATCCTTTTGCCCTCCTGTGGATAGATCAAGTGATTGATTCCATGGCTGGCTGCGAGCTCTTGCCCTTTATGGATGCCTACTCTGGCTACCACCGGATCAAGATGGACCCGGATGACACCCAGAAGACGTCCTTCATCACACCCTTCGGGGCATATTGCTACATCCCCATGTCGTTCAGCTTGAAGAACGCTAGCGCCACATTCCAGCACTGCATGTAAAAGTGCCTGCTGCAGCAACTCGGTCGCAACATGCACATCTACGTCGACGACATCGTGGTGAAGACCAAGCAGCACCTCACGCTCCTAGATGACCTCAGGAAAACCTTCGCCAACCTACACCAGTACGAAACCAAGATCAACCCAGAGAAGTGCGTGTTCGGCGTGCCAGCCGACCAGTTGCTCAGCTTCCTCATCTCGGAGCGCAGAATTGAGGCTAACCCGAAAAATATCAAGGCCATCAAGCGATGCGCAAGCCAAACCAGCTGCACGATGTCCAGAAGTTCACCAGCTACTTGGCCTCTCTCAGCCGGTTTCTCAGCCCGCTGGGCAAGAGGGCCTTGCCCCTGTATCAGCTGATGAACAAAACATCATCGTTCGAGTGGAACGACCAGGCGGATGAAGCTTTCCGAGATCTCAAGCACATGCTCTCCACCACAACCGTCCTGGCCGCACCGGCTGGCAAGGAGCCGCTGCTGCTATACATCGCCGCTACTTCACGTGCGGTCAGCATGGTGCTGGTGGTCGAGCGCTCGGAGAAATGCAAGATCTAGCAGACCCAGCGCCCGGTCTACTACTTGAGCGAGTTGCTCTCCGCCTCCAAGCAGAACTATCCCCACTACCAGAAGATGTGTTACAGCGTGTACCTCACCGCCAAGAAGCTGAAGCGGTACTTCCAAGAGCACACCATCACCATGGTCAGCACAGCCCCCATCGGCTAAATCATGGGATGCCAGGATGCCTTCGACCGGGTCACCAAGTGGGCCATCGAGCTGGCCAGCCACACCATCCTCTACGAGGCCCGCTCCACCATCAAGTCCCAGGCGCTGGCCGACTTCCTCGTTGACTGGATGGAGACCCAGTATTTGCCGCCGCCACCAGACTCAACGCGTTGGCGCATGCACTTTGACGGCTCCAAGATGCAATCCTGCTTGGGAGCCGACATCGTCCTATCCTCCCCGAAGGGTGACCGGCTGCGGTACACGCTGCAAATACACTTCGCCGCCTCCAACAACGTCGCCGAGTATGAAGCCCTTGTGCACGGCCTCCAGCTGGCCAAAGAGCTCGGCATCCGGCGCATCTTTGCTATGGCGACTCGGACCTGGTGGTACAGCAGACCTCCAGCGAATGGGACGCCCGAGATGCCAACATGGCTAGCTACCGCTTCCTGGTCTAGCAGCTTTCCGGCAACTTCGACGGATGCGAGTTCCACCACGTCCCCCGCGTGGACTGTCACTACGAAAGGACACCGCAAGATTGAACCCAAAGCTAAGCACTTCTCCCATTGCAAGAAAAACCAATCTAGTTGGCCAAACTAAACTGATAGTTCAAAGAATTACAAAGATACCAAATCATGCATATAAGAATTCAGAGAAGATTCAAATAATATTAATAGATAAGCTGATCATAAATCCACAATTCATCGGATCTCGACAAACACACCGCAAAAGAAGATTACATCGGATAGATCTCCAAGAACATCGAGGAGAACATGGTATTGAGAATCAAAGAGAGAGAAGAAGCCATCTAGCTACTAGCTATGGACCCGTAGGTCTAAGGTAAACTACTCACGCTTCATCGGAAGGGCAATAGAGTTGATGTAGAAGCCCTCCGTGATCGAATTCCCCTTTGGCAGGATACCAGAAAAGGCCCCTAGATGGGATCTCACGGGTACAGAAGGTTAAGGCAGTTGAAAAGTGCTTTCGTGGATGCCTCTGGTGGTTTGGGGATATATGTGAATATATAGGCGAAAGAATTAGGTCAGGGGAGTCACGGGGGGCCCACAAGGCAGGGGTGCGCCCTCCCCCCTTGTGGCCACCTCGTGGCTCTTCCGACTTGATCTCCAAGTCTCTTAGGTGTCTTCTGGTCCAAGAAAAATCATCGCGAAGGTTTTATTCCGTTTGGACTCCGTTTGGTATTCCTTCTCTGCGAAGCTCAAAAACAAGGAAAAAAACAAAAACTGGCATTGGGCTCTAGGTTAATAGGTTAGTCCCAAAATAATATAAAATAGCATATTAATGAATATAAAACATCCAAAACAGATAATATAATAGCATGGAACAATAAAAAATTATAGATACATTGGACACGTATCAGACCTCGACGGGTCCGGCTCGGGCCTGCTGCGACCCGACGTCTTGGCTGCTCCCCGATGCTCGCCCCGTGTTCGCGGCGACCTGCGGCAGCAAGATCACCATGGCGTACTCGCCTCTCGCTAGCTCCTCCGCGACCGGCGTCGATCCCGGCGCCCCAACCAGCGTCGCCTGCGGTGCTCCGCCTAAGGCGGCGTCCTCCGAGCGCTCACCTCCGCCGCCCCCTGTCCGCTCGACCACATCGGTCCAGGGCGGGGTGTCCTCGTCGACCTCCATGACCTCCCGGTCATCAATGGCCACCTCCACCCGCTCGTCCGGGTCGCGCCCCTCGTCCGTCTGGAGCTCAACGACGATCTCGACCGGCGTCGTGCCCTCTGCCATCTGTGGCCAAGGCAGACCCGTGGTAGCCTGCCTCCTCACCTCCACAACCCTCTCCCAAGCCAGGGCCGAGGTCGCCCTCGCCGCTTCGGCGGCCTCCTCCTCCTCCTCGGCCTTGTTCCGGTCCCGCCAGGCGCAGCGCTCTGCGTCCGCCGGGTCCAGGCCAAGGTCCTCCTCGGCCGAGTTCTCCACCCGGTCGATGGCACTGGTCCGGGTCTTTCGAAAGACGACGTCCTGCCAGGATGCGGCTGCTGTGGCCGCCAGTGTCAGCTCCAGGGGGACTTGCTCGCTGCGAAGTTGGCATAAGAAAAACACAGAAATTAAAGGCCAAGGCCGGCAAGTTGTACTTACCCGATCGCCATCGGGATGGCCCGTCTCGTCGGCGCGGTCGGGGCTACTCACAACGCCTTCTTGGTGCCCGTCTTGCCTCGCACCAACGGCGCCTCCGCCCTGCGCCTCGAGGCCCGCTCTGGCGACACCGCGTCCTTCCCGTGCGGCCGGCGTGATGCCGCCGGCCCATGGGACGACTCGGCATTGTTCGTGTTCTTCGGTCGTCTTGGGGGTCGACGCTGCCATCTCCTCCCATCGTCAGTGCTGCACCGTCAACGCCCGTCAAGATCTCCTCGTCGTCGTCCCGCCAGTCTCGCAAGAGGACCGGGTGGGGATACTTACCCGCATGGCGCACCGCGCCGGCATCGGTACAGCCGGCTGCGCCTCAACCGGCCCCGCGTTCACGGCAACGGACTCCTCTCCGTCCGAGCCGGCTTGCTCGGCGGCCATGACCTGCGTCCTCGGCCCGTCACGGATTTGTTCGATGGCTTGCAACAGCCTCTCCCTCGTCGCGTCAGGACGGAAGAAGAGCTCAAACATAGCGAAAAACGGAGACCAGGGACTCATCGCTGGTGCCGGCCACAACTTGTGGTAGGGCGCCTTCCCGAAGTGCCACCCGGCGGCCATCCCAGCCTTGGAGATGGCGTTCACCCTGTCGGCGACCTGCTTCGACGTCAGCTCCCGAGCCGACATCCGGGTTGGGTCCTCGGGGCCGCCCATTTCGCCGATGGGGTGGACTCGGCGCTGCAACGGCAACATCCGGCGCGCGACGAAGGCGGTTATGAGATCCATCCCTGTGAGCCCCTCGTGCACCGTCATCTCGGTGATCTGGCTGCAGAGATTTAGCACTGCCTGCGGTGGGTTCTTGGGATGATAACTCCAATTCATCTTGGCGAGTGGCGGCTCATCGACGAACGGAGGCAGGTTGATGCGGTCCTCGCCGATGTTGCTCATGTAGAAGAACGAGTTCGGCCACTTCTTGGCAGAATCCTCCAGGGGCATCTTGGGAAATGGCCCATGCGGCCGCCCTGAGATGACGGCGGCACCGCACTCGGACATGGTCCCGGTCATCGACCCCTTCTGCTTGAGGAAGAACAAACGGGCCCAAAGCTCCAAATCCGGCTGCACGCCCAAGTAGCCCTCGCAGAGGGCGGTGAAGCCGGTGAGCTACAACATGGCATTGGCGCCTAGATGATGCGGCTGCAGCCCGAAGAAGTCGAGGAAGGCGCGGAAGAAATCACTCACGGGGAGGCCGAACCAGCGCTTGAAGTGGCTGAGGAAGACCACGCGCTTGATACGTCTCCAACGTATCTATAATTTATGAAGTATTCATGCTATTATAATATCCTTCTAGGATGTTTTATACGCATTTATATGATATTTTATATGATTATTGGGACTAACCTATTAACCTAGAGCCCAGTGCCAGTTCCTGTTTTCTCCTTGTTTTAGAGTATCGCAGAAAAGGAAAACTAAACAGAGTCCAATTGACGTGCCACTTGACGGAGACCATTTTTGGACCAGAAGAAGCCCACGGAGTACCAGAAGCAGGCCAGAAGAGTCCCGGACTGCCCACGAGGGTGGGGGCGCGCCCACCCCCCTAGGGCGCGCCCCCCTGCCTCGTGGACAGCCCGGAGACCCCCCCTGGCGTGAAATCAATGCAAAACTCTTCTATATATACCCAAACTTCCAGAAAGAAACCTAGATCAGAAGTTCCGCTGCCGCAAGCCTCTGTAGCCACGGGAAGTCAATCTAGGCCCTCTCCGGCACCCTGCCGGAGGGGGCCATCATCACCAGTGGCCATGGAGGAGTATCCCGGAGGGGCCATCATCACTATGAAGGCCAAGGACCAGAGGGTGGAGGCCATGGAGGAGGAAGCACAAGGGGGAGAACCTCTCCTCCTCTCTTCCGGTGGCGCCGGAGTGCCATCGAGAGGGGAATCATCGCCACGGTGATCGTCTTCATCAACATCACCATCATCATCACCATCCTCATCTCTTTTACGCGGTCCACTCTCCCGCACCCCGCTGTAATCCCTACTTGAACATGGTGCTTTATGCCACATATTATGATCCAATGATGTGTTGCCATCCTATGATGTTTTGAGTAGATATCTTTTTGGGTTGATTGATGATCTAGATTGGTATGAGTTGTATGTTTTACTTTGGTGCTGTCCTATTGTGCCCTCCGTGTCGCGCAAGCATGAGGGATTCCCGCTGTAGGGTGTTGCAATACGTTCATGATTCGCTTATAGTGGGTTGGTGAGTGACTGAAACACAAACCCGAGTAAGAGGGATTGTTGCGTATGGGAATAAAGAGGACTTGATGCTTTAATGATATGGTTGGGTTTTACCTTAATGATCTTTAGTAGTTGCGGATGCTTGCTAGAGTTCCAATCATAAGTGCATATGATCCAAGTAGAGAAAGTATGCTAGATTATGCCTCTCCCTCATATGAAACTGCAATAGTGATTACCGGTCTTGTTAACAATTGCCTAGGACAATTCCGCACACCGATCCACCATTATTCCACACTCGGTATTTATAATATTTAGTAATATATTCTAACTTTATGATAACAGCACCTACTTTTATATTTTAGCTCTCCGATACCATGCAAAGTTATCCTCTTCATACCCACAACGTAGTTTTATTTCTCGTTTCTAGTTGGAAGCAAACGCTCGGTGCACGTAGAGTCGTATCAGTGGCAGATAGGGCTTGAGAGAATATTGATCTTACCTTTAGCTCCTTGTGGGTTCGACACTCCATACTTATCACTTCCACCTTTGGAAATTGCTATGATGATTCCCTGCACTTGGGGATTATCAAGCTCTTTTCTGGCACCGTTGCCGGGGAGCAATAGCGTGGGGTTGATATTCTCGTGTGTGCTTGTTTGCTTTCTTCACTAAGTAGATTTTGTTTTTTTCCTTTTTGTTTCTGTTTAGTTGTGGGCGAAACATACAAAAAAATTAAAGAATGAAAATACAAAAAAAATTACTTGCCTTTCATGCCAAAAAAGTTTTTCAAAAAGAGAAGTGATTGGAAAGTTATGCATTGAAGAAGTGAGGGTCGGCCTTGAGCACTTGTGTTCATGCTCACGGAAACAATGTAGAATTTTTCATGGAAGTTTCTCTGTAAATAATTATCCCCTTGTATATATTCATTGTATTATAAAAATAATGTGCCAAGCTTTGGTTTTAGGATGATTAGATTGCTTGCTTACTATGTGCAGAACAAAAACAGAAACTTTGGCTGTAGTGCGTGAATTTACATTTTTTTCTGGAAAGTCAAATGGGTCTGAAACTTTTTGCACATTACTTCTGTACAAATTGTTCAAATTATCAAATTTAGTTCATAATTTTAGGAGTTACAGAAGTTTGCTAAACTTCCAGATTACTACAGACTGTCCTGTTTAAGACAGATTCTGTTTTTGATGCATTGCTTGCTTGTTTTGATGAAACTATCGATTCCTATCAGTGGATTAAGCCATGTAAAAGTTATATTACAGTAGCTATAATGCAAAAATAAAATATGAATTGGTTTGCAACAGTACTTATAGTAGTGATTTTCTTTGTTATACTAACGGATCTCACAAAGTTTTTGTTAAGTTTTTGTGGATGAAGTGTTCAAAGAACGAGGAGTTACCGATGTGAGAAGAATAAAGAGAGGCAAAAGTTCAAGCTTGGGGATGCCCAAGGCACCCAAGTAAATATTTCAAAGGATACTCAAGCATCTAAGCTTGGGGATGCCCCGGTTGGCATCCCATCTTTCTTCTTCAACAATTATCGGTATACCTTGGTTTTTGTTTTGTTCACATGATTTGTGTCCTTTGTGTTTTTGTTTTTCCTTTAAGAACCATGCTAGCATGAGATAGCCCTTCATTGATTTATATAATACTTCATATGCTTCACTTAGATCTTTTAAGTATGATCTTATAGAATTGCTCTTTGTGCTTCACTTAAATATTTTGAGTATGGTTTTATAGAATGCTTCGTGTGCTTCACTTATATATTTTGAGCTTGGATATTGGTTAGTCTATGTTAATTGTAGAATGCTCCATGAACTTCACTTATATCTTTTGGAGTATGAATAATACTATCATTTAAAGTGGGTTTGGAAGAGTGTCAACTTTAGGAATTAGTGATCCCACTATTTTGGAGGGTGTTGAATCTTATTGTGATATTTATGAAAGTGGATTTGGAAGAGTGTCAACTTTAGCTAGTAATGATTCCAATATTTCGGAAGAGGTTCCAATTGAGTATGAGAACAAAGTTGCTATCCATGATGCTACTGAAAATTATTATGAGGGAGGAATACATGCTTGTAGGAGTTGCAATAATATCAAGTTTCCTCTCTATGTGCTTAAAGTTTTGAAGTTATACTTCTTTTGCCTTCCTATGCTAGTTGATTGTTGTTCTTATAAATTGTGTGCTCACAAAATCCCTAGGCATAGGAAGTAGGTTATATTTAAATGTGCTAGTCATATTCTTCAAGATGCTCTCTTTGTGCTTCAATTCCTATCTTTTATGTGAGCATCATTGAAATCATCATGCCTAGCTAAAAGGCATTAAAGAAAAGCGCTTGTTGGGAGACAACCCAATATTTACCCTTACTGTTTTTGTGTGTTTAAATGATTAAGCTACTGTAGTAATCATGATTTATAGTTTTTGTTTCAATAAAGTGCCAAGTAAGACCTTTGGGAAGACTTGGGTGAAAGTTAATGTGATCTTGCTGTAAAAAACAGAAACTTTGCGCTCACGAGAATAGATGTCATTTTTTACAGAAGAGTGCTTTTGAGTTGATTCTTTCTGAAGAAGATTAATATACAAATTCCTCACGTCCACCAGTTTATTTCATAATTTTTGGAGTAGCAGAAGTATGGTTATTGTTCAGATCATTACAGACTGTTCTGTTTCTGACAGATTCTGTTTTCATTGCATAGTTTGCTTGTTTTCTAGTTTCTATGGCTTATATTCCTCAATATAAATTGTAGAAATGATATGGTACAGTAGGAATTGTGTGAGAACAATTATGAACCTTGTCTTTGACAGTACCAAAGTGAATGGTTTGCTCTTTATCATACTAACCTATCTCACGAAGTTACGTTAAGTTTTGTGTGATTGAAGTTTTCAAGCTTTGGGTGAGATATCGATATGAGGAGAATAAGGAGTGGAAAGACCCTAAGCTTGGGGATGCCCAAGGCACCCCAAGGTGATATTCAAGGAAGACTCAAGCACCTAAGCTTGGGGATGCCCCAAAAGGCATCCCCTCTTTCGTCTTCAAAACTATCGGTATACCTTACTCAGAGCTATATTTTTATTCGTCACATAATATGTGTTTTGCTTGGAGCGTATTTTCAATTTTACTTGCTGTTTGAATAAAATCATTGGATCTGAAATTTTGAATGAAAAAGAATCCTCCCATGGCTAGTTAATTATTTGACTACTCAGTGTTCTTCACACATATCTTTTGGAGTAGTTTGTCATTTGCTCATGTGCTTCATGTATATCCCATGAGTAAATGGTTGAATAAATTGAATGTCATAAATCTGAATTTATATATGTTTCGTATGCTTATAACATGGGGAGTAATGACTTCACACATAATAAGTATAGGTAGTAAACTTATTGGAAGTTAGCAAACGTAGAATTGGTCACTTGAACAATTCATGAAAGAATATTGAAGGAAGAGAGGTTTCACATATAAATACACTATCTTGGACATCTTTTATGATAGGGAGCACTCATTAAAATATGACATGCTAAAGAGTTGATGTTGGACAAGGAAGACAACGTAATGGGTTATGTTTCTTATATCTGAAATAAAGTATATTGTCATGGATCATCCAACATGTTGAGCTTGCCTTTCCCCCTCATGCTAGCCAAATTCTTTGCACCAAGTAGAGATACTACTTGTGCTTCCAAATACCCTTAAAACAAGTTTTGTCATGAGAGTCCACCATATCTACCTATGGATTGAGTAAGATCCTTCAAGTAAGTTGTCATCGGTGCAAGCAATAAAAAATGCTCTCTAAATATGTATGATTGATTGGTGTGGAGGAAATAAGCTTTATACGATCTTGTGATGTGGAAGAAATAAAAGCGACGGACTGCATAATAAAGGTCCATATCACAAGTGGCAATATAAAGTGACGTTCTTTCGCATTAAGATTTTGTGCATCCAACCCTGAAAGCGCATGGCAACCTTTGCTTCCCTCTGCGAAGGGCCAATCTTTTACTTTTATCTTCTACCTTATGCAAGAGTCTTGGTGATCTTCACCTTTCCTTTTTATATTTTATCCTTTGGCAAGCACGGGATGTTGGAAGGATCCTGATATATATATATATATATATATATATATATATATATATATATATATATATATATATATATATATATATAATTGGATGTAAGTTAGCATGAGCTATTATTGTTGACATTACCCTTGAGGTAAAAGGTTGGGAGGCGAAACTATAAGCTCCTATCTTTCTCTGTGTCCGATTAAAACTCCATAACCACAACTATTGCGTGAGTGTTAGCAATTGTGAAAGATTAAATGATAGTTGAGTATGTGGAGTTTGCTAAATCAAAGCTCTGACATAGACTCTTCCTGAAAATAGGATGAATTGCAATTGTTTGATGACTGAGAATATTGTTTGTTAGTTTTCAAGAAAGTTTATGATCTATACTTTAAACTTGTGACTTGCTTGTTACTTGATCATGAAAACTTTTATGAGATGAGCTATTGTTATGACATATAATGATGCTAGAAAAAGTGATTGGAATTATGATTGATCAAACTTATGCACTTGCTAGATTTCACACTTCATAAATTATTTCTTTTATCATTTACCTACTCGAGGACGAGCAGGAATTAAGCTTGGGGATGCTGATACATCTCCAACGTATCTATAATTTATGAAGTATTCATGCTATTATACTATCCTTCTAGGATGTTTTATACGCATTTATATGATATTTTATATGATTTTTGGGACTAACCTATTAACATAGAGCTCAGTGCCAGTTTATGTTTTCTCCTTGTTTTAGAGTATCGCAGAAAAGGAAAACTAAACGGAGTCCAATTGACGTGCCACTTGACGGAGATCATTTTTGGACCAGAAGAAGCCCACGGAGTACCAGAAGCAGGCCAGAAGAGTCCCGGGCTGCCCACGAGTGTGGGGGGCGCGCCCACCCCCCTAGGGTGCGCCCCCTACCTCGTGGACAGCTCGGAGACCCCCCTGGCGTGAAATCAACGCAAAACTCTTCTATATATACCCAAACTTCCAGAAAGAAACCTAGATCGGAAGTTCCACCGCCGCAAGCCTCTGTAGCCACGAGAATTCAATCTAGGCCCTCTTCGGCACCCTGCCGGAGGGGGGCATCATCACCGGTGGCCATGGAGGAGTATCCCGGAGGGGCCATCATCACCATGAAGGCCAAGGACCAGAGGGTTGAGGCCATGGAGGAGGAAGCACAAGGGGGAGAACCTCTCCTCCTCTCTCCCGGTGGCGCCGGAGTGCCATCGGGAGGGGAATCTTCGCCACGGTGATCGTCTTCATCAACATCACCATCCTCATCTCTTTTACGCGGTCCACTCTCCCGCACCCCGCTGTAATCCCTACTTGAACATGGTGCTTTATGCCACATATTATGATCCAATGATGTGTTGCCATCCTATGATGTTTTGAGTAGATATCTTTTTGGGTTGATTGATGATCTAGATTGGTATGAGTTGTATGTTTTACTTTGGTGCTGTCCTATTGTGCCCTCCGTGTCGCGCAAGCGTGAGGATTCCCGCTATAGGGTGTTGCAATACGTTCATGATTCGCTTATAGTGGGTTGGTGAGTGACTGAAACACAAACCCGAGTAAGAGGGATTGTTGTGTATGGGAATAAAGAGGACTTGATGCTTTAATGCTATGGTTGGGTTTTATCTTAATGATCTTTAGTAGTTGCAGATGCTTGCTAGAGTTCCAATCATAAGTGCATATGATGCAAGTAGAGAAAGTATGTTAGCTTATGCCTCTCCCTCATATGAAACTGCAATAGTGATTACCGGTCTTGTTAACAATTGCCTAGGACAATTCCGCACACCGATCCACCATTATTCCACACTCGCTATTTATAATATTTAGTAATATATTCTAACTTTATGATAACAGCACGTACTTTTATATTTTAGCTCTCCGATACCATGCAAAGTTATCCTCTTCATACCCACAACATAGTTTTATTTCTCGTTTCTAGTTGGAAGCAAACGATCGGTGCACGTAGAGTCATATCAGTGGCAGATAGGGCTTGAGATAATATTGATCTTACCTTTATCTCCTTGTGGGTTCAACACTCCATACTTATCACTTCCACCTTTGGAAATTGCAATTGCTACAATGATTCCCTGCACTTGGGGATTATCAGCGCTCGCCCTCCTGCGGGAGCGGCTCCGTCTCCCCGCCCGGCGCGTGCGCGGCCACCTCCGTCACTGGCGGCAGTCGCCTAGTATCACGGAGGTATTGGAGATCCTCCGCGGTGGCCTCAGACCTCTCCCAGGATCCCTTTGGGCACGCCGTCGGTGGAAGTTCTCAGGGGCGCGAGGTGCAGCGGCAGAGAGAAGGCACGAGCGGTCGCTGGAGGCGACATGCGGTGCTTGTATGCTACGGTTGGGGAGAGCTTAAGACTTGGGCAAGGAAGAGAGAAGGAAGACAAGGGGAGAGCGGAGGAAGCGTGCGAGAAAATTTTCGCCGCACCCCCTCCTCCGTTTTGTAGCCTCGGCAGGCCGTGGGGAAGTGGGGTCGGTTGCGCCCACGATTCCACTTCCCTGCATTATGTGGGCATGTCTCCCCCACGACATAACTACACGAGAAGACCAACCGACCGTGGCGGCCACAATAAATCCCCCGCACGTGGGCCGAGGGCGCGACGTGGCGGGGCCCAGCCTGCCATCGCGTCCCATCATGCGTGTGGCCTGGCAGGGCCTCGCCAGCCACTGTTCACCACGTGGCGACGCCTCAGGCCGCGGAAGGCTCGTCCTTTCACTTCAAGACTCGGCTGACGCCTCGGTTTCCCGCCCATGCCGGGGTGCCGCGATCCGGCTTCCTGAAGCCGGTACACAGTGGGTGTTGCCAGAACCCTACGACCGCCGACTTCATCAAACCAGTCGCCTCCTCAAGGGGGTGAAACTGCGAAGGTGCCCTCCTGCTTGGAGTCGGCGAGCCTTCACAGCTTTGGGGACTACTATCGGGGGGATGGACCCCGGGCAGGCGACGGAACCTGGATCCCTTTCAAAAGCGACAGGCCTGGCAAAGCCCCTCAATCCGGCTCACCCTGGCCGGCTCCCAAGCGCGACCCGGCCAGGCGCTGCGACCCGGCCAAAGTATCGCAACCCAGCCATCCGCAAGAAGTCAACACTGGCGACAAGCGGGCATGGGCACAGTACTCCCTCCTTTATGTCGGTCCCGGCGGGCGCGGCAACGGCGCCTCCCACGCCCCTACCAGGGGCGGCGGTGTCCTGGGGGCACGGCCCTGTAGCAGGGTGGCGCTAAACGTCCCATGACGCCCTGCGAGGCGTGCCACAATGCCCAGCAGCCAGCCGTACCCACACCCGACGGCCCCGGAACGGCCCGCACCCGGCGGCCCCCACTGTCGGCTCCTAGACACCGACACCAGGGCCCCATGCCCATGTAACTTTACAATTGTAACCCGGGGGGCAGCCTATAAGACCCCCGGGTGCCCCTCCATGTAGAGGGTCGATCACACTCAGAGGAATCCAGTAGAACACACACACGGAGGAGTAGCCTATGCACTGTCCAGTCTTCCTTCCACCCCAGAACAGCTCAAGGAGCAAGCTTGTATCCACTTCATATAAACCACACTCGGCAGGATTAGGGGTATTATCTCTCCGGAGAGCCCCGAACCTGTGTACATCTTGTGTCACATGCTCGCTCGTACCGACCTCGCCTCTGGAGCCCACCGGTGTCCTCATGCTCGTTCCTCTCTTTAGCCATCCCATGGCATCTGCCGTGAGATCACCACAACAGCATGAGTAGATGAAAGAAATTCATCTTGATAGTTATAATATATATGAAAGGGCCAAGAGTTTTACTAAGTGTTAGTAACATAAATCAAGGATCTTAAAAAGAATAAATGTATTATTTTGAGCATATGAAGTTAAAAATTCATTAGTGAGAATATATGAATATCAACTTCATGATTGATATAATTATGGTTGTGATAAGATTATTTTATGAACAATATTGTTGATACTATAATGATAATTTATGTTTTGAAAACATTACATGTTTCACTGTTGTCTGAATCAAGAAGAGTCTTGATATGAAAGGGTCGATCCAATAATCAAGAAATGTCTTGATATAATTGGATGTTACAAAAGTTGTAAGAAACCCATCAACAATATATTATGAATATGGCCAATCGAGAAGAGTCTTGATATAAATGGGTAAAATCCAATAATCAAGAAATGTCTTGATATAATTGGATATTACAAAACTTATAATAAACCCATAAGCATTATAATGGACAATCAAGAAAGGGTAGATCCAATAATCAAGAAATGTCTTGATATAATTGGATTTCACAAAAGTTGTAATAAACCCATAAGCATTATATTATGAATATGGCCGGTCAAGAAAAATCTGATATGAATGGGTGAATTCGAAATATGATTACAATATATAGTCAAGAAGAGTCTTGATATAGTTGATGTAATTCTAAGTTCAATTAGTCTAAAAGATAATTTATTTTGAATGAAATGTTATAGCTCAAAGCAAAATGGATTGAGATCCTGAAAACATACAAGTTTGACACAAATATTACTGAGTTTTGAAGGTGTCAAAACAAATGACAAAGGCTCTACCACAAGCAAAGAATGAGCAACACCAGATTACTTACAGGTGTTTGTAAAACCAGGCGGCTAGATTATTGACTCTGGTGCAAGTGGGAGACTGTTGGAAATATGCCCTAGAGGCAATAATATTGTATTATTATATTTTCGTTATTCATCATTAAGAGTTTATATTTCATGCTATAACTACTGTGATCCCGGAATATGCGATTCAGTGGAAAACTCATATGCACGTGTGAAATGGTAAACGGTAAACAATAGGTTCCCGGTCTCGCCTCTAACATCGGCTCAAGTGTTGTTGGTGATCACTTTTCCAGATCTTAGGATATCGTTAAGTGTAACGATAGTCCGAAAACCACATTCATGGTATGACATTAGAAGAATGATCATATTGAATCGACCCAATACTTGTCTGTTATACTATGTGATCATATCATCTGAAATCATCTATTATAACATGGAGTGTTAGAATGTGTTTTAGTTCCTCAGACCATGAGAGTGCCTCGGTCACTTCCTACCGGACTATGGGCTTTGGGGTTGCTCAAACATCATCTGTAATAAGGTGATCATGACCACAACTTTTAGCCTCACCGGAAAGTTTGACAAGTGACCGGACAACTCGAGAGTGGGATCTGCTCCTCCGAGACGGAGAGGTATTCTTAGGGCCCTCTCGGTGTGACGACATCCATCATCGCCTGGCCAGGCACAGATGACTACACCACGGGGATGCCGGAACACGTTAACGAGAAAGAAGAACAAAGCTGGTAACGGGAGTAACGGTATAGGGAGCATGGTGATGACTCAGGAGGATACCAATGCACACCGGGTTTTGTAAAGTATCACAAAGCAAAGGGAACATCACATGATAACCAAAGGTTCACTCGAATATCATTCGTGTAATCATAGGGACCGATATGGATGTCCACGGTTCCGCTATCGGTCATTGAATGAAGGGGTTTCGTTCATGTCTATGGTTTACTGAATTTGTGGGGTGGTCACAAGCTTAAGGTAATCACAATCTGCTGGGTGTTAGTAGGATGGGAGTGATGAGAATATATTTGTGGAATTGTTTCATTAATATTCGGAATAGTTCCGAGAGGTCCCGTATGCGTTTCAGGGTCACCAGAAGGGTTTCGGTGAATATCGGGTATTACCAATTAATTATATATAGATGGAAAATGTTTCCGGGGATGTTAAGTTATATATAATGCTCTAAAAATGTTTAGAACATTTTATATTTAATTTAAATATCAATGGGCATTAAAAGACCAAGATGTGGAAGGCAACTTGGGCCACGAGGGCCCAAGTAGGAAGGCGCCCCCCTTTCCTTATAGGGGGGGCAAATTGGACTTGGGGAGGAGTCCTACTCCTCCCCCTATGTCCGGCGCCCCAAGGGGGACTTTCCTCCCTTGATGGCCGCCCTCTCCCTTCCCTCTAACCTATATATACTAGAGCTTTTCCACCCTATGGATATACAAGTTTTGGAGCCTCCTCTAGTTGATCTAGTTCTAGTTCTTGTTGATCCTAGTTGACTAATTAGAGCTAGCCCTAGACACCTCTAATCGTCATAATTAGAAGCCCCGTGTGGTTCTAATCTCCTCCCTCTAATTCTCAAGTGACGATTAGCTCTGGACGGCAAAGCGCTGCCAGATCGTGAAGACCGTACGCTTGCAACCAAGTAGAGAGGCCATGCTTTCGGTCTTCTGTTCGAGGGATCGTTCGTGGGTGGTTCACGGGATCGTCATCAACATTCGAGGGACTTCAAGTACGATCTACACCGACTCGTCTTCTTCCGCTGCACTCCCGGAGTCGGTGACGATCATTGATCACAACCCGTTATGCATCTTCATATTGTTTCTGGGTGATCGCAGGGTGAGACTTTTTGTTTTCTACTACATTTCCCAACATCAACATCACTGTTACACTTAACACATGCCTATAATTAGGGAAAACGAAACCTTCATGCAACACTTGAGTTAGTCCTAGAGGCAAGACTAGGAATCTATCTTACCGTTTGTATTTCTACACGTGCATATGAGTTTTCCTCTCAGCCGCTTGTTTATCGCAAAAATTCAGAGTCATTGCAGTTATAGCATGAACATAAACATTTAATTATAAACTTGAAAAATAAATAGTACACCTATTATTTCCTCCAGGGCGTATTTCCAACAGTCTTAGCCTAATTATAGTAGCGAGAGGCCAATCAGTCGCTGCGCTAGTGGTTCTGCCCTTTTTTCCAACAAGAAGAGCTAGTTTTGGTTTAAAAAAAGTGGTGTTGCTTTCTCAAATTTGAGTTGGTTAGCTGGCGTTTAACTTCTCAGAAGAGGCCAACTTGAGGAGTTAGGGCATCTCCAACACCGACCCTCAAAACTCCCGCATATGGCTGAATCTTGCCATCCAACACGGTACCCCATCGATCCGCGAACGCGTCCGGTTGTTCGAATTCCCGCAAATCGGACGCAAACTGAGGGGAGCTTTGTAGGTGTCCGGGCCACCACCATGTAGGACTCCCATCAGGCCACTTTTCTTCCACTCCGCCCCTTGCTCTGCATCCGCACCCTCATCGTCAGCCGTCGCCGTTGTACCTCTTTGACCGCCTCCCACGCATTGTCAGGCGTTCGAAGCCCCCGCCCACGCGCCTGCCCGCCTTGGACTACGCAACCATCCACCTAGGATCTTTCGCAGTCAGGTACCCTTCGCCCCTGCCGACGCCGTCCATGGCGGACACCACGCCCGACAGGTGTTCGGTCAAATGCAATCGATACTTTTCTTACCTTCTTGTGGTTTTCCTATAGTAAGCACAATGGAGGGTTACTCAATGATGGAGGATGACCTTCTCTTTGTTTCAGACTTGTGCGTTGGACGGTTAGTTTAAGACTTTGTCGCAAGTGTGTGTTAGTTTAATTACATGCGAGTACCGTCCAAGACTCTGGTTTATGTTGTGCTTGTTAGTTGCCTATGATTATGTTGTGCCTGCGTGCGCGGGTAACCTCACCACTCGAACAAAATGTTACCAAAATCAAATTGTCTTGTACTAGTAAAATAGTCAGTGCGTTGCAACGGGAGAAAAAATAACACACAATCTTAACTCATGTGTTGCCGCTTATCCTCTTCACCCTCGCTGATGGTGGCCTCAGCGCTCACACGATCATTACGCGTTTGAATGTTGTCAATCCTAAGGCAGCTCTCTCCCTCCCCCCTCTCTCTTTCCCCCGCACGTGCTTGCTCGAAACCAGACGAGAAATATGTTGTTTTTCTCCTGCGAGTTTTTTTAGAGGTGTGCATGCGTGGTTATCGATTTTTTCTTTCGTCTCGGTCTGGTTTCAGTGGTTGTTTTTTTGCAATTCGGATCACCACCGGTACGAAAGAAAATAACCATGTGCTATAGACTAAGTCTGCACCGAAAATAATATTTTAAAAATATTTAAGAGGTAAAATAACATCTTATTCAGATTCTAAACATTTTTCTGATCAAATTCATATATAGCATGTTAAAATCGGAGTTACAGTTTAAAATATATGTATAATTTAGAAAAACATTTGTTTTAGATGCATTACAGATTGATTAACCGAAAAATATAGGGGTTTTCTGTTAAAACATAAAAGACAATTCGTTTGATTTAAATAAGAACGGTAGGTTAATTACCTCAAACGTCAGGATTCTTTATTAAAAAAACTAGAAAAAACGGTATAGATGTAACCACACAACAACACTTTATCAACAGGTATAGATGTAGCCACACAACAACACTTTGCATCTGTGTAGCACAAGTTTGCAAACAAAACACTAGTGTGTGTGTTTCTGCTCAGCCTAGAGAGGAAGCGGACAAATAAACCATGTGCAAAACATGCTTTTTTTCTACTTGTATTCAGTTAGCCCGGCTTACTTCAAAATCCATGCAAGTAAACAGGGCCTTCTAGGTGAAAGAAACACCCCCATATCAATTGATCGTGGAAACAGTGAAATACGCTTTCCAAATTGTCATGGCAACAACATGAGCTCACGCCTTCGAACTAGTGTCGTCACGGGCGCACACCTCACGGCTCCACCGGCCAGAATTCCATCCGAAATTTCGCGGCAGCGAGCAAACGCCGCGCGCAAAAGCAATCCATCCAAAACCCGTCCG
The DNA here is from genome assembly GCF_002575655.3 of Aegilops tauschii subsp. strangulata. Taxonomy (NCBI): domain Eukaryota; kingdom Viridiplantae; phylum Streptophyta; class Magnoliopsida; order Poales; family Poaceae; genus Aegilops; species Aegilops tauschii. The sequence continues at coordinate 451,161,716 of NC_053039.3, read as the reverse complement.
GTCCCACCTGGCAGCCAGCCACCGACGCGCACTCCCTCCTCGCATCCGCGCACCCCCGCCTCCTCCTCAGAAAAGAAACACACCTCCTCGCCACGTCAGCGATCCGCGCCACCCCTCCTCCCCCCTCCCTGCCATCGATCCCCATCCGACGGACCGCACCCCGCATCACGCGGATCGCGGCCGCTCCCTGCCCCCAAACCTGAGGGCTATAAATCCACCTCGCCCCGCACGGCACAACCATCAGCCACCGCAGCTACCACAAAGACAAGTCAACCTCACAGAGGAGAAGGAAGGAGAAGGGAGAAGATGTCGGGCCGCGGCAAGGGAGGCAAGGGACTCGGCAAGGGCGGCGCCAAGCGCCACCGGAAGGTGCTCCGCGACAACATCCAGGGCATCACCAAGCCGGCGATCCGTCGTCTGGCGCGGCGGGGCGGCGTGAAGCGCATCTCGGGTCTCATCTACGAGGAGACCCGCGGCGTGCTCAAGATCTTCCTCGAGAACGTCATCCGTGACGCCGTCACCTACACCGAGCACGCCCGCCGCAAGACCGTCACCGCCATGGACGTCGTCTACGCGCTCAAGCGCCAGGGACGCACCCTCTACGGATTCGGAGGCTAGGCCGCCACCAGATTAGCTAGCCTGTGTCTAGGGTTCGTGGTCGTTGATGTAATCGCAGCATCTCGCTGTTGTTTGCTATCTTCTGTAGAATGGAATTGAATGGAAATTCAACTAGTTTATCGTTGAAATCTGCTGCGTCTGTCAATTCCCCATTCTCTGGCTCTCAGATTTTCTGTGCTCAAATCGGTTGTTGGTTTTGGTGCCCGCAATTCGAACCATCCCTTCAAATTGTTCGTCTCTGGACTGTGAAATGCCCACCTCAATCTTATCCCAATTCCAAATCCGTCGACTATACTTGCAGGCACCGATCCACCTCCGTTGCAGAACGGATAGTGCTTCGGCATCGGCACGGCGGCGGCAGAGGTACGAGCCCCCCATACCTGTTCCCGTTCAGCAATTTCGTCGAGCACCTGAGGTAAGTTGTGTTTTCCTGGTCGCCTCGTCTTTTCAAGGCATCAATGTTCATTAATGTTCCATGCCTCTGCTTCTGAAGCAGGTCTCGTTGCCGGTGAGAACAGAGTAGGAGGCAGGTGATCGTGCTGGAGCCTTGGAATCTGCTTTTGCCGCTCCCGCGAGCGATCTCTTGGTACCCGTCTGATTTACCTGCCTCTGTTGTCTTCCCAAATTTTCTCCTGATCAGTGGCTTTCATGGCTTACCACATGAAAAATCTGTTCCTCTGATATAATTAGAAGTTTCTTTAACTGTAATTAGAACTTACGAGTCATGAGACACGAGTAGCTGGCCCTGACCATTGAATTGTGATGGGATGGAGCTGATTCTTTGGCCGAAAGTGGATTTTGACTACCTGATCCATCTTCCTGAATTACAATAACCAGTGGCCAGGCAAAGGCCATGCCCCAGCTCCAGATCAGATTAGTAGCTAGGGTTCATAGTGCGGCAGGCAGTCTCTTGCTGCTGTTTGCTCTGGTCTGTGCTTCATGTTAGGATGTGCAAGGAGCTGGCTACTGCTTGTTTGCTGGAATGAATTGGATTGGCTTGTAATGAATTTCAGTTGTTTACCTTAAATGCGTATTCTTCATTCCGCTCCCCAATTTCTTCGTCTGCTTTTTGCTGTGGTCTTTGATCATGTTATTGTGTTAGGATGCACAATGGACTGGCTACTGCTTGTTCGCTCGAATGGATTGGATTGGGTTGTAGTGATTGTCAGGCTCTGTTGATCTACATCTGTGTATTCTTCCATCCGTTCCCCAAACCAACAATGTTCACGTCAGGATACGATTCAAACTGTCTTTGCATTTTGGTAATCTTAGGAGTCGAATTCTCACGGTGACTAGTTTCAGAAGCACAGTTCAGGTCACAATGCCTTACGGTTTTGGAAGGCGACCGAGGGGAGGGGAGGGGGGGGGGGGGGGGGGGGGGTGGAAACTAATCATCCTCGAAACCTCTAAATTTCATAGGGTTATACAGGGTTTCTTTTTATGCTTTTGGACCGTTATACAGGGTTTTCTAAATTTCATACAAGATGCAAGTAAAGATACATCAAATGAAATTTACTTGTGATTTTCAGTATATAGTATAGCAAATAAATGTCTAGTTCTCTCTTCTTTCACTGCCTCAGTTTTTGTGTGTGGGAAGGGAACAGTGTACGAATGCTCTAAAATAACTCGAGGGAAGCAACTAGACCCCCCCCCCCCCCCCCCCCACCTTGAAAGAGCAAAAAACATCTTAGGAGATGCACTAATTAAAATTTATTACGGTAAACTGTAGAGTTATTTCCTGTAGTTAAGCTAACAACAAAGTGGCTAAAACAAAGACTTGCTTAAATCATCCATAGAGCCCTGAAGGTATTTGCTTTTGTCTCTTCTTTTGCTTTGAATATAATAGTGAAAAATGTGCTCTTGTCTTCAGCAAAGGCCTGCATAATCAGCAGGTCCATATGGCTGGAACCATTCAGCCAGGAATCCTTTCTCTCTGAAATCATTCAAAAGTGGGTTCATGCTTTTGATATACATTACTTCACTATAAGATCTTGCAATAGTGCAGAATATATATATATATAGTTTTGTATTGAATATTTTTCACTTCGAATGTAGGCTCCATTTAGGGAACTAAGCAGTGTGATTTCTTACTTCCTAACCTCATTATTAGTTCACTTTTCCCCTTATTTTTCCGTGTTACAACTGTTAAGCGGCGGTGCAGTTCTCTAGGAAAAAAATGTTCTCCCTATGCTAGTATTTATTGTCCTCCAAACATGCCAAGCTGAAAAAATTGTCCAACCTGTACCTGTACAGAGGAACTGATGTATCTGATGATCCTGTCACTATATTTCTACACCAGTTTGTTGCGAAGATGTCCCTAAGCTTCTGGTCTCCGCTGAATCCTGTTGCTAGAATTATAATATCACTCTTTATGCGGGATATTCGTTTCTAAGCCAGGGCTCAGATGCTCTCAAAATCAGCACCGCACGCTCACATCTGGATCTGTGCTCCCTGGTGTATTTCACGCTCGTATATCTCCTAAAATAGGTCAACTCTGCCACGCATTGAATGTGACAGCATGTGCACTGTACACGCGGAACAGCTCGGCGAAGCACGGCTCAGCCCTTCTGCTACGCCGGTCTGAGCCGTCCCTGGCTCACGTACAAACAAACAGCCACCAGTCTGCCCTTCATAAATGCGTCTTCCGTCCTGGCCCACACACCCAAGGACGAATCTCAACAGGGGCGGAGGACTAGGAATAGAGTTCCGTAAAGATGACATATTTGGTTCCTTGACCATGATTGTCCTACCCATTTTACCTCTTTAATGGAAAACAAACATCCAATCAAACAAATCTGCATATCAAAGTAGCTAAGCCGACAAAGGGTATCATAGATCATGGTGACGCCAAACAGAGCCTATGTCCTCCAATTATATGTTCCACAGTTGCAGGTGCACTTAAATGCAAATCCTGAATTTTAGTTCATGCAGCAAATCACTGGAACGCAACAGCCAGCACACACAGAGGACACCAGAAATGCTTCATGATTACGAATCAAACCAAACAGTTTCGACATTCCCTTGCCATGGCAAGTCTGAAGCCAAACCCACTAGATCACACAAGGACTCCGGCAAAGGGTATCATAAACACTGGCCATTAAACTGACAAGACATCTTACTGCAGCTTCTCCTTAAATACGCAATGGACAGAATATTACGAACTCTGAAGCTCATACAAGACTCTACGCCATATGACCCGTCTAAAAGGTCAATCAGTTCCATCCAAAGTCCGAGCGCTGCATGGTAAAGAAAAAAAGGTTAATTAGAGTTCATATAATTAGCATCTAGCATAGATAGGAAGCCACTATGGAAGCTAACACGACGACTACGAGTTCAAATGACAGATGGACATTTACATGATCTACTCTTGATGCAAAATCATGCAACCATTGAGCATGTTCTTGTGCAGGATGGACCTAACAAACAGCAGAATTGCAATGAGAACATTATGATGTCTAATGAAGACCAACGAATGAGCAGTAGACGACAAATAATGTCTGCTTGCCTTTGAATACTGGAACTTGAGGTAGAAGCGGGAACTTGGGGATGGACAACTTTGACTCCACGATGGAAGCAATGTCGGCGCTCAGCTTCTTGTTCACATCAGGGTTCAGCCCTCCGATGGAAACCAGCTCACCGTAGGCTGCAGGCTCCTGGGTACCTCCGAATGCCATGGGCACTAAACCTTTGAGAACAACCATCATATACTGTCGGAAGCACTCAAGTTAGTATCTGAGTGATAAAGGCGATGAGAAAGAACTTTGGTATACCTGCTACTCGGTCAGCTAAAAACGAGAAAACTGTCACAGCCTAATTTTCAGTGCTTCAACGGTCTGACATTGTATACAATCATATCATATCTCCAATCTACAGAATGACACACTAACTAAGAGCTTCATTATAATTGGCTCCGGTATCATAAATATAAATAACCAGACAAGTCATTTTGACCTTAACAATGTCTGATATAACAAAAGTAGCTATTCATTTTCATGTTAAAATCGATGTATTGCTACACTTAAAATCAACTAACCCAACTACAGTTAGCATTCCAAAATAATAGTCCAGTATATTTAGAAACAAGGAAATGACCTGTATTTCTGTAAAAACATAAGCAAATAAAAGTTCTGAAGAGTTAAATCCGAGCTGTCCAGATTTACAACCAATTAATGGTACTGTGTATATTTTATAATTTTCCAATACATGAGGTTCTGAATTAGCAATTATAGAGGAACACACAGAAAATGGACATATCTTGTTGATGTGAAATACCTCTACATTTGAAAGACAAGCAGAGCAAGTAAACATGTATTTCTGGAAAGACTTTCAGATATTGCCTCCCAAAGCAGAATCTCTAAAACAGAATAAACCGTTTCACCCTAGCCTTGCTATAGACACTAACCTGTATTTTCCAAACGTACATATTTAGTATGGTAAGTTTACTTCAGTGAAGCAAGGTAACTAAGGTCTGGCTACAATGGTTCAACTATCTATTTTGATATGGTTATTTTGATAACGATTTCCCAATTAAACTAATTTCTGTCCAAACTTGTGCAGAGGAGACGAAAGCAGAGTCACAGGGAACATTTACAGTTCAACAGCGGGGGGAGCTTGGGTTCACACCTTTTTGTCCAACCAGGGGCTTCTCGGTTGACTCTGGCAGTCGATTGCGTCCGGACGCCGGCGAAAACCATCTCATCTGGCCGTCGCCGCCGACTGTTGACCGCAACCAGACCCAGGATTGGAGTCCGCAGGAACGGCATGGTCGGCTTCGCTGTTCCGCAACAAGACTAGAGGTACTGGATCTGAGTGCTCAAAACTGCCGCTGAACTCCTCACGCAGCGGGAACCTGAAAAAGACGGCAATGGCCGACGCCAAGGCCCGTTTGTTAGCTTTCTTCTACACATACAGCAGCTCGCAAAACAAATCTCAAAACCTTGTAGATCTGCATGAACTAACCTGTCGACTGCATCGAGCAGGAACTCAAACAGCATGATCCATTTTTCCCGTTGCCGCCGGTGCAGAACGAGCGCCACTAGATGAAGGGGATAGTGATGTTTGGGGAGGAAGAGAGGGGCGGCGAGGGTTTCCAGAATGAACGCCTTATCTGATCCGTGGCTCGGTTGAAATGCCGACGTTCAGGTCCACGGACCAGAGAGCCCGCCCGCAAACGCCGTCCCACCACATACGATTTGGGCCCACGTCAGATCCACTGTTTCGTACCGTACGTCCCTTTTTCTATATTTCGAGTCAGATGTGTCAGCGTGAATTGTTCAGATCCCGAGCCTGGAATTGACGCCGATGATTTCGGGAGCAGCTGGGGTCGGGCACCGAATCGCCGCTCCCATTCATTTCCTTCCTCCAGGATGATCCCATTACTGCTGAAGCTGAACCTCTTGGATTTCTTAAGAATAATGCTACCCTCATCGACCCTGTCATGAAACCCTATTGCCAGCATTGCAAACAAACAAGAAGACATAGCAAAGGAGAAGCTGTAGTCAGGTACCATCCCCATGTTTTTGTAAATGAATCCTTTGCTTCAGGCAGGTATTACTTTTGTAACTGCCCATCTCTGAAACATCATGAATTCTGTGGATTGTGAGCTTTCTATGCACAAGTTCTCTATACTGTTTTCAAAGCTCTATTTGAGTTGGAAGTAATTATTTACCAAGGTGATATATAAAGTGCGCAAGCCAATATACAGCCCAGAAATCCTTCACCGGGTTTATGAACAAGTAGTTGCGAGATGCGGTTAAGGTAGAAGTAACTAAGGTTAAGTCCCCATATGCTAGATTTATCAAAAGCCAGGGTTCAGTTCTATATATCATGGTGCACGGCTGAGCTGCACCTGCATTGGGATTAGTCCTGGCCATCTCAGGCCCGGCCCTGTCGGCCCACCCAGGCCTGGCCCTAAAATCCAGGGCCTAGGCCCGATGGGCTTGCCCGTGGGCCGGGCTTGGGCCTGAGTTTTGAGCCCATCAGCAGGGCCTGGACGGGCTTGGGCTTGGCATATTGGCATTTTAAGGAAGAGGCCCGGCCCACGGCCCTAAGCCCTAAGGGCTTTTCAGGGCTTTTTACCAGATGGGCCGGGCTTGGGCTTGAAAAGTAGGCCCGATGAAAGGGCCTGGGAGGGCCTGGGCCTCAGTTTTCTGCCGTGGGCTTTTTTAGGCCCGGCCCAAGCCCGGCCCGGCCCATGGCCAGATATAATTGGGATCAAACTGTCAGACACTTATTGCTTTGAACGATTATTACTAGTTAGTGAGGTCTTACTTCTCTCGGACTCGCCATTCAGCTTGGCAACCTCTGCAGCAATATCAAATGCTGATTTTTCAGATCCAAGTATCGTCACACTCTTCCCTTCAACACATTCAGCCACATTATTTTTTTAGATCATCAGGGGGTTTTGTCGCCCCCGGTTCCATTCAATAATAAATGAAACCAAGCCAGTCCCAACAACCAAGCATGCCTCAAACGCATGTTCTGAAAGAGCAAAAGTAAACAAGGGTAAACAAGGTAAGGAACAAAGGCCTGCAGCCTATTACAGGTATAGAAATCCAACTCCCTCAGCCCTGAAACACTAAAAACTGATGGAAACACTACAACAGTGAGATCCGCATTCCACCTGCATCAGCCAGCCTCCTCATGTCTTCTGCATCAAGCATCTATGCTCCATAAGCCCCCCCTTCATCTTCTTGAGAGGCTGGTTGGTGTGCCAGGCCAGTCGAGAGGCGACGTAGGACTAGGAATCACTTGGACCGCCTTTTTTGATGGTGGATCACTCGGCCTTGAAGAGTCTGGACCCTGGAACCCCTCTTTGCCAGCCCCAAAATTGAGCTTGGAGTCGGACGAGGCATGAACGGCACCTCCAGTGCTCATCAAGTTCCTTTTCACCCCATAGTCAATTGGGGTGGGTTTTTGAGTATGCAGGATATCCAGTGTAGTATCCTCTGCATTTTCTCGAGCGAGTCTTTGGTGTACAGAATCATCCACCTCTTGAGGGTCCTCCAGACCAGCCACCAGATCTGTTTAACATCAGACCAGATTGCATTGTCAAAAACATGTTTATTTCTAGTTTTCCACAGGCTCCACAAGACACAAGCACAAAAAGCATTAAGTACTTCATGTTTCTTATTAGCCGGCCAAAATTTGGCAATGGAAAAGTAACTAGATACTATTTCTATGGAAAGAAACGAGGAGACTGCACTCCAGATGTTTTTTGCAACCACACAGTCAAAAAACAAATGATTTACAGTTTCCTGTTCAGAGCAGAAAAGACAGTCAGGGTTCCTATCTATCCCCCTTTTAAGCAAATTGTTCTTAGTCATAAGTTTATTATGCGCCAGGAGCCAGAGAAAAACCTGGATTCTGGGAGGCACAACAATGGACCAAACAGAAGGGATATAGACAGGTTTCACCCCTCTAAAATTAATAATAGCATATAGAGAGCTAGAGGAGTAAACCCCCTTGGATTCATACTGCCAGACCATTGCATCATCATCTGTTTTGAGCACAGTCTCTTTTATGATTTGTTCAAGGCAGTACCATTCTTCCATCATGATAGGGGTAAATCTCCTCCTAAAGGTAAGTTTAATGTTACTCCCATCCCAAACTTCAGAGACTGTCACACATTGCTGGTGACAAATGGAGTATAAAGGCCAAAATTGAACAGAGAGTGGGGAGGTTCCAAACCAGATATCCTTCCAAAATCTAACCTTCCTACCATTTCCTACTACCCATCTATAGCCAAACTTAAGAGCTTTGGCAGCCCACATAACCCCTTGCCAAAAATTGGAGGAGGCCTGTGGCCTACATGCAAATATATTAGGAGCATTCCTAATATACTTGTTGTCTACAATGCTTTTCCAGATTTTGCCCTCATCTTGGGCATATCTCTTGACCCAGCTACCCAGCAAACACAGGTTAAGATCTCTGATGTTAGGGACCCCTAGTCCTCCATGTTCTTTCTTCATACAAACTAGGTGCCAATTGGCCAGATGAAGCTTCCCGTTCCCCTCAAAGTCACTCCAAAGACAACGAGCTAGTTGACTGTTAATCAAATCTAGGGCCCATTTAGGAAACTTAAAGAAGGACAGCAGATATATAGGAATACTAGCTAAACAAGCTTTAATGAGAGTTAGTCTAGCAGAGTAGGACAGTAGCTTCCCCCTCCAGCCAGCCATCCTCTTTAAAATCTTATCAATAAGAGGCTGGATATCTTCCCTCCTCAATTTATCATAGTGTAAAGGAATCCCTAGGTACTTTATTGGAAATGTACCAACAGTACATCCAAAGGTATTCACAAAGTTGGTTAATTCTCCCCCCTCAACCCCTAAAGGAATGAGTTCACTCTTAGCATAGTTGATTCTCATACCTGATACTCTCTCAAAACAAGTCAAGATCATTTTCAGGTTAGCAGCTTTATGTTCATCTTTGTCCATGAAGAGGATACTGTCATCTGCATATTGCAGACATATCACTCCACCAGGGATAAGGTCAGAACAAAGCCCTTTTATCAGGTTATGAGAAGTTGCTTTAATGAGCATTCTAGTTAGCACATCTACAACAATATTAAATAGTAAAGGAGATGTAGGATCTCCTTGCCTTAGTCCTTTGTTGGTTACAAAGAAGTCACTATCAATCCCATTGACTTTAACTCCCACAGAGCCCATGTGAGTAATTTGATAAATCCATATGGTCCAAACAGGACCAAAGTTTCTTTTTTGGAGAATCTCCATTAAGAAATCTAGGTTAACTTTATCAAATGCTTTCTCATAATCTAATTTAAGAACAAGACTTGAGTTATCAGAATGATAAGTAGAGTGCAAAACTTCATGGGCTGTCACTACACTTTCAAGGATGAATCTCCCTTTTATGAAAGCTGACTGGTTGCTAGAAGTTAGGAAATTCATAAGATTAGCCAGCCTATTAGTTAGCACCTTAGTAAAAACCTTAAAAATACAATTCAGCAAACTAATAGGTCTGAACTTCTTCATTTCAGTAGCATCTTCCTCTTTGGGAATGAGAGTAATCATAGCAAAGTTTAACCTATAAATGTCAAGTTTTCCTGCATGGAAATCATCAAACAGGGCCATGATATCCTGCTTGATAATTTCCCAGAATTCTTGAAGGAAAAGAAAGGATAGGCCATCTGGTCCAGGTGCTCCTTCAGAGTATGAACCAAAGATGGCATCCCTCACCTCTTTTTCAGAAAATGGAGCTTGGAGTGTTTCATTATTATCCTCAGAGATTTTCTCCTCATCAGAGAAAAAATCTTGGCTTAAGTTGAAACCTCCTCTATCTTCCTTATTAAAGAGATTTTTATAGAAATCAGAGGCTATTTTAAGCATTTCTCTTGTGTCTGTGGTAGAACCATCAGGACCAACAAGGGAATGAATAAGGGTTTTCCTTCTCCTTTGGTTGGCCACAACATGAAAGTATTTGGTGTTTCTGTCTCCCTCTAGTATATCTCTATCCCTAGATCTTTGTCTAGCTTTGGTTTCCTCTTTAATCCAGATATATCTAAGCTCTTTTAGAATATTCTGCATCCTAACATTCTCCACATCAGAGAGAGGAGTTGTTTCAGATTTGATATCCAACTCATTATACTCTTCTGTGAGGACAGTTTTCCTCTTCCTAATTTCTGCTTCTACATTCTTACTCCATCCTTTGGAGAATTTCCTGAATCTTCTAACTTTCTCTTGCCAGACATCTATTGATTTGCCTTTTTTGACTGGAGCTGTCCAGTTTTTGATGGCCAATTCTTTGAAATCTTTATGAAGCAACCACCATTTTTCAAATTTGTAATTGGAGCCCCTAGGACTGCTCCCCAAACCTGAATCCCATAGAAGGGGAGTATGGTCACTCCCAACTCTAGGGAGAGCTTGGGAGGTGCATAGAGGGAACATAGCCTCCAGCTCAGTGGTGCAAAAAATCCTATCTATGGTAGTCATGATGTTATTCTCTTGGTTATTAGCCCAAGTGAATTTCCTACCTGACATCCTAATCTCTAGAAGACTCCATATCTCCACCCAGGCATTAAATTTATCAGCCCATTAATGGTTAATATTACCATTGCTTTTGTCTTGCTGGTATCTAACTAGATTAAAATCTCCCCCTATAAGAGTGGGCATTTGGTCATCTACAAAGAGGCTATGGAGTTCAGAAATAAAATCATCTTTACCCTCCTCATATGGGGACCCATAAACAGCTATAACTCTAAAACAGGTCCTGTTGGGAATCGTAGCATAATTTTAAAATTTTCCTACGCTCACCAAGATGCATCTATGGAGTATACTAGCAACGAGGGGAAGGGAGTGCATCTACACACCCTTGTAGATCGCGAGCGGAAGCGTTCCAATGAACGTGGATGACGGAGTCGTACTCGCCGTGATTCAAATCACCGATGACCGACTGCCGAACGGACGGCACCTCCGCGTTCAACACACGTACGGTGCAGCGACGTCTCCTCCTTCTTGATCTAGCAAGGGGGAAGGAGAGGTTGATGGAGATCCAGCAGCACGACGGCGTGGTGGTGGATGCAGCGGGATGTCGGCAGGGCTTCGCCGAGCTTCTGTGAGAGAGAGAGGTGTAGCAGGGGAGGAGGGAGGCGCCCAAGGCTGTAGTATTGCTGCCCTCCCTCCCCCCCTTTATATAGGCCCCCTGGGAGGGGGGGGGGGGGCGCCGGCCACAACCCATCTAGAGGGGGGGGGGCGGCCAAGGGGGGTGCCTTGCCCCCCAAGGCAAGTGCCCCCCCCACCCTAGGGTTTCCAACCCTAGGCGCAGGGGGAGGCCCATGGGGGGGGGGGGCGCCCAGCCCACTAGGGGCTGGTTCCCTTCCCACTTCAGCCCACAGGGCCCTCCGGGATAGGTGGCCCCACCCGGTGGACCCCCGGGACCCTTCCGGTGGTCCCGGTACAATACCGGTAACCCCCGAAACTTTCCCGGTGGCCGAAACTTGACTTCCTATATATAATTCTTCACCTCCGGACCATTCCGGAACTCCTCGTGACGTCTGGGATCTCATCCGGGACTCCGAACAACTTTCGGGTTTCCGCATACACATATCTCTACAACCCTAGCGTCACCGAACCTTAAGTGTGTAGACCCTACGGGTTCGGGAGACATGCAGACATGACCGAGACGCCTCTCAGGTCAATAACCAACAGCGGGATCTAGATACCCATGTTGGCTCCCACATGTTCCACGATGATCTCATCGGATGAACCACGATATCGAGGATTCAGTCAATCCCGTATGCAATTCCCTTTGTCAATCGGTATGTTACTTGCCCGAGATTCGATCGTCGGTATCCCAATACCTTGTTCAATCTCGTTACCGGCAAGTCTCTTTACTCGTACCGCAATGCATGATCCCGTGACTAACGCCTTAGTCACATAGAGCTCATTATGATGATGCATTACCGAGTGGGCCTAGAGATACCTCTCCGTCATACGGAGTGACAAATCCCAGTCTCGATCCGTGCCAACCCAACAGATACTTTCGGAGATACCCGTAGTGCACCTTTATAGTCACCCAGTTACGTTGTGACGTTTGGCACACCCAAAGCACTCCTACGGTATCCGGGAGTTGCACGATCTCATGGTCTAAGGAAAAGATACTTGACATTGGAAAAGCTCTAGCAAACGAAACTACACGATCTTTTATGCTATGCTTAGGATTGGGTCTTGTCCATCACATCATTCTCCCAATGATGTGATCCCGTTATCAATGACATCCAATGCCCATAGTCAGGAAACCATGACTATCAGTTGATCAACGAGCTAGTCAACTAGAGGCTTACTAGGGACACGTTGTGGTCTATGTATTCACACATGTATTACGATTTCCGGACAATACAATTATAGCATGAACAATAGACGATTACCATGAACAAAGAAATATAATAATAACCATTTATTATTGCCTCTAGGGCATATTTCCAACAGTCTCCCACTTGCACTAGAGTCAATAATCTAGTTACATTGTGATGGATCGAACACCCATTGCGTCCTGGTGTTGATCATGTTTTGCTCTAGGGAGAGGTTTTGTCAACGGATCTGCTACATTCAAGTCCGTATGTACTTTACAAATATCTATGTCTCCATTTTGAACACTTTCACGAATGGAGTTGAAGCGACGCTTGATATGCCTGGTCTTCCTGTGAAACCTGGGCTCCTTCGCAAGTGCAATAGCTCCAGTGTTGTCACAGAAGAGAGTCATCGGGCCCGACGCATTGGGAATCACCCCTAGGTCGGTAATGAACTCCTTCATCCAGACTGCTTCCTGTGCTGCCTCCGAGGCTGCCATGTACTCCGCTTCACATGTAGATCCCGCCACGACGCTTTGCTTGCAACTGCACCAGCTTACTGCTCCTCCATTCAAAATATACACGTATCCGGTTTGTGACTTTGAGTCATCCAGATCTGTGTCGAAGCTAGCGTCGACGTAACCCTTTACGACGAGCTCTTCGTCACCTCCATAAACGAGAAACATATCCTTAGTCCTTTTCAGGTACTTCAGGATATTCTTGACCGCTGTCCAGTGTTCCATGCCGGGATTACTTTGGTACCTTCCTACCAAACTTACGGCAAGGTTTACATCAGGTCTGGTACACAGCATGGCATACATAATAGACCCTATGGCCGAGGCATAGGGGATGACACTCATCTTTTCTATATCTTCTGCCGTGGTCGGGCATTGAGTCGTGCTCAATTGCACACCTTGCAATACAGGAAAGAACCCCTTCTTGGACTGATCCATATTGAACTTCTTCAATATCTTGTCAAGGTATGTACTCTGTGAAAGACCAATGAGGCGTCTTGATCTATCTCTATAGATCTTGATGCCTAATATATAAGCAGCTTTTCCAAGGTCCTTCATTGAAAAACACTTATTCAAATAGGCCTTTATACTTTCCAAGAATTCTATATCATTTCCCATCAATAGTATGTCATCCACATATAATATGAGAAATGCTACAGAGCTCCCACTCACTTTCTTGTAAACACAGGCCTCTCCATAAGTCTGTGTAAACCCAAACGCTTTGATCATCTCATCAAAGCGAATGTTCCAACTCCGAGATGCTTGCACCAGCCCATAGATTGAGCGCTGGAGCTTGCATACTTTGTTAGCATTCTTAGGATCGACAAAACCTTCCGGCTGCATCATATACAACTCTTCCTTAAGGAAGCCGTTAAGGAATGCCGTTTTGACGTCCATCTACCATATCTCATAATCATAGTATGCAGCAATTGCTAACATGATTCGGACGGACTTCAGCTTCGCTACGGGTGAGAAAGTCTCATCGTAGTCAACCCCTTGAACTTGTCGATAACCCTTAGCGACAAGTCGAGCTTTGTAGATGGTCACATTACCATCCGCGTCCGTCTTCTTCTTAAAGATCCATTTGTTTTCTATGGCTCGCCGATCATCGGGCAAGTCAGTCAAAGTCCATACTTCGTTTTCATACATGGATCCTATCTCGGATTTCATGGCTTCTAGCCATTTGTCGGAATCCGGGCCCGCCATCGCTTCTTCATAGTTCGAAGGTTCACCGTTGTCTAACAACATGATTTCCAGGACAGGGTTGCCGTACCACTCTGGTGCGGAACGTGTCCTTGTGGACCTACGAAGTTCAGTAGTAACTTGATCCGAAGCTTCATGATCATCATCATTAACTTCCTCCCCAGTCGGTGTAGGCACCACAGGAACATCTTCCCGCGCTGCGCTACTTTCTGGTTCGGAAGGGGTGACTATCACCTCATCAAGTTCCACTTTCCTCCCACTCAATTCTTTCGAGAGAAACTCCTTCTCTAGAAAGGACCCGTTCTTGGCAACGAAGATCTTGCCTTCGGATCTGAGGTAGAAGGTATACCCAATAGTTTCCTTAGGGTATCCTATGAAGACGCATTTTTCCGACTTGGGTTCGAGCTTTTCAGGTTGAAGTTTCTTGACATAAGCATCGCATCCCCAAACTTTTAGAAACGACAGCTTAGGTTTCTTCCCAATCCACAATTCATACGGTGTCGTCTCAACGGATTTCGACGGAGCCCTATTTAAAGTGAATGCGGCAGTCTCTAAAGCATAGCCCCAAAATGAGAGCGGTAAATCGGTAAGAGACATCATAGATCGCACCATATCTAATAGATTGCGATTACGATGTTCAGACACACCGTTTCTCTGAGGTGTTCCAGGCGGTGTGAGTTGTGAAACTATTCCACATTTCCTTAAGTGTGTACCAAATTCGTGACTTAAATATTATCCACCACGATCTGATCGTAAGAATTTTATTTTCCTGTCACGTTGATTCTCAACTTCACTCTGAAATTCCTTGAACTTTTCAAAGGTTTCAGACTTGTGTTTCATTAGGTAGACATACCCATATCTACTTAAATCATCAGTGAGAGTGAGAACATAACGATATCCTCCGCGAGCCTCAACACTCATTGGACCGCACACATCGGTATGTATGATTTCCAATAAGTTGGTTGATCGCTCCATTGTTCCGGAGAACGGAGTCTTGGTCATCTTACCCATGAGGCATGGTTCGCACGTGTCAAATGATTCGTAATCAAGAGACTCCAAAAGTCCATCTGCATGGAGCTTCTTCATGCGCTTGACACCAATGTGACCAAGGCGGCAGTGCCACAGATATGTGGGACTATCGTTATCAACTTTACATCTTTTGGTATTCACACTATGAACATGTGTAACATCACGTTCGAGATTCATCAAGAATAAACCATTGACCAGCGGGGCATGACCATAAAACATATCTCTCAAATAAATAGAACAACCATTATTCTCGGATTTAAATGAGTAGCCATCTCGAATTAAACGAGATCCAGATACAATGTTCATGCTCAAAGCTGGCACTAAATAACAATTATTGAGGTTTAAAACTAATCCCGTAGGGAGATGCAGAGGTAGCGTGCCGACGGCGATCACATCGACCTTGGAACCATTCCCGACGCGCATCGTCACCTCGTCCTTCGCCAGTCTCCGTTTATTCCGTAGTTCCTGTTTTGAGTTACAAATATGAGCAACCGCACCGGTATCAAATACCCAGGAGCTACTACGAGTACTGGTAAGGTACACATCAATTACATGTATATCACATATACCTTTGGCGTTGCCGGCCTTCTTGTCCGCTAAGTATTTGGGGCAGTTCCGCTTCCAGTGACCACTTCCCTTGCAAAAGCACTCAGTTTCAGGCTTGGGTCCATTCTTTGACTTCTTCCCAGTAACTGGCTTACCGGGCGCGGCAACTCCCTTGCCGTCCTTCTTGAAGTTCTTCTTACCCTTGCCCTTCTTGAACTTAGTGGTTTTATTCACCATCAACACTTGATGTTCTTTTCTGATCTCCCCCTCCGCTGATTTCAGCATTGAATATACTTCAGGAATGGTCTTTTCCATCCCCTGCATATTGAAGTTCATCACAAAGCTCTTGTAGCTTGGTGAAAGCGACTGGAGGATTCTGTCAATGACCGCGTCATCCGGGAGATTAACTCCCAGCTGGGATAAGCGGTTGTGTAACCCAGACATTCTGAGTATGTGCTCACTAACAGAACTATTCTCCTCCATTTTACAGCTGAAGAACTTGTCGGAGACTTCTTATCTCTCGACCCGGGCATGAGCTTGGAAAACCATTTTCAGCTCCTCGAACATCTCATATGCTCCATGTTTCTCAAAACGCTTTTGGAGACCCAGTTCTAAGCTGTAAAGCATGCCGCACTGAACGAGGGAGTAATCATCAGCACGCTGCTGCCAAGCGTTCATAACGTCTTGGTTCTTTGGGATTGGTGCTTCACCTAGCGGTGCTTCTAAGACATAATCTTTCTTGGCTACTATGAGGATGATCCTCAGGTTCCGGACCCAGTCCGTATAGTTGCTGCCATCATCTTTCAGCTTGGTTTTCTCTAGGAACGCGTTGAAATTGAGGACAACGTTGGCCATCAGATCTACAAGACATAGTGTAAAGATTTTAGACTAAGTTCATGATAATTAAGTTCATTTAATCAAATTACTCAATGAACTCCCACTCAGATAGACATCCCTCTAGTCATCTAAGTGAAACATGATCCGAGTTAACTAGGCCGTGTCCGATCATCACGTGAGACGGACTAGTCAAGATCGGTGAACATCTCCATGTTGATCGTATCTTCTATACGACTAATGCTCGACCTTTCGGTCCTCCGTGTTCCGAGGCCATGTCTGTACATGCTAGGCTCGTCAAGTCAACCTAAGTGTATTGCGTGTGTTCCGAGGCCATGTCTGTACATGCTAGGCTCGTCAACACCCGTTGTATGCGAACGTTAGAATCTATCACACCCGATCATCACGTGGTGCTTCGAAACAACGAACCTTCGCAACGGTGCACAGTTAGGGTGAACACTTTCTTGAAATTATCATAAGGGATCATCTTACTTACTACCGTCGTTCTAAGCAAATAAGATGCAAAACATGATAAACATCACATGCAATCAAATAGTGACATGATATGACCAATATCATTATGCTCCTTTGATCTCCATCTTCGGGGCACCATGATCATCTTCGTCACCGGCATGACACCATGATCTCCATCATCATGATCTCCATCATTGTGTCTTCATGAAGTCGTCACGCCAAACTTCTACTTCTATGGCTAACGCGTTTAGCAACAAAGTAAAGTAATTTACATGGCGTTATTCAATGACACGCAGGTCATGCAAAATAATAAAGACAACTCCTATGGCTCCTGCCGGTTGTCATACTCATCGACATGCAAGTCGTGATTCCTATTACAAGAATATGATCAATCTCATACATCACATATATCATTCATCACATCTTCTGGCCATATCACATCACATAGCACTTGCTGCAAAAACAAGTTAGACGTCCTCTAATAGTTGTTGCAAGTTTTTACGTGGTTTGTAGGTTTCTAGCAAGAACGTTTCTTACCTACGTATGACCACAACGTGATTTGCCAATTTCTATTTACCCTTCATAAGGACCCTTTTCATCGAATCCGTTTCGACTAAAGTAGGAGAGACAGACACCCGCTAGCCACCTTATGCAACTAGTGCATGTCAGTCGGTGGAACCTGTCTCACGTAAGCGTACGTGTAAGGTCGGTCCGGGCCGCTTCATCCTACAATGCTGCCGAAACAAGAAACGACTAGTAGCGGCAAGAAGAATTGGCAACATCAACGCCCACAACTTCTTTGTGTTCTACTCGTGCATAGTAACTACGCATAGGCCTGGCTCATGATGCCATTGTTGGGAATCGTAGCATAATTTTAAAATTTTCCTACGCTCACCAAGATGCATCTATGGAGTATACTAGCAACGAGGGGAAGGGAGTGCATCTACATACCCTTGTAGATCGCGAGCGGAAGCGTTCCAATGAACGTGGATGACGGAGTCGTACTCGCCGTGATTCAAATCACCGATGACCGAGTGCCGAACGGACGACACCTCCGTGCTCAACACACGTACGGTGCAGCGACGTCTCCTCCTTCTTGATCCAGCAAGGGGGAAGGAGAGGTTGATGGAGATCCAGCAGCACGACGGCGTGGTGGTGGATGTAGCGGGATGTCGGCAGGGCTTCGCCGAGCTTCTGTGAGAGAGAGGTGTAGCAGGGGAGGAGGGAGGCGCCCAAGGCTGTAATATTGCTGCCCTCCCTCCCCCCTTTATATAGGCCCCCTGGGAGGGGGCGCCGGCCACAACCCATCTAGAGGGGGGGGGGGGGGGGGGCGGCGGCCAAGGGGGGTGCCTTGCCCCCCAAGGCAAGTGGGGCGCCCCCCACCCTAGGGTTTCCAACCCTAGGCGCGGGGGAGGCCCATGGGGGGGCGCCCAGCCCACTAGGGGCTGGTTCCCTTCCCACTTCAGCCCACGGGGCCCTCCGGGATAGGTGGCCCCACCCGGTGGACCCCCGGGACCCTTCCGGTGGTCCCGGTACAATACCGGTAACCCCCGAAACTTTCCCGGTGGCCGAAACTTGACTTCCTATATATAATTCTTCACCTCCGGACCATTACGGAACTCCTCGTGACGTCCGGGATCTCATCCGGGACTCCGAACAACTTTCGGGTTTCCGCATACACATACCTCTACAACCCTAGCGTCACCGAACCTTAAGTGTGTAGACCCTACGGGTTCGGGAGACATGCAGACATGACCGAGACGCCTCTCAGGTCAATAACCAACAGCGGGATCTGGATACCCATGTTGGCTCCCACATGTTCCACGATGATCTCATCGGATGAACCACGATGTCGAGGATTCAGTCAATCCCGTATGCAATTCCCTTTGTCAATCGGTATGTTACTTGCCCGAGATTCGATCGTCGGTATCCCAATACCTTGTTCAATCTCGTTACCGGCAAGTCTCTTTACTCGTACCGCAATGCATGATCCCGTGACTAACGCCTTAGTCACATAGAGCTCATTATGATGATGCATTACCGAGTGGGCCCAGAGATACCTCTCCGTCATACGGAGTGACAAATCCCAGTCTCGATCCGTGCCAACCCAACAGATACTTTCGGAGATACCCGTAGTGCACCTTTATAGTCACCCAGTTACGTTGTGACGTTTGGCACACCCAAAGCACTCCTACGGTATCCGGGAGTTGCACGATCTCATGGTCTAAGGAAAAGATACTTGACATTGGAAAAGCTCTAGCAAACGAAACTACACGATCTTTTATGCTATGCTTAGGATTGGGTCTTGTCCATCACATCATTCTCCCAATGATGTGATCCCGTTATCAATGACATCCAATGCCCATAGTCAGGAAACCATGACTATCAGTTGATCAACGAGCTAGTCAACTAGAGGCTTACTAGGGACACGTTGTGGTCTATGTATTCACACATGTATTACGATTTCCGGACAATACAATTATAGCATGAACAATAGACGATTACCATGAACAAAGAAATATAATAATAACCATTTATTATTGCCTCTAGGGCATATTTCCAACAGGTCCCACTAGATTTAACTTTCAGGTTGCAAGACACAGAGTAACTCAGTGAGGTCCATTGCAGAACCTCAAAGATATCTGCATCTACACCAACCAAAACACCTCCAGCAGTGCCTACAGCAGGAAGATGATGCCAAAGAAAATTCTTGTTTCCACTAATGGACTTAAGAAAGGCAGTAGTAAGCTCCTCTTTCTTGGTTTCCTGGAAAGCAACAATACTAGCATTGGTCTTAGTTAGTGTATCAATGATACATGTTTTTTTCCCTGGGGTAGTGATACCCCTGATATTCCAGAATAAACAATTCATACTAAAAGAGTGCTTTCTTGGGGTGCTTGCCCCGCCCATGCTTGGAGATTTTAGACCAGATAATACTCTGGTCATCAGCATCAGTAGAGACCCTGTTTAACCCCACAGGTGTAACAGGAGAATCTAAGCCATTTTCAGGATTTTTCAGCCCAACAGGCTTATCCAGGGGGTCTAAGTATTCTACACCATCTTTTCCTAAAGAGTTATGTATAGAGTTCCTAGCTATGTTTTCTGCTTGAGCATTCCCCCCCTAAGTGGTTAGGCCCTGCAGGCCCCTTAGGGGTATTTCTCTTAGAGACTACAGAAGCATAGGATTCTCTATGTTCATCAATCTCTACCCCTACCATTCTAGCTACAGAAATAAATGCAGGATCATGAAAATTCTCAAATGAGTTCTTCTTAATTGTACCTTTGTGTTTACCTTTAGGTTCTTCAAGGTTCTGAACTCTCTTTGATCCCATAGCAATTTCCATGATTTTTCTCCCACCAATGTCAATCCTGGAGCTCTTCCTTTGTGCCTGAACTGGGCCCCATTTGTGCAGAATGGGTTGAGCTTGGGTTGTGTTTGTGGTGGGAATTGGACTGAAAACCACTTCCTCCTCATTCTCTATTGCCTCCCCTGCCTGGTCATCTAGCATGTTGATGTTAACCTCCTCTTCATCATCTCCAATCTCCATCTCTTGCAACATTCTAAAGCTTTCATCCAAGGAAATGGGGTCCTGGAGCTGCTGTAAGTAGGACAGCACATTTTGCTTAACCTGGTGAGGAGTTCCAGAGGCAGAACCATTTCCCCCAGACTGAGATGAGGAATTTTTTGCAGTGTGGTGGGTGCCTCCAGCCCCATCATCACAATTGGTGCTGTTTGGCAATTCTTTTTCTTTACTTTTTTCAGTGTCTTCATCCAGAAGATCATCCTGATCAAGTTCCTCTACTGGTGGTTCCACAAGGATCTTGATCTTGTACAGCTTGTCTCCAATACCAAAAATTCTTTCAGCAGGAATCTTGGTGAAGTCTTTGCATCTGATTTTGATTCTAACCACCTCAAAGAAAGACTTAAAGTTTCCATGCCAATCTACATCAATCAGAGTGCCCAAAACAGAAGCAAATTGCTCTAACACTAACCATTCTGCCCAGGTTGGGGCCACTCCTCTGAACTGAAGCCATACAGATTGGAGTTCTGCATGAAATTCCATCTCTCCTTTCCACACCTCAACATTGACTGAAACTCCATCAATCTCAGGCAGTCCAAAGTTGGGGTAGCCAGCCACTGTTTCTACAGGGATATGAGGGGGGAATTTGACTAAGAAAGTCCAGCTATCCAGCATCCTGATATGCCATGGCCAATTGGTTTTGTATATGCCAGAGAAGTTATGGGCTAGTTCTTCTTTAGTAACCTGCCCAGCTTCTATGTAAACAATCCCAACATTTTTCCTGCTTCCAACATGCTGCTCATTGACATCTGGGACATCAATCTTGAAGAAACCTAAGCCTGAAGCTGCACTGCCCACATACTTAGCACAATTCCTAGGCTTCTTTCTAACTGGACAATCATCCACCTTGTGTGTCACCATCTTGCAGATGAAACATGAAGGGGGTTTTGGGCACTGGGCCTTATGATGTCCAGGCTCTCCACATGTATAGCAGGTAACATCACTGTAGTCACCTCCCGCAGAATCCTTGGCCTTGTTGACATTTTTGTTTTTGTTCTGTGGCTGCTTCTTCTTTTGCTGCTGAGCCTGACTGTTGTTATCTCTGTTGTTCTCTACTGTTGACTGCACCAAGGTAGCTTGCCCCTGCTTCCCTTGCATCTGTCCCTGAGGTGGTGCCTGCCCTTGGAATTGCGGACCTGACCCTCCCCCTTGCTGGTGCAGCTGCTGATTCTGCATCTGACCTTGCCCCTAATTGCCTGGCGCTCCCCACTGGTTCATCATCGGTGGCGGCTGCATGAACGGCCCCTGGTACCATGGGGGAGGGGCACCCTGAAAGCCGAATCCGAAGGGGAATTGCTGCTGCGGGGGGCCAAACTGCTGCTGCGCCCACTGGTTCTGCCCGCTCCCTCCATGATCCGCTTGATCCAGGTGGCCATCTCCTCCCCTCTGGTTCCTAATCGGGCCGCGTCTGCCTCTCCCCCGACCACGCCCCTGAGCATCGGTCATCTCGACCAGATCTGAGAAGTTGGGCCTCTCCCCTCTCCACTCACTCGCAGAAATTGAAATAGTGGGCACTATAAGGCGGTGTCGATCTTGATCACAGGCAGGATGGCAGTCGGCGGCGGAGAAGGAGCGGCTACGGAGGAGTGATTTCTCGATCCAGACGAGGACCGAGGGGGATTTAGGGTTTGTGGACTCGTCCCTCCCCCACAGCTGCCCAAAGTAAGCCCTGATGGCGTCCTCTTCTTCCTCACGTGGCTGCTCCACCTCAGCTCTCCCATCCACCTTTTGGCTCGGGCCACACCTCCTCCTCACTTTCACACTGACTTGTGGGGCCTTGCACGGCGTCCCTCTCGCAAAACAGAGGATCTCGCCGGCCTTGGCGACCAGCGTCTTCTCCGGTGAGGCCCTGTTCAGCCGCTTCCCCAATGAGTGCTGCTGAAGGTCCACTCCTTCTGGCGTCGCCCGAAACCCTGGATCCACCGCCCACTTGAGCGGGGAACCAAGGTCCCAGGCAGTTTGCTGGAGGCGTGGCGAACTCGAGATCTCTCCGGCGAAGCTCATCTGAGAGAGGGCTGGAGGGACTAGAACGCTCTCCACTTGGCTCTGCTCACCGGCGAGGAAGAGTTCATCTCCGCGCGCGCCCACGCAATCACCTCCTCTGGCGAGGTTTCCTCCCCCACCATCATCCGCTCCATCTCTTCCTCCGACGCCTCTACACAGATCCGTGTGACTAGCTTGATCTTCGAGTCTTCCCTGGAAGGTAGTCGCATCGTCCTCCTCATACGCGCCCGATGCATCTCCTCCGCCGTTGCCCCATCGTACCTCTCCCCTCCCTCCCTCTTCTCCATGGCGAGCCAACGGGAGAGGGGGAGAGGTCAGCGCGACCGATAGGAGTTCAGCCACATTATCCATGTATAAGAGTAGTCCATAGAGTGCAATGTTTTTCCGTTGAACAACTCAGGCCCTTTATCTGCTGGAAATTCTGGGTTTGGGGTCCCACTATGCCTTCTGATGCACAGTACCATAAAATCCACTTGATGCTGGGTTTGGGGTCGAAACTGGCATGTAGAGTTAACTTTGCAAAAGCTTTGAGGTGATGCTGCATACTTTATATCCAGGTTGCATAAGGACTGCTCCAGTAAATCTAAAGAAAGTCACTTACAGGTTACAGCCATAAGTATGAGCACCTAATTTATTGACTCAATGGCATGCTGCCACATCAAACTGCTCACCCATAGTGGAAGCTCTTAGTTGCCCATTAGTGATGGTTCAGTAAGTATTGGTTGGTTTGGTTTCAGAGGTGAGCATCATCTAGCTGGACAGTTAATATTTTCAGAGCAGTCTTTTGGACCCATCACGCTCTTTTTAATAGGCGATTACCATATTCGGTGGTGATGGTCACACTTGGTTGAAGGAGGGAATCCCTGGAAAGAGACAATTCATATGTCACAGTAGAGTAGCTAAGATCCGGGTATAGAGCGGGCACCATTTTTGTTCTTAGGATGTTAATTCTGAATAATGTTGGGAATCAGTTGACAAGTCTGCTCAGTTTTTAATTTGATGACATGTCTGGTTGCACATAGTTCATGACGAAATTTACATGAAGCATATCATCATCTTTTGAAACTAATGCTGATAATGGTTTGCTCGTTGGAAGCAGTCCTGGGAGGACAGTAACATGTACTGTATGATTTAACAGCTGACTTGCTGCACCAATACATAGGAACAGGGCACCGGACCTAGGTTCAACCGAAGAGCTTATTCTACGACATTTAGTTTGTACAACAGCCAACACAGAATCGCTGGAATGGCAATATTTCTGTTTCATTTAAGAGCGGCGATGGCACGACAGATCTCATATGTCACTTCTTCAGGTTGATATCCTTGTAATCTGATGGAAGATATGGCAACAGCCAATCTGCAAAGAACCCTTTCTTCCTCCTGGGTTCACACCCCATGTCCTGGCACAACTGGTCATTGTACCAGATGTGGAGAGCTCCAACGCAAGATCGACGGAAGTATTCACGAGAGTACCTCTTCATGTATTCATCCCATTCCTTTATATCCATCTCCATAGATTTTATGCTAGGCAACTGAAATACCCCATCAAGGAAATGTGCCAACCATTTGGAGCGCATGTCGAATGTGTGCAGGTTTGCTATGCTCTCAGAGTAGCCGATGATCGCCAGCTGTGGGATCCTAGGATGCACGCATTGCCTGCCCAGTTCACAAAAACAACTGTGAGCTTCTGCATATATACAGACAACCAAACAAGCATGTTTAAGAGAAGGGCAAGCTAAACCTGTAAAGAGGAATAATACTGGATGGTGGGCCAGTCACAATGTCTCTGAACAAGGATGATGTGAACATCTCCTTTAGCTTTTGGTCTCCCTTGTATCCGGTGGCCAATATGACAACGTCGCTCTTTATCGGCGCGGAATCACCTTCGACAATCACACCTTGTTTGCAGAAACTGAAGCTCTTTGCTTTCTTGAGAACAATGCTTCCTTGATCGACCATGTCATAGAATTTGTCTGGCAATATTGCAACCAAGCAAGAGCTGATAGCCTGGAAGAAACTGTGGTCTGGCACCATGCCGTGCTTATCCATGGGCACCGCCCATCTATAGTAGCTCTCGACAAACTTCGAGAACAGCCATCTCTGATCAGATAGGTGTATATTCAGGTTAAATACATGCATTGACACAAATTGATGATCTGTATTTACTTGGGAGACTAGTCTGGTATAAGTAGGAACTAATAGTGGCTAGTGGCTAGTGGCCCTTACCAAGGGTGATAAGAAGGTAGCAAGAATGCTAAGGAGCAGCCCCTCTCCTGGCTTGTGTACAAGGAGCTCCGAGAAGCGGTTGAGGTAGAAGAACGCAATGGGAACGCCCCAAGCGTAGTAGTCGGGTATGATCCATCTCTTCGTTCGACATATTATTGTGCATGGATACTTGGCTCCTGAGTGCAACAACAATGAACAAAATTAAGATATATCTGACCTCAGTGCTCTGAACCCTTCTTCCTTTTGATCACTGTGCAGTGAAGAGTTGCAGGAAAGCTAGAGGTCTCACCGTTTGTGTTTGCGCACTCTGCGGCGATGTCAAGAGCAGATTTCTGGTAGCCAACGACGGTGACGAGCTTGCCCCTGATGAGTTCAGTGGCCTTTGCGGTGCCCATGTCGGAGTAGTCCATGGAGTGGATTACCGTGCTGTCGAACTTCTCCGGCCCTTTGTCGGGAGGGAATGTGGGTATATTTGGGATGCCACTGAATCTCCCGGTGCACAGGATCACAAAATCCGCAACATGTGTCTGGAAATGGATATTTGTGAGTTGACATCAGAGCCAAGAATCAGCTGTTGCCAATGTTCAGCATGAACTGAAGTGTTAGCTCATATAAGTCGGTACTGATAAATAAATTGGTTGTCTATATAAGTATATTTGCTGATAAATTGTCTATATATGTATTTTTTTGAGGGGTCTATGTAAGTATATACTATGTCTTGGTGACCTGCTTGGTTGGATATACATAGCCAGTATGATCTGTTCAAGTGTTGATGCAGACATGTTTGCTCACCGTTAGCTATTGTTGTGAGCTACAGTACAATCTACACTTCCTTTCTTTGAGAATCTGCAACCTTTTTTGTTTTGGAGAACGACAGCAAGTATCCAGTGATGGGCTCATGGATGACACTGTACTGGAGTGGAATACGAGCCACACAAATTTCGCTGTCGTACTAGTGTTCTTAGTCTTACCTCGACGTCGCCGGCACCCTGCTGCTGCACGGTGAGCCGCCACTGGCCGCGGCCATCCCCGTACGCCGACCCGTCGCCGGCCCACCGATCCCACGCCAGGACCTCCTCCTCACGGACCCCAGCGTACTCCATCGCCGTCACGCGGCAGCCGAACCTGACGCGCTCCAGCACGCCGAACCGCGCCGCGTAGGAGCGCAGGTACGCCGTGGCCTGGGCGTGGTCCGGGAACACCTGGGCGACCTCCGGCGGCCAGGGGAAGTCGGAGAACTCGTAGAGCGTGCGCGGCGTCTGCAGTCGCGTGGACGCCAGCGCGCGCGCCCACACGCCGCCGATGGCGTCCGAGGACTCGAAGACGACCGGCTGGAGGCCGCGCTCCAGCGCGTGCTTGCACGCCGCCAGGCCGCTCGCGCCGGCGCCGACGATGGCCACCCTCTTCCGTGTCTTCTCCATGACGGGGTGCGCTACGTGTCGACTGGCTGGCTAGCGTGTGATATATGGGCTGCTTGTGAGGAGTGGGGGAGGTGATGTAGAGGAGAGCGTGGTTGGGTTCAGCTGGATTTGGACTTTGCAGGTCACATGCTTTGGGCGTGTATGCATGCCACTCGAGTGAGCTAATGCTAGTAGGCTCCTAGCTTAGGTGTGACGCGGCATCACGCAAATAGGTGTGGTTAGCCTTTTCTAGAACTGTCAGTTTAGCATTTGCTCTGAGAGTGCTAGGCAGGAGTAGTGGTTACAGCAGGTCTTCGTTTTGCGCTAGTACTAATTTTCGTGCAGATTCCGGAAAAAGGTCGTCAAATCTACCTTAGCTTATCCTATCTCTTCGTCGAGAAGATGCAGGAGAAATGTGCAAAAGATGATAGCGATGGTCGCCGATCAGGAAAAATATGCATCGTGGAGCGAAGAAAAGCCTCGATCGACACGCGGTGAATCAAGCTTCCTTTTTCTTTCCGGATGATTACTCAACTCATAGTATTCATGCAATCAGCAAAAGCTTAGCTCAATGACAACATCCGCCCAGAACCAATCCAGATCATGGTTCTGCCTTTTGTTTTTCTTAAAAAAACATTTAATCTATTCATCAACGGTTAAGATAGTACAAAAACACTATAAGTAAAAACCTAAATGCTAGAAAGTGCATCTGCACTTTTCACGCTCAAAAACCGAACGACGCAACAAACTGATCCCTGATTTGGAAAACTGACCATCCACCCATTCTATATATGGAAAAATTCTTTCACTGTAGTATGTTGATATTCTCCACCTCGTTCGACTGTCCGTGTGAACCTAGCAATGTAACGTGCATTAATTCTGGTACAAGAAAATTCAAAAAGCTATAACTTTCAAACTGCGTGCCGGAATTACGATCCGTTTTCGCAGTTGGGTTCCTCATGACAAGCTCTTCAAAACTAGATCCCATATGAACATGTTTTGGTGAATTTTTTTCAAAAGCAACTTTGATGCTAGACGAGGCAAGTTTAGTTCTAAACATGAGCAACTTTGATGCTAGAAGAATTGCACCAATGTATAAGTGAATTTCGCCGAGTAGCCTCCTACTTAGTTGTGTGCAATAGTGTAATAGATGGTTACCATGATTGCTAAGTTGCGTACATAAAAAACTAAGTTGTACATAGTTTCGTTGCCTATCATACTGTGAAAGTTGCTCACTGTAAAGTGGGAAGTTTTCTAACATGGTTTCCAAATTGTCTACCTCAGAAACCAAGTTGCCTACGTCGCTACGAAGTTGTCTACGGGTGATCCCTAATTGCCTAATATACTATGAAAGTTGTTCATCAGAGGACCTAAGATGCCAACACTACTGAGTGTGCGGTTGTTGGCTAGCCAGGTCGCGGGTGTTAGATAAGAAGTTGCATAGGAGGTAACCAAAAGTTTCATAGGGGGCAGATCAGACAATTGCCCACAAACCTACATAAATTCTTAATTTTTAGTTGAGTTGCCTGTAAAAATCATTGAAATCTTCAGATATAACGATGAAAACACAAATGAGTTGGCTAGCCAGGTCGCGACAAGCTCTTCAAAACTAAACCACATGGATATGTTTCTTTAAAAAAAATCAAAGCAACTTTTATGCTAGATGATGCAACTTTAGTGCCAAATAGAAGCAACTTCACTACATTAAAAATAACTAATTACCAAGAATAAGCAACTAACTAATAATACATAAAAAACTTTGAAACAGAGGTAGATAATATCACATCACCGTCATAGCAACTTTCATTCTACAAGAGGCAACTTTAGTTCTAAAAGCAGACAACTTCACTACATTTCGTGTCCTAGTTATTTTTGTCTATAAATTGGCTGTGTGCATCAAGAGATGCAGAGGCCGGGGGTATTCCTCCTTTTCAAAAAAAGTCAATCCTAACTTCCTTACTGGTACTTCTAACTTGCCTATTGATCATGCTCGTATGTCGTTGTTTCTAAATTGCTATAATACTATGAAGTCATCTACCAGTGATGCTCCTGTGTCTGCTATTGCTAGTTATGGTAGACCAACATGATGATGAATCTAAACCACTTCAGAGTGTTTGTAGGCAACTTAGAAAAACAATGATAAATAACTTCATAATATAAGCAACTATTTTTGTAAAGTTAGGCAACCGAGCAGCAATTGTAGGCAACTAATTGCCAATAGCGGCAACTAGGCATCAATAGTAGGCAGTTTATAGCATTTATAGGCAATTGAATATTAACTATAAGCAACTGACCATCAACAATAGGCAATTGAGCAACCATGACACGCAAATTGGGACAATCATAGCAAAATTCATAGATACACATAGTGTAGCGAAGTTGCTTTGTATATAGCACTAAAGAAGCCTTATGTTTTTTAACGATTTTCTCGGTTTTACACAAACCAACTTAATAGTTAGTCCTACTAGGCCAAAAATAAGAAGTTGCTTTCCTGTAGAACTATAATTGCCTACATTGCACCCAAAGTTGCTCTAAAAAAAGTTTGACGAAACCTACTGATATGGGATCTAGTTTTGAAGAACTCGTCGTGAGAAACCTGACGGTGAAAACAGAATTGAATTTCGATGCTTGAATCAAAAGTTATGGCTTTTACTACTTTTGAAACCCCAAATAAATGCACTCGGGGACAAGATCTAGGCTGATTCTAGCAGTATCCATGTGCGCTACGGGATATGGCTAAGCAATTTCCTTTTCTAGTCTAGCAGCTGGACACAAGGACACATACTTACTATATATGGCAGTGCCTCTAAACAACGAACGAGCGCAGCGCCGCTCCCTAGCCACATTCAAGTAAAAATTATATTCAGGTCCGTAGATCAAATAGCGATGGCTACAAGCACTGGAACGAGCCGAAGGCGCACTACCATCATCGCCCCTTCCTCGTCGGAGCCGGACGAACATTGTTGTAGTAAACAATCGGGAAGTCGTCGTCCTAAGACCCCATAGGACCAGCGCACCAGAACAGCAACCGCCGCCGATGAAGAGAAGCGTAGAGCAGAAGGATCCAATCTATAGACACATAGACGTAGACAAACGAAGACCGGATCCAGTCGGATCCACCGAAGACAAACACCGACCGGATCCCACGAGATCCGTCAGAGACAAACCTCCACATGCCTTCTGATATCACTTGAAACATCACCGGGACAGAGGCTAGGCGGGGAGGACCTTATTCCATCTTCAAGAAGCCGCCGCTGCCCAGGGGTGGAGCCAAAAAATGTGGTCATTGGGTTCACTCCAGGGCAACATTCCGTATAGCTTTATTTTGGTTTGCCAAAGTATGTACCAACTCTCAAAAAATTTCCTTATTTTTTAACTTGTCTGGCTCGTCATGGCCTCGGAAAGTTTAGCCTTAATGCAACAAGTATCTCACCGAATCAATGAAAACATTAAGCCAGATTCGATTTTGATTTTTTGTATGATCAGTTTGCTTATCAAGAGCAACCTGAATTGACTGAACTTGATTCATCAAAGCAACACATCTTTTTACTATTACATTAGAAAGCTAATTACACTACCCTTACCCTCATGAGTATATAGTCTGTTTTTCTTGTTCCAACCGTTCTAGCCGTTAGTTGCAAATGCACCAGCCCCACCTTGTCCCTCGTCGTATTCTTTGAAAAGGTAGCAAAAGAAGGCCTGATTCACTTTATCATTATACTCAAGTCAAGGACCATACTCATCAACAATCTGGATTAAATCTCCATTGACTATCTCCTATCTCCCTCAGTGGGTAATCAAAATTAGACGATGGCCTATAAGGCCCCCTCGTTAAATATTTGCGCCTTCTCTCATCTTGCTTCTTTGGATTTCTTGTGTACTCCAAAATTCTCATCCGATCATCTGGATCATAAGGCGATTCATCTAAGTTAATTTCTGTATGAATGGCTTCGGGAGACTTAACTGCAGTGACATTCGATGCACTTTGTCTCGGTCTAATGGGTGACCTCGATGTGCCTGTATCATTATCTTGATCTAGTAACCGAGTTCCCTTTGAAAAATACCGTTCCATAGACTAGATCGATCAAAATGCATGAATTTCTTTAGAAGACTAGGGCAAAACAATCACTGTTGTATTGCGCTATTAGGTCAGATAGAACATAGACAAGAGAAAGAGAAGATGTGGCAATGTAATCTAATTATCTCCGGCCGCCTGCTTGCCCCTGTCATGCGGCGGCGGCCGAGTCGCCAAGCAACACGAAGAGGTGAGATGGGAGTCGAAGAAACGAACAGACGAATGATGAAAAAAGAAAACAGACAATAGATGAGGCGTGCCACGTGTGGCTGCATGTTTGCGTGACTCACGGTTTAGGCATGTGAATGGATTAGTGGGCTGTCGCCTTTTTGGGCCCTTTGTTCCACGTGAGGTGTACTTGTTGGGGCCGGACAAAATATTTTACTGGGTTCACATCATGTAAATATACACACACATACACACACACTATTCGTCACCCTGGGTGAGAAATAGTTATTCTTCACCCACCTCTGTTTTAACATCTATGCACCGTAATTTTACGTTTCATAAATTTTGTCTTATTTTAGACATAGAAAGAGAACATAAGAAAACCTATAAACGTCGTAAAAAATATTTTATGTTACGCAAATTATAAATGTAAAAATATAGTGTAAAATGTACATAAAATATAAATTTTGACCTATATTTTTTTGTTATGCCAAATTTTATGCAGTAAAACAATACGAATGTAACTATTTGTATTTCAAATGTAATTTATATTTATGAAATGATCGTAAAAATACCTCGGGTGAAGAATAACTTATTCTGCACCCTGGGTGATGAATAATAACACTATATATATATCTTTTTGCAAAAATGTCCCTCTGTTTCTTTGAAATAAACCCGCAGGCCCTGTTTAACTGGCACTATGGAAAACATTTTGTTTTTGCTTTAAAACCCCTGCATTTGTTAGAAATTATGCCTGCGGCCCTTATCTCTTATTGGATTGGCTCACCACTGCGATAAAGGCTGATCACACTGGAGGCCTCGGCAGGAAGACTCGAGGCGGTGTCGGGCGCGACGGGAAGCTAGCCGGAGCGCACGGACGGCGGGGGCTCGTGCAGTAGGCAAAGACTGACGGGGAAGTTCAGAGGGGCGGGGGCTCGAACCAGCGACTTCACCTCCTAACCCGATTGAGCACGGTATGCCTGTGCTAGAAATAAGATTTGCTACCAAATTAAAATAGTCCCACCTCGCCCTTTTTCATCAAATGACACCAATTTATATACAATCGCGAGTTGTCTGGAAATCAGCAAGCTGACTAGAGAATCAACAAGCAGATGAATTTATAGACTATTTGAGCCATTAAAAGAGGAAAATAAGACACCAAATTGGTGTGCTGGTGGCTGCAAATCAGCAAACAGAGAGAGAGAGAGAGAGAGAGAGAGAGAGAGAGAGCAGAGGCCGAAAGAGGAACACCAAAGTTAAGATCCATGGCGAACGAGCACATGACAAGGCGAGGATGCAGTAACAAGGCGGCGGGGCCGCCGTTACGAGAGTGAGTGGCCACAGAGGAGCCGGTCATCTCCGTCATGGGAGACTCCCCGGTGGCGTGCGGGGTGTGTAGCATGCGCTATGGCCGGTGGAGTGGGGGTTCCCATCTGCCCGCGCCATGGCCGGGTGGAGCGAGGATCCCGGCGGTGGTGGAGCTTGGGAGGGGGGATCCTGGCAGCGGTGGGGGTGTAGACGGCAGCGGCAGTAGGCGTAGGTGGCAGCGGCGGCGTGTCCCAGAGCAGCGGGAGGTCGGGATTGGAAATACACGTGATGGCCTATGGGGAATACACGGAGTATATGGACGCATAATGAGAAAATGTAATATATTTTTTATGCAAAAAAGACATTGGAAATGAAATATAATCTTCCAAATCATACAATCTCGATAATAAAAATACGTATCAAAATCATAAGAATTCAAATCTTTTGATAATTTATAAAATACTTTAAATGAATTATTAAACTCTCGAAGAGTGTGTAAGGGCATCTTCAACGCCGACCCTCAAAGCACCCGCAACCGTTTGGACCGCCGGTCCCGACGTGTTTTGCCATCCAATATGAGCTTGTATCGGTTCGCCGACCGGTCTGAATCTACTTTTTATGAGAAAACGGAAACAAACTCGGCGCAAGGACTTTGCGCGCGTCCGGATAGCTGCCGGGCACGATTATGACTGCCCTGGCCCAACCAAAATCCACTCCCTCATCCGCGTCCCTTCTCGTCCGAAATGTTCAACGCCGCTCCAGAGCACCGGTGCCGCATGCATGTTGGCTCAGAACGACATGAACTCTCGCCGACACTTCTATTTTGTTTACTCTGTTTATGTCACTTCTATTTTGTTTACTCTGTTTATGTCCTCACGAACTCATACTGACAAAACTGAAAAGGAAACAAACACCATACATAGGCGGATTGATCACGGTTCATATGTGTGCATAATAAACCATCGATGCCAAAACACACACATTCACGTGTCATGACAATAGTCTTTAGTTGATCTCAATAAAGCTATTGTTACGTGTGAAGAAACTTTTATTGTCTGATAGTAGTACAATAATTAACCTGATCTACAATGTTGTAACATTTTTCTGCTTCCCAAATTGTATCCATGAAAAACAGGACACTATCGACACATGCACCGTCATTAATTAAATCAGTCATACTTATTTGAAACTATGTATAGGTATACCACAATACAAAAATATTATTTAAACAAAAGAATATAGTAAACAAAAGTAACCTACTTTATGAACTACCTTACTTTCTTGAACAAAGGTAATTACAGAAGTTGTTATATCCTACCACCATGATTTAAAGACATTAATAATTCTATGTATGATAGCGTTAACTTTACTTAGTGATAATCATCTAAAAGGAGAATAAAGCAAATTACATCTAATTATGAACTGTGGCGCAACAGACTATGCAAATATGCAATTGCAATGAAGAATCATACATATATCGTAATAGAACAGAAGGTTAGGACATCTATACAACAAGGATTTCACGATCAGCGACAAAAGCATGCATGCATGGACGTCGGACGAAGTATACCATATTTTTATTGTCTGATGTTAGTAACTCAAAATAAGCACTACATGTAGAATATTTTTGTTATTAGTATGGTAGTCTAAAGATAAGGTTGTTCACCCGATTAGTTGATTAGGATTCATGTCACAAGTTTCGAACTAGCGCCCCAAAGAATCCTATTGTTAATTGATCCACCATTTATGTCATCATCAAACTTATCCTCTACTTGGCCAACCTAATTAATGATAATTGGCGTTTTCTTCGCAGCAAAGCACATCATTTTTTTTCTCCCGGTGCAACGCACGGGCATGTTTAAATCATGGTGAACCATATATATAACGTACCAAGCAAATTCCATTGGGTTCAAGTGAACCCAATAGCTCTATGCTGGCTCGGCCGCTGCCACCGCATTGTCTTCCTGAGCATGCACAAACCCTAACAAAATTCAGAAAAGCACCTAAAAACGAAGCCCTCGTGCCGGCAAGGCCGGGATCCACCGCGCCTCCATGGTAGGAGAGGAGTCGGACTGGAGACGGGGTCGGCGAGAGGCAGGGAAACCCTAGATAAGAGTTCTGCAGGAGGCGGCAGGAGCGAAGCAGAGTTATGGTTCTGCCTTTTGATTTGGCAAAACTAGCTAAGCTATCGCTGACTTTGTTTTGAGAGTGGATTTACATGAATAATACAAGAATCACAAAGACCCATTAGGTGCTTGATCTCTCTAACTAACGATGAATGTATCGATCTGTCCAAATCCCTCGCTTGGATCAGTTTGACTCCAATGATAGAATCCCAGCACAACCATGATAGAATCAGGCTTCCAACGTGCCAGCGGTTTCAGGACACGGACAATACGGCTGAGGACATGTATTCCGACTAAATATCTCCGTACCAAAATATAAATGTTTTGGTAGGCCGTCTTATATTTGGTATAATATATGTGTTGCTAGTGAAATACCAAACAAAATAAACAAAAACAGATGGGTCTGACTATGAAATCATCCCACATCAGCAGATAGATAAAGCCCTACCATTGTATTGTTTTGTTTTCTTGCTGTTTTTTTGTTTGTCGCCTAGATCACCCAGCCCAGAATGACGGGAGCTTCTCCGACTGGCCTGGCCCAGTGTTAAACTAACAACGAGCAGTGACGTGCAAAAATCCCCCAAAAAGAATGTCGACAAGCCACGGAAACCGACTAGTTGTAGTGATAAAATAGTAGCGCGTAGTTTAAAGAACTAATGGCAACGTGTAACCGAACATTACTGGAAAATTGCAAACAATTTTCAAGTTTCAAACACTTTTTCGAAATTACGAACATTTTTGTTAAAACTGAGAAGTTTTAAAAATTCCTAACATTTTTAATGCTGTGAAGAAATTTTAAATATTCCCGAACATTTTTTGAATTTATAAAAAAGCTAAACTTGAAAATGTGAACATCTTTTCAAATTTGGAGCAATGTTGGAAAATATGATCATTTTTAAAAATTCCAGACATTTTCTAAAATGCAAACTTTTTTTGAATTAGTGAACACAATTCTTTGAAAACATGAACATTTTCTGAAATTCAATAATAATTTTTTAATTGGTGAAGAAACTAGCCTTATATACAAAAGGGTATGATTCAAAAGGGCATGTCTCATTTGTATGCAACTATGAAATTTTGAAGAAAGGTGGGGAACTAGGTCAATGCGTTGGGAACTAAAAATAATATAAATGGTGGCTTTAAAACACACACATGAAAACTTGGGTCCCTCCGACTTGGTCGCATTTCTTCCAGAAAACAAAATGGGTCGAAGATGGGCTTGCAACTGAGACATTTGAAAAATGGGCTAGGCCTGAAAATTAAAAAACAAACAATGTTGAGCAGCTAAAAAGGACAATTTTTTAAAAAGGTGGACTAGTAATTGTCAGGGTCAGGGCTCACATTTTGTGTATTTAAGATGGAATTGTACCTGACATAAAAATTGGTGGTTCACCCGGTTGAAGGTTGATGTGAACTTGTAATTGTGACGAGTCCAATTTATGTGACGATTTTCATAGTTATTTTGTGCCTACATGATAGGGTTTGTGAAATTTTACCGCGTTCGCGCACCTCTTTTTGTTGATATCCCTCAGGTGATGCTTTTTGGACCATTGAGCACTATACAGAAGGAATCTCAAGAAATGGTAGTGGAATCACGTATTTAATGTGATAATTACCTACTCCCTCCGTTCCATATTACTCGTCGCTGATTTAGTACAACTTTGTACTAAATCAGCGACGAGTAATATGGAACGGAGGGAGTATCATAGAAGAATCAAGCAAGGAGGCCAAAGAAGGAGTCGTTGCGGCGCTTCCAGAGCGAAAGACAACGTTCCGTACGACCGTGACCGCTCGTATTGCCGCCGTATGAGGTGTGAGTGCCGCCGCCTCATCAACTACTTCCACCCCGTGAAATCGAATTTGACGCCCAAAGGGGCCAGAAACTTGTCCAGAAAGTAGAATCCTAGCCTCTGGAGATCATCCGGAGGATGGATTAGCAAGGAGAAGAGGGAATAACAAAGAAAACCAAAAAACCGGAGAAATCCATTGAAGAAATAGAGAAAAACGAAAATAAAAAGAATTGGAGAAAAAGCAAATAATAAATTGTGAACATTTTTTAATAATTCAAACATTATAATACTTTTTGAAATTGTGAAATTTTTTTGAGGAATGATTTTTTAGAATGTGAAGTAAAGGAAACAATTTCTGAATATTGTTTTTTTATTTTTTAATAACGAAAACTAAAAATAAATAGAAATGAAAAATAAATAAAAGAAACCTGTAAAAAATGAAACCGAAAAAACCGATTCAACCTTGTAGATAATTCCCAAATCCGTTAAAACCCGGACTGGGAACGTTTGACAAGGTTCGTAAAACCAGGAGGCCCACCTCGCCAATTCCCCTGTGCGAAGGCACGACTATTGGACGGAATGAGCGTCCAATTGAAAATTGCTAGAACACACCCTTTACCCCGACCCACATGGCCGTGGTGGCCAGGCCCATAGGATTTGGACTCCCCAGATTAAAATGCTCTTTCTATGTTGTCGAGATATATAGATGGCACATATCTTGGTTCGTCAGCCTTGGTTATACAAGGTCTAGTTGATCCAGCCTCGTTGGAGGCAATTGCTCGTAGAGAAGCTCTATCTCTAGCAACAGATCTTGGCAGGCAACATCTTCACATTGCATTAGATTGCAGGGGAGTGGTGAACCATATTCATGAAGGCAATGGAAGTTCTTATGGGAATATCATCAAAGAGATGAAGCAGATGGAGAAATCTTTTAGTTCATGTTCTTTTGTGCATGAACTCCGAGCTTCAAACTTTGAGGCTCCTAAATTGGCTAGGTTAGGCATCTCCCTATCTCCAGGGAGACACATTTGGGTAGGCAATCCCCATGACACTAATGTAATACTACTTGTAATTGTTGCCTCTAGTTAATACTAAAGCATAGCACTTTGCCACAAAAAAACCTTTTTAGGGAA
This sequence comes from Aegilops tauschii subsp. strangulata, assembly GCF_002575655.3. Lineage (NCBI taxonomy): Eukaryota > Viridiplantae > Streptophyta > Magnoliopsida > Poales > Poaceae > Aegilops > Aegilops tauschii. Next base: position 451,124,880 of record NC_053039.3, on the reverse strand, counting down.
CCTTAGACATTTCTTGTTAACAACAATTTCGGCCCAGCTCGAACGCCGGCTATGGGTGGGCCGACTGCGTAGTGTCCGTTCTGGTAGTATTGGGCCCGTCGTGGAAGATTTGGGTATTTTTATGTCACTGTGTGCGTGTGTGTGTGTGGTGTCTAAACGGTGATTGGCGGACGATGTGTTGGTGGCTTGGTGCCATGCATGCATGCATGCACAGCTAGCCGCCGATGGAGCAAATCACAGCCAACGATCAGGGTTTGTCCAAGCACCTGTTGACCTCTGGATTTCGGTCTCCACGCACAAAAGTGACGGTGGCCCTACCTAAGTACCTAGATGAACATGCATGCACGACCAGGCCCGCCGCGGCGATGAACGTCCGTGCCGTGCCGAGTGTATTGCGGTGCACCGCCAGCGCCAGCGCCAGGAGTGAGCTCCCTCCCTCGCGGCAAAATTTCGCGTTTTGATCCTTTTTCATACTATTTTAGGATCTGACCCCGGTTCGATTTTTTTTCGGGATTTGACCCTTTTTCCTACCGCCAGGGCCTTTGGCGGTAGGGTTATACATCCTACCGCCAGGGGCCCTGGCGGTAGGGTACTAGTCCACGTCAGCTCGCGGAAACGGCCGCCATCCCCTCCGTCGCACCCTACCGCCAGGGCCCCTGGCAGTAGGATGTATAACCCTACCGCCAGAGGCCATGGCGGTAGGCGGGCGACAGTTATTTGCCCGAGACCCCGCGCCCGTTTCCATCTCCCCACCCCTCCCCCTCCCCCCCCGGTCGGCAGTTTACTTTTTCTCCCCCAAGTCGCCCCTCTTTCCCTCTCTCATCTCCTCCACTCCCCCCATCGGATCTTCACCGATTCTTCACCGTTTTGGCGGATCGAGATGGCCCCAAAGAGAGAATCGTAAGCTCCTCCGATCCCTCCAATTAGTTTTTGCAAACTTGCTTCCGATTCGACGCATTATTTGCTTCAAATCCCTCATTTTTTTGAACTTAGATTTGATTTTTTTTGCCTAAGATTGTTTTAGCTTGATTCTAGTTCTAGTTCTTAGTTCTTTACTAAGTAGTGGTAATGAATATGAACTCTAATCAATAGTTCATATGTTAGTGTGAAGATGAACCCTAGTTCATAATTTTTTTTTGTTAAAAAAATTATGATGTAATGCATGTGGGAGGAATTGATTGTAGGTTGATGATGCATGTTGATATGATGATATGAAGATGTTGGAGGAATTTTTTGTTTACAAATATGATGATATGATGCATGTTGGATTTTTTTTTTGTTTAAAAATATGATGATATGATGCATGTTGGAGTGATGATGCATGTTGATATGATGATATGAAGATGTTGTTTGGAGATAATACATTGAAGATTATTGTTGGAGGATTTTTTTTGTGATATGATGCATGTTGATATGATTAAAGAGGGGAAGGATTTTTTTTGATATGAGTAATGTTGATATGATTTGATCCATCATGGTGACATGATGCATGGCGATATGATGCATGGTGATATGATTTGATTTTTTTGTGATATGATGCATGGTGATATGATTTTGATATGATGTGCTTATGGTGCTTTTGTTTATGAAATTTTATTAAGGCGGCCACATCTTGCGGACAACATCGGCCCACGGTACTCCATGCTGGACTGGGCATTCGACAAGGGTCATCGTGCCCGGTTCATAGAGAACGGAGAGGTAAGTGATATGAATGAAATTTTGATCAAAGTTTTCAGATTGATGAAAATGATTTCCTAACTTTGGGCGTTCACTTTTTGACAGATGCTCAAGCCACTGCGCATGAGGGGTCACGGGGTTCATGGGCATATGGACTACGACGATCGCTACGTGCCGTTCTTCAAGAGAGCCCGACTGTTGGGTTTCGTGTTGCAGTTCAAGCGTCAGCCGCCGACGCTTGTCCACGCAGCTCTCACAGCTCTGATTGACCGGTGGCGACCGGAGACCCATTCTTTCCATCTGCCATGCGGGGAGATGACGGTGACCCTCGAGGACTGGGAGATGATTACTGCCATGCCGATCGAGGGTCATGCACTCACCGGTCGAGTGGAGAGGACCAACTGGCAGGAGAGGGTCACCACCCTCATCGGCGACTGCCCCGGTGCCAAGAGTAACCGTACATCCGGTGTGCCCTTGATCTGGCTCTCGGAGCACCGGAAGACATGCCCCGAAGGCGCAGACGAGGCGACTGTGGAGTGGTACGCGAGGGCCTACCTGTGGTATCTTCTCACGGAGGTCGTGTTTCCAGACAGCTCCGGGAACTCTGCCAACTGGTCCTATTTGTTCTTCCTAGCCGACTGGGATGCAGGGTACAGTTGGGGGACCGCATCTCTCGCCTACCTGTACTGTTCGGTAAGAGAGTGTCTAATTGCCTACCTACCTAGGAAAGTATGTCCATGACAATTTCTTATATCTGATCCTCATTGGATGTTTTGCAGCTTGACAACGCAACGCAGAGGACGGGAGACAAGTCCAATATGGGTGGCTTTGTCTGGGCCTTATCCATTGGATGTGGGAGCGGCTGCCGGTGGGGCGTCCGGAGAAGATGCCAAGACGCCCATGGGAAGACTATAGCGAAGACGGCGACGAGACTCGAAACCCCACCGTAGCTTACGAGTGGGACGTTCTCAAACTCTACACGGGCCTAAACAAGACTTCGTACAAGACCTACACCAACGAGTTGGACGCTTTGACGCATTCACAGGTATATGAACTCGCTCAACACCTTTCTCTTTGATTCCACTTTTGACCGAGAGTGGGAACTTACCAATGTATATGTAATAGGTAAACTAGTGGCCGTATCGACAAGACCGAGAGTGGGTCTTTGATCTGAATGTGATGTGCGATGCGGACCGTGGTCTCTGGCGGTGCATCGTGCCCATGATCTGTGTGTACGCCGTCGAGTGGCACTTGCCACACCGCGTGGCCACGCAGTTTGAGATTTTTCAGCATACCCCACCGGGCCAGCCCACCGATACCGGCGGCCACGCGCTCCACCTGTGAGCGCTTTGTTCTCCGTGCCCATGATTTCATTACGCTTATCATGTTTCTTGTTGCTTATGATGATCTCATTGCGCTTATGATGATTCTTGTTGCTTATGCCTTGTAGGATGAGCCGGCAGAAGAATCAGTCGATCACAGACTGGGGAGAGGAGCATAAAACTCATGTGACGGAGTGGAACCGATGGAGGTACCGGAATGACGGGGAGAGGAGGGTGACTGACTGGGATGCTTACCTGGGCTGACACATGAGGTGGTACGATGATGGCCAGAAGCACCGTCTTCGTCTCAGGCCTCGGTGGACGGCGGAAGACATCGCGGAGCTGGAGAGGGATGACCCCGAGGAAGAGGCCTACCATACCGGCATCAGAGACATGCACAGTGGATTTAGGGAGTTTGCCCCGCTCATCAACAGAGTGGTAAGTTTGAACCGACGGTTGTATTGAAACTATTTCATTCGTCATCGTGACTGACTTATGCCGTTGCAGTCTGGTGAGCTGAACAGATGCATCTTTGAAGCCTCAGATGCACTAGGTGATATCCCCGAGAGCGTACAATCTGAGAACAAAATGAGGGGGACGATGAAGGTACAATTTCAGCCTCCTCAGAACAGATGCATCTTGTTCACTTGCAATCATAAACCTGATACTTATTATGCCCTTGTTTCATTGTGAGTGCAGAAGTTCGTGAAGCGTTGTCGCAAGCTAGTAGGGCTGCTTGGGTGTGCTGGAGCTGGGTCGGTTGAAGCTTATCGACCTGTAGCCACACAGGTTCACATCGGCTCATCGAGCTAGGTTCCCTTGTCGTCTAGGTTGGCCGATGAGGAGGAGGAGGAGGAGGCCACATATGAAGAAGGGGAGGAGGAGGAGGATGATGAGAGCAACGGGGAGGAGGAGTACGATGAAGATTATGGACCTCCACCAACTCAATCATCTCAAGCATCTCAGCTGCCGAAGAAGAGGAATCCGAAGAAGAAGGATTTGCTGAGTCCGGACCCTTTCCAGAGACCGCTTCCTCGCCGGCCCAAGAAGAAGACCGAAGAGACTCGTTCAAAGAGTAACGAGGACCGTACCTCCAAGAGGGGAATGAGCAACTGATTATGCTCTTCGATACTTGGCTCTTTTAGCTTGGTTGAACTTCGTTTGGTTGAACTTGTCTAGTGGTTGTGAAACTATGTGGAACTATATGTTTGTTATTTGTGGATCTATGTGTTTGCTACTATGTGGAACTCCGTTTACTGATTAGTTGAAGTTCGTTTAAAATGTTTTATGCACTTCAAGTTATCTTAATATGGATCTATGTGATGCCCAAGTTTAATTGTTTAAAATCTGTGATATTGCTGTCATATTTTCTGAAACTTGCTGTGATATTGCTGTCATATTGAATTTGAAAACAAGCAACCAAATGAACTTGAAACAACAAAAAAGAGGACCCTACCGCCAGGCACCCTGGCGGTAGGGTTAGACATCCTACCGCCAGCCCCCACGGCGGTAGGGTGAACCTACCGCCAGGGCCCTTGCATATTTCGTTACAGAAACTTTATACAGCAAAACACAGGACCCTACCGCCAGGGGCCCTGGCGGTAGGGTCAGACAACCTACCGCCAGCCCCCATGGCGGTAGGGTGAACCCTATCGCCAGGGCCATTGCACATTTCGTTACAGAAAGTTTGTACGGCAAAACCCTGCCACACCCTACCGCCAGGGCCTCTGGCGGTAGGGTTAGACAGCCTACCGCCAGGGCCCCTGGCGGTAAGGTACTTATCCACGTCAGCACAGGCAAACGGCCGCCGTCCCCCTCCGTCACACCCTACCGCCACGGGCTATGGCGGTAGGCTGTCTAACCCTACCGCCAGAGGCCCTGGCGGTAGCAAAAGGGTCAAATCCCGAATTTTTTTCGAACCGGGGTCAGATCTTGAAATAGTATGCAAAAAGGGTCAAAACACGAAATTTTGCCCTCCCTCGCTACTTGTTGATCTGTTCTCTGTGCTGGCGTTGGACCATCGCACAGCTCGGGTTTCGGTGCAAAAAGCGCAGCTCCTTTTGGTCAAGGGCAGAAGAGGCGAATATCTATTGCCATTCAGGTAGCATGCCAGGGCCAGGCTGCCAGCTTTTGTGTCTAGGAGAAGGGGAACGGATCTCTCTCTCTCTCTCCCGTTGCTGGTGGCTGGCTACGGCTACGCACGCAGGCGTCGGCCGGATCCACCACCGAACGTTTTACTGCCGTTGCAACCCGAGTCCCTTCGGTCTTTCTTATAAGACGTTTTAGACAGCTCGGTCAGCTGTCTAGAACGTCTTATAAAAGTGATCATAGGGAGTACGATTCTTCATCGACTCAAACAGGTTTCGACACTCGTGATTGTCGTGTCATCACTTTTTTTTTCGAGAGTACTCCATGAAAATGCAGGAAATTAGCAACATAAACTAACTCTGAAGTAATTAGAATAACAAAAATGACCCTCTAAGTTGGCGAACGTTCGCTGGAAGGGATGCCATTTATGGACATTTTAGATGATAAGTTTAGTCGTGTGGGTAGACAGTTTCTTCGAAAACACATGACAATTTCTTTAGAGAAGGGCATTTTTCATTCGAAATTTGCACCGTTTGCTCTCCCGAAGCATCTAAAATCGCCAGGAAAAAGCTTTCGCTAGTCATCCCCTTCCATGATGTTTGCCAGATAACATTTTTGTAACAAAAAGGGAAATCGATGAAAATTACTTCAAACACTATACACCCGTAAAAAAATTCAAACATTTATAATGAATGGGAAAATTCGGAAAAATAACAAGTATTTTAGAAAATATAGAATATTCTGAAAAACCTTTTTTTAAAAGGGCAAAGTAATTTTTAACATTTCATTGAAATCCATGGATTTTCAAGGTTATGTTGTCAATTGTTAAAATTGCAGTAATCATTGTTCAGTCACCGCATGCTTATTTTTTTATAGATCTTTTCCCAATCTTACTAGTATTTTCTTTTACATTGGCATCTAGAGGATCCTCTAGACAAAATTTATGGGGGCTTACATTGATCCTCCAGCCATGCGCGCGGCGGCGGCGGCACATGCATGCATGATCGGGATTGAGCCGCGGCGCCGGCCTCTCCTCTCGATCATGGAGAGCAACAACGATCTACATTCTACAGTACTCCACACGGTATCCCCTACAAAATTCTACGTTCCACGTGGCAGCATCCCTTCAAACTAAACGCAAACTCGACTCGATCTACGTGAATTGCTAACCGTGGTGTGTGGACATACAGGAGCATGGCTGGCTCGCGTGGCAAAATTTCGTGTTTTGACCCTTTTTGCATACTATTTCAGGATCTGACCCCGGTTCATTTTTTTTTCCAGGATTTGACCCTTTTTCCTACCGCAAGGGCCTCTGGGCCAGAGGCCCTCGCGGTAGGCGGGCGACAGTTATTTGCCCGAGACCCCACACCCGTTTCCATCTCCCCACCCCTCCCCTCCCCCCCCGTCGGCAGTTTCCTTTTTCTCCCCCAAGTCGCCCCTCTTTCCCTCTCTCATCTCCTCCACTCCCCCCTCGGATCTTCACCAATTCTTCACCGTTTTGGCGGATCGAGATGGCCCCGAAGAGAGAATCGTAAGCTCCTCCGATCCCTCCAATTAGTTTTTGCAAATTTGCTTCCGATTCGACGCATTATTTGCTTCAAATCCCTCATTTTTTTGAACTTAGATTTGATTTTTTGGCCTAAGATTGTTTTAGCTTGATTCTAGTTCTAGTTCTTAGTTCTTTACTAAGTAGTGGTAATGAATATGAACTCTAATCAATAGTTCATATGTTAGTGTGAAGATGAACCCTAGTTCATAATTTTTTTTGTTAAAAAATTATGATGTAATGCATGTGGGAGGAATTGATTGTAGGTTGATGATGCATGTTGATATGATGATATGAAGATGTTGGAGGAATTTTTTGTTTAAAAATATGATGATACGATGCATGTTGGAGGATTTCTTTTGTTTAAAAATATGATGATATGATGCATGTTGGAGTGATGATGCATGTTGATATGATGATATGAAGATGTTGTTTGGAGATAATACATTGAAGATTATTGTTGGAGGATTTTTTTTGTGATATGATGCATGTTGATATGATTAAAGAGGGGAAGGATTTTTTTTATATGAGTAATGTTGATATGATTTGATCCATCATGGTGACATGATGCATGGCGATATGATGCATGGTGATATGATTTGATTTTTTTGTGATATGATGCATGGTGATATGATTTTGATATGATGTGCTTATGGTGCTTTTGTTTATGAAATTTTATTAAGGCGCCACCTCTTGCGGACAACATCGGCCGACGGTACTCCATCCTGGACTGGGCATTCGACAAGGGTCATCGTGCCCGGTTCATAGAGAACGGAGAGGTAAGTGATATGAATGAAATTTTGATCAAAGTTTTCGGATTGATGAAAATGATTTCCTAACTTGGGCATTCACTTTTTGACAGATGCTCAAGCCACTGCGCATGAGGGGTCACGGGGTTGTTGAGCATATGGACTACGACGAGCGCTACGCGCCGTTCTTCAAGAGAGCCCGACTGTTGGGTTTCGTGTTGCAGTTCAAGCGTCAGCCGCCGACGCTTGTCCACGCAGCTCTTACAGCTCTGATTGACCGGTGGCGACCGGAGACCCATTCTTTCCATCTGCCATGCGGGGAGATGACGGTGACCCTCAAGGACTGGGAGATGATTACTGCCATGCCGATCGAGGGTCATGCACTCACCGGACGAGTGGAGAGGACCAACTGGCAGGAGAGGGTCACCACCCTCATCGGCGACTGCCCCGGTGCCAAGAGTAACCATACATCTGGTGTGCCGTTGATCTGGCTCTCGGAGCACCGGAAGACATGCCCCAAAGGCGCAGATGAGGCGACTGTGGAGTGGTACGCGAGGGCCTACCTATGGTATCTTCTCACGGAGGTCATGTTTTCAGACAGCTCCGGGAACTCTGCCAACTGGTCGTATCTGTTCTTCCTAGCCGACTGGGATGCAGGGTACAGTTGGGGGACCGCATCTCTCGCCTACCTATACCGTTCGGTAAGAGAATGTCTAATTGCCTACCTACCTAGGAAAGTATGTCCATGACATTTTCTTATATCTGATCCTCATTTTATGTTTTGCAGCTTGATGACGCAACGCAGAGGACGGGAGACAAGTCCAATATGGGTGGCTTTGTCTGGGCCTTATCCATTGGATGTGGGAGCGGCTGCCGGTGGGGCGTCCGGAGAAGATGCCAAGACGCCCATGGGAAGACTATAGCGAAGACGGCGACGAGACTCGAAACCCCACCGTAGCTTACGAGTGGGACGTTGTCAAACTCTACACGGGCCTAAACAAGACTTCGTACAAGACCTACACCAACGAGTTGGACGCTTTGACGCATACGCAGGTATATGAACTCGCTCAACACCTTTCTCTTTGATTCCACTTTTGACCGAGAGTGGGAACTTACCAATGTATATGTCATAGGTAAACTGGTGGCCGTATCGACAAGACCGAGAGTGGGACTTTGATCTGAACGTGATGTGCGATGTGGACCGTGGTCTCTGGCGGTGCATCGTGCCCATGATCTGTGTGTACGCCATCGAGTGGCACTTGCCACACCGCGTGGCCACGCAGTTTGGGATTTTTCAGCATACCCCACCGGGCCAGCCCACCGATACCGGCGGCAACGCGCTCCACCTGTGAGCGCTTTGTTCCCCATGCCCATGATTTCATTACGCTTATCATGTTTCTTGTTGCTTATGATGATCTCATTGCGCTTATGATGATTCTTGTTGCTTATGCCTTGCAGGATGAGCCGGCAGAAGAATCAGTCGATCACAGACTAGGGAGAGGAGCATAAAACTCATGTGACGGAGTGTAACCGATGGAGGTACCGTAAAGACGTGGAGAGGAAAGTGACTGACTGGGATGCTTAACTGGGCCGACACATGAGGTGGTACGATGATGGGCAGAAGCACCGTCTTCGTCTCAGGCCTCGATGGACGGCGGAGGACATCGCGAAGCTGGAGAGGGATGACCCCCAGGAAGAGGCCTACCAGACCGGCATCAAAGACATGCACAATGTATTTAGGGAGTTTGCACCCCTCATCAACAGAGTGGTAAGTTTGATCCGACGGTTGTATTGAAATTATTTCATTCGTCATCGTGACTGACTTATGCCGTTGCAGTCTGGTGAGCTGAACAGATGCATCTTTGAAGCCTCAGATCCACTAGGTGATATCCTCGGGAGCGTACAATCCGAGAACAAAATGAGGGGGACGATGAAGGTACAATTTCAGCCTCCTCGGAACAGATGCATCTTGTTCACCTGCAATCATAAACCTGATACTTATTATGCTCTTGTTTCAATGTGAGTGCAGAAGTTCGTGAAGCGTTGTCGCAAGCTAGTAGGGCTGCTTGGGTGTGCTGGAGCTGGGTCGGTTGAAGCTTATCGGCCTGTAGCCACACAGGGTCACATCGGCTCATCGAGCCAGGTTCCCTCATCGTCTAGGTTGGCCGAGGAGGAGGAGGAGGAGGAGGATGATGATGAGGAGGAGGAGGCCACATATGAAGAAGGGGAGGAGGAGGAGGAGGATGAGAGCAAAGGGGAGGAGGAGTACGATGAAGATTATGGACCTCCACCAACTCAATCATCTCAAGCATCTCAGCTGCCGCCGAAGAGGATTCCGAAGAAGAAGGATTTGCTGAGTCCGGACCCATTCCAGAGACCGGTTACTCGACGGCCCAAGAAGAAGACTGAAGAGCTTCGTTCAAAGAGTAACGAGGACCGTGCCTCCAAGAGCAAGAGGGGAAGGATGACTTAAATTCTACTATTCGATACTTGGCTGTAGTTGAAAAGTCTATTGGTTGTGAAACTATGTGTTTGCTATTTGTGAAACTCCGTTTTCTATGTGGAACTAAGTTTGCTATTTGAACTAAGTTCATGTGGAACTCCGTATGACATGTGTATGTGATGCCCAAGTTTAATTGTTTGAGATCTGTTATTTTGACTCTATATCATTGCTGTTTTTGAATCTATATCATAGTTTGAGATTTGTTGTTTTTGAAAAGAAGAAAGAAATTGAACTTGGAAATAGGCAAGACCCTACCGCCAAGGACCCTGGCGGTAGGGTTAGACAGCCTACCGCCAGCCGCTATGGCGGTAGGTTGACCCTACCGCCAGGGCACTCGGTTTTTTCGTTACAGAAGGTTTTCCACGCAAAAACCCTGGCACACCCTACCGCCAGGGCCTCTGGCGGTAATCCACGTCAGCACGCGGAGACGGCGGCCGTCCCCCTTCGTCGCACCCTACCGCCAGGACCCCTGGCGGTAGGATGTATAACCCTACCGCCCGAGGCCCTGGCGGTAGCAAAAGGATCAAATCCCGAATTTTTTTCGAATCGGAGTCAGATCCTGAAATAGTTTGCAAAAAGGGTTAAAACACGAAATTTTGCCGGCTCGCGTGCTGCTCTGGCCGGTCAGCTCCCAGTCCCAGCCACGCAAGCTTCTGGTCGAGTCAGAAGGGGTAGTCTATCGCTTCTGGTAAGCAGCATCAGCATGCCAGGCCCAGAATCGCTTTTGCAGTTTTGCGTCTTGGAGTTGGAGAGGGAGAACCCAATCTCTATCGCACGCGACATACACGAGCATGGCTGGCTACGGCTACGTAGACTACATGTACGCACGCAAACCTGCACCGCGACGTGCACCCGTTAGACCGAACGCGGCCGCCCGACAAGGCTGCCATCCCAGCCGCCGTTGCAACGTTGAAATCACGCGCAAAGTTAAACCCGATTTAAACTACTTTCTTATCGACGAAATTTGATTATACTTCCCTCAATTTTTTTTGATTATACTAATAGGTGTTCATTTTTGGGATTCATGAGGTTAATTTTTTTGACCATCCACTAACCACACTGAAAAGGTCAAAATTGCTCCTTCGACTCTATACCGGGTAAATAGTCACTTGTACTGTACACCCGCAAAAAGAAGTTCACTTGTGTCTCAAAAACTGTCAAGGATTCAATGAGGCAACGAAAATGTTAGGGGGAAAACAAGTATTGTAGACAATGTTTCCGAAAAAGTATACTACTCCCCCGGTCCATATTAATTGACGCGTCGACGACTTGTTCTGGCGGTAGTATTGATTGTTTGGTGGTCTAAATATCTCGATGTAATTTTTATTATGTTTGTGACACTTTGTACTTTTGAAGAACTTTTATAAGAGATTTGAATGCTTTTTTTTGTAAAAATAAATTATTTGGATCGGAGGGAGTAGTATAATTTTTTTGCCAAATAAATTGTTTAAGATATTGTCGAAATCCATGATTTTCAAGTTTACATTGTACAATGTCAAAATCTGAATAGTCATTGTTCACTTTCCATTCTTCCTATAGATTTACCCTTAGTCTCACAGAAACCAACGTGACATCATCAAAAACCGTTTTAGTTGAGTAGTGGTAGAGTTTGAAAGAAATCTTTGGAGGGGTGAAGCTGCAAAAAAAGACAACATACAAAATCATATGAGCTTACAAAATACATTTCTAGTTAGTAGATAATTCGGTTCACTACAGATGAGCTCTTCGTTTCTTTGAATCCTTAAAGTCCTATTTTAACCATGGAGCATTCGGTTCAGCACAGATCAACTCCATAACAAAAGGAACGATACAAAAATACTATTTAACCATGGAGCATTCGGTTCACTACAGATCAGTTCGTCGTTTCTTTGCACCCTTAAAGTGCATAAGAACATCCTCTAGTTGTACTTCTCTATGATTTCACTCTATGTTTACTAGCAAGCTAATGGCTAGATAATCATCTTCCGTAGTATTACGTAGCCTTGTCTTAATGATCTTCAAAGCAGAGAATGCTCGCTCAACACTTGTTGTAGAAACTGGAAGAGTTAGAAGCTATTGCAACAATCGATCGACCAAATTTTAGATAGAATGTCTCGCTATCTCAAAGAAATGTCAGCAAAGATTTGTTAAGGTTGACAAAATTTTGAACTCTCTATCATTGGAGTCATCCACAACAAAGTATTTTAGTTGCTACTCAATCCATAGATTTCCTATTGGGTGAAATCTGTTGGATAATATTTCTTCACTAACTCATAAATATCATCAGTTTTGGAATATCTGAATTTATTTTTGGGGATTAGGGTAGCACTAGTGGTCAAAAGATCCAGTACTTTGTCATTGAACTTGAATTCTAATTCATGTAGCCGAGTATCAAGTGTTGCATGAAATACTTTCATCCGAAAATAATGCTCCTTAGTAAAACTATCTGGTGACGAGCACGACCACCACACTCCACACATAATGTAAGCTTCTCCCAAATCTAGAATATCAATGAAATGATTTACAGGGAACTCAATAACCCTATCAGTAAAGGCTTCCCAACCATCATCTGATCTCATTTCATCAAGACGAACCTTTGTTGTGAACTCTAGACGCATGGCATTTACTATGTCATGTGATTTCTTTTGCGAAGCTTGACCAAGGTCTTCTATCTCCAATATTTCTCCCATCAAACATAAGACAAACATGAACTCAAAAGAGGGCACATAGCTGAAAGGAGTGGCTCCATCTGCACGAATTGAGCCAACTAACCCATCAAATGATATATTTTGAAGTACTAAATTTGCTGCATTACAATTTTTTTAGGCTGGATATATAACCTAAGTGAGACCCCCATCTAGTGTCTCCAAGCCACTTTAATGTGTAGATTTGGTTTCCCCCTTTACCAGTTTCAATGTCATCAATAGCTAGTAACCGAGCTAGTTCCTCCAACTGTGCATCACGGAGCTCATCATGATGCTTTGCGGAGGAGTCAACGATGTCTACAATAAAAAGTTCCCAAAAGAATTGAGCAACAGAGACCACTTCCTTCGATGCAACCACCAGAGCAAGTTGCTAACGATGAGCATAACAGTGAACATAACACGCATACGGGCATTCTCTGAGAAAAATAGCTTGCAAGCCATTGAACTCCCCCTCATATTACTAGCCCCATCATACCCCTGCCCACGAAGGTTCTGAACATAAAAGGCATGTTTCAATAACACATAACTTAATACCTCTTGAAGTGTTGCGGTTTGGTGTTCGTCACATGTATCAAGGCAAAGAACCGCTCTTGCAGTGTATGATCTTCATCAACGAATCTCAGAACCAATGCCATCCTGCTCTCTTTTTGCTACATCACATGTCTCGTCTACTAGAACAGAAAATTTATAGCCCCCCATCTCTTCATGGATATGCTTCAAAACTTCAAAATTCAAATGCATAAATACCCAAAATTTCCTGTTTGATTTCATGTGATGTGTACTTTGGACTGTATGGAACATTCTCCAAAATAACTTCAACAATCTCAGGGTTGAATTCTGCAAGGAGCTTTAACAGTTCAATAAAGTACCTTGTGTTCTTTGACTGGTGTTTCATCATGGCCGCTAAATGCACAAGATTGTTATGTAAGCCACTTAACAGCTGCAATTTATACTTTCACCCTCAGCTGGTTTCTCTCTATATCCCTCTGGTTGCCCGCTGCTACAATATTTCCTAAATGGCCTTGCTGATTCAAGAAGTCATGACATGCTTTGGTTGTATTATTATGTTTAGAGCAAGGTTCAGAACCTATATAGTTTAAGAATGTACATTTGTTTCCATCATCGACCTATTACGTTCAGAGCAGGACACAGACCCTAAAGGACTCAAAAAAACACCTAAAATCTAAGTAAGAGTCCTCCCACCGGCAAGAGCCCTTAGGCCAGAGGAGACGAAGCAAATCGGCACAGGTGCCGGCGGGAGGCGTGGAAACCCTAGTCGCGAGGGAAACTATAGTATTGTTTCCTAAAGGAGATATAAGAAGGTGAGGCTTATATGGCTACGTTAGCGGCGGTGCCCGCTCGAAAACTGTTGTCACTGAGTTCTGATTAACAAGTACTATTTCCGTTTCTTAATAGCTTAAAAAAGTAAAATGTTTATGGGCAAAAAAAAGAAAAATTCCAATCAACTAGTTATCCCATTTGTTTATATAACAAATTAAATGATTATAAAAGCAAAGTGCTCATGTCTTTTCTTTTTTTGAACACAAGTGCACATGTGTTGCAACATTAATACTCATCTCGGTTTCGGCGTGTGCGTGAAAAGTGGACGTTGGCCCTGCGTACGCGCGGCAGCGGCACACGCGGAAGGCCAAACCAACATGCATGCAATGCATCATGATTGAGCCGCGGCGACCAACGCGCGCCTTTGTACATGTAGGGTGCGGACTGCGGACAGATACGAACATGGCTGGCTGTGGCTGCCTTGTGCGGTGTACCGGCCGGTGATCTCCCTCCCACGCTGGCTTTTCTGACGGAATCTCCGTCCATCCTTGTCGGTTCCTTGTGTTGACGTTGGACCGACGAAGGCGCAGCCGCTTTTGGTCCAGTCAGAGGAGGAGTCTGCCGCTTCCGGTATGATTCTGAAGCATCAGAATGCATGCCAGGGGCCCGCCCAGAATCGCTTTTGTAGTTTTGTGTCTCGGGGAGGGAGAAGTGACAATGTATGCATGGCGGTTGGTGGCTGGCTACAGTTACGCAGACAGGCACACTGAACGTAGGCATCGGGCATGACTAGACCGGACACGTAGCCTCCCATCGTGTTGCCGTTGCAATGCTATCGAAAAGCCACGCGCAAAGTTAAACGCGTACAGCATCGCCACATGGCATTTCGGCCAGTCGAGGCACGAGATGAAATTCCCAGAGATCGAAACCCAGGCGGAGACGGAGTTCATCGTGCCAAAGAGTATTAACATTCGGCGGATGGACGAGAAGGAGGAGGAGGAGAAGAAGAAGCCGGCGATTCGTGCTCCCGACGATAGTGACGACGCGACGATGGCGAGGTTCGTCTGGGAGCATCCGGAGTATGTTCCGGCCGAGCGGGGGTTCTTTTGGAAGCGCGAGGCCGAGCAGAAAAAGAAGGCGGTGAAGAAGGAGGACGAGTCCGGCCCTTGGCAATGATCCCCGTCGAGTCTGACTCGTCGGACCGGGATGACTCGGAGGACGACGACGATGAGTTCAACGAACCTAGTAAGGACAATCGTAGCGACGATGATGAATAGTTTTATGTTTGATGTACTTGAAGTAGACTCATAGTAGTAGTATTAGTAGTTTGTGTGACGGAGTAGTTGAACTATGTTTAATTATTTTTAAGAAGTATGTTTTGCTTAAGATGAACTTGCTATGTTTGACTTATGTTTGAAAAATGATGTAGTAGTTGAACTAGCTAGTTTTACATTCGTTGGAGCACTAGTTTTGCATCATCTATTATACATCATGTGTTGGATTTAGCATGTTTTTTAGTGATATTATAAAAACACTTTTTGATGATGTAAATTTTACATCTAGCATTTTTTTTATGATGTAAGCTTACGTCATCTATTGAAGAAGATGCTCTTATGTATTTTTCCTTACGTGCATGTAGAAATTGGAGTTTCTCTCTGGCTCTCGCGACTGCAGCTGATGGCTGACTGGCTACGGCTACGGCTACGGCTACGGCACACTGAACGTATGTCGCCACGTACGTGCACCGAC
This sequence comes from Aegilops tauschii subsp. strangulata, assembly GCF_002575655.3. Classification (NCBI taxonomy): domain Eukaryota; kingdom Viridiplantae; phylum Streptophyta; class Magnoliopsida; order Poales; family Poaceae; genus Aegilops; species Aegilops tauschii. The sequence continues at coordinate 451,109,281 of NC_053039.3, read as the reverse complement.
TAGGCACTGGAGACGACCCCATCCTGCCGGTCTCCCGTTGCAATGCCATAGCCAGGCGCAAAGTAATCCGATTTTTACTGTTGGAAATGCACCAACGAAGCCCATTGAACGTGGCCGAATCAACGTGAGAACCTGGCTAGTAAGCTAGTGGCTACCCCGTCCGTTCACGTCTGAACCGGCCGGCGCAAACAACTCAAGGCAAGGCAGAGCTAGCAATCGCTGTTGGTCTCGGAGACCGGCCGGAGTCCCTCTCTCTCTCTCTCTCTCTCACGTAGTACGCCATTGGTAGCACGCCTGAGCTGCATGAACAGTACACTACGCGTACAGCTACAGCTAGCTACATCTACGGTCACAGGCACGCGGCCGTACGTCGCAAGCAGGCAGGCAGGAGGTCACCCGGCTCCGCGCGCGCGGCTGGACTTGCATGCAATGCAGCCGTCTGGTCTGGTCTGGTCCGGTCCGGTACGTCGCAAGCAAGCCAAGGGAGCACCAACGGCAATGAATGAATGAATGAAGGCTTGTTCAAACCAAAAGTACGCCGGCAAATGCAACAGAGAGATAAGAAAGTTCCGCTCCTTTCTCCTTTCTCCTTTTCCTTTTTATCTATCTACTCTACCTACGTAGCTCCTCGCATTGGCCTCAGGCTTTATTACGTCGTCTTGGTCTCGTCTGCACCGGGGCGGGGACGGGCCGGGAGGAGCTACCGCACCAAACCGAACCAAACCAAGGCGCACGCGGAGCGTGGGCGTGGCACGCACGCACGCACGCTCAACCATAGCCAGCCTAGTTACTACTATAACCCACGTACCGCAACTACGGTTTATTTGGTACACATATTACATTTCGTGCCATATTCGAGCTATTCATCACGCTAGAGATGGTGTAGATGTATAAATATCTACACACCTCTCAAATATATGTTGTACAGCCACGTGACACATGTGGTAAGCAATCCATTTAATTCAAAAAAAAAACAGATGTTGTACATGTAAAAAAAATCTGCTTACAATTTACATCTGATGTATTTTCCATCACTTGGAGATGCAAATATACTGCGGCGATTTAAAACCAGCCGCCCAGGAAAGCCCCCCTCCCCCGAGCGACTGCCCACCGCACCCTGCTGCCACATCGCCCGCGGATTTGGCCACCCACTCGGCAGCCATCGGATCTGCCGCCCCACGCCTCTAAATCGACCGAATCTGCTGTCGCTCCATTTGAATATTTTTCGTCCCCGTCCGCACCCCCGTCGCCGCCGGATCCGCCCGCCCACGCCTCTAAATTGACCGAATCAGCCGCCGCTCCATGTGAAGCTTTTTCGTCGTCGTTTGCACCCCCGTCGGCCTCCCCACCCTACCAACGCGCTATTTGAAGCTCGGCTGCCGATGAGGGATTTGGACTTCGGCCGCGTTGGTTGATTTGAAGCTTGGTCGCGCCGGTCGTCCCAAAGCGGCCGCACTGCCACCATGTTGCCGAAGAAGGTCTCGAAGAGCAAGACTGGCTTCTTTGGCGTGCGGAAGAAGTCGTCCGGGAACTTCGGCGTGGAGTTCCAGTGCAATGGCTATTGCTACTAGATCGGCATGTTCGACTCCGCCGACGTGGCCGCGCATGTGTATGACATCGCCACGCGGCGTTTCGGCCGGCCGAGGCACGAGATGAGCTTCCCGGAGATCAAAACCGAGGCGGAGGCGGAGTTCATCAAGCAAAAGAATATTAACATTAGATGGATGGACGAGAAGAGTGAGGAGGAGAAGAAGAAGCAGGCGATTCACATTGGTCTCGACGATAGTGGCGCGGCGACAGTAGCGAGGTTCGCGCGGGACCATCCGAGTATTTCCAAGCCGAGCGTGAGTTATTTTGGAAGCGCGAGGCTGAGCAGAAGAAGAAGGCGGTGAAGAAGGAGGACGACGCCGGCCCCTCGACGGTGATCCCCATCGAGTCTGACTCGTCGGGCCGGGATGACTCAGAGAAGGAGGACGGTGAATGCGACGACCCCAGGAAGGACGAGTTCTAGGAGCAGTTCCATAGCGAAAATGATGAGTACTTTTATGTTTGATGTAGTGGAAGTAGACTCATAGTAGTAGTAGTAGTTTGTGTGATGTAGTAGCTGAGCAATGTTTGATTATTTTGAAGAACTATGTTTGCTTTAAATGAATTTGCTAGGCCTGAATTATGTTTGAAATGATACAGTAGTTGAACTAGTTTTACATCATCATTGTTCACGGTGCACCACCCATGCAAAAAAAAAAAAGGAAAAAGAAAATTGTTCAAGCAATCGCTCATTTGGCCTCGGAGACCGGAGTCGTCTCTCTCTCTCTCTCTCTCTCCGAAATTTTGCCCATCCGTTCCGTTGGTGGTATAGCACTAGCACGCACGCGCCGTTGCAAACAGGCACAAGTACAAGGGTTCCTCACCTGTCTGTCTCCGCGCTGTCTCCGGCTGACTACACCCACAACACCTGCTCCTCGCCGCCTGCCTCCCGCCGCCTCCTCCTCTCTCGCGGATGGCATCCACCGCGCCGCCGCCGCCGGACGCGGTGGTGATGTCCGCCTTTTCTCCGATGCTGTGGAGCTCACGGCACACCCCTCTCCCTGCCTACAAGACGCCGCTCGCTCCACCTCTCTCCACCCAGCCTGGTTTGCCTCCGACCGGCGGGTTCGTCGTCGTCACCGGCGGCTCACCTCTCCACGACGAGGAGATGGGCATCGGGCCACCTTCCTCGCCGCGGTGCCTTCCACCACCAGCAGCGCTGTCTTCTCCGGCGCCAGCGATTGGATCCCTGCTTCCGCACACCGGGATGCGCTACAAGCCAAGATCTACGCCGCCTCGTTCCGTCTACTCCATGGTGCTTCCTACACGCGGCGGCGGGCACGTCGTCGCCGACGAGGAGATGGGCGCGACGGCGTCGGGGACGCCTGCTCCACCTCCACCACCCCGCAGGCCTCCGCACGGCTCGTCGGCTCGGGAGCGGCCTTATGGATGGCCGACGACGCCGTTCCCTCCAAGTCCAAGCGCGCTTCCGTCTCTCGCTCCAGCGGGAACGGCCACCGCAAGTCCGGCGCTTTTCTCCCCTGCCGCAGCAGTCACAGCAACGCCGCCGTGTCCTCCGAGCGCGCCTCCCTCCGCTGCTGCTGCGGCGGGAACGGCCACGGCAACGCCGGTGTGGCCTGGATCTTCAAGTTCGTCACCCCTCTCGCCTGGTGCAGCGGCCACAACAACGCCGCCGAGCTCTCCAAGTCCAAGCCCGCTTCCCTCTCATGCGGCAGCTGGAACGGCCACCGCAGCGCGTGCAGCAACGTCGGCGCGGCCACGATCTCCAAGTCCGGCGCTTCTCCCCCCTGCAGCAGCGGCGACACCAACGACGCCGCGCCCAACAAGCCCGCTTCACTCTCCTGCTGCAGCGGCCACACCAACGCCGCCATGGCCGCCAAGCCGAAGCGTGCTTCCCTCTCCTGCTGCAGCGGGAACGACCACGGCAACGCGTGCAGCAACGCCGGCGTGGCCTCGATCACCAAGTCCGTCGTTTCTCTCCTCTGCTGCAGCGGCCACACCAACGTCGCCGTGGCCTTCAAGCGTGCTCGCCTCTCCTGCTGCAGCAGGAACAGCCACCGCAACTCGCGCATCAACCCCAGCGTGGCTTCCATTTCCAAGTCCAGCGCTTCCCTCTCCTGCTGCAGCGGCCACAGGAACGGCGCCGTGGCCTCCAACTCTGCCCCCTCCCACTTCAGCGGCGCCGAGGTCTGGGCGTGGACGGGTGTCCCACCAGAGGCCGACACCACCGTGGCCTCCGTGCAGGCCTGCTCGTGCCACGGGCAGCCCCAGCATGTCGTTCCTTTCACTCGAGGTCACCGAATCGCACGGGCAGGGAGTCCAAGATGACAATGACGAGAGGGATGATCAGGATGACAGCACTGAAGATGCGGAGCTTCGTCTCATGGCCGGGCACGAGCACGAGCACGAGCACGACACGGAGTATCGTCCTCTCCGCAACATGAGTAACCAAGGTGGACAAACTGCTGCTGCCCGCCGGCGTGCTGGTAGAGGAGGTGGAGGTGATGGAGGAGGAGGAGGTGATGGAGGAGGAGGAGGAGGAGGAGGTGCAGTTGGAGCTTCACAACCCCAAGGTGAGGAATGGTACATGACTCCTCCTATGCTGGTGCTCGGTGTGGTGGGATTGTACCTGGTATATCATCTTGCTCTCACTGGGGTGTCCTGGATTATAAGTCTTCTCCCCAAGGAACGTCAAGGCAAGATCGGCAACTGGCTCTGGGCTTCGTTTTGGGTGGCAACCATTCCCTGTTTTGTCTTCCCATACTTGAACCTATGTGATCGCTTCGCGCAAGCCAAAGCGTCTCGTGAGGCAGCTAGTCTAGCAGCAGCACCAAATCAAGCAAATGAGCAACCTCAGGACGCAGCTAGGGCGCCAGCAGCAGCAGCCAACCAAGCAAATGAACAAGGTGAGGATGGGCGTTACAGATTCGGCAAAGCCGATGCTACTGCCCTAATGATGTGGATTGGCGGGGCTGCGAGGATCGCATTTCTCGTCTCCGGCAACTCCTTCCCTATGGTCGCAGTTGCACACGCTGTGGCATTCGTTGTTGAGGTAATTGAGCTGCTCTTCAAATACTTCGTGGAGGGTGAGATAGCTGTGCAACTGCCTGTGATATGATGATACTTCCATGCATGTTGTCACTTAACTGCAGCAAGTCTTTAGGATCCAGAACCCAATTGGATGCACTATTTTATCTCCATTTTGAGTGCTGTCACTTTCCCAGTGCGTGCGAGCGTGTCCTTATGTTGTTTGTGAGCTGAAACAAGTATTTCCTCAGTGTTGCTACTTAATTTCGTATGGATATGTATGCTTGTGCACAATTCTAAATCTCAGTATTCCAATAATGAGTTGCTACTTCCCTGAATGTGTCCATGTTGACCATGTAAATTACATTTAAATTCGAAATTTTGTTAGCCTTACTCATAAATGTTTGTCAGTAACATTAAAAAAAAATATGTTTGGACATATTTCATATAGTTTCATTTTTTTTACAAAAATCATCTGGACTCATTATCTGCATTAGAGTCCACCACACAAGATCGATCACTAATTATCTCTTGTCAATCCAAGTCATTGCATATTTTAGTGTTTTTTTTTGCGATGGATATTCCCTGGGTGCACATCAGACCAAGCAAGTTATTAATGCCCCTTGTTCAGTCTAGTAGGCCAGGAAACGCAACAACATGCCTGAACTACAAGCTGTGACATCTCCTGAATTCATTCTCCGTAAACATGCCGGATATCAGCTCAAGTGACTATTTCGCGAGCATGGTCGCCACACCGGCCGGCACCCATCATGGTGCCACCCATGGACAGCGGCACTGCCTGCCTGAGCCACACACCCTCCTCTGACCCGACCAACCCCCTACCCTTCTTCGGCGGCGACGACTGACCCCACATTAAACCCGCACCCATCAACCTTCAACCTCACCTCCACCAGCGATGTTGTTGCTGCTCAACATACGACCTCCCTGTTTTCGGCTCAGGGTTTGCACATGGAAGGAAGTGACCGAAGCCAAATAATCCAGTCACTTGGTAAATAGCAATCACAAAGATCAAATGGTGCTAGCTTGCCGATCAAAGCCGAAAGCTAGCTCAGTGTTTTTCAATGCTCTTGTAACTTATCACATGAGCCATATTGCTTTATCAGAAAACTTTGTTTCTTACGATCCACATTAGAAATGCACACAAACCAATTTATTAGGAGTGACTAGGGCGCAAGGGACTTCAAAATTTAAAAGGATGAGTCACTTTGTCTCCACCATTAATTAGTGCAAAGGAGTATTAGGGCAAGCTAGCAATTTACAAAGGGGCTTCAAATAATATACTGGAGTTATTATAAAGGTTGAGTCACAAAATTTAAAATTGCGAGGAAGTTTACGTGTTAATTGACAAGCATATATCTTCATAGGTGGCCATATGCCATGGAGTACAAAATTGCATGCATCGCAGGTGACACGTACTTGAACTAGTTGTTTGCTCACACTAGAAATATTATCGATCAATTGGTGCCCTAGGCACAACCAAAGATGGCTAGCACACGTTGGAGGGTGGCAGGTCGGTGATTCGAGCGGTGGCACGCTTGTTTCTTCGGCAGCGGAGGGGCGAGTCTTCCCGCAGAAGCCCATAGATGAAACCGGCGGCGATAAGCTGACAGGGCGTTCCTAGTGGCGCAGGCAAACACGTGCGTGTAGGAGATCACGACGGAGAAGGCGAAGAGGCCGAGGTAGGCCACTGCTACCCAAAGGAAGATCAAGCCCACACACAAGTTGCCCGCCTCCTCTTCCTCCGCCGTCTTCATGTCGTAGTTGCATCTCAACGATTCCATCTCTTCCTAGTTAGGATTGATCGAACGGGACCACTTGTAGTTGCAAATGAATAAGCCATCGCCTGTTCCAGAATGTGGAACGCATTGGGACTGAACTCGGCACACAATGTGTGCTTTGCCACAGACAACCGGAGGATGGCGGGCATCTCTTCCTGCGATGCAAAGAGGTAAAGAGGATCTAGAGGGGTTGCGGACAGTGGCAGAGCTTGAGCCGAAATCATGGGGGGGGGGGCATGCGTTCGGGGGGGGGGGGGGGGGAGGGGGAGGGGCAAACATAATTGTTTTGGGGTGATTTTTAGTGGACAAATAGGCCTAACACTAGGCTATATACAGAAATTTTCTTATGAGCTGGGGGGCCATGGCCCAGGTTGGCCCCCACCATGCTCCGCAACTGGTTGCGGACTCGAGCATACACGGCAATCCATACCGAGCTGTGAGTCACCATGAGAATTACTTGTTGCTACCTTCAAGTATGCGTTTGGTAGGCTGCATTAGGTCCAGCCAGGACCGCGCTGGAAGATATTGGCCCGTTTGGTTGCCTGGGCTGCATCTAAAACCTGGCCCGCATGAACCTCAAAGCAGGTCTGGGCCTGGCTCTGGAGGAACAACCGAATCGACCATCTTTTGCGAGCTAGGCTCGCTCACGCCACGCGTGGCGAGCGCCTACACGCGTGGTGAAGCATCGGAGACGATGGAACGACTCATAACCCCTCGCTCCTTCCCGTCACCACCCTCAACAGTTCACCGCCCGTTTCTCCGATGGCAGAGCCGCCATCTCGCTGTGCCCCACCCACTCTGCTCATCGTCGACAGCAATCGCATCTAGGAGAGGTGGATTGCCAGCCTCTCTGCCTATGGACGGGATCTCACGGGCCAATGCAGCATCATCGCTGCTCGCTCCGGCTCCGCCACCGGAGCCGAAGCTCCTCTTCTTGGGCTCAACGACGGCGGGTATTCAATACCCGTCGGCTCCGTCATTTGCTGGCCCCTCTTATGGGGGTATTTTTACCCCCATTCGAGGGTTTTCTCCCATGTGTGCGGTGAAAGGGGAGGGGAGCTCGCGGACGCCGGGCTCCTCGTCCAACCGGTGCACGACGAGGTCGACGACACCGGCTATCAAAACAGGCGGTTCTTCTTCGGCGACGGCAGTGGCACCCCTCTTCCCGCCGGGGTTTTCTCCACGGCCGGCATACGCTCCACCGACACCCCCACGGTAAGCTCCTCTGATCTCCCCCTTGCTTCGTAGTTAGGGTTCTTAGTGTAGATTAGATGGTGAACAGCGAATTTGATCTGATTCGATTCGAGTGGACTCGGTCCGAATTCACCTGATTGGTGGTGAATCTGTGTGCATGCCTATCGTGTTGATGCTGTTTCTTGTTGTTTGTGCTGAATGCTAGTGTTAGATTAGATTGATGACAATGAATGCTAGTTTGTTCACTCAAAATGGTACTGTTGATGTTGTTCTTGTTGCTGTTCTTAGCATTTTTCTTGATGGTGTTAGTGTTGTTCTTAGCATTGATCTTGCTGGTTTGAGTGATGTTCTTAGCATTGATCTTGCAGGTGTGAGTGATGTTCTTACCATTGTTCTTGATGTTGTTGTTGCCACATTTTTAGTTTGTTCACTCCACATTGTTAATGCTGCTGTTCTTAGCATTGCTCTTGTGTATGCTGTGCAAGTGTGTTGGATGTTGTTCTTGCTGTTGTTAGGCTACGTGAATGCATAATCAACATAGATTGATGGGTCAAATCTAATGGCTCGCGGCCTGGTTGATCTTTGAAAAAGATTGGCTGGCGGACGCGTAGCACGCCCACACCAATTTTACATCATTGGTTAGAGAAGAAAATTTTCTTGTGTCCTAAAACTTTCTCTCTCATGCCCTCAAACTTTTTCGGTAGTGATCAAAATCTGGCGTTAGATTTTTAATCACGGCAAATGGATTTGTAGCGAAATCCCAACTTGTTTTTGGCACTAATTTTTACATCATCTGATTTAAGAGCTTTAGTTCACTCAAGCCGGACAAGCACCTACTTTCTAGAAAACAAATGCAAAGATACCAACATGAGATCTAATGGTATGCAGTGTCGTCTAAGCGGCAAGTAATAGTAGTTGAGTCGAGGATGTTCCCGGTTCCCCTCTTCATGAAGAAAATTAATAATAGCAGCTAAGTGTTAAGCGATAGGCTTAGTTTGTGTACGTGACACATTGTCACAATTGTAAACTTGTGTGCGTGTGCATATCACAGGGTGCTACCTCTTGAGCACTGCGTTGATTTTTCCCTTGAAGAGTAAAGGGTGATGCAGCAAAGTAGCGTAAGTATTTCCCTCAGTTTTTGAGAACCAAGGTATCAATCCAGTAGGAGACTACACGCACATCCCTCGTACCTGCACAAACAAATAAGAACCTTGCAACCAACGCGATAAAGGGGTTGTCAATCCCTTCAAGGCCACTTGCAAAAGTGAGATCTGATAGAGATAATAAGATAAATATTTTTGGTATTTTTGTTGTATAGATTGAAAAGTAAAGATTGCAAAATAAACGGCACCAGAAATAGCTAGTTGACGGGAGATTAATATGATGGAAAATAGACACGGGGGCCATAGGTTTCACTAGTGGCTTCTCTCAAGATAGCATAAGTATTACGGTGGGTGAACAAATTACTGTCGAGCAATTGATAGAAAAGTGCATAGTTATGAGAATATCTAGGCATGATCATGTATATAGGCATCACGTCCGTGACAAGTAGACCGAAACGATTCTGCATCTACTACTATTACTCCACACATCGACCGCTATCCAGCATGCATCTAGAGTATTAAGTTCATAAGAACAGAGTAACACATTAGGCAAGATGACATGATGTAGAGGGATAAACTCAAGCAATATGATATAAACCCCATCTTTTTATCCTCGATGGCAACAATACAATACGTGTCGTTTCCCCTTCTATCACTGGGATCGAGCACCGCATGATTGAACCCAAAGCTAAGCACTTCTCCCATTGCAAGAAAGATCAATCTAGTAGGCCAAACCAAACTGATAATTCGAAGAGACTTACAAAGATAACCAATCATACATAAAAGAATCCAGAGGAGATTCAAATATTGTTCATAGAATAATCTTGATCATAAACCCACAATTCATTGGATCTCGACAAACACACCGCAAAAAGAGTTACATCGAATAGATCTCCAAGAAGATCGAGGAGAACTTTGTATTGAGATCCAAAGAGAGAGAAGAAGCCATCTAGCTAATAACTATGGACCCGAAGGTCTGAGGTAAAGTACTCACACATCATCGAAGAGGCTATGGTGTTGATGTAGAAGCCCTCCGTGATCGATGCCCTTTCCGGCGGAGCGCCGGAAAAGGTCCCAGGATGGGATCTCACGGGTACAGAAGGTTGCGGCGGCGGAAATAGGGTTTCGTGGTGCTCCTGGATGTTTTCGGGGTATATGGATATATATAGGAGGAAGAAGTAGGTCGGTGGAGCTGCGAGGGGCCCATGAGGGTGGGGGCGCGCCCAGGGGGGGCAGGTGCGCCTCCCTGCCTCGTGGCCTCCTCGCTTCTTTCTTAAAGTCCACTCCAAGTCCCATAGATCACGTTTGTTCCAAAAATAACTCTCCCGAAGGTTTCATTCCGTTTGGACTCCGTTTGATATTCCTTTTCTGCGAACACTGAAATAGGCAAAAGACAGCAATTTGCACTGGGCCTTGGGTTAGTAGGTTAGTCCCAAAATAATATAAAAGTGCTTAGTAAAGCCCATTAAACATCCGAAACAGATAATATAATAGCATGGAACAATAAAAAATTATAGATACGTTGGAGACGTATCAAGCATCCCCAAGCTTAATTCCTGCTCGTCCTCGAGTAGGTAAATGATAAAAACAGAATTTTTGATGTGAAATGCTACCTAGCATAATTCTCAATGTAATTTTCTTTATTGTGGCATGAATGTTCAGATCCGAAAGATTCAAGATAAAAGTTTAATATTGACGTGAAAATAATAATACTTCAAGCATACTAACAAAGCAATCATGTCTTCTCAAAATAACATGGCCAAAGAAAGTTATCCCTACAAAATCATATAGTCTGGCTATGCTCTATCTTCATCACACAAAGTATTTAATCATGCACAACCCTGATGACAAGCCAAGCAATTGTTTCATACTTTTGATGTTCTCAAACTTTTTCAATCTTCACGCAATATATGAGCGTGAGCCATGGACATAGCACTATATGTGGAATAGAATGGTGGTTGTGGAGAAGACAAAAAGGAGAAGATAGTCTCACATCAACTAGGTGTATCAACGGGCTATGGAGATGCCCATTAATAGATATCAATGTGAGTGAGTAGGGATTGCCATGCAACTGATGCACTAGAGCTATAAGTGTATGAAAGCTCAACAAAAGAAACTAAGTGGGTGTGCATCCAACTCGCTTGCTCACGAAGACCTAGGGCATTTTTGAGGAAGCCCATCATTGGAATATACAAGCCAAGTTCTATAATGTAAAATTCCCACTAGTATATGAAAGTGACAACATAGGAGACTCTCTATCATGAAGATCATGGTGCTACTTTGAAGCACAAGTGTGGTAAAAGGATAGTAACATTGTCCCTTCTCTCTTTTTCTCTCATTTTTTGTTTGGGCCTTTTTTTATGGCCTCTTTTTTTCCTTTTTTTAGTCCGGAGTCTCATCCTGACTTGTGGGGGAATCATAGTCTCCATCATCCTTTCCTCACTTGGGACAATGCTCTAATAATGATGATCATCACACTTTTATTTACTTACAACTCAAAAATTACAACAATACTTAGAACAAAATATGACTCTATGTGAATGCCTCCGGCGGGGTACCGGGATATGCAATGAATCAAGAGTGACATGTATGAAAGAATTATGAATGGTGGCTTTGCCACGAATACGATGTCAACTACATGATAATGCAAAGCAATATGACAATGATGAAGCGTGTCATAATAAACAGAACGGTGGTAACTTGCATGGCAATATATCTCGGAATGGCTATGGAAATGCCATAATAGGTAGGTATGGTGGCAGTTTTGAGGAAGGTATATGGTGGGTGTATGATACCGGCAAAAGGTGCGCGGTATTAGAGAGGCTAGCAATGGTGGAAGGGTGAGAGTGCGTATAATCCATGGACTCAACATTAGTCATAAAGAACTCACATACTTATTGCAAAAATCTATTAGTTATCAAAATGAAGTACTATGCACATGCTCCTAGGGGGATAGATTGGTAGGAAAATACCATCGCTCGTCCCCGACCGCCACTCATAAGGAAGACAATCAATAAATAAATCATGCTCCGACTTCATCACATAACGGTTCACCATACGTGCATGCTACGGGAATCACAAACTTTAGAACAAGTATTTCTCAAATCCACAACTACTCAACTAGCATGACTCTAATATCACCATCTTCATATCTCAAAACAATTATCAAGTATCAAACTTCTCATAATATTCAATGCACCCTATATGTTAGTTTTTATTATACCTATCTTGGATGCTCATCACTTTAGGACTAAAATTTTAACCAAAGCAAATTACCATGCTGTTCTAAAAGACTCTCAAAATAATATAAGTGAAGCATGAGAGATCAATTATTTCTATAAAATAAAACCACCGCCGTGCTCTAAAAGATATAAGTGAAGCACATAGAGTATTCTAATAAATTCCGATTCATGTATGTCTCTCCCAAAAGGTGTGTACAGCAAGGATGATTGTGGTAAACTAAAAAGCAAAGACTCAAATCATACAAGACGCTCCAAGCAAAACACATATTATGTGGTGAATAAAAATATAGCATCAAGTAAAGTTACCGATGGACGAAGACAAAAGAGGGGATGCCTTCCGGGGCATCCCCAAGCTTAGGCTTTTGGTTGTCCTTGGATTTTACCTTGGGGTGCCTTGGGCATCCCCAATCTTAGGCTCTTGCCACTCCTTGTTCCATAATCCATCAAATCTTTACCCAAAAACTTGAAAACTTCACAACACAAAACTCAACAGAAAATCTCATGAGCTCCGTTAGCGAAATAAAACAAACCACCACTTGAAGGTACTGTAATGAACTCATTCTTTATTTATATTGGTGTTAAACCTACTGTATTCCAACTTCTCAATGGTTCATAACCTCCGATACTAGCCATAGATTCATCAAAATAAGCAAACAACACACGAAAAACAGAATCTGTCAAAAACAGAAAAGTCTGTAGTAATCTGTATCAAACGCAAAATTTCTGTAACTCAAAAATTCTACCAAAATAGGAAGGACTAAATAATTTGTTTATTGATCTACTTCAATTGGAATCAGTATTTTATCACGTTCTGGTGATTTTTAACAATTGTTTTCGTGAGCAGAAAGTTTCTGATTTTTTCAGCAAGATCAAATAACTATCATCCAAGAAGATCCTATAGGTTTTACTTGGCACAAACACTAACTAAAACATAAAACCACATCTAACCAGAGGCTAGATCAATTATTTATTACTAAATAGGAACAAAAAGCAAGGAACAAAAATAAAATTGGGTTGCCTCCCAACAAGCGCTATCGTTTAACGCCCCTATCTAGGCATTGATAATTTTAATGATGCTCACAAGAAAGATAGCAATTGAAACATAAAGAGAGCATCATATAGCATGTGAAAAACACATCTAAGTATAACCTACTTCCTATGCATAGGCATCTTATAGGCAAACAAATTATCAAGGCAAGCAAATCCTAGCATATGCAAAGGAGAAGAAAGAAACAAGATCAATCTCAACAAGAAGAGAGGTAATTTAGCAACATGAAAATTTCTACAACCATATTTTCCTCTCTCATAATAATTACATGTGGGATCATAAGAAAATTCAACAAAATAGCTATCACATAAAATATTTTCAACACGATCCACATGCATGAAAAGTTGACACTCTTCCAAAATAGTGGGAGTAACATTAACTAAAGTCATGACCTCTCCAAACCCACTTTTATCAACAACTTCATATAATTGAACATTCTCCAAATATGTGGGATCTAAAGTTGACACTCTTCCAAAACCACTTTCAATATTATTGCATACATTATTATCAATCTCATATTCATCATGGGGCTTAAATAAATTTTCAAGATCATAAGAAGAATCACCCCAATCATGATCATTGCAACAAGTAGTAGACATAGCAAAACTAGCATCCCCAAGCTTAGGGTTTTGCATATTATTAGCACAACTGACATCAAGAGAATTTATAAGAACATCATTGCAATCATGCTTTTCATCAGAGGAACTATCAAGTATGGGTGCAATAGAAACGATCTCATGTTTAACATAAGGAACTATAGCAAATTCATCTTCATAAATATTGGCATCATGGCCACAAGAATAGCAAGCATCATGTTCATCAAGAGATATTTCAATCAAATCATCGGAATCATAATTATCTATAGATTCATGCATATCATTATTTTCTTCAGAAGCAACGGTCATTCTTTCAATAAATTCTTTGACACAGACATTATGAGCATAGTTTTCATAGAAATATTTAAGTATGTCAAAATTTTCAGATTCATAGAGAGTAATATCATGCTTTTCAATCAAAGAAGCAACTTCATAAGCACCCTTAAAAGCAACAAATTCTTCAATTTGTTCGATATCATAGTAACTATAAACACCGTTTGCATAAGAAGATAAGATTTCATTATCATTAAACTCACATAGGTAGGGGAGGTGTTTTTTAGGGTTCTTAGAGCAATAAGTAAAATCATAAATTTCACAAAGATTCCAAGCATAACAGAGCAATCTGTTTATTTGATCCCATTAGAGTCTCCCTTTTTCAGACGAACGATGACGCACAAAATGAGCATGCTCATCTAAAGATTTCCCATCAACTAGGCTAGTTGGGGTTTCAGCACGAGCGCATAAGGATCGAAGATGATCCAAGTAGAACACTTTAAGTGGATCCATATCAATAGATTTTTAGCAAGCAAATAGAAGTCACATGGAAACACAAACAAAGATACATACGGGAAGAAGGCGAATGAAAAAGGGCGAATAAAACGACAAAGGTGAAGTGGGGGAGAGGAAAACAAGAGGCAAATGGCAAATAATGTAATGCGAGGGATAAGAGTTTATGATGGGTACTTGGTATGTCTTGACTTGTGCGTAGACTCCCCGGCAACGGCGCCAGAAATCCTTCTTGCTACCTCTTGAACACTGTGTTGGTTTTTCCCTTGAAGAGGAAAGGGTGATGCAGCAAAGTAGCGTAAGTATTTCCCTCAGTTTTTGAGAACCAAGGTATCAATCCAGTAGGAGACTACACGCAAATCCCTTGTACCTGCACAAGCAAATAAGAACCTTGCAACCAACGCGATAAAGGGGTTGTCAATCCCTTCACGGCCACTTGCAAAAGTGAGATCTGATAGAGATAATAAGATAAATATTTTTGGTATTTTTGTTGTATAGATTGAAAAGTAAAGATTGCAAAATAAACGGCACCAGAAATAGCTAGTTGACGGGAGATTAATATGATGGAAAATAGACCCGGGGGCCATAGGTTTCACTAGTGGCTTCTCTCAAGATAGCATATGTATTACGGTTGGTGAACAAATTACTGTCGAGCAATTGATAGAAAAGTGCATAGTTATGAGAATATCTAGGCATGATCATGTATATAGGCATCACGTCTGTGACAAGTAGACCGAAACGATTCTGCATCTACTACTATTACTCCACACATCGACCGCTATCCAGCATGCATCTAGAGTATTAAGTTCATAAGAACAGAGTAACGCATTAGACAAGATGACATGATGTAGAGGGATAAACTCAAGCAATATGATATAAACCCCATCTTTTTATCCTCGATGGCAACAATACAATACGTGTCGTTTCCCCTTCTGTCACTGGGATCGAGCACCGCATGATTGAACCCAAAGCTAAGCACTTCTCCCATTACAAGAAAGATCAATCTAGTAGGCCAAACCAAACCGATAATTCGAAGAGACTTGCAAAGATAACCAATCATACATAAAAGAATTCAGAGGAGATTCAAATATTTTTCATAGATAATCTTGATCATAAACCCACAATTCATCGGATCTTGACAAACACACCGCAAAAAGAGTTACATCGAATAGATCTCCAAGAAGATCGAGGAGAACTTTATATTGAGATCCAAAGAGAGAGAAGAAGCCATCTAGCTAATAACTATGGACCCGAAGGTCTGAGGTAAGCTACTCACACATCATCGGAGAGGCTATGGTGTTGATGTAGAAGCCCTCCGTGATCGATGCCCCCTCCGGCGAAGCGCCGGAAAAGGCCCCAAGATGGGATCTCATGGGTACAGAAGGTTGCGGCGGTGGAAATAGGGTTTCATGGTGCTCCTGGATGTTTTCGGGGTATATGGATATATATAGGAGGAAGAAGTAGGTCGGTGGAGCTGCGAGGGGCCCACGAGGGTGGGGGGCTCGCCCAGGGGGGCAGGCGCGCCTCCCTGCCTCGTGGCCTCCTCGCTTCTTTCTCGACGTCCACTCCAAGTCCCCTGGATCACGTTTGTTCCAAAAATAACTCTCCCGAAGGTTTCATTCCGTTTGGACTCCGTTTGATATTCCTTTTCTGCGAAACACTGAAATAGGCAAAAAACAGCAATTTGCACTAGGCCTTGGGTTAGTAGGTTAGTCCCAAAAATAATATAAAAGTGCTTAGTAAAGCCCATTAAACATCCAAAACAGATAATATAATAGCATGGAATAATAAAAAATTATAGATACGTTGGAGACGTATCACAAGGCAGGTGGTTAGAGGATGGCCTTATCTCTTGTATAGCTTGGAGGAGGAGTCAAGACCTTAACCACCGGCTGCATCTGTAATTTGTGTTCTATATAAACACGCATGTGTCCCTACTAAGAGCATACACTTCCAATCTTATTTTCTTTCATGGTAATCAGAGCCTACCTCAAACTCATCCATGGCAAGCTCCTCGGCGAACTCTTTCCCCTCATCTCCGTTTGCACACATCGCAACCGAGAAGCTTACGAGAGGGAACGAGCCGCTATGGCGCGCCACCGTGCTGTCGGTCATCCGGGGAGCGCAGATGGCGGCGTTCCTCGATGTCGAGGCACCGGTGCCCCCATGACCATTGAGGTCACCAGCAGCGATGGCAAGACCAAGTCCCAGGCTCCCAACCGGGAGTTTGGCGTGTGGTATGCACGCGATCAACAAGTCTTCTCGTATCTGCTGACCACGCTACCACACGAGATGGCCGTTCAAGTGGCGACTTGCCACACCACAGCAGAGCTGTGGAACACCGTGCAGGGGATGCTCACGTCGCAAACCCGTGCACAGACCATCAACGCTAGGATCGCCCTCGCCAATCTTTAGAAGGGCAACTCCACGGTCACTGAATACGTTGGTTGATACGTCCATTTTGCATCGTGCTTTTATATTGATATTTATTGCATTATGGGCTGTGATTACACATTATATCACATACTTATGCCTATTCTCTCTTATTTTATAAGGTTTACATGAAGAGGGAGAATGCCGACAGCTGGAATTGTGGACTGGAAAAGGGGCAAATATTAGAGACCTATTCTGCACAACTCCAAAAGTCCTGAAACTTCATGGAGAATAGTTTTGGAAAATATATAAAATATTGGGCGAAGAAAGCACCAGAGGGGGCCCACCTGCCATCCACAAGGGTGGAGGGCGCGCCCTACCCCCCTGGGCACGCCCTCCGGTCTTGTGGGCCCCCTGGCAGGCCCAGGACGCCCATTTTCTACAATATGGTGTGTTTTGACCTGGAAAAAAATCAGAAGGAAGCTTTCGGGACGAAGCACCGCCGTCTCGAGGCAGAACCTGGGCAGAACCAATCTAGGGCTCCGGCGGAGCAGTCCTGTCAGGGAAACATCCCTCTGGGAGGGGGAAATCATCGCCATCGTCATCACCAACGATCCTCTCATCGAGTGGGGGTCAATCTCCATCAACATCTTCACCAGCACCATCTCCTCTCAAACCCTAGTTCATCTCTTGTATCCGATCTCTGTCTCAAAACCTTAGATTGGTACCTGTGGGTTGCTAGTAGTGTTGATTACTCCTTGTAGTTGATGCTAGTTGGTTTATTCGGTGGAAGATCATATGTTCAGATCCTTAATGATAATTAATAATCCTCTGATTATGAACATGAATATGCTTTGTGAGTAGTTACGTTTGTTCCTGAGGACATGGGAGAAGTCTTGTTATAAGTAATCATGTGAATTTGGTATTCGTTCGAAATTTTGATGAGATGTATGTTGTCTTTCCTCTAGTGGTGTTATGTGAATGTCAACTACATAACACTTCACCATGATTTGAGCCTAGGGGAAGGCACTGGGAAGTAATAAGTAGATGACGGGTTGCTAGAGTGACAGAAGCTTAAACCCTAGTTTATGCGTTGCTTCGTAAGGGGCTGATTTGGATCCATATGTTTCATGCTATGGTTAGATCTTAATTCTTCTTTCGTAGTTGCGGATGCTTGCGAGAGGGGTTAATCATAAGTGGGAGGCTTGTCCAAGGAAGGGCAGCACCCAAGCACCGGTCCACCCACATATCAAATTGTCAAAGTAACAAATGCGAATCATATGAGCATGATGAAAACTAGCTTGACGGTAATTCCCATGTGTCCTCGAGAGCACTTTGTTTTATATAAGAGTTCGTCCAGGTTTGTCCTTTGCTACAAAAAGGATTGGTCCACCTTGATGCACCTTGTTTACTTTTGTTACTTGTTACCCGTTACGAATTATCTTATCACACAACTATCTGTTACCGATAATTTCAGTGCTTGCAGAGAATACCTTGCTGAAAACCGCTTGTCATTTCCTTCTGCTCCTCGTTGGGTTTGACAGTCTTACTTATTGAAAGGACTACGATAGATCCCCTATACTTTTGGATCATCAAGACTCTTTTCTGGCGCCGTTGCCAGGGAGTGAAGCGCCTTTGGTAAGGAAACATTTATATAGTGTGCTGAAATTTATTGTCACTTGTTACTATGGAAAATAATCCTTTGAGAGGCTTGTTCGGGGTATCTTCACCTCGACCGGAAGAGCAAAGAGTTGCTCCTCAACCTACTGCATCTACTGAAAATATTTATTATGAAATTCCTTCAGGTATGATAGAGAAACTGCTAGCTAATCCTTATGCAGGAGATGGAACATTACATCCCGATATGCACCTAATCTATGTGGATGAAGTTTGTGGATTATTTAAGCTTGCAGGTATGCCCGAGGATGTTGTCAAGAAGAAGGTCTTCCCTTTATCTTTGAAGGGAAGGGCATTGACATGGTATAGGCTATGTGATGATATTGGATCATGGAACTACAACCGATTGAAATTGGAATTTCATCAGAAGTTTTATCCTATGCATCTGGTTCATTGTGATCGGAATTATATATATATAATTTTTGGCCTCGTGAAGGAGAAAGTACCGCTCAAGCTTGGGGGAGGCCTTAGTCAATGTTATATTCATTCCCCAATCATGAGCTCTTAAGAGAAATTATTATTCAAAAATTTCATGCTCGGCTTTCTCATAATGATCGATCCATGCTCGATACTTCTTGTATTGGATCTTTTATGAAGAAGGATCTTGAATTCAAATGGGATTTATTGGAAAGAATTAAACACAACTCTGAAGATTAGGAACTCGACGAAGGTAAGGAGTCAGGTATAAACCTTAAGTTTGATTGTGTTAAATCTTTAATGGATACCGATGCTTTTCATGATTTTAGCACTAAATATGGACTTGACTGTGAGATAGTAGCTTCTTTCTGTGAATCTTTTGCTACTCATGTTGATCTCCCTAAGGGGAAGTGGTTTAAATATCATCCTCCCATTAAAGTTAAAGTAGTAGAACCTATTAAAGTTGAATAAGAAACTATTACTTATAATGTTGATCCTATGTTCCTACTGCTTATATTGAGAAACCACATTTTCCTGTTAGAATAAAGGATCATGCTAAAGCTTCAACTGTGGTTCGTAAGAGTTATACTAGAACACCTACACCCCCTAAACAAATTAAAGTTGAACCTAGTATTGCTATGGTTAAAGATGTCTTGGTTGATAATATTGATGGGCATGTTAATTATTTCTGTGATGAAGCTGCTAGAATTGCTAAACCTGATACTAAAGATAAACATAGACCTGTTGTTGGCATGCCTGTTGTTTCCGTTAAAATTGGAGATCATTGTTATCATGGCTTATGTGATGTGGGTGCTAGTGTGAGTGCAATTCCTTATACCTTGTACCAAGAAATTATGAATGATATTGCACCTGCTGAGATAGAAGATATTGATGTTACTATTAAGCTTACCAGTAGAGATACTATATCACCAATTGGGATTGTTAGAGATGTTGAAGTCTTGTGTGGGAAAATTAAATACCCTACTGATTTTCTTGTTCTTGGTTCCCCACAAGATGATTTTTGTCCCATTATATTTGGTAGACCTTTCTTGAATACCATCAATGCTAAGATAGACTGCGAGAAAGATATTGTTACTGTTGGTTTAGGGGAAATGTCTCATGATTTTAATTTCTCTAAATTTCGTAGACAACCCCATGATAAAGAATTGCCTAGTAAGGATGAAATTATTGGTCTTGCTTCTATTGCCGTGCCTCCTACTGATCCTTTAGAACAATATTGGCTCGACCATGAAAATGATATGTTTATGAATGAAAGAAGGGAAATAGATGAAATATTCTTTAATCAAGGGCCTATTTTGAAATACAATTTGCCTATTGAAATCCTTGGGGATCCTCCTCCACCAAAGGGCGATCCCGTGTTTGAGCTTAAACAATTACCTAATACTTTGAAATATGCTTATCTTGATGAAAAGAAGATATACACTACTAGGGAAAACCCTAGTAGTAGCGCTTGAAATATGCATAGCAGTAGCGCTGGGTCCAGCGCTACCACTAAGGCGCTACAGCTAACTAGTAGCAGTAGCGCTAGAAAGGGAGAGCTAGTGCTATACCTAGTTAGCAGTAGCGCTCTCCTTTGGACAGCGCTACTGCTACTTACAAGTAGTAGTAGCGCTTGTTCTAAAAAGCGCTGCTGCTAAATTTTCCTATATTTTTAAAAATACAGCTTATTTTCATTGTGTGGTTTTATATACAGTACTTTCATCATATGATTTTATGACCATGATTACTTATTATATATAATAGTGGGTGAAATGAACGTGGAGTAGATTCAAGTGGAGGCAACATGTGGTGCATGTCGAAAGTACTACTCTAATCCAAACTTGATCTTGTTTGGATTAGTAGTACTTTCGATGTGCACCACATGTTGGCTTCACTTGAATCTAATCCAGGTTCATTTCACCCACTATTATATATAATAAGTAATCATGCTCATATAACAACTTAGCATCATGCATCATAGATCATAATAATAAATAACTCATCATTGGTATCATAATAACAAGTCATACTCATCATCATCGATCATAAAAATTCTACTCGATACCACATCATCATCATAGTCATCTAACCAATCCTACTTAGTTGTTCTTAGCACATGATCATGAGTATTATTAACTAGGACCTACTACCTTCTCTTAGGTAAAATAGCATAAAACAAGATAGGCCCTGACTCTCCATTATGGAGAATGGAGATTATCCTGTCTTCAATTCTTGCTTTTCGCACAATGTTGCTTCCAAGTACCTCCTTACGACTGTCCATACATTTTTTTCCATTCTTTGATTTCCATGTCTCCACTCTTTTAGAAATCCGATATGGACAGGTGAGATTCGTAGGATGAGCTGCCCGTATGTTCAAAACATCAAGGCGACCATTCTGATACATGAGATGAGGCACACAATCATTCGGGATTTTCTATTGAAAAACATAGTAATAACTTCGTAGTTAGCAATGTAGTTAATTTTTATAAGAATTTATGCAAAAGATGCACGGATGTTGTAATACTAAAAAATCTTACCATGGCATCTCCATGGATGTTACCATAGTTCAACACGTGCACTAGTGGCACGTATTGACCATAATGTGGAGGAGTTTTATAATAGATATTGTAATTCTCAAGATCAGTACAAAATGCGACCAGATGATTTTTCTCCTGATAAGTTAACTCAGAGCCATGGGTTCTGTCTACCATGTTCTGCACATTGTTTGAACAATGAAAATAAGCTGTCAACTATTTTGAAATGAACAATATAAATTAGTTAATAACTATGTTTGAGAAACTCACATAGCGGTAGAACTGGAAGCGTATCAACAAGGACCCAAATGTCCATATTGTCTTGGTCGATGTCAGGATCACCAAGATCCATGGTGACAAGCATACCCTCATAAAAACCATACATCTTGCAAAGTGCTTCCCAATTTTTGCAACCAAAATGGGTTACGCTCTCAGAATTATACAGATTTACTTCAAAATCCATACCATGATGAGTCCTTAGGTGAATTTTCTTTGTTTTGAAATTTTCTTGGTCTTCAAAATCCATCCTCTCCAAGACATAGCGTCTTGCATGGCATGGGATAAGCTACTCGACTTGTAAAAGATGAAAATTACACGTTGAAATAGTTGAAGTCATGCTTAATTATGAAGAAAACACTTGTCGTTGTTGCGTACCGTTTCAACATCGAAGGTCTCCTGGAGCTTAATGCTGAAGCGCCGATCTTCGTCCAGGCGAGGCCTGTCGCACAGACCTCGATCGTCGTTGCACCAGCTGCACTTCCCCGGGAGACTTTTGTCGTCCGATGATGACATTTCCTACGTTCATAATTCAAAGATTAAACTTGTACAATTCAATATATGTACTACAAAAATTAAATTAGATCATTATTATTCATCACGGGTTGACTATCGGTGTGTCGAGTCTTTTTCTTGAAAACTCTCAGCTCGCGTGGTGTATACATTCGACCGTTAGTGATGGTAGCTCCTCCTTTCGTTCCTGAGTGCATTACACCAAAATGTCTAGCACACGGGAATGAAGGAAAAGCGACCCCCACGATAACAGTCGGGATTTTTCGTCCTCTCATATGTGGTGGAGACTCTCACTCACTGATTCCTCTCTGACATTTGCGACCGTCGGTGATGGTCGTTACTCCTCCTTCCCCTAGTGCATAACAAAGGTCTAGCACCTGGAGAAGAAGGAGAAACGACCCCCACGACAACAGTCGGGCTTCTTCGCCCTCTCTCATATATGGTGGATACACTCCCTCATAGATTTTTCGACCTTCGGTGATGGAGCCTCGACAGACTTAAAGTCAACCCGAAATGTCATTTAATTATTTTTCTAGAAAATCCATGCCACTCGATATTTCCTACATATTCTAGCACAAGTCATGCCAGAATTCACGAAAAAATCCGGCATGACCTTTGCTAAAAATGGACATATCGAGCGGCTGAAATTTGCCGGAACGGAAATTTATCAACACTCCGGCAAAACATAGGCCACTATAGGAGGTGTAACCTGCAAACATGGCCGGCCACTTGGGCAAGCACATATCCTATTTGAGCAACACAACATATACATGTTTATATCTACATCATATGGGCAAGCACATATCTAAATCGTAAAATAAATTAGTATTCAAATTAGCATTCATTCAATAAGCAAAACTAAATCATCTCTTTCGTCCGTACATCATCGAATATTATCACTAATAGATCTCGAATAGTATCATACATATAACATCACTAATACAGCTAAAACCGTAGCGAACGACGGGTATCGGCGTGGACGGTGGACACCCAAAGAGAAGGAACCATCACAGGATCATAGCTCCAGTGAGATCTCTGAAGAACCTCCCAGGTATTGGAGAACCTGCCCTCCAACGCAACCATGTAGCGACGGACATGCTCGTCCTCCTCGCTGACACGGTGACGTGCCACCTCCACGGGGTCCTCAAGCCTCCGCACCATCACTGGCCCACGCGACCACCACCAAAGAAGGATCGGGTCAACGACGGGCTGGCTCCTCACCAAGCTGCGCCTCCCGAAAGGTAGCACCTCCCAGTACCAGCCCGGCGGAGCCCAGTCCCGGACATGGCTCCTCACCAAGCCCAGGCCTCTTCCGCCGAGTCGACGACGAGGATGCGGGATAGGCATCGTCGACGTCGATGCGGGAATAATTGCTTTAACTAAAAAAATAACAACAAATGTGACACCTAAAACACCTAAATTCTATTAAATACACCTAATTAAAAACCTACATTTTGAACATGATTCGATCATAACTAGGGTTCATACTACATTATTCTAAGATTAAACACCTAAAGTACCTAAATTAAATTAACAACATGGGGTGGCTGCTCTCACCTCGATCGAGGCCGGAGGGGGTCGTTGACGGGGACGACGGCGGGGATGATGCAGGGGCTCCTTGATTTCTGCAAAAACAAAATGTAAACAAAAACATTATTGTCGTCATCTTAGGACTTAGTGAAACTCCATAAGCTACATTAAATTATTCTATTCAAATTTACTTATTCAAAATTTCCTATTCTATTCAAAAGACCTACATTTACTTATTTTTTCAATTTCATATTTTATTCTATTCAAATTTACTTATTCAAAATTTCTAAAAATTTCCTATTCTATTCAAAAGACCTACATTTACTTATTCTTTTCAAATTACTTATTCAAATTTTCTAAAAACAAAATATACTAAAAACCTACATTTACTAAAAACAAAAACCTACATTTAACAAAAATGAAAACCTATTTACAGAAAGGGGGAGGAGGAGGTGTGGGAGGAGGCCAGGAGGAGGGGAAGGAGCAGGAGGAGAGAGCAGGAGGGGGAGGAGGAGAGAGGAGGGAGGAGGAGGGAGGAGGAGGAGAGAGCAAGAGAGGGAGGTGGGAGGAGGAGGAGGAGGAGGAGGAGGGGGCCACCGGAGAGGGAGGAGGAGGAGGCCGCCGGCGGAGATGGAGGAGTAGGAGGGGGCCGCAGGCGCCGGAGAGGGAGGAGGAGGGGGAGGAGGAGGAGGAGGGAGGGATCAACCTTGGGGTGGAGGAGGAGGACGGCGACGGCGGCGAGGGCGACGGAGGCGACAGAGAGGCAACAGAGGCGACAGAGAGTGTGAGGGGGAGAGTGAGAGGACGCGCGGGCCGGTTAATTTGGATAAGGGCCCTTAGTGGTAGAGCTTTTCTGTAAAAAGCGCTACTGCTAAAATCTGTAGCAGTAGCGCTTTCTGAAGAAAAGCGCTACTGCTAAAATCAATAGCAGTAGCGCTCTCTGTATAAAAGCGCTACTACTAACGCTAAGCATGTAAATTTTTTCAAAAATACATTGGTCATCAATGATCTTTTTGTGTAGAATCTAAAACCGGCGAAGATTCCTATTGCGGCCACAGATCCTACACATAGAGTTCAATGAAGACCAAGTGATTGTGATGGTTTGAGAAGCACCATATTTAAGGTGGTAAAAATTCTGTTCGCGGAGCGAGCTGGGACTAAACTTTGGTCTTATTAGGAGGGGACTGCATATATCAGTAGCGCTGGTAAGGGAAAAAGCGCTGTTGCTAAGATCAATAGTAGTAGCGCTTTTTCCCCTGTGCGCTACTAGTATCCCTAGCATACTTGGGAACGGTCTATCAGTTTTAGTAGTAGCGCGTTTTCCATCTCCAGCGCTACTGCTATGCTCATAGTAGCAGCACTTGTAGGGAAACAACGCTACTACTAATTAGCAGCAGTGTTTACTCTTTTCCGGCGCTACTACTATGCTACTGTGTATAAGCATTTTCCTAGTAGTGATATCTTGTTATTATTAGTGCTAACCTTTCAGAGCATGAAGAAATGAAATTATTGAAAACTCTGAAGAAGCACCGTGCCGCTATTGGATATACTCTTGATGATCTTAAGGGCATTAGTCCCACTCTATGTCAGCACAAAATTAATTTGGAACATGATGCTAAACCAGTTGTTGATCACCAAGGAAGGTTAAATCCCAAGATGAAAGAAGTGGTAAGAAATGAAATACTAAAGCATCTGGAGGCAGGTATAATTTATCCGATTGCTGATAGTAGATGGGTAAGTCATGTTCAGTGTGTCCTGATAACCCACAAGTATAGGGGATCACAACAGTTTTCGAGGGTAGAGTATTCAACCCAAATTTATAGATTCGACACAAGGGGGCCAAAGAATAGTTGTAAGTATTAGCAGCTGAGTTGTCAATTCAACCACACCTAGAGATTAATTATCTGCAGCAAAGTGATCAGTAGCAAAGTAGTAGTAACAGTAAGAGTGATAGCAATATTTTTGTAGCAAGTGCAACAGTAACGATAGCATTAGTAACTAAGAACAATATAAGATAAATTCGTAGGCATTGGATCGGTAATTTTTTGGATGATATTCATCATGTGACAGTCATAACCTAGGGTGATAAGGCATTAGCTCCAGTTCATAAATATAATGTAGGCATGTATTCCGTAAATAGTCATACGTGCTTACGGAAAGAACTTGCATGACATCTTTTGTCCTACCCTCCCGTGGCAGCGGGGTCCATATTGGAAACTAAGGGATATTAAGGCCTTCTTTTAATAGAGAACCGGAAGAAAGCATTAACACATGGTGAATACATGAACTCCTCAAACTACGGTCATCACCGGGAGTGGTCCCGACTATCGTCACTCCGGGGTTGCCGGATCATAACACGTAGTTGGTGACTATAACTTGCAAGATCGGATCTAGAACATGGATATAATGGTGATAACATAAACGGTTCAGATCTGAAATCATGGCACCCGGGCCCAAAGTGACAAGCATTAAGCATGGCAAAGTCATAGCAACATCAATCTTAGAACATAATGGATACTAGGGATCAAGCCCTAACAAAACTAACTCAATTACATGATGAATCTCATCCAACTCCTCACTGACTTGCGAGCCTACGAAGGAATTACTCAGTCCCGGTGGGGAGCATCATGGAATTGCCGATGGAGAAGGGTTGGTGATGACGAAGAACGAAGATTCCCCTCTCCGGAGCCCCAAACGGACTCCAGATTTGGCCTCCCGATGAAGAACAGGAGGTCACGGCGGCTCCTCTTGGATCACGATAATTCTTTCTCCCTGTTTTTTTTCTTGAAAAATAGGATTTTATAGCGTCGGTCTCAGGGTCTGCGGGCCACCAGGTGGGGCAACCCACCTGGGCGCGCCTAGGAGGGCAGGCGCGCCCTGGTGGGTTGTGCCCACCCAGGTGCCCCCTCCGGTGGCTCTTGGCTCCAGAAATTCTCTTTTATTGTATACAAAATCCTCGCAAAGTTTCGTTCCATTCCGAGAAGTTTTATTTCTGCACAAAAACAACACCATGGTAGTTCTGCTGAAAACAGCGTCAGGCCGGGGTTAGTTTCATTCAAATCATGCAAATTAGAGTCCAAAACAAGAGGAAAAGCGTTAGGAAAAGTAGATACATTGGAGACGTATCAACTCCCCCAAGCTTAGACCTTTGCTTGTCCTCAAGCAATTCAGTTGATAAACTGAAAGTGAAAAAAAAACTTTTACGAACTCTTTTGCTCTTGTTTGCATAAATAAGCTTAAACAACACCCAGGTTTTCACCCAACATTATAACTAACCATGCCAACAATAACTCTTAAAAATTATATTAACTCATATCAATGACATAATCAGCTAGCGAGCAATAATAAGATATCTCAGACGGCAACACGTTATTAAAACTACCATGATATAATATGACAATAGTGCTATCTCGCTAGCCCTTTCTGAGACTGCAAAACATAAATGCAGAGCACCTCCAAAGTTCAAGCAGCGACTAAACATTGTAATTCATGGTAGAAAAGATCCAGTCATGATGCACCCAACATTAGCTACACACAATGCATCAGCATGACGGCAGTTCTCTCAGGTTCTGGCGCTTATTTTAGAAGATGATGACACAACATAAAAGTAAATAGATAGTCCCTTCGCTGAGGGAAGCAGTGATTTGCAGAGGTGCCAGAGCTCAAGTTTTAAAACAGAGTTAAATGATATTTTGTCGGGGGAAACGACACCTACGGGATCACGAGGAATCCCTTTTGCTACGGTTGGCGGGCGCGGGGCTGTGGAAAGAGCGGGATTGAGAGGTCAACGCGGGGGGATTATCCAGGTTCGGTCCGCAAGTGATGCGTAATACCCTACTCCTGCTGGTTTCTGTTTATCTGGTGTTCTTGGACTAGCTACAAGGCGTGCAGGGTCCAAAAAGTCCGAATCCTCTCCCAGTACGCCGCGGGCCTCCTTTTATAGACAAAGGGGCTACCACAGTGGCACACAGGAGGTGAAAAGCTATACAGTGGTCGAGTCTATCCTCTGGCACCATAGGACAAATGCATTTAATGCGCTGCCGACGTGCGCTTCTTGCTTTATCGGGGACAGCAAGGAAGATCGTCCCAGTTGTCGCCGCCTCTCCTGGCTTCGACGCGCGTCCGAACTGACAAGGCGGGTAGTGCCGCGCTGGCTGGCTGCTGAGTTGGTGTGGTGGCAAAGCCTTCATGAAGATCTGCATGACACCACGTAGGTGCTTGCTGAGTCGGCCTAGAGGCCGCACGTCGCCACGCAGGTGCTCGCCTAGTTGGTGGGCTGGCAGCTGTATGGGAACGGCGGCGGAATCTTGGCAGATGTGGGCCTGGCTGTGGCCCGGCGGATGTCTTTGGCAAGAGTCTTGCCGGGGGCCCAGCAAGGGTCTTGCCGGGGCGTCGTAGTCGTCCCCGGCAAGGGGCTTGCCGGGGGTCTCGTGGGTATCCTTGGGAAGGATCTTGCCGAGGATCTTCGTCTTCTGGTTATTCATCTAGTCTTGTATGCTTCTGGTCTTCACAAAGATCTGCATGCCACCATGGAGGCGCTTCCCGAGCCTTGGTTCCAATGTGGTTTGAGGGCTTCGGAACTCTCAGGCTGAAGGGTGGCAGCCCTACTGGCGTTGGGCAAGTTGCCCCGACAAGGCTCTTGCCGGGGCTGTGGAGGCCCCCCGGCAAGGGCCTTGCCCGGGGAGTCCACCTCGCCCTCCTTCTCTTTGTGTTTCCAGCTTGGCGTTGGTCTAGTCGTCTTGTGCCTTTGCTTCTTCTACCCCGCGAAGCGTGGCCAGGGGCATGGGGCCGCGACTGCCCGCGCACAAGTAAAGGGGTGCAAAAAGGGACCCCTACTTTTGTACATCGACATATTTTGAGACATGCACCCTTCTCATTTACTTCATGACTATCAGTTATCATATCTTCCATGCTAAATACGCTAGTGGCAGTTCCCAAGCAAGAAAAGTAAAGGTTTTGACTCCATTGGGAGTTTTTGTTTGATTATTGGAGAGATCAATTCTTTTTGCAGTTTGGGACTGGGCATCCCTATTACCGCCCTTTTCTCGTGCAATGGCAAGTGAATAAACACTCGACCTGAGAACAACCCACTTAGCATGGAATATACCGACCACCTCCTGTCGTTCCATGAACGATCCAGGAACACAAAATGGATATTTTTAGAAGTTTTTAGAGGTGGCACATGCAAATTTACTTGGGACGGCAAGGTAATACCGCATATAGGTAGGTATGGTGGACTCTTCTGGAATAACTTTGGGTTCAAGGTTTTCGATGTACAAGCAGAATTCCCACTTAGTACAGGCGAAGGATAGCAATTAGATTGAGAAGCGGTCAATTAGAGAGCAACAACGATCATAACCATGCATTATGCATAAGTAACATTGGACAGTAGCATGAGTAGGATATGAACACCATGAACATAAATATCATAGAGGCTATGTTGGTTTTGATTCAACTACATGCATGCACATGTGCCAAGTCAAGCCACTCGAACATTCATAGGAGAATACCATATCATCATACTACATCACAATCATTTGAATGCAATGTTGATATCCAAGCTAAATCATTATCCACTCCTAGCTACTTATGCATGGCATGAGAAACTATAATCTCTAATTGTCATTGCAAACATGTTTAATCATAATGGGCTGAATCATGGATACTAGGTTAAACATATTTACACAAACAGAACAAGTCGAGTTCATACCCGTTTCTCTCTACCACAGCCAGTTCATCGAATATCGTCATTGTTGCCTTTCACTTGCACGACCGAACGATGTGAAAATAATAATAGTGCAAGAGTGCCGTGGACTAAGCTGGAATCTGCAAACATTTTATTCAACAGGAGAAGACAAGGTAAAATGGGCTCTTCGTTAGATCAACAATTATGCATATGAGAGCCACTCAACATTTTCATCGTGGTCTTCTCCTTGGTACGACTCAAATAAAAAGAAAAGAAATTCAGAGAAACACACTGAAATATTTTTGGAGTTTTTGGTTTTCTCGAACAAGCAAATAAAGGGTAAGCAAAAACGAGAAAAACTATTTGCACGGGAAAGCTCCCAACAAGCAAAAGAAGAACAAGGAAATCTTTTTGGGTTTTCTTTTTAATATTGCAACTAAGCATGCAAAGAAACTAAACTAACAACAACTAATTTTTTTGGTTTTTCTAAGGTTTTTCAAACAGACAAGAAGAAAGAAAGAAAATAAATTAAGCATGGATAATACAATGAAAATGTGTGAACATCGACAACTGGAATGAAATATGTGGACATGAATGTAATGTCGGTGAGAAACACGTACTCACCCAAGCTTAGGCTTTTGGCCTAACTTGGAAATTGATCAGTAGCCTGGATAGTAGTCGGGGTGCTGAGGAGCGGGCATCCATGCATCCCACTGCTGAGGCTCCTCCTCTGCTGCGGCCTGTTCGTTCCGGTTGGCGATGATATCTGCAGGCATAATCCTATATCCGCCCCCTGGCAACAGGATCAAACAAAGAAGGAGCAGGCAATGGAATAATATCACGAGTTTCCATGCTGAAAACCAGGTTATACGGAATAGGAATGTTAGGGAAATCTCGTGCAATAAAATGGTGGTGTTCCATGGCTGCGTGATCTAGGTAAACCTTAGGCAGAGGGTAATCATGAAGGCATATCTCAACATTAAAGAGAGCTGCCAAGGGAGTAGCAAAAATACCACCATGTATTTTACCCTTAGAATTATAATGTGGAGGCGACGTGCCACAATAGCTCCCAAGCTATAAGTGTTGTCGCCCTCTAGTGCACGACGTAAAACAACAAGGTCTGGTGAACTAAGTGCACCCACCTTCTCTCTAGCAAGCAGGCATTTTGCAATGAAAAGAGCAAAGTAATGAACATCAGGAAAATGCAAGCCAACGGCAGTGATACCCGACACCCCTCTCTCATCTCCTACTGTTAAGGTGCGATAAAGGCCTCAAACTTTGCCGGCCTAGGCTCTACCAAACGACCATCAGCAGGAAGCAAGCATATTTCACAAAACTCAGTAAGTGGTATGTGATGGAAATCATTATATAAACTAAACTGCACCTCAGGAGGATTATTCCTAGGAAGGAAATTAAAACTTTGAAGAAAGATGTTTGTGAGGAGATGATATTGTTCACATTCAGCTGCGATGAAGTCGGTGAGGCCGGCATTAGCAGCATATTGTGTAAACTCTTGAAGGATTCCAGACTCTTCCATGAATGGGGTATGCGGCCATTCGCACGGCCGTACTTCCACCAACCTTCGAGGGTGGATATCACTATCAGATGACTCCCCAATAACTCCCTTGGAGTTCTTCTATGAAGCAAATTTCCAAAAGATATTCATCCTTTTCCTATGAACCAAAATTCTGAAATTTTAGTCCACAAAATTTTCTCAACAAAACTCCACAAGTTTGATAGCAACTACTCATAGGGATAAATAGAGGTCATAGCAAGCATTCAAACTACATAGAACTCTAATAATTCAACATGCAAGCTCATCTACAGCAGCACCAAGAGTAGCTAATTATTCAAAATATAAACCACTAAAACAAAAACTAATTGGATAAATGGAGGAGTCACATACTAAGCAACAATCCCCCAAAACAGTTTCGGAAACGGAGCTTCGAGCAAAGAGATCGAAATCCATGGGTTTGAGAGCAAGAACACGAGAGAGAGAGAGAGAGAGAGAGAGAGAGACAACAATGGTGATTTTTTTCTGGAGGTAAGTGATGATGTGGTGTAAAGAGATAAGTGAGAGGGCCCACGTGGGGACAACAACCCACCAGGGCGCGCCTGGGGGTCCTGGCGCGCCCAGGTGGGTTGTGCCCACCTGCTGCACCTCCCTCTGATATTATTTGCACCAGAAATTCTTAAATATTCCGAAAAATCGTATAAAATTTTCACGGCAGTCTGAGAACTTTTATTTTGGGGTCATTTTTTTATTGCACGGGAAATTCAGAAATAGACAAAACATGGCATTTTATTTTATTTAACTAATAAAAACAGAAACCAAAAGGTAGGGACAGAAGGTAGTGCTCACTGAATTCATCAACTTCATACCTCTAAAAAATGATCCATTAATAAGGTTGATCAAGTCTTATTAACAACCACTTTCGATTAGCATGAAACCGAAGAACTTTCGTAAATCACTAACTTACCTCAACGGCGAAATGAATATCCCCAACAATAAGCATTTCATATTTATTTTTGACAGTAGGTAGAGGTAGTTGAAAACTTCCAATAGTGATTGTCGGAGATTTTTCAATAACATTAATACCATTCACTTGGAATTGTTTCTTTGGAAAGTGCATCGTATGCTTATTACTATTAATATGAAAAGTGACCTTGCTTTTATTGCAATCAATAACAGCCCTTGCAGTATTCAAGAAGGGTCTACCAAGGATAATCGACATGTTGTCGTCCTCGGGCATCTCAAGTATAACAAAGTCAGTCAAAATAGTAACATTAGCAACAACAACGGGCACATCCTCACAGATACCGATAGGTATGGCAGTTGATTTGTCAGCCATTTGCAAAGGTATTTCAGTAGGTGTGACTTTATTCAAATCAAGTCTTTTATATAGAGAGAAAGGCATAACACTAACACGAGCTCCTAAGTCACATAAAGCAGTTTTCACATAATTCTTTTTGATGGAGCATGGTATAGTTGGTATTCCTTGGTCTCCAAGTTTTTTAGGTACTCCATCCTTAACAGTATAATTAGCAAGCATGGTGGAGATTTCAGCTTCCGGTATTTTTCTCTTATTGGTGATGATGTCTTTCATGTACTTTGCATAGGGAGGCATTTTCAAGATATCAGTCAAGCGACTACGCAAAAAGACTGGCCTCAGCATTTCAGCAAAGCGTTCAAATTCTTCATCATCTTTCTTTTTAGTTGACTTGGGTGGAAAAGGCATGTTTTTGAACCCACAGTTCTCTTTCTTTACCGTGTTTTCAAGCAACAAAGTCTCTTTTATCATACCGTGTATTCTTGGGTTGTGGGTTATCAAGATCAACTGGTGGTTCTATTTCACTATCATTATCCGGTTCTTTTTCATTGTTTGGTTGAGTATCTTCATGAACATCAGCATTATCTTTTTCATTATCACTAGGTGGATGTTCATTACTAGATTGAGTTTTAGCTTTAGAAATAGAAACATCATTATCATTATCAGGAGGTTTTTCTATTTCAGGTTCACTAGTAGCATGCACAGTCCTATCCTTTTTCTTTTTCTTCTTTTTAGATGGACTAGGTGTAGTGGTGTTGTTCCTTTGTGAATCATGTTCAATTCTTTTGGGGTGTCCCTCAGGATAAAGTGGTTCCTGAGTCATTTTACCTCCTCTAGTTGCAACTCTAACAGCAAAGTCATGTATGTTGTTATTCATTTCATCTAGCAATTCTGTTTGTGATTTAGCAACTTGTTCTAACTGGGTTTGTACCATAGAAGCATGTTTTACAACACCTCTAACATCATTTGAGATTCTAAATAACAAGTCACTCAAGCGAGCAATCATATCAGAGTTATATTTCAATTGTTTCATAACATTTGCATTGAAGTGATCTTGTTTTCTAATATAATTCTCAAACTCATAAAGGCATTGGCTAGGGTGCATATTGTGAGAATTTTCATTATCATTGAATTTCATTAGAGAATTTACCTCTACCACCTTAGGCGGTGGTGGTGTATTAAGCCCATGTATTTCTTCAATAGGAGGTAAATTTTTAACATCCTCAGCTTTAATACCTTTTTCCTTCATAGATTTCTTTGCCTCTTGCATATCTTCAGGACTGAGATATAATATACCCCTCTTCTGCGGAGTGGGCTTAGGCGGTGATTCGGGAAGAGTCCAATCATCATAATTTTTCAATATTTTATTCAATAATTCTTCAGCTTGTCCAACAGTTCGTTCCCTGAAAACAAAACCAGCACAACTATCTAGGAAGTCCCTAGAAGTATCGGTTAGTCCAAAATAGAAGATATCAAGTATTTCATTTTTCTTAAGAGGATGATCAGGCAAAGCATTAAGTAACTGGCAAAGCCTCCCCCAAGTTTGTGGGAGACTCTCTTCTTTAGTTTGCACAAAGTTAAATATTTCCTGTAAGGCAGCTTGTTTCTTATGAGCAGGAAATATTTTTCAGAGAAGTAATAAATCATATCCTGGGGTCTACGCACACTACCAGGAGCAAGAGTATTGTACCAAGCTTTAGCATCACCCTTTAATGAGAATGGAAATAATTTGAGAATAAAGTAATAGCGAGTTTTCTCATCATGAGTAAAAAGGGTGGCTGTGTCATTCAACTTAGTAAGTTGTGCCACAACAGTTTCAGTTTCATATCCATGGAAAGGATCAGATTCAACCAAAGTAATTGACTCTGGGTTGACAGAGAATTCATAATCCTTATCATTAATAAAGATAGGTGAAGTAGCAAACTTAGGATCATGTTTCATTCTAGCATTTAGAGGTTTTTCTTTATACTTGCATAATAATCTCTCTAGATCATCACTATCCTTACAAGCAAGAATATCTCTAGTTGTCCCCTCATTCATAACATAACATTTCGGTACCTTAGGCAATTCATATCTAGGAAGGCTAGTTCTAGCAGGTGTTTCAGTCGTTTCAGTTTCAAGCTCATCACCAGATTCAACAACATCTTGTTGTCTTACTCTAGCAATTTGTTCTTCAAAAATTTCACCAAGTGGCACATCATCATCAAGCAAGGTACTAGCATCATCATAAGCATCATTCATAGTAGAAGTAGCATCATTAATAACTTGCGACATATCAGGATTAATAGCATGTGGTGGTGTTGCAAGTTTACTTATAACAGAAGGTGAATCTAAAGCAGAACTAGATGGCAGTTCCTTACCTCCCCTTGTTTTAGAGGGATAAATCTTAGGCTTAGCATCCTTCAGATTCTTCATAGTGATAAATTGATAATAATCCCAAGTGACTCAACAAATAAAGCTATGCTCCCCAGCAACGGCGCTAGAAAAAGGTCTTGATAACCCACAAGTATAGGGGATCGCAACAATTTTCGAGGGTAGAGTATTCGACCCAAATTTATAGATTCGACACAAGGGGAGCCAAAGAATATTTGTAAGTATTAGCAGTTGAGTTGTTAATTCAACCACACCTGGAGATTAATTATCTGCAGCAAAGTGATCAGTAGCAAAGTAATATGATAGTTTTGATAGTAGTGACAACAGCAATATTAACGGTAACAGTGATAGCAATATTTTTGTAGCAAGTGCAATAGTAACGATAGTAGTAGTAACTTAGCAAGAACAATATAAGATAAATTCGTAGGCATTGGATCGGTAATTTGTTGGATGATATTCATCATGTGACAGTCATAACCTAGGGTGATAAGGCATTAGCTCCAGTTCATAAATATAATGTAGGCATGTATTCCGTAAATAGTCATACGTGCTTACGGAAAGAACTTGCATGACATCTTTTGTCCTACCCTCCCGTGGCAGCGGGGTCCATATTGGAAACTAAGGGATATTAAGGCCTCCTTTTAATAGAGAACCGGAAGAAAGCATTAACACATGGTGAATACATGAACTCCTCAAACTACGGTCATCACCGGGAGTGGTCCCGACTATTGTCACTCCGGGGTTGCCGGATCATAACACGTAGTTGGTGACTATAACTTGCAAGATCGGATCTAGAACATGGATATAATGGTGATAACATAAACGGTTCAGATCTGAAATCATGGCACCCGGGCCCAAAGTGACAAGCATTAAGCATGGCAAAGTCATAGCAACATCAATCTTAGAACATAATGGATAGTAGGGATCAAGCCCTAACAAAACTAACTCAATTACATGATGAATCTCATCCAATTCCTCACCGACTTGCGAGCCTACGGAGGAATTACTCAGTCCCGGTGGGGAGCATCATGGAATTGCCGATGGAGAAGGGTTGGTGATGACGAAGAACGAAGATTCCCCTCTCCGGAGCCCCAAACGGACTCCAGATTTGGCCTCCCGATGAAGAACAGGAGGTCACGGCGGCTCCTCTTGGATCACGATAATTCTTTCTCCCTGTTTTTTTTCTTGAAAAATAGGATTTTATAGCGTCGGTCTCAGGGTCTGCGGGCCACCAGGTGGGGCAACCCACCTGGGCGCGCCTAGGAGGGCAGGCGCGCCCTGGTGGGTTGTGCCCACCCAGGTGCCCCCTCCGGTGGCTCTTGGCTCCAGAAATTCTCTTTTATTGTATACAAAATCCTCGCAAAGTTTCGTTCCATTCCGAGAAGTTTTATTTCTGCACAAAAACAACACCATGGTAGTTCTGCTGAAAACAGCGTCAGGCCGGGGTTAGTTTCATTCAAATCATGCAAATTAGAGTCCAAAACAAGAGGAAAAGCGTTAGGAAAAGTAGATACATTGGAGACGTATCAACTCCCCCAAGCTTAGACCTTTGCTTGTCCTCAAGCAATTCAGTTGATAAACTGAAAGTGAAAAAAAAACTTTTACGAACTCTTTTGCTCTTGTTTGCATAAATAAGCTTAAACAACACCTAGGTTTTCACCCAACATTATAACTAACCATGCCAACAATAACTCTTAAAAATTATATTAACTCATATCAATGACATAATCAGCTAGCGAGCAATAATAAGATATCTCAGACGGCAACACGTTATTAAAACTACCATGATATAATATGACAATAGTGCTATCTCGCTAGCCCTTTCTGAGACTGCAAAACATAAATGCAGAGCACCTCCAAAGTTCAAGCAACGACTAAACATTGTAATTCATGGTAGAAAAGATCCCGTCATGATGCACCCAACATTAGCTACACACAATGCATCAGCATGACGGCAGTTCTCTCAGGTTCTGGCGCTTATTTTAGAAGATGATGACACAACATAAAAGTAAATAGATAGTCCCTTCGCAGAGGGAAGCAGTGATTTGCAGAGGTGCCAGAGCTCAAGTTTTAAAACAAAGTTAAATGATATTTTGTCGGGGGAAACGACACCTACGGGATCACGAGGAATCCCTTTTGCTACGGTTGGCGGGCGCGGGGCTGTGGAAAGAGCGGGATTGAGAGGTCAACGCGGGGGGATTATCCAGGTTCGGGCCGCAAGTGATGCGTAATACCCTACTCCTGCTGGTTTCTGTCTATCTGGTGTTCTTGGACTAGCTACAAGGCGTGCAGGGTCCAAAAAGTCCGAATCCTCTCCCAGTACGCCGCAGGCCTCCTTTTATAGACAAAGGGGCTGCCACAGTGGCACACAGGAGGTGAAAAGCTATACAGTGGTCGAGTCTATCCTCTGGCACCATAGGACAAATGCATTTAATGCGCTGCCGACGTGCGCTTCTTGCTTTATCGGGGACAGCAAGGAAGATCGTCCTAGTTGTCGCCGCCTCTCCTGGCTTCGACGCGCGTCCGAACTGACAAGGCGGGTAGTGCCGCGCTGGCTGGCTGCTGAGTTGGTGTGGTGGCAAAGCCTTCATGAAGATCTGCATGACACCACGTAGGTGCTTGCTGAGTCGGCCTAGAGGCCGCACGTCGCCACGCAGGTGCTCGCCTAGTTGGTGGGCTGGCAGCTGTATGGGAACGGCGGCGGAATCTTGGCAGATGTGGGCCTGGCTGTGGCCCGGCGGATGTCTTTGGCAAGAGTCTTGCCGGGGGCCCAGCAAGGGTCTTGCCGGGGCGTCGTAGTCGTCCCCGGCAAGGGGCTTGCCGGGGGTCTCGTGGGTATCCTTGGGAAGGATCTTGCCGAGGATCTTCGTCTTCTGGTTATTCATCTAGTCTTGTATGCTTCTGGTCTTCACAAAGATCTGCATGCCACCATGGAGGCGCTTCCCGAGCCTTGGTTCCAATGTGGTTTGAGGGCTTCGGAACTCTCAGGCTGAAGGGTGGCAGCCCTACTGGCGTTGGGCAAGTTGCCCCGACAAGGCTCTTGCCGGTGATGAGGACATAGACCTGGGGTAGGGTAATAGGCCTAACCTATACGTCCTACCTAAGGTCCTTGTCCTAGAAGTAAAGAAGTTCAAGAGTAAATAGAGGGGGCCCAACAAAGATGTCGAGTGCAATCCACTCGACCTACCATTAACTCGGAGACCCCTGCTTATTTAGGTCACTCGACCACTAAACCACTCGACGTGCAGAAGACCTAAAGCCACTCCGCGCAGCAACGATCGGGTGTTTACTCATATACTTAATGATCATTTATAGCACTTTATTACGGACGTTACCTGTAATGCTCTCACTTTGTGTAACGGAGGGGAGCTGGGATCCTGGCGCACTCTATATAAGCCACCCCCTCCTCTGGGACAAGGGGTCGCACCCCTGTAAACACACACATACATAATCCAGTCGACCGCCTCCGGGCTCCGAGACGTAGGGCTGTTACTTCTTCCGAGAAGGGCCTGAACTCGTAAAACTCGTGTGTACAACTTCGCCATAGCTAGGATCTTGCCTCTCCGTACTTACCCCCCTATTCTACTGTCAGTCTTAGTACCACGACAGTTGGCGCCCACCATGGGGCAGGTGTCTTAGCGACTTGTTGGAGAAGTTGCAATTTTTTCCGATTCCCATCATCATGGTTTCTGGTGGAGGATTGGCCGAGGGCCACGAGATCCGTCTCGGCGCGCTCGTGTTCGTCGCCGACGACTCCGCTTGGCTCCAAGAGGCTCCACTTGACGTTGAGGCGCTCCTCGTCCGCGGGGCAACGCACTTTCGCGCGTGCGTCCGCGGCGTCCTTCTTCGGCAACCGTCGACTCAGTATCGGTCGGCTCCTGTGGCGTCCTCGCTCCCTGCTGCTCGTCGGCGCAAGCGTTCTGGTCAGTCGCGGCTCCAGCGGTGGGTGAGGCACGCGGTGGCTCGCCAGTCGGCCACTCCCCAAGTCGCGGCAATCGAGCCCGACGAAACTCTCTATGACCTGTTCGACTGGCTCCGTCGAGACTGCATCCGAGTGCGACAGCAGTGATCCCGCGGCGGAAGTCCTAATGGTCAACGGACCACACAGTCCTCCTGGCTTCCCCCGCGATGACAGTGGCGATGGCGGTGGCGATCCGTCACACGTCCACGAGGAGTACCGCCCCGAGCCCCTCCCTTCGCAGCAGAGGGAAGAGCTTCGCCGCCGTAACATGGATGCACTTCACACTCCTATCGTTGGAGAAACCCCCGAGGCCCGGGCCTTGGAGGAGGCGCGCCTGGCCAACATGGCTGAGCGCACTCGACTGGAGAACCTCTAGCACGCAGTCGACGAGCATGCTCGGCAACGGATTCCTGAGTCCAG
This sequence comes from Aegilops tauschii subsp. strangulata, assembly GCF_002575655.3. Taxonomy (NCBI): domain Eukaryota; kingdom Viridiplantae; phylum Streptophyta; class Magnoliopsida; order Poales; family Poaceae; genus Aegilops; species Aegilops tauschii. Next base: position 451,070,347 of record NC_053039.3, on the reverse strand, counting down.
TCGACGACAGCTTTTTCCGCCTCCAACTCAGGTATACCGAACTCCGATTCAGAATCTCACAGCTGCAACCCGAATAGCAGAGTCAATTCAGCCTTCCTAGTCGGAAGCTGGCAGAGGTTTGATGCAGATCCGGGCTTTACTCCGGGCAGCGGGAGAGCAGAACACGACAGTATCTCAGTCACGGAATAGGATTCATAGCAGGTCTGTGATGGCAGACACCGTTCAGTCGGCTCACAGCCCGAGATCGCCTCCAAGGCGTGAGGGACGTGGAGATCGGCGAGATCAGTACATAAACCATGAGTAGAACGATCACCGACTCGACCACGATGATCGTCGTCGAGTGCCCACGCCTCCCCCAAGGAGTGGGTCATACGTGCCTTGGCAGCACGATGACAGACGCCCTCACAGTGGTGGGCGAAGGATTCCAGTCGATCCCCGAGAGCCGGGCTTTGATGCGAGATCTATTCTCGTTCAGGGTCTGGTTGACAGGAACAGAGCTCATAGAGAAGGTCATGACAGAGACTATCCGACTGGCAGCAGAGTGCATGTCTCAGGCCCAGAGTGTTTCAGCAGAGCCATCAGGGCTGCAGTGATTCCTCCCAACTTCAGGTTGGCGACTGGAGTCAGCAAGTTCACTGGTGAGTCCAAGCCTGACACTTGGCTTGAGGACTACCGAGTGGCTGTTCAGATTGGCGGCGGCAATGATGAAGTGGCCATGAAGCACCTTCCTCTGATGTTGGAGGGCTCGGCCAGAGCGTGGTTGAATCAATTAGCACCTGGCAGCATATATGGTTGGGATGAACTCGCCCGAGTGTTTGTTAGAACCTTTGAAGGTACATGCAAACGGCCAGCAAGGTTAACAGAGTTGCAACCCTATGTGCAAAAACCGAATGAAACCTTGAGGGATTATATCCAGAGATGGATCACGTTGCACCACACAGTGGAGAATGTGTCAGATCACCAAGCAGTTTGTGCCTTCAAGGAAGGTGTCAAGTATCGAGAATTGAACCTGAAGTTCGGTCGGACCGGGGATATGTCTCTGAGTCGGATGATGGAGATTGCCACCAAGTATGCTAATGGTGAAGAGGAGGATCGACTCCGGAGTGGCAAGCACAAAACAGTCGCCCAAGAAACCGGGGGAGGGAATTCCAGTCGGAAGCAGAAGCGCAAAGCCGAGCCAGCTGCTCCTGGTGAAGCCTTAGCCGTGACTCAAGGAAAGTTTAAGGGGAAGCCCAAAGGGCCGTGGAACCCCAAGAAAATGAAAGATCAAGATGGAAATGATGTGTTGGATTTACCATGCCACATTCACACCAAAAAAGATGAAGAGGCTAATTTCATTTACCCTAAACATACCACTCGACAGTGTCGGCTCCTGATCCAGCAATTCCGAGAGAAACAGCCCAAGGAGAAGGAAAAGGAGTCGGACAAGGGTGAGGATAAAGAAGAAGAGGATGGTTTCCCCAATGTCAATTCCACTCTGATGATTTTTGCTGATGTTGAGAGCAAAAGTCGACTGAAAGTCATTAACAGAGAAGTGAACATGGTCGCTCCGGCGACACCCAGTTATTTGAAGTGGTCTCAGACTACCATTACATTCGACCAGTCTGATCACCCAGCGCGCATAGCCACCCCTAGGAGGCAAGCGTTGGTGGTCGACCCAGTTGTTGAAGGCACTCGGCTGACTAAGGTACTGATGGATGGTGGCAGTGCTCTGAATATACTTTATGCTGAAACCTTGAAAGGGATGGGCATTACGATGTCCAAACTCAGTGAAAGCAATATGAGTTTCCATGGGGTTATACCTGGCAAGAAGGCTGAATCACTCGGCCAGATCGCCCTCGATGTGGTTTTCGGTGATTCCAAGAATTACCGCAAGGAAAAGTTGACATTTCAAGTCGTGGATTTCCAGAGTGCTTATCATGCTATTCTGGGTAGGCCTGCTTATGCACGTTTTATGGCTCGACCATGTTACGTGTACCTCAAATTGAAGATGCCTGGTCCCAGAGGAGTGATCACTATCACTGGCAATTGGCAGAAGGCAGAAGAGTGCTTCCAGAAGGGCTCAAAGATCGCCGATGCACAAATGGCAGTAGTAGAATTGCAAGAGTATCAGAAAAATGCAGATCCGAGTGATTTGCTACGAGCCAAGAAGCCTGCCACAGACTCTGCATTTCAGTCGTCCGGTGATACGAAGCCGATTCACATTCACCCGACCGGTCCCAATGCTGCTCCGACTCACATCTCAACAACGCTCGACAGCAAATAGGAAGAAGCGCTCATCCAGTTCCTCCGTGAGAACTGGGACATCTTTGCATGGAAACCTTCTGACATGCCAGGTGTTCCCAGGGGGCTGGCTGAGCACCGTTTGCGAGTCGACCCAAAGGTAAAACCAGTCAAGGAACATCTTCGACGGTCCGCCGTACAAAAGAGAAACGCAATTGGTGAAGAAGTGGCTCGGCTCCTGGCAGCTGAGTTCATCCGAGAGATTTACCACTCCGAGTGGCTCGCCAATGTTGTCATGGTCCCCAAGAAGGACGACTCACTTTGCATGTGCATCGACTTCAAGCATATCAATCGGGCCTGCCCGAAAGATCATTTTCCTCTCCCCCACATCGACCAAATAGTCAACTCGACTGCGGGGTGTGAGCGCTTGTCCTTTTTGGACGCCTATTCCGGGTATCATCAGATCCGACTATATGGACCCGATGAGATAAAAACAGCTTTCATCACTCCATTCGGGTGCTTCTATTATGTAACCATGCCATTCGGCCTGAAGAGCGCCGGAGCCACATTCATGAGGATGATTCAGAAGTGTTTGCTCACTCAAATCAGTCGGAATGTGGAAGCATACATGGATGACATTGTGGTCAAGTCACGTAAGGGTTCCGACCTGCTGGCTGACCTTGCTGAAACTTTTGCAACCTCAGAAGGTATGATATCAAGCTTAATCCATCAAAGTGCACATTCGGAGTTCTTAGCAGAAAATTACTCGGTTTCCTCGTTTCCGAATGAGGGATCGACGCTAACGCAGAGAAAGTTGGTGCTATACTCCGGATGAAATGCCCTGTGCGTGTGCACGATGTCCAGAAGCTTACTGGTTGTTTGGCCGCCTTGAGTCGATTCATTTCTCGCCTCGGTGAAAAGGCATTGCCTCTTTACCAACAGATGAAGAAGTCTGATAAGTTCGAGTGGACTCCTGAAGCTGATGCAGCGTTTGTAGAGCTCAAAGCCCTGCTTTCCACCCAGCCGGTGCTTGCTGCCCCAATCAGCAAAGAGCCTTTACTGCTTTACATTGCGGCCACTGGACAAGTTGTCAGTACAGTACTCACGGTCGAGCGGGAAGAAGAAGGAAAAGCTTATAAAGTTCAGCGCCCAGTATATTATGTTTCTGAAGTTCTGACTCCATCAAAGCAAAGATATCCACATTATCAGAAGCTTGTTTATGGGATTTACATGACCACGAAGAAGGTTGCACACTATTTATCTGACCACTCCATTACAGTCGTCAGCGACGCTCCATTATCAGAGATTTTGAACAACAGAGATGCAATTGGTCGAGTGGCAAAGTGGGCGATTGAACTCCTTCCCTTGGATATCAAGTTTGAGGCAAAGAAAGCTATCAAGTCCCAAGCAATAGCAGATTTCCTCGCCGAGTGGATCGAACAGCAACTGCCGACTCAAGTTCACTTGGAGCACTGGACCATGTTCTTTGATGGCTCGAAGATGCTGAATGGTTCCGGCGCTGGGGTGGTACTGGTATCCCCCCGAGGAGACAAGCTCAGATATGTCCTCCAGATTCACTTTGATTCCTCCAACAACGAAGCTGAATATGAAGCACTTTTGTATGGGTTGCGTATGGCCATTTCACTCGGCGTCCGTCCCCTCATGGTCTACGGCGACTCGGATTTGGTAGTTAATCAAGTGATGAAGGAGTGGGACGTTAGAAGCCCAGCTATGACTGGTTACTGTAGTGCAGTGAGAAAGTTGGAAAAGAAGTTTGAGGGGTTAGAGCTCCATCATATACCCCGACTAAAAAATCAAGCAGCTGATGATTTGGCAAAGATGGGTTCCAAGAGGGAAGCCATTCCCAGCAATGTGTTTTTGGAACACATTCATACACCTTCAGTTCAAGAAGATCCTTTCACTGAAGAGCCCCTGCAGCCTAAGAGTGCCACAGATCCGACTAAAGTCGAAGTCCCAGCCGTGGTCGACTTGATCATGGAGGTTTTGGTCATCACTCCCGACTGGACAGTGCCGTATATTTCATACATTCTCAGGAAGGAACTCCCAAAGGATGAAGAAGAGGCTCGACAGATCGTCCGTCGATCCAAAGCCTTTACTGTGATAAGAGGACAGTTGTTTAGAGAAAGTGTGACTGGAGTCTACCAGAAATGCATAACACCAGAAGAAGGTTGAGTGATCCTCAATGACATCCACTCGGGGACCTGTGGTCATCATGCGTCCTCTCGGACCATTGTGGCCAAAGCATACCGAGCAGGATTTTACTGGCCACGAGCAAACGAGATGGCAAAAGAAATAGTCGACAAGTGCGAAGGTTGCCAGTTTTACTCCAACATGTCTCACAAGCCTGCGTCGGCCCTAAAGACCATTCCACTCGTCTGGCCCTTTGCTATTTAGGGATTGGATATGGTTGGACCTCTGAGGACTGGTAGGAGCGGCTTCACTCATGTGCTTGTAGCAGTCGACAAGTTCACCAAATGGATTGAAGCCAAGCCTATCAAAAACCTTGAAGCCAGTACTGCTGTCAGTTTCATCAGAGAGTTAACATTCAGATATGGTGTTCCACACAGCATCATCACTGACAACGGGTCGAACTTCGATTCTGATGAGTTCAGAGCCTTCTCTGCTTCTCAAGGTACTCGAGTCGACTATGCTTCAGTCGCCCACCACCAGTCGAATGGACAAGCTGAAAGAGCAAACGAATTGATTCTCAAAGGGCTGAAACCCCGACTAATGCGTGAGCTCAAACACGCAGCAGGAGCCTGGGTCGATGAACTTCCATCAGTGTTGTGGGGACTGAGGACAACTCCCAATCGGTCGACTGGCAGAACTCCATTCTTCTTGGTTTATGGAGCTGAGGCTGTACTTCCGAGTGACTTGCTCCACAATGCGCCCCGAGTCGAGCTTTTCTTAGAAGATGAAGCAGAACAGGCACGGCAAGATGCAGTTGATCTCCTGGAAGAGGAAAGAGAGATGGCTTTGATCCAGTCGACCATCTATCAGCAAGACCTGCGTCGATTCCACGCCAGAAACATGAGGGGTCGAGCTTTCCAAGAAGGAGACTTGGTTCTTCGAGTGGATCAGCAGAAACCACACAAGCTTGCTCCTGCTTGGGAAGGTCCCTTCATCGTCACTAGAGTGCTCCACAACGGAGCATACCACCTTTACAACGTCGAGCACAAGAAAGATGAGCCACACGCTTGGAACGCTGAGCTGCTCTGCCCCTTTTACACTTAAGTTTTCAGGCCGATGAGATGTAATAAGAAATACCTTTGTAGTTGGTTTATCAAAAACAAGAGTTTCACAGTCTTCTAAAAAGATTCTCGTTGCTTATATTTGTGCCTAAATTTCCCCAGTGGGTGACTTAGCTGCGAATCTGTTTCGCCTAAGTTTATAAAATCCTACCGAGTGGTGAGCAAGCCTCTCACTCGGGGGCTTAGCTGCGAATCTGTTTCGCCTAAGTTTATAAAATCCTACCGAGTGATGAGCAAGCCTCTCACTCGGGGGCTTAGCTGCGAATCCGTTTTGCCTAAGTTTATAAAATCCTACCGAGTGATGAGCAAGCCTCTCACTCGGGGGCTTAGCTGCAGTCCAGTACGCGCCTAAGTTTGAAAAATCCTACCGAGTGGTGAGCAACCCTCCTACTCGGGGGCTTAGCTGCAGTCCAGTACTCGCCTAAGTTTGAAAAATTCTACCGAGTGATGAACAAGCCTCTCACTCGGGGCCTTAGCTGCAGTCCAGTACTCGCCTAAGTTTGAAAAATTCTACCGAGTGATGAACAAGCCTCTCACTCGGGGCCTTAGCTGCAGTCCAGTACTCGCCTAAGTTTGAAAAATCCTACCGAGTGGGGAGCAACCCTCTCACTCGGGGGCTTAGCTGCAATCCAGTACTCGCCTAAGTTTGAAAAATCCTACCGAGTGGTGAGCAACCATCCCGCTCGGGGGCTTAGCTGCAGTCCAGTACTCGCCTAAGTTTGAAAAATCCTACCGAGTGGTGAGCAACCCTCCCACTCGAAGGCTTAGCTGCAGTCCAGTACTCGCCTAAGTTTGAAAAATCCTACCGAGTGGTGAGCAACCCTCCCACTCGGGGGCTTAGCTGCAGTCCAGTACTCGCCTAAGTTTGAAAAATCCTACCGAGTGGTGAGCAACCCTCCCACTCGGAGGCTTAGCTGCAGTCCAGTACTCGCCTAAGTTTAAAAACTCCTACCGAGTGGTGAGCAACCCTCCCACTCAGGAGGCTTAGCTGCAGTCCGGTACTCGCCTAAGTTTGAAACACATCCTTATCCACAAGGACAGCGAGGTGTAGGTCGACTGCAACCTTCTCCTCGGAGCTGTGCCACAAGTACAATGTACGCTCCATCCTTATCCGCAAGGACGGCGAGGTGCAGGTCGACTGCAACCTTCTCCTGGGAGCTGCGCCACAAGTACAATGTACACCCCATCCTTATCCGCAAGGACGGCGAGGTGCAGGTCGACTACAACCTTCTCCTCAGAGCCGCGCCACAAGTACAACGTACGCTCCATCCCTATCCGCAAGGACGGCGAGGTGCAGGTTGACTGCAACCTTCTCCTCGGAGTTGCGCCATAAGTACAATAGCTGCATCTCAAGTACAAAGATTATTCCGAGTGAAGAGCAAATTCCACTCGAAGGCAAACACAAGCATATTCAGAGATAAACCAAGTTCAGATAAATCCTAAAAGTTCCGGACGAAGGATCAAAAGTATTCGAGCATCAAGCCCGAAGAAGTTTAACGATTACACAATCACTCGGCATTCCGAGGCAAATAAAGGTGGAGCATAATGTTTCTCGGTCACGCGCCAGGAGAAGGACTGGCTGGGTCGCAGAAACTGTCAAGGTCTATGCTGTCTGCAATGCGAGTGGCGGCGTCAAGGAAAGTGTCCATGAAGGACTGGAAAGTGTGCCTCTTTGTGTTAGCAACCTTGAGCTCCGCCAGCTTGTCTTCTTTGACGTCTTTGCAGTGCACTCGGACCAGGGACAACGCGACATCAGCGCCACAGCGAGCAGATGACTTCTTCCATTCTTGCACTCGGTCAGGTATTTGATTCAGTCGAGCCATCAGAGACTCGAGGTCATGAGACAGTTCCGCCTGAGGCCAGAGTTCAACATCAACCCGAGTCATCGCTGCCTTCAGGCGGGCAAGATAAGCAACCACGCTGTCCATGCGAGATTCCAACCGTACCACATTCATCGCAACATCATCCTTGACTAGACCATTTATGGGATCAAGACCCATCTCGACCCGCCCAGTTTCCGCTTCAAAGTCTTGGCAAAGCTCTGCACAATTGAGTAAATGGTGAGTCGACGATATAATCAGGCCTGACAGTCAACCGTAATAAGTCAGTCAATCATCAGTACCTTCAAGTTTTAAGACCAGCTTTGCAGCAAGCTGGCCCAGATAAGACTCCAACTCGTCCTTCTTGGCCTTGAGGCTCCCAAGCTCGCCAGTCAGCTTGTCCTTGTCTTTCTTCAGTCGCTCGACCTCCCGATTGGCGTCAGAAACAACAGTCTTCAGTTTGGAGTTCTCTTCTTCTAACTTGCCGACTGAAGCAAGCTTCTTGTCAGCAAGCGCCGTTTTCTCTCGCGCTTCCTTCTGTGTAGCAGCAAGATCCATATCCTTCTTCTCCAAAGCCTCCTTCATTTTCTCTAAAGAAATAACATTCTTCAGACGGGCTTGGAGTTGACGGTTTTCACTACATACATCTGCTCGAGTGGAGTCACTCGGTTCATAAAATGGAAAGGAAAAGTGCCAATCGTAAGATGGACAGTTGATGATTGGTTACCTCCCATGGCAACTACTTCGTCACGAGCAGTCTTGAGATTCTTCTTGGCCAATTCCAGATCAAGGTTGAGGCTGATTTGTTGCTTGTTCATTGTAGAAAGCTGAGCCCTAAGATCACAAGATTTCTGCAGTCAATATATAAGCCATATCAGTCGACTGAAATAAAAAGACATCACAGTGACAGCTACTCTAAGACTACCGCTGAATCAAACATTCAACGGCAGTCTCGGGGACTACACCCAGTGCGTGCACTTAGCGTGCCCCCACTGGTTTGAGTAAACACTCGACATGGTCTGCCCAGCGTGAGTTGTAAAAAAAAGCAGTTCTCAGACCATAGTCGACTGCCCGCAGTCAACCACGGTCTCGGGGACTACACCCAGCGGGTGCACTTAGCGTGCCCCCACTGGTTCTGGTTCCATTCGACCTGGTCCGCCCAGACCGAGTGACAAAATTCAGATTCTCAGACCACAGTCGACTGCCCGCAGTCAACTATGGTCTCGGGGACTACACCCAGTGGGTGCACTCAGAGTGCCCCCACTAGTTCAAAGATTCAATCCAAGTCGACTCAAATTGACTTGTGCAACTTCAAAACAGTCACACCCCAGTGGGTGATCGGACGAGAAATATGATCAATCAGAAATCAACTAACCTGGACATTGGTCTGTAGAGCAGCTCCAGCGTTGAAGGCCACCTGACTGGCCTCATGCACCACCTTCATTTGCTCCATCACAAGATTCAACTGAAGAAGAGCTTCCTTGGCGGCACTCGGTGGGTCGTCTGGTGTTCGATACGCAGTAAAAAGCGATGATGGTAGAACAGTTGAAGCAGCCACTGGGTCTGATGCGTGGGGTTGTATTGGAGCGGCAGGGGTCTGAGCAGCTGATCCTGGTGGACAATCAGTCGACAGCGGGATAGCAAAAGTGACATTGGTGCGAGCTGGATCTGTCGATTGCTCGACCGCCGTCCCAGGCACCAGTGTCGACCGAGGAACCTGAACCTCAGTTTCTTTCCCACTCAGTCCCTTGTCCCCCCTCCTCCTCTCTCAGTAGTACTTCTTGTTCATCGTCCGGAAGCACAACAACGTCCCGTGGAGCTACAACAAACAGAGAAAGTCAAAGAGATAGCTGACAAACAATCCAGTCGTCCAAATAAATTGAAGTCGGGCAGACTTACTGGCTTTGGAGGTAGCTGCGTCGTTGGTTTCCTCGTCGTCTGGGGTCTTGTCGATATCCATATTAGTCGCGGCCGAGGCCGGGCTGTAAAGGTTCATCATCCACTCGATCAGTACAAGAGAATCGGTCGGAACAAGAAAATACGGGAAGAACATTTACCCAGAAGCAACATGAACGTCCATCTTGATTCTAGGCAAGGTCTTCCGAGCCTTCGAAGGATTGATCTTGGGCTGCTTGGTGACCTTCTCAGCCAATTCTGGAGTCGAAGACCGAGCGCGCTTTTGAGATGGAGCGCTCGAGGCCACAACCTTGCCGCGCCTGCCCGCAGGATCTTGGTGCTGCTTGGATCGACGTTCAGAACGAGGTGGTGAGTCGGCTACCTCCTCATCGTCCGACTCATCGCTCTCATCTTCATCATCGTCGGCTGGTGACTCCCATTCGCCGCTCTCCTCCACGCTGTCCTCGCCCTCATGGTCCTGCTCCAGAGCTTGTTCGCCATTGGGCATTGAGTACATCTCTGTGTAAATCTGCAAAACAAGGAGCCGAGTGGAAATCAGTCGGATCAACAAACAGTCAGAAAACACATCCAAATTCAATCAGTTGTAGTGGTCAAACCTTGTCTGGCTGGTTGCTGTCGCTGAAATGGTTGACTCTCCTGGCGCCCTTGGGGTTGTCCTTGTTCCCAGTGATGCTCCTTAGCCACTGGGCCACTGTTTTGGCCGCCACCTCCTCCGGATGAACCTGAGTGGTGTCACCAGCCCTGGAGTACATCCACATGGAGTGGTCATGAGCTTGGAGTGGTTGAATGCGCCGACTGAGGAACACCTCTAGCAGATCCATGTCGGTGACACCTTGGTTGATCAGTTGAACTACTCTCTCAACCAGCATGCCCGTCTCCGCCTTCTCCGCGGCCGTCACTTTCAACGAAGATGGAGTCTGAACACGATCAAAAGAGAAAGGGGGAAGTCCAGTCGACTGGCCTGGGATCATGATATCCTAGCAGTAGAACCAGGTCGACTGCCAGCCCCTGACCGACTCAGGAAGAGTCATCGAAGGGAAGGAACTCCTCTTCCTCTTCTGGATACCCAGACCCCCACACATCTGGATAACATGGGTTTTCTCGTCGTTCAAGTTCGCTTACTTCACTATTTGGGAGCGGATGGTGAAAATGTGCTTGAAAAGACCCCAGTGCGGTCGACACCCCAGGAAATTCTCGCACATGGATACGAATGCAGCAAGATATGTGATGGTGTTGGGAGTAAAATGATGGAGTTGAGCCCCGAAGAAATTCAAGAAACCTCGAAAGAAGGGGTGTGGAGGAAGCGAGAAGCCGTGGTCGACATGAGTGGCGAGTAGAACACACTCACCCGGTCACGGCTACGGCTCCGTTTCCCCCTCCGGCAGCCGCGCAGACTCATGGACGATCAGCCCAAACTCGGCCATATCGTCCAAGTCTTCTAGCCGAAGTGAGGATCGGATCCAATCTCCCTGGATCCAACCCGACGGCAGCCCCGAGCGCGATGAAGATCCCCGATTCGTCTTCTTGCTTTTCGCCGCCCCCGTCGCCTTCTTCACGCGTTCCAGCACCGCCGTTTTCTCCTTCCCCATGGCGGCAGAGCTGCGACATTGAAAGTGGAGAAGCTGAACGAGGTGAAGGAGCAAGAGGAAGAAGAAGGAGAATGGGCACGCACAGTGCGGACGCCTCGGCCTCGCCGCTTTTAAAGGCCTACTTCCGAGTGGCTGACGCGTGGGCCCGGGCGATCCTGTCAAATCCCTTAACAGTCACACATGGGATACATGGCGAAAAAGGTGGCATGGAAATCAAAACATCCTATTTATCTACTCCGCTTACCACGGCGCACTACGCCTGGCGCGCTTCCACCAAAATTTTGAATCCCGTGAAATCCGGGATCCTCTACAACCGATCATGCCAAAGATTCCATGTCAAGGATAACACTCGACGGGTGACGTTATAAAAACGAGTCGGCAATTTCTGAATCGATCAAGGCGACTGAAACGAACGGAAGTTTCAACAGCTGGCCTCCATTTGGAGATGAAAGAAAGAGTCAAAGCAAGGTCAACTTCAACCTTCTTTTCACGCGGATCTCAATCCATTCGGGGGCTAATGATGAGGACATAGACCTGGGGTAGGGTAATAGGCCTGACCTATACGTCCTACCTAAGGTCCTTGTCCTAGAACAACGAAGTTCAAGAGTAAATAGAGGGGGCCCAACAAAGGTGTCGAGTGCAATCCACTCGACCTACCATTCACTCGGAGACCCCTCCTTATTTAGGTCACTCGTCCACTAAACCACTCGACGTGCAGAAGACCTAAAGCCACTCCGCGCAGCAACGATCGGGCGTTTACTCATATAATTAATGATCATTTATAGCACTTTATTACGGACGTTACGCTGCCACGCGCGCCTCCACCGCTTCGTCGGTTGCTTCCGCTGCCACGCGCGCCACCGCTCCATCGCCCCGCCACCAACGCGCCACCATGCCGCCGCGCTGCCGAGGAGCATCGGGCTACCGCGACGTTTGCCAGCGCCCCAACGGCGGGTTCTACGCCGAGATACGGTCCGGCCAACTCCGGCTCGGCCTCGGCACCTTCGAGACGGCGCACGAGGCCGCCCGCGCGTACGACGCGGTGGCATGGCGCCTAGGCAGGCCGCGCCTGCAAATGAACTTCCACGACGTCGACACGCTATAGCAGGCCCTGGACGTCGCCCCGCCGCCTCGTCTTCACACGACACAAGACCGTGCGTAGCACGCTGAGCGGCAGCGCCGCCTCCTCGTCGCCCATGAGGATGAGCGGACCATGGCGGAGTGGCACCGACGCCACCCGGAGGACGTCACCTATGAGCAAGCCTACTGGGCAAGGCGCCGCGAGGAGGACACGCAAAGGCGCCGCGACGAGCGGTTGGATAGGCGTCGGCGAAAGGCTCTGGCGACATCGCAGTGCGAAATCGTTCAAAATGGTGGGCAGTCAATCTTTTCGTCTGATGACGAACGTTGGTTGGACATGTGGATAGATACCTCGGACCAGACCAGCGAGGATGGCGACGATGACGACGACGATGACGACTGGGAGTAGGTTGTAGTTGCGTATGTAGTTGCACTATCTAGTAGTTTTTTTGCACTATCTAGTAGTTTTTATCTATCTATGCTATGGAACTATGTAAAATATCTATGTATCTTTTTTTATCTATGAATTTTATTTTATCGTTTTATTAAAAAAATGTACGCAATGTTTAGCGCGCGCTGCATTTTAGCGCGGACGCTGGAGCTACGCGCGCGCGCTCAATTTTGACGCGTCTGCTGGAGCCAGCGCTGCCGGTCGTGCCAAACCAGGCGAACAGCGCACGTCAAATGCGTTTTTTGCGCGCGGCGCGTTGCGCGGCTGTTGGAGATGCTCTTATGTACATTGAACCCTGTGTAACGGAGGGGAGCTGGGATCTTGGCGCACTCTATATAAGCCACCCCCTCCTTTGGGACAAGGGGTCGCACCCCTGTAAACACACACATACATAATCCAGTCGACCGCCTCCGGGCTCCGAGACGTAGGGCTGTTACTTCTTCCGAGAAGGGCCTGAACTCGTAAAACTCGTGTGTACAACTTTGCCATAGCTAGGATCTTGCCTCTCCGTACTTACCCCCCTATTCTACTGTCAGTCTTAGTACCACGACAGCCGGGGCTGTGGAGGCCCCCCTGGCAAGGGCCTTGCCGGGGGAGTCCACCTCGCCCTCCCGCTCTTTGTGTTTCCGGCTTGGCGTTGGTCTAGTCGTCTTGTGCCTTTGCTTCTTCTGCCCCGCCAAGCATGGCCAGGGGCGTGGGGCTGTGACTGCCCGCGCACAAGTAAAGGGGTGCAAACAGGGACCCGTACTTTTGTACACGACAGGAGCTCTCGGGCCTGGGCCACATATAAGCGCGGGGCGTTATTGGGCCAGGCCCAGAACGGTGCGCGGGCGTGCGTGCGGCGGAGTTTTTACCACAGTAACTCCCTCGCTTGTTGCGCTTCCCCACAACCCGCGTTGAATGCGCGACGTGGGGGTCATGTGTGACGTGGGGGTCATGCGTGGGGCGGTTGCTGCCCTCATGCGTCACATCATTGTAAATGGTAAAGAGGCGGCCCGCGCCTTCCCCATAAAAAAAGGAAAAACCGCGGGCGCGCTGCTCATTTACCCTCTGCGCCTCTTCCAATCTTGGAACCGCCGTTCCTCTCTTCTTCCTCAGGCGAAAGATTCGAAGTTCTTGCCTCTGCTTGCTGCTGCCGCCCCCATTGCTCTTGATCCTTCGCCCCCTTCCAGCTGCCATGGCGCCCAAAACCAGCAGGGGCAAGGGAGGCGGCCAAGGATGCCGGGGAGAAGGAGGCGCCGGAGAGCGAGTCGGTGGTGCGGCGGACACAGCTCGCCTACTTCTGTCGACGGTCGATGCGGTCCAGCTCAAGAACCTCTTCTTGCCCCTGTGGGGGAGGAAGACGACGGGGCATCCTGCCACGCGCGTCGTCCCCGCTGATTTTGTCAAGGACGGCCCAAATCGGTAACCCTTGTTCGTTGATTTCTTCTCTTGCGGGCTCTGCCCCCTTTCTCTGACTTCTTCAGCGACGTCATGCACACCTACGGCTTTTATCTTTTGGATCTTATGCCGAATGCCATGGCGTGCCTGGCTCTCTTCGCCCACCTCTGCGAGGGCTTTGCCGGGGTGTTCCCTAGCACGGCGCTCTTCCGCCACTACTTCTACCCTCGCATCCAACCAGGGGGCGCCATCTCTGGGAGCATCGCCTGGATCCCGAGGACCCAGGAGAAAGGCACATACCCGGAGGGTGCCCAGAAGGAGAGGTGGGAGGAGTGGCGGGGCCGGTGGTGCTGGATCAAGGAGAAGGACCCACCGGAGTTCTGTCAGGTTCGTCAGAGCCCGCCGACCCGCCGCGGGGACTGGAGCGACCTCGACGCCAACGACGAAAAGCTCACGGTCGCCACCACCAGGATTCATCGCCTCACCATGGCCGGGCTCACCCTTGAGATGATCGGGGCCGATTTCATCCGCCGCCAAATTTCTCCACTTCGCAACAAGGGGAGGCCGGCTTGGCTCTTCAGGAACGCGGCCGACATCATGAGGCTTCGCCCTGGTTTGAAGCACAACTTCACGGTGATGGGGCATGCCCATTTCTGTCAAAGGCTCTTCCAGCTCGACGTGAACAGCGACGGCAGGGCGGAGAGGAGCGACAAGGCCGTCAAGGGGCCCCTGTTCGGGTTGCCGGCGGGAGTGGTCCCGCTGAGCAACAACTCTCGCCAGTCGGCCATCATCGCCATGATGCCGGACTTCAATGCGCACAGCCTTGACCCGTCCTGGGCTGAGCCACTAGCGAAGAAGGTGCAGGAGTTCTTTGACACCTTGTCGGAGGCTTATGTCCGCGACGAGCCGCTTCTCATCCAGGACACCACCAAGGAGGAGCTGGACTACATTGCCGCCAGGGCGGCGCTTGCCCAGGAGGCCGGCAGCGCTGGCCACATGGAGGATGAGGCCAACTCGGCCACGGAGGAGAAGGAGCTTGCCGGATGGGTGGAGTCTACTGGGGAGGCCAGCAGCGCCGGTGGAGGGCCCCCTCTTGTCGAAGACGCGGGCGACGAGTCGTCTGAAGAGGAGGTCGAGGCCGACGATCCCCTGCCCACAGGGAAGAGACGCGTCCTGCGCCGGGCTGGCTCCGGCGAACCAGTCCGGCCCGGCAGGGCGGCGCAGCGGCAACATGCCCAGGATGAGTCCGTGCGCCAGACAAGGGCTGCGGCGACGAAGAAGGTGGTGAAGGCCGCGGTGGCGAAGAAGAAGGCGCCCGCCTCTTCTTCGTCCAAGCGTCGCCGGACTCCATCCCCTTCCTCTCCTCCAGATGTCGACCTAGAGGTCGACTTTGATCTGGGGTCTCTCAGCCCAAGGAGGAAGAGGGAGGCAGCGGAAGAGGAGGTGGAGGATGAGTAAGCATCCTGCCCTTCATCATCCCCGACCCTGCGCCGCTGTTCTTGACTTTTTTTCATCTTTTCAGGGACATGGAGACGTTGGCCCAGAGGGTGGCGAAGAAGGCCAAGGCCTCGACGGGCGACAAGCCCCCGGCGGGCACTCCGCACACGCCGGTGTTGGTGGACAGCAGCCCCCGGCGTAGCCCTCGCTTCATCCCCCATCGTGAGTCCATCACTTATTCCTCCACTTATGAACATCAGGGCGTGAGTTCTCGATGCTGACCTTGCCAGGTTCGCAGGAGGAGAACGGCAGCAGGAGGAGCCGCCGAGGGCCACTCCCAGCACGCCGCCCCCCTCGACTACGCCGCCCAGAGGGGCATCCCCGACAAGGGCATCCACCACCGAGCCCACACATATGGAGGAGGAGGGGGCGAGCTTGGGTGCCGATGGTTCTGCCCCGGCAACGAGTGTTGGTGGGGAGGGCGCCACTTCTTCCCAGTCCGGTGCGGGTAAGTTGATTGTTTTATGTCCTTGGTCTTTCTTCTTCATTTTGAACCTCGGTCTTAGCTCCGCCTCGTTCCCCTTCTCGGTATCCAGATCCTTCCTCGGCGAACCGGGAGGACATCAACACCGTCATCGAGGAGGTCGCCAGGGACGCCGAGGCCGAGGCCGACAAGATCACCACCGAGGAGGCCGCCAAGACCGCTACTGAGGATGCCACCAAGGGGCCTGCCGGGGAGGCCGGTAAGGCCGCTGCCGAGGAGGCCGACAAGGGGCCTGCCGGAGAGGCCGGTAAGGACGCTGCTGAGGAGGGGATGGTTGACGACCAGCCTTCCTCCTCTGCTGCCTCCGGCTCGGGCAAGTACTTGAAGGTGGGTGACGACCTATTCGTCCACCTCCCAGGAATGGCGAGCACCAGGGCGCCAACCGAGGGGGAGGTGTTTGGCGATGAGGTGCTTGCCGCCGCCGGGCTCTAGGTTGTTGACGAACCGAGCACCGGTGGCGGCGGTTCCCAAGAGGAGGAGCTCCTTCGGGCCATGAGCACAAACTTCCAGAAGCTCCAGGCGCTTCACCATGCCCGCCTGGACAAGGCAAAGTCCAGGATGACGGTGGTGGACAAGGCGGAGGCGGATCTCGCGGGGTGCGTCGCCGGGAGGCAGGCCTGGTTCCGCCAGGCCCACGAAGAATTGAAGGTTGCCCAGGATCTGCTGGCCGAGCGCAAACAGGAGCTCATCTTGAAGCAGGTCGATGTCGAGAAAGCTCAAGAGACGGCGAGGGTATAGGCCGCCAAGGACGAGGCCGCTCGACATCAGCATCAGGCCGAGCTGAACTCCCAGGAGGAGGACCTTGCTGCTCGTGAGGAGGCACTCGCCGCCACACTCCGCGGCAAGGATGAGGAGGTCAAGAAGCTTGTCGCGCAGCGGACTCAGGAGCTGGAGCAGGGGCACAGGGAGGCGCTCAATGCCCAAGCCCTGGTCCATGCCAGCAAGGTGAAGGAGCTGGATGTGGAGCGGGATGGCCTGAAGAGACAGGCCCTGGAGGTGGCAAAGGAGAAGGACACACTCAACGGCGCTTTGGTGGAGGCGTAGGCCGCAGTCCTCGGCAAGGCTGAGCAGCTCTCCAAGGCCAACGACTCCATCAAAGACCTGAAGCTGAAGCTGGTTGGTCTTGAGGGGACGCTTTCGGGGGTCAGGGCCCGGGAGGAGACCTTGACCAAGAATCTGGAGGAGGAGAGGCAACTGCGGAGGAATGACGCCGCCAACCACGAGGATTATGTGAAGGGAAAAAACCTCTGGATCAGCCGCCTCGCCGACGTCGCCGGTAGGATCACCATGAAGCTAGCTGCCATAGGGATGCCAAACGTGAGGTATGCCCCGGAGCCGAACATGAGCCCAACGCCAAACTGACCCTTTTCTTCGAGGGCGTTCTTGGAGCCCTGGAGCAGTTCCGCTCCAACAGAGCGACCTCTCTGGCCAATGAGGCCCGGAAGCTTTGCCGGGTTGCCCTGACCAAGGTCCTCACCAAGGTGGCGTACTGGAACCCCAACCTCGACTTCGACGCCACGCTGGAGAGCTTGCCAGAGGATGTGGACCTCGCGGCGCTCGAGGAGCGTATCCATCCCATCATCAGCCACGTTGATGGAGTTCGGAGGATAGAGGGCCAACGCCGGGACTAGGCACCCCGTTTCTCATCACCGCTGCAGGTTCATGACCAAGACAATTTTTATCTTTAGTTAGAACCGCAACAACAATTGGTGTAATATAACTCTGTAGTACTTTAATATCACGCATGCTATCTTCCTATTAGATCTTTCTTTGTATGTTTGCACCCTATGCTTGTCGAGATAAGGCTGCCGACGCGTAAACCCATGCCGTGGTGCTTTAAGGATGGATCCTTAGCACCCTGCCGGAAGGGCACTTGCTGCCGGGCAAGCCACCTTGCCGCTGCCAGCGCGGTCGCTTGAACTGTCGAGCGGACTCGAAACAGGACAAGAGCGCTGCTGGTAGCGGGTAGGCCACCTTGCCGTTCTCAGCGCGGCCGCATGAACTGTCGAGCGCACTCGAGATAGAGACAAGGGCGTTGCCAATAGCAGAAGGGTCCCATTGCGTGCAGGTTTCCCGTTCAAGGAACGAGATCTTTCGGGGAGGACAGACTTATATAAATGAAATTAGCCAAAATTTTGCATGACTTAGCTTTTTGGGGCCACGCTGATGGCCGTCGAGGCTGTGGACGGCACCAGAGGGCGGTTGATCGACGTCGCCCTCTCCCTTCGAGCCATCCTCATGGAAGCGTCGTTGCGTCGGCTCCAAAACCAGATTTCCATGGCTTGCGCCCCCTACCTTGCGCGCCAAAGATGTTGGGGGAAACGACACCTACGGGATCACGAGGAATCCCTTTTGCTACGGTTGGCGGGCGCGGGGCTGTGGAAAGAGCGGGATTGAGAGGTCAACGCGGGGGGATTATCCAGGTTCGGGCCGCAAGTGATGCGTAATACCCTACTCCTGCTGGTTTCTGTCTATCTGGTGTTCTTGGACTAGCTACAAGGCGTGCAGGGTCCAAAAAGTCCGAATCCTCTCCCAGTACGCCGCGGGCCTCCTTTTATAGACAAAGGGGCTGCCACAGTGGCACACAGGAGGTGAAAAGCTATACAGTGGTCGAGTCTATCCTCTGGCACCATAGGACAAATGCATTTAATGCGCTGCCGACGTGCGCTTCTTGCTTTATCGGGGACAGCAAGGAAGATCGTCCCAGTTGTCGCCGCCTCTCCTGGCTTCGACGCGCGTCCGAACTGACAAGGCGGGTAGTGCCGCGCTGGCTGGCTGCTGAGTTGGTGTGGTGGCAAAGCCTTCATGAAGATCTGCATGACACCACGTAGGTGCTTGCTGAGTCGGCCTAGAGGCCGCACGTCGCCACGCAGGTGCTCGCCTAGTTGGTGGGCTGGCAGCTGTATGGGAACGGCGGCGGAATCTTGGCAGATGTGGGCCTGGCTGTGGCCCAGCGGATGTCTTTGGCAAGAGTCTTGCTGGGGGCCCAGCGAGGGTCTTGCCGGGGCGTCGTAGTCGTCCCCGACAAGGGGCTTGCCGGGGGTCTCGTGGGTATCCTTGGCAAGGATCTTGCCGAGGATCTTCTTCTTCTGGTTATTCATCTAGTCTTGTATGCTTCTGGTCTTCACAAAGATCTGCATGCCACCATGGAGGCGCTTCCCGAGCCTTGGTTCCAATGTGGTTTGAGGGCGTCGGAACTCTCAGGCTCAAGGCTGGCAGCCCTGCGGGCGTTGGGCAAGTTGCCCCGGCAAGGCTCTTGCCGGGGCTGTGGAGGCCCCCCGGCAAGGGCCTTGCCCGGGGAGTCCACCTCGCCCTCCTGCTCTTTGTGTTTCCGGCTTGGCGTTGGTCTAGTCGTCTTGTGCCTTTGCTTCTTCTACCCCGCTAAGCGTGGCCAGGGGCATGGGGCCGCGACTGCCCGCGCACAAGTAAAGGGGTGCAAAAAGGGACCCCTACTTTTGTACATCGACATATTTTGAGACATGCACCCTTCTCATTTACTTCATGACTATCAGTTATCAATATCTTCCATGCTAAATACGCTAGTGGCAGTTCCCAAGCAAGAAAAGTAAAGGTTTTGACTCCATTGGGAGTTTTTGTTTGATTATTGGAGAGATCAATTCTTTTTGCAGTTTGGGACTGGGCATCCCTATTACCGCCCTTTTCTCGTGCAATGGCAAGTGAATAAACACTCGACCTGAGAACAACCCACTTAGCATGGAATATACCGACCACCTCCTGTCGTTCCATGAACGATCCAGGAACACAAAATGGATATTTTTAGAAGTTTTTAGAGGTGGCACATGCAAATTTACTTGGGATGGCAAGGTAATACCGCATATAGGTAGGTATGGTGGACTCTTCTGGAATAACTTTGGGTTCAAGGTTTTCGATGTACAAGCAGAATTCCCACTTAGTACAGGCGAAGGATAGCAATTAGATTGAGAAGCGGTCAATTAGAGAGCAACAACGATCATAACCATGCATTATGCATAAGTAACATTGGACAGTAGCATGAGTAGGATATGAACACCATGAACATAAATATCATAGAGGCTATGTTGGTTTTGATTCAACTACATGCATGCACATGTGCCAAGTCAAGCCACTCGAACATTCATAGGAGAATACCATATCATCATACTACATCACAATCATTTGAATGCAATGTTGATATCCAAGCTAAATCATTATCCACTCCTAGCTACTTATGCATGGCATGAGAAACTATAATCTCTAATTGTCATTTCAAACATGTTTAATCATAATGGGCTGAATCATGGATACTAGGTTAAACATATTTACACAAACAGAACAAGTCGAGTTCATACCCGTTTCTCTCTACCATAGCCAGTTCATCGAATATCGTCATTGTTGCCTTTCACTTGCACGACCGAACGATGTGAAAATAATAATAGTGCAAGAGTGCCGTGGACTAAGCTGGAATCTGCAAACATTTTATTCAACAGGAGAAGACAAGGTAAAATGGGCTCTTCGGTAGATCAACAATTATGCATATGAGAGCCACTCAACATTTTCATCGTGGTCTTCTCCTTGGTACGACTCAAATAAAAAGAAAAGAAATTCAGAGAAACACACTGAAATATTTTTGGAGTTTTTGGTTTTCTCGAACAAGCAAATAAAGGGTAAGCAAAAACGAGAAAAACTATTTGCACGGGAAAGCTCCCAACAAGCAAAAGAAGAACAAGGAAATCTTTTTGGGTTTTCTTTTTAATATTGCAACTAAGCATGCAAAGAAACTAAACTAACAACAACTAATTTTTTGGTTTTTCTAAGGTTTTTCAAACAGACAAGAAGAAAGAAAGAAAATAAATTAAGCATGGATAATACAACGAAAATGTGTGAACATCGACAACTGGAATGAAATATGTGGACATGAATGTAATGCCGGTGAGAAACACGTACTCACCCAAGCTTAGGCTTTTGGCCTAACTTGGAAATTGATCAGTAGCCTGGATAGTAGTCGGGGTGCTGAGGAGCGGGCATCCATGCATCCCACTGCTGAGGCTCCTCCTCTGCTGCGGCCTGTTCGTTCCGGTAGGCGATGATATCTGCAGGCATAATCCTATATCCGCCCCCTGGCAACAGGATCAAACAAAGAAGGAGCAGGCAATGGAATAATATCACGAGTTTCCATGCTGAAAACCAGGTTATACGGAATAGGAATGTTAGGGAAATCTCGTGCAATAAAATGGTGGTGTTCCATGGCTGCGTGATCTAGGTAAACCTTAGGCAGAGGGTAATCATGAAGGCATATCTCAACATTAAAGAGAGCTGCCAAGGGAGTAGCGAAAATACCACCATGTATTTTACCCTTAGAATTATAATGTGGAGGCGACGTGCCACAATAGCTCCCAAGCTATAAGTGTTGTCGCCCTCTAGTGCACGACGTAAAACAACAAGGTCTGGTGAACTAAGTGCACCCACCTTCTCTCTAGCAAGCAGGCATTTTGCAATGAAAAGAGCAAAGTAATGAACATCAGGAAAATGCAAGCCAACGGCAGTGATACCCGACACCCCTCTCTCATCTCCTACTGTTAAGGTGTGATAAAGGCCTCAAACTTTGCCGGCCTAGGCTCTACCAAATGACCATCAGCAGGAAGCAAGCATATTTCACAAAACTCAGTAAGTGGTATGTGATGGAAATCATTATATAAACTAAACTGCACCTCAGGAGGATTATTCCTAGGAAGGAAATTAAAACTTTGAAGAAAGATGTTTGTGAGGAGATGATATTGTTCACATTCAGCTGCGATGAAGTCGGTGAGGCCGGCATTAGCAGCATATTGTGTAAACTCTTGAAGGATTCCAGACTCTTCCATGAATGGGGTATGCGGCCATTCGCACGGCCGTACTTCCACCAACCTTCGAGGGTGGATATCACTATCAGATGACTCCCCAATAACTCCCTTGGAGTTCTTCTATGAAGCAAATTTCCAAAAGATATTCATCCTTTTCCTATGAACAAAAATTCTGAAATTTTAGTCCACAAAATTTTCTCAACAAAACTCCACAAGTTTGATAGCAACTACTCATAGGGATAAATAGAGGTCATAGCAAGCATTCAAACTACATAGAACTCTAATAATTCAACATGCAAGCTCATCTACAGCAGCACCAAGAGTAGCTAATTATTCAAAATATAAACCACTAAAACAAAAACTAATTGGATAAATGGAGGAGTCACATACTAAGCAACAATCCCCCAAAACAGTTTCGGAAACGGAGCTTCGAGCAAAGAGATCGAAATCCATGGGTTTGAGAGCAAGAACACGAGAGAGAGAGAGAGAGAGAGAGAGAGAGAGAGAGAGAGAGAGAGACAACAATGGTGATTTTTTTCTGGAGGTAAGTGATGATGTGGTGTAAAGAGATAAGTGAGAGGGCCCACGTGGGGACAACAACCCACCAGGGCGCGCCTGGGGGTCCTGGCGCGCCCAGGTGGGTTGTGCCCACCTGCTGCACCTCCCTCTGATATTATTTGCACCAGAAATTCTTAAATATTCCGAAAAATCGTATAAAATTTTCACAGCAGTCTGAGAACTTTTATTTTGGGGTCTTTTTTTATTGCACGGGAAATTCAGAAATAGACAAAACATGGCATTTTATTTTATTTAACTAATAAAAACAGAAACCAAAAGGTAGGGACAGAAGGTAGTGCTCACTGAATTCATCAACTTCATACCTCTAAAAAATGATCCATTAATAAGGTTGATCAAGTCTTATTAACAACCACTTTCGATTAGCATGAAACCGAAGAACTTTTGTAAATCACTAACTTACCTCAACAGCGAAATGAATATCCCCAACAATAAGTATTTCATATTTATTTTTGACAGTAGGTAGAGGTAGTTGAAAACTTCCAATAGTGATTGTCGGAGATTTTTCAATAACATTAATACCATTCACTTGGAATTGTTTCTTTGGAAAGTGCATCGTATGCTTATTACTATTAATATGAAAAGTGACCTTGCTTTTATTGCAATCAATAACAGCCCTTGCAGTATTCAAGAAGGGTCTACCAAGGATAATCGACATGTTGTCGTCCTCGGGCATCTCAAGTATAACAAAGTCAGTCAAAATAGTAACATTAGCAACAACAACGGGCACATCCTCACAGATACCCATAGGTATGGCAGTTGATTTGTCAGCCATTTGCAAAGGTATTTCAGTAGGTGTGACTTTATTCAAATCAAGTCTTTTATACAGAGAGAAAGGCATAACACTAACACGAGCTCCTAAGTCACATAAAGCAGTTTTCACATAATTCTTTTTGATGGAGCATGGTATAGTTGGTATTCCTTGGTCTCCAAGTTTTTTAGGTACTCCATCCTTAACAGTATAATTAGCAAGCATGGTGGAGATTTCAGCTTCCGGTATTTTTCTCTTATTGGTGATGATGTCTTTCATGTACTTTGCATAGGGAGGCATTTTCAAGATATCAGTCAAGCGACTACGCAAAAAGACTGGCCTCAGCATTTCAGCAAAGCGTTCAAATTCTTCATCATCTTTCTTTTTAGTTGACTTGGGTGGAAAAGGCATGTTTTTGAACCCACAGTTCTCTTTCTTTACCGTGTTTTCAAGCAACAAAGTCTCTTTTATCATACCGTGTATTCTTGGGTTGTGGGTTATCAAGATCAACTGGTGGTTCTATTTCACTATCATTATCTGGTTCTTTTTCATTGTTTGGTTGAGTATCTTCATGAACATCAGCATTATATTTTTCATTATCACTAGGTGGATGTTCATTACTAGATTGAGTTTTAGCTTTAGAAATAGAAACATCATTATCATTATCAGGAGGTTTTTCTATTTCAGGTTCACTAGTAGCATGCACAGTCCTATCCTTTTCTTTTTCTTCTTTTTAGATGGACTAGGTGTAGTGGTGTTGTTCCTTTGTGAATCATGTTCAATTCTTTTGGGGTGTCCCTCAGGATAAAGTGGTTCCTGAGTCATTTTACCTCCTCTAGTTGCAACTCTAACAGCAAAGTCATGTATGTTGTTATTCATTTCATCTAGCAATTCTGTTTGTGATTTAGCAACTTGTTCTAACTGGGTTTGTACCATAGAAGCATGTTTTACAACACCTCTAACATCATTTGAGATTCTAAATAACAAGTCACTCAAGCGAGCAATCATATCAGAGTTATATTTCAATTGTTTCATAACATTTGCATTGAAGTGATCTTGTTTTCTAATATAATTCTCAAACTCATAAAGGCATTGGCTAGGGTGCATATTGTGAGAATTTTCATTATCATTGAATTTCATTAGAGAATTTACGTCTACCACCTTAGGCGGTGGTGGTGTATTAAGCCCATGTATTTCTTCAATAGGAGGTAAATTTTTAACATCCTCAGCTTTAATACCTTTTTCCTTCATAGATTTCTTTGCCTCTTGCATATCTTTAGGACTGAGATATAATATACCCCTCTTCTGCGGAGTGGGCTTAGGCGGTGATTCGGGAAGAGTCCAATCATCATAATTTTTCAATATTTTATTCAATAATTCTTCAGCTTGTCCAACAGTTCGTTCCTTGAAAACAAAACCAGCACAACTATCTAGGAAGTCCCTAGAAGTATCGGTTAGTCCAAAATAGAAGATATCAAGTATTTCATTTTTCTTAAGAGGATGATCAGGCAAAGCATTAAGTAACTGGCAAAGCCTCCCCCAAGTTTGTGGGAGACTCTCTTCTTTAGTTTGCACAAAGTTAAATATTTCCTGTAAGGCAGCTTGTTTCTTATGAGCAGGAAAATATTTTTCAGAGAAGTAATAAATCATATCCTGGGGTCTACGCACACTACCAGGAGCAAGAGTATTGTACCAAGCTTTAGCATCACCCTTTAATGAGAATGGAAATAATTTGAGAATAAAGTAATAGCGAGTTTTCTCATCATGAGTAAAAAGGGTGGCTGTGTCATTCAACTTAGTAAGTTGTGCCACAACAGTTTCAGTTTCATATCCATGGAAAGGATCAGATTCAACCAAAGTAATTGACTCTGGGTTGACAGAGAATTCATAATCCTTATCATTAATAAAGATAGGTGAAGTAGCAAACTTAGGATCATGTTTCATTCTAGCATTTAGAGGTTTTTCTTTATACTTGCATAATAATCTCTCTAGATCATCACTATCCTTACAAGCAAGAATATCTCTAGTTGTCCCCTCATTCATAACATAACATTTCGGTACCTTAGGCAATTCATATCTAGGAAGGCTAGTTCTAGCAGGTGTTTCAGTCGTTTCAGTTTCAAGCTCATCACCAGATTCAACAACATCTTGTTGTCTTACTCTAGCAATTTGTTCTTCAAAAATTTCACCAAGTGGCACATCATCATCAAGCAAGGTACTAGCATCATCATAAGCATCATTCATAGTAGAAGTAGCATCATTAATAACTTGCGACATATCAGGATTAATAGCATGTGGTGGTGTTGCAAGTTTACTTATAACAGAAGGTGAATCTAAAGCAGAACTGGATGGCAGTTCCTTACCTCCCCTTGTTTTAGAGGGATAAATCTTAGGCTTAGCATCCTTCAGATTCTTCATAGTGATAAATTGATAATAATCCCAAGTGACTCAACAAATAAAGCTATGCTCCCCGGCAACAGCGCTAGAAAAAGGTCTTGATAACCCACAAGTATAGGGGATCGCAACAATTTTCGAGGGTAGAGTATTCGACCCAAATTTATAGATTCGACACAAGGGGAGCCAAAGAATATTTGTAAGTATTAGCAGTTGAGTTGTTAATTCAACCACACCTGCAGATTAATTATCTGCAGACAAGGAAGACAACGTAATGAGTTATGTTTTCTTATATCTGAGATAAAGTATATTGTCATGGATCTTCCAACATGTTGAGCTTGCCTTTCCCCCTCATGCTAGCCAAATTCGTTGCACCAAGTAGAGATACTACTTGTGCTTCCAAAAACCCTTAAACCAGTTTTGCCATGAGAGTCCACCATATCTACCTATGGATTGAGTAAGATCCTTCAAGTAAGTTGTCATCGGTGCAAGCAATAAAAATTGCTCTCTAAATATGTATGATTGATTGGTGTGGAGGAAATAAGCTTTATACGATCTTGTGATGTGGAAGAAATAAAAGCGACAGACTGCATAATAAAGGTTCGTATCACAAGTGGCAATATAAAGTGACGTTCTTTCGCATTAAGATTTTGTGCATCCAACCCTAAAAGCGCATGGCAACCTCTGCTTCCCTCTGCGAAGGGCCTATCTTTTATTATTACCTTCTACCTTATGCAAGAGTCATGGTGATCTTGACCTTTCCTTTTTACATTTTATCCTTTGGCAAGCACAGGATGTTGGAAAGATCCTGATACATATATCTAATTGGATGTGGGTTAGCATGAGTTATTATTGTTGACATTACCCCTGAGGTAAAAGGTTGGGAGGCGAAACTATAGGCCCCTATCTTTCTCTATGTCCGGTTGAAACTCCGTAACCACAAGTATTGCGTTAGTGTTAGCAATTATGAAACACTAAATGATAGTTGAGTATGTGGACTTGCTAGAAAGCTCTGACATAGACTCTTTCTGATGTTATGATAAATTGCAATTGCTTCAATGACTGAAATTATAGTTTGTTGGTTCTCAATAAAGTTTCTGATTCATACTTTGCATTGTGAATAGACAATTACTTGAGCATAAGAAATCATATGACAATATCCATATATGTTGCTGTTATGAGAATAATCATGATGCCCTCATGTCCGTATTTTATTTTATCGACACCTCTACCTCTAAACATGTGGACATATTTATCGTTATCGGCTTCCGCTTGAGGACAAGCGAGGTCTAAGCTTGGGGGAGTTGATACGTCCATTTTGCATCATGCTTTTATATCGATATTTATTGCATTATGGGCTGTTATTACACATTATGTCACAATACTTATTCCTATTCTCTCTTATTTTACAAGGTTTACATAAGGAGGGAGAATGCCGGCAGCTGGAATTCTGGGCTGGAAATGGAGCATATATTAGAGACCTATTCTGCACAACTCCAAAAGTCATGAAACTCCACGAAAGTTATTTTTGGAAATAATAAAAAATATTGAGCGGAAGAAGTACGTCAGGGGGGCCACCTGGCCACGAGGGTGGGGGCGCGCCCTACCCCCCAGGGCACGCCCCCTGCCTCGTGGGCCCCCTGTTGGCCCTCCGGTGCCCATCTTCTAGTATATGAAGTCTTTCGTCCGAAGAAAATTCATAAGCAACCTTTCGGGACGAGACTCCGCCGCCACGAGGCGGAACCTTGGCGGAACCAATCTAGGGCTCCGGCAGAGCTGTTCTGCCGGGGGCACTTCTCTCCGGGAGGGGGAAATCATCGCCATCGTCGTCACCAACGCTCCTCTCATCAGGAGAGGGCAATCTGCATCAACATCTTCACCGGCACCATCTCCTCTCAAACCCTAGTTCATCTCTTGTATCCAATTCTTGTCTCCAAGTCTGGGATTGGTACCTGTAGGTTGCTAGTAGTGTTGATTACTCCTTGTAGTTGATGCTAGTTGGTTTATCTGGTGGAAGATCATATGTTCAGATCCTTTATGCATATTAATACCCCTCTGATTATGAACATGAATATGCTTTGTGAGTAGTTACGTTTGTTCCTGAGGACATGGGAGAAGTCTTGCTATTAGTAGTCATGTGAATTTGGTATTCGTTTGATATTTTGATGAGATGTATGTTGTCTATCCTCTAGTGGTGTTATGTGAATGTTGACTACATAACACTTCACCATTATTTGGGCCTAGAGGAAGGAATTGGGAAGTAATAAGTAGATGATGGGTTGCTAGAGTGACAGAAGCTTAAACCCTTGTTTATGCGTTGCTTCGTAAGGGGCTAATTTGGATCCATATGTTTCATGCTATGGTTAGGTTTACCTTAATACTTTAGTTGTAGTTGCGGATGCTTGCAATAGAGGTTAATCATAAGTGGGATGCTTGTTCAAGTAAGAACAACACCCAAGAACCGGTCCACCCACATATCAAATTAGCAAGTACCGAACGCGAATCATATGAACGTGATGAAAACTAGCTTGACGATAATTCCCATGTGTCCTCGGGAGCGCTTTTCCCTATATAAGAGTTTGTCCAGGCTTGTCCTTTGCTACAAAAAGGATTGGGCCACCTTGCTGCACTTTATTTACTTTTGTTACTTGTTGCTCGTTACAAATTATCCTACCACAATACTATCTGTTACCTCTAATTTCAGTACTTGCAGAGAATACCTTGTTGAAAACCCCTTATCATTTCCTTCTTCCTCGTTGGGTTCGACACTCTTACTTATCGAAAGGACTACGATAGATCCCCTATACTTGTGGGTCATCAATGACCCACTTCCTATTGATGATAGCTTTCTTGATGAGCAATTAGTTGTCATAAATGCTTCTCGTAATACTCCTTGGTATGCTGATTATGCTAATTACATTGTTGCTAAATTTATAGCACCTAGTTTCACACACCAGCAAAAGAAAAAGGTTTTCTATGATTTAAGACATTACTTTTGGGACGACCCACACCTTTATAAACAAGGAGTAGATGGTGTTATTAGATGTTGTGTACCTGAGCCTGAACAGGGACAGATCCTACGCAAGTGCCACTCCGAGTCTTACGGAGGACACCACGCTGGAGATAGAACTGCACATAAGGTATTGCAATCTGGTTTTTATTGGCCTACTCTCTTCAAAGATGCTCGTAAGTTTGTCTTGTCTTGTGATGACTGTCAAAGAATTGGTAATATTAGTAGATGTCAGGAAATGCCTATGAATTATCCACTTGTTATTGAGCCATTTGATGTTTGGGGCTTTGATTATATGGGACCTTTTCCTTCCTCTAATGGGTATACACATATTTTAGTTGCTGTTGATTATGTTACTAAGTGGGTAGAAGCTATTCCAACTAGTAGTGCTGATCATAACACTTCTATTAAGATGCTTAAAGAAATTATGTTTCCAAGGTTTGGAGTCCCTAGATATTTAATTCATGATGCTTTCCACAAAATGCTTGCTAAGTATGATGTTAACCATAGAATTGCATCTCCATATCATGCTCAGTCTAGTGGTCAAGTAGAATTAAGCAATAGAGAGATTAAATTGATTTTTGCAAAAGACTGTTAATAGATCTAGAAAGAATTGGTCTAAGAAACTTGACGATGCATTGTGGGCTTATAGAACTGCTTATAAGAACCCTATGGGTATGTCTCCATATAAAATGGTTTATGGAAAGGCTTGTGACTTACCTCTTGAACTAGAACATAAGGCATATTGGGCTATTAAAGAGCTCAATTATGATTTCAAACTTGCCGGTGAGAAGAGGTTATTTGACATTAGCTCGCTTGATGAATGGAGAACCCAAGCCTATGAGAATGCTAAGTTGTTTAAAGAAAAAGTTAAAAGATGGCATGACAAAAGGATACAAAAGCGTGTGTTTATTGTAGGTGATCATGTTTTGCTATACAACTCTCGCTTAAGAATTTTTGCAGGAAAACTTCTCTCCTAATGGGAAGGTCCTTACATTATCGAGGAGGTCTATCGTTCCGGTGCCATAAAAATCAACAACGCCGAAGGTAGAAATCTGAAGGTGGTAAACGGTCAAAGAATCAAACATTACATCTCAGGTAATCCAATAAATGTTGAGACCAATATAATTGACACCGCAACACCGGAGGAGTACATAAGGGACACTTTCCAGAACATTTCAGACTCCGAAAAGGAATAGGTATGTGGTACGGTAAGTATACCGACTCCAAAACGTTTCCAATGATGTTTTTTCTCTGTTTTGGAATATTTAAAAAATTAGGAAAATTAAAAGTAGTCCGAAAGATGCATGAGGAGACCACAAGGATGGAGGGCGCGCCCCTGCCTTGTGGTCACCTCATGTGCCCTCCGGACTTTGTTTTCTTGCACAATACTTCTTTTGGTCGGTAAAAAATCATTATATAATCTCCCGAAGGTTTTCACCACCGTACCACGAAAACATCTCCTGTTTTTGTTTAGCTATTTTTCTGTCAGATCTAGATCACCATGACGTCTCCAAGCGCCCCCAAGGACAAATTTTTAGAGAAGGTCACCAACCCTTACCTCGCGGAGGTGCTGCAACACCCTCAAACTATTGAGATGCGTGAGGGGGTTCTGCACATCCGCGATGTTGAGGGGCCGAAGAAGACCGGAAGCGTGGAGACAAGACTCGAAGCAATGGAGCAGCAAGTTTTCAAGTGCCAAGCGATGGTGGAACCTGGACTAAACGCGAATCACATGATGATCTCGGAGTTCACCAACTACCACAAGCTGGATGCCAAGAACATTGAGGAGGCCATTGTCGGTGTCAAAACCGGCGGATCTCGGGTAGGGGGTCCCGAACTGTGCGTCTAGGATCGATGGTAACAGGAGACGGGGGACATGATGTTTACCCAGGTTCGGGCCCTCTCTATGGAGGTAATACCCTACTTCCTGCTTGATTGATCTTGATGAATATGAGTATAGGAGTCTAGCCTGTATGACTATGGTAATGAATATATATCATCCGGACTACGCCCTCCGGTTTATATAGACACCGGAGGGATCTAGGGTTACATAGAGTCGGTTACATAAGAAGGAATCTTCACAGTTGATCGCCAAGCTTGCCTTCCACGCCAAGGAGAGTCCAATCCGGACACGGGTACAGTCTTCGGCCTTCATGTCTTCACATCCCATCAGTCCGGCCCATGGATAACAGGTCGGACGCCCGAGGACCCCTTAGTCCAGGACTCCCTCAGTAGCCCCTGAACCTGGCTTCAATGACGAGGAGTCCGGCGCGCAGATCGTTTTCGGTATTGCAAGGCGGGTACCCTTTTCTCCGAACTCCAAGAAAGTCTTCGGACGCAGCGATAGTATCCGGACCTGTCACACACCATACGCAACCACAGAGAAAATATAGTTTTACACGAACCAATCTGCTGACAAATTTTTGTAGCATGACATGATATGTCTCCAACGTATCTATAATTTATGAAGTATTCATGCTATTATATTCTACATCTTGTATGTTTAATGGGCTTTACTATGCACTTTTATATTATTTTTGGGACTAACTTATTAACCCAGAGCCCAGTGCAAGTTTCTGTTTTTCTCCTTGTTTCAGTGTTTCGCAGAAAAGGAATATCAAACGGAGTCCAAACGGAATGAAACCTTCGGGAAAGTTATTTTTGGAACGGAAGCAATCCAGAAGACTTGGAGTACACGTAAGGGAAGCAACGAGGAAGGCACAAGGCAGGGGGCGCGCCACCACCCTCGTGGGCCCCTCGTGGCTCCCCTTATGTATTTTTTCCGCCTATATATATCCATATACCCTAAAAACTTCGAGGAACAGAATAGATCGGGAGTTCCGCCGCTGCAAGCCTCTGTGAGCATCTTGAAGTTATGCATGTTTTACCTTCCTATGCAAGTTGATTATTGTTCCCACAAGTTGTTTGCTCACAAAATCCCTATGCATAGGAAGTGGGTTAGACTTAAATGTGCTAGTCATTTTCTTCATGATGCTCTCTTTATGTTTCAATTCTTATCTTTCATGTGAGCATCATTGAAATCATCATGCCTAGCTAGGGGCGTTAAACGTTAGCGCTTGTTGGGAGGCAACCCAATTTTATTTTAGTTTCTTGCTTTTTGGTTCTGTTTAGGAATAAATAATCCATCTAGCTTCTGTTTAGATGTGGTTTGTGTTTTAATTAGTGTTTGTGCCAAGTAGAACCTTTGGGAAGACTTGGGTGAAGTCTTTATGATCATGCTGTGAAAAACAGAAACTTTAGCGCTCACGAGATTAGCTAAAACTTTTTACTGGAGAGTGATATTTAGTTGATTCTTTTTGCAGATGATTACTAGACAAATTCCTCATGTCACCCAATTTATTTTAGAATTTTTGGAGTTCCAGAAGTATACGTTTGATACAGATTACTACAGACTGTTCTGTTTTGACAGATTCTGTTTTTCGTGTGTTGTTTGCTTATTTTGATGAATCTATGGCTAGTAAAATAGTTTATAAACCATAGAGAAGTTGGAATACAGTAGATTTAACACCAATACAAATAAAGAATGAGTTCATTACAGTATCTTGAAGTGGTGTTTTGTTTTATTTCGCTAACGGAGCTTACGAGTTTTCTGTTGAGTTTTGTGTTGTGAAGTTTTCAAGTTTTGGGTAAAGATTCGATGGACTATGGAATAAGGAGTGGAAAGAGCCTAATCTTGGGGATGCCCAAGGCACCCCAAGGTAATATTCAAGTATAACCAAGAGCCTAAGCTTGGGGATGCCCCGGAAGGCATCCCCTCTTTCGTCTTCGTTCATCGGTAACTTTACTTGGAGCTATATTTTTATTCACCACATGATATGTGTTTTGCTTGGAGCGTCAATTTATTTTCTTTGGTTTTGCTTGCTGTATGAATAAAATACCAAGATCTGAAATTCTTAAATGAGAGAGAGTCTTCAAATAGCTACATAATTATTTAACTACTCATTGATCTTCACTTATATCTTTTTGGAGTAGTTTGTCATTTACTCGTGTGCCTTACTTATATCCTATGAGAAAATGGTTGAACGAATTGAATATTATAAATCTGAAATTATATATGTTTCATATGATTATCCCATGGGGAGTAATGGCTTTACATATAAGAAGTAGAGGTGGTAAATTTATTGAAGGTTAGCAAACATGGTATTGGTCACTTGAACAATTCATGAAAGAATATTGAAGGAAGAGAGATTTCACATATAAATATACTATCTTGGACATCTTTTGTAATTGTGAGCACTCATTAAAATATGACATGCTAAAAGGTTGATGTTGGACAAGGAAGACAATGTAATGGGTTATGTTTTCTTATATCCGAAATAAAGTATATTGTCATGGATCGCCCAACACGTTGAGCTTGCCTTTCCCCCTCATGCTAGCCTAATTCCTTGCACCAAGTAGAGATACTACTTGTGCTTCCAAACATCCCTTAAACCAGTATTGCCATGAGAGTCCACCATACGTACCTATGGATTGAGTAAGATCCTTCAAGTAAGTCATCATCGGTGCGTGCAATAAAAATTGCTCTCTAAATATGTATGATCTTTTAGTGTGGAGAAAATAAGCTTTATACGATCTTGTGATATGGAAGAAATAAAAGCGACGGACTGCATAATAAAGGTCCCTATCACAAGTGGCAATATAAAGTGACGTTCCCTGGCATTAATATTTTGTGCATCCAACTATAAAAGCGCATGGCAACCTCTGCTTCCCTCTGCGAAGGGCCTATCTTTTACTTTTATGCAAGAGTCATGGTGATCTTCACCTTTCCTTTTTTTTCATTTTATCCTTTGGCAAGCACCTCGTGTTGGAAAGATTCCGATATATATATATCCAATTGGATGTAAGGCATCATGAGCTACTATTGTTGACATTACCCTTGAGGTAAAAGGTTGGGAGGCGAATCTATAAGCCCCTATCTTTCTCTGTGTCTGATTAAAACTTTGAACCCATAAATATCGCGTGAGTGTTAGCAATTGTGAAAGACTAAATGATAGTTGAGTATGTGGAGTTTGCTAAATCAAAGCTCTGACATAGACTCTTCCTGAAAATAAGATGAATTGTAATTGTTTGATGACTAATAACACGGTTTGTTAGTTTTCAAGAAAGTTTATGATCTATACTTTAACATGTGAATAGTTTGTTACTTGATCATGCAAAGTTCTATGAGTTGAGCTACTGTTATGACATATAATGATGCTAGAAAAGGTGATTGAAATTATCATTGATCAAACTTATGCACCTGCTAGCATTCACACTTCATAAATTCTTTCTTTTATCATTTACCTACTCGAGGACGAGCAGGAATTAAGCTTGGGGATGTTGATACGTCTCCAATGTATCTATAATTTATGAAGTATTCATGCTATTATATTATACATCTTGGATGTTTAATGGGCTTTACTATGCACTTTTATATTATTTTTGTGACTAACTTATTAACCCAGAGCCCAGTGCCAGTTTCTGTTTTTCTCCTTGTTTCAGTGTTTCGCAGAAAAGGAATATCAAACGGAGTCCAAACGGAATGAAACCTTCGGGAAAGTTATTTTTGGAACGGAAGCAATCCAGAA
This sequence comes from Aegilops tauschii subsp. strangulata, assembly GCF_002575655.3. Taxonomy (NCBI): domain Eukaryota; kingdom Viridiplantae; phylum Streptophyta; class Magnoliopsida; order Poales; family Poaceae; genus Aegilops; species Aegilops tauschii. The sequence goes on along the minus strand of NC_053039.3, from coordinate 451,036,493 downwards.
GACTTTGAGTACACGTAAGGGAAGCAACGAGGAAGGCACGAGGCAGGGGGCGCGCCCACCCCCCTGGGCGCGCCCTCCACCCTCGTGGGCCCCTCGTGGCTCCCCTGATGTATTTTTTCCGCCTATATATATCCATATACCCTAAAAACTTCTGGGAACAGAATAGATCGGGAGTTCCGCCGCCGCAAGCCTCTGTAGCCACCAAAAACCAATCGGGACCCTGTTCCGGCACCCTGCCGGAGGGGGGATCCCTCACCGGTGGCCATCTTCATCATCCCGGCGCTCTCCATGACGAGGAGGGAGTATTTCACCCTCGGGGTTGAGGGTATGTACCAGTAGCTATGTGTTTGATCTCTCTCTCTCATGTTCTTGAGGTGGTACGATCTTGAAGTATCGCGAGCTTTGCTATTATAGTTAGATCTTATGATGTTTCTCCCCCTCTACTCTCTTGTAATGGATTGAGTTTTCCCTTTGAAGTTATCTTATCGGATTGAGTCTTTAAGGATTTGAGAACACTTGATGTATGTCTTGCATGTGCTTATCTGTGGTGACAATGGGATATCACGTGATTCACTTGATGTATGTTTTGGTGATCAACTTGCGGGTTCCGTGACCTCGTGAACTTATGCATAGGGGTTGGCACACGTTTTCGTCTTGACTCTCCAGTAGAAACTTTGGGGCACTCTTTGAAGTACTTTGTGTTGGATTGAATAGATGAATCTGACATTTTGTGATGCATATCGTATAATCATGCCCACGGATACTTGAGGTGACATTGGAGTATCTAGGTGACATTAGGGTTTTGGTTGATTTGTGTCTTAAGGTGTTATTCTAGTACGAACTCTATGATAGATCGAACGGAAAGAATAGCTTCATGTTATTTTACTACGGACTCTTGAATAGATCGAGCAGAAAGAATAACTTTGAGGTGGTTTCGTACCCTACCATAATCTCTTTGTTTGTTCTCCGCTATTAGTGACTCTTTCTTGCATGTTGAGGGATAGTTATATGATCCAATTATGTTATTGTTGTTGACAGAACTTGCACTAGTGAAAGTATGAACCCTAGGCCTTGTTTCCTAGCATTGCAATATCATTTGTGCTCACTTTTATCATTAGTTACCTTGCTGTTTTTATATTTTCAGATTACAAAAACCCATACCTACCATCCATATTGCACTTGTATCACCATCTCTTCGCCGAACTAGTGCACCTATACAATTTACCATTGTATTGGGTGTGTTGGGGACACAAGAGACTCTTTGTTATGTGGTTGCAGGGTTGCTTGAGAGAGACCATCTTAATCCTACGCCTCCCACGGATTGATAAACCTTAGGTCATCCACTTGAGGGAAATTTGCTACTGTCCTACAAACCTCTGCACTTGGAGGCCCAACAACGTCTACAAGAAGAAGGTTGCGTAGTAGATATCATGACAGTACGTCCGTCTGGTCATAATTCCAAACCGTTTTTGTGTTCGACGCCCCACGTCCCGAGACGCGGTTGCCATTGGAACGTCTTGTCAAAGCAGAGATCGTGTCCCCTTATCGCGGGATTCTCATCAATGCGGGCATGGGTAACCCAACCGTGCCATTTATACGGCCCTTGGGAATAGGTGAGTTCTAAGGCGAGTGTGGAGGCATTCAATATTTACTGCCTTTATAAGAGGATAAGGATTCCCTCTTTTCCCCTCACGCCTTCTCTCCATCCTCGCCCTTCCAATCTCGAGCTCCACCACCCCAGTTCTCATCTCCTTTCCGCTCGAGCTAGCGCTCAACCATGTCTGGATCTGGAGGTCAGGGCAAGTGGATGGCCTCCTCCGTCAGGGAGGAGGACATTACTGAGCTTCGGGCGGCCGGATACCTGGCGAAGGATATCGCCCACCGCCTGCCGGCTAAGGGACAAGTCGTCCCCACGCCGAAGCCCAACGAGAGGGTGGTATTCATCCCTCATTTCTCCCGCGGGTAGGGTTCCCACTCCACCCTTTCGTACGCGGGCTGATGTATTATTACGGGGTAGATTTCCATGATCTATCCCCGTACGCGGGCTGATGTATTTTTTCCGCCTATATATATCCATATACCCTAAAAACTTCGAGGAACAGAATAGATCGGGAGTTCCGCCGCTGCAAGCCTCTGTAGCCACCAAAAACCAATCGGGACCCTGTTCCGGCACCCTGCCGGAGGGGGGATCCCTCACCGGTGGCCATCTTCATCATCCCGGCGCTCTCCATGACGAGGAGGGAGTAGTTCACCCTCGGGGCTGAGGGTATGTACCAGTAGCTATGTGTTTGATCTCTCTCTCTCGTGTTCTTGAGGTGGTATGATCTTGATGTATCGCGAGCTTTGCTATTATAGTTAGATCTTATGATGTTTCTCCCCCTCTACTCTCTTGTAATGGATTGAGTTTTCCCTTTGAAGTTATCTTATCGGATTGAGTCTTTAAGGATTTGAGAACACTTGATGTATGTCTTGCATGTGCTTATCTGTGGTGACAATGGGATATCACGTGATTCACTTGATGTATGTTTTAGTGATCAACTTGCGGGTTCCGTGACCTCGTGAACTTATGCATAGGGGTTAGCACACGTTTTCGTCTTGACTCTCTGATAGAAACTTTGGGGCACTCTTTGAAGTACTTTGTGTTGGATTGAATAGATGAATCGGAGATTTTGTGATGCATATCGTATAATCGTGCCCACGGATACTTGAGGTGACATTGGAGTATCTAGGTGACATTAGGGTTTTGGTTGATTTGTGTCTTAAGGTGTTATTCTAGTACGAAATCTATGATAGATCGAACGAAAAGAATAGCTTCTTGTTATTTTACTACGGATTCTTGAATAGATCGAGCAAAAAGAATAACATTGAGGTGGTTTCGTACCCTACCATAATCTCTTCGTTTGTTCTCTGCTATTAGTGACTTTGGAGTGACTCTTTGTTGCATGTTGAGGGATAGTTATATGATCCAATTATGTTATTATTGTTGAGAGAACTTGCACTAGTGAAAGTATGAACCCTAGGCCTTGTTTCCTAGCATTGCAATATCGTTTGTGCTCACTTTTATCATTAGTTACCTTGCTGTTTTATATTTTCAGATTACAAAAACCCATATCTACCATCCATATTGCACTTGTATCACCATCTCTTCGCCGAACTAGTGCACCTATACAATTTACCATTGTATTGGGTGTGTTGGGGACACAAGAGGCTCTTTGTTATTTGGTTGCAGGGTTGCTTGAGAGAGAACATCTTCATCCTACGCCTCCCACGGATTGATAAACCTTAGGTCATCCACTTGAGGGAAATTTGCTACTGTCCTACAAACCTCTGCACTTGGAGGCCCAACAACGTCTACAAGAAGAAGGTTGCGTAGTAGACATCAAGCTCTTTTCTGGTGCCGTTGCCGGGGAGGTGAGTGCTTGAACGTATATCTTTAGATCTTGCAATCGAATATTTTAGTTTCTTGTTTTATCACTAGTTTAGTATATAAAAGAAAACTACAAAAAAATGGAATTGAGTTTGCCTCATATGCTTCATCTTTTTAATATCTTTCGTGAGAACGACGGAAAGGAAAATTGTGCTCAAGTGCTAGAAGAAGAAGTCTATAAAATGTTTGGCACTAGATCTTTGAATGATGAGCATGATTGCAATGTTGTTAGTATGAATTCTTTGAATACCCATGATGCTAATGATATGCAAAGCCACAAGCTTCACTACAAAAAGAAGACACATCCGTGACATTTTGGGCCGAACAAAAAAAATTATGTCATACATATGACACTTCTATGACGATAATTGTGACAAAACCCGGTATCATCATAGATGTGGTGGGCTCCTACTTCTATGACAAAAAATCATGACAGAAAATGGGCTTTTCATCCTAGGCGGGCCGGAGACGCAGCTGCATGACATTCTTTGGGCCGTCCATGACAGAAAAAACCGTGGTAGAAGCGAGGGGGAGGAAAATTTCGGGGAGTTCCTGGTTACGGTGGGAGGTCGGGGGCCGAGCGATGCGGGTTTCTCTCGTACACGTACGCGCGTGTGTGCGAGGCGTTGGCTCTAACTGAACCCGAGCGAGGCGTTGGGCTCTAACTGAACCCGAGCGATTGCACTGCAGGCTACGCATTACTGAACCCGAGCGATCGATCGATGGCTGTTAACTGAACCCGATCGAGCGATTCCTTCGCTACTACTGCTAACTGAAGCCGATCGATTGGATGAACAGTGAGCGTCTGGGGGGGGTTGGATGAACAGTGAGCGGTGGCGTTGCCTCTGGATGAACAGGACCACGTGGTGTGGTGGAGGGCTAGATGAACAGTAGACGGTGGAGGGGTGCCCGTGGAGGGGTGGTTGAACAGGACCCCGTGGTGTGGAGGGCTGGATGAACAGTAGACGGTGGAGGGATGCCCGTGGAGGGGTGGTTGAACAGTAGCCGGTGGAGTAGCGCGCGGTGGAGGCTGGCTGGATAGGAGCCCGTGGAGGCTGGAGGAGGTCGACGGTATCCGTGGAGGCTGGAGGAGGTCGACGGTGGAGATGAACAGTATCCCGTGGAGTCCCGTTTTGCGGTACGCCACACCCCTCCCGATGAACAGGACCCCCGTTTCGACCGTAGGAGGTCCGTTTCGTCCGTTTTGCGGTACGCCACACCCCTCCCGATCAACAGGACCCCCGTTTTGACCGTAGGAGGTCCGTTTCGTCCGTTTTGCGGTACGCCACACCCCTCCCGATCAATAGGACCCTTGTTTCGACCGTAGGAGGTCCGTTTCGTCCGTTTTGCGGTACGCCACACCCCTCCCAATCAACAGGACCCCTGTTTCGACCGTAGGAGGTTCGTTTCCTCCATTTTGCGGTACGCCACACCCCTCCCGATCAATAGGACACCGTTCCGAATGTAGGAGGTCCGTTTCCTCCGTTCTGCGGTACGCCAGGCCTCGTTTCCATCGCCTGTTCCGTCCAAGCCCTCCCGATGAACACGACCACGCATTCCGTTCCGACCCAGCCGGTTGGCTCCCACGCGTTCCGTTGCCTCCCGAGGAACACGACGCATTCCGTTGCCTCCCCATGAACACGACGCATTCCGTTGCCTCCCCATGAACACGACCCATTCCGTTGCCTCCCCATGAACACGACGACGACGTTGTTTCTCCGTTCCGACCCAGCCATGTACACGAGCCCTGGTCGTACGTATGCGCGAGTAGGCGTTCGAGACCCTGCCCGTATGTACACATACGTGGCCGTATTTTCTTTCTTGCACCCTGGCCGTTGTACGTACGTGTACATGCTATGTGCGCGCCTCTACTACGACACGTGCGCGCCTCTACATCGACCAGTATGTACATACACGTTTGCGACCAGAATGACAACGCTACGTACGCTTCGACCAGGTGGGTCCCGACTGTCAGGCACTTCCTTGCGTGCGAAGATGTAGCTGGTGGGTCCCAGCAGTCAGGGGGGCGAATCATTTTTTTTGCCCGGACACACTTCCTTGCGTGCGAAGGTGTAGCTGCTGGGTCCCAGCAGTCAGGGGGGCGAATCGTTTTTTTTGCCCGAACGCACTTTCTTGCGTGCGAAGGTGTAGCTGGTGGGTCCCAGCAGTCGGGGGGCAAATCTTTTTTTTCGGACGGACTTCCTTGCGTGCGAAGATGTAGCTGGTGGGTTCCAGCAGTCAGGGGGGCAAATCGATTTTTTTTCGGACGCACTTCCTTGCGTGCGAAGATGTAGCTCGTGGGTCCCAGCAGTCAGGGGGCGAATCAATTTTTCGCGAAATACGGTGGCCCGTCCGGTGGGTCCCCGCTGTCAGGTGGAGGAATAATTATTTTGCGCGTAATAAGGAGGCACTTCCTTGCGGCTGTCGTGGACCCAGCTGTCAGCCTCTCCACGTACAGTCCACGTCCGATGGAAGTCGTTCCTTGACCACGTTGACGACGCCGCGCCAAGAGCACCAGGGCGGTGGACGATGGCGAGGCCTAGGAAGGGGACGACGCGGAGCCGGGGAAGACGCGGCAGTGGATGCACACGCGGAGAGGAGTACGAGGGTTCACTGGTTCGGCTGCGCTGCCGTCGCCGCAGAATAACAGGGGGTGTGGGTGAGTGGAGGGATGGCCTGGCCAGCGGTGGGAGTAGTAGGGGGCGGTGAGGCCTTCGCGGCAGCACAGCCGGCCACGGGAGGCAGGAGCAAGCGGCACGACCGGCGCTGCTTTGGGCGGCTGGAGCAAGAAGACCAGAGGTTGAAGAAGCACGACGGCCGTTGGATGGACATCGTACAGTCTGCAGCTAGAATCGTTTATATTGACTAAGTTGACAAAGCCCTTGGTACGTCAACTTAGTAGGCCCACAGGTCACCTTCCGAAACGGTGCGCCCCAGATGTCAGGGTGAGGAATCGTTTTTTGGGCGGGTGAAGCTAGAATATCCGAGATTGAAGAAGAAGCACGGCATCCGTTGGATGGACATCCAACGGCCACTGCTGCTAGAACCGTGTGTTGACTATAAGTTGACAAAGCCTTGCATACGCGTCAACTCTATTTTTTTAGGGGATGCGTCAACTTAGTAAGGCCAGAAGTGTGTGGCAGAGAACTTATAGCCCATTTGAGATTTGTAAGAATGTGTAGCCCATTTTTGAATTCTAATGGAATTTACTAAGCCCATTTATAGTTTGTTAAAAGTAGAGCCCATTTCAACCAACCGTTCAAAACAGAATTCAATAAAATTTCCCACATTTTGATGGGATCCGAAATATTTTTATCCCGAAATTTCTAGTCAGATTAAATACAATTTCAATATAAATTTATATTACGTAAAAATCCAACGAAACATTGCGCTCGCAACAATTAATGAAATTAAAATTTTCAATATCCAAAAATAATATTTTATAAAGTAATCACGTGTTTGGTGCATTTTTTTATAGTTACTGCCCAGTTTTTATAATTACATCCCATTTATTATTTCTTAAAGCTCATTTTCTTGTTAAGCCTAATGCATCCCTCCTAGGAAAGATTTTGCAGCCCAGCGGGGCAGACAATAACAACTTGACCTTGCGTGGGTATTCCTAAAAAAAAGTATAGCTGGGCTAGCCATTTTCAGCTTGAAAAAAATTAATATCTGGGCTGGATATCTGGCCTGGGCTAGACGGGCCACAACCCGCCCAGTTAATAGCTGCAGCGATGTTTTCGTTGTTGTTCAGAGGAGAAAAATTAATATCTGGGCTAAACATCGAAAAACTCTGCAGTGCTCACACCTCAAAAACACAAATACTGCTCGAGCTGCTTGGTCCCAGCTGTCGGCCGCTTCTTGTGCAATTCTCTCGTTTATTGACTACTACATAGGTTGACAATGGTGTGGGACCGTGATGTCAGGAAACCAGGAGGAAGCAAAATAAATTATAGTTATATATATATATATATATATATATATATATATAATAAGGAGGCACTTGCGTACGTGACGCTATGGACCTGGTGGGTCCCCATTGTCATCCTCTCCAAGTAAAGTTATCTCCTCGCCCGCGCGCGCTTTCCGCCGGAAACAGTCAGCGCCGCCCGCGCCGCTTCCCGGTGCAAGCGATTGCTCCGCCTTCAAACGACACAAGTGTCGTCCGTCCGTCCATCTGCCGCCCACATTAATGATACGCGGTTGCCGAGGCGGCTACTCCGGCGCCACACGTCCGTCCCTTCGCCCACCCACCATTGCTATATAAACTGCTACGCCGGCCATAGCCGCAGTCATCCGCATCCGTTCCCTTTCTCCTGTCCACACCACAACTGCCCACCATGGCTTCCTCGCGCTCCAGCGCTCTTCGGGACGGGCGGACGACGGACCACAAGGAGATGGCAGCCATTGGTGCCGACCGGCGGGCCGGCAGGCAGCCGGAGGACGACAACGTCCCAATGGAGAACATGGTAGTCGACGATCCGGCGCCAACCCCGTCCTCCGCGCCATCCTCGCCGGTGCATTGCACCATGACCATCGGCGAGACCCGTGCCCAATATATGGACAGGGTGAGGCAGATGCGTGAGGAGCAGTTCCGGGAGGCGTAGGCCGACGCCGCCTACAACCACCATCTCCTCCAGGAGCACCTGCAGGCAGAGGAGCAGATCGCCGCGGAGCGGGCGGAGCAGGAGGCGCTGCTCGACTCGTACCGCTCCGCCCGCAAGGGCCGCCTCGAGCGTTGGCGGTACCGCATGCGGGTGGCGGAGGCTACGGCCGCCTACAAAGAGGCTAGCAAAGAGGGCGATGAAGCGGGCGAGGCGCTGTTTGGCGAGACCGAGGACGAGGCAGAGGACAATGTCGGCTCCGACGAGTCCCCGCTCCGCTGGCGTCGACGAGGCCCTGCTCCGCCGAGGCCCCGCGGCGCCAACAACGAGGCAGAGGACACCGCTGGCTCCGCCGAGGCCCTGCCCCGCCAACAACGAGGCAGAGGACATCGCCGGCTCAGCCGAGGCCCCACCCTGCCGGCAACATGGGGGAGGATTTCCACCGCTCCGCTGAGGCGCCGCCCGCCGGCAACGAGACAGAGGACATCGTCGGCTCCGCCGAGGCCCCGCCCTGCTGCCAATGAGGCCGCGCCACACAGAAAACGAGGAAGAGTAGAACACGGTAGGTCGCCGCCGCTCGGGTCCAAGTAAGGCCACCACTGCTACCCTCCGGTTGAAGCCAAGCTAGGCGGGTTGACCATTGATGGCCGGTTAGCTTCTTGGCGGCGACGTGGAGTCGGAGAGCTGTGCTGGAGAAGAACGCTGCTTCTACTTAACTGCTGGTGCAATTGGCTGACTGACACGTGGGCCCAACAGGCCACATGTCAGTTACGCAACTGCACCTGCAGTTAAGTCACTGAAGCTTCTGTTCGGCTCAGCGGGACACAGGTGGGTAGCTTCGGTTAATTAATTATACCTCCAGCGCACCCCTTTTTAGTTGAAGAATGTATGAAATATAATGAAATTCGGCATGTTTATATGAAATCCGACCGTGTATGAATGAATTTATTTCGATTAGTTCGAATTCCTGTATCACTAGCATTGGATGAACATGCAAAACAATACGTACTAGCATTATTCCCAGGGTGATCACCTCGTTTGCAGCAGTTTCACATGTACTCCCTCCGGTCCTTTCTAGTCGTGCATACAAGTTTTGTCTGCAGTCAAAGTATCTCTACTTTGACCAATCTTATACAAAAAAGTATGCACTTTCACAATGTGCGAAGTAAAAAGGAACAGAAGGAGTTCAAAGAGTTTGAGCACCTTTTTAGCATTTCTGTACATTGCAATCAAACACACAGTCCTGACAATTCATAGAGAACATTCAAAACAATCGATGATTACGCATCTCAGCGACTCACATGTCAGAGGTAATATTTACTTCACAACTAAAGAATAAAGAAAAAATTGATCGACGCTGCTGACAGCAAAGGGCGTCCCATTCGAAAATATCAAACGCATGTCTTGCTAAAATCAATGAGCAAAATTTGACAAGGTTGTCCCATTCCAAAATATTAAATGCCTACGATTGTGGAATGGGCAGGGTTTGCCATCATTTCGGACATTGACATGGCACCTCGTGCTAAATAAACTAGCTGTTCTTTTTGTGCAGTTCCACCAAAATCAACCAAATTCGCGCGTGGCTTGTATGATTTCGCCCTTATATGTTGCAACACCTTGAACTTATCGGCACCTCCTTTCTTGTGGTGGAAATGAATGATTCGATGTATTCATGAACATTTTGTGCAGTTCCCATTGAAATCAAGCTGAGCACCCCTGTTTGCACAAAAAAAAGTGATTAGTATAAAGCAAACTGTACTATGAATTGACAGTTTCAACAGGCACATACATGGTCCATGTAGAGCACACTTTTAGAAAAATGGAACTCACCAGAAAGAATCCTAGAACAACATTGTACTCGTGCATCATAGCAAAAAAAATGGAGATTTGTCAGTCCTTCTGAGCTGAAGTTAGTTTGGTCTTGTGGGGAGTAATGTAACCATCCTTCAACTGCTCCTTCTAATGAGAAGATAGACAGGGCTTCTTCATCCTGGCATAATCGGAACTAGTCACTTCACGTACTCCATATTCTTCTTCAGAGGAAGATGATCCTGTTGTGCAAAGACAAGAGGACTACTAAATGCTAGCATCCCTGTTTGCTCGAAAAAAAGGAAAGGAAATATTTAAAACAACACAGATGAAGCACTTCTCAAGGACAATACCACTTTTTCATGACAGTATCTAAACAGTAGCACAACACCAATAGAGATGACAAAGCTCAATCATATGGATGAAATCAGTGGGCGAGTACCAACCTTTGTCAGGAGGCTTATTGTGTAGAGCATACAGATGAAGCACTTCTCCGGAACCATCTGTTGCTATCTACGGTGGTGGCCATGCTTACTATATACTCCTCGATTAGTTTAATGTTTCCAACATCTTCTTGTGCAGTTCCACTAAAATATATGGTATCTTCAAAGAAGATCCCTGTTTGCACAAGTAGAGATAATTACATATTACATTAAGAGTGGCATCAAATCAGTGGCAAAACAATTGCTCGTTCCAGCCATAGCAATAAATTAAGATGCAAAACTATATCATTACTTGTGCCATCACAGTTCCAGTGCTTCATTACAGCACCGGGAGTTGATTTTTGTTTTTCTTCCGCTTGTGCTTCCCCTTCATCACTTGGTTCAATAACAGACAAGCTTCGCCTTCAATGTAAGATTTGGCATGTCAATTAGGGAGCACAAGTTTAGTACTAAACTTAATTTTTTGATGAAAGTGGCAAAATATAGGCCAGCAGTTGTGAAATATCCTTATCTTACCTCAATGGGATATTACGGTGCACATACAGATTGGAAGTCTTGTCTCCATTTGTGCAGTTCACTAAAATCAAGCAACATTATCGTACAAGTAGCACAACATATGAAAGCACACTGCAGAATCATGTGAAAGAAGGCTAGTACTGACCTCTCATGATGCGGAATTCAAACAACTCACAAGAAGAAGATCTGAACCAAATTCGCCTTAACGGATAGGAAGTAAGATCTCCTCTTGTGCAGTTCCACTAAGATCAAGCAATCAAGCAACGTTGTCGGTGTGACATTTTGGTTGAACTGCACAAAACACTCTTAAAACAAAAGTGTTTTGTGCAGTGCAACAAAAGGTCACAATGGCAACGAGGTGAAGTAGATAACCCTGTTTACACAGAGGTGCAAAGGAAACAATTAGTGGTCAATAACGGTGGATGACACAGAAGCCAACAAAAAGAAGCATCTACCTTGTCTAAATGGGAAAGAAATCAAGACAGTAGCATTTCTCAAACGGTGGCATTGATTAATATTAAGATAGAGATTATATTAACAATAAAATTCGTTAAACATGTAATTTGCTTTTAACTGTGGCACTGCATCAATTTTCCAGCGGCATTATTAGAGGGTGTTTGTTTACAGGGACATTTTGGTGTAGGGACTAAAAAAAACTCTGTGGCAGTCCCATCTAAACCAAACAGGAGGGACTTTTAGGGACTAAAAGTGGGCATTTGGGACTAAAGAAAGAAGACCCCGAGGGAGTCTTTTGGGACTTTTTCCAACAGTTGCCCCTGCCACGCATCACACCTTGTCTCTATTAGTTCATTACTAGGGGTAACATGGTCTTTTAGCATGTCATTTAATAACCTCTAGTCCATGTTTAGTCCCTGGAACCAAGCAGGTAGGGACTAGGGAGTTTTTAACCAAACAGGGCCTTAGATTAACAACAGCTAATGAGTTGCACGGGACAGTGGACGCACCATCACCATGTGCATCTACCGATGTACTGTGGTCATGCACAGTCTGTTGCAACAAAGAACAAACAACCAAGGAGCATATTTGTGTTGGTCCCAGTTTTGTTATCTTTAGACACCTTTCCCTATGTGAGCGCAGCAAATCTAGTCCTGCTCAAACTCTACAGCCTTGTCCCTTCCTTTCCTTTTTGAACTAGTACTTTTGCCCCTTCCTTTCCTCTTTGAACCACGTCCTAGATTTATGCGATACAACTTTCCCCACTACTTTCCCCCATTCCTTTCCTCTTTGAACCACGTCCTAGATTCATGCTATACAACTTTCCCCCTTCACTAACTCTTTGAACCACGTCCTAGATTCATGCTATATACAACTTTTCCCACTACTTTCCCCCCACTCCTTTCCTCTTTGAACCACGTCCTAGATTCATGGTATACATGCAGCTAGAGCAATGCATGTGGAGTAAGTAAATTATACCTTACGGTTCTTGGGGCGTGGTTCGGTGGGCGACGGGACGGCGGCGAAGAAGAAGGGGTCGGAGGCCCTCCCGCGCCGCCGCTGGGTGGAAAGTGAGCAGCTGCGCCGGTAGTCCCTCGCCGACGGCGACAGCGTTAAGCCTCCTTCCCTTCCCGGTGGACGGATCCTGCCGGCTCTTTGAGCAGCAGTGAGGGGAGAGAGAGGCCAACGAAGTCTTCTTTAGATCTGGAGAGGGCGAGAGAGTGTGAAGAGAGCAACTACAAGCGCTGAGGCTCCAACGGGAGAGGGCGAGAGAGTGTGAAGAGAGCAACTACAAGCGCTGAGGCTCCAGCCTGTATATATATACTGGAGAGAGAGTGTGAAGCGTGCAAACCCTAGAAAACATTTTGACCAGTCAAAGAATCCTCCTGGCACAAATTATGCTCAAGTGTAGTTATCGAACCCGAGACCTCAAGTTTGATGAGAGAACAGGCTAACCAGCTACACAACCCTCTCGTTATGTTCAACGAGAGGGAAATAACCTTTTATACATTCCTGCATTCGTGTGACAAGCATGCCGTGTTTTTTTGTGTGTCTGGGAGTCATTGGGATTTCAATCATAATCGTGTCATGTGGCTTTGGTGGTAAGACTATCCACAGTGGTGCAGAAATAATGCAGCCTTACTCACCTTACCTCTCTCCATGCAGTACGTTGGGTCCCACCAGTCAGAGGGTGAAACAAACAAATTGATAAGAAAAATTAAAAGCGCCAGCGGTGTATCTTACCTCACACATCTCGCTACTGCTCGGGAACACTGCCCAATTGATCCCTCTGTTCACTCACGTACTATTTTAAGTGAATCCTTATTATAACATGCACACAAATTTTGGGCACTTGTATTCGACTTAAGTCAATGTGCCACCGTATCTCGTATACTTACTACTCCCTCCGTCTAGGTGTAATAAGTCACGTTAGAAGGTGCAACGGGACCAAGGTGTGTGCGTGTGTGTGTGTGTTTAACAGCATGTGTGTGTTAGAGAGAGCGACAGATCGACCTACTCCTACAGAGAGATGTTGTGTAGTGTACGATTTTAGCCGCGAGAGTCGGTGCATCCTCTCGTTTCCGGGCGTGTCCGGTACGGACATGCGGGCAGCTGCCACTCCCGCTCCTGACCAGCTTGGCCCACCCAAAGCCCCTCCATCGCCCGCGCACGCTTCCCGCCCGAAACGGTCAGCGCCGCTCCAAAGAATCGGTGCCGCATTCATGCCCGGTCAGAGCGGACGCGACCTCTCACTGGCGCAAGAGTGATGGTTGCTTCGTCCGTCCAACTTACTGCTGGGTCTATGTGATTTGACGGCCCATTGGTCTTTATTACTGAGGCGGTAGGACTGCTGGATGTCCCATGCTTTCGGCGAAAGGAGGTACTACTACTAGATTACAATTTTCTCCATTCTTACAGCGGAGGCGTGCAAGAGCAGTGAAAACACACAGGCTCAGTGATTACATGGCCCACCTCACACTATCACTGTGCGACACCTAACTCTTTACATAGTACTCCCTCCGTTCCTAAATATTACTAGATGAGTCCCCGCGCGTTGCTGCGGAACAGCGGTATATCTCTCTGCGCAAAATAATCGATTTCATAGAACTAAAAAAAACTCTATAACCGCAAGACAAATGTGGTAGCCAAACTAAATAAACTCCCATCATCATTTAGATCATCCCACGTATGGAAAAAAGATCAGCCAACTCCTACTGCATAATGGGATTATATTTTTCTTTTTGACATGTTAATGGGACTTTAAAGCTCACCTACATGCATGCTACCGGTGCATGCTTGCATGCAGACATGTTGATGTGATTTAAAACCCACTCACATGCATGTGCCACGGTATTTCTGCATGCTTGCATGTGGCTTAGTGCGGAGCCTCTCAACGTCTAGATCAGACGGCTATTATGGACTGATTTACTTCATCTAACGGCTACATCAATTTTGATGATGTGGCTCAAGGAGAGGATAGAGAATTCTTAGTAGTGGGGGCTAGCTATTACTAGTAGATAAGTCTTTGTAGAGATTCCACTACATACGGAACAAAATGAATGAATCTACACTTAAAATGCATCTATATACATCCGCATGTGGTTCATGGTGAAATCTCTACAAAGACTTATATTTAGGAACGGAGGAAGTACTAGTATAGTACGTACTATAATTTATCAGCGAGATAAATTTGTAGAATGCTATGAAGCTTCCAGCTTCTGTTACATGTATCTTGCGTCCAAGGTTGCCCGTTGCAACATTTCATCAAATACAAAGGAGACTAACATGCATGCTATTGCATCTCAATGATTGACAGATCATAGCAAATATGTACTCCCTCCGTTCCAAAATAAGTGTCTCAACTTTGTGCAAACTTTAGTACAAAGTTGTACTACTACTAAAGTTTACACTTATTTTGGAACAGATGCAACTAAAGAAAAAAACGATCCATGCAGTCCCTAGCCCTTGAACCGTGAACCCTGACCAGGCTTCAATTTGCTGGCAACGTTCGAGCTTCCTAATAAATGAAGTTTGCAACCTTTTGACCATCGGATTATTTTGTGCAGTTTCACCAAAATCGAGATGAGCATCCCTGTGGCAAAGAAATTGAAGAAGCGTGATTAGAATAAGATTACTAGGACTAGTTGATGAGACATAAACTCATCACAAATACAGTACGTAGAAGCCAGTAGAGGTATGTGCGGGGCAAAGAAGTAGAGAAATATCCACAGGGAGTGATGTGGGCAGCTGGAGCAGTGGTGCAAGCCGGCTGTAAAGGGAGTTGTACCTCAGGGACGTAGCTCAACATTGAGGAGGGCGGCGGGAGGCAGCAACTGCCCACGTCGCGGCAGTGAGCAAGGGACGAAGGCAACCTCACCGGCTTTGTGAGAGAGAACGGCGGGGACCCCTGATCGGGACGTGCCGACAGTGAGTTTTCGCCGTCGGGGACGGCCATCGCATCTACACTAAGCATCCACCCCTTCCCCAAGCGGACGTGATCCGCCGGGATGTTAGAGATGTGGCCACAGTCGTTTTGTGCGAGAGAGTGTGAAGAGAGCAACCCCAGCAAGCAACCGTGTAGGCTGGCCCGTCCTGACTATGTATATAGTGGAGCGGTTTCCTTTTCTCTCCATATGAACCTATCATATTGCGTACGTGCCACTGAAGAAGAAAAACTTTATTTATAAATGACGCGGCACCTACTACTCGTTCTCCTATAACCTTGCGCTTGGCATCTCCAAAATATTAACCTTGCGATTGGCTCTTTGCCTCTTCGGGAAGTTGAGCAATAATGGTAGTGCAGTATATATCGTTCTGGCTATATGAGACCGAATGGATTGCTGCACATCCACCACGTGGGCGAGGGTCGAGGGGCGAGGGAGAGTGCTACATATGGAGCAAAATGAGTGAATCTACACTCTAAAATACGTCTATATACATCAGTGTTTGGAGTATGCACTAGTAGTTCATATTGAAATCTACTAAAGGACATATATATTCCAAACAATATGATATATCTCTATAACCAAGGTAGTAGGTACGAGTAAACGGAGGGAGTAGTAAATTTTTCTCCTCGTCCTGCGAGCCACCGCGCGCATGGGCGAGGGAGCGGGCGTAAGACGGAGCAAGCTTCACCTCATCCTGCGAGCCACCGTGCCCGTGGGCGGGGGAGACGGCATACTAAGCAAGCTTCTCCTCGTTCTGCGAGTTGACGGGACACATCAAAAGTACTCCAGTGTATAGAGCCTTGCCTCTAAGGTAGGCCCCACATGGTTTGCCTCTTTTTTTAACATAACACGTCAAGTCGCAATTTGTTTGTTCACCTGTGGTAGACGATCCTCCCTCCACCAAGTGGACAACCAGTACACATGCCAAATTACCACGTGGGCTGCCTTTTTCGTACAGAAATGAGCTCCACCGTGTACCCACGCGGGTGTGGTTGGGAAAGAGACGGGAGTATGTGCGCCGTGCATGCACCTCTTCTCTTCGTGCACATCCCCCACCTACGTGGGTTTGTGTGAGAGATATAAACCGCGTTCGTGAGTGTTTTTTGTTTTGGGGTGGGGGTGGGGTGGGGGTTGATTTCGTGAATTATTTGTGGGAATATGTGTCGATGACATCTCAAACAAAATTTTGCATGCAATGTGTGTGAAATGGAGGCCTATCCATATCATACATAGAGGGTTGGGCAATCCACGAGAAGAAAGGGAGCGGCATAGCTATCGATAGAGTCGAAGAGAGGATCAAGTGGGTGGGTGCGAGATCGATGAAGAGAGCCATCGAAATTGTGTGCGTGTGCAAGTCAAAGATATAGGGCGACTGGCCTACCGGAACGTTAGAGGGCACATGCCAAGTTTGTGTGTGGCAGGGAGACATGACTAGAGCGCTCGATGTATCGGTGTGTGGGGGGGTGGGGGGAGGGGTAGGCAGAGGCCTAACTATAGAGGTAGAACGACTCGTATATGTGTTGAGAAGGAGAGATCCAGCTATGTCTTGAGGCAGATCGGTCGACATCCATACATAACTGAAGGACGGGAAATATGATGGGACAGAGAGAGAGAGAGGAGAGAGGGAGGGAGGGAGGGAGAGGGAGGGAGAGGGGTAGAGTGCTGGATGGGTGATGGAGTTGCTTCTCGAAGATGGTGGGAGAGGCCTACTAGACAAACTGAGGGTGGAACTGCAATGTTATCAATAAGAGTGGGGATGTGTTTCTGTGTGTGCCTGTGCGTGATAGATCTGTCGGGACACATCCATGGATGATGAAGGGGAACCATGTGTTTGGTAAGCAAACCTAACTAGATCGGTAGATCAATTGTTGTTTGTCGGAGGAAGGGAGAGACACAACTAATGAGGTAGATCGATTGACGTGTGGGTAAAAACGAGTTATAAGGACCTAGCTAGCTATATGTATAGCGAGAGATCGGTCGGTGTACGTCCATTTGTTAGAGTCAAATAAGGCCCAGCAAGACGGATAGACAGAGAGAATGGAGCTAGGAGGTGGTGCGAGAGGCCCAACTACTAGCTAGATAGGGGGAGGAGTGTGCAGTTGTGAGATCGATGAAAAGAGGGGCAAGAGTTTACACGTGTGTCTGACCGTATGAGAGACACGAGGCAAGGACACATAAAGGAGGACATTGAAGGTGTGTGTGTATGTTGTAGGCAGGCATCACTTGAGAGGTTTATCGATCGGTGTGTGTCGGAAAGGAGTTGTGGAGACTCTGGGAGAACGACCTAAAGGAAAAAAATGAATGTGCCTGGTGGATAGAATGCCGAGGGAGGGGGAGGGCGAGGAGGGCGTGTGCATGCACGAGAGAAAGTTAGTGGTAGCTACAAAGGTTAGAGGATTGTGTGGGTGTAAGAGACTAACAAAGATCATAATTTGATATGAAAGCGGATTCATATATTTGAATAGGAGATCATAGTGTTTTAAACATTGCATGCATGAATATAGCGGTGATACACGTGTTGTGCACATGTTATACCATAATGTGATAATGCATGGCGTTTGCAACTCACAGCTAAATGCCGAACAATCTAAACCATACTATACATCAAACAATGTCACATTTTATTTGAATTTGTGATAATGTGTGGCGTTTGTAGCTTACAACTAAATATCGAACAATCTAAACAATACTATATATCGAACATTCTCACATTTTATTTGAATTTGTGGTAATGTGTGGTGTTTGCAACTCACATCTAAATACTTGTAGGCGTAGGGGCGGGGCACCATACATAATGTGATAAACACATTATACATATGAGACATGGTTTAGATTATGAAGATCTAGCTGGAGCTAGAAATGTAATGTGATTTGAAATCAAAATAAAGTGGATTCAAAAAATCTAGTTCGAGTTCATATAGTACACATAGTTCATATGTAACTCGAGACTAATCATGTGGTGTGCTGTGAAGATAATACACAAACGATGGTTTAACTTGACAATAATGATGATTGTAGATCTTATTAAAACAGAGAAACGAATTCAAATGCTTTGACTTCACAACAATCATTACTGTAGATCTTATTCAAATAGAGAAACGAATTCAAATTTAGTTCATATTGAAGCGGTAGTATATACGTTTGGAATGCACTAAAACGTTCATTTGAGTAGTAGGTTGCATGCATTATACACGTAGCGAAATATTTTAATTGAACATAACATGAATTCAAAGTTTTGAATGACATTTGTAGTGCGCATTGATTTGGTACAGTACACGTTAGGCTTGTCCGGAAATTTCAACCCGCGCCTTGTTAGCCCGAAATATTTAAGATATATCTTTGTCTCGTTGTGCTCCGACAACTCCCTCCATCTCAACCCGCGCCTTGCTATTCCGAAATTACAACGCGCGCGAAAATTCCCACCTCCTGTGAAATCCCGACACGCGAAATGCCCGTGGTACCCCTGAACCGAAAGAACCGCCTCAAATCGGTGGGGGTACTTTCGTAACTTACCCCACATTTCGGACAAGCGCGTCTCTAAGCCATGGTTCCCCACTGCCATCCCATCCGCCCACCCATTCGTACACCGAGGCCGCGAAAACCCGCGACGAAACCCCACACCCTGCTCCGTCCTCCACCCAGCCGGAGCCTCTTCCCCGACGACGTCGTCCACAGCAACACCTCGACGTCCCTCATCTACCGTACCGGATGAGGATCCGTCGTCGATCTCATCGTCCCGCCGGTTCAGCCACCCCGTCCTCCACCTCCAAGGAGCTGCCCCGACGTTCCCCTCGTCTTTCGCGCGACCTCCATTCCCACACCGCCGTCTTCACCTACACCACCGGAAGAGCATCATCATCACCGTTTCCTCGGATGAAGCTGCGGCCTAATCAGCGCCACCAAAGAGGTTGTACACTAATCGCCGCATTTTCTTCTTGATTTGATCTCACGGTGCTGCCGGCGCTCGGTCCCGAGCCGACACGGCGCGGCTCCATCCACGCGGCATTATCGGCCACTTCCTCCATGGCGTCGCTCCCTCGGCGGCGACGTCCACATCAGTAGGAGCTGCTGCTGCTTTAGCTCTCGCTCGCGCTGCTGCTCTGCTCTTGCTCTCGGTCCCCTGCCTGGTCTGCTCTTGCTATTGCTCTTGCTCGCGCTGCTGCTCTCGCTCTTGCTCTTGCTTGCGATGCTGCTCCGATTTAGCTACACTTCAGTCGACTGAATCGACTTTTGGGTCAGTCGATTTTTAGGGGGTGGGGCAGGCTCGCCGGGGAGAAGGAAGAACCAGCCGCAGCGGGGAGGGGGCTCACCGGAGAGGTACCCCACTATCTATCTTAGGGTTCAGGATGGGGGCGGTGGTCGCCGGCGGTGGCGGGGCGGTGGCGTGGGGATCGCCGGAGAAAAAGCTCGGCACGGGGGGCCTAGAGGGATGGCAGGGGTCGCGGCGGACCGGCGGTGGGGAGTGTTTTCGGGGCGGGCAGGGCGGCGCACCGCCGGCCGCGGGCGGCGGGGGGCTGCTGTTTGGCCGGTGGTGGCTGGCGGCTCAGGGGGGTGGAGGTTGAAGATGAACCGCAAGCCCTTGATTACGTATCCAACGGCTGCAAAATCGACTGACCAGAGATGAAAAAGTCAGTCGACCGACGTATAGCCTCACCTTGCTAGTGCGTTCAGTTTCGACAGCAAAATTCAGTTTCGACAGCAAAATTCAGTTTCGACAGTTAAGTTCAGAGATGAGCGGCTGATATATTTTACATCTAGCACTTTGTGGTTATGTATTTTACGTCATGTATTGGAGATGCTATTAGAATTCCACTCAGGTTAACGTTGTTCATTGTCTCTCTTGTCCTGCTTCAGCCTCGACGTCGTACAACTCACCGGAGCTGCTCCAACGACGAAACCCTCCATCACAGCGGAGCAGTACCTCGGGATCCATCTCCAGACGCCTAAGATCTTCTTCCCCTCCTCCGACAGCAAAGTCGGCCGGAGCATCCTCACCGGCCAACCCAATCACGCTGAGATCGACATGGCTTCGCCAAAGAGGTTGTACACTTGTTGCATCTCTTTTTTACTCTACATGTTATATATATTGTCCACTCAGCACACGGATTTGTTCCTTTAGTGTCTCCTTGAAAGTAAAAACGTAGGAATTTTAATTTTCGCTTGTCCTCCTTTTCAAATTCCTATTCATGAAGCACAAGACTAAGAAATAGTAGCATAATAGCATTATAACCGTACATTTTCTTGTGGTTTGACTTAATCTCACCATGCTTCTTTGCATCCTGTGATCTTCCAATTGTTGTGAATCAAACACCCAGATTGGCAAAAATCATGTGTTTTTAAATTCTCTGTTTTGCACGTGCATTCCTATCCTATTCCTGTCTATTTCCTATCCCTGCATTGTTGGAATCCTCCAATGCAAATGAGCCCTTACAGAATTACTTCTCTTACAGATAGTTGTCAAAGAAAACCTTGCGTGGTTTGTCCCGCTCCTGCTGCACCGTCGTCCACCCCAGCTCAGCTGCTCCAACGACAGAAGGGTCCAGCACAGCAGGGATCCGGCCTCCAGACTGTCTTTCGCCGCCTCAGATCTTCTTCCCCGCCGCTGGCAGCCATGAAAACTGCATTACCATCATCAACCGAGCAGATGACCTCGAGGACTACACGGGTCCGCAAGAGAGGTCGCACTCTTTCGTGTCTGCTTACGTTATGCATCGCTTAATATTACATGCTACTTTATCGTCCTGTTCACCGATTATACTCTGAGTCAGCTCCAAACTAATGGTCAAACTTGAGTTTTTAAATGGTTGTGGGGTACATATCGGGGCCGCTATCAATAGTATCTATCTACTATCTGGTTAATCTCCGGTGTCTACTATGAGTTTCATGTTGGGTGGGAAACAAACAGTAAAGAAGCCATTATTTGTATTTTTTAACTGAAGCCATTATCTGCCTGCTATTATTGGTTTTGGGTCTATCCACAGGTTGCTACCATCACTCTGGATTTCTGCATGCACTCCTTACATAATCTCACTATCTTTTATTCCTATACATGACAGTTATTGTAAACAATGGAACTGAACATGTAGAGCAAAAGAGACGAGCCTTGAGTGGCAATAAAATTTCATGCAGACGTCGCTCCATGGTAGGCGCAAAGGCAGCCCCCCTCCATGCATTTTGGATTGTAATCGAGAGGAAGATATCTGTTCTGAGGGGGATTCAGAAGGAGAAGACAAATCCTATTTACCCCCTGAGGTCTTCGCTCTAACTTGGCATGCTGATGTTGGTTATATCATGCATATGGTGTCTTGCATTGCTTACTTTATACATCAAATATGTCATCTGCTTAGTTTAGACATCCTTTGTGCGAATGCCATCTGTTTAGTTTATTCATCGTTTATGTGAATTATGCAACGCCATCTTGTTTAGCATGGCATCATATATGTGAATTTTGCAATGCCATCCTGCTTAGCCAGTCATCTTATATGTAAATTATATCAGGCCATCCTTTTTTCCGTTACATATTACATTTGTCAAAAATGTTAGTACATTCAACTGCTCTTCGTGTGCATCAGCCATTTGACACGGTGATGGCAAATTCTGGAGTGAAAACAAGGTCTTCAGAGTAGACTATGCTATCTGACGAAGCGCATATCTCGCTGGTTATGGATAGCTCCTCGGAGGAGGATTCAGAGACCGATGACCAGTCCTATCCCCCCCCCCCCCCCCGAGGTGTATGCTCTAACTTGGCAGGGTTATGTTGCTCATATCGTGCGTATGGTGTCTCGCATTGCTATGTCATTTGATTAGTTTAGACATGCTTTGTGTGAATGCCACCTGTTCAGTGTCTAATTACCATATATGTGAATTATGCATTGTCATCTTGTTGCAAGACATTATATATGTGAATTATACAATGCTATCTTGTTGCAAAGGCATTATATATGTGAATTATGCAATGCCATGCTGTTTAGCCAATCATCATGTATGTGAATTATATCATGCTATCATTTTTTTGTATTACGTGTTCCATTTGTCGACAACGTTTGTATATTCAACTACTCTTCCTGTGCATCAGCCATTTGAAGCGGTGATGGAAGTATCTGGAGTGAAAACAAGGTATTCAAAGCAGACAATGCTACCTGCTGAAGCAGACATCTTGCTGGTTACAGAGAGCTCCTCACAGGAGGATTCAGAGACTGATGACCAGTCCTATTTCCCCCCTGAGGTCTATGCTCAAACTTGGAAGGGTTATAGTACCCATGTCATGCATGTTGTCTTGCATTGCTTAGTTTTTACATCATATATGGATTGCCATCTGCCTACTTGCTTACTATATAAATCATATATTTGAATTATATCATGCCATCATGTTTACATAGTACATACACATCATCTATCTGAATTATGGCATGGCAACCCATTTAATAAAGACATCATATAGTTATATCATCTCATCCTGTTTAGTGTTTACAGTCATCATATTTTGAATTATGGCATTCTATCCGTGAATATATGTGAATTATGGCATGCCAACCTATTTAATAAACACATTATATAGTTATGTCATGTCATCCTGTTTACATAGTCTCATATTTTGAACTATGTCTTTCCATCTTTTTTAGTTAGCCATCATAATGTGAAATTGTGTCATGCTATCCTGTTTAGTTAGCCATCATATATGTGAAATTGTGTCATGCTATCATGTTTGGTTAGACAACATAAATATGAATTATTTCATGCCCTCTTTTATTCCCCACTATCCATTGCACCTGTCTATCATACAATGTCTATACTTTCAATTACTTTTCTTGTTTATCAGCCATTTGAATTGGAGAGCGTGATGGCAGTATCTAAGGGAGTAACAACACGGTCTTCAGAAAAGATAGTGCTACCAGTTGATGCAGATAGAACCACGGTTGTACTTGCCCAAGGACCAGATCCACCACACATAACCCAGACTCTCGCAGATTGTACCCCTACCCAGTTGGACAGAGAACCAGCTACACCCCTTCTAACCCCAACCCCGGCAGATAGTAACCCAGTTCCAGTTGACACAACACCGTCTCCACCACAGAGCACCCAAACATGAGCAGTTAGTAAGGGAACTGCAGTGCCCAAAGCACGAGGACCACCACTCCGAATCCCAACTCAACGCTTAAAGGAGAAGAAGATTTGTTCTCAGGTCAGGTTCTGTAGCTATGGTTCATACTCCCTTGCTCTTGCATTATTGTATTTACTCATACCAACTATTTTCAAATTTGAAGGATGGAATTGAAACTCCAATGGCGCAACAGGTATGTTTTAAACCTGTTTCTTTAACTGGTTTGCTGTTGTAACCTGCTCTATGTTGATTTCAGTTTCAATTGAATAAATAGTTATGTTCTCATGTCATGCACATTACAAGTGTTGTTATTGCTCTATAGTTACCCACACTTATATTCTGTCTATTCTGCTTTGTCTTGAACAAATATTATTTGAACTGTGTCTCTATCTTGATTTGGCAACAAAAAATAGAATGATATAGACCATAAAGTGACCATGGTACATAGATATATGTTTGTTTCATGCTGTTATCCTGTCCACTTTACTGCTGAACTCATTTACCAAAATGAGTTTCATATACAACATGGTAAACATGTGATGTGTCTGCTTGGTTCTCTTTTAGAATGCGGACAAAATATTGGAGAACAGTATCGCGTTATCCAATGGTAAAGGAAGTAATGCAGATAAGGTTCAAGATAGTGAGACATCCCTGTTGGTCTCCAAGAAAGCTGGCACAAGCTCTTCGAACTCGCTGCCTGAATCAGTTCGTCTTCTTGAGTCTCAACTTCAAGTTGAAAGACATCGATCAGATGTGCTGCGACAGGAAGCTGAAGGACTAAGGAAGTCCCTGCAGAATTCAGATGCATATTTTCTGGTGCAACATCAAGCGCTGGAGGATTTAAGCGCCAAACAAGAGAAAGTTAATAAGCTTGCTAAGCATCTTGCCAGCATTATGGGTGCCCAGGATATTGTTTCTTGAGATCTTCTGAAGTGGTTTCAGTTCTGGATTTGTTTTGCTGCGGCGTTTATTTGCACTGGTCGCCAACTTTGACAACCAGTGTATATGATATGCTGCTTTGTTCCCTATATTTGCACTGGTGGCGAACTTTGATGCCCAGTGGATGTAATATGTGTAATAGCCGTGATAGCCTAGCGTTAGTTGCTTGCTTATTTATTTCCTTGTTGTCTTGTTTATTTGTTTGCTTGTAGTCATTGCAGTTCTTTTTCCGCGGTTAGCTAGTGGCTGGAATAACCTATTTTTTAAAACTAGGCCACAATAACCATGGGCTAATATTTATTGTAGTGACACTGGGCCTCCTACTGGCCATAGAAACAGTGGGCCTTCTACGGGCCATAGAAACAATGGGCCTTCTACGGGCCGTAGAAACAATGGGCCTTCTGCAGGCCGTATCATCAATGGGCCTTATACGGGCCGTATGATCGATTGGCCAAACAGACCGCATTATGGCCGTAAACGGGCTAGAGTTGGAATCATCCGTTCATGGGCCGACCATAACGGGCCATCGTTAATAGGCTGTATTTGGTGATGCTATGAAAATGGCCCAACAGACTAACGGTCCACAAACGGGCCGACTGTAACGACGGACTGAATTTGGCCCACAAGCAGAAAATGATAGTAACGGGCCATAAGTAACCGAATGCTGCAAATGAGCCCAAGAATAAATGGGCCCTCAGAAGGCCGAAAGTTAACTTGGGCTGGAAAGGGCCCAATGGAATAACGGGCCGTTAATGGGTATAAAGTGATACACTGTTCATTACGGGCCAGTTTCACCACGGGCCGTTAATGGGTGTAAAGTAATACACTGTTCATTACGGGCCAGTTTCACCACGGTCCGCTAATGGGCCAAGAGTTACAAAGGGCCTCATATGGGCCGAAAGACGTCATGGGCTATACATGGGCCAGAAGTGAAACGGGCTGGAATCATATTGGATGGCCCAGATGACGCTACTGGGCCTAATTCGGATAGGGCGTAACGGGCCTTAGGTTAGCGGGTTGTAAATGGGCTATATGCGAACAGGCCGTTAACAGGCTTTCCATGGGCCGGCCTGCCAGCTTTTGACCAGTCAAACGGGCTGGCCTTTTCACAGGAATGGGCCACTGTTGGGCCGTGCCACGTGTCGACGTATCATAGGCGCCTTCTGTCCAGTGAGTGGATGACATATGTCCCAACGATGAGCCGACACGTGTTTCCTCTAGCCAATGATGATTTTACACGTGGAAAATCCCCATTGGTCGGGGTTGTTAACGGGTTATCGGATCCAAAACCCGACCCGATAGCTTAACGGCGTTCCGTTACGGTGGATGCCACGTGTCGGTCACCCTTGACGAAAGCACTTCTGTGACGCGCGATTTATCGTCATGGAAGTGGACACTTCCGTGATGATAATTTTGGTAATGTCATGGAACACTTCTACGACAGCACAGGTATGACTATCTTGATTCTGTCATAAATTTGTCATGGATGTACATGCATGACAAAAAACGCGACCTACTGTGACAAACACGTATCATCACGGAAGTGTATTTTTTTGTAGTGCTTGGGGATGCAATGTTTGATGAAGATGATATGTTTAGTCCCCCAAGTTTTGATGAGCCAATTTATTATGATGAAAGCATGCCTCCTATTTATGATGATTATTGTGATGACACGTATGCTATAAAGAATAAAGATAACCATGAAACTTGTCATCATGATTTTAATGCTCAAATTGATTATGTGAATAAAGTATCACATGATAGTTATTTCGTTGAGTTTGCTCCCACTACTATTCATGAGAAGAAATTTGCTTATGTGGAGAGTAATAAAAATTCTATGCTTGTGCATCATGAAAATAGTGATTTATGTGATAGTTATATTGTTGAATTCATTCAAATGCTACTGAAAATTATTATGAGGGAGGAACATATGCTTGTAGGAATTGCAATAATATCAAGTTTCCTCTCTATGTGTTGAAAATCTTGAAGTTATGCATGTTTTACCTTCCTATGCAAGTTGATTATTGTTCCCACAAGTTGTTTGCTCACAAAATCCCTATGCATAGGAAGTGGGTTAGACTTAAATGTGCTAGTCATTTTCTTCATGATGCTCTCTTTATGTTTCAATTCTTATCTTTCATGTGAGCATCATTGAAATCATCATGCCTAGCTAGGGGCGTTAAACGTTAGCGCTTGTTGGGAGGCAACCCAATTTTATTTTAGTTTCTTGCTTTTTGGTTCTGTTTAGGAATAAATAATCCATCTAGCTTCTGTTTAGATGTGGTTTGTGTTTTAATTAGTGTTTGTGCCAAGTAGAACCTTTGGGAAGACTTGGGTGAAGTCTTTATGATCATGCTGTGAAAAACAGAAACTTTAGCGCTCACGAGATTAGCTAAAACTTTTTACTGGAGAGTGATATTTAGTTGATTCTTTTTGCAGATGATTACTAGACAAATTCCTCATGTCACCCAATTTATTTTAGAATTTTTGGAGTTCCAGAAGTATACGTTTGATACAGATTACTACAGACTGTTCTGTTTTGACAGATTCTGTTTTTCGTGTGTTGTTTGCTTATTTTGATGAATCTATGGCTAGTAAAATAGTTTATAAACCATAGAGAAGTTGGAATACAGTAGATTTAACACCAATACAAATAAAGAATGAGTTCATTACAGTATCTTGAAGTGGTGTTTTGTTTTATTTCGCTAACGGAGCTTACGAGTTTTCTGTTGAGTTTTGTGTTGTGAAGTTTTCAAGTTTTGGGTAAAGATTCGATGGACTATGGAATAAGGAGTGGAAAGAGCCTAATCTTGGGGATGCCCAAGGCACCCCAAGGTAATATTCAAGTATAACCAAGAGCCTAAGCTTGGGGATGCCCCGGAAGGCATCCCCTCTTTCGTCTTCGTTCATCGGTAACTTTACTTGGAGCTATATTTTTATTCACCACATGATATGTGTTTTGCTTGGAGCGTCAATTTATTTTCTTTGGTTTTGCTTGCTGTATGAATAAAATACCAAGATCTGAAATTCTTAAATGAGAGAGAGTCTTCAAATAGCTACATAATTATTTAACTACTCATTGATCTTCACTTATATCTTTTTGGAGTAGTTTGTCATTTACTCGTGTGCCTTACTTATATCCTATGAGAAAATGGTTGAACGAATTGAATATTATAAATCTGAAATTATATATGTTTCATATGATTATCCCATGGGGAGTAATGGCTTTACATATAAGAAGTAGAGGTGGTAAATTTATTGAAGGTTAGCAAACATGGTATTGGTCACTTGAACAATTCATGAAAGAATATTGAAGGAAGAGAGATTTCACATATAAATATACTATCTTGGACATCTTTTGTAATTGTGAGCACTCATTAAAATATGACATGCTAAAAGGTTGATGTTGGACAAGGAAGACAATGTAATGGGTTATGTTTTCTTATATCCGAAATAAAGTATATTGTCATGGATCGCCCAACACGTTGAGCTTGCCTTTCCCCCTCATGCTAGCCTAATTCCTTGCACCAAGTAGAGATACTACTTGTGCTTCCAAACATCCCTTAAACCAGTATTGCCATGAGAGTCCACCATACGTACCTATGGATTGAGTAAGATCCTTCAAGTAAGTCATCATCGGTGCGTGCAATAAAAATTGCTCTCTAAATATGTATGATCTTTTAGTGTGGAGAAAATAAGCTTTATACGATCTTGTGATATGGAAGAAATAAAAGCGACGGACTGCATAATAAAGGTCCCTATCACAAGTGGCAATATAAAGTGACGTTCCCTGGCATTAATATTTTGTGCATCCAACTATAAAAGCGCATGGCAACCTCTGCTTCCCTCTGCGAAGGGCCTATCTTTTACTTTTATGCAAGAGTCATGGTGATCTTCACCTTTCCTTTTTTTTCATTTTATCCTTTGGCAAGCACCTCGTGTTGGAAAGATTCCGATATATATATATCCAATTGGATGTAAGGCATCATGAGCTACTATTGTTGACATTACCCTTGAGGTAAAAGGTTGGGAGGCGAATCTATAAGCCCCTATCTTTCTCTGTGTCTGATTAAAACTTTGAACCCATAAATATCGCGTGAGTGTTAGCAATTGTGAAAGACTAAATGATAGTTGAGTATGTGGAGTTTGCTAAATCAAAGCTCTGACATAGACTCTTCCTGAAAATAAGATGAATTGTAATTGTTTGATGACTAATAACACGGTTTGTTAGTTTTCAAGAAAGTTTATGATCTATACTTTAACATGTGAATAGTTTGTTACTTGATCATGCAAAGTTCTATGAGTTGAGCTACTGTTATGACATATAATGATGCTAGAAAAGGTGATTGAAATTATCATTGATCAAACTTATGCACCTGCTAGCATTCACACTTCATAAATTCTTTCTTTTATCATTTACCTACTCGAGGACGAGCAGGAATTAAGCTTGGGGATGTTGATACGTCTCCAATGTATCTATAATTTATGAAGTATTCATGCTATTATATTATACATCTTGGATGTTTAATGGGCTTTACTATGCACTTTTATATTATTTTTGTGACTAACTTATTAACCCAGAGCCCAGTGCCAGTTTCTGTTTTTCTCCTTGTTTCAGTGTTTCGCAGAAAAGGAATATCAAACGGAGTCCAAACGGAATGAAACCTTCGGGAAAGTTATTTTTGGAACGGAAGCAATCCAGAAGACTTTGAGTACACGTAAGGGAAGCAACGAGGAAGGCACGAGGCAGGGGGCGCGCCCACCCCCCTGGGCGCGCCCTCCACCCTCGTGGGCCCCTCGTGGCTCCCCTGATGTATTTTTTCCGCCTATATATATCCATATACCCTAAAAACTTCTGGGAACAGAATAGATCGGGAGTTCCGCCGCCGCAAGCCTCTGTAGCCACCAAAAACCAATCGGGACCCTGTTCCGGCACCCTGCCGGAGGGGGGATCCCTCACCGGTGGCCATCTTCATCATCCCGGCGCTCTCCATGACGAGGAGGGAGTATTTCACCCTCGGGGTTGAGGGTATGTACCAGTAGCTATGTGTTTGATCTCTCTCTCTCATGTTCTTGAGGTGGTACGATCTTGAAGTATCGCGAGCTTTGCTATTATAGTTAGATCTTATGATGTTTCTCCCCCTCTACTCTCTTGTAATGGATTGAGTTTTCCCTTTGAAGTTATCTTATCGGATTGAGTCTTTAAGGATTTGAGAACACTTGATGTATGTCTTGCATGTGCTTATCTGTGGTGACAATGGGATATCACGTGATTCACTTGATGTATGTTTTGGTGATCAACTTGCGGGTTCCGTGACCTCGTGAACTTATGCATAGGGGTTGGCACACGTTTTCGTCTTGACTCTCCAGTAGAAACTTTGGGGCACTCTTTGAAGTACTTTGTGTTGGATTGAATAGATGAATCTGACATTTTGTGATGCATATCGTATAATCATGCCCACGGATACTTGAGGTGACATTGGAGTATCTAGGTGACATTAGGGTTTTGGTTGATTTGTGTCTTAAGGTGTTATTCTAGTACGAACTCTATGATAGATCGAACGGAAAGAATAGCTTCATGTTATTTTACTACGGACTCTTGAATAGATCGAGCAGAAAGAATAACTTTGAGGTGATTTCGTACCCTACCATAATCTCTTTGTTTGTTCTCCGCTATTAGTGACTCTTTCTTGCATGTTGAGGGATAGTTATATGATCCAATTATGTTATTGTTGTTGACAGAACTTGCACTAGTGAAAGTATGAACCCTAGGCCTTGTTTCCTAGCATTGCAATATCATTTGTGCTCACTTTTATCATTAGTTACCTTGCTGTTTTTATATTTTCAGATTACAAAAACCCATATCTACCATCCATATTGCACTTGTATCACCATCTCTTCGCCGAACTAGTGCACCTATACAATTTACCATTGTATTGGGTGTGTTGGGGACACAAGAGACTCTTTGTTATGTGGTTGCAGGGTTGCTTGAGAGAGACCATCTTAATCCTACGCCTCCCACGGATTGATAAACCTTAGGTCATCCACTTGAGGGAAATTTGCTACTGTCCTACAAACCTCTGCACTTGGAGGCCCAACAACGTCTACAAGAAGAAGGTTGCGTAGTATATATCATGACAGTACGTCCGTCTGGTCATAATTCCAAACCGTTTTTGTGTTCGACGCCCCACGTCCCGAGACGCGGTTGCCATTGGAACGTCTTGTCAAAGCAGAGATCGTGTCCCCTTATCGCGGGATTCTCATCAATGCGGGCATGGGTAACCCAACCGTGCCATTTATACGTCCCTTGGGAATAGGTGAGTTCTAAGGCGAGTGTGGAGGCATTCAATATTTACTGCCTTTATAAGAGGATAAGGATTCCCTCTTTTTCCCTCACGCCTTCTCTCCATCCTCGCCCTTCCAATCTCGAGCTCCACCACCCCAGTTCTCATCTCCTTTCCGCTCGAGCTAGCGCTCAACCATGTCTGGATCCGGAGGTCAGGGCAAGTGGATGGCCTCCTCCGTCAGGGAGGAGGACATTACTGAGCTTCGGGCGGCCGGATACCTGGCGAAGGATATCGCCCACCGCCTGCCGGCTAAGGGACAAGTCGTCCCCACGCCGAAGCCCAACGAGAGGGTGGTATTCATCCCTCATTTCTTCCGCGGGTAGGGTTCCCACTCCACCCTTTCGTACGCGGGCTGATGTATTATTACGGGGTAGATTTCCATGATCTATCCCCGAACTCCTTCCTCAACATCTCGGTGTTTATCGTTGTGTGTGAGGCTTTCCTCCGTATCCAACCCCACTTCGGGCTGTGGCTCAAAGTCTTCAATGTGAAGCCGAAGGTGGTGGATGGCCAGCACGCAGAGTGCGGAGGAGCCATGGTGAGTAAGCTGTCGAACGTTTCTTGGCCGAATGGCACGTTTGTGGATACAATGAAGGAGTGGAAAAAGCTGTGGTTCTACATCACAGAACCCCGCGGCACCACCTGGGCCACAGCCACCGAATTCCGCACCAGCGATCCCATGTGACTCACCTCTTGGGTCGAAAAGAGTCCAAACTGGTGTTCGTCCGGTGAGCTGATAGCGTTGCAGACGCGCGTCCAGAGCATGATAGCCAAGGACGTCGAGCTTGTCGATGTAATCCAGGTGATGCTAGTTCGCCGGATTCTCCCATGCCAGCGCAGAAGTCGCCCTCTGTGGGATTTTAATCCGAAGAAGCATCAAACCCTGGTGTCGTGGAATTGTCACGGCAGATGTCCTAGGGTGAGGACTTAGTCGTGAAGACAGCGCATCTATGTAGTAGCTTGAGAGGGGTTGAGCGGAATCGAGAGACGCAACACAAGACGAGGATTTAGATAGCTTCGGGCCCCGGGAAAGATCATCCGGTAACAACCCTACATGTTGTTTGAGGTTAGGTCTCATTATCATCACGAGAGAGTCGCGGGTAAACCGGTTCTTTGT
Source organism: Aegilops tauschii subsp. strangulata (assembly GCF_002575655.3). NCBI lineage: Eukaryota > Viridiplantae > Streptophyta > Magnoliopsida > Poales > Poaceae > Aegilops > Aegilops tauschii. The sequence continues at coordinate 451,004,787 of NC_053039.3, read as the reverse complement.
GTCTAGCCCTAGAGATTGTTTCTTCTTGCTTGTCCCTCTTTGGGGAGCCCTGCCCCTCCTTATATAAGTTGAAGGGGCGGGTTACATGTAGAGTCCAACTCGGACTTAAGACTTAACTATTCTGACTTCTCTTCATGGGCTTCTTAACATCTTGGGCTTCATAACGTCTCGGACATCATAACGTCTCGGGCTTCATAACCCCTGGCAACCCAGTTATCACTGTCTGCCGGGTTATGACTGGTGCCGGTTTATGATGGTCTGCCGGTTTATCACTGTCTGCCGGTTTATGATGGTCTGCCGGTTTATGATGGTCTGCCGGTTTATGATTGTCTGCTGAGTTATCATCTGACTTAACTCCTGCCGGGTTATCATCCGACTTATCATCTGACTTATCATCTGACTTATCTGTGAGCCGGTTTATCAACCTGCCGGTTTACCAAGTCCCAGCCGGGTTATAACTCCGGCAGGATCATACTGCGGGGTATATCCCCGACATTAGCCCCCAGTTTAATTTGGATTTATCCACTGATCCTGATCATCCTTAAGTCCTTGTCATTTCCTCCTAGAAAATCCGGGTCAATAGACCAGCTTCATAACCAATTTGCTGACATTGGTTTGCCACAGAGAAATATTGTGAAGAATAACTCCTTTGACTCAGCTCCCAATGCTTAACAAAAATATTGGTCTTTGAAGTACTCATCTGATCTTCAGCCGGTTTGAAAATGTAGAACTTGCCGGTTTAAGAATGTAAAACTTTGCCGGTTTAAGAATGTAGAACTTTGCCGGTTTACAAATATTGATGGCACCGGATCATAACTGTTTGTTAACATCAGCTTTTGAAAATATACCTCTTATATGCCTATCACTTGTAGCCCTCAAATCTTAAGAAGGTAACGTAGTAACAGCTTAAGATTTGCTTCAATATGAATGCCACAAGCTTGAAAAAATCCAGGTTGTTCATCTCAATCACTAGTCAGAACTGAGTATTCCACATATGTAGCCCCCAAGTGCCGGGTTGTCATGCTTGCAGCAACCTGGGACTTGTAATTTCCTTATGCTCATAAAAACTTCAACCAGTGTAGCCCCCAAGGGCCGGGTCATTATGCAAATAATGAGCAGGGACTTTGAAAATATGATCATGTAGGCTTTAACAGCAACGTGTAGCCCCCAAGGGCCGGCTTAGTAAGATAATACTGAGCTGGGACTTTATGTATACTTCATTGAAAATAATACCATATGATGTAACCCTCACCATGGGGCTTGAACCCACGTCCATAAGGTTAAGAGCTTTGTGCTTTACCAACTGAGCAGTGGACCCTTCAATATAATGGACGAAAACTTGTGTACCTTGAATTGTTGACAGGAGCAATTGGTAGCCCCCAAGGGCCGGCTCATTATGATATGATGAGTCGGGTCTTCAATAAGACTAGTAAAAAATGACTTTGCATTAGCCCCCAAGTGTCATGGTGCATGCTTGCAGCGACATGAGACTTGCATGTAATCTCAATTTGAATAATGTAGCCCCCAAGTGTCGGGTTGTAAGCCTGCAGCGACTCGGGATAATTCCTTCCATTTGTAGAATAAATTATATCCTTTGATAAAATAATAGCCATTGCGCTAAAGCGACTTTGAAAACCTCAATAATACCGGTTATTAATAACCATAAAAATCCAGCCATGTTGGCTATTCAAGATAATATAATCCGGTATGAAAACCTTATTCATTCAATATCATAATGAAAATTCAGCCAAGTTTGGCTATTTGAATAATATAACCCAATGATTTATAAGCGCATGATTCCAATAGCGCAATCCAAATATATACTGGCGACTTATAGTCCAAAGCCAGGCCGGTTTAATAAACGCCGGTGATTTATAATCACGCTTTATTCAACCTGTTTCTGCATACAACAAGTTAAAATGTCCTGGCGGTTTACCGTCGGACGGGTCATAATGCCCAACATATAACCTGGGTTGATAACCAAGGCTGCACTTAAGAATAATCAAATATGAAATATAGCATACCTGTGACATTAAATCACATCATTGGTTGGCCAACTTTATTGTAGTAAAGGTGATAACCCCAATCTTGAGTACTGATAACTCCTTCCATATTGTGCCGGTTTATGATAAAACCATTCCGGGTTGTGATAAACACCGAATTAACCATATATAATACTGGCGACTTGTAGTCAAACCAGACCAGGCTGATAGTCTCCGAATTATAATTTGATCGTGTACTGACAACTTGTAGTTGACAGCCTAACCGGGTTGACAAACACCGGTTTGAAAACATCATTAATCTTATCAAAAGAAAGAGAAACTTAGCAAAAGGCAAATAAAACCGTTGTAGTCGAGGCTTTTCAGGGGCTGCCAGGCCCTAAATTCGACAGCAAAAAATCTCCAAACAACATTGTGAGCTGTCCTCAGTGGGTACCTATGTTTGAGCTGTTGTTTTTCAACACTCTCTTTGGCCCCGGATTGATGTGGCTTTGAGCCGATCAAGAGGTTTGACTGTGGTTCGGATACGACCAAGCCCCCAAGTGATGCTGTGGCATTGCGCCGACAAGAGGTGTAGCTATGGTTCGGGTACGACCAAGCCCCCAAGTGATGCTGTGGCATTGCGCCGATCAAGAGGTGTAGCTATGGTTCGGATACGACCAGGCCCCCAAGTGACCCTTCTGGTGGCATTTCGCCGATCAAGAGGTGTAGCTATGGTTCGGATACGACCAAGCCCCCAAGTGACCCTTCTGGTGGCATTTCGCCGATCAAGAGGTGTAGCTATGGTTCGGATATAACCAAGCCCCCAAGTGACCCTTCTGGTGGCATTTCGCCGATCAAGAGGTGTAGCTATGGTTCGAATATGACCAAGCCCCCAAGTGACCCTTCTGGTGGCATTTCGCTGATCAAGAGGTGTAGCTATGGTTCGAATATGACCAAGCCCCCAAGTGACCAATAAGATAAACCCATAAGGCAGGATACCCATGTTTGAACCGCGCATCATGGCAACAGGTCCTCTTCGGCAACCTTTAACTTTTCGCAAGAGATAAATTCTTCCTGAACCGGGATTTTGAACCGGATATTGAGAGCTTCAGAGCTTTGTGGGAGACAGATTTGTCCCTTGAACCGGATTTTAAACCGGAATCTTTCTTTTTAAGCCGGAAATTTTCTGACGGCCTTAAATTTGCACCAATGTGGCGATTTAGGGTCCTGCATTAGATAACTTTGCAAGCCGGAGTAATTGCTCTTTTAAAGAAAGCAATACGTAATATAAAAATATACTGGATGGATTTCACCTGATATGCCAGGCCAGTAGTTATCCACCGCGGAGTTGATCATCACCACGGTGAAGCACAAGGATGGCGGCCTATGCGCATGTTCGTAGGGCAGCATGACACGCGCAGACGCTGATGCAGAGAAGCTGGTGTGCACTCCGCCCGCGGCATGGCATCACTTTCATAGTGAACACTTATCCTGCATATGTAAAATATACATGCCAAAATAATTTGTTCTTGGGCGAATTACCATATGCGGAGGAAATAAACAAAGTGAATAGCACCTGATGATTTTGGCTGGTTGTGCAACCGGCGGGTAGTACCGTGTTCTTTTGCCTTCACTTGCCAATTGGTGGATTGATGCCATGTACTAAGAGCAGCAGCATAGCTTCGTAATAGCTCCTCGATATCTGAAGCGAGTAACCAGAGCTACTCGGTAGCACCTTTTTTGTTTAGACCACCGGGTCAACTCTTCTCCTCTTTCCTCTTAATTTAGTAAGCTAAGCTGGGCTCAGAGCAGCAGCCTGCATCAGAACAGAGGCCAAGGCGAGGCAGCCACTCGCCCCTGGACGAGGCAGGCGGCTCGAGGTGAGGGCCACGGCGGCCACCACGGCTTAAGGCACGCTGCGGAGAGGGCCACGGCGGTTGTGAGCAACGAGGTAGGGGCACGACACCGGCATAACAGCGCGGGGTGCAGCTAGCTGGGGGCGTGAGGAAATACAAACCAACGGGCGCCCGCAGAGGGAACTTGAACCTGCGAGGCGGGCTGAGCGGCTTGATGCAGGGGAGTACGCCAGCGGCGGCTTTCAGACGACCGCGAGCAGAGTCAAGAGCGGCCCGAAGGCAGCAACAAAAAGGTGAGCTGGCAGCTCAAAGCCAACCACAGCAGCTGCATCGTAGGGCGAGTCGTGCGCACTGAAAGAGGGCCGGCTCGCGGATGCAGACAGATGCGACTTGCCGGCGCAGATAAGGCCGCGGCAATGGCGATGCAGGGCGCTCCATGGCGGTTCAACAAGGCGGCGCGGCAGGCGGCTCAAAACCGGTCGGCGCAGCGGTTTACAGTGGCGACGACGGTTTGAAGAAGTGTGGCCGACATTAGAAGACCCCAGTGCGACCTGCTTGCTCCGGCAGTGAGGCGGAGGAGACTCAATGGCGGCTCAATCGTAATGGCGGCGGTGTCAAAAATCAGTAGGCCGGCTCAGTGTGCACCCGCGGATACAGCAAGGGCGGTTCAAAAGCATGGCGACGGGGGCGGTGACCCTGTAGTTTTAGGCCGGTTCACCAGCGGAGGCGGAGTCGTGGTCGCAACATTGAGGCCCGGCAGCGGTTTGGAGCGAGGCCAAGCGTGGATTGGCGTTGATCCGCCATAGAGGAGGCAGCTCGTCGGCGGTTTACTTGATGCGGGCAACTCGGTCAGTAAGCAGAGGCCGGGTCGTTAACAGGGAGATTCTTAGGAGGAAAACTGGGTCTCCCTTGTGGCCCGGATGCAGAACCAGTGCAAAGACGCGGTGCAGGGGCGTCCGCGATAAAACATTAGCGAAGTAAGCTGGAATCAGAGGCGGGCCGATTCCTCCTCCGGGTCATGGTCATTGCATAACCCCCGTCCGGGTCGTGGCTCACAGGCGTTGAGGCAGATACGGCCGACGATTGACTTGGCCACGTCAGTGGTTTGTGGCGAGGCTGCCGCGGGCAAGTCAGAGCGCCGGCAATGGCTCAATCAACCACAGTAGAAGCGGCATTTTTGAATCCAGGCAGATGAAGGCTGAGCCCATGGCAGTGAACAACGGATAAGTCAACGGGGCGGCAGGCCGGCTCAATGCGCGGCTGCAGCGACGTGGTGGCGACTCAAGGCGACGGGGATAGTGGCGGGTCGCGGAGCAAGGCTGGGTTGTCACAGCGTGGCCAAGGGGCTCACGGCCAGGAACGGGGCCGTGGAGGCAGAGCCAAACCGGCAGGTCACTCGGTGGCGGTTCACTCGCGAGACCAGTGATGACGACTCGCCGTGATGGCAGCTCTGAGAAATCCATTGATGTGGCTGCGATAACAGAGTCCGACGGCCCGAGGCGGCTCGTGGATTGGCGAAGTGCGACGGCGACTTTGACAGAGGCCGGTGGCTCATGAAGCAGCACGGGGTGTATGCCACGATGACTGGATGATCGATCAGGTGTCGATGTGTTGAAGTAGCGGCGGGTTAAGCGAGGGCATGACCGGCCCATCCTCGACGCGGCGGATCAAGCGCGACACGGCGGGTCAAGCGCGACGGTACGACCGGTCCATCCTCGACGCGGCGGATCAAGCACGACACGGCGGGTCAAGCGCGACGGTACGACCGGTCCATCCTCGACGCAGCGGATCAAGCGCGACGGTCACCACGGCAACTTGAGCGGGCGAGGAGGCAGAGACAGCAGGCGACTCAGACGGCATGGCTGAGTCAGCTTGATGCAACCGGCCGGTGAGGCGCGCTGAACCGGCGGCGGGTTGGAGAGGCACAGCTGCGGGTCGGTGATGGCGATTGATGCAGGCCGGCGAAACCGGAGGGGAGCTGTTGACTGGGTGGAAACAGGTCCGCCGCGGCAGCTTCGAAGATTATTACCTTGCCGCATGTAATTTCCCTGTATTTGATACTCATAGCAGTACTAATAGTATTGATCCGGCACGGGGCATGGCACAGGCGGCGGGTCAACGGGGCGGTAATTCGTCCTGCTGTGTGGCGGTTCAATGGTGAAGACGAGGCATGGCCGGCTTGAAGATGCGGTCCGTGCAGCGGTCCGAGGCGGACGACATTCCTCTGGTGAAGGTGTAGGGGTTGATTCGGACTCGGCGAGTTATGGTTGTTTGAAGACCAAAACCTCCTCCAGATTGTAATGGCTTTGGACAATCCACATCCGGGTCATCATGGTCTTCCGAATAAACTTTTGTCTTAGACTTTGTTCCTGGCGTTTTGTCCCAACATCGATCTGGCGCATAGCCCGACTGGTTAATGCCTGTTGGTCTTGGCGATGTGTGGCAGCAGCAGTAAAATTTAATCTCTTCTTGGATCCGGCTCATAAAGGCGGCGGTTTGCGACGTAGCCCTAATTTTTTGCTTAACTTTGACCTCACCAATCATAAGTCCGGTCCGATAAACTTGAAGCTGACGCAGATTCTTTCAAACCGGCTCTTCTTCGTCCGGAAAATTGTGACCTCTCGATCCCTATGAGAGATCCCTCCAAGAACTCAACACCACCGTGCGTGAGCCCCACGGTGGGCGCCAACTGTCGTGGAATTGTCACGGTAGATGTCCTAGGGTGAGGGCTTAGTCATGAAGCCAGCGCATCTATGTAGTAGCTTGAGAGGGGTTGAGCGGAATCGAGAGACGCAACACAAGACGAGGATTTAGACAGCTTCGGGCCCCGGGAAACATCATCCAGTAACAACCCTACATGTTGTTTGAGGTTAGGTCTCATTATCATCACGAGAGAGTCGCCGGTAAACCGGCTCTTTGTGTCTAGCCCTAGAGATTGTTTCTTCTTGCTTGTCCCTCTTTGGGGAGCCCTGCCCCTCCTTATATAAGTTGAAGGGGCGGGTTACATGTAGAGTCCAACTCGGACTTAAGACTTAACTATTCTGACTTCTCTTCATGGGCTTCTTAACATCTTGGGCTTCATAACGTCTCGGACTTCATAACGTCTCGGGCTTCATAACCCCTGGCAACCCAGTTATCACTGTCTGCCGGGTTATGACTGGTGCCGGTTTATGATGGTCTGCCGGTTTATCACTGTCTGCCGGTTTATGATGGTCTGCCGGTTTATGATGGTCCGCCGGTTTATGATTGTCTGCTGAGTTATCATCTGACTTAACTCCTGCCGGGTTATTATCCGACTTATCATCTGACTTATCATCTGACTTATCTGTGAGCCGGTTTATCAACCTGCCGGTTTACCAAGTCCCAGCCGGGTTATAACTCCGGCCGGATCATACTGCGGGGTATATCCCCGACATTAGCCCCCAGTTTAATTTGGATTTATCCACTGATCCTGATCATCCTTAAGTCCTTGTCATTTCCTCCTAGAAAATCCGGGTCAATAGACCAGCTTCATAACCAATTTGCTGACATTGGTTTGCCACAGAGAAATATTGTGAAGAATAACTCCTTTGACTCAGCTCCCAATGCTTAACAAAAATATTGGTCTTTGAAGTACTCATCTGATCTTCAGCCGGTTTGAAAATGTAGAACTTGCCGGTTTAAGAATGTAAAACTTTGCCGGTTTAAGAATGTAGAACTTTGCCGGTTTACAAATATTGATGGCACCGGATCATAACTGTTTGTTAACATCAGCTTTTGAAAATATACCTCTTATATGCCTATCACTTGTAGCCCTCAAATCTTAAGAAGGTAACGTAGTAACAGCTTAAGATTTGCTTCAATATGAATGCCACAAGCTTGAAAAAATCCAGGTTGTTCATCTCAATCACTAGTCAGAACTGAGTATTCCACATATGTAGCCCCCAAGTGCCGGGTTGTCATGCTTGCAGCAACCTGGGACTTGTAATTTCCTTATGCTCATAAAAACTTCAACCAGTTTAGCCCCCAAGGGCCGGGTCATTATGCAAATAATGAGCAGGGACTTTGAAAATATGATCATGTAGGCTTTAACAGCAACGTGTAGCCCCCAAGGGCCGGCTTAGTAAGATAATACTGAGCTGGGACTTTATGTATACTTCATTGAAAATAATACCATATGATGTAACCCTCACCATGGGGCTTGAACCCACGTCCATAAGGTTAAGAGCTTTGTGCTTTACCAACTGAGCAGTGGACCCTTCAATATAATGGACGAAAACTTGTGTACCTTGAATTGTTGACAGGAGCAATTGGTAGCCCCCAAGGGCCGGCTCATTATGATATGATGAGTCGGGTCTTCAATAAGACTAGTAAAAATGACTTTGCATTAGCCCCCAAGTGTCATGGTGCATGCTTGCAGCGACATGAGACTTGCATGTAATCTCAATTTGAATAATGTAGCCCCCAAGTGTCGGGTTGTAAGCCTGCAGCGACTCGGGAATATTCCTTCCATTTGTAGAATAAATTATATCCTTTGATAAAATAATAGCCATTGCGCTAAAGCGACTTTGAAAACCTCAATAATACCGGTTATTAATAACCATAAAAATCCAGCCATGTTGGCTATTCAAGATAATATAATCCGGTATGAAAACCTTATTCATTCAATATCATAATGAAAATTCAGCCAAGTTTGGCTATTTGAATAATATAACCCAATGATTTATAAGCGCATGATTCCAATAGCGCAATCTAAATATATACTGGCGACTTATAGTCCAAAGCCAGGCCGGTTTAATAAACGCCGGTGATTTATAATCACGCTTTATTCAACCTGTTTCTGCATACAACAAGTTAAAATGTCCTGGCGGTTTACCGTCGGACGGGTCATAATGCCCAACATATAACCTGGGTTGATAACCAAGGCTGCACTTAAGAATAATCAAATATGAAATATAGCATACCTGTGACATTAAATCACATCATTGGTTGGCCAACTTTATTGTAGTAAAGGTGATAACCCCAATCTTGAGTACTGATAACTCCTTCCATATTGTGCCGGTTTATGATAAAACCGTTCCGGGTTGTGATAAACACCGAATTAACCATATATAATACTGGCGACTTGTAGTCAAACCAGACCAGGCTGATAGTCTCCGGATTATAATTTGATCGTGTACTGACAACTTGTAGTTGACAGCCTAACCGGGTTGACAAACACCGGTTTGAAAACATCATTAATCTTATCAAAAGAAAGAGAAACTTAGCAAAAGGCAAATAAAATCGTTGTAGTCGAGGCTTTTCAGGGGCTGCCAGGCCCTAAATTCGACAGCAAAAAATCTCCAAACAACATTGTGAGTTGTCCTCAGTGGGTACCTATGTTTGAGCTGTTGTTTTTCAACACTCTCTTTGGCCCCGGATTGATGTGGCTTTGAGCCGATCAAGAGGTTTGACTGTGGTTCGGATACGACCAAGCCCCCAAGTGATGCTGTGGCATTGCACCGACAAGAGGTGTAGCTATGGTTCGGGTACGACCAAGCCCCCAAGTGATGCTGTGGCATTGCGCCGATCAAGAGGTGTAGCTATGGTTCGGATACAACCAGGCCCCCAAGTGACCCTTCTGGTGGCATTTCGCCGATCAAGAGGTGTAGCTATGGTTCGGATACGACCAAGCCCCCAAGTGACCCTTCTGGTGGCATTTCGCCGATCAAGAGGTGTAGCTATGGTTCGGATATAACCAAGCCCCCAAGTGACCCTTCTGGTGGCATTTCGCCGATCAAGAGGTGTAGCTATGGTTCGAATATGACCAAGCCCCCAAGTGACCCTTCTGGTGGCATTTCGCCAATCAAGAGGTGTAGCTATGGTTCGAATATGACCAAGCCCCCAAGTGACCAATAAGATAAACCCATAAGGCAGGATACCCATGTTTGAACCGCGCATCATGGCAACAGGTCCTCTTCGGCAACCTTTAACTTTTCGCAAGAGATAAATTCTTCCTGAACCGGGATTTTGAACCGGATATTGAGAGCTTCAGAGCTTTGTGGGAGACAGATTTGTCCCTTGAACCGGATTTTAAACCGGAATCTTTCTTTTTAAGCCGGAAATTTTCTGACGGCCTTAAATTTGCACCAATGTGGCGATTTAGGGTCCTGCATTAGATAACTTTGCAAGCCGGAGTAATTGCTCTTTTAAAGAAAGCAATACGTAATATAAAAATATACTGGATGGATTTCACCTGATATGCCAGGCCAGTAGTTATCCACCGCGGAGTTGATCATCACCACGGTGAAGCACAAGGATGGCGGCCTATGCGCATGTTCGTAGGGCAGCATGACACGCGCAGACGCTGATGCAGAGAAGCTGGTGTGCACTCCGCCCGCGGCATGGCATCACTTTCATAGTGAACACTTATCCTGCATATGTAAAATATACATGCCAAAATAATTTGTTCTCGGGCGAATTACCATATGCTGAGGAAATAAACAAAGTGAATAGCACCTGATGATTTTGGCTGGTTGTGCAACCGGCGGGTAGTACCGTGTTCTTTTGCCTTCACTTGCCAATTGGTGGATTGATGCCATGTACTAAGAGCAGCAGCATAGCTTCGTAATAGCTCCTCGATATCTGAAGCGAGTAACCAGAGCTACTCGGTAACACCTTTTTTGTTTAGACCACCGGGTCAACTCTTCTCCTCTTTCCTCTTAATTTAGTAAGCTAAGCTGGGCTCAGAGCGGCAGCCTGCATCAGAACAGAGGCCAAGGCGAGGCAGCCACTCGCCCCTGGACGAGGCAGGCGGCTCGAGGTGAGGGCCACGGCGGCCACCACGGCTTAAGGCACGCTGCGGAGAGGGCCACGGCGGTTGTGAGCGACGAGGTAGGGGCACGACACCGGCATAACAGCGCGGGGTGCAGCTAGCTGGGGGCGTGAGGAAATACAAACCAACGGGTGCCCGCAGAGGGAACTTGAACCTGCGAGGCGGGCTGAGCGGCTTGATGCAGGGGAGTACGCCAGCGGCGGCTTTCAGACGACCGCGAGCAGAGTCAAGAGCGGCCCGAAGGCAGCAACAAAAAGGTGAGCTGGCAGCTCAAAGCCAACCACAGCAGCTGCATCGTAGGGCGAGTCGTGCGCACTGAAAGAGGGCCGGCTCGCGGATGCAGACAGATGCGACTTGCCGGCGCAGATAAGGCCGCGGCAATGGCGATGCAGGGCGCTCCATGGCGGTTCAACAAGGCGGCGCGGCAGGCGGCTCAAAACCGGTCGGCGCAGCGGTTTACAGTGGCGACGACGGTTTGAAGAAGTGTGGCCGACATTAGAAGACCCCAGTGCGACCTGCTTGCTCCGGCAGTGAGGCGGAGGAGACTCAATGGCGGCTCAATCGTAATGGCGGCGGTGTCAAAAATCAGTAGGCCGGCTCAGTGTGCACCCGCGGATACAGCAAGGGCGGTTCAAAAGCATGGCGACGGGGGCGGTGACCCTGTAGTTTTAGGCCGGTTCACCAGCGGAGGCGGAGTCGTGGTCGCAACATTGAGGCCCGGCAGCGGTTTGGAGCGAGGCCAAGCGTGGATTGGCGTTGATCCGCCATAGAGGAGGCAGCTCGTCGGCGGTTTACTTGATGCGGGCAACTCGGTCAGTAAGCAGAGGCCGGGTCGTTAACAGGGCGATTCTTAGGAGGAAAACTGGGTCTCCCTTGTGGCCCGGATGCAGAACCGGTGCAAAGACGCGGTGCAGGGGCGTCCGCGATAAAACATTAGCGAAGTAAGCTGGAATCAGAGGCGGGCCGATTCCTCCTCCGGGTCATGGTCATTGAATAACCCCCGTCCGGGTCGTGGCTCACAGGCGTTGAGGCAGATACGGCCGACGATTGACTTGGCCACGTCGGTGGTTTGTCGCGAGGCTGCCGCGGGCAAGTCAGAGCGCCGGCGATGGCTCAATCAACCACAGTAGAAGCGGCATTTTTGAATCCAGGCAGATGAAGGCTGAGCCCGTGGCAGTGAACAACGGATAAGTCAACGGGGCGGCAGGCCGGCTCAATGCGCGGCTGCAGCGACGTGGTGGCGACTCAAGGCGACGGGGATAGTGGCGGGTCGCGGAGCAAGGCTGGGTTGTCACAGCGTGGCCAAGGGGCTCACGGCCAGGAACGGGGCCGTGGAGGCAGAGCCAAACCGGCAGGTCACTCGGTGGCGGTTCACTCGCGAGACCGGTGATGACGACTCGCCGTGATGGCAGCTCTGAGAAATCCATTGATGTGGCTGCGGTAACAGAGTCCGGCGGCCCGAGGCGGCTCGTGGATTGGCGAAGTGCGACGGCGACTTTGACAGAGGCCGGTGGCTCATGAAGCAGCACGGGGTGTATGCCACGATGACTGGATGATCGATCAGGTGTCGATGTGTTGAAGTAGCGGCGGGTTAAGCGAGGGCATGACCGGCCCATCCTCGACGCGGCGGATCAAGCGCGACACGGCGGGTCAAGCGCGACGGTACGACCGGTCCATCCTCGACGCGGCGGATCAAGCGCGACACGGCGGGTCAAGCGCGACGGTACGACCGGTCCATCCTCGACGCAGCGGATCAAGCGCGACGGTCACCACGGCAACTTGAGCGGGCGAGGAGGCAGAGACAGCAGGCGACTCAGACGGCATGGCTGAGTCAGCTTGATGCAACCGGCCGGTGAGGCGCGCTGAACCGGCGGCGGGTTGGAGAGGCACAGCTGCGGGTCGGTGATGGCGATTGATGCAGGCCGGCAAAACCGGAGGGGAGCTGTTGACTGGGTGGAAACAGGTCCGCCGCGGCAGCTTTGAAGATTATTACCTTGCCGCATGTAATTTCCCTGTATTTGATACTCATAGCAGTACTAATAGTATTGATCCGGCACGGGGCATGGCACAGGCGGCGGGTCAACGGGGCGGTAATTCGTCCTGCTGTGTGGCGGTTCAATGGTGAAGACGAGGCATGGCCGGCTTGAAGATGCGGTCCGTGCAGCGGTCCGAGGCGGACGACATTCCTCTGGTGAAGGTGTAGGGGTTGATTCGGACTCGGCGAGTTATGGTTGTTTGAAGACCAAAACCTCCTCCAGATTGTAATGGCTTTGGACAATCCACATCCGGGTCATCATGGTCTTCCGAATAAACTTTTGTCTTAGACTTTGTTCCTGGCGTTTTGTCCCAACATCGATCTGGCGCATAGCCCGACTGGTTAATGCCTGTTGGTCTTGGCGATGTGTGGCAGCAGCAGTAAAATTTAATCTCTTCTTGGATCCGGCTCATAAAGGCGGCGGTTTGCGACGTAGCCCTAATTTTTTGCTTAACTTTGACCTCACCAATCATAAGTCCGGTCCGATAAACTTGAAGCTGACGCAGATTCTTTCAAACCGGCTCTTCTTCGTCCGGAAAATTGTGACCTCTCGATCCCTATGAGAGATCCCTCCAAGAACTCAACACCACCGTGCGTGAGCCCCACGGTGGGCGCCAACTGTCGTGGAATTGTCACGGTAGATGTCCTAGGGTGAGGGCTTAGTCATGAAGCCAGCGCATCTATGTAGTAGCTTGAGAGGGGTTGAGCGGAATCGAGAGACGCAACACAAGACGAGGATTTAGACAGCTTCGGGCCCCGGGAAACATCATCCAGTAACAACCCTACATGTTGTTTGAGGTTAGGTCTCATTATCATCACGAGAGAGTCGCCGGTAAACCGGCTCTTTGTGTCTAGCCCTAGAGATTGTTTCTTCTTGCTTGTCCCTCTTTGGGGAGCCCTGCCCCTCCTTATATAAGTTGAAGGGGCGGGTTACATGTAGAGTCCAACTCGGACTTAAGACTTAACTATTCTGACTTCTCTTCATGGGCTTCTTAACATCTTGGGCTTCATAACGTCTCGGACTTCATAACGTCTCGGGCTTCATAACCCCTGGCAACCCAGTTATCACTGTCTGCCGGGTTATGACTGGTGCCGGTTTATGATGGTCTGCCGGTTTATCACTGTCTGCCGGTTTATGATGGTCTGCCGGTTTATGATGGTCCGCCGGTTTATGATTGTCTGCTGAGTTATCATCTGACTTAACTCCTGCCGGGTTATTATCCGACTTATCATCTGACTTATCTGTGAGCCGGTTTATCAACCTGCCGGTTTACCAAGTCCCAGCCGGGTTATAACTCCGGCCGGATCATACCGCGGGGTATATCCCCGACACCTGGTGAGGCTCTTCAAAACCACCCACGAAGATGCCTGGAAGTTGCTTTTTAAGGGCAACGAGAAACCACCGGCCACGGATTCAGACCGTGGTCATGATTGTAAACACCTCGCCAGCGAGGTTTGCTATTTCTGACGTGTCCCCAACTTGATTGTTTCGAGGACGATGTCAGAGTTTATCATTGCTTTTTTAGGACTGGATGGAGAGGGCGAAGCGGATTCAGTGTCCGGCTGCGCTGCCTGAAGAACCGGTCATCCCGCGTCTGGCGAAGATGCTGGTGCCGGCGCCATATAAGGCATCGGAGAAGAAGGACAAGAAGAAGGCCAAGGGGGCCAAAAGTGGCCCCCGTCGCAAGTGCACTTCGGACGTGACGTCCGAAGACGAGGAAGCCCATTCCTCTGTCCCTGAGGACGACGACGCGGAAGAAGAGGAGGAGGTGGAGAAGAACCCTCCCCCTAAGGAGAAGAAGAGGGGGGCCTCCACGATTCTGGAGGCGGGAACGCCCAAGAAGGGGAAGGGCGCCCCTGCGGTCAACACCGCATGGGACGTTGACAGTAGTCCAAAGCGACGCCTCCGCACTAAGCCACGGGCCGCATCGTAAGTACTATGACTTTCGTACATAAGTATACCCGGCCTCTCCTTTTTATTGTTTTGACATGGTTAATTGTGCCATTGCAGTCCGGCCCGTGGCAGCATCCAGCGATCCTCATCTGGAGGTTCGTTGGATCTGGCGGAAATGGCCAGTATGTCGCCGCCGCCTGCTTATTCCCCTAAGGCTAAGGACGACACCGAAGTGTTGTCCCGGAGGATAGCTCCAAGCCGGGGAGGGTTCCAGGACGCTATCCAGGAGGCGCCACAAGGCGAGACCTCCGTTGCCGGACACATGGGGGAGCAAATCCCCATGGAGACTGGTGAAGAGGGTCGTATTGAGTTCGGCCCTCAGCCGAATACGATCCCGGGGACCGATACGGCCCCGGGATCCAGCGCACTCATTCCTTCGAAGGAGGGGGGTGCGCCAGTTCCACCGATGGCCCCTGTCCAACCAGGGGCGCCGGATAACCTGATGGAGGCACTACGAGGTGCCTCCATTGTGGATGAGCACCGTATCCTTATGGGTACGGTGATCGAGAAGGTTCAGTCCGCCAAGAGCGGACTAAACAAGGCCTGCAACAACCTGTTGACAGGTTTCGAGGTAAGTCACGTAGAAAGAGAACACCCCATGGCGACAGTAGCCCCTGAGACACTGTCCGGTGTTCGGAAAGAAAGACGGGATAGAGGGTCAACCCTTTGAAGGATACTAATTTGATATTTGTAAATAAGCAGGCGCCGCTGTTGGCCGCGACTTCGCATGCTGGCGAAGTCTCTGAACTGAAGCAGAGGTTGGAGCGGGCCGAGAACAAGCTCAGTGAGGTGAAGGTTCAGCTCCAGGAGAAGCAAGGTGAGTGACGACTTGCTATGTATTCAGAAAGAATAAACGGTAAGTATTGACCGGAGTGTCATAATATGTGTAGGGGCGGTGACCGAGGTCGAGGCCCTAAAGAATGCCCTGGCCGAAGCCGAGGGGAAGGCTGTCCAGCAGCAAGCCGCCCGAAAGAAGCTCAAGGCCCGGGTCGGCGAGGTCCAGCAGGAGCTCCAAGACGCGGTGAAGAAGTGCGAAGCCTTGGAGCGCGAGGCGTTGGTTTGAGAGACCGAGCTTACCAAGGCTCGCCAGAGCGCGGAGACTGCACGGAAGGAGGCTCGGGATACTCTCCAGGAGATGTAGGAGGCCAAGAAGGTTGCAGCGGGTAAGGCTTTTAACATGCAAAGCAAGTATGCGGAGAGGAAGTACCTTTTACTAACCTAGATTCGGAGTTGCCCAGGGGCTTTTGCGGATCTGCCACGCAGCGTGTCTGATGCTGCAGAGTTCTTCCGAGCCAACGAAGGGAATTCCACGAAGAAGCTGTTCTGGGTGCAGTATGTTGTGCCAGAACACCAGGTGCCCTTTGCCGATCAACTGAAATAGTTGTTCGAGCTACACAGGATGGCCGAACTGGTCATGAAGGATTTAATAATCCGGCTGTGGCCAGCCGAAGCTATGCCTAGCAGTTATTTTGGCCTCGTGAAGCGGGTGATGGAGGCTTGTCCGCGGCTGGACGTCGTCAAGCGATCAGTCTGCATCGAAGGTGCCCGCATGGCCTTCGCTCATTGCAAGATGTGGTGGGCGAAGATGGCCGCTGTCAAGGTGGCCAACGGGCCGCCGGAGGGCAAGGAGCACCGCACACCCGAGCGATATTTTGCGAATGTCCTGGAGGGATCTCGACTTGTAGCAGCGCAGTGCGGGCAGGACATTATTTTTGAATGAATGCATTCATTTTTTGTCTTTGGCTTGTATGATGAGAACGAATCTGGTTTGTAATATAATGTTTGTTATGTTTCGATTGTTTCCTCCTCTGCGGCCGTGTTGTGTTAAATCTGAGGGTTGGCCAGTCGTCGGCTTCTGCCCTCACGTAGGTAGTACGGAGGTGTTCGGGATGGAATCTAAACAATCTTGACCCAATTATATGGTCCTTGAAGGAGTTGTTTAGTGCAACGAACCAGCAATCATACTATGTGGCTTGAACGCCCTCACTTAGCCATAGGAGTTTTATAATAAAACATAGGCGCAGCCCCTGCTTTACAAACCAGAGTGCTGTCAGCGTCTGACCGGGAAGTACCGATCCTTCGCGGAATGCGGAAAAAATCTCCAACGATTTGAGACCTCCGAACAGCTGACCGGCTCTCGCCGCATCATGACAGTCAGTTTTTGGCTTTCTCTACTGAGGTGCTCATCTGGTCAAGGCCAGGGCACAATCGCAGTAGTTCTCCCTTTACTACCCTAGCCGATGTAGCGAAACGTAGGGTAGCAAGCACAGGAGCCGGGCAACCCAACTATTGACCAAAGACATGATTCGGAGCCAATGCATATAATGCTAAATTCGGGGTGCCTAACTTATCTTTAAGGAGTGTTCGGACTTTGTTGCCGTATTATGGGGCGATGAGAAGCCCCTGGCGGATATGAGACATACCGAAGTGTACTGGTGCGAAAATATAAGTAATTAATGGTGAAGGAAAACAGAAGGAGAACAGAGGTAGTATCTGGAGCCCCTTGACTTGGGCCGTAAACTGTTTCCATTATAGTTGGGTTAATGTGTCAAAGCGCATTTATACAAGTAATGCGATAAGCAACCGGCTATTTAACATGCCAGAACCAGAGGAGAGCTGCATTTGGGTACTGAAAAAGGGTAGAGTGATCGTTAGGTTGTCCTCTAGAGCTTCCCCTGTATGCTTGGGCCCTCTGCCGATCTGGTGTGTACTTGTCGTTTGACAGGACCGGTAGTCAGGCCGTCGAAGGAGGCCTGCATAAAAGATACCTGAAAGGAAAAAGGAATAGTAAAGATACCAGTGAGTCCGGGATCAGTGTAGCCGAACTACAAGCTAACTGTGTCTCCGTCGATGCCCATGGGATTTTGAGTGCGTAATTATGTATGCGTGGTGCGGATGCGGCTACCTCATTGGGACCAGGACGGAGGCCGAATTGCTAATCGAACTCTTGACGAGTCGAACCGGCCTGTTGTAGTGTGGTCCAGACTCCCTTAGTGGTGTCCAGGGGCTCGGCAGCCGGATTACGGATCTGCTTGAGAAGGCCGCTCTGTAGCTCTGCTGCTAGGGCATCTGTGTGCTCCTCTGTACGGAGAGAGCGTTCAGTGTTGCCATTGACTGTTATGACGCCGCATGGGCCGGGCATCTTCAGCTTGAGATAAGCATAGTGTGGCACTGCGTTGAATCTAGCAAATGCGGTTCATCCGAGCAGTGTGTGGTAGCCGCTGCGGAAGGGGACGATATCGAAGATTAACTCTTCGCTTCAGAACTTATCCGGGGAACCGAAGACCACCTCCAGCGTGATTGAGCCCGTACAACGGGCCTCTACGACTGGTATGACTCCTTTAAATGTAGTCTTTGTGGGTTTGATTCGTGAGGGATTAATGCCCATCTTCCGCACTGTATCCTGATAGAGCAGGTTGAGGCTGCTACCACCGTCCATTAGGACTCATGTTAGGTGAAATCTGTCGATGATTGGGTCGAGGACCAGTGCGGCTGAACCGCCGTGGCGGATACTAGTTGGGTGATCTCGACGATCGAAGGTGATCGGGAATGACGACCACGGATTGAATTTTGGGGCGACTGGCTGTACCGCGTAGACGTCCCTGAGTGCTCGCTTGCGCTCCCTTTTGGGGATGTGTGTAGCGTATATCATGTTCACCGTTTTGACTTGAGGGGGAAATTTCTTCTGCCCCCCAGTGTTCGGCTGCCGGGGCTCTTCGTCCTCGTCCTCACTTTGTGATCCCTGTCGTGGAATTGTCACGGCAGATGTCCTCAAGCTAGGACTTAATCGTGGAGCCATCGCCGCAGGGAAGCTTGAAGGGGTTAACGGGACAAGGAACACGAGGGTTTATACTGGTTCGGCCCCTTACGATGAAGGTAAAGGCCTACGCCCAGTTGATGTGGTATTGATTAGGGTTTCGATGACCAGGGAGCTTAACTGCTATGCCTGGCTCTCGATGAGATCTTTCTTCCCCCTAAACCGCTGCCGGGTCGTCCCTTTATATAGGGAGGCTGACGCCCAGCAGCTCTCAGAGTCCCGGCCGGCTCATAAGAGTGTCCGGCTCGGACTCTCAACTATTCTTGCCTTACACTACAAGTTCTACCATAATGATGATTGTAACTACGGGCCTTAAGCCATATCCGGGTCTTAAGCCCATCTTTGGCCCACCGTCTTCAAGCTTGGCGCCGGGCTTCTGGCGATGACCATTATGAGTAACCCGGCCCCTCCTGGCGGGTGACTCTAAGGTCTATATCCTCAACATTAGGCCCCAGATTGATTTGAGCCGGCTCATGTCAATCTTCAATTCTTTCGACAGAAAATCTCCGGCTTACAATTGTGTGAAGGCCATAACCCGGCGTGACGTCATCCTCTAGATTCCGGGTAATCCGCCGTGACGTCATCTTCCATTAAATCCATTTTTTTACTCCACTATATCCGCAACGGATCTTATCTTTACTGCCATCCCGAAAATCGAGGCGTTTCATGGGGAGATAACCACGCCGTGGTCTCCTCGTTTCTCACGCCCACTTATGAGCTTACCCTTATAAATAGTCCGGCCCGATGAGCTTTCAGCCACCCGTCTTCCTCCTCGCGTCACTGCTCTTCCGCTCGAGCTCTGTTGCCGTCGCCGCCGCGGGTCTTCTCGTCCTCACCGACTCCGGCCGCTGCATCAACCTGTTGTGTCCAGAGAACGGCAGCGACCTCCGCGACTCACCAGCACCTGTAAGTCCTTGTTGCCCCGTAGAACAGATCTGCAGTAGGGTTTCTTCTTGTTCTTCCCGTGTTCTTCACCATTCTTCGCAGGCCCTCGGTAGATTTGATTTTTACCACCCCTTTTGATCTTAGACTTGTATAGAACCACTGCGGTAGCTGTTTCACTTCCATTCCTAATGCAAATAGATCCCCTTTTTACTGCATAGATGCTTCGTTCGAACCCGCAGACTTCTTCTGCATCTGTTTTTAGGTCTAGGAATTTTCCTTTTCAACTGACCGTTTTGATCCAAATTATTTACTGCGATGTGTGAAACCTGTTTTCACCACACTTAGTAAAAAAACTACACCTGCCGAGTCGTGGCGGTTTACGTTTCCGGCTTAAAGAAGCCACGTACTGTAAAAAAAATTCCAGCTCATTTGCAGCAAGGCTATAATTGAATTGCTCTCAATACCTCGGGCAGCTTAAATAACCCGATGCACCTAGATATATGTCATTAGTCCCCTCCATAAGCTGCCACTTTAACATTGAACTGTAAATTTCCTTCGGCTTATAATTAAACCGGACGTTTCCTTTTATCATAGGCTGCCGACTTTCACCATGCCTCCCAAAGCTCCTAAAGCATCCATCACTTGCAATTGGATGAGGTCCAATGTCACCGATGAGACCTTAGCAGATTTTGTAAAGTCGGGTTACCTGCCCAAGAAGGACGTCATGTCCTACCGTGCCCCTGACCCGTCAGAGGAGAGACCACAGCCAAAGGACGGGGAGGTAGTGATTTTTGCGGATCACATGAGCCGGGGCTTCACACCGCCCGGCTCAAAGTTCTTCAGGGATGTACTGAATTTCTTTGACCTGCGGCCACAAGATATAGGACCCAACTCGGTGTCCAACATATGCAATTTCCAAGTGTTCTACGAGGTTTATCTTGGAGAAGAGCCCAGCCTGCTGCTCTTCAGAGAGCTCTTCTACCTGAACCGCCAGAACGAGTGCGCCAACGGGCCAAGTTTGGAACTTGGCGGAATCTCCATTCAGCGACGGAGAGACTGCCTCTTCCCTTACGCCGAGCCGCCGAGTCACCCAAAGGACTAGAACCATACGTGGTTCTATTGCCAAGACATGTCGCCGACTGACGAGAGCCCGCTGCCCGGCTTTCGCCCTTCACGTCTGGAACCAACTCACCCTCTGTCTGACAAGTTAACTCAGGCGGAGCGCCAACCTCTGCTCCCCACCATCAACAAGATCAAGGCTCTCCTGGGCAATGGTCTCAACGGAATTGATCTGGTCCGGGTCTGGATCTCGTGGCGGGTGATCCCCCTGAGCCGCCGCCCCGGCTTAATGTGTGAATACACAGGCCGGAAAGATGACCCCCTGCGACACAGCCGCAACGATCTTCCTGAAGACGTTGCTGAAGACATGACCAAGGCTCTTTTAAATGAGAGCTTGGCAGACTGCGGGAGGACCGGGTTAGCCCCCTTCTGCAAGACCAACCCAGCCCCAGCAGTAAGCCGCTGATCTGAACATCTTATTCTCTTCTATAGATAACTTTCATCTGATCCTTAAGAAATCGTCATTGTATTTTCAGGCTGATGATAAATTCTGGAAGGTCAAGTATGACCATGAGGCGGCCAAGAAGGCCAGGAAGGCGAACAAAGCCGCCAAGAGAGCCGCTCCCCGTAAGAAGGGAAGTAGGCCTACTGCTTCTGAGCTGCTGCAACTAAGCGACAGCTCCGAGTCAGAGGTAACCCCTGAACCTGTAAGCTCTTGTTGTATTTGTTGTTCCTTTCTGTCCACCTTATCAATACTGTTCATCAACAGGATGACACCAGAGCAAGTAACCCGGTGGTTGAAGAGGTAATGATACTTTCCTCCGACTCGGAGCCCTTGCCAAGGCTGAAAGTCCGAAGGGTAACCCGGAAAGTAAGATTTTCTCATCCTTTAGCTTATCAAGATCCTCAATTTCTTTTGAAGCAACAGACTCATGAGAGCCGGCGGCACACCCGGACCAACAAGGATGCTGACCTCTCCTCCGGCTTACCCGACGCATCGAGGAAACGCCGAACCGAGGTTATCTCCAACTTGTACCCTTTTCATCCTTTGGCGGGTGTTATACGTCAACCGCTCAATTCTTCTGATTCAACTATCAGGAAACCTCACCCTCCTCTGGTGACTCGATGCAATCAAGCCTGCCGGCCTTCAAGACCGTACCCGGGTAATGATGATCATCTCTTGTTGTGCTTATCTTTGCTCATACCTTTGTACTAACTTTTTTGTCTTTTCAGTGCCCAGGCAAAGCTCACCAAGAGGGCAAAAAAGAACAAGCCGGTCGAAGAGCCGGATTTGCCTGAACCGGAGGTAGCAGCTCAAGAACCGCCAGCTGCCTCTGCTCCCGAAGCCACCGCTTCAGCTGACAAGGCAACCGCAGAAGCTTCTGCTAACCCGGAGACCTCCGGCCCGGCTCAGCCGGTCAATGACCCGGACGTGGTAATCACCCGGACGGAGTTTGTTGAGCCGGGGAGACCTACTGCGCTGGCCAAGTGCTCCGCCAAGGAGGAGTTGCTACAGCACCGCCGGGTTAATCTGGACCTCACCGACTACGCCAATCTGAACATCGGAGAGATCGTCTCCGGCTATGTCAACCAAGTGCACAAGAGCCGGGATGTAGAGATCGGCATGGTGAACCAGATTCAGCAGAAGTCTGAGGTACTACTCCTCTTTCTCCTTGCTTACTGCATAGTTATCTTGTTATTCTTACCATACTCTAGCCCCCAAGTCTACGACTTATGATAGAATATGTTGTAGACTTAAGTTCCGGCTTACTCACTTGAACCGGCAATTTGTAAATAGAAACGTTCGATATGCATTAGCCCCCAAGTGCCAAGTGTCTTTGCTTGGAAAGTGCTTGGGACTTTAAAATTGCATAATAACTATTCATCCTATAACCCGGAAATTATGCAGGCTGCTTGCAAGAATTTTGAAGCTGACATCTCCGATCTGAAGACCCGCCTGAGGACGCAAGAAACTGAGACCCGGAACGCCAATGCCAAATTTGTGTCTAGTATTGCTGCGCAAGAAAAGCTGAAGACGGACTTTGACGCTGAACGGAAAGCCTGGGCCGAAGAGAAGGCTGCTCTGGTGAACCGGGCCGAACAGGCGGAAAAGGCTCTGTCAGAGAAGACCGCCGAACTCTCCGGCTTAAAGCGCCAAGTGTCCCAGATGGTTGCCGCAATCTTCGGTAAGTCATTCCACCGGCTTCCGTCCAGTTTATAATTTTTATGTCTCATAACCCATCATTACCGGCGGCTTATCTTACTCTGTTACACAGGTCCCAGAAGCGCCAACCTCAACCAAAGTGTGGTGACCAAGTTGAAGGCCGTGTACACCCTGGTGGAGCAACTGTACACCGGGTCACAGCGCGCCTTGGCTGTGGTGGCCCTATCCAATGAGGTGCCGACTCACCTGGTGGAAGTCCTTCGCCGGCTTGCCGTTCTTCCTCAACGTGTTCAAGAGCTGCGACGGGCCTCTGCAAGAGCCGGAGCCATAGCTGCTCTGAGCCGGGCCAAGGCGTTTCTTCCAGAACTAGACCCGGCGGACATTGCCCTTGGCTATCCCAGCTTGAAGGAAGACGGCACCGCCTTCGACCAAAAGGACTTCGCAGCCCGCGTGAAGATCATACACCCAGTGGCCACTCTGATCGGAAATGATACGGATCTGACCAAGTACCAGCCGGGTTACGATGCCGAGAATCAGAGGATCCCCACTCCGCGTTACGAAGCCATCAGCTTAGTCCCGCCGACTCGTAAGCACACCTTTGCCCCGGAAATTGACCCGGCCGGGTTAATTGACGAGGAAGCTCAATTTGAAGCTCTGAGCGGCATTGACTGGAAGTCGTCAACTTTCCAGGTCTTGGGAACAGCCGGAGGAGCGGAGAGGGATGAGCCGGAAACCTCAACCTAGCAAGCGTCGTAACTCTGTAGGCGGTTTATGTGAAACAATGCTTCACCCTTTTGGACTCAGTGAGTCTTGTAATAGAATAGGATCAACACTTTAACTGTGTCGTGCCATCGTGCACGTGTTGAATGCTGAATTCTATGAAAGTTGCTTCCTTATATGTCTCCGGGTCATAGTTGATCAGTCATGTTCCTTAAGCTTAAATAGTTGTCTTTAACTATCCCGCATAGAAAGACAAATCACAAGTCTCGAGGCGGCTTACCGCACGGAGAATCATAGTCTTATGCATATAACCCGGAATATGAATCACAAGAGACTGGTCCTCAATTATGTCCTTGATATAACCGTAACAACACACTTACCGGCCTGCAAGCACTCTTCCGGCTTAGATAACCCGGGCAATAAGGTTGGTACCTCAACTCCGGTTTACCAGTCTTAATAACGCCGATTGTATTCGACTAGCACTGTAAATCAAAGTTAAGCCAGCAGAGTGAGACCCTCCATGCATACTTGAAATAATCAGAAGAACTCGCTATAAATCAGAAAAACTTAGGGGCTTCCGGTTCGAATACGACCAGAGACCCGTCCCAAAGGGGTTATGCTAAGATTCGAATGCGATCATATAGCCCCCAGTGGGTGTGGCGATGCCAATCAAGAGGGTACCTATGTTTGAACAGGAAGCCCCCAAGTGACTACGGCTAGATTCGAATACGATCATAAGCCGGATCCTCCTTCAAGTTATCATGTGATCTTGCAATGAAAACAACACGTGCACATTTGGAGGAGAAAAAAGGACAGAGGTCCTGCTTTATTGCTTATCATAATATATACATGGCTTAGAGAAATATGTACATTATGAGAGCCGGTGGCTCAAGTGTAGTAAGGCCGAAGCTGAGCTATATTCCACGGCCGATGGGTCTCTTCCTCCGACTTACGTGAATCTTTGTGCTCCCGAATGTCAATGAGGTAATATGACCCGTTGTGCAAATTCTTGCTGACCACAAAGGGCCCTTCCCAAGGCGGGGATAGCTTGTGCGCATCTGTTTGATCTTGGATGAGCCGGAGCACCAGATCGCCTTCCTGGAAGACCCGGGATTTAACCCGGCGACTATGATAACGGCGCAGGTCTTGTTGGTAAATCGCTGAGCGAGCTGCTGCCACATCACGCTGTTCGTCTAACAAGTCAAGAGCGTCTTGGCGCGCCTGTTCATTATCCGCCTCAACATAAGCCGCCACTCGAGGCGAGTCATGACGGATGTCACTGGGGAGGACTGCTTCTGCCCCACAAACCATGAAGAAAGGCGTGAAACCTGTAGACCTGTTAGGAGTAGTGTTGATGCTCCATAACACGGAGGGCAACTCCTCCACCCAACAACCCGGCGTCCGTTGCAAAGGGACCAAAAGCCGGGGCTTGATACCCTTCAAGATCTCCTGATTAGCCCTCTCAGCTTGACCATTGGATTGAGGATGAGCCACTGATGAAACATCAAGTCGGATATGCTCTCGTTGACAAAACTCCTCCATGGCGCCTTTGGATAGATTGGTACCATTGTCAGTTATAATGCTGTGCGGAAAGCCAAAGCGAAAAATCACCTTTTTCATAAATTGAACCGCCGTGGCTGCATCACACTTGCTAACTGGTTCGGCTTCAACCCACTTTGTAAATTTGTCAACTGCCACCAAGAGGTGGGTCTTCTTATCCTTGGACCTTTTAAAAGGCCCAACCATATCAAGCCCCCAGACCGCAAAGGGCCAAGTAATTGGGATCATCCTCAGCTCCTGAGCCGGCACATGAGCCCGTCGCGAGAACCTTTGGCAACCATCACATTTACTGACCAAGTCCTCCGCATCAGCATGAGCCGTCAGCCAATAAAAACCATGACGAAAAGCCTTGGCCACAAGAGACTTTGAGCCGGCGTGATGGCCACAATCCCCTTCATGAATCTCACGCAAGATCTCTTGACCTTCCTTAGGGGAGACACAACGCTGGAACGCTCCCGTAACACTGCGGCGATGCAACTCACCATTGATAACAATCATTGACTTAGACCGCCGGGTTATTTGTCTGGCCAAAGTTTCATCCTCAGGCAAATCTCCCCGGGTCATGTAAGCCAGATAGGGCACTGTCCAGTCCGGTATGATGTGGAGAGCCGCCACCAGTCGTGCCTCCGGGTCAGGGACAGCCAAGTCTTCCTCTGTAGGCAACTTAACAGAAGGGTTATGCAGGATGTCCAGGAAAATATTAGGCGGCACCGGTTTTCGCTGAGAGCCCAGCCGGCTTAAAGCATCAGCCGCCTCGTTCTTCCTGCGATCGATGTGCTCTACTTGGTAACCCTGAAAGTGCCCAGCAATGGCATCAACTTCGCGGCGATAAGCCGCCATGAGAGGGTCCTTGGAGTCCCACTTTCCTGATACTTGTTGAGCCACCAAGTCTGAGTCGCCAAAGCACCTTACCCGGCTCAAGCTCATCTCCTTAGCCATCCGAAGACCGTGGAGCAAGGCCTCATACTCAGCTGCGTTGTTGGTACAAGGAAACATCAATTGTAGCACATAATGGAACTTATCACCCTTAGGGGAAGCCAATACGACTCCAGCCCCCGAGCCCTCCAACTGCCTGGACCCATCAAAGTGAATAGTCCAATATGTATTATCCGGCTTTTGTTCGGGCACTTGTAGCTCTGTCCAATCATTGATGAAATCCACCAAAGCCTGAGATTTAACAGCAGTGCGTGGCACATACTTCAGACCATGAGGTCCGAGCTCTATAGCCCACTTAGCCACTCTCCCTGTGGCCTCCCTGTTCTGAATGATATCCCCAAGGGGGGCAGAACTGACCACAGTGATGGGGTGACCCTGGAAATAATGCTTAAGCTTCCGGCTTGCCATGAACACACCGTAAACAAGCTTCTGCCAATGCGGATACCGCTGCTTGGACTCAATGAGTACTTCGCTGACATAATAAACCGGCCGCTGAACCGGATGCTCCTTACCCTCTTCCTTGCGCTCCACCACCACGGCCACACTGACGGCTCGTGTGTTAGCAGCCACATACAGCAATAAAGGCTCCTTGTCAACCGGAGCAGCAAGGACTGGGGGCTCGGCTAGCTGTCTCTTCAAATCCTCAAAAGCCGTGTTGGCTGCATCATTCCAGACAAAGTCATCAGTTTTCTTCATCAACTGATATAATGGCATAGCCTTCTCCCCCAAACGGCTTATAAAACGGCTTAAAGCAGCAATGCGACCCGCCAGGCGCTGGACGTCATTTATACACGCCGGCTTAGCCAGGGAGGTGATGGCCTTGATCTTCTCCGGGTTAGCTTCAATGCCTCTGTCAGAAACCAAGAAACCCAAGAGTTTGCCTGCAGGAACACCAAAAACACACTTGGCCGGGTTAAGCATCATCTTGTAGACCCGGAGATTATCAAAGGTTTCCCTCAGATCATCTATCAGGGTTTCCTCCTTCCTGGATTTAACCACAATATCATCCACATAAGCATGAACATTGCGCCCAATCTGGTTATGAAGACAGTTCTGCACGCAACGCTGATAAGTCGCCTGTGCACTCTTGAGTCCAAAGGGCATGGACACATAGCAGAAGGCTCCAAAGGGAGTGATGAACGCCGTCTTCTCCTGGTCCTTAACTGCTATTTCAATCTGATGATATCCGGAATAAGCATCCAAGAAACTTAAGCGCTCACAACCTGCCGTAGCATCAATAATTTGATCAATACGGGGAAGGGCAAAAGGATCAGCCGGACACGCCTTGTTTAAGTCCGTGTAGTCCACACACATCCGCCAAGTGCCGTTCTTCTTGAGCACGAGCATCGGGTTAGCTAACCACTCTGGGTGAAAAACTTCAACAATAAATCCGGCCTCCAAGAGCCGGGCCACCTCTTCACCAATAGCTTTTCGTCTTTCTTCATTAAACCGCCGAAGGAATTGCCTGACCGG
Source organism: Aegilops tauschii subsp. strangulata (assembly GCF_002575655.3). Lineage (NCBI taxonomy): Eukaryota > Viridiplantae > Streptophyta > Magnoliopsida > Poales > Poaceae > Aegilops > Aegilops tauschii. Next base: position 450,977,553 of record NC_053039.3, on the reverse strand, counting down.
CTTAAACTTCGGATCAACATTGAGAGTGTGCTCAGCGAGTTCTCTAGGTACACCTGGCATGTCAGAAGGTTTCCATGCAAAAATGTCCCTATTCTCACGGATGAACTCGATGAGCGCGCTTTCCTATTTTGGATCCAGATTGGCACTGATGCTAAACTGCTGAGATGAGTCACCTGGAACGAAATCAACAAGTTTAGTCTCATCAGCCGACTTAAATTTCGTTGCCGGCTCATGCTCCGTAGTTGGCTTTTTCAGAGAGGTCATATCTGTTGGGTCAACATTGTCTTTGTAAAATTTTAACTCCTCTGTTGCACAAACAGATTCTGCATAAGCCGCATCGCCTTCCTCACACTCCAAGGCCACCTTCCGGCTGCCATGAACCGTAATGGTCCCATTGAGACCCGGCATCTTGAGCTGTAAATACACGTAACACGGCCGTGCCATGAACTTGGCGTAAGCCGGCCGCCCAAATATGGCATGATACGGGCTTCTTATCTTGACCACCTCAAAGGTCAATTTTTCCACCCTGTAGTTGTGCTCGTCTCCAAAGGCCACTTCCAACTCGATCTTGCCGACTGGATAAGCCGACTTACCAGGTACTACACCATGGAAAATAGTGTTTGACTGGCTGAGGTTCTTATCAACCAACCCCATACGACGGAAAGTCTCATAATAGAGGATGTTGATGCTGCTGCCTCGATCCATGAGCACCTTAGTGAACTTATATCCTCTCACTTGAGGAGCCACCACCAAAGCCAAATGACCCGGGTTATCTACCCGGGGAGGGTGATCCTCCCTACTCCACACTATGGTCTGCTCAGACCATCGTAAATAGCGTGGGACCGCCGGCTCAACAGCATTCACAGCCCTCTTATGAAGCTTCTGATCTCGCTTGCACAGACTGGTGGTAAACACATGATACTGTCCGCCGCTAAGCTGCTTTGGATTGGTCTGATAACCCCCTGCTGCTGTTGATGACCCTGGCCAGACTGTTGATTAAAGCCCCCTTGACTGTTCTGAGGATTGGAATTTGAACCACCGCCCGGGCCATGAAAGCCGCCGGCGCCTGAACCGCCGCCCGGGCCACTGTTGCCGTTAAAAGCGTTGGAATTCTTAAAGGCCTTCATGATTGCACAATCCTTCCACAGATGGGTAGCTGGCTTCTCTCTAGAGCCATGCCTCGGACAGGGCTCATTCACCAGCTGTTCCAGCGTCGGGCCTGACCCGCCGGCTCGGGGAGGGGGCCTCCCCTTGCGTCTCTGGCTATTGCCCTGTGAGCTGGCGTTGGCCACGAACTCTAGGCTGCCGTCGGCCTTACGCTTGCCACCTCCTTGGTTCCCCGGGTTATGCTGAGGACCCTTGCCATTGCCGTTCTTCTTTCCCTTCCCTGTCCTTTCGTCGTCCGAAGCGGGGTCCTTGGTACCATCAGAATCGGCGTACTTGATGAGAGCCGCCATCAGCGTACCCATATCATTGCAGTCGCGCTTAAGCCGCCCGAGTTTCATCTTCAGGGGCAGAAAACGACAATTTTGCTCCAACATCAAGACTGCAGAGCCGGCATCCATCTTATCCGATGAATGTATGATCTCTTTAACCCGGTGAACCCAATGTGTCATAGATTCACCCTCCTGCTGTTTACAGTTAGTCAAATCCACTATTGACATAGACTGCCTACAGGTGTCTTTGAAGTTTTGTATGAACCGGGCCTTCAGCTCAGCCCAAGATCCAATGGAATTTGGCATTAGCCCTTTCAACCAAGTGCAGGCAGTCCCATCTAACATCATGGTGAAGTACTTGGCCATTGCCGCTTCACTGACTTCCAGCAGTTCCATGGCCATCTCGTAACTCTCGATCCAGGCTGCGGGTTGTAAATCAGCCGTGTAATTAGGCACCTTCCTAGGGCCTTTGAAGTCCTTGGGTAGACGCTCATTGCAGAGAGCTGGCACTAAACAAGGGACACGTCCAGCCCTGGTAGGGATACCCACGTCGACGGAAGTCGTCGGATAAGCCGGGGGAGTCTGGTAAGCCATCAACTGAGGCACCTGCTCCGCCTCTTGCCGCGCTCTGTCTTGGTATGCTGCGTGAAAGGCTCCGTTATGAGCCGGGCCATGGCCAGAGGGCGGGTCATGGCGTCGAACATTACTTGAGCCGGTCGCTGAGACCATGTGTCTGCTATAACTCGGGCTCCGGCCTGGACGAGGGGTCGAGTGGATCCTGTCCCGGTTGTAAGAGTACGCCTCTTGCTGTGCCAGCGCTGTCTGAAGGAGTTCCCTGACCCGGCGGGTTTCAATAGACGTTGGCGAGTCGCCGTCAATTGGGAGGGCCGCCAGCCGTGCTGCTGCGGCGACCATGTTCTCCAGCGGGTTAGCATAATGACCCGGTGGTATTGGCACGTACTGAGGCGAGGCAGGATTCACCCGGGGAGGCCCCATCACTTGTGGTTGAACAGGGGTCCCCGACCCGGGCACTATGATCCCTGGCGGGTTACTAGACCCTGCACCTGGCGTGTTGAAGAGGTTTCGAGGATCGTAAACCGGAGGGAGTCGAGATTGGGCTTTTTGATGCCTCCTTCTCATGACCTCATTGGACGCGTTTTGATCCATCGTGAGCCGGAAGGACTGCGCCTGAATCAACTGGGTTTGGGCGTCGAGAGCCGCCCTCTCCGCAGCCATCCTGATCCCTTCCGCTGCCAGATCCTCTTTGGCTTTCACTAGATCTAACTTTAACTGCGCCACCTCCGCGTCATGCTGAGCTTGATCCATCGGGTCAACCGCGGCGGTCAACAAGGCCGTCATCTTGTCCGTGAGATCCATCAGCACCTGAGCCGGCGAGGGCACCGGGTTTCCTGCCCCAGCAGCAGGGTTCTGAACAGGCTGCGCACCGGCCATGAAGATTCCGACCCGGCTCGGCGGCTCAAACGGGTCCGGAATACTGTCACCATCGGAACAACCCATTAGCCTGCCATCTTGAAGCTGATACAACGAGTTCGACTCATCTGTGGATGATTCGCCGTCAGAGCCGGCGGCTGTCTCATCACCAGATCCAGATCCACCAGAGAGCCCTCCATGGACACATCCCACGAAAGCATGCTTCAAAGTAGGCAGGGCCCGGGCGGGTCGTGCGCGCTGAGCCGTCTCGATGAGATCGGCGCAGAGATCCGGCTCAGGGCCCGGCTCACCAATCTTGCCAATGAAAACATGGATTCCGCCGAAGGGGACCCGGTACCCGTACTCAATTGAGCCGGCGTCGGGGCCCCAGTTTGCATCGTCGATGTAGAGCTTGCCGCGACGACTCTTGGTCATCCGGCCCACAGCGTATCCCTTGAGCCCTTCGAAGCTGCCCTTCAAGAACTCAAATCCACCGTGCGCTGGCCCCACGGTGGGCGCCAACTGTCGTGGAATTGTCACGGCAGATGTCCTCAAGCTAGGACTTAGTCGTGGAGCCATCGCCGCAGGGAAGCTTGAAGGGGTTAACGGGACAAGGAACACGAGGGTTTATACTGGTTCGGCCCCTTACGATGAAGGTAAAGGCCTACGTCCAGTTGATGTGGTATTGATTAGGGTTTCGATGACCAGGGAGCTTAACTGCTATGCCTGGCTCTCGATGAGATCTTTCTTCCCCCTAAACCGCTGTCGAGTCGTCCCTTTATATAGGGAGGCTGACGCCCAGCAGCTCTTAGAGTCCCGGCCGGCTCATAAGAGTGTCCGGCTCGGACTCTCAACTATTCTTGCCTTACACTACAAGTTCTACCATAATGATGATTGTAACTACGGGCCTTAAGCCATATCCGGGTCTTAAGCCCATCTTTGGCCCACCGTCTTCAAGCTTGGCGCCGGGCTTCTGGCGATGACCATTATGAGTAACCCGGCCCCTCCTGGCGGGTGACTCTAAGGTCTATATCCTCAACAATCCTTTTTCTTTGTTCTCAGCATTTAACTTGCCAGCCTGTTTGAAAACCCAACAGTCTCTATTGGTATGATTGGCTTGTTTGTCTGGGGTGCCATGTATCTGGCACGGACGATCGAGTATGCGGTCCAGGCTGGATGGTCCCTCATTGTTCCTTTTGTAGGGCTTCATCCGCTGGCCGGACTTGGAGCCGCTGAATCCGGCGTTAACCGTGGTGTCATCGGTATTACCGCCATTGCTTCGGTGTTTGTGTCTATTGCGCCGGAGCTTGCCGGTGCTGTTCTTGGACTCGGAGGGGCCTGCCTCGCTGGCTGTGTTTTTGCTACGAGCCAGCCAGCTGTCCTCACCCGCGCAAAAGAGGGTCATGAGTGATGTGAGGGCTGCAATGGATTTCGGCCTTTCTTGGTCGAGGTGGCGGGCGAGCCATTCGTCACAGATGCTGTGCTTGAAGGCTGCTAGGGCTTTGGCGTCCGGACAGTCAACGATCTGGTTCTTTTTGGTTAGGAACCTAGTCCAGAATTTTCTGGCTGATTCTCCGGGTTGTTGGACTATATGACTTAAGTCATCGGCGTCTGGTGGCCGGACATAAGTACCTTGGAAGTTGTCAAGAAAAGCTTCTTCCAAGTCCTCCCAGCTGCCGATGGAATTTTCAGACAGGCTATTTAGCCGGTGTCTAGCTAGCCCTTTTAATTTTAGTGGGAGGTATTTGATGGCGTGGAGATCGTCTCCTCGGGCCATATGGATGTGGAGAATAAAATCTTCGATCCACACTGCGGGATTGGTTGTTCCGTCGTATGATTCAATATTGACGGGCTTGAACCCCTCGGGGAATTCGTGATCTAGTACTTCATCTGTGAAATAGAGAGGGTGTGCGGCGCCTCTATATCGGGCCGCGTCACGGCGCACCTCCGATGAAGTCCGTCTGTGGTTATCGGCCCGGGCGTGACTAGGTTTGTCACGTCTGAATAGGTAGCCGTCATCCCGAGTCGGGAAGCGTCCTCGCGATCCGTAGATTGATATAGTGTGTCCTGCTCTACTGTCCAGATCCTGCCAAAGTTCGTATGTATGGTCCCGAGCTGTTTTGTCTCTGTTTTTACGAGGCGGTGGGGCGGGCTGTTGTTCGGCCTGAGTTGCCGTTTTATCCCGACCGCGTGGTGGTCGGTCCGCCGCACTATCCCGACCACGTGGTGGTCGTTCCGCATCGCGTGAGGGAGGTATGGGCTTCGGGTAACTCTTGGTTGGGCGCTTGAGGCCGTATTCTTCGGCTGCCAGGACGTCGGTCCATCTGTCAATGAGTAGGTCTTGATCTGCTTGAAGCTGCTGCTGCTTTTTCTTCAGGCTTTTTGCCGTAGCTATTAGCTGGCGCTTGAAGCGCTCCTGCTCGAGGGGTGCCTCAGGCACGATGAAATCCTTGCTGCCGAGGCTCTCTTCATCCTCGGAGAGTGGATGATAACTATAATCATCCGGGTCACTGGGCATGGCCTGTTTATCAGGGTTAACGTGCCCGTTGCCTTGCTCTTCCTGTTCGGATGCAGCTCCGACAGGGTCTTCGTTGTTTTCGGCGTCATCCGGAGTGCTATTTTCTCCGGTGCCAGTGTTGCCATCTTTTGAGCGGCGTGGCTTAGAGCGGCGTTTAGGGCGCCGGCGCTTGGACTGTGTCTCAGAAGGTTTATTCGCGACTGGATCTTCTTTGTCCTCGTCGCTAGCTTTTTTAGGTGTGTCGACCATGTACACATCATACGAAGAGGTGGCCGTCCAGCGTGCAGTGAATGGCGGGTCTTGGCCTTGCTCCTTGTCGGCATCGTCGTCCATACCGTCGATGCCTTCGGAGCCATAATCAAGCACGTCGATTAAGTCATCGACAGTGGCTATGAAGTGGGTGGCGGGTGTGAAGTAAAATTCCCCATCATCAGCCTCTAGCTCGAACCGAACATAGTTCGGCTGTGAGTCCTTCTCCAAGGATAAATTCTTTAAAGATCTTAGGACATCACCCAAAGGCGAGTGCTGGAAGATGTGTGCGGCGCTGAATTCAGAAATTGATAACCGATCCAACTCGGTGTCTGCAGGCGTGCATGGTTCGGAGTTTATAGCCGGAGACAAGTCTGGAGTTCCGTTGACGCAAATATTGCAGGGTGTCGAGTCCGTGTGCGGCTCCAACACCGCGGACTCTGTGGCCTCGGATGGCACGATCTGCTCCGGTTCTAAGGCCGTTGCAGCGACAGGAACCATCTCCTGGATGTGATCCGATGACAGATTTAGGTCATGTTCATTGGGGCGAGGGGGAGCGATCGCCGCGATCTCAAATCCGTCGAAGATCAAGTCTCCATGGACGTCCGCGATGTAATTTAAGCTTCCGAATCTGACCTGATGGCCAAGGGCGTAGCTATCGATATGCTCCAGATGGCCAAGCGAATTGGCCCGCAGTATGAAGCCGCCGAACATAAAGATCTATCCGGGGAGGAAGGTTTCTCCTTGGACAACGTCACTATAGACGATTGAAGGGGCCATCGAACCTTTCGTCGACGGCACAGTGGAACTCTCAATGAAAGCACCAATGTCGGTGTCAAAACTGGCGGATCTCAGGTAGGGGATCCCAAACTGTGCGTCTAGGATCGATGGTAACAGGAGACGGGGGACACGATGTTTACCCAGGTTCGGACCCTCTCTATGAAGGTAATACCCTACTTCCTTCTTGATTGATCTTGATGAATATGAGTATTACAAGAGTTGATCTACCACGAGATCGTAATGGCTAAACCCTAGGAGTCGAGCCTGTATGACTATGCTAATGAATATATATCATCCGGACTACGCCCTCCAGTTTATATAGACACCGGAGGGATCTAGGGTTACATAGAGTCGGTTACATAAGAAGGAATCTTCACAGTTGATCGCCAAGCTTGCCTTCCACGCCAAGGAGAGTCCAATCCGGACACGGGTACAGTCTTCGGCCTTCATGTCTTCACGGCCCATCAGTCCGGCCCATGGATAACAGGCCGGACGCCCGAGGACCCCTTAGTCCAGGACTCCCTCAGCCATCTTTAAGCTTGATGAGAAAATTGAGCACCTCCAAGCCCAGATCTATGACCTGCAAAACCAAAACTGTGAGTATGAATACAGATTTAAGAGGATGAGTTTGGCTGCAGATCTGAGGATCCCGGAGACTCGTTCATCTTTCTATGATGGTGAGCCTATGCCTTGGAAGATGGATGACAAACCTACTTCATCAACAACTCCATCATCACCACCTCCGTAGAAAGAGACATAAATACATGGGTATGTGCACTCCCCTTGGCAACTGCCAAGCTCGGCGGAGGTACCCCCGGTATCGTATCACCATCACACCTTTACTTTTATCGTTTTTCTTAGTTTGATCCTTTTGGTTATATCTTGATCAACTAGAATAAAGTTTTTAGTATGATCTAGCTTTGAGTTTTGTTTTGATCTCTATCTATGTAATCGAGTCCGTGAGTTATATATAATAAAGAGTAGTTTTGAGTTGTGGGCTTTGCTTTCTTGCTATGATCTTGAGGGAATTAAATAAAAGAAAGGAATAAAAAGAAATAAAAAGATCATATAATGATCTTATGGAGAGTAATGACTTCACATATAAAGAGTATGACGAATAAAAGTTATTGAGAGTTGACAAACATAGTTTTGGTCATTGTTACAATTAATAGGAAGTAATAAAGAAAGAGAGGTTTCACATATAAATATACTATTGTAACACCCCGGATGTAATTTTCCATATTTGTAACTCCAACTCTTGCCATTTTCGGCTATGTGTTATGATATTCCCTCCGTGGTTGGGTTTCGTTTTTGTTTTGCATTTTGTTCATGTCATGCATTTCATATCATGTCATCATGTGCATCTCATTTGCATACGTGTTCGTCTCATGCATCCGAGCATTTTCCCCGTTGTCCGTTTTGCCATCCGACACTCCCACGTGCACCGGTGCACTCCTCTTGTTTCTTTTCGTGAGCGGGTATTGAACGTTCTTGGAATGGACCGAGTCTTGTCAAGTGGCCTTGGTATACCACCGGTAGACTACCTGTCAAGTTTCGTGCCATTTGGAGGTCGTTTGGTGCTCCAACGGTTAACCGGGTAACCGCAAAGTCCTTTTGTGTGTTGCAGCAAACCCCCCCTCTAAACAGCCCAAAACCCCTCAAAGTCTCTTCCATGCTCTAGGTCGTTCGATCACGATCGTGTGGGCGAAAACCGTGACTCATTTGGACTCTCCTAGCTCCCTATGCCTATAAAAACACCCTCCCCGTCCAAATCCCGGATCAAACCCTAGCAAAAATCACCCCGCCGCCACCGGACGTGTCCACTCCGGGCGGACGCTTCGCCGCCGCCGCGCCCGACCAACGGGACGCCGACACGTGGCGCCCCGCGCCCACATCGCCGCCGGCCCGCCGGGGCCCGTGCGGGGCCCTCCCGGCCCGCTCCTCCCGCGCCTCGCCCGCGCCTCCCGCGGTTTCCCTCGCCGCCCCGCGCCGCCCGCGGCTCCCCCGCTGCCCGTCGGCCGTCGCCGACCGCCGCCGCCTCCGCCGCTCCTCCCGCGCGTCGCCGCAGCCGCCGACCGCCGTCCCCGTCGCCTGTCGCCGCCGTCTCCCTCTTCCTCCTCTCCACGCCGGCGTCCTCCTCCGGCCGGTGCCCTCCTCTTCCCCTTCGTCTCCGGCAGCTCCGGCGACGAGTCGTCGCCCGCCTCGACGTCCGCGCCCGATCCGATCTGGGAGGTTGACTTTCTCCCCTCTCCCGAAATATTCCAAGTCTGGAGATATTTACAATATGTGCTCCTATTCACTGCATCATAACTCTCTGCATATAGCTCTGTTTCGTGCGTATAATATGTCTAAATGTTCCCCTCGAGATGCTCTTCATTTTGTTCCATTATGCCATGTTCATTTGAGAACATCTTGATGCCCAAATCTCTAGTGCAAGAGTGCTATATGCTGTTAACTGCTTTTACTTATCAGAACTTGGTGATTTGGTATTTTTTTTGCATTTGATGTGTGCATCTTATGGGCATAAGCTCTACATGTGTTTTGATATATGCCATGCCATCTTTACATAGGTGTATTCCATGTATTTTTGTGATCTCTGTGGTGACTAGCACAAGCATGCAAACTAGGCTTCGGGATGTTTCTGATTTCAGGGACTTAGTAATTTTATCAAGTCTGTGACTGCTGTTATTTTGTTGCCATGTATCCATGTGTCTACAGAGAGATCCATGCTCCTTTTGGTTATGTTCAGTAAGGATGTTTTGTAGATATAGTTGTGACCTACCCATCCATGCCCCTGTTTGCAATTATGGAGTGCCATAGCATGACTCAATCTTGCTCTGCTTTTGCTATAAAATGTTCCTGGCAGATTGTTTACATGATATTCAAATTTGCCAAGGTTGTTGTAGTTGTTTCATACATGATATGAACTTTCTCTTGCCATGGATAGCTTCATAAACATACCATCTTGCTGTAGGTATGCTTGTTTTGTCATGCATTGCTTTTTGTTGAGTGAATCAAGCTCACAAAGATGCCTTCATAATACTGTTTCTGCCATGATCTGTTTTCTGCCAAGTCTGAAACCTGTTAACGAAACTTGCTATGTTTACATTGGTGCCATTATATCTTCTGGTCCTTTTTGGCTCAGGGTCAGTAAGGGACTTTTGTTCTATGCATTTAGTAGATTCATTCCATGCCTTGTTTTGCTATATTAAGTTCCTGTAGCAGGTGTTTTGCTTGCTCTGAACATTGCTACCTGATGCTGTTTCAGTCATGTCCAGTAATTTCTCTGTGTCTGTGAACCTGATATCTTTTGGACTTTTGTCATGCTTGTTCGAACCTGTTATTGTGTGATCTAGCCGTAGCTCAGTGTTCAACTTTTGTCAAGCATCTCCTGTAGATTACTGCCATATGTTTTGTTGCTATGTTGGAGTGCTGTAGCATAGCTACTTGATGTATTCTAAGTGCTATCATGCTGTTAATCGCAGAATCGTGTCATTCTTGTTTTGCTTGCCATTTGCAAACCGTGCATCCGTTTCCGGTGATATTTATATCGATTTCGACCGAAATCATCTCATCTTTCCAGTGGCATGCTTTGTTTGCCAAGTTACTGCCTTGTTCATCATTTTTTCTTTCGGAGCACGCATACGCATCGCATATCATATCTTGCATATCATACATGTTTTGCATCATGTTGCTTGTGCATTTCCCGTGATTGATTGTGGTTCCATTGCTTTGTGTTTTTGTTGTGGGTAGAGCCGGGAGACGAGTTCGTGAACGAGGAACCTGTTGAGTACGCTTACGAGGATCAAGCTTTCGACAACTCTGAGAACCTTGCAGGCAAGATGACCATACCCTCGAAATCACTTCTATCTTTGCTTTGCTAGTTGTTCGTTCTATTGCCATGCTGTGCTACCTACCACTTGCTATATCATGCCTCCCATATTGCCATGTCAAGCCTCTAACCATCCTTTCCTAGCAAACCGTTGTTTGGCTAAGTTACCGCTTTTGCTCAGCCCTTCTTATAGCGTTGCTAGTTGCAGGTGAAGTTGAAGTTGGTTTCATGTTGGAACATGGATATTTTGGAATATCACAATATCTCTTATTTAATTAATGCATCTATATATTTGGTAAAGGGTGGAAGGCTCAGCCTTATGCCTGGTGTTTTGTTCCACTCTTGTCGCCCTAGTTTCCGTCATACCGGTATTATGTTCCTTGAGTTTGCGTTCCTTACGCGGTTGGGTGATTTATGGGACCCCCTTGACAATTCGCCTTGAATAAAACTCCTCCAGCAAGGCCCAACCTTGGTTTTACCATTTGCCACCTAAGCCTTTTTTCCTTGGGTTTTCGCGAGCCCGAGGGTCATCTTTATTTAAACCCCCGGACCAGTGCTCCTTTGAGTGCTGGCCCAAACTGGGCGATGTCCGGCGCCCCCTGGGCAACCAGGGTCTATGCCAACCCGACGTCTTGCCCATCCGGTGTGCCCTGAGAACGAGATATGTGCAGCTCCTATCGGGATTTGTCGGCACATTCGGGTGGCTTTGCTGGTCTTGTTTTACCATTGTCGAAATGTCTTGTAAACCGGGATTCCGAGACTGATCGGGTCTTCCCGGGAGAAGGTTTATCCTTCGTTGACCGTGAGAGCTTATAATGGGCTAAGTTGGGACACCCCTGCAGGGTATTATCTTTCGAAAGCCGTGCCCGCGGTTATGAGGCAGATGGGAATTTGTTAATGTCCGGTTCTAGAGAACTTGACACTTGACTTAATTAAAATACATCAACCGTGTGTGTAGCTGTGATGGTCTCTTCTCGGCGGAGTCCGGGAAGTGAACACGGTTTGAGTTATGCATGAACGTAAGTAGTTTCAGGATCACTTCTTGATCAGTTCTAGCTTCGCGACCATTGCGTTGCTTCTCTTCCCGCTCTCTTTTGCGTATGTTAGCCACCATATGCTTAGTACTTGCTGCAGCTCCACCTCATTACACCATCCTTTCCTATAAGCTTAAATAGTCTTGATCTCACGGGTGTGAGATTGCTGAGTCCTCGTGACTCATAGATTCTACCAAAACAGTTGCAGGTGCCGACGATGCCAGTGCAGATGACGCAACCGAGCTCAAGTGGGAGTTCGATGAGGAACGTGGTCGTTACTATGTTTCTTTTCATGATGATCAGTAGTGGAGCCCAGTTGGGATGATCGGGGATCTAGCATTTGGGGTTATCTTATTTTCATTTGGTTTTGACCGTAGTCGGTCTATGTGTGGATTTTGGATGATGTATGAATTATATTTATGTATTGTGTGAAGTGGCGATTGTAAGCCAACTCTCGTTATCCCATTTTTATTCATTACATGGGATTGTGTGAAGATGACCCTTCTTGCGACAAAACCACAATGCGGTTATGCCTCTAAGTCGTGCCTCGACACGTGGGAGATATAGCCGCATCGTGGGCGTTACAACTATCTTGGACATCTTTTGTAATTGTGAGCACTCATTAAAATACAACATGCTAAAAAGTTGATGTTGGACAAGGAAGGCAACATAATGGGTTATGTTTTCTTATATCCGAATAGAAGTTATATTGTCATGGATCATCCAACATGTTGAGCTTGCCTTTCCCTCTCATGCTAGCCAAATTCTTTGCACCAAGTAGAGATACTACTTGTGCTTCCAAGCATCCCTTAAACCAGTTTTTCCATGAGAGTCCACCATACCTACCTATGGATTGAGTAAGATCCTTCAAGTAAGTTGTCATCGGTGCAAGCAATAAAAATTTCTCTCTAAATATGTATGATCTATTAATGTGAAGAAAATAAGCTTTATACGAACTTATGATATGGAAGAAATAAAAGCGACCGCTTGCATAATAAAGTTCTTTATCACAAGCGGCAATATAAAGTGACGTTCTTTTGCATTAAGATTTTGTGCATCCAACCATAAAAGGGCATGACAACCTCTGCTTCCCTCTGCGAAGGGCCTATCTTTTATTTTTATCTTCTACCCTTATACAAGAGTCATGGTGATCATCACCTTTCCTTTTTACACTTTTTCCTTTGGCAAGCACTATGTGTTGGAGAGATCCGGATATATATATATCCACTCGGATGTAGGTTTTCATAAAGTATTATTGTTGACATTACCCTTGAGGTAAAAGGTTGGGAGGCGAAACTATAAGCCCCTATCTTTCTTTGTGTCCGATTGAACCTTTGAACCCATAAGTATCGCGTGAGTGTTAGCAATTGTGAAAGATTAAATGATGGTTGAGTATGTGGACTTGCTGAAAAGCTCTTATATTAACTCTTTCCGATGTTATGATAAATTGCAATTGTTTCAATGACTGAGATCATAGTTTGCTAGTTTTCAATAGAGTTTCTGATTCATACTATACCTTGTGAAAGAATTGTTACTTTAGCATAAGAAATTATATGACAATATATGTTGCTGTTCTAAAGATGATCATGATGCCCTCATGTCCGCATTTTGTTTTATCGACACCTCTATCTCTAAACACGTGGACATATTTTTCGATATCGGCTTTCGCTTGAGGACAAGCGAGGTCTAAGCTTGGGGGAGTTGATACGTCCATTTTGGATCATGCTTTTATATTGATATTTATTGCATTGTGGGTTGTTATTACACATTATATCACAATATTTATGCCTATTCTCTCTTATTTTATAAGGTTTACATGAAGAGGGAGAATGCCGGCAGCTGGAATTCTGGACTAGAAAAGGAGCAAATATTATAGACCTATTCTACACAACTCCAAAAGTCCTGAAACTTCACGGAGAATAGTTTTGGAATATATAAAAATATTGGGCGAAGAAAGCACCAGAGGGGGGCCACCTGCCGTCCACAAGGGTGGAGGGCGCGCCCTACCCCCCTGATTTGCCCTCCGGTCTTGTGGGCCCCTTGGCAGGCCCCTGACGCCCATCTTCTGCTATATGGTGTGTTTTGACCTGGAAAAAATTAGAAGGAAGCTTTCGGGACGAAGCACCGCCGTCTCGAGGCGGAACCTGGGCAGAACCAATCTAGGGCTCCGGCGGAGTAGTTCTGCCGTGAAACATCCCTCCGGGAGGGGGGAAATCATCGCCATTGTCATCACCAACGATCCTCTCATCGAGAGGGGGTCAATCTCCATCAACATCTTCACCAGAACCATCTCCTCTCAAACCCTAGTTCATCTCTTGTATCTGATCTCTGTCTCAAAACCTCAGATTGGTACCTGTGGGTTGCTAGTAGTGTTGATTACTCCTTGTAGTTGATGCTAGTTGGTTTATTCGGTGGAAGATCATATGTTCAGATCCTTAATGATAATTAATACTCCTCTGATTATGAACATGAATATGCTTTGTGAGTAGTTATGTTTGTTCCTGAGGACATGGGAGAAGCCTACTTATAAGTAATCATGTGAATTTGGCATTCGTTCGATATTTTAATGAGATGTATGTTGTCTTTCCTCTAGTGGTGTTATGTGAACGTCGACTACATGACACTTCACCATGATTTGGGCCTAGGGGAAGGCATTGGGAAGTAATAAGTAGATGATGGGTTGCTAGAGTGACAAAATCTTAAACCCTAGTCCAAGCACCGGTCCACCCACATATCAAATTATCAAAGTAACGAACGCGAATCATATGAGCATGATGAAAACTAGCTTGACAGTAATTCCCATCTGTCCTCGGGAGTGCTTTGTTTTATATAAGAGTTCGTCCAGGCTTGTCCTTTGCTACAAAAAGGATTGGCCCACCTTGCTGCACCTTGTTTACTTTTGTTACCAATAATTTCAGTGCTTGTAGAGAATACCTTGCTGAAAACCACTTGTCATTTCCTTCTGATCCTCGTTGGGTTCGACACTCTTACTTATCGAAAGGACTACGATAGATCCCCTATACTTGTGGGTCATCATTGGTAAGGTCAGAACTCTTTGCGATGAACTTGTTGCTTCAGGCAAGAAGGTAGATGAAGAAGATGTCGTGTCCCACATCCTTGCTGGACTCGATGAGGAGTTCGACCCCGTGGTGTAAGCCATGTGCTCTCGGGTTGAGCCAGTCAAGGTCCCGGAGCTGTACTCGCAGCTCCTGAGCTTCGAAACCCGCATGAACTTTTGTGGTGGGTCTTCGCATTCGTCTGCCAATGCAGTCGGAGTGGGCGCTTCAACAACAAGAACGGCGGCGGCGGTGGCAGTGGTGACCGCGGCCGTGGCAAGCAAGGCGGTGGCGGTGATCGTGGCCGCGGCAACTCCTCCAGGCCACCCAACCGTGGAGGCAGCAGCAGTGGCGGTGGGAACTACAATAGCAATCCCACCACCAAGCTGATGTGCCAGATCTGCGGCAAGGTTGGCCATCCAGCGTGGAAGTGGTGAAAGCGCTACGATTCTTCCTATCAAGGAGGAGAAGAGCGCTTGGCAAACAGGACTGCACTACAGTATGGAGTGGACACCAACTGGTATATGGATAGTGGTGCCACTGACCATATCACCGGTGATCTAGGGAAGCTCACCGTGCGGGAGAGGTACACCGGCAACGAGCAAATTCACATGGCCAACGGATCAGGTATGGCTATTAATCACATTGGTCATGCAAATATTTCAACCCCACATCGTGAGCTATATCTAAAAAATGTCCTTCATGTCCCGGAGGCCACAAAAAATCTAATCTCAGCAAGCAAACTTGCTCTTGATAATGATACCTTTGTTGAAATTCACCCTCACTCTTTTCTTGTAAAGGATCTAGAAACGAGGAGGGTTCTTCTTCGAGGCAGGGGTAGGAGAGGTCTCTATCCTGTCAAGCACGTCGGGATAAACGTCAAGAAGCAAGTGCTAAGTGTCACCAAACCATCTTCGGATTGGTGGCATCGACGTTTGGGTCATCCATCTTCCATTCTTGTTCGGAAGATCGTTAGTGAAAATAAACCCCCGTGTGCTAGTAGTAATGATAATAAATTTGTATGTGACACCTGTCAAAAAGGCAAAAGTCATCAACTACCTTACCCTCAATTTATGAGTGAATCAAAAATTTCCTGGAACTTATTTTCTTTGATGTTTGGGGTCCTGCCATTGAAACTGTAGGAAGAAAAAAATACTATGTTAGTTTCATTGACGACTTCAGCAAATTTACATGGATCTATCTTATAAAACACAAGTCTGAAGTTTTTCAAAAATCTCATGACTTTCAAAAACTTGTCGAAAGACAGTTTGATCGAAAGATCCTTGCCCTTCAAACCGATTGGGGAGGGGAATACGTTAAGTTGAACTCCTTCTTCACAAAAATTGGCATCTCTCACCACGTTTCTTGTCCTCACGCTCATCAACAGAACGGCTCGGACGAACGAAAATACCGTCACATAGTTGAAGTTGGTCTATCTTTACTTGCTCAAGCTTCCATGCCCTTAAAGTTTTGGGATGAAGCCTTCATAGACGCCGCCTATCTCATCAATAGGATGCCAAGCAAGGTCATAAATTTTTAGACACCTCTCACGTTTGGTGAAGCCCCAAACTATTCATCTCTTCGTATTTTTGGATGCGCCTGCTGGCCTAATCTACGTCCGTACAACACACATAAGCTTCAATTTCCCTCTAAGCAGTGCGCATTCCTTGGGTACAGTAACCTTCATAAAGGTTACAAGTGCCTAGATATCTCTACCAGACGAGTATATATATATCTCGTGACGTGGTATTTGATGAAAACAGTTTTCCCTTCTCCGACTTGCATCCTAATGCAGGTGCTCGGCTACGTGCTGAAATCCTTTTGCTTCCACCGGAGCTCCTAAATCCTACTGATCAAGGGGGCGAAAAGATTGTTGATCATGTGATTACTGCTGCTACTGATTCTGATCTTCATGATGCAGAAAAAAATAAAAAAACGCAGCAGAAAATGCAGTTGTGCAACATGATTTCATGCAGCATATAATGCCAAGGGCGTCTGGTGCAAGACACGAGGGAGATTCGCCTGCATACGCCGATCCCGAGCGATCCGGCCACGCAGGATATGGCGCATCAATCATGGGCATGGGCCCCTAGGCGGATCCGCCAACTCCACCCACCGCAGGGTCCACGGGTGGCCCGTCTGCGTCCGCCACGCGGGCTGTGTCCGCCGAGCGGTCGGGCGGGACCGGACCTGGCGCGTCCCCCAGCGCCAACTAGCGCTCATCGACTGGGTCACCCACGCCTGGCCCGTTACGCAATGATGGCACCGGCACGAGGTCCCCAGGGCGTGTGTCGCCCGTGCGCCGGCCGGATCTGTCGCTGTCTCGGGTGCGGGATCCCACGCCGGATCGCACTACAGCCGAGGAGGATCCTCAGGCCGATCGGCCGGCTGCAGTACGAGGAGAAGGATCCTCTGCTACGCTAGGATCGTCTGTGATCACTAATTCTGAGCATCCACGTACACGGTCATAGCGAGGGACCTTTAAACACTTGATCCCAAAAGATGGCACGGTCAGGTATGACAAGAACTTTAAATTTGCAAACTTTGTTGCTACAACAGAACCAAGAGATCTAGGAGAAGCTCTGGGTGATAAAAATTGGAAACATGCTATGGAAAGTAGAATATGATGCACTTATGAAAAATCAAACCTGGCATTTAGTTCTGTCTAGACAAGGAAGAAATATTATAGACTGCAAGTAGGTGTATAAAATTAAGAGAAACTCAGATGGTACTGTAGACAGATACAAGGCTAGATTAGTTGCCAAAGGCTTTAAACAACGATATGGCATTGATTATGAGGACACGTTTAGTCGAGCTGTTAAAGCAGCTACTATCATACTTGTGTTGTCTATTGTTGTCTCTAGGGGATGGAGCCTTCGCCAGCTGGATGTACAGAATGCGTTCTTACATGGCGTTCTCGAGGAAGAGGTCTATATGCGACAGCCACCAGGTTTTGTGGACTGCACTAAATCACAATATGTGTGTAAGCTAGATAAAGCTCTGTATGGACTGAAACAGGCACCCATGGCTTGGTACTCAAAACTGAGCACAAAGCTGAAACAACTTGGCTTTCAACCATCAAAGGGAGACACTTCCTTGTTCTTCTTCAACAAAGGGAAGGTGACCATTTTCATGCTCATTTATGTAGATGATATAATTGTTGCTAGCTCCTCACAAGAAGCTACATCAGCCCTACTTAAAAATTTGAAGAGTGAATTTGCTCTTAAGGACTTGGGAGAACTACATTATTTTTTAGGCATTGAAGTAAAAAGGGCACCTAATGGCATTTTACTTACTCAAGTGAAGTATGCCACCGATATACTAAAACGTGTATGCATGAAGGATCGTAAACCGTGTAGGACACCTCTGTCTACTACTGAAAAACTGTCATTGCATGAAGGAGAACTGCTAAGTCCACAAGAAGGGACTAAATATAGAAGTGTAGTTGGAGCACCTCAGTATTTGACTGACAAGACCAGACATATCCTTCTCTGTTAACAAGGTCTGTCAATTCTTGCATTCTCCTACCTCTCTGCACTGGACATCTGTAAAGAGAATATTGAGGTACATTCAAGGAAGTGTTGGGACAAGACTGAAAATATGTAAGTCACCTTCAACCATAGTGAGTGCCTTCTCTGATGCAGATTGGGCAGGTTGTCCTGATGATAGGAGGTCTACTGGTGGGTTTGTTGTTTTCTTTGGCTCAAATCTTATTTCCTGGAATGCCAAGAAACAAGCAACCGTGTCTCGTTCCAGCACCGAAGCAAAATACAAATCGTTGGAAAATGCAACGGCTGAGGTAATGTGGGTAGAAACTCTACTAGATGAGCTAGGGATTTCAAGACCACGGGTCTCCTGTTTGTGGTGTGATAATATGGGTGCAACATATCTCTCTACCAACCCTGTGTTTCATGTAAGAACCAAGCACATAGAAATTGATTTCATTATATTTGTGAGAGAGTTGCAAGGAAACTATTGGACATCAGATTTATACCAACAGGTGACCAAGTTGCTGATGGTTTTACAAAGCCTCTGCAGGTGCGACAGCTTCAAGCCTTCAAGAGCAATCTCAACCTTGATATGTTTAGATTGAGGGAGAGTGTTAAGCGATAGGCTTAGTTTGTGTACGTGACACATTGTCACGATTGTAAACTTGTGTGCGTGTGCATATACTTGTATCACAAGGCCGGTGGTTAGAGGATGGCCTTATCTCTTGTATAGCTTGGAGGAGGAGCCAAGACCATAACCACCGGCCGCATCTATAATTTGTGTTCTATATAAACATGCATACGTCCCTGCTAAGAGCATACGCTTTCAATCTTCTTTTCTTTCACTAAGATATAGAAAAGCATTTTCTAACGGAAGAAAAAGATAGTCACATCTAGCAAGCGGAAAGTGAAATAAACTTGATGAAACATAAAACATCATCAATCAATTCATGCACTAGAAATAACCAAGGATGGCTAGCACACATCGGCGGGCGGCAGGTCGGCGACACGGGCGGTGGCACGCTTGTTGCGGAAGGGCGAGTCCTCCCGTAGAAGCAGGTAGATGATGCCGGTGGCGATGAGCAGACAGGGCACTCCCAGGATCCCCCAGAAGATCTTGTCGAACCTGGTGGCGCGGGCAAACACGCGCGTGTAGGAGATCACGGCGGAGAAGGTGAAGAAGCCGAGGTAGAGCACCGCCATATAGAGGAAGATCCAGCCCACGCACAAGCCGGCCGCCTCCTCTTCTTCCGCCGTCATCACGCGGTAGTTGCTTCTAGACGATGTCATCTCTTCCTAGTTAGCACCTATCGAACGGCGCCTCTTGCCTGCCAGGTGATTAAATCATATCCAGCTGCGTACGGGAGATGAAGCCCTAGCTGCAGCCGGATGGACGGACGTAATACGTACAGTAATACGTGTTTTTTTTTTCTGGGGGAAGCAACGAATCCCCGAATCGTAACGCGCAAAGGCCGGGCCGTATTAACGGGCCAGGCACCAGTGCTTACAAAGACATTTGTTTTTTGTGCGGGGCTTACAAAGAAATTTGACTCTTGGGCTAACAGATACGCCATGTACCACGCCATACGTACCTAGCCCCGATATTTAAATGGAAGAAACATTTTGTCACCCCTCAAAAAAAAGGAAGAAACATTTTGTCTTCTCTTTCTTCTGTTTTTTCTTCCATTTAATATTGGTCCATTTTTTCACTTTTCATATATTTTTTGTTACTGTATTATTTCTGTGGGGAAGATATTATATTGTTTAATTTCGTGACTGTTTTAACATATTTACTTTAGTTTTGTGTATCTAATTAAAAAAATGAAAGTAATATATATTTATAATTAAAAATTACTCCTATTTTGATAAATAAAATGTTCATTACATTTTAAAAACTATTCATGTATTTTTAAGACGACATGTATCTCATGAAAACCACGTCTTTGAAATCTGAAATCTTTGCTTGTGAGACGTCGGATCGAATGGACGCATACTAGTCACGGATGGGATGGCACAGGAGATAACTTTAAACAATTCCTATTTCTTGAGGAATTCTCACAATTATATATATATATATATATATATATATATATATATATATGTGTGTGTGTGTGTGTGTGTGTGTGTGTGTGTGTGTGTGTGTGGTTGTGTGAATCACTCAATGCAAAGACCGATGGGCGCGGGCCGCGGGCCTTTGGATGGTGGCGATGCGCGTGCGCGGGGCGCGTCGGCATGGTGGCGGGCGTCTGGCGACGACGACGCGGACATGTGGCCTGGCACGATGGGCTGCATGGTGGTGGAGCCCGTCACGGCCAAGGCGGCCCGATCTGGTCCGATCCGGGGCCGTTTCGGGCGGCGGTGGCGACGGATGGCCTGGTGGCCGCCGGCGGCTCCTTTTGCTGCTCTTGGAGGTCTCCCTTCTGCCTCCATGGGTGGGAGAGGTGGCTGATGCGTGGCTGCTGGGCGGGTGGAGGCGCGTTCGTCCTGTAGCGCGGGGTTCAGGGTGGGCGGCGCGGGGAGGTCTGGCGCATGGCAGTGGCCTCCCGGGGGTGCGGCGGCTACACGGTGGCTCGGCGGCTCTGCCCGCGGCGATGGCCGACTTTACTCCGGCGTCGCCTCGTCTGCGGTCGGACCGTTTTGACCTTCGCTCCATCTCCTCGTCGTCCGAGCAATACTTCAGTCCAAGGGATGGCCCTCTCCCAGATGCGGTCCATCGCTCGTCTCGCGCCCGGGGCTGCAGGACCGAGCTCGTCTCGCGCCCGGCGGCAGGACCGAGATCGTCTCGCGCCCGGTGGCAGGGTCGAGCTCGTCTCGCGCTCGGGGCTACAGGACGGGGCGATGGAGGCCAGTTTTGGCTGGCCTATTGGGTCTCAGTGCTCGGGGTCGTCCAGGGGTGCGAAAGGCGGGGCCTTTCCGCTCGTCTCTTCAGTTGGGGTAGCGGCGGGTCTCATGCCAGGTGGTGCCTAGGTCTTGGATGCCGGGGCAGCGACCCTGGTGGTGGTAGCGCGGTGCTTTTGGGAAGAGCCCACGGCTCGGTGCTGCTGTCGGTGTCAAAACCGGCGGATCTCGGGTAGGGGGTCCCGAACTGTGCGTCTAGGATCGATGGTAACAGGAGACGGGGGACACGATGTTTACCCAGGTTCGGGCCCTCTCTATGGAGGTAATACCCTACTTTCTGCTTGATTGATCTTGATGAATATGAGTGTTACAAGAGTTGATCTACCACGAGATCGTAATGGCTAAACCCTAGAAGTCTAGCCTATGTGAATATGGTAATGAATCTGTCCCTATCCGGACTATACTCTCCGGTTTATATAGACACGGAGAGATCTAGGGTTACATGGAGTCGGTTACATAAGAGGGAATCTTCATAGTCGGTCGCCTAGCTTGCCTTCCACGCCATGTGGCATCCACTCCGGACACGGGTTCAATCTTCGGTCTTCATGTCTTCACAGCCCATCAGTCCGGCCCACGGATAACAGACCGGACGCCCGAGGACCCCTTAGTCCAGAACTCCCACAGTAGCCCCCAAACCAGGCTTCAATGACGAGGTGTTCGGCGTTCAGATTGTCTTCGGCATTGCAAGGCGGGTTCCCTTCTCCAAGTAATGTATTCCGCTGTTGACTCAATATTGTTCCCCTCGGCTTCTGTGCGCTAATAACTTCGTCTTCCACGTGTCGAGCGAATGCGGAAAGTCAGGGTATTTTTGCAAATAACACCCCGTCCATGCAAGGGAGCGCACCTATTAAAGATACTGGATCTCAGATCCATGCGACACCACACCGAGAAGATCCCCGGAGACTGCTAGGAGAAACCATTCCAACATGGCTAGCATTCCCGGCTCCTCCCGTTCCAGCCCAAAGAAAAGCGAGTGGGAGAAGTGCTCTGTGTCTCACAGTCAGTTAGCAAAGTTGCAAACGCAGGGATTTCTTCCTCCCGCGGATATGGTCCCTGTTCGAGCAGGGTTGGCTTCCTTCAATGGGGTGACTTAGGCGGAGGACTCCCCCAATCCGTCCGGGGGGAGCGAGTGTGGTTCGTCCCCTATCTGATAAGAGGCATCGGATTTCCATTCCACCCGTTCCTCCGAGGGCTTCTAGAATATTATGGCCTTCAGCTGCATAACTTCACTCCCGCCTCTATCCTGCACATCGCAGGTTATGTTGCTTTATGCGAGCTATTTATGTGTGTTGAAGCCCATTTTGAATTGTGGAGAAAATTGTTCTGTCTTGTCCCGCGTAACCATGAGGGGTCAATATTTGAAGTGGGCGGAGCCGAAGTGTGGCGCATCGCCGATACCAGATACCCGTCCGGCACACCAAGGAAGGCATCTAAAGAATGGCCTTCTGAGTGGTTCTACATCGAGGACGTTGCGCTTCCCGACCCAGTTCGAAAGGGTCTCCCTGAATTTGCAAGCATTCCGCTACAGAAATGCCACAGTTGGCGCCCCCGGAGCCTTGAGGAAGATGAAAGTGCGGAGGTTCGTCAACTCCTGGGCGAGATAAAGACGCTCGCCCAGTCCGGATTAACAATGGTTGAGGTAATGGCGACCTCCATAGCGCGAGGGGTTCAGCCGCTTCAATATAGAGGGCTCCCAATGTGGCACTACAACGGGAGGACGACGCCTCCCGCTGCGGAAAGGTGCGGGCACCCCCGCCGCTCTGGCCAAAATACAGGCCGAGCTGTTCAAAGGGGAGGAAGAGGAATTTCTTCGCATCAATCGCAGAGATGGATATTCTATGTATAATCCTCGCAGTTGGGTAAGCCCCAATCCTTCTGCTTTACTCATTCCGCTTCCCGGATTACCTTTGATAAAATCCGCTTATGACAGCATTGGCGAAAAATCACCGAGGGGTTTCACAGCCCCGCCCCACAGCCGGAGAACCACAACCGGGAGCTGGATCCTGGGTTCGAAGAAGATCCGGATATATTCGTGGTACTTGCGGAAGGGGTGTTTTACCAGGCGAGCTACGATGGCACGGAAGTGGCCATTATCGCCGATTACCCTGGTCTTCTCCCTGCTTCCCACGTAAGTCATCAAGAAAAAATCTCACTTGAAAGAGCTTCCTCGCACTGCCTTACCCATCGCACTGTCTTGTGCTCCACAGGGGAGGCGTTCGGCACGTCACGCTACTTCGGGGGAGGCTCCAAAGAGAGCGGCTCTGGCGCCGAGCAAGGCTTCTAAAAGGAAGGTCGGTGAAGGCACGACCGGTTCCTCATCAAAGAGGTAAGGATTTGAAGGCATACTTTAGTAGTCACATCCAGCTGTAACCTGTACGTTTGCTTGATATCAGGAAAAAGGTTCACCGGACTAAGTCCGGGGATCCGGCCAGCCGTACTCCCAGCGCCCGGGATTTAGACCCTGTTGGAGAGGTGGGGGCCGACGTAGGAACAGTGTCGGACTGTCCTTCGGCCGAGGGTTCGGAAAATATGTCCGTTACCAACTCGGAAGTGGAGAGTGCCATGAATCATCGGCGCTGCAGGGCTGTTTTACGAGACCCTGAGTTCTCGGAAGAGGCATTCAATGCCTTCAGTTCGGCTGACGCGTATATCCGAGCTGCTCGAAACGGGCTTAGTAGAGCCACCAGGCAGCATTTAACAAACGTGCGGGTAAGTTTTCTTTGTCCGAATAGGATAGCCATGTGCTAGTAGCCCCCGGGATTGAAAGCAGTTGGTACAACTGATTTAAGGACCATTGTATCACCAGGTTCTTACAGAGAAGAACAACCTGCTAACCCAAGAGCTGGAACAGTGTCGGGCGCAGCTAAATGCTGCTACCGCCGAACTGGAAAATTTGAAGAAGCTGTCCACTGGTAACGTTTCCCCTCCATCGAGGAACAGTAAATGTATACCGAATGTGCTAATACTGCCACTGTTCGCGTAATAGGGTCGTCGGATCAGCTTGAGGAGAAGTTGAAGATCGCCCAAGAGGGAGAAAGAGAGGCAAAGAGGCAACACGACGTAGGCGAGCGTGTGCTGACCCGCGTCACGGATGAGAAAAACAAGCTACAGGATTCCAACATTAAGTTGGGTGAAAAGTTGAAAGATGTGCGGGCCCAGCTAGCCGACTCCGTAAAGGAGAACAAAAACCTGCGGGCGGTATCTTCAGTATGTGTCCGAACTATTTGTGGATTAGCTCAGAAAATAGATGGGACTGATATGGTCATGTTTGCAGGTGTACTGACGGGCTGTCCTGAAGAGGAGGTGTTCGGATCATCGAGTGATCTGCTGCAGAGGCTGTCACAGGTGCACGAGCATGCTCGGCTAGCCATGCGGAGCGTGGCTAAGGCCTTATGGCCGTCCGACTCCCCTCCAGGAAGTATGGAGGAGCTTGTAGAGCTGTTCAAGGGAGCACGGCGACGTATCCGACTATGGAAGATATCGGCCTGCCGAGAAGGTGCGCGGGAAACTTGGGCCATGGTGAAAACACGGTATACCAAGCTGGACCCGAATCACATGGCCAGGGTTGGACCGCTAGGGTCAAATGGGGAGGAAATTCCCGTTAGTTTAGTATATGACCAAGTAGAGGTGGCCGCCAAATATTCCCAACAGGATTTTAAATTAGACCGCCTGTTGGATGGTATAGAGAGGGAAGTGTTTGAGTCCAAGTGACTATGTATTTTCCTTTCCCTTTGTAATTCTAGCTGAATTGTATAGCATTTGTCATGGCCGACCTTTCCGCTTCAACCTCCGGACTCAAGGGTGCGGAGTGTTTCCGGATACCCTCACGGCCGAATAGGCCGGGGCATGCCTGGAAAACTAGGCGTAGGGGTCATAGTTGCTTGAACAGACAAGTTGTATTCTGCTAGTTATGTTATATTACATTTGAGTCGTAAGAAACATCTTCCAGAGAGAATAGTTCTGTTAAGGGTTCCTTTCCCTGGGTGTGCATGCATTAGTAGACATGTCCGAATTGTGATGTGAAAATCACAGTGTGTATAGCTTCTGGGGGTTCACAATAGAGTGAGTGCAAAAGAGATTTTTCATCCACCGACCGAATATTCCCTTAAGAACACTAGCTTTTGGCTTCACCCAGACTGAGGTACACATCCGGATGACCCGGCATTAACAATCGCAGAGGTGCTCCCTTTACCATCTAGTCGAACAATCAGGAACGTAGGGTAAGCACAGGAGCCAGGCAACCCAGCTTGGCCAAAACTTAAGTCATATCGATGCATATAATGGCGAAGAAAAGACATGCGGGAAAACGCGCATGTGTGATGAGCTTGATGCTCGGAAAATAATATTAACAAGCTTTTGTTAAAGAAGCCCCAAGGTATAATGGGCGTACATATGTAAAGATGTGTACGTCAGCAGTGTTCGATCAAGCCGAATGAGTGCTTTAAAGCGAAAAAAATTGTGTAAAAGGGAGAATGAGTAATGGAAACTATAGGGGAGAAGGAGACTAACAAAGAGTTCGGCGCTAGGCATAAACCTTCGGAGTCTGGCCGCGTTCCAGGGGTTCGGCTCTAGGTGATTGTCTGATGCGTCACGAAGACGGTACGCTCCTCCGGTGAGAACTTCGTCGATTATGAAGGGACCCTCCCATTTGGGCTTGAGTTTGTCCTTTTTCTTCTCCGGTAAGCGTAGAACGAGTTCGCCAACATTGTAAGTCTTGGCCCGTACTTCTCTGCTTTGATGTCTTCGAGCCTGCTGTTGATAAAATGTTGAACAGGCTTTGGCGACGTCGCGCTCCTCCTCCAAGGCGTCTAGGCTGTCCTGCCGATCCAACTTGGCCTCTTTCTCTTCATACATACGCACTCGAGGTGAGTCATGTATAAAATCGCAGGGCAATACAGCCTCTGCACCGTACACCATGAAGAAAGGTGTGTATCCGGTAGTACGGTTGGGCGTGGTCCGCAGCCCCCAGAGTACGGAGTCGAGCTCCTCGACCCAGTGTTTGTCTGCTTCTTTCAAAGATCGCACTATCCTGGGTTTGATTCCGCTCATAATAAGACCATTGGCTCGCTCGACTTGACCGTTTGTTTGCGGGTGGTAGACAGAGGCGTAATCGAGCTTAATGCCCAGATTAGCACACCAGGTTTTCACCTCATCAGCTGTGAAATTCGAACCATTATCGGTGATGATGTTGTGTGGTACACCGTAGCGGTGTACCACATCAGATATAAATGCAATCACCGGTCCGGACTCGGCCGTTTTAACTGGGCTAGCCTATATCCACTTGGTGAATTTGTCCACCATGACCAACAGATATTTTTTTCTTATGGCTTCCCCCTTTAAGGGGTCCGACCATGTCCAAGCCCCAGACCGCAAAGGGCCATGTAATGGGGATTGTTTGTAGAGCGGTTGGGGGCATATGGCTTTGGTTGGCGAAGAGTTGGCATCCGACACAGCGTTGGACGAGGTCCTGTGCGTCTGCCCGGGCCGTAGGCCAGTAAAATCCTGTACGGAAGGCCTTGCTGACAAGTGCCCGGGCTGCGGCGTGGTGCCCACCGAGACCGGCGTGAATTTCTGCCAAGAGTTGCCGCCCCTCCTCCTCAGAGATACACCTTTGAAGGACTCTGATAGTGCTTTTCTTGTAGAGCTCTCCTTCGTGAACTTTATAGGCTTTCGAACGCCGGACTATGCGGCGAGCCTCGTTCTGATCTTCTGGGAGCTCCTTCCTATTAAAGTAGGCCAAGAATGGTTCGGTCCACGGGGCAATTACTGCCATGATGAGTTGGGTCGATGGTGTTACTTCTGTGGTTGAGCCTCCGATGATATCGGCGTGTTCGTTATCTGTGTTTGTGTTCGGAACGGGACTGTCGTTGCTATCTCCCCCTTGCCATACCACGGATGGCTTAAAGAGCCTTTCGAGGAAGATGTTAGGTGGGACGGGGTCGCGCTTAGCACCGATGCGAGCAAGGACGTCCGCCGCCTGGTTACTTTCGCGGGCGATGTGATGAAATTCGAGTCCCTCGAACCGAGCCGACATCTTCAAAACGGCATTGCGATAAGCTGCCATCTTTGGATCTTTGGCATCAAAGTCTCCATTAATTTGGGATATTGCGAGGTTTGAGTCCCCGCGCACCTCCAGGCGTTGTATGCCCATTGATACGGCCATCCGGAGGCCATGTAGCAAGGCCTCGTATTCGGCTGCGTTGTTGGAGTGTGTATAATATTTGGAGTACGTACTAGACGATATCTCCTGTGGGGGACGTTAATACGATGCCCGCCCCTAGCCCTGCCAACATCTTGGAGCCGTCAAAATGCATCACCCGGTTGGAATACGCGCCGTACTCTTTAGGGAGTTCGGCTTCTGTCCATTCGGCGACGAAGTCGGGCAGTACCTGGGATTTGATGGCTCTACGTGGTTTGTACGTGATGTCGAATGGCAGGAGCTCAATGGCCCATTTGGCAATCCGGCCCGTTGCATCCCGGTTGTTAATTATATCAGAGGGGCACTTCGGAGGCCACCGTGATAGAGCACTCCTGAAAGTAGTGTCGCAATTTTCGAGATGCCATGAAGACTGCATATGCTATTTTTTGATAATGAGGGTACCGGGATTTGCATGGTGTGAGGACGGTGGATACGTAGTATACCGGCTTCTGGAGCGGAAATTTGTGTCCGTCCTGTTCTCGTGCCGTAGCGCCTTTTCTCCCAACCTGGAGATAAAGCGGCTTAAAGCTGCCACGCACCCAGCGAGTTTTTGGACCTGCTTGAGTTCGGTTGGCGTAGCCAGTTGTGACAGAGCTCGGATTTTGGCTGGATTTGCTTCAATTCCTCTATTGGAAACGATGAAGACCAATAGTTTACCGGCGGGGACGCCGAAGACGCACTTTTCCAGGTTAAGCTTGATGTCGTATGTGCGGAGGTTGTCGAATGTGAGACGCAAGTCGTCTATTAGTGTTTCGACGTGTCTAGTTTTGATGACGACGTCGTCCACGTAGGCCTCCACTGTTTTTCCGATCTGTTTCTCGAGGCATGTTTGGATCATGCGCTGGTAGGTGGGGCCGGCGTTCTTGAGCCCGAAAGGCATGGTGTTGAAGCAAAACGGCCCGTATGGTGTAATGAATGCTGTTGCGGCTTGATCGGACTCCTTCATTTTGATTTGATTGTATCCGGAATATGCATCAAGGAAGCACAGCGAGTCGTGACCTGCGGTAGCGTCAATGATTTGATCAATGCGGGGAAGAGGGAAGGGATCCTTAGGGCAAGCCTTGTTAAGGTCTTTGAAATCGACGCATAGGCGCCAGGATTTATCCTTCTTTGGTACCATTACCAAGTTTGCCAGCCAGTCTGGATGTTTAATGTCTTTGATGAATCCGGCCTCGATGAGTTTGGCTAGCTCCTCCCCCATAGCTTGTCGTTTGGGTTCGGAAAAGCGCCGCAGAGTTTGCTTGACCGGCTTATATCCCTTTAGTATGTTGAGGCTATGTTCGGCCAACTCGCGCGGGATTCCTGGCATATCGGAAGGATGCCAGGCGAATATATCCCAGTTTTCGCGCAGGAAGTCTCGTAGTGCGGCGTCGACTGCAGGGGTTGCGCTCCGATAGAAGTTGTCTTCTTCGGGTCTGTTGGATGGACCTGAAATTTGACTATTTCTTCTGCTGGCTTGAAGGAAGTGGATTTGGGTCGTTTGTCCAGGATCACATCGTCCTTATCCACGATGGAGCGTAGTGCGGTTAGTTCTTCGGCCGCAAGGGCCTCATACAATGCCTCGAGGGCCAAGGATGCGGTTTTATTCTCGGCGCGGAGGGCTATGTCCGGATCGCTGACGAGGGTGATTATTCCATTAGGCCCGGGCATTTTTAGCTTCATATACCCGTAATGAGGTATGGCTTGAAAGCGCATGAAGGCCTCTCGCCCTAACAGGGCGTGGTACCCACTGTTGAAAGGGGTCACCTGGAAAGTTATTTCTTCGGACCGATAATTCTCCGGCGTGCCGAACACCACATCAAGTGTAATTTTTCCTGCACACCGAGCTTCCCGGCTGGGAATGATACCTCGAAAGGTTGTGTTGCTTTTCTCGATGCGGCTCCTGTCTATTTCCATCTTGTGGAGCGTGTCCTAGTAAATGAGGTTTAGTCCGCTGCCGCCGTCCATGAGGACTTTTGTAAGTCGAAAGCCGTCCACGATGGGACTGAGGACTAGGGCAGCTGGCACTCGGACTGTTCTGTATTTAGGTTTGTCGCTGGCGTTGAAGCTTATGGCCGTGTCGTTCCAGGGGTCAATTGCAGCGACCTGGCAAACTTCGGCGAGATCGCGCAGGGCCCTTTTACGCTTGTTGTTTGAAGCGAATGTCTCGAAGACTGCCAATACTCTATTGTCGTCGTTTGCTGGAGGGTGTTGTTCTGGGGTGTCCTTGATAAGGATGTCCTCGCCGCTCTTGGCTACCTGCCGAAGTATCCAACATGCTCTAAGGCTGTGGGTTGCCACGGTATCCGACGTCGTGTGTATTTTGCATGGGCCATTGAGCCATCCCTCCAGAACGGTGCCGTGCAACATAATAGGTTTATGTTTTTTGACTGTTCAGTTGGGCGTGCCACGGGGGCGCGTCCTTTTTGCCTGTAGGGGGAGCCGGGATGGTTCCCAGCAAGCTGCCTGAGTTTTCCAGGCGCTTTCCATCACGCTGTACTTTTGTACGATAGTTGCTAGGTCAGCGAACTTTGGTATGCGGCGGCGATTGATGGCGTTAAGGATACCTCCGTCCGCGCAGTTGTTGGAGAATGCTGCTATCGCGTCTTCGTCGCGGCAGTCTTTTACCTTGTTTTTAACAAGGAGGAATCTGGCCCAGAAGTGGTGGACCGTTTCCTGAGACTGTTGTTTGATGCTCCTGAGAGCATCTATGTCTGGGTGGGTGGGTGGAATTGAATCCGAACCCTGACCCGATTTTGGATCCGGAGTTTGGATGTCTACCGGGCCGGACAGTTCGGGCTCCGGGATATCGACTGATTTTTTAGGCTCGTCATCCGACTCTATGTTTGGAGGAAGAGACATGCTTTTCTGCCGGAAAATATCCAGCTCTTCGAGATCGGCGATCCGAACATAGTTCGTCTTCAATATAGTGGAAGAGTTGCTCCGCTCCTCGACTACCACTATCTAATGGGTGACCGGTGGAGTTTTAATTTCTCTCTGGTCGGGTTTAAGCCCGACCTAATCGTGGTCTGTAGCGACCCCCAAGGCGGCCATGCGATCCAGGAGTTCGTTCAACGACGATAACTCCATTGGATCCATGCGGGCGGAGTATTCGGGATCAACACGGAGGCGATTTTCGATGACTTGAGAGGTCATCGTCGGCTTAAGGGCCGAGCCGGCGGTCATGACGAAGCCGCCGAGCCGGAGGGTCTGGCCTGGGGCCAGGGCTCCTCCGGAGATGATATTATCCCTGACAACAAGGCGAGCCATCAACCCTCTTGGCGACGACACAGTGGAACTCTCAATGAAAGCACCAATGTCGGTGTCCAAACCGGCGGATCTCGGGTAGGGGGTCCCGAACTGTGCGTCTAGGATCGATGGTAACAGGAGACGGGGGACACGATGTTTACCCAGGTTCGGGCCCTCTCTATGGAGGTAATACCCTACTTCCTGCTTGATTGATCTTAATGAATATGAGTGTTACAAGAGTTGATCTACCACGAGAACGTAATGGCTAAACCCTAGAAGTCTAGCCTATGTGAATATGGTAATGAATCTGTCCCTATCCGGACTATACTCTCCGGTTTATATAGACACCGGAGAGATCTAGGGTTACATGGAGTCGGTTACATAAGAGGGAATCTTCATAGTCGGTCGCCTAGCTTGCCTTCCACGCCATGTGGCATCCACTCCGAACACGGGTTCAATTTTCGGTCTTCATGTCTTCACAGCCCATCAGTCCGGCCCATGGATAACAGACCGGACGCCCGAGGACCCCTTAGTCCAGGACTCCCTCAGCTGCCCAGTGGCCATGGCCGTGTGGGCGGCGTGGCAGCCGGGGTGTGGCGTTCAGTGGCGATGAGTGTTGGCCGGGGTGAAAACATGTTCTACCTTCGGACAGACCGGTGGCGGCGAAGCTCGTTCCCTTCTTAAAGGTGTTGTCGCGGCTCTCATCGCCCGTTGTGTTGCTCCAGGGGAAACTCCGATCCTCCGATCGGGCGGTGGTGGCGCTCCGGTGTCATCTCCTTCCTGAAGGCGCCGGCTTGTAGTCCACGGATCGTCGTATGCGGCTTCATCTTGTCGTAGATAGGGGTGGTGGTGTTGTGCTCAGTGCATGTGTATTTTGCTTGGGTGTGTGCGTTTGTTGTGGTGGCGTGCGTTTGTATCGAGCTATTGGTGATCATTGCTTTATATATAAAACAGGATGGAAGCCTTTTTGGGTAACCAAATATCGAAAAAAGTCCCCATTTTGTATTTATCTATGACTCGACAGATCATCTAAATACCCTCTCTTTTTTGGTCACACTGTCCTCCTTTTGCGACCAACCTACACGCTTTCGTGTAGGGCACTTATAGGCGCCGGCGCACCGGCCTAACCGTTCGGTCGGTCGAGCCCCAGCCGCCCGATACCATGATTAAAAGCCGTCAGATCTGACCCTCCCCCCCCCTTGCTTCGTCCTCCTCCTGGTTGTTCCCCTCCAATCAAAATTGCACGGCCCACAGCGACGTCCGACGCCCCGCCATCCCCCCGCGACCAAGGTTGAAGCACCCCCCGCGACGCCCCCGTCGCCGGTCGGCGCCCTCGCCGGCCGTCCTCGTCGCCGGTCGCCGCCCTCGTCCCCGGCTCCACCCATGCAACAGCTGCGCTCTCCTCTCGCTCGAGCCCCCGCTACCACCACTCGCTGGCGGCGCTCAAAGCCTCGCCGGCGCCGCCGCTCGTAGCCTCGCTGCCACCATGTACATCAGTGGTAGCAAAATCCATCGCTACTCACAACAAAAAAGGCCTCCGGTTGTAGCAAAAAATATCACCCCAGGACGCCGCTCGTGCTCTGTAGGTCGCCGCCGGTGCTGGAGACGGTTACCACGCGACTGTGGCGATGCATGCTGGAACCAAACCCCAGGGGTGCTACAACCATGGTGATAAAAAAGCTGGAACCGACTGACAGGAAAGTTGCAACCGGCTAGAGCAGTAGTGGAAGCCGTGATGTCGTCACCGTCGATGTTACAACTATGTGCACAAAAAGCTGGAACCGGCAACGTAATTTGTTTCAACGGCGAGAGACTGCCAGACGCCGATTGCTGGAACCGTCAGCAAAAAAATGTTGTGACCATGTTGCGATGAAGCTGCAACTGGCGAAAACAATGGCGATGATGGTGCTTCAACCAAGAACGCAGAAAAAATTGCTACAGAGAGACGCCATGGCCATCGTCGAGGAAGAAAAGCAGTTCCAACAATTTCATGTAAACGGGTTGAAGCTTTTTAAATGTGTGGTTGAAGCTTTCATGTAAACGGCTGCAACTTTTTTCATTTGGGAAAAAAATCGCTGGTTGTAGCAAAATTGACCGCCGGTGGTAGCTTTTCCGCTGCCGGTTGCAGCAAACATTACAGGGCCGCCGTCGCCGCCACAAACTTCGCCGTCTCCATTGCAGCAAATCCCGTCGCCTATGGTAACTTTTTTTTTGAACCACAATGGTAACTTTTTCGTGTGCCGGTTGTAGCGAAAACTGTGCATTGTCGTCGCCGCTGCAAACCTCACTGCTGCTGCTTGCAGTATATTTAATCGCCAGCTGTAGCACGCGCCAATGGCGTAGTAGCACGGCCAAGGAGCTGGGGGACCTAGGAGTGCGCCATGAGGACGAGGAGGTAGGTGGCCCATGGCCATGGCGTGAAGGGGGGATGTGAGGAAGAAGAATATAGGCTGCCAGTTAGAGGATGTGCAGGCGAAGGCGCGGGAGCTCAAAGCAAAAAGAATACGAGAAAAGGGGATAAGAGCGAGCGGCGTGGGAGAGAAGAAGGGATAACGTAGGAGGACTAGTTCGTCTCGGGTCCACCGCGCCACGTGGTTGCTCGCGAGTGGATCGCGCGTGCGCGCGTGGACTGAACCGGCGGAAGCTTCGGCCGGTCTGCCGGCCCCGAACGTTTCCCTTCCGTGTATGCTTGTAATAAAGGTGTTGACAAGGTAATGAGTTGCTTCTTAGATTCCCAGATCTGTTATAAAAATAGGGTCCTTTGACAAATGTTGTACTAAAAACTTATATTTTATTCATCGCAAAAAATAAATCACATATTATATTGATTAGCACCAAACAATTATAAAAGGGAGTGATAACCATTATAATATGATTATGAATATTGTAGGGCATCTATAGTTGATTTGCACAGAAGCTGCAATAAATGTTGCTATGACTTTTGCCTTTGGTGCTGGGAGCTTTGTCGTGGACTTAGTCCTGGCATTGTTGTTGCAAGTAGCATCGTCCTTGCGCGACCTGGGATATAAGGAAGGAAGATTTGCAACAGAGAAGTGGCACCATTTCAAGTCAAAAAAGTCTTCTGACATCATTGCATCTTGACAGGGCCCTCATAACATGTTTGCTTCCGTTGCAACGCACGGGCATGTTTTCCAATTATGTCTCATGATTGAATATTGCCTTCAAATATAATGTGATGATTATACCACGTGATTAAAATTCTAGATTAACGTGTAATTGCATCAATCACTACTATTAGTGTTAAAATCGAGGGGGGCAGCAACGCGTGCCTTTGACAATCTAGTACGTACAGGTTTCCCACCAGCTAAGGACAAAAGATGTTACAACTAGCAAGCAGAAAGAGAACTACACTGGATCAAATAAAACAAAGTAATACTCCGAACATTAATTCACGCACTAGAAACAACCAAAGATGGCTAGCACACATCGGCGGGCGGCAGGTCGGCGACTCGAGCGGTGGCATGCTTGTTGCGGAAGGGCCCGTCCTCCCGTAGAAGCAGGCAGATGATGCCAAGGGCGATGGGCAGAAAAGGCGCTCCCAGGACCCCAAAGAAGATCTTGTCGAACCTGGTGGCGCGGGCAAACACGTGTGTGTAGGAGATCACAGCGGAGAAGGCGAAGATGCCGAGGAAGGACACCGCGATATAGACCCAGATCCAGCCCACGCACCGGTCGGCCGCCTCCTCTTCCTCCGCCGTCATCACGCGGTAGTTGCCTCTCGACGATGTCATCTCTTCCTAGTTAGGATTGATCGAATCGAACGGGGGGCCTCTTGTGGTCGTAAATAAAGAAGCTTCGTGCCGCCAGGTGATTAAATCGAGCTGCGTGCGTACGGGAGATGAAGCCCTAGCGGCAGCCGGACGGAGGACGTAATACGTACAGTAATACGTATTTTGTTTTCTGGGGGACAGGCGGGGGCGTATTAACGGGCCAGGCACCAGTGCTTACAAGGATTTTGACTCTTGGGCTAGAGACGCCAGGTACCAGGCCATACGTACCTGGGCCAAAAATATTTGTTAACAATATTATCTTTTTATAGCAAATGATTCCAAATCCCTAAAAAAAGCAAATGATTCTAAAAAATCAAACAATTAATATTATCGAGCAAATCTTATAGGTGCCCACTATAAGCTTATTCCAAATGTTCCTTTTTCTTTTTGCTTGCCTAGATAAATATGCACTTGGCAAATGTCATGCGCGGGGTCGCGAGCAAACTTGCACTAAACTCACGCAGTTGGGTCGACCCAGTGCGGGATGGAGCGCATTTTTTCTTATTTTCTTTTGTTTTTTCTTCCATTCAATATTGTTCCATTTTTTATTTTTCAGATATTTATTTTATTTAATTTTGTACTGTATTTAACATATTTACTTTAGTTTCATGTATTTAACTAAAAAGTGAAAGTAAAATATAAAAAAAATGTGCTCATATTTTGATAAAAAAATGTTCGTTGAATTTTAATAAAAACTATAAAACCAACTTCCATGATATCTGAAATCTTTGCTTGTGAGATGTTGGATTGAGAATGGACGCATACTAGTCGCGAATATGCGTGCGTGCGTGCGTGCGTGTGTCGCTCAATGCAGAGGCCCGGGGTTATCCTAATTTTCGGAAAAACAAAAAGCATGTCAAAGCCTATCACCTTGAATGAGCAATCCTGCTTCTTGTATCCTTTCTCTCCGAAGATTACCGGGAGGGTGATCCTTCTCAAAGGATTGTGGGTTGTTTGTGGGAGGAGCCCGTAAAACAACTCCGTCGAGGTGGATCTTTTGCGGTATTTGCCTTTGCTCCAAAGTCTGCATTAGGATTATTAAACTGAGGAGCTCCCTCCGTCTACGAAAATTCGATGTACCCTGTCCCTTGATATCATCGGTGCCGCTACTAGTGGATATTGTCCTGGATGAAGATGGTTCTCCGGGTAGTCCGTCCCATGGAATTGGATGGTCATCTTGCCGGAGTAGGTTCTCGGGCGTGGTGAGCCCGGTACCACTGCGACCATATTCCGAGCGACCATTTTTTCTTCCCTCCTGGAATTGTAGGATTGAGCCTCCTCAAAAGGTGGTTTGCACCGGAGCTACACAAGCCATACTCTTTTCTTAGCATTAGAGGTAGATCCGTCCTCGTGGATGTTCCTGCATGCCGAGAATTTTTTCCTATAGGTTTTGAGCTTCCGCGCCTGCTCCTCAGGGGCCTCGTGAATCTCATCTGAGGAGAGGGTATTGGAGATTTCCTCACCAGGTAAACCCCCGAGATTTTGGTCGATATTCCCGGCTAGTCATCGTGTCTTTGAACGATGGAGGGGTGCCCAGCTCTTCCAAATGGCATTGGCCGAAGCGCATAACGGCCATCCCTCAATAGAAGCTTTTGTAGAAGAGCAGTGTCGAGAGGAGCCGCGCGACCATCTCCAATTGTCAGCTTGATCCGGGAGAGTTGTACTGGGCAAACTAACTTCCACAAGTTGAGCAGCTGGATGAACTTATTTACAGTGACAGAGGCTTGAGGTCCTTTAATCAGTGACCATTGCAAGGATTCCAACATCAGATCTATGATTCCAACATCGCGTAAGCGACAAGTAATAGCAATTGAGATTTAGTAAAATCATTTTCTAACATAAGATATGAAGATAGATGCAAGGATACCGCCGGTAACCGCGTATTGTCTTGAAAAACAGTATGCCGAGCAAAAAAGATCAGTCAAATATTACTGATGGCTAGCACACATAAATCAATTCGTGCACTAGAAACAACCAACTTAACCAAAGACGGCTAGGACACATCGGCGAGCGGCAGGTCAACGACTCGGGCGGTGGCATGCTTGTTGCGGAAGGGGAAGTCCCCCCGTAGAAGCACGCAGATGATGCCAACGGCGACGGACAGGGAAACCGCTCCCATGACCCCAAAGAAGATCTTGTCAAACTTCTTGGCGCGGGGGAACACGTGCGTGTAGGAGATCACGGCGGTGATGGCGAAGAGGCCAAGGTGGAGCACCGCTACATAGAGGAAGATCCAGCGCGCGCACAGGACGTCCGCCTCCTCTTCCTCCGCCGTACTTGCTTCTCGACGACGATGCCATCTTGGATCGAACGGTACCTCTCTTGTGGCCGTGGATTAATATAGGCTCCGTGCCAGGTGACTGAATCGGACTTTTTTCTCCTTTGCGTCGGTGATTGAATCGGACTCGGAGAGCTGCATACATACGAGTCAATGGCAAGAAACCACCACATTTACGGCTAGGTTTGCAGAAAACCACCAACTCGTTAATCCGTTGCAGAAAACACCGGAAAATTTGTTAAGTCATTGCAAAAAGCATTGATCGGATGATTTGGCCCGTTTAATCACTTTCTTACAAGTGGGGCCAGATTGTAAGGAATTGACTTAGAAAAAAATAACACATACACCCCTAGATCTAAAAAACAAAAGCAATCAGACC
This sequence comes from Aegilops tauschii subsp. strangulata, assembly GCF_002575655.3. Taxonomy (NCBI): domain Eukaryota; kingdom Viridiplantae; phylum Streptophyta; class Magnoliopsida; order Poales; family Poaceae; genus Aegilops; species Aegilops tauschii. Next base: position 450,940,956 of record NC_053039.3, on the reverse strand, counting down.
CTCCCCCGTGGAACACCGACGCCTTGTCCACTACGCGTCGCCGCCGAGCTGCTGCTATCCGCCGCCGCTATGCTCCGGGCCGGGAGGATGAGGGAGGAGGAGGAGCCCAGCTGGTTCGGGCGCTTCGACGAGGACCTGCCGTCGCCGGACGAGCTCATTCCGCTCTCGCACTGGCTCATCACCCGCGATCTCCCCGCCGCCTTCAACATCCCCACGCACGGGGCCGGCCGCTCAGCGATCTTGGCAAAGGAAAGAGGGAGCGAGGCGTCGCCGGGGAACACGTCAATGAAGGACGGCGGTTTCCCTTCGCCGCTGGGGAACACGTCGATGAACGGCGGCGGCGGAGGCGGGGGTAGCGCGAGGACGTCGAGGTCATCGGACTGCAGGCGGGAGGAGTTGAGGAACCTGGATGACGTCGCCGGGCTTACCAACCTCTTCTCTGAAGTCCCAGCAGCAGCGGTGGTGCTCTTCTTCTTCTTCTTACTGCCATGGCCGTGCTGCTGCTTGGAGTAGCCGGAGTGTTGAGGATATAGACCTTAGAATCACCCGCCAGGAGGGGCCGGGTTACTCGTACGGTCATTGCCAGAAGCCCGGAGCCAAGTTTCAAGACGATGGGCCAGAGATGGGCTGAGACCCGGATATGGCTTAAGGCCCGTAGTTACAATCATTATTATAGTAGACTTGTAGTGTAAGGCAAGTATAGTTTAGAGTCCGAGCCGGACGCTTTTATGAGCGGGCCGGGACTCTAAGGGCTGCTGGGCGTCAGCCTCCCTGTATAAAGGGACGACCCGGCAGCGGTTTAGTGGCGATATACAATATCATCGAGAGCCGGGCATAGCTGTTTAGCTCCCAGGCGATCGTAACCCTAATCAATATCACCTCAAACTGGACGTAGGCTTTTACCTTCACCGTAAGGGGCCGAACCAGTATAAACCCTCGTGTTCCTTGTCCCGCATAACCCCTTCAAGCTTCCTAGTTGCGATGGCTCCACGATTAAGTCCTAGCTCGAGGACATCTGCCGTGACAATTCCACGACAGTTGGCGCCCACCGTGGGGCCAGCGCACGGTGGATTTGAGTTCTTGAAGGGCAGCTTCGAAGGGATCAAGGGATACGCTGCAGGCCGGATGACCAAGAGTCGTCGCGGCAAGCTCTACATCGACGATGCAAACTGGGGCCCCGACGCCGGCTCAATTGAGTACGGGTACCGGGTCCCCTTCGGCGGAATTCACGTTTTCATTGGCAAGATTGGTGAACCGAGCCCTGAGCCGGATCTCTGCGCCGGTCTCATCGAAACGGCTCAGCGCGCACGACCCGCCCGGGCCCGGCCTGCCTTAAGGCGCGCTTTTGTGGGATGCATCCATGGAGGGCCCTCTGATCCATCTGGGTCTGGTGATGAGGCGGCCGCCGGCTCTGATGGCGAGTCGGCCACCGATGAGTCAAACTCGTTGTACCAACTTCAAGACGGCAGGCTCATGGGTTGTTCCGATGGCGACAGTATTCCGGACCTTTTTGAGCCGCCAAGTCAGGTTGGAGTTTTTATGGCTGGTGCGCAGCCTGTTCAGAACCTCGCTGCTGGATCGGGAAACCCGGTGCCTTCTCCGGCTCAGGTGCTGATGGATCTCACGGACAAGATGACGGCCCTGTTAACCGCCATGGTTGACCCGGCGGATCAAGCTCAGCATGATGCGGAGGTGGCACAGTTAAAATTGGATCTAATAAAAGCTAAAGAGGATCTTGCAGCGGAAGGGATCAGGCTGGCTGCGGAGCGGGCGGCTCTCGATGCCCGGACTCAGCTGATTCAGGCGCAGTCCTTCCAACTCACGATGGACCAGAACGCGGCCAATGAGGTCATGAGAAGGAGGCATCAGAAGGCCCGGTCTCGACTCCCACCGGTTTACGATCCACGCAACCTCTTCAACACACCAGGTGCAGGGTCTAGTAACCCGCCAGGGGTCAGAGCGCCCGGGTCTGGACCCCTTATTCAGCCACGAGCGATGGGGCCTCCCCAGGTGCCCCCTGTCCCGCCTCAGTATGTGCCAATACCCCCGGGTCATTATGATAACCCGCTGGAGAACATGGTAGCTGCTGCAGCACGGCTGGCGGCTCTCCCCGTTGACGGCGATTCTCCGGCGGCCATCGAAACCCGCCGGGTCAGGGAACTCCTACAGACGGCACTGGCAGAGCAAGAAGCGTACTCCTACAGCCGGGATAGGATCCACTCGACCCCCCGTCCGGGTCAGAGCCCGAGTTACAGCCGGCACATGGTCTCAGCAACCGGCTCAAGCAATGTCCGACGCCATGACCCGCCCCCTGGCCATGGCCCAGCTCATAATGGAGCCTTTTACGCGGCAGACCAAGCGCGGCAAGAGGCGGAGCAAGTGCCTCAATTGACGGCTTACCAGACCCCCCCCCCCCCGGCTTATCCGATGACTCCCGTTGATGTGGGTATCCCTACCAGGACCGGGGGTGTCCCCTGTTTGGTGCCAGCTATCCGTAATGAACGTCTACCTAAGGACTTCAAGGTCCCTAGGAAGGTGCCTAACTATACATCTGACTTACAGCCTGCAGCCTGGATTGAGAGTTATGAGATGGCTATGGAATTGCTGGAGGTCAGTGAGGCGGCCATGGCCAAGTATTTCACCATGATGTTAGATGGAACTGCCCGCACGTGGTTGAAAGGGCTACCACCGAATTCCATCGGGTCTTGGGCTGAGCTGAAAGCCCGGTTCATCCAAAACTTCAAAGATACCTATAGGCAGTCTATGTCAATTGTGGATTTGACTAACTGTAAGCAGCAAGAGGGTGAATCCACGACCCATTGGGTTCGCCGGGTCAAGGAGATCATACATTCATCAGATAAGATGGATGCCGGCTCTGCAGTCTTAATGTTGGAACAGAACTGTCGCTTTGTGCCCCTTAAGATGAAACTCGGGCGGCTTAAGCGCGACTGCACCGATATGGGTACACTAATGGCGGCTCTTGTCAAGTACGCCGATTCCGATGGTACCAAGGATCCCCCTTCAGACGATGAAAGGACAGGGAAGGGAAAGAAGAACGGCAATGGCAAGGGTCCTCAGTTTAACCCGGGGAACCAAGGAGGAGGCAAGCGTAAGGCCGATGGCAGCCTAGAGTTTGTAGCCAACGCCAATTCCCAAGGTAATAACCAGCGACGCAAGGGGAGGCCCCCTCCCCGAGGCGGCGGGTCAGGTCCAACGCTGGAGCAGCTGTTGAATGAACCTTGTCCAAGGCATGGCTCTAGAGAGAAGCCAGCGACTCATCTGTGGAAGGATTGCGCGATCATGAGGGCCTTTAAGAGCTACAATGGCCCGGCCGGCGGCTCAGGCGCCGGCGGCTTTCATGGCCCGGGCGCGGATCAAATTTCGGTCCTCAGAACGGTCAAGGGGGCTTTAATCAACAGTCTGGTCAGGGTCATCAACAGCAGCAGGGGGTTATCAGACCAACCCAAAGCAGCTTAGCGGTGGACAGTATCATGTGTTTACCACTAGTTTGTGCAAACGAGATCAGAAGCTTCACAAGAGGGCTGTGAATGATGTTGAGCCGGCGGTTCCACGCTACTTGCGGTGGTCTGAGCAGCCTATAGTATGGAGTAGGGAGGATCACCCTCCCCAGGTGGATAACCCGGGCTACTTGGCCTTAGTGGTGGCTCCTCAGGTGTGAGGTTATAAGTTCACAAAAGTACTCATGGATGGAGGCAGCAGCATCAACATCCTCTATTATGAGACTTTTCGCCGTATGGGGTTGGTTGATAAGAACCTCAGCCAGTCAAACACTATCTTCCATGGTGTGGTACCTGGTAAGTCGGCTTATCCAGTCGGCAAGATCGAATTGGAAGTGGCTTTTGGTGATGAGAACAACTACAGGGTGGAGAAGTTGACCTTTGAGGTGGTCAAGATAAGAAGTCCATACCATGCTATATTTGGACGGCCGGCTTACGCCAAGTTCATGGCACGGCCGTGTTATGTGTACTTACAGCTCAAGATGCCGGGTCACAATGGGACCATTACGGTTCACGGCAGCCGAAAGGTGGCTCTGGAGTGTGAGGAAGGTGATGCAGCTTATGCAGAGTCTGTTTGTGCTACAGAGGAGTTGAAGTTTTACAAAGACAATGTTGACCCAACAGACATGACCTCTCTGAAGAAGCCGACTACGGAGACTGAGCCGGCGATGAAATTTAAGTCGGCTGATGAAACTAAGCTTGTTGATTTTGTTCCAGGAGATTCATCTCAGCAGTTTAGCATCAGTGCCAATCTGGATCCAAAATAGGAAAGCGCGCTCATCGAGTTCATCCGTGAGAATAGGGACATCTTCGCATGGAAACCTTCTGACATGCCAGGTGTACCTAGAGAGCTCGCTGAGCATACTCTCAATGTTGATCCGAAATTTAAGCCGGTCAGACAATTCCTTCGACGGTTTAATGAAGAGAGGTGGAAAGCCATTGGTGAAGAAGTGGCCCGGCTCTTGGCGGCCGGGTTTATTGTTGAAGTTTTTCACCCAGAATGGTTGGCTAACCCGGTGCTCGTACTCAAGAAGAACGGCACCTGGCGGATGTGTGTGGACTACACGGACTTGAACAAGGCGTGTCCGGCTGATCCTTTTGCCCTCCCCCGTATTGATCAAATCATTGATGCTACGGCAGGTTGTGCACGCTTAAGTTTCTTGGATGCTTATTCCGGGTATCATCAGATTAAGATGGCAGTTAAGGACCAGGAGAAGACGGCGTTCATCACCCCCTTTGGAGCCTTCTGCTATGTGTCTATGCCCTTTGGACTCAAGTGTGCACAGGCGACTTACCAGCGCTGTGTACAGAACTGTCTTCATAAACAGATCGGGCGCAATGTTCACGCTTACGTGGATGATATTGTGGTTAAATCCATCAAGGAGGAAACCCTGATAGATGATTTAAGGGAAACCTTTGATAATCTCCGGGTCTATAAGATAGGCAAACTATTGGGCTTCTTGGTTTCTGACAGAGGCATCGAGGCTAACCCGGAGAAGATCAAGGCCATCACCTCCCTAGCTAAGCCGGCGTGTATAAATGACGTTCAGCGCTTGGCGGGTCGCATCGCTGCTTTAAGCCGGTTTATAAGCCGTTTGGGTGAGAAGGCTACGCCCTTATATCAGTTGATGAAGAAAACTGATAACTTTGTCTGGAATGATGCAGCTAATACCGCTTTTGAGGATTTGAAAAGGCAGCTGGCAGAGCCCCCAGTCCTTGCTGCTCCGGTTGATAAGGAACCCTTGCTACTGTATGTGGCGGCAAACGCACGAGCCGTCAGCGTGGCTATTGTGGTGGAGCGCAAGGAGGCGGGTAAGGAGCATCCGGTTCAGCGGCCGGTTTATTATGTCAGCGAAGTGCTCATGGAATCCAAGCAGCGGTACCCGCATTGGCAGAAGCTTGTGTATGGTGTGTTCATGGCGAGCCGGAAGCTTAAGCATTATTTTCAGGGTCATCCCATCACTGTGGTCAGTTCTGCCCCTCTTGGTGATATTATTCAAAACAGAGAGGCCACAGGGAGAATTGCTAAGTGGGCTATAGAACTTGGACCTCATGGCCTCAAATATGTGCCACGCACTGCTGTTAAATCTCAGGCTTTGGTGGATTTCATCAATGATTGGACAGAGTCACAAGTGCCTGAGCAAAAGCCGGATAACACTTATTGGACTATTCACTTTGATGGGTCCAGGCAGCTGGAGGGCTCGGGGGCCGGCGTTGTATTGGCTTCCCCTAAAGGTGACAAGTTCCATTATGTGCTACAGTTGATGTTTCCTTGCACTAACAATGCGGCTGAATACGAGGCTTTGCTCCACGGTCTTCGGGTGGCTAAGGAGATGAGCTTAAGCCGGGTAAGGTGCTTTGGTGACTCAGACTTGGTGGCTCAACAAGTATCAGGCACGTGGGATTCTAAGGATCCTCTCATGGCGGCTTATCGCCGCGAGGTTGATGCCATTGCTGGGCACTTTCAGAGATACCAAGTGGAGCACATTGATCGCAGGAAGAACGAGGCGGCTGATGCTCTAAGCCGGCTAGGCTCTCAGCGAAAGCCGGTGCCGCCTAACACTTTCCTGGATGTCCTGTATAACCCTTCGGTTGAGTTGCCTACAGAGGAAGACTTGGCTATCCCTGACCCGGAGGCACGACTGGTGGCGGCTCTTCATGTCATACCCGACTGGACAATGCCATATCTGGTTTATATAACCCGGGGAGAGTTGCCTGAGGATGAAACTTTGGCCAGGCAAATAACCCGGCGGGCTAAGTCAATGATCGTCATCGATGGCGAGTTGCATCATCGCAGTGTTTCAGGGGCATTTCAACGTTGTATCTCCCCTGAGGAAGGCCAAGACATCTTGCGTGAGATCCATGAAGGGGATTGTGGCCATCATGCCGGCTCAAAATCCCTTGTGGCCAAGGCTTTCCGTCATGGTTTTTATTGGCTGACGGCTCATGCTGATGCAGAGGACTTGGTCAGTAAATGTGATGGTTGCCAAAGGTTCTCACGACGGGCTCATGTGCCGGCTCAGGAGTTGAGGATGATCCCAATCACTTGGCCCTTTGTGGTCTGGGGGCTTGATATGGTTGGGCCTTTTAAACGGTCCAAGGATAAGAAGACCCACCTCTTGGTGGCAGTTGACAAGTTCACAAAGTGGGTAGAGGCTGAGCCCGTTAGCAAGTGCGATGCAGCCACGGCGGTTCAATTTATGAAAAAGGTGATTTTTCGCTTTGGCTTTCCGCACAGCATTATAATCGACAATGGCACCAATCTTTCCAAAGGCGCCATGGAAGAGTTTTGTCAACGAGAGCATATCCGGCTTGATGTTTCTTCAGTGGCTCATCCTCAATCCAATGGTCAAGCTGAGAGAGCTAATCAGGAGATTCTGAAGGGCATTAAGCCCCGGCTTTTGTTCCCTTTGCAACGGACGCCGGGTTGTTGGGTGGAGGAGTTGCCCTCCGTCTTATGGAGCATCAATACTACTCCTAACAGATCTACAGGCTTTACGCCTTTCTTCATGGTTTATGGAGCAGAAGCAGTCCTCCCCAGCAACATTCGTCACGACTCACCTCGCGTGGCGGCTTATGTTGAGACGGATAATGAACAGGCGCGCCAGGATGCTCTTGACTTGTTGGATGAACAGCGTGATGTGGCAGCAGCCCGGTCAGCGATTTACCAACAAGACTTGCGCCGATATCATAGCCGCCGGGTCAAATCCCGGGTCTTCCAGGAAGGCGACCTTGTGCTCCGGCTCATCCAGGATCAAACAGATGCACACAAGTTATCCCCACCTTGGGAAGGGCCCTTTGTGGTCAGCAAGAACTTGCACAACGGGTCATATTACCTCATTGATATTCGGGAGCACAAAGATTCACGTAAATCTGAGAAAGAAACCCGTCGGCCGTGGAACATAGCTCAGCTTCGGCCTTACTACACTTGAGCTACCGGCTCTCGTGGTGTACATATTTGTCTCAGCCATGTATATATTATGATAAGCAATAAAGCAGGAGCTCTGTCCTTTTTCCTCCTCCAAATATGCACGTGTTGTTTTTTACATGATGATTTAAAGGAGGATCCGGCTTATGATTGTATTCGGATCTAGCCGTAAAGCAGTAAAGTCACTTGGGGGCTTCCTGTTCAAACATGGGTCGTATTCGAACCAAAGAGAACATAGCTGTCGATACCCATTTGATTGGCAAAGTGCCGAGCTCATTGGGAGGTTACCTTTCGTCATATTTGAATCATAGTTTAACCCCTCTGAGAACCGACGTGGATCGTATTCGAATCAGCGTCGTTAAACAATTTTAAGAATCACTTGGGGGCTTCCTGTTCAAACATGGGTCGTATTCGAACCAAAGAGAACATAGATGTCGGTACCCTCTTGATTGGCATCGCCACACCCACTGGGGGCTATATGATCGTATCCGAATCTTGGCTTAACCCCTTTGGGCCGGGTCTCTGGTCGTATTCGAACCGGAAGCCCCTAAGTTCTTCTGCTTTATCACAAGTTTACTCTGATTATGATAAGGTGTGCATGACCGGGTTTCATTTGCCGGCTTAACTTTGGTTTACAGTGTTAATTGAACATCATGGGTGTCATCAAGGCAAGTAAATCGGAGTTAAGGTACCAACCTTACTACCCGGGTTATTTAAACCGAAAGTATGCTTACAGGCCGTTAAATGTGTTATTTCGGCCATATTCAGAGTATAATTAAGGACCAGTCTTTTTTGATTCATATTCCGGGTTATTTATCTCAAACACCCGATTCTCAGGGCGGTAAGCCGCCTCGAGACTTGTGATTTGCCTTTCTATGCAGATACTTAAAGGCACCTTTTAAGGTTGAGAAAAACAAAGGGATGATTATGACCCGGAGAAGCATCAAAGAGACAATTTCAAAGGGCTTTCGCATTCAAAACGTGCACGATGGCACGGCAGAGATGAACTGTTGCACCTACTCTATTACAATAACTCTTCAAGTCTTAAAGGTGGAACATTATTTGACGAACCGCCGGCCAAATTATGATGCTTGATGAGTTGAAGTCCCCGGCTCATTCCTATCTTCTCCTCCGGCTGATCCCAAGACCTCGAAGGTTGAAGACTTCCAGTCGATGCCGCTGAGAGCTTCGAATTGGGCTTCTTCGTCAATTAACCCGGCCGGGTCAATCTCCGGGGCGAAGGTGTGCTGACGAGCCGGCGGGATCAGGTTGAGGGTTTCATAGCGAAGGGTTGGAATCCTCTGATTCTCCGCGTCATAACCCGGCTGATACTTGGTCAGATCGGTGTCGTTCCCGATGAGGGTGGCCACCGGGCGTACAGCCTTAACACACGCCGCGAAGTCCTTCTGGTCGAAAGCTGAGCCGTCTTCCTTCAGGCTTGGATAGCCCAGGGCGATGTCTGCCGGGTCTAGCTCCGGCAGGAATGCCTTGGCCCGGCTCAGCGCGGCGATTGCTCCGGCTCTCGCGGAGGCCCGTCGTAGCTCTTAGATCCGCTGAGGCAGAACGGCGAGCCGGCGCAGGACTTCGGCCAGATGAGTTGGCACCTCGTTGGATAAGGCCAGCACAGCTAAGGCACGCTGTGACCCGGTGTAGAGCTGTTCCACCAGGGTGTACACGGCCTTTAACTTGGTGACCACGCTCTGGTTGAGGTTGGCACTCCTGGGACCTGTTTAACAGAATCAGATAAGCCGGTGACAAGGATGAATCATGACATATACAAACTTGATGAAAGCCAGTGAGGCGACTTACCAAAGATAGCGGCCACCATTTGGGAAACTTGGCGCTTTAGGCCGGAGAGCTCGGCGGTCTTCTCAGCGAGGGCCTTCTCCGCCTGTTCCGCCCGGGTCACCAGTGCGGCCTTCTCTTCGACCCAGGCTTTTTTCTCAGCATCAAACTCGGTCTTCAATTTTTCTTGAGCGGCGATGCTGGATACAAACTTGGCGTTTGCCTTCCGGGTCTCCATCTCCTGCATCTTCAGCCGGCTCTTGAGATCCGCAAGGTCCGCCTCTAATTTCTTGCCAACAGCCTGCATATATTTCCGGGTTAATTAACAGTCATTATATAAGTCCCAAGCGTTTTCCAAGCAAAGACACTTGACACTTGGGGGCTAATGTATATTGAACGTATCTATCTATATACTGCCGGCTCAGTTGAGTAAACCGGAACCTAAGTCTACAACATATTCAAGCATAAGTCGTCGACTTGGGAGCTAGCATGGCAAAGGTAGCTATGCAGTAAGTAAGAAGACAGCAGAAGGATACCTCAAATTTTTGTTGGATCTGGTTGACCATGGCGACCTCGGCGTCCCGGCTTTTGTGTACTTGGCTGATGTAGCCAGAGACGAGCTCTCCAATGCTCAAGTCGGTGTAGCCGGAGAGGTCCAGGTTCACCCGGTGGGGCTGCAGCAGCTCCCCCTTCGCGGAGCATTTGGCCAACACGGTCGGTCTCCCCGGCTCAACGAACTCCGTCCGGGTGATTACCACGTCCGGGTCGTCTGCTGGTGGAGCTGAGCCGGAGGCCTCCGGATTAACCGAAGCTTCGGTCGTTGCCTTGGTAATCGGGGCAGAGGCCTCAGGTGCCGTGTCCATTGAAGTGGTGGCTTCGGGGGCGGAGGCAGCCGGCGGCTCTTCAGCCGTCACCTCCGGGTCAGGTAAGTCCGGCACTCCGGCTGACCTGGTCTTCTTCGCTCTTTTTGTGAGCTTTGCCTGGGCACTGAAAAGACAGAAGTGTTAGGCACACAAAAAGTAAGTACAGACAAAGATAATGTAAGAAGATTGTTGTTACCCGGGCGCAGTCTTGAAGGCCGGCAGATTTGACTGCATGGAGTCACCCGAAGAGGGGGAGGTCTCCTGATAATTGGAGTCAGAAGAGTTGAGTGGCTGACGGATAACACCCGCCAATGGATGAAAAGGGTACAAGTGAGAAAAAACCTCAATGCGACGCTTCCTTGTTGCGTCGGGTAACCCGGCGGAGAGATTGGAGTCCTTATTGGTCCGGGTATGACGCCGGTTTTCGTGAACCTGTCGCTTCAAAAGAAATTGAGGGTCTTGATGACCTAAAGGATGTGAAAAGCTTACTTTCCGGGTTACCCTTTGGACTTTCAGCTGTGGTAAGGGCTCCGAGTCGGAGGAAAGTGACGTTACCTCTTCAACCACCGGGTTACTGGCGCCGGTGTCATCCTGTCAATGAGCAAGTGTTGATAAGGCGGACAGCAACAAATAACAAGTACAGAAAGAATTTAAAGGCTTAGGGGTTACCTCTGACTCGGAGCTGTCGCTTAGTTGCATCAGCTCCGAAGCAGTAGGTCTGCTTCCTTTTTTACGAGGGGCGGCTTTCTTCGCCTTCCTGACCTTCTTGGCCGCCTCATGGTCATATTTGACCCGCCAGAACTTATCATCAGCCTGAGAAATACAGTAATGACTTCTTAAAACGGTTCAGATCAAGGTTATATGCAGAAGAAGTTGAAAGGTTAAAGTCGGCGGCTTACCGCTGGGGCTAGGTTGGTCTTGCAGAAGGGGGCTAACCCGGTCCTTTCACAGTCTGCCAGACTCTCGTTTAACAGAGCCTTCGGTCTCTTCCTCAGCAACGTCTTCTGGTACTCGTGCTTGGCCTTGGCGGCTTGGAGGTGGAGGAGCCGCGAGGGTCGCAGAGGCGCGGCGAGTGGCGGTCGATGGCCCGGCCGCTGCTGCTGCCGACGCCGTTGCTGGTTGTGGTTGAGGCGATGATGGAGCAGACCGGCGGCAGCACGTAGTGGATAGGGCGTCGGTGTTGGGAGGGTCTGATTGCTTTTGTGTTTTAGATCTAGGGGTGTATGTGTTATTTTTTTGCTAAATCAATTCCTTACAATCTGGCCCCACTTGTAAGAAAGTGATTAAACATGCCAAATCTTCCGATCAGTGCTTTTTGCAACGACTTAACAAATTTTCCGGTGTTTTTTGCAACGGATTAACGAGTTGGTGGTTTCTTGCAAACCTAGCCGCAAATGTGGTGGTTTTTTGCAATTGACTGCATACATACAGATACAGGAGATACAGCCCTGGCTGCAGCGTACAGGACGTACGTACGTGATACGTTTACCGCCTTGTGATTGGCTCTTGCGATTTTCGTATTTGTATCCGAGGAAGCAACGGATCATCGTCGAATCGTAGCGCCCACGGACGGGACCGTATGTATGAATCAGGCTGTACGTGGATGTGGGCGGAGCCCACAAAAATCGTGATCGTGGGCACCCACGCGGGATTAGCTCAAACTTACGTGGGACCATGCGACCTCCCGCTCTGCCGCGACCGAGCAGACGCTGACTCCCTGAGATTCATGCCCCCGCGCCGATGGAGAAGAGATTCGCCGGCGCCGCAGCCTCCCTTAACATCCCTAGCCGCCGCGCTGACCGAGGGTTGCTTCGTCGGCGCAACCGGAACCAGCGGTCGGGGGTGACCGGGTGAGGACATGACATCTGCAAAGAACCTCAAGATCCATGAGAACAAGGTGAAAATAATAATTTTCTTGCACTAGCAGTAAAAACATTGTAGTTAAGAGCTGACAAAGTGACAATAGTTGACAGTGAGAAAACAGGTCTGCATCAACACTTGAACAGATTGGTGCGTCGGCAACAGCTGATTTCCAGACATACGTCACTGACTTTGTGATCCTGTGCACTGGGAGATTCAGCGGCGTCCCCAACATTCCCACATTCCCGCCGAACAAAGGGCTGGAGAACTTTGACGGCACGGTGATCCACTCCGACATGGGCGCTGCAAAGTCCACCGAGCTTATCAGGGGCGAAAGCCTTTTTCGGTACTGTTGTCGGTTACCAGAAGTCCGCTGTTGACATTGCTGCAGAGTGCGCAAACACAAACGGTGAGATCTCTAGCTTTCCTGTAACTCTCCACTGCAGGGTGATCAAAAGAAAAAAGAGTTCAGAGAAAATGTCCTAATTTAATTGTTCACTGTTGTTGCACTCAGGAGCCAAGTACGCATGCACAATAATCTGTCGGACGAAGAGATGGATCATACCTGACTACTACGCCTGGGGCATTCCCATTGCATTCTTCTACCTCAACCACTTCTCGGAGCTCCTAGTTCACAAGCCAGGAGAGGGGCTGATCCTTAGCATTCTTGCTACCTTCTTATCACCCTTGGTAATGGCCACCAGCCAGAGTTTCTACTTATACCACACCACTCTTTTAAGTAACTACAGATCATCTATTTGTGCTCATGCATTTATTCAACCTGAATATATACACTGATCAGAGATGGCTCCTTTCGAAGTTTGTCGAGAGCTACTACAGATGGGCGGTGCCTATGGATAGGCACGGCATGGTGCCAGACCACAGTTTCCTCCAGGCCATCAGCTCATGCTTGGTTGCCATATTGCTAGACAAATTCTATGACATGGTTGATCAAGGAAGCATTGTTCTCAAGAAAGCAAAGAGCTTCAGTTTCTGCAAACAAGGTGTGATTGTCGAAGGAGAATCCACGCCGATATATAAAGAGCGATGTGGTCATATTCGTCACCGGATACAAAGCAGACCAAAAGCTCAAGGGGATGTTCACATCATCCTTGCTCAGAGACACTGTGACTGGCCCGCCATCCAGTAGTATTCCTCTCTACAGGTTTAATCTGTCTTTCTCTTAAACATGTTTGTTTGTCTGTCTGTACATATGCAGAAGCTCACAGTGAATTTTGTGAACTGGGCAGGCAATGCGTGCATCCTAGGACCACGCAATTGGCGATCATCGGCTACTCTGAGAGCATAGCAACATGCACTCCAAATGGTTGACACATTTCCATGATGGAGCATTTCAGTTGCCTAGCATAAAATCTATGGAGATGGATATAAAGGAATGGGATGAATACATGAAGAGGTACTCTCGTGAATACTTCCATGGATCTTGCGCTGGAGCTCTCCACATCTGGTACAATGACCAGTTGTGCCAGGACATGGGGTGTGAACCCGGGAGGAAGAAAGGGTTCTTGCAGATTGGCTGATCACTATTCTACAAACTGAAATGTTGTAGAATAAGCTCTTCAGTTGACTACATTTGTTGCCCTGTTCCTAAATATAGGTGCATAAAGTCAGCAGTGAACTTGAACTACTACCGCTCTTCGAGGAACCATTCTCCCTATCAGTTTCAGGAGCATGACAATATGATTTGTGTTAATTTTCTCATGAGCAATGAGCATATCAGCCAGACTTGTCAATTAATTTCCAAGACTATTCAAAATAAAAACTAAAAGAACATGCATCCCCAGTATGAACCCAGATCTTTAGCTATTCTAACTGCGACCAAAAAATTGTCCCTTTGGGCCAATGGGTGACCACCAGTCCACCACCACCTCATATGATAATCATATATAGAAAATAGTAATAGGTCCAAAGCAAAACTACAAATATTAGCGGTCCAGCTAGATGATGCCCATTTCTAAAATAGATAGAACTCACTTGTCATAGGAGTGCTATCAAAATGCCTTGTTTTGCAATGGATACATATTGAACCATTTCAAGTGGACAACAAAGGTAATTTTGGCAACTAACTAGCTTCTTTACTCAATATATTTTTGCAATGGATACATATTGAACCATTTCAAGTGGACAACAAAAGTAATTTTGGCAACTAACTAGCTTCTTTACTCAATATATTTTTGCAAAGGATACATATTTGAAAGTAATTTTGTTATGTGGCAGCATGCCATTGCGTCCAAATATTAGATGCTCGTGCTTATGCCTGTAAGTGACTTGCTTTAGGTTCACAGGCACAATCCTGATGCCACCTATTTGATAGGCTGTAAGGTATGCATCATCACCTCAACGTGCAACACGGTATGGTTTTCCAAAGCTAACTCTGCATGGCACGTTGGTGTCGATTTAAATTTGAAATAGACCTATAGCTTAGCAAGCATTTTACAACTCATCCCAGTGGGTCACTGAAGACAAGAATAATAATTGGCAGAAAACAAAACAGGACATGTGGTCAGATGGTGACAGGAATAAACCAAGAAAACAACGAAAGATACCCAGAAGAAAGAAAGAGTTCTTTGCAGTGGCTAATGCCATATCTTCCATCAGATTACAACGATATCAATCTGAAGAAGTGGCCTCAGCAAAAAGGCGATGTGGGTGTTGTAATCTCAGACACAGAAGATTGTGTAATATCAGAAATTCAATCAGTTCATGACATCTGAGGTCTGTCATGCCGATTGTTGCTCTTGAATGGAAGAGGAAAATACCATTCAAGAAATGTACAACTTCCAAGAGTAATAGGCTCTTCAACTGAAACTAGATCTGGTGCTCTGTTCCTAAATATAAGTGCTACAGATAGCTGTGAACTCATACTTGTTACCATCCTCTGAGGACTCCTTCCAACGGGTAAACCATTATCAGCACCAGTTTCAGAAGATGACAATATGCTTCATGTTAATTTCCTCACGAACTCCCCATATGCTTCAAAATAATAATTGAGCAGACTTATTAACTGATTCCCAAGAGGCCAACACTAAACAGAATCAACAATTGGGAAACAACAACAGTTTGCACTATGAACCTAGATCTCTAAGTACTCTACTATGACATATAAATTGTCTCTTTCAAGGGATTCCTTCGAATACCACCGGATATGATAATCATATATAAAAAATGGGTCCAAATGATTACTAAGAATATTAGCTGTCCAGCTAGATGATGCTCGCCTCTGAAACCAAACCCACCTGCCATGGAAGTGTCATCAAAATCACAAACAATACGTCTTGAACCATCAAAAATGGGTGTGTTGGCAGTTTTATGTGGCAGCATGCCATTGAGTCAATAAATCAGGTGCTCATACTTATGGCTGTAACCTGTAAGTGACTCTTCAGGCTTACTGGAGCAATCCTGATGCCACCTGACTATAAGGTATGAAATATCATCTCAACGTGCAACATGAGGTTGTTTTCCAAAGTTAACTCTACATGCCAGTTGATGTCGATTCAAATTTGGAAGGGGTCTATAAATTAGCAAACATCTGAAAACTCATACATCAGCTACTTGCACACGTATCCCATACTCCCAGCGTGTCGCTGAAGACAAAAAGGATAACTGAAGAAAATAAAACAGGACATGTGGTCAGAGGGTGACAGGAATAAACCAAGAAGACAACGAAAGATACCAAGCAAGTGGTGGTTCGTTCGGCCTCATCCAGCCACCCAAAAGATCCTGAGATTTTAAAAAGATCTAACCCATCCAGAGAATCAAACCCAAGATTTATATAATAGACACCCTTTCATCTCCATCCTCAACTCCTTCCTAGCCAGAACTCTGAAGAAAAGCAGTAAAAATGGACAGGAAGAGGGTGGGCATTGTTGGTGCTGGTGTGAGCGGCCTAGCAGCCTGCAAGCACGCACTCGACAAGGGGTTCAGCCCGGTGGTATTCGAGGCCGATGACACCATCGGTGGAGTGTGGGCGCATACCTTGCAGTCAACAAGGCTTCAGGCGCCGACGACATCGTTCCGGTTCTCGGACTTGGCATGGCCGGCCAGCGTGACGGCGACGTACCCAGGCCACCATGAAGTCATGGAATACCTCAGGTCGTACGCATGCGAGTTTGACCTCCTCAAGTGTATCAAGTTCAGTAGCCAGGTGCTTGGAGTTGAATACTTTGGTGCAACCGAGGAAGAGATCATGGCGTGGGAGCATTGGTCTGGCAATGGGACAGCATTCGGAGCTGGGAAGGATGGAAGGTGGAGCATCACAGTGAAGAGCCTGAAAATTGGTAATGTTGAGGTACGTGCAATCCCTTGGGACCCTCATATACCTGTCTTGCTCTGCCTCTGAGTTCAGATATCTACATGCTTGCTAATGCCCACATAGAGCTCAGATTGCAGGTTGCGTCTAAATGGGGTATTCTGATTCTATTTTGATTTCAATATGATGTATAGAAATATAGAATGGCAGTAGATAGCTAGGCAGTTGGCACAGATGAGTCCTATGCATCGACTTTATGTAAGTGCATAATAAGAGAGAAGAATCACACAACCGAACGAGAAATACTCTCTTCAGAGTGGTATAAAAATATTGTTCATTCATAAAGTCCATAAATACATCTCCTGGCCAGAAAAATCTCAAATAAGATAAATCTGCTTGAATAATGTAATGCATTTTTACCTTATATACACAGAATCACTCTGTAGGCTATAGCACAACTATGTGTAAGCAATCTCCTGTCACAGGTTTTTCAAGTGGATTTTCTCATACTGTGCATCGGAAGGCATAGTGGGACGCCAAATATCCCGGAATTTCCAGCTAATAAAGGGCCCGAGTTGTTCAAGGGGAAAATATTGCACTCTATAGACTACTCTTATATGGATAATGTGGCTGAATTTGTTAAAGGGAAGAGTGTGACAATAATTGGGTCCGGAAAATCAGCATTCGACATCGCTGCGGAGGTTGCTAAGGTGAATGGTGAGTCCCAAGAGAACTAAGACCTCACTAACTAGCAATAATTGTTCAAAGGAATATGTGCCTGACACAACTATTCCAATGCAGGTGCTGATCAGCCATGCACCATGATATATAGAACGAGGCACTGGCTGGTTGATAAATCCAGCATATGGGGAATTAACCTTAGTTACTTCTATCTTAACCGCATTTCGCAACTACTTGTTCATAAACCTGGTGAAGGATTTCTGCACTATTTATTGGCTAGCGCACTCTCTCCCTTGGTAAATAATTACTTCCAACTTAAATAGAGTTTTGAAAGCAGTCAATGCTCAATTTATTTCATATAAGCAATTCGTGCATAGAAAGCTCATGAATCCACAAAACTCCTGTTATTTCAGAGATGGGCAATTACAAAAGTAATTGAAACCTACTTCAAGCAAAGGATTCCTCTAGAAAAGCATGGGATGGTACCTGACTACAGCTACTCCTTCGCCATGTCTTCTTGCTTGATTGCATTGCTGCCAGAAGGGTTTTATGACAGGGTTGATGAGGGCAGCATTATTCTTAAGAAATCCAAGAAGTTCAGCTTCTGCGGTAATGGGATTATCATGGAGGATGGAAATGAATGCATAAAGAGTGATATTGTAATTCTAGCAACAGGATTCAGAGGAGACCAGAAGCTTAGGGACATCTTCACGGCAAACTGGTGTAGAAATATAGTGGTTGGATCATCAGATACATCAGTTCCTTTATATAGGTACAGGTTGGACAACTTTTTTTTGGTTGGCATATTTGGAGGACAATATATACTGTGCTACAGAATACATTTTTTTTTCCTTCGGAACTGCACCACCACTTAACAAAAATAAGGGAAAGTGAACTAATAGTGCAGTGAGGACATAAGAAATCGCACACAGAGTTCCCCAAATGGAACCTACGCTAGTGGAAATTATATTCAATACAAGAATATATACATTCTGCAGTGTTGCAATATCTTAGCAAACTAATACTCCCTCCGTCCCAAAATAAGTGTCTTTGATTTAGGACGGAGGGAGTATATAACAACAGCATGCACTCACTTTAGAAGCTGTTAAGTACTTCTCTATCAATTGTGTAACACCATTATCAGCATAGTAGGCATCATATGTTTTGGTTTGAAAAGAATGGTAAGCTTGATAAAATCCAAAATGTTAAGGTAGGTCGAAGTAAATTTAAAATGTTTACTTATGTTGAGTATAGTGACCTCATTTATTAAAATGTTTGAAATTAACAGAGAATGCATCCATCCTCGGATTCCTCAGTTGGCAATAGTCGGATACTCCGAGAGCCTTACAAACATATATGCCTCGGAGAGGATGGCCAATTGGGTAATCCATTTCCTAGCTGGCGGCTTCCAGTTGCCAAGTGTAAGATGCATGGAAGAGAATGTAGCAGAGTGGGCAAAGTACAAGGATCTTTACAATGGAAAGTATTTCCGCAGATCTTGCATAAGCACCGTGAATATTTGGTTTAATGATTTGTTGTGCCAAGACATCGGATGCAACCCTAGAAGGAAGAAAGGATTCCTGGCTGAATGGTTCCAGCCATATGGACCTGCTGATTATGCAGGTATTTGCTGAAGGTAATAGCACCTTACTTTCAGCTATATGGACCTGCTGATTATGCAAGTATTTGCTGAAGACAATAGCACCTTTCTCACTAGTGTATTCAAGAGGAAAAGAAGATGAGACAAGAGTGCTACCTTCAGGGCTCTGTAGATGATTTTAGGAAGTGTTTGTCTTGGAAATTTTAGTTTTACCATAACTACAGAAAATTACTTCTACAATTTTCTGGATGCATTATTGCTCTTAAAATAGTTCGCTTGTTTTGGATTTTGAATCCTTTGGACTTTTGTGAAGTGTAATTTTGTTCCTATTACTGTATAATATGTACATTCACTAGTAGGATTCTTTTTCATACTGTCCCCATAAAAAAACTAATAAACCCGTGCAAAAAGCAAAGTATGAGAAGTCCGAGACACCGAAACAGAGTCCGAAGCAAGGGCATTGATTGGCTGGCTGGCACTGTCAAACTTCAAGAACACATAAACAGGTAAAGATATTACTGTTGACCATGCTATAACAAATATAACAGAAGATGTCCTAAAGCTACAAGAACAAATACACATGTCTTGGAAACAAAGTTCATGCGAAGTTGGCTTCAAACGTGCATATATTACTTTCTACCTATGTAGAGTAGCCTCAAGATAATTGGTAAAATTTACTACCTTTAGTACATGTGTGCGTCGTAGTCAGGTTTAGCATCGGAAACTTGCAATCAGCGCTCTGAATCAAGTAAGTCCATACAATAAATTGAATGGACTAGCATGACTTAAGTCTTACATTGATTGGTTCAAAACTACAAACAGCACAAGATCATGTTATAGTTCTCATCCAGAAAGATAAAACATAGTGAAGTCCGAAGCAACCATGCTTGTTTTGCATTTGACAGTGTTCACGAATTATATTTGAAAAACGTAACTGAATAAGTTGCAGCACCTGGGCACTTGGGGCAGAAACTGCCAATGCATCCGGAAGTAACAATGCAACCACCAGCAATACTTGCAGGCAGATTTCATGAACAGCCATAGCCAGTGACCTAGTGTGTCGTTCCGTGCGACCATTTCAGCTGCAAGGGTCATTGTTATCAGATGACTGTTCTACAAACTGAATTTCATAGAATGAACTCTTGAATTGAAACTTTGCTGCCATGTTCCTGAATATAGGTGCAGCAAGTCAGCATTGAACTCGAATTACTACCATTCTTCCAGGAATCTTTTCAATCGGTAAACCATTCTCCTGTATCAGTTTCAGGAAGATGACAATATGCTTTATGTTTAATTTCCTCATGAAAAATGAGCGCATCAACTAGACACGCTGTCAAATTAAAAACTGAAGGGGCTTGTCAATTGATTTTCAACACTATTCAGAATTAATGACTGAAAAACAATAAGTGTGCGCACTATGAACCCAGAAACCCAGAACTTCAGCTACTCTACTGTGACATATATGTCTCTTTCAAGGGATTCCCTCCTTCAACCAAGTGTAACCACCACCACCGAATATAATGATCTTCTTTTTTGTCAGGAATATAATAATCGTCTATAAAAAATGGCAATGGGTCCAAATGACTACCCAGAAAATATTAGCTGCCCAGCTAGATGATGCTCACCTCTGAAACCAAACCCGCATGTCACAGAAGTGTTGTCAAAGTGCATATTGAACCATCACAGCTGGGCAACTAAAAGCTTCCACCCTGGGTGAGCAGTTTTTTTGTGACTCATACTTACGGCTGTAAGTGACGTCCTTTAGGTTTATTACTGAGGTCATCCTGATGCCACCTGGCCATAAGGTAAGCAGCATCACCTCAACATGCAACACGAGATAGTTTGTCGATATAAATTAGCAATCATTTTAAAACTCACCCATCAGCTAGCCATCTGTACACGTATAGCTGAAAACAAAAAACAAAAAATAGCTTACAGAAGATAAAATAGCACATGGGGACAGAGGATGACAGAAGTAGACGAAGAAAACAATGGAAGATATCAGGCAAGTAGTGGTTCAGCAGTTTGGCCTCATCCAACACCCCTGGTTTACATAATAGACACCCTCTCACCTTCATCCTCAGGTTCTCCTTCCTTCCAAGAACTCTGAATAAGAGCAGCATAAATGGACAGGAAGAGGGTGGGCATTGTTGGTGCTGGTGTGAGCGGCCTAGCAGCCTGCAAGCACGCACTCGACAAGGGGTTCAGCCCGGTGGTATTCGAGGCCGATGACACCATCGGTGGAGTGTGGGCGCATACCTTGCAGTCAACAAGGCTTCAGGCGCCGACGACATCGTTCCGGTTCTCGGACTTGGCATGGCCGGCCAGCGTGACGGCGACGTACCCAGGCCACCATGAAGTCATGGAATACCTCAGGTCGTACGCGTGCGAGTTTGACCTCCTCAAGTGTATCAAGTTCAGTAGCCAGGTGCTTGGAGTTGAATACTTTGGTGCAACCGAGGAAGAGATTATGGAGTGGAAGCATTGGTCTGGTGACGACGGGAAGGCGTTCAGAGCTGGGAAAGATGGAGGGTGGAGCCTTAAAGTGAAGGACCTGAAAATTGGTGCAGTTGAGGTATTTGCAATCCCTTGGGATATCTATCTTGGTTCGAGTTTCGGAATACATGTTTGTACATGCACAAGCATAGAGCCCAGGTGCAGGTTGCATCTAAATGGGGTATTATGATTCAATTTTGTTTTCACTATGGTGTGCAGTGGTAGTAAATAACTATTTGGTATAGATGAGTCCTATTAATTGACTCCACACATGTGCATAGTAACTGCTAAGGAAGGACAATCACAGAACCATATGACAATTAAAATGCTTTTTGTCGAATGGTACAGATATTTTTCATTCATTGGAAATAAAGGAACAACATCCTGAGCTAGGAAAATCTGAACTAGGACAGTCTGCTTGAACAATATGATGCATTCGCACATGCCTGGAATCACTCTGTAGGCCATGCAGACTGTAACTATGTATAAGTAATATCATGTTGCAGGTTTTTCAGGTGGATTTTCTCATACTGTGCATCGGAAGGCATAGTGGAACCCCAAATATCCCAGAATTTCCAGTGAACAAAGGGCCTGAGTTCTTCAAGGGCAAAATATTGCACTCTATGGACTACTCTTACATGGATAATGCGGCTGAATTTGTTAAAGGGAAGAGTGTGACAATAATTGGGTCCGGAAAATCAGCATTTGACATTGCTGCAGAGGTTGCCAAAGTGAATGGTGAGTCCAAGAGAACTAAGACCGCACTAACTAGCAATAATCATTCAGAATATGTGTCTGACACTTCTGCCCCAATGCAGGTGCAGCTCAGCCGTGCACCATGATATATAGAACAAAACACTGGCGGGTTGACAAATTTAGTATGTGGGGAGTTAACCTTAACTACTTCTATCTTAACCGCATCTCACAACTATTCGTTCATAAACCCGGTGAAGGATTTCTCCACTATATGTTGGCTAGTGCACTCTCTCCCTTGGTAAACAGTTATTTTCTTCTTGACTAGAGTTTTGAAAGCAGTCAACGGTCAATTTATTTTCATATGTGTGCATAGAAAGCTCATGAATCCACAATACTCCTGTTGTTTTCAGAGATGGGCAATTACAAAAGTAATTGAAACCTACCTCAAGCAAAGGATTCCTTTACAAAAACATGGGATGGTACCTGACTACAGCTTCTCCTTTGCTATGTCTTCTTGCTTGATTGCAATGCTGCCAAAAGGGTTTTATGACAGGGTTGATGATGGCAGCATTATTCTTAAGAACTCAAAGAGGTTCAGCTTCTGCAGTGATGGGATCAACCTGGAGGATGGAGAAGAAAGCATAAAGAGTGATATTATAATTCTAGCAACAGGATTCAGAGGAGACCAGAAGCTTAGGGACATCTTCACAGCAAACTGGTGCAGAAATATAGTGGCAGGATCATCAGATACATCAGTTCCACTATACAGGTACAGGTTGGGCAATTTTTTGGGTTGGCATATTTGGGGACAATAAACAATACGCTAGGGAGAACATTTTTTTCCTAAAGAACTGCACTGCGCTAAACAATTGTAACACGGAAAGGTAAGGGAAAAGGTAAGCTGATAATGAGGTTAGGAAGTAAGATATCACATTGCGAGTTCCCAAAATGGAGTCTACAGTCAAAGCAAAAATCATTCAGTACAAAATTATATACATTATGCACAGTGCACTATTGCAAGATCTTAGCAAAGTAATATATATCAAAGGATGCGCCCACTTTTCAAGTTGTTATCTGCTTTTCTATCTCTTGCTTTGGCTCAATAAAAATAACAAGCTTAATAAAATCAAACTATTAATTTAGGTGGAAGTAACATTTGCATGTTTACTTTGTGTTATGCATACTAATCTCATTTATTAAATGGATTGAATTAATTAACAGAGAATGCATCCATCCTCGAATCCCTCAGTTGGCAATAGTCGGATATTCTGAGAGCCTTACCGACATATATGTCTCAGAGAGGGTGGCTAATTGGGTAATCCATTTCCTGGCTGGTGGCTTCCAAATGCCAAGTGTAAGACGCATGGAAGAGAGTGTAGCAGAGTGGACAAAGTACAAGAATCTTTACAATGGAAAGTATTTTCGACGATCTTGCATAAGCACAGTGAATATTTGGTTTAATGATTTGTTGTGCCAAGACATCGGATGCAACCCTAGAAGAAAGAAAGGATTCCTTGCTGAATGGTTCCAGCCATATGGACCTGCTGATTATGCAGGCCTTTGCTGAAGACAATAGCATATCTGTCACTAGTGTACTCATAGCAAAAGAATAAGAGACAAGAGCTGCTGCCTTAAGGGTTCTATAGATTATTTCAGCAAGTCTTTGTTTAGCAAGATTGTTGTTCGCTTTACTACAGGAAATAACTCTACAGTTTTCTGCAGTACATTTTAATTAGAGCATCTCCTAAGATGCTTTACGCTTCATTTTTTTCGAGAAAATGCAAAGGACCTTTGCGTTTCGTTCCATTATGAGCCAAAGATTACACAATTTACTTAGATAAGAAATACTCCCTCCGTTCCAAAATAAGTGTCGTGGTTTTAGTTCAAATATGGGAGTAACAGTTTTCAACCATGAGTGGAGTAACTGCTTAGTTTATCACACAGAAGGAAGAACACACAAATGTAGACTAGGAGCACCAAGAGATTTTCAAGGTAAACAACTGAGATTTACTCCAGTGAACAAATGTACACAGATGTAGACTAGGAGCTACCAATCGGTTCCAGCGAACAAGCAGTAGCCAATTCCTCATACACCTAATATGAAGCACAGACCAGAGCAAACAGCAGCAAGAGACTGCCTGCCTGCCGAACCATGAATCCTAGCTACTAATCTGAACTGTCGGTGGGGGCGCGCTGGGGCCTGGCATTTGGCCAGCCACTGTTTATTCCATTCAAGAAGTTGGATCAGGTAAGTCAAAGTCTAATTTCAGCCAAATGAATCAGCTGTCTCCCATGAGTCCCATCACAAATTCACAATTCAAATGTTCAGGGTCAGCTACTCTGGCCGCAGGAGTCCTAACTGCAATGGATTCCACAAAGCTGTTATCAACCCCCAGGAGGCACAGCCTCAAATGGGCAGCACATATCTGAGTTGAAACTTGATTTTATTGGAAGAGCACATCCTAGTGCGGTTAAGCCACGGAATCAGTAGGCGATCATGAGTAATTTAAGTAAAAAAAGAACAGTCAGCGAAGCAGATCGATACCATACCGTGAGATCGCAGGAGCAGCAAAGCAGGTTGGAGGCAGAGGTGGGCACGCACGCGATCCCGACTCCAGGGCCGCCCATGGCCATGGACGCATTCCAAAGCTCCAGCCGCCAGCAGCACGATGACAAATGTTTCTCACCCCCTGTCCGCCTCGTACGCTGCGGTCAGCCGCGAGCTCGGCCCCAAATCTGTTCCAGAAATAGAAGGCATGCGAATAAACGAGAACTGGTGCCTTGGATGCACATCAGGTGCTCGACAAAATTGCTGAACGGGAACAAATGCTTGGGGAGCTCGTACCTGCAACGCAGATGCGCCAATGTCGACGCCTGAAGTTATAACTCGACGGATTTGGAACTTGAATAAGATCGATGTGATTCGTACAGGGATTTGGGGTAGAATGGTAGACAGGTAACGCAATCGAACGATTTTATCACGAATCAGACACAGACTGCAAAATTTCAAGGATAAACTAGTTCAATTTCCATTCCATTCCATTCTACAGAAGATAGCAAACAACAGCGAGATGCTGCAATTACATCAACGACCACGAACCCCAGACACTCTAATCTGGTGGTGGTGGCCTAGCCTCCGAATCCGTAGAGGGTGCGTCCCTGGCGCTTGAGTGCGTAGACGACGTCCATGGCGGTGACGGTCTTGCGGCGGGCGTGCTCGGTGTAGGTGACGGCGTCGCGGATGACGTTCTCGAGGAAGATCTTGAGCACGCCGCGGGTCTCCTCGTAGATGAGCCCCGAGATGCGCTTCACGCCGCCACGACGCGCCAGACGACGGATCGCCGGCTTGGTGATGCCCTGGATGTTGTCCCGGAGGACCTTCCGGTGGCGCTTGGCGCCGCCCTTGCCCAGACCCTTGCCTCCCTTGCCGCGCCCCGACATCTTCGCTTCTCTTCTTTTCTCTCCGGTGAGGTAGACCTGTCTTGGTGAGGTGTAGAGCGATGTGGTGGATGGAGCAGGCTTTCTGGGGCGGGGCCAATTTATAGCCGCGGGGTTTGGGGCCAGGGAGCGGCCGCGATCCGTGTGATGCGGGGTGCGAGCCGTCGGATGGGGGATCGATGGAGGGGAGCGAGGAGGAGGGGTGCCGCGGATCGGTGACGTGGCGGCGGAGGTGTGTTTCTTTTCTGAGGAGGAGGCGGGGGTGCGCGGATGCGAGGAGGGAGTGCGCGTCGGTGGCTGGCTGGCAGGTCGCGTCGCTCGCTGCCGCGAAATTTCGGACGGATTTCTGGTTCGAAGGCGTAAACTCAGGCTGTTGCTAGGACAGTTTGGAAAGCGTATTTCTGGGTTTTCCACCATCAATTGATATATGAGTGTTTCTTTCTCGCATTGTATACAGTCATCTTCGACGCTATCCTCTAAAAAGACACGGTATTTGTCGTGTCCGTGGACAATGGTAACGAGAGTCCATCACTCAACGCTAGCCGTAAACATTCGCTCATAATACAAACACATTCGGACGGAATTCTTGCAAACACGACAAAATTCATTTGAGTTCGGACATAATTAACATAAAATGAACAATAACGCCCGTTCAACTAAAACCTAAAAAAATAACAAACTAACGCGATCTCGTTTCGGAAAACCAAAGCGCTTTCATTCTCGGAGGAAGCCACCTTGTTAGTATCGATTGATCGATCGAGGAAGCCACTTTTAGACAAGGGAATTCGCCTGATGAAACTGGCGCTTGGCGGCGCGAGCACTGGCCTAGCTACCCCTCAATCTCGGAGGCGGACTGGTCACCGCCGGAGTGCGGAGAGCCGGCGAGTGGCCAACAAGAGATATGCAAGCGGCGGGACCTTTACTCCGGCCGGCAAGCGCGAGGGCAAAAGTGGCGACTCCCCCCTCTAAATAATTTATCAACAAATTGTGCAGTTCAATGCTGATTGCGCCAGATTCAAATGCATGTTTAATTTTTAGAATTGAGTACATTATTTGTTTAACTAGAATAGATTCACTAGTGGAGTCGCAATAAAGCCCACAATAAAGGGATGAAAATGAATCTAAACATTGGAGATTGGACATTTATTGTATAAACATCGAAAGCCTTTAGGGAAGAATTTGGTATTGTAAGTGGTGTTTTTTTACATCTCTGTCCCATGATGTAAGACGTTTTTGACGATAGTGTTGTTGGGAACGTAGCAATTCAAAAAAATTCATACGATCACGCAAGATCTATCTAGGAAATGCGTAGCAACGAGAGGGGAGAGTGTGTCCACGTACCCTCGTAGACCGAAAGCGAAAGCGTTTAGTAACGCGGTTGATGTAGTCGAACGTCTTCACGATCCAACCGATCCAAGTACCGAATGTACGACACCTCCGTGTTCAGCACACGTTCAGCTCGATGACGTCCCTCAAGCTCTTGTTCCAGTAGAGGGTCGAAAGAGTGTTCCGTCAGCACGACAGCGTGGCGACGGTGATGGTGATGTGATCCGCGCAGGGCTTCACCTAAGTACTACGATAATATGACCGAGGTGGTAAACTGTGGACGGGGGCACCGCACACGGCTAAGAAACAATTGTTGTGTCTTTGGGGTGCCCCCTGGCCACGTATATAAAGGAGGGGGAGGAGGAGGCCGGCGGCCAAGGAGGGCGCACCAAGGGGGAGCCCAACTAGGATTCCTAGTTGGACTCCCTTTCCAATTCCAAGAAGGGGAAGGAGGGAAGGAGAGGGAGAGGGGAAGGAAAGAGGGGGCCACGCCCCCTCCCCCTAGTCCAATTCGGACTCCCTTGGGGAGGGAGCGTGCCACCTTGTGGCCTGCCCTCTCCTACTCCCTTATGGCCCATAACTTCCTCGGGGGGTTCCGGTAACCCCTCGGTTCCCCGATAAATATCCAAAACGTCCCGAAACCTTTCCGGTGTCCGAATACCTTCGTCCAATATATCAATCTTTACCTCACGACCATTTCGAGACTCCTCGTGATCTCATTCGGGACTCCGAAAAAACTTCGGTCACCAAAACACATAACTCATAATACAAATCATCATCGAACGTTAAGCGTGCGGACCCTACGGGTTCGAGAACTATGTAGACATGACCGAGACACATCTCCGGTCAATAACCAACAGCGGAACCTGGATGCTCATATTGGCTCCTACATATTCTACGAAGATCTTTATCGATCAAACTGCATAACAACACACGTTATTCCCTTTGTCATCGGTATGTTACTTGCCCGAGATTTGATCGTCGGTATCATCATACCTAGTTCAATCTCGTTACTGGCAAGTCTCTTTACTCGTTCCGTAATGCATCATCCCGTAACTAACTCATTAGTCACATTGCTTGCAAGGCTTATAGTGATGTGCATTACCGAGAGGGCCCTGAGATACCTCTCCGATACACGGAGTGACAAATCCTAATCTCGATCTATGCCAACTCAACAAACACCATCGGAGATACCTGTAGAGCATCTTTATAATCACCCAGTTACGTTGTGACATTTGATAGCACACAAGGTGTTCCTCCGGTATTCGGGAGTTGCATAATCTCATAGTCAGAGGAACATGTATAAGTCATGAAGAAAGCAATAGCAATAAAACTAAACGATCATTATGCTAAGCTAACTGATGGGTCTTGTCCATCACATCATTCTCTAATGATGTGATCCTGTTCATCAAATGACAACACATGTCCATGGTTAGGAAACTTAACCATCTTTGATTAACGAGCTAGTCAAGTAGAGGCATACTAGGGACACTCTGTTTGTCTATGTATTCACACATGTACTAAGTTTCCGGTTAATACAATTCTAGCATGAATAATAAACATTTATCATGATATAAGGAAATATAAATAACAACTTTATTATTGCCTCTAGGGCATGTTTCCTTCAGTCTCCCACTTGCACTAGAGTCAATAATCTAGATTACATAGTAATGATTCTAACACCCATGGTGTCTTGGTGATAACCATGTTTTGCTCGTGGAAGAGGCTTAGTCAACGGGTCTGCAACATTCAGATCTGTATGTATTTTGCAAATCTCTATGTCTCCCTCCTTGACTTGATCGCGGATGGAATTGAAGCGTCTCTTTATGTGTTTGGTTCTTTTGTGAAATCTGGATTTCTTCGCCAAGGCTATTGCTCCAGTATTGTCACAAAAGATTTTCATTGGACCCGATGCACTAGGTATTACACCTAGATCGGATATGAACTCCTTCATCCAGACTCCTTCATTTGCTGCTTCCGAAGCAGCTATGTACTCCGCTTCACACGTAGATCCCGCCACGACGCTCTGCTTGGAACTGCATCAACTGACAGCTCCGCCATTCAATATAAATACGTATCCGGTTTGCGACTTTGAGTCATCCGGATCAGTGTCAAAGCTTGCATCGACGTAACCATTTACGGCAAGCTCTTTGTCACCTCCATAAACGAGAAACATATCCGTAGTCCTTTTCAGGTATTTCAGGATGTTCTTGACCGCTGTCTAGTGATCCACTCCTGGATTACTTTGGTACCTCCCTGCTAAACTTATAGCAAGGCACACATCAGGTCTGGTACACAACATTACATACATGATAGAACCTATGGCTGAGGCATAGGGAATGACTTTCATTTTCTCTCTATCTTCTGCAGTGGTCGGGCGTTGAGTCTGACTCAACTTCACACCTTGTAACATAGGTAAGAACCCTTTCTTTGACTCATCCATTTTGAACTTCTTCGAAACTTTGTCAACGTATGTGCTTTGTGAAAGTCCAATTAAGCGTCTTGATCTATCTCTATAGATTTTGATGCCCAATATGTAAGCAGCTTCACCGAGGTCTTTCATTGAAAAATTCTTATTCAAGTATCCTTTTATGCTATCCAGAAATTCTACATCATTTCCAATCAGCAATATGTCATCCATATATAATATTAGAAATGCTACAGAGCTCCCACTCACTTTCTTGTAAATACAGGCTTCTCCAAAAGTCTGTATAAAACCATATGCTTTGATCACACTATCAAAGCGTATATTCCAACTCCGAGATGCTTGCACCAGTCCATAAATGGATCGCTGGAGCTTGCACACTTTATTAGCACCTTTAGGATCGACAAAACCTTCTGGTTGCATCATATATAACTCTTCTTTAAGATATCCATTAAGGAATGCAGTTTTGACATCCATTTGCCAAATTTCATAATCATAAAATGCGGCAATTGCTAACATGTTTCGGACAGACCTAAGCATCGCTACGGTTGAGAAGGTCTCATCATAGTCAACTCCTTGAACTTGTCGAAAACCTTTCGCAACAAGTCGAGCTTTGTAGACAGTAACACTACTGTCAGCGTCATTCTTCTTCTTGAAGATCCATTTATTCTCAATGGTTTGCCGATCATCGAGCAAGTCAACCAAAGTCCATACTTTGTTCTCATACATGGATCCCATCTCAGATTTCATGGCCTTTAGCCATTTTGCGGAATCTGGGCTCATCATCGCTTCATCATAGTTCGTAGGTTCGTCATGGTCAAGTAACATGACCTGCAGAATAGGATTACTGTACCACTCTGGTGCGGACCGTACTCTGGTTGACCTACGAGGTTCAGTAGTAACTTGATCTGAAGTTTCATGATCATCATCATTAGCTTCCTCACTAATTGGTGTAGGAATCACTGGAACTGATTTCTGTGATGAACTACTTTCCAATTCGGGAGAAGGTACAGTTACCTCATCAAGTTCTACTTTCCTCCCACTCACTTCTTTCGAGAGAAACTCCTTCTCTAGAAAGGATCCATTCTTAGCAACGAATATCTTGCCTTCGGATCTGTGATAGAAGGTGTACCTAACAGTCTCCTTTGGGTATCCAATGAAGACACGTTTCTCCGATTTGGGTTCGAGCTTATCAGGTTGAAGCTTTTTCACATAAGCATCACAGCCCCAAACTTTAAGAAACAACGGCTTAGGTTTCTTGCCAAACCATAGTTCATATGGTGTCGTCTCAACGGATTTCGATTGTGCCCTATTTAACGTAAATGCAGCCGTCTCTAAAGCATAACCCCAAAACGATAGTGGTAAATCGGTAAGAGACATCATAGATTGCGCCATATCTAATAAAATACGGTTACGACGTTCGGACACACCATTACACTGTGGTGCTCCAGGTGGCGTGAGTTGCGAAACTATTCCATATTTTTTTCAAATGAAGATCA
The DNA here is from genome assembly GCF_002575655.3 of Aegilops tauschii subsp. strangulata. NCBI lineage: Eukaryota > Viridiplantae > Streptophyta > Magnoliopsida > Poales > Poaceae > Aegilops > Aegilops tauschii. The sequence continues at coordinate 450,910,571 of NC_053039.3, read as the reverse complement.
AACTCATAGCTCAAATATTCACCTCCACGATCAGATCGTAGAAATTTTATTTTCTTGTTACGATGATTTTCCACTTCACTCTGAAATTCTTTGAACTTTTCAAATGTTTCAGACTTATGTTTCATTAAGTAGATATACCCATATCTGCTCAAATCATCTGTGAAGGTCAGAAAATAGCGATACCCGCCGCGAGCCTCAACACTCATCGGACCGCATACATCAGTATGTATTATTTCCAACAAGTCAGTTGCTCACTCCATTGTTCCGGAGAACGGAGTCTTAGTCATCTTGCCCATGAGGCATGGTTCGCAAGCATCAAGTGATTCATAATCAAGTGATTCCAAAAGCCCATCAACATGGAGTTTCTTCATGCGCTTTACACCAATATGACCTAAACGGCAGTGCCACAAATAAGTTACACTATCATTATTAACTTTGCCTCTTTTGGCTTCAATATTATGAATATGTGTATCACTACAATCGAGATTCAACAAAAATAGACCACTCATCAAGGGTGCATGACCATAAAAGATATTACTCATATAAATAGAACAACCATTATTCTCTGATTTAAATGAATAACCGTCTCGCATTAAACAAGATCCAGATATAATGTTCATGCTCAACGCTGGCACCAAATAACAATTATTCAGGTCTAAAACTAATCCCGACGGTAGATGTAGAGGTAGCGTGCCGATGGCGATCACATCGACTTTGGAACCATTTCCCACGCGCATCGTCACCTCATCCTTAGCCAATCTTCGTTTAATCCGTAGCCCCTGTTTCGAGTTGCAAAATATGAGCAACAGAACCAGTACCAAATACCCAGGCGCTACTATGAGCATTAGTAAGGTACACATCAATAACATGTATATCAAATATACCTTTCACTTTGCCATCCTTCTTATCCGCGAAATACTCGGGGCAGTTCCGCTTCCAATGAACAGTCTCTTTGTAGTAGAAGCACTCAGTTTCAGGATTAGGTCCAGACCTGGGCTTATTCACTTGATCAGCAACTTGTTTGATGTTCTTCTTGAAGTTCCACTTCCTCCCTTTGCCATTTTTCTTGAAACTAGTGGTCTTGTTAACCATCAACACTTGATGCTCCTTCTTGATTTCTACCTCCGCAGCCTTTAGCATCGCGAAGAGCTCGGGAATTGTCTTTTTCATCGCTTGCATATTATAGTTCATCACAAAGCCTTTATAGCTTGGTGGCAGTGATTGAAGAACTCTGTCAATGACACTATCATCAGGAAGATTAACTCCCGGCTGAGTCAAGTGGTTATGGTACCCAGACATTTTGAGTATATGTTCACTGACAGAACTATTCTCCTCCATCTTGCAGCTATAGAACTTGTTGGAGACTTCATATCTCTCAACTCGGGCATTTGCTTGAAATATTAAATTTAACTCCTGGAACATCTCATATGCTCCATGACATTCAAAACGTCTTTGAAGTCCCGATTGTAAGCCGTAAAGCATGGCACACTGAACTATCGAGTAGTCATCAGCTTTGCTCTGCCATACGTTCATAATGTCCGCAGTTGCTCCTGCAGCGGGTTTTGCACCTAGCGGTGCTTCCAGGATGTAATTCTTCTGTGCAGCAATGAGGATAATCCTCAAGTTACGGACACAGCCCGTGTAGTTGCTACCATCATCTTTCAACTTAGCTTTCTCTAGGAACGCATTAAAATTCAAGGGAACGGTAGCACGCCATTGATCTACAACAACATAGATATGCAAAAACTCTCAGGTACTAAGTTCATGATAAATTAAAGTTCAATTAATCATATTACTTAAGAACTCCCACTTCGATAGACATCCCTCTAGTCATCTAAATGATCGCGTGATCCATATCAACTAAACCATGTCCGATCATCACGTGAGATGGAGTAGTTTTCAATGGTGAACATCTCTATGTTGATCATATCTACTATATGATTCACGTTCGACCTTTCGGTCTCAGTGTTCCGAGGCCATATCTGCATATGCTAGGCTCGTCAAGTTTAACCCGAGTATTCTGCATGTGCAAAACTAGCTTGCACCCGTTGTATGTGAACATAGAGCTTATCACACCCGACCATCACGTGGTGTCTCGGCACGACGAACTGCAGCAACGGTGCATACTCAGGGAGAACACTTATACCTTGAAATTTAGTGAGAGATCATCTTATAATGCTACCGCCGTACTAAGCAAAATAAGATGCATAAAGGATAAACATCACATGCAATCAAAATATGTGACATGATATGGCCATCATCATCTTGTGCCTTTGATCTCCATCTCCAAAGCACCGTCATGATCGCCATCGTCACCGGCTTGACACCTTGATCTCCATCGTAGCGTCGTTGTCGTCTCACCAACTATTGCTTCCACGACTATCGCTACCGCTTAGTGATAAAGTAAAGCAATTACATGGCGATTGCATTTCATACAATAAAGCGACAACCATAAGGCTCCTGCCGGTTGCCGATAACTGTTACAAAACATGATCATCTCATACAACAATTTATATCTCATCACGTCTTGACCATATCACATCACAACATGCCCTGCAAAAACAAGTTAGACGTCCTCTACTTTGTTGTTGCAAGTTTTACGTGGCTGCTACGGGCTTCTAGCAAGAACCGTTCTTACCTACACATCAAAATCACAACGATTTTTCGTCAAGAGTGTTGTTTTAACCTTCAACAAGGACCGGCCGTAGTCAAACTCGATTAAACTAAAATTGGAGAAACAGACACCCGCCAGCCACCTGTGTGCGAAGCACGTCGGTAGAACCAGTCTGAATGCGGTCATGTAATGTCGGTCCGGGCCGCTTCATCCAACAATACCGCTGAATCAAAGTAAGACGTTGGTGGTAAGCAGTATGACTATTATCGCCCACAACTCTTTGTGTTCTACTCGTGCATATCATCTACGCGTAGACCTGGCTCGGATGCCACTGCTGGGGAACGTAGTAATTCAAAAAAATTCCTACGATCAGGCAAGATCTATCTAGAAGATGCATAGAAATGAGAGGGGAGAGTGTGTCCATGTACCCTCGTAGACCGAAAGAGGAAGCGTTTAGTAACTCGGTTGATGTAGTCCAACGTCTTCACGATCCAACCGATCCAAGTACCGAACATACGGCACCTCCGTGTTCAGCACACGTTCAGCTCGATGACGTCCCTCGAGCTCTTGATCCAGTAGAGGGTCGAGGGAGAGTCCTGTCAGCACGACGGTGTGGCAACGGCGTTGGTGATGTGATCCACGCAGGGCTTCGCCTAAGCACTACGACAATATGCCCGAGGTGGTAAACTGTGGAGGGGGGCAGCGCACATGGCTAAGAAACAACTGTTGTGTCTTTGGGGTGCCCCCTGGCCACGTATGTAAAGGAGGGGGAGGAGGAGGCCGGCAACCAAGGAGGGTGCGCCAAGGGGGAGCCAACTAGGATTCCCAATCCTAGTTGGACTCCCTTTCCTATTCCAAGAAGGGGGAGGAGGGAAGGAGAGGGAGAGGGAAAGGAAAGAGGGGGCCGCACCCCTTCCCCTAGTCCAATTCGGACTCCCTTGGGGGGCACCTTGTGGCCTGCGCTCTCCTACTCCCTTATGGCCATTAAGGCCCATAACTTCCCCGGGGGGTTCCGGTAACCCCTCGGTTCCCTGATAAATATCCGAAACCTTTCCGGTGTCCAAATACCTTCGTCCAATATATCAATCTTTACCTCTCGACCATTTCGAGACCCCTCGTCATGTCCGTGATCTCATTTGGGACTCCGAAAAAACTTCGGTCACCAAAATACATAACTCATAATACAAATCGTTATCGAACGTCAAGCGTGCGGACCCTACGTGTTCGAGAATTATGTAGACATGACCGAGACACATCTCCGGTCAATAACCAATAGTGGAACCTAGATGCTCATATTGGCTCCTACGTATTCTACGAAGATCTTTATCGGTCAAACCGCATAACAACATACGTTATTCCCTTTGTCATCGGTATGTTACTTGCCTGAGATTTGATCGTCGGTATCATTATACCTAGTTCAATCTCGTTACCGGCAAGTCTCTTTACTCGATCCGTAATGCATCATCCCGTAACTAACTCATTAGTCACATTGCTTGCAAGGCTTATAGTGATGTGCATTACCGAGAGGGCCCTGAGATACCGCTCCGATACACGGAGTGACAAATCCTAATCTCGATCTATGCCAACTCAACAAACACCATCGGAGATACCTGTAGAGCATCTTTATAATCACCAGTTACGTTATGACGTTTGATAGCACACAAGGTGTTCTTCTGGTATTCGAGAGTTGCATAATCTCATAGTCAGAGGAACATGTGTAAGTCATGAAGAAAGCAATAGCAATAAAACTAAACGATCATTATGCTAAGCTAACGGATGGGTCTTGTCCATCACATCATTCTCTAATGATGTGATCCCGTTCATCAAATGACAACACACGTCCATGGTTAGGAAACTTAACCATCTTTGGTTAACGAGCTAGTCAAGCAGAGGCATACTAGGGACACTCTGTTTGTCCATGTATTCACACATGTACTAAGTTGCAGTTAATACAATTCTAGCATGAATAATAAACATTTACCATGATATAAGGAAATATAAATAACAACTTTATTATTGCCTCTAGGGCATATTTCCTTCAAGTGTAGTGTCTAAAAATGTCTTACATTATGGGACAGAGGAGTACTATAAATGAAACAATACTGCGTATGTTACACATCGTGTTTATCCAAATATGATACTTGTGGTGTTTATTATACCAAAGTAAATTTTAGCTTATGGCGTGCCTAGGCTTTGGCAATTTGCTAGCTCCGCCACTGCTTATAGGCTTGAGTGGTGCTTCTCCCAGCACTGGATCGCTCGTGTTATGGCTTGTCTTCAGCGAAATATTATGTGAAGTTTAATAAGAAATCGCCGGAGTCCTTTGATCCCTCACATGGTCTACGTCAAGGTGACTCATTGTCCTCTTTTTCAGTGGTGTAGCCACACATGAGCTGTGTAGTCCATTGACTACACAACTCTTTGCAAAAAACATCATACAACAAATGGACATCATGAAAAAAAACTAGAAATACGTACTCCTGAGTACACAAGATTCAGTTGACTATCCAGAACTGAGTTCCTGACACCGCCACTGCCCTTTTTCATTCCTTTTTATTGTTGGCCCATTGACTACTTTGTTGAACAAAGCGCTAGAGCATGTGGGTTTTGAAGGGGTTAAAATTTGTAAAAGAGCTTCAACTATTCCACATTTGTTGTTTGCGGATGACTCATTGTTGTTTTTCGGATCTCTGAGCTATAGGCTATAGTGGTTAAAGGTTTGTTGAACATTTGCACCGTGACGACGGGTCAACTTATTAACCCCTCAAAGGTTTCATCATTTTTTTTGAAAATTGCACGGAGGTCATATCTGTGGAGGTTAAAAGGATCCTTGATATTACTAAAGAAGTTTTCTGTCCTAGATATTTAGGTTCACCTGTGTTGAAAGGGTGTATGCATATGGAAAGCTTTAAGACTCTCCGAGCTAATCTGTGTAAAGGTTACTGGACTGGAGCAAACAATTTATGTCTACTGACAACAAGGATGTCTTAATTAAATCATTAGCCCAGACTATACACACGTATGTTATGAGTGCTTTCAAACTGCATGTTTTCTGTGTGTGATGATCTAACACGTCTGATACGACAATTTTGATGGGGGTTGAAAGGACATGGATGTCGTCTAGAGAGTGGTGAATACGCGTCTTAAAACAATTACGGTTTAGCCTTGAACAAATATGAAATAAGACTAGCGTTTAATTTATCAAGCACAAAACCTAAGTAGACTAGGCTCAACTATGTGCACCAACAACTTATGCTAAATAAGATATACAACTATGTGATAGCAAGATATATAACGTGAAGCACGAAGGCAATCATAAAGTAAGTGCATAAGTAAAAGGATCACATAAGATATAACTGAGGCACACGGAGACGACGGTGTATCCCCAAGGTCACACCCTCGCGGATGCTAATCTTCGTTAGAGCGATGTGGAGGCGCAATGCTCCCCAAGCGCCACAATGACTCACCATATTCTCCTCACGCCCTCATGATGCAATGTGTCGCGACTGCACTAAGGGGCCCTTGAGGGGGGTCACTGAACCCGTACAATTGAAGACCCTTGCGGGCGGTCATCGACCCTGTGCAAATTGTTCGGGGCAATCTTCACAATTTAATTGGAGGCTCCCGAAGCTTGTCCAAAGATTTACACCATAATGATTGAGCTTCACGACAACACCAACAGTCTAGGGCGCCCAAGCACCCAAGAGGAACAAGCTTTAGGGTACCAAGCAACCAATAGTAATAAGCTTCTCACTTTTCACTTCCATGAATCCTCATGGATAACTAAAACTGATGTAACTTATGCAAATGGAAATAGCACACGGAATGCTCAAGTCCTTCTCTTTCAAATCCCACCAAAACAACTAATGCTACAGAGGAATACGAGATGAAGAAGAAAGTAGGAGAACACAAAGAACTCCAAGATCTAGATCCACATGGTTTCCCTCACTTAGAGGAGACGTGGATTGGTGAAAAGGTCAGTCTAGATCTCCTCTCTCTTTTCCCTCAAAAGTTGCAAGATTCATGGGAGGAATAGAGAGAAGGTAAAGCTTTGGGAAGTCAACAATGGAGGATAAAGCGTGCTCCAAAAACATGATGACCATTGGGTAAGAAGACCCCCTAAAATAGGAACCCGCAAATCTAACTGGTACAACCACTTGGATGAGTGGCTCTAGACAGTAAATTGGGGTTGCGGGTGGCTATAGGCGTGGCCATGGTGAACAAAGTGGTAGAATTGCTCGATTGACCGGTACAACCGCTCGGCCACCGCCCGAGCACCGCTGCCAAATCCGTGGGAATCACCCCTCGGATTGTAGTTGGACCGGTACTTGGTCCAGTAGTATCGCTCGTTGACGGGGCAGTACAACCGCCAAAGTACGTGGTACAGCTGCCTGGCCATACATAGGTGTGTCCACTCCATAAGGAGTGGTACCACTACTAGCACGTTGTGACGCCCCCCATTTGACCGTACACTAATCATGCACGCAAACATGTACAATCAAGATCAGGGACTCACGGGAAGATATCACAACACAACTCTAAAACATAAATAAGTCATACAAGCATCATAATACAAGCCAGGGGCCTCGAGGGCTCGAATACAATTGCTTGATCATAGACGAGTCAGCGGAAGCAACAATATCTGAGTACAGACATAAGTTAAACAAGTTTGCCTTAAGAAGGCTAGCACAAAAGTAGCAACGATCGAAAAGGCAAGGCCTCCTGCCTGGGACCTCCTAACTACTCCTCGAAGCCGAACTCCATGTAGAATCATCCTCGGGATCTCTAGCTCCTGGACTCCAGCATCTGGTTGCGACAACCAGGTATAGAAAGGGGAAAAGAGGGAGAAAAGCAACCGTGAGTACTCATCCAAAGTACTCGCAAGCAGGGAGCTACACTACATATGCATGGGTATATGTGTAAAGGACCATATCGGTGGACTGAACTGCAGAATGCCAGAATAAGAGGGGGATAGCTAATCCTGTCGAAGACTACGCTTCTGGCCACCTCCATCTTGCAGCATGTAGAAGAGAGTAGATGGTAAGTTCACCAAGTAGCATCGCATAGCATAATCCTACCCGGCGATCCCCTCCTCGTCGCCCTGTTAGAGAGCGATCACCGGGTTGTATCTGGCACTTGGAAGGGTGTGTTTTATTAAGTATCCAGTTCTAGTTGTCATAAGGTCAAGGTACAACTCCGGGTCATCCTTTTACCGAGGGACACGGCTATTCGAATAGATAAACTTCCCTGCAGGGGTGCACCACATAACCCAACACGCTCGATCCCATTTGGCCGGACACACTTTTCTGGGTCATGCCCGGCCGCGGAAGATCAACACGTCGCAGCCCCACCTAGGCTCAACAAAGAGGTCAACACGCCGGTCTAAATCTTATGCGCAGGGGTCTGGGCCCATCGCCCATTGCACACCTGCACGTTGCGTACGCGGCCGGAAGCAGACCTAGCCTAGCAGGCGTTCCAGTCCAATCCGGCGCGCGTCGCTCTGTCGCTGACGTCAAGAAGAGCTTCGGCTGATACCACGACGTCGAGTGCCCATAACTGTTCCCGCGTAGTTCGTTAGTGCGTATAGACCAAATGGCCAGACTCAGATCAAATACCAAGATCTCGTTAAGCGTGTTAAGTATCTGCGAACGCCGACCAGGGCCAGGCCCACCTCTCTCCTAGGTGGTCTCAACCTGCCCTGTCGCTCCGCCATAAAGTAACAGTCGGGGGCCGTCAGGAACCCAGGCCCACCTCTACCGGGATGGAGCCACCTGTCCTTTCAGCCCCCTCATCAGAATCACTTGCGGGTACTCAACGAGCCGACCCGACTTTAGTCACCACATGTGTCATGTATATAAAGTATATAGTATATACCCGTGATCACCTCCCTAGTGATCACGGCCCGATAGTATAGCATGGCAGACGGGCAAGAGTGTAGGGCCACTGATGGAATACTAGCATCCTATACTAAGCAGTAGGGTAGCAGGTAAGGGTAACAACTGTAGCAACAATGACAGGCTATGCAGCAGAATAGGATTAACCGAAAGCAGTAACATGCTACACTACTCTAATGCAAGCTATATAGAGAAGAATAGGCGATATCTGGTGATCAAGGGGGGGGGGCTTGCCTGTAAGCTCAGCCGAGAAGGAGGGGTTGTCAACACCGTAGTTGTACTGGGTAGTAGCGGCGTCGGTCTTGGTGTCTAACGAGAGAAGAGGGGGAAGAAACAATAAATATAATGCAAACATAAGCATGACGGTGCATGACAAGACAAAGCGTGATGCTAGGTGTGCCCAAACGCGGTAGTAGGTGATACCGGCGAAGGGGGGAAACATCCGGGAAAGTATTCCCGGTGTTTCGCGTTTTCGGACAGATGAACCGGAGGGGGAAAGTTGCGAGTTTGATATGTTAGGGATGTGTGACGGACGAACGGGCTGCGTATCCGGATTCGTCTCGTCGTTCTGAGGAACTTTCATGTACAAAGTATTTTCATCCAAGCTACGGTTTATTTTATATTAATTTTAAAAGATTTAAATCATTATTAGGATTAGCAGAATTAATTAAATCAAAAGGCATTTATGATGTCATCATGACATCAGCATGATGCAAGCGGTCAAAGTTGACCGTTGACCAGTCAACTAAATGGGTGGGTCCCGCATGTCATAGGCTGTTATCTAATTGACAGTAGTTAGATTTATTAGCAGGTTAATTAGGTTTAATTAATTAGATTAATTAAGTTAAATAATTAATATTTAGTTATTATTATTATTATTATTATTATTTTAAATTCCCTTTTTTTAACGTTCAGGGGCTGGGCCCCTCCTGTCATTGGCCCTAGGGGCCATAGTGGGTTCGGGCGCTGGGTGCGAGCGTGGTGCCCGTGCCCGAGACCGAACGGGGCTGGCCCCGGACGCATCCCGCGGCGTGGGCTTCGGCAGCCAGAACGCCGGCCAGTGGGGGGGGCGCGATCCGCGGTGCACAGGGCGAGGCCAGGGACGGCGACGGGGCGGCGGTGCCGGAGCTAGTGACAGAGGCGGGCGACGGCGGGCGAGCCACGGCAATCAGTGGCGAGGCGCGGGGAGCAAGGGCGACGGAGCGTGCAGAGGAGGGCGAGGCAGTGGCGAGGCGGGCAGTCGCCGGTGGGGGACGCCGGGGCCCTAGCCGTGGAGGGCGCGCCGGCGGGGAATGCGGTCGCCGCAGGCGAGCGGCTTGGCGAAGGCCGGCACTGGCCAGGGGGCAGCGCGCGCGGGCCGTCGTCAAGCAGGGGTGCGCGGGCGCGGCCAGGGCGGCCGGCGCGTGCGGGCGTCGGTGAGCGAGGCCATGGCCGATGCGGTGAGCACGTTCGGGGCCCGGTCGGCGAGTGTGCACGGCGACGGAGGGGAAGAGGTGGAGGGGGGAGAGGCCCGGGGCCTCACCGGGGTTCGCAGGGTCAAGGGCCGCGGTGCTCGAGGTGGGGGGACGGGGACGACGTGGACGGAGTGGAGGCAGACCGGTGGGGAGGAGGAAGCAGGCCGGCGAGGGAGAGGACGGGGCGGACGACGGCGAGCTCCGCGCGGCGGTGGCGTCAGGGCCGAGCCCGAGTTCCAGATCGGGGGCGGAGGGGATGGGGCGGTGCGGACGGGCGTCGGGGCCGGCTCGGGGCTGCCGAGGTGCAGAGGGGGGAGACGAGGCGGCGTCGCCGGCGTCGGGGCCAGCCGCCCCGATCCAGATCCGATCGGGGGGGGGGGGCAGAGAGGAGAGGTGGGGGTCGGGGGGGGGGAGAGGGGATCGGGAGGTGGGGGTTGTGCGGTTGTGGGTTAGGTTTACGGAGTAGTGGGGGGGTAGTAGTGGGTTAGGTGGACCGGGGTGGGCCGGCCTGTTGGGTCATGGCCCAGTGGGCCAGTTTTTTTTACTTTGTTTTATTTCCTTTATTTTTATTTATTCTTTCCTATTTTATTTTAGTTACATTTTATTTTAGTTTTAGTAAAAATTATCACTAACACCTAAACTGGTACTTCTAAATAAACTACTGCCACATTAATTCTTATCCCAACTAAAATAGTTTAACATTTTATAAAATTTAAAAGGCATTTATTTTATTATTTAACCTACAGTTTTAATTATTTTGAACACTTAATCATTTTATTAAATTTAGGTTTCTTCACCACTATTACCCAGGATTTATTTAACACATTTACAACATTTTAGTTTTCACTTTTGAAAACTTTAACTATTCGACTTGATCTTAAATTTGAATTTGGATCGGTTCTAAACTAGCACGAGATTAGCAACAGTAATCGTGGTGACGTGGCATCATTATCAGAGGGTTACTGTAGCTTGATTACCCGGGCGTCACAATTCTCCTCCACTACAAGAAATCTCGTCCTGAGATTTAAGCGGTGGAGTAAGGGGGAAAAAGTGCTGGTAGCGAAAACCTAACGAGTCTTGTCGGTCTTGGCTGCCCCTTTCAAAGAGGTTGATCCCTTTCGTTGATGTCTTCATTACTCTGCTTCAAGTCACCATGATCAAGTCGTCATCCTTTCTTCGGGATTTTCATTGTACATGTGAAGGACAAGGGGTAACTTCGGAAAAACGGACCTCTGAAAGGTTGACTATCTGGTTGATAACATCGGGGATGGTGGCGGAAAGTAACTCTTGAATGGAAACTTAAGACAATATCGAGAGCTAGGTAACTAGGTACCATGAGAAGTTTCGAGCGGGTGAATCGTTCGATGCCTGAAACAAAGTGTGAAAGGGGTTCAAGCAGCGAGAGTAAGTATTGCGTCTGATACCAGAATAGATCAGTAGGACGGTGGTCCGTGAATTACATACGAGGCCACGCGCGATGAATAAATTTGGGAACAGGGGGTGCACAGGAGAGTCAGGTTTTGATCCTGTGGAACTGTGGGTTATGGGCCCACCATGTGGTTAAAGTAGGAAGGGCGGTGACATCTTGCACGATCATGATAGCAAGGCATGTCAGAGGGTGGCCTGTCAGTTATATGTCAGCAACATCGTCGGTACCAAGGGCGAGGGACGAAGAGAACCATTTTCCTGCTCGTTGAAACGAGGCGGACCAATAGGCAAAGTTCTCGTCCATCGGTGGTTACCGGAATGTCACAACAATAGTAACATGGTCTTAGTGACAGAGTTGTACACCGAGGTGTTTGCACAAGCAGGGAATTAATACTGCTTAGATCATAATGATCACCAGAAACGTTAAACCAACCAATGGAAAGGAAAATATGATTATCAGATTAAACAGAACAAGGGAAAGGAAAATGTGTTTAAACACACAATTATTAGGAGTATATCCTTCCCATGTACAAGCAGAACATGGCATACAGGGTAGGGAGAGCAAGTACCCAACCATTCAGATAAGAGGCAAGGATTAATCGAGATGTTACCCATACATCAGTGTTTGGATAGTTGAGCAGGAAACATTTAGCATTGGGCTTCAAATGTTCCTGTTGAAAATCGGAGTACCATAGACATGCATCGAGATAGCCTTGACATGGTTATCAGGTGAAGATCAGACTTTAGAAACAAAAAGGGTCCATCGGGAACCGCTTGTAGAATAAGTCTTACAATTTCCTCATGGAAGAAAAGGATAGCCTTGCTAAAAAGGAAAACTTATAACAATAGGTCCTCCGGCCAGGTGTGTTAGGCATGACATCACCTTACCGGGTCATAAATAGACCAATGTTATAACTCTTGGAAATATGTTCCAACCATCATATCTGACCGAGATTCAGATCTGATTGGTGTCAGGATAACTCAAACTCAGGATGCCTGAGAAGAAAAGGTGCAACACAAATTGTCGAGGTGACATTGTATGATTCTTGGGAATTAAACCATGGAAGTGAGTTTCGAAACAAGAGTTCATCATTAATTCAAGGAGAGGATGAGGGGGTGGCTGATGGACTCAGCGACAATTCCTCGAGATTTCCAAAAAGATGGATTTCCATAATCATGTGAACAAGGAGATAACATTTGTCAGATCAAATGGTATAATGATGTATGCTCGAGGAAAACATACACAATTAAACATTGGTTGAAAGGTGCACCCGAAATATGGGCTGGGTTGCACGACCAACGTCGGAATGGTGATTCAATAATCAATAGTCTAAGAATGAAAGGCCGACCATTAACTTCAAAGCAATAGGGTTGCTAGAAGGGCAGGATCCAAACAGCACCGCTCACTCGTTGGTACCCCGGTTGGAATCAACACGAGGACCCAAGAAGGAATGGTGATGGTGAGAAGTATCACCATGCCAAGATTTCTTAAGAGGTGGTGAAATTCTCACAACATTGAGGACAAAAGAGATGTTAATGTTCCAAGGTAAAGAAGAACAATTGCTGGATAGCAAGGAACTTAAAGTTCATTCAAAACAAGACCAAGTCTGTGTTTGAAAGGAAGGCATGGATGTGGTCGATGATAACACAGATCATCGAGGGACAAGCATGGAATTTCTCATCATGAATTCAATTGATATCTCGGAAGAAGTTAAAATGTTGACGATGATCACGACACACTTGTCGAGAGGTTTCTTGAAGATGTAATCGATCGGCAATGACATCAAGTCAAAGGAATGGTGAAGCGAAAAGTTATTGGAACCAAGGGTACGACACAAACTCCAATCCAAGCTTGTTGTTGGAGGTGAAACGATAAGATGAGGAAGATCGACATAAGCTTAGCTCATCATCGAAAGTTGTGCTCCACGGTTAAGGACCAGGTAGCACAGTTAAAATTTAGCACGCTAATGATATAGCCGATCAGGCTAGGAATGACTTAAATGATTATTAAACTCATAAGCAACGAAAATTACTTAGAGTTATTGAATCGGAGTGTGGAATTGATTCACTTATCGGTGTCCTTGAGGGGTTCTAACAACTCAGAACCCGTTGGAAAAATGGAATCGGCAAGAATATTAGTTGATGAAGAGCTCATAAGAAGTTAAGTAGTTCCTTGGCATTCTCGAGATACCAGGGGGTAATACTCGATGACAGACCAAAGTAGAGGTTGGACGGGGTATTGCTCTGCAGAGGACAAGTGCTTAAACTTGCACGAGAAATGGTATTTAAAGGAGAACATGGTCGGAACCACGTCCACGGATACCAGATGAACTTATAACAAGGGGATAATTATTTTAAGAGAAGCTTCCATGATAAGGTATACATCGTGTCCATGGGCATGAACTCAGGGTTCAAGGTCGACTCCCACTTGTTCAACACATAACCTTTCATTCACCTCTCGTATTTCAAAAATGACATTAGTTGTTGAAAGTTTTTACCTGGTGCAATACCAGATAAGTATGACCCGTGTAATCTTTCGGGTTCACACGGATTAGGGAAGGCGTAGGTTCAACCCGTCAGGGTATCGTGGAAACATATACCACAAGCTTCAATAGTAAATATTACAAGCTCGAAAGTAGAGCATTGTTCAAAAGCAGATGATACAATTTACCAAAGGCATTATATACCCATGGAAAGGATCACAAGGTTATTCAATATGACGGACACTGTCGGATAAAATCCAACAAAGGAACCGATGGTCCACAAGGGATCTGATGTGAGCATCGGTACTCAACCAAAGGAAGAAGAATGCAAGGAGATCTGATTATAGAAACAACTGACTAATTCAAAGTTCAAATGCAAAAGAATTATGATTTCCAAATTAGGGGATCAGGAGCAATGCTCTGATCAAGGATGGATAAGTTTAATAGACATAGGGGCAAAATCGACGACAATTTGATTGGCGAGAACCAGCTCACGTTTCAAATGATGTCTGAGTCGGAAGGATGAATTCTAGGCTCTGAGTGAGGATTGCGAGCATTCGCAACAGATTGAATCAACGGACTCAAAATGATAATGACAAGAGATGCCAATAAGATTACGAGACTTAAGATTAATCATAATGCAAGTAAGCAAGAATTTCAAGAGCAAAAGGCTCCTGAGGATTTTCGGAAGATCGAATGGTATTTTGAACACTTTTGTGAAATACTTGAATCAACTGGGGATGAGCGGATACTCGGTAAGTGCGAGAATTATCCGTAAGGGTATTCAGGTGACAAAGAACAGCAAGGCAGTAAGCTCAAAGGATTCTCGGAACAACAGAGAGAATTTCGGGGTATCTTGTAATAACAAGATCAACTGGGAAACATTGTATGAATGGCGAGTATACGTGGTTATCCATAGGAGTTCATCGATGAAAGGGAATTGTAAAAGCGATGAACACAAGTTCTCGGGTTATCAGCGGAGAGTATCTTCAGGGTCTTCATGTGCAGCAGACGATCATCAGTAATAAGGGGCTCTCCGGGTGAAAGTGATAACGAGATCCTAATGTTATATTTAGTAAAATCGTTAAACCCGAATAGAAGAGATGTCGGAGTCCCAGAGTATAGGTTGAGGAATAAAAGATCCTACTACCACCCAATGGCGACGTGGGCCCGTAAGCCACACAACCATGTTAGTAAAACAGTTTTCACTGACAAGACTCAACTTCGGCCAAGGAGTTGGAAAGGGGGATTCCTATAGGCAGTCGGCTCTGATACCAACTTGTGACACCCCCGATTTGACCGTACACTAATCATGCACGCAAACGTGTACGAACAAGATCAGGGACTCACGGGAAGATATCACAACACAACTCGAAAACATAAAATAAATCATACAAGCATCATAATACAAGCCAGGGGCCTCGAGGGCTCGAATACAATTGCTCGATCATAGACGAGTCAGCGGAAGCAACAATATCTGAGTACAAACATAAGTTAAACAAGTTTGCCTTAAGAAGGCTAGCACAAAAGTAGCAACGATCGAAAAGGAAAGGCCTCCTGCCTGGGACCTCCTAACTACTCCTCGAAGCCGAACTCCATGTAGAATCATCCTCGGGATCTCTAGCTCATGGACTCCAGCATCTGGTTGCGACAACCAGGTATAGAAAGGGGAAAATAGGGAGAAAAGCAACCGTGAGTACTCATCCAAAGTACTCGCAAGCAAGGAGCTACACTACATATGCATGGGTATATGTGTAAAGGACCATATCGGTGGACTGAACTGCAGAATGCCAGAATAAGAGGGGGATAGCTAATCCTGTCGAAGACTACGCTTCTGGCCACCTCCATCTTGCAGCATGTAGAAGAGAGTAGATGGTAAGTTCACCAAGTAGCATCGCATAGCATAATCCTACCCGGCGATCCCCTCCTCGTCGCCCTGTTAGAGAGCGATCACCGGGTTGTATCTGGCACTTGGAAGGGTGTGTTTTATTAAGTATCCAGTTCTAGTTGTCATAAGGTCAAGGTACAACTCCGGGTCATCCTTTTACCGAGGGACACGGTTATTCGAATAGATAAACTTCCCTGCAGGGGTGCACCACATAACCCAACACGCTCGATCCCATTTGGCCGGACACACTTTTCTGGGTCATGCCCGGCCGCGGAAGATCAACACGTCGCAGCCCCACCTAGGCTCAACAAAGAGGTCAACACGCCAGTCTAAATCTTATGCGCAGGGGTCTGGGCCCATCGCCCATTGCACACCTGCATGTTGCGTACGCGGCCGGAAGCAGACCTAGCCTAGCAGGCGTTCCAGTCCAATCCGGCGCGCGTCGCTCTGTCGCTGACGTCAAGAAGAGCTTCGGCTGATACCACGACGTCGAGTGCCCATAACTGTTCCCGCGTAGTTCGTTAGTGCGTATAGACCAAATGGCCAGACTCAGATCAAATACCAAGATCTCGTTAAGCGTGTTAAGTATCTGCGAACGCCGACCAGGGCCAGGCCCACCTCTCTCCTAGGTGGTCTCAACCTGCCCTGTCGCTCCGCCAGAAAGTAACAGTCGGGGGCCGTCAGGAACCCAGGCCCACCTCTACCGGGATGGAGCCACCTGTCCTTTCAGCCCCCTCATCAGAATCACTTGCGGGTACTCAACGAGCCGACCCGACTTTAGTCACCACATGTGTCATGTATATAAAGTATATAGTATATACCCGTGATCACCTCCCTAGTGATCACGGCCCGATAGTATAGCATGGCAGACGGGCAAGAGTGTAGGGCCACTGATGGAATACTAGCATCCTATACTAAGCAGTAGGGTAGCAGGTAAGGGTAACAACTGTAGCAAAAATGACAGGCTATGCAGCAGAATAGGATTAACCGAAAGCAGTAACATGCTACACTACTCTAATGCAAGCTATATAGAGAAGAATAGGCGATATCTGGTGATCAAGGGGGGGGCTTGCCTGTAAGCTCAGCCGAGAAGGAGGGGTTGTCAACACCGTAGTTGTACTGGGTAGTAGCGGCGTCGGTCTTGGTGTCTAACGAGAGAAGAGGGGGAAGAAACAATAAATATAATGCAAACATAAGCATGACGGTGCATGACAAGACAAAGCGTGATGCTAGGTGTGCCCAAACGCGGTAGTAGGTGATACCGGCGAAGGGGGGAAACATCCGGGAAAGTATTCCCGGTGTTTCGCGTTTTCGGACAGATGAACCGGAGGGGGAAAGTTGCGAGTTTGATATGTTAGGGATGTGTGGCGGACGAACGGGCTGCGTATCCGGATTCGTCTCGTCGTTCTGAGGAACTTTCATGTACAAAGTATTTTCATCCGAGCTACGGTTTATTTTATATTAATTTTAAAAGATTTAAATCATTATTAGGATTAGCAGAATTAATTAAATCAAAAGGCATTTATGACGTCATCATGACATCAGCATGATGCAAGCGGTCAAAGTTGACCGTTGACCAGTCAACTAAATGGGTGGGTCCCGCATGTCATAGGCTGTTATCTAATTGACAGTAGTTAGATTTATTAGTAGGTTAATTAGGTTTAATTAATTAGATTAATTAAGTTAAATAATTAATATTTAGTTATTATTATTATTATTTTAAATTCCCTTTTTTTTAACGTTCAGGGGCTGGGCCCCTCCTGTCATTGGCCCTAGGGGCCATAGTGGGTTCGGGCGCTGGGTGCGAGCGTGGTGCCCGTGCCCGAGACCGAACGGGGCTGGCCCCGGACGCAACCCGCGGCGTGGGCGCCGGCAGCCAGAACGCCGGCCAGTGGGGGGGGGGGGCGATCCGCGGTGCACGGGGCGAGGCTAGGGACGGCGACGGGGCGGCGGTGCCGGAGCTAGTGACAGAGGCGGGCGACGGCGGGCGAGCCACAGCAATCAGTGGCGAGGCGCGGGGAGCAAGGGCGACGGAGCGTGCAGAGGAGGGCGAGGCCGTGGCGAGGCGGGCAGTTGCCGGTGGGGGATGCCGGGGCCCTAGCCGTAGAGGGCGCGCCGGCGGGGAATGCGGTCGCCGCGGGCGAGCGGCCTGGCGAAGGCCGGTGCTGGCCAAGGGGCAGCGCGCGCGGGCCGTCGTCAAGCAGGGGTGCGTGGGCGCGGCCAGGGCGGCCGGCGCGTGCGGGCGTCGGTGAGCGAGGCCATGGTCGATGCGGTGAGCACGTTCGGGGCCCGGTCAGCGAGTGTGCACGGCGACGGAGGGGAAGAGGTGGAGGGGGGAGAGGCCCGGGGCCTCACCGGGGTTCGCAGGGTCAAGGGCCGCGGTGCTCGAGGTGGGGGGACGGGGACGACGTGGACGGAGTGGAGGCAGACCGGTGGGGAGGAGGAAGCAGGCCGGCGAGGGAGAGGACGGGGCGGACGACGGCGAGCTCCGCGCGGCGGTGGCGTCAGGGCCGAGCCCGAGTTCCAGATCGGGGGCGGAGGGGATGGGGCGGTGCGGATGGGCGTCGGGGCCGGCTCGGGGCTGCCGAGGTGCAGAGGGGGGAGACGAGGCGGCGTCGGGGCCAACCACCCCGATCCAGATCCGATCGGGGGGGGGGGGGCAGAGAGGAGAGGTGGGGGTCGGGGGGAGAGGGGATCGGGGGGTGGGGGGTTGTGCGGTCGTGGGTTAGGGTTACGGAGTAGTGGGGGGGTAGTAGTGGGTTAGGTGGACCGGGGTGGGCCGGCCTGTTGGGTCGTGGCCCAGTGGGCCAGGGTTTTTTTTGACTTTGTTTTATTTCCTTTATTTTTATTTATTATTTCCTATTTTATTTTAGTTTTAGTAAAAATTATCACTAACACCTAAATTGGTACTTCTAAATAAACTACTGCCACATTAATTCTTATCCCAACTAAAATAGTTTAACATTTTATAAAATTTAAAAGGCATTTATTTTATTATTTAACCTACAGTTTTAATTATTTTGAACACTTAATCATTTTATTAAATTTAGGTTTCTTCACCACTATTACCCAGGATTTATTCAACACATTTGCAACATTTTAGTTTTCACTTTTGAAAACTTTAACTATTCGACTTGATCTTAAATTTGAATTTGGATCGGTTCTAAACTAGCACGAGATTAGCAACAGTAATCGTGGTGACGTGGCATCATTATCAGAGGGTTACTGTAGCTTGATTACCCGGGCGTCACACACGTGTGGTACAACCGGACCAGGTAAGACTGCAGAAACAGGTAAGACCAAAACTGTCATAACTCCTGCAAATGAACTCAAGCTTGATGGAAAGCTAACGACAAGAGCTATCAAATATTCAGAACTAGCAAGAGAAATATGCCAATAATATATAAGTGTGAAACCTCCATAAGTGAAGAACCGGCAAAACTCCAACATCGAGAAAATAATAGAAGATACATATGAAATCCATTTTTGATGAACTCGAGCTTGTCACGAAGATAACCACAAAGCTCTAGAACCTCACATAAAGAACATTCAAACAGTAACCAAGAAAGATGATGCCAATTATGCAAAGACTTGAGCTCCCTTCGAACAATACGATCTAGCTACTCACTCAAGAGCCCCCCTTAATAGTACGACTATCGGTCCCATAACCCGGTCTCCTAACACCATGCGAACGGTAAGATAGAAAACCCATCAAGGTTATACCTTTGCCTTGCGCATAATCCACTTGAGCTAGATGATGATGATCTTGACCTCCTCAAGTTGGATCACCTTTCTTGATTGTGCTGACTAGATGAAGATAGGTGAATTGCTCCCCATACTCCACTATGGGTGAGCCTATCTGCGCCATCCTGGACTTGAACCAGAGACCTCACCCGTGAAGTAAATCATTGCCCCTACGATCCAACAAATTGGGAGAGAATCAATAGACTCCTTTTCGGGAGCGATTCATCCTTCCCGAACGCAGCATACAACTCCCCGTTGTACTGCGCTCTTCAAGTGTGCTTCTTCCCCCTTCTCCCTCTTACCATGGCAAGTCCTTGGGAAATAACTCCGATGGGCAGAAAAAGGAAGGCGTTAAGAGACCCTCCTGGCCCAACCCTAGACACTCTAAGATCCTTTTTCAAACCTGCTCTGCTCCCTTATCGACACATATTCACACATTCATTATCACCAGAATGGACGGCAAGCTTCAATCATATGATCTCTTCGTGATGCTCCACTTGAACTTGCACAACGCAACCTTCAGGACGGTCACCACTTGATGTCATCCTCCATGGGTTATATGAGATCTTACTTTTGAGGCAAGCTCATGGAAACGTACCTAACCCCACAAAGAAACCTCACATAGATCATGGGTTAGTACACAGAGCGTAATGGACAATGCTTACCATACCATGAGATTACTCGATACTACTCGGTACATCTTCTACGCTTTGTGTGTTGATCAACTTGTATCCTCTCTTTGTACTTGATAAACCATGTATCTTATCTCCTCGCTTCATTAAGATGATATCTTGAAGGTAAAACACGAATGTTCACACAATCTTCTTATTCAAGACATGCTTGCAATAGGCTCAACTCTCACATGACCGATCTTTGGATAACTCAATCGTCTTCAACATTCAACCTTGAAGCCAAAATATGATCTTTAATCATTGCCTATGGACAAACGCCCTTCAAGTACCCCACAACACCCATTAGTCCATAGGGATTGTCATTAATTACCAAAACCAAACATGGGGCACCATGCTCTTTCATGAGTTAAAAAGAAAATAAGAAGACGAAAGTACCCTTCTACTCATGAGCTCATATGCACCCTCATGAAAAGTAAAATCGGAAAATCATAAAATATTCAAGAAAATCTATTTTTTCGGCATAGACATTGGCGATTTCTTAACATGCGTGCAAGTTGAATGTTTTTCCTTCATGAAAACTTGCACGCTTGTTAAGAATTCATCAATGTTTGTTCCCAAAAATCATTTTTTTTAAAATTATTTAGTATTTTGCATGATTATACTATTTTATGAGGGTGCAGATGAGCCCGCGAGTACAAACTTCATGTCCAAAAGAAGATAGTCTGGCTCAGTTGGGACAAAATGATATTGACAAAATTGAAAGGTGGGATGGGGTTAAGTGATATGCGAGTCTTCAACCAAACTCTGTTGACCAAACAAGTTTGGCGGTTGATTGACACTCTGGATAGCTTATCTGATTGCTGACGGTGTCCTGGACTAGGGGGTACTCACCACGTCGTTTCCTGACCAGTGGGTCGGGCCGAGGACTCCCATGGCGGTTCACTATTGGGCCAGTTCGGGCAGCCCATGCCGCATACAAGGGATATTCCACAAGACTTGGTTCCCAAGACAAGGACTCTTCTGAAACCTAGGCCTCTGGTGCATTATATAAACTGAGGCCAGGCTAGTCAATAAGGGAGCTCATATTCATTAGAACAATCTCATGGTAGATACATGTACTCTGTACTACACCCCATAGGAATACAATCAAAAGCAGCATGTAGGGTATTATCTCTTCGAGAGAGCCCGAAGCTGGGTAAAATCCTGTGTCCATGTTACCATCGCTCCAAGACGCCTAGCTTAGGACCCCTACTACGAGATACACCGGATATAGAACCGACATTGGTGCTTTCATTGAGAGCCTGCTGGGTGATTGTCATGGATCGATGGGATGATCAGATGAAGAAAATTTTAATAGTAGTGGTACGCCGCCGACCAGTATGCCTGATCCGGGCAGTGCGGCGGCCACCGACAGCACACCCAATCCATGAAGGCATGCTACTCCCATGCGTTATGGGAAGTTCCCATGAAGCGCGCATATGCACGCGGCAGCCTAGGGCTGGAGGATCTACTGCAGATAGCCAACACAAAAAAACAGCCGAGCTCCGTGCGGCGGCATCATAGGACTGGAGGATGCAGAGTACTCGAGTACTTGCACGAGCGCAGTGCACGCGGAGCCGAGGAGATTCCTACTCGGCGTCATCACCAGGGAGATCCTCTTGTCTCTTTACATTAAATTAAATTATATAAGTATCAAGTCTGTTGACTACTGCCAAGATGTACTATTTAGCAAACAATTAGTACACGCACACTTTGATACCAATCTACATAAAGCTCTGTGTCAGCTTTTTGGCTTCTTAGGTGCTTTGTGCGCAACCGGGCTAATACGGCGGACTGTTAGTCGACGCGATGGCATGGTGCTCCATCGCCCCGATCTGGCAGACATCTCGTCGGCTCTCCATGCCGAACTCCTTGTAGCATCATTGTGTCCTGTCAACACCGTCGCCTTGCAAGTCCGGAGCGCACCACGGCAACATCGTCGTCCTTTTAATTCGGACCAAGCTACGTCGGCACCGTCGCGTCACCACTCCGACAAGCGGACCTCGGCGTCCAGGCTATATTTCTTAAATTATTTATTTTGCATAAATAAATTATACAAAGGAATTTTTGATTTCTGTCCTGCACTGCATTATGTGTGCAGGAAAATTAATGTGAGCCATCAGCAATTGTTGCTGCAACTCCCCGCGGAGATCAACCCGGCCAGCGGGATCCGGGGTCGACTGAAAGAATTCTGTTAGGCGGCGACATACAGATCGGTCGTTCCGTATATTGGTCGGCCCTACGCAGTCTTGAAGCACTCCCGCCAGGACGTCCCTCGTCCATGATCATCTTGTCTGCCATCAGTTTCGACATCATCGGATAAATAAATCATCAGGTGCAATTGTTCTAGTTATTCGCGATGTGCATATTAATAATATTTCAAAATGTATTTTCTGCTCGTCAACAATTTTTGGTACTGCAGGTTTTGCAGTCTGGTTTACATTAAGGCCGTTGTTTTAGGGCGATCCGATATACCGTCGCTATCCCGCGCGCATCGTGTCCGTAACTCGGGCGACCCCGCGAATTCGGATTTTGTCACCTCATCGTGCACACGCCCTGTGTCGACATCGGCCTCGCGCCAGGCCAAATCTCTTCTAATAATTTATTTCACATAAATAATTCTGTAAAGATTTCTTTTCTTATTATTATCCGGCTTGTGCTACTTCATGCATGCAGATAACCAACCTCGACTAGGCCTCGCCGCTGGCAAGCCGATGTCATCGTCCCGCCTCCACCGACCAAGTCGTGGGGTTGCCTCGGACGCGACACACGGACCTCGGCCCTCCGCGGGGCCGACACAGCGCTCAAGCCACATTTTCCTCTAATTATTTACTTTGCTTAAGTTAATTAAGTAGAATATTTTTTTAAAAAGAGTATATTATTCTTATCATTACTTGTTATTATTTTTGTCTTGCACTACTTTATGTGCACAGGTGAACCAACTTCGGCTGGTCTGCATCACCATCTCGGCGTATTGACGTGGTTGTCCCTCCAACAGGCCATATTCCTGAAATTATTTACTTTGCGTGAATAAATTATATAAAGGGCCTTTTTTATTTTCTACCTTGCGCTGCTTTATGTATGCAGGAAAATTAACAATGGTCGTGCTATGCCGCCACTTCGGCATCACCGAGAGAGCTCTACCTCGTCGGGTGTTCGGCGTATGGGCCATATTTATTTTATTATTCACTTTGCATAAATCATTAATTATGCAATGAATTTTTTAATTTATTATTATTATTATCTCTGGATTGCACTATTTTTTGTGCGCAGGTATTTGATTCTGGTCGGGCAATGCTATCACCTCGGCGTACCAATGTGCTGACATGGGGGTTCTGTCGTCACCTTACCGACCTACCACGGTACCTCGGCTGGACTGGGGGCTTCATCATCACTTCATTAACCCACGCTGGGGACTTCGGCATCGCACTGCCGGCCTGCTCCATCGCCTTGGTCGGACTGGGGGTTTCACCTCGCCACATCGGTTGTACTATGTCTCCACTTCGGAGTGCCGAGCTCTTCGTTCCGTCACCTTGGGACCGGCTTTGGGGCTGGGACCTTGTCCCGCCGTAAGCTCGGGCCGCACATCGACACCGAGCACATTAGCCAGCTAAGTCGCTTTCATGCTTAGTTTTTTTATTTTTTAATTCCTGTTCAGTTCGACCAAACATTATATTTGTGTTAAAAACTTAGTTTGTCAACAAACATTGTTTGTTAAAAACACTTCCTTTCCCATGTTAACTCAGTTTGTGCAAGCAGAACTCAAAGGAACCTTCGCCGAAGATTCACGAGGTGAAGGACTCGAACTGTATCTCATGCCCACTTGGTCATACCTGGGTTGGCCGCCAGCAGCCCTCTGATTGCACGTCTGGTTCGCCTCTCCGAGTCTCCGTCGGCCGGTTGTTCTTCTCGGACATCGCTGTACAGCTCCTCACCAGCAAACTCCTATGCTTCTCCACCAGAATCAATTCCTGAGCTGTTGATATCCCCTATTCCTCGAAGGATATGCCCAAGGTAATTTGTTCCACAAGATGAGTGCTGCAGTATTTCTATGAACTGGAGTATTGTACTATTGCAGTAGTGTGGTTCGGAAATCCTTTATTTTTCAGTTATATATTAGAATGGAATTTGTAAGGTTTGGTCTGCATTTCACAATCAATATGTGGTGTTGAAGTAGTGTAAATTGTTTAACTTGCTTTTTGGCCAGTATCCCTATATATGTGGATGTATCGTTGTTTTTCTCACAATCAATTTGTAATGGTGCTTAATGTACTGTTTGGTCTGCTTTTTTGGTCTGTATCCTTGAATTGATGCCCTTAAGCTGTTTTTTATTTCTATAATTCGTGAGCACATATGAGCATGAAAGAAAATATCCCATGATGAAACGTGAGCAAGCCTTGGTGAACGAACTGATATTTTCCATGCATTACAGGTGAAGCAAAAAAAATACAAGCTCTATAAGCTCCGCGGCCTCGAGGCCAATGCCTAGGTTGATGCTACTGTGCTACTGACTTTGCCACACCCCTATTACAGTTTATAGTTTAATTTATCAGAGAAACTGGATCAGTGCTTGGGGCTGGTGTGCTACGGTTGGTTTAGGCATGTGTACGAGAAGGCGGCGGCCACTATAAGATGCTCTCCTGATTTAGGACGGGTTTTGATTTTTCTGCTATTATTCGAAAAAATAAGAGAGAAAGGATTGCTATTTTTGCTGCTACAATATGATGCTCTGTTGTTACTGTTTATTGTATCAAGTCCTGTGAACTACCTATCAGATTTAGGCTCGGATGATTTAGATAGGATGGAAGATGCGTAGGAATTCGTCCGTGACATTCTCAATGAATTCGATCTGTCGATGGTGAGCTTCATCATGTAAGACCTTTAGTAACTTCATTCAAATTTATCCAGCAACAATTGCATGACTCTAGACCTGAATAATTGCACCATGTGAAAAATAATAATTAAATACAATGTGGGGTTGGTGTAGATGAGACAGCGGTGGCCAACAATCATAATAGGTCGGTCGACCTGCGTCAGGGACTTGACATGTTTGAGAAGACGCAATCCAATGGCCGCAGGTGCCATGTCTTCTCCTTCGACCTAATTCGTTATGTGAATGGTGAGGGATTCTCCGTTCTGTGTTCGTTGGATTTCTGTTTCTCAACAAAATAAAAATTTAGTTACCAATTTTGTGCTTGCTGAAATTCTCATATGATGCATGCGTTCATGGATGAGAATGTGGATTAATTGATAAATTCAATGAAGAGTATACGGGGTGAAGAGTGTTTTATAAGATACGATCCTTCTTGCCATGGGCTCTTAATGTGCATTGGTAAAAACACACTGTTTGTTAGTTTCTGTCTGATAGATTTTTCTTCATATAATCCTTAACTAATCACGGATCCAGTAGTTTTAGCTTCCACTATTGTCTACGAGTACAGTACATGAAAAGCAATTAGTGGATGACATTCCAGTTGAGAAGATGCTAATTCATGATACATTGGTTGATATTATCTGCACCCCAACTCAGGTCACGGGGTTTGACTGATTCCTCACACTTGGTAAACATGCAAATAAACCTTCCACCATTAGGTGTGAAGAACATCTGTATATGCAGGGATTTGCTAGGAAAAACTATCTCCAGAACAAGTGGGCCAACGCGAATTTTAAGAGAGCTGAAGAGACGCATAGAGCAAGAGACAGGAGAAATATTTCCATTCCTGAGAATCTACAGCAAAGAATTAGAAGGGGACAGTAACTAAGTATGCATGTGATATGTGATTCAATTGAAAATAGTGTTATATGTACATCTTAGGGAGGTTAAGATTGGCTCATGATGTGTATGTTGATGTCCATCTTTATATCTGAGAACTAAGGGATCTATTCTTTTAACCAGGAAGCAATTTAAGTAGCAAGTTCGTTTCTCGTTGGTTAGTTGTATCATTGTCTCCCAACACTGACACTACTTGACAGCCAGCCATGACCATTGATTTAACTTCATTTTTTAGTTTCCTACTATTTTTCTAGCTAAGTGAAATATCTCTGAAGCTATGAAGCTTACCTATGCCCATGACTTGACTCTTTGTTGCGAATTCTAAATGAAGTACAAGCAGCCAATCTTTTTGAATGAATTTGCTGATGGTTTGAATGGTTATTCTTCACTATGGATGCATGGCTATTCTTGGGTTTGAGCCTTAGGCATGCATCAATGAGATCTAATTGCATTGTTTGTTAACAATCATTCATCAATTTTGATTGGAAATCTTATCCCAATACTTTTGATACTGTACTTCGATTTTGATAACAAAAATTGTTTCAAATTGCCATGTGGAAAATCAAGTAAGAGCATATCCATGTTTACTTATTAGTTTGTTTTCTGAGAATGGTACGGGATTTACAAACTGAAAAAGCATTAATTGTTTGAAAATTATTTAAACCAAAATCGTTTGAAATTTTTGTTATGATATGGCTATTTGACTGATTGCAATGTTGTTTTAGTGGTATTTTTTTTCAATTTCTAAGCATATATTTATTTTTTGTACACCCGGTGCAACGCACGGGCCTTTTTGCTAGTATAATATAAATAACAATAGAAAAACATGATGCAAAATAGACGTATCACCGACCAATGATGATTTTTCATGTGTCGGCTTCTCATTCGCCAACGAAGCCCCATGTCAGCTCTATCTTGTGACAGGTGTCGCTCATCGAATAGATGGCATGCGTCTATGAAGTGTCGACACGTGGCACAACCCAATAGTGACATGTTTAGATAAAAAAAGGCCAGCCCAGTAAAAGGCCTTCTTAAGGCCAACTTGACTTAGTGAAAAGTTATCGACACAACCCTTTATATGCTTGCTAACGACCTGTTTGTATATAGTCCATTTATGACCCGACAACCCAAGGCCTGTTAGGACATTGTCTGAATTCAGCCCTTAGGGGTCCACGGGCCATCCAATATGGTTCCAACCCGATGATACTCTGGGCCCATGTGCGACCCATGTTATCTTTTTCCAATTTTGGCCCATACTTGCTTTTGGCTTATTTTACAGCTCAGACCTTTACGCCATGTGATGCATCTTGGCCCAATTAGGGCCCGTGATGCTTCTTGGTCATCTGCGGCCTTTTGTATATTTCGAGCCTTTTACAACCCGTCAAGTCTTCAGGCCATATAAGGCCCATGGTACATTTTGATATGTCTCCAACGTATCTATAATTTTTTATTGTTCCATGCTATTATATTATCATTCTGGGATGTTTTACAATCATTTTATATCATTTTTTTGGGTACTAACCTATTGACATAGTGTTCAGTGCCAGTTGCTGTTTTTTGCATGTTTTTTACATCGCGGGAAATCAATACCAAATGGAGCCCAAACGCAGCAAAACTTTTTGTGGAATTTTTATGGACTAGAAGACACCAAATGGGCCGGAGAAGCACCTGGGGGGTGCCCCGAGGGGGGCACAACCCACCAGGGCGCGCCTGGCCCCCCAGGCGCGCCCAGGTGGGTTATGCCCACCTCGGTGGCCTCCCACACCGCCTCTTTGCTCTATAAATACCCCAATATTCCAGAAACCCTAGGGGAGTCGACGGAAATCAATTCCAGTCGCCGCAAGTTCCAGAACCACCAGATCCAATCTAGACACCATCACGGAGGGGTTCATCATCCTCATTGGTGCCTCTCCGATGACGCGTGAGTAGTTCATTGTAGACCTACGGGTCCGTAGTTAGTAGCTAGATGGCTTCCTCTCTCTCTCTCTCTCTCTCTCTCTCTTGATTCTCAATACAATGGTCTCTTGGTGATCCATATGATGTAACTCTTTTTTCGGTGTGTTTGTTGGGATCCGATGAACTTTGAGTTTATGATCAGATCTATGTTTTTATCCATGAAAGTTATTTGAGTCTTCTTTGATCTCTTATATGCATGATTGCTTATAGCCTCGTATTTCTTCTCCGATATTTGGGTTTTGTTTGGCCAACTTGATCTATTTATCTTGCAATGGGAAGAGGTGCTTTGTGATGGGTTCGATCTTACGGTGCTTGATCCCAGTGATAGAAGGGGAACCGACACGTATGTATCGTTGCTATTAAGGATAACAAGATGGGGTCTATTTCTACATAAATAGATCTTGTCTACATCATGTCATCGTTCTTATTGCATTACTCCGTTTCTCCATGAACTTAATACACTAGATGCATGTTGGATAGCGGTCAATGTGTGGAGTAATAGTAGTAGATGTAGGCAGGAGTCGGTCTACTAATGTTGGACGTGATGCCTATATAATGATCATTGCCTGGATATCGTCATGATTATTTGAAGTTCTATCAATTAGCCAACAGTAATTTGTTTATCCACCATTTGCAATTTTTCTTGAGAGAAGCCACTAGTGAAATCTACGCCCCCCGGGTCTCTTCTTTATTATATTTGCCTTTGCAATCTATTTTCATTTGCTTTTACATCTACCAGGTTCCTAACCACAAATCTCATCTCCTTGCAATTTACATTATTTGCCATTTTCCTCTCATTTTCCTATCCCCCACTTCACAAAAATTTGCCGTTTTATTCGCCCTCTTTTTCGTTCGCCGTTTTCTTGCCAGATCAGTTTTTGTGTGCAATCTTGTTTGCTACTTTTGTCGATATGGATAGTTCTTCCTCTATTGCGTGCACTCCGGAGAACGAGGTTCTCAACTTTAAACAAAGGGGAGGGGAGAATTTAAAAGATGCTTGGTATAGGATTTGCAACACTCATAATAGATCTATCCGTAAGCAATCCACCGTTGTTCTTCTTTGTTGTTTTTATGTGGGCATTACCACTTGGTATAGATTCATCCTTGATACGATTACCGATGGAAATTTCTTGATGTGTCCCTATCTTGATGCTTTTAATGCTATGGGAAATTTAGTATGCTCACCACCTCTTATGATTAATGAAACAACTTTGACTCTTGAGAATGACATGGAAAGATTAGATGCAATTGAAAAGAAAATGCTTATTGAAGAGCATATTGAAAACTTGGATAAAAAGATGCATAATTTTTCTACTAAAATTGGGTCAAAAGCGGGAGAAGTTTTTAAGTTTTTAAAAGAAAAAGGGACCGTAATTCATGAAAGAATTGAAGAAAGCCCATCTCGGATTGATAAGCTGGAAGAAATCTTTAGTAATTTAAGCACGACTTTTGCTTCCACCAAAACTATTGAAAAAACTCCCGTAAAAATTAGCAAAATTACTCAAGTTACTAAAAACAAGGGTGTAACTTCCAATAGCAACAAAGAAGATCTTAAGATGATTAGTATTCACCCAGATTTTGTTGAAATAATAAGAGACCCTATCGGCAAAAATGAATTCCTCAAACTTGTTCCTAGAAGTATTGTTGTTGAAAATCTATATGCTAAATCTTTGAAGAGTTCTAAGTGTTTGATTAAAGAGTTGGAGAACAAATATGACAATACTTAGATCCTTGCTTTATGCATAGCTAGGGGCGTAAACCGGTAGCGCTTGTTGGGAGGCAACCCAATGAATAAAATTTATTTTTGTCTTTTGCTTTATGTTCTTGAGTGTTTGCAAAATTATGCTACTATTATGATTGTGTTTTTGTGTTTTAGTTAGTGTTTGTGCCAAGCAAAGCCTTTAGGATTATGTTGGGTGATAGTTGATTTGATCTTGCTGAAAAACACAAACTTTTGCGCTCCTGAAAATAATTCTCATTTTTAACAGAAGCGTGATAAAATACCAATTCTTTTTGCAAAAGATTAATATACAAATTGCTCACGTTGTCCTAAGTTTTCAGAATTTTTGGAGTTTCAGAAGTATTCGAAATATCCATATTGCTACAGACTTTTCTATTTTTGACAGATCCTATTTTCTTTGCGTTGTGTGCTTGTTTTGATGATTCTATGGTTTTCTTTGAAGAGTTTTTGCCTTAGAAAAGTTGGAATACAGTAGATATAATGCAAGAATAAAATATAAATGGGTTTTCAACAGTACTTATAGTAGTGATTTGTTTTCTTATACTAACGGATCTGACGAAGGTTTTGTTGAGTTTTGTGTGATTGAAGTTTTCAAGTTTTGGGTGACTTTACGATGGATGAAGGAATAAGGAGTAAGAAGAGCCTAAGCTTGGGTATGCCCATGGCACCCCAAGCTATTATCCGAAGAGAAGCAATCAACTAAGCTTGGGGATGCCCGAGTGGCATCCCCTCTTTCTTCTAACGACCATCGGTATTTTACTTGGAGCTATATTTTTATTCGTCACATACTATGAGTTTTGCTTGGAGCGTCTTGTATAATTTGAGTCTTTGCTTGTTTTGTTTTTTATTCTAAGTCATGAATCCTTGCTGGACACACCTATTTGAGAGAGCCAAAATTATGCTCTGACTTGTTAGAATTGCTCTCTATGCTTCACTTAAATCTTTATGAGCTATGGAATTGCTCTAGTGCTTCACTTATATCTTTTTGAGCATGGTGTGCTTTAGTATTTTTGAAGAAATGCACTCATGCTTCACTTAGATTTATTTGAGAGTTAGTAAAATTTTAAGAATTTCTATCTTGCTTCACTTAAATTATTTTGAGAGAAAGAAATATGATGCTCATGATCTTCACTTATATTTGTTTGAGCTTATTAAAAGCAACATATGAAATTAGTCCCAAAGTGATAGATATCCAAGTAGCATATAATAGAAACTTTCATGAAGATCATTGGACAAAATAAACTTGTTTCCTTGTAATAGTTTTGAGATATGATGATGTGATATGTGAGTCATGTTGATGAGTAATTATGCTTTAGTAAGAATATTGGTGTTAAGGTTTATGATTCCCTATGCAAGCACGAAAGTCAATAGTTATGCAATGAAATTACATCCTACTTGTGGTGCATTATTCGGTGTTAATTATGCTTAATGCTCGCTTATGAGATTTATTGTTTCTTGGTTGATCGCTTCTCAATCTTTTGCCAGCCTTCATTTGCACTAAGTATGATCACTACTTGTGCATCCAAAATCCTTTAAACCAATTTTGCCACATGAGTCCACCATACCTACCTATATGCGGTATTTCCGTGCCGTTCTAAGCAAATTTGTATGTGCCATCTCTAATTTTCAAAATAAACTTCTCTTTTGTGTGCTCGTACCGCTCATGAAACGGCAGGGGGTGGCTAATATATTTCCATGCTAGATGTGTTATTCTCAAGATGAGTTTTTATTCACTTGGCATTGCACGAGAGTACGACAAAGCTATTAGGGATGCCCAGTCCCGAAATGAAAAATGAATTTACTTTATGTTGTCAAATAATAAATTCCTTGGAAAGTGTTGGTATGGAAGGCACCCGTGGATACGGCTAGCCATGGAAAGTGAAGGTATGGTGGAAAAAGGAATAAACTTTATTTTCTGCTTGGGAACCGCCTATGATATATCTAGCATGGAAAGTATTGGGAACTACTCGGTCGTTTTCGTTGACAGGAAAAGCATGCCTCCCAAAATGTTTTTATCTCTATCTTTTTCGCTTTGAGCTCTAGCACCTCTATAAATCCCTACTTCCCTCCGCGAAGGGCATTTCTGTTACTTTATGCAATTTTTATTTTTATTTGAGTCTCCATCTTCTCTTATAAAGCACCAACTAAGGGGCACTATGATCGTACTTGACCATTGGGTGTAGCTAATATGCGAGTGTGTTTCATGAATGGATCAATGACTGAGCATGATGGGCTAGGGATAACTTGCTTTAGTGTTGATATTTTGAAAGACGTGGTTGCTTGTTGATATGCACCATATAAAAGTCCTCATGTCAAAACTAGACTATTGCTTTGAACCATATAAAAGTCCAAATGTCCATGCTACAAAGAAAAGAATATGTGATGAACATGTTAGGTAGCATTCCACATTAAAAAAATTGTTTTTGTCATTTACCTACTCGAGGACAAGCAGGAATTAAGCTTGGGGATGTTGATACGTCTCCAACGTATCTATAATTTTTTATTGTTCCATGCTATTATATTATCATTCTGGGATGTTTTACAATCATTTTATATCATTTTTGGTACTAACCTATTGACATAGTGCCCATTGCCAGTTGCTATTTTTTGCATGTTTTTTACATCACAGGAAATCAATGCCAAACGGAGTCCAAACGCAGGGAAACTTTTTGTGGAATTTTTATGGACCAGAAGACACCCAATGGGCCGGAGAAGCACCTGCAGGTGCCCAGAGGGGGGCACAACCCACCAGGGCGCGCCTGGGCCCTAGGCGCGCCCAGGTGGGTTGTGCCCACCTCGGTGGCCTCCCACACCGCCTCTTTGCTCTATAAATATCCCAATATTCCAAAAACCCTAGGGGAGTCGACGGAAATCAATTCCAGTCGCCGCAAGTTCCAGAACCACCAGATCCAATCTAGACACCATCACGGAGGGGTTCATCATCCTCATTGGTGCCTCTCCGATGACGCGTGCGTAGTTCATTGTAGACCTATGGGTGCGTAGTTAGTAGCTAGATGGCTTCCTCTCTCTCTCTCTCTTTTGATTCTCAATACAATGGTCTCTTAGAGATCCATATGATGTAACTCTTTTTGCGGTGTGTTTGTTGGGATCCGATGAACTTTGAGTTTATGATCAGATCTATGTTTTTATCCATGAAAGTTATTTGAGTCTTCTTTGATCTCTTATATGCATGATTGCTTATAGCCTTGTATTTTTTCTCCGATATTTGGGTTTTGTTTGGCCAACTTGATCTATTTATCTTGCAATGGGAAGATGTGCTTTGTGATGGGTTCGATCTTACGGTGCTTGATCCCAGTGATAGAAGGGGAACCAACACGTATGTATCGTTGCTATTAAGGATAACAATATGGGGTCTATTTCTACATAAATAGATCTTGTCTACATCATGTCATCGTTCTTATTGCATTACTCCGTTTCTCCATGAACTTAATACACTAGATGCATGTTGGATAGCGGTGGATGTGTGGAGTAATAGTAGTAGATGTAGGCAGGAGTCGGTCTACTAATCTTGGACATGATGCCTATATAATGATCATTGCCTGCATATCGTCATGATTATTTAAAGTTCTATTAATTTCCCAACAGTAATTTGTTTATCCACCGTTTGCTATTTTTCTCGAGAGAAGCCACTAGTGAAATCTACGGCCCCCGGGTCTCTTCTTTATTATATTTGCCTTTGCGATCTATTTTTATTTGCTTTTATTTTCTGGTCTATTAATCCAAAAACCCAAAAATACCTCACTGAATTTTATTTGCTTTTATTTGCATCTATCAATCTACTACAATTTTATCCCGTCAACTTGACAACTTCTGGCACCGTTACCCGAAAGGGATTGACAACCCCTTTAACACATTGGGTTGCGAGTAGTTGTCCTTTGTGTGTAGGAGGTGTTTACGTGGTGTTGCATGGTTCTCCTACTGGTTCGATAACCTTGGTCTCATCATTGAGGGAAATACCTACCGTTGTTGTGCTGCATCATCCCTTCCTCTTTGGGGAAATACCGACGTAGTTCAAGCAAACATCACATTTCAGCCCATTTACGTTCTGTCGTGTCTATTGTTCCATGAAGGGCTTGTGTTTACTCATGATCATTTTTGGCCCGTCACGCCTTTTGGTGCACTAACGACCTGTGGTGCCCCTAGGTTTTTTTTGGCACGTCGCGTCTTTTGGTCCATTAGCAACTCATAGAAGGACACCATGTTACGACAACACCTTTTTTTTGCCACGGAGTTACGATGGAAATGATGTATTTTTTCATCGTATATCTCTAGCGATGCACCTACCATGACAAACTATTTCTCTTCACAAGTTCGCCATAAAAATTATTTCACAATGATTTGACTTTGATCTATACCGGGCTATCGTTCTCAGCTCTTGCTCCCGCCATGGGTCTTGTCCGCGCTGCCACCATGGTCTCCCTTTCTTCCTCATCCGACGGCCTCGTTGGCACCAAGTGGATTGGGGCCCATCCCTTTCGTTCTTTTCTTAGGTTTGTTTCCATGGTGGCATCAATGAGGAGGTGGTAATGATGATGTGTTACAAGTACAAGGTTAATACATTGTTTTATCTCTCTCCCCCGTCTGCTCCCCCCCGCTGCGGGTGACGGGCGGACCCCAATCCTCGCTCTCTCCCAGCCTCCCTTCCCGTTGCTCTCCCCTATCGCCGTCGCTGGCGTGGTCCGTCGGGCCCTGCCCATGCGGCGCTGGAGGCGGCGGGCCGGCTTTTCCCCGTGCGCGCGGCGGGGGGCCCGGGGGCTCCCTGACGACGGCGGTGCTCCTTGGTGTTGGGAAACGTTGCATGGAAAACAAAAAAATTCTACGCATACGCATGATCTATCCATGGAGATGCATAACAACAAGAGGGGGAGAGTGTGTCTACGTACCCTCGTAGACTGTAAGCGGAAGTGTTTGACAACGCGGTTGATGTAGTCGAACTTCTTTGCGTTCCAACCGACCGAGCACCGAATGTATGGCACCTCCGCGTTTAGCACACATTCAGCTCGATGACGTCCTCCGCCTTCTTGATCCAGCAAGACGGCTAGGTAGTGGATGAGTTCCGGCAGCATGACGGCGTGGTGATGGTGATGGTGAAGCTATCTCCACAAAGCTTCGCCTAAGCACTACGGAAATATGACCGGGGGTGTAAACGGCGGAGGGGGCGCCGCACACGGCTAGGCAATTGTCTGTTCTGTGCTAGGCGCCCCCTACCACATATATATATAGGTGGGAGGAAGGGAGGAGCGGCCAAGGGGGGCGCCCAAGTAGGGGGAATCCTACTTGGGGTCTCTCCCAAGCCGCCCCCTTTCCTTATTGTGAGCGTGGGAGGAAGGGAAGAGGAGGTGGCGCCCCCCTTTCCTTTCTCTCCTGAGGAGGGAAAGGCAGGAGGGGCCACCCCTTCCCTTTCCTTTCCCTTAGGGCCGGCCAGCCATGGGAGGGGCGCGCCAGCCCCCTTGTGCGCTGGTTTGTTCCCTCCTTTGGCCCATAAGGCCCATATATTCCTCGGGGGTGCCCGGAACCCCTTCCGGTGACCCGACTTCTTCCCGGTATGTCCCGAAACACTTCCGATGTCCAAATACTATCGTCCTATATATCAATCTTTACCTCGCGACCATTTCGAGACTCCTCGTCATGTCCATGATCTCATGCGGGACTCCAAACAACATTCGGTCACCAAATCATATATCTCATATAACACTATATCGTCAACGAACGTTAAGCGTGTGGACCCTACGGGTTCGAGAACTATGTAGACATGACCGAGACACCTCTCCAATCAATAACCAATAGCGGAACCTGGATGCCCATATTGGCTCCAAAATATTCTACGAAGATCTTTATCGGTCAAACCGTTATGACAACATACGCAATTCTCTTTGTCCATCGGTATGTTACTTGCCCGAGATTCGATCATCGGTATCTTCATACCTAGTTCAATCTCGTTACCGGCAAGTCTCTTTACTCGTTCCGAAATAAATCATCTCGTAACTAACTCCTTAGTCATTTTCTTGCAAGCTTATGATGTGTATTACCAAGAGGGCCCAGAGATACCTCTCCGATACTCGGAGGGACAAATCCTAATCTCGATCTATCACAACTCAACAAACACCTTGAGAGATACCTGTAGAGCATCTTTATGATCACCCAGTTACCTGTGACGTTTGATAGCACACAAGGTATTCCGGTATCCGGGAGTTTCATAATCTCATAGTCGGAGGAATATGTATTTGACATGAAGAAAGCAATAGCAAAATAAACTGAACGATCAATATGCTAAGCTAACGGACGGGTCTTGTCCATCACATCATTCTCCCAATGATGTGATCCCGTTATCAAATGACAACACATGTCTATGGTTAGGAAAACTTAACCATCTTTGATCAATGAGCTAGTCTAGTAGAGGCTTACTAGGGACACGGTATTTGTTTATGTATTCACACATGTATTTAAGTTTCTGATCAATACAATTCTAGCATGAATAATAAACCTTTATCATGAATAAGGAAATATAAAATAACAACTTTATTATTGCCTCTGGGGCATATTTCCTTCAGTCTCCCACATGCACTAGAGTCAGTAACCTAGATTACATTGTAATGAATCTAACACCCATGGAGTCTTGGTGCTGATCATGTTTTGCTCGCTGAGGGAGTCCTGGATTATGGGGTCCCCGGGCATCCGGGTTATGCGACATGGGCCGGACTGATGAGCCGCGAAGATACAAGATAGAAGGCCTTCCCCCGTGTCTAGATGGGACTCTCCATTGCGTGGATGGCAAGCTTGGCGTCCGGATGTGTAGTTTCCTTTCTCTGTAAACCGACTCTGTACAACCCTAGGCCCCTCCGATAGGCTAGACATCTAGGGTTTAGCCATTATGATCTCGAGGTAGATCAACTCTTGTAACCCCTATACTCATCAAAGTCAATCAAGCAGGAAGTAGGGTATTACCTCCATCAAGTGGGCTCGAACCTGGGTAAACATCGTGCCCCCTTTGTCTCCTGTTACCTTCGATCCGTAGACGCACAGTTTGGGACCCCCTACCCAAGATCGGACGGTTTTGACACCGACATTTGTGCTTTCATTGAGAGTTCCACTGTGCCATTGACAGAAGGTTCGATGGCTCGTTCGATCATCTACAACGATTCTGTTTCGGGGGAGACATTTCTCCCCGGTCAAATTTTTATGTTCGGTGGCTTCGCGCTGCGTGCCAACTCGATTGGCCACCTTGAATAGATTGACAGCTACGCCCCTGGTCATCAGATTAGTTTTGGAAATCCGAATTATGTCGCGGATATCCGAGGAGACTTGATCTTCGAAGGGTTCGCGGCCCCAACCACCGCTTTGGCCTTAGATCCAGAGCAAACTACCAGGTCCGAAGATGGGAGTTTGGAGCCCACCGGACTCTCTGCAATTATGAAACTCGCTACCGGAGATCCGGAGGGGACTGCATCATCGGCAATCCATCAGCAAGCCCGGAGTCAAACCGGGCTCCCCCTGTCGTTGGGAAGCCGGACTCGCCCCCGGATACTAGCTTCGAACTCTTGAGGTCCACGCCAAGTGAGCATGGCCAGGAGGCTTCTGCCCTGCCTAGCTCCATGGACTCTCGCTTCCCTGTCAAAACCTCACTCTTAAACGAGGCTCTGGACCTAATGCGATCCCTCACCATTACAGAAGAATCACCTCCGAATTACGCCCAGCCCGGACTAGGGGCTGAAAGCGGGGAATTTTACATCCCACCCACCACCCACTTCATAGCCACTATCGAGGACTTAACCGACATGCTGGACTACGCCTCAGAAGACATCGACAACGATGCCGGAGACAAACAAGTCCAAGACCCTCCGTTTACCGGACGTTGGACGGCCACCTCTACATATGACGTGTACATGGTGGACACACCCAAAGAGGATGACGGTGACGGCAGGAAGGATCCGGTTGAGGACAAGCCTGCTGAGGCACCACCAAGCATCGATGCTAGCGGTGCCACTCAAAATCGCGTCGCGAAAAAGACAGCAATACCGGCACCGAGACAATAACACTCCGGAGAACGCCGAAGACCCCGTCGAGCCAACATCCGAACAACATGATTGGAAGGAGGGGCAAGTTAACCCTGACGATCCAGTCGGGAACAAGGACTCAGAGGATAGTAACTATCTACCAATCTCTGAGGATGATGTGAGCCTCGGCGATGAAGACTTCATCGTGCCAGAGGAACCACTCGAGTAGGAGCGCTTTAAGTGCCAGCTAATCGCCACTACGAGAAGCCTAAAAAAGAAGCAGCAACAGCTCCAAGCCGAACAGGATACACTCAACGATAGATGGACCTAGGTCCTAGCTGCCGAAGAGTATGGCCTTCAACGCCCAGCAAAGAGTTATCCGAAGCGTCGGCTACTACCACAATTTGACGACGAGGCCCTCAAGCCAATACCATCAAGACATGACCGTGCTGATGAACCAGACCGGCCACCGTGCAGACGGGACAGAGCGGCCACTCATGCCGAACACCAGCCCGCACCACCCCGCCGTAGGGACAGAGAGACGGCAGCCCCAGGATACACCTACGACGGGACCTGGACAATAGAGCAGACCAAGCCAGATCAATCTATGGATCAAGGGGGCGTGCCCCAACGCGAGAAGACGGCCATTAGGCCTGACGCGATAGGCACAACCTCACCCGGGCCGAAAACTGCACACGGACGTCATCCGAACTCCGTCGCGACGTCGCCCGATACAGAGGCGCCGCACACCCCTTATGCTTCACCGATGAGGTAATGGAGCACCAGTTGCCTGAAGGGTTTAAACCCATGAACATTGAATCATACGATGGAACGACAGATCGCGTAGTATGGATCGAAGATTTCCTTCTCCACATCCACATGGCTCACGGTGACGATCTCCACGCCATCAAGTACCTCCCACTAAAACTAAAGGGACCAACACAACACTGGTTAAACAGCATCCCAGAAAACTCTATCGGTAGCTGGGAAGATTTGGAAGATGCCTTTAGAGACAACTTCCAAGGTACCTATGTCCGGCCTCCAGATGCCGATGACCTCAGTCACATAGTCCAACAACACGAAGAGTCAGCCTGGAAGCTCTGGACTAGGTTCTTAATTAAAAAGAACCAAATTGTCGATTGCCCGGACGCCGAAGCCCTCGCGGCCTTTAAACACAGCGTCCGAGACGAGTGGCTCGCCCGACACCTCGGCCAAGAAAAACTAAAGTCCATGGCAGCTCTTACCACACTCATGACCCGCTTTTGCGTAGGAGAAGATAGCTGGCTAGCTCGCAGAAGCAACAACACAGCGACCCTGGCATCTCCGAAGCCAGAGACGGCAATGGTAGGCCACGACGCAACAAACACAAGCGTCGAAGCAACAATGAAGATACCGAAGATAAGGCGGTCAACGCCGGATTCAGTGGCTCTAAACCCGGCCAGCGGAAGAAGCCATTCAAAGGAAACAAAGATGGTTCATCTACTTTGGAAAGAATACTCGATCGGCCTTGCCAGATCCATGGCACCCCTGACAAGCCTGCCAATAATACCAACAAAAATTGTTGGGTCTTTAAATAGGCCAGTAAGCTAAACACCGAACACAAGGGGAAAGGGCCGCCTAGCGAGGACGACGATGAGCCTTGCCCAACGAACACAGGGGGGCAAAAGAAATTCCCCCCGAGGTAAAAACAGTAAATATGATCTACATTACTCATATCCCTAAGCAAGAGCGCAAGCGCGCATTAAGGGACGTCTATGCCATAGAGCCAGTCGACCCAAAACTTAACACATGGTCAGCCTGCACTACAAAAAAAAGACACATCCGTGACATTTTGGGCTCAACAATTTTTTTCTGTCATGCTTATGACACTTCTATGACGATAATTGTGACAAAACCCGGTATCATCATAGATGTGGTGGGCTCCTACTTCCATGACAAAAAATCATGACAGAAAATGGGCTTTTCGTCCTGGGCGGGCCGGAGACGCAGCTGCATGACATTCTTTGGGCCGTCCATGACGGAGAAAACCGTGGTAGAAGCGAGGGCGAGGAAAATATCGGGGGAGTTCCCAGTTACGGTGGGTGGTCGGGGGCCGAGCGATGCACGTTTCTCTCATATGTACGTGCGTGTGTGTGAGGCGTTGCGCTCTAACTGAACCCGAGCGATTGCACTGCAACCTCTAACTGAACCCGAGCGATTGCACTAGCTATGTTACTGAACCCCGATCGATCCCTTGATGTTAACTGAACCTGAGTGATTCCTTCGCTACTGCTGCTAACTGAAGCCGATCGATGCTGCCTCTGGATGAATAGTGAGCGTTGTTGGGGTGTTTGGATGAACAGTTCCCGGTGGGGGTTGGATGAACAGGAACCCGTGGTAGTAGAGGTCGTTGCCGCTGGATGAACAGTACCCCCGATCGATCGAGCCTGTGGATGAACAGGACCCCATGGAGGGCTGGATGAACAGGACCCCGTGGAGGGCTGGTTGAACAGTAGCCGGTGGAGGGCTGGTTGAACAGTAGCCGGTGGAGGCTGGATAAACAGTAGCCCGTGGAGGGGTGGTTGAACAAGACCCCGTGGAGAGGGCTGGTTGAACAGTAGCCGGTGGAGGAGAGCACGGTGGAGGCTGGATGAACAGGAGCCCGTGGATGAACAGTCGCAGGTGGAGGCTGGAGGAGGTCGACGGTGGATGAACAGGAGCCCGTGGAGGCTGGAGGAGGTCGACGGTGGAGATGAACAGTATCCTGTGGAGTCCTGTTTTGTGGTACGCCACACCCCTCCCGATGACCAGGACCCCTGTTTCGACCGTAGCGCTCCAACACAAGTCCGTTTCCTCCGTTTTGCGGTACGCCACACCCCTCCCGATCAACAGGACCCCGTTTCAAC
This sequence comes from Aegilops tauschii subsp. strangulata, assembly GCF_002575655.3. Taxonomy (NCBI): domain Eukaryota; kingdom Viridiplantae; phylum Streptophyta; class Magnoliopsida; order Poales; family Poaceae; genus Aegilops; species Aegilops tauschii. Next base: position 450,870,025 of record NC_053039.3, on the reverse strand, counting down.
CGTAGGAGGTCCGTTTCCTCCGTTTTGCGGTACGCTAGACCCCTCCCGATGAACAGGATCCCGTTTCGACCATGGCCGGTCGAACACAAGGCCGTTTCCTTCGTTCCGCGGTACGCCAGGCCTCGTTTCCATCGGCTGTTCCGTCCAAGACGGTTGGCTCCCGATGAACAGCACGCGTTCCGTTGCCTCCCGATGAACACGACGCATTCCGTTGCCTCCCCATGAACACGACGATGACGACGCAGTTTCTCTGTTCCGACCCAGCCATGTACACGAGCCCTGGCCGTACGTATGCGTGAGTAGGCATTCGAGACCCTGCCTGTATGTACGTACATGGCCGTATCTACTTTCTTGCACTCTGGCCGCTGTACGTACGTGTACATGCTACGTGCGCGCCTCTACTATGACACGTGCGCGCCTCTACTACCACACGTGCCCTTCATTACAAGGCCACGATTCATCGCTGCAGCCTGCAGACAGACCGATCGACCAGTACGGACGTACACGTTCGCGACCAGAATGACAACACTACGTATGCTTCGACCGGGTGGGTCCCGACTGCCAGGCACTTCCTTGCGTGTGAAGATTTGGCTGGTGGGTCCCAGCAGTCAGGGGGAAATGTTTTTTTCATGAAATATGGTGGCCCGTCCGGTGGGTCCCTACTGTCAGGTGGAGGAATCATTATTTTCCACGTAATAAGGAGGCACTTCCTTGCTGCGGCCATGGACCTAGTTGTCAGCCTCTCCACGTACAGTACTCTTCCGATGAAGTCGTTCATTGACCATGTTGACCACGCCGCGGCGAGAGCACCAGGGCGGTGGACGACAGTGAGGCCTAGGAAGGGGACGACGCGGAGCCGGGGAAGACGCGGCAATGGAAGCCCACGCGGAGAGGAGTATGAGGGTTCACTGGTTCGGCTTCGGTGTGAGTCTGCCGTCGCCGCAGGGCCTGGCCAGCGTTGGGAGTAGTAGGGGGCGGTGAGGCCTCAGCGGCAGCACAGCCGACCACTGGAGGCAGGAGCAGGCGGTCTCGCCGGCACTGGTTTGGGCGGCTGGTCCAAGAAGAGCAGCGACTGAAGAAACAGCAAGACCGTTCGATTCAAATCCAACGGTCACTGCTGCTAGAATCGTTTGTTGACTAAGTTGACAAAGCCCTACGTACACGTCAACTTAGTAGGCCCACAGGTCAGCCTCCGAACCGGTGCACCCCAGATGTCAGTGGGAGGAATCATTTTTTCGCGTAATAAGGAGGCGGTTGATTGCGTGCGGCCAGGACAGCGGAGGGAGTAGGGTGGGCCGGTGAAGCCTGCGCGGCATGACAGCGGGCCACCAGAGGAGGGAGCAGGCAGTCCCGCTGGCGCTGGTTTAGGCGGCTGGAGCAGGAAGATCAGATATTGAAGAAGCACGTCGGCCGTTGGATGGACATCCAACAGTCACTGCTGCTAGAATCGTGTGTTGACTGAGAAAGCCTTGCGTAAACAAGTCAACCTCGAAATTTGTGGCGTGTACAACCCATTTGCTATTATTTTTATAATTTTTACTCATTTTCTAATTCATATGGAATTTATTGCAGTCCATTTTCCATTTTTAGAATTGCTGCCCATTTTCTGGTCAGTACCTAAAAAATTTGAACTAAAAATGTGCGAAAATTTGAAAATTCACAAAAATTTTTTGGGAACAAAATATTCTTAATCCAAAAATTATTAGCCATACTAAATCAAATTTAAAAATAAATTAGTACTATGTCATGTTAAAATCCAATGAAATATAAAATATCAATGAAGAACAAAAACAAAAAAAGAAGCTAATTTTCCCATTTACTTTTAACAAATACTAACCAAACTCTTTGGCCAGGCCGGAATGCATCCCTCCTCGTCTTGAAAGATTTGCAGCCCAGTAAGTCGGAGAAAACAAATAGGCCTAGCTTGGATATTCTTCAAAAAGAAATAATGGCCTACCAATTTTCCCAAAGAAAAAACTGCTGGGCTGGTCATGTTGTTAGACGGGCCACAGAGACCGCACAACCCAGTTTATAGCCTGCTCCTCCGAACAAGTCCTCAAAAAAAATGTGCAATTCTGTCGTTAATTGACTATACGTTGAAAATGATGTGGGTCCCAGATATAAGCAGGGTGGATTAGAGTAAAAAACGATGGGTGCATCTGAGTAGTAAAAGAGGCGCTTTGCTTGTGTTCAGGAGTGGACCTGGTGGGTCCGTACTGTCATACTCACATCTACAATGCTGTCCCAATTCACTATGTTGACAGGGCCGGACGGCAGCGCCGTGGCGAGCGCACCAAGGCGGAGGATAAAGTGATGTCGCCAATGTGCTGGGCTGGGTTGGACATTCTTATTGAAAAATAAAAATGGACCAGAACTATTTACGACGTTTACTACGATTTGCACGGGTTCGCTGGTTGCAGGAAGAAAATGGTGGGAGAAAGAAGACTGGTCGCTATCTTCGCCTAAGAATTATATCGATACTATCATAGGAAATAATATCCTCCTGTTAAATCGTGAATTTAAAGAACTGATGCATGAGCATTTAGCTTTATTTATTTATTTACTTATTTATGTTTAGGGGATTCAAGTGAGAGCCTCCCTTTCAGTTAATCATGGGCTCCTCTATTGGGCCTTCATCAGTGGGCTGCATGTTATCACCAAGTGGAAAATGTGTTCCGTACGAAAAATAGTATGCACTACGTACGGTACGGGGCACTAAAGGATCGGACCGTGCAACGACTTCCAAAACATTGTGTTTGTCGTTCTAACAACACATTTATTCAACCAATAGATGAAATATACTACTGATTGTACATTGAAAACAGCAGCAGCAACAACCAGGGCTGGGGGTGCAACAGAAGCAGTAAGCAGGCCAGAAGAGTAAAGACGCAGCTCTCTCTTCCAAACCAAACATCAACCATCATTACAAAAGGGCTACCAAAAAGAACAAGTGTATGCATCAAACTAAATAAAGATCCTACTACACCAAGAGTACGCATCTAACTAACTGGCTCAGTTAGACATTACTATTTATTAAGCTGTGGAGATTGGCTGACGGCTTGAACCAGATGGGTGCCTGCGGGGGAAACTCCAGCCAGCAGGTCGAAGTCTGATACTTGCGACCCTCTCTCCTACTTTGGGCTGCAGAGCGTGGCGGCACATATCAGGGTATGGTGCATGTAGAGACGCATGGTACGCTATGTACACACAGTTTTGCCTGATGAACGAAACCGCGCTACCATCATGATCCTTGCCGTCGGTTATCTCCTGGTTAATCAGATAATTTAGTCCGAGAAACAGAGAGCGTGTACCAAGGCTACTTACCAGCCTCCAGTCAAAAATTCCTGAAGGCCCAGAGAAGCTGGGATCCTGCTCAAAGACCTTGCAGTGACTGTGATTGTATTCCGCGAAACAACACGTCCGGTACGTGCGAACGATCATCAATCGTTCGCCATCGTCTGATCGAGCCAGGAACCACCTGCAACTGCCATGCTGCTTTCCTTTGAAAGGTTTCGGGATTAGGAAGGGTAGGGACACCAGGTGGCCTACAACATCATATCAAGTTGAAGTCAAATAAAAAGGGCTCTTAATGTAGTCAATCTTAAGAACAACATGTTATGAGCATGAATATTTTTTCAGTAAATGTTGACAGTAATATAAGCAAGCCATCATGATATCATAGGAAAGTAACATACTGCTGTAACAGCCGTTTGTAGCGATGACTAGAGTAGGTCAGCAATACGTCCAGCAATAGAAGGAGTCGACATCGTAAATGAAGCCCTTGTGTTCAATGGCATCAGAGAACCATGGATGATGTATGATCCTGTGATGGACGTGCAGATTTATCCACTTACCGCAGTGACCTGTCAGATAGGCGAGACCGCGGTTGAAGAACGCAATTAGCCTGAAGTCTTTATAATTCGCAGATCTTGTGGGCACTTGGCAGATTACAACCTTGAGCAAATCAAACTTGGTATCATGTTGGCAACTGTAAGATTCCGAGTATTCTGGGCCGCGGTGCCAAAGCAGTATAGTGTTAATCGAAGGAAGGGGGATCAATCGTCGGGTGTAGACCTCCATGAGCATCCAGCTGCCGCCACCGTCGACGAGCACCATCCAAGACGTGTTCATGCCAACCCAGTACATACCGTTAATGTAGTTGAGGGTGACGGGGATCGGATCGCAGTCAAGAGGGTTGATGCTCGCCACCCTACGATCGTTATGCTGCGTGACACGCTGTTTCTGAAGATCAGGCGGCATCAGCAAGCAAGGAGCTGGCTTAAAAAGCTCCGGCCTGAGGGCTTTGAGTAAACGGTACAACCCCGACGAGCACGCGGCAAGCGGCATGGTACTGAGATTGTCCACACGCGAAACAATGAGCTTGATTACCTCTGTGGGGAGCGAATTCCAGCCACTCTTTCAGCGAACGCTACTCGGTTCTGCCATTGTTAGTGCTTGGGTTTCGGAAGAGGGGGGTGTCGGTGTCAAAACCGGCGGATCTCGGGTAGGGGGTCCCGAACTGTGCGTCTAAGGCGGATGGTAACAGGAGGCGGGGGACACAATGTTTACCCAGGTTCGGGCCCTCTCGATGGAGGTAATACCCTACTTCCTGCTTGATTGATCTCGATGATATGAGTATTACAAGAGTTGATCTACCACGAGATCGTAGAGGCTAAACCCTAGAAGCTAGCCTATGATTATGATTATTCTTGTCCTACGGACTAAACCCTCCGGTTTATATAGACACCGGAGGGGGCTAGGGTTACATAGAGTCGGTTACAAGGGAGGAGATCTGCATATCCGAATTGCCAAGCTTGCCTTCCACGCAAAGGAGAGTCCCACCCGGACACGGGACGAAGTCTTCAATCTTGTATCTTCATAGTCCAATAGTCCGGCCAAAGTATATAGTACGGCTGTCCGAGGACCCCCTAATCCAGGACTCCCTCACTAGCCCCTGAACCAGGCTTCAATGATGATGAGTCCAGCGCGCAGATTGTCTTTGGCATTGCAAGGCGGGTTCCTCCTCCGAATACTCCACAGAAGATTTTGAACACAAGGATCGTGTCCGGCTCTGCAAAACAAATTCCACACACCATCGTAGAGAGTATATTATTCCACTAATCTAATCTGCTGACAACTTTTCATAACGTGACGTCCTGCAGCGGCCCGGTCATTACGAACCGTTTCTCCCTGCCTTCCACTGCACGTGTTGTGAGGCGGTTTTATTGGCACGTCTTGTCGAAGTAGAGATCGTGTTCCCCTTATCACGGGATTCTCATCAATACGGGTGGGGGTAACCCAAACGTGCTTATTAGTATGACTCCTCGATTTTAGGCAAGTTCCAAATGGCCACGCGGAGGACGCTTGATATTCGCCCTCTTTATAAAGGGGCCAAGGCCTGTCCTTTTCTTCTCGCTCTCGATCCTTCCCTTCCCCCACCTCGAGTTCCAACACCCAAGCCTCAGGCTAAGTGCTTCGGACCTTCAACCATGTCCGGATCCAACCTTCAAGGCCGGTGGATGGCCCCCTCTGTCACAGAGGAGGACATCAAGAAGCTAAGAGAAGCCAGGTATCTGACCGCCGAAATCTCGCACAGGCTGCCTGCTCAAGGGCAGGCCATCCCCACTCCCGAACCCAACGGGAGTGTCGTATTTGTTTCCCACTTCCTCCAAGGGCTAGGCTTCAGTCTTGATCCCTTTGTTAGAGGGCTTATGTTCTATTACGGGCTCGATTTCCACGACCTAGCTCCAGATTCCATCCTTCACATCTCGTCGTTTATCGTCGTGGGTGAGGCCTTCCTCCGCATCACCCCACACTTCGGCTTATGGCTCAAGACCTTCAATGTGAAGCCGAAGATGATCGATGGGCGACACGCAGAGTGTGGAGGTGCCATAATAAGCAAAGGCGCCGATGCTCCATGGCCAAAGGGTTCCTTCCTGGAGGTGTCCAACTTATGGTAGCGGGAGTGGTTTTACATCACAGCTCCCCGAAGTACGAAGTGGGTAGCTGCCCCCGCCTTCCGCTCGGCCCCCCCGCTACAACTGGCGTCATGGGTCAACAAGGGGCCGGACTGGGGGCCAGTCAATGACGTGCCGACATTGCAAAGTCGCATCCGAGATCTCCTCAAGAGAGATGTCAGTCTTGTCAAGGTAATGCAGGTTATGCTAGTTCGTCGGGTCCTGCCATGCCAACGTCGATCTCTCTGTATGTGGGAGTTCAACCCGGAAGGACCGCGAACTATCCAGCAATTCTTCGGTGTGACGCTCGAAGAGATGTATGGATTGTTCTTCGGATCACGAATAAAGTGTCCGGACACCACCGAGGATGCGGGTCTCAACTACAATCATCCAGATACCCACGTAAGTAATTCTGCGGCCGAACATGCTGTCTTTTTATTTGTCACAACATCATTCTGAAACAATCGCTCTTGGCCAGGACTGGATAAGAAAGGCGAAGATGATCAGGAGTTCGGCCCCCCTTCCCGAAGGCTCACCGGATCCTGTACTAGCCAGGATGCTTGAGCACGCACCTTATCAAGTGCCATTAGGGGAAGATAAAGGGAGGAATAAAGAAGCCGAAAGCGGGCCTCACGCATTACTCATCCAAACCGGGGGAATTAGTGTCTCCGTGAAGGAGGATAATCGGGGAGAAGAATCTAGAATCCCCTCTCCCCAAGGAAGGAAAAGGACCGCCTCTAAAGACTTGGAAACGAGGGTTTCCAAACGAGGGAAGAAACCTTCGCCAGGGGGCCCCTGCCCCGGAGGGCATCCTTACCGCACAGTGCCCGCAAGGGGGTCAGCCCTCCACCGAGCTGTAAGTGAACAGGAGTACTTTTGATAAATATATCCTGCTTTATCTCCGAGGATAATAACCGAGACGTATGTCTTGTAGTCCGGTCGTAGCCCTTCTCGACAGAGTTCGTCTTCGGGGGATCTTCTTCCAGAGATGATGGAGAGCGAAACGCCTCCCCCTGTCTCCCCGCCTCCTGGGGCGGAGGGCCCTGAGGTGTCATCACGGAGGGTTTCTCCTGATCCGCCAAGGCCAGAAGGTAACCCTTCGGCCACCCGAAGTCCGGAGTATTCGGCTCCTAAGGAGAGTAACAGAAAGAGTCTGGGATCGTCCGGTGCACAACCGGACGTACTGATGGGCCTTTTGGAGCAAGCGGCTATCTCAGAGGAGCATCGTACTTTAATGGGTACGGTGGTTGAGAAGGTTTCATCCGCCAAAAGTGGGTTGCATGAGGCTTTTCCGAGCCTGCTAAGATGTTTTGAGGTACGCGAAGTAATATAAATTTTTTGATGGTACCGCACATGCTAGGTGTGCTCTATACAGATAGTAGCCCATGAGACTTTGATTGCTGTCTAGAGGCGGAAAACAGAGGATCATAGTCCCAGGTAATGATCGCGCTGCTTTCATGTGCAAGCGGCTGAGGGTCCGGTGGCTGGCCGGACTGCTGAGTTTGCCGAACTGAGGCGGCAGCTTGACGCGGCAGATTGCGACATCGCGCTTGTGAACAAGCGGCTTGACGAGGCACAGGGTATATATTTTTTGGGTGGTCAACAAATATTAAGAGGAGCATGATGCTAGTATCTATAATATGCTGTGACTGCAGATGGAGCTGCCGCCGTGGAGACCCTTCGGGCGGAACTTGCCCGAGCCAAGGAACAAGCCAGGAGAAGTGATGCGGCCGCCCTAAAGGCGGCCGAAGAGTTAAGGGCCGAACAGGCTGCTCATCGCCAGAGCGAAGATAAAATAGCCAAGATGGCTGTTGAGCTGAAAGATGCCGTTGGCCGGTATGAGCTTCTTGAAAAGGAAAGCCGAGCGAAAGCGGCTGACCTAAAGAAGGCCATGGAAGCAGCCAAGGAAACCCGCTCTAAAATCAGAGCGGCGAAGGAGGAGCTCCGTCAAGCCGGAGATATCACGGCTGGGAAGCCCTTTTTGTTGCGGACGAAGTTCGGAGATCCGAAGTATGCCCCTCTCGATCAATTATGGAGTGCTGCAGACGCGTACTTAGACTTGGCAATGAGTGCTGCTGATGCGACTGAGTTTTTCAAAGATCAGAAAGATCATGAAGTGGAAAGGTTGTTCTGGTCGCAGTTCAGTGCTCCAACGGCTGTTGCTAAATGAACAAATGGCCGAGCGGGCCGAGCTCCATAGGTTGTCCGGACTTGCCATGTGGTCTGTCGTGGATCATCTTTGGCCGAAGGGACCGAGGCCGAATAGTTATTTTGGTTTAGTGCAACAATTCCTTGGTGCTGTGCCGCATATCGACGCTGTAAAGAGGTCGGCGTGCATAGAGGGTGCGCGGATGGCTCTTGCCCGTGTTAAGACATACTGGGGAGAGCTGGAGGCCACCACCATTGCAACCCGGGGTCCGGCCGTAGGCCAGGTCTCGGCCGAGCACTATTTTGAAGAAGTCCTAGAAGGCGCTCGTTTAATAGCGGCTCAGTGCCCGAAGAGTATCATGTTCGAGTGACATGTATCCCAATTGTAAAAACAATGCTATTTGGATTATAAAGGCTGTGTTTATACTTTTGCCTAAAAGTATTATGATGCCTCCTGTGCGGCCGTTTATGTATGTATATAACCTGAAAGTTTGCAGTCGTCGGCTTCAGCCCCCACGCATATAATGCGGGGGTGTTTAGAAAAGCGCGTTTTTACACGTGATCCAACGTCTTGGTCCATTAAGGAGGTGATAGCGCGGCGAACAAAGCAATCAGACTATATAACTTTAACACTTTCACTTAGCCATAGGAGTTTGACGGTGGGGCTACTATATAGCCCCTGGTACTTCCGCGCTCATCCGAATACGGTGCGCGTACGTACATGACCCGGAAACCGGTCCTTCGTTAATGCGGAGGAATCACGAGGATTCCGCTTAGTCATCGAGTGGTTGACCAGTCTCGCGCTTTATCATGACAGTCAGTTTTCGGCTTTCTCTACTGAGGTGCTCATCCAGATGAACCAGGGCACAATCACAGTAGTTCTCCCAGTGCCACCTTAGCCGATAGAGCGGAACGTAAGGTAGCAAAACACGGGAGCCGGGCAAACCCAACTATTCACCAAAGAGATGATTCGGAGCTGATGCATATAAGGCCAAACTCGCGACGCCGAACACTCCCTAAGGTATTCGGACTTTACAACATATACTGGGCTGAGTAACGCCCTCGATAATGAGCCCTGAATTTCCAGGTACGTGCATTAATCTGACGTGACGAATGCCAATAACGCCATCCCTCTCGGCTGTGTTGAGTATCCGGAGGGTGTGAAGCAACAAGAGACAGTAAAAAAGGTTTACACAGGGTCTTAATCTAAAAAGAAACCTTTGAGCGGGGCCCTGCTGCACGTCTGCGCCTGTGTCTTCGTTGTGCCGTATCCTGGAAGGGTGTAGCACGATGATCATCTGTAAAAGAGAAAAACCCAGGTGAAAGTCTTCGTGCGAAAAATTGGTTATTCTTAATGAACCATTAAAATGCAATTTTAAATAGGGTCAGGCGGAACTGTAGCCCTTTTTACGTGCGAGAAGCCCCTAGCACCACCTATGGGGGTATATCTATCGACCCAATCTCAGGTTTATCTGAGCTGTTATAGCTAGTGGTGCGCCGGACTCGTCTAACCGTGTCCGTGGTCTTGACGACCGATCATTTCTTCTGGTTGGAGGGGCCGTCAGTGATTGGCTGCTAGAGCCGCCACATATTTCTCCGTACGTGCGGAACGCTCTGTGTTTCCGCAAACTATGATCATGCCACGTGGACTGGGCATCTTGAGCTTAAGATAAGCGTAATGCGGTACTGCGTTGAAACGAGCGAAGGCCGTTCTTTCGAGTAGTGCGTGATAGCCGCTTCAGAATGGAGCGAGGTCGAAGGTTAATTCCTCGCTTCGGAAGTTGTCGGGAGAACCGAATACAACCTGTAAAACTAGAGAGCCCGTGCAGCGGGCCTCTGGGCCTGGTATTACTCCTTTAAAGGTAGTATTGCTTTGGCTTATTCTTGTCGGGTTTATCCCCATTTTGCGGACGGTGTCCTGATATATCAGATTAAGACTACTGCCGTCGTCCATAAGGAGTCGGGTGAGGTGGTATCCGTCAATTATTGGGTCTAGCACCAAGGCAGCCGATCCTTCGTGCCGTTTACTAGTCGGGTGATCCCTGCGATCAAAAGTGATCGGGCGGGCCAACCAAGGGTTGAACTTGGGGGTGACGTGCTCCACGGCGTATATGCCTCGGGGTGCGCGCTGGCGCCTCCTCTTCGGTATGTGAGTTGCGTAAATCATGTTCACTGTTTTGACCTCTGGTGGGAATTTTTTCTGTCCCCCAGTGTTCGGCTGGCGAGGCTCATCCTCATCTTCGTTTAGTGTCTCCCTCCCCTTGTGTTCGGCGTTTAGCTTGCCGGCTTGCTTGAAGACCCACCATTCTCTGTTGGTGTGATTTGCAGGTTTGTCGGAGGTGCCATGAATCTTACATAATCTGTCTAGAATCTTGTTTAGGCTGGACGGTCCATCTCTGCTGCCTTTAAATGGCTTTTTTCAGTTGACCGGGTCGAGAGCCCCTGAATCCGGCGTTTACCGCCGTGTTGTCTGGGCTGTCTTCGTTGTTTCAACGCTTGCTTTTATTGCGTCATGGTTTCCCGTTGCCATCCCTGACTTCAAATGTGCCTGGGTTGCTGGTGCCGCTACGGGCCAGCCAGCTGTCTTCGCCCGTGCAAAAGCGGGTCATAAGGCTTGTTAGGGCTGTCATTGTCCTCGGTTTTTCTTGGCCGAGGTGTCTGGCGAGCCATTCGTCCCGGACACTGTGTTTGAAAGCCGCTAAGGCTTCGGCATCCGGGCAGTCGATGATTTGATTCTTCTTCGTGAGAAATCTGTTCCAAAGCTTTCGGGCTAACTCTCCGGGCTGTCGTATTATGTGACTTAAATCGTCTGCGTCCGGAGGTCGGACATAGGTCCCTTGAAAATTGGCCCTAAAAGCATCCTCAAGCTCTTCCCAGCTTCCAATTGAGTTTTCGGGGAGGCTTTTCAGCCAGTGCCGAGCTGGTCCTTTCAACTTGAGGGGCAGTTATTTGATGGCGTGGAGATCATCTCCGCGAGCCATGTGGATGTGAAGGATAAAGTCCTCGATCCAGACCCCAGGGTCTGTCGTTCCGTCGTATGCCTCTATGTTTACGGGTTTAAATCCCTCTGGAAATTCGTGGTCCAGCACATCATCGGTGAAGCATAGGGGGTGCGCGGCACCCCTGTATTTGGATGTGTCATGGCATTCTTCGGACGGTTGTAGCGTTTGGTTTTGATTCCGAGCTGTTATTCGGTCAGTATAGTCGTTTGGGCGGCCATGATTCTGTGCCGGAGCACGCTTCCTAGATCCGTAGATGGACCTGGCCAAACCGGCTTTTTTGAGCAGGTCTTCACGTAAATCATGTGCTGACTTGTGTGCGACATTGTTAGCCGCCCTGTCGTGGCCACGGGGTGGTCGATCCGGCTGATCGACCGTTTTATTTTTCGGCTGAATGGGCTCCAAAGCCTCGTCGTTGAATTCAGGCAGCAGCTTGCGCTTTGGATAGCTTTTTGTGTGGCGACTGCCGCCGTACTTCTCTTCAGTGTCAAGCACTTTATTCCATCTGCTGTTGAGCGTATTCTGCGCGGCCTTCAGCCTTTGCTTCTGCTTTTTCAGGCTCCTCGCGGTGGCAATAAGCCTTCTATGGAGGTTTTCTTGTTCCAAGTGCCTTTTCGGGATGATGTGTCCATCGTCGTCCGGACTGTTCTCCTCTCCGGAGACAGGTTGATCAGCTTTACCCTCGGCATCGCCGTGATCGGACAGCGGTTCTGTACTATGTTCGCCGTCCGCTGGCTCATCCTGCTCCATCGCTGGGTCCATGTGGTCGTCGTTTCCTTTGGAGTCGATCGGGGTATTATTCTTTCTTGCGCTGTTATCGCCGTTTTTGCTGAGGCGGGATTTGGAGCGGCGCCTACGTCGTCGCTTTGGTTGCTTCTCGACGGGACTATCCTTCACTGCTTCCTCCCGTTCCTCGTCGTTGTTTTCTTTGGGTGTATCCACCATGTATATATCGTGTGATGAAGTGGCTGTCCAGCGCCCTGTGGACGGTGGTTCCTGTTTCTCTCCTGCATAATCGTCCATACCGTCGATGTCTTCAGAGTCGAAATCGAGCATGTCGGTTAAGTCGTCGATAGTGGCTATTAAGTGGGTGGTGGGTGGCGAATGAATTTCTTCGTCGTCCGCTTCCCACTCAAGCCGAACATAGTTCGGCCAAGGGTCTCCTGACAAGGAGAGAGACCTCAATGAATTTAGCACGTCACCCAAGGGAGAGTGCTGAAAGATGTGCGTGGAGGTAAACTCCATGATCGGTGCCCAATCAGAATCGATAGGCACGGACGCAGGCGGTTTGGAGCCCGTGGCCGGGGACGAATCCAAGGGTTCGGCAACACAGGTGTCATAGGAGGTGAAGTCAGTATTCGGCTCTGTCGCCGCTGAGTGTGCGGCCTCCGTGGCGGGGTCTATCCACCCGTCCTCGGACAACACGATCTGCTCTGGATTGAGGGCCGGAGTAGCCACAGGTGTGATCTCCCGAACACCGTCCGACGGCAGAGCTAAGTCATGCTCGTCGTGACTGTGCGGCGCACCTAACATGGGCTTGAATTCATCGAAGATAAAGTCTCCGCGGATGTCGGCAGTATAGTTCAAGCTTCCAAACCTGACCTGACGGCCAGGGGCATAGCTCTCGATCTGCTCCAGATGGCCAAGCGAGTTGGCCCGCAGTACGAAGCCGCCGAACACGAAGATCTGTCCGGGGAGAAAAACCTCACCCTGGATCGCATTGTTGCCGATGATCGAAGGAGCCATCAAGCCTTTATCGTGACGACACAGTGGAACTCTCAATAAAGCACCAATGTCGGTGTCAAAACCGGCGGATCTCGGGTAGGGGGTCCCGAACTGTGCGTCTAAGGCGGATGGTAACAGGAGGCGGGGGACATAATGTTTACCCAGGTTCAGGCCCTCTCGATGGAGGTAATACCCTACTTCCTGCTTGATTGATCTTGATGATATGATTATTACAAGAGTTGATCTACCACGAGATCGTAGAGGCTAAACCCTAGAAGCTAAACTATGATTATGATTATTCTTGTCCTACGGACTAAACCCTCCGGTTTATATAGACACCAGAGGGGGCTAGGGTTACACAGAGTCAGTTACAAGGGAGGAGATCTACATATCCGACTTGCCAAGCTTGCCTTCCATGCAAAGGAGAGTCCCACCCGGACACGGGACGGAGTCTTCAATCTTGTATCTTCATAGTCCAACAGTCCGGCCAAAGTATATAGTCCGGCTGTCCGAGGACCCCCTAATCCAGGACTCCCTCAGGGGGGAGGCGCCTTAGCGGGGATGGAAGATTGGACGATTATGTGCGGACAAGGATGGAGAAGCGAATATGTGCTGCGGGAAGTGGACAGGTGATGATGACTAGAGCATGTCGCTTGACTTACGAGACACATACCAGCAGCATAGGGTCATATCAATGCGAGACAACTTGCTTGAGTGATCACAGTACTGGTACTCCCTATAGTACCTACTACCATGCCCTAACTTGCTTGACTAGAGTAGTAGTGGAGTAGGACTCTGCTCTACTACTAGCACCGGAGGATTAGTATATGTCTCCCACGAGATAAACAACTCGTATAAATGCATCTTGATGTTCCATGCAACGCATGGGCCTCTTGCTAGTATTACTTATACTTATCTCTACTCTTATAAAAACAGAGTTGGTGATGATGGTGTGCCTACCATCCTGCAATATAGTCCGTCCGATCTATATCTCACGGATAGGAAGGAAACTATGGCAATTTTGCAGAAAGATACCCGCACCCCTCATCACATTTGCAGATAAGGCCTTCCCTCGTTCATCCTTATCTCCCACAAGATAAACTACTCATATAAATGCATCTTGATGTTCCGTGCAACGCACGGGGATCTTGCTAGTACTCCTATAAAAGACTCAGTTGGTGATGATGGTGTGTCTGCCATCCGCCATTTCTGACCATTAGATCCGCATCTAACGGTTGTGATGTAAGTTGTGGTCTTTTGCAACAATTCCCACTTCTCTGCTCCAATTTACACAAAACCCCTTAGTATCTTGAAACCAACCACATTCCTCCCTTACCTCATCAAAACAACCCAAAGAATATATTTGGAGTGAAACATAAGATATTTTTAGTGATATGTATATCAAAACTAAACTGTTTTCTTTCAAATTTGTGTATACGTATTATTCTATATTGGATCCGTTGCAACGGATGGGCTCATTGCTATAAAGGTTTATCTCTTGAATCGTCCGCAACGAACACCTGGTGTATTGGTCCGGGCCGGATCCTTGCAACGCGATGGCCTGAGTTCGAATTCGATTAAGGATGGATTCGTTTCCTTCTAACTTCCTGTACGAATGTGTAGCCAGCCTGCAAGTAATTTACACTGTACTGACAGTGGAACCCACAGAGTACTTAGAATACAAGATTAAGGATGCAATTAACTTTTTATAGAGGGAGAATCATACACACAATTAACTCAAATGGATTGGACGTGACTCTATTATTATCCAACGGCAACCGGAAAATTTCCTCCCATGGGCCGGAGTAGGTTTCCCAGTTTGCATGTGGGTTTAACGGAGGGGTTTGATGAAGGCGAGGAGGCGTGTTCAGCCGGGCGTGCAGCGGGCGGCGCAGTACTATTCGATTTGACAGCTACTAGTATATTATAAAAAAGAAAGAAGAGTAGTAGAGATAGAGACTAGGGAGGAGCACCATCTACTGCTTCGTGTGCTACTCCTGCGCTCCATTCGACGGCCGCAACGTCCCCTACAGCCACTCCCTCCTGCTCCATTTGACGAGCGCTGTTGAAATTTGGGGAGCGCACTCTCACGACTGCTGGCAGCGACGACTTCACTGACGAGACTTCTTCCCCGAACTCGGCAACCTCTTCCTCAATGACATGGGCGACAACCTCAACGCCAACGGTGCTGCTCCCGTTGCACCGTATGTTTTTCTGTCCTTCCTGTTCAAAATCATGGTAGAATTCATGTTTCTAGTCTGTGTCCTAGATTCGATCTATTCATCTACCATGCTAGTCCACATGATTAGTTTAATCTCTGTTTTAGCCGCCATGATTTATTTTGTGCTTATTAAGACTAAATCTCGTAGTAACTTGCTCATATATTCAACTGGCGCACCGTCCCCTACAGCCACTCCCGTTTCATGGACGGCCTGGTCGATGCCTCCAAGGAGCCCTTCGTCTACTGCTATGAGTGCCCAATGCCGTTTTGGGGCTCGCCGGCGGACCTCGTGCATCACCTCACGCAGCCGTCCGTCTATCACTACTGGCCCTTGGCGGAGAACACCAAGTACGAGACGTGCTACCCGTTCAACATGCTGGAGTCGCTGGAGGATCACCGCCGCCTGCTAGTCTCGGAGGAGGACGACATCGTCTTCCTCTTGATCATGGGCACCGGCGAGGGCCGCGTAGGCCGCCGCCCCGTCTATGTAGTGTGCGTCAGGGGCGACGCCGCTGACGCTGACACTGACACGAGGCCGATGTACGGGTGCGTGCTCACTGTTACTACCCCTCGGAGGTACGTGGGTGACGACACTGGCTACGTCAAGCTGACTAGGACTGTGCCGAGCTGGGACCTTCCCGTCGATGTGGACATGGAAGACGCATGGCATGATTTGACCCCAACAATGTGCACGGGGACTCCAAGCACTAAAAAAAATACACTTCCGTGATGATACGTGTTTGTCACAGTAGGTCACATTTTTTGTCATGCATGTACATCCATGACAAATTTATGACAAAATGAAGATAGTCATACCTGTGCTGTCGTAGAAGTGTTCCATGACATTACCAAAATTACCATCACGGAAGTGTCCACTTCCATGACGATAAATCGCGCTTCATAGAAGTGCTTTCGTCAAGGGTGACTGACACGTGGCATCCATCGTAACGGGACGTCGTTAAGCTATCGGGTCCGGTTTTGGATCCGATAACCCGTTAATAGCCACGACCAATGCCGATTTTCCACGTGTAAAATTCTCATTGGCCGGCGGAACCACACGTCAGCTCCACGTTGGCACATGTGTCACTCATCCAATGGTCGAGATGGGCCTATGATATGTTGACACATGGACGGGCCCAAAAGTGGCCCATAAAGTTTAAATGGGCCGGCCCAACTAAAGGCCCACAAGATTTAGCGGACCATAATGGACCGACCTAGCTAAAGGCCCACAAGATTTTGCAGACCATAATGGGCCGGCCCAGCTAAAGGCCCACAAGATTTAGCAGACCACAATGGGCCAGCCCAGCTAAAGGCCCACAAGATTTTGCAGACCATAATGGGCCAGCCCATCTAAAGGTCCACAAGATTTAGCGGACCACAATGGGCAAGCCCAGCTAAAGGCCCACAAGATTTTGCAGACCATAATGGGCCGGCCCAGCTAAAGGCCCAACATTCTCAATTAAGGCCCGTACGGCTAGTGTCAAATCGGCCCGTCAACGGCCTATCCTAAACTTGTCATCATCGCGGCCCATGGTCACTTCTGGCCCGTTAACAGTCCGCTAAGTATATGGGCCGAATTACGGCCCGGTGTATTTCCGGCTTGTTAAAGGTCCTGCTTCATTTGGGCCCATTTACAGGCCATTGAAACTTTCGGCCCATAAACGACCGTGAAGGATTTGGGTCATATTCGGCCATGTCTGACATTCGGCCTGTTAGAGGCCGACTATAGATTTGGGCCACTTTCTGCCTCTTGTGATTTTCGGCCTGTTAACGTCAGACGAAATCCATGGGCCATATGTGGCCCAACGTCACATCGAGCCCATTAACAACCCATATAAAAATGACGATAATCTAGCCCGACCGAACCTCCGGCTTGTTAAAGGCCCGTGTATTAGGTCGGCGCATTTACGGCCCATCCGAATTTCGGCTTGTGAAAGATCCGCATCGTAAATGGGCCACCATTTCGGCCTGCTAAGACCAGTGGGTTATTTGGCACAACCAGGGCCCAATCTCACTTTCGGTCTTTTTAAGGCCCATGTTTTTATGGGCTCGAGATATTTACACCTGTAAACAGCCTATTGTTACTGAGGGCCCAAATTATGTTTAGGCCTGTTAAAGGCCCACTATGGGCACATGCCTACCAGAAAAATATGAAATCTTATGCTGATTTAGGCCCAGATATTTTTAGTGGGCTACATGCAAATTTCGACCCATAATCGTTTTTAGCCCAATTGGAATGGGCCCGAAGAATGTTGGCATGTTGGGCTCCTACGAAGCTTTCGGCCGAATACATTACTAAGATAAACCTACACTATACAAAAATAGCGTCATAATTATTGCAGCCTTTGGCAGCATCATAAATGCTGTATCACAACAAAATAAATTCCAACCATACAACAAAGGCTGCAATAATTAAGACGTCCATTAGGCATGTTGCAGCACGATCTTCACTTTTTTTTTCTGCCATTACTCTTGAACAACGAAGCGAATGTATGATAGTCTGGTTTCAAAACCATTCATATCTTGACGACATTTGTCAACCACTATTCTAGTTTCCAAAACAACGTCCATTAGGGATTGGACTTGTGTCTGGAGCACAGATATATCACTCTGTCTAGCAGGAAGATTTTGTCCAGTAGGCGATTTGGACGAGGTTACCTTGACAACCAACCCAGAATTACGCAGGAAGGTGCTTTTTGCACTGTTAGTGGAGAGATACTGACGCACTGCAGCAAGAGGTGACATTGTGCCTGTGGTAGCCTCGTCACCTTCAGGTGGTTGTGGCTGTTCAATCATTTGTTCCATAGCTTCCTGAAAGTTTGAACTTGTAGATTAGTGTACCAGATAAGTTACTAATGAGACAAAAACAAACAAAGTAGGTTACACGTTTATACATAACTTATTTTGGTGAACTACTGTAATACATTAGCATGTATTGTAGTGCCAACTACATAATAAAATCACTTTCAGAACATATGTCCATGTAGCATGCCTACTGTATTGTCTATTTCCTCACATTCGTTGACATCTAAGGATAAAGAGACATGGTTTAAAGTAGGATGAACATAGTATGACATCATTCATATCATGGGCAAACAGATATAAAACAAACAGGCTATTTTATCATTGTGTGCGCACGTGAACATAACAACTAGAATACAGATCAAGACCAAAATAATATCCTTCATCTCTTTTAAACCATGTAAGGTGAAATGATACGTTAAGACAACTGTGTATAAAAGAGAACAGAGTAACTGACATTGGCTGCAAACCAAGTAGTTAAATGAACACATCATAGTACCAATCAGTTCAAAGGCAGGAGGAGTAAGGACTTACAACAGCGACTTGAACTGGTGTGCTCATGCCCTTCATCTTGCTGGTGTGGCAATCCTTGAAGATTTGCACTGCATTCGGTTCAAGTTCTTTTTGGTCCGCACATGCTTTCCTCTGTATTTGGAACAAGTCAATATAGATACGATAATATGGCACAGAAAAAGGAAGGAAGTAGCAGCTATTTACAAGAGCCCCGCAGTGTGCAATATAGCTACAAGATCCTGTTGTCTGTTGGAATTTCACTTTAGAACGTTTGGTCTTGTTCTTCAAATAGTTAGCCTAGAAGAAGATACACTTGTAAGGCACATACATAAATACAAGTTCAATATGTGGTCTGATCAAATACATATAGCCTACCTGATAATTTGGATTAGACCAGTGTTTAACGACGGCTGTCCAGTCTTCATCTGTAATATATTCCACTGGAGATGTTTGGGTGATTTCATTGTTAGCCTTGCCTTCCAAGTGAGATTTTCTAAGGTGGTACCGATACTATCGCAGAGCAAAATGAAAAACATGAGTGCATGCTTGTTTAGTTGCATCATCTTTCGGATCCAACTTGAACCTCATCTGTTAAAAAAAGAATGTGAGTCTTATTAGGAGGAAGCTAGAAAGTATGGGACAGAGCAAGACAATATTACTAATTGCGATGAATAACATTACTTATGGATAAATGGTCAAGGAAGGTGTTAAACTGGGTATTGTCTTTCTCATTCCTGTACTGGATCCACGTTGGGAGGATACGTGCATGACACCTAACGGCAACAGCTGCCTCTAGTACTAACTTGGCTGACTCTGTAGCATCACGTGGCCTTTTTAAACCTGCCTCAAAATGGATCTCCATTCTTCCTCCTTTAGATTTTGTTAATCTGTCAAGCATTATCCCTGATGTCTGTTTCCGCTTGCGTCGTGGTGCTAGTTCAACAACGAATATGGAAAGTATTAGTGTACATCAAACTGTGAGAGTACATATAAAGGAGCATGCAACTGCAACTTGACTCGGTCAGGTACCGTCTTGGTGTTGATGCTCATGAGGTTCATCTGATCTTGCCAAGTCCTGTTGTGTCAGTAGTGCTTCAGAAGTAGTGTTAGGTGTGAAGGCAGCTTGGGAACTGGCCAGTTCCGGAGCAAACGAACGAGTAACTTGTTGAGATGCTGGTACAGTTGAAGCGGATGCTGCAGCTGGTGGAGCAGGTGATAATGTGTTTGTAGATTTAGCCGATGGATTTGGACCTTCTACTGCACTATAAGTACCAGCAGGATCTAGACGGCAGATCCTTTTCCGTTTCACCCGACGAGTAACACCACTCCCTACTATATTATTTTCCTTGCTCTTTTTTGACTTTGCCATGTCAAGCAGTACCCACAACACAAAAGAATAAAATCGCTCTTCAGAACTCATTGATGCATGATACAGACAAGAAATACTTTGATGTAAGACAACCGTATGAGGATGGAATATGTAAGAAAAATAGGACGGCATGACATATTCACAGCTACGATGTGTAAACTAAGCAGAAGGATTTTCAAGAAAATAGAAGTAATGCAAGCTAGACACCATATGAAAGATGCAACCAATATTACTCTGCCAAGTTAAAAGTGTCTTGTCATAAGTGGCAATTCGAAAAATTAGAAGCAGTACAACATAGAAATCAATGCAAGATGCAACCACTATCAAACTGCCATGTTAAAAGATCATATGCTGGCTCACTCTCTCGAAGATGCTCATAGGGGTAGGGTGTGCGTGTGTGCGCTTATAGCGGTGAGTGCTTGCACGTATATATGAGCCCTTGCGTCTATACCGTGTTAAAAAAATACATGTCATGATTATACGGTCACTGGCTCACCCGTACAACTCCGTATTTTGTTGATGACACAATCAATTGACCAGTCAAACGTTCCACGTGGCACAACTAGTGTTGACCATCGGGGCGCGTAACCGTAGGGCCCACCTATCAGCCCGTATATGAAAGAAAGAAATGGTAGTTTGAGTCTGTACTGTGTTAATAAAATATATTTTAGGGTGATCATACGGTCACTGGCTCACCATACAGCTCCGTAATTTGTTGATGACACGATCAATTGACCAGTCAAACGATCCACATTCAGCAGCGCACATTACCATAGGGCCCACCCGTCAGTGCGTATATGAAGGACAGAAATGGTAATAAATTAGTGGTCGGTGGGTACTCGAAGTCGTGAGACCTCTGGTTGGCAGTCGCCGGCGGTGGGGGGGCGCGTTGATTGGGCGGTGGGGTGGGGATCGCCGGAGAGAAAGCTTGGTGCGGGGGGGGGGCTAGAGGGGTGGCCGGTGTGGCGGCGGACCAGTGGTCGGGAGTGGTTTCGGGGCGGGCGGGGTGGCGTCGCGGCGCGGGCCGGCCGCGGGCGGCGGGGGCCGGCGGTTCGGCCAGTGGTGGCTGGCGGCTCAGGGGGGTGGAGTTTGATGATAAACTGCAGGCCCTTGATTTCGTATCCAACGGCTGGAAAATCTAATGACCAGAGATGAAAAAGTCAGTCGACTAACGTGTAGCTTCACCCCGCACGTACACATGCACGCACGCAAGACACGCACGCATGCAGGCGTGCAACACTGACACGTACACATAACGAACACATGCACACATGCAGGCGTGCAACACTGACACGTACACATGCACTCACGAACACACGCACGTACGCACACATGCATGCAACACTGAAACGTACCCTTGCACGCACGCAACACTCGCACACCTGCATGCACACATCACACGACGCAAGACACACGCTCAAACTATACGTGCATGCACCCTTTGTTAAGGACATGGATTGTTACGGGTATTAATCAATCTTATCTGTGATAAGCAGAACATTGATGTTTGAAGTGGTCTTTATGAATCACAACGTATCGAACGGGCTATCAACATAGTAGGCTTATCTACATGAAAAGGATGATGCCACACTCAATGAACAATCATCAGTTTATGAAATGCCTGCTTCTGACCGCCCTGGCCCACCAAAGGTTCCTCTGCTGTGCACTGCCTGCGTTGGGTCACTGACATGCAGGCCATGTACCCAAAGAGCCCACACGTCAGTGGAAGAACGGCGCGGTGTCCTACGTCAGAGTCGAGGGCGCCACTCGCTACACGCCCGACTGAACACGCCTCCTTGCCGCATTCAAACGCCTCCATGAAACCCGCCCGTGTGGAAGCCGAGAAACCCACTCTGGACACACTTCCGTTCATGACCGGGCCGACATTAAACACAACGCCGGCCAAGCTCCTCCCGTCCGCCGTCTATTTAATCTCCTATTTAAACGAGGCCAAACGCCGGCGAAGAATCGCACACCTCCGCCGCTCCCCTATCTCCTCCTTCACCATTTTGTCCACTCTTACAATGGCTTACGAAGAGTAGTTATTCCGCACAAGCCATTTTTCTAGGTTTGTATCTCTCACACACACCCACGTAGGTGGGGGACGTGCACGAAGAGAAGAGGTGCACGCACGGCGCACGTACTCTCGTCTCTTTCCCAACCACACCCGCGCGGGTACACGGTGGAGCTCATTTCTGTACGAAAAGGCAGCCCACGTGGTAATTTGACCGTGTACTGGTTGTCCACTTGGTGGAGGGAGGATCGTCTACCACAGGTGAACAAACAAATTGTGACCTGACGCGTTATGTTAAAAAAGAGGCAAACCATGTGGGGCCTACCTTAGAGGCAAGGCTCTATACTCTGGAGTACTTTTGATGTGTCCCGTCAACTCGCAGAACGAGGAGAAGCTTGCTTAGTACGCCGTCTCCCCCGCCCACGGGCGCGGTGGCTCGCAGGATGAGGTGAAGCTTGCTTACTAGTAGTAGTACTGTACGCCTTACGCCCGCTCCCTCGCCCACGCGCGCGGTGGCTCACAGGACGAGGAGAAAATTTTACTACTCCCTCCGTTTACTCCTCGTCCCTACTACCTTGGTTAGAGAGATTATCATATTGTTTGGAATATATATGTCCTTTAGTACTCCCTCCATTTACTTATACAAGGCCACTATAAAAAAAATACATTTTGCATCTATACAAGGCCACAAATAGTAATCGAGACAAAAGTTCCTACTCCCTCCTTTCCAGTTTATGGCTCAATTTCAAAATCTCTCCAACCAAGGTAGACGGTGAGTGGTCGAATTAATTTTGCACTCCTAGTTTGCACAAGTAATTAGTACGCTCATTTTCTCAGGAAGTTATGTTTACCGAGGCATTAATTAGAACGAATGCATAAATGACCACTAAATTTCCATGAACTTCTACATGCATTGGTGAGTTTTCTCTTGACACCGCTTGCATCGGGTGATCTAACGCATCTCAAAATCCAACATGTGATGGTACTACTACTAGTAGTAGAGTTGAGACTTATAAAACAGAAAAACGAATGTTTTTTAGATGAGCCCTATAAACCCTAGTGGGTACGTACTCCATAAAATCAGATTTTCCCGAAACTAAGTCACTCAACCTTTATTTGCTTGTTTCCCTTCCTGCCTCCTTGCCTCGAACAGACTATGCCAAACTCCCCTGCCCGCCGCGCGGGAAAAGACCCGCCCTCACCTTTTTTTAGTCCGGGTTTGTATCGATGGATCGCGCGAAGTAGCAAAAACCCAAGCCGTGTCTTGTACTCCTCCGTCGACGCTCGCTTTCATGAATTCTGTACTTCCTGTCGCCGACATGTGGGACATATAGCAACCGGGTCGACGTGTCAAGCACCAAATAACAGTGCAGAACAGCAGGGGGGATGCACCCCAGTCGTACCGCCCCAGTAGTAGTAGTAATGAGCAATGAGACGTCAAATCACAATGCCGCACCTTCCCAGACGGACGAAGCAACCATTATTTCACACTTCGGTTCGCCATCATCTCAAACCACGTAGTTTTGCTTCTGCCTCAAGAGGGACACGCGCATCGCCTTGGTACATCATGACACGTGGGACCCCATGACAGGCCATGCTCCCCCGCTGATCGCTCGGTAAAATCACGTCATTTTTACTACTATACTTCCTCCGTATCGGTTTACATGGCATGCACGTTGTTCTAGGTTGAGAATTTAACTGGCTATATATGTGATGAACAGTATATGTTTAGAAACTACATCCGCTTAATAATCCAATGATATACTTTTTGTGATATAGTAACTCAGATTTAGTTAGTCAAATGGATGACCTAGAACTACGTGCACGCCCTATAAATCGAGACGTCTGAAAAAATGAGACGGAAAGGGTAGTTCAGTACGTATCTTTTTAGATCAATATAGTCGGGATTCACCAAGGAGCAAAACCAAGTGGTAGGCTACACCTGTCGTGTTGGCGTAGCGACTCAAGCAGGGTCAGTCCGCACACGAAATGGCGACACACTTAACAGGACCCCTTTGGCCGACATGTGGCTCATCCACCGTCTTGTTCCACGTGCGATGCACCAAATTACAGTTCAGAGCAGCGGTTGGAATTGGAGGCACCCCGGTCGTAGCGCCGCAATAGTAGAAAATGAGCGATGAGGGGCCAAATCACAAAGCCCCACCTTTCCCGCATTAAGCTGGACGGACAAAGCAACCATCATTTCACTCTAGGGCGCAAGAGCATAAAGAAAAGAGAAAACCAATGATGCGTGAGGCAGCTACCTAGGGCACCCTAGGGTAGGGGTCTCCACTATAGATCATTTTTTTGAAAGCGCCTCCACTACAAATCGGCTTCTCCCTCGTCCTCTTGAAGAAAACCGATGATGCGTGCGGCGGTAGGGTTTGTAGGAGTACTACTAGGGCATGCGGGGCCACGTCATAGTAAACGGGAGAGGGATTGAGTTCGAGTCGACGCCTTAAATATGTGTGGGCCGCTTGGTTTTAGGGGAACGAGGCAACATTTTGGGTTCGGGGACCAGTGGAGATATAGTACGTACAAAAAATTGTGGACGTAGGTTCGACTGAAAGGCAATGATGCATGGGCCCTGCATTTTGATATACCCGGGGCCGCGTGAAATTTGCTACTCTACTCAAAACTAGTAAGGTACACATGCATTGAACGCATGAGATTTCGAAACCAAATTATGAATAAATACACACTATAGCATGTAAAGCTTTGAGTCATATATGCATGATGTAGATGTTCGTTTAGTTCTTATAGTTCATCTCATTCAAAATCAATTAGTTTTATAAAAATGTTAAGATTCATGGGTTTGTGCATTGTAAAGCATAAAGTAAAAAACAAATAATGGCAATTCATTTAGAAAAAAAATCAGTTATGATATGGAAGATTCTAGAACAAAGGAGAAGTGCTTGTCTTTTGAGGTTTGTGCATTATGCTTAAGTTCAACCATGGAGTCTTCTAAATTGTACATGTGGCAGATCTGGTGGAATGTTGATGATATCCAATGGCCAGTAGTGCTCGGATTTGCCATCTCTGCACTGTCGGATTAGCTTCATCCAGCGACCATCTTTCAAGTTATTCGCACACTATATAGTTCTTGTGCCATAGTTGCCCTTCTTGGAAAAAAGCTACTAGTGGGTTGTACTAGCTATTTAGGAATAGAAGATGTATACATGGAAGTTGTAGGGAAAGAGATGACATGGAGTATCTCAATTCCTATGAGTAGGGATTGGAAAAGAGATGTCATTTGGTTGACATCATAGGAACTTTTCTATTGAATCTAGAGATGCCATGTATCTCAATTCCTATGAGGAGGTATTAGAAAAGAGATGTAATTTGGTTCATATCATAGGAACTTTTCTATTGAATATAAGCTAATGTTTATTTTCCTTTGAAATTATGGGAGTATAGGAATACATTCATATGAACCAAGTGGCTCTAAAGCTATAGAAATGATATCATGTTTATTTCCTTTGAAATGTGGAGTATATGAATCTATTCCTATGAACCAATTGGCTCTAAAGGAAAAAAATCCTATAAAAATCATATCATATAGAGTTCCTATGATATTCCTCCACACCAAAGGATGGTTGAAATTGCTGCAGGTGATACGATGGTCTTTCTTTGTAGACTCCTCCCCCATCTTTATAGTTACCTCTCGAAGATGAATGAAATGATATATACAGGGTATTCTACATGTGCAATTTGGTACACGAAAACTCGGTAAAAGTTTGCGAGGTTCGAATTTTCAATAAAGCTATATGCACTACATTTTGGAACAGAGGGAGCATACGGCAGTTGCTAACACTCACGTGGAAGATTTGTGTGTAGGAGGAGTGGTTGTTCTGTTAAATGACATGGCAAAACTGACACTGTCGGATGCCGATCTAACGGTTCTTACAGCGTTCGTCAGGAAAAGGCTTGTGGTGAACGTTTGTCGGATAATGATTTACGGACACATGCATTGCATTGATACGTGCCCCCTCTCTCTCACGCACACGCACCCTCCCGAGTCCTCTCGCACCCACTGTCTATCTGTAGGTAGACGTCACACACATATGTGCTCTTCACACCCTTCCCTCAGAACTTCTAAAAAACAAAGGACGTCGCGCACATTTTATTTTAGCTCACACGTCACACACTTATACTATTACTCTTGTGGCGAACGTTCTTTGGGCATAGTATATTGTACTCTCACGAAGAGAAGTGGTGCACGCACGCACTAGTTCTCTCGCGGGTACACGTAGGAGCGCATTTTTTTGAAGCTGGTACAACAAAATCACTCCACTATATATATAAGCAGGAGCCTTAGCGCTTGCTTTACTAGGGTTCCTCTCGTTCACTCTCTCATGATCTCCAGATCTAAGCAAGACATAGGCGGCCACACTCTCTCTCAGCTCACGGCTGGTCACAAATCCGGCCGGACAACCTCGACCGGGGCAGGGGTGTAGGTGCATCGTTCACGCTGTCGTCGGCGGCGAGAGAGGAGACCAACGGCTGCCCGCGCGTCCCGATCGGCGGCCGTGCCGTTCTCTCCGAGAGAGCGCCGGCTCCGGAGGGCCTCCGACCCCTTCTTCCTCCCTGCGGTATTTTAGCCAAGATGCGGCCTCCCGACGCCGTCTTTGCCACATGCCGACGACCCTCAGGTATATATTCCTTCGAAAGCTGCCTTGCTCTATTGCCCTAGCTCCCCACTTGGCTTCGTGTGGATCTTTTTCTACTTCCATCCGCTGTTTCAAAGCCACCTAGACTTTTACTATTATTAGAGGTAAAGCTAGTTCATACAGTCGACTCTAAGAGTTGGTTCAAACAGGGAAGAAAGTGGGAAAGCTGTAGCATGAATCTAGGACTTGGTTCTAAGAGGAAACGGGGGAAAGTAGTAGATACTGGCTACCCAACCAGTCTCTTGGTTGAAAAGACGAAGAAAGCATGGTCGATGGCGAAGGGTGGGGGGAAGTGGACCTATCTCTTGGTTGAAAAAGGAAAGAAAGTGACGGGTGTTGGGGGACAACGCAAATGAGAATGAGCAGGTCTAGATTTCCTGTGCTCACATAGGAAAATGTCGTCGAGGAGATAAAAAATGGGACAAATGCAGACATGCTGCCTGAGTGTTTGCCGCTCTCGGCAACCACATCTACCACACCACTTTATGCCCCTGCTGTCCCTATGCCCATATCGCTACCGTTAATCTAAAATCACATGAAGCATTAAGAAATGCCACCTAATGTCACTATAAGTAATGGTCTAGTGCCGTCGATAAATTGAAGCAATGCCACCACCATTTTATGAAGTGCTTCCGTCTTGCTTTATTTCCCATGAATTGTGTTTTTGCATTTACACTTAAATCTCACACCGCTAACATTGCTTCATCCCAGTGGAACTGCACAAATTTGATTGCACATTTACTGACCATGTGCTACTCTCATGACAGTAATACTAATGCTGTTGTTCTGCATGTTAATCTAGTGGCAGTGTTGATTTGATGTGATGCTACTTACTTAAGGAAACTTTCATACTGTCAATCTAGTGCCAATTATAACATAATAGATGCCGCTGTTAATCATACGCCACTGCAAATATCTGTCACTGTTTAAATAACCGTATTTCGTATTTGCGCAAGCAGGGATGTCTGTCTCCATATCGTTTCGGGATGTCTGTCTCCGTATCGTTTCTATCTGCGCAATCAAAAGCACACACCTCAGTTTTAGTAGAATTGTGCAAAATGAGATGGCTATCCCTCGTTGCCGTTGGCTAACCACCCGTCTTCCAGGTATTCCTACATTGGTAGTTACTAGGTTGAATGACCAACGCAATATAAAAGAAGTTGATTCGTACGTTTTACTTCCTGATTGCAGTGTAGGGACGAGCGAAAACAACATCATCCTAGTCCGGAATGCACTTTCTACTAGTTCATCCATGGACCGAGGACTAGCTGGCAGGGCTGCATGGCGGTTTTTTTGGACAGGTGCGCGGACAAGAGGCATCGTGGTCTGCTTATTTCTGCAAATAGCGGTGCTTAAATTTAGTGGAATGCACAAGAATTTCAGCTGGTCAGTACACTACATGGTTCAGTTCAGCATTCCATCTGAGAACACAATTATAATTGGTTAATCTGGATTGAGAGAACCTAACCCTGGATGGTGGCAACAAGAAAAAACCAGAGTGAACTCCAGGAAATTTAAGCCTGCCGGGAGGCCCTTTGCTCAGAGAAGCCTTGCTTGTTTTTTCCTGATTTGTAAACCTTCTCACAACTTTATCTTTTGCTGTGAACTAGTATATGTTTGTTATGTTCTATGAATCATTGAGATGTATAAAGTTTCTTAACTTATGCTTTTCAAGTTTTTTATGAAGCCAAGTTTAATGTGTGTGTTCCACATGAACGCTGGACTAGCGTGTGAACGTTTGGAATTTACATTGTGGCCTCAGTTAACTGCATGAACCACTGTAACAAGATACACAGTTGCTTATATGTAAGACAGCAGATTGTTGATTGTTAGCTGGTCGGTAGCCTAGTGTTGAAGCGAGCTGAGCCAATGTGCCGTGTTCTGCACAACTGCTTACAAGTGGGGTAGCACCAACAGTGTTTACAAGTACTTGTATAAGTCGGCGCACAGTTCTCAAACGAGTACTCTATTTCATCAAAACACACACTGCTCGTATGATAAAACTAGTGAGGAAGCATCTGTTTCGGCAACAATTACGATGATTCACGGGCACACAAAAGTAGCAGCAGTTCCCATAGACGGATTCAAACAGAGTACTAGCCCTAGAGGGCTCGATAACAGGCAAGGTTCAGATAATTAGACACAATCCAAACTACTATTAAACACTAGCTGGGGCAACTATTTCATGCCTCGATCTAATTTGGGCTGGACACAAGACGGACCTTGCCATGAACATCATCGAGGACGTCCGGCAGCAGCTCAATCGTGTGAACCTTCATGAAGACAACCTTGTGGCTTTGCCACTCATAAACTTGTTTGTGGAGGCATGCCACGTCATCTTCCTGCGTAAGCTTGACAAGAACAGTATGCCTCACAAACGAAGGAGTAGCTTTGAACTTCTTGTGCTGCAGTACACCCTGGACAACACGCCTGACAACAGTGAGGCTGGAATACAACTCTTCATTGGTATAAGCGCAAATGGCTTCCAGGATCCAACAGCCTAAAAACGCTGTTTTCCCAGTGCATATATTCAGGTCATCCGCCTCATAGCGAGTGACATGTACAACCACACAATCCTTGTCTGCATCAGGGCTCTAATTGAAACAGAAACAAATTCTGAATTACTTTCCAGTATAAGAATCACAAGTTATTTAAACCACTATGTATAGCATGGCATCGAAGCTAATAAAATTTTGCATTATTCATCACCACATACATAGATGAAAAACCACAATCGAGATCGGCAAAGAAGAAAATGACCTTGGGCAGCTCAGCAGGGGGGGGGACACATCCTCGAAGGGGGAAAACTGCTCCTGCAGTGCCACGGGGGCTGTAACCTCAAACGGGGCATTGACCATCTCAGTAGTGGCCGTGAGCGTATCTGGGGTCGGCTCGGTGGCTGCCTCCATCTTCTTGGAGCTCTCTGTCTCGTGGGGATCAGCCTCCCGCGTCTGCTCCAATATCGGCATATCTTTGCCTGGTTCTCCTTGGTCCATCATGAAATTGATGAATACTAGGAGACCACTAAAAGGAAAACAAAATCGCAATGACAATGAAACAAAAAAGAGAGTGAGGATCGGTTACTGCTTTGCAAAAGTTCTTTTTTTTTCTCTGAACGAAAATATACCAACATCACGGATCCGCTTACCTTCCCTTCGTTGGGAGAGAAGAACAGTGGCAGATGCGAGTGTTGCCTTTCTTGAAGACGGTGAGGGAGAAGGGGATTCAGCAAAGAGTGAAATGATGGTTGCTTCGTCTGTCAAACTTAGACTGCGCGGAAGTGGGGTTTTGTGATACGACGACTCGTTATTGCCGCGCTATGACCGGGGTGACTCTCCGCCTGCATACTGCCTTCTAATTTGGTGGATGGCATTTGGGCCCGCGCGCTGCATGGCCCGCATGTCGGTGAACAAAAGTATAACGACATTCAGTAGAGGGAGACGTTTCGATGACCTAGGAGGAGCCAGAAGCGGTATTGTATCCACTGTACTAGTAGTAATTGTTTTTCTGGGTAGCTGTAGAGTGTCTCCACTGTACTAGTAGTAATTGTTTCTCTGGGCCCAAGACAAAACAGCCCATCCACCCTAGTAAATAGTAAAATC
This sequence comes from Aegilops tauschii subsp. strangulata, assembly GCF_002575655.3. Classification (NCBI taxonomy): domain Eukaryota; kingdom Viridiplantae; phylum Streptophyta; class Magnoliopsida; order Poales; family Poaceae; genus Aegilops; species Aegilops tauschii. The sequence continues at coordinate 450,840,005 of NC_053039.3, read as the reverse complement.
AATTCAAAAGTCCATATATTTACTGAATGAGAGGCGCTACCCACACCCAGCACACCGCCCCCCAAAAAAACCTGGGTGTTCTTCTTCCTCCTCACTCCCACCCACCTCACGTTAGCTCGCTCCACTCGTACCCCCAAATTCCTCACCTCACTCCTACAGAAAACCCCAGCTCCCCTTCTTCCTCACTACTACAGAAAACCCCCAGCTCCCCTTCTTCTTCACTCCCACTACAACTAGGCTCGTCATTCGTTACTCTGCTCAAATCCGTGAGCGCGACGCGACGCCCTCGAGGAAAATGGAGTCGGCTGACCCCAGCGCCAAGAAGATGAGGCTCCCGCCAGCAGCGACGCCTGTTGTAGATCCCGCACCCGGCAGCGCGGGGAGAAACGGCGACCCCGTCCCCACCGGATCCCAGGAACCTGTAGAATCTCGGGTGGACCGCATTAGCGATCTCCCAGACGCCGTCCTTGGGGAGATCATCTCGCTTCTCCCCACCAAGGATTACTGCCGCACCCAAGTCCTCTCATTTCGATGGCGCCCTCTATGGCGCGCCATGCCCTTAATCTCGACTGTCGTCAGCTATCTCTCTTCAATGATTTTGAAATCCCCAGAGCTATCATCTCCTCCCACCAGGGCTCCGTTCAAAGCCTCTGCATCCCGTCATGCTACCTGAGCAAGCATACCATGCCCTGCACGGTGGACGCCTGGCTGAAATCCCCTGAATTCACAGAACTACAGCTGCTTGAGTTCTACTATTCCCCTGGAAATCACCTACCAGATACCGAACGCCATCTACCTGTGCCCTCAGCACCGATGTCCATCTCGCGGTTTTCCTCCTCTCTCCACACTGCCACCTTTGCAGTGTGCGACCTACCAGACAATTTGGTACTAAACCTTCGACTCCCATTTCTCAAGAAACTTTCACTTGTGCGGGTTCGTATATCGGAGGCCTCATTGCACAACATCATCCACTCCAGTTTCCCTGCCCTGGAGTGCTTGGTGCTTGTTTTCACAGTTAGAATCGGTTGTCTCCAAATAAAGTCGCCTAACCTTGTAAGAATTGGAATTTCTTTTGACGGAAGGCAGCTCATCATCCAAGATGCCCCTTCACTTCAAAGGTTGATCCTTGATTCTAGTTATTATTCACCGTTGCAAATAACCGTCCTCTCTGCGCCTAAACTGGAGACTTGGGTGTAATACATGATCTCTGTGCTCATTTCAATATGGTGTTTGGCTTCACAGTTCTTCAGGTACTTTACAATATCATCTACACTTGTAAGCATAAGCTGCATTTTAAATTTCTGCGCATAAGTTATATGTCATCTTGGAGTACACATTTTGTACTAATATTATGTTCTATGCTCAATGAAGAGTTTCTCCATGGATGGCCTATCAATGGTGCTGGATTCTGTCAAGATCTTATATATCCAAATGAATAGTTTTGATCTGAACAAGATTATTGGCTTGCTGCAATGCTTTCCATGTCTGGAGAAGTTGTATATAAAGGTGATAATTTCACGCACATTGGAAGCCCGCATATAGTGTACTAGAATTAACCATTCAGCTGTTGCTCTTTCGACAATCTTTTTTTAGACCTTAACTCTTTTCAATCTTCATGTCTATTAGGCAACAAGACGGGGTAAGAAAGTTATAACCAATCGGTGGATTCGTAAGCATCGGGATTTTCTCACTTCTCATGAGATTCGATTGAAGACAATAACACTAGAACGATATGTAGCCAACCGTGCAAACACTAAATTTGTCACATTCTTCCTGCTGAATGCGAGGTTACTATTGTCAATCAGGCTTAAGTTTATCAGCAGCATGGTTTTGACAGATGGGTATGTGGAAGAGCAAAAAAGGAGTTTCAGGTGGGCAAAAGAGCTTCTGAACGTGCCGGGCTTCTATTTACAACATATTGTGGTCATAATCCAGTAAATTTTATGACCCAGGATGTTCATTCTATGGACCTGACCGATCCATTTGACTGTGACTGCCAAAAACAGTGCTGGAGTTAGATGTTGTTGCCCTTTTCAACCTGGGTTTTTTTGTAAACCTGATGAACAATTAACCATCGTGCTTTTGTACAGTTTGTAAGCTGGAGTTAGATGTTCTTGCCCTTTCCAACTCGACTGTGACTGTCATATTTTCTTTGAAGCACGGCAAATGGCTTGCCAGTCGTTTAATTTAGAGTGAAATATTGTAACAACTAACAAATCCCAACCAAGGGAAATAACATCACTCTCGCCGGCTGCTTTAGCTCACTGTGCATTACAGAAGCCAAGTGATTAGCCCCCACCAGCACCCACAAACTTATTTCGAACTAGCACATCAAATGGGTTGTAAATTTTCATAGGAAAGGCTGCATGACCGTGACAGATTTGGATTCTGACATTTGGGACCCGCGAGGAAATAGCCTATCCAAGGTGGTGTCGACTTACTAGCCAGTCAACAAACGATTCTGCCTACCAGCCGTTGGATTGACATCCAACATCTGTCGTGTATCTTCTATCTCTTGTCTTCTTCTTCCTCCAGCCACCCAAACCAAACCACCCCATCGGCTCCGCCTGCTCCCGCCTCCCATGGCTGGCTGCGCCTCCGCCGCCCTATCGTACGTACCCTCCAACGTTGGCCAGTCCCTCCCTCTATTCCCCCACACGTCCTGTTATTCTCCGGCGACATCAGCCCAACCACGCACCCGCACCCGAACCAGTCAACCCTCGTACTCCCCTCCGCCTGCGACTGGACCGGCACATCTTCCACGGCTCCTGTTCGGTCTGTCCGAGGCCTCGCCGTCGTCCTCCGCCTTGCGGCCTTGGTTCGCTCGCCGTGCGCGGTGCGCCGCCCTCTTGCGTTGTCAACGTCGTCAACAACCAAGAGGAACAAGGAGATGACTGTACGTGGAGAGGATGACAGTAGGGACCCACCAGCGTCATGGCAGTACGCAAGCAAGTGCCTCTATATTACAAGCCCAAAAATATGGTTCCTCCTAATGGTTGGACATCTGGGGCTCACGCCATTGTCAACGTAGTCAATAAACGAGAGAATTACACTACGAGCGACTGACACAAGGGAACCAGCAGGTCGCGCAATTTTTTTTGAGGAACAAGCAGTTGTTATTTATACTAGTTTTAGCGATGGATCAGGGTAACAACGGGGCTGTGCGGGGGCTGTGGCCCATCTAGACAGGGTTTTATTTATGTTTACCACATCATGAGCCCAGTTGTGTTTTTTTCTTGCTGAAAATGGCTAGCCTAGTTCTATTTTTTTAAGAAATACCCAAACGAGGCCTACTTGCTTTATCACCCCTGCTGGGCTGCAAATCTTTCAAGACGAGGAGAGTTTCATTCGGTTTGCCCAGAAATGGGCTGTACATTTTTAAAACACATCAAACCGGGAATTAGTTTCAATTTTTTTTTCATTACAAGATTTTAAATTCCATTGATTTTTATGCGTGGACAATTATTTGGATTTTATATTTATATAAATTATTTTTCAAAATAGTTTGAATGTGAATCAATATTTCGGGATTAAAAATAGTTGACCGCACCGAAATATGCAAAAATTCGTATACTTTTTAACCGTGGCCACAATATGGGGTGTAATGCTAACAAAAAGATGGGCTCAAAAAAATTCTTAAGAATTAGCAAATGGGCTGTACATACATTATTAGAAATAATGCACACGAGAGAAGTGACTGTTGGATGTCCATCCAACGGCTGTCGTGCTTCTTCAATCTCTGCTTTTCCTGCTCCAGCCGCTCAAACAAGCGCCGGCGGGACTGCCTGCTCCCTTCTCCCGCGGCCGGCTATGCTGCCGCGCAGGCCTCACCGCCCCACCGTACTCCCATCGCTGGCCTAGCCATCCCTCTACTCACCCACACCTGCTGTTATTCTCCGGGGACGGCAGATGAGCCAGTAAACCCTCGTACTCCTCCGCGTGGGAAACAACTGCCGAGTCTTCCCTGGCTCCGTGTCGTTCCCTTCTTAGGCCTCGCCGTCATCCACCACCCTGGTGCTCTCGGCGCGGCCTGGTCAACGTTGTCAAAGAACGACATCCTTCGGAAGTGGACCGTACATGGAGAGGCTGATAGCTGGGTCTACGGCCGCACGCAAGGAAATGCCTCCTTATTACGCGCAAAATAATGATTCCTCCACCTGACAGCTAGGACCCACGGGAAGGGCTTTTGTATTTCGTGAAAAAAACGTTCCCCCCCGCCGACAGGTCGGACCCACCAGCTATATCTTCGCACGCAAGGAAGTGCGTCCTTATGACGCACAAAAAAATGAATACCCCGTGCTAGCTGGGACCCACCATAGTGGGTGGCTGACTTGTGGGCCTACTAAGTTGACGGGGACAGAGGGCTTTGTCAACTTGGTCAATATGAACGATTCTAGCTCCAGTGACCATACGATGTCCATCCAACGGCCATAGTGCTTCTTCAACCTCTGGTCTTCTTGCTCCAGCCGCCCAAAGCAGCGCCGGTCGTGCCGCTTGCTCCTGCCTCCCGTGGCCGGCTGTGCTGCCGCGAAGGCCTCACCGCCCCCATACTACTCCCACCACTGGCCAGGCCATCCCTCCACTCACCCACACCCCCTGTTATTCTGCGGCGACGGCAGCCTCACACCGCAGCCGAACCAGTGAACCCTCGTACTCCTCTCCTCGTGGGCATCCACTACCGCGTCTTCCCCGGCTCCGCGTCGTCCCCTTCCTAGGCCTTGCCGTCGTCCACCGCCTTGGTGCTCTCGGCGCGGCGTGGTCAATGTGGTCAACGACCGACTTCCATCGGAAGAGTACTGTACGTGGAGAGGCTGACAGCTGGGTCCACGGCCGCAGCTGGGTCCACGACCACAGCCCAGTTTTTTTGTGATTTGCCAAGTAAGTCACTTTGTCAGGCCTGTTGCGCTGCAAATCTTTCAAGACGAGGAGAGCTTCATTCGGTTGGCCGAGAATATGGCCTATCAGTAATGAGAAATGGGCTATACATTTTTAAAATACATCAAACCGGCAATTAGTTTCAAATTTCTTTTTTTCATTTCGAGATTGTAAATTGCATTGATTTTTATGCGTGGACAATTTGTTGGATTTTATATTGATATACATTTATTTTTAAAATCAGTTTGAATGTGACTCGAAATTTCGGGATTAAAAACAGTTCGGACCGCACCAAAATATGCAAAATTTCGTATAATTGTTTAACCGTGGCCACAATATGGGTTGTAATGCTAAGAAAAACAATATGGGCTCCAAAAAAAAAACCTTAAGAATTAGCAAATGGGCTGTAAATTATTAGAAATAATGGCAGATGGGTTGTATGCTGTTTTCCACAAATTTGAGGCTTTCCTAAAAAAAGGTTGACGCACAAGCAGTGACTGTTGGATTTCCATCCAACACCCGTCGTGCTTTTCTTCAATCTCTGCTCTTGCTGCTCCAGCCGCTCAAACAAGCGCCGACGGGACTGCCTGCTCCCTCCTCCCCGCGGCCGGCTGTGCTGCCGCGCAGGCCTCACCGCCCCACCGTACTCCCATCGCTGGCCTAGCCATCCCTCTACTAACCCACACCTGCTGTTATTCTCCGGCGACGGCAGCGAACCAGTAAACCCTCGTACAGTCGTACTCCCCTCCGCGTGGGAAAGAACTGCCGAGCCTTCCCTGGCTCCGTGTCGTTCCCTTCCTAGGCCTCGCCGTCGTCCACCGCCCTGGTGCTCTCGGCGTGGCCTGGTCAACGTGGTTAACGTCCGACATGCATCTGAAGTGGACTGTACGTGGAGAGGCTGACAGCTGGGTCCACGGCCGCACTCAAGGAAATGCCTCCTTATTATGCGCAAAAGAATGATTCCTCACCTGACATCTGGGACCCACCGGAAGGGCCTCTGTATTTCGCAAAAAAAAAATGTTACCGCCGCTGACAGCTCGGACCCACCAGCTATATCTTCGCACGCAAGGAAGAGCCTCCTTATTACACACAAAAAAATGAATACCCCCCCTGCTAGCTGGGACCCAGTATAGTGGCAGGCTGACTTGTGGGCCTACTAAGTTGACAGGGACGGAGGGCTTTGTCAACTTAGTCAATATACACGATTCTAGCTCCAGTGACTGTACGATGTCCATCCAACGGCCGTAGTGCTTCTTCAACCTCTGGTCTTCTTGCTCCAGCCGCCCAAACCAGCGCCGGTCGTGCCTCGTGCTCCTGCCTCCCGTGGCCGGCTGCGATGCGGCAGAGGCCTCACCGCCCCCTACTACTCCCACCGCTGTCCAGGCCATCCCTCTACTCACCCACACCCCCTGTTATTCTGCGGCGACGGCAGCCTCACACCGCAGCGAACCAGTGAACCCTCATACTCCTCTACGCATGGGCGTCCACTGTCGCGTCTTCCCTGGCTCCGCGTCGTCCCCTTCCTAGGTCTCGCCGTCGTCCACCGCCTTGGTGCTCTCGGCGTGGCGTAGTCAATGTGGTCAACGACCGACTTCCATCGGAAGATTACTGTACGTGGAGAGGCTGACAGCTAGGTCCACGTCAGCCGCAAGGAAGTGCCTCCTTATTATGCGCAAACTAATTATTCCTGCACCTGACAGCGGGGACCCACCAGACGGGCCACCGTATTTTGCAAAAAAAATTGTTTCCCCCCTGACTGCTGGGACCCACCAGCTACATCTTCACAGGCAAGGAAGTGCGTCCGGGCAAAAAAAAATGATTCGCCCCCCTGACTGCTGGGACCCACCAGCTATATCTTCGCACGCAAGGAAGTGCCTGACAGTCGGGACCCACCTGGTCGAAGCGTACGTAGCGTTGTCATTCTGGTCGCGAATGTGTACGTACATACTGGTCGATGTAGAGTGCGCACGTGTCATAGATGAGGCGCGCATGTAGCATGTACACGTACGTACAACGGCCAGTGTGCAAGAAAGAAAATACGGCCACGTACATACATACGGGCGGGGTCTCGAACGCCTACTTGCGCATACGTACGGCCAGGGCTCGTGTACATGGCTGGGTTGGAACGGAGAAACTGCGTCGTCGTCGTGTTCATGGGGAGGCAACGAAATGCGTCGTGTTCATCGGGAGGCAACGGAACGCGTGGGAGCCAACCGGCTTGGACGGAATAGCCGATGGAAACGAGGCCTAGCGTACCGCAGAACGGAGGAAACGGCCTTGTGTTCAACCGACCACGGTTGAAACGGGATCCTGTTCATCGGGAGGGGTCTGGCGTACCGCAAAACGGAGGAAACGGACCTCCTACGGTCGAAACGGGGGTCCTGTTGATCGGGAGGGGTGTGGCGTACCACAAAATGGTGGAAACGGACTTGTGTTGGGCTACGGTCGAAACGGGGGTCCTGTTCATCGGGAGGGGTCTGGCGTACCGCAAAACAGGACTCCACGGGATACTGTTCATCTCCACCATCGACCCCATCCAGCCTCCACGGGCTACTGTTCATCCACCGTCGACCTCCTCCAGCCTCCACCTGCGACTGTTCATCCATGGGCTCCTGTTCATCCAGCCTCCACCGCGCGCTACTCCACCGGCTACTGTTCAACCAGCCCTCTCCACGAGCTACTGTTCAACCAGCCCTCTTCACGGGCTACTGTTCAACCATCCCTCCACGGGCTATTGTTCATCCAGCCCTCCACCATCTACTGTTCATCCAGCTCTCCACGGGGTGGTCCTATTCATCCAGCCCTCCACGGGGTCCTGTTCATCCAGCCCCAACCGGCTCGATCGATCGGGGTCCTGTTCATCCAGAGGCAACACCACAGGGTCCTGTTCATCCACCCCCACCGGGAACTGTTCATCCAACCCCCCCAACAACGCTCACTGTTCATCCAGAGGCCACACCAGGGGGTCCTGTTCATCCACCCCCACCGGGAACTGTTCATCCAAAACCCCCAGCAACGCTCACTATTCATCCAGAGGCAGCATCGATCGGCTTCAGTTAGCAGTAGTAGGGAAGGAATCGCTCGATCGGGTTTAGTTAACAGCCATCGATCAATCGCTCGGGTTCAGTAACACGTAGCCTGCAGTGCAATCGCTCGGGTTCAGTTAGAGCCCAACGCTTCGCTTGGGTTCAGTTAGAGCCCAATGCCTCGCACCCACGCGCGTGCGTGTACGAGAGATACGCGCATCGCTCGGCCCCGACCACCCACCGTAACCGGGAACACCCCGATATTTTCCTCGCCCTCGCTTCTACACGGTTTTTTCCGCCATGGACGGCCTAAAGAATGTCATGCAGCTGCGTCTCCGGCCCGCCCAGGACGAAAAGCCCATTTTCTGTCATGATTTTTTTCATAGAAGTAGGACCCCACCACATCTATGATGATACCGTGTTTTGTCACAATTATTGTCATAGAAGTGTCATAAGTATGACAGAAAAAAATTCGTTTGGCCCAAAATGTCACGGATGTGTCTTTTTTTGTAGTGAAGGAGGTTCACCTGGACATATGCATTACCAAGTTAAATTTTGATCATTAGTCTTCGCTCAATGTAATCCGCTGTCTAAGCATGTGGAGACTTCCATGCATGATCTTGCTCTATTGGAGTATCGCGCATGAATAAAAGTGTATCCATTTATGGTTTAGTCTAGAATCTTCCATGTATGAAATTTTTACTACAGTACTGGTGAAAGACTTATGATGAACCATTTCTTACATCTCCTCTGCCCCCTTCCAAGTCATCCTGATTTAATCCCTCCGTCTAGGTGTATAATGGCATGGTTAATACTTAATAGTATAGCCAACTGTTGACTATATGAAAGTGCCATGTCATCTGTAGCCAACATGTATATCAATCGATACTCAAAAACTAATTCTTAAAGATCATTTCTTGCAAAGCACAATAAGTGTTATTTCTTCACAAGTTTTGGATGCAGGTTGAACAGTTGAACGCTTTTGTTTGCAAAAGATACTTTTTTTTATCTATTTCACCCGGATTATTGTGAGCTCTAGAGATGAAATAATATCTGAAGAAACCTATCGATACCCGTTACACATGAGATGACCCCCACATCCTTTGTCAAAAATAAACAACTCCCCGATCAATGCATTTCACTGTTCCGTGCAACGCACGGGCACCTTACTATAGATTAGTACGACCAAAAATTGAACTAACATTATATATAGTATGATAAATGCTGATGCATGTCACCTAAAATTATATCATTGAAAACTATGTTCAAATACGAATCCAACGATATAGTTTTTGTTGAGATGCACTAACATTTTGTCAGTTAAATCTTCAGTCAAATTCAATGGGGGACTAATAAACCACGACCGGTGTAGTACTAGTGTGGAGGGCAGCACTGCACGCGAGTCTCACCCAGCTCGTGGCGTGGCAGTAAAGCCGTCATATCACAAAACCCAACCACTCCCAGTAATAAGTGGCCTGGTAAAATAAACGGACAAGCAACCATCACATCCCTCCGTCTTTTTTGCATTTCATCTCTCTGCATTTACTTTCTCCGGTTCATCTCGCACACTCGATCCCTAGTATCCCTAGCTACTACTCCTAGGGCCAGTTCTTTTGGCGGCTTAAAAAATAAGCCGTCTCTTCCCCAACTTTTCCCATAAGACTAGTCACAGTGGAGAGTAACATTAAGGCGCCTCACTCATTTATTTAGGCTTCTAAACTACTAGTACCTCCGTCCTGGTTTAACCGTCACCATTATAATTTGTGCTAAATTTTGACCAAAGATTTAACTGATAAAATGTTAGTGCATGTGACATATGCACGTACTTACAAAATGCGTACGGATACACAAGGTTTCCAAACTTTTCCTTTTTCATACCTAATTAAAGACGCTAATAATTCCCGAACGTTCGGGATTTATCATTTGTGTCCCAAAACTAATGAGATCGCCTTATACGAAACTAAATTATATTCCTAATAAAAGCCACGACGCTCGCAGGAGCTCTTGCGGCGCGCCACGAGTGCCCTGGCGCGTGGCCATTTCCCAGCGCGCCGGCACAACGCCTCTTCCTCAGCCTCACAACTTGTGAGGTGCTGATTGGCGGCTTGCCGTCGGGCGAGCGCGATCTCACCGGTGTGGTGATCCGGCGCCAACAGGTACTCCTCCTCGCTGGAAGCATGCACCCGGTCCACGTACCTCCAAGCGTAGATGAGGCGCTTGGGCCCGACTGCACTCAGGGCTTTGGCACGGGCATCCTCCGCCACCCTCACGGCCCTCGCACGAGCCTTCTGCCAAAGAGCCAATTGCCTGACTCTCTCGGACGCAACATAGGCCTGCCAGGCAGCTTGCCTCGCGGCGCGCTTCTCTTCCTCGGCCTTCTTCCCCGCCTCTATTTTGGCGCGCTCTGCCGGAGGCAAAGCCTCCCACAAGGTGACATCCATTTCTTTGCAAAGCTCCTCAAGGTTGGGGGGCTCGGCGGGTGGCGCGACGTTCTCCTCGTAGCGGGAGTCGACGCGTCCTCCGACGCGTGTGCTGGCGAGATTGGGAACGCCGACGCGTCCACCTCGATGCATCATGGCGAGGAGCAGAACGCCGACGTGTCCTCCTCGACTAGTGACGGCGAGGAACGGAACGGCGACACGTCCTCCTCGACTAGTGGCGGCGAGGAATGGAACAGCGACGCGTGACCGTCCGCGCGGTGCAGCGAGGGGCGCCTAGGGCTTGGGAGGGGGATGCCATGGTGGTCGACGTGAGAGGGAGGGGGGAGATAGCGATGAACGTGAGCGTTCTTCCGAATGCCGTGGGAGACGCAGTATTTATAGCGAGCAATGGCACACCTACGTAATATATGGACTGAGCTTCACTGACTTAACTGCAGGTCCAGTTGCATCACTGACATGTGGGCCAGATGGCTATTGGGCCCACATGTCAGTAACCCAATGCACCTACAGTGAAGTAACTGAAGTAGCTACGTGGGCATATTTGTTGGAGTAAATTACGGGTGAGGGAAGGGATAGAAATATTGCTGGCCACAACGGATTGGACGAGCGTGGGGGGAGGAGAGTCATGCATGCAGATTTTTTCCACACAGGGTGGAGTGGTGGGACTGCTGGAGGGAGAAGGATAGTCAAGCAGGCGTTCAGATTTCAAGGTGCACTAAATTATTGCATGCGATGATTAAGTCTGGCCATAGTGGTGGTAATGTGGTACTCCCTCCTTTCCGGTTTATAGGGCTTAATTTGAAAATCTCTTCAACCAAGGTAGATGATGAATGGTGGAATTAATTCCGTAGTTTGCAAAAGTACTTAATTAGTACTCTCGTTTTTCTCAAAAATTTGTGTAAACCGATGCATTAATTACACCACATGCATAGCATGACCACTCCTATAAAAATTTCAGTTGGTGGTGATGGTATGTCTGCCTCTGGACAACGTGAGCCGTTCGATCTACTTGGAACCAACAGCTGAGATGTGTGTGCATAGAGACATGGCCTTGCCACCGGAGGTACTGTATAGCAGATATTTACCCACCTCTACCACTACGGAACTACTCATTCCAGCCTCATTTCCTTTCTGGTTCATCTCCTTGCATTCTTGCCGGCGGCGGCGAAGGTTCCTGAAGATGGAGTCCAGACTCTAGAAACCACTACAAAAACTATTCCACCGCCTCTATCTTGGTAAGAGTAGGTGAAATTTTTGAATCGAGCCCTTTAAACTAGAAGGGAGGTAGTGGTACTCTAATAGCTAACCTTGTTGTGATGACTAGATAGGACATGGCACGCACCTGGACGGAGGAACTAGTTTGCATTGTGCATTTAAGTTTTGTCTGAAGTCAATGTACCTCTACTTTGACCAAACTTATAGAAAAATGTACATCAACATTCACAATGTCAAATCAATATTTTTATACTCATTATAAAACGTAGTTTTTATACTCATTATAATCAGTATTGTAGATATTGATATTTTTAGTATAAATTTGGTCAAAAACTTTGCAAACGGTTGACGGAAGTAAAATGGACCAGAGGGAGTATCATGCATGCGGAGTAGGCAAAAAATTGCTCATTTATAGCCGGTCGAAGTCTCAAAGGGCGCGACCGCGCGAGGGAGGAGAAGGTCGTGGGAGGCGTGACGGTTGAGGGAATTAAGTGAAGTTACATCCACGCGCCGGCATGGCGTGCGAACAGGCAGGAGCTATACCGTCAGGCCTACGATATGGGTCTAGTAGACATGCCATCTAGTGGGTCCCGCATAGTACTCGAGAACTCTTTGGGGGCTTGCAGCTGTTTATCCACCGGGCAAGCCAACAACCCCACGCCGTTCGCACGCCCTACTCGTCCCCGTCTTCTACCTTACAATAGTTCGCTCCCAGTCGTCCCGTCCTTTCACATTACACCAGTTCAACTTCTCCTAACCCTCCACCAAAATCCATGGCCTCCCAAATCTCCATGGTCGCCGCTGAGTACCAGGTTAGAGCCATCACCGGCGTTGAGTTCATTGTCATCTACACCCGTCGATCCGCGATGGTGAAAGCATGCCTTGCTCGCTTCCTGCGCATGTTCAACAGTTCAAAGGATGAGTGGGTCGCTGGGCTAGATGTTGAGTACACCACAGTCCTAGAAAGCGAGAAGATTCTAAAGGAGGCAGAGAAGAAGAAGCCCGCCATGATCTAGGTTTGCTTGGTCTACCACATATGCCATGCTGACGTTGAGTGCCAGGATTTTAAGAACTTCCTCAAGGACGAAAGAGTGAAATTCGTTACTGTAGACTTTAGGAACGACAGGGAAGTCCTGGGTCGGATAGGCCTCGTTGTAGGCCAGCCCTTCGATCTCGAGAAGGCAAGCCTGGTGTCCTCCTCTCAGCCTTCAATGCTGACCCTGGCAGCAGCCATGATTGATCCTTCGTATGCTAAACCGAAGAAACCTCACCACGAGTTTCATCATGCATGGGCGTCGAAGACAATAGATGAAGATCACATCCTGTACGCAGCAATGGATGCCTACCTTTGTTTAAATATCTACAAGGGTTGGATGAAGAAGCAGAGCCCAGTGTCCGGTTCAAGCAAAGAAGCGGCGGCGAAGAGGAAGAGGAAGAGGGACGAGGACGTGGACTCGGACTCCGAGTAAGGTGGCAGTGCCGTCGCTCATGCTGGTTCTACTACAGTGTCAAGCGGACTAGTTGCTTAGTTTTATTTCAGGGGTGTGTTGTGCTGAGCCCCCAGCAGAACTATGTTTATGTTCTTTCTCGTTATTTGAACTCTTTATTACGTACAGTAGTACTAGTACTACGTCTTACTATTGTTCTTCTTGCAGTTGGTACTACTGCTCGTATCTTCGTGTCCTACTGTACTTGATACGTTCGTACTGGTAGTATAATTTGGGTCAGTTGATTTGTGAAAGAAGTTCGATGGGCGAAGGAAGAAGACAGCAGAGAAGCTACCCCAGTATCTATATTAGGGTGGCAGGGTGCCCATGATCTATCTTATGAGTGTTGGGTGTGGAATGCAGTTCGCCGGAAAAAATGGATCGTGCCCGGGGTTAAACGGATGGCGGGGGTGGGGGGGGAGCATGGCGGTGGCAGGTGGTTCAGGAGAGGGTGGGGCGGCGGCGGCAGGCGGTTAGGCATGTGGCGGGCTGAGAAGATGAACAGTGCATTGATTTCGGAGGTTGAAGAAGCCCTTCTAGCCATCCATGTTGCATCCAACGGCTCACAAGAGTCGACTGACCCAAATTGCTCCTTCAGATTGCAGGATCCACGTGGCATTCAAGGTCTCGAAGGTAGATTCCGCTTCCGCACCCGGTTTGCGGGCTCGGCGCGGGCGTGACTGGCTTCCGCCACAACAGCCACCGTGCACGCCTCCTCAGTGCGGGCGGAGACGACAATGCCATGCTAGTTCCTCCTCGCCGGCGTGCTAGAGCACACGCTCGTCCTCCTTTCGTACGCTGCATGCATAGACGCGGCTCCACCAGCTGCTCGCGTGCTTGGCAGCGCGGCGGCATCGCGAGGAGGGACTGCAGACGACGTGAGCGGGTGAGCCTTCGGCTTCATGGTACAGGGTTGGCGGCGACACGGCGGTGATGGGCGAGAAATGATTGGCCGGAGCAGGCGGGCGCCAGCATGGGCAACGGCGGCGGCGACATATTGATGAGTGCGCGTATGGGAGCTTAGTTTAGTTTTATATAGGGTTGGTCAAACTTAAAAGAAAACCGTACTAGTACACATAAACATTAGACTGAGGCAGCGCTTATATTAGTTACCACAACCACGATACGGAATCCTGTGCAAGGGCGTGAACCGCGGCCGCGCGGTCAATCGAATGGTGCATCACCGTGTCGCGCTCGAAGGACATCCAACGAATCTTTTTGTGCGTGTGAAAACAATCCCCGAATATTACTCAAATTTTTTCCTAGAAAAGTTCTTGACGCTATAATATTTCAATATATTTGAATTTAGCTCCAGTTTGTGTTTATTTGGATATGGGCGTTTTAGGTGCGCCCTAGTTTTTTTAATACTGATTTTGTGTGTGCGACTGAGAGAGAACGTGTGTATGTGTCCATATGTGTGTTGCGGCAGAAGGGCAATGTGGAGACGGTGTGCATGTGATAGAAACATAGAGAGGTGTGAATGTGCAAATGATCATGCATGAGTGAGACATAGACAGATGCCGATACGTTGTGTATACATGAGAGAACGGTCTTCTATTTGTACTTGTGTGTTGAGAGAGAGATAGAGAGAGGACCATCCGTAACACAACAACCATCTCTCTCGATTCGTCCGTCCCTCGCATGATCGCATTTAACACATGCATCAACGCACACATTTTGACACCCTCACCCGGCCCCTGCCCACCTCAAGGCCCGCACATCGCTCTCTATCTCGCATGCCTAATCTCTTCGTGAAAACCCTATTTAGCATGTAGCTTTCCGTCACATACACAGACATTTCTCTCCATAGGTTTGATTTCTCTCAATACCTGACACACACACACACACCGCACACACACTCCCCCTTCCCCGAGCACACAATTCATCCCCATACAAGGCTATATGGTGACCACTCTCGCTTGTGCTTCTCTGCACCCCAGCATGCACAACACCTCAACCTTCAAAGAGGGCATCGAGGAGATCGAAGACGGCGACCACACTGCACTAGAGAATGCGGGGCCATTTGGAAGCAGGATGATTTGACGACGGTTGACTGACTCCCCCCTCTCTCCCGCACAAAATACCAATCCCTCTCTCTCCCACACAAAATTATCAGTCCCTCAACCCACGAGATCCTTCCCCTCTCATCCATGTTTTTCCAGCTCTCTCATCAAACCTGTTGTCTCTTCTCCTTCCACGTCTACATAATCCGGATGCACACACATCTCATGTATATTACATGTCTCCATCTATCTCACAGACCTAACTTCTTCCTCTCTCTCTCTCTCTCTCTCTCTCTCTCGTTAGGTTTGTCTCCTACTCTCTTGTCCACATACACACAATCTTTACCTCCCTATCTGCTCCATCTTCGCAAGCTCTCCCTACATGTTTCATTCACACATTGGGATGTGTTCAAAATGTTGCTTTTATAATGGATGATGTAGATTTATGGTTGGTTTTGTTGCATCCTACAAAGTAATAACTATGAAATGCATTTAGATTCTCATTTGATTGGGATTATGTGAGTTTGAGCATATCGTTAAGTACTATAGACCTCGTATACATCTTGGAATTCAACAATGATTGTAACTATTGAATTATATAGACCATTACATTCGAAGTCAGTAGCCTAATATATTTATTTCACAATTACAACAAATGATTAATTCACTACAAACTAAGAAAACAAATGTGTACTCCCTCCGTTTTTATTTAAGTCCGCGTATTAGCATTGGTCAAAGTCAAGTTTTGTAAACTCTCAGAAAGTTTATAACAAAAAAAATTAACATATACAATAACAAATAAATACCATTAGATTCATTATTGAGTGTACTTTCACATCATACATATTTGTTATGGTAAATGTTTATATTTTTCTTTAAACTTGGTCAAACTTTAGGAAGTTTGACTTCGGTCAAACCTAATATGCAGTTAATAAAATCGGAGGGAGTACTAGTACTACTCGCTAGTTGCTTAGCCCAGTCACCCAACACGCCACAAGGGGAGTTCAGTGTCACAAAATTTTAAGGTCGGCGGGAAAATCTCCCACGGCCCTGATTCGAGCAGTGCGAAGTTACCATCATAACCTTCGGAACAGGTCTACGGATTATAATTGGTAGGGGCCTGTTTTCGTAACTTCAGGTTCACCCTACCCAGCCAACCCCACCCCGGCACCCAGAGTAGTACACCTGAATACTCCCCATTTTCTATCCCCACACCAAAATAGACTTCTCCACGGCACCGTAGCCTTCGTGCTCCTCCCCTTCTCCATCGGCGCACTCATCCACCGTAACGCATCTGCCTCATCGACGACCTCGTACGCCCCACTGGAGCCGGTCCACCATCGTCGTCGTACACGGAGCCTCTTCCCCGGTACCGTCTTCCACGGTCTCGGATCTGCTTCCCAGAAGCCGACGCCAAGCGCAGAAGCACCACCGTCGTGGACAATGAACTGAATACCGTTGCCGACCATGATGCACAGAGGCCGCTGCGACCATCGTTCTCCACCTCGATTGGTAATGTGTGTATTAAATCACTTAGAAGTATACGTGCAGTTCCAATTCTGTTCATACCTACCCTTGAAATTTCCTGGTTGCTATTGTTCCCATAAAAGTAATTGGTTATAGCCTCCATTGTCCAAAAAAATATCAGCTTGTAATTGTGCGTCGCTCCTGTATCGCGCTGTGCTTGGGTAGGTTCTTCATCTGCAACCAGTAGTGTGGCAAATGATGGAAAGTTTTTTAGAACTAGCAAGATGCCCATGCATTGCACGGAACATCAAGAGGCATTTGTATGAGTAGTTTATCTTGTAGGAGAAAAGGATGAACGAGGGAAGGCCTTATTTGCAAATCTGGAGAGGGGTGTGGGTATCTTTCTGCAAATTGCCATAGTTTCCTTCCTATCCGTCGGATATAAATCGGATGACCTATATTGCAGGATGGCAGGCACACCATCATCACCAACTCTGTTTTTTTAAAGAAAAAAAGTAGAAAAAAGAGTAGAGAGTAGAGAAGTAGAGATAAATATTAAATATAAAATAAATATAACAGTAGAGAAGAGAGTAGAGATAAATATTAAATATAAAATAAATATAACAGTAGAGAAGAGAGTAGAGATAGCAGGGACGGCGGGAAAGGATCACGCGCGCGCGAGAAAAAGTGGCCGGGCGCACGCTAGTTTTTGCGCGCGGCGTCCAGCGCGCTTTATAAAATCCAACGCCCTCCCACCGCTCTATGCCTTCCCACCATTCTCTCCCCGTTCTGTGCCTCACCACCGCTCTCTCCCCGATCTGCGCCTCGCCGCTGCTCTCTCCTCGCTCTTTCTCGCCTCGTCGCCGCCGCGCCACCATGCCGCCGCATCACCGGGAAACTTGGGGATACCGCGGCGTCCGCGCGTGCCCCTCCGGCGGCTTCTCCGCCTAGATCTGGTTCCGTGGGATGCACCTCGGCCTCGGCAATTTCGACACCGCCAACGAGGCCGCCCGCGCATACGACGCGGCGGCATGGCACCTCCGGTGGCCTCATAGAACATTGAACTTCCCCAACGTGCCGATGCGGGAGCGGGCGCAGGAGCTCGCGTCTCTGTCGTGGCTTATCACCGACGAGGATCGTCGCGACAACCAGAGGCGAGAGCACCGTCTCGGCATCGCCGAGATGGACGAGGAAGCCATGGCGTTGTGGCGGCAACGCTTCCCGTAGGACATCATCAATGAGCGGGAGTTCTACGCGCAAAGGAGGGCGGAGGGAGTCGCCTATCGCGAGGACAAGCGTACGCGAAAAGCTGACGCTCAATTCAACATGAGGCTAGGAGCAGCGTCGCCCTGGGAATCCGACGAGGATCGGTATCTTCACGCCTACATTGAGACGTCGGAGGAGGACATCACCGAGGAGGAGTCGGATGACGAGGGGTAGCTGAACTATCTTTTTTAATCTATCTATGCTATATCTATGCTGAGAACTATCTATGTCTCTACTCTCTAGTCTCTACTCTATCTCTACTTCTCGATCTCAGCACTGTAAATGCTTTTTTAAAGCGTCGTGCGTTGAGCTTCTGTTGGAGATGCTCTAACATGGCAGACGAGTGCTTTAATGTTGCCCACAAGATGCGTGAGTATTACTAATATATTTTTCTTGCCATGTTGAGATTTTAAAACCACGAGTGCGAACATGCAGAGGAGCAATGAAGACCAAACACGGGATACTGGGGACATCTTCAAGGAGCGTGGCAAGTTAAAGAGGAGCTGCACCGAACCTGTAAAACGAGCTTTGGTAAGTAACACCCTTTCAATTACTTTCGTTTAGCCTCGTGTTCTTCGATGTGTATATGTTGTAGTTTCTGTTTCTCTTAGCCTCGTGTTCTTTGATGTGTAATAAGAAGAGTCTTAATCATCCTAGTGCTTTCGTTTTTAGCTTGATGTAGGAAGTGGGTGTTCTCACCTTGTAGTCTGTTTTTATATTTTTCCTTTTGAATTCACTTCTCTGAGTCCTGTTTATCTGGCTTCTACTAAATGGATCTGGGTTGCTCTGAGTATTTATCTAAAAAAGAAGTAACTTCATGTCAGGATGTAGTTCCTGCGAGGTGGGAAGTCAACCTCGAGATCATGTTTCCAAAATGAGGCTGGATTACACACAAGGTGCCAGTTCCCTAATGATGCTGGATTAGACACAAGGTGCAAATTCCCAGATGATGCTGGATTACAGACAAGCCAGGTGGAGTCGTCAACTGTTCGTGTCCTCGTGGCTCTAGTAAAGGCTGAAAGAAAGTGTGCAGCAGCCCTTGAGAATGTGGCTGAGTTCCTGAAGAAGCGAAAACAGCAATCAGATGCTCTCTTCACCCAAGCCAAAGAAGAGATGGAAGAAGCCAGAAAGAAGCTAGCATAGCCAGAGCAGGCTAGGCGTCTCCTGCTATCTAAAACTTTTGTCAATACAAATTTTCCTTCATAATAGCTAGGTTGAAATGTTTATCCAGTTAGCATGCCTGTTGTGATGTCCGTGCATCTAATGATGTGGCACAAAATAAATTTTTTTGGGGTCATGTAATAACAGCAATTACTTTCCAAACAATAACAGACGAAGCATTGGACATGGTATAGTTCACGCGCAAGCCCAACATTCCAAGTTCAACTTCCACATCAAAGTCATGTTCACAGATATCTGCACATTCATAGATAATGTCCACAACCATGATTCACTTGAAAGCCAAAAAAAAGTGAGGAGAGTTATAAATAAAGAAAAACCATTAGTTCCTACTACCAGTGCGAGCACAACAAGTCAAGACCATGCGTAATTGATTATATTTTGGTCATTTTTTGACTAATCGTGAATAACTTCTGGAAGCAGGTATAATTTCTAATGCCGGCCGCGGCTGGGGTCCATGAAGTTTTGAGCCAAACTGGGCAACACACCGGGTGTCTATGCCGGCGACGCGGTGGTCGTAGCATTCGTGGGTTCAGAGCGGCGGCAGCTCCCGTGGTCTACTATTCCTCGGTGTCGGCGATGGCTGCAAACGTGTTGGCCACCTCCGCCAGCATGCCGCGGTTCCGCCAACGTTTGCGTCAGATGGCGTGGCCAACCATGATGCACTGGACGTCGTGGTCCCCCGTGTGTCGGCGTGCAGCAACAGGCCACTCCTCTGCGAGCAGGCTTGGAGCGTCGAGTTGATGCACCAGGGGCCAGCTTGGAGCGGCGGCTTGCTCCTCCGCTTACCCACCTGCAGCCTCGCCCATCGTACTGATGGCCTGGGGCGGGGAGGGAGGTGGGGCAGCGAGTTGCCTGGCTTGTCGGGGCACCCAGCCGGCTTTTATGCCGGAGAACTCGTCTTCCTGCTCACCGGATGCTATGGAGAGTGTGGAGAAAATGGTGCATGGAGGATATGGGGAGCAACGGTGTGGTGCGATTCTTGCCAGGTGTCTGGCCTTGTTTAAATAGCGAGCGAACGAGACGAGCCAGCCGCCGACGTTGTGTTCTAAAATGCCAGCTGGCTCGCGGAAGGACGTGTTGTCGGCACACGCGTGGATTCAATGGAGGCAGGCGGGGCAGTCTAAAGCCGGTTGCATGTGGCGAGGAGGCGTGTTCAGCCTGGCCTGCAGTGAGTGGGGCCCTCTTGGCCGGCGCGCCAATTCAATGCCTGCGCTAAGAGAGGTTGCGTCCGTGGCAGAGCAATCACTCCCTCCAGTCCTTTTTTTGTTTGGGTATAACAAAATCTCGTTTTCCATTCACATTTTACAAGTAAAATTCATGGAAAAACTTTGACCCAAAATACGATGGGGACTAGTAAACCAGGACGGTGGTAGTAGTTTTTTTTATCAAAGAAGGGTTTCCCCCTTCTGATTTTCATTACTGAAAACCAACATCTAAACCATAGTATTTGCCCTATAACTACCAGGTTCAACATCTCGCAACATAAACCCATACAACCATACCCAAGGAGGTCGTAGTTATGAATTCCAATTTCGCTCCATACTAATTGTTCTAAAAACTACTTAAGTATTATAACGCGCCCTTGAAAATCGGAACTCTTATCCCGCTAAAAAAATTATATTTTAAACGTGGCTACTTGATCTGTGGCAACTGGCGAGCCACCGCCTCCAGGTCGTTCACCTATGGTCCCGACCATCAACTCCTACGGATCAAATTATCACGCGAGCTGACTATTCCTACAAAGGTGCGCTCCACCACGTACCCAGTACCCGCGCATGCAGCAATCGTGCACCTAGGGTTTTAGGGTTTATTTGTTAACGGTGCCTTTACGTAACTCTCATGCGTGCGAGACAACGAGAGACCGACTGCGTGCGTGTGCCTCTTCTCTTCGTATATGTACTCCACCGTTTGTCTGGTGTCCAAAAAATTATACAGTAGTAATAACTACTAGCAATGTGCCAATGCGTTGCCACACGATCAAAGTAGATTAATACATATTCACCGATTTGATAGAAAGAAGAGTCTAGTTTTGAAATACGTGTATCACTAAAAATATCTTATGTTTCACTCAAAATATATTCCTTTGGCGGTTTTGATGAGATAAGGGAGGAATGCTGTTGGTTTCAAGATTCGAGAAGTGGTATATCTCTAATTTCTATTCTTACTAGCAAGATGCCCATGCGTTGCACGGAACATCAAGATCTTGTGGGAGAAAAGGATGGACGAGGGAAGGCCTTATCTGCAAATGTGGAGAGGAGTGCGGGTAAATTGCCATAGTTTCCTTCCTATCCTTAGATATAGATCGGACGGCCTATATTACAGGATGGCAGGCACACCATCATCACCGACTATGCTTTTTATAAGAGTTCGAGATAAAAAAACAGAGTTGGTGATGATGGTGTGCCTGCCATCCTGCTATATAGGCCGTCCAATTTATATCTGACGGATAGGAAGGAAACTATGGCAATCTTGCAAAAAGATACCCACACCCCTCTCCACATTTGCAAATAAGGCCTTCCCTCGTTCATCCTTTTCTCCCACAAGGTAAACTACTCATACAAATGCATCTTGATGTTCCGTGCAACGCATGGGCATCTTGCTACTTGTTGCAAAAATCCCATGTGTGTGTGTGAGAGAGGGAGAGAGGAGGAGGACGGAGTGCATGTGTGACAAAGACACAAAGAGTGTGTGTGCGAGAGGTATCAACTTAAAATGAGGCGATAGTGTGTGTGTGTGCATGATCGAGAGGGCGTGTCTCAAGAAGGGACGAAAAATCTACATAGATACAAGGAGCGCAAGAGAGACATGTACGTGATAGTGGAAGCACGAGTGTGCGGGTGTATAAACCTATCTGGAGGCTAGTCGAACAATGATGTGAGAGAAATATGAGTCGGGGGTGCGAAAGCGAGAGTTTTGTGTGTGTGTGAGAGAGATGATAGTCGGGAAGGGGAGTGGAAGCAGGAGCTGTGTGTGTGTGAGAGAGAGAGAGAGCGGGGGGGGGGGGGAGTTTGTCTGATCGGTAAACAAATGAATAATGTCAGTTTATAACTGGGATGGAGACGGAAAGGAGACCGCAACAAATGTGGTGTCTGTAGGAGAGAGTAATTTTAGTGGTATGAGTCATATCTAGAGACATATAGGGTGTGTGAGAGAACCCCATAGAGAGAAAGACAAAGTGAAAGACGAGTGAGACTGTGTGTGTGGCGGTGAAAAAGAAAGCTTAGGTACCTAGTGATACCAGAGAACGGTAGAGACGTGAGAGATAATGAAAACCGTGTAATGTATAATGATATGGAGAGTGTGATACTTCTCAAGGGAGACGTCGAGAGACCATGTTTGCAAAGATAGGAGAAACATGAAGTGAGCGTGCAGGTGAGCTGGAGAAAAGAGAATGATAGCTACATGAAGGAGCATGCCAGAGAGATGGGCGTGAAAGGATTCAACATAAAAGGGATTCAAATATTTGAATTCGAGATGATGATACATGTAAATCACGCTCGAACCAGAATTGATCTATCAAACATGCATACTCATATGAATTCACGCGCATCTATGTTATTTAATATGTAGATATTACTGATCCATACATTTTAGTAGAACATAATTTGGTTTAATTTTTTTGAATTCAACCTTATGATTTTGAGATCATTGTATTTGTAAATCATATTATATACATATAAAGGAGCAGAATTCTTTGTTGTGCTTTTGAAAGTATATATAAAAAATGATGTATATAGAATTTTATTCGAATCGCAAATGGATCCTGGCCAAACAAATATAGAATACAAACTGGATTCGAATTGAGTTGGCACGGTAAACGTGCACTCTTGCTCTGCAAAAATTTGAACGAAGCGGGGAAAGTCGCAGTAATCGCCCGAAACCAAAAGCTGCGAGATGGAAATTACTGCCTATCCCTGACACGCAAAGCCTATCGGCTCGATTTCTATAGGTTTCGATAGGGGTAGGTTTGTAATTTCACTCAAACGTGACATAACCGCCTCTCACCCGGATTCATACACGGTGGGCGCCAAAACACAGTGTCTCCTCGATCGAAATCGACTCCCTCCCCGATTCGTACACGGTGGGCGCCAAAAAGAAACTCTCGTCGGCAAATATTCGGTGTATGCGAGATTACCGTCCTATCCCCAACCGACTAATATTGCTGTGATGTAGGAAATTTTAAACGGGGGGCTAAGTTTGTAAATTTCCTCGCATTTGGGACAAGCGCGCCCTGAAGACATGGTTCCCCCCTTCCTCTCTCCCTCCATTTCCCCATTCGTACTCCGTGGGCGCCAAAACAACCTCTCCACCCCAGCCTCCTCCGTCCGCCACCCCATCCACTGCCGTCCTCCTCCACCATGCCGGAGCTGATACCCCGACGCCATCGTCCATTACAAGAGATCGACCTCTCTCATCCGCGGCTTCGGACCGGGATCCTTGCATCCCGTCCTCTCGCTTCATCCCCACCGTCGTCCACCTTGCCGGCGCTGCTCCTACGACCATCTCGTCCACCGCGCCTTGCCGCCACCGTCTACCCTCCTAGATCTGCTTCCACGCCACCGACAGCCATCGCTACCGCAGCACCGTCAAATTCTCAGTAAATGCATACACGGCGCCGCACCAGAGACGGTACTCTTTCGTATCTGCTCAACTTATTTATCGCAGCAAGAAAATAGATCTCCACTTCTTTACTCTGATTCTTGTCCATCACTTACTTGCTAGTTGAAAGCAAACATTGGTTGCAAAGTTGCCTTTGTCCGGTTTGCACCTTCAGATCCGCCATGGCACGCTCAACACTATACTCGCAATGGTTATGGTTTTCCCCTTTTATATTCCACACTAGTTAAATGACAATATACTAAATTTCAAAATTGGGTTAGTCGATTTTTCAGAGCTCGCCGGAGCTCGCCGGTGCGAATGAAGGGGCTCATGTGGGGATGGTGGTTGTGGGGGCGGTGGTGGGGCCTCACTGAACGAAGAAAACTCGACGTGGGTGGGGGCAGGGGTGGGGGCGGGGGTGGCAGAGCAACACAGGCGGTGGGGGCGGTTCAGGGGAGGGCGGGGGGTCGGGGCCGGTGGTTCGGCCTGTGCGGTGTTCTGTATGGGAAGAATCAGAGACGAGGAAGAAGAAGGGAGACGTAGGATCTTCATCCAACCGCCTGAAATGGTCGACTGACCCAAATGACAAAAGTCACACGACTTGCATGCAAACATGCCTTTATATTCAGTACCATCATCGTACCTACTTAGCACTGCTCCTGAATCCATCAAGCTAAACAACGTGCCACTCATAATTCCAAACTTGTTGCTCAAATACGAATCTGATATGATGTTGATATTACTAAAATAGATAACGTTTAATTGGTCAGCTAATGTTCCTACTTTACTTTCGAAAAGCACGTGCACCACATATAGAGAGACAGCAGGGAGTTGCATTCTTAATGCGCTCTGGTTCATCATGTCTGGGCACTGCACAACGAACATTTTATTATCCAAAATCTGCTTGCTCTTCTTTAGCATGTTCCTCTTTCGTTCTTTTTTAGTAAGTACTCTCTCCGTTCCTAAATACAAGTCTTTGTATAGATTCCACCATGGACTACATATGGAGAAAAATGATTGAATCTACACTCTAAAATGTATCTGTATACATCTGTTTGTGATCCATAGTGGAAATCTCTACAAAGACTTATATTTTGGAACCGAGGGAGTGTGATAGTAGTACAGTATGTTCCTTGTAGTGAAGATGAGCAGGGACATTTGCAGTGTAGAGGTCTATACGGTCGGTTGTGATGGACACTTTGAACTCTTTAGGCCTCCCTGATTCGTAGGATTTTGTAAACATAGGAATAGGATTTGTAGTGGCCTGCCCACTTCAATCCTATAAGATTAGCAAGGAAATGCGGGGAACTGTGTCGCCTTTGAGAGTTACACTGATATTAATAGTACCGCACCTTCAGTTGAAGAGAGCTGGTATCCGAAGCCTTTCTAGCCGTACCGGCAATACTAGCACATATATTCCAGCAAGTTCCACTTTGCTGATTTTACTCCTGATGCTTACGGTTTTCCCGTTATATCTACACTATGATCTGTGTAGCTGCTATGTGTCGCACTAGCAGCAGTCCACTCTTGAAGCTAAACAACACACCAATCATAAGTCCAAAGCTTACTTCTTCAAATACAAATTGTGATATGATACTGATATTAGTTAACAGACACACATTTAATTGGTCAGGTAATGCTCCCACTTTATTTTCCAAACGCATGTGGCCACATATAGAGAGACAGCATGGAATTGCATTTCTTTGGGCGCTGTGATTCATCATGAGTGGGAAACCAACATTGTATGCAATGCAGCGGAACCTCAAGAATATGCTTCCTCTTCTGTTATTTAACATGTTCCTCTTTTGTTATTCTATCTTTAGTACGTACAGTATGTTCCTGGTCCAGAAGGGGAGCAGGGACATCTGCAGTCAACAGCTGATAGAGTTGGCCTGTAATCGATAGGCTTTCAATTAGTAGCAGTAATACAACACTGTATCTTCCAGCCAGTTCCACTTTCCCGATTTATATATCGTGGTTATGGTGTACCCCATTTATGAACACTACGATCTGCCTAGTTGTTGTGTGCTCTTGTTATCAGGGTTTGGCAATAAACTCTCTATACAATATATTATGAACCTATCATCTGCCAACTATCCTTACTTCTAGAACCTATTTTTGTGTACTTGTGCCAGATTATATTAATGCACGCACCATATTACAGCACACATGAGCTCTCTCATCAGAATCCAGTGATACCACACAAGGGTTTACAGGGGCGCCCCTATATTAGCTTTGCATTACAAAGATAATCTCACTACTATTTATGTTTTCATGGTTCTCAGATATTATACGTAATTACAGTGAATATCAGAATCCGTGCATCAGAAGAATATTGTGGAACACTGCAACGACTTACAAAATTGGCACCAAGGCATTGAGTGCCATTCTGGATGCAATGAGACTCATACGCTCCCCACCTGTAGATTCTTGTTCATAATATGATCCTAATGACTATTCTAACCTTGAGGAGTCAAAGGCAGATGGCATGTCCTGTTCACCCATCAAGGTGCCTGTCTAATTTGGCAAGGTTTTATTGATTGCGCGTATCTTGCATACGTTGTCTTGCATTTCTTCTACTTTGTTGCACCGCCATCTGCTTAGTTTACTCATCATATATGTCAAGATGCCATGCCCATCCATTATCAATACATATTCCATCTGTCATCATACCATTTTTTCCACTCAAATGTTGTTCTTGTGCATCAGACATCAAAAAGGAAGAGGGTGATTGCCGAACCTGAAGGAGCACCAGAAAATTCCTTGAAAAACATGGTACTGCCAGAGAAATCAGACAACACCCCACTTATATTGGTTGTACAACCAGTGACATAAAATGTAGGACCGACTCCAGCAGACTGTACCCATACTTTACTGGCCACACCACTAGCCCCACCACACAGGACCTGCACTCTAGCAAAAGGTATGCCGATTTCATTTGCCATAGTACCAGCCGTACCACAGAAAAATCCCACTCTAGCAAAAGTATAGCAAGTCCACCGGCCGAAGACCTATCCCAACTGCAGAGACGGCCAATTCCTGCAGATTGGAACCCCATTCCAGTTATTCCCAGTTTTAAATACAATGCTTTCAATGTTGTTAGGGACTACGTGCATATATTCCCATCATGGGAAGATTATAGTGAAGACAAACACCATTTTCACATCTTCCTGTCCCACTTACATGTAAGTGCTATTATTCATGGTGATTATTTTCCTGTTTTCTGCTGATTGAACACATCAATGATTCACATTACATTGTTGTAAGTAGGAGAGGGTCAATCTGGATAGTCATGACGAGCAAAGCTTGCTTGCGCTTTTCAAGGAAGCATTGCAGCAGTATCGGTGTTACCCGAGGAAATCACACTTTGATGGCAAGTCTATAAACGAAGTTCCGGTGAAGTCTCCTGTGCTAAATTTAGAAGACATTGAATGGAAAAACCTTGTTATGCACTGGTCTCGTTCCCAGGATGAGGTACTGTCTATAATATCACATGACAATTTGAACTTCTACTTTTTCGCATGTGCCTTACGGATCTTTTTTGCAGGAAATCAGCTTGAAGAAGAATTCCGGTTTGAAAAGAATGACGGGATATCGCAAATATGCTGCCCGCTGCTTTGCTCTTGTTAGTACCTGTTGTCCTGTATCACTGTACTTGCATTCATACCTGGTTCATTATGTGACAACAGTATGCATGATAGCTTGCTTATCAATTGTTCGCTCCAAATTATCTGATCTGTATGAATGGTTACAAGTGTAGAATATATCCAATGCCAATGAAATTTTTTAGCTCTGCATTTTTCTTGTAAGTACCTGCTTTCCTTTATTAGTGTACTTATATTGACAGGTAGTTGTTCATGAACCATCACTCTGCACCTTATTTTCCTTTGCCCTCCATTTTCTACGCATCAGATCTATATTTACTCTTACCATAAGGTTGGATAACACCGATGGTCCTAAATAAGTTTAGCTCTGCATTGCTCTTGGCTGTACCTTTTGCCTGTATCGATGTACTTACATTTATAGCTACTTGGTCATATAGCATCACTCTTCATCTTATCTTAAATATTCTCCATTTTTTCTTATATTATCACATCTATATTTACTCTTAACAAAATGTAGAATAACGTCAATGCTTATGAAGAATATTCTGTGGTAAACTTCTTGAATTGCCCCCCATCAGCATGGACAAGGGCTTTATAGAGCCTGTCTTCACCAATAATGTCAGTTTGTCCTTCTTAAGCCTTTAAACTTTGATGTGTATATTTGGTTAGGCATGACTACAACAGCTGTTTATTCTTGGTGTTTGCATCAAATTGCATGTTTAAAGTTTATTATGTAGTTCATAAACAAAAGTTTGTCCTTCTCAATTTAAGTTTTCAGTTATACAACCAAGTTCCTTCTTCATACCATGTAAATTAAACTATACAGAGCAAGTGATCTTCTTTTGCACTGCATGTATGCTTCTGTTCTTGATCCGTAATCCAGTGGTGTGGTGAACCTACCCACTACAACATAATGTCTATTCTGCAATGTCTTGACTATGAACAATGTCATATCATTCTACTATTATTTAAACCGTCTCTTTATTTGCCAATCTGAAATGGGATAAATTTACAGCACACTAACCATTGATACTTATGAGTTCTTGATCTGTAATCCAGTGGTGTCGTTAAGTTGCCAACTCCTTCACAATGTCATTTCCTGCCATGTCTTAACCTGAACAATACCATATTGTGTTAATGCTATTTTAAACTGTGTCACTTTATTCGTCAGTAAGAAATGTGATGAATTGTCAGCACTGATACTTATATGTGCAAAACCTGTCATCTGTCTGCTTGTTTATCTTTCAGAGTGAGGAGGATATAAGTGTCAAACAAGTGCCATCTCATCAGCTTGCTCAGCTGCTTGCGCTGCAGCTCCCAAGCAGGGCTAACCTTTCTTGAACTCTATTGAAGTGCTGTCGGTTTTGTATATTATTTTGTCGGCGTGTTTATTTGCATTGGTGGCAATCTTTGATGCACAGTGTATGCAATCTGCTGTCTGCTTCTGCTTTATTATCATAGTGGCAAACTTTGATGCCCAGTGGATATAATATGCTGTAATTTCTTTATTTTATAGTCTAGGTTTTTTCTTATTCACGATGCTGCAGTTATTTTAATGTACATATATCCCGTGTTCGCAGTAAACCGGCCAAACCATAAAATTACGGTACATAATCGGGCCGTCAGGCTAATCACTACAAATCGGTCCGTTAACAGGCCTAAATGTAAACTGACCCACTAGTAGATTTGGGACTCTAATAGGCTGAGTAAACCGTCGGCCCTATTTTCGCAAGAAAACTCAATGGGCTTTTAGGAGGCTGAAAAGTGGGTTGGGCCTGAAACGTGCCGAACAGCTCACGGGCCGGCAGCAGGCCCAAATAGACCCTGGCCCATGATTGTGCCAATCACATCATGGGCCGTTAACAGGCCAAAATTGTCTCGGTCCTTGTTTGGCCCAATCAGATTACCGGCTGTGAGCAGGCCGGATGCAAACCGGGCTGTAGTTAGGCCCAACTATATAACGGGCTTTTAACAAGCCAAAATAAATATAGGGCTGAAATGTTAAATAGGCCTTTAATAGCCCACAACTAATATCAGGTCGAATTACTAAATGGGCCTTTAGCAAGTGGGCCCAAAAGCATAGAGTCGAGTTGACGGGCCGAATCTGATATGGGCCATAATTTAGCCCAAAGCGTCTTAAAGGGTTGTGTAAGTGCATCTAGTGCCCCTTAGTGATTTTGGTGTATTGAAGACTTATAGGTGAAGGTACTGATGCGTTTTTGAGTGTACACAGGTCTATAAGTCTATGAGGAGTTTGATATTTACTGAGAAAGTCGACCCCTAAAAATGAATGTCTTCGACTGAAGACTTTGGATTTCTGAAGTCTTTCTGAAGACTTTGAAAGTGAAGAAATTGGTGTGACCATGAAGACCTGGATTTCATGCGAGGAACATGAAGCGTGAAGACTTTTGTTTTCGTAGTTTCATTTTCTCTTTCTTGAGTCATAGGAAACACCATACTGTTATAGGGGGTCGAGGAAATACTAAGGAAAAATTTCCATGTGATGCTCAACTCAAAATCCTACACCTACCAATCCTTTCGAGTGAAGCCATTGGAAACCTCATACAGTTCAGTCAATTTCTTCAGTGACAGAGACGAAGTTCTTCTAGTCTCTGAGGAATTTGTTCTGACTGAGGAGTTAGGAATTCGCCAGTGCGGATTGCCTACAAGTGAGGAACATGATAGCCCTGAGGAATTTCATAGTCAAATTTCCGACCGTTGCTATGCTACTCGCCAGCTGTCCCAAAATATCTACCCACCTAACGGTCATATCATTGAAGGGCATTTATGTCTTATCATGTCGGGCTGCTCCCTAGGCTATAAATAGCCGCCCCCTACAACCACTAGCTGGTTGGCTGCTCCGAGAGAAACTGACACTTGTCATTTGAGAGCATCCCATCCTCCGAGGACTTTGAGCGAAAATCATCAAGTGAGGAAAACCCAAACCCAAACACCTACAAACCCAAAGTGATTGAGCATCACTGAAGAGATTGATCCTGCGTGGATCCGACGCTTGTTACCTTTAAAGACTGTGCATCTTCCAGACGGTTAGGCGTCATGGTCTAGAGCATCCAAGAGGAAATTGTGGATCACCGAGTGACCGAGTTTGTGAAGGTTTGGAAGTCACCTGAAGACTTACCACGAGTGTTTGGGCGAGGTCTGTGTGACCTTAGCTCTAGGAGAATACGGTGAGGATTGTGTGTCCGGGACTGTGTGTCCTCAGGTTTAAATACCTAGCCGCTCCAACCAGACGTACAACGGTCACAGCAGTTGGAACTGGTCTACCAAATCATTGTCTTCACCAAGCCTACTGGTTCTATTTCCTCAACTCTTTCATTTCCTCATTACTGTGTTGTGTGCTTGTTAGTATCTGTTTGAAGACTTTGACTGAAGACTTTCTCAATTTCCTCAGTTCAATTTCTTCAGTCTGTTTGTCTTCATCCTATTTATCCTGTGTTTACGCTTTCTATACTCTGTGCCTGTTTTCATTTCATCATGATGGCCATGCTTATGTTCTGTTATGTTTGCATCTGAATACTTATTCCGCTGCAAGTAGTTCTTCGCTAAGGAATTTCCTCACCCTGAAATTCCTCAGTGAAGAATTCATAAGAATCGCCTATTCACCCCCCTCTAGTCGACTTAACGCACTTTCAATTGGTATCAGAGCAAGGTACTCCCTTGTTCTGTGTGATTTTGGTTTAACCACCTGGAGTTTTAGTTATGTCGACCGCAGGTATGATCAAGGTCTCTGTTGGGTGTCCTACCATCGATGGGACGGACTACCCCTATTGGAAGAATAAGATGCGAATGCATCTTGAGGCAATTGACAATGATCTCTGGTATGTTGTGGAAAATGGTGTTCCCTCTGTCACACCTTCTGTGAATGTTGATGATGTGAAGAGATTCAAGCAACTCGATTCCCAAGCGAAGAAATCATATGTGGCCATCTGAGTAAAGGGCAGTACGGCAGAGTGAGTGCTTTGGAAACTGCTAAGCTTATCTGGGATAGGCTATCTAAAGTAAATGAAGGAGTCTCGACACAACGTGACTCTCGAGTTGACGTTCTTCGCAATCTCTTCAACCGCTTCAAAAGACTCAACAATGAAAATGTTCAATAAACCTTCGATCGCCTCACTGACATCTCAAATGAGCTTCAAGCACTTGGTGCCACTGACATCACCGACCATGAGGTGGTGAAGAAATTGCTGAGATCTCTTGATTCCTCATTTGACACTCTAGCACTGATGATACAAGAACGTGGAGATTACAAGTCACTTGATCTTGCTGATATCCTCGAGAGGCTAAACCCTCATGAGTTCCAGCTTGCTGAGAAGAGAGATCTCTATGGTTCGAGCTATGGCAGATCACGCGCCCTGAAGGCCAAGGCAGTCTCTGAATCTGAAGGTGAAGATTCTGGTAGCAACATTGGTGATCCTGAAGAACTGAGCCAGGAGCTAGCATTGCTCGTGAAGAAATTTTAGAAGTTCTCAAGGCGTGGTCGCTTTGAAAAATCCTCAAGGAGTGATGATTCCTCATCCCGTGACTACAAGAAGAGGCTATGCCACAAATGCAAGAAACCTGGTCACTACATTCAAGATTGTCCTCAGTGGGAAAAGGAATCAAAGAAGAAGAAATACAAGGATTACAGTTTTGATGACTCAAAGAAGAAGAAGAAATCTTCAAATTCTTCATCATCAAAATCCTCGAAGTCTTCATCTCACAAGAAGAGCAGCTCTAAGAAGGCTCGGGCATTCGTTGGCAAGGAAATGGACTCTGAAGCTGAATCTGAGGAACATGAGGAAGAGGAGGCATCTGAGGAGTAAGAATCTGGTGTGGCGAGCCTAGCCCTCACTGCTGCGTTCGTCAGCAAGTCCATCTTCAACACTGAAGAAAATGGCTTTTACAACAAGGCTGATGACGACGATGATGACTACGCTCCCACCTATTGCTTCATGGCAAAGGGTGCCAAGGTACTCAACTATCCCTCCTCTGAATCAAGTGAGGATGAATCTGATGAAAACCTCAATCCTAGCTACTCTAAACTTGCTAAGATTGTGTGAAACAACAAAAGGTTTTTGAAAAGGTTCAAAACATGCTAGACAAAAGTGATGATATGTTGGGTGAAGAAATGGATCGCACTAAAACCTTGACTGAAAATCTTCAAAGACTTCAGTCTAAGTTTCACAACCTTCAAAATCATCATAACACTCTCTTCTGATCATGAGAAGCTCTCTTATGAATTTCTTTAAAGAAAGCAAGATCTTGAAAAGCTAAGGGTGAGTTATGAAGATCTTCAGAAGGAGCGCGATTCATTTACTAGCTCAACAAATCAGCACTGCTCAGGAATAATTTATTCCTCCATGTTTGAAGTGCATTGAACGTGAATCTGCAAATTCTTCACCTGAATGTTCAAATGCTTCTAATGTTACAAATTCTTCACCTGCCTCTGCTATCACTAATTCCTCATCTGAGGACATTGCTAGTATCACTGATGATGCAGGGCTGAAGGAATTGTATATGACAGGCATGTACAAAAGTCTCAAAGGGCATCAACCTCTTTGTGATGTGCTTAAAAAGCAGATCCTCAACATGAACCCTAGGAAAGAGGGTATTGCCTTTGAGAGGAAACTCAATGCCGATGGGACATACTGGAAGCCTGAGCAGTATCCCAAAACCTCATGGGTTGCTGCAAAGGGACCTCCAGTAGATCCATCTACTTTATCTGGCTTTACATGTGAATCTCCTCATTCTTCTGATGAGTCATTTGACTCCTGTCGTGGTACTAAGACTGACAGTAGAATAGGGGGTAAGTATGGAGAGGCAAGATCCTAGCTATGGTGAAGTTGTACACACGAGTTTTACGAGTTCATGCCCTTCTCGGAAGAAGTAACAGCCCTATGTCTCGGAGCCCAAAGGCGGTCGACTGGATTATGTATGTGTGTGTTTACAGTGGTGCGAATCCTTGTCCCAGAGGAGGGGGTGGCTCATATAGAGTGCGCCAGGACCCCATCTCTCCTCCGTTACACAGGGTTCAATGTACATAAAGAGAGAGCGTTACATGTAACGTCTGTAATAAAGTGCTACAAATGATCATTAAGTGTATGAGTAAACGCCCGACCATTGCTGCGCGGAGTGGCTTTAGGTCTTCTGCATGTCGAGTGGTTTAGTGGTCGAGTGACCTAAATAAGGAGGGGTCTCCGAGTGAATGGTAGGTCGAGTGGATTGCACTCGACACCTTTGTTGGGCCCCCTCTATTTACTCTTGAACTTCTTTGCTTCTAGGACAAGGACCTTAGGTAGGACGTATAGGTCAGGCCTATTTCCCTACCCCAGGTCTATGTCCTAATCATTAGCCCCCGAATGGATTGAGGTCCGAGTGAAAAGAAGGTTGAAGTTGACCTTGCTTCGACTCTTGCTTTGACTCTCGCTTTCATCTCCAAATGGAGGCCAGTTGTTGGAAGTTCGGCTTCATTTCAGTCACCTTGATCGATTCAGAAATTTTCGACTGGTTTTTATAACGTCACCGTCGAGTGTTATCCTTGACATGGAATCTTTGACGTGATCGGTTGTAGAGGGTCCCGGATTTTGCGGGATTCGAAATTTTGGTGGAAGCGCGCCAGGCGGAGCGCGCCGTGGTAAGTGGAGTAGATAAATAGGACGTTTCGATTTCCGCGCCACCTTTTTCGCCACGTATCTCGTGTGCTACTGTTAAGGGATTTGATAGGATCACCCGAGCCCACGCGTCAGCCACTCGGAAGTATGCCTTTATAAGCGGCGAGGCCGAGGCGTCCGCACTGTGCGTGCCCATTCCCCTTCTTCTTCCTCTTGCTCCCCCACCTCGTTCAGCTTCTCCACTCTCGATGCCGCTGCTCCGCCACCATAGGGAAGGAGATAACGGCGGCGCTGGAACGCGCGAAGAAGGCGACGGGGGCGACGAAAAGCAAGAAGATGAATCGGGGATCTTCATCGCGCTTGGGGCTGCCGTCGGGTTGGATCCAGGGAGATTGGATCTGACCCTCACTTCGGCAGGAAGACTTGGATGATATGGCCGAGTTAGGGCTGATTGTCCATGAGTCTGCGCGGCTGCCGGAGGGGGAAACAGAGCCGCAGCCGCGACCGGGCGAGTGTGTTCTGCTCGCCACTCACGTCGACCGTGGCTTCTCGCTTCCTCCGCACCCCTTCTTTCGAGGTTTCTTGAATTTCTTCGGGGCTCAACTCCATCATTTTACTCCCAACACCATCACATATCTTGTTGCGTTCGTATCCATGTGCGAGAATTTCCTAGGGTGTCGACCGCACTGGGGTCTTTTCAAGCACATTTTTACCATCCGCTCCCATACAGTGAAGAAAGCAAACTCGAACGACGAGAAAACCCATGTTATCCAGATGTGTGGGGGTCTGGGTATCCAGAAGAGGAAGAGGAGTTCCTTCCCTTCGATGACTCTTCCTGAGTCGGTCAGGGGCTGGTAGTCGACCTGGTTCTACTGCCAGGATATCGTGACCCCAGGCCAGTCGACTGGACTTCCCCCTTTCTCTTTTGATCGTGTTCTGACTCCATCTTCGTTGAAATTGACCGCTGCAGAGAAGGCAGAGACGGGCATGCTGGTCGAGAGAGTAGTTCAACTGATCAATGAAGCTGTCACCAGCATGGATCTGCTGGAGGTGTTCCTCAGTCGGCGCATTCAACCACTCCAAGCTCGTGACCACTCCATGTGGATGTACTCCGGGGCTGGTGACACCGCTCGGGTTCATCCGGAGGAGGTGACGGCCAAAACAGTGGCCCAGTGGCTGAGGAGCATCACCGGGAACAAGGACAACCCTAGGGGCGCCAGGAGAGTCAACCCTTTCAGCGACAGGAATCAGCCAGACAAGGTTTGGCCACTACAACTGATTGAATTTGGACGTGTTTTCTGACTGTTTGTTGATCCGACTGATTTCCACTCGGCTTCTTGTTTTGTAGATTTACACAGAGATGTACCCAATGCCCAATGGCGAACAAGCTCTGGAGCTGGACCATGAGGGCGAGGACAGAGCAGAGGAGAGTGGCGAGTGTGAGTCACCAGCCGATGATGATGAAGATGAGAGCGATGAGTCGGACGACGAGGAGGTAGCCGACTCACCACCTCGTTCCGAACGTTGATCCAAGTAGCACCATGATCCCACGGGCAGGCGTGGCAAGGAGGTGGCCTCGAGCACTCCATCTCAAAAGCGCGCTCGGTCTTCGACTCCAGAATTGGCTGAGAAGGTCACCAAGCAGCCCAAGATCAATCCTTCGAAGGCTCGGAAGACCTTGCCTAGAATCAAGATGGACGTTCCTGTTGCTTCTGGGTAAATGTTCTTCCTGTATCTTCTTGTTCCGACCGATTCTGTTGTACTGACCGAGTAGATGATGAACCTTTACAGCCCGGCCTCGGCCGCGACTGATATGGATATTGACAAGACCCCCGACGACGAGGAAACCGATGATGCAGCTACCTCCAAAGCCAGTAAGTCTGCCCGACTCGAATTTATTTGGACGACTGGATTGTTTGTCAGCTATCTCTTTGACTTTCTCTGTTTGTTGCAGCTCCACGGGACGTTGTTGTGCTTCCGGACGATGAAGAAGAAGTACCGCTGAGAGAGAGGAGGAGGAGGAGGGACAAGGGACTGCGCGGGAAAGAAACTGAGGCTCAGGTTCCTCAGTCGACACTGGTGCCTGGGACAGCGGTCGAGCGATCGACAGATCCAGCTCACACCAATGTCACTTTTGCTATCCCGCTGTCGACTGATTGTCCACCAGGATCAACTGCTCATACCCCTGCCGCTCCAATACAACCCCACGCATCAGACCCAGCGGCTTCTTCAACTGTTCTGCCATCATCGCTTTTTACTGCGTATCGAACTCCAGATGACCCACCGAGTGACGCCAAGGAAGCTCTTCTTCAGTTGAATCTTGTGATGGAGCAAATGAAGGTGGTGCATGAGGCTAGTCAGGTGGCCTTCAACACTGGAGCTGCTCTGCAGACCAATGTCCAGGTTAGTTCATTTCCGATTGATCATATTTCTCGTCCGATCACCCACCGGGGTGTGACTGTTTTGAAGTTGCACAAGTCAATTTGAGTCGACTTGGATTGAATCTTTGAACTAGTGGGGGCACTCTGAGTGCACCCACTGGGTGTAGTCCCCGAGACCATAGTTGACTGCGGGCAGTCGACTATGGTATGAGAATCTGAATTTCGTCACTCGATCTGGGCGGACCAGGTCGAATGGAACCAGAACCAGTGGGGGCACGCTAAGTGCACCCACTGGGTGTAGTCCCCGAGACTGTGGTTGACTGCGGGCAGTCGACTATGGTATGAGAACTGCTTTTTTTTACAACTCGCGCTGGGCAGACCATGTCGAGCGTTTACTCAAACCAGTGGGGGCACGCTAAGTGCACCCACTGGGTGTAGTCCCCGAGACTGCCATTGAATGTTTGATTCGGCGGTAGTCTTAGAGTAGCTGTCACTGTGATGTCTTTTTATTTCAGTCGACTGATATGGCTTATATATTGACTGCAGAAATCTTGTGATCTTGGGGCTCAGCTTTGTACAATGAACATGCAACAAATCAGCCTGAACCTTGATCTAGAATTGGCCAAGAAGAATCTCAAGACTGCTCGTGACGAAGTAGCTGCCATGGGAGGTAACCAATCGTCAACTGTCCATCTTACGACTGGCACTTTTCCTTTCCATTTTTTGAACCGAGTGACTCCACTCGAGCAGATGTATGTAGTGAAAACCATCAACTCCAAGCCCATCTGAAGAATGTTATTTCTTTAGAGAAAATGAAGCAGGCTTTGGAGAAGAAGGATCTGGATCTTGCTGCTGCACAGAAGGAAGCGCGAGAGAAAATGGCGCTTGTTGACAAGAAGCTTGCTTCACTCGGCAAGTTAGAAGAAGAGAACTCCAAACTGAAGACTGTTGTTTCTGATGCCAATCGGGAGGTCAGGCGAGTGAAGAAAGACAAGGACAAGCTGACTGACGAGCATGGGAGCCTCAAGACCAAGAAGGGCGAGTTGGACTCTAATCTGGGCCAGCTTGCTGCAAAGCTGGTCTTAAAACTTGAAGGTACTGATGATTGACTGACTTATTACGGTCAACTGTCAGGCCTGATTATATCGTCGAATCACGATTTACCCAACTATGCAGAGCTTTGCCAAGACTTTGAAGCAGAAACTGGTCGGGTCAAAGACAGGTCTCGATCCCATAAATTGTCCAGTCAAGGATGATGTTGCGATGAATGTGCCGCGGTTGGAATCTCGCATGGACAGCGCGGTTGCTTATCTTGCCCGCCTGAAGGCAGCGATGACTCGGGTTGTTGTTGAACTCCGACCTCAGGAGGAACTGTCTCAAGACCTCGAGTCTCTGATGTCTCGACCGAATCAAATACCTGACCGAGTGCAAAAATGGAAGAAGTCATCTGCTCGTTGTGGTGCTGATGTCGCGTTGTCCCTGGTCCGAGTGCACTGCAAAGACGTCAAAGAAGACAAGCTGGGGGAGCTCAAGGTTGCTAACACAAAGAGGCACACTTTCCAGTCCTTTATGGACACTTTCCTTGACGCCGCCACTCGCATTGCAGACAACATAGACCTTGAATTTTTCTGCGACCCAGCCAGTCCTTCTCCTGACGCGTGACCGAGAAACATTATGCTCCACCTTTATTTGCCTTGGAATGCCGAGTGATTGTGTAATCGTTAAACTTCTTCGGGCTTGATGCTCGAATTCTTTTGATCCATCGTCCGGAACTTTTAGGATTTATCTGAACTTGGTTTATCTTTGAATATGCTTGTGTTTGCCTTCGAGTGGAATTTGCTCTACACTCGGAATAATCTTTGTACTTGAGATGCAACTATTGTACTTATGGCGCAGCTCCAAGGAGAAGGTTGTAGTCGACCTGCACCTCGCCGTCCTTGCGGATAGGGATGGAGCGTACGTTGTACTTGTGGCGTAGCTCTGAGGAGAAGGTTGTAGTCGACCTGCACCTCGCCGTCCTTGCGGACAAGGATGGCGCGTACATTGTAGTTGTGGCGCAGCTCCGAGGAGAAGGTTGCACTCGACCTGCACCTCGCCGTCCTTGCGGATAAGGATGGAGCGTACATTGTACTTGTGGCGCAGCTCCGAGGAGAAGGTTGCAGTCGACCTGCACCGCGCCATCCTTGCGGATAGGGATGTGTTTCAAACTTAGCCGAGTACTGGACTGCAGCTAAGCCCCCGAGTGGGAGGGTTGCTCACCACTCGGTAGGATTTTTCAAACTTAGGTGAGTACTGGACTGCAGCTAAGCCTCCGAGTGGGAGGGTTGCTCACCACTCTCTAGGATTTTTCAAACTTAGGCGAGTACTGGACTGCAGCTAAGCCTCCGAGTGGGAGGGTTGCTCACCACTCGGTAGGATTTTTCAAACTTAGGCGAGTACTGGACTGCAGCTAAGCCTCTGAGTGAGAGGGTTGCTCACCACTTAGTAGGATTTTTCAAACTTAGGCGAGTACTGGACTGCAGCTAAGCCTCCGAGTGAGAGGGTTGCTCACCACTCAGTAGGATCTTTCAAACTTAGGCGAGTACTGGACTGCAGCTAAGCCTCCGAGTGGGAGGGTTGCTCACCACTCGGTAGGATTTTCAAACTTAGGCGAGTACTGGACTGCAGCTAAGCCTCCGAGTGGGAGGGTTGCTCACCACTCGGTAGGATTTTTCAAACTTAGGCGAGTACTGGACTGCAGCTAAGCCCCCGAGTGGGAGGGTTGCTCACCACTCAGTAGGATCTTTCAAACTTAGGCGAGTACTGGACTGTAGCTAAGCCCCCGAGTGAGAGGGTTGCTCACCACTCAGTAGGATTTTTTCAAACTTACGCGAGTACTGGACTGCAGCTAAGCCCCCGAGTGAGAGGGTTGCTCATCACTCGGTAGGATTTTTCAAACGTAGGCGAAACGGATTCGCAGCTAAGCCCTTGAGTGACAGGCTTGCTCATCACTCGGTAGGATTTTATAAACTTAGGCGAAACAGATTTGCGGCTAAGTCACCCACTAGGGGATTTTAGGCACAAATATAAGCAACGACGATCTTTTTAGAGAATGTAAAACTCTTGTTTTTGATAAACCAATTACAAAGGTATTTCTTATTACATCTCATCGGCCTGAAAACTTAAGTGTAAAAGGGGCGGAGCAGCTCCGCGTTACAAGCGCGTGGCTCATCTTTCTTGTGCTCGACGTTGTAAAGGTGGTATGCTCTGTTGTGGAGCACTCTGGTGACGATGAAGGGGCCTTCCCAAGCAGGAGCAAGCTTGTGTGGTTTCTGCTGATCCACTCGAAGAACCAAGTCTCCTTCTTGGAAAGCTCGACCCCTCACGTTTCTGGCGTGGAATCGACGCAGGTCTTGCTGATAGATGGTCGACCGGATCAAAGCCATCTCTCTTTCCTCTTCCAGGAGATCAACTGCATCTTGCCGTGCCTGTTCCGCTTCATCGTCTGAGAAAAGCTCGACTCGGGGCGCACTGTGGAGCAAGTCACTCAGAAGTACAGCCTCAGC
Source organism: Aegilops tauschii subsp. strangulata (assembly GCF_002575655.3). Taxonomy (NCBI): domain Eukaryota; kingdom Viridiplantae; phylum Streptophyta; class Magnoliopsida; order Poales; family Poaceae; genus Aegilops; species Aegilops tauschii. The sequence goes on along the minus strand of NC_053039.3, from coordinate 450,800,302 downwards.
TCCATAAACCAAGAAGAATGGAGTGATGAGGACATAGACCTGGGGTAGGGTAATAGGCCTGACCTATACGTCCTACCTAAGGTCCTTGTCCTAGAAGCAAAGAGGTTCAAGAGTAAATAGAGGGGACCAAACAAAGGTGTCAAGTGCAATCCACTCGACCTACCATTCACTCGGAGACCCCCCCCCCTTATTTAGGTCACTCGACCACTAAACCACTCGACGTGCAGAAGACCTAAAGCCACTCCGCGCAGCAACGGTCGGGCATTTACCCTTAGACTTAATAGTCATTTATAGCACTTTACTACGGACGTTACCTGTAACGCTCCTTCTTTATGAACATTGAACCCTGTGTAACGGAGGGGAGCTGGGGTCCTGGCGCACTCTATATAAGCCACCCCCCTCCTCTGGGACAAGGGTTCGCACCCCCTGTAACACACACGCATATAATCCAGTCGACCGCCTCCGGGCTGCGAGACGTAGGGCTGTTACTTCCTCCGAGAAGGGCCTGAACTCGTAAAACTTGTGCTTACAACTTCTCCATAGCTAGGATCTTGCCTCTACATCCCTACCCCCCATTCTACTGTCAGACTTAGAACCACGATAGTTGGCACCCACCTTGGGGCAGGTGTCTTAGCGACTTGTTGGAGAAGTTGCAATTTTTCCGATCCCCATCAGCATGGTTTTAGGCGGAGATCCGTCTCGGCGCGCTCGTGTTCGTCACCGACGACTCCGCTTGGCTCCAAGAAGCTCCACTCGACGTCGAGGCGCTCCCCGTCCGTGGGGCAACGCACTTTCGCTCGTGCGTCCGCGCCGTCCTCCTGCGGCAACCGTCGACCAAGTATCAGTCGGCTCCTGTGGCGTCTTCACTCCCTGCCGCTTGCCGGCACAAGCGTTCCGGTCGGTCGAGGCTCCAGCGGTGGGTGAGGCACGCGGTGGCTCGCCAGTCGGCCACCCCCAAGTCGCGGCAATCGAGCCCAATGAAACTCTCTACGGCCTGTTCGACTGGCTCCATAGAGACCACATCCGAGTGCGACAGCAGTGACCCCGCGGCGGATGTCCTGATGGTCAACGGACCGCGCAGTCCTCCTGGCTTCCCCCGCGACGACGGTGGTGATGGCGGAGGCGATCCATCGTGTGTCCACGAGGAGTACGGCCCCGAGCCCCTCTCTTCGCAATAGAGGGAAGAGCTTCGCCGCCGTAACATGGATGCACTTCACACTCCTATCATTGGAGGAACCCCCGAGGCCCGGGCCTTGGAGGAGGCGCGCCTGGCCAACTTGGCTGAGCACACTCGACTGGAGAATCTGCAGCACGCACTCGACGAGCGTGCTCGGCAGCGAGTTCCTGAAACCAGTCGACGACAACTTTTTCCGCCTCCAACCCAGGTATATCGAACTCCGATCCAGAATCTCGCAGCTGCTGCCCGAATAGCAGAGTCGATTCAGCCTTCCTAGTCGGAGGCTGGTAGAGGTTTGATGCAGATCCGGGCTTTGCTCCGGGCGACGGGGGAGCAGAACACAGCAGTGTCACAGTCTCGGAATAGGATTCATAGTAGATCTGTAATGGCAGACACAGTTCAGTCGGCTCACAGCCCAAGATCACCTCCAAGGCGTGAGGGACGTGGAGATCGACTGGATCAGTACAGAAACCGTGAGCAGTATGATTGTCGTCGAGTACCCACGCCTCCCCCAAGGAGTGGGTCATACGCGCCTCGACAACACGATGACAGACGCCCTCACATTGCTGGGCGAAGGATTCCAGTCGACCCCCGGGAGCCGGGCTTTGACGCGATATCCATTCTCGTTCAAGGTCTGGTTGACAGGAACAGAGCACACAGAGATGGCCACGATAGAGAGTACCCGACCGGCAGCAGGGTGCATGTTTCAGGTCCCGAGTGTTTCAGCAGAGCCATCAGAGCAGCAGTGATTCCTCCCAACTTCAGGTTGGCGACTGGAGTCAGCAAGTTCACTGGTGAGTCCAAGCCTGACACTTGGCTTGAGGACTACCGAGTGGCTGTGCAGATTGGTGGTGGCAATGATGAAGTGGCCATGAAGCACCTTCCTCTGATGTTAGAGGGCTCGTCCAGAGCGTGGTTGAATCAGTTAGCACCTGGCAGTATTTATAGCTGGGAAGAGCTTGCCCGAGTGTTTGTCAGAACATTTGAAGGTACATGCAAACGGCCAGCAGGGCTAACAGAGCTATAGTCTTGTGTGCAAAAGTCGAATGAAACTTTGAGAGATTATATCCAGAGATGGATCACGTTGCACCACACGATGGAGAATGTGTCTGATCACCAAGCAGTTTGTGCCTTCAAGGAAGGCGTCAAGTATCGAGAATTGAATCTGAAGTTCGGTCGGACCGGAGATATGTCTCTGAAGTTCGCTAGCACCAAGTATGCTATCGGCTCCGGAGTGGCAAGCACAAAACAGTCGCCCACGAAATCGAGGGAGGGAACTCCAGTCGGAAGTAGAAGCGCAAAGCCGAGCCAGCTGCTCCCGGAGAAGCCTTAGCCGTGACTCAAGGAAAGTTCAAGGGGAAGCCCAAAGGGCCATGGAACCCCAAGAAAGTAAAAGATCAAGATGGAAATGATGTGTTGGATTTACCATGCCACATTCACACCAAAAAAGATGAGGAGGGTAATCTCATTTACCCGAAACATACCACTCGACAATGTCGGCTCCTAATCCAGTAGTTCTGAGAGAAACAACCCAAAGAAAAGGAAAAAGAATCAAACAAAGTTGAGGATAAGGAAGAGGACGATGATGGTTACCCCCATGTCAATTCCACTCTGATGATTTTTGCTGATGTTGAGAGCAAGAGTCGACTGAAAGTCATCAACAGAGAAGTGAACATGGTTGCTCCGACGATGCCCAGTTATATGAAGTGGTCTCAGACTGCCATTACATTCGACCAGTCTGATCACCCAACACACATAGCCACCCCTGGGAGGCAAGCGTTGGTGGTCGACCCAGTCGTCGAAGGCACTCGGTTGACTAAGGTTCTGATGGATGGTGGCAGTGGCCTTAATATACTGTATGCGGAGACCTTGAAAGGAATGGGCATTCCGATGTCCAGACTCAGTGAAAGCAATATGAGTTTCCATGGATTTATTCCTGGCAAGAAGGCTGAGTCACTCAGCCAGATCGCCCTCGATGTGGTTTTCGGTGATTCCAAGAATTACCGCAAAGAAAAGTTGACGTTTGAAGTTGTGGATTTCCAGAGTGCTTATCATGTTATTCTGGGCAGGCCGGCTTATGCACGTTTCATGGCTCGACCATGTTACATTTACCTCAAATTGAAGACGCCTGGTCCTAAAGGAGTGATCACTATCACTGACAATCGGAAGAAGGCAGAAGAGTGCTTCCAGAAGGGCTCAAAGATCGCCGATGCGCAAATGGCAGTAGTGGAATTGCAGGAGTATCAAAAAAATGCAGATCCGAGTGATTTGTTGCGAGCTAAGAAGCCTGCCACGGATTCAGCATTTCAGTCGTCTGGTGAAATGAAGCCGATTCATATTCACCCGACCGATCCCAATGCTGCTCCGACTCACATTTCGACAACACTCGACTCCAAATAGGAAGAAGCGCTCATCCAGTTCCTCCGTGAGAACCGGGACATCTTTGCATGGAAACCTTCTGACATGCCGGGTGTTCCCAGGGGGCTGGCTGAGCACCGTTTGCGAGTCGACCCAAAAGTGAAACCAGTTAAAGAACATCTTCGACGGTCCACCGTACAGAAGAGAAAAGCAATCGGTGAAGAAGTGGCTCGGCTCCTAGCAGCTGAGTTTATCCGAGAGATTTACCACTCCGAGTGGCTAGCCAATGTTGTCATTGTCCCCAAGAAGGACGACTCACTCCGCATGTGCATTGACTTCAACCATATGAATCGGGCCTGCCCGAAAGATCACTTTCCTCTCCCCCGCATCGATCAAATAGTCAACTCGACTGCAGGGTGTGAGCGCTTGTCCTTTTTGGACGCCTATTCCAGGTATCATCAGATCCGACTGTATGGACCCGATGAGATAAAAACAGCTTTCATCACTCCATTTGGGTGCTTCTGTTATGTCACCATGCCATTTGGCCTGAAGAATGCTGGAGCCACATTCGTGAGGACGATTCAGAAGTATTTACTCAATCAAATCAGTCGGAATGTGGAAGCATACATGGATGACATTGTGGTCAAGTCACGTAAAGGTTCCGACCTGTTGGCTGACCTTGCCGAAACTTTTGCCAACCTCAGAAGGTATGATATCAAGCTTAATCTATCAAAGTGCACATTCGGAGTTTCGGGCGGAAAATTACTTGGCTTCCTCGTTTCCGAACGGGGGATCGACGCTAACCCAGAGAAAGTTGGTGCCATTCTCCGAATGAAATGCCCTGTGCGTGTGCACGATGTCCAGAAGCTTACAGGTTGTTTGGCCGCCTTAAGTCGATTCATTTCTCGCCGCGGTGAAAAGGCATTGCCTCTTTACCGACTGATGAAGAAGTCTGATAAGTTCGAGTGGACTCCTGAAGCTGATCCATCATTTGCAGAGCTCAAAGCCCTGCTTTCCACCCAGCCGGTGCTTGTTGCCCCAATCAGCAAAGAGCCTTTACTGCTTTACATTGCAGCCACTGGACAAGTCGTCAGTACAGTACTTATGGTCGAGCAGGAAGAAGAAGGAAAAGCCTGTAAAGTTCAGCGCCCAGTATATTATGTTTCTGAAGTTTTGACTCCATCAAAGCAAAGATATCCACATTATCAGAAGCTTGTTTATGGGATTTATATGACCACGAAGAAGGTTGCACATTATTTCTCTAACCACTCCATTACAGTCATCAGCGACGCTCCATTATCAGAGATTCTGAACAACAGAGATGCAACTGGTCGAGTGGCAAAGTGGGCGATTGAACTCCTTCCCTTGGATATTAAGTTTGAGGCAAAGGAAGCTATCAAGTCCCAATCAATAGCAGATTTCCTCGCCGAGTGGATCGAACAGCAACTGCCGACTCAAGTCCACTCGGAGCACTGGACCATGTTCTTTGATGGTTCCAAGATGCTGAATGGTTCCGGTGCTAGGGTGGTACTGGTATCCCCTCGAGGAGACAAGCTCAGATATGTTCTCCAGATTCACTTTGATTCCTCCAATAACGAAGCGGAATCTGAAGCACTCTTATATGGGTTACGTATGGCCATCTCACTCGGCGTCCATCGCCTCATGGTCTACGGCGACTCAGATTTGGTAGTCAATCAAGTGATGAAGGAGTGGGACGTCAGAAGCCCAGCTATGACTGGTTACTGCAATGCGGTGAGGAAGTTGGAAAAGAAGTTTGAGGGGTTAGAGCTCCATCATATACCCCGACTGAAAAATCAAGCAGCCGATGATTTGGCAAAGATAGGTTCCAAGAGGGAAGCCATTCCCAGCAACGTGTTTTTGGAACACATTCATACACCTTCAGTTCAAGAAGATCCTTTCACTGAAGAGCCCCCGCAGCCTAAGAGTGCCACAGATCCGACTGAAGTCGAAGTCCTAGCCGTGGTCGACCTGATCATGCAGGTTTTGGTCATCACTCCCGACTGGACAGTGCCATACATTGCGTATATCCTTAGGAAGGAACTCCCAGAGGATGAAGAAGAGGCTCGACAGATCGTCCGTCGATCCAAAGCCTTTACTGTGATAAGAGGACAACTGTTCAGGGAAAGCGTAACCAGCGTCAGCCAGAAATGCATAACACCAGAAGAAGGTCGAGTGATCCTCAACAACATCCACTCGGGGACCTGTGGTCACCATGCGTCCTCTCGGACCATTGTGGCCAAAGCATACCGAGCTGGATTTTATTGGCCACGAGCAAATGAAATGGCGAATGATATAGTCGACAAATGTGAAGGCTGCCAGTTTTACTCCAATATGTCCCACAAGCCCGCGTCAGCCCTGAAGACAATTCCACTCGTCTGGCCCTTTTCTGTTTGGGGATTGGATATGGTTGGACCCCTGAGGACTGGTAGGAGCGGCTTCACTCATGTGCTTGTAGCAGTCGACAAGTTTACCAAATGGATTGAAGCCAAGCCTATCAAGAATCATGAAGCCAGTACTGCCGTCAGCTTCATCAGAGAATTGACATTCAGATATGGAGTTCCGCATAGCATCATCACTGACAACGGGTCGAACTTCGATTCTGATGAGTTCAGAGCCTTCTGTGCTTCCCAAGGCACACGAGTCGACTATGCTTCAGTCGCCCACCCCCAGTCGAATGGACAAGCAGAAAGAGCAAATGGCTTGATTCTCAAAGGACTGGAACCCCGACTGATGCGTGATCTCAAGCACGCAGCAGGCGCCTTCGTCGATGAACTTCCATCAGTTCTTTGGGGATTGAGGACAACTCCCAATCGGTCGATTGGCCGAACTCCATTCTTCTTGGTTTATGGAGCTGAAGCTGTTCTACCGAATGACTTGCTTCACAATGCACCCCGTGTCGAGCTCTTCTCTAAAGATGAAGTAGAACAAGCCCGGAAGGACGCAGTCGATCTCCTAGAGGAGGAAAGAGAGATGGCCTTAATCCGGTCGACCATTTATCAGCAAGACTTGCGTCGATTCCACGCCAGAAATGTGAGGGGCCGAGCCTTTCAAGAGGGAGACATGGTTCTTCGAGTGGATCAGCAGAAACCACACAAGCTCGCCCCTGCTTGGGAAGGTCCCTTCATTGTCACCAGAGTTCTCCACAATGGAGCATACCATCTTTACAATGTCGAGCATCAGAAAAGACGAGCCACGGGCTTGGAACGCGGAGCTGCTCCGCCCTTTTATACTTCAGTACTCATTCGGATGAGATGTAATAAGAAATACCTTTGTAGTTTGTTTATCAAAGACAAGAGGTTTACAGTCTTCCTAAATGGTTGTTGTTGCTTTTGTTTGCGTCTGAAATCCCCCAGTCGGTTAATTTGCCGGGAATCCGTTTCGCCTAAAGTTTGGAAAATCCTACCGAGTGGTGAGCAAGCCTCTCACTCGGGGGCTTAGCCGCGAATCCGTTTCGCCTAAGTTTGAAAAATCCTACCGAGTGATGAGCAAGCCTCTCACTCGGGGGCTTAGCTGCAGTCTAGTACTCGCCTAAGTTTGAAAAATCCTACCGAGTGATGAGAAAACCTCTCACTCGGGGGCTTAGCTGCAGTCCAGTACTCGCCTAAGTTTGAAAAATCCTACCGAGTGATGAGCAAGCCTCTCACTCGGGGGCTTAGCTGCAGTCCAGTACTCGCCTAAGTTTGAAAAATCCTACCGAGTGGTGAGCAACCCTCCCACTCGGGGGCTTAGCTGCAGTCCAGTACTCGCCTAAGTTTGAAAAATCCTACTGAGTGGTGAGCAACCCTCCCACTCGGGGGCTTAGCTGCAGTCCAGTACTCGCCTAAGTTTGAAAAATCCTACCGAGTGATGAGCAAGCCTCTCACTCGGGGGCTTAGCTGCAGTCCAGTACTCGCCTACCTACCGAGTGATGAGCAAGCCTCTCACTCGGGGGCTTAGCTGCAGTTCAGTACTCGCCTAAGTTTGAAAAATCCTACCAAGTGGTGAGCAACCCTCCCACTCGGGGGCTTAGCTGCAGTCCAGTACTCGCCTAAGTTTGAAAATCCTACCGAGTGGTGAGCAATCCTCCCACTCGGGGGCTTAGCTGCAGTCCAGTAGTCGCCTAAGTTTGAAAAATCCTACCGAGTGATGAGCAAGCCTCTCACTCAGGGGCTTAGCTGCAGTCTAGTACTCGCCTAAGTTTGAAAAATCCTACCGAGTGGTGAGCAACCCTCTCACACGGGGGCTTAGCAGCAGTACAGTAGTCGCCTAAGTTTATAAAATCCTACCGAGTGGTGAGCAACCCTCCCACTCGGGGGCTTAGCTGCAGTCCAGTACTCGCCTAAGTTTGAAAAATCCTACCGAGTGGTGAGAAACCCTCCCACTTGGGGGCTTAGCTGCAGTCTAGTACTCGCCTAAGTTTGAAAAATCCTACTGAGTGGTGAGCAACCCTCCCACTCGGGGGCTTAGCTGCAGTCCAGTACTCGCCTAAGTTTGAAAAAAATCCTACCGAGTGGTGAGCAACCCTCCCACTCGGGGGCTTACACTACAAAAAAAGACACATCCGTGACATTTTGGGCCGAATGATTTTTTTTCTGTCATACATATGACACTTCTATGATGATAATTGTGACAAAACCCGGTATCATCATAGATGTGGTGGGCTCCTACTTCTATGACAAAAAATCATGACAGAAAATGGGCTTTTCGTCCTGGGCGGGCCGGAGACGCAGCTGCATGACATTCTTTGGGCCGTCCATGACGGAAAAAACCATGGTAGAAGCAAGGGCGAGCAAAATTTCGGGGAGTTCCCGGTTACGGTGGGATGTCGGGGGCCGAGCGATGCGCGTTTCTCTCGTACACGTACGCGCGTGTGTGCGAGGCGTTGGCTCTAACTAAACCCGAGCGAGGCGTTGGGCTCTAACTGAACCCGAGCGATTGCACTGCAGGCTACGCGTTACTGAACCCGAGCGATCGATCGATGGCTATTAACTGAACCCGATCGAGCGATTCCTTCGCTACTGCTGCTAACTGAAGCCGATCGATGCTGCCTCTGGATGAACAGTGAGTGTTGCTGGGGGGGTTCGATGAACAGTTCCCGGTGGGGGTGGATGAACAGGATCCCGTGGTGTTGCCTCTGGATGAACAGGACCCCGACCGATCGAGCCGGTTGGGGCTGGATGAACATGACCCCGTGGAGGGCAGGATGAACAGGACCACCCCGTGGAGGGCAGAATGAACAGTAGACGATGGAGGGCTGGATGAACAGTAGCCCGTGGAGGGGTGGTTGAACAGGAGCCCGTGGAGAGGGCTGGTTGAACAGTAGCCGGTGGAGTAGCGCGTGGTGGAGGCTGGATGAACAGGAGCCCGTGGATGAACAGTCGTAGGTGGTGGCTGGAGGAGGTCGACGGTGGATGAATAGTAGCCCATGGAGGCTGGAGGGGGTCGACGGTGGAGATGAACAGTATCCCGTGGAGTCCCATTTTGCGGTACGCCACACCCCTCCCGATGAACAGGACCCCCGTTTCGACTGTAGCGCTCCAACACAAGTCCATTTCCTCCGTTTTGCGGTACGCCACACCCCTCCCGATCAACAGGACCCCCGTTTCGATCGTAGGAGGTCCGTTTCCTCCGTTTTGCGGTACGCCAGACCCCTCCCGATGAACAGGATCCCGTTTCAAACGTGGCCGGTCGAACACAAGGCCGTTTCCTCCGTTCTGCGGTACGCCAGGCCTCGTTTCCATCGGCTGTTCCGTCCAAGCCCTCCCGATGAACATGACGACGCATTCCGTTCCGACCCCGCCGGTTGGCTCCCCATGAACACGACGACGACGCTGTTTCTCCGTTCCGACCCAGCCATGTACACGAGCCCTAACCGTACGTATGCACGAGTAGGCGTTCGAGACCCCGCCCGTATGTACACACACGTGGCCGTATTTTCTTTCTTGCACCCTGGCCGTTGTACGTACGTGTACATGCTACGTGCGCGCCTCTACTACGACACGTACGCGCCTCTACTATGACACGTGCGCGCCTCTACATCCACCAGTATATATGTACGTACATGTTCACGACCAGAATGACAATGCTACGTACGCTTCGACCAGGTGGGTCCCGACTGTCAGGCACTTCCTTGCCTGCGAAGATGTAGCTGGTGGGTCCCAGCAGTCAGGGGGCGAATCATTATTTTTGCCCGGACGCACTTCCTTGCGTGCGAAGATGTAGCTGGTTGGTCCCAGCAGTCAGGGGGAAACGTTTTCCGCGTAATTATTTTCCGCGTAATAAGGAGGCACTTCCTTGCTGCGGCCATGGACCCAGCTGTCAGCCTCTCCACGTACAGTCCGCGTCCGATAGAAGTCATTCCTTGACCACGTTTACCACGCCATGCCGAGAGCACCAGGGCGGTGGACGACGGTGAGGCCTAGGAAGGGGACGACGGGGAGCCGGGGAAGGACGCGGCAGTGGAAGCCCGCGCGGAGAGGAGTACGAGGGTTCACTGGTTCGGCTATGGTGTGAGGCTGCCGTCACCGCAGGGCCTGGCCAGCGGTGGGAATAGTAGGGGCGGTGAGGCCTCCGCGGCAGCACAGCCGGCCACGGAAGGTAGGAGCATGCGGCACGACCGGCGCTGCTTTGGGCGGCTGGAGCAAGAAGACCAGAGGTTGAAGAAGCACTACGGCCGTTGGATGGACATCGTACGGTCACTGGAGCTAGAATCGTGCATATTGACTAAGTTGACAAAGCCCTCCGTCCCCGTCAACTTAGTAGGTGTCACGACCGGTTTTTCAATAAAATATTTATTGAGAGACCAATCCCTTTTACGGACCAGTAAAGAAGAATTCCTTCTCACTGGTAGACAATATCTTGGTCACAGAAGAAAAATACCAGGAGTACTGAATATAATACAAGGTTGAGCGGAGACTGCTCAACAATTTATTACATGAACGCCGATAAAACATAACGGCGGATACGGTGGCATGACTACTAACTCACGATAACAACGGTGGTGCAAATATCACCGAGAAGTGGGTGATATGACTCCTGAAAACTACAGCTCTTCGAGCGTCGGAGTGAGGCTCGAGGAGACTTATTGCGGGTGGCGGAAGCGTATATAATACAAGTGACCAATATCCGGGATCGCACAGGACTGACTGGGACTCCTCTAGGCGTCGGACGCACTATCAAACTCTTCATCCAAGAGATCGCCTTCGTCAACATCTGGCCAAATCAACAAGCCAGGTGAGTACTATGAAAGTACTCGCAAGACAGTTCAGACATAAGATATAACAAATGTAAAGATGAAGCATATGAATAGATTAACAAGAGCGTTCAGACATAGAGATAATGATGCGTGGGAAAATAATAGAGAAGTCGGGCGGTAGTCCTCCCGAAATCCCAAAATAAATACTGGGTGCCAAACGAGGGTCTGAATGACTCCTCGAGAGGAAACTGCAAGAATAATAATACCGGTGCCAAACGAGGGTCTGAATGACTCCTCGAGAGGAAACTGCAAGAATAATAATGCCGCAGTCGGGCGTCAGGGCGACACCACATAAAGGGCTTATAACAGAAAAGAAAGACAATGCGTGCCACAGTCGGACGTCTGAGCGACATCACATAAAGGGCTTATATTGAAAGTAAGAGACCAACATGCCACAGTCGGACGTCTGAGCAACATCACATAAAGGGCTTATATTCATAACATAGTAACTCATGAATCTTAAATCATATCAAGAGGGTAATCAGACATGAGATAAACAACCGGGTTAGTCCATCCATAGGAATAACGTTCAGCTAAGTTCATTACTCATGCTCGCTTACCGGAAAGAAGAATATACCACGAGGTTACGACATAGACATGGATATGCTGACCACGTTACTGGACCATGGATACGATGACTCGGAAGGATTTGACTCTGCAGAGTTGTACTTTAACCACAGCCAACGGATTTCAGTAGTCATGGGGACTAGTTCCGTTTACGGTGTTTTGGAAGAAACACATCTAACCAGTACACACCCATTCAACATTCCAAAGCCAGGAATCACCCTCAGCAACGTTCAAGAAAAACCTTGAGACGGGGAGGCTACAACCTCGCGTAGCATGGGATCAAAATTTCTATACGCGCGCTCTAAGGGGTGCCCCCCTCTCGGTCCCAACCGGAAACACCCATGCCCCCTGACCGGATGACTGGCTTTAATCCAGGGCCATGGAACCATCATCCCGGCCCCTCTGTTTGGTGTGTACACGGAAAGAGGTTACCAACTTACTAAACCGCATTCTGGCAGAAAACATGTGGTAGCACGGAAGGGGAAAGAACGATAACATGACTCCGTCCACGTTAACGTCGGGAATTGTCGGATGACGCAAGGCTGGCATGCTACAACAGTACCACCTTGCTGCCCTTCATGTCACCACATGATTAGGCCATCTCTCATCAGAGATCATCGCAACTTTCGAACACACGGGTAGTTGCCTCACAAGCAACGAGATACTCACCGATACTCATATGCCACGCCCAACCTTTCACGCAAACATGCAAAACACCTATCATATCTAAGGTTCAAACATGCTTGCCTGGTTCGGAGAAGTCGGAGTCTAGCTCGGCGAAGTCCGCAGCTCCGTCACCTCTTCCGGAACCTACGGTATAGCGACAAGGCATACTAACGTGAAAACCAACGCGTGCATAAAAATTGTTCCAAAATTTTTCCAAATAAATCCCATAAAAAACTAGACAAAATTATAAGATTGTCAGAAAAAGAATCACTCAAAAATCCCTTTTTATTAAAAAGTTATAAGGGTTTCTGTCCAGGGACTCATCTATAATGAAACAGAGAAGTTCCAGGGGCTTAACTGAGAAAACAGAAAACGCTTCGGAAAGAAACGCGCCAGCTTAAAGAGAAAACGTATTTGCCCGAAGGCGCCAACAGAAAATGTTTCGAGGGAGAAGAGAATAGAGGCTGACAGGGGGGGTCCACATGTCAAGTTTAAAAAAGTTCGCCGGCGCCCGAAGACTGCGGTGGTCGCCGGCGTCGAACCACGGCGAGACAGGGAGATCGGAGTGTACCAAGAGCTTCAGTGTGTCCTTCCGCGTCGGTGGGTGGTGGACTCAAGCGTCGGAGAGCACCACGTCGACGGCGACACTTTCTCCGGCGGACGGCGGCTCGGGTGATGGTGGAGAACTCCGGTGGGTGCTGCAAACTTCGAATTGAAGCGCGGGTCAGAAGGAGGGATGCACTAGAGAGCTACTGGCAAGAGATGGGAGGCAGAGGTGCACGCACGGGAGCGAATCGAGCTGGATCCCGTGGCGGGTCGCGGCGGCCGGAGTCGAGGAAGGAGACTCCCTCGGGGCTCTTCCAGTGGCTTGGTGTGGTCTAGGTGGAGTGCAGAGGTGGTGTGGGCTCGAGTTGAAGCTCGGGGCCTCTATTTATAGGCGGATCGAGGGGGTGGCCGTGAACGAAGAATCTCCGGCGAGCAATTACGGCGAGGCAGTGGATTGGCAGGGGGTTTAGGTGGCCAGGCAGCATCAGTGAGAGTTACTGGTCCCGTTCCCCCGCTAATCCCGGTCGGTCTTGGCGTAATGGCGCCGGTCCATGGTGGGGTGGCCGCACGGGCACGACGGCGGCAGAGAGCGCGCTCCGCGCCCAGCGGTTCACGACGAGGGTGGCAGCGCGCACTGGGAGTGGGTGGCCACGCGGCGGCCTCCGGTGGCTTGGGCGGCGCTGGGTGGCGCCGTCTGCGTTGCGCCTCTCTCTGGCGGCCGCAAAGCCGCCGCTGGCGTCGGTCACGGGGCGGCGCACCTCCTCCAGCACGTCGCCGACGCCCGCAAACATCCAGGTGCTCGTGCGGTGCAGGGACAAGGGGGAGGGGACGCGGAGCAAGGCGCCAGCGCGGCACTGTCGAGATCGACAACATGTTCTGAAGAAAACGATAGTAGATCACCGAACTATATTTCTGAATCTCTGAACTTGACATTGACAAAGCACTGCAGGTGTTCGACAGAATGATTTGGTGTGAAGAAAAATTTTCCTGGGGCTGGGACTTGGTGAGGTGACCTCTCAATGCACCCGGGGGTTGCCTGATTTTTCTCAGAATGTTTGGAGAGGGGTTTGAATGAATTTCATCAAATTTGGCAAAACTGGTCCAAACTTGCAGCAAGTATAGTTTGAAAAATTTGAACTGAAGACCAGTGGATCTTCATGGATCTTGGTTGAGGGCTCAAAGGACTAGGGAGGGAAATTGGTTTGGGGGCAAAAATCAAAACAGAAATGGTGGCTCCTTTGTAAATCTCCAAGGGCTAGAATAGAAGGCAGAAATTGTTTTGATAAGATTTAAATGGAAAATAATCATATGGGGAGGTTCAACTTGCTGGATTTGATGCAAATCATGATCCAAAATGAGGGGAGGTTTAGGAGAGTGGATTTGCACTAAGGTCATGGCATGAGAGATTTGTTGAAAGTGGTAAAGGATTATTCCAAAAGCTATAGAGTATTTTCAAAGAAGTTTTTAAAAGACATTTTTCCCAAGTGAAAAGCATTTTGGCTTGAGTCCAAAAATAAAAAGCAAGAACCTCCAAGGCCAAAATCAAGTCTTGGGTGGAACCAAATAAAACTCTTGCCATAAAAATATTTTGAAAGGGAGGGTTCTTTTGAAGGAAAAATTTAAATCACCTCCCTCAAGTCAGATAAATTTTTTGAAAAATCCAAATGAAATTTTGGGTGTCACAGTAGGCCCACAAGTCAGCCTGCCACTATAGTGTGTCCCAGCTAACAAGGGGAGTATTCTTTTTTTGTGCGTAATAAGGAGGCACTTCCTTGCGTGCGAACATATAGCTCGTGGGTCCGAGCTGTCAGCGGCGACAACGTTTTTTCGCGAAATACAGAGGCCCTTTCGGTGGGTCCCTGATGTCAGGTGGAGGAATCATTATTTTGCGTGTAATAAGGAGGCATTTCCTTGCGTGCGACCGTGGACCCAGCTGTCGGCCTCTCCACGTACAGTCCACTTCAGATGCATGTCGGTCGTTGACCACGTTGACCAGGCCGCGCCGATAGCACCAGGGCGGTGGACGATGGCGAGGCCTAGGAAGGGAATGACACAGAGGCAGGGAAGACTCGGCAGTTGTTTCCCACGCGGAGGGGAGTACGACTGTACGAGGGTTTACTGGTTCGTCTGCTGTCGCCGGAGAATAACAGCAGGTGTGGGTGAGTAGAGGGATGGCTAGGCCTGCGATGGGAGTACGGTGGGGCGGTGAGGCCTGCGCGGCAGCAGAGCCGGCCGTGGGGAGGAGGGAGCAGGCAGTCCTGCCGGCGCTTGTTTGAGCGGTTGGAGCAGGAAGAGCAGAGATAGAAGAAGCATGACGGCCGTTGGATGGACATCCAACAGTCAGTGCTTGTGCGTCAACCTTTTTTTAGGAAAGCCTCAAATCTATGGAAAACAGCATACAGCACATCCGCCAATATTTCTAATAATTTACAGCCCATTTGCTAATTATTAAGGTTTTTTTGGAGCCCATATTCTTTTTTTTAGCATTACAGGCCATATTGTGGCCACGGTTAAAAAATTATACGAAATTTTGCATATTTCAGTGCGGTCCGAACTGTTTTTAATCCCGAAATTTCGACTCACATTCAAACTGATTTTAAAAATAAATGTATATCAATACAAAATCCAACAAATTCTCAACGCATAAAAATTAATGTAATTTAAAATCTCGAAATGAAAAAAAAAGATATTTGAAACTAATTGCCGGTTTGATGTGTTTTAAAAATGTACATCCCATTTCTCATTACTGATGGGCCATTTTCTCGGCCAGCTGAATGAAAGCTCTCCTCGTCTTAAAAGATTTGCAGCCCAACAGGCCTGACAAAGCGACTTACTTGGCAAATCACAGAAAAACTGGGCTGTGGCCGTGGACCCAACTGTCAGCCTCTCCACGTACAGTACTCTTTCGATGGAATGTCGTTGACCACGCCGCGACGAGAGCACCAAGGCGGTGGACGACGGCGAGGCCTAGGAAGGGGGCGATGCGGAGCCGGGGAAGACGCGGGAGTGGATGCCCACGCGGAGAGGAGTACGAGGGTTCAATGGTTCGGCTGCGGTGTGAGGCTGCCGTCGCCGCAGGGCCTGGCTAGCGGTGGGAGTAGTAGGGGGCGATGGGGCCTCCACGGCAGCACAGCCGGCCACTAGAGGCAGGAGCAGGCGGTCTCCCCGGCGCTGGTTTGGGCGGCTGGTGCAAGAAGAGCAGCGATTGAAGAAGCAGCAGGACTGTTCAATTCAAATCCAACGGTTACTGCTGCTAGAATCGTTTGTTGACTAAGTTGACAAGCCCTGCGTACGCGTCAACTTAGTAGGCCCACAGGTCAGCCTCCCAACCGGTGCGCCCCAGATGTCAGTGGGAGGAATCATTTTTTCGCGTAATAAGGAGGCAGTTGATTGCGTGCGGCCAGGCCAGCGGAGGGAGTAGGGTGGGCCGGGGAAGCCTGCGCGGCATCACAGCGGGCCACAAGAGGAGGGAGCCAGCAGTCCCGCCGGCGCTAGTTTAGGCGGCTGGAGCAGGAAGATCAGAGATTGAAGAAGCACGTCGGTCGTTGGATGGACATCCAACAGTCACTGCTGCTAGAATCGCGTGTTCACTGATAAAGCCTTGCGTAAACAAGTCAGCCTCGAAATTTGTGGCTTGTACAGCCCATTTGCTATTATTTTTATAGTTTTTACTCATTTTCTAATTCATATGGAATTTATTGCAGCCCGTTTTCCATTTTTAGAATTGCTGGCCATTTTCTGGTCAGTACCAGGGTCAAAAAATTAACTAAATATGTGGGAAATTTTGAAAATTCGCAAATTCTTGCTGGGGAACGAAATATTCTTAATCCAAAAATTAATAGCCTTACTAAAACAAATTTAAAAATAAATTAGTACTATGTCATGTTAAATCCAATGAAATACGTATAAGATATCAGTGAAGAACAAAAACAAAAAAAGAAACTTATATCCCATTTCCTATAATTTTTTTGGAATTTTCAACCCCTTTTGATATTACTTTTAACAGACATTGACCATACTCTTAAGCCAGGACAGAATGCATCCCTCCTCGTCTTGAAAGATTTGCAGCCCAGTAATTCAGAGAAAACAAATAGGCCTAGCTTGGGTATTCTTCAAAAAGAAATACTGGGCTACCTATTTTCCCAAAGAACTGGTGCATGAGCATTTAGCTTTATTTTTTTATTTATTTACTTATTTATGTTTAGGGGACCATGAGCATGTACCTGGGCCGGATTCATGTGAGAGCCTCCCTTCCAGTTAATTATGGGCTTCTCTATTGGGCCTTCATCAGTGGGCTGCATGTTATCAATAAGTGGAAAATGTGTTCCGTACGAAAAATAGTATGCGCTACGTACGGTACGGGGCACTAAAGGATCGAACCGTGCAACGACTTCCAAAACATTGTGTTTGTCGTTCTAACAACACATTTATTCAACCAACAGACGAAATATACTACTGATTGTACATTGAAAACAACAGCAGCAACAACCAGGACTGGGGTGCAACAGAAGCAGTAAGCAGGCCAGAAGAGTGAAGACGCAGCTCTCTCTTCCAAACCAAACATCAGCCATCATTACAAAAGGCTTACCAAAAAAGAACAAGTGTATGCATCAAACTAAATAAAGATCCTACTACACCAAGTGTACGCATCTAACTAACTGGCTCAGTTAGATGTTACTATTTATTAAGCTGTGGAGATTGGCTGACGGCTTGAACCAGATGGGTGCCTGACGGGGGAAACTCCAGCCAGCAGGTCGAAGTCTGATACTTGCAACCCTCTCTCCTACTTTGGGCTGCAGAGCGTGGCGGCACATATCAGGGTATGGTGCATGCAGGGACGCATGGTACGCTGTGTACACACAGTTTTGCCTGATGAACGAAACCGCGCTACCATCATGATCCTTGCCGTCGGTTATCTCCTGGTTAATCGGATAATTCAGTCCGACAAACAGAGAGCGTGTACCAAGGCTACTTACCAGCCTCCAGTCAAAAATTCCTGAAGGCCCAGAGAAGCTGGGATCCTGCTCAAAGACCTTGCAGTGACTGTGATTGTATTCCGCGAAACAACACGTCCGGTACGTGCGAACGATCATCAATCTTTCGCCATCGTCTGATCGAGCCAGGAACCACCTGCAACTGCCATGCCGCTTTTCTTTGAAAGGTTCTAGGATTAGGAAGGGTAGGGACACCAGGCGGCCTACAACATCATATCAAGTTGGAGTCAAATAAAAAAGGGCTCTTGATTTAGTCAATCTTAAGAACAGCATGTTATGAGCATGAATATTTTTCAGCAAATGTTGACAGTAATATAAGCAAGCCATCATGATATCATAGGAAAGTAACATACTTCTGTAACATCCGTTTGTAGCGATGACTGGAGTAGGCCAGCAATACGTCCAGCCATAGAAGGAGTCGACAGCGTAAATGAAGCCCTTGTGTTCAATGGCATTAGAGAACCATGGAGGATGTAT
The DNA here is from genome assembly GCF_002575655.3 of Aegilops tauschii subsp. strangulata. NCBI lineage: Eukaryota > Viridiplantae > Streptophyta > Magnoliopsida > Poales > Poaceae > Aegilops > Aegilops tauschii. The sequence continues at coordinate 450,782,262 of NC_053039.3, read as the reverse complement.
GATCCTGCGATGGACGTGCGGATTTATCCACTTACCGCAGTGACCTGTCAGATAGGCGAGACCGCGGTTGAAGAACGCAATTAGCCTGAAGTCTTTATAATTTGCAGATCTTGTGGGCACTTGGCAGATTACAACTTTGAGGAAATCAAACTTGGTATCATGTTGGCTACTGTAAGATTCCGAGTATTCTGGGCCGCGGTGCCAAAGCAGTGCAGTGTTAATCGAAGGAAGGGGGATCAATCGCCGGGTGTAGATCTCCACGAGCATCCAGCTGCCGCGACCGTCGACGAGCACCATCCAAGACGTGTTCATGCCGACCCAGTACATACCGTTAATGTAGTTGAGGCTGACGGGGATCGGATCGCAGTCAAGGGGGTTGATGCTCGCCACCCTACGATCGTTATGCTGCGTGACACGCCGTTTCTGAAGATCAGGCGGCATCAGCAAGCAAGGAGCTGGCTTAAAAAGCTCCGGCCTGAGGGCTTTGAGTAAACGGTACAGCCCCGACGAGCACGCGGCGAGCGGCATGGTACTGAGATTGTCCACACGCGAAACAATGAGCTTGATTACCTCTGTGGGGAGCGAATTCCAGCCACTCTTTCGGCGGACGCTGCTCGATTCTGCCATTGTTAGCGGGGATGGAAGATTGGACGAGATTATGTGCGGACAAAGATGGAGAAGCGAATATGTGCTGCGGGAAGTGGACAGGTGATGATGACTACAGCACGCCGCTTGACTTACGAGACACATACCAGCAGCGTAGGGTCATGTCGATGCCAGACAACTTGCTTGAGTGATCACAGTACTGGTACTCCCTATAGTGCTATGCCCTAACTTGCTTGAGTAGAGTAGTAGAGTAGGACTCTGCTCTACTACTAGCACCGGAGGAGTAGTATATTCTAATCTAAAATAGTTACAAACTTCAATTCCCGGGCATGGAACGACTACGAACCGTGCTCAAAGACCGTGTCTACGTGGTGTTTGGACATGGGCGACAACCTCAACGCCAACGGTGCTGCTCCCGTTGCACGGTATGTGTTTCTGTTCTTCCTGTTCGAAATCGTGGTAGAATTCATGTTTCTACTCTGTATCCTACTACTATGCTAGTCCACATGATTAGTTTCATCTCTGTTATAACCGTCATGATTTATTTTGTGCTTATTCGGATTAAATCTCGTAGTAACTTTCTCATATATTCAACTGGCGCAACGTCCCCTACAGCCACTCCCGTTTCATGGACGGCCTGGTCAATGCCTCCAAGGAGCCCTTCGTCCACTGCTATGAGTGCCCGATGCCGTTTTGTGGCTCGCCGGCGGACATGGTGCATCGCCTCACAGATGCGTGCAGCGGTCACTGCTGGCCCTTGGCGGAGAACATCAAGTACGAGACGTGCTACCCGTTCACCATGCCGGAGTCGCTGGAGGATCACCGCCCCTGCTAGTCTCGGAGGAGGACGGCAGCGTCTTCCTCTTGATCGTGGGCAGGAGTAATCCCATGTGTAAAACTAATGATATCTTGAGAATTTTATCGGAAAATAGTATGTCAACCATTTCATCAAAAAAATGATATGTCGAGAAAGATGATAGAGGTGAGGAGGAGTGGGGCGTGGTGATGACTGGTGGTCGGACTGAGCGGAGGCATGGGGATGGACGGCGCCGGCAGCGGCCACCATGCCAGATTGTTCCAGAGACTTCCTTTTGTAGTGGAGTAGGACTCTGCTCTACTACTAGCACCGGAGGAGTAGTATGTTCTAATCTAAAATAGTTACAAACTTCAATGCCCGAGCGTGGAACGACTACGAACCGCCATCGGTGCTAACTCCAATCCTGCAAGTCATGTATTTGTTTCTTTTTAAATTTCTGTACGAATCTATAGCCAGCCTGCAAGTCATGTACACTGTACTGACAGTGGAACCCACAGAGTACTTAGAATACAAGATTAAGGATGCAATTAACTTTTTATAGAGGGAGAATCATACACGCAATTAACTCAAATGGATTGGACATGACTCAATTATTCTCCAACGGCAACCGGCAAATTTCCTCCCGCGGGCCGGAGTAGGTTTCTCGGTTTGCATGCGGGTTTAACGGAGGGGTTTGATGGAGGCGAGGAGGCGTGTTCAGCCGGGCGTGCAGTTGACGGCGCAGTATATTCGATTTGACGACTACAACTAGTATATTATAAAAAACAAAGAAGAGTAGTAAAGATAGAGATAAGAATAGAGACTAGGGAGGAGCACCATCTACTACTTCGTGGGCTACTCCTGCGCTCCATTCGGCGGCCGCAACGTCCCCTACAGCCACTCCCTCCTGCGCTCCATTCGGCCGGCGCTGTTGAAATTTGTGGAGCGCACTCTCGCGACTGCTAGCAGCGACGACTTCACTGACGACGACTTCTTCCCCGACCTCGGCAACCTCTTCCTCAACGACATGGGCGACAACCTCAACGCCAATGATGCTGCTCCCGTTGCACCGTATGTGTTTCTGTCCTTCCTGTTTGAAATCGTGGTAGAATTCATGTCTAGTCTGTGTCCTAGATTCGATCTGTTCATCTACTATGCTAGTCCGCATGATTAGTTTAATCTCTGTTATAGCCGTCATGATTTATTTTGTGCTTATTCGAACTAAATCTCGTAGTAACTTGTTCATATATTCAACTGGCGGAACGTCCCCTACAGCCACTCCCGTTTCATGGACGGCCTGGTCGATGCCTCCAAGGAGCCCTTCGTCTACTGCTATGAGTGCTTGGTGCTATTTTGGGGCTTGCCGGCGGACATCGTGCATCACCTGACGCAGGTGTGCGGCAATCACTACTGGCCCTTGGCGAAGAACATCAAGTACGAGATGTGCTACCCGTTCATCGTGCCGGAGTCGCTGGAGGATCAGCGCCGCGTGCTAGTCTCGGAGGAGGACGGCAGCGTCTTCCTCTTGATCGTGGCCACCGGCGAGGCCCGCGCAGGCCGCCGCCACATCTCTATAGTGTGCGTCAGGGGCGATGCCACTGACGTTGACGCTGACACTGACACGAGGCCGAGTACGCGTGCGTGCTCACTATTACTACCCCTCGGAGGTACGTGGGCGGCGACACTGGCTACGCCAAGCATACTTGGACTCTGCCGAGCTGGGACCTTCCCACCGATGTGGACATGTAAAACCCATGGTGTTATTTGAACTCCAACAATGTGCACAGGGACTCCAAGGAGATTCACCTGGACATCTGCATTTTCAAGTTAAATGTTGATCATTAGTCTTCGCTCAATGTAATCCGCTGTCTAAGCATGTGGAGACTTCCATGCATGATCTTGCTCTATTGGAGTATCGCGCATGAATAAAAGTGTATCCATTTATGGTTTAGTCTAGAATCTTCCATGTATGAATTTTTATTACAGTACTGGTGAAAGACTTAAGATGAACCATTTCTTACATATCCTCTGCCCCCTTCCAAGTCATCCTGATTTAATCCCTCCGTCTAGGTGTATAAGGGCATGATTAATACTTAAATAGTATAGCCAACTGTTGACTATAAGAAAGTGCCATGTCATCTGTAGTCAACATGTATAACAATCGATACTCAAAAACTAATTCATAAAGATCATTTCTTGCAAAGCACAATAAGTGTTATTTCTTCACAAGTTTTGGATGCAGGTTGAACAGTTGAACGCTCTTGTTTGCAAAAGATACCTTTTTATCTATTTCACCCGGATGTTTGTGAGCTCTAGAGATGAAATAATATCCGAAGAGACCTATCGATACCCGTTACACATGAGATGACCCCCACATCCTTTGTCAAAATAAACAACTCCCCGATCAATGCATTTCACTCTTCGGTGCAACGCACGGGCACCTTACTACTATAGATTAGTATGACCAAAAATTGAACTAACATTATAGATAGTACGATAAATGCTGATGCATGTCACCTAAAATTATATCATTCAAAACTATGTTCAAATACGAATCAAACGATATAGTTTTTGTTGACATGCACTAACATTTTGTCAGTTAAATCTTCAGTCAAATTCAATGGGGGACTAATAAACCACGAACGATGTAGTACAAGTGTAGAGGGCGGCGCTGCATGGGAGTCTCACCTCTCACCCCGCTCGTGGCACGGCAGTAAAGCCGTCATATCACAAAACCCAACCACTCCCAGTAATAACTGGCCTGGTAAAATAAACGGCCAAGCAACCATCACATCCCTCCATCTTTTTTGCATTTCATCTCTCTGCATTTACTTTCTCCGGTTCATCTCGCACACTCGATCCCTAGCTACTACTCCTAGGGCCAGTTCTTTTGGCGGCTTCCCCAGCTTTTCCCACAAGACTTGTCACAGTGGAGAGTAACAATAAGGCGCCTCACTCATTTATTTGGGCTTCTAAACTACTACTCCGCCCTGGTTTATTCCTCACCATTGTAATTTGTGCTAAATTTTGACCAAAGATTTAACTGGTTTATTCCTCACCATTGTAATCCCTCCGTCTAGGTGTGTAAGTCATCTTACGAAAACCAAATAATCCCAAAACACTTAGGCGCGGTGCATTAACTTCTACCTCGTTTCTTGTTTCTTGACATATCAACCAATAAGAGATAAAGAGTGTGCATGCTTTTAATGACTTGAGATATCAAACACGACATGCAGTGGTTAGTTCATTGCATGCAATACTATTAATTAGCAAATAAACATTAACGTTTCTCGTTTTCTCCTCCTCCTTGGTCACGGTGTATAGCCTAAGATGACTTACTCACCCAGACGGATGGAGTAGTGCATGTGACATGCACTAACATTTCATTAGTTAAATTTATGATCAAAATTTGACACAGATTACAATGGGGACCAATAAACCAGGACGGAGGTAGTAGTTAGAGCATGGTTAATAGTATAGCCAGCTGCTGGCTATAAGCCAGTGCCATGTCATCTACAACCCATCTTATAGCCAACATATACAATAATAGATCAAAAGAGTGTACTACTTTTTTATTATGTGGCCCACTTCTCATTCTCACAAAGTGCCTAGGAGCACGTGCTAGAGCTGGCTCTTCACAAAGAGCCCGCTACCTTCTCTCTCCTCTTCTCTTTCCTCCAACTAAGCAGAAATATACTAGTTTATTTCTTATAGCCCGCTGACTCCGCTCTATTGTAATTGCTCTTATGGGATTACTAATCTAGAAGCCTAAAAGAACTGGCCCCTGGTACTCCTACTAGTAGTAGTACTCAAGTTGGAATTCCAATTGCACGGCACAACTTGTTAGGCAAAAAATTCGATACAGGGTGTAGGAAGCGGTTTGGGAATTTGCATGCCTTTCCAACCAGTGAGATACTCCGTACAAAGTACGACAGAGAAATAACCACAGAGAAGGAAGCTAAAAGTAAACAATCAAACGAGCATTTTTGCATTTGTTTTGCATTGAATCATTTCATAAGCTTGACTAGTGCTGTTTTTCTACTTTTACAAAAACCGCATCGTAATGTTAAAACGTGCATTTGCACATACATAAGTAATAGTCGTAGTCCCTCCGTCTAGGTGTATAAGTCTTCCCTCCTTCTTGGTCACGATGCACAACCAAAGATGACTTATTGACCTGGACGGAGGGAGTAGCACAGTCTGCAAGCATATATCGAGAGAGACGTGTAGTGCGTAGTATATAGTAAAGTTTGTGCTATATGCACGTACTTGCAAAATGCGTACGAATACACAAGGTTTCCAAACTTTCCCTTTTACATACTTAATTAAGGACGCTAAAAATTCTTGTACGTTCGGGATTTATCATTTGCGTCCCAAAACTAATGAGATCGCATTACGAAACAAAAATTATACTCCTCCTAAAAGCCATGGCGCTTGCAGGAGCGCTTGCGGCGCGCCACGACTGCCCTGGTGCGCGGCCGTTTCCCAGCGCGCCGACACAACGCCTCTTCCTCAGCCTCGCAACTCGTGAGGTGCTGATTGGCGGCTTGCTGGCGGGCGAGCGCGATCTCACCAGTGTGGTGATCCGGCGCCAACACGTACTCCTCCTCGCTGGAAGCGTGCACCCGGTCCACGTACCGCCAAGCGTGGATGAGGCGCTTGGGCCCAACTGCACTCAGGGCGTCGGCACGGGCGTCCTCCACCACCCTCACGGCCCTCGCACGAGCCTTCTGCCAAAGAGCCAATTGCCTGACTCTCTCGGACACGACATAGGCCTCCCAGGCAGCTTGTTCCACGGTGCGCTTCTCTTCCTCGGCCTTCTTCTCCGCCTCTATTTTGGCGTGCTCTGCTGGAGGCAAAGCCTCCCACAAGGCGACATCCATTTCTTTCCAAAGCTCCTCAAGGCTGGGGGGGCTCGGTGGGCGGCGCGGCGTTCTCTTCGCAGCGGGGAGCCGACACGTCCTCCGGCGCGCGTGCTGGCGAGATTGGGAACGCCGACGTGTCCACCTCGACGCGTCGCGGCGAGGAGCGGAACGCCGACGCGTCCTCCTCGACTAGTGGCGGCCAGGAACGGAACGGCGACGCGTCACGTCGCGGCGAGGAGCGGAACACCGACGCGTCCTCCTCGACTAGTGGCGGCGAGGAACGGAACGGCGACGCGTCGCGTAGCTGCGAGGAGTGGAACACCGATGCGTCCTCCTCGACTAGTGGCGGCGAGGAACGGAACGGCGACGCGTGACCGTCCGCGCGGTGCAGCGAGGGGCTCCTAGGGCTTGGGAGGGGCGATGCCATGGTGGTCGACGTGAGAGGGAGGGGGAGGAGATAGCGATGAACGTGAACGTGAGGGGGAGGAGATAGCGATGTCGTGGGAGGTGCAGTATTTATAGCGAGCAATGGCACACCTACCTAAGATATGGACTGAGCTGCACTGACTTAACTGCAGGTCCAGTTGCGTCACTGACATGTGGGCCAGACCCATGGTGGTATCTTAGCTGGTATCATGCACACGGGAATAGCAAACATGCTGATGTGGCAAAGAATTAAAGAAGAGGGGGGGTTAGAGTAACTGGTGTTCATGCATGCATTGGTAAACACATTTTTTTGTGAAGAACGACAGCACTAGTTGAGTACTTTTGCAGACTACAAAAACTATTCCACCGCCTCTACTATCTTGCTAAGAGTAGGTGAAATTTTTGAATTGAGCCCTTTAAACTAGAAGGGAGGTAGTGGTACTCTAAGGCTAGTCATAGTGGGGAGTAACTTAGACTAGTAACATGCATATGTTACTAGTCTATGTTACTACCTCTATAGTGCATAGTATCATAGATTAGTATCATAGGTGGTCTCATTTATTACCATGCATGACACATAGTAGCATCATATTTATTATGTTACAGTATCTACCTATGTTACTATAATCATCTCTCTCTTATACTCATTATAATCAGTATTGTAGATATTGATATTTTTAGTATAAATTTGGTCGTGGGATTTCATTGATGCCTGTCAAAGCGTGGAGGAAGCGGAGCTTAGGGCTTGCATTGCCGGTCTCTACATAGGTATTTCTCTTCATAATCCTGTAATTTTAGAGACTGGTTGCGCTTTTGTGGTAGCGTCTCTTGCATCGGGGGACTATGACAGGTCTGCTATGCGTGACCTGAAGATGAAATCGTTGAGCATCTCGAAGTTGATCAACAATCTTCAATTGTCAAAGATTAGCCATTCGGCCAATAAGGTGGCACACTTAATCGCTAAGTATAGCTTTGACAATAGATGAGATGGTATTCTTGTAAATAACGTACCGCCCTGTGTGGTGAATATTGTATCGAATGAGTGTACTGGTGTGGCTGGTTAATTAATATAAGGTGGTGTTCAAAAAAAGTATAAATTTGGTCAAACACTTTGCAAACGGTTGACGGGAGTAAAAAGGACCAGAGGGAGTATCATGCATGCGGAGTAGGCAAAAAAAATTGCTTGTCTAAAAAAAGGCAAAAAAATTGCTCATTTATAGCCGGTCGAAGACTCAAAGGGCGCGACCGCGCGAGGGAGGCGAAGGTCGTGGGAGGCGCGACGTTTGACGGAATTAAGTGAACTTACATCCACGCGCCGGCATGGCATGTGAACAGACAGAAGCTATACCGTCAGGCTACGATATGGGTCTAGTAGACATGACATCTAGTGGGTCCTGCATAGTTCTCGAGAACTCTTTGGGGGCTTGCTGCCGTTTATCCACCGGGCAAGCCAGCAACCCCACGTCGTTCGCACGCCCTACTCGTCCCCGTCTTCTACCTTACAACGGTTCGCTCCCAGTCGTCCCGTCCTTTCACATTAGTTCGCTCCCAGTTTTTTTTGCGGGGTACAATAGTTCAACTTCTCCTAACCCTCCTCCAAAATCCATGGCCTCCCAAATCTCCATGGTCGCTGCTGAGTACCAGGTTAGAGCCATCACCGGCGATCAGTTCACCGTCATCTACACACATGGATCCGAGACGGTGAAAGCATGGCTTGCTCGCTTCCTATGCATGTTCAACAGTTCAACGGATGAGTGGGTCGCTGGGCTAGATGTTGAGTACACCACAGTCCTGGGATGAGAGAAGGATCTAAAGGACGAAGAGAGGAAGAAGCCCGCCGTGATCCAGGTTTGCGTACATAATGTTTGCTTGGTCTACCACATATGCCATGCCGACGTTGAGTGCCAGGATTTTAAGAACTTCCTCAAGGACAAAAGAGTGAAATTCGTTACTGTAGGCTTTAAGAACGACAGGGGTGTCCTGCGTCGGATAGGTCTCGTTGTATGACAGCCCTTCGATCTCCAGAAGGCAAGCCTGGTGTCCTCCTCTCAACCTTCAATGCTGACCCTGGCAGCAGCCATGATTGATCCTTCATACGCTAAACTGAAGAAACCTCATCACGAGTTTCATCATGCATGGGAGTCGAAGACATTAGATGAAGATCACATCCTATACGCAGCAATGGATGCCTACCTTTGTTTAAATATCTACAAGGGTTGGATGAAGAAGCAGAGCCCAGTGTCCGGTTCAAGCAAAGAAGCGTCGGCGAAGAGGAAGAGGAAGAGTGACGAGGACGAAGTCGAGGACGTGGACTCGGACTCCGAGTAGGTGGCAGTGCCGTCGCTCATGTTGGTTCTACTGCAGTGTCAAGCGGACTAGTTGCTTAGTTTATTTTCAAGGGTGTGTTGTGCTGAGGCCCCAGTAGAACTATGTTTATGTTCTTTCTCGTTATTTGAACTCTTTAGTACGTATAATAGTACTAGTACTATGTCTTACTACTGTTCTTCTTGCAATTGGTACTACTGCTCGTATCTTCGTGTTCCTACTGTACTTAATACGTTCGTACTAGTAGTATAATTTGGGTCAGTCGATTTGTGAAAGAAGTTCGACGGAGCGAAGGTAGAAGACGGCAGAAGAGGTGGAAGAAGCCCTTCTAGCCATTCATGTTGCATCAAACGGCTCACATGAGTCGACTGACCCAAATTGCTCCTTCAGATTGCAGGATCCACGTGGCATTCAAGGTCTCGAAGGTAGATTCCGCGTCCGCACCCGGTTTGCGGGCTCGACGCGCGCGCGACCGGCTTCCGCCACGATAGCCACCATGCGCGCCTCCTCCGCGCGGGCGGAGATGACAATGACATGCTAGTTCCTCCTTGCCGGCATGCTGGAGCACGCGCTCGTCCTCCTCTTCGTACGCTGCATGCATAGACGCGGCTCCACCAGCTGCTCGCGTGCTTGGCAGCACGGCGGCATCACGAGGAGGGACTGCAGACGACGTGAGCGGGCGAGCCTTCGGCTTCATGGCACAGGGATGGCGGCGACACGGCGGTGATGGGCGAGAAATTGTTGGCCGGAGCAAGCGGGCGCCGGCATGCGCAACGGCGGCGGCGGCATATTGATGAGTGCCCGTGTGGGAGCTTACTTTAGTTTTATATATAAGGTTGGTCAAACTTAAAAGAAAACCGTACTAGTACACGTAAACATTAGACTTAGGCAGCGCTTTTATTAGTTAGTACCATAGCCACGATACGGAATCCTGTGCAAGCACGTGAACCGTGGCCGCGCGGTCAATCGAACGGTGCGTCACTGTGTCGCGCTCGAAGGACATCCACCGAACCTTTTTGTGTGTGTGAAAACAATCCTCGAATATTACTCAACTTTTTTTTCCTGTGAAAGTTCTTGACACTGCAATATTTCCATATATTTGAATTTAGCTCCAGTTCGTGTTTATTTGGATTTGGACGTTTTAGGTGCGCCCTAGTTTTTTTAATACTGATTTTGTGTGTGTGACTGAGAGAGAACGTGTGTATGTGTCCATATGTGTGTTGTGGCGGAAGGGCAATGTGGAGACGGTGTGCGTGTGATACAGACATAGAGAGGTGTGAATGTGCAAATGATCATGCATGAGTGAGACATAGACAGATGCCGATACATTGTGTATACATGAGAGAACGGTCTTCTAGTTTACTTTGTGTGTGTGTGTATGTGAGTTTGAGCATGTTGTGAAGTACTATAGACCTTGCATACATCTTGGGATTCGACAATGATTGTAACTATTGAATTGTATAGACCATTACATTCGAAGTCAATAGCCTAATATATTTATTTCACAATTTCAACAAATGATTAGTTCACTACAAACTAAGAAAACAAATGTGTACTCCCTCTATTTTTATTTAAGTCCGCATATTAGCATTGGTCAAAGTCAAGTTTTGTAAACTCTCAAAAAGCTTATAACAAAAAATATTAACATATACAATAACAAATAAATACCATTAGATTCATTATTGAATGTACTTTCACATCATACATATTTGTTATGGTAAATGTTTATATTTTTCTATAAACTTGGTCAAACTTTAGGAAGTTTGACTTCGGTCAAACCTAATATGCAGAGTTTACTACTACTACTCGCTAGTTGCTTAGCCGAATCACTCAACACGCCACACGGGGAGTCCAGTGTCACAAAATTTTGAGGTCGGCGGGAAAATCTCCCGCGACCCTGATTCGAGCAGTGGGAAGTTACCATCATAGCCTTCGGAACAGGCCTACGGATGACGCTTGGTAGGGGGCTGTTTTCATAACTTCAGGTTCACCCTACCCAGCCAACCCCACCCCAGCACCCAGAGTAGTACACCTGAATACTCCCCATTTTCTATACCCACCGCAAAATAGACTTCTCCACGGCACCGCAACCTTCGTGCTCCTCCCCTTTACATCGGCCCACTCGTCCACCGCAGCGCATCTGCCTCATCGACGATCTCGTACGCCGCACTGGAGCCGGTCCACCGTCGTCGTCGTACACGGAGCCTCTTCCCCGCCATTGTCTTCCACGGTCTCGGATCTGCTTCCCGGAAGCCGACGCCAAGCGCAGAAGTACCACCGTCGTGGACAACGAACTGACTCCCGTTGCTGACCATGACTCACAGAGGCCGCCGCGACCATCGTTCTCCTCCTCAATTGGTAATGTGTGTATTGAATCACTTAGCAGTACATGTGCAGTTCCAACTTTGTTCATACCTACCCTTCAAATTTCCTGGGTGCTACTGTTCCCGTAAAAGTAATTGGTTATAGCCTCCATTGTCCAACAGAATATCAGCTTGTAATTGTGCGTCGCTCATGTATCACGATGTGCTTGGGTAGGTTTTTCATCTGCAACCAGTAGTGTGGCAAATGATGGAAAAGTTTTTAGAACTAGCAAGATGCCCATGCGTTGCACACATCAAGATGCATTTGTATGAGTAGTTTATCTTGTGGGAGAAAAGGATGAACGAGGGAAGGCCTTATTTGCAAATCTGGAGAGGGGTATGGGTATCTTTTTGCAAAATTCCCATTTGTTTCCTTCCTATCTGTCAGATATAAATCGGACGGCCTATACTGCAAGAAAAAAAAGTATAGAGAAAAAAAGTAGACAGTAAAGGAAGTAGAGATAAATATAAAATATAAAATATAAAATAAATATAACAGTAGAGAAGAGAGTAGAGATAGCAGAGACGTCGGGAAAGGATCGCGCGCGCGGGAAAAAGCTGCCGGGCGTGCGCTAGTTTTGGCGCGCGGCGTCCGGCGCGCTTTATAAAATCCAACGCCCTCCCACCGCTCTGTGCCTTGCCACCGCTCTCTCCCTGCTCTGTGCCTCGCCACCGCTCTCTCCCAGCTCTTTTTCGCCTCGCCGCCGCCGCGTCACTGGGAAACTTGGGGATATCGCGGCGTCCGCGCGCGCCCCTCCGGCGGCTTCTCCGCCGTGATCCGGTTCCGCGGGATGCGCCTCGGCCTCGGCAATTTCGACATCGCCAACGAGGCCGCCCGCGGGTACGATGCGGCGGTGTGGCGCCTCCGGTGGCCTCATAGAACATTGAACTTCCCAAACGTGTCGGCGCGGGAGCGGGCGTAGGAGCTCACGCCTCTGCCGCGGCTTAGCACCGACGAGGATCGTCGCGACAACCGGAGGCGGGAGCACCGTCTCGACATCGCCGAGATGGACGAGGAAGCCATGGCGCTGTGGCGCCAACACTTCCCGCAGGACATCATCAAAGAGCGCGAGTTCTACGCGCAAAGGAGGGCGAAGAGGGATAAGAGGAGGGCGGAGCGAGCCGCCTATCGCGAGGACAAGCGTAGGCGAAAAGCGGACGCTCAATTCAACACGAGGCTAGGAGCAGCGTCGCCCTGGTAATCCGACGACGATCGGTATCTTCACGCCTACAGTCAGACGTCGGAGGAGGACATCACCAAGGAGGAGTCGGACGACGAGGAGTAGTTGAATTATCTTTTTTTATCTATCTATGCTGAGAACTATCCTCTACTCTCTAGTATCTACTTCTCGATCTCAGCACTGTAAACGCTTTTTTAAAGCGCCGCGCATTCGATTCTGTTGGAGATGCTCTAACATGGCAGACGAGTGCTGTAATGTTGCCCACAAGATGCGCGAGTATTACTAGTAGTATATTTTTCTTACCATGTTGAGATTTTAAAACCACGAGTGCGAGCATGCAGAGGAGCAATGAAGACCAAACACGGGATATTCGGGACATCTTCAAGGAGCGTGGCAAGTTAAAGAGGAGCTGCACCGAACCTGTAAAACGAGCTTTGGTAAGTAACACCCTTTCAATTACTTTCGGGTAGCCTCGTATTCTTCGATGTGTATATGTTGTAGTTTCTGTTTCTCTTAAGCGTGGTGTTCTTCGATGTGTAATAAGAAGAGTCTTAATCATCCTAATGCTTTCGTTTTTAGCTTGATGTAGGAAGTGGGTGTTCTCACCTTGTAGTCTTTTTTTTCTTTTGAATTCACTTCTCCGAGTTCTGTTTATCTAGCTTCTACTAAATGGATCTAGGTTGCTCTGAGTATTGATCTAAAAAAGAAGTAACTTCATGTCAGGATGCAATTCCTGCGAGGAGGGGAGTATGGTCAACCTCGAGATCATGTTTCCAAAATGAGGCTGGATTACACACAAGGTGCCAGTTCCCTAATGATGCTGGATTAGACACAAGGTGCAAATTCCCAGATGATGCTGGATTATACACAAGCCAGGTGGAGTCGTCAGCTGTTCGTGTCCTCGTGGCATTAGTAAAGGCTGAAAGAAAGCGTGCAGCAGCCCTTGAGAATGTAGCTGAGTTCCTGAAGAAGCGAAAAGAGCAATCAGATGCTCTCTTCCCCCAAGCCAAAGAAGAGATGGAAGAAGCCAGAAATAAGCTAGCAGAGGCAGAGCAGGCTAGGCGTCTCCTGCTATCTAAAACTGTTGTCAATACAAAATTTCGATGTCCGTGCATCTGCTGATGTGGCACAAAATGTTTTTTTCGGGTCATGTAATAACAGCAATTACTTTCCAAACAATAACAGACGAACCATTGGACATGGTATAGTTCACGCGCAAGCCCGACATTCCAAGTTCAACTTCCACACCAAACTCATGTTCACAGATATCTGCACATTCATACATAATGTCCACAACCATGATTCACTTCAAAGCCAAAAAAAATGTGAGGAGAGTTATAAATAAAGAAAATCCTCTACTAGTTCCTACTACCAGTGCGAGCACAACAAGTCAAGACCATGCGTAAATTAATTATATTTTGGTCATTTTTTGTGTTCTAAAATGCCTTCCGGCTCGCGGAAGGACGTGTTGCCGGCACACGCACGGATTCAATGAAGGCAGGCGGGGCAGTCTTAAGCTGGTTGCACGCGGCGAGGAGGCGTGCTCAGCCGGGCCTGCAGCGAATGCGGCCCTCTTGGCCGGCGCGCCGGTTCAATGCCTGCGCTATGAGAGGTCGCGTCCGTGTCAGAGCAATCACTCCCTCCAGTCCTTTTTTGTTTGGGTATAACAAAATCTTGTTTTCCATTCACATTTTACAAGTAAAATTCGTGGACAAACTTTGACCCAAAGTACGATGGGGACTAGTAAACCAGAATGGAGGTAGTAGTTTTTTTAATCAAAGAAGGGTTTCCCCTTCCGATTTTCATTACTGAAAACCAGCATCTAAATCTAAACCATAGTATTTGCCCTAGAAATACCAGGTTCAACATCTCGCAACATAAACCCATACAACCTCCATCGCAAAAAAAACCATACAACCATACGCCAAGGAGGTACGTAGTACTATGAATTCCATTTTCGCTCCATACCAATCATTCTAAAAACTACTTACTACTTATAACGCGCCATTGAAAATCGGAACTCTTAACCCCGCTAAAAAAAGATATTTTAAACGTGGCTACTCGATCTGTGGCAACTGGCGAGCCACCGCGCTCCAAGTCGTTCACCTGTGGTCCCGACCATCAACTCCTACGGATCAAATTATCACGCGAGCTGACTATTCCTACAAAGGTGCTCCACCACGTACCTGGTACCCGCGAATGCAGCAATCGTGCACCTAGGGTTTTAGGGTTTATTTGTTAACGTCGCCTTTACGTAACACTCATGTGTGCGAGACAGCGAGAGGCCGACTGCGTGCGTGCGCCTCTTCTCTTCGTATATGTACTCCACCGTTTGTCTGGTGTCCAAAAAATTATAATAACTACTAACAATGTGCCAATGCGTTGCCACACGATCAAAGTAGATTAATACATATTCACCGATTTGATAGAAAAAAAAGTCTAATTTTGAAATACATATATCACTAAAAATATGTTATGTTTCACTCAAAATATATTCCTTTGGCGGTTTTGATGAGATAAGGGAGGAATGTTGTTGGTTTCAAGATTCGAGAAGTGGTATATGTCTAATTTCTACTCTTACAAGCAAGATGCCCGTGCGTTGCACGGAACATCAAGATCTTGTGGGAGAAAAGGATGAACGAGGGAAGGCCTTATCTGCAAATGTGGTGAAGAGTGCGGGTAAATTACCATATTTTCCTTCCTATCCGTCAGATATAAATCGGACGACCTACATTGCAGGATGGCAGGCCCACCATCATCACCAACTCTATTTTTTATCCCTACTCTTATAAAAAGCATTGTCGGTGATGATCGTGTGCCTGCCATCCTGCAATATAGGCCGTCCGATCTATATCTGACGGATAGGAAGGAAACTATGGCAATTTTGAAAAAAGATACCCACACCCTTCTCCACATTTGCAAAGGCCTTCCCTCATTCATCCTTTTCCCCCACAAGATAAACTACTCATACAAATGCATCTTGATGTTCCGTGCAACGCATGGGCATCTTGCTAGTTGTTGCAAAAAGCCCATGTGTGTGTGAGAGAGAGGGAGAGTGGAGGAGGACGGAGTGCGTGTGTGACAAAGACACAAGGAGTGTGTGTGCGATAGGTATCAGCTTAAAATGAGGCGATAGTGTGTGTGTGCACGATCGAGAGGGCGTGTCTCAAGAAGGGAAGAAAAATCTACATAGATAGAAGGAGCGGGAGAGAGACACGTATGCGATGGTGGAAGCACGAGTGTGCGGGTGTATAAACCTATCTAGAGGCTAGCTAGTCGATAAATGTTTGTGAGAGAAATACGAGTCGGGGTGCGAAAGCGAGAGTTTTGTGTGTGTGAGAGAGAGACGGTAGTCGGGAAGGGGAGTGGAAGCAGGAGTTGTGTGTGTGTGTTTGTGAGAGAGAGAGAGGAGACGGTAGTCGGGGTTGTCTGATCGGTAAACAAATGAATAATGTCAGTCTGGGATGGAGACGTAAAGGAGACCGCAACAAAAGTTGTGTCTACAGGAGAGAGGGAGAGAGAGAGTAATTTTAGTGGTATGAGTCATATGTAGAGACATATAGGGTGTGTGAGAGAATCCCATAGAGAGAAAGACAAAGTGAAAGACGAGTGAAGACTGTGTGTGTGGCGGTGAAAAAGAAAGCTTAGGTACCGAGTGATACCAGAGAACAGTAGAGACGTGAGAGATAATGAAAACCGTGTAATGTATAATGATAGGGAGAGTGTGACACTTCTCAAGGGAGACGTCGAGAGACCATGTTTGCGAGGATAGGAGAAACAAGAAGTGAGCGTGTGGGTGAGGTGGAGAAAAGAGAGTGATAGCTACCTGAAGGAGCATGCATGCGAGAGAGATGGGCGTGAAAGGAGTGAACAAAAAAGGGATTCAAATATTTGAATTCGAGATGATGATACATGTAATCCATACTCGAACCAAAATTGATCTATCAAACATGCATACTCATATGAACTCACGCACATCTATGTTATTTAATATGTAGATATTACTGATCCATACATTTTAGTAGAACATAATTTGGTTAGAGTTTTTCGAATTCAACCTTAAGATTTCGAGATCGTTGTATTTGTAAATCATATTATACATATAAAGGAGCAGAATTCTTTGTTGTGCTTTTGAAAGTATATATGAAAAATGATGTATATAGAATGTAATTCCAATTGAAAATGGATCCCGCCCGAAAAAAATAGAATACAAACGGGATTCGAATTGAGTTGGCACGGTAAACATGCACTCTGCAAAATTTGAACGAAGCGGGGAAAGTCGCAGTAACCGCCCGAAACCAAAATCTGCGAGATGGAAATCACTACTGCCTATCCCTGCCACCCAAAGCCTATCTGCTGGATTTCTATAGGTTTTGATAGGGGTAGGTTTGTAATTTCACCCAAACGTGGCGTAACCGCCTCTCACCCGGATTCATACACGGTGGGCGCCAAAACACAGTGTGTCCTCGGCCGAAATCGACTCCCTCCCCGATTGATATTCATACACGGTGGGCGCCAAAAACAAACTCTCGTCGGAAAATATTCGGTATATGCGAGATTACCATCCTATCCCCAACCGACTAATGTTGCTGTGATGTAGTAGAAATTTGAAACGGGGGCTAAGTTTGTAAATTTCCTCGCATTTGAGACAAGCGCGCCCTGAATACATGGTTCCCCCCTTCCTCTCTACCTCCCTTTTCCCCATTCGTACTCCGTGGGCGCCAAAACACCCTCTCCACCCCACCCTCCTCCGTCTACCTCCGTTCGCCCCCCATCCACCGCCGTCCTCCTCCACCATGCCGGAGCTGATACCCCGACGCCGCCGTCCATTACAAGAGATCGACCTCTCTCATCCACGGCTTTGGACCGGGATCCTTGCACCCCGTCCTCTCGCTTCATCCCTGTCGTCGTCCACCTTGCCGGCGCCGCTCCTACGACCGTCTCGTCCACCGCTCCCCGCCGCCACCGTCTACCCTCCTAGATCTGCTTCCACGCCGCCGACAGCCATCGCTACTGCAGCACCGTCAAATTCTCAGCAGATGCGTACACGGCGCCGCACCAGAGGCAGTACTCTTTCGTATCTGCTCAACTTATTTATCGCAGCAAGAAAATAGATCGCCACTGCTTTACTCTGATTTCTTGTCTTGGTTGCGAAGTTGCCTTTGTCTGGTTTGCACCTTCAGATCCGCCATGGCACGCTCAACACTATACTCCCAATGCTTATGGTTTTCCCCTTTTATATTCCACACTAGTTAAATCACAGTAGACTAAATTTCAAAATTGGGTCAGTCAATTTTTCAGAGCTCGCCGGAGTTCGCCGATGCGATCGAAGGGGCTCGGGTGGTTGTGGGGCCTCGCCGAACGAAGAAAACTTGACGCGGGTGGGGGTTGGGGCGGGGGTGGCGGAGGAACACAGGCGGTGGGGGCCGGTGGTCCGGCCGGCGGCCCGTGCGGTGTTCTGTATGGGAAGAATCAGAGACGAGGAAGAAGAAGGGTTAGGAGACGTAGGATCTTCATCCAACCACCTGAAATGGTCGAGAGACAGCTGGGAGTAGCATTCTTAATGCACTCTGGTTCATCATGTGTGGGCACTGCGCAACCAACATTTTATTATCCAAAATCTGCTTGCTCTTCTTTACCATGTTCCTCTTCCGTTCTTCTTTAATATGTACTCTCTCCGTTCCTAAATACAAGTCTTTGTATAGATTCCACCATGGACTACATATGGAGCAAAATGAGTGAATCTACACTCTAAAATGTATCTGGATACATCTGTATGTGATCCATAGTGGAAATCTCTACCAAGACTTATATTTTGGAACGAAGGGAGTATGATAGTAGTACAGTATGTTCCTTGTACTGAAGATGAGCAGGGACATTTGCAGTGTAGAGGTCTATACGGTCGGTTGTGATGGACACTTTGAGCCTCTTTGATTCGTAGGATCTTGTAAACATAGGAATAGGATTTGTAGTGGCCTGCCCACTTGAATCCTATAAGAATAGCAAGGAAATGCGGGGAGCTGTGTCGCCTTTGAGAGTTACACTGATATTAACAGTACCGCACCTTCACTTGAAGAGAGCTGGTATCCGAAGCCTTTCTAGCCGTACCGGCAATACTAGCACATATATTCCTGCAAGTTCCACTTTGCTGATTTTACTCTGATGCTTAAAGTTTTCCCGTTATATCTACACTATGATCTGTGTAGCTACTTTGTGTCGCACTAGCAGCAGTCCACTCTTGAAGCTAAACACTGCAATGACTTACAAAATTGGCACCAAGGCATTGATTGCCATTCTGGATGCAATGAAACTCATACGCTCCCCACCTGTTGATTCTTGTTCAGAATATGATCCTAATGACTATTCTAACCTCGAGGAGTCAAAGGCAGATGGCCTGTCCTGTTCACCCATCAAGGTGCCTGTTCTAATTTGGCAATGTTTTATTGATTGCGGGTATCTTGCATATGTTGTCTTGCATTTCTTCTACTTTGTTGCACCGCCATCTGCTTAGTTTACTCATCATATATGTCGAGATGCCATGCCCATCCATTATCAATACATATTCCATCTGTCATCATACCATGTTTTTCCACTCAAATGTTGTTCTTATGCATCAGACATCAAAAAGGAAGAGGGTGATTGCCGAACCTGAAGGAGCACCAGCAAAGTCCTTGAAAAACGTGGTGGTGCCGGAGAAATCAGACAGCACCCCACTTATATTGGTTGTACAACCAGTGACACAAAACGTAGGACCGACTCTGGTAGACTGTACCCATACTTCACTGGCCACACCACTAGCCCCACCACACAGGACCTGCACTCCAGCAAAAGGTATACCGATTTCATTTGCCATAGCACCAGCTGTACCACAGAAAAATCCCACTCCAGCAAAAAGTACAGCAAGTCCACCGGCCGAAGACCTATCCCAACTGCAGAGACGGCCAATTCCTGTAGATTGGAACCCCATTCCATTTATTCCCAGTTTAAAAGACAATGCTTTCAATGTTGTTAGGGACTACGTGCATATATTCCCATCATGGGAAGATTATTGTGAAGACAAACACCATTTTCACATCTTCCTGTCCAACTTACGTGTAAGTGCTATTATTCATGGTTATTATTTTCCTGTTTTCTGCTGATTGAACACATCAAAGATTTACATTACATTGTTGTAACTAGGCGAGGGTCAATCTGGATAGTCATGGCGAGCAAAGCTTGCTTGTGCTTTTCAAGGAAGCATTGCAGCAGTATCGGTGTTACCTGAGGAAATCACACTTTGATGGCAAGTCTACAAACGAATTTCCGGTGAAGTCTCCTGTGCTAAATTTAGAAGACATTGAATGGAAAAACTTTGTTATGCACTGGTCTCGTTCCCAGGATGAGGTACTGTCTATGAAATCACATGACAATTTGAACTTCTACTTTCCCGCATGTGCCTTACGGATCTTTTTTGCAGGAAATCAGTTCAAAGAAGAATTCCGGTTTGACAAGAACGACAGGATATCGCAAATATGTTGCCCGCTGCTTTGCTCTTGTTAGTACCTGTTGTCCTGTATCACTGTACTTGCATACATACCTGGTTCATTATGTGACAGCAGTATTCATGATAGCTTGCTTATCAATTGTTCGCTCCAAATTATCTGATCTGTATGAATGGTTACATTAGTGTAGAATATATCCAGTGCCAATGTTTTTTTAGCTCTGCATTGTTCTTGTAAGTACATGCTGTCCTTTATCAGTGTACTTATAATGACAGGTAGTTGTTCATGTACCATCACTCTACACCTTATTTTCCTTTGCCCTCCATTTTCTACACATCAGATCTATATTTACTCTTACCATAAGGTTGGTACTGAAGAAGTTTAGCTGTGCATTGCTCTTGGCTGTACCTTTTGCCTGTATTGCTGCACTTACATTTATAGCTACTTGGTTATGTAGCATCACTCTTCATCTTATCTTAAATATTCTCCATTTTTTCGTATATTATCACATCTATATTTACTCTTAACAAAATGTAGAATAAAGGCAATGCTTTTGAAGAAGATTATGTGGTAAACTTCTTGAATTGCCCCCCCCCCATCAGCATTGACAAGGCCTTTATAGAGCCTGTCTTCACCAATAATGTAAGTTTGTCCATCTCAAGCCTTCAAACTTTGTTGTATATATTTGGTTAGGCATGACTGCAACAGCTGTTTATTTTTGGTGTTTGCATCAAATTGCTTGTTTAAAGTTTATTATGTACTCCCTCCATTCCTAAATATAAGTCTTTTAGAGATTTCACTATAGAGACTATATTCGGATGTATATAGTCACCTTTTAGAGTATAGGTTCACTCATTTTGCTTCGTATGTAGTCTATAGTGAGAATCTCTTAAAAGACTTATATTTAGGAACAGAGGGAGTAGTTCATAAACAAAAGTTTGTCCTTTCTCAATTTAAGTTTTCAGTTGTACAACCAAGTTCCTTCTTCATACCATGTAAATTAAACTATACAGAGCAAGTGATCTTCTTTTGCACTGCATGTATGCTTCTGTTCTTCATCCGTAATCCAGTGGTGTGGTGAACCTACCCACTACAGCACAATGTCATATTCTACAATGTCTTAACTATGAACAATGTCGTATCATTCTACTATTATTTAAACTGTCTCTTTATTTGCCAATCTGAAATGGTATAAATTGACGGCACACTAACCATTGATACTTATGAGTTCTTGATCTGTAATCCAGTGGTGTTGTGAAGCTGCTAACTCCTTCACAATGTCATTTCCTGCCATGTCTTGACCTGAACAATACCATATTGTGTTAATGCAATTTTAAACTGTGTCACTTTATTCGTCAGTCAGAAATGTGATGAATTGTCAGCACTGATACTTTTATGTGCAAAACCTGTCATCAGTTTGCTTGTTTATCTTTCAGAGTGAGGAAGATATAAGTGTTGAACAAGCGCAGTCTCATCATCTTGTTCAACTGCTTGCGCTGCAGCTCCCCAGTAGGGCTGACCTTTCTTGAACTCTATTGAAGTGATGTCGGTTTTGTATATTATTTTGTCGGCGTGTTTATTTGCACTGGTGGTGATCTTTGATGCCCAGTGTATGTAATCTGCTGTCTGCTTGTGCTTTATTATCATAGTGGCGAACTTTGATGCCCAGTGGATGTAATATGCCATAATTTCGTTATTGTATAGTCTAGGTTTTTTCTTATTCACGATGCTGCAGTTATTTTACTGTATATATATCCTGTCTTCACAGTAACCGGCCAAACCGTAAAATTACGGTACATAATCGGGCCGTCATGCAATCACGATGTAGGTTGGGCCTGAAACGTGCCGAACAGCTCACAGGCCAGCAGCAGCTCGAAATGAACCCCGGCCCATGATTGTGCGAATCAAATCACGGGCTTTTAACAGGCCAAAATTGTCTCGGTCCTTGTTTGGCCCAATCAGATATCGGCTGCGAGCAGGCCGGATGCAAACCAGGCCGTAGTTAGGCCCAACTATATGACGGGCTTTTAACAGGCCGAAATTAATATAGGGCCGAAATGTTAAACGGGCCCTTAACAGGCCAAAACTAATATCAGGCCGAATTACTAAGTGGGCCTTTAGCAAGTGGGCCCAAAAGCATAGTGTCCAGTTGACGGGTCGAATCTGATATGGGCCATAATTGAGCCCAAAGCCTCTTAAAGGGCCGGACCTGATCTGGGCCGTAATTTGGCCCAGAACATGGTAGGCTTTTAACGGGCCGGATCTCATATGGGCCACTATTAGGCCCGGAGCGTGGCAGGCCATTAATGGACCGGATCAAATATGGGCCGGCATTTGGCCCAAAACATGGCAGCCAGTTAATGGGCCGGCCTACTAGGGTCCTCAAAATCTTGTGGGCCTACAGCTGGGCCGGCCCATTAATGTCGGCGAAATCTCATGGGCCTTTAGCTGGGCCGGCCCATTATGATCCGCAAGAATCTTGTGGGCCTTTACCTGGGCCGGCCCATTATGGCACACAAAAATCTTGTGGGCCTTTACCTGGGCCGGCCCATTATGGCCCGCAAAATCTTGTGGGCCTTTAGCTGGGCCAGACCATTATGGTCCGCAAAATCTCGTGGGCCTTTAGCTGGGCCGGCCCATTATGGTCCGCAAAATCTTGTGGGCCTTCAGTTGGGCCGGCCCATTTAAACTTGATGGGCCGGTCCACGTGTCAACATATCATAGGCGCATCTCGCCCATTGGATGAGTGACACCTGTGACAACGCGGACCTGACACGTGTCTCCTCCAGCCAATGATGATTTTACATGTGGAAAATCCCCATTGGTCGGGGCTGTTAACGGGTTATCGGATCCAAAACCCGACCCGATAGCTTAACGGCGTTCCGTTACGGTGGATGCCACGTGTCGGTCACCCTTGACGAAAGCACTTCTGTGACGCGCGATTTATCGTCATGGAAGTGGACACTTCCGTGATGATAATTTTGGTAATGTCATGGAACACTTCTACGACAGCATAGGTATGACTATCTTGATTCTGTCATAAATTTGTCATGGATGTACATGCATGACAAAAAACGCGACCTACTGTGACAAACACGTATCATCACGGAAGTGTATTTTTTGTAGTGTTAGCTGCAGTCCAGTACTCGCCTAAGTTTGAAAAATCCTACCGAGTGGTGAGAAACCCTCCCACTCGGGGGCTTAGCTGCTGTCCAGTACTCGCCCAGGTTCGAAACCCATCCCTATCCGCAAGGACGACGAGGTGCAGGTCGACTGAAACCTTCTCCTTCGGAGCTGCGCCACAAGTACAACGTGCGCTCCATCTCTATCTGCAAGGACGGCGAGGTGCAGGTCGACTGCAACCTTCTCCTTCGGAGCTGCGCCACAAGTACAACATGCGCTCCATCCCTATCAGCAAGGACGACGAGGTGCAGGTCGACTGAAACCTTCTCCTTCGGAGCTGCACCACAAGTACAACGTGTGCTCCCTCCCTATCCGCAAGGACGACGAGGCGCAGGTCGACTGCGACCTTCTCCTTCGGAGCTGCGCCACAAGTACAACGTGTGCTCCCTCCCTATCCACAAGGACAGCGAGGTGTAGGTCGACTGCAACCTTCTCCTCGGAGCTGCGCCATAAGTACAATAGCTGCATCTCAAGTACAAAGATTATTCCAATTGAAAAGCGAATTCCACTCGAAGGCAAACACAAGCATATTCATAGATAAACCAAGTTCAGATAAATCCTAAATTCCGGACGACGGATCAAAAGTATTCGAGCATCAAGCCCGAAGAAGTTTAACGATTACACAATCACTCGGCATTCCGAGGCAAATAAAGGTGGAGCATAATGTTTCTCGGTCACGCGTCAGGAGAAGGACTGGCTGGGTCGCAAAACTGTCAAGGTCTATGCTATCTGCAATGCGAGTGGCGGCGTCAAGGAAAGTGTCCATGAAGGATTGGAAGGTGTGCCTCTTTGTGTTAGCAACCTTGAGCTCCGCCAGCTTGTCTTCTTTGACGTCTTTGCAGTGCACTCGGACCAAGGACAACGCGATATCAGCGCCACAGCGAGTAGATGACTTCTTCCACTCTTGCACTCGGTCAGGTATTTGATTCAGTCGAGCCATCAGAGACTCGAGGTCTTGAGACAGTTCCGCCTGAGGCCAGAGTTTAGTATCAACTCGAGTCATCGCTGCCTTCAGACGGGCAAGATAAGCAACCGCGCTGTCCATGCGAGATTCCAACCGCAGCACATTCATCACAACATCATCCTTGACTAAACAATTTATGGGATCGAGACCCATCTCGACCCGCCCAGTTTCCGCTTCAAAGTCTTGGCAAAGCTCTACACAGTTGAGTAAATGGTGAGTCGATGATATAATCAAGCTTGATAGTCGGCCGTAATAAGTCAGTCAATCATCAGTACCTTCAAGTTTTAGGACCAGCTTTGCAGCAAGCTGGCCCAGATAAGACTCCAACTCGCCCTTCTTGGCCTTGAGGCTCCCAAGCTCGTCAGTCAGCTTGTCCTTGTCTTTCTTCGGTCGCTCGACCTCCCGATTGGCGTCAGAGACAGCAGTCTTCAGTTTGGAGTTCTCCTCTTCTAACTTGCCGACTGAAGCAAGCTTCTTGTCAGCAAGTGTCATTTTCTCTCGCGCTTCCTTCTGTGCAGCAGCAAGATCCAGATCCTTCTTCTCCAAAGCCTGCTTCATTTTCTCCAAAGAAATAACATTCTTCAGACGGGCTTGGAGTTGACGGTTTTCACTACATACATCTGCTCGAGTGGAGTCACTCTGTTCAAAAAATGGAAAGGAAAAGTGCCAGCAGTGAGAAAGACAGTTGACGATTGGTTACCTCCCATGGCAGGTACTTCATCACGAGCAGTCTTGAGATTCTTCTTTGCCAATTCCAGATCAAGGTTGAGGCTGATTTGCTGCTTGTTCATTGTGGAAAGCTGAGCCCCAAGATCACAAGATTTCTGCAGTATAAGCCATATCAGTTGACCGAGATAAAAAGACATCACGATGATAGCTACTCTAAGACTACCGCCGAATCAAACATTCAACGGCAGTCTCGGGGACTACACCCAGTGGGTGCACTTAGTGTGCCCCCACTGGTTTGAATAAACACTCGACATGGTCTGCCCAGCGCGAGAGTAAAAAAAGCAGTTCTCAGACCATAGTCGACTGCCTGCAGTCAACCACGGTCTCGGGGACTACACCCAGTGGGTGCACTTACCGTGCCCCCACTGGTTCTGGTATCATTCGACCTGGCCAGTCCAGACCAAGTGACAAAATACAGATTCTCATACCACAGTCGACTGCCCGCAGTCAACTATGGTCTCGGGGACTACACCCAGTGGGTGCACTTAGCGTGCCCCCACTGGTTCTGGTGTCATTCGACCTGGCCAGTCCAGACCGAGTGACAAAATTCAGATTCTCTGACCACAGTCGAGTGCCCGCAGTCAACTATGGTCTCGGGGACTACACCCAGTGGGTGCACTAAGAGTGCCCCCACTAGTTCAAAGATTCAATTCAAGACGACTCAAGTTGACCCGTGCAACTTCAAAACAGTCACACCCCAGTGGGTGATCGGATGAGAAATATGATCAATCAGAAATCAACTAACCTGGACATTGGTCTGCAGACCAGCTCCAGCGTTGAAGGCCACCTGACTGGCCTCATGCACCACTTTCATTTGCCCCATCACAAGGTTCAACTGAAGAAGAGCTTCCTTGGAGGCAGTCGGTGGGTCGTCCGGGGTTCGATATGCAGTGAAAAGCGATGATGGCAGAGCAATCGGAGCAACCACTGGGTCTGATGCGTGGAGTTGTATTGGTGCAGCAGAAGTTTGAGCAGCTGATCCTAATGGGCAATCAGTCGACAGTGGGATAGCGAAAGTGACGTTGGTACGTGCCGGATCTGTCGATCGCTCGACTGCCGCCCCAGGCATCTCACTCGACTGAGGAACCTGTGCCTCAGGCGCTTTCCCGCTTAGTTCCTTGTCCCTCCTCCTCCTTCCCCGCAGCGGTACTTCTTCTTCATCGTCCGGGAGCACAACAACGTCCCGTGGTGCTGCAACAAACAGAGAAAGTCAAAGAGATAGCTGACAAACAATCCAGTCGTCCAAATAAATTCGAGTCGGGCAGACTTACTGGCTTTGGAGGTAACTGCGTCGTCGGTTTCCTCGTCGTCTGGGGTCTTGTCGATATCCATATCAGTCACAGCCGAGGCCGGGCTGTAAAGGTTCATCATCCACTCGGTCAGTACAAGAGAATCGGTCAGAACAAGAAAATACGGGGAGAACATTTAGCCAGAAGCAACAGGAACGTCCATCTTGATTCTAGGCAAGGTCTTCCGAGCCTTCGAAGGATTGATCTTGGGCTGCTTGGTGACCTTCTCAGCCAATTCTGGAGTTGAAGACCGAGCGCGCTTTTGAGATGGAGCGCTCGAGGCCACAGCCTTGCCGCGCCTGCCCGCGGGATCATGGTGCTGCTTGGATCGACGTTCGGAACGAGGTGGTGAGTCGGCTACCTCCTCGTCGTCCGACTCATCGCTCTCATCTTCATCATCGTCGGCTGGTGACTCCCACTCGCCGCTCTCCTCCGCGTTGTCCTCGCCTTCATGGTCCTGCTCCAGAGCTTGTTCGTCATTGGGCATTGAGTACATCTCTGTATAAACCTACAAAACAAGGAGCCGAGTGGAAATCAGTCGGATCAACAAACAGTTAGAAAACACATCCAAATTCAATCACTTGTAGTGGCCAAACCTTGTCTGGCTGGTTGCTGTCGCTGAAAGGGTTGACTCTCCTGGCGCCCCTGGGGTTGTCCTTGTTCCCGGTGATGCCCCTCAGCCACTAGGCCACTATTTTGGCTGCCACCTCCTCCGGATGAACCCGAGCGGTATCACCAGCCCCGGAGTACATCCACATGGAGTGGTCACGAGCTTGGAGTGGTTGAATGCGCCGACTGAGGAACACCTCCAGCAGATCCATGCCGGTGACACCTTGGTTGATCAGTTGAACTACTCTCTCGACCAGCATGCCCGTCTCTGCCTTCTCCACGGCGGCCACTTTCAACAAAGATGGAGTTTGAACACGATCAAAAGAGAAAGGGGGAAGTCCAGTCGACTGGCGTGGGGTCATGATATCCTGGCAATAGAACCAGATCGACTGCCAGCCCCTGACCGACTCAGGAAGAGTCATCGAAGGGAAGGAACTCCTCTTCCTCTTCTGAATACCCAGACCCCCACACATCTGGATAACATGGGTTTTCTCGTCGTTTGAGTTCGCTTTCTTCACTGTTTGGGAGCGGATGGTGAAAATGTGCTTGAAAAGACCCCAGTGCGGTCGACACCCCAGGAAATTCTCGCACATGGACACTAATGCGGCAAGGTATGTGATGGTGTTGGGAGTGAAATGATGGAGTTGAGCCCCGAAGAAATTCAAGAAACCTCGAAAGAAGGGGTGTGGAGGAAGCGAGAAGCCGCAATCGACATGAGTGGCGAGCAGAACACACTCACCCGGTCGCGGCTGTGGCTCTGTTCCCCCCCCCCCCCCCCCGGCAGCAGCGCAGACTCATGGACGATCAGCCCTAACTCGGCCATATTGTCCAAGTCTTCCCGCCGAAGTGAGGATTGGATCCAATCTCCCTGGATCCAACCCGACGGCAGCCCCGAGCGCGATGAAGATCCTCGACTCGTCTTCTTGCTTTTCGCCGCCCCCGTCGCCTTCTTCGCACGTTCTAGCGCTGCCGTTTTCTCCTTCCCCATGGCGGCGGAGCGGCGGCGTCGAGAGTGGAGAAGCTGAACGAGGTAAAGGAGCAAGAGGAAGAAGAAGGAGAATGGGCACGCACAGTGCGGGCGCCTCGGCCTTGCCGCTTTTAAAGGCCTACTTCCGAGTGGCTGACGCATGGGCCCGGACGATCCTGTCAAATCCCTTAACAGTCGCACACAGGATACATGGCAAAAAAGGTGGTGCGGAAATCAAAACATCCTATTTTATCTACTCCACTTACCATGGCATGCTCCGCCTGGCGCGCTTCCACCAAAATTTCGAATCCCGCGAAATCCGGGATCCTCTACAACCGATCACACCAAAGATTCCATGTCAAGGATAACACTCGACGGATGATGTTATAAAAACCAGTCAGCCATTTCTGAATCGATCAAGGCGACTGAAATGAAGCCGAAGTTCCAACAACTGGCATCCATTTGGAGATGACAGCAAGAGTCAAAGCAAGGTCAACTTCAACCTTCTTTTCACTCGGGCCTCAATCCATTCGGGGGCTAATGATGAGGACATAGACCTGGGGTAGGGTAATAGGCCTGACCTATACGTCCTACCTAAGGTCCTTGTCCTAGAAGCAATGAGGTTCAAGAGTAAATAGAGGGGACCCAACAAAGGTGTCGGGTGCAATCCACTCAACCTACCATTCACTCGGAGACCCCCCCCCCTTATTTAGGTCACTCGACCACTAAACCACTCGACGTGCAGAAGACCTAAAGCCACTCCACGCAGCAACGGTCGGGCATTTACCCTTAGACTTAATAGTCATTTATAGCACTTTACTACGGACGTTACCTGTAACGCTCGTTCTTTATGAACATTGAACCCTGTGTAACGGAGGGGAGCTGGGATCCTGGCGCACTCTATATAAGCCACCCCCCTCCTCTGGGACAAGGGTTCGCACCCCCTGTAACACACACGCATATAATCCAGTCGACCACCTCCGGGCTCCGAGACGTAGGGTTGTTACTTCCTCCGAGAAGGGCCTAAACTCGTAAAACTTGTGCGTACAACTTCTCCATAGCTAGTTTCTTGCCTCTACATCCCTACCCCCCATTCTACTGTCAGACTTAGAACCACGACATGGAGTTCTGCCAGTCGACCGATTGGGAGTTGTCCTCAGTCCCCACAACACTGATGGAAGTTCATCGACCCAGGCTCTTGCTGCGTGTTTGAGATCACGCATTAGTCGGGGTTTCAGCTTTTTGAGAATCAATCCATTTGCTCTTTCAGCTTGTCCATTCGACTGGGGTGGGCGACTGAAGCATAGTCGACTCGAGTACCTTGAGAAGCACAGAAGGCTCTGAACTCATCAGAATCGAAGTTTGACCCGTTGTCAGTGATGATGCTGTGTGGAACACCATATCTGAATGTTAACTCTCTGATGAAACTGACAGCAGTACTGGCTTCAAGGTGTTTGATAGGCTTGGCTTCAATCCATTTGGTAAACTTGTCGACTACTACAAGCACATGAGTGAAGCCGCTCCTACCAGTCCTCAGAGGTCCAACCATATCCAATCCCCAAACAGCAAAGGGCCAGAAGAGTGGAATGGTCTTCAGGGCCGTCGCAGGCTTGTGAGACATGTTGGAGTAAAACTGGCAACCTTCACATTTGTCGACTATTTCTTTTGCCATCTCGTTTGCTCGTGGCCAGTAAAATCCTGCTCGGTATGCTTTGGCCATAATGGTCCGAGAGGACGCATGATGACCACAGGTCCCCGAGTGGATGTCGTTGAGGATCACTCGACCTTCTTCTGGTGTTATGCATTTCTGGCAGACTCCAGCCACACTTTCTCTGAACAACTGTCCTCTTATCACAGTAAAGGCTTTGGATCGACGGACGATCTGTCGAGCCTCTTCTTCATCCTCTGGGAGTTCCTTCCTGAGAATGTATGAAATATACGGCACTGTCCAGTCGGGAGTGATGACCAAAACCTCCATGATCAAGTCGACCACGGCTGGGACTTCGACTTCAGTAGGATCTGTGGCACTCTTGGGCTGCGGGGGCTCTTCAGTGAAAGGATCTTCTTGAACTGAAGGTGTATGAATGTGTTCCAAAAACACATTGCTGGGAATGACTTCCCTCTTGGAACCTATCTTTGCCAAATCATCAGCTGCTTGATTTTTCAGTCGGGGTATATGATGGAGCTCTAACCCCTCAAACTTCTTTTCCAACTTCCTCATTGCATTACAGTAACCAGTCATAGCTGGGCTTCTGACGTCCCACTCCTTCATCACTTGATTGACTACCAAATCTGAGTCGCCGTAGACCATGAGGCGACGGACGCCGAGTGAAATGGCCATACGTAACCCATGTAAGAGTGCTTCATATTCAGCTTCGTTATTGGAGGAATCAAAGTGAATCTGGAGAACATATCTGAGCTTGTCTCCTCGGGGGGATACCAGTACCACCCCAGCGCCGGAACCATTCAGCATCTTGGAACCATCAAAGAACATGGTCCAGTGCTCCGAGTGAACTTGAGTCGGCAGTTGCTATTCGATCCACTCGGCGAGGAAATCTGCTATTGCTTGGGACTTGATAGCTTTCTTTGCCTCAAACTTGATATCCAAGGGAAGGAGTTCAATCGCCCACTTTGCCACTCGACCAGTTGCATCTCTGTTGTTCAGAATCTATGATAATGGAGCGTCGCTGACGACTGTAATGCAGTGGTCAGAGAAATAGTGTGCAACTTTCTTTGTGGTCATGTAAATCCCATAAACAAGCTTCTGATAATGTGGATATCTTTGCTTTGATGGGGTCAGAACTTCAGAAACATAATACACTGGGCGTTGAACTTTATAGGCTTTTCCTTCCTCTTCCCGCTCGACCGTGAGTACTGTACTGACAACTTGTCCAGTGGCTGCAATGTAAAGCAGTAAAGGCTCTTTGTTGATTGGGGCAGCAAGCACCGGCTGGGTGGAAAGCAGAGCTTTGAGCTCTACAAACGCTGCATCAGCTTCAGGAGTCCACTCAAACTTATTAGACTTCTTCATCAGTCGGTAAAGAGGCAATGCCTTTTCGCCGAGGCGAGAAATGAATCGAATAAAGGCGGCCAAACAACCAGTAACCTTCTGGACATCGTGCACACGCACAGGGCGTTTCATCCGGAGTATAGCACCAACTTTCTCTGGGTTAGCGTCGATCCCTCGTTCGGAAACGAGGAAACCGAGTAATTTTCCGCCAGGAACTCCGAATGTGCACTTTGATGGATTAAGCTTGATATCATACCTTCTCAGGTTGGCAAAAGTTTTAGCAAGGTCAGCCAGCAGGTCAGAACCCTTACGTGACTTGACCACAGTGTCATCCATGTATGCTTCCACATTCCGACTGATTTGGGTGAGCAGACACTTCTGAATCATTCTCATGAATGTGGCTCCGGCGTTCTTGAGGCTGAATGGCATGGTGACATAATAGAAGCACCCGAATGGAGTGATGAAAGCTATTTTTATCTCATCGGGTCCATACAGTCGGATCTGATGATACCCGGAATAGGTGTCCAAAAAGGACAAGCGCTCACACCCCGCAGTCGAGTCGACTATTTGGTCGATGCGGGGGAGAGGAAAATGATCTTTCGGGCAGGCCTGATTAATATGCTTGAAGTCAATGCACATGCGAAGCGAGTCGTCCTTCTTGGGGACCATGACAACATTGGCGAGCCACTCGGAGTGGTAAATCTCTCGGATGAACTCAGCTGCCAGGAGCCGAGCCACTTCTTCACCAATTGCTTTTCTCTTCTGTACGGCGGACCGTCGAAGATGTTCCTTGACTGGTTTCACTTTTGGGTCGACTCGCAAACGGTGCTCAGCCAGCCCCCTGGGAACACCTGGCATGTCAGAAGGTTTCCATGCAAAGATGTCCCAGTTCTCACGGAGGAACTGGATGAGCGCTTCTTCCTATTTGCTGTCGAGTGTTGTTGAGATGTGAGTCGAAGCAGCATTGGGATCGGTCGGGTGAATGTGAATCGGCTTCGTTTCACCGGACGACTGAAATGCAGAGTCTGTGGCAGGCTTCTTGGCTCGTAGCAAATCAGTTGGATCTGCATTTTTCTAATACTCTTGCAATTCTACTACTGCCATTTGTGCATCGGCGATCTTTGAGCCCTTCTAGAAGCACTCTTCTGCCTTCTGCCGATTGCCAGTGATAGTGATCACTCCTCTGGGACCAGGCATCTTCAATTTGAGGTACACGTAACATGGTCGAGCCATAAAACGTGCATAAGCAGGCCTACCCAGAATACCATGATAAGCACTCTGGAAATCCATGACTTCAAATGTCAACTTTTCCTTGCGGTAATTCTTGGGATCACCGAAAACCACATCAAGGCCGATCTGGCCGAGTGATTCAGCCTTCTTGCCAGGTATAACCCCATGGAAAATCATATTGCTTTCACTGAGTTAGGACATCAGAATGCCCATCCGTTTCAAGGTTTCAGCATAAAGTATATTCAGACCACTGCCACCATCCATCAGTACCTTAGTCAGTCGAGTGCCTTCAACAACTGGGTCGACCACCAACGCTTGCCTCCCAGGGGTGGCTATGCGCGCTGGGTGATCAGACTGGTCGAATGTAATGGCAGTCTGAGACCACTTCAAATAACTGGGTGTCGCTGGAGCGACCATGTTCACTTCTCTGTTAATGACTTTCAGTCGACTTTTGCTCTCAACATCAGCAAAAATCATCAGAGTGGAATTGACGTTGGGGAAATCATCTTCTTCTTCTTCTTTATCCTCACCCTTTGGGTTGTTTCTCTCAGAACTGCTGGATCAGGAGCCGACACTGTCGAGTGGTGTGTTTAGGGTAAATGAAATTACCCTCTTCATCTTTTTTGGTGTGAATGTGGCACGGTAAATCCAACACATCATTTCCATCTTGATCTTTCACTTTCTTAGGGTTCCATGGCCCTTTGGGATTCCCCTCGAACTTCCCTTGGGCCACAACTAAAGCTTCACCAGGAGCTGCTGGCTCGGCTTTGCACTTCTGCTTCCGACTGGAATTCCCTCCTCCGGTTTCTTGGGCGACTGTTTTGTGCTTGCCACTCCGGAGTCGGTCCTCCTCTTCACCATTGGCATACTTGGTGGCGATCTCCATCATCCGTCTCAGGGACATATCTCCCGTCGGACCAAACTTCAGGTTCAATTCTCGATACTTAACACCTTCCTTGAAGGCACAAACTACTTGGTGATCTGACACATTTTCCACTGTGTGGTGCAATGTGATCCATCTCTGGATATAATCCCTCAAGGTTTCATTCGGTTTCTGCACACAGGATTGCAACTCTGTTAACCCTGCTGGCAGTTTGCATGTACCTTGAAAGGTTCTGACAAACACTCGAGTGAGTTCATCCCAACTATATATGCTGCCAGGTGCTAACTGATTCAACCACGCTCTGGCCGAGCCCTCCAACATCAGAGGAAGGTGCTTCATGGCCACTTCATCATTGCCGCCGCCAATCTGAACAGCCACTCGGTAGTCCTCAAGCCAAGTGTCAGGCTTGGACTCACCAGTGAACTTGCTGACTCCAGTCGCCAACCTGAAGTTGGGAGGAATCACTGCAGCCCTGATGGCTCTGCTGAAACACTCTGGGCCTGAGACATGTACTATGCTGCCAATCGGATAGTCTCTGTCATGACCTTCTCTGTGAGCTCTATTCCTATCAACCAGACCCTGAATGAGAATAGATCTCGCATCAAAGCCCGGCTCTCGGGGGTCGACTGGAATCCTTCGCCCACCATTGTGAGGGCGTCTGTCATCGTGCTGCCGAGGCACGTATGACCCACTCCTTGGGGGAGGCGTGGGCACTCGACGACGATCATCGTGGTCGAGTCGGTGATCATACTGCTCACGGTTTCTGTACTGATCTCGCCGATCTCCACGTCCCTCACGCCTTGGAGGCGATCTTGGGCTGTGAGCCGACTGAACTGTGTCTGCCATCACAGATCTGCTATGAATCCTATTTCGCGACTGAGACACTGCTGTGTTCTTCTCTCCCGCTGCCCGGAGTAAAGCCCAGATCTGCATCAAACCTCTGCCAGCTTCTGACTGGGATGGATGAATCGACTCTGCTATTCGGGCTACAGCTATGAGATTCTGAATCGGAGTTCGGTATACCTGAGTCGGAGGCGGAAAATGTTGTCGTCGACTGGACTCAGGAATCCGCTGTCGAGCACGCTCGTCGAGTGCATGCTGGAGGTTCTCCAGTCGAGTGCGCTCAGCCAAGTTGGCCAGGCGCACCTCCTCCAAGGCCTGAGCCTCGGGGGTTTCTCCAACGATAGGAGTGTGAAGTGCATCCATGTTACGGCGGCGAAGCTCTTCCCTCTTGCGAAGAGAGGGGCTCGGGACGGTACTCCTCGTGGACGTGCGACGGATCGCCGCCGCCATCGCCACCGTCGTCGCGGGGGAAGCCAGGAGGACTGCGCGGTCCGTTGACCATCAGGACTTCCACCGTGGGATCACTGATGTCGCACTCGGATGCAGTCTCGGCGGAACCAGTCGAACAGGCCGTAGAGAGTTTCGTCGGGCTCGATTGCCGCGACTTATGGGGTGGCCGACAGGCGAGCCACCGCATGCGTCACCCACCGTTGGAGCCGCGACCGACCGGAACGCTTGCGCCGGCGAGCAGCAGGGAGCGAGGACGCCACAGGAGCCGACCGATACTGAGTCGACGGCTGCCGAAGAAGGACGCCGCGGACGCACGCGCGAAAGTGCGTTGCCCCGCGGACGGGGAGCGCCTCGACGTCGAGTGGAGCCAAGCGGAGTCGTCGGCAACTAACACGAGCGCGCCGAGACGGATCTCGCGGCCCTCGGCCAATCCTCCGCCAGAAACCATGATGATGGGGATCAAAAAAATCGCAACTTCTCCAATAAGTCGCTAAGACACCCGCCCCACGGTGGGCGCCAACTGTCGTGGTACTAAGACTGACAGTAGAATAGGGGGGTAAGTATGGAGAGGCGAGATCCTAGCAATGGCGAAGTTGTACACATGAGTTTTACGAGTTCAGGCCCTTCTCGGAAGAAGTAACAGCCCTACGTCTCGGAGCCGGGAGGCGGTCAACTGGATTATGTATGTGTGTGTTTACAGGGATGCGAACCCTTGTCCCAGAGGAGGGGGGTGGCTTATATAGAGTGCGCCAGGACCCCAGCTCCCCTCCGTTACACAGGGTTCAATGTACATAAAGAGAGAGCGTTACAGGTAACGTCTGTAATAAAGTGCTATAAATGATCATTAAGTATATGAGTAAACGCCCGACCATTGCTGCGCGGAGTGGCTTTAGGTCTTCTGCACGTCGAGTGGTTTAGTGGTCGAGTGACCTAAATAAGGAGGGGTCTCCGAGTGAATGGTAGGTCGAGTGGATTGCACTCGACACCTTTGTTGGGCCCCTCTATTTACTCTTGAACTTCTTTGCTTCTAGGACAAGGACCTTAGGTAGGACGTATAGGTCAGGCCTATTGCCCTACCCCAGGTCTATGTCCTCATCAACTCCAACTATAAACTGTTCAAAATCAGAATGGTGAAGTATTTGCTAGATATGTTGGCACTAACTGCAGGAACGGTTCCCCTATGAAGAAAATCTGGGTTCCCAAAAGGTGCCTTGAAAGTCTTCAGTTGAATGTCATCATGACATCACCTGTGAATAATAGGAAACCCAGATCAAATTCTTCATATGGACCAAATTCTTCATATGGATCCAAGTCCTCATACGGACCAAATTCCTCACGTGGATCAAATTCCTCAAAAGGATCAAAGTCCTCATATGAACATCATCGAGCTAACACTTCTGTTTCGCAGGGAAGATTTAAGGGCTATGAATATAAGCATTATTCTTCTAACCATTATGTTCATAAGTCCTTGAAGAACTTCTCTGCTTACTCATATGCTTACCCTAACTCCTCTTATATGAAACGAAGTGGGATGGCTTCTATGCCACCTTTCTCTTATGGAGCTCGCAGAATGATGAACTCTTTGCCACCCCTTCAAATGTGGGTGGTGAAGAAAAAGAACTAATCTCTTATGCAAGGTCAAGTCTCCAGACATGCTTAAACATCTGAAGAATTTGCTGGAGACCTGAAAGTTGCCTGAAAGGACGCAGGCTAATCATGAAGAAATGAATCCTCATTTCTCATATCCTCCTACTGCTTTATCTGTTCTATTGCTTGATGAAATTGATCTGATGAAATTGATGTCATATTCTTCACTGATGAAGTATATGAGTTCATAAGTTGCACTAATTCATCTGCAGGATGATCAACCCAAAGCCACCGAGTGGGTCCTCGATAGTGGATGTACGAATCACATGACTGGTGACAAGAATCTATTGATGGATGTTCCCTTATCTCCATCGCTTCTGAAGCATATCATCTTCACTGACAAAGGCAAAAGTAAGGTATTGGGTCTAGGTAAGGTTGCGATCTCAAAGGATCGACACATGGACAAAGTCATGCTTGTCGAGCCCTTAGGATACAACCTCATGTCAGTCTAAATGCTTTGTGATCTTGATATGGTTGTTATATTTGGCAAGTATCGTTGCATTGTGATCATGGAAGCTGACAATTCCAAAGTCTTCGAAGGCTTTAGGAGAGGAGATCTGTATATTGTTGATTTCTCTACAGGACCACAACCGGCTATATGTCTACTTGCAAAAGCTTCAGAAGGCTGGCTATGGCATCGACGACTAGGTCATGCTGGCATGAGGAACTTTCACAAGCTTGCGAAGAAGAAGCATGTCATTGGCATTGAGAATGTCAAATTCCTCAAGGATCACTTGTGCGGAGCCTGTGAAGCTGGAAAAATGACCAAGGCCAAGCATCCAGCGAAGACTATCATGACTATCACTCGACCATTTGAATTGCTTCACATGGATCTCTTTGGCCCTCACCATTACTCTGCATTCACTAATGAAGCATCTCTATATGGCTTTGTTATTGTTGATGATTACTCTCGTTACACATGGGTGCATAGCGCAGGAAGTCTTCAAACGATTTTCCTCAAGGGCTTCAACCAACTTTGGTGTGAAGATCAAGCACATCAGAAGTGACAATGGAACTGAATTCAAGAATACCGGTTTTGATGACTATCTTGATGAACTTGGTATTACTCATGAGTTATCTGCTCCTTATACTCCTTAGCAGAATGGCGTCGTGGAGCGCAAGAACATGACTCTTGTTGAGATGGCTCGCACTATGCTTGATGAATACAAGACACCTCGTCATTTCTGGATTGTGGCAATTGATACTGTGTGCCACATCATCAACAGGGTATATCTTCACAAATTCTTCAAGAAGACTGCATATGAACTCCTTGTCCGTGTCAAAACCGGCGGATCTCGGGTAGGGGGTCCCGAACTGTGCGTCTAAGGCGGATGGTAACAGGAGGCGGGGGACACAATGTTTACCCAGGTTCAGGCCCTCTCGATGGAGGTAATACCCTACTTCCTGCTTGATTGATCTTGATGATATGAGTATTACAAGAGTTGATCTAACACGACATCGTAGAGGCTAAACCCTAGAAGCTAGCCTATGATTATGATTGTTCTTGTCCTACGGACTAAACCCTCCGGTTTATATAGACACCGGAGGGGGCTAGGGTTACACAGAGTCGGTTACAAGGGAGGAGATCTACATATCCGAATTGCAAAGCTTGCCTTCCACGCAAAGGAGAGTCCCACCCGGACACGGGACGAAGTCTTCAATCTTGTATCTTCATAGTCCAACAGTCCGGCCAAAGTATATAGTCCGGCTGTCCGAGGACCCCCCTAATCCAGGACTCCCTCAGTAGCCCTTAAACCAGGCTTCAATGACGATCAGTCCGGCGCGCAGATTGTCTTCGGCATTGCAAGGCGGGTTCCTCCTCCGAATACTCCATAGAAGATTATGAACACAAGGATCATGTCCGGCTCTGCAAAACAAATTCCACATACCACCGTAGAGAGTACAATATCCCACAAATCTAATCTGCTGACAAATTTCATAGCGTGACATCACGCAACGGCCCGATCATTATTTGAACTGTTTTTCTCAACCAGCTATTGCACATATTGCGAGGCGGTTTTCTTGGCACGTCTTGTTGAAGCAGAGATCGTGTCCCCTTATCACGGGATTCTCATCAATACGGGTGTGGGTAACCCAACCGTGCCATCAATCGCGGCACTTTGGGAATAAGCGATTTTACGGGGCAAGTGGGGAGGCGCACAGTTTCTATCGCCTTTATAAAGGGACAAGGGTTCCTCTTTTTCACCCACGCCCTCTTCTTCCCCTGCCAATCCATTCACGAGCACTCGAGCTCCAGCGCCCAAGTTCTCATCTTCTCCGCAAAGCCATTCCAAACATGTCCGGAGCGGGAGGCAAGTGGATGGTCTCCTCCGTTACGGAGGAGGGCATTACGAAGCTCCGGGAAGCCGGAGACCTGGCCGCAGACATCGCGCACCGGCTCCCAGACGCGGGGCAGATCGTCCCTACTCCAGAACCCCATGAGAGGGTTGTATTCCTCACCCACTTCGTCCGCGGACTGGGATTTCCTCTCCACCCATTTGTCCGCGGGCTCATGTTCTACTACGGGCTGGACTTCCATGATCTGGCCCCCAATTTCATCCTCAACATCTCGGCGTTTATCGTCGTGTGCGAGGCCTTCCTCCGCATCAAGCCCCACTTCGGCCTATAGCTGAAGACCTTCAACGTGAAACCAAAGGTGGTGGTCGGCCAGCAAGCGGAGTGCGGAGGCGCCATGGTGGGCAGAATGCCCAACGTCACCTGGCTCGAAGGCTCCTATATGGAGACCGTGAAGGGGTGGCTATCGGGGTGGTTCTACATCACCGAGCCGCGCGACACCAACTGGGTGGCGGCCCCTGAATTTCGATCCGGCATCCCCATGTGGCTCACCTCCTGGAAAGAGAAGGGCATATCCTGGGGTTCGTCAGTGGAGCTGACCGGACTACAGAACTGTGTCAAGAATATGATAAGCAAGAAAATCAAGCTTGTCAACGTGGTCCAGGTCATGCTCTTCCGCCGAATCCTCCCGTGTCAAAGATGGGCATTCAATATGTGGTAGTTTGACACGGCCGAGCACCAGACGCTGTGAGAGCTTTTCGACACGACCCACAAAGACGTCTGGAAGGTGTTGTTCATGGCCGCCGAGGTACCTCCTCCCCTTACCGAGGATCGCGGACTCAGCACAAAGCGCCCTGCCAATCCGGTAAGCTCTTTATATCTCACAAGATGTTCCTTTCCCTAGTATAATCATGTGAGGGATCTGAGCCTCCACGCCATTTTAACAGGACTGGGTAGCAACAGCGGAGCGGATCGATTGTCCAGCCCCTCTGCCTGAAGATCCAGCAGAGGCTCTCTTAACGGAGATGCTGGTTCCGGCGCCCTGTGAGGCGTCGGAGAAGAAGGCCGCAGGGACCAGGAAAGGTCTCCGGCGCAAGGTCGTATCGGACTCATCGTCCGATAACACCGAGGCGCCTTCCTCCCACGAAAACGAGGAGGAGGAAGAGGAAAGTTCTCCCCCCCCCAGCCGGGGGAGACAAGAAAAGGAAGGTCGCCCCATCCGGGGAGGTTGAAGGGTCCAAGAAGGGAAGGACGATCCTTCCGGACTACTCCACAACAGCCGCTTATAGCGACGAGGAGTGGTTGCCGAGGGACAAGCCCCGGGCAAAGTCGTAAGTATCCGGATACCACAATAGTTCTGGTATGTTTTGTTTTATTGCTTCTTATTATGCCAAACATGATCATGCAGTCCATCCAAAGCCCATATCGACGTATCCTCTTCGGATGAGTCTTTGGGCCAGTCGGCGATGAACAGCGATTCACTTCCGACCGCCACCTCCTCCCGCCCTACGGACGACGTTGAGGTGTTGTCTCAAAGGGCACTGAACCAAGGGGAGATAGTTCTGGAGGCGCTCCAAGGCGGCATCCCAGATGCTAGGCGCATGGGGGGCAAGACTCCCGTGGGCTCTAATGACGGGGGCAGCAAGTTTGGCCCCCAGCCAGATACTGCGCCGGAACCTCCAGTGGTTTCGGATTCTGTCAGGCGACCCCTCGCTAAGGGGGGCGAGCCGTCTGTGCCGATGGCCTTTGTCCATCCAGAGGCATCGGACAACTTGCTGGAAGCGCTTCGCGACGCTTCCATTGACGAAGAGCACCGCACTATCATGAGTGCGGTGGTCGAGAAGGTTCGGTCCGCCAAAAGCGGACTGACTGAAGCCTGTGCCAGCCTCCTAACAGGCTTTGAGGTAAGTAATCAAATTATGAGAAAATGTTATAGCAACGACAGTAGCCCCTGATGCTCTGTTTGGTGTTCGCAAAGAAAGGCCAAACAGAGGATCAAATAATAATCACAGGAGTCTAATCAGAATATGTCTATGTGAAAAAAGCAGGCTTCGCTGCTGGCCGCTGCCGCTCGTACTGCGGAGGTCTCCGGACTGAACCGGGACCTTGAGCGGTCCAAGGAAGAGCTCAGCCTTACCAAGAGGCAGCTCGAAGAGAACAAAGGTAAGTGATACCCCGTCCGTATATTGATAAAGAAAAAAAAGAAGGTTGTTGTTAGATCATAGGATCGTCATGAATTTTGCTAGGGGCCACGACCGAAGTGGCGGCCCTGAAGAAGGCGCTGTCCGAGGCCGAAGACAAAGCGGCCAAGGAGTGCACCGAGCGCGAGAAGCAAGAGGCCTGACTCGGCGAGGCTCAGCAAGAGCTTCGGGATTTTTTCAAGAAATACGAGTCCTTGGAGCGTGACTCTAAGACGCAGGGGTCCGAGCTTGCGAAGGCCCTCGAGAACGCACAAAATGCCAAGGTCGAAGCCCAAAAGGCCCTCCAGGAGATTCAGGCGGTCAAGAAGATAGCGGCGGGTAAGGCATTCATTATGCAAAGCAAGCATGTGAAGGAAACTTTCCTTTTACTTACCCGAATTCGGAGCTCTCCAGGAGCGTTCGCAGATCTACCCAGCAGTGTATCGGATGCCGCGGAGTTCTACCGGGCCGAGGAAGGGAGCTCGATGGAGAAGTTGTTCTGGTCTCAGTATACTGGGACCGAACATCCGATGCCCTTGAGCGACCAGTTGATGCCAAAATGACAAGGCCGACTCCTCGCCCTAAGCGGAAAAAATCTTTAAGGATTTGAGACCTCTCGAACAGCGACCAGCTCTCGCCGCATCATGACAGTCAGTTTTCGGCTTTCTCTACTAAGGTGCTCGTGCGGAAGAACCGGGACACAATCGCAGTAGTTCTCCCAGTGCTACCTTAGCCGATATAGCGGAACGTAAGGTACCAAAACATGGGAGCCGGGCAAACCCAACTATTAACCCAAGACATGATTCGGAGTTGATGCTTATAATGCTATAAGTTCGGGGTGCCGCACTGTCGAAAGTGTTCGGACTTTTCTTGCCGTGTTATGGGGTACACTGAAGCCCCTGGCGCACTGGACGTATCAGAATGTACGGGTGCAATTTGTCGTAAATAAGCAGACAAGGAAAAAGATGAAGAAATGTAATAATAAGCTAACGCTGTACATTGTTATTTAAATGATACGTCAAAGCGTATGCATACAAGTAGTGTAATAAGCAAAAAATAGGACTATTTGACATGTCCTATCCAAGGGCAAGCTGCGTATGGGTATGTAAAACAGGTATAGCGATCGTTATCAGAGACCACCGGGGGATTCCCTTGTACGTCAGAGGTTCTTGCTTCCTTGGTATTTCCTTCCCGTAATGGGTCCGATAATCAAGCTATCGGAAAGGGCTTCTAGAGAATAGGGTCCTGAAAGAGAAAAAATGATAAAGATATACGAGCCCTGAGGAGGTTGAGCCGCATTGTGGGTCGTGCCATAGTCGTGCCTCCGCCTATGCCCATGGTATCTTGAGTGCGTAATTATGTACGCGCGGCACAAAGTTCGCCGCTTGACTGGGACTATGACGGAGGCCGAATTGCTAGGCGAGCTCTTAACGTGCC
This sequence comes from Aegilops tauschii subsp. strangulata, assembly GCF_002575655.3. Classification (NCBI taxonomy): domain Eukaryota; kingdom Viridiplantae; phylum Streptophyta; class Magnoliopsida; order Poales; family Poaceae; genus Aegilops; species Aegilops tauschii. The sequence continues at coordinate 450,740,503 of NC_053039.3, read as the reverse complement.
GGGCGATCCTGTTGCAGGGTACTCCAGATTCGCTTGAAGGTGTCCGGGGGCTTTATCGCCGAATTGGCGGTTTGTCTCAGAAGGCTGCTTTGCACTTCTGTTGCAAGGGCCGCAGTGTGCTCCTCCGTACGGAGCGAGCGTTCTGTGTTTCCATTAACTGTTATAACCCCGCGAGGTCCTGGAATTTTGAGCTTGAGGTATGCATAATGCGGTACCGCATTGAATCTGGCGAATACGGTTCGTCCGAGCAGTGCGTGATAGCTACTGCGGAAGGGGACGATATCGAAGATTAACTCCTCGCTTCGGAAGTTGTCCGGAGATCCGAAGACCACTTCCAGTGTGATCGAGCCCGTGCAACAGGCCTCTACACCTGGTATGACACCTTTAAAGGTGGTTTTTGTGGGTTTGATCCTCGAGGGGTCGATACCCATTTTGCGCACTGTATCCTGATAGAGCAGGTTCAGGCTGCTGCCACCGTCCATAAGGACTCGAGTGAGGTGAAATCTGTCAATGATGGGGTCAAGAACCAACGCAGCAGAACCGCCATGACGGATACTGGTGGGGTGGTCCCTGCGATTGAAAGTGATCGGAGAAGAAGACCATGGGTTGAACTTTGGGGCGACTGGCTCCATCGCATAGACGTACCTTAGTGCACGCTTCCGTTCCCGCTTGGGAATATGGGTTGCGTATATCGTGTTCACCATTTTTACTTGGGGAGGAAATTTCTTCTGTCCTCCTGTGTTCGGCGGCCGGGGCTCCTCCTCGTCGTCGCTATGCAGCCCCTTTTCCTTGTTTTCAGCATTCAACTTGCCGGCCTGTTCGAACACCCAGCATCCTCTGTTGGTGTGGTTGGCTGGTTTATCGGGGGTGCCGTGAATTTGACATGAGCGATCGAGTATGCAGTCCAAACTGGACGGGCCCGGATTGCTTCTTTTGAATGGCTTTTTCCGCTGACCGGATTTAGAGCCACTGAATCCGGCATTGACTGCCGTGTCTTCGGCGTTGTCGCCGTTGTTGCGGCGCTTGTGTCTGTTGCTACGTGGCCAGCCATTGCTATCTTTGGCATCTGAATTGCCAGGATTTCTTGATGTGTTGTTGCTGCCAGCCAGCCAGCTGTCCTCGCCCGCACAAAAGCGGGTCACGAGTGTCATGAGGGCTGCCATGGACTTCGGCTTCTCTTGGCCGAGGTGTCGGGCGAGCCATTCGTCGCGGATGTTATGCTTAAATGCCGCTAAGGCCTCGGCATCCGGACAGTCGACAATTTGGTTCTTTTTAGTTAGGAACCGAGTCCAGAATTTCCTGGCTAATTCCCCTGGCTGTTGGGATATGTGACTCAAGTCATCGGCATCCGGTGGTCGCACATAAGTGCCCTAGAAGTTGTCAAGGAATGCGTCTTCCAAATTCTCCCAACTGCCAATGGAGTTTGTCAGCAGGCTATTCAGCCAATGCCGAGCCGGCCCCTTGAGTTTTAGTGGGAGGTACTTGATGGCATGTAGATCGTCACCGCGGGCCATGTGGATGTGGAGGAGGAAATCTTCAATCCATACCGCGGGGTCTGTTGTACCATCATATGATTCAATGTTCACGGGTTTAAAACCTTCTGGGAATTTCTGATCCATTACTTCGTCAGTGAAGCATAGGGGATGTGCGGCGCCTCTGTGCCGGGCTATGTCACGACGCAGTTCATACGAGTCTTGTCTATTGTATTCGGCCCGGCCGGACTTGCTTTCAGTATATCCGGCGTGACGGTCGTCGTCACGCGTTGGGGCGCGCCCCCGTGATCCGTAGATCGATCTTGTATGTCCTGCTTTGTTTTCCAATACGTCTCGCAGGTCCTGCGTGTTGCCCCGGGCCTTGGTGTTTTTGTTTGACTGGCGACGGGGTGCGGGCTGGACTTTGGGCTGATATGCCGCTTTGTCTCGACCACGAGGTGGCCGGTCAGCCGCATCATACGCTGGTAATGCTTCCTCCTCGAGTTGGGGTAGCAACCTGCTCTTTGGGTAACTTTTGGTTGGGCGCTCGAGTTCGTATTCCTCGGCCGCCAGGACCTCAGTCCATCTATCTGCTAGAAGATCTTGGTCAGCTTGAAGCTGTTGTTGCTTTTTCTTCAGGCTTTTTGCTGTGGCTATAAGCCCGCGTTTGAAGCGCCCCTACTCGACGGGATCCTTAGGCACGATAAATTCTTCGTCGCCGAGGCTCACCTCGTCTTCGGAGAGGGGCATGTAATTGTCATCCTCTGATTCTCCGTCTGCTGCCTGTTCCTTAGGGCTAGCTTGCCCATCCTCCCGCTCGAAACATGGCTGGAGAGGATTATCTTCATCTTCGGCACTATCTGCGGTGTTATTGTCTCTTGTGCCGGTATCGCTGCTTTTGCTATGGCGGGGCTTAAAGCGGCGCCGATGACGCCGGTGCTTAGATTGCTTCTCGGGGGGGTTATCCTCCGTTGCCTTATTGCCATCGCTTTCTTTGGGGGTGTCCACCATGTATATATCATATGATGAGGTGGCAGTCCAGCGCCCTGTGGGCGGTGGTTCCTGTTCTTCTCCTGCATCGTCGTCCATACCGTCGATGTCTTCGGAGCCGAAATCAAGCATGTCGGTTAAGTCGTCGACAGTGGCTATTAAGTGGGTGGTGGGTGGGGAACGAATTTCTTCGTCGTCCACTTCCCACTCAAGCCGGACATAGTTCGGCCAAGGGTCTCCTGACAAGGAGAGAGACCTCAATGAATTTAGCACGTCGCCCAAAGGCGAGTGCTGAAAGATATCCGCGGAGGTAAACTCCATGATAGGCGCCCAATCAAATTCGATAGGCATGGACGCAGGCGGTTCGGAGCCCGTGGCCGGGGACGAATACAAGGGTCCGGCAACACATGTCTCATAGTAGGTGAAGTCAGTATTCGGCTCTATTGCCGCTGAGTGTGCGGCCTCCGTGGCGGGGTCCATCCACCCGTCCTCGGACGGTGCGATCTGCTCCGGATTGAGGGCCGGAGTGGCCACAGGTGTGATCTCTGGAACACCGTCCGACGGCAGAGCTAAGTCATGCTCGTCGTGACTCTACGGTGCACCTGACATGGGCTCGAATCCGTCGAAGATCAAGTCTCCGCGGATGTCGGCAGTATAGTTTAAGTTTCCAAACCTGACCTGATGGCCAGGGGTGTAGCTCTCGATCTGCTCCAGATGGCCAAGCGAGTTGGCCCGCAGTACGAAGCCGCCAAATACGAAGATCTGTCCGGGGAGAAAAACCTCACCCTGGATCGCATCGTTGCCGATGATCGAAGGAGCCATCAAGCCTTTATTGTGACGGCACAGTGAACTCTCAATGAAAGCACCAATGTCGGTGTCAAAACCGACGGATCTCGGGTAGGGGGACCCGAACTGTGCGTCTAAGGCGGATGGTAACAGGAGGCGGGGGACACAATGTTTACCCAGGTTCGGGCCCTCTCGATGGAGGTAATACCCTACTTCCTGCTTGATTGATCTTGATGATATGAGTATTACAAGAGTTGATCTACCACGAGATCGTAGAGGCTAAACCCTAGAAGCTAGCCTATGATTATGATTGTTCTTGTCCTACGGACTAAACCCTCCGGTTTATATAGACACCGGAGGGGGCTGGGGTTACACAAAGTCGGTTACAAGGGAGGAGATCTACATATCCGAATCGCCAAGCTTGCCTTCCACGCAAAGGAGAGTCCCACCCGGACACGGGACGAAGTCTTCAATCTTGTATCTTCATAGTCCAACAGTCCGGCCAAAGTATATAGTCCGGCTGTCCGAGGACCCCCTAATCCAAGACTCCCTCACTCCTCACTGACAAGAAACCCAATGTGAGTTATTTCAAAGTCTTCGGTGCTAAATGTTGGATTAGCGATCTGTAACACCCCGCATGTAACTTGCCATATTTGTAACTCCGACTCTTGCCATTTTCGGCTATGTGTTATGTTTTTCCCTCCGCTGTCGGGTTTTGTCTTTCGTTTTGTATTTTGTCATGTCATGCATTTTCATATCATGTCATCATGTGCATTGCATTCGCATACGTGTTCGTCTCATGCATCCGAGCATTTTCCCCGTTGTCCGTTTTCCAATCTGGCGCTCCTATCTCCTCCGGTGCACCCCTCTAGTTTTTTTCATGTGCGTGTGTCAAACTTTCTCGGAATGGACCGAGGCTTGCCAAGTGGTCTTATTACACCACCCGGAGACTACCGGTCAAGTTTCGTTCCATTCAGAGGTCGTTTGGTACTCCATCGGTTAACCGGGCATCCACAAAATCCATTTGAGTGTCCAGCAAAAACCCCCTCAAAAACCAGCCCAAAACCCACCAAACTCTCTTCCATGCTCTAGGTCGTTCGATCACGATCGTGTGGGCGAAAACCGCACCTCATTTGGAGCCTCCTAGCTCCCTCTACCTATAAATAGGTGGGCATCCCGAATTACAACTGCAGACAAACCCTAGCTCCTCCCTCCGCACCGCGCCGGACGCGTCCGCCCGCGCCGGACAACGTCCGCCGCCGCGCCCCGTCCAATCCCGTAGCGACACGTGTCGCCGTCGGCCTCTCCACCGCGCCGGCCCGCGAAGCCCGCCGCGGGCCCGCCGGCCCGTTCGCCGCCGCCCCGCGCCTGCCTCCCGTGCCTGCGCCGCCGCTTGCCCGCACCGCCGCCGGCCGGGCCCGCCGCCGCTCCCCCGCGGCGTCCTCTCCATCTCCTCCGGCCTCCGGTTCCCCCTCGCCGGCCGTCGCCCCGCCGGTCCCTTCTCCTCCTCCGGCCGACGAGCACGAGCTCCTGTAGCCGTTGCTCGATTGGATCTGGTAATAGCCCCGTTGACTTTTTCTCGCCCTAATATTTTTCAAAGTCTGGAATTTTATCAGCATGTGCCACTGTTCCCGATGCGATAACTTCTTGCATGTAGCTCCGATTCGCACGTGTAATATGTCAGATTGTTCGCCTCGTGATGCTCTTCATTTTGTTCAATTGCACCATGTTCATTAGAGGTCATCTTGATGCCCAAATCTTCGTTGGAAGAGGGCTAGTTGCTGTTATTCTCTGGTTCTTATCAGAACTTGGAGATTTGTCATTTTTGTATCATTTATTCTGTACATCTTTTGAGCATGAGCTCCACATGTGTTTTGAAGTATGTCATGCCACTTTTCTAGTGGTGTAGTCCATATATTTTTGTGATCTCTGTGGTGACTAGCAGAAGCATGCAAAGTAGGCCCCGTAATATTTCTGATTTCAGGGACTTGGTGATTTCTCTAAGTCCTTGTCTGCTGTAATTTTGTTGCCATGTAAACTTGATGTTACGGAGAGATCCATGCATATTTTGGAGATATTCAGTAAGGATGTTTTGTAGCTATTGTTGTAATTGATCCATTCCTGCAATTGTTTGCAATTATAGAGTGCCATAGGATGACTCAATCTTGCTCTACTTTTGCTATAAAATATTTCTGGCAGATTCTTAACATGATATGCAATTTTGCCAAGCTTAGTGTAGTTGATCCATACATGCGATGCAATTGTTCTTGCCATGGTTAGCTTCATAAATATTCCATCTAGCTGTAGGTGTGCTTGGTTTGTCATGTATTGCTCTGTAGTGAGTGCTTCAAGCTCACAAAGAGGCCTACATATTATTATTTCTGCCATGCTCTGTTTTTCTGCTAAGTCTGAAACCTGATAACGAAACTTGCTATGTTTACATGCTTGCCATCATATCTTCTGGTCCTTTTTGGCTTATGGTTAGTAAGGGATTTTTGTCATGTGCATTTATTAGAATACTACCATGCCTTGTTTTGCTATGTGAAGTTCCTGTAGCATGTTGATTTCGTGCTCTGAACATTGCTACCTGATGCTGTTTACTGCCGTGTCCAGTTTTTCACTAAGTCTGTGAACCTGTAATCTTTTGCACTTTTGTCATGCTTGTTTGAGCTTGATATGTGGTGAACTAGCCGTAGCTCAGTGTTCATCTTTTGTCAAGCATCTCCTGTAGATTACTTCCATGTGCTTTTTTGCTATGTTGGGGTGCTGTAGCATTGTTGTTTGTTGCATTTTAAGTACTATCTTACTGTTTATCGCAGATTCGTGTCATTCTTGTTTTGCTTGCCATTTGCAAACCGTGCATCCGATTCCGGTGATCTTTATATCGATTTCGACCGAAATCATCTCATCTTTCCAGTGGAATGCTTGGTTTGCCAAGTTACTGCCATGTTCATCATTTCCCCTCCGGAGCTCGCATATGCATCGCATATCATATCTTGCATATCATACATGTTTTGCATCATGTTGCTTGTGCATTTCTCGTTGTTGATTGTGGTTCCGTTTGTTTGTATTCTTGTCTTGGGTAGAGCCGGGAGACGAGTTCGTGTACGAGGAACCTGTCGAGTACGCTTACGAGGATCAAGCTTTCGACAACTCTGAGAACCTTGCAGGCAAGATGACCACCCCTCGAAATCACTTCTATCTTTGCTTTGCTAGTTGTTCGCTCTATTGCCATGCTCCGCTACCTATCACTTGCTATATCATGGCTCCCATTTTAGCCATGTCAGCCCTAACCATCCTTTCCTAGCAAACCGTTGTTTGGCTATGTTACCGCTTTTGCTCAGCCCTTCTTATAGCGTTGCTAGTTGCAGGTGAAGCTGAAGTTTGTTCCATGTCGGAACATGGATATGTTGGGATATCACAATATCTCTTATTTAATTAATGCATCTATATATTTTGGTAAAGGGTGGAAGGCTCGGCCTTATGCCTGGTGTTTTGTTCCACTCTTGCCGCCCTAGTTACTGTTATACCGGGATTATGTTCCTTGAGTTTGCGTTCCTTACGCGGTCGGGTGATTTATGGGACCCCCTTGACAGTTCGCCTTGAATAAAACTCCTCCAGCAAGGCCCAACTTTGGTTTTACTATTTGCCGCCTAAGCCTTTTCCCCCGGGTTTTCGCGAGCCCGAGGGTCATCTTATTTAACCCCCCCCCCCCCCCGGGCCAGTGCTCCTTCGAGTGTTGGTCCGAACCGAGCAGCCTGCGGGGCCACCTCGGGGAAACTCGAGGTCTGGTTTTACTCGTAGCTTGACTTATCCGGTGTGCCCTGAGAACGAGATATGTGCAGCTCCTATCGGGATTTGTCGGCACATTCGGGCGGCTTTGCTGGTCTTGTTTTACCATTGTCGAGATGTCTTGTAAACCAGGATTCCGAGACTGATCGGGTCTTTCCGGGAGAAGGTTTATCCTTCGTTGACCGTGAGAGCTTATGATGGGCTAAGTTGGGACACCCCTGCAGGGTAATATCTTTTGAAAGTCATGCCCGCGGTTATGAGGCAGATGGGAATTTGTTAATGTCCGGTTGTAGATAACTTGTCACTTGACCCAAGTAAAATACATCAACTGCGTGTGTAGCCGTGATGGTCTCTTCTCGGCGGAGTCCGGCAAGTGAACACGGTCTGTGTTATGAATGACGTAAGTAGGTGTTCAGGATCTCTTCTTGGTCATTGCTAGATGACGCCCGTTCCGTTGCTTCTCTTCTCGCTCTCATTTGCGCAAGTTAGCCACCATATATGCTTTTGCCGCTGCAGCTCCACCTCTTTGCACCTCCCTTTCCTACAAGCTTAAATAGTCTTGATCTCGCGGGTGTGAGATTGCTGAGTCCCCGTGACTCACAGATTCTACCAAAACAGTTGCAGGTGTCGACGATGCCAGTGCAGATGATGGCGTCGATCTCAAGTGGGAGTTCGACGAGGAACGTGGTCGTTACTATGTGTCTTTTCCTGATGATCAGTAGTGGAGCCCAGTTGGGACGATCGGGGATCTAGCATTTGGGGTTATCTTATTTTCATCTGGATTTTGACCGTAGTCGGTCTATATGCTTGTATTTTGGATGATGTATGCATAATATTTATGTATTGTGTGAAATGGCGATTGTAAGCCAACTCTTTATCCCATTCTTGTTCATTACATGGGATTGTGTGAAGATGACCCTTCTTGCGACAAAACCACTATGCGGTTATGCCTCTAAGTCGTGCCTCGACACGTGGGAGATATAGCCACATCGTGGGCGTTACAAGATCCTCATCACAATTCTAAATTTGCACCGAAAGCACATGAATGTTTTATGCTTGGTTACGGAAAGGACTCGCACACCTACAGGTCCTTCAACAACGTTCACCACAAAGTTGTTGAAACTGTAGATGTGCGGTTTGATGAAACTAATGGCTCGCAAAGAGAGCACCTACCTCCGGTGCTAGATGAAAAATCACCTGAGGAATCCATCAAGTTCAAGGCTACTGAGGATGTCATTCCTACCGAAGAATTTGCTGAAGAAGTCATTCCAGAACGTGAAGAACATCATGCTGATGCACCTGAGGAAAATGGTGCTGAAGAAAATGCTGATCAAATTCCTCAACGACAACCAGCTCATCCTCGCGTTGCAAATGAAGTGTAGATTGAGAAAATCATCAGCGACATCAACATACCAGGTCCTCTCACTCGCTCAAGAGCTTCACAGTTTTCTTACTTTTGTGGGCACTTTGCTTTCATCTCTATCACAGAGCCCACTAAGGTAGATGAAGCATTTCTGGAGCCTGAGTGGATTCAAGATATGCAAGAGGAATTACATCAATTCGAGCTCAACGACGTCTCGGAACTGGCTAAACGTCCAGATCCTCGCAAGCACAATATCATTGGCACAAAGTGGATCTACCACAACAAGCAAGATGAAAATGACCTTGTAGTGAGGAATAAGGCATGGCTTGTAACTCAAGGCTACACACAGGTTGAAGGAATTGATTTCGATGAAACTTTAGCACCTATTGCTAGACTTGAGGCTATTCGCATACTACTTGCTTATGCTAACCATCATAATATCATCTTATATCAAATGGATGTGAAAAGTGCATTCCTCAATGGTAAGCTTGAGGAAGAAGTATATGTTGCTCAACCCCCAGGTTTTGAAGATCCAAAGCATCCTGACAAAGTCTTCAGACTCAATAAGACCCTCTATGGCCTCAAGCAGGCCCCTCGGGCATGGTATGATACTTTGAAGGAATTCCTCATGAAGAAAGGCTTCAACCCCGGTTCACTTGACTCAACTCTTTTCACTAAATCATATGATGGTGAACTGTTTGTGTGCCAAATATATGTTGATGATATTATTTTTGGTTGTACTGACCAACGTTACAGTGATGAATTTGCCTATATGATGAGTGAAGAATATCAAATGTCTAGGATGGGAGAATTGAAATTCTTCTTAGGTCTTCAAATTCGTCAACAGCGCAATGGCATATTCATATCTCAGGAGAAATACCTCAAGGATGTACTGAGGAAATTCGGCATGCAAGATTGCAAAGGCGTCAAAATCCCTATGCCCACAAATGGCCATCTATGCACTCATGAAAATGGTATTAACTTCGATCAAAAGGTATACCGCTCCATGATTGGTTCTTTATTGTATTTATGTGCATCTAGGCCAGATATTATGCTTAGTGTTTGCATGTGTGCCCGATTTCAAGCTACACCGAAGGAATCATACCATAAGGCTGTGAAACATATTCTTCGATATCTAGCTCACACACCAACACTTGGATTATGGTATCCCAAGGGCTCTTTTGATCTCATTGGATATTCAGAATCTGACTATGCTGGTGATCGTGTGGACCGTAAGTCAACATCAGGCACATGCCATTTCCTCGGACGATCCTTGGTCTGTTGGTCCTCGAAGAAACAGAACTGTGTGTCACTGTTTGCTGCTGAAGCTGAGTACATTGCTGCTGGTTCTTGCTGTGCTCAATTGCTGTGGGTGAAGCAAACCCTCAAGGACTACAGCGTCAACATGAAGAATGTGCCTCTCTACTGTGACAATGAGAGTGCCATCAAGATTGCTCATAACCCAGTTCAGCACTCAAAGACAAAGCACATTTAGATTCGTCATCATTTTCTTCGTGATCATGTGTTGAAGGGCGACATCTCTATTGAGCATGTGAAGACTGAAGAACAGCTAGCCGATATCTTCACAAAGCCCTTGGATGAGAAGAGATTTAGCAAGTTGGGGTGTGAGCTAAATATCCTAGAATCTTCGAATGTCCTTTGAAAAGGACACACATCCTAACACTTATGCAAAATTGATGACTTAGATGTGCAACACACGAAGAAACGTTTTTCTTCAATCAATAAAGACTAACACTCTAAGTGTGAAGAAATTAACGAAGAATTTGATTCTCAGAACCCTACGACAATTGTACGCGGTGTTTGAAATCATCATTCTTATACGGTGGGTCACGCCACCACCAAAAGTTAAAAATCTTCAATTTGAGTTTTTCCTCAATTTTTGAAATTCCTCAGTTGTTCACTTTCTTCAACTTTCAGATGTCTTCACTCTTTCCGTTGTTGTTCTTCATTGGCTATATATACATATATGAGTTTTTGTCCTCTACAACATTCACTTATTGCTATTTCTTCAAGTTGCTTGTTTCTGCTAAGTGAATGTGATCGGACCCCTTCCCCTCTATGCTAAACTCAACCCAGTCTATTCACAAATTCTTCGTGTGCGTTCTATTTGAAACTCATTCAAAATCTTCACTGTGTCCTTGTCAACTGAAGAATTTGTGAACAAAACTTTAAAATTATCTTATCTGAATTTTCGGCGTTTGCCGCTAAACCGTTCCACATTCCATGATGGACTTATGTATTCACCCACAATCTCGCACGATCGCCACCTCTCCGTACGTGGGTGACACATGTCACGCGAATGAGAAGGGTCAGGGGCACGTTCGTCCAATTTCCTAGGGCGAGCAGTTTTTCACTTCGGCTATAAATACCCCCTCCCTTACTCACTTCATTTTTACTCCGCTCGACCTCGCTCCCTCGCTCGAGCTCTCAAAACCTAGCGCCGCCGCTACTTTCAGCGTCGTCGGTGAGGAAGAGCTTCACTGCCTCGACCTCGTCGCCGTCGTACTCGCGCCGACCGCGGATTTCTTCACTCCGCCGCCGCCGTAGCTGTCTTCCTCTGCCAAGTTAGGGCGTGGAAGATCTGAACTGATGAACTTCTAAATCTACACCTACAGTTCATCGTGTTCTTCGTCAAGGGTAAATAAAAGTTACTTTTACTGCCCTTGTTGATTCTGATGTTTTCTACAAAATCTTCAAAAGGTGTTTATTCTTCAAATCTTCACACACTAAACACCTCTCACAACATCTGTTCTTGATCTGTTTCCATAAGCAACATTTTTATTCAAGATTCTTCAATTGTGTGGATTTTCAATCTATACAACTCTGGAACCTAAGTCAATGAATGCTTAGTGAAATTCCTCAAGACTCATCTGGTCAAATTCCTCAAACTTGTTCTATTTGCAAAAAACTTCTGAGAACGCATATGACCTCTCCAAATTCTTCGCAACTATATTCTGTTCACAGGTACACATGTCCGCTGCTGAATCTCTAGGTTCTCATCAACTTAACTCATTTGCAGCGTTCCTCGAAGAAAAGTTGCACACCTTTTCAGAGAATTCTATTGTTCAAATTCCTCAGCTGAAGAAAATGGCTGACGGCAAGAAACCTCAGAAGGGAGGAAAGAAATTGGAAGTCAACACAGCGTTTGAAATCCCTGAGGATATCTATGATGAATATTGCACTCCTAATGAGGCCAAACATGGCAAGGAGACCAAGAATGAGCGCAAAGTGCGCATCCAGAGGATAGAGAGGAGATGGGCCAGAGAATGGAGGGAATATCGCTATGTTACACCCAAGTACATGAAGAAATTCGCTGTACACCCTCCATGCCCAAGACCTCCATTGGCACCTGGCCAAGTGGCTGATACCTCTAGCATCAGAAGAGGTGAAGAATTTCCAAAGGTATGGGCTAAGCGTCAAGCCAAGCTGGCCAAAGTGGCAAAAGAAGCGGTGAAGAAATTCAATGAAGATTCTGCTGATGCTGCTGTTGAGGCCTCTGCAAGCAAGCCTAAGAAGGCCATGCCAAAGAAGCGCGCACACAAGCCCATGGCTTCTGCATCAAAGTCCTCACAGCCAAACTCATCTGCAATGCCCTCATGGCCCAGCTCCTCAGCAAAGCCCTCACGGCAAATTCCTCAAGCTGCACCAGCTCCTCCAAAGTCCTCAGCTCCTCCTTCCAAATCCTCAGCACCAGCGCATCTCGCCTCGTGCCAAAGGACAACAGGCATCTCTATTGCCTCAGGAGCCTCTGCAAGTTCTTCTGCTCCTCCGCATTCTTCAACTGGCCCCACTCTACTGAAGACTAAGGCCACTGCTGGACGAGGTTCCCGACCAAGTTCTCACAAGAAGCAGGTCGCCTTCCAAGTACCGTCTGATGACGATGAAGCTGATGATGAAGAACTCGCTGAAATCATCAGAGACAGGTAGCACAGGGCCGCTAGAGCCAAAGGCAGTAATGTGCCATTGATGCTAGATCCAAAGTTGATCCTCGACTTCATCGACTTGTGGCATAAGGACCCCAACACACCTCTGCCTGAAATGAACCTCACTCCTGGTCAAAGTCATGTGTTGACTACCTTCATTGATGAAGAGAAATGGAAGTATGAACAGGGGAGGAAAGTGAAGAAAGCACAGTACAAGAAAGAGCGCTTTCTGAAGCAAAATGTTTTGAAGCTTTCACCTGAAGAACTTGTAGCTCTGCAATCAGAAATCAAGAATCTAAATGATGAATTTGATCGCTACTATGCTGACTGGCTTGGAGCCAAGGTCAGATTTGTGAAGTTAACTGAGAAATTCACCTCCAATGTTGCAGCCCCAACGCAACAAGAAATTCCACAGGCCGAGGCATCTGCTCAGCCTACAGAAGAATATGCCAGCAACGCTGATGAAAATCAGGCTGCTGATGAAACCGCTAGTACCAGGGCTGATGACTGCATTCCAGCCGCTGATGATACCGCCAGGGCAACCACTAGTGTTGCGCCTGAAGAAATTGTCAGGCCAGCTGAAGCTTCAACCGTTGTGCCTGAAGAAACTGACCATGCCAGGGCACCTGCATCAGTTGTGCCTGAAGAAAATGAACAAATTTGCTCTGCTCCTCCTGCACCTACACCAAGTCCAATTCTTCCTTCTACATCAGATGCGAAGAAGAACAAGGCTGCGGAGCGTATAGCAGTGAAGAAAAGGAAAGCATCAACTTCATCAGAATCTTCAGCTCCAAAGAAGATGAAGAAATTGACCAGCTCTTTTGAGAATCCAATTGATGTTGTTCCAGTCTCATGCATTCCATCAAAGGAACTCATTCCCTTTGGTGAAGACTATGCGATCCCTAGTGGATCTGATGAAGATGTTCCTTCTGCTGCTACTTCAGAGCAGTTGGATGAAGAAATTGAAGTGGATACAATCCCTTCAACCCCAGTTGTCTCATCGCCCATGCCTCAGTTCACAGCTGAAGAGGCCGGCGTTGAAGAAATGAGTGAAGAAGATGAGGATGTGGACACTGGGAGCACAACACCTGTGATGAATGATGACTTTTGGGAAAGTCAGCACCCCAATTCTCCCTTGTTCACTCCTTTGCAAAACAAATTCCTCAGTCCCCAGTGCACACTGAAGTTCAAATGGGCTCTGAAGAACCTCACCCCACTCCGTCTATTCATGACGAGATTCCAGCCGCCAGTGCTGATGAAATTGCTGAAGAATTGAAGACCCAGGCTGCCACTGAAGAAGAAACTGAAATTCCTCAGCTTGTGGATCCTGAGATTGCGATCCTGAGGTTGTGATGCAATTGACTGACACTCTTCAGCCCAAGCCAAAGGATCCCTTCTCAAAGAAGCAAAACTTCAAGGCTGATGACTTCTTCCACGAGCATGTGTTCTTCATGGAGTACAACCCATATGACTCTGCTCATCTTAGAAGGAAGCGTTTCTGGAATGCCAGCCAAGCTAACTTCTATTCTTCGCTGCTCTTCAACAAAGACAAAGTCTTCGACCATGAGCATATTCCTCACGTGGACATGGAATCACTGCCTTGCTTCACGCCAGTCCTTAGTGTTCTTCATGACGCTGGACTGCTCAACTTCTGCACTGATATTGTTGATTGGAATGAAGAGCTAATTCTTCAGTTCTATGCAACGCTGCACATCACAAGAAATGCTGAAGATGTGAACTCTTGGGTGTTGGACTGGATGACAGAAAATACTCACTTCAAAGCACCGGCCTCTGAATTGCTTCATGCCCTGCCTGTCAGTCCTCCCCTCGAAGGTGCTCGTTGTTTATACCATGAACCTGAGCTTACAGATCACTACATGCAAGTATTGATGAAGCCGCTGAAGCCCGGTCAAGCCCCAAGGACAAAATTCCTCGTGAAGGAATTGCAGTATGTGCCTCGGACTGTCTATCTCATTCTGACGAAGACATTGAGTCCAATTAAAGGCCACGACTCGAATGATGAAGAAGTCATTGGCATCATAACGAATCTACTTTGAACATCATTCATAGTGTTCCTGTCAACTACCATGATTTCTTCATGAGGACTCTGGCGAATGTTGCATTATATCCATTTGAGATGAAGCCTTACGCTCCTTGGATTATGAGATTCCTCAGAACAAGGTCTTCACTCAACTACAAGGCTGACTTTCAGAATCATCTCAGCTACTTGCCCCCCATTGAAGTCCTCAAACGGACATATTCTTCGACTGGTGAAAAGGGCAAGGCCACTGCTATTATTGATGAAGGCATTCGTCCATTGAATGGTTAATTCCGCAAAGCTACATCCTACTCCACCAATGATGACTCTACCACTCATGACTCTGCCGCAAATGCTTCAAAGCAAAATCCTCAAGGCACAGCTCCAAGGGCGATGACTGATCATGAGCTTCTCCTCAGTCTTCACCAGAAGGTCGATCACAACCACAAATGGGTTAAGCGTCACTTTGTTTCTATTCTTCACAACATGACTGCTACACACAATGCAGTGAAGAAAAACCATTACTACCTCCATGAAGTCTTCGGTCGCACCTGGGTTGTTCTGTCACATCTTTATGGTGAAGAAGATCTGAAGCAAATGGGTCTCAAGCAGGACTTTGACTGGTCTCAGCCACCCGCGAAGAAATTCAAGAAAGTCAAAGTTCCCTCCTTGGTGGCCAGCTCATATTCTTCATCGCGCGACACGGATGAGCATGAAGATTTGGACGACACTGCGGCAGGCCCTACTACAACAACCGACCCCAACAAGCTGGCGCTCCTCCATCATCATGATATTCTTCAGGGGCGTTAATCCTCATTTTTCGATCCTTTTGGTCATTCGATGACAAAGCGGGAGAAATTTGAGTTAGTCTTCAAGCGGGTCTACATATAGTGTTTTTTTGCTAAGTTACAACTCTCGTTCTTTTGAAGACTTTGCTGGATCGAATTGTAAACTTAAACCTGATGGTGGTCTGATACTTTTGTTGTGTTATTCTGCATGCTTATTCCTCATTTATGTCAATGCATGCATGCTGAATTACATCAGTCCACATATTTCATCATGCATTTCAAATTCTTCATATTATATGTCAAATGCGTGCATGAATTACAAGATATAGGGGGAGATCTCCATGATTCTACTCTTCAAGTGTGCATTGCTTCACAAGCAAATTCCTCACTATGCACATCTTCAGGGGGAGTTCTTCTATATCTTGCTATCAAATTCCTCAATATCAGTAGTTACACTTCATATGTTTTATCCCCATTGAAAACTTAACCTATATTGTCATCAATCACCAAAAAGGGGGAGATTGTAAGTGCATCAAGTGCCCCTTAGTGATTTTGGTGTATTGAAGATTTATAGGTTAAGGGACTGATGCGTTTGTGCTTGTACACGGGTCTATAAGTCTATGAGGAGTTTGATATTTACAGAGAAAGTCGACCCTAAAAATGAATGTCTTCGACTGAAGACTTCGGATTTCTGAAGACTTTGAAAGTGAAGAAATTGGTGTGACCATGAAGACTTGGATTTCAGGCGCGGAACATGGAGCGTGAAGACTTTTGTTTTCGTAGTTTCATTTTATCTTTCTTGAGTCATAGGAAACACCATACTGTTATAGGGGGTCGAGGAAATACTAAGGAAAAATTTCCATGTGATGCTCAACTCAAAATCCTACACCTACCAATCCTTTCGAGTGAAGCCATTGGAAACCTCATACAGTTCAGTCAATTTCTTCAGTGACAGAGACGAAGTTCTTCTAGTCTCTGAGGAATTTGTTCTGACTGAGGAGTTAGGAATTCGCCAGTGCGGATTGCCTACAAGTGAGGAACATGATAGCCCTGAGGAATTTCATAGTCAAATTTCCGACCGTTGCTATGCTACTCGCCAGCTGTCCCAAAATATCTACCCACCTAACGGTCATATCATTGAAGGGCATTTATGTCTTATCATGGCGGGCTGCTCCCTAGGCTATAAATAGCCGCCCCCTACAACCACTAGCTGGTTGGCTGCTCCGAGAGAAACTGACACTTGTCATTTGAGAGCATCCCATCCTCCGAGGACTTTGAGCGAAAATCATCAAGTGAGGAAAACCCAAACCCAAACACCTACAAACCCAAAGTGATTGAGCATCACTGAAGAGATTGATCCTGCGTGGATCCGACGCTTGTTACCTTTAAAGACTGTGCATCTTCCAGACGGTTAGGCGTCATGGTCTAGAGCATCCAAGAGGAAATTGTGGATCACCGAGTGACCGAGTTTGTGAAGGTTTGGAAGTCACCTGAAGACTTACCACGAGTGTTTGGGCGAGGTCTGTGTGACCTTAGCTCCAGGAGAATATGGTGAGGACTGTGTGTCCGGGACTGTGTGTCCTCGGGTTTAAATACCTAGCCGCTCCAACCAGACGTACAACTATCACAGCAGTTCGAACTGGTCTACCAAATCATTATCTTCACCAAGCCTACTGGTTCTATTTCCTCAACTCTTTCATTTCCTCATTACTGTGTTGTGTGCTTGTTCATATTTGTTTGAAGACTTTGACTGAAGACTTTCTCAATTTCCTCAGGTCAATTTCTTCAGTCTGTTTGTCTTCATCCTATTTATCCTGTGTTTACGCTTTCTGTACTCTGTGCGTGTTTTCATTTCATCATGATGACCATGCTTATGTTCTGTTATGTTTGCATCTGAGTACTTATTCCGCTACAAGTAGTTCTTCGCTAATGAATTTCCTCAACCTGAAATTCCTCAGTGAAGAATTAATAAAAATCGCCTATTCACCCCCCCCCCTCTAGTCGACTTAACGCACTTTTAGGACGGATCTGATCTAGGCCGTAATTTGGCCCAGAACGTGGTAGGCTTTTAATGGGTTGGATCTCATATGGGCCTTTATTGGCCCGGAACATGGCAGGTTGTTTATGGACCGGATCAAATATGGGCCGGCATTTGGCCCAAAACATGGCAGCATGTTAACGGGCCCGCCCATTAGTGTCCTCAAAATCGTGTGGGCCTTTAGCTGGGCCGGCCCATTATGGTCTGCAAAATCTTGTGGGCCTTTAGCTGGGCCAGCCCATTATGGTCCGCTAAATCTTCTGGGCCTTTAGTTGGGCCGGCCCATTTAATCTTTATGGGCCACTTTTTGGCCGGTCCACGTGTCAACGTATCACAGGCGCATCTCGCCCGTTCGATGAGTGACACCTGTGCCGCCAATGAGAATTTTACATGTGGAAAATCGGCATTGGTCGTGGCTGTTAGCGGGTTATCGGATCCAAAGCCGGACCCGATAGCTTAACGGCGTCCCGATATGGTGGATGCCACGTGTCGGTCACCCTTGACGAAAGCACTTCTATGACGCACGATTTATCGTCATGGAAGTGGACACTTCCGTGATGATAATTTTGGTAATGTCATGGAACACTTCTACGACAGCACAGGTATGACTATCTTGATTCTGTCATAAATTTGTCATGGATGTACATGCATGACAGAAATCGTGACCTACTCTGACAAACATGTATCATCACGGAAGTGTATTTTTTTGTAGTGTTGTCCGACCACTTTTGACCGCAGAGACCATCCGACCAGTATCCGTCATGGAGGTTCGGCAACATTGGTCCTTGATCCAATCATCGACGGATTCCATCTTATGCGAGTCCTTATGGACGGCAGCAGCAGTCTTAACCTGCTTTATCAGGACACTGTCCGCAAAATGGGTATTTATCTGTCAAGAATCAAGCCCACTAAAACCACCTTTAAAGGAGTGATACCCGGCGTAGAGGCCTGCTGCACAGGGTCCATAACGCTGGAAGTAGTCTTCGGCTCACCGGATAATTTCCGAAGCGAAGACTTGATCTTCGACATCGTCCCCTTCCGCAGTGGCTATCATGCACTGCTCGGACGAACCGCTTTCGCCCGTTTCAATGCAGTCCCGCACTACGCTTATCTAAAGCTCAAGATGCCCGGACCACGCGGCATCATAACAGTCAATGGAAACATGGAGCGCTCCTTCCGTATTGAGGAGCATACCGCGGCCCTCGCGGCTGAGGCACAGGGTGGCATTATCAAGCCGAATACTTTATCGGCCATCAAGCCCCCGGACACTGTCAAACGAGTCTGGTCTACACTGCAGAACATCAGTTCGGTTCATCCAGAACTTGATTAGAATTCCGCCTCTGTCAAAACCCCCACCTAATCACGGCATACGTACCGCGCGTACATAACTACGCACTAAAAATACCATGCGCAGGGACGAAGGCACATTAAGGACAAAGTCCACAATACGGCTCGGTCCTATTTGGACCTTAGTAATCCCCCTTTTTTCTCTGTTTTCTTTTTTTTTCAAGTTCTTTAAAACCCAACTCACTTTTCAGTGGTACAAAGGGCCCTTTCCCAGGCCCCTTCTGTATACTCGATCGTTGATCCTCTCAATGGATTCTACACCAAAGGTGAAAAGTGGCGCAGACGTGCGGCATGGTGTCCAAAGGATCTTCAAGACTACCTTTTTTAGGACCTGTATACAGCTTTCCATTGTTCTCAAATTCTTGGCATGTAAAATAGCCTTGATGATTGTGGCATTCTGTAAGAACACATTTGACTTATCAATCAGACTTTAGCGGAAACAGTGTTGCCCAACCTTATTCGTTATTGGCTGATTTCATAACCTGTATTCTGTCTTCACGACAAATTGACATATACACCTCAGCATAAATTGCCAGGGGCTCTATTCGGCCACATATATTTTTCAAAAATAAAAGACTGAATACCTTTATAGTATACTTTGGCGTCCCGAATACCGCATTATATGCATCGGCTCCGAATCATGTCTTTGGTCAATAGTTGGGTTGCCTGGCTCCTGTGGTTACCACCTTACGTTCCGCTCGTTCGGCTAAGGTAGTAAAGGGAGAACTACTGCGATTGTGTTTCTGGTTCATCCGGTAAAACACATCAGTAGAGAAAGCCGAAAACTGACTGTCATGATATAGCGAGAGCTGGTCAGCGGTTCGGTGACTTACTAAATCTTTTGCGATTTTTTGTTCCGTATTATACGAAGGACTGGCATCTACCCGATCACGCGACTAAAGCATCCAAGTCTGGAGAGCCGCACGCGCACTAGGGGCGAGCTCATAGTCGCATTGTTAAACTCCTATGGCTAAGTGAGAGTGATAAAGTCGTATAGTCTGATTGCCTAGTGCGCTGCACGGTCACCTCCTTTACAGACCAAGACGTTGGGTCAAGTGTGGTCATGTGCTATTCCGAACACCCCCGTAGTATCTACGTGGGGGCTGGAGCCGACGACTGGCTAACTTTCAGAAATAAAACCGACCGCACAGGAGGAAAATATTTCAGATAAACGCACAAGTATATTACAAAGGCCTTGTTTCATAACAAAAAGTCTGGACAGCCCGAATACATTCATTCAAACATAATATCCTTCGAGCATTGACCCTCAATTAAACGGGCACCCTCCAGGACGTCCTCGAAGTATCGCTCCGGCTTGCGGTGGTCCTTGCTTTCAGCCGGACCCTCAACTGCCATGACGGCGGCCTTCATCTTTGCCCAGTGCATCTTGACATGGGCAAAGGCCATCCGTGAACCCTCTATGCACGCTGAGCGCTTCACAGCCTCAACTCGAGGCAAGGCGTCGCCGAGCCGCTTGACCAGGCCGAAGTAGCTGCTAGGAATGGGTCCGGCTGGCTATAGCCGGACTATGATGTCCTTCATGGCCAAATCAGACGTCCTTTGCAGCTCCGCCAGCTGCATCATCTGGTTGTTTAGAAGCGCTGGCCGCTCTGGAGCCAGGTACTGCGACCAGAAGAGCTTCTCCGTCGTGTTCCCTTCTTGGGCCCGGAAATACTGTGCGGTGTCGGCAGCACTCCTTGGGAGATCCGCAAAGGCGTCTGGAGCACTCCATAGTCGACTTAGCAAAGCATATCTCCGACCGCCAAATATACTCTGTAAAAGAAAAGGCTTACCAGCCGCTATCTGTTTGTCTTGCTTGATCTCCTTGCGAGCCGCCCGGGACTCGGTCCGCGCCTCCTTGGCCTCCTGTAGAGCCTTGGTGAGATCGGCCGCTTGTGTCTTACTCTTCTCCTCCAAGGTCTCGCATTTGCTGGCGGCATCCTTGAGCTCCTGTTCCACTTCGGTCACCCGCTCCTCATACTTGCGGCGGGTGACCTGCTCGGGCTTTAAATCCGCAGCCGCTTTGTCAGCGGCCGCCTGGCTCACCCGTGCCTGTTCCTTGGCTTGCGCAAGGGCGCTCTTCAGGGCCTCGACCTCGCCCCCACTACTTGCAAATATGGTCAGGATAACACAGGAGATTAGACTCCACATTGGCATATTACTTCAGGTGTATACACACTTCTTCAAAACATACCTTGCGCCTCATCAAACCACTTGTTGATGCGGACAAGATCCTCATCGGCCAGCTCTAGCTTCCGCTTGAGCTCGGATACTTCGGCGGCCTGGGCGGTCGCCGCTAACAGTGAAGCCTGTTTATCAAAATAGACAAGTATGTTATCTCCGGTTCATATTTGATCCTCTGTTCGGCCTTTTTTCAAAAGCCAAATAGAGTCTCAGGGGCTACTATCTATACACAGGCATATTTTTTGCACATGCAAAAGCGACTAAGAATATTACATCGCATACCTCAAAGCCTGTTAACAGGCTGGTGAAGGCTTCGTTCAGCCCGCTTTTGGTGGACTGAACCTTCTCAACCACTGTACCCATCAGGGTACAGTGCTCCTCCACGACGGAAGCACGTCGAAGTGCTTCCCTCAAAGTGTCTGGCGCCTCCGGATTGATGGAGGTCGCCGGTGGAGTCGGCACCCCCCTCCTTCAAAGGGGGTTGCTCGCTCAATTCCGGAGCCGTGTGGGTCTCCGGAGTGGTATTCGGCTGGGGGCCGGACTGGTCCGGGCCCCCGTCGTCAGTCTCCATGGGGGTTGTGCCCCCCATGTTCTCGACAGCCAAGGCATTACCCTCTGGCACCGTCTTGGCGGCCTTCCGCACCTCTCCCTGGCCCGGCGAGGTCCTTTGGGATAACACCTCGGTGTCATCCGCGGCATGTGGCGGAGAGGCTCACGGAGGCGTCTCGCTCTCCACCATCTCCGGCGCCAGAGAGTTCCCCGAAGACGATGATTGTTGGGGGAGATCACGGGCCGGACTGAAACACATAATGATATGTTACAATTTGTAAAAGACCGGATATATGTATAGTATCTTTGAATGCTTACGATTCGGCCAGGGGCTTTGCCCTAGGGCGCCGCTGGGGGATGACTTCGGCATCCGAGTCCGAGCCACCCGAGAGGGATATCTTCCCCCTTTTGGACGCCTCCGCCTCTAGGTCTGCGGAGGCCGCCCTTTTCTTCTTCCGCCCCTTAAGGGGAGAATTGCTCTCTTCCTCCTCCTCCTCTTCGTCTTCATCTCCCTCATGGGAGGAGAGAGCTCCAGTATCTCCGGACACAGCGTCCGAAGTACCTTTATGGCGGAGGCCACCTTTGGCCTCCTTGCTCTTCTTCTTGGCCTTCTTCTCCGGCGCCTGGTACGGTGCCGGGACCAGCATCCTCGTTAGCAGAGGATCAGCTGAGTTTTCAGGCAGCGGAGCCGGACACTTGATCCACTCCGCCTTCTTTGTCCAACCCTGATCAAAGGATGGAATTCATAGCAAACCCCTTTGAGTTGTTAGCTAAGTTATGTTCGGAGACCAAAATACTTACCGGGGTGGCTGGGTGAGCGCAGTCGAGGCCGATGTCGTCGGTCGTCTCCGGCCACGACTTCTGGGCCTTGAAAAGCAGCTTCCAGATCTCTTCGTGCGTCATGCCGAAGAATCGCTGTAGGGTCCTCGGCCCTTCCGGATTGAATTCCCACATGTGGAGAGGCCGGCGCTGGCAGGGAAGGGTCCGACGGAATAGCATCACCTGGATCACGTCAGTGAGGCTGGTGTTCTTTTCTATCATGTTTTTGATGCGCTTTTGCAGTATCAACACCTCGTCGGTCGACCCCCAATCCAGACCCTTGTTGGTCCACGACGCGAGCCACATCATGGGTCCACATCTAAACTCAGGAGTGGCCGCCCAGTTGGCGCCACGGGGTTCGATGATGTAGAACCACTCTGTTGCCATATCTTGATAGTTTCCATGAAGGCCCCTTTGGGCCAGGTGACGTTGGGGAGCTTGCTCACCATGGCGCCTCTGCAGTCTGCATGCTGCCCGTCAACCACCTTTGGCTTCACGTTGAAGACTTTGAGACATAATTCGAAGTGGGGGGAAGCGGAGGAGCGCCTCGCACACGACGATAAACGCCGAGATATGGAGGAAGGAGTTTGGGGCTAGATCGTGAAAATCTAGCCCGTAGTAGATCAGGAGGCCGCAGACGAAAGGGTGAAGTGGAAATCCTAGTCCGCGGAGAAAGTGGGGGATAAATACCACCCTTTCGCCGGGCTCCGGGGCGGGGATGACCTGCTTCTTGGCAGGGATCCTGCGCGCGACGTCCGCACTCGGGTATTCCGCCTCCCGGAG
Source organism: Aegilops tauschii subsp. strangulata (assembly GCF_002575655.3). NCBI lineage: Eukaryota > Viridiplantae > Streptophyta > Magnoliopsida > Poales > Poaceae > Aegilops > Aegilops tauschii. The sequence continues at coordinate 450,717,610 of NC_053039.3, read as the reverse complement.
CTCTTTGATGTCCTTCTCCGTCACGGAGGAGGCCACCCACTTGCCTTGAGAACCAGATCCGGACATGGCTGGGGTGTTTGATGGCAATGGACAAGATTGAAACTTGGGCACTGGAGCTCGAGGATGGGAGGGCTGAGGAAGAAGAAGGCGTGGGGTAAAAAGGATGGGTCCTTATCCTCTTATATAGGCAGTGAATATCAAGCGCCCCCTCACAAGCCTTAAAACTCGCCTATTCCTAAGGGGTCGTGCGAAAGGCACGGTTGGATTACCCAAGCCCGTATTGATGAGAATCCCGCAATAAGGGTACATGATCTCTGCTTTGACAAGACGTGTCAATGGAAGCCACGCCTAGAAACGCGAAGCGGGAGGCCAGAAAAACGGTTTGAAATAATAAAGGCCAGACGTAACGTTTTGCCGAAAGAGCTGTCAGTGGACATCCCTTACTTTGATTGGATATTGTGCCCTTGTGGTTGAGGGTTGTAACTATTATACGGAGCCGGATACAGTTCACTCCTTCGGAAACACTTCCGATGTCCCAAAACACTTCCGATGTCCAAATACCATCGTCCTATATATCAATCTTTACCTCTCGGCCATTTCGAGACTCCTCGTCATATCCATGATCTCATGCGGGACTCCGAACAACATTCGGTCACCAAATAATATAACTCATATAACACTATATCGTCAACGAACGTTAAGCGTGCGGACCCTACGGGTTCGAGAACTATGTAGACATGACCGAGACACCTCTTTGATCAGTAACCAATAGCGGAACCTGGATGCCCATATTGTGGCACCCCAGCTCAGAGAAACCGGAACGCCCCGTATTCCAGCCTAGAGATCGAGGAGAAGTCTCTGGAATATGACACTGCTTGACATAGAACAAATCAGCTCTTATTACAAGAATAATAATACAAGGGTCTGATGTTACAAAGAAGCACATCAGCACGGCGACACTACGCCTGCGATACTACACTTGCTCTATGCTAGCAGTGAAACAACTCGTAGCAGCGGAACAACGACGAAGGTGGTGAACTCCACTCTGCAGGGACTCTGGCTGGGACACGATCTAGCTCGCACACTCGGCAACCATCGACAAGCAATCAAGCAATCATGGCATCACCTACAATCTGGCATGACACGCCAGGTCAGTACATTGAATGTACTTGCAAGCTCACAACAACCATAAACATCAAGGCAAGACAATAACATAGCATTAATAGGTTAATTAATTAACAACTACCATGATGAAGCAACTACTAAGCAAGGTATGAAACTGATACAATACTGATAAATGACCATCTCAGATCTCCATAACCATATCTCTCTTGGCTAACCGGCCAAGCAATATACCATCTCGATCACCTCGTGATCAAAACTAAACGGTGATCATTCACGGATCACAAACGAACCAACCTCGTGGTCTTGTAACCAACCGGTGATCTTTCCGGCGATCACAACCATGACCAACACTTGGTCTCAAATGGTGATCTTTCCTGCGAACACTACCATGACCAACACTTGGTCTCCAACATCATCATCAACATCCTGCCAATCTGTACTGCTCAAAATATCAACATATAAATCACCTATAAGTCATTCCGTCATGTGAGCGTTGATCAAATGGTGTGACCTAGTATGAACCCATGCCCATGACCGAGGACGCGGCTATCGATATATTAAACACACTCTGCAGAGGTAGCGCACTTTACCCACACCACGGAACCCATGGCCTCGCACTCCCATTCGGGTGGACCAACGGCGTTCCGACAAAACCAATCTACTGCCATGACACTCTCCCGGCCACTCTGACTCACTCCCCACTGGGCTAGTCCTAGGTGGCCCCGTGTCTACCAAAGACACAACGACCACCGTCGTGGCCAAAACAATAAACCGTCCCAAACGGGGACAAGAGCTCTCAATACCATCTATGGGCACACAAGGTTATGTCTGCTTACCGGGCCAGGGTACCGCACGCCCATAACCTTCCCTCATTGGAGGCACCGGCGAGAGGCATGACAATAGCATCGCATAAGGACCTTCCCATAAAGGCAAATGTGGTTGCACTGGAGAAAGCCCGGTTCGGTGGCACCTGACCAACTTAATGACGGAATTTATCCCCAAAAATATAATTGTGATAACTATTACTCCGATATCAACTATCAAACTAGAATCCAAGTCATAGCAATATCCAACAAATAATCCAAGCATAATATCATCATCTCAAACTACTCCAAGGGTAGCACAACACTACTGTCGTGATGAATCCAAAAACAATAATCCTACTTCTCCAATAACAAGAATAAAGTTATTCGGCTAAGATCCACATGTAAACATCATCTCCGAAAATAATACTCCGAGCAACAGAATATCAACTAGCATCATGAAAATAATCATACTAACCCCTAATAATCCAAAGGTAGCATGATATCCAAAGTAATACTCCAAAATGTAAGAACAGATACCATCATGGAAATAATCATAATAGCCACTAAGAATCCGAAGGCACAATTAATCCACATAATCATCAAAACAGAAGTCCTAGAACTCCAAGCAATATCATGGCAATATCAAGATCAAAACAATACTCCGGGAAATGCCATGAACAAATCATACATAGCTAATGCAATATTTTACCATGTCACTGCATTACAGTGATGCAAATGGAGGGTTTGGCTTTCCTGGGAATGAAGAATACACCGGGGAGAAGTGCGGAAAGATCGCGGAAAGAATCGCTGGAAAACGTTCTTTCTCGGAGGGGGCTGATTTAGCACAAGGGCAAAATGGTCATTTTCAGAATGTCAAACTTGATGAAAACGATACCAACAGAACGGGCTCGACGAAACAATGAAGTGGGCTTTGGAATCACCTCATTTGGAGTTGTGAGTAAAAAGATATGAAGTGTTTTCTGCCAGGGACCTATCTGTAAAGAAATCATCACAAACAGGCCCTCGGCTGGAAAAACAGAACGTGTACTCCGGAGGAATACGCCTTCTTCACCGGAAAACGTATTCCTCACTGCAACAGAGAGAAAATACGCTTTCAGAAAAGGAAAACGTACTTTGGCCGAAGCAGAGGGAAAACACACTTTCTCGAAACGAAAACGTACTCACGAGTTTACGCCTCCACTTAATCCAGTCAGCAGGGGCGGGGCCGGGCTCCAGTGTCACTGACGGGCGGGTCCCACGGGGCTGGGGCCCGTCACTTATCCACGCTGGACCTGGCGGGGTCAACGTTGTGTGGCTTACATGTGGGGCCCACGGCTGACTCCTCTGCTCCCTCCTGCCTCCTTTTTCCCCGCGACGGGCAGAGGCAGAAGCGAGGCCGCGCGGCGCCGGTGCTGGCCCCGCCATTCCCGGCCACCTCCGGCCGAGCTGCGGGCATCGGCGAGTGCGGGAAGAGGAGATGCTCCCGCCTGGAGCAGAAGCTGGCGCCAGGGAGGGGTGTGGCCGCGGCACCGCGTGGTGGCAGAGAACCCATGGCGGCGGCCGGACTAGGGGACTCGTGGCCACGAGCACTCCGGCGCCGAACTGAGGGGTGGGGGAGGGGCGCCGGACTACGGGGAATCCTCTAGTGGTAGAGTGGAGGGAAGAGCTCGGGCTTGAGCCAATTTAGGCCGAAATCGAGGCGGACATGGCGGGCATGGAGGAGGAATGAGGGGCTCTGGAGCTCGGGTGAGTAGCTAGGGAGGGGTAGTGAAGTGAGGGGGAGCGGTTGATGAGCTCGGGAGCGATCGGGGATGGCTATTTATAGCCGGGGCGAGGGGCACGGGCTCGGGTGCCGCCGGGCACGTCCGGCCGAGGCTCTGACGAGCTCATCGAGCACGGGAGGGCGCGGGAACACGACTAGGGGGGTGCGGACGAGCCGCAGAGGTCACGGAGACGAGCGGAGCTCGGGGACAAGAAGAGGAAGAGGACACCGAGGAGGGAAACGACGGTCGGCTACAGCACGTCCGTGGGCGCGCGGCGACGAGAGCTGACGGAGGGCTTACGGAGGGGGAAGTGGCTCCAAGAGGACGGCGACGACGCGGGCCAGCTGCTGGACACGCTCACGCGCGAGAAGACGACGAGAGGGGGAAGGGCCCGAGCAAGAAGCCATCCAGGGCACGGCCAACGGCAGCAGAGCGCGCGCACTGTGGTGCCATCATCGTAGTCACCATGTGAACCGGGGCATTCAATGCTCTACAGCACCAAAGACGTTGTCTAGCCGATAGTCCTTCCAAGATAGGTTTCAACTGCGGTGATAGATCGATAAAACATGCTCTGGTTAAATGGTAAGAACCCTCTGAAGTTTACTGCAGTAAACTTGGCCGTGAAACAGTACTCAACTGAGGTGAGATTAGAGGAAAACTAGTTGTCTGGGGTGATTAGCTAAGGAAGAACTACCATACTGGGGAGTTTGGCAGGAAATGTACCAAGATTTAATGCACTTGCTTTGCAACTGCATAATCTGGTCCAGAAACTTGATCAGGAAGGTGCACTCACATGGAGTGTCAAATCGAGCTCAAATTGGGCAAGGCAGAGTCATTTGGTCCTATGGAGATGCTCAAAAAGTCTCATACCAATTGGCCAAACCAAACTGGTACTTGCTTCACAAACATCTCCTCTAGACAGAAACTTGCAAAACTTCTAGAGGAATAATGGCTTGATGAACCATGCCCAAAATGGGTGGAGGTAGGTTATATGGATAATAGAAGGCCTAGAAAAATTGGCAGCCATAATGGAGCAAGATAAAATATACTTGCTTCACAAACTGAAATTTTGGACAGAATCAAAGAATTGAAGATGAGCTCTCATGGAGGCATGACATGAGCTCTACTTTGGTGGAGGGCTATGATATGATGATATGAGGGATCATGCAAAATGGCAACTCATTTGGATATGCCTAGCTTGCACCTCCTTCACAAAGCTTCTTTCTGGATAGAAACTTTGGAAAATCATAATTAAATAATTACTAGGCAAATGAGGTTGAATTTTGGCATGTGGCAATGATATGGACAGGAAAAGGTGTCCAAGGAGTTTGAGGTCAATTCGGAAAAGGAAAATAGCACTTGCTTCACAATGTGCCATTTAGGGCAGAATTGGGAATGAATTATTTGAGCATGATGATAAACATGAAAAATGAAATATTTTGCCATATTTGAGAAAGATATGACCCAAACAATTTATGAGAATTATTTGGGAATTTTACGAGTGATGGAAATAAAGGTTGCTTCACAACCTAGGGTAATTTGAGTTATTCCTTTAATAGAAAAGGAATATTTCCAATGAAAAGAATATTGGGATTTGGGCTAGGATGAAAATGACAGGGTCTAGGGAAGGGTTTGGGAATGACAAGCCACTCTGGAAACAAAGAAGAGGGCATCTTCTTCAGTTTCCAGATCACAAAGCCACGAAAAAAGAAAACTCAAGCAAAAAACCTCAGAAAAACAAAAGAAAAAGAAAGGGCCAAAAATCAGGCTGTCACACATATTGGGTCCTAAATGTTCTACAAAGATCTTTATCGATCGAACCGTTATGACAACATACATAATTCCCTTTGTCCATCGGTATGTTACTTGCCCGAGATTCGATCGTCGGTATCTTCATACCTAGTTCAATCTCGTTACCGGCAAGTCTCTTTACTCGTTCCGAAATATGTCATCTCGTAACTAACTCCTTAGTCATTTGCTTGCAAGCTTATGATGTGTACTACCAAGAGGGCCCAGAGATACCTCTCTGATACTCGGAGTGACAAATCCTAATCTCGATCTATGGCAACTCAACAAACACCTTCAGAGATACCTGTAGAGCATCTTTATGATCGCCCAGTTACGTTGTGACGTTTGATAGCACACAAGGTATTCCTCCGGTATCCGGGAGTTGCATAATCTCATAGTCTGAGGAATATGTATTTGACATGAAGAAAGCAATAACAAAATAAACTGAACGATCAATATGCTAAGCTAACGGATGGGTCTTGTCCATCACATCATTCTCCTAATGATGTGATCCTGTTATCAAATGACAACACATGTCTATGGTTAGGAAACCTTAACCATCTTTGATCAACGAGCTAGTCTAGTAGAGGCTTACTAGGGACACGGTATTTGTTTATGTATTCACACATGTATTTATGTTTCCCATCAATACAATTCTAGCATGAATAATAAACCTTTATCATGAATAAGAAAATATAAAATAACAACTTTATTATTGCCTCTAGGGCATATTTCCTTCAGTCTCCCACATGCACTAGAGTCAATAATCTAGATTAAATTGTAATGAATCTAACACCCATGGAGTCTTGGTGTTGATCATGTTTTGTTCGCTGAGGGAGTCCTGGATTATGGGGTCCCGAGCGTCCGGGTTATGCGACATGGGCCGGACTGATGGGCCGCAAAGATACAAGATAGAAGGCCTTCCCCCGTGTCCGGATGGGACTCTCCATTGCGTGGATGGCAAGCTTGGCGTCCGGATGTGTAGTTTCCTTTCTCAGTAAACCGACTCTGTACAACCCTAGGCCCCTCCGGTGTCTATATAAACCGGAGGGTTTAGTCCATAGAGATCATCACAAGTCATATAGGCTAGACATCTAGGGTTTAGCCATTACGATCTCGAGGTAGATCAACTCTTGTAACCCCTATACTCATCAAAGTCAATCAAGCAGGAAGTAGGGTATTACCTCCATCAAGAGGGCCCGAACCTGCGTAAACATCGTGCCCCCTTTGTCTCATGTTACCTTTGATCCGCAGACGCACAGTTCGGGACCCCCTACCCGAGATCCGCCGGTTTTGACACCGACACTCACGGAAGAGGCTTAGTCAACGGGTCTGCTACATTCAGATCCGTATGTATTTTGAAAACTTCCATGTCTCCATCCTTGACCTTTTCACAAATGGAGTTGAAGTGTGTCTTGATATGTTTGGTTCTCTTGTGAAACCTGGATTCCTTCGCGAAGGCAATTGCTCCAGTGTTGTCACAAAAGATTTTTATTAGACCCGATGCACTAGGTATTACACCTAGATCGGATATGAACTCCTTCATCCAGACTCCTTCATGTGCTGCTTCTGAAGCAGCTATGTACTCCGCTTCACATGTAGATCCCGCCATGATGCTCTGCTTGGAACTGCACCAACTGACAGCTCCACTATTCAATATAAAAATGTATCCGGTTTGTGACTTAGAGTCATCCGGATCAGTGTTGAAACTAGCATCGACGTAACCATTTACGACGAGCTCTTCGTCACCTCCATAAACGAGAAACATATCCTTGGTCCTTTTCAGGTACTTCAGGATGTTCTTGACCGCTGTCCAGTGATCCACTCCTGGATTATTTTGGTACCTCCCTGCCAAACTTATGGCAAGGCACATATCAGGTCTGGTACATAGCATAGCATACATGATAGAACCTATGGCTGAGGCATAGGGTATGACTTTCATTTTCTCTCTATCTTCTGAAGTGGTCGGGCATTGAGTCTGACTCAATTTCACACCTTGTAACACAGGCAAGAACCCTTTCTTTGACTGATCCATTTTGAACTTCTTCAAAAGTTTATCAAGGTATGTGCTTTGTGAAAGTCCTATCAAGCGTCTAGATCTATCTCTATAGAATTTGATGCCCAATATATAAGCAGCTTCACCGAGGTCTTTCATTGAAAAATTCTTATTCAAGTATCCTTTTATGCTATCCAGAAATTCTATATCATTTCCAATCAACAATATGTCATCCACATATAATATCAAAAATGCTACAGAGCTCCCACTCACTTTTTTGTAAATACAGGCTTCACCATAAGTTTGTATAAAACCATATGCTTTGGTCACCTCATCAAAGCGTATATTCCAACTCCGAGATGCTTGCACCAGTCCATAGATGGATCGTTGGAGCTTCCACACTTTGTTAGCACCTTTAGGATCGACAAAACCTTCTGGTTGTATCATATACAATTCTTATTTAAGAAATCCATTAAGGAATGCAGTTTTGACGTCCATTTGCCAGATTTCATAATTATAAAATACGGCAATTGCTAACATGATTCGGACTGACTTAAGCATCACTACGGGTGAGAAGGTCTCATTGTAGTCAACTCCTTGAACTTGTCGAAAACCTTTTGCGATAAATCAAGCTTTGTAGATGGTGACATTACCATCAGTGTCTGTCTTCTTCTTGGAGATCCATTTATTCTCAATGGCTTGCCGATCATCGGGCAACTCCACCAAAGTCCACACTTTGTTCTCATACATGGATCCTATCTCAGATTTCATGGCCTCAAGCCATCTGTCGGAATCTGGGCTCATCATAGCTTCTTCATAGTTCGTAGGTTCGCCTTGGTCTAATAACATGACTTCCAGAACAGGTTTACCGTACCACTCTGGTGTGGATCGTGCTCTGGTTGACCTACAAGGTTCAGTAGCAACTTGATCTGAAGTTTCATGATCATTATCATTTGCTTCCTCTCTAGTTGGTGTAGGCATCACGGGAACGGATTTGTCTGATGTGCTACTTTCCAATTCGAGAGAAGGTACTATTACCTCATCAAGTTCTACTTTCCCCCACGCACTTCTTTCGAGAGAAACTCCTTCTCTAGAAAGGTTCCATTCTTAGGAACAAAGATCTTGCCTTCGGATCTGTGGTAGAAGGTGTACCCAATTTTTTCCTTAGGGTATCCTACGAGGACACACTTCTCCGATTTGGGTTCGAGCTTATCAGGCTGAAGCCTTTTGACATAAGTGTCGCAACCCCAAGCTTTAAGAAACGATAGCTTAGGTTTCTTGCCAAACCACGATTCATACGACGGCTCAACGGATTTAGACGGTGCCCTATTTAACATGAATGCAGCTGTCTCTAATGCATAACCCCAAAACAATAGTGGTAAATCGTTAAGAGACATCATAGAATGCACCATATCCAATAAAGTACGGTTACAACGTTCGAACACACCATCACGCTGTGGTGTTCCAGGTGGCGTGAGTTGTGAAACTATTCCACATTGTTTTAAATGAAGGCCAAACTCGTAACTCAAATATTCACCTCCACGATCAGATCGTAGAAACTTTATTTTCTTCTTACGATGATTCTCCACTTCACTCTGAAATTCTTTAAACTTTTAAAATGTTTCAGACTTGTGTTTCATTAACTAGATATACCCATACCTACTTAAATCATCTGTGAAGGTCAGAAAATAATGATACCCGCCGCGTGCTTCAAAACTCATCGGATCGCATACATCGATATGTATTATTTCCAATAAGTCGTTAGCTCGCTCCATTGTTCTGGACAACGGAGTTTTAGTCATCTTGCCCATGAGGCATGGTTCGCAAGTATCAAATGATTCAGAATCACGTGATTCCAAAAGTCCACATGCATGGAGTTTCTTCATGCGCTTTACACCAATATGAACTAAACGACAGTGCCACAAATATGTTGCACTATCATTATCAACTTTGCATCTTTTCGTATCAATATTATGAATATGTGTATCACTACAATCGAGATTCAATAAGAATAGACCACTCTTCAAGGGTGCATGACCATAAAAGATATTACTCATATAAATAGAACAACCATTATTCTCTGATTTAAATGAATAACCGCCTCGCACTAAACAAGATCCAGATATAATGTTCATGCTTAACGCTGGCACCAACTAACAATTATTCAGGTCTAAAACTAACCCCGAAGGTAGATGTAGAGGTGGCATGCCGATGGCGATCACATCGACCTTGGAACCATTCCCAGCGCGCATAGTGAACTCGTCCTTAGCCAATCTTCGTTTAATCCGTAGCTCTTGTTTCAAGTTACAAATATGAGCAACCGAACTACTATCAAATACCCAGGCGCTACTACGAGCGTTAGTAAGGTACACATCAATGACGTGTATATCAAATATACGTTTGTTCACTTTGCCATCCTTCTTATCCGCCAAGTATTTGGGGCAATTACGCTTCCAGTGACCAGTCCCTTTGTAGTAGAAGCACTCAGTTTTAGGCTTTGGTCCAGCTTTGGGCTTCTTTCCGGGAGTGACAATTTGCTTGCCATTCTTCTTGAAGTTCCCTTTCTTTCCGTTGCCCTTTTTCTTGAAACTAGTAGTCTTGTTAACCATCAACACTTGATGCTCCTTCTTGATTTCTACCTCCGCGGCCTTAATCATTGCGAAGAGTTTGGGAATTGTTTTGTTCATCCCTTGCATATTATAGTTCATCACATGAGATGGGGTAGTCATCAATGGTGAACATCTGTATGTTGATCATATCTAGTATATGACTCTTGTTCGACCTTCCGGTCTCCAGTGTTCCGAGACCATGTCTGTACATGCTAGTATCGTCAAGTTTAACCCAAGTATTCTGCATGTGTAATACTGTCTTACACCCGTTGTATGTGAACGTAGAGTCTATCACACCCGATCATCACGTGGTGTCTCGAAACAACGAACTGTAGCAACTGTGCATACTCAGGGAGAACACTTTTTATCGTGTAATTAAGTGAAGGGATCATCTTATAATGCTACCGCCGTTCTAAGCAAAATAAGATGCATAAAGGATAAACATCATATGCAATCAAAATATGTGACATGATATGGCAATCATCATCTTGTGCTTTTGATCTCCATCTCCAAAGCATCGTCATGATCTCCATCGTCACCGGCTCGACACCTTAATCTCCATCATTGAGCCGTGGTCGTCACGCCAACTATTGCTTCTACAACTATTGATAACGCATAGCGATAAAGTAAATCAATTACATGGCGATTGCATTTCATACAATAAAGAGACAAACATAAGGCTCCGGCCAGTTGCTGATAAATTTACAAAACATGATCATCTCATACAATGATGTATATCACATCATGTCTTGACCATATCACATCACAACATGCCCTCCAAAAACAAGTTAGACATCCTCTACTTCGTTGTTGCAAGTTTTACGTGGCTGCTACGGGCTTCTAGGAAGAACCGTTCTTACCTACGGCAAAAACCACAATGGTGATTCATCAAATTTGTTGTTTTAACCTTCTTCAAGGACCGGCCGTAGTCAAATTCGATTCAACTAAATTAGGAGAAACAAACACCCGCCAGCCACCTTTATGCAAAACTAGTTGCATGTCTATCGGTGGAACCGGTCTCATGTGCGTGGACATGTAAGGTTGGTCCAGGCCACTTCATCCCACAATACCGCTGAATCAAAATAAGACGTTGGTGGTAAGCAATATGACTATCACCGCCCACAACTCTTTGTGTTCTACTCGTGCATATCATCTACGCATAGACCTGGCTCGGATGCCACTGCTGGGAAACGTTGCATGGAAAACAAAAAAAAAATCTACGCACATGCAATATCTATCCATGGAGATGCATAGCAATGAGAGGGGGAGAGTGTGTCTATGTACCCTCATAGACCATAAGCGGAAGCGTTTGACAACGCAGTTGATGTAGTCGAACTTCTTCGCGTTTCAACCGATCGAGCATTGAACGTACGACACCTCCGCGTTCAGCACACGTTCAGCTCGATGACGTCCTGTGCCTTCTTGATCCAGCAAGATGGCGAGGTAGTGGATGAGTTTCAGCAGCACGACGGCGTGGTGACGGTGATGGTGAAGCTATCTCCGCAGGGCTTCGCCTAAGCACTACGAAAATATGACCGGGTGTGTAAACGATGGAGGGGGCGCCAGACACGGCTAGGCAATTGTCTATTCTGTGCTAGGCACCCCCCTCCCACATATATATAAGTGGGAGAGAGGGTGGAGCAGCCAACGGGGGCGCCCAAGTAGGGGGAATCCTACTTGGGGTCTCTCCCAAGCCGCGCCCCCCTTTCCTTATTTGGAGCGCGGGAGGAAGAAAAGAGGAGCCCCCCCCCTTTCCTTTCTCTCCTGAGGAGGGAAAGGCAGGAGGGGACACCCCTTTCCTTTCCTTTCCCTTAGGGTCGTCCAGCCATGGGAGGGGCGCGCCAGCCCTTTTGTGGGCTGGTCTGTCCCCTCCTTTGGCCCATAAGGCCATATCTTCCGGGGGGTGCCCGGAACCCCTTTCGGTGACCCGATTTCTTCCCGGTACGTCCCGAAGCACTTCCGGTGTCCAAATACCCTCGCCCTATATATCAATCTTTACCTCTCGACCATTTCGAGACTCCTCGTCATGTTCGTGATCTCATCTAGGACTCCGAACAACATTTGGTCACCAAATCATATAACTCATACAACACTATATCGTCAATGAACGTTAAGCGTGCGGACCCTACGGGTTCGAGAACTATGTAGACATGACCGAGAAAACTCTCTGGTTAATAACCAATAGCGGAACCTGGATGCCCATATTGGCTCCTACATATTCTACGAAGATCTTTATCGGTCGAACCGTTATGACAACATACGTAATTCCCTTTGTCCATCGGTATGTCACTTGCCCGAGATTCGATCGTCGGTATCTTCATACCTAGTTCAATCTCGGTATCGACAAGTCTCTTTACTTGTTCCATAATACATCATCTCTTAATTAACTCCTTAGTCATTTGCTTCCAAGCTTATGATGTGTATTACCGAGAGGGCCCAGAGATACCTCTCCGATACTCAGAGTGACAAATCCTAATCTCGATCTATGCCAACTCAACAAACACCTTCGAAGATACCTGTAGAGCATCTTTATGATCACCCAGTTACGTTGTGACGTTTGATAGCACACAAGGTATTCATCTGGTATATGGGAGTTGCATAATCTCATAGTCGGAGGAATATGTATTTGACATGAAGAAAGCAATAGCAAATAAATTGAACGATCAATATGCTAAGCTAACGGATGGGTCTTGTCCATCACATCATTCTCCTAATGATGTGATCCCGTTATCAAATGACAACAAATGTCTATGGTTAGGAAACCTTAACCATCTTTGATCAACGAGCTAGTCTAGTAGAGGCTTACTAGGGACACAATATTTGTTTATGTATTCACACGTGTATTTAAGTTTCCGATCAATACAATCCTAGCATGAATTATAAACCTTTATCATGAATAAGGAAATATAAAATAACAACTTTATTATTGCCTCTATGGCATATTTCCTTCACTCGGGCTGTGGCGGTGTGGCCCGGCGGCGGCGATCCCATGGGCCATGGGTGCCCTTGACGGCGGCGCGTGGACGTTGGGCGCGGGGCGGCGCAGCGACGCTGGTGGCTGTTGGCGCCCGCTCGGCCCAAATCTGGGCCCCATCTGGGTTGGGGTGGGCCGGCGGCTCAGCGCGCGTCGGTGTTGCTCCTTGGTGGTGGTTGCGAGGCGTCGCCGGTCTGCGGGCGGTGAAGGCTTCGTCGGCCGGCGTGCTGCAGCGTGGTGACATGGACTGTCCGGACCCAATTGGGTCCGGCATGGCCGTCGGGGCCTGGCAGGTCCTTGTCGCGGCGTTCGGTCGGCTCCGCGACGGTGGTGGAGGTTGTACCCTCCCGCCGTTCGAGTTGTGGTTACCCCCATGGCTGTTGTCTCCTTTCCCTCGCTCCAGGTCTCGTTATGGCGGCCCTAGTGAAATGACGATGTTGGTTCGGGGACCGTGGCGGCACAGGCTGGTTGGCGGCATATTAGGTGGTGCACTACGGAGTGTCCAGGGTGATGGTGGTTGCTTTGAGTCGGGAGAAGTCCTTGGCGGCTCATCCAGCACCGACGCGGTGACGCCTGCGGGCGCCACCAGACCTTCCTGAAGGACCTCGGGTATAACCCCTTCCCCGCTGCCTCTGCGTACTGGGGGAAACCCTAGGACTTGTTTGGGTAACAACGGCGGCGCCATCGTATTCCTTCTTGAAGGTGTTGCTTGGTACACGACGCTTCGGAATGCTAGGAATGCGGTGGTACTTCTCCGAAGGGTGCAGCGGTTGCGGACTTCTTCACTTCATTGATCTGTCGGTGTCGGCATTTTTTTCTCTTTCCTTTCTCTTGTTTTTTTCCTTTTGGTCTTGTTTGTGCTGCAGCCCCAGCGAGCTGGATGTATCGGTTGGTTGCTTTATAATGTAAAGGGGGGACCCTTTATCGTCAATGATGATGTGTTTGAATAAGGTCTCTTCGACCTCTCCCTGCTTCAACGACATCTGATCCGACACCGACGAAGGGTGCGAAAGAGTTTGTGTCACCACATTTGTTGCCTCCCTTTGGATCTTGGCAGTTGGTGTGTCTATCAAGGAGAGCAACTGGCTGGCTATTGACACGGTGACTTGGACATCTTTTTCCATGTATTTATGCGGCATGATACGGTTTCTTTGACTCTCCGGAGTGGTGTGATGTATTGCATGACTATACTAAGTGGGTTGATGCTCCAACTCATATTTGTTCAACGACTTCTAGATCTCGTTTCAACCGGGAAGTGGTAACTGCGGTCTTGTAACATCCCAAATTTTCAATTTGGAATGTTATACAATAGATCATCATGCATAACATATTTTATTGCATTTTGTTTTGCGATCCTAGAAATTTTACGCAACTCAAGGACCCACGGAGGGAGTTGTCGTTATTTTCATATTTGGGTTTCTCAAATTTTGAAAATAGGATTATTTGTTTTAATTATTTTCTCTCTGAAAAATATTTCATATTTAAAATATATGAGAGGGGATAATATGACTTCTCCAAAAATAATGAAATATTGGAGGAAAAATATTAAAAACTAATATTTGGATTTTATTTGATTTTATTGGAATTAGGAAAAATACGCGTTTTTCAAAATTGCGTTTTAGGCCCAAATAAATGTTCATCTTGTCCGGCTTATTTTTAGAGGACAGAGAAAATTTATTTCGGGATTTTTGGAGTCCGTTTAGTATTTCTTTTCTTACTTTTTCTGCACGTCCGATTAAAAAAACGAACCGACTTCGGGCCGTACCCGGCCAGGACTCTTCGGGCCGGCCTTTAAAGCCCGAGACCCCGAGCCCCATCCGCCGCCAGCCCACCCGAAACCCTAGCCGCGCCGCCGCCCGCGCTGCCACCCCGCGCCGCCCGTCGCCGCCAACCACCGCCGCCGGAGCCGCTGCGTCGCCGCCCGCCGGAGTTAGAGGTAGCCGCCGGTTTTTTTATAAAACCGGTCGGTTTTATTTCGTAAACCCTAGTTTCGGTTTTGTTTAGATCGGTTTGGTTTATTTTTTCGGTTTATTTATTTTGCGGACGTTCGTCCGTACGTTCGTTTTAACGAACGGTTTTCGTCGTTTAACCGCAGACAGCGAACGTTCGTTCGTTAGCCTGTTCGTCAGTTTTTCTTTTTCTCGGATTTTCCGCAATTATTTTCGATCGCGATTTCTGATCCGATTTTTGTTCTGGTATATCTTTTCGCTCGTTTATCGGAATCAGACGATTCAAGCGCCTAGAGTTTCGTCTCGAAACTCTCTTTCTGTTTAATCAACTCAAACAAGTTTTTGCTACTGTAAAATTTGACTTACGTCAAGATTAGTAAATGAAGCTTGTTTCTTTCGCCGTTTGAGTTTCGTTGCTTCGTTCGAGTTGATTCTTTTTGCAAACCGGAGTTCTTAGGTTGAACTTTCTGGTTAGATCTCTTAATTTGAGTTTTACCCATGCACCCTTGCTTGATTGCTTATGTATGTATTGTTTGTTTGCGATAGAGTACCCGGAGTGCGAAGCGTGCTACTACGAGTCTCTAGGTTTCACGGATCATCAGCAAGGCAAGTAACACTTTGATCATATCCCTTTCATACCCAGTTTTTATGCATTAGATTCAACCCTCAAACATTGCATGAGTAGGATTGATAACTTGTGGGTATTGGGAAGTAGTTGATGAGGTAGGAACCTATTGCCCTGCATTCAAACCATTGGGAGTTACCTCTACGTTTGCTTATATTGCTATGCTATGCTCGTAGACGTGGATTGGGTTTGAGAGATTTCATGACAGATGTGAGATTGTTAATTAATGGTTAACTTAAGGTGGCAACTTAAATACACATCTGGGTGGATTGAGGCACCTGGGGAATTCCAGTGATTGCCTGTATTTTTGGAAATCCCGGGGTACCGTGTGATTCTCCTATGGACCGCCACCCAGGCTCAAAGGGATCATGAGATTTTTCATACTAGAAACTTCCGTGTGCAGCCACAAGCTATTATGGGCTCTAGCATAGTTGATTAAGTCGTGTGAACTCTTATAATGATTGACTAGCAGATGTAGGGGAAAGTAGGTGTAACTGTCTACCCATCGTAAGGTGCTAACGCTTCTGAAAGACTGTGTCTCGGTCATCCGTTTCTCAAACATCATGAAGTGCGAGAAATCCAACGGAGGAGACCGAGTCTTGTGGGGAAAAGTGGACAAACCTCTGCATAGTGTACAAACTAATCATGGTTAGCCGTGTCACCGGTTATGGACATCTTGAGTATCTGGTTCTTGGATTATCATGTGAATCTCATCATCGCGTTACTTAAATAATTTGTTGGGTTGTTAATGATTATTTTTTTTATTTGGGATTGAGAGGGGGTTTACCTTCTCAATATTTTTTCAACCAACTTGGTAGTTAAATAAAATATATTCCTTTGCAGTAGGGAAAAATTGGCTTTTCGCAAAACTGTAACCATAGAGCTTTCCACCAGCCAAATATGCATGTAGTGATAGCATTATTCTATTCATTACTCTCTATGTGTTACTTTGCCAGCATATTCCATGTGCTGACCTGTTTTCGGGCTGCAACGTATCATGTTGCAGACTTTTCAGATGACGAGTAAGGTGCCATAGGTCGTGGTCTTATACTCAGTGATGCCGTTGGAGTTGATGGACTCACTTTATCTTCCAAGCCTTCCGTTGTTATCATATTTAGATGGCCTTAAGCCATATTTATTGTAATAAGTTCTCTCTTGAATTATTCGATGTAATAAGTGTGTGATTGCTACTCTGTTATAAATCCTTCAAGTACTGTGCGTGTCAGCATTACCGATCCAGGGATGACACTGATGCACAGAGACTAGACTGTTTGAGGTCTGGTCGCTACAAAGATGGTATCAGAGCACACGCTGACTGTAGGACACGACCACTAAGCTAAAGCCCTAGATCACTACTCTCTTCTCATTTCTGACTCCTCTCCTTTCTTCCACTCTTTTAGGATGGCGGATGCAAGGAACAAGTTCGCACAACCGGATGAGGATACACCTTTTGGACGACACTTGAAGGAAGTTACTAGCTACCTGAACATCGGAATACCAAGCTTCACCGGGACCTACAACACCACACTACCAGAAGAGCAGCGCTGGATGATTCAAGTTCAAGTTCCAGGAAGGACGTTCATGCCAGTCACTGAGCCCATAGAGTTTTCCTTTGATGCACCAACCTGGAGTCTAGGAAAGAGCATGGCAGCCCACATCACCATGGGACGCATTGGAGAAGTGTACCACAATGATCTCAAGGATACTATCTACCAGATTTGTGGGCGCCGAGACGAGCAATGGGAGATAATCAGCACCAGGAAGGATAGATCTATTGCAGCTTTCATTCAGGAGTTAAACCAGCACATTCGTCGCCAGGAGAACCAGATGTGCGCAGACATGATAGATCTGAAGAAGGCAAAGACTAGGATCATGGAGCTGGAGGAAGAACTCAAGTCTACACGCGAGGATTATATGGAGGAAATCGTCGCACTAGTGGAGAAGAATGGCGACCTGACACAGAAGCTAGGAGTATTCATGGGAGACCCAGCACCAGGAGGAGAAGATGACGATTCTACTTGCCCGGAGAACTACATCATCATCGACGACACCGACTCGGACCCCAGTGATGATGATTGGGAGGATGAAGCCGGAGCAGATATCATGAAGTCTTCGACCGATCAATTTTTCTAGTAGACCACCAAATTAGTAGTAGTATTCCACCATGTATATAGTATAGTCCAAGCACCTTGTAACGATAGTTAGATCGATTGTCTGCCTTGTTTGAATTGATTGGAGTGATATGATTGTGTTTGTCTCATGTGCATATGGGTAGTGTTTTCCCTCTAGACCTCATTCTATCCTATTTTCTCATCTTTTCTAAACCCATCAGATGCCTCCGAGATGCGACACCGGATTTGTTTTCCCACCGGAGATCACTCAGTTGATTCAGCAGCAGAATGCCTTGATGCAAGTGCTAGTTCAGAACCAAGGCAACAACAACAACAACAACAACCCACCACCACCACCACCTGTTGATCACTTAGCCCGTTTTCTTAGGCTGAATCCGTCGGTGTTCTCCAGCAGCACCGAGCAGATTGTTGCAGATGATTGGGTCCGCAAGGTTGGAAGGGAGCTGACCACTGCAGGATGCACAGATGCGGAGAGAGTGTGTTTTGCTGCACATCAGCTTGATGGACCCGCAGCATCATGGTGGGAGAATTACACAGCCACTCACCCCATTGACACTGTCACATGGGACCAGTTTCAACAAGCTTTCCGTACTGCCCATGTTTCAGCAGGAGCTATGGCCATGAAGAAATGTGAGTTTCGCAACTTACGCCAAGGAGGACGTACCGTTGGCCAATACGTGGAGGATTTTGGTAAGTTAGCATGTTATGCCCCAGATGACGTTGCTACGGATGTAGCTAAGCGGGAGAAGTTTCTGGAAGGACTGAATGATGAGCTGAGCATGCAGTTGATAGTGGCAACTTTTAACAACTACCAGGAGTTGGTAGACAGAGCTCTCATGATTGAAGGGAAGTAGCAGCAGATTGAGAGCCGTAAGAGGAAGTATGGACAAGGAAAGTACAGTACAGGAGCTCATCAGAAGCCTCGTTTTACCCCGAACTCGGGAGGACACCTTCAACATAACCATGGAGGTCACAATCACAATGGAGGGAGCTCGCACAATCATAGTGGCCCCAAGAATGGCAATGCGAACGGAGTAAGCAACGGACAAAACCGTACCAACCCATCAACCCCAGCCAAGAAGGATCTGAGCCACGTCACTTGCTACAAATGCCAGAAGACTGGACATTATGCCAATGAATGTCCTGAAGCTAAGAATGGGAATGGCAACGGAAGCTCGGGGAAGAAGCCGAACCCTTTCAACAGAGGACAAGTGAACCACGTTAATGTGGAGGAGGTTGAAGCACAGCCTGATGCAGTAATAGGTAAGTTTTTGGTTAAGTCATTTACTGCAATCGTTCTTTTTGATACTGGTGCATCACATTCATACATATCAAGGGGATTTGTGGATAAGTATAAGTTACCCACCAAAGTTCTTAGAACACCTATGTTAGTAACCTCGCCAAGGATGTTTTTAGATGCCATTGGCCATAGGTAGGCATGTTTTCCCCTCAGACCTAATAGTTTTGGAGTCGCAAGGTTTGGATGTGATTTTGGGAATGGATTGGCTATCGATGTATGGAGGAAACATCGATTGCGCCAGTAAGACGATCTTGCTTACTACCCCAGAAGGAAGAAGGATTAAGTATGTATCCCGGCATGTGTCGAAGAGGACTCAAGTGAATTCCTTATCAGGAGTTGTACAGGAGGAAGTGCCTGTAGTGAAGGATTTCCCTGACGTATTTCCAGAGGAGTTGCCAGGCATGCCACCGGATAGAGACATTGAGTTTTTGATTGAGCTTTTGCCAGGCACAGGGCCAATATCTAAGAGACCGTACAGGATGCCCGTTAAGGATTTGGAAGAAATTAAGAAGCAAATTAAGGAGTTACTGGATAAAGGATATATTCGCCCAAGTTCGTCACCTTGGGGATCACCCGTACTTTTAGTGGAGAAGAAAGATGGATCGTTGACGATGGTTGTTGATTATCGTGGATTGAATGAAGTAACAATCAAGAACAAGTACCCACTGCCAATGATCAATGATCTATTTGACCGACTAGAAGGAGCTAAAGTATTTTCCAAGATTGATTTACAATCAGGATACCACCAGTTGAAGATTCGAGAGCAGGATATACCCAAGACAGCTTTTACCACAAGGTATGGGCTATATGAGTACACCGTTATGTCATTTGGCCTGACTAACGCACCTGCCTATTTCATGAACATGATGAACAAAGTGTTTATGGAGTTTTTGGATAAGTTCGTCGTAGTGTTCATTGATGATATTCTGGTCTATTCTAAGAATGAAGAAGAACATAAGGAGCATTTGCGTTTGGTACTTGGAAAGCTCAGAGAACATCAGTTATATGCCAAGTTCAGCAAGTGCGAGTTTTGGTTAAAGGAAGTTGGATTCCTTGGACATGTTATATCCGGAGAAGGAATAGAAGTAGATCCCACCAAAGTTAACACTGTGACAAATTGGGAGTCACCCACGACAGTTGGAGAAATCCGGAGTTTTCTTGGACTCGCGGGATACTACCAAAGATTCATTGAGAATTTCTCGAAGATTGCAAAACCTATGACCGAGTTGTTGAAGAAGGACACCAAGTTCAATTGGACTAAGGAATGTGAGGCTAGTTTCCAGGAGTTGAAGAAACGTTTAGTTACAGCGCCAATGTTGATTCTGCCAGATCAACGCAAGGATTATGAAGTATATTGCGACGCTTCTCGTCAAGGACTTGGAGCCGTACTTATGCAGGAAGGAAGAGTTGTCTCATATGCCTCACGACAGCTTAAACCCCATGAGTTGAATTATGCTACACATGATTTGGAGTTAGCAGCCGTAGTACATGCGTTGAAGACGTGGAGACATTTTCTCATCGGAAACCATTGTGAGGTGTACACGGATCACAAGAGTTTGAAGTACATTTTCACGCAGAAGGAGTTGAATCTCAGGCAAAGGAGATGGTTGGAGCTCATTAAGGATTATGATATGAGATTGCATTATCACCCAAGGAAGGCTAACGTAGTAGCTGATGCGTTGAGCCGCAAGAGCCATGTCAACGCACTCATGACCGGAGAGTTACCCAAGGAGTTAGCCGAAGATCTTCGTGAACTATGTTTGGAAATAGTTCCAAGAGGCTTTGTAGCAGCATTGGAGATTCGGTCTACTTTGATGGATAAGATCAGAGAAGCTCAAAAGACAGACAAGGAGATTGCCGAGATAAAGGAAAGGATGAGTAAAGGAAAAGCCAAGGGATTTCGTGAGGATGAGCACGATACCTTATGGTTTGAGGACCGCGTTTATGTGCCCAATGATACGGAGATCAGGAAGTTGATTCTGCAAGAGGCCCATGATTCACCATACTCGATTCACCCAGGAAATACCAAGATGTACCTGGATTTGAAGGATAGTTTCTGGTGGACCGGAATGAAGAAGGATATTGCGGAGTATGTAGCAGTTTGTGATGTATGTCAGAGAGTGAAGGCAGAGCATCAGAAGCCAGTAGGATTGCTACAACCATTGCCGATACCCGAATGGAAGTGGGATAAGCTAGGCATGGATTATATCACAGGATTGCCCAGGACTCGTTCAGGCTATGACTCGATATGGGTTGTAGTCGATCGTTTGACGAAGGTAGCTCATTTCATCCCAGTAAAGACCACTTATACCAGTGCTAAGTTGGCAAAGATATACATGACAAGGATCGTATGTCTGCATGGAGTTCCGAGGACCATTGTATCAGATAGAGGAACCCAGTTTACCTCAAAGTTTTGGAATCAGTTGCACGAGACTTTGGGTATCAGGCTAGAGTTCAGTACAGCCTTTCATCCACAGACAGATGGACAGACCGAGAAAGTCAATCAGATTTTGGAGGACATGCTGAGAGTTTGTGCGCTAGATTATGGATCCAGTTGGGATGATAATTTACCGTATGCAGAGTTTTCTTACAACAATAGCTACCAATCCAGTTTGAAGATGGCCCCTTTCGAAGATTTGTACGAAAGGAGATGCAGAACACCCTTGTTGTGGGATGAAGTTGGAGACCGTCAGTTGTTTGGACCAGATCTGATTAAAGAGTCTGAATAGAAGATGAAGTTGATTCGCGATAGGCTCAAGGTAGCCCAGTCCAGGCAGAAGAGCTATGCAGATTCTAAACGCAAGGAAACAATTTATGAAGTCGGAGACAGAGTTTATCTTCGTGTGTCCCCACTTCAAGGAGTGAAGCGCTTTGGAGTTAAGGGAAAGTTAGCGCCACGTTTTGTAGGACCATACAAAGTTTTGGAGCGTATGGGAGAAGTTGCTTACAAGTTGGAATTGCCCGAAGGATTGTCGGGAGTTCACGATGTGTTCCACGTATCCCAGCTGAAGAAGTGCCACGCGGAGATGGCTGAGATACCACTCAGAGATACAGTGCCCCTGGAAGCGATTCAGTTGGATAGCGATCTGACCTATGAGGAGAAACTAGTTAAGATTCTTGAGTTTGCCAGCCGAGTCACCCGCAGCAAGGTTATCAAGTTTTGCAAAGTTCAGTGGAGTCACCATACCGAGGATGAAGCCACCTGGGAGCGAGAGGAAGATCTACGGAAGGACCACTCTCACCTATTTTCTAGCCAACCCGAATCTCGAGGGCGAGATTCATCTTAAGGGGGGTAGGTTTGTAACATCCCAAATTTTCAATTTGGATGTTATACATTAGATCATCATGCATAACATATTTTATTGCATTTTGTTTTGCGGTCCTAGAAATTTTACGCAACTCAAGGACCCACGGAGAGAGTTGGGGATTTCGTTATTTTCATATTTGGGTTTTCTCAAATTTTGAAAATAGGATCATTTGTTTAATTATTTTCTCTCCGAAAAATATTTCATAATTAAAATATATGAGAGGGGATAATATGACTTCTCCAAAAATAATGAAATATTGGAGGAAAAATATTAAAAACAAATATTTGATTTTATTTGGATTTTATTTGATTTTATTGGAATTAGGAAAAATACGCGTTTTTCAAAATTGCATTTTAGGCCCAAATAAATGTTCATCTTGTTCGGCTTATTTTTAGAGGACGGGGAAAATTTATTTCGGGATTTTTGGAGTCTTTAGTATTTCTTTTCATACTTTTTCTGCACGTCCAATTTTAGAAAAACGAACCGACTTCGGGTCGTATCCGGCCAGGACTCTTCGGGCCGTCCTTTAAAGCCCGAGACCCCGAGCCCCAGCCGCCGCCAGCCCACCCGAAACCCTAGCCGCGCCGCCGCCGCCCGATCCGCCGCCGCCCGCGCCGCCCCGCCGCCCCGCGCCGCCAACCACCGCCGTTGGAGCCACTGCGCCGCCGCCCGCCGGAGTTAGAGGTAGCCGCCGGTTTTTTTATAAAACCGATCGGTTTTATTTCGTAAACCCTAGTTTCGGTTTTGTTTAGATCGGTTCGGTTTATTTATTTTACGGACGTTCGTCCGTACGTTCGTTTTAACGAACGGTTTTCATCGTTTAACCGCAGACAGCGAACGTTCGTTCGTTAGCCTGTTCGTCAGTTTTTCTTTTTCTCAGATTTTCCGCGATTATTTTAGTTCTGGTATATCTTTTCGCTCGTTTATCGGAATCATGCGATTCAAGCGCCTAGAGTTTCGTCTCAAAACCCTCTTTCTGTTTAACCAACTCAAACAAGTTTTTGCTACTGTAAAATTTGACTTAGGTCCAGATTAGTAAACGAAGCTTGTTTCTTTCGCCGTTTGAGTTTTGTTGCTTCGTTCGAGTTGATTCTTTTTGCAAACCGGAGTTCTTAAGTTGAACTTTCTGGTTAGATCTCTTAATTTGAGTTTTACCCATGCACCCTTGCTTGATTGCTTATGTATGTATTGTTTGTTTGCGATAGAGTACCCGGAGTGCGAAGCGTGCTACTACGAGTCTCTAGGTTTCACGGATCATCAGCAAGGCAAGTAACACTTTGATCATATCCCTTTCATACCCAGTTTTTATGCATTAGATTCAAACCTCAAACATTGTATGAGTAGGATTGATAACTTGTGGGTATTGGGAAGTAGTTGATGAGGTAGGAACCTATTGCCCTGCATTCAAACCATTGGGAGTTACCTCTACGTTTGCTTATATTGCTATGATATGCTCGTAGACGTGGATTGGGTTTGAGAGATTTCATGACAGATGTGAGATTGTTAATTAATGGTTAACTTAAGGTGGCAACTTAAATACACATCTGGGTGGATTGAGGCACCTGGGGAATTCCAGTGATTGGCTGTAGTTTTGGAAATCCCGGGGTACCGTGTGATTCTCCTATGGACCGCCACCCAGGCTCAAAGGGATCATGAGATTTTTCATACTAGAAACTTCCGTGTGCAGCCACAAGCTATTATGGGCTCTAGCATAGTTGATTAAGTCGTGTGAACTCTTATAATGATTGACTAGCAGATGTAGGGGAAAGTAGGTGTAACTGTCTACCCATCGTAAGGTGCTAACGCTTCTGAAAAACTGTGTCTTGGTCATCCGTTTCTCAAACATCATGAAGTGCGAGAAATCCAACGGAGGAGATCGAGTCTTGTGGGGAAAAGTGCACAAACCTCTGCAGAGTGTACAAACTAATCATGGTTAGCCGTGTCCCCGGTTATGGACATCTTGAGTATCTGTTCTTGGATTATCATGTGAATCTCATCATCGCGTTACTTAAATAATTTGTTGGGTTGTTAATGATTATTATTTTTATTTGTGATTGAGAGGGGGTTTACCTTCTCAATATTTTGTCAACCAACTTGGTAGTTAAATAAAATATATTATTTTGCAGTAGGGAAAAATTGGCTTTTCGCAAAACTGTAACCATAGAGCTTTCCACCAGCCAAATATGCATGTAGTGATAGCATTATTCTGTTCATTACTCTTAATGTGTTACTTTGCCAGCATATTCCATGTGTTGACCCGTTTTCGGGCTGCAACGTATCATGTTGCAGACTTTTCAGACGACGAGTAAGGTGCTATAGGTCGTGGTATTATACTCAGTGATGTTGTTGGAGTTGATGGACTCACTTTATCTTCCAAGCCTTCCGTTGTTATCGTATTTAGATGGCCTTAAGCCATATTTATTGTAATAAGTTCTCTCTTGAACTATTCGATGTAATAAGTGTGTGATTGCTACTCTGTTATAAATCCTTCAAGTACTGTGCGTGTTATACCGATCCAGGGATGACACTGATGCACAGAGACTAGACTGTTTGAGGTCTGGTCGCTACAGGTCTTTAAAGCATGTTATGGCGAGGGCATTTCCAGGTGTCGCTTTTCTTTATTTTTGGTATGCGGGAATCAATCGAAGAAGACTAGTGAGATTTTCTTTGATTTTTAATGATCATTATGTGTCGAGTTGTCTTTTCATTGTACTTGCGTTTTCCTTGATAATTATCAGATCTAAGATGTTTGTTCTGTGCTTTCTTTTTTTTAATAGGGTGTGTTTTTCTATCCTCCTTGTTCTTGCTTTGACACATTGTTTCCCCTCTCAGGTTGTATGGTTTCTTGCAAGCTTTCCTCGTAAACTGGACCAATGTTTTTTATCTTGTTTTCATATAAAATGAATCACGTTTTTCAATCTGGTTTTCTTATCAATCAGCTCGATTTAGTGGGTGCTTGGATCCAAGGGACTTATTTTAGTCTGACTAAAAATAGTCTCTTTAAGAGGCTAAAGTTCCAAGCAGCCCTAACTAAAGAGGGGCTAAAACTAGTCTTGAGACTAAATTTTTTTAGTCAGGGGTACCCCTACTAAAATGTGGATTAGTCCTCTCTCTCCTAATTTAACTCCTCTCCTTTAACACAGGCGAGTTCTGGATTTGAGAGTTTGAAGAATAATAAATGTTCATTAACTTAATTTTAGTCTATTTAGTATTTGGATCCAAGCATGGGTGAGGGTAGCAAGTTTTAGTCCCAGTACTTTTAGTCATGAGACTAAAACGTATCAAGCACCCTCTTATTTTGAACTAAGAGCAATATACGGAGGATTCCTTAAAGATGAAACATAACGAAGGCATAAATGTGTGGCCAGAAAGAAAGGATCATTTGCGGTATTGTTATCGGAACACAAATTTGATGGACGTGCTGTCATGTCTAGTGTGTCTTTTTTCTATTTTTGAGAGTCATGTCTAGTGTGTCAGTGCTGAGCCGCTACTGCAATTGCAAGGATCATCATTACTCACTCCAGTCATTTTTAGTTGGCAAATAAGTTTTGTCTCAAGTCAAAATATCTCTAATATGACTAAACTTATAAAAAAATAAAAACATTCACAATGCTAAGTTAATATCATTATATTTATCATGAAATATAGTTTTATATTATATATATTTGGTATGGTAGATGTTGATGTTTTTTAACATACAATTGGTCAAACTTTGCAAAAATTAACTTGACACAAAACTTACATGTGGTTATATGTGAAGTAAAAAAGACGGAAGGGAGTACTATTATCAGAACTTAAACAGTTCTCCCCAACAGCTTACCACCTGCAGAAGTTAGAAAAGAGTATATAAATTATCCTCACATAGTGACATACATACTCTGTCCGTTTTTATTCAATCCACATATTAGCTTTGATTCAAGTCAAAACTTGTAAGCTTTGTTCAAAGTTTATAAAAATATATTAACATCCAGAATACCAGATCAATACAAATAGAATCAACATTGGACACATTTTCGCATTATATGTATATTTATTATTGTGAAAGCTTATATTATTTTCCATACAAACTTTATAAAGTTTGGCATAAATCGAAGATTTAGTTTACCCAAATTCTGTTGCTTTAGGGGGTGTGATTGGTTTAGAAGAGTAATTGGGTCATCCATGTTCAACTGATAGCTGAAAAGACGGAGGAAGGTAAAATAGAAGAGGCGACCATGCAGTTCTCGACCAAACAAATAGCTGCGCCAATTCTTCGGTCGATGAGCTCCTCCGTTCCCCTCTCTATCGAAAGCAAAACCTTCAGGCCTTTCAAACTGAATTTTGCTTTCGATATCGTCCTGAATTCAGAGATAGCCTAACCTTATGTCCAGATGAACGATTTGGCAACAGTTATACACAGAATAAGAAAATGGAAACAGACTAAAGAACACACGAATGTAGATTACCCAAGAGATTGAAGGCGAGTAAAGGGTAAATAACTGCGATTTGATCCATTCCAGCGAACAAGCACCATACATCATAAATTACATCGATCACCGTGAACACTGAACAACGCCTAGCTACTGCTAATCTGAACATCTGATCAAGTGGTGCGAGCTCGATTCGCCTCGCCGGAGCCTAGCCCCCGAATCCGTAGAGGGTGCGTCCCTGGCGCTTGAGGGCGTAGACGACGTCCATGGCGGTGACGGTCTTGCGGCGGGCGTGCTCGGTGTAGGTGACGGCGTCGCGGATGACGTTCTCGAGGAAGATCTTGAGCACGCCGCGGGTCTCCTCGTAGATGAGCCCCGAGATGCGCTTCACGCCGCCCCGCCGCGCCAGGCGCCGGATCGCCGGCTTGGTGATGCCCTGGATGTTGTCCCGCAGCACCTTCCGGTGGCGCTTGGCGCCGCCCTTGCCCAGACCCTTGCCTCCCTTGCCGCGCCCCGACATCTTCGCTTCTCCTTTCTCTCCGGTGAGGTTGACTTGTCTTTGTGGTAGCTGCGGTGGCTGATGGTTGTGCCGTGCGTGGCGAGGTGGATTTATAGCCGTCAGGTTTGGGGGCAGGGAGCGGCCGCGATCCGCGTGATGCGGGGTGCCGGCCGTCGGATGGCAGATCGGTGGCGGGCAATGGGGAAGAGGGGTGGCGCGGATCGGTGACGTGGCGGGCGAAGTGTGTTTCTTTTCTGAGGAGGAAGCGGGGTGCAGGGATGCGAGGTGGGGCGTGCGCCTAGGTAGGTGGCTGGCAGGCGGGACCGAGCAATTTTTTGATGGATTTTTCCTGCGCGGGGCGGTGCTCCCTGCCGCGAAATTTTGGATGGATTTCTGACCGGTGGGCCCGTGATGCGTGGTTTGGAAGGCGTAAACTCAGGCCGTTGCCGGGACAATTTGGAAAGCGTATTTCTCCGTTTTCCACGATCAATTGACATCGGGTGTTTCTTTCAGGTATTCTACTATGCTTGAGCAGGTCCAAAGATCGAAACGTCGATGCAAACCAATATTTTGGTTCTGTCAGTGCATTTGGCCCTGTGTTTGGTTTCAAGAATGCAAACTGTCACTGTGTTCGAAAGATAAATTTTAGAAGCACAAAAGTTGGTAGGAGTACATGACATGTAGATATTTTTGGAGTTTTTTTAGAAATATATATTTTATTTTTATTTTATTTTGCAGTGGAGAAATAGACATTTTTAAAATATCCATTCACCCCCTCTGGTCGATAGTACATGCTTTGAATTGGTAACATAGCAAGGTGCTCCCTTTTCTGTATGATTTGATTTAATCACATGGAGTTTTATCTATCAACTCCCTGCAAAAAATAGTTTTATCCATCAACTAAAGGAAACTTCAAGGTCTCCGCCAAGTGTCTCACCTTTGATGGTACCGATTGCCTTATTGGGAAAATAATTATGTATGCATCTTGAAGCCATTGAAATGGATCTATGTCATGTGGTTACGGAAGGCATTCCTGGGGCAAGTGTTGAGACCTTTGTCGTTGAAGTAAAAAGAAACCTACAACTTGGTGGTGAAGCGAATGACATCATTTGTGGTCATATGACTAAAGAACAGTTTGGTCGCGTCAGCTCTCTCAAAACCTCAAAGCTATTCCATGAAAGGTTGTCCAAGCTCAATGGAGGAGTTTGATACATCTCCGATTTTGTATTGTTCATTGCCAATATTATACAACTTTCACATACTTTCGACAACAATTTATCTGATTTTTTGGGACTAACATATTAATCTAGTGCCCAGTGCCAGTTCCTATTTGTTGCATGTCTTTTGTTTCGCAGAATACCCATATCAAACGAAGTCCAAACGCGATGAAATTTACGGAAAATTATTTTGGAATATATGTGATTTTGGGGAGCTGGAATCAACGCAAACGGAGGCCCACGGCCTCCACTACCCACCAGGGCGCGCCTGGCCCCCTGGCGTGCGGTGGTGCCTAGTGGGTACCCTGTAAGTCGGTTGGGGCTCTTCTTCCTCCGCAAGGAAGCTTATATCCGGAAAAAAATCGTGTTAAAATTTCAGCGCAATTGGAGTTACGGATCTCCGGATATTTAAGAAACGGTGAAAGGCTAGAAAACAGGAACGTGAAACAGAAGAGAACAGAGAAGGAGATCCAATCTCGGAGGGGCTCCTGCCCCTCCGCCGCCATGGAGGCCATGGACCAGAGGGGAAACCCTCCTCCCATCTAGGGGGGAGGCGAAGGAAAAAGAAGAAGGAGGGGGGCTCTCTCGCCCTCTCTTCCGGTGGCGCCGAAGTGCCGCAAGGGCTAGGATCGTGACGGTGATCTACACCAACAACCATGCTACCGTCAACTCCAACTTTCTCCCCCTCTATGCAGCGATGTAACCTCTCTATTCCCGCTGCAACTCCCTACTTAAACATGGTGCTCAACACTATATATTATTATCAAATGATATGTGGTTATCCTATGATGTTTGAGTAGATATATTTTGTCCTATGGGTTAATTGATGATCGTGATTGGTTTGAGTTGTATGCTTTATTTTGGTGTTGTCCTATGGTGCCCTTCGTGTAGCACAAACGTGAGAGATCTCCGTTGTAGGGTGTTGCAATACGTTCTTGATTCTCTTATAGTGGGTGGCGAGAGTGACAGAAACTTATACCCGACTAAGTAGGTTGTTGCATATGGGTGTAAAGATGACTTGATACTTAATGCTATGGTTGGGTTTTACCTTAATGATCTTTGGTAGTTGCGGATGATTGCTAGAGTTCCAATCGTAAGTGCATATGATCCAAGTACGAAAAGTATGTTAGCTCATGCCTCTCCCTCATATAAAATTGCAATAATGATTACCGGTTTAGTTATCGATTGCCTAGGGACAACTAACTTTCTTGTGTGACAAAAGCTTTTTACTAAACAACTAAATTTTACTATCTTGCAAAGTACTCCTAGTTTTATTATTGCAAAGTAGTTCTAGCATCACACCTACAAAATTGTTTCATACTTGTTCTAGGTAAAGCAAACGTTAAAGTGTGCGTACAGTTGTATCGGTGGTCGATAGAACTTGAGGGGATATTTGTTCTACCTTTAGCTCCTCATTGGGTTCGACGCTCTTATTTATCAAAAGGCTACAAACGATCCCCTATACTTGTGGGTTATGAGAGTTTCAACTCAAAGAGACTCTCGAGTTGATGTTCTTCGGAATCTTGTCAACCTCGCTTCAAAAGGCTTGTCAAAGAAAGTGTCCAACTCACTTTTATCGTCTCACTGATATTTCAAATGAATTTCAAGCTCTTAGAGCCACCTATATCACTGATCATGAGGTGGTCAAGAAATTGCTAAGATCACTTGACAACTCCTTTAATACCTTGTCTTTGATGATCCAAGAGCATCCTGATGATAAGCTTCTCGAACACGCTGAGGCTCAATACTCATGAATTTCAGCAAGCTCAAAAGAGAGATATATATGGTCCAAGCAATGGCAAAACTCATGCATTAAAGGCTAAGGTTGTTTGTTTGTCTCAAGAAGAATCTGAGTGTGATTCTGATGATCCTGAAGTAATTGGAAAAGAACTTGCTCTTCTCTTGAGGAAATTCAACAAGTTCACTAAGAGGAGCCGCTTTAAGAAGTCTTCAACATGGAATAAGAGCTCTCAAGAGAAGCGCACAACCATCGTTGACTGGCACCAAAGCCAAACTACACTCTCCTTGCAAAACAAATACCACTTCAGCGGCGACCCAACACGATATACAAATAAAAATAAACACCAAACCATAATTAAAACTCAAACCAACATAGATAAATCTAAAACGAAACAATAACTGCAATAGCCTGATAGCAGAAAAGGTAAATCCCATAAGTATAAATTCATGTTTTCGATGCCTAATTCTTCCTGTAGGAGTCAGCAACTATCGGCGGGATTATGTAAAACAAAAAAATGTTAAAATTTTGACATCAAATTTTTAATCAAATCAAACATTTTTTTATAAAGGACGCTTTATTACTTAAAAGTTTTAAGTATTACACTCAGGCTCTGCATAACTGAGATGCACAAATCCATAATCAAGTCCGAATTCCATAAAAATAGAAAAAGTCCTAAGACATAGGAGGGCCAATCCGAAGATCATGCTGCCATCCATGTCGGGTAAAAGTATGTCTCATTGTGGCCCCCAATCGTGTACACACCTTCGTAAACATGTCTCGATTCTCCACACGTTGTAGAGAAGACCATAAGCGTAGCGTTTCGGTACATCTGTGGATAACCTCCAGAAGGGAAATACTTTTATCGTTAAAAATCTTTTCATTTCTATATAGCCAGAGCTACCAGATAGTGGCAAGCGCTCCCACCCTGAGAAGAATTCTAAACCTGTATTCTATCTCATGTAACCAGCTGCCAAATATATTAGCAACACTACGAGGAGGATACAAACCAGAACCTACTTGGATGACCAACCATATAGAACGAGGCAATTTGCATTGAAAAAACAAGTGTTTTATTGTTTCGTCGTGATGACAGACCACACATTGCATATTTCCATGCCAATTCCTGTTAATAAGGTTATCTTTTGTAAGAATGACTCTTCAACGAAGATACCACAGAAGGATTTTATTCTTAAGTGGATCTTCATCCTCCAAATCTTCTTATTATTATGAACTGGCACATATAACTGGATCAAAGCACTATACATAGAGTCGATCGTGAATTTACCATTCACGTGTAGGCTCCAGCAAAATTCATCGCCCCCTTGTGTCAGTTGTACCATTGATAGTCTCTATAAAAGAGTGTTTCACGAAGCAAGTATGGGGCCAATTAAATCTCTACGGAACGTCACATCTCACGGAAAGAATTCCAAAACCGTGATGATAGTATCACCCTTGTGACGTGTTGGATTTTGTTAGTAGACCTTAGGCCCAAAACCCAACTAAAAATCTGAAATTCTCATGGCTCATTCATGCATGGCTGTGAGTGGGACTAAAGTTTAGCAAAAAAATGTTTAGTCCCACCCTAGAAGTTGAATGAGAGTTGCACCTCTTTATAAGGTGAGCTCTTGTAGCACTTGTATGAGCATGAGAAGACGCGCGCTCCTCCTCCTTGCTCGCCTCGCCACGCCTCATCACGACGCGCCGCGTCGGGTTTCGGGAATGAGCCGAACCAAGGTCAAAGCTATGCACGTTGTCTATATTTTTGCTGCTCGAGAAAATTAATGAGTCATTGATTAATAATTAACTGACGCGTTAATTACTGAACCGTCTCTGATTCTTTTGGATCACGACTTGGACGTGGGGTTTACTCCCACGACCTACCCGGCCCGCATTATATAGTCAGGAAGACGTCTACCCTAGCCGCCGCTGCATCGTATGGTTTCGCACTGTTCCAGATCATTGCGTCGTCACGCAAGTCTTCTCCATCCCTCCTTCCGGCATGCATCACGAGAAGGGACAACAGGCCTCCGGAACCCTGCCTCTCGTGATCCTGTACGGGAGAGGGGCAATCAGGTTTTCAGTGAGCGCACTCGCGCGACTGCTGGCAGCGACGAGTTCTTCCCCGACCTCGGCAACCTCTTCCTCAACGACATGGGCGACAACACCAATGCCAACGGTTTTGCTCCCATTACATCGTATGTGATTTTGTCCCTCTTGTTCGAGATCGTGGTAGAATTCATGTTTCTGGTCTGTGCCTTAGGTTCGATCTGTTCATCTACTATGCTAGTCCGCATGATTAGTTCAATCTATGTTATTGTTGTCATGATTTATTTTGTGTTTATTCGGATTAAATCTCGTAGTAATTTGCTCATATTTTCAACAATCAAAAAACTTGGTTATAGGCAATTTACTCCAAGTGGTTTTGTTGCACATTTGAAACCGCCTACCTTCAAGGGGGTGCAATATGAGAGGTGGCGCACGAGAGCGGTTTACTGGTTCCAGACCATGTACTGTTATGATGCCACTAAGGGCAAGCCTAAGGGCAATCTTAATCCTGCATAGCAAGAAGCTTTTGAGAAGATCGATTCCCTCTTTAAGGGCGCCCTTCTGAGTGTTCCTGACGATTCCACTATGGATTCTTATATGTCGTTTGACAATGGCAAGGACATGTGGGCTGCGCTCGAGGCCAAGTTTGGGGCCTCGGACGCCGGCAGTGAGTTGTACGTCATGGGGCAATTCTATGACTACAAGATGACTGATGAGCGTTCTGTTGTTCAACAGGCTCATGAGATACAATCACTCGCAAAAGAACTTTAGTACTTCAAGTGTGTGTTGTCGAACGATTTTTTTGCCAGGGGCATCATTGCCAAGCTTCCACCTTCGTGGAACAATTTTGCTACTTCTCTGAAACACAGAGACAGGATTTTTCCGTTTCAGATCTCATTGGCACTCTTTATGTTGAAGAGAAGGCGAGAGCAAAAGACACATGTTCTCAGGTTGTTGAGGGAGCTTCTAGTGCCCATGTGGTACAGAAGAAGAACTTCCAGCCCAACAAGTTCAAAAACAACAAGAACAAATCTCAGGGAAAAGGCAAGTGTTATGCAAAGAACAAGCCATCACATTCTACCAACTTTAAGAAGAATTCTCATAAGAAGGTGAAGGGACTATGCCATGTCTGCGGTGATCCTAATCACTGGGCTCCGAGATGTCCTAACCGCTTTGAGGAGTGCAAACTTGAGAAGAGTGGGAAGACCGCTAATGTTGTCATTGGTGATACTGATATGAAGGATTCTGGGTACGGTATTTTCCCTACCATCCTTTCAGTATTTTATTCTCCTGATTGGTTGATTGACACTGGTGCCAATGTACATGTTTGTGCTGATGCCTCCATGTTTTCTTCTTATAAGGTCACATGGACTTCTCTCGTGCTGATGGGGAACGGGTCACATGCCATTGTTCAAGGTGTCGGTACGATCGATCTAAAATTTACTTCGGGGAAGATCGTGCGCCTGAAGAACGTTCATCATGTGCCCTCCATCAATAAAAATCTCGTCAGCGGTTCCCGTTTATGTCGAGATGGTTTTAAGTTGGTTTTCGAGTCCAATAAAGTTCTAATTTCTAAGTATGGACAATTTGTTTGAAAAGTCTATGAGTGCGGAGGCTTGTTCCGCCCGTATTTGTGAGATTTTTGCACTAAAGTTATTAATCATGTTTGCCACGATAATGAGTCTAATATTTGGCATTCACGACTTTGTCGTATTAACTTTGGTAGCATGACGCGGCTAGCCAATATGAGTTTAATTGAGAAATTCACTAATGTCAAGGGCTCCAAGTGCCAAGTGTGTGCGTGCAAGCTAAGAAACCTCGCAAATCCCATAAGACTGCAGAGGTAAGATACTTGGCGCCACTAGAGCTTATACATTCTGATCTTTGTGAGATGAATGGCGTGTTAATGAAAGGTGGAAATAAATACTTCACGACGTTGATTGATGACTCCACTAGATATTGTTATGTGTATCTTCTGAAATCAAAAGATGAGGCTTTAAATTTCTTTAAAAACTATAAAGCTGAAGCAAAGAACCAACTTGATCGAAAAATTAAACGGTTTAGGTCTGATCGTGGTGGAGAGTATTTTTCCAATGAATTTGATTTGTTTTGTGCGAAATATGGTATAATCCATGAGAGGACGCCTCCCTACTCACCTCAGTCAAATGGGGTGACCGAAAGGAAGAACCAAACTCTAACTGATTTGGTTAACGCCATGTTAGACACATCGGGTCTCTCCAAGGCATGGTGGGGGGAGGCACTAATGACTGCATGTCATGTCCTAAACCGAGTTCCCACAAAGCATAAGGCCATGACTCCATTTTAGGAATGGGAAAGGAAAAGATTGAAACTCTCCTACCTACGTACTTGGGGTTGTTTGGCGAAAGTCAATATACCAATTCCCAAGAAGCACAAGGTTGGACCAAAAATCGTGGATTGTGTTCTTCTGTGCTATGCTTTTCATAGCACCGGCTATAGATTTTTGATAATAAATCTTAGGTAACCGACATGCATGTTGGTACAATTATGGAGTCGAATGGTGCGACTTTCTTTGAGGACATATTGCCTATGAAGGATATGTCGAGTTCATCAAACCAGGATTTACCTACTCTATCGAGTCAGGAATTTGGTATAATTCCTGAATGTGCCATTGAGATGGAACATGTTGAGAATCCTATGGAGGATGACAATGAAACTCCTATAAAGAGTAAGAGACAGAGGATGATACGTCTCCAACGTATCTAAATTTTTTTATTGTTCCATGCTATTATATTATCTGTTTTGGATGTTTTATATGCATTAATATGCTATTTTATATTACTTTGGGACTAACCTATTAACCCAGAGCTCAGTGCCAGTTTCTGTTTTTCCCTTGTATTTGAGTTTCGCAGAAAAGGAATACCATACGGAGTCCAAACGGAATAAAACTTTCGCGATGATTTTTCTTGGACCAGAAGACACCCCGGAGACTTGGAGTTCAAGTCAGAAGAGCCACGAGGCGGCGACAAGGGGGGAGGGCGCGCCCCCTACCTTGTGGGCCCCACGTGACTCCACTGACCTACTTCTTCATCCTATAAATTCACATATATTCCAAAACCCTCAGAAGCATCCACGAAAATACTTTTCCACCGCCGCAACCTTCTATTCCCATGAAATCCCATCTTGGGGCCTTTTCCGGCACCCTGCCGTAGGGGGATTCGATCAGGGAGGGCTTCTACATCAACTTTATTGCCCTTCTGATGAAGCGTGAGTAGTTTACCACAGACCTACGGGTCCATAGCTAGTAGCTAGATGGCTTCTTCTCTCTCTTTGATTCTCAATACCATGTTCTCCTCGATGTTCTTGGAGATCTATCCGATGTAATCTTCTTTTGCGGTGTGTTTGTCGAGATCCGATGAAATGTGGATTTATGATCAGCTTATCTATGAATATTATTTGAATCTTCTCTGAATTCTTATATGCATGATTTGATATCTTTGTAATTCTCTTCGAACTATCGGTTTAGTTTGGCCAACTAAATTGGTTTTCTTGCAATGGGAGAAGTGCTTAGCTTTGGGTTCAATCTTGCGGTGTCCTTTCCCAGTGACAATAGGGGCAGCAAGGCACGTATTGTATTGTTGCCATCGAGGATAAAAAGATGAGGTTTACATCATAATTGCTTGAGTTTATTCCTCTACATCATGTCATCTTACTTAATGCGTTACTCTGTTCTTTATGAACTTAATACTCTAGATGCAAGAAGGAGTCGGTCGATGTGTGGAGTAATAGTAGTAGATGCAGGCAGGAGTCGGTCTACATGACAAGGATGTGATGCCTATATTTCATAATCATTGCCTTAGATATCTTCATAACTTTGCGCTTTTCTATCAATTGCTCGACAGTAATTTGTTCACCCACCGTATTATTTGCTAGCTTGAGAGAAGCCTCTAGTGAAACCTATGGCCCCCGGGTCTATTTTCCATCATATAAGTTTCCGATCTACTATTTTGCAATCTTTTACTTTCCGTTCCTGAAAGTGCGTTATATCGACTAGAGCGGGGTGAATAGGCGATTTTTACAAATTCGTCACTGAGAAATTTTAGGGTGAGGAAATTCCTAAGCAACCAACTACTTAGAAGCGGAATAAGTACTCAGATGCAAGCATAACAGAGTAGTAGCACAGTCATCATGATGAAATGGAAACAAGCACAGAGTACAGGTAGCGTAAACACAGGATAAGCAGGCTGAAGACAAAGTGACTGAAGAATTAGGACTGAGGAAATTGAGAAAGTCTTCAGTCAAAGTCTTCAAACAGTAACGATCAAGTTCATGAACCCATGAATGAGGAAATGAAAGGGTTGAGGAAATAGAATCAGTAGCTCGGTGAAGACAGTGATTTGGTAGAGCAGTTCCAACTGCTGTGACAGTCGTATGTCTGGTTGGAGCGGCTAGGTATTTAAACCTGAGGACACACAGTCCTCACCGTATTCTCCTTGAGCTAAGGTCACACAGACCTCGCCCAATCACTCGTGGTAAGTCTTCAGGTGACTTCCAAACCTTCACAGACTCGGTCACTCGACGATCCACAATTTCCTCTTGGATGCTCTAGACCATGACGCCTAACCATCTGGAGGATGCACAGTCCTCAAAGGTAACAAGCATCGGTTCCACACAGGAACAATCTCTTCAGTGATGCTCAATCACTTTGGGTTTGTAGGTGTTTGGGTTTGGGTTTTCCTCACTTGATGATTTTCGCTCAAAGTCCTCGGAGGATGGGATGCTCTCAATGACAAGTGTCAGTTTCTCTCGGAGCAGCCAACCAACTAGTGGTTGTAGGGGGCGGCTATTTATTGCCTAGGGAGCAGCCAGACATGGTAAGACATAAATTCCCTTCAATGATATGACCGTTAGGTGGGTAGATATTTTGGGACAGCTAGCTCATAGCACAACAACGGTCGGAAATTTGAGTATCAAATTCCTCAGGGCTATCATGTTCCTCACTTGTAGGCAATCCGCACTGGCAAATTCCTAACTCCTGAGTTAGAATAAATTCCTCAGAGACAAGAAGATCTTCGTCTCTGTCATTGAAGAAATTGACTGAACTGTATGAGATTTCCAATGGCTTCACTCGAAAGGATTGGGTAGGTGTAGGATTTGAGATGAGCATCACTTGGAAACTTTTCCTTAGTTTTACCTCGACCCCCTTTAACAGTACGGTGTTTCCTATGACTCAAGAAGGAGAGAATGAAACAACGAAAACAAAAGTATTCACGCTTCATATTTCTCGCATGAATACCAAGTCTTCACGGTCACACCAATTTCTTCACTTCCAAAGTCTTCAGTTTAAGACATTCATTTTTAGGGGTCGACTTTCTCTGTAAATATCAAACTCCTCATAGACTTATAGACCTGTGTACACTCACAAATGCATTAGTCCCTTAACCTATAAGTCTTCAATACACCAAAATCACTAAGGGGCACTAGATGCACTTACAGTCTCCCCCTTTTTGGTGATTGATGACAATATAGGTTAAGTTTTCAACGGGGATAAACATATGAAGTGTAAATACTAATATTGAGGAATTTAATTGGAAGATATAGAAGAACTCCCCCTGAAGATGTGCATATTTGAGGAATTTTCTTTGAATAGCAAATGCACATTGTAGAGTAGTATCATGGAAATCTCCCCATGTATCTTGTAATTCAAACAAGCATTTAACATATGATATGAAGAATTTGAAATGCATGATGAAATATGGTGACTGATGTAATTCAGCATGCGTGCATTAAGATACATGAGGAAATAACATGCAGAAAAACAGAGCAAAAGTATCAGACCATCATAGGACTTGAGTTTACAACTCGATCCAACAAACACTTCAGAAGAACGAGAGTTGTAACTTAACAAAAAAACGCCCATATATAGACTCGCTTGAAGACTAACTCATATTTCTCCCCCTTTGTCATCAAATGACCAAAAGGGATGAAAAATGAGGACTAACGCCCCTGAAGAATATCATCATGATGTCGATGGAGGAGCGCCAGCGTTGTTGGGGTCGTCCATTGAAGTAGGGCCTGCCGCAGTGTCGTTCAAGTCTTCACCTTCATCCGTCTCGTGCGATGAAGAATATGAACTGGCGACCAAGTGAGGAACTTTGACCTTCTTGAATTTCTTCGAAGGTGGCTGTGACCAGTCAAAGTCCTGTTGGAAGCCCATCTGCTTGAGATCTTCATCACCGTAGAGGTGCGACAACACGACCCAAGTGCGATCAAAAACTTCATGCAAGTAGTAGTGGTTCTTCTTCACAGTATTTTGCGTGATTGTCATATTTTGAAGAATTGAACCAAACTGACGCTTAACCCACTTGTGGTTGCTATCGACCTTCTGATGAAGACTGAGCAGAAGCTCACGATCAGTCATCACACGCGAAGCAGTGGCTTGAGGAAATTGCTTGGAAGCATTTGCGGCAGTGTCATGTGTGGCAGAGTCATCATTGGTGGAATACGAAGCAGCTTTGCAAAGCCGTCCATCCAATGGACGAGTGCCTTCATCAATAACAGCGGCCTTTCCCTTCTCATCAGCTGAGGAAATAGTCCTTTTGAGGACTTCAATTGGGGGCAAATAGCTGAGATGATTTTGAAAATCTGCCTTGTAGTTGATTGAAGACCTTG
Organism: Aegilops tauschii subsp. strangulata; assembly: GCF_002575655.3. Taxonomy (NCBI): domain Eukaryota; kingdom Viridiplantae; phylum Streptophyta; class Magnoliopsida; order Poales; family Poaceae; genus Aegilops; species Aegilops tauschii. Next base: position 450,678,672 of record NC_053039.3, on the reverse strand, counting down.
ATCTGATGAATCTCATGATCCAGGGAGAGTAAGGCTTCAACTCAAACGGCGACAGAGCTCATTGGCTAAAGTCCTCATGAAGAAATCGTGGTAGTTGATAGGAATACCATGGATGATGTTGAATAGCAGATTCTTCATGATGCCAACAACCACTTCTTCATTAGAGTTGTGGCCCTTGATCGGACTGAGGGTTTTGGTCAATATTCTGTACACTGTCCTTGGCACATAGAGTAATTCCTTGACGAGGAATTTGGTCCTGGGAGCTTGGCTTGGCTTCAAAGGCTTCATCAGCACTTGCATCAGATGATCTGAGAGTTCAGGTTCAGCATAGATGAGCCTTGCACCTTCAACGGGAGGATTGACTGGACGGCGTGAAGTAATTCAGAGGCCGGAGCTTTCTAGTGAGTGTTTTCAGTCATCTAGTCCAGTATCCATGAGTTCACATCTTCAACGTTGCCAGTGATGTGCAACGTGGCATAGAACTGAAGAATGAGTTCTTCATTCCAGTCGCAGATGTCGGTGCAGAAGTTGAGTAGCCCAGCATCATGAATAACACTGAGGACTGGGGTGAAGCACGGTAGAGACTCCATATCCACGTGAGGAATTTTCTCATGGTCAAAGATCTTGTCCTTATCAAACATCAGTGAGGAATAGAAGTTCATCTAGCCAGCAGTCCAAAAGCGCTTGCGACGAAGTCGAGCAGCGTCATAAGGATTGTAGTCAGTGAAGAAAATATGCTCAGCAAAGAAGTCATCAGCCTTGAACTTCTGCTTCTTGGAGTGAGGATTCTGTGGCTTGGGCTGAAGATTAGCAGTTGAAGTCTTCACAGCCTCTTGAAGCACAGTCTCTAGAGCCACAGGCTGAGGAATTTCAGGGGCTATGTCATCAGCAACAGCCTTGGCCTCCATTTCTTCAGCAACATTTTCATCAGCGCTAGTGGCTAGAACTTCTTCAGGGATAGAAAGAAGTGAAGCTTGTCGTTCTTCAGAGCCCGTATGAATTTCTTCAGTTTGGACGGGGGACTGAGGAATTTGTTGCAGAGGAGTGGTCAGTGGTGAATTGGGATGATGACTTTCCCAGTAGTCATCATTGAGAATCGGTGTTGTAGACCCAATATCCACATCCTCATCTTCTTCATTTATTTCTTCAACGCCTGCCTCTTCAGCTGTGAACTGAGGCATGGGCGATGATACCAGCGGAGTTGAAGGGACATTATCCACTTCAATTTCTTCATCCAATTGCTCTAACGAAGCAGCAGAAGAATTTTGTTCATCTGATTCACTAGGAATCACATATTCCTCACCAAAGGGAACAATCTCCTTTGATGGCATGCTTGATATTGGAACAACATCTATGGGATTTGCATAGGAGCTCGTCAAAGTCTTCACTTTCTTTGGAGCTGAAGACTCTGAAGATGCAGATGCTTTTCTTTTCTTCACTGCTGCACTCTCTGCAGCCTTGGTCTTCTTTGCTTCTGATGCAGAAGGAAGGTTGGTACTTGTTGTCTGGGCAGGAGGAGCAGAGGAAATTGGTGCAATTTCTTCAGGTGCAACTGATGCAGTTGCCCTGGCAGGTTCAGTTTCTTCAGGCATAATAGCAGATGCTTCAACTGGCCTGGCTTGTTCTTCAGGCGCAACACTAGAGGTTGCCCTGGCAATTTCTTCAGCGGCTGGAATTTCTTCTTCAGCCCTGGTACTTTCAGAATCATCAACAGCCTGATTGTCATCAGCTGTGCTTGCATGTTCTGCAGATGCCTCAGCCTGAGGAATTTCATGTTGCGTTGAAGATGCAACATTTGAGGTAAATCCCTTCACCATTCTAACGAATCTGGCTTTGGCTCCCAGCCAATCTGCACGGTATGCGTCAAATTCATCACTGAGTGCTTTGATCTCAGTTTGCATGGCCACAAGTTCATCAGGAGTCATTTTGACAACATTCTTCTTCAGAAAACACTCCTTCTTGTACTGAGCTTTCTTCAGTTGCCTGGCCTTTTCAAACTTCCATTTTTCTTCACCTATGAAGGCAGTCAACATATGACTTTGGCCAGGTGTGAGATTGAAATCAGGCATAGGAGTGTTGGGGTCCTTGTGCCAGAGATTTATGAAATCCAGGATCAACTTGGGATCCAACAGAAGAGGCACATTACTGCCTTTGGCTCTAGCGGCCCTTTGCTGTCTGTCTCTGATGATTTCAGCCGATTCTTCATCATCAGCTTCGTCTTCACTAGACGGCAGTTGGAAGGCAACCTGCTTCTTGTGAGGACTTGGCCTTGTGCCTGGTCCAGCAGTGGCCTTTGTCTTCAGCAAAGTTGGGCCTGTTGAGGACTGAGGAGGAGCTGAAGAACTTGCAGATGCTCCTGAAGCAATAGAGATACCAATGGTCCTTTGGCAAGAGGCAAGATGCGCAGGTGCCGAGGACTTTGCAGTAGCAGCTGAAGGTTTTGCAACAGTGAGGACTGGAGCTGCTTGAGGAATATGCTGTGAGGGCTTTGATGAGCTAGGCCGTGAGGGCACAGCAGCTGAAGAACTGGGCTTGTGAGCAGGCTTCTTTGGCATAGCCTTCTTAGGCTTGCTAGCAGAGGCCTCAGCAGCGGCAGCAGCAGAATCTCCATTGAATTTGTTCACTGCTTCTTTGGCCATTTTGGCCAATTTTGCTTGCCGCTTAGCCCATTCCTTGGGAAATTCCTCACCTCTTCTGATGCTAGAGGGGTAAGCAACTTGGCCTGGTGCTAATGGAGGTCTTGGGCATGGAGGGTGTACTGCGAATTTCTTAATGTACTTGGGAGTTACATATCTGTACTCCCTCCATTCTCTGGCCCATCTCCTCATAAATGTCATCAGGGATTTCAAAAGCAGTATTTGCCTCAGGTCTCTTTCCTCCCTTCTGAGGTCTTTTGCCATCAGCCATTTCCTTCAACTGAGGATTTTGAACAATCGAGTTTTTTGAAGAGGTATGCAATTTGTCTTCGAGGAACGCTGCAAATGAGTTAAGTTCATGAGAACCTAGTGATTCAGCAGTGGACATGTGTACCTGTGAACAGAATATAGGTGCAAAGAATTTGGAGAGGTCATATGCGTTCTCAGAAGTTTTTCAAAAGAATCAAGTTTGAGGAATTTGACCAAGGATGTCTTGAGGAATTTCACTAAGCGTGCTTTGACTTAGGTTCTAGAGTTGTATAGGTTGAAAATCCACACAATTGAGGAATCTTAAAGAAAAACATTGCTTAGAGAAACAAATCAAGAACAGATGCATGTGTGGTGTTTAAGAGTGTAGAAGTTGAAGAATAAACACCTTTTGAAGATTTTGTGGAAATCATCAAAATCAACAAGGGCAGTAAAAATAGATTTTACTTACCCTTGACGAAGAACACGACGAACTGGGAGTAGAAGTTGAGAAGTTCGTCCGTTCAGATCTTCCACACCCTAACTTGGCGGCGGAAGACAGCTACGGCGGCGGCGGAGAGAAGATTTCCGCGGCCGGTGCGAGTACGACGGTGACGAGGTCGAGGCAGTGAAGCTCTTCCTCACCGGCGACGATGGAAAGTAGCGGCGGTGCTAGGTCAGAGAGCTTGAGCGAGGGGAGTGAGGTCGAGCGGGGTAAATGCAGTCTGCGGAGGGTGAGGGGTATTTATAGCCGAGGAGAAAAACCGTTCGTCCGAGGAAAATGGACGAACGTGCCCCTGACCCTTCTCATCCTAGCGACATGTGTCACCCACGTACTGTGAAGTGGGGATCATGTGAGATCATGGGTGAATATAATAATCTCATCATGGGATGTGGAACGGTTTGAGCGGCAAAAGCCGAAAATTCAGATAAGAATGTTTTAAAGTTTCGTTCGCAAATTCTTCAGCTGACAAGGACACAGTGAAGATTTTGAACGGGTTTCAAATAGAACGCACATGAAGAATTTGTGAACAGACTGGATTGAGTTTAGCATAGAGGGGGAAGGGTCCGATCACATTCACTTAGCAGAAAAGTCAACTTGAAGAATTAGCCATAAGTGAATGTTGTAGAGGACTGAAAACTCACATATATATATATATATATAACTCTTCAACTTTGTTCAAACTCTTCAACTTTGCAAAGTTGAAGAGTTTGAACAAATTAGGAATTTAAAAAAACTGAAGAAAAACTCAAATTGAAGATTCTCATTTTTTGTTGGTGGCGTGACCCACTGTATAAGAATGATGATTTGAGACGCCGCGTACAATTGTCGTAGGGCTCTGAGAATCGAATTCTTCGTTAATTTCTTCACACTTAGAGGGTTAGTCTTCATTGATTGAAGAAAAGCGTTACTTCGTGTGTTGCACATCTAAGTCATCAATTTTGCATAAGGGTTAGGATGTGTGTCCTTTTCAAAGAACATTCAAAGATTCAAAGATATTTAGCTCACACCACAACCTTTTAAATCTCTTCTCATCCAAGGGCTTTGTGAAAATATCGGCTAGCTGTTCTTCAGTCTTCACGTGCTCAATAGAGATGTCGCCTTTCAACACATGATCTCGAAGAAAATGATGAAGAATCTGGATGTGCTTTGTCTTCGAGTGCTGAACTGGGTTATGAGCAATCTTGATGACACTCTCATTGTCACAATAGAGAGGCACATTCTTCACATTGATGTTGTAGTCCTTGAGGGTTTGCTTCATCCATAGCAATTGAGCACAGCACGAACCAGCAGCAATGTACTCAGCTTCAGCAGTAGAGAGTGATACACAGTTCAGCTTCTTCGAGGACCAACATACTAAGGATCGTCCGAGGAAATGGCATGTGCCAAATGTTGACTTGCAGTCCACACGATCACCAGCATAGTTAGAGTCAGAATATCCAATGAGCCATTGGGATACCATAATCCAAGTGTTGGAGTGTGAGCTAGATATTGAAGAAAATGCTTCACAGCCTTATGGCGTGATTCCTTCGGTAACGGGCACACATGCAAACACTAAGCATAATATCTGGCCTAGATGCACATAGATACAATAAGGAGCCAATCATGGAGCAGTATACCTTTTGATTGAAGTCAATACCATTTTCATCAGTGCATAGATGGCCATTTGTGGGCATAGGGATTTTGACACCTTTGCAATCTTGCATGCCGAATTTCCTCAATACATCCTTGAGGTATTTCTCTTGAGATATGAAGATGCCGTTGCGCTGTTGACAAATTTGAAGATCTAAGAAGAATTTCAATTCTCCCATCATAGACATTTGATATTCCTCACTCATCATATAGGCAAATTCGTCACTGTAACGTTGGTTAGTATAGCCAAAGATAATATCATCAACATATATTTGGCACACGAATAATTCATCATCATAGGTTTTGGTGAAAAGAGTTGGTCAAGTGAACCGGGTTTGAAGCCTTTCTTCATGAGGTATTCCTTCAAAGTATCATACCACGCCCGAGGGGCCTGCTTGAGGCCATAGAGGGCCTTGTTGAGTCTGAATACTTTGTCAGGATGCTTTGGATCTTCAAAACCTGGGGGGTGAGCAACATATACTTCTTCCTCAAGCTTACCATTGAGGAATGCACTTTTCACATCCATTTGATATAAGATGATATTATGATGGTTAGCATAAGCAAGCAATGTGCGAATAGCCTCAAGTCTAGCAACAGGTGCAAAAGTTTCATCGAAATCAATTCCTTCAACATGTGTGTAGCCTTGAGCTACAAGCCGTGCCTTATTCCTCACCACAAGGCCATTTTCATCTTGCTTGTTGCGGTAGATCCATTTGGTGCCGATGATATTGTGCTTGCGTGGGTCTGGTCGCTTAACAAGTTCCCAGACATTGTTGAGCTCGAACTGATGTAATTCCTCTTGCATCACTTGGATCCACTCAGGCTCCAGAAATGCCTCATCTACTTTGGTGGGCTCTGTGATAGAGACAAAAGCAAAGTGCCCACAAAAGTTAGACAAATGTGAAGCCCTTGAGCGTGAGAGGACCTGGTGCGTTGATGTCGTCGATGATTTTCTCGATCTGCACTTCATTTGCAACGCGAGGATGAACGGGTTGACGACGTTGAGTAGGCTCAGCATTATGTTCAGCTCCATTTTCCTCAGGTGCACCAGCATGATGTTCTTCATGTTCTGGAATGACTTCTTCAACAGATTTTTCGGTAGGAATGACATCCTCAATAGCCTTGAAGTTGATGGATTCCTCAGGTGACATTTCATCTAGCATAAGAGGTAGATGCTCTCTTTGCGAGCCATTAGTTTCATCAAACCGCACATCTACAGTTTCAACAACCTTGTGGTGAACGGTGTTGAAGTCTCTATAGGTGTGCGAGTCCTTTCCGTAACCAAGCATAAAACCTTCATGTGCTTTCGGTGCAAATTTAGAATTGTGATTAGGATCTCTAATCCAACATTTAGCACCGAAGACTTTGAAATAACTCACATTGGGTTTCTTGTCAGTGAGGAGTTCATATGAGGTCTTTTTGAAGAATTTGTGAAGATATACCCTGTTGATGATGTGGCACGCAGTATCAATTGCCTCGGGCCAAAGGTGACGAGGCGTCTTGTATTCATCAAGCATAGTGCGAGCCATCTCAACAACGGTCCTGTTCTTGCGCTCCACGACGCCATTCTGCTGAGGAGTATAAGGAGCAGATAACTCATGAGTAATACCAAGTTCATCAAGATAGTCATCAAGACCAGTATTCTTGAACTCGGTCCCATTGTCACTTCTAATGTGCTTGATCTTCACACCGAAGTTTGTTGAAGCCCTCGAGGAAAATCATTTGAAGACTTCCTGCACTTCAGTTTTGTAAGTGATGATATGCACCCATGTGTAACGAGAATAGTCATCAACAATAACAAAGCCATATAAAGATGCAGCATTGGTGAATGTGGCATAGTGAGTAGGGCCAAAGAGATCCATGTGAAGCAATTCAAATGGGCGAGTGGTAGTCATGATAGTCTTTGAGGGATGCTTGGACTTGGTCATCTTTCCAGCTTCACAAGCTCCACACAGATGGTCCTTGAGGAATTTGACGCCCTCGATGCCAATGACATGCTTCTTCTTCGCGAGCGTGTGCAAGTTCCTCATGCCAGCATGACCTAGTCGTCGATACCATAACCAGCCTTCTGAAGCTTTTGCAAGTAGACATGTGGCAGGTTGTGGTCCTATAGAGAAATCAACAATATACAAGTCTCCTCTCCTAAAGCCTTCGAAGACTTTCGAATGGTCAGCTTCCATGATCACAACACAACGATACTTGCCAAAGACAACAACCATATCAAGATCACAAAGCATTGATACATACATGAGGTTGAGTCCTAAGGACTCGACAAGCATGACTTTGTCCATGTGTCGATCCTTTGAGATGGAAACTCTACCTAGACCCAATACCTTGCTTTTGCCTTTGTCAACGTAGGTGATATGCTTCAGATGAGATGGAGATAAAGCAGTGTCCATCAATAAGTTCCTGTCACCAGTCATGTGATTTGTACATCCACTATCAAGGACCCACTCAGTAGCTTTGGGTTGATCATCCTGCAGATGAATTAGTGCATCTTACGAACTCATATACTTCATTAGTGAAGAATATGACATCAAATTCATCAGATCAATTTCATCAAGCAATAGAACATATATAGCAGTATGAGGACATGAGAAATGAATTTCATTTCTTCATGAATAGCTTGCGTCCTTTCAAGTATATTTAGGTCTCCAGCAAATTCTTCAGACGTTTAAGTTCGTCTGGAGACCTGACCCTGCATAAGAGATTAGTACTTTTTCTTCACCACCCACATCTGGAGGGGTGGCAAAGAGTTCATCATTCTGCGAGCTCCATAAGATAAAGGTGGCATAGAAGCCAGTCCACTTCGTTTCACAGAAGAGGAGTTATAGTAAACATATGAATAAGCAGAGAAATTCTTCGAGGACTTATGAACATAATGATATGAAGAATGATGCACATATTCATAGCCCTTAGTTCTTCCCTGTGAAACAGAAGTGTTAGCATGATGATGTTCATATGAGGATTTTGATCCAAATGAGGAATTTGATCCACGTGAGGACTTGGATCCATATGAAGACTTTGGTCCATATGAAGAATTTGATCCCGGGTTCCTATTCTTCACAGGTGGTGTCATGATGACATTCACCTGAAGACTTTCAAGGCACCTTTTCGGAACCCAGATTTTCTTCATAGGGGGACCATTCCTGCAGTTAGTGCCAACATATCTAGCAAATACTTCATCATTCTGATTTTTGAACAGTTTATAGTTGGAGTCAAATGACTCATCAGAAGTATATGAAGATTCACATGTAAAGCCAGATAAAGTGGATGGATCTACGGGAGGTCCCTTTGTACCCATGAGGTTTTGGGATACTGCTCAGGTTTCCAGTAGGTCCCATCAGCATTGAGTTTCCTCTCAAAGGCAATACCCTCTTTCCTAGGGTTCCTATTGAGGATCTGCTTTTTAAGCACATCACAAAGAGCCTGATGCCCTTTGAGGCTTTTGTACATGTCTGTCACATACAATTCCTTCAACCCTGCATTGTCAGTGACACTAGTAGCATCCTCAGACGAGGAATTTGTGATAACAGAGACAGTTGAAGAATTTGCAGCGATAGAAGCATTTGAACTTTCAGGTGAAGAATTAGCAGATTCACGTTCAATGCATTTCAAACATGGTGGAACACTACAAAAAAAAAGACACATCCGTGACATTTTGGGCCGAACGAATTTTTTTCTGTCATACATATGACACTTCTATGACGATAATTGTGACAAAACCCGGTATCATCATAGATGTGGTGGGCTCCTACTTCTATGACAAAAAATCATGACAGAAAATGGGCTTTTCGTCCTGGGCGGGCCGGAGACGCAGCTGCATGACATTCTTTGGGCCGTCCATGACGGAAAAAACCGTGGTAGAAGCGAGGGCAAGGAAAATTTTGGGGAGTTCCCGGTTACGGTGGGAGGTCGGGGGCCGAGCGATGCACGTTTCTCTCATACACGTACGCGCGTGTGTGCGAGGCGTTGGCTCTAACTGAACCCGAGCGAGGCGTTGGGTTCTAATTGAACCCGAGCGATTGCACTGCAGGCTACGCGTTACTGAACCCGAGTGATCGATCGATGGCTCTTAACTGAACCCGATCGAGCGATTCCTTCGCTACTGCTGGTAACTGAAGCCGATCGATTGGATGAACAGTGAGCGTTGCGGGGGGGGGGGGGGGGTTGGATGAACAGTGAGCGGTGGCGTTGCCTCCGGATGAACAGGACCCCGTGGTGTGGAGGGCTGGATGAACAGTAGACGGTGGAGGGGTGCCCGTGGAGGGGTGGTTGAACAGGACCCCGTGGTGTGGAGGGCTGGATGAACAGTAGACGGTGGAGGGGTGCCCGTGGAGGGGTGGTTGAACAGGACCCCGTGGTGTGGAGGGATGGATGAACAGTAGACGGTGGACGGGTGCCCGTGGAGGGGTGGTTGAACAGTAGCCGGTGGAGTAGCGCGCGGTGGAGGCCGGATGAATAGGAGCCCGTGGAGGCTGGAGGAGGTCGACGGTAGCCCATGGAGGCTGGAGGAGGTCGACGGTGGAGATGAACAGTATCCCGTGGAGTCCCGTTTTGCGGTACGCTACACCCCTCCCGATGAACAGGACCCCCGTTTCGACTGTAGGAGATCCGTTTCGTCCATTTTGCGGTACGCCACACCCCTCCCGATCAACAGGACCCCCGTTTCGACCGTAGGAGGTCCGTTTCGTCCGTTTTGCGGTACGCCACACCCCTCCCGATCAACAGGACCACCGTTTCGACCGTAGGAGGTCCGTTTCCTCCGTTTTGCGGTACGCCACACCCCTCCTGATCAACAGGACCTCGTTCCGAACGTAGGAGGTCCGTTTCCTCCGTTGTGCGGTACGCCAGGCCTCGTTTCCATCGCCTGTTCCGTCCAAGCCCTCCCGATGAACACGACCACGCATTCCGTTCCGACCCAGCCGGTTGGCTCCCACGCGTTCCGTTGCCTCCCGATGAACACGACGCATTGCGTTGCCTCCCCATGAACACGACGCATTCCGTTGCCTCCCCATGAACACGACGACGACGCTGTTTCTCCGTTCCGACCCAGCCATGTACACGAGCCCTGGCCGTACGTATGCGCGAGTAGGCGTTCGAGACCCCGCCCGTATGTACACGTACGTGGCCGTATTTTCTTTCTTGCACCCTGGCCGCTGTACGTACGTGTACATGCTACATGCGTGCCTCTACTACGACACGTACGCGCCTCTACTACGACACGTGCGCGCCTCTACATCCACCAGTATATATGTACGTACACGTTCGCGACCAGAATGACAACGCTACGTACGCTTCGACCAGGTGGGTCCCGACTGTCAGGCACTTCCTTGCCTGCGAAGATGTAGCTGGTGGGTCCCAGCAGTCAGGGGGCGAATCGTTTTTTTTTGCCCGGACGCACTTCCTTGCGTGCGAAGATGTAGCTGGTGGGTCCCAGCAGTCAGGGGCAAAAGTTTTTTTCGCGAAATACGGTGGCCCATCCGGTGGGTCCCCGTTGTCAGGTGGAGGAATAATTATTTTGCACGTAATAAGGAGGCACTTCCTTGCTGCGGCCGTGGACCCAGCTGTCAGCCTCTCCACATACAGTCCACGTCCGATGGAAGCCGTTCCTTGACCACGTTGACCACGCCGCACCGAGAGCACCAGGGCGGTGGATGACGGCGAGGCCTAGGAAGGGGACGACGCGGAGCCGGGGAAGACGCGGCAGTGGATGCCCACGCGTAGAGGAGTACGAGGGTTCACTGGTTCGCTGCGGTGTGAGTCTGCTGTCGCCGCAGAATAACAGGGGGTGTGGGTGAGTAGAGGGATGGCCTGGCCAGCGGTGGGAGCAGTAGGGGCGGTGAGGCCTCCGCCGCATCGCAGCCGGCCACGGGAGGCAGGAGCACGAGGCACGACTGGCGCTGGTTTGGGCGGCTGGAGCAAGAAGACCAGAGGTTGAAGAAGCACTACGGCCGTTGGATGGACATCGTACGGTCACTGGAGCTAGAATCGTGCATATTGACTAAGTTGACAAAGCCCTCCGTCCCCGTCAACTTAGTAGGCCCACAAGTCAGCCTGCCACTATACTGGGTCCCAGCTAACAGGGGGAGTATTCATTTTTTTGTGCGTAATAAGGAGGCACTTCCTTGCGTGCGAAGATATAGCTGGTGGGTCCGAGCTGTCAGCAGCGGTAACGTTTTTTTCGTGAAATACAGAGGCCCTTTCGGTGGGTCCTTGATGTCAGGTGGAGGAATCATTATTTTGCGCGTAGTAAGGAGGCATTTCCTTGCGTGCGGCCGTGGACCCAGCTGTTGGCCTCTCCACGTACAGTCCACTTCAGATGCATGTCGGTCATTGACCACGTTGACCAGGCCGCGCCGAGAGCACCAGGGCGGTGGACGACGGCGAGGCCTAGGAAGGGAACGACACGGAGGCAGGGAAGACTCGAAAGTTGTTTCCCACGCGGAGGGGAGTACGACTGTACGAGGGTTTACTGGTTCGTCTGCCGTCGCCGGAGAATAACAACAGGTGTGGGTGAGTAGAGGGATGGCTAGGCCAGCGATGGGAGTACGGTGGGGCGGTGAGGCCTGCGTGGCAGCAGAGCCGGCCGCGGGGAGGAGGGAGCAGGCAGTCCCGCCGGCGCTTGTTTGAGCGGCTGGAGCAGGAAGAGCAGAGATTGAAGAAGCACGATGGCCGTTGGATGGACATCCAACAGTCAGTGCTTGTGCGTCAACCTTTTTTTAGGAAAGCCTCAAATCTGTGGAAAACAGCATACATTCCATCTGCCATTATTTCTAATAATTTACAGCCCATTTGCTAATTATTAAGGTTTTTTTGGAGCCCATATTCTTTTTGTTAGCATTACAGCCCATATTGTGGCCACGGTTAAAAAATTATACGAAATTTTGCATATTTCGGTGCGGTCAGAACTGTTTTTAATCCCGAAATTTCGACTCTCATTCAAACTGATTTAAAAAATAATGTATATCAATATAAAATCCAACAAATTATCCACGCACAAAAATTAATGTAATTTAAAATCTCGAAATGAAAAAAAAGATATTTGAAACTAATTGTCGGTTTGATGTGTTTTAAAAATGTACAGCCCATTTCTCATTACTGATGGGCCATTTTCTCGGCCAGCCAAATGAAAGCTCTCCTCGTCTTGAAAGATTTGCAGCCCAACAGGCCTGACAAAGCGACTTACTTGGCAAATCACAAAAAAACTGGGCTGTGGCCATGGACCCAGCTGTCAGCCTCTCCACGTACAGTACTCTTCCGATGGAATGTCGTTGACCACGTTGACCACGCCGCGCCGAGAGCACCAAGGCGGTGGACGACGGCGAGGCCTAGGAAGGGGACAACGCGGAGCCGGGGAAGACGCGATAGTGGATGCCCACGCGGAGAGGAGTATGAGGGTTCACTGGTTCGGCTGCGGTGTGAGGCTGCCGTCGCCGCAGGGCCTGGCTAGCGGTGGGAGTAGTAGGGGGCGATGAGGCCTCAACGGCAGCACAGCCGGCCACTGGAGGCAGGAGCAGACGGTCTCCCCGGCGCTGGTTTGGGCGGCTGGTGCAAGAAGAGCAGTGATTGAAGAAGCAGTAGGACCGTTCGATTCAAATCCAACGGTTACTGCTGCTAGAATCATTTGTTGACTAAGTTGACAAGCCCTGCGTACGCGTCAACTTAGTAGGCCCACAGGTCAGCCTCCCAACCGGTGCGCCCCAGATGTCAGTGGGAGGAATCATTTTTTTCGCGTAATAAGGAGGCAGTTGATTGCGTGCGGCCAGGCCAGCGGAGGGAGTAGGGTGGGCCGGGGAAGCCTGCGCGGCATCACAGCGGGCCACAAGAGGAGGGAGCAGGCAGTCCCGCCGGCGCTAGTTTAGGCGGCTGGAGCAGGAAGATCAGAGATTGAAGAAGCACGTCGGCCGTTGGATGGACATCCAACGGTCACTGCTGCTAGAATCGTGTGTTCACTGACAAAGCCTTGCGTAAACAAGTCAGCCTCGAAATCTGTGGCGTGTACATCCCATTTGCTATTATTTTTATAATTTTTACTCATTTTCTAGTTCATATGGAATTTATTGCAGCCCGTTTTCCATTTTTAGAATTGCTGGCCATTTTCTGGTCAGTACCAGGGTAAAAAAATTAACTAAATATGTGGGAAATTTTGAAAATTCACAAATTTTTGCTGGGAAACGAAATATTCTTAATCCAAAAATTAATAGCCATACTAAAACAAATTTAAAAATAAATTAGTACTATGTCATGTTAAATCCAATGAAATACGTATAAGATATCAGTGAAGAACAAAAACAAAAAAAAGAAACTTATATCCCATTTGCTATAATTTTTTTGGAATTTTCAACCCCTTTTGATATTACTTTTAACAGACATTGACCATACTCTTAAGCCAGGCCGGAATGCATCCCTCCTCGTCTTGAAAGATTTGCAGCCCAGTAATTCGGAGAAAACAAATAGGCCTAGCTTGGGTATTCTTCAAAAAGAAATACTGGGCTACCTATTTTCCCAAAGAACTGGTGCATGAGCATTTAGCTTTATTTATTTATTTACTTATTTATGTTTAGGGGACCATGAGCATGTACCTGGGCCGGATTCATGTGAGAGCCTCCCTTCCAGTTAATTATGGGCTTCTCTATTGGGCCTTCATCAGTGGGCTGCATGTTATCAACAAGTGGAAAATGTGTTCCGTACGAAAAATAGTATGCACTACGTACGGTACGGGGCACTAAAGGATTGAACCGTGCAATGACTTCCAAAATATTGTGTTTATCGTTCTAACAACACATTTATTCAACCAACAGACGAAATATACTACTGATTGTACATTGAAAACAGCAGCAGCAGCAACCAGGGCTGGGGGTGCAACAGAAGCAGTAAGCAGGCCAGAAGAGTGAAGACGCAGCTCTCTCTTCCAAACCAAACACCAGCCATCATTACAAAAGGGCTACCAAAAAAGGACAAGTGTATGCATCAAACTAAATAAAGATCCTACTACACCAAGTGTACGCATCTAACTAACTGGCTCAGTTAGACGTTACTATTTATTAAGCTGTGGAGATTGGCTGACGGCTTGAACCAGATGGGTGCCTGACGGGGGAAACTCCAGCCAGCAGGTCAAAGTCTGATACTTGCGACCCTCTCTCCTACTTTGGGCTGCAGAGCGTGGCGACACATATCAGGGTATGGTGCATGCAGAGACGCATGGTACGCTGTGTACACACAGTTTTGCCTGATGAACGAAACCGTGCTGCCATCATGATCCTTGCCATCGGTTATCTCCTGGTTAATCGGATAATTCAGTCCGACAAACAGAGAGCGTGTACCAAGGCTACTTACCAGCCTCCAGTCAAAAATTCCTGAAGGCCCAGAGAAGCCGGGATCCTGCTCAAAGACCTTGCAGTGACTGTGATTGTATTCCGCGAAACAACACGTCCGGTACGTGGGAACGATCATCAATCTTTCGCCGTCGTCTGATCGAGCCAGGAACCACCTGCAACTGCCATGCCGCTTTTCTTTGAAAGGTTCTGGGATTAGGAAGGGTAGGGACACCAGGCGGCCTACAACATCATATCAAGTTGGAGTCAAATAAAAAAGGGCTCTTGATTTAGTCAATCTTAAGAACAGCATGTTATGAGCATGAATATTTTTTCAGCAAATGTTGACAGTAATATAAGCAAGCCATCATGATATCATAGGAAAGTAACATACTGCTGTAACAGCCGTTTGTAGCGATGACTGGAGTAGGCCAGCAATACGTCCAGCCTGTTGGAAATATGCCCTAGAGGCAATAATAATTGGTTATTATTATATTTCTTTGTTCATGATAATAGTCTATTATTCATGCTATAATTGTATTGTCCGGAAATCGTAATACATGTGTGAATACATAGACCACAACCTGTCCCTAGTAAGCCTCTAGTTGACTAGCTCGTTGATCAACAGATAGTCATGATTTCCTGACTATGGACATTGGATGTCATTGATAACGGGATCACATCATTAGGAGAATGATGTGATGGACAAGACCCAATCCTAAGCATAGCATAAAAGAACGTGTAGTTTCGTTTGCTAGAGCTTTTCCAATGTCAAGTATCTTTTCCTTAGACCATGAGATCGTGCAACTCCCGGATACCGTAGGAGTGCTTTAGGTGTGCCAAACGTCACAACGTAACTGGGTGACTATAAAGGTGCACTACGGGTATCTCCGAAAGTGTCTGTTGGGTTGGCACGGATGGAGACTGGGATTTGTCACTCCGTGTGACGGAGAGGTATCTCTGGGCCCACTCGGTAATGCATCATCATAATGAGCTCAATGTGACTAAGGCGTTAGTCACGGGATCATGCATTGCGGTACGAGTAAAGAGACTTGCTGGTAACGAGATTGAACAAGGTATTGGGATACCGACGATCGAATCTCGGGCAAGTAACATACCGTTTGACAAAGGGAATTGCATACGGATTGATTGAATCCTCGACACCGTGGTTCATCCGATGTGATCATCGTGGAGCATGTGGGAGCCAACATGGGTATCCAGATCCCGCTGTTGGTTATTGACCGGAGAGGCGTCTCGGTCATGTCTGCATGTCTCCCGAACCCGTAGGGTCTACACACTTAAGGTCCGGTGACGCTAGGGTTGTAGAGATATATGTATGCGGAAACCCGAAAGTTGTTCGGAGTCCCGGATGAGATCCCGGACGTCACGAGAGGTTCCGGAATGGTCTGGAGGTGAAGAATTATATATAGGAAGTCAAGTTTCGGCCACCGGGAAAGTTTCGGGGGTTACCGGTATTGTACCGGGACCACCGGAAGGGTCCCGGGGGTCCACCGGGTGGGGCCACCTGTCCCGGAGGGCCCCGTGGGCTGAAAGTGGAAGGGAACCAGCCCCTAGTGGGCTGGGGCGCCCCCCTTGGGCCTCCCCCCATGCGCCTAGGGTTGGAAACCCTAGGGGGGAGCTTCCCCCTTGCCTTGGGGGGCAAGGCACCCCTTCCCCCCCTTGTGGCCGCCGCCCCCCTTGAGATCCCATCTCTTGGGGCCGGCGCCCCCCAGGGGCCTATATAAAGGGGGGGGGGAGGGAGGGCAGGACACAACAGCCTTGGGCGCTTCCCTCCTCCCCTGCAACACCTCTCTCTCTCTCTCGCAGAAGCTCGGGGAAGCCCTGCCGGAGACCCGCTACATCCACCACCACGCCATCGTGCTGTTGGATCTCCATCAACCTCTCCTCCCCCCTTGCTGGATCAAGAAGGAGGAGATGTCGCTGCACCGTACGTGTGTTGAACGCGGAGGTGCCGTCCGTTCGGCACTCGATCATCGGTGATTTGGATCACGGCGAGTACGACTCCGTCATCCACGTTCATTGGAACGCTTCCGCTCGCGATCTACAAGGGTATGTAGATGCACTCCTTTCCCCTCGTTGCTAGTAGACTCCATGGATGCATCTTGGTGAGCGTAGGAAAATTTTTAAATTATGCTACGATTACCAACAGTGGTTTCAGAGCCAGGTTTATGCGTAGTTACTATGCACGAGTAGAACACAAAGTAGTTGTGGGCGTTGAGTTTGCCAATTCTTCTTGCCGCTACTAGTCTTTTCTTGTTTCGGCGGCATTGTAGGATGAAGCGGCCCGGACCGACCTTAGACGTACACTTACGTGAGACAGGTTCCACCGACTGACATGCACAAGTTGCATAAGGTGGCTAGCGGGTGTATGTCTCTCCTACTTTAGTCGGAACGGATTCGATGAAAAGGGTCCTTATGAAGGGTAAATAGAAATTGGCAAATCATGTTGTGGTCATACGTAGGTAAGAAACGTTCTTGCTAGAAACCTACAAACCACGTAAAAACTTGCAACAACAATTAGAGGACGTCTAACTTGTTTTTGCAGCAAGTGCTATGTGATGTGATATGGCCAGAAGATGTGATGAATGATATATGTGATGTATGAGATTGATCATATTCTTGTAATAGGAATCACGACTTGCATGTCGATGAGTATGACAACCGGCAGGAGCCATAGGAGTTGTCTTTATTATTTTGCATGACCTGCGTGTCATTGAATAACGCCATGTAAATTACTTTACTTTGTTGCTAAACGTGTTAGACATAGAAGTAGAAGTAATCGTTGGCGTGACGACTTCATGAAGACACAATGATGGAGATCATGATGATGGAGATCATGGTGTCATGCCGGTGACAAAGATGATCATGGTGCCCCGAAGATGGAGATCAAAGGAGCATGATGATATTGGCCATATCATGTCACTATTTGATTGCATGTGATGTTTATCATGTTTTTGCATCTTATTTGCTTAGAACGACGGTAGCAAGTAGGATGATCCCTTATAATAATTTCAAGAAAGTGTTCACCCTAACTATGCACCGTTGCGAAGGTTCGTCGTTTCGAAGCACCACGTGATGATCGGGTGTGATAGATTCTTACGTTCGAATACAACGGGTGTTGACGAGCCTAGCATGTACAGACATGGCCTCGGAACACACGCAATACACTTAGGTTGACTTGACGAGCCTAGCATGTACAGACATGGCCTCGGAACACGGAGGACCGAAAGGTCGAGCATGAGTCGTATAGAAGATACGATCAACATGGAGATGTTCACCGATCTTGACTAGTCCGTCTCACGTGATGATCGGACACGGCCTAGTTAAACTCGGATCATGTTTCACTTAGATGACTAGAGGGATGTCTATCTGAGTGGGAGTTCATTAAATAATTTGATTAGATGAACTCAATTATCATGAACTTAGTCTAAAATCTTTACACTATGTCTTGTAGATCAAATGGCCAACGTTGTCCTCAATTTCAACGCGTTCCTAGAGAAAACCAAGCTGAAAGATGATGGCAGCAACTATACGGACTGGGTCCGGAACCTGAGGCTCATCCTCATAGTAGCCAAGAAAGATTATGTCTTAGAAGCACCGCTAGGTGATGCACCAATCCCACAGAACCAAGACGTTATGAACGCTTGGCAATCACGTGCTGATGATTACTCCCTCGTTCAGTGCGGCATGCTTTACAGCTTAGAACCGGGTCTCCAAAAGCGTTTTGAGAAACATGGAGCATATGAGATGTTCGAGGAGCTGAAACTAGTTTTCCAAGCTCATGCCCGGGTCGAGATATATGATGTCTCCGACAAGTTCTTCAGCTGTAAAATGGAGGAGAACAGTTCTGTCAGTGAGCACATACTCAGAATGTCTGGGTTGCACAACCGCTTGTCTCAGCTGGGAGTTAATCTCCCGGATGACGCGGTCATTGACAGAATCCTCCAGTCGCTTCCACCAAGCTACAAGAGCTTTGTGATGAACTACAATATGCAGGGGATGGAAAAGACCATTCCCGAGGTATATTCAATGCTGAAATCAGCGGAAGGGGAGATCAGAAAAGAACATCAAGTGTTGATGGTGAATAAAACCACCAAGTTCAAGAAGGGCAAGGGTAAGAAGAACTTCAAGAAGGACGGCAAGGGAGTTGCCGCGCCCGGTAAACCAGTTACTGGGAAGAAGTCAAAGAATGGACCCAAGCTCGGGACTGAGTGCTTTTATTGCAAGGGAAGTGGTCACTGGAAGCGGAACTGCCCCAAATATTTAGCGGACAAGAAGAAGGCCGGCAACACCCAAGGTATATGTGATATACAAGTAATTGATGTGTACCTTACCAGTACTCGTAGTAGCTCCTGGGTATTTGATACCGGTGCGGTTGCTCATATTTGTAACTCAAAATAGGAACTACGGAATAAACGGAGACTGGCAAAGGACGAGGTGACGATGCGCGTCGGGAATGGTTCCAAGGTCGATGTGATCGCCGTCGGCACGCTACCTCTGCATCTACCCACGGGATTAGTTTTAAACCTCAATAATTGTTATTTAGTGCCAACTTTGAGCATGAACATTGTATCTGGATCTCGTTTAATTCGAGATGGCTACTCATTTAAATCCGAGAATAATGGTTGTTCTATTTATTTGAGAGAGATGTTTTATGGTCATGCCCCGCTGGTCAATGGTTTATTTTTGATGAATCTCGAACGTGATGTTACACATGTTCATAGTGTAAATACCAAAAGATGTAAAGTTGATAACGATAGTCCCACATACTTGTGGCACTGCCGCCTTGGTCACATTGGTGTCAAGCGCATGAAGAAGCTCCATGCAGATGGACTTTTGGAGTCTCTTGATTACGAATCATTTGACACATGCGAACCATGCCTCATGGGTAAGATGACCAAGACTCCGTTCTCCGGAACAATGGAGCGAGCAACCAACTTATTGGAAATCATACATACCGATGTGTGTGGTCCAATGAGTGTTGAGGCTCGCGGAGGATATCGTTATGTTCTCACTCTCACTGATGATTTAAGTAGATATGGATATGTCTACCTGATGAAACACAAGTCTGAAACCTTTGAAAAGTTTAAAGAATTTCAGAGTGAGGTTGAGAATCAACGTGACAGGAGAATAAAATTCCTACGATCAGATCGTGGTGGAGAATATTGAAGTCACGAGTTTGGTGCACACTTAAGGAAATGTGGAATGGTTTCACAACTCACGCCGCCTGGAACACCTCAGAGAAATGGTGTGTCCGAACGTCGTAATCGCACTCTATTGGATATGGTGCGATCTATGATGTCTCTTACCGATTTACCGCTCTCATTTTGGGGTTATACTTTAGAGACTGCCACATTCACTTTAAATAGGGCTCCATCGAAATCTGTTGAGACGACACCGTATGAATTATGGTTTGGGAAGAAACCTAAGCTGTCGTTTCTAAAAGTTTGGGGATGCGATGCTTATGTCAAGAAACTTCAGCCTGAAAAGCTCGAACCCAAATCGGAAAAATGCGTCTTCATAGGATACCCTAAGGAAACTATGGGGTATACCTTCTACCTCAGATCCGAAGGCAAGATCTTCGTTGCCAAGAACGGGTCCTTTCTGGAGAAGGAGTTTCTCTCGAAAGAATTGAGTGGGAGGAAAGTGGAACTTGATGAGGTGATAGTCACCCCTTCCGAACCGGAAAGTAGCGCGGCACGGGAAAATGTTCTTGTGGTGCCTACACCGACTGGGGAGGAAGTTAATGATGATGATCATGAAGCTTCAGATCAAGTTACTGAACTTCGTAGGTCCACAAGGACACGTTCCGCACCAGAGTGGTACGGCAACCCTGTCGTGGAAATCATGTTGTTAGACAATGGTGAACCTTCGAACTATGAAGAAGCGATGGCGGGCCCGGATTCCGACAAATGGCTAGAAGCCATGAAATCCGAGATAGAATCCATGTATGAAAACAAAGTATGGACTTTGACTGACTTGCCCGATGAGCGGCGAGCCATAGAAAACAAATGAATCTTTAAGAAGAAGACGGACGCGGATGGTAATGTGACCATCTACAAAGCTCGACTTGTCGCTAAGGGTTATCGACAAGTTCAAGGGGTTGACTATGATGAGACTTTCTCACCCGTAGCGAAGCTGAAGTCCGTCTGAATCATGTTAGCAATTGCCGCATACTATGATTATGAGATATGGCAGATGGACGTCAAAACGGCATTCCTTAACGGCTTCCTTAAGGAAGAGTTGTATATGATACAGCCGGAAGGTTTTGTCGATCCTAAGAATGCTAACAAAGTGTGCAAGCTCCAGCGCTCAATCTATGGGCTGGTGCAAGCATCTCGGAGTTGGAACATTCGCTTTGATGAGATGATCAAAGCGTTTGGGTTTACACAGACTTATGGAGAAGCCTGTGTTTACAAGAAAGTGAGTGGGAGCTCTGTAGCATTTCTCATATTATATGTGGATGACATATTATTGATGGGAAATGATATAGAATTCTTGGAAAGTATAAAGGCCTATTTGAATAAATGTTTTTCAATGAAGGACCTTGGAGAAGCTGCTTATATATTAGGCATCAAGATCTATAGAGATAGATCAAGACGCCTCATTGGTCTTTCACAGAGTACATACCTTGACAAGATATTGAAGAAGTTCAGTATGGATCAGTCCAAGAAGGGGTTCTTGCCTGTATTGCAAGGTGTGCAATTGAGCACGGCTCAATGCCCGACCACGGCAGAAGATATAGAAGAGATGAGTGTCATCCCCTATGCCTCGGCCATAGGGTCTATTATGTATGCCATGCTGTGTACCAGACCTGATGTAAACCTTGCCGTAAGTTTGGTAGGAAGGTACCAAAGTAATCCCGACAAGGAACACTGGACAGCGGTCAAGAATATCCTGAAGTACCTAAAGAGGACTAAGGATATGTTTCTCGTTTATGGAGGTGACGAAGAGCTCGTCGTAAAGGGTTACGTCGACGCTAGCTTCGACACAGATCTGGATGACTCGAAGTCATAGACCGGATACGTGTATATTTTGAATGGAGGAGCAGTAAGCTGGTGCAGTTGCAAGCAAAGCGTCGTGGCGGGATCTACATGTGAAGCGGAATACATGGCAGCCTCGGAGGCAGCACAGGAAGCAGTCTGGATGAAGGAGTTCATTACCGACCTAGGGGTGATTCCCAATGCGTCGGGCCCGATGACTCTCTTCTGTGACAACACTGGAGCTATTGCCCTTGCGAAGGAGCCCAGGTTTCACAGGAAGACCAGGCATATCAAGCGTCGCTTCAACTCCATTTGTGAAAGTGTTCAAAATGGAGACATAGATATTTGTAAAGTACATACGGACCTGAATGTAGCAGATCCGTTGACTAAACCTCTCCCTAGGGTAAAACATGATCAACACCAGGACGCAATGGGTGTTCGATTCATCACAATGTAACTAGATTATTGACTCTAGTGCAAGTGGGAGACTGTTGAAATATGCCCTAGAGGCAATAATAAATGGTTATTATTATATTTCTTTGTTCATGATAATTGTCTATTATTCATGATATAATTGTATTGTCCGGAAATCGTAATACATGTGTGAATACATAGACCACAACCTGTCCCTAGTAAGCCTCTAGTTGACTAGCTCGTTGATCAACAGATAGTCATGATTTCCTGACTATGGACATTGGATGTCATTGATAACGGGATCACATCATTAGGAGAATGATGTGATGGACAAGACCCAATCCTAAGCATAGCATAAAAGATCGTGTAGTTTCGTTTGCTAGAGCTTTTCCAATGTCAAGTATCTTTTCCTTAGACCATGAGATCGTGCAACTCCCGGATACCGTAGGAGTGCTTTGGGTGTGCCAAACGTCACAACGTAACTGGGTGACTATAAAGGTGCACTACGGGTATCTCCGAAAGTGTCTGTTGGGTTGGCACGGATCGAGACTGGGATTTGTCACTCCGTGTGACGGAGAGGTATCTCTGGGCCCACTCGGTAATGCATCATCATAATGATCTCAATGTGACTAAGGCGTTAGTCACGGGATCATGCATTGCGGTACGAGTAAAGAGACTTGCCGGTAACGAGATTGAACAAGGTATTGGGATACCGACGATCGAATCTCGGGCAAGTAACATACCGTTTGACAAAGGGAATTGCATACGGATTGATTGAATCCTCGACACCGTGGTTCATCCGATGTGATCATCGTGGAGCATGTGGGAGCCAACATGGGTATCCAGATCCCGCTGTTGGTTATTGACCGGAGAGGCGTCTCGGTCATGTCTGCATGTCTCCCGAACCCGTAGGGTCTACACACTTAAGGTCCGGTGACGCTAGGGTTGTAGAGATATATGTATGCGGAAACCCGAAAGTTGTTCGGAGTCCCGGATGAGATCCCGGACGTCACGAGAGGTTCCGGAATGGTCTGGAGGTGAAGAATTATATATAGGAAGTCAAGTTTCGGCCACCGGGAAAGTTTCGGGGGTTACCGGTATTGTATCGGGACCACCGGAAGGGTCCCGGGGGTCCACCGGGTGGGGCCACCTGTCCCGGAGGGCCCCGTGGGCTGAAAGTGGAAGGGAACCAGCCCCTAGTGGGCTGGGGCACCCCCCTTGGGCCTCCCCCATGCGCCTAGGGTTGGAAACCCTAGGGGGGGGGAGCTTCCCCCTTGCCTTGGGGGGCAAGGCACCCCTTCCCCCCTTGTGGCCGGCGCCCCCCCTTGAGATCCCATCTCTTGGGGCCGGCGCTCCCCCAGGGGCCTATATAAAGGGGGGGAGGGAGGGCAGGACACAACAGCCTTGGGCGCCTCCCTCCTCCCCTGCAACACCTCTCTCTCTCTCGCAGAAGCTCGGCGAAGCCCTGCCGGAGACCCGCTACATCCACCACCACGCCGTCGTGCTGTTGGATCTCCATCAACCTCTCCTCCCCCCTTGCTGGATCAAGAAGGAGGAGACGTCGCTGCACCGTACGTGTGTTGAAGGTGCCGTCCGTTCGGCACTCGGTCATCGGTGATTTGGATCACGGCGAGTACGACTCCGTCATCCACGTTCATTGGAACGCTTCCGCTCGCGATCTACAAGGGTATGTAGATGCACTCCTTTCCCCTCGTTGCTAGTAGACTCCATAGATGCATCTTGGTGAGCATAGGAAATTTTTTAAATTATGCTACGATTACCAACACAGCCATAGAAGGAGTCGACAGCTTAAATGAAGCCCTTGTGTTCAATGGCATCAGAGAACCATGGAGGATGTATGATCCTGCGATGGACATGCAGATTTATCCACTTACCGCAGTGACCTGTCAGATAGGCGAGTTGATGAACGCAATTAGCCTGAAGTCTTTATAATTTGCAGATCTTGTGGGCACTTGGCAGATTACAACCTTGAGCAAGTCAAACTTGGTATCATGTTGGCTACTATAAGATTCCGAGTATTCTGGGCCGCGGTGCCAAAGCAGTGCAGTGTTAATCGAAGGAAGGGGGATCAATCGCGGGGTGTAGACCTCCACGAGCATCCAGCTGCCGCGACCGTCGACGAGCACCATCCAAGACGTGTTCATGCCGACCCAGTACATACCGTTAATGTAGTTGAGGCTGACGGGGATTGGATCGCAGTCAAGGGGGTTGATGCTCGCCACCCTACGATCGTTATGCTGTGTGACACGCCGTTTCTGAAGATCAGGCGGCATCAGCAAACAAGGAGCTGGCTTAAAAAGCTCCAGCCTGAGGGCTTTGAGTAAACGGTACAGCCCCGACGAGCACGCGGCGAGCGGCATGGTACTGAGATTGTCCACACGCGAAACAATGAGCTTGATTACCTCTGTGGGGAGCGAATTCCAGCCACTCTTTCGGCGGACGCTGCTCGGTTCTGCCATTGTTAGCGGGGATGGAAGATTGGACGAGATTATGTGCAGACAAAGATGGAGAAGCGAATATGTGCTGCGGGAAGTGGACAGGTGATGATGACTACAGCACGCCGCTTGACTTACAAGACACATACCAGCAGCGTAGGGTCATGTCGATGCCAGACAACTTGCTTGAGTGATCACAGTACTGGTACTCCCTACAGTGCTATGCCCTAACTTGCTTGAGTAGAGTAGTAGAGTAGGACTCTGCTCTACTACTAGCACCGGAGGAGTAGTATATTCTAATCTAAAATAGTTACAAACTTCAATGCCCAAGCATGGAACGACTATGAACCGTGCTCAAAGACCGTGTCTACGTGGTGTTTGGACATGGGCGACAACCTCAACGCCAACGGTGCTGCTCCCGTTGCACCGTATGTGTTTCTGTCCTTCCTGTTTGAAATCGTGGTAGAATTCATGTTTCTACTCTGTATCCTACTACTATGCTAGTCCACATGATTAGTTTCATCTCTGTTATAGCCATCATGATTTATTTTGTGCTTATTCGGATTAAATCTCGTAGTAACTTTCTCATATATTCAACTGGCGCAACGTCCCCTACAGCCACTCCCGTTTCATGGACGGCCTGGTCGATGCCTCCAAGGAGCCCTTCGTCCACTGCTATACGTCTAGTCATAGAAGGAGTCGACAGCGTAAATGAAGCCCTTGTGTTCAATGGCATCAGAGAACCATGGAGGATGTATGATCCTGCGATGGACGTGCAGATTTATCCACTTACCGCAGTGACCTGTCAGATAGGCGAGACCGCGGTTGATGAACGCAATTAGCCTGAAGACTCAGTTGGTGATGATGGTGTGTCTGCCATCCGCCATTTCCGACCATTAGATCTGCATCTAACGGCTGTGATGTAAGTTGTGGACTTTTGCAACAATTCCCACTTCTCTGCTCTAGTTTACACAAAACCCCTTAGTATCTTGAAACCAACCACATTCCTCCCTTACTTCATCAAAACAGCCCAAAGAATATAGTTGGAGTGAAACATAAGATTTTTTTAGTGATATGTATATCAAAAGTAAACTGTTTTCTTTCAAATTTGTGAATATGTATTATTCTACTTTGGATCTGTTGCAACGGACGGGCTCATAGTTATAAAGGTTTATCTCTTGCATTCTCCGCAACCAACACCTAGTGTACTGGTCCGGGCCGGATGCTCGCAGCCCGATGACCTGAGTTCGAATTCTGTCCTAAACTTTAGCTTTTTATATTCTTTTAATATATACTACTTCTTTTGCTAATGTACTGGCAGTGGAACCCACAGAGTACTTAGAATACAGGATTAAGGATGGATTTGTTTCTTTTTAACTTTCTGTACGAATCTGTAGCCAGCCTGCAAGTCATGTACACTGTACTGACAGTGGAACCCACAGAGTACTTAGAATACAAGATTAAGGATGCAATTAACTTTTTATAGAGGGAGAATCATACACGCAATTAACTCAAATGGATTGGACGTGACTCTATTATTCTCCAACTGCAACCGACAAATTTCCTCCCGCAGGCCAGAGTAGGTTTCTCGGTTTGCATGCGGGTTTAACGGAGGGGTTTGATGGAGGCGAGGAGGCGTGTTCAGCCGGGCGTGCAGTGGACGGCGCAGTACTATTCGATTTGACAACTACAACTAGTATATTATAAAAAACAAAGAAGAGTAGTAGAGATAGAGATAAGAATAGAGACTAGGGAGGAGCACCATCTACTGCTTCGTGGGCTACTCCTGCGCTCCATTCGGCGCCCGCAACATCCCCTACAGCCACTCCCTCCTGCGCTCCATTCGGCGGGCACTGTTGAAATTTGGGGAGCGCACTCTCGCGACTGCTAGCAGCGACGACTTCACTGACGACGACTTCTTCCCCGACCTCGGCAACCTCTTCCTCAACGACATGGGCGACAACCTCAACGCCAATGGTGCTAATCCCGTTGCACCGTATGTGTTTCTGTTCTTCCTGTTCGAAATCGTGGTAGAATTCATGTTTCTAGTCTGTGTCCTAGATTCGATCTGTTCATCTACTATGCTAGTCCGCATGATTAGTTTAATCTCTGTTATAGCCATCATGATTTATTTTGTGATTATTCGTACTAAATCTCGTAGTAACTTGCTCATATATTCAACTGGCGGAACGTCCCCTACAGCCACTCCCGTTTCATGGACGGCCTGGTCGATGCCTCCAAGGAGCCCTTGTCTACTGCTATGAGTGCCCAGTGCCGTTTTGGGGCTCGCCTGCGGACATCGTGCATCACCTGACGCAGGCGTGCGACGATCACTACTGGCCCTTGGCGAAGAACATCAAGTACGAGACGTGCTACCCGTTCACCATGCCGGGTTCGCTGGAGGATCACCGCCGCTTGCTAGTCTCAGAGGAGGATGGCAGCGTCTTCCTCTTGATCGTGGGCACCGGCGAGGCCCGCGCAGGCCGCCGCCCCGTCTCTGTAGTGTGCGTCAGGGGCGCTGACGCTAACACTGACACGAGGCCGATGTACAGGTGCGTGCTCACTATTACTACCCCTCGGAGGTACGTGGGCGGCGACACTGGCTACGTCAAGCTGACTTGGACTCTGCCGAGCTGGGACCTTCCCGCCAATGTGGACATGGAAGACGCACGGTATTATTTGACCCCCAACAATGTGCACGGGGGCTCCAAGGAGGTTCACTGGACATCTGCATTATCAAGTTAAATGTTGATCATTAGTCTTCGGTCAATGTAGTCCGCTGTCTAAGCATGTGGAGACTTCCGTGCATGATCTTGCTCTATTGGAGTATCGCGCATGAATAAAAGTGTATCCATTTATGGTTTAGTCTAGAATCTTCCATGTATGAATTTTTACTACAGTACTGGTGAAAGACTTATGATGAACCATTTCTTACATATCCTCTGCCCCCTTCCAAGTCATCCTAATTTAATCCCTCCGTCTAGGTGTATAAGGGCATGGTTAATACTTAAATAGTATAGCCAACTGTTGACTATAAGAAAGTGCCATGTCATCTATAGCCAACATGTATAACAATGGATACTCAAAATCTAATTCTTGAAGATCATTTCTTGCAAAGCACAATAAGAGTTATTTCTTCACAAGTTTTGGATGCAGGTTGAACAGTTGAACGCTTTTGTTTACAAAAGATACTTCTTTATCTATTTCACCCGAATGTTTGTGAGCTCTAGAGATGAAATAATATCCGAATAAACCTATCGATACCCGTTACACATGAGATGACCCCCACATCCTTTGTCAAAATAAACAACTCCCCGATCAATGCATTTCACTCTTCCGTGCAACGCACGGGCACCTTACTATAGATTAGTATGACCAAAAATTGAACTAACATTATATATAGTACGATAAATGATGATGCATGTCACCTAAAATTATATCATTGAAAACTATGTTCAAATACGAATCCAACGATATTGTTTTTGTTGACATGCACTAACATTTTGTCAGTTAAATCTTCAGTCAAATTCAATGGGGGATAAACCACGACCGATGTAGTACTAGTGTAGAGGGCGACGCTGCACGGGAGTCTCGCCCCGCTCGTGGCGCGGCAGTAAAGCCGTCATATCACAAAACCCAACCACTCCCAGCAATAAGTGGCCTGGTAAAATAAACGGACAAGCAACCATCACATCCCTCCGTCTTTTTTGCATTTCATCTCTCTCCATTTACTTTCTCCGGTTCATCTCGCACACTCGATCCCTAGCTACTACTCCTAGGGCCAGTTCTTTTGGCGGCTTCCCCAGCTTTTCCCATAAGACTAGTCACAGTGGAGAGTAACATTAAGGCGCCTCACTCATTTATTTGGGCTTCTAAACTACTACTAGTAGTACCTCCGTCCTGGTTTATTCCTCACCATTGTAATTTGTGCTAAATTTTGACCAAAGATTTAACTGATAAAATATTAGTGCATGTGACATGCACTAACATTTCATTAGTTAAATTTATGATCAAAATTTGACACAGATTACAATGGGGACCAATAAACCAGGACGGAGGTAGTGGTTATGGGATTACTAATCTAGAAGCCTAAAAGAACTGGCCCCTGGTACTCCTACTAGTAGTAGTACTCAAGTTGGAATTCCATTTGCACGGCACAACTTGTTAGGAAAAAAATTCGATACAGGGTGTAGGAAGCGGTTTGGGAATTTGCATGCCTTTCCAACCAGTGAGATACTCCGTACAAAGTACGACAGAGAAATAACCATAGAGAAGGAAGCTAAAAGTAAACAATCAAACGAGCATTTTTGCATTTGTTTTGCATTGAATCGTTTCACAAGCTTGACTAGTGCTGTTTTTCTACTTTTACAAAAACCGCATCATAATGTTAAAACGTGCATTTGCACGTACATAAGTAATAGTAGTACTCCCTCCGTCTAGGTGTATAAGTCTTCCCTCCTTCTTGGTCACGGTGCACAACCAAAGATGACTTATTGACCTGGACGGAGGGAGTAGCACAGTCTGCAAGCATATATCGAGAGAGACGTGTAGTGCGATAGTATATAGTAAAGTTTGTGCTATATGCACGTACTTGCAAAATGCGTACGAATACACAAGGTTTCCAAACTTTCCCTTTTACATACTTAATTAAGGACGCTAAAAATTTCTGAACGTTCGGGATTTATCATTTGCGTCCCAAAACTAATGAGATCGCCTTATGAAACAAAAATTATACTCCTCCTAAAAGCCACCGCGCTCGCAGGAGCGCTTGCGGTGCGCCACGAGTGCCCTGGTGCACGGCCGTTTCCCAGCGCGCCGACACAACGCCTCTTCCTCAGCCTCGCAACTCGCGAGGTGCTGATTGGCGGCTTGCCGGCGGGCGAGCGCGATCTCACCGGTGTGGTGATCCGGCGCCAACAGGTACTCCTCCTCGCTGGAAGCGTGCACCCGGTCCACGTACCGCCAAGCGTAGATGAGGCGCTTGGGCCCGACTACACTCAGGGCGTCGGCACGGGCGTCCTCCGCCACCCTCATGGCCCTCGCATGAGCCTTCTGCCAAAGAGCCAATTGCCTGACTCTCTCGGACGCGACATAGGCCTCCCAGGCAGCTTGTTCCGCGGTGCGCTTCTCTTCCTCGGCCTTCTTCTCTGCCTCTATTTTGGCGCGCTCTGCTGGAGGCAAAGCCTCCCACAAGGCGACATCCATTTCTTTCCAAAGCTCCTCAAGGCTGGGGGGCTCGGCGGGCGGCGCGGCGTTCTCCTCATAGCGGGGAGCCGACGCGTCCTCCGATGCGCGTGCTGGCGAGATTGGGAACGCTGGCGTCCACCTCGACGCGTCGCGGTGAGGAGCGGAACGCCGACGCATCCTCCTCGACTAGTGGCGGCGAGGAACGGAACGGAGACGCGTCGCGGCGAGGAGCGGAACGCCGACGCGTCCTCCTCGACTAGTGGCGGCGAGGAACGGAACGGCGATGCGTCGCGTAGCGGCGAGGAGCGGAACACCGACGCGTCCTCCTCGACTAGTGGCGGCGAGGAACGGAACAACGACGCGTGACCGTCCGCGCGGTGCAGCGAGGGGCTCCTACGGCTTGGGAGGGGCGATGCCATGGTGGTCAACGTGAGAGGGAGGGGGAGGAGATAGCGATGAACGTGAACGTGAGGGGGAGGAGATAGCGATGTCGTGGGAGGCGCAGTATTTATAGCGAGCAATGGCACACCTACGTAAGATATGGACTGAGCTGCACTGACTTAACTGCAGGTCCAGTTGCGTCACTGACATGTGGGCCAGACCCCTGTTGGGCCCATATGTCAGTGACCCAATGCACCTGCAGTAAGGTAACAGCTACGTGGGCATGTTTGTTGGAGTAAATTACGGGGGAGCGAAGGGGTGGAAATATTGCTGGTCACAACGGATTGGACGAGCGTGGGGGGAGGAGAGTCATGCATGCAGATTTTTTCACACGGGGTGGAGTGGTGGGACCGCCGGAGGGAGAAGGAGAGTTTGGCAGGCATATTGTTTCCACACATGGAGAGGAAAAGATTTGGAGACGAACGGGCTTCCTGCAGGTATGGGGAACGGTGCATAATAAGTCATCTTGCATGCCGGGCTAGGTATAGTCTCAAGTCATTAAAAACATACACGCCCCACACATGATCATATTTCAAGGTGCACTAAATTATTGCATGCGATGATTAAGGCTGACCATAATGGTGGTATCTTAGCTGGTATCATGCACACGGGAATAGCAAACATGCTGATGTGGCAAAGAATTAAAGAAGAGAGGGGGGTTAGAGTAACTAGTGTTCATGCATGCATTGGTAAACATATTTTTTTGTGAAGAACGACATCACTAGTTGAGTACTTTTGCAGACTTCAAAAACTACCACCGCCTCTACTATCTTGCTAAGAGTAGGTGAAATTTTTGAATCGAGCCCTTTAAACTAGAAGGGAGGTAGTGGTACTCTAAGGCTGATCATAGTGGGGAGTAACTTAGACTAGTAACATGCATATGTTACTAGTCTATGTTACTACCTCTATAGTGCATAGTATCATAGATTAGTATCATAGGTGGTCTCATTTATTGCCATGCATGACACATAGTAGCATCACATTTATTATGTTACGGTATCTACCTATGTTACTATAACCATCTCTCTCTTCTTTAATTGCCTACCACATTAGCATGTTTGCGAGTCCCAAGTGCATGATACTACTTATGTTACCCCCACTATGGCCAACCTAATAGCTAACCTTGTTGTGATGACAAGATAGGACATGGCACGCACCTGGACGGAGGAACTAGTCTGCATTGTGCATTTAAGTTTTGTCTGAAGTCAATGTACCTCTACTTTCACCAGACTTATAGAAAAATGTGTCAACATTCACAATGTCAAATCAATATTTTTACACTCATTATAAAACGTAGTTCTTATACTCATTATAATCAGTATTGTAGATATTGATATTTTTAGTATAAATTTGGTCGTGGGATTTCATTGATGCCTGTCAAAGCGTGGAGGAAGCGGAGCTTAGGGCTTGCATTGCCGGTCTCTACATAGGTATTTCTCTTCATAATCCTGTAATTTTAGAGACTGATTGCGCTTTTGTGGTAGCGTCTCTTGCATCGGGGGACTATGACAGGTCTGCTATGGGTGACCTGAAGATGAAAGCGTTGAGCATCTCAAAGTTGATCAACAATCTTCAATTGTCAAAGATTAGCCGTTCGGCCAATAAGGTGGCACACTTAATCGCTAAGTATAGCTTTGACAATAGATTAGATGGTATTCTTGTAAATAACGTACCACCCTGTGTGGTGAATATTGTATCGAATGAGTGTACTGGTGTGGCTGGTTAATTAATATAAGGTGGTGTTAAAAAAAGAGTATAAATTTGGTCAAACACTTCGCAAACGGTTGACGGGAGTAAAAAGGACCAGAGGGAGTATCATGCATGCGGAGTAGGCAAAAAAAATTGCTTGTCTAAAAAAAGGCAAAAAAAATTGCTCATTTATAGCCGGTCGAAGTCTCAAAGGGCGCGACCGCGCGAGGGAGGCGAAGGTCGTGGGAGGCGCGACGTTTGACGGAATTAAGTGAAGTTACATCCACGCGCCGGCATGGCGTGCGAACAGGCAGAAGCTATACCGTCAGGCCTACGATATAGGTCTAGTAGACATGACATCTAGTGGGTCCCGCATAGTTCTTGATAACTCTTTGGGGGCTTGCAGCCGTTTATCCACCGGGCAAGCCAGCAACCCACGCCGTTCGCACGCCCTACTCGTCCCCGTCTTCTACCTTACAACAGTTCGCTCCCAGTCATCCCGTCCTTTCACATTAGTTCGCTCCCAGTTTTTTTGTGGGGTATAACAGTTCAACTTCTCCTAACCCTCCTCCAAAATCCATGGCCTCCCAAATCTCCATGGTCGCCGCTGAGTACCAGGTTAGAGCCATCACCGGCGATCAGTTCATCGTCATCTACACACGTGGATCCAAGACGGTGAAAGCATGGCTTGCTCGCTTCCTACGCATGTTCAACAGTTCAACGGATGAGTGGGTCGCTGGGCTAGATGTTGAGTACACCACAGTCCTGGGACGAGAGAAGGATCTAAAGGACGAAGAGAGGAAGAAGCCCGCCGTGATGCGGGTTTGCGTACATAACGTTTGCTTGGTCTACCACATATGCCATGCCGACGTTGAGTGCCAGGATTTTAAGAACTTCCTCAAGGACAAAAGAGTGAAATTCGTTACTGTAGGCTTTAAGAACGACAGGGATGTCCTACGTCGGATAGGTCTCGTTGTAGGCCAGCCCTTCGATCTCCAGAAGGCAAGCCCAGTGTCCTCCTCTCAACCTTCAATGCTGACCCTGGCAGCAGCCATGATTGATCCTTCGTACGCTAAACTGAAGAAACCTCATCACGAGTTTCATCATGCATGGGAGTCGAAGACATTAGATGAAGATCACATCCTGTACGCAGCAATGGATGCCTACCTTTGTTTAAATATCTACAAGGGTTGGATGAAGAAGCAGAGCCCAGTGTCCGGTTCAAGCAAAGAAGCGTCGACGAAGAGGAAGAGGGACGAGGACGAAGTCGAGGACGTGGACTCGGACTCCGAGTAGGTGGCAGTGTCGTCGCTCATGCTGGTTCTACTGCAGTGTCAAGCGGACTAGTTGCTTAGTTTATTTTCAAGGGTGTGTTGTGCTGAGGCCCCAACAGAACTATGTTTATGTTCTTTCTCGTTATTTGAACTCTTTAGTACGTACAGTAGTACTAGTACTATGTCTTACTACTGTTCTTCTTGCAGTTGGTACTACTGCTCGTATCTTCATGTTCCTACTGTACTTAATACGTTCGTACTAGTAGTATAATTTGGGTCAGTCGATTTGTGAAAGAAGTTCGACGGAGCGAAGGAAGAAGATGGTAGAAGAGGTGGAGGAAGCCCTTCTAGCCATCCATGTTGCATCAAACGGCTCACATGAGTCAACTGACCCAAATTGCTCCTTCAGATTGCAGGATCCACGTGGCATTCAAGGTCTCGAAGGTAGATTCCGTGTCCGCACCCGGTTTGCAGGCTCGAGACGCGCGTGACCTGCTTCCGCCGCGACAGCCACCATGCCCGCCTCCTCGGCGTGGGCGGAGACAACAATGACACGCTAGTTCCTCCTCGTCGGCGTGCTGGAGCATGCGCTGGTCCTCCTCTTCGTACGCTACATGCATAGACGCGGCTCCACCAGCTGCTCGCGTATTTGGCAGCGCGGCGACATCGCGAGGAGGGATTGCAGACGACGTGAGCGGGCGAGCCTTCGGCTTCATGGCACAGGGATGGCGGCGACACGGCGGTGATGGGCGAGAAATTGTTGGCCGGAGCAGGCGGGCGCCAGCATGCGCAACGGCGGCGGCGGCATATTGATGAGTGCGCGTGTGGGAGCTTACTTTAGTTTTATATATAAGGTTGGTCAAACTTAAAAGAAAACCGTACTAGTACACGTAAACATTAGACTTAGGCAGCGCTTTTATTAGTTAGTACCACAGCCACGATACAGAATCTTGTGCAAGCGCGTGAACCGCGGCCGCGCGGTCGATCGAACGGTGCGTCATCATGTCGCGCTCGAAGGACATCCACCGAACCTTTTTGTGTGTGTGAAAACAATCCTCGAATATTACTCAACTTTTTTTCCTGTGAAAGTTCTTGACGCTGCAATATTTCCATATATTTGAATTTAGCTCCAGTTCGTGTTTATTTGGATTTGGACGTTTTAGGTGCACCCTAGTTTTTTTTAATACTGATTTTGTGTGTGTGACTGAGAGAGAACGCGTGTATGTGTCCATATGTGTGTTGTGGCGGAAGGGCAATGTGGAGTCGGTGTGCGTGTGATACAGACATAGAGAGGTGTGAATGTGCAAATGATCATGCATGAGTGAGACATAGACAGATGCTGATACGTTGTGTATACATGAGAGAACGGTCTTCTAGTTTACTTGTGTGTGTGTGTGTGAGAGAGAGAGGGAGAGAGAGAGACAGAGAGAGGAGCATCCGTAACACAACAACCATCTCTCTCGATTCGTCCGTCCCTCGCACGGTCGCATGCAACACATGCATCAACGCGCGCATTTTGACACCCTCACCCGGCCCCTGCCCACCTCAAGGCCCGCACAATCTCTTCGTGAATACCCATTTCTCTCCTTAGGTTTGTTTTCTCTCAATATCTGACACACACACACACGCAGCACAACACACACACACAGACACACGCAGCACAACACACACACACACACACACTCCCCCAAGCACACAATTCATCCCCATCCAAGGTTATACGGCGACCACTCTCGCTTGTGCTTCTTTGCACCCCAACATGCACAACACCTCAATCTTCAAAGAGGGCATCGAGCAGATCGAAGACGGCGACCACACCGCACTAGAGAATGCGGGGTCATTTGGAAGCAGGGTGATGTGACGACGGCTGACTGACTCCTCCCCCCACCCTCTCTCTCTCTTGCACAAAATTACCAATCCCTCTCCCCCCCGCACAAAATTGTCAATCCCTCAACCCACGAGATCCTTCCCCTCTCGTCCATGTTTTTCCAGCTCTCTCATCAAACATGTTGTCTCTTCTCCTTCCACGTATACAGAATCCAGATGCACACGCATCTCATGTATATTACATGTATCCATCTTTCTCACAGACCTAACTTCTTCCTCTCTCTTTCTCTCTCTATCTCTCTCTTTATCTCGTTAGGTTTGTCTCCTACTCTCTCGTCCACATACATACAATCTTTCCCTCCCTATTTGCTCCATCTTCAAAAGCTCTCTCTGCACGTTTCATTCACACATTGGGATATGTCAAAATGTTGCTTCTATAATGGCTGATGTAGAGTTATGGTTGTTTTTGTTGCATCCTACAAAGTAATAACTATGAAATGCATTTAGATTCTCATTTGACTGGGATTATGTGAGTTTGAGCATGTTGTGAAGTACTATAGACCTTGTATACATCTTGGTATTCGACAATGATTGTAACTATTGAATTGTATAGACCATTACATTCGAAGTCAATAGCCTAATATATTTATTTCACAATTTCAACAAATGATTAGTTCACTACAAACTAAGAAAACAAATGTGTACTCCCTTCGTTTTTATTTAAGTCCGCGTATTAGCATTGGTCAAAGTCAAGTTTTGTAAACTCTCAGAAAGCTTATAACAAAAAATATTAACATATACAATAACAAATAAATACCATTAGATTCATTATTGAATGTACTATCACATCATACATATTTGTTATGGTAAATGTTTATATTTTTCTATAAACTTGGTCAAACTTTAGGAAGTTTGACTTTGGTCAAACCTAATATGCAGAGTTTACTACTACTACTCGCTAGTTGCTTAGCCGAATCACTCAACACGCCACACGGGGAGTCCAGTGTCACAAAATTTTGAGGTCGGCGGGAAAATCTCCCGCGACCCAGATTCGAGCAGTGGGAAGTTACCATCATAGCCTTCGGAACAGGCCTACGGATGACGCTTGGTAGGGGGCTGTTTTCGTAACTTCGGGTTCACCCTACCCAGCCAACCCCACCCCGGCACCCAGAGTAGTACACCTGAATACTCCCCATTTTCTATCCCCACCGCAAAATAGACTTCTCCACGGCACCGCAGCCCTCGTGCTCCTCCCCTTTACATCGGCGCACTCGTCCACCGCAGCGCATCTGCCTCATCGACGACCTCGTACACCGCACTGGAGCCGGTCCACCGTCGTCGTCGTACACGGAGCCTCTTCCCCGGCATCGTCTTCCACGGTCTCGGATCTGCTTCCCAGAAGCCGACGCCAAGCGCAGAAGTACCACCGTCGTGGACAATGAACTAACTCCCGTTGCCGACCATGACTCACAGAGGCCGCCGCGACCACCGTTCTCCTCCTCGATTGGTAATGTGTGTATTGAATCACTTAGCAGTACATGTGCAGTTCCAATTTTGTTCATACCTACCCTTCAAATTTCCTGGGTGCTATTGTTCCCGTAAAAGTAATTGGTTATAGCCTCCATTGTCCAACAGAATATCAGCTTGTAATTGTGCGTCGCTCCTGTATCGCGCTGTGCTTGGGTAGGTTTTTCATCTGCAACCAGTAGTGTGGCAAATGATGGAAAGGTTTTTAGAACTAGCAAGATGCCCATGCGTTGCACGCATCAAGATGCATTTGTATGAGTAGTTTATCTTGTGGGAGAAAAGGATGAATGAGGGAAGGCCTTATTTGCAAATCTGGAGAGGGGTATGGGTATCTTTTAGCAAAATTCCCATTTGTTTCCTTCCTATCTGTCAGATATAAATCGGACGGCCTATATTGCAAGAAAAAAAAGTATAGAGAAAAAAAAGTAGACAGTAAAGGAAGTAGAGATAAATATTAAATATTAAATATAAAATAAATATAACAGTAGAGAAGAGAGTAGAGATAGCAGAGACGTCGGGAAAGGATCGCGCGCGCGCGGGAAAAAGCGGCTGGGCGTGCGCTAGTTTTGGCGCGCGGCGTCCGGCGCGCTTTATAAAATCCAACGCCCTCCCGCCGCTCTGTGCCTTGCCACCGCTCTCTCCCCGCTCTGTGCCTCACCACCGCTCTCTCCCCGCTCTTTTTCGCCTCGCCGCCACCGCGCCACCATGCCGCCGCGTCGCCGGGAAACTTGGGGATACCGCGGCGTCCGCGCGCGCCCCTCCGGCGGCTTCTCCGCCGAGATCCGGTTCCGCGGGATGCGCCTCGGCCTCGGCAATTTCGACACCGCCAACGAGGCCGCCCGCGCGTACGACGCGGCGGTGTGGCGCCTCCGGTGGCCTCATAGAACATTGAACTTCCCCAACGTGCCGACGCGGGAGCGGGCGCAGGAGCTCGCGCCTTTGCCGCGGCTTAGCACCGACGAGGATCGTCACGACAAGCGGAGGCGGGAGCACCTTCTCGGCATCGCCGAGATGGACGAGGAAGCCATGGCGCTGTGGCGCCAACACTTCCCGCAGGACATCATCAACGAGCGCGAGTTCTACGCGCAAAGGAGGGCAGAGAGGGATAAGAGGAGGGCGGAGCAAGCCGCCTATCGCGAGGACAAGCGTAGGCGAAAAGCGGACGCTCAATTCAACATGAGGCTAGGAGCAGCGTCGCCCTGGGAATCCGACGATGATTGGTATCTTCATGCCTACAGTCAGACGTCGGAGGAGGACATCACCGAGGAGGAGTCGGACGACGAGGAGTAGTTGAATTATCTTTTTTTTATCTATCTATGCTGAGAACTATCCTATACTCTCTAGTATCTACTTCTCGATCTTAGCACTGTAAATGCTTTTTTAAAGCGCCGCGCGTTGCGATTCTGTTGGAGATGCTCTAACATGGCAGACGAGTGCTTTAATGTTGCCCACAAGATGCGCGAGTATTACTAGTAGTATATTTTTCTTGCCATGTTGAGATTTTAAAACCACGAGTGCGAACATGCAGAGGAGCAATGAAGACCAAAAACGGGATATTCGAGACATCTTCAAGGAGTGTGGCAAGTTAAAGAGGAGCTGCACCGAACCTGTAAAACGAGCTTTGGTAAGTAACACCCTTTCAATTACTTTCGTGTAGCCTCGTGTCCTTCGATGTGTATATGTTGTAGTTTCTGTTTCTCTTAAGCGTGGTGTTCTTCGATGTGTAATAAGAAGAGTCTTAATCGTCCTAATGCTTTCGTTTTTACCTTGATGTAGGAAGCGGGTGTTCTCACCTTGTAGTCTGTTTTTTTCCTTTTGAATTCACTTCTCCGAGTTCTGTTTATCTGGATTCTACTAAATGGATCTAGGTTGCTCTGAGTATTGATCTGAAAAAGAAGTAACTTCATGTCAGGATGCAGTTCCTGCGAGGAGGGAAGTATGGTCAACCTCGAGATCATGTTTCCAAAATGAGGCTGGATTACACACAAGGTGCCAGTTCCCTAATGATGCTGGATTAGACACAAGGTGCAAATTCCCAGATGATGCTGGATTACACACAAGCCAGGTGGAGTCGTCAGCTGTTCGTGTCCTCGTGGCATTAGTAAAGGCTGAAAGAAAGCGTGCAGCAGCCCTTGAGAATGTAGCTGAGTTCCTGAAGAAGCGAAAAGAGCAATCAGATGCTCTCTTCACCCAAGCCAAAGAAGAGATGGAAGAAGCCAGAAATAAGCTAGCAGAGGCAGAGCAGGCTAGGCGTCTCCTGCTATCTAAAGCTGTTGTCAATACAAAATTTCATTCATAATAGCTAGGTTCAAATGTTTATCCAGTCAGCATGCCTGTTGTGATGTCCGTGCATCTACTGATGTGGCACAAAATGTTTTTTTCGGGTCATGTAATAACAGCAATTACTTTCGAAACAATAACAGACGAAGCATTGGACATGGTATAGTTCACGCGCAAGCCCGACATTCCAAGTTCAACTTCCACATCAAACTCATGTTCACAGATATCTGCACATTCATACATAATGTCCACAACCATGATTCACTTCAAAGCCAAAAAAAATTGAGGATAGTTATAAATAAAGAAAATCCTCTACTAGTTCCTGCTACCGGTGCGAGCACAACAAGTCAAGACCATGCGTAAATTAATTATATTTTAGTCATTTTTTGTGTTCTAAAATGCCTGCCGGCTCGCGGAAGGACGTGTTGCCGGCACACGCGCGGATTCAATGAAGGCAGGCGGGGTAGTCTTAAGTTGGTTGCACGCGGCGAGGAGGCGTGCTCAGCCGGGCCTGCAGCGAGTGCGGCCCTCTTGGCCGGCGCGCCGGTTCAATGCCTGCGCTATGAGAGGTCGCGTCCGTGTCAGAGCAATCACTCCCTCCAGTCCTTTTTTGTTTGGGTATAACAAAATCTCGTTTTCCATTCACATTTTACAATTAAAATTCATGGACAAACTTTGACCCAAAGTACGATGGGGACTAGTAAACCAGAATGGAGGTAGTAGTTTTTTTAATCAAAGAAGGGTTTCCCCTTCCGATTTTCATTACTGAAAACCAGCATCTAAATCTAAACCATAGTATTTGCCCTAGAACTACCAGGTTCAACATCTCGCAACATAAACCCATACAACCTCCATCGCAAAAAAAAACCATACAACCATACGCCAAGGAGGTACGTAGTACTATGAATTCCATTTTCGCTCCATACCAATCGTTCTAAAAACTACTTACTACTTATAACGCGCCATTGAAAATCGGAACTCTTAACCCCGCTAAAAAAACGATATTTTAAACGTGGCTACTCGATCTGTGGCAACTGGCGAGCGACCGCGCTCCAAGTCGTTCACCTGTGGTCCCGACCATCAACTCCTATGGATCAAATTATCACGCGAGCTGACTATTCCTACAAAGGTGCTCCACCACGTACCCGGTACCCGCAAATGCAGCAATCGTGCAGCTAGGGTTTTAGGGTTTATTTGTTAATGTCGCCTTTACGTAACACTCATGTGTGCGAGACAGCGAGAGGCCGACTGCGTGCGTGCGCCTCTTATCTTCGTATATGTACTCCACCATTTGTCTGGTGTCCAAAAAATTATAATAACTACTAGCAATGTGCCAATGCGTTGCCACACGATCAAAGTAGATTAATACATATTCACCGATTTGATAGAAAAAAGTCTAGTTTTGAAATACGTATATCACTAAAAATATGTTATGTTTCACTCAAAATATATTCCTTTGGCGGTTTTGATGAGATAAGGGAGGAATGTTGTTGGTTTCAAGTTTCGAGAAGTGGTATATGTCTAATTTCTACTCTTACTAGCAAGATGCCCGTGCGTTGCACAGAACATCAAGATCTTGTGGGAGAAAAGGATGAACGAGGGAAGGCCTTATCTACAAATGTGGTGAAGAGTGCGGGTAAATTGCCATATTTTCCTTCCTATCCCTAAGATATAAATCGGACGACCTACATTGCAGGATGGCAGGCCCACCATCATCACGAACTCTATTTTTATCCCTACTCTTATAAAAAGCATTGTCGGTGATGATCGTGTGCCTGCCATCCTGCAATATAGGCCGTACGATCTATATCTGATGGATAGGAAGGAAACTATGGCAATTTTGCAAAAAGATACCCACACCCCTCTCCACATTTGCAAATAAGGCCTTCCCTCGTTCATCCTTTTCCCCCACAAGATAAACTACTCATACAAATGCATCTTGATGTTCCGTGCAATGCATGGGCATCTTGCTAGTTGTTGCAAAAAGCCCATGTGTGTGTGAGAGAGAGGGAGAGTGGAGGAGGACGGAGTGCATGTGTGACAAAGACACAAGGAGTGTGTGTGCGATAGGTATCAGCTTAAAATGAGGCGATAGTGTGTGTGTGCACGATCGAGAGGGCGTGTCTCAAGAAGGAAAGAAAAATCTACATAGATACAAGGAGCGGGAGAGAGACATGTATGCGATGGTGGAAGCACGAGTGTGCGGGTGTATAAACCTATCTAGAGGCTAGCTAGTCGATAAATGTTTGTGAGAGAAATACGAGTCGGGGTGCGAAAGCGTGAGTTTTGTGTGTGAGAGAGAGAGACGGTAGTCGGGAAGGGGAGTGGAAGCAGGAGTTGTGTGTGTGTGTCTGTGAGAGAGAGAGAGAGGAGACGGTAGTCGGGGTTGTCTGATCGGTAAACAAATGAATAATGTCAGTCTGGGATGGAGACGAAAAGGAGACCGCAACAAATGTTGTGTCTACAGGAGAGAGAGAGAGAGAGTAATTTTAGTGGTATGAGTCATATGTAGAGACATATAGGGTGTGTGAGAGAATCCCATAGAGAGAAAGACAAAGTGAAAGACGAGTGGAGACTGTGTGTGTGGCGGTGAAAAAGAAAGCTTAGGTACCGAGTGATACCAGAGAACAATAGAGACGTGAGAGATAATGAAGACCGTGTAGTGTATAATGATAGGGAGAGTGTGACACTTCTCAAGGGAGACGTCGAGAGACCATGTTTGCGAGGATAGGAGAAACATGAAGTGAGCGTGCGGGTGAGCTGGAGAAAAGAGAGTGATAGCTACCTGAAGGAGCATGCATGCGAGAGAGATGGGCGTGAAAGGAGTGGACAAAAAAGGGATTCAAATATTTGAATTCGAGATGATGATACATGTAATCCATACTCGAACCAAAATTGATCTATCAAACATGCATACTCATATGAATTCACGCACATCTATGTTATTTAATATGTAGATATTACTGATCCATACATTTTAGTAGAACATAATTTGGTTAAATTTATTCGAATTCAACCTTAAGATTTCGAGATC
The DNA here is from genome assembly GCF_002575655.3 of Aegilops tauschii subsp. strangulata. Taxonomy (NCBI): domain Eukaryota; kingdom Viridiplantae; phylum Streptophyta; class Magnoliopsida; order Poales; family Poaceae; genus Aegilops; species Aegilops tauschii. The sequence continues at coordinate 450,637,206 of NC_053039.3, read as the reverse complement.
GTTGTATTTGTAAATCATATTATACATATAAAGGAGCAGAATTGTTTGTTGTGCTTTTGAAAGTATATATAAAAAAATGATGTATATAGAATGTAATTCCAATTGAAAATGGATCCCGCCCGAAAAAAATAGAATACAAACGGGATTCGAATTGAGTTGGCACGGTAAACATGCACTCTGCAAAATTTGAACGAAGCGGGGAAAGTCGCAGTAACCGCCCGAAACCAAAATCTGCGAGATGGAAATCACTACTGCCTATCCCTGCCACACAAAGCCTATCTGCTGGATTTCTATAGGTTTCGATAGGGGTAGGTTTGTAATTTCACCCAAACGTGACGTAACCGCCTCTCACCCGGATTCATACACGGTGGGCACCAAAACACAGTGTGTCCTCGGCCAAAATCGACTCCCTCCCCGATTCATATTCATACACGGTGGGCGCCAAAAACAAACTCTAGTCGGCAAATATTCGGTGTATGCGGGATTACCGTCCTATCCCCAACCGACTAATGTTGCTATGATGTAGTAGAAATTTGAAACGGGGGCTAAGTTTGTAAATTTCCTCGCATTTGAGACAAGCGCGCCTTGAATACATGGTTCCCCCTTCCTCTCTACCTCCCTTTTCCCCATTCGTACTCCGTGGGCGCCAAAACACCCTCTCCACCCCACCCTCCCCCGTCCGCCGCCGTCCGCCACCCCAACCACCGCCGTCCTCCTCCACCATGCCGGAGCTGATACCCCAACGCCGCTGTCCATTACAAGAGATCGACCTCTCTCATCCACGGCTTCGGACCGGGATCCTTGCATCCCGTCCTCTCGCTTCATCCCTGCCGTCGTCCACCTTGCCGGCGCCGCTCCTACGATCGTCTCGTCCACCGCGCCCTGCCGCCACCGTCTACCCTCCTAGGTCTGCTTCCACACCGCCGACAGCCATCGCTACCGCAGCACCATCAAATTCTCAGCAGATGCGTACACGACGCCGCACGAGAGGCGGTACTCTTTCGTATCTGCTCAACTTATTTATCGCAGCAAGAAAATAGATCGCCACTGCTTTACTCTGATTTCTTGTCTTGGTTGCGAAGTTGCCTTTGTCCGGTTTGCACCTTCAGATCCGCCATGGCACGCTCAACACTATACTCCCAATGCTTATGGTTTTCCCCTTTTATATTCCACACTAGTTAAATCACAGTAGACTAAATTTCAAAATTGGGTCAGTCGATTTTTTAGAGCTCATCGGAGTTTGCCGGTGCGATCGAAGGGGCTCGGGTGGTTGTGGGGCCTCGCCGAATGAAGAAAACTCGACGCGGGTGGGGGTTGGGGCGGGGGTGGGAGTGGCGGAGGAACACAGGCGGTGGGGGCCGGTGGTCCGGCCAGCAGCCCGTGCGGTGTTCTATATGGGAAGAATCAGAGACGAGGAAGAAGAAGGGTTAGGAGACGTAGGATCTTCATCCAACTGCCTGAAATGGTCGAGAGACAGTTGGGAGTTGCATTCTTAATGCGCTCTGGTTCATCATGTGTGGGCACTGCGCAACCAACATTTTATTATCCAAAATCTGCTTGCTCTTCTTTACCATGTTCCTCTTCCATTCTTCTTTAATATGTACTCTCTCCGTTCCTAAATACAAGTCTTTGTATAGATTCCACCATGGACTACATATGGAGCAAAATGAGTGAATCTACACTCTAAAATGTATCTGGATACATCTGTATGTGATCCATAGTGGAAATCTCTACCAAGACTTATATTTTGGAACGAAGGGAGTATGATAGTAGTACAGTATGTTCCTTGTACCGAAGATGAGCAGGGACATTTGCAGTGTAGAGGTCTATACGGTCGGTTGTGATGGACACTTTGAGCCTCTTTGATTCGTAGGATCTTGTAAACATAGGAATAGGATTTGTAGTGGCCTGCCCACTTGAATCCTATAAGAATAGCAAGGAAATGCGGGGAGCTGTGTCGCCTTTGAGAGTTACACTAATATTAACAGTACCGCACCTTCACTTGAAGAGAGCTGGTATCCGAAGCCTTTCTAGCCATACCGGCAATACTAGCACATATATTCCAGCAAGTTCCACTTTGCTGATTTTACTCTGATGCTTAAGGTTTTCCCGTTATATCTACACTATGATCTGTGTAGCTGCTTTGTGTCGCAGTAGCAGCAGTCCACTCTTGAAGCTAAACACTGCAATGACTTACAAAATTGGCACCAAGGCATTGAGTGCCATTCTGGATGCAATGAAACTCATACGCGCCCCACCTGTTGATTCTTGTTCAGAATATGATCCTAATGACTATTCTAGTCAAAGGCAGATGGCCTGTCCTGTTCACCCATCAAGGTGCCTGTTCTAATTTGGCAATGTTTTATTGATTGCGGGTATCTTGCATATGTTGTCTTGCATTTCTTCTACTTTGTTGCACCGCCATCTGCTTAGTTTACTCATCATATATGTCGAGATGCCATGCCCATCCATTATCAATACATATTCCATCTGTCATCATACCATGTTTTTCCACTCAAATGCTGTTCTTGTGCATCAGACATGAAAAAGGAAGAGGGTGATTGCTGAACCTGAAGGAGCACCAGCAAAGTCCTTGAAAAACATGGTGGTGCCGAAGAAATCAGACAGCACCCCACTTATATTGGCTGTACAACCAGTGACACAAAACGTAGGACCGACTCCAGCAGACTGTACCCATACTTCACTGGCCACACCACTAGCCCCACCACACAGGACCTGCACTCCAGCAAAAGGTATACCGATTTCATTTGCCACAGCACCAGCTGTACCACAGAAAAATCCCACTCCAGCAAAAAGTACAGCAAGTCCACCAGCCGAAGACCTATCCCAACTGCAGAGACGGCCAATTCCTGCAGATTGGAACCCCATTCCATTTATTCCCAGTTTAAAAGACAATGCTTTCAATGTTGTTAGGGACTACATGCATATATTCCCATCATGGGAAGATTATTGTGGAGACAAACACCATTTTCACATCTTCCTGTCCAACTTACGTGTAAGTGCTATTATTCATGGTTATTATTTTCCTGTTTTCTGCTGATTGAACACATCAATGATTTACATTACATTATTGTAACTAGGTGAGGGTCAATCTGGATAGTCATGACGAGCAAAGCTTGCTTGTGCTTTTCAAGGAAGCATTGCAGCAGTATCGGTGTTACCTGAGGAAATCACACTTTGATGGCAAGTCTATAAACGAATTTCCGGTGAAGTCTCCTGTGCTAAATTTAGAAGACATTGAATGGAAAAACCTTGTTATGCACTGGTCTCGTTCCCAGGATGAGGTACTGTCTATAAAATCACATGACAATTGGAACTTCTACTTTTCCGCATGTGCCTTACGGATCTTTTTTGCAGGAAATCTGCTCGAAGAAGAATTCCGGTTTGACAAGAACGACAGGATATCGCAAATATGCTGCCCGCTGCTTTGCTCTTGTTAGTACCTGTTGTCCTGTATCACTGTACTTGCATACATACCTGGTTCATTATGTGACAGCAGTATGCATGATAGCTTGGTTATCAATTGTTCGCTCCAAATTATCTGATCTGTATGAATGGTTACATTAGTGTAGAATATATCCAATGCCAATGTTTTTTTAGCTTTGCATTGTTCTTGTAAGTACATGCTGTCCTTTATCAGTGTACTTATAATGACAGGTAGTTGTTCATGTACCATCACTCTGCAGCTTATTTTCCTTTGCCCTCCATTTTCTACACATCAGATCTATATTTACTCTTACCATAAGGTTGGTACTGAAGAAGTTTAGCTGTGCATTGCTCTTGGCTGTACCTTTTGCCTGTATCGCTGCACTTACGTTTATAGCTACTTGGTTATGTAGCATCACTCTTCATCTTATCTTAAATATTCTCCAATTTTTCGTATATTATCACATCTATATTTACTCTTAACAAAATGTAGAATAAAGGCAATGCTTTTGAAGAAGATTCTGTGGTAAACTTCTTGAATTGCCCCACCATCAGCATGGACAAGGCCTTTATAGAGCATGTCTTCACCAATAATGTAAGTTTGTCCATCTCAAGCCTTCAAACTTTGTTGTAATATTTGGTTAGGCATGACTGCAACAGCTGTTTATTTTTGGTGTTTGCATCAAATTGCTTGTTTAAAGTTTATTATGTAGTTCATAAACAAAAGTTTGTCCTTTCTCAATTTAAGTTTTCAGTTGTACAACCAAGTTCCTTCTTCATACCATGTAAATTAAACTATACAGAGCAAGTGATCTTCTTTTGCACTGCATGTATGCTTCTGTTCTTCATCCGTAATCCAGTGGTGTGGTGAACCTACCCACTACATCACAATGTCATATTCTGCAATGTCTTAACTATGAACAATGTCATATCATTCTACTATTATTTAGACCGTCTCTTTATTTGCCAATCTGAAATGGTATAAATTGACAGCACACTAACCATTGATACTTATGAGTTCTTGATCTGTAATCCAGTGGTGTCGTGAAGCTGCCAACTCCTTCACAATGTCATTTCCTGCCATGTCTTGACCTGAACAATACCATATTGTGTTAATGCAATTTTAAACTGTGTCACTTTATTCGTCAGTAAGAAATGTGATGAATTGTCAGCACTGATACTTTTATGTGCAAAACCTGTCATCTGTCTGCTTGTTTATCTTTCAGAGTGAGGAAGATATAAGTGTTGAACAAGCGCAGTCTCATCATCTTGCTCAGCTGCTTGCGCTGCAGCTCCCCAGCAGGGCTAATGTGACGCCCCCGATTTCACCGTACACTAATCATGCACGCAAATGTGTACGATCAAGATCAGGGACTCACGGGAAGATATCACAACACAACTCTATAACATAAATAAGTCATACAAGCATCATAATACAAGCCAGGGGCCTCGAGGGCTCGAATACAAGTGCTCGATCATAGACGAGTCAGCGGAAGCAACAATATCTGAGTACAAACATAAGTTAAACAAGTTTGCCTTAAGAAGGCTAGCACAAAAGTAGCAACGATCGAAAAGGCAAGGCCTCCTGCCTGGGACCTCCTAACTACTCCTCGAAGCCGAACTCCATGTAGAATCATCCTCGAGATCTCTAGCTCCTGGACTCCAGCATCTGGTTGCGACAATCAGGTATAGAAAGGGGAAAAGAGGGAGAAAAGCAACCGTGAGTACTCATCCAAAGTACTCGCAAGCAAGGAGCTACACTACATATGCATGGGTATATGTGTAAAGGGGCATATCAGTGGGCTGAACTGCAAAATGCCAGAATAAGAGGGGGATAGCTAATCCTGTCGAAGACTACGCTTCTGGCAGCCTCCATCTTGCAGCATGTAGAAGAGAGTAGATTGAAGTCCTCCAAGTAGCATCGTATAGCATAATCCTACCCGGCGATCCCCTCCTCGTCGCCCTGTTAGAGAGCGATCACCGGGTTGTATCTGGCACTTGGAAGGGTGTATTTTATTCAGTATCCGGTTCTAGTTGTCATAAGGTCAAGGTACAACTCCGGGTCGTCCTTTTACCGAGGGACACGGCTAATCGAATAGATAAACTTCCCTGCAGGGGTGCACCACATAACCCAACACGCTCGACCCCATTTGGCCGGACACACTTTTCTGGGTCATGCCCGGCCTCGGAAGATCAACACGTCGCAACCCCACCTAAGCACAACAGACAGGTCAGCACGCCGGTCTAACCCTATGCGCGCAGGGGTCTGGGCCCATCGCCCTATGCACACCTGCATGTTGCGTACGCGGCCGGAAACAGACCTAGTCTAGTGGCGTTCCAGTCCAATCCGGCGCGCGCCACTCATTCGCTGACGTCACGAAGGCTTCGGCTGGTACCACGACGCCGGGATACCCATAACTCCTCCCGCGTAGATGGTTAGTGCGTATAGACCAAATGGCCAGACTCAGATCAAATACCAAGAACTCGTTAAGCGTGTTATGTCGAAGTAACTGCGGACGCCGTCCAGGGCCAGGCCCACCTCTCACCTAGGCGGTCTCAACCTGCCCTGTCGCTCCGCCACAAAGATCCACTTGCGGGTACTCCTACGAGCCGACCCGACTTTAGTCACCACAGGTGTCATGTATTTAGTATATAAGTATATACCCGTGATCACCGCCCAGGTGATCACGGCCCGATAGTATAGCACAGCAGGCAGACAAGAATGTAGGGCCACTGATGGAAAACTAGCGTCCTATACTAAGCATGTAGGATTGCAGGTAAAGGTAAAAACAGTAGTAGCAAGGATAGGCTATGCATCAGGATAGGATATCGGAAAGCAGTAACATGCTACACTACTCTAATGCAAGCAGTATAGAGAAGAATAGGCGATATCTGGTGATCAAGGGGGGGGGGGGGCTTGCCTGGTTGCTCTGGCAAGTAGGAGGGGTCGTCAACTCCGTAGTCGAACTGGGCAGCAGCAGCGTCGGTCTCGTAGTCTACCGGAGAGAAGAGGGGGGAAGAAACAGTAAATACAATGCAAACATAAGCATGACGATGCGTGACATGACAATGAGCAGTGCTAGGTGTGTCCTAACGCGACAGTAGGTGGTACCGGCGAAGGGGGGAACATCTGGGAAAGTATTCCCGCTGTTTCGCGTTTTCGGACAGACGGACCGGACGGGGAAAGTTGTGAATTCGATAGGTTAGGGATGTGTAGTGGATGAACGGGCCGCATATCCAGATTCGTCTCGTCGTTCTGAGCAACTGTCATGTACAAAGTATTTCCATCCGAGTTACGGATTAAAAGATATGATTTTCAAAATAATTTATTAATTTTCTGGAATTAATAAATTTATTTAATTCAACATTATCCAGAATAGTGCCTGCTGTCGTCATCATGACGTCAGCAGTCAATAGGGCGTTGACTGGGTCAAACTGACGTGCGGGACCCACCTGTCATTGACTGATTAGGGTAATTAGGGTTAACTAATTAATTACTGTTTAATTAAATTAACTAATTAGTTAGATTAATTTAAACAGGGTTAATTAACTAATTAATTAATTATTAATTTTATTTATTTATTTATTTATTTTTATAAATTAATTTATTATTATTATTATTATTTTAAATCATTTTTTTCATTCTGGGTGTAGTGGCCCATGTGTCATAGGCCCTGGGGGCCTTATCGGGCACACGGGCGCGGGTGGGCGCCGGAACGTGCGGGTGCGGGCGTTGCGGGCGCCGCTCGAACAGGCGCAGCGGGTGCCAGGACCCGGTCGGAGCGGGGGAGGCCGCTCGAGGGGGCGAGCAGGGGCGGAGCGCCGGCGACGAGCGCGGCACGACGGCGAGGCAGCGCGTGGGCGCGCGCGTAGGAGGGTCAGGCGAACCACGGGCGGAGCATAGCAGCGGGACCGCGACGAGGAGCAGCGGTAGGCGCGGGGCGAGCGCCGCCACGGCACCGGTGGCTGTGAAGGCGCGAGGGCGGCAGCGGATGCGGTGAGCGCGAGGAGGCAAACGTGCGCGGGCAGCAGGAGTTGGGCGCAGCCCGGCGCGTGTGGGAGGCTACAGAGCAGCGCGGGGAACGGCGGGCGCGGGTGAGCCTGAGGGCTGCGGGAGGAAGCGACCGGAGCGGGCGAGGGGAGCACAGCACGGGCGCGTCCAGGACGCGCAGGGCGGCGTGCTCGAGGCAGGGGGCGGGAGCGCCGTGAGCGGGCGAGGGCGTGCGCGTACGGGGGCGCGGAGGATCACGGCGAGGTGCGGGGCCGAGCGCGGTCGGCGCGCGGTGGGCGATGTCGGTGAAGAAGAAAAAGGGTAGAGAGGGAGGGAGGCCGGAGCCTCACCGCGGGGCGTAGGGGACTGGGCAGCGGGGCGTGGGGAGGACGACGGGGACGGTTCGACGCAGGGGAGGAGTCCGGCGAGGAGGTGTGGTCGAGGCGGAGGACGAAGACGGGCGGCGGGGTCCAGCAGCGTCGGGGTAGTGGGCGACGCGGTCGGCTCGGGCGAAGGGCGACGTGGTCGTCGCGGCGAGGTCGAGCCCCTCCCCAATCCAGATGGGATCGAGAGGTGGGGGAAAATGGCGTGGGTGAGTGGGGGGCGAGTGGGTGGTGCGGTAGGTGGCTAGGGTTTCGGTGGTGGCTCAGGGGGGTTATAGGGGGAGGCTGGGCCGGCCTGGTTGGCCCAAAGGCTGGCTGGGCCGAGGCCCAGCGAGGGGGGGGGTTCTTTTTTTCTTTTTCTTCTTTTTTGTTTGTTTGTTTCTTTTCTTTTTTTCTTTAGTGTTTTATTTTATTACTAGTAGATTTTAGTTTTATAAAAATATGAGACCAACACTTAAATTAGTGTTTTAAATTACCCCTCTGCCACAAGAAGTTTCACACTTTAATAAAATAGGTTTATACTTGTTTGCTATTTAAAAGCATTTAAGTAATTGTTTTTAGCCCCTATTTTAATTAATTTCTTGCATCTAAACATTTTATCCAAATGTGGTTTCTCCACCACAATCACCCATGATTTATTTTCTAAATTTTGAACAGTTTAGTTTTCAGTTTTTAGTTTAGTTTTCTTTATTTGAAAACTTTTATTGTTTGCCTATATTTTAAATTTTAACTTGGATCTTTTTTGAACTAACTCGAGTTTATCAACAGTAACCGAGGTGACGTGGCACCATTAGCAGAGGTTTACTGTAGCTTGATTATCCGGGCGTCACAATTCTCCTCCACTACAAGAAACCTCGCCCCGAGATTTAAGAGGGAAGTAAAGGGGGAAGGTTCGGGTTACGAAATTCTAGGGAGTGTTCTTGGTCTTGGTTGTTCTTCTCGAAGAGGTTGATCCATTACATTGATGTCTTCATTCTGCTGTTTCAGGTCATCATGATAAAGTTGTCGTCCTTTCTTCGGGAACTCCATCGTACTTACGACAGAGTAAGGGGGGTATTCTGGAAGAACGGACCTCTGCAAGGTTTACTATCTGGTCAATATCATCGGGGAAGGTGGCGGAAAGTAACTCTCGAACTAAATCTTAAGAAAAGCCGAGAGCAAGTAAGAAAGTACCATGAGAAGTTTCAAACGGGTAGGCAATCGTTCGAAGCCTGAAACAAAGTGTGAAAGGGGTTCAAAGCAATCGGAATAAGTATTATGTCTGATGCCAGTATAGATCAGTAGGACGGTGGTCTGTGAATTACATACGAGGCCACGCGCGATGAATAAATTTGGGAACAGGGGGTGCACAGGAGAGTCGGGTTTCGATCCTGTGGAACTGTGGGTTATGGGCCCACCATGTGGGTTAAAAGTAGGAAGGGAGGTGACATCTTGCACGATCATGATAGCAAGGCATGTCAGAGGGTAGCCTGTCAGTTATATGTCAGCAACATCGTCGGTACCAAGGGCGAGGGACGAAGAGAACCATTTTCCTGCTCGTTGAAACGAGGCGGACCATTAGGCAAAGTTCTCGTCCATCGGTGGTTACCGAAATGTCACCAACAATAGTAACAGGGTCTTACTGACAGAGTTGTACACCGAGGTGTTTACATAAGCAGGAGAATATTACTGCTTAGATCATATAGATCACCAGAAAGGTTAAACCAAACAATGGAAAGGAAAATATGATTATCAGATTAAACAGAAGAATGGAAAGGAAAATGTGTTTAAACACATATTTCAAGGGTATATCCTTCCCAAGGACAAGCAGAGCATGATATCCATGACATGATATAATGTAGAAAAATCTTTAGGTACGGGAGAGAATTTTCATGACATTACCCATACAGCGGTGTTTGGATAATTGCGCAGGAAACATTTAGCATTGTGCTTCAAATGTTCCCGTTGAAAATCGGAGTACCATAGACATGCTTCGAGATAGCATTGACATGGTCAACAGGTGAAGATCAGACTTTGGAAACAAAAAGGATCCATCAGGAACAACTTATAGAATAAGTCTTACAATTTCCTCATGGAAGAATAGCTAACCTTGCTAAAAGGGAAAACTTATAACAATAGGTCCTCCGGCCAGGTGTGTTAGGCATGACATCACCTTACCGGGTCATAAATAGACCAATGTTACAACTCTGGAAATATGTTCCAACCATCATATCTGACCGAGATTCGGATCTGATTGGTGTCAGGATACCTCATACTCAGGATGTCTGAGAAGAAAAGTGCAACACAAATTGACGGGATGACATTGTAAGATTCTCGGGAAATGAACTATGAAAGCAAGTTCCGAAACCAGAGTTCATCATTAAACCAAAGAGAGGGTTAGGAGGTGGCTGATGGACTCAGCGACATTCCATTGAGATTTCCAAAAGATGGATTTCCACAACTATGTGAACAAGGAGATAACATTAGCTAGATCGAATGACTTAATGATGTATGCTCGAGGAAAACATACACAGTTAAACATTGGTTGAAATGTGCACCCGAAATATGGGCTAGGTAGCACGATCAACGTTCGAATGATGATTCATTAAGCCATAGACGTAGAATGAAACTATAGACCAATAACTTCAAAGCAATAGGGTTGCTAGAAGTTTAGAATTTACACGTCACAGACCATTTGTCGGTATTTCGTTTAGAAACAACACGGGGACCAAGAAAGAATGGTGATGGTGAGAAGTATCACTGTACCAAGAATTCTTAAGAGGTGGAGTAATGCTCACGACATTCTTGACATCAAAGATGGTAATACTCCACGGTAGAACATAACATAGGTTGGATAGCAGGGAAATCAAGATACAACACAAAATATGAACAAGTTTGTGTTGAGGGGAGGCAAGAATGTTGTCGATGATAACACAATTCATCGAGGGGCAAGGATGGTATTTCTCATCCTAAATTTCGACACACAACTTGGAAGAAGTCAAATTGTTGACAATGATCACGACAAATTTGTCGAGAGGTTTTCAAGAAGATGTAATTGATCGACGATGACATCAAGTCCAAGGAATGATGAAAGCGAAAGGTTATTGGAACCATGGGTCTGACACAAACTCGAAATCAAGCTTGCCGTTCAAGGCGAAATGATATGACGAGGAAAATCGACGTAAGCTTAGCTCATCGTCGAAAGTTGTGCTCCGGGGTTAAGGACCAGGTAGCACAGTTAAAAAGTTTGCACGATTATGATATAGCCGATGAGGCTAGGAATGACTTGAAGGATTATTAAACTCGTAAGCAACAAGAATTACTTAGAGTTTTTGAATCGGAGTGCGGAATCGATTCACTTATCGGTGTTCTCGAGTGACTAATAACTCAGAGCCCGTGGAAAATTGGAATCAGTGAGAATGTAGCACTTGATGAAAAACTCATAAGAAGTTATGCAGTTCCATGATAATCTCGAGATACCAGGGGGTAATACTCGACGACAGATCAAGGTAAAGGTTGGACTAGGGTATTGCCCTGCAGAAGACAAGTGCTCAAACTTGCACGAGAAACGGAATTAAGGAGAAACATGGTCGGAACCACGTCCACGGATACCAGATGAACTTATTACAAGGGGGTAATTATTTTTTTACAAGCAGCTTCCATGATAAGTTATGCATCGTGTCCATGGGCATGAACACAGGGTTCAAGGTCGACTCCCACTTGTTCAAGGCATAACCTTTCATTTACCTCTTGTATTTCGAAAATGACATTAGTTGTCGAAAGTTTTTACCTGATGCAATACCAGATAAGTATGGCCCGTGAAATCTTTCAGGTTCACACGGATTAGGGAAGGTGTAGGTTCAACCCATCAGGGCATCTTAGGAACATATACCACAAACTTCGGAGTAAATAATACAAGCTCGAAAGTAGAGCATGGTTCACAAAGCAGAGGATACAATTTACCAAAGGCATCATGTATCCGAGGAAAAGCTCACAAGCTTATTTAATATGGAGGACATTGTCGGATAAAATCCGACAAAAGGGTCTGGTGGTCCACAAGGGATCTGATGTGAGCATCAGTACTCAACCAGAGGAAGAAAGAATGCAAGGATATCAGATTATAGAAACAACTGACTAACTCAAAAGCTCAAATGCAAAGGAATTATGAATTCCAAGACAAGGGATCAGAAGCAATGCTCTGATTAGGGATGGATAAGTCGAGTAAACTTACGAGTACAATCGATGGCAAATTTGATTGGTCGAGATCCAGCTCACATTTAAAATGACGTCTGAGCCGGAAGGATGAATTCTAGGATCTGATTGAGGATTGCGAGCATTCGCAACAAATTGAATCAACAGACTCAAAATGATAATGACAAGAGATGCCAATAAGATTACGAGACTTAAGATTAATCATAATGCAAGTAAGCAAGAATTTCAAGAGCAAAAAGGCTCCTGAGGATTTTCGGGAGATCGAATGATATTTTGAACACTTTTGTGACATACTTGAATCAACTGGGGATGAGCGGATACTTGGTAAGTGCGAGAATTATCCGTAGGGGTATTCAGGTGACAAAGAACAGCAAGGCAGTAAGCTCAAAGGATTCTCGTAACAACAGAGAGAATTTCGGGGTATCTTGTAATAACAAGATCAACTGGGAAACATTGTATGAATAGCGAGTATACGTGGTTATCCATAGGAGTTTATCGATGAAAGGGAATTGCAAAAGCGATGAACACAAGTTCTCGGGTTAACAGTGGAGAGTGTCTTCAGGGTCTTCACGTGCAGCAGACGATCATCAGCAATAAGGGGCTCTCCGGGTGAAAGTGATAACGAGACCCTAATGTTAGATTTAGCAAAAATTCACTTACCCGAATAGAAGAGAGATCAGAGTCCCAGAGTATAGACAAGGAGTAAAAGATCCTAATACCACCCAATGGCGACGTGGGCCCGTAAGCCACACAACCATGTTAGTAAAAGTTTTTCAATGACTAGACTCGACTTCGGCCAAGGAGTTGGAAAGGGGGATTCCTACAGGCAGTCGGCTCTGATACCAACTTGTGACACCCCTGATTTGACCGTACACTAATCATGCACGCAAATGTGTACGATCAAGATCAGGGACTCACGGGAAGATATCACAACACAACTCTATAACATAAATAAGTCATACAAGCATCATAATACAAGCCAGGGGCCTCGAGGGCTCGAATACAAGTGCTCGATCATAGACGAGTCAGCGGAAGCAACAATATCTGAGTACAGACATAAGTTAAACAAGTTTGCCTTAAGAAGGCTAGCACAAAAGTAGCAACGATCGAAAAGGCAAGGCCTCCTGCCTGGGACCTCCTAACTACTCCTCGAAGCCGAACTCCATGTAGAATCATCCTCGAGATCTCTAGCTCCTGGACTCCAGCATCTGGTTGCGACAATCAGGTATAGAAAGGGGAAAAGAGGGAGAAAAGCAACCGTGAGTACTCATCCAAAGTACTCGCAAGCAAGGAGCTACACTACATATGCATGGGTTTATGTGTAAAGGGGCATACCAGTGGGCTGAACTGCAGAATGCCAGAATAAGAGGGGGATAGCTAATCCTGTCGAAGACTACGCTTCTGGCAGCCTCCATCTTGCAGCATGTAGAAGAGAGTAGACTGAAGTCCTCCAAGTAGCATCGTATAGCATAATCCTACCCGGCGATCCCCTCCTCGTCGCCCTGTTAGAGAGCGATCACCGGGTTGTATCTGGCACTTGGAAGGGTGTATTTTATTCAGTATCCGGTTCTAGTTGTCATAAGGTCAAGGTACAACTCCGGGTCGTCCTTTTACCGAGGGACACGGCTATTCGAATAGATAAACTTCCCTGCAGGGGTGCACCACATAACCCAACACGCTCGATCCCATTTGGCCGGACACACTTTTCTGGGTCATGCCCGGCCTCGGAAGATCAACACGTCGCGGCCCCACCTAAGCACAACAGAGAGGTCAGCACGCCGGTCTAACCCTATGCGCACAGGGGTCTGGGCCCATCGCCCTATGCACACCTGCACGTTGCGTACGCGGCCGGAAGCAGACCTAGTCTAGTGGCGTTCCAGTCCAATCCGGCGCGCGCCACTCAGTCGCTGACGTCACGAAGGCTTCGGCTGATACCACGACGCCGGGATACCCATAACTACTCCCGCGTAGATGGTTAGTGCGTATAGACCAAATGGCCAGACTCAGATCAAATACCAAGAACTCGTTAAGCGTGTTATGTCGAAGTAACCGCGGACGCCGTCCAGGGCCAGGCCCACCTCTTACCTAGGCGGTCTCAACCTGCCCTGTCGCTCCGCCACAAAGATCCACTTGCGGGTACTCCTACGAGCCGACCCGACTTTAGTCACCACAGGTGTCATGTATTTAGTATATAAGTATACCCGATAGTATAGCACAGCAGACAGACAAGAATGTAGGGCCACTAATGGAAAACTAGCATCCTATACTAAGCATGTAGGATTGCAGGTAAAGGTAACAACAGTAGTAGCAAGGATAGGCTATGCATCAGGATAGGATATCGGAAAGCAGTAACATGCTACACTACTCTAATGCAAGCAGTATAGAGAAGAATAGGCGATATCTGGTGATCAAAGGGGGGGGCTTGCCTGGTTGCTCTGGCAAGTAGGAGGGGTCGTCAACTCTGTAGTCGAACTGGGCAGCAGCAGCGTCGGTCTCGTAGTCTACCGGAGAGAAGAGGGGGGAAGAAACAGTAAATATAATGCAAACATAAGCATGACGATGCGTGACATGACAATGAGCAGTGCTAGGTGTGTCCTAACGCGACAGTAGGTGGTACCGGTGAAGGGGGGAACATCCGGGAAAGTATTCCCGCTGTTTCGCGTTTTCGGACAGACGGACCGGAGGGGGAAAGTTGCGAGTTCGATAGGTTAGGGATGTGTGGTGAACGAACGGGCCGCGAATCCGGATTCGTCTCGTCGTTCTGAGCAACTTTCATGTACAAAGTATTTCCATCCGAGTTACGGATTAAAAGATATGATTTTCAAAAGAATTTAAATTTTCTGGAATTAATAAATTTATTTAATTCAACATTATCCAGAATAGTGCCTGCTGACGTCAGCATGACGTCAGCAGTCAACAGGGCGTTGACTGGGTCAAACTGACGTGCGGGACCCACCTGTCATTGACTGATTAGGGTAATTAGGGTTAACTAATTAATTACTGTTTAATTAAATTAACTAATTAATTAGATTAATTTAAACAGGGTTAATTAACTAATTAATTAATTAATTATTATTTTTATTTATTTATTTATTTATTTATTAATTAATTAATTTATTATTATTATTATTTTAAATCAATTTTTTTTCGTTCTGGGTGTAGGGGCCCATGTGCCATAGGCCCTGGGGGCCTTATCGGGCACACGGGCGCGGGTGGGCGCCGGAACGTGAGGGTGCGGGCGTTGCGGGCGCCGCCCGAACAGGCGCAGCGGGTGCCAGGACCCGGTCGGAGCGGGGGAGGCCGCTCGAGGGGGCGAGCAGGGGCGGAGCGCCGGCGACGAGCGCGGCACGACGGCGAGGCAGCGCGTGGGCGCGCGCGTAGGAGGGTCAGGCGAACCACGGGCGGAGCACAGCAGCGGTTCCGCGACGAGGAGCAGCGGTAAGCGCGGGGCGAGCGCCGCCACGGCACCGGTGGCTGTGAAGGCGCGAGGGCGGCAGCGGATGTGGTGAGCGCGAGGAGGCAAACGTGCGCGGGCAGCAGGAGTTGGGCGCAGCCCGGCGCGTGTGGGCGGCTATAGAGCAGCGCGGGGAACGGCGGGCGCGGGTGAGCCTGAGGGCTGCGGGAGGAAGCGACCGGAGCGGGCAAGGGGAGCACAGCACGGGCGCGTCCAGGACGCGCAGGGCGGCATGCTCGAGGCAGGGGGCGGGAGCGCCGTGAGCGGGCGAGGGCGTGCGCGTACGGGGGCGCGGAGGATCACGACGAGGTGCGGGGCCGAGCGCGGTCGGCACGCGGTGGGCGATGTCGGTGAAGAAGAAAATGGGTAGAGAGGGAGGGAGGCCGGAGCCTCACCGCGGGGCGTAGGGGACTGGGCAGCGGGGCGTGGGGAGGACGACGGGGACGGTTCGACGCAGGGGAGGAGTCCGGCGAGGAGATGTGGTCGAGGCGGAGGACGAAGACGGGCGGCGGGGTCCAGCAGCGTCGGGGTAGTGGGCGACGCGGTCGGCTCGGGCGAAGGGCGACGTGGTCGTCGCGGCGAGGTCGAGCCCCTCCCCGATCCAGATGGGATCGAGAGGAGGGGAAAACGGCGTGGGTGAGTGGGGGGCGAGTGGGTGCTGCGGTAGGTGGCTAGGGTTTCGGTGGTGGCTCAGGGGGGTTATAGGGGGAGGCTGGGCCGGCCTGGTTGGCCCAAAGGCTGGCTGGGCCGAGGCCCTGCGGGGGAGGGGGGTTCTTTTTTTCTTTTTCTTCTTTTTTTTGTTTGTTTCTTTTCTTTTTTTCTTTACTGTTTTATTTTATTACTAGTAGATTTTAGTTTTATAAAAATATGAGACCAACACTTAAATTAGTGTTTTAAATTACCCCTCTGCCACAAGAAGTTTCACACTTTAATAAAATAGGTTTATATTTGTTTGCTATTTAAAAGCATTTAAGTAATTATTTTTAGCCCCTGTTTTAATTAATTTCTTGCATATAAACATTTTATCCAAATGTGGTTTCTCCACCACAATCACCCATGATTTATTTTCTAAATTTTGAACAATTTAGTTTTCAGTTTTTAGTTTAGTTTTCTTTATTTGAAAACTTTTATTGTTTGCCTATATTTTAAATTTTAACTTGGATCGTTTTTGAACTAACTCGAGTTTATCAACAGTAACCGAGGTGACGTGGCACCATTAGCAGAGGTTTACTGTAGCTTGATTATCCGGGCGTCACAGCTAACCTTTCTTGAACTCTATTGAAGTGCTGTCGGTTTTGTATATTATTTTGTCGGCGTGTTTATTTGCACTGGTGGCGATCTTTGATGCCCAGTGTATGTAATCTGTTGTCTGCTTGTGCTTTATTATCATAGTGGCAAACTTTGATGCCCAGTGGATGTAATATGCCGTAATTTCTTTATTGTATAGTCTAAGTTTTTTCTTATTCACGATGCTGCAGTTATTTTACTGTATATATATCCTGTCTTCGCAGTAAACCGGCCAAACCGTAAAATTACGGTACATAATCGGGCCGTCATGCAATCACGATGTAGGTTGGGCCTGAAACGTGCCGAACAGCTCACGGGCCGGCAGCAGCCCGAAATGAACCCCGGCCCATGATTGTGCGAATCAAATCACGGGCTTTTAACAGGCCAAAATTGTCTCGGTCCTTGTTTGGCCCAGTCAGATATCGGCTGCGAGCAGGCCGGATGCAAACCGGGCCGTAGTTAGGCCCAACTATATGACGGGCTTTTAACAGGCTGAAATTAATATAGGGCCAAAATGTTAAACGGGCCCTTAACAGGCCAAAACTAATATCAGGCCGAATTACTAAGTGGGCCTTTAGCAAGTGGGCTCAAAAGCATAGTGTCCAGTTGACGGGCCGGATATGATATGGGCCATAATTGAGCCCAAAGCCTCTTAAAGGGCCGGACCTGATCTGGCCCGTAATTTGGCCCAGAACGTGGTAGGCTTTTAAAGGGCCGGATCTCATATGGGCCACTATTAGGCCCGGAGCGTGGCAGGCCATTAATGGACCAGATCAAATATGGGCCGGCGTTTGGCCCAAAACAGGGCAGCCAGTTAATGGGCCGGCCTACTAGGGTCCTCAAAATCTTGTGGGCCTACAGCTGGGCCGGCCCATTAATGTCGGCGAAATCTCATGGGCCTTTAGCTGGGCCGGCCCATTATGATCCGCAAGAATCTTGTGGACCTTTACCTGGGCCGGCCCATTATGGCACACACAAATCTTGTGGGCCTTTACCTGGGCCGGCCCATTATGGCCCGCAAAATCTTGTGGGCCTTTAGCTGGGCTAGCCCATTATGGTCCGCAAAAATCTCGTGGGCCTTTAGCTGGGCCGGCCCATTATGGTCCGCAAAATCTTGTGGGCCTTCAGTTGGGCGGGCCCATTTAAACTTGATGGGCCGGTCCACGTGTCAGCATATCATAGGCACGTCTCACCCATTGGATGAGTGACACCTGTGCCAACGCGGACCTGACACGTGTCTCCTCCAGCCAATGATGATTTTACACGTGGAAAATCCCCATTGGTCGGGGCTATTAACGGGTTATCGGATCCAAAACCCGACCCGATAGCTTAACGGCGTTCCGTTACGGTGGATGCCACGTGTCGGTCACCCTTGACGAAAGCACTTCTGTGACACGCGATTTATCGTCATGGAAGTGGACACTTCCGTGATGATAATTTTGGTAATGTCATGGAACACTTCTACGACAGCACAGGTATGACTATCTTGATTCTGTCATAAATTTGTCATGGATGTACATGCATGACAAAAAACGCGACCTACTGTGACAAACACGTACCATCACGAAAGTTTATTTTTTTTGTAGTGGAATGAATTCATCCCGAGCGGCACTGATTTGTTGAGCAAGCTATGAATGACGCTCCTTCTGAAGATCTTCATAACTCACCCTTAGCTTTTCAAGATCCTGCTTTCTTTGAAGAAATTCATAAGAAAGCTTCTCATGATCGGCTAAGAGAGTGTTATGATGACTTTGAAAGTTGTCAAACTTAGACTGAAGTCTCTTAAGATTATCAGTCAGAGTTTGAGTTTGATCCATTTCTTCACCCAACAGGTCATCGCTTTTGTCTAGCATATTTTGAACCTTTTCAAAAGCCTTTTGTTGTCTCACAACAATCTTAGCAAGTTTAGAATATCTAGGCTTGAGGTTTTCATCAGATTCATCCTCACTTGATTCAGAGGAGGGGTATTTGAGTACCTTGGCACCTTTTGCCATGAAGCAATAGGTGGGAGCATAGTCATCATCGCCATCGTCAGCAGTGTTGGGGAAGTCATTTTCCTCGGAGTTGAAGATGGACTTGCTGACAAAACCAGTAGTGAGGGCTAGGCTCACCACACCATAGTCTGACTCCTGAGATGCCTCCTCTTCCTCATTTTCCTCAGATTCAGCTTCAGAGTCCATTTCCTTGCCAATGAATGCCCGAGCCTTTTTGGAGCTGCTTTTCTTGTGAGATGAAGACTTCGAAGATTTTGATGATGAAGACTTTGAAGTTTTCTTCTTCTTCTTTGAGTCATCAGAGCTGTATTCCTTGTATTTCTTCTTCTTTGATTCCTTCTCCCACTGAGGACAATCAGTAATGTAGTGACCAGGTTTCTTGCATTTGTGGCAAGTTCTCTTCTTGTAGTCACGGGATGAGGAATCTGATCTCATGTCATCACCTCTCGAGGATTTACCAAAGCGACCACGCCTTGAGAACTTCTGGAATTTCCTCACGAGCATTGCTAGCTCCTGACTCGGTTCTTCAGGATCACCAAGGCTGCTACCAGAATCCTCACCTTCAGATTCAGAGACTACCTTGGCCTTCAGAGCGCGTGATCTGCCATAGCTCGGTCATAGAGATCTCTCTTCTCAGCAAGTTGGAACTCATGAGTATTTAGCCTCTAGAGGATATCAGTAGGATCAAGAGACTTGTAGTCACCACGCTCTTGAATCATCAATGCAAGAGTGTCAAATGAGGAATTGAGCGATCTCAGCAATTTCTTCACCACCTCATGGTCGGTGATGTCAGTGGCACCAAGTGCTTGAAGCTCATTTGAGATGTCAGTAAGGCGATCGAAGGTTTGCTGAACATTTTCATTGTCGTGTATTTTGAAGCGGTTGAAGAGATTGCGAAGAACGTCAACTCGAGAGTCATGTTGGGTTGAGACTCCTTCATTGACCTTGGACAACCTATCACAGACAAGCTTTGCTGTCTCCAAAGCACTCACTCTGCCATACTGTCCTTTGCTCAGATGGCCACATATTATATTCTTCGCTTGAGAGTCGAGTTGCTTGAATCTCTTCACATCAGCAGCGTTCACGGAAGGTGTGACAGAGGGAACGCCATTTTCCACAACGTACCAGAGATCGTTATCAATTGCCTCAAGATGCATGCGCATCTTATTCTTCCAGTAGGGGTAGTCCGTCCCATCGAAAGTAGGACACCCAGGCGAGACCTTGATCATGCCTGCAGTTGACATAACTAAAACTGTAGGTGGTTAAACCAAAATCACACAGAACAAGGGAGTACCTTGCTCTGATACCAATTGAAAGTGCGTTATATCGACTAGAGGGGAGGGTGAATAGGCGATTTTTACGAATTCGTCACCGAGTAATTTCAGGGTAAGGAAATTCCTAAGCAACGAACTACTTATTAGCGGAGTAAGTACTCAGATGCAAGCATAATAGAGTAGTAGCACAATCATCATGATGAAATGAAAACAAGCACAAAGTAAAAGTAGCGTAAACACATGATAAGCAGGCTGAAGACAAAGTGAGTGAAGAATTAGGACAGAGGAAATTGAGAAAGTCTTCAGTCAAAGTCTTCAAACAGTAACGATCAAGTTCATCAACCCATGAATGAGGAAATCAAAGGGTTGAGGAAATAGAACCAGTAGCTCAGTGAAGACAGTGATTTGGTAGACCAGTTCCAACTGTTGTGACAGTCGTACGTCTGGTTTGAGCGGCTAGGTATTTAAACCTGAGGACACACAGGCCCAGACACATAGTCCTCACCGTATTATCCTTGAGCTAAGGTCACACAGACCTCGCCCAATCACTCATGGTAAGTCTTCAGGTGACTTCCAAACCTTCACAGACTCGGTCACTCGGCGATCCACAATTTCCTCTTGGATGCTCTAGACCATGAAGCCTAACCGTCTGGAGAATGCATAGTCCTCAAAGGTAACAAGCATCGGTTCCACACAGGAACAATCTCTTCAGTGATGCTCAATCACTTTGGGTTTGTAGGTGTTTGGGTTTGGGTTCCTCTCAATGACAAGTGTCAGTTTCTCTCGGAGCAGCCAACCAACTAGTGGTTGTAGGGGGCTGCTATTTATAGCCTAGGGAGCAGCTCGACTTGATAAGACATAAATGCCCTTCAATGATATGACCGTTAGGTGGGTAGATATTTTGGGGCAGCTGGCGCATATCACAACAACGGTCGAAAATTTGAGTATAAAATTCCTCAGGGCTATCATGTTCCTCACTTGTAGGCAATCCACACTGGCAAATTCCTAACTCCTCAGTCGGAACAAATTACTCAAAGACCAGAAGATCTTTGTCTCTGTCACTGAAGAAATTGACTAAACTGTATGAGATTTCCAATGGCTTCACTCGAAAGGATTGGGTAGGTGTAGGATTTGAGATGAGCATCACTTTGAAACTTTTCCTTAGTTTTACCTCGACCCCTTTAACAGTATGATGTTTCCTATGACTCAAGAAGGAGAAAACGAAACAAAGAAAACAAAAGTCTTCACGCTTCATATTTCTCGCATGAATACCAAGTCTTCACGGTCACACAAATTTCTTCCAAAGTCTTCAGAAAGCCAAAGTCCTGAGTTGATGACATTCATTTTTAGGGGTCGACTTTCTCTGTAAATATCAAACTCCTCATAGACTTATAGACCTGTGTACACTCACAAACGCATTATTTCCTTAACCTATAAGTCTTCAATACACCAAATTCACTAAGGGGCACTAGATGCACATACAGTTCCATAAACCAAAAAACCCAAAAACATTTACTTTATCTTTTGTTTAGTTTCATCTATCTCTATCAGATCTCACTTTTGCAAGTGACCGTGAAGGGATTGACAACCCCTTTATCGCGTTGGGTGCAAGTGTTTGATTGTTTGTGCAAGTATTGGTGATTTGTGCGTTGTGTCCTACTGAATTGATACCTTGGTTCTCAAACTGAGGGAAATACTTATCTCTACTTTGCCGCATCACCCTTTCCTCTTCATGGGAAAAACCAACGCAAGCTCAAGAAGTAGTAGGAAGAATTTCTTGCGCCGTTGCCGGGGAGATCTATGCCAAGTCAAGACATACCAAGTACCCATCATAAAACTCTCATCTCTTGCATTACATTATTCGCCATTTGCCTCTCGTTTTCCTCTTCCCCACTTCTAAAACAATTTTCGAAAAGATTTTCCCTTTTCTTTTGCCCCTCTTCCGTTCGTCTTCTTTGCTGCTTTTTGTGTGCTCGTGTGTTGGATTGCTTGCTACGTCTTTACCGTCTTCCACTATCACCAACACTTTTACCCCTCCTTTGTCTTCCAACTTTGAAGTTCTTCACTTCGAACAGAAGCAAGGAGAAAATTTAAAGGATGCTTGGTATAGGATGATAGAGTCTTATCATAACTGCACTATAGAGGGGGATTTCAAGATTTTGCTTCATAATTTTTATGTGGGACTAACCATGTCTCATAGGCAACTTTTGGATTTCGCTGCTAAAGGGAATTTTTATTGAAATTGATCCCAATATTGCTTACGATATAATAGAAGGAGTGGTGGGAATATTACCCCCACGGAAGGGATTACATCAGACCCAAGAGGGAACACGAGTTTTTGAGAAACTATGTGAAGTACAGAATTTTTTGCAAAAATCCCTTGGACCCCTCAAAAATGTTAGTGGAAACCTCCACCGCATGAATATATTGATCACTCTTTGCAATAAGCAGTTGGATGCTCTAGATCTAAAGATTTCCGAATATGAGGAGAAACGCAAAGAACCTCCCGGATTTGAGCATAATTCCATTAAAAAGATAAAACCCAAAGATGACAATACCTAGATCTATCTATGTTTTTATGCCTAGCTAGGGGCGTTAAACAATAGCGCTTGTTGGGAGGCAACCCAATTTTATTTTTGTGTTTTTTTGTTTTGCTAATGTTCTTGAATAAACTACACATTATTACCTCTATAGTAATTGTGTTTTGGTGTTTTAATTAGTGTTTGTACCAAGTAAGACCTTTGGAATAGCTTACGGTGATAGTAGGTTTGATCTTGCTGAAAAACAAAAACTTTTGCGCCTAGTAAAATAATTTTTAAAACTCATAGAAATGTGCTTTTGATCTGAATTTTTTACACAAGATTGATACAAATTGCCTCTATTTTACTAATTTTTCAGAATTTTTGAAGTTACAGAAGTATTCAAAGTATCCAGATTACTACACACTGTTCTGTTTTTGACAGATTATGTTTTCTATGTGTTGTTTGTTTATTTTGATGAATCTATGGGTAGTATTGGGGGGTATGAACCATGAAAAAGTTGGAATACATTAGATATTACACCAATATAAATAAAGAATGAGTTCACAACAGTACCAAAAGCGGTGATTTATTTTCTTATATTAACGGAGCTTATGAGATTTTCTGTTGAGTTTTGTGTTGTGAAGTTTTCAAGTTTTGGGTAAGGATTTGATGGACTATGGAATAAGGAGTGGCAAGAGCCTAAGCTTGGGGATGCCCAAGGCACCCCAAGGTAATATTCAAGGACAACCAAGAGGTTAAGCTTGGGGATGCTCCGGAAGGCATCCCCTCTTTCGTCTTCGTCTATCGGTAACTTTACTTGAGGCTATATTTCTATTCACCACATGATATGTGTTTTGCTTGGAGCATCTTGTATGATATGAGTCTTTACTTTTTAGTTTACCACAATCATCCTTACTGTACACACCTTTTGAGAGGGACACGCATGAATCGTGATTTATTAGAATACTCTATGTGCTTCACTTATATCTTTTGAGCTAGGCAATTTTGCTCTAGTGCTTCACTTATATCTTTTTACAGCACGGTGGTGGCTTTATTTTGTAGAAATTATTTAACTCTCATGCTTCACTTATATTATTTTGAGTCTTTTTAAACAGCATGGTAATTTTCTTTGGTTATGAATTTAGTCCTAATATGATAGACATCCAAGAGAGATATAATAACAGCTTTCATATAAAGTGCATTAAATACTATGGGAAGTTTGATTCCTTATGATTGTTTTGAGATATAGAGATGGTGATATTAAAGTCATGCTAGTGAGTAATTGTGAATTGGAGAAATACTTGTGTTAAGGTTTGTGATTCCCGTAGCATGCGCGTATGGTGAACCATTATGTAATGAAGTTGGAGCATGAGGTATTTTTTGATTGTCTTCCTTATGAGTGGCAGCCGGGGACGAGCGATGATCTTTTCCTACCAATCTATCCCCCTAGGAGCATGCGCGTAGTACTTTGTTTCGATGACTAAAAGTTTTTTGCAATAAGTATGTGAGTTCTTTATGACTAATGTTGAGTCCATGGATTATACGCACTCTCACCCTTCCACCATTGCTAGACTCTCTTGTGCCGTGCAACTTCCGCCGATACCATACACCCACCATATACCTTCCTCAAAACAGCCGCCATACCTACCTATTATGGCATTTCCATAACCATTCCAAGATATATTGTCATGCAACTTTCCACCGTTCCGTTTTAGTATGACACGTTCCATCATTGTCATATTGCTTTGCATGATCATGTAGTTGACATCGTATTTGTGGCAAAGCAACCTTTCATAATTCTTTCGTACATGTCATTCTTGAGTCGTTGCACATCCCGGTACACCGCCGGAGGCATTCATATAGTCATATTTTGTTCTGAGTAATGAGTTGTAATTCTTGAGTTGTAAGTAAATAAAAGTGTGATGATCTTCATTATTAGAGCATTGTCCCATGTGAGGAAATAAAAAAGGGAGGCAAAAGAAGCCAAAGAAAGAAAATAGAAAGAAAAAATGAGAGAAAAAGAGAGAAGGGGCAATGTTACTATCCTTTTTCTACACTTGTGCTTCAAAGTAGCACCATGATCTTCATTGTAGAGAGTCTCCTATGTTGTCACTTTCATATGCTAGTGGGAATGTTTCATTATTGAACTTGGCTTGTATATTCCAGCGATGGGCTTCCTTAAATTGCCCTAGGTCTTCATGAGCAACCAAGTTGGATGCACACCCACTTAGTTTTCTTCTGAGCTTTCATACACTTATAGCTCTAGTGCATCCGTTGCATGGCAATCCCTACTCACTCACATTGATATCTATTGATGGGCATCTCCATAGCCCGTTAATACGCCTAGTTGATGTGAGACTATCTCCTTCTTTTTGTCTTCTCCACAACCACCATATTTTATTCCACCTATAGTGCTATGTCCATGGCTCACGCTCATGTATTGCGTGAAAGTTGAAAAGGTTTGAGAACACCATGAAACAATTTCTTGGCTTGTCGTCGGGGTTGTGCATGATTTGAATATTTTGTGTGATGAAGATGGAGCATAGCCAGACTATATGATTTTGTAGGGATAAGTTTTCTTTGGCCATGTTATTTTGAGAAGACATAATTGCCTTGTTAGTATGCTTGAAGTATTAATATTTTTATGTCAATATTAAAATTTTGTTTTGATTTTTATGGATCTGAACATTCATGGCACAATAAACAAAATTGAGAAAATTCCTTATTTGACACTATCTTAAAATCTGCTTCCTTATTTGACACTGGAAAAGTTTTTTTCCCCTATTTGACACAAGTTCTAAATTTTATTCCCTATATGACATTTCCGTCCATTTTGAACCTAAATGACACCTGAAAAGACTCTTTTGCCCCTCATGTGGTATGTGCGTGGGGGGCAATAGCGCACACACGCAGCATCAGTGCGAGGGAAGGAGCACACACGCAGCACACATACACATGCACCAACACACACGCACGCGCACACACACGCAACAACACGCACGCGCGCGTGCACACACACACACACGCAGCAACACACATGCACGCGCACACACACGCAGCAACACACACGCACATACACACACGCAGCAGCAGCACACACGCAGGCACCACATAGGCACGCAACATCACACACACACGCGCGCGCGCACGTACACACGTAGAAGCAAACACACACGCAACAGCACACATGCACACACACATGCAGCAGCAGCACACATGTGCGCGTGCACCCACACACGCAACAGCACACACGCACGCGCACACACATACCGCATGAGGGGCAAAATCGTCTTTTCAAGTGTCATTTAGGCTCAAAATGGATGGAAGTGTCGTATAGGGAATAAAATTTAGGACTAGTGTCAAATAGGGAAGAAAAACTTTTCAAGTGTCAAATAAGGAACCAGATTTTAAGACAGTGTCAAATAAGGAATTTTCTCAAGAAAATTACATGGATAAATATGTTAGGTAGCATTCCGCATCAAAAATTCTGTTTTTATCATTTACCTACTCAAGGACGAGCAGGAATTAAGCTTGGGGATGCTTGATACGTCTCCAACGTATCTATAATTTTTGATTGTTCCATGCTATTATATTATCTGTTTTGGATGTTTTATATGCATTAATATGCTATTTTATATTATTTTTGGGACTAACCTATTAACCCAGAGCCTAGGGCCCATTTCTGTTTTTTTCCTTGTTTTTGAGTTTCGCAGAAAAGGAATACCAAACGGAATAAAACTTTCGTGATGATTTTTCTTGGACCAGAAGACAGCCCGGAGACTTGGAGTTCAAGTCAGAGGAGCCACGAGGTGGCGACAAGGTGGGAGGGCGCGCCTTCTGCCTTGTGGGCCCCGCGTGACTCCACCGACCCACTTCTTCGTCCTATAAATTCACATATATTTGAAAACCCTCAGAAGCATCCACGAAAATACTTTTCCGCCGCCGCAATCTTCTGTTCCTGTGCGATCCCATCTTGGGGCCTTTTCCGGCACCCTGCTGGAGGGGGATTCGATCACGGAGGGCTTCTACATCAACTTTATTGCCCTTACGATAAAGCGTGAGTAGTTTACCACAGTCCTACGGGTCCATAGCTAGTAGCTAGATGGCTTCTTCTCTCTCTTTGATTCTCAATACCATGTTGAAAGAACATGCGGTGCCCCCATGTTTGGTTTTGGTAATTGATGACAATCTCTATGGACTAATGGTTGCCTTGGGTTATATTTGAAGGATTTGTCCATAGGCTTTTCTTGAAGTCCATGTGTTGGTTTCAAGGAGTTTATGTGGTGACCAAGGTGTTATTAAGGAATTATCGAAAGATTGGTCATGTGAGAGTAGAGCTTATTGCAAGCATGTCTTGAAGAAGAAGATTGTGTGATCATTCATGTTTACCTTCAAGACATCATCCAAATGAAGAGAGTTGGAAAGAGTCAAGGTTGATCAAGACTAAATCAAGAGTGAATCAAGTTGATCAACACACAAAGCGCACAAGATGTTTCGAGAGGGATCAAGCGATCCCATGGTGTGGTAAGCATTGTCAATTACGCTTTGTGTACTAACCCATGATCTTCGTGAGAGTTCTTTGTGGGGTTAGGTTGCGGTGTGCAAGTTCAAGTGAAGCATCATGAAGAGATCAAATGCTTGAAGCTTGCCGTCCATTGTGGTGACAATGGACTGGTGAAGATGTGCGGAAGAGTGGCTCACCCATAGTGGAGTATGGGGGAGCAATCAACTAGACTTCATCGAGCCAACACAACCAAGAAAGGTGGTCCATCTTGAGGGAGTCAAGATCGTCATCATCTAGCTCAAGTGGACCATGTGCAAGGCAAAGGTTTGCTCTTGATAGGTTTTCTATTTTACCGGTCTCATGATGGTAGTTGGGAGACCGGGTTATAGGATCGATTGTCGTACTATCAAGGGGGGCTCTCGATGAGTAGCTTGATCATATCGTTCATAGAGAGCTCAAACCATTGCATCCTTGCATCATCTGTGTTGGTTCTTGTTTGGTTCTTCTCTTTGTGAGTTTTGGAGCTTATGGTCATCTTGATGACAAGCTCGAGTTCATCGAAAACGGAGTTCACTCGCATCTTCTATGATGTTTTCGATGTTGGAGGTTATGCCGGTTCTTCTCGGTTGGAGGTTTCACTCCTCTATTTGTTGGCATACCTCCCCTGCCTCTTCTTACTATAACCACTCGCTGTTTTGATGCTACTCATCGTCTTGTATCCAACAAGCTTGAGTTTGCTCAATTCGGAGCTCATATGAAGAAGTTATGGCAGTTCTGGTTTTCTCCCTGCGGTAGTACCGCGGCCAGAGCGGCAGTACCGCTTATCGCCCCAAGCGGTAGTACCGCTGTCCAAAGCGGTAGTACCGCCTATGGCCATAAGCGGTAGTACAGCTACGGTTCCGCGCTGGTACCGCCTCGATTTTGGGTCTTGCATTTTTCGTGTCGAGTTTTGCAGTAGTTGCACGGCAGTAAGGCACGGCAGTTCCGCCTATAAGCGGTAGTACCGCCCCGATGGGCGGTAGTACCGCCTGTAAGCGGTAGTACCGCTCCGGTCGGGCGGTAGTACCGCTACTGCATTTTTGGTCCCGTGTTCTGCTCCTCCAGCGGTAGTACCGCTGGTGTGCGCGGCAGTACCGCTTATAAGCGGTACTACCGCCCCAAGGTTCATGTTTGGTTGCTCCTTTTCCCTGCTTCTTCCGCCAGAGCGGTAGTACCGCTCGTGGAGCGGTAGTACCGCTCGTGTGCGGGCTGAGCACATAACGGTTGGATTTTTCCCCTTCTATAAAAGGGGGTCTTCTTCCCAATGAACCTTATCTCTTGAGCTCGTGTTCTTCCCCCATTGTTGACCTTCTTCGAGCTTGCTAACTCTCAATCCCTCCATGGATTCTTGCTAGTTTTTGAGGGAAAAGAGAGAGGAGATCTAGATCCACATTTCCACCAATCACTTTCTCCTCTATGTGAGGGGAACCCCTTGGATCTAGATCTTGGAGTTCTTGGTGTTCTCCTTCTTGTTCTTCCTCTCATTTTCTTCCCTAGCATTAGTTGCTTCGGTGGGATTTGAGAGAGAAGGACTTGGGCACTCCGTGTGCCCTTGCCATTGCATTTGGTGCATCGGTTTGAGTTCTCCACGGTGATACGTGGAAGTTACAAGTTGAGAAGCTTATTACTCTTGGGTGCTTGGTGCCCTTGAGCTTGTTCCTCTTGGGTGCTTGGGCGCCCTAGACGGTTGGTGGTGTTCGGAGCTCAATCATTGTGGTGTAAAGCTCCGGGCAAGCGTCGGGGGTCTCCAATTAGGTTGTGGAGATCGCCCCGAGCAATTTGACGGGTACCGGTGACCGCCCCCAAGGGTTGCCAAAGTGTACGGGTTCGGTGACCGCCCCCAAGGGTTGCCATTTGTACGGGTTCGGTGACCGCCCTCAAGGGTCCCTTAGTGGAATCACGGCATCTTGCATTGTGCAAGGGCGTGAGGAGATTACGGTGGCCCTAGTGGCTTCTTGGGGAGCATTGTGCCTCCACACCGCTCCAAACGGAGATTAGCATCCGCAAGGGTGTGAACTTCGGGATACATCGTCGTCTCCACGTGCCTCGGTTATCTCTTAACCGAACCCTTTACTTACGCACTTTACTTTGTGATAGCCATATTGTTTCTTGTCATATATCTTGCTATCACTTAGTTGTTTATCTTGCTTAGCATAAGTTGTTGGTGCACATAGGTGAGCCTAGTTGTTGTAGGTTTTGTGATTGTCAAATTAACCGCTAGGTTTATTCCGCATTTGTTCAAGCCTAAACCGTAATTATTTTAAAGCGCCTATTCACCCCCCCTCTAGGCGACATCCACGATCTTTCACATGTTCTCCTCGATGTTCTTGGAGATCTATCCGATGTAATCTTCTTTTGCGGTGTGTTTGTCGAGATCCGATGAATTGTGCATTTATGATCAGCTTATTTATGAATATTATTTGAATCTTCTCTGAATTGTTATATGCATGATTTGATATCTTTGTAATTCTCTTCGAACTATCGGTTTAGTTTGGCCAACTAGATTGGTTTTTATTGCAATGGGAGATGTGCTTAGCTTTGGGTTCAATCTTGCGGTGTCCTTTCCCAGTGACAGTAGGGGCAGCAAGGCACGTATTGTATTGTTGCCATCAAGGATAAAATATGGGGTTCACATCATATTGCTTGAGTTTATTCCTCTGCATCATGTCATCTTACTTAATGCGTTACTCTGCTCTTTATGAACTTAATACTCTAGATGCAGGCAGGAGTCGGTCGATGTGTGGAGTAATAGTACTAGATGCAGGCAGGAGTCGGTCTAATTGACACGGACGTGATGCCTATCTTTCATAATCATTGCCTTAGATATCTTAACTTTGCGCTTTTCTATCAATTGCTCGACAATAATTTGTTCACCCACCGTAATATTTTCTATCTTGAGAGAAGCCTCTAGTGAAACCTTGTTGGGGAACGTAGTATTTCAAAAAAAAATCCTACGATCACGCAAGATCTATCTAGGAGAAGCATAGCAACGAGCGGGGAGAGTGTGTCCACGTACCCTCATAGACCGAAAGCGGAAGCGTTTAGTAATGCGGTTGATGTAGTCGAACGTCTTCGCGATCCAACCGATCCAAGCACCGAACGTACGGCACCTCCGCGTTCAGCACACGTTCAGCTCAATGACGTCCCTTAATCTCTTGATCCAGTTGAGGCTGAGGGAGAGTTCCGTAAACACGACGGCGTGGCAATGGTGATGATGAAGTTACCGGCGCAGGGCTTCGCCTAAGCACTACGACGATATGATCGAGGTGTGTTACTATGGAGGGGGGCACCGCACACGGTTAAGAGAAACTTGTGTGTTCTGGGGTGCTCCCCTGCCCCCGTATATAAAGGAGGGGAGGAAGGGGGCAGGGGAGCACCCTAGGGCGCGCCAGGAGAGGGGAATCCTACTAGGACTCCAAGTCCTAGTAGGTTTCCACCTAAGGAAGAGGGGGAAGGGAAGGAAAGGGGGGCGCCGCCCCCTTCCCCTAGTCCAATTCGGACCCAAGGGGGGGAGGCGGCCAGCCCCTCTTGGCCCTTCCACTCTTCCCACTAAGGCGCATCGAGGCCCATTAGTTCCCCCGGGGGGTTCCGATAACCCTCCAGCACTCCGATAATTATCCGGTACCTCCCGGAACTCATCTGGTGTCCCAATAACATCGTCCAATATATCAATCTTTATGTCTCGACCATTTCGAGACTCCTCGTCATGTTCGTGATCTCATCCGGGATTCCGAACAAACTTCGGTCATCAAATCACATAACTCATAATAAATCGTCATCTTTGATTAACGAGCTAGCCAAGTAGAGGCATACTAGGGACACTTTGTTTGTCTATGTATTCACACATGTACTAAGTTTCCGGTTAATACAATTCTAGCATGAATAATAAACATTTATCATGATATAAGGAAATATAAATAACAACTTTATTATCGCCTCTAGGGCATATTTCCTTCAAACCTATGGCCCCGGGGTCTATTTTCCATCATATAAGTTTCCGATCTACTATTTTGCAATCTTTTACTTTCCGTTCCATAAACCAAAAAACCCAAAAACATTTACTTTACCTTTTGTTTAGTTTCATCTATCTCTATCAGATCTCACTTTTGCAAGTGACCGTGAAGGGATTGACAACCCCTTTATTAGGTTGGGTGCAAGTGTTTGATTGTTTGTGCGTGTATTGGTGATTTGTGCGTTGTCTCCTACTGGATTCATACCTTGGTTCTCAAACTGAGGGAAATACTTATCTCTACTTTTTTTGACTAACTACTGCAGGGCACTGCCCCATAGTCTTTTATTCAAACAAAGAAAGTCCAATACAAGTTAACTGTACAAGCTAAGCTAAAAAGGAGAAAAGTTAAAGAGTCCAAACTCACCTAAACCTACCTATGTATTACAAAGCTCAGTGAAGCTCCTCCAACCATTTTAAAAGGTGAGGTCTAATATGAGCCTTGACCCTATGAGAGAGCAGGGTTAGATCATGTACAAATTTACCACACCACGCACTAGAAGTAGCTCTTTCCCCTCTGAAGGTCCTGCCATTCCTAAGAATCCATATGTTCCAAGCAGTTGTGAAGACCACCTCAAAAAAGAAGCTTCTAGCAAATCTCTTCCTAGCCAATGTGATGCACTGATGGACATTGGAGCCACCAGACCAGTCAATCTGGAGATAGTTCCAAATTCTGGCGTTGAAGTTACAAGAAAAGAACAAGTGCAGTCTATCTTTTATCTCTACTTTGCTGCATCACCCTTTCCTCTTCAAGGAAAAAACCAACGCAAGCTCAAGAAGTATAAGAGGACTGCAAAGTCCATTGGTGATGATTTCATTGTGTACCTCGTGGATGACACACCCAGGACTATTTCAGAAGCCTATGCATCTCCTGATGCTGACTACTGGAAGGAAGCTGTCCGTAGGTAGATGGATTCCATCTTAACTAATGGAACCTGGGAAATCACTAATCATCCTTATGGGTGTAAACCTGTAGGATGTAAGTGGGTGTTCAAGCTTAGACCTGATGGTACGATTGAAAAGTACAAGGCACGGCTTGTGGCCAAGGGTTATACCCAGAAAGAAGGAGAAGACTTCTTTAACACTTACTCACCTGCGGCTAGACTAACCACTATTCGGGTGCTACTATCATTGGTTGCCTCACACGGTCTTCTCGTTCATCAAATGGACCTTAAGACGGCTTTCCTCAATGGAGAGTTGAACGAGGAAATTTACATGGATCAGCCAAATGGTTTTTTAGTACCTGGTCAGGAAGGAAAGGCGTGCAAGTTATTAAAGTCTTTATATGGCCTTAAACAAGCTCCTAAGGAGTGGCATGAGAAGTTCGGAAGAACATTAACTGCTACAGGCTTTGTTCTAAACGAAGGTGACAAGTGTGTGTACTATCGCCATGGTGGGGGCGAAGGAGTTTTCTTTTTCTGTATGTCGATGACATACTAATCTTTGGAATCAAACTTGATTTAATCAAGGAGGTTAAGGATTTCTTATCTCGCTGTTTTGAGATGAAGGATCTATGAGTAGTTGATGTTATTCCGAACATCAAGTTGTTGAGGGATGAGAATGGTGGGATTACACTGCTTATCTCACTATGTGGAAAAGGTCTTGAGTCGTTTTGGGTATACTGACTACAAGCCCTCTCCAACCCCATATGATGCTAGTGCGTTACTTCGAAAGAATCGACGGATTGCTATGATATTCTCAGATTATTGGCTCGCTTATGTATCTGGCGAGTGCCACGAGGCCTGACATCTTGTTTGTTGTGAGCAAACTGAGCCGGTTTGTGTCAAAACCGGGAGATGATCATTGGCATGCGCTTGAGAGAGTTATGAGCTATTTGAAAGGCACTGCGAGCTATGGGGTTCACTACACCGGGTATCCAAGCGTACTGGAGGGTTATAGTGACTCAAACTGGATATTTGATGCTGATGAGATTAAGGCCACAAGTGGTTATGTTTTTACACTTGGTGGCGGCGCTGTTTCCTGGAAGTCTTGCAAGCAGGCCATCTTAACGAGGTCAACTATGAAAGCAGAACTCACAACATTAGACATTGCCACTGTTGAAGCAGAGTGGCTTCATCAGCTCTTGATGGACTTACCTATGGTTGAAAAACGAATACCCCCTATCCCGATGAACTGTGATCGTTAAGATAAACAGTTCTAAGGATAATATTAAGTCCCCGAAGCATGTGAAGGGGAGATTAATATCTGTCAGAAATTGAAGAAATCCGGAGTTATTATGTTGGATTATATCCAAACTTCAAAAAACTTGGCAGATCCCTTCACAAAGGGTTTATCAGGTAATGTGATAGATAATGCTCGATGGAGATGGGTTTGAGACCCACTGTATGAGTTGTCCACAGTGGTAACCCACTCTAAGTGATCAGAGATCCCATGAAGTAGAAGTGGGAGACAAGCTGTTGGTCAGCTAAGAGGAGAGTATCCCAATATTAATAATCCCACTCCGTGAAGATGCAATATTCTCCTGATCTGCATGGCAGGTTGATAGTTATCTTATTGTATTCTGAGTGGCTTATTTTAGTAAACAGAGATGCTGTCCTGCAGAGCATCTCTTGAGGAACATACCTAAATGAATTTGACTGTTAAACGTTGCAGTGTGTGAGAATTGGGTGTTCTCTAATAAATTTCATGAAAGGCCCTGGAGTATGACGTATATGCTCCACCCGCGGGAAAACCTTGCGGCAGCCCAATATCGGTCAAGAATTTGTGTGAAACTAGTCCCGCAGAAAACTTGTAGTTCAAGGCATAGTCCACTATTCAAGTTGTGGTCTAGTGTAGCATAAAATTCTAAGTGAAAGTTCAACTTAACAGTCTCCACTAAACACCGGTATATAAACAATGTTTTGGAACTAAATGATGACATGTGCCAATGAGATTTTGTGAGGGATTGTTGAAATTTGTTAGTAGGCCTTTGGCCCAAAGCCCAATTAAAAATCTGAAATTCTCATGGCCCATTCATGCATGGCCGTGAGTGGTGTGAGTGGGACTAAAGTTTGGTTCCACCCCGGAAGTTGAATGGGAGTTGCACCTCTTCATAAGGTGAACTCTTCTAACACTTATATGAGCATGAGAAGAGGAGACCTACACGCGTGCCCCTCCTCCTCCTCACCGCGCCGCACTTGCGTTTCGGGAATAAGCCGAGTCGAGAACAAAGCTATGCACGTTATCTATATTTTTGATGCTCGGGAAAAGTAATGCGTCATTAATTAATAATTAACAGACGCGTTAATTACGGAATCGTTCCGATTCTTTTGGATCACGACTTGGGCATGGGGTTTACTCCCACGACCTACCCGGCCCGCATTATATAGTAAGACAGACGTCTACCCTAGCCGCCGTCGCATCATATGGTTTCGCACCGTTTCAGATCATTGCGCCGCCACGCAAGTCTTCTCCATCCCTCCTTCCGGCGTGCACCGTGAGAAGGGACAACAGGCCTCCTGAACCCCGCCTCACGTGATCCTTTACGGGAGAGGGACGATCAGGTTTTTGGAAGCGCACTCGCGCGACTGCTGGCAATGACGACTTCTTCCCCGACCTCGCCAACCTCTTCCTCAACGACATGGGCGACAACGCCAGTGCCAACGGTTCTGCTCCCATTGCACCGTATGTGATTTTATCCCTCTTGTTCGAGATCATGGTAGAATTCATGATTCTGGTCTATGCCTTAGATTCGGTCTGTTCATCTACTATGCTAGTCCGCATGATTAATGAAATCTGTGTTATTGCTGTCTTGATTTATTTTGTGTTTATTCGGATTAAATCTCATCATAATTTGCTCATATTTTCAACATGATGTACAATATTATATAGAGCCAGATATTGTTCTCTGAGTCTAGCATTGACTAGCCACTTATCTCCCCGAATCTAATTTCTTATGTGTCTTTAATCGCGAAGAATCCATAGTGAACGCCTTTTTAATGGCAAATTATGTTGACACAAGGATGAAAATTCCCTCTAAGAAGCATAGCAAATCATTGCCAAAAACTGAAGGAATTGCCATGCTTGCTAAAAGGAATTGCCATCCTAAAAACACGTTTAATTTGTCATGGTTAAAAGCGTGGAGTTCGGATGGTTAAAAGCCTGGAGTTCGGTTTGTAGCGAAATCCTAAAACAAAGAGGGTCCCCATTTTATAGCAAAACAGTGATAACACCAGGCCAAAACCAAGAACGCTGGAAATACTGTTCGGCACTACAAATCTGCCCCGATCTGATCTACGAGCACCTTCTAACACAGAGCGAGTGTTCCCCTAACGTCTGCCTTCTAACACATCCTGCAAACCGGAGCCGCACATGCACATGCAGCGCGTCCCAAATTACTCACAAGACAGAACTACACGTCCAGCGACAAGAATCTGAATTGCTACTCAATCACGGCGCAGAAACCCGAGGCACAGTAGAGCGACATGGAGCCCGACGATCAGCTCCGACCACCGCGCCGGCGACCCCAATCTGGACGCCAAGGAGTGGGACGGCTGCGCGGCCGGCGATATCCCAGCAGCTGCCACAACCAACAAGCCGGTGTCAATGACAATGGCATTTGTACACAACAATGAAAATGTACAGCTAATGGCTAGCGCTCACCGTTGCACACGGAGCTGGTGGTGAGGTTGGCGAGGATGGTGAACGAGGAGCTGTTCGTGTAGCCGGCGTAGGAGCACGTCGTGCTCTCGCAGGTCGAGGTCGCGGACGTCGACGTGTTCCCCAGGAACAGGTCTCCGCATTTCGCCGCCGGGCAGGAGGGTGTCAACCCTTGCGTCGGCTGGCAGTCCAGCCTGAACATTTTCAGAGCATTGCCAAGTTCAGATTTCGTCAGTTTCAGTGGCATGTACATTATGATTTAGTAGGAATGACAAGAAGCTGACTAGCCCACGAAGTTACTCACTGCCAAGTGGTGGAGCTGCAGCCGCACATGATGCAGTTGTTGGCCGTGAGGATGTAGCTCGCGTTCGGGACGCGGAGGTTGCGGTCGATGGCCGAGCTGCTAATGGCAGAAGAGCAAGCTGCACAAGTATCACGGTATGTTAAACCAGAATTCCTAAACTGAACTCTGTATGAGTAACTGTACAATTCGAAGGTATACGATGTCCCTCGCAAACAAAAAGTATATGATATGGAGAGTATTAACTTGCGGAAGCGTTACAACGTTCATGACACTATGACAGGTTAAGCTTGATGACAGCAGTTCAGTCAAATTCAGAGAGATAAAGAGCAGAAAGTAAACTGTAACGAGCATCTCAACATATACAGGCATTGTCATGAATGGGAGAACGCAAATTAACCAGGTCGCATATGTATGAACATATTGAATGACTTGCAAATTAAAAGACAGACAGATTCTTGACTGAGTCATTTGGTCCTGCTACGATAATTTAACCCGGCTAGTAGTACTACAATTCTTTTGGTCCAATTTTTTCCTCAGAGAAAGAAGATGGGTTAACCTCCTGGAATCAACCATACCATACGGGAAATGTTAACTGTTCATAACTTCAGATTCAAGTGGCAGCATATCCAAGACTCTAATCTGAACCAAGGTAGTATGATATGTGTTGCAACTTGCAAGGTAGAAAACCCCCTTTTTGCCCATCACAAGCACAACTTTTCAGGGCAAACAATCTGAAAAGCAACCTCGGGACATTGTGAAAAAGTACTACTACTCGTACTACAATCTACAAAGAGTCAAAGAGGGTCAAGAAAAGAGATAGAACTTTCAACTTTGTGTTGGCAAAGCACCTCCATGGCTCCCTCCACTTTTACCAGCAGAAAGAACCTAAAAAGAGTTCAGAAAATGTTTGATAGATGCAGCTTCACATCAGCAACCGCCATTGCATCCTATAATTTGTTGGATGCACCAATAATAAAGAACTACATATAGCACAAGCACAATGTACAATCAGTAGCAAACTATCGCAAAAAGAAGAGATATCCTAACGGTTTATCACTGAACAGAACAACACAAAAAGAGGAGGCGAAAATGCATAGCAAAAGGAGAGAGATCTTTGTGGCGGCATTACCTCGGAGCGGCACGTCGAGGACCTGGCCGGCGAGGAGGCTCTTGGCGTCGGGCATGCGGTTGAGCGCCAGTATCGTCTCCTCCGTGGTCCCGTACTCCTCCGCTATCCCGGCGACGGAGCTCCCGGCAGGCGCGACGTACGTGAGGTGCACGACGGGCTCCCCCCCGACGGGGTCGCAGCTGCAGGGCAGGGGCACCCAGAGCTCCTGCCCCACGGCGACCCGGTTGGGGTCGGACACGTTGTTGGCG
Organism: Aegilops tauschii subsp. strangulata; assembly: GCF_002575655.3. NCBI lineage: Eukaryota > Viridiplantae > Streptophyta > Magnoliopsida > Poales > Poaceae > Aegilops > Aegilops tauschii. The sequence goes on along the minus strand of NC_053039.3, from coordinate 450,599,831 downwards.
GCGGCGATGTCGCGGTAGGTGACGAGCCCCGCGAAGGCGCCGCGGGCCACGGCGTCGAGCGTGTCGCCCGCGCGGACCTTGTACGTGGGCCGCTGGAAGGTGGCGCCGGCCCCGCCGGAGCAGAGGCAGGGCAGGCGGACGCGGACCGGGGACGGGGCCGGGGCGGTGGTGGGCGTGGAGGGCGGGAGGTTGTTGGAGGCGAGCAGCGCCCGGTGCGAGCGGAGCTGGAAGAGCGCGCGGACGGCCGCCAGGGTGGTGGCGTTGGGCGGGGAGTAGGAGACCAGGGCCTGGCAGGTGGATGCCCGCGGCGCCGTGGCGTTGCACGCGAACCGCGCCGCCGCGGCCGGGGTGGGGGACAGGGACAGGGACAGCGCGGCGAGGGTGAGGAGGAGGAGGGCGGGGAGGGGGCACGGGGTCGCCATTGCCGGCGTGGCGGCGATGGGAGCTAGCTCGGCTGGAGCTGGAGCTGGGGGATAGTGGGAGAGTGGGACTGTGTTGCAGCAGTGCGGGTGGTGGTGGTACAGTGGAGCAGTACGGGGCGGCGTGTGTGGATTTGTTTGGCGTGGCTGTTTAAATGTTGGGGAGGCGCAATGGCGCGGAGGTAGAGGAGGAGAGCGGTGGGGTGGCGGTGAGAGAGTCCGTGGCGTGGGGCAGTGCGCCTGCACGGCGGCACGCGGGGGCGAGGTGGGCGGTGGGGTGGTCATTGCCTGGTTTGACGGGTGATCAAACCAGGGCCGTGCGATTCTGGTCGCACGGTGTAGGCCGGCATGGGCTTGTAGCAAGTGGGCCCCGCGCGCGCGCGTCCACTGGCCGGAGCACTTGCCGCCTGTCACGCACGGTGGCAGGCAGGCGCGGCCTTTCCTCATATCGGCGTCCATTTATTGCAGTTTTCCTCCTACCCTACGTGAAAGGCCCCAAGTTTGTACACTACGCTGCGCCTTGTAGTAGTACTACGAGTAGTATTTCAAACAGGAAGTGGATCGTAAATAAAATAAATGAATTCGTAATGTTTTTTTTTTGCGGGTGAAATGAATTCGTGATGTTAATGTCCGCGTGGCACCGTGATGTTAATGTCATGCATGGGTGCACCGTGCTTGGCCTCTCCGCCACGAGCACTTGTAGCTGATCGTATGTACTCGTCAACGTTTGTTTACCAAAGGAACTCTGTGGCACCAGGGATCGACACGCACTTGGCACGGCGCATCCATGCATGGTCCTATGCAGGCCGCCCCCCAAGAACAGGCAGGACCCGTTGAAACCGGCTGTCCGTCGGGCGAGCAAAAAAGAGAGAAAGATTCGTGCCCATACGCACACGATCATACGAACCGTCCAAACCTCGAGGCCAACAACATCGATCGTACCACCGGTAAACGATACTGTAATAACAAACCCCCTTGTTTTTTACTCGTCCGACTCCATTGCTCTCACAAGCGGGCATCCATCGCATTTATATACCAAACCAATGTTTGCCTTTGTTCCGTTCCACCAAGCTCAGCTGTTCGTTTTATCAAAAAAACACACACACACACACAAAATACACGATACTCTGCACTGAACTGCACGTGATCCGTGCCAAAACAGGGGCTGTTTGGTTTGCCTCCACAGCTCTCGCTCTCAGGTTATGCTTGCTTTGGTCTTGTCAAAGAGGATGTGATGGTAAATGTACAAGTGTTGAAAGCCGGGATTCATGACCATTCCAAGGCGCAACAAGTCTGGGTGCAAATCAGAGCTATGAATCCAAGATGGTGTGAATGGCTTATCTTTCACCAGATTACCTCTGTATTTGGCCTGCTTACAGACGTGGACTCGAAATTAGCTCCAATGCTACCCAGACCAGTGAGCATCATGCATGTTCTATCTTTGCCCTCAGCTCAAAGATAGTATCCCTCCATCTTTGCAAGCCTCTAGGAAAGAGCTGCTGGACTTGATTGTTTCTGATCAATCAGATGAATTGCAATGGTTTAACTTATTAGGGGAAATGGAGTTTGTGGATGAGACCGGAGATTTCGGTCTTAAGCTCCAATGATCATGCTTTAGGAGACTTGCAAGACTCCACCATGCAAATGGAACAAGTTGAAGTGGTAGCCCCTCCCCCCGTGCAAATGGAACAGATGAATTGCAATGGTTTAACTTATTAAGGGAAATGGAGTTTGTGGATGAGACCGGAGATTTCGGTCTTAAGCTCCAATGATCATGCTTTAGGAAACATATATTTAGGACCTGAGGTGAGTCCCTCTCTCCTCGCCACTCTCACTGACTGCTGGGTCCGGTCAACGCTGACTGTGCTGGTCAAATATGACACATGGGGCCCACATCTCAGTGGCACATAAACTAACAGGGTATTTATTTAGCCCTAACTACATTAACAGTGGGGGACCCACATGTCACTGTCTCGAACTAACCTTAATCAACCAAAACTAATGACACCGCATGTCTGCACGGTCGGGGTTAACTGCCGACGACCTCAAATCATGGCGGTGTTCCGCCGGAGGCCACGACGGTGGCATTGGAGGCTACCAAGGCATAGCTTGCGCTCGCGCGCATCCATGGGTGTTTGTAGGAGGCCATGGGATGGCTGGAAGCAGGCTACTGATGGAGCTGTAGAAGTGCATGCTCTAGCCAATGCAACCAAAAGACCGATCTGATGAAAGAGACTAGGCAACACATTATACGTCAACACTCCCCCTCACGTGCGGCTCCCTCAGGCCTAAACGTGGACCGAAAGTGGGCTGCAATTTAATTGCGCCAGCCGGGTCTTGAACTCAAGACCTCTTGGCTCCGATACCATGTAGAAGTGCATGCTCTAGCCAATGCAACCAAAAGACCGATCTGATGGAAGAGACTAGGCAGCACATTATACGTCAACAGGAGCTGAGCGGCGGCAGAGGCACTGCTCTGACAACGTCGGTGTTACGGCACGAACCCAAGCGAACTAAGCAGCTGGGCGAAATCTACGGACCTATGGGGGTACTGTAGGTAGCATAACGACACAAGGGGAGCTCAGCAATGAGGAGAACGGCGACGCTGAGCTTGCGTGGACGACAACTACAACACGAGTGCTAGCTCTCAAGGAGAGGAAGAACCGAGAGAGGCTCACCGCGAGTCTAACGGTGGTGAAGGCTAGGCTGGGGCTCGTCTATGTGCGACAAAGCATTCATCAGTGTCCAGTGGCTGCAGTCGGAGAAGACAACCCGATGGGTTGACTCCGGGAGTATGGGCTTGAATCCTTTGGTGCAGAGGACCGGCGTGAGATTTTGGAGGCTTTGGACATAGTGGTTTGGCGAGGGGTCGCCGGTGGCTACGTCGACGGCTGGTGGCGCTCTGTGGTACTTGATCCGGTGCTCGAATCTGAGAGAGATAGGGAAAGAATGAGCCACGGTGCTCCTAGTTCAGCCCCAGCCCAACGTACTGGTCGCCGCCGGTGACCCCCAGCTCCCCACACCTGTCGCCGCTGGTGGCCAGGCCACGTGCGTTGCCGGCCGGAGAGGCCCTAGGCTACACATGGAAGGAGCAGGAGGCCCTACGGTCAACAAAACAACCTTGACCGAGTCCAACTCAGCAAAATCACCTGACCAAATCCACTTTGGCTGATTGTTGAACGGTATTGGTTTTATGAAGGGGTTAAGTGAACCATTTTGAACTTCTGCGGGTTATGTGAACTATCGACTTTGTTCAGGGTAGTAAAATGGGCCTTTTTCTAAATTTAATGCTTGGGTTCAGATTTTAAATCTACTTGAGATCAAAATTTCTAGCAGGCAATTTACTTGTGAGAACAACCAAGCCGATTTGCAATTTATCGAATCGTATTATTTCTGTTCATATAATATGAATCCTATGCACCAAAGAGAGTCATCACCACCAACTTATTTATCTCAACATGCAAGCATGCCATCTTACCATTTAATTATGAATAAGATAAGCCCACCTCAACATGCAATCATGGATGTGAAAACCCCACCTCAACATCAACCATGCATGGGAAAGTGTTTTCCATTCAATTATTCTACTTATATTCAATAAATATTTTACAACTATATATAACTAGTCGAAGGCACGTGCTTTGCACGTGTGCAATGTTCATTACAATTTTATGCAAACAAAAAAAATTTAAGTACAAGCCAAGCACTTTGTCTATGGAGTTTTAGCTTCACAACCTCTTGCCGAGTTACAGTGGTCCTGAACAAATTGTTTTTTTTTTAATTTCCAAAACATGTCAAGAGTAATTTTGCTTAACACTTACTTTACAAACTCAAAGTTAATATTCTCAAAGTGGTAAGTCACATCATGGGATCAAAATTTGTTCAAATGTAATCTTCTCCTAGCATTCTCCATCATTTGGACATCAAATTAGGATTACTAATCTATGGATGGAGCATGTCCCACCATTGTTGAGTTGGCTTGCAATGACTCTGTAACTCTGATTCCGAATGAGTAAAGAATGCTCTTCATTTAGAAAAGGAATGCGTTCACTTCTGTTAATAGGATGTTTCTGTTCTATGTTAAAACTGAAAAATATTTGTATCTTGCACATACATGTGAAGCCTAACGGCTCTATATCATAAAAAATACATGTGCTCACTTCTGTTGCTAGATTTCTGTTATATGCTATAACTCATAAAGGAGTGGTAAATCTATAGATTTAAGTATTGTATGTGCTAGAATCTAGTACCACGCAAATAGATCTTTTGGTCTAGAACATTCACAAGGACAAGCTAATGACTGAAACCTGTCATGTATATGTTCTTATTAGCTCTTGAATCTTCCTACTGTGCAGCTGGTTGTGCATTGTTACAGCTTGTACTGGACTCACGTCTCATTCTTTTATAATCACTATTTCTTTGCAAATAGGCTTCCCTCTGATATGAAGTCATTTGCAGATCTATCCCGGTCGCGGAAATGCTTAGGATGATAAGAATTCATTTTCATAGCACTTCTGGTTTCATGTAAAGGATCTTTATGCTTTCCAGCGACATCTACTATTTCCCCACCAAACAAAACAGCACAAAAACACATGGTATATCAAGGCAAAGATCGATAAGGATAATAATTAGGCGCCAGTAAAAAAAACACGCACATTGATTCGTCCAGTGAACATTTGTAATATCTTTGGCAAGAACATGGCCTTCCATATTGTGGATTTTACTGGATGGCTTGTGGTTATGACTTCGATTCTTGATTGCTATAAGCACACGACCTACGGTATAAGCATTACATGATTTTTTTAGGTTGCTAAATCTGAGAAAATTAACTAAAGCATATACAAATTTACAAATAGCTATGAGTATAAACACAATGAGGACATGTGCTTTATGTTCATATAGCACTGCCTTTTATGGTCTACCAACAGATAGCAGTTTGGACAAAAATACAAACACCTTGCGTGCAAGAAAAGTCGAAAAAATCAGCAAGCTACAACCAGACCAGTGGATATGTATAACTGTATATCACATCAACATTGGCAAGAAGAATCACTTGGCAACATTCTCATAGAAAAAATCGTCACAAAATTCCCAAAGTAACAGAAAAGGATGGGCTAGCTTGCTTGTGGCCAGCTGGCCGTAGAAGGATGTTCAGCTCCCGTGAGCCTGGACTCACCAGGAATTTCAAAGCAAGTCAGAACCTGCAAGGAGACAGGGTGGATCTGCAATCTGGAGGTGGAGGTAATTCACATGTTCTGGGGGTGTCGACTGAGGGGATGAACCGGTGGAGGTGGTGGTGTGTGACGCACGGGCTAGAGAAATTGCGTACAGAGAGCATCAGGGGAGGCTTCAGCAGACCACCGTGAGATGAAAGGAGGGAGGTTGGTGGCGGCAATCGATTTGCTGGAAGGCGGCCGTGTGTTGTGGAGTTCTCCAGAAGGGCGACTCATTTTTCCAGGTTTGGCGGGATCACGTGGGTGGCGAATCCAGGAGACATGGGCCGTTCGATCTAATAGAGTGGACGGCTACAGATGAATCTGTTCTGTAAGTTGCGGGTAAACAGGCTAGAAGAAGGTTGATTCAAATATTCAAAGAAGTGTGTACTATAGTAGTAGAGATGAAATATAATAAGTCATATGCATTTTCAATTTTGGTTCTTATATTTTCATCAACCAATTCCTGGGACAATGCGCAGGGTACCCTCTAGTATTATGAAAATGTAAGTTCATTTCTCATAGATTTTCGACAGACTGGAGAAAAGCCCTTATAGTTGTTGTGCTAGTTTTTTTGGGGCGGGGGGGGGGGGGGGGGGTGGGGGAGCTTTTGCACATCTATCTTCTTATATATTTAGTTTTGATACTTGAAAATTGTAGGTGCAACCTTGAATAAACGATATTGGCATATCAAACATAAACGACTTTATTTGTTGTCCTTTAACTTCCTTTGAACATAAATTTATCTCTCAACCCTAAATTGGGATGCTTTTCCTTTGAACTTTAATAAGCGTTTAATTTTGGTCCCTTAAAGTGGTCTTGATGGACACATGGCCAACATGTGGGCCACATCACTATCACATCATCATTTGCTCCAAAAATGAATTTCAGAAATATATGGGTCACACAGGAACAAAAAAAGTGTCAATAAATGATGAAGAAATAAAGAAAAATATGCTAATTAAAACTTTAAAAAATCACAAAAATGGAAAATACTAGAGTAGTCTTAAAACAACATATTCCCAATTTACCAAAAAATAAATTAAATTCAATAAACAAATAAAAATAGACAAAAGCAGAAAATTCAAATTACTTATAAAGTCGATGGTACTTTCAAATCAAATTTAGTGTTTTTTTTTGTTTCCCTTGATTGTAAAATAAATTGGTCTTTATCTACAACCTTTTGCTTCTTCAAGTTTCCTTTAAATGTGTGTTTGAGATACAATATTTTTGTACGACCACTGAAGGAAATATGCCCTAGAGGCAATAATAAAGTTGTTATTTATATTTTCTTATATCATGATAAATGTTTATTATTCATGCTAGAATCGTATTAACCGGAAACTTAGTACATGTGTGAATACATAGACAAACAGAGTGTCCCTGTTATGCCTCTACTTGACTAGCTCGTTAATCAAAGATGGTTAACTTTCCTAGCCATAGACATGTGCTGTCATTTGATGAACGGGATCACATCATTAGAGAATGATGTGATGGACAAGACCCATTGCTACCTCTTGAGCACTGCGTTGGTTTTCCCTTGAAGAGGAAAGGGTGATGCAGCAAAGTAGCGTAAGTATTTCCCTCAGTTTTTGAGAACCAAGGTATCAATCCAGTAGGAGGCTACGCGCGAGTCCCTCGCACCTGCACAATACAAATAAATCCTCGCAACCAACGCGATAAGGGGTTGTCAATCCCTTCACGGTCACTTACGAGAGTGAGATGTGATAGATATGATAGGATAATATTTTTGGTATTTTTATGATAAAGATGCAAAGTAAAATAAAAGCAAAGTAAAAAGCAAAGACAATAACAAAGTGTTGGAAGATTAATATGATGAAGATAGACTCGGGGGCCATAGATTTCACTAGTGGCTTCTCTCAAAAGCATAAGTATTTTACGGTGGGTGAACGGATTACTGTTGAGCAATTGACAGAATTGAGCATAGTTATGAGAATATCTAGGTATGATCATGTATATAGGCATCACGTTCGAGACAAGTAGACCGACTCCTGCCTGCATCTACTACTATTACTCCACTCATCGACCGCTATCCAGCATGCATCTAGAGTATTAAGTTCATGAAAATAGAGTAACACCTTAAGCAAGATGACATGATGTAGAGGGATAAATTCATGCAATATGATAAAAACCCCATCTTGTTATCCTTGATGGCAACAATACATTACGTGCCTTGCTGCCCCTACTGTCACTGGGAAAGGACACCGCAAGATTGAACCCAAAGCTAAGCACTTCTCCCATTGCAAGAAAGATCAATCTAGTAGGCCAAACCAAACTGATAATTCGAAGAGACTTGCAAAGATAACCAATCACACATAAAAGAATTCAGAGAAGATTCAAATATTGTTCATAGATAATCTTGATCATAAACCCACAATTCATCGGTCTCAACAAACACACCGCAATAAGAAGATTACATAGAATAGATCTCCACGAGAGAGGGGGAGAACATTGTATTGAGATCCAAAAGGAGAGAAGAAGACATCTACCTACTAACTATGGACCCGAAGGTCTGAGGTAAACTACTCACACTTCATTGGAGAGGCTATGGTGATGATGTAGAAGCCCTCCGTGATGGATGCCCCCTCCGGCGGAGCTCCGAAACAGGCCCCAAGATGGGATCTCGTGGGTACAGAAGGTTGCGGTGGTGGAATTAGGTTTTTGGCTCCGTATCTGATCGTTTGGGGGTACGTAGGTATATATAGGAGGAAGAAGTACGTCGGTGGAGCAACATGGGGCCGACGAGGGTGGAGGGCGCGCCCTGGGGGGGTGGGCGCGCCCCCTACCTCGTGGCCTCCTGGAAGCTTCTCTTACGTAGGGTCCAAGTCTCCTGGATCATGTTCGTTCCAAAAATCACGCTTCCGAAGGTTTCATTCCGTTTGGACTCCGTTTGATATTCTTTTTCTGCGAAACTCTGAAATAGGCAAAAAACAGCAATTCTGGGCTGGGCCTCCGGTTAATAGGTTAGTCCCAAAAATAATATAAAAATGGATAATAAAGCCCAATATTGTCCAACACAGTAGATAATATAGCATGGAGCAATAAAAAATTATAGATACGTTGGAGACGTATCACGCATCCCCAAGCTTAATTCCTGCTCGTCCTCGAGTAGGTAAATGATAAAAACAGAATTTTTGATGCTGAGTGCTACTTGGCATAATTTCAATGTAATTCTTCTTAATTGTGGTATGAATATTCAGATCCGAAAGATTCAAGATAAAAGTTCATATTGACATAAAAATAATAATACTTCAAGCATACTAACTAAGCAATTATGTCTTCTCAAAATAGCATGGCCAAAGAAAGTTCATCCCTACAAAATCATATAGTTTAGTCATGCTCCATTTTCGTCACACAAGAATGCTCTCATCATGCACAACCTCGATTACAAGCCAAGCAATTGTTTCATACTTTAGTAATCTCAAACTTTATAAACCTTCACGCATACATGAGCGTGAGCCATGGACATAGCACTATGGGTGGAATAGAATATGATGATGGGGGTTATGTGGAGAAGACAAAAAAGGAGAAAGTCTCACATCAACGAGGCTAATAAATGGGCTATGGAGATGCCCATCGATTGATGTTAATGCAAGGAGTAGGGATTGCCATGCAACGGATGCACTAGAGCTATAAATGTATGAAAGCTCAACAAAAGAAACTAAGTGGGTGTGCATCCAACTTGCTTGCTCATGAAGACCTAGGGCACTTGAGGAGGCCCATTGTTGGAATATACAAGCCAAGTTCTATAATGAAAAATTCCCACTAGTGTATGAAAGTGACAAAACAAAAGACTCTCTATCATGAAGATTATGGTGCTACTTTGAAGCACAAGTGTGGAAAAAAGGATAGTAACATTGTCCCTTCTCTCTTTTTCTCTCATTTTTTGGGCCTTCTCTCTTTTTTTATGGCCTTTCTTTTTTTTTTATATTCCTCACTTGGGACAATGCTCTAGAAAATGATGATCATCACACTTCTATTTATTTACAACTCAATGATTACAACTCGATACTAGAACAAAGTATGACTCTATATGAATGCCTCCAGCGGTGTACCGGGATATGCAATGAATCAAGAGTGACATGTATGAAAGAATTATGAACGGTGGCTTTGCCACAAATACTATGTCAACTACATGATCATGCTAAGCAATATGACAATGATGAATGTGTCATGATAAACGGAATGGTGGAAAGTTGCATGGCAATATATCTCGGAATGGCTATGGAAATGCCATAATAGGTAGGTATGGTGGCTGTTTTGAGGAAGATATAAGGAGGTTTATGTGTGAAAGAGCGTATCATATCACGGGGTTTGGATGCACCGGCGAAGTTTGCACCAACTCTCAATGTGAGAAAGGGCAATGCACGGTACCGAAGAGGCTAGCAATGATGGAAGGGTGAGAGTGCGTATAATCCATGGACTCAACATTAGTCATAAAGAACTCACATACTTATTGCAAAAATCTACAAGTCATCAAAAACCAAGCACTACGCGCATGCTCCTAGGGGGGTATATTGGTAGGAAAAGACCATCGCTCGTCCCCGACCGCCACTCATAAGGAGGACAATCAAAGAACACCTCATGTTTCAAATTTGTTACATAACGTTTACCATACGTGCATGCTACGGGACTTGCAAACTTCAACACAAGCATTTCTCAAATTCACAACTACTCAACTAGCACGACTTTGATATTATTACCTCCATATCTCAAAACAATCATCAAGCATCAAACTTCTCTTAGTATTCAACACACTCATAAGAAAGTTTTTACTAATCTTGAATACCTAGCATATTAGGATTATTTAAGCAAATTACCATGCTATTTAAGACTCTCAAAATAATCTAAGTGAAGCATGAGAGATCAATAGTTTCTATAAAACAAATCCACCACCGTGCTCTAAAAGATATAAGTGAAGTACTAGAGCAAAACTATATAACTCAAAATATATAAGTGAAGCACAAAGAGTATTCTAATAAATTCCAAATCATGTATGGCTCTCCCAAAAGGTGTGTACAGCAAGGATGATTGTGGTAAACTAAAATCAAAGACTCAAATCATACAAGACGCTCCAAGCAAAACACATATCATGTGGTGAATAAAAATATAGCTCCAAGTAAAGTTACCGATGGAAGTAGACGAAAGAGGGGATGCCTTCCGGGGCATCCCCAAGCTTTGGCTTTTTGGTGTCCTTAGATTATCTTGGGGGTGCCATGGGAATCCCCAAGCTTAGGCTCTTGCCACTCCTTGTTCCATAATCCATCAAAATCTTTCACCCAAAACTTGAAAACTTCACAACACAAAACTCAACAGAAATCTCGTGAGCTCCGTTAGCGAAAGAAAACAAAAGACCACTTCAAGGTACTGTAATGAACTCATTATTTATTTATATTGGTGTTAAACCTACTGTATTACAACTTCTCTATGTTTTATAAACTATTTTACTAGCCATAGATTCATCAAAATGAGCAAACAACACACGAAAAACAGAATCTGTCAAAAACAGAACAGTCTGTAGTAATCTGTAACTAACGCAAACTTCTGGAACTCCAAAAATTCAGCCAAAATAGGACGACCTAGGAAATTTGTTTATTGATCAGAAGCAATTGGAATCAGTATTTTATCACGTTCTGGTGATTTTTAATAATTGTTTTCGTGAACAGAAAGTTTCTGAAAATTTCTGCAAGATCAAATAACTATCATCCAAGAAGATTCTATATGTTTAACTTGGCACAAACACTAATTAAAACATAAAAACACATCTAACCAGAGGCTAGATCAAATATTTATTCCTAAACAGAAGCAAAAAGCAAAAAAAATAAAAATAAAATTGGGTTGCCTCCCAACAAGCGCTATCGTTTAACGCCCCTAGCCAGGCATAAAAGCAAGGATAGATCTAGGTATTGCCATCTTTGGTAGGCAATCCATAAGTGGCTCTCATGATAGATTCATATGGTAATTTTATTTTCTTCCTAGGGAAGTGTTCCATGCCTTTCTTTAATGGAAATTGGAATCTAATATTCCCTTCCTTCATATCAATAATTGCACCAATCGTTCTAAGGAAAGGTCTACCAAGAATAATAGGACATGAAGGATTGCAATTTATATCAAGAACGATAAAATCTACGGGCACATAATTCCTATTTGCAAAAATAAGAACATCATTAATTCTTCCCATAGGTTTCTTAATAGTGGAATCCGCAAGGTGCAAGTTTAGAGAGCAATCATCAAAATCGCGGAAATCTAGCAAATCGCACAAAGTTTTGGGAATAGTGGAAACACTAGCACCCAAATCACATAAAGCATAGAACTCATGATCCTTAATCTTAATTTTAATAGTTGGTTCCCACTCATCATAAAGTTTTCTAGGGATAGAAACTTCCAACTCAAGTTTTCTTCATAAGATTGCATCAAGGCATCAACGATATGTTTAGTAAACGCTTTATTTTGACTATAAGCATGCGGAGAATTTAGCATAGATTGCAACAAGGAAATACAATCAATCAAAGAGCAATTTTCATAATTAAATTCCTTGAAATCCAAAATAGTGGGTTTAGCAACATCTAGGGTTTTGATTTCTTCAATCCCACTTTTATCAATTTTAGCATCAAGATCTAAAAACTCTGAATTTTTGGAACGCCTTCTAGGTAAAGGTGGATCATATTCAGTCTCATCATTATCAAGATTCATATTGCAAAACAAATATTCAATAGGGGACACATCAATAACTTTTAGATCTTCATCTTTATTTTCATAGAAATTTGAAGAACACGCTTTCATAAAGCAATCTTTCTTAGCACGCATCCTAGCGGTTCTTTCTTTGCACTCATCAATGGAAATTCTCATGGCTTTGAGAGACTCATTGATATCATGCTTAGGAGGAATAGATCTAAGCTTTAAAGAATCAACACAAGAGAAATTCTGTCAACTTTCCTAGCCAATTCATCAACTTTAAGCAATTTCTCTTCAAGCAAAGCATTAAAATTCTTTTGCAAATTCATAAACTCTTTAACACTAGTCTCAAATTCAGAAGGCATCTTATTAAAATTTCCATAAGAGTTGTTGTAGGAATTACCATAATTATTAGAGGAATTACTAGGATAAGGCCTAGGATTAAGGTTTCCTCTATACGCGTTGTTACAAAAACTATTCCTACCAACAAAATTCACATCCATAGATTCTTTATTATTCTCAATCAAAGTAGACAAGGGCATATCGTTAGGGTCAGAAGAAACACTTTTACTAGCAAAGAATTTCATAAGTTCATCCATCTTTCCACTCAAAACATTAATTTCTTCTATCGCATGCACTTTTTTATTAGTAGATCTTTCAGTGTGCCATTGAGAATAATTAACCATAATATTATCTAGGAGTTTAGTAGCTTCTCCCAAAGTGATTTCCATAAAAGTGCCTCCCGCGGCTGAATCTAAAAGATTTCTAGAAGCAAAATTCAATCTGGCATAATTTTTTTGTATAATCATCCACAAATTCAAACCATGAGTAGGGCAATTACATATCATTAATTTCCTCCTCTCCCAAGCTTGTGCAACATGTTCATGATCAAGTTGCTTAAAATTCATAATATCGTTTCTAAGGGAGATGATCTTAGCGGGAGGAAAATACTTAGAGATAAAAGCATCTTTGCACTTGTTCCAATAATCAATACTATTTTTAGGCAAAGACGAAAACCAAGCTTTAGCACGATCTCTAAGCGAAAAAGGAAATAGCTTCAGTTTAACAATATCATTATCAACATCTTTCTTCTTTTGCATATCACACAAATCAACGAAGCTATTTAGATGAGTAGCGGCATCTTCACTAGGAAGGCCGGCAAATTGATCTTTCATGACAAGATTCAACAAAGCAGCATTGATTTCACAAGATTCAGTATCGGTAAGAGGAGCAATCGGAGTGCTAAGGAAATCATTATTGTTGGTATTGGTAAAGTCACATAATTTGGTATTATCTGGAGCCATCATGACAAACAAGCAATCCAACACACGAGCAAACAAAAAGCAAGCGAAAAAGAGGCGAACGAAAAAGAGAGGGCGAATAAAACGGCAAGGGTGAAGTGGGGGAGAGGAAAACGAGAGGAAAATGGCAAATAATGTAATGCGGGAGATAAGGGATTGTGATGGGTACTTGGTATGTTGACTTTTGCGTAGACCTCCCCGGCAACTGCGCCACAAAACCTTCTTGCTACCTCTTGAGCACTGCATTGGTTTTCCCTTGAAGAGGAAAGGGTGATGCAGCAAAGTAGCGTAAGTATTTCCCTCAGTTTTTGAGAACCAAGGTATCAATCCAGTAGGAGGCTACGCGCGAGTCCCTCACACCTGCACAATACAAATAAATCCTCGCAACCAACGCGATAAGGGGTTGTCAATCCCTTCACGGTCACTTACGAGAGTGAGATGTGATAGATATGATAGGATAATATTTTTGGTATTTTTATGATAAAGATGCAAAGTAAAATAAAAGCAAAGTAAAAAGCAAAGACAATAACAAAGTGTTGGAAGATTAATATGATGAAGATAGACCCGGGGGCCATAGATTTCACTAGTGGCTTCTCTCAAAAGCATAAGTATTTTACGGTGGGTGAACGAATTACTGTTGAGCAATTGACAGAATTGAGCATAGTTATGAGAATATCTAGGTATGATCATGTATATAGGCATCACGTCCGAGACAAGTAGACCGACTCCTGCCTGCATCTACTACTATTACTCCACTCATCGACCGCTATCCAGCATCATCTAGAGTATTATGTTCATGAAAACAGAGTAACGCCTTAAGCAAGATGACATGATGTAGAGGGATAAATTCATGCAATATGATAAAAATCCCATCTTGTTATCCTTGATGGCAACAATACAATACGTGCCTTGCTGCCCCTACTGTCACTGGGAAAGGACACCGCAAGATTAAACCCAAAGCTAAGCACTTCTCCCATTGCAAGAAAGATCAATCTAGTAGGCCAAACCAAACTGATAATTCGAAGAGACTTGCAAAGATAACCAATCACACATAAAAGAATTCAGAGAAGATTCAAATATTGTTCATAGATAATATTGATCATAAACCCACAATTCATCGGTCTCAACAAACACACCGCAAAAAGAAGATTACATCGAATAGATCTCCACGAGGGAGGGGGAGAACATTGTATTGAGATCCAAAAAGAGAGAAGAAGCCATCTAGCTACTAACTATGGACCCGAAGGTCTGAGGTAAACTACTCACACTTCATTGGAGAGGCTATGGTGATGATGTAGAAGCCCTCCATGATGGATGCCCCCGCGGTGGAGCTCCGGAACAGGCCCCAAGATGGGATCTCGTGGGTACAGAAGGTTGCGGTGGTGGAATTAGGTTTTTGGCTCCGTATCTGATCGTTTGGGGGTACGTAGGTATATATAGGAGGAAGAAGTACGTCGGTGGAGCAACATGGGGCCCACGAGGGTGGAGGGCGCGCCCTTTGGGGTGGGCGCGCCCCCTACCTCGTGGCCTCCTGGAAGCTTCTCTTACGTAGGGTCCAAGTCTCCTGGATCATGTTCGTTCCAAAAATCACGCTCCCGAAGGTTTCATTCCGTTTGGACTCCGTTTGATATTCTTTTTCTGCGAAACTCTGAAATAGGCAAAAAACAGCAATTCTGGGCTGGGCCTCCGGTTAATAGGTTAGTCCCAAAAATAATATAAAAGTGGATAATAAAGCCCAATATTGTCCAAAACAGCAGATAATATAGCATGGAGCAATCAAAAATTATAGATACGTTGGAGACGTATCACCCATCCGTTAGCTTAGCACTATGATCGTTTAGTTTATTGCTATTGCTTTCTTCATGACTTATACATGTTCCTATGGCTATGAGATTATGCAACTCCCGAATACCGGAGGAACACTTAGTGTGCTATCAAACGTCACAACGTAACTGGGTGATTATAAAGATGCTCTACAGGTGTCTCCGATGGTATTTGTTGAGTTGGCATAGATCGAGATTAGGATTTGTCACTCCGATTGTCGGAGAGGTATCTCTGGGCCCTCTCGGTAATGCACATCACTATAAGCCTTGCAAGCAATGTAACTAATGAGTTAGTTGCGGGATGATGCATTATGGAACGAGTAAAGAGACTTGCCGGTAACAAGATTGAACTAGGTATGGTGATACCGACGATCGAATCTCGGGCAAGTAACATACCGATGACAAAGGGAACAACGTATGTTGTTATGCGGTTTGACCGATAAAGATCTTCATATAATATGTAGAGCCAATATGAGCATCCAGGTTCCTCAATTGGTTATTGACCGGAGATGAGTCTCGGTCATGTCTACATAGTTCTCGAACCCGTAGGGTCCGCACGCTTAGCGTTCGATGACGATCAGTATTATGAGTTTATGTGTTTTGATGTACCGAAGGTTGTTCGGAGTCCCGGATGAGATCACAGACATGATGAGGAGTCTCAAAATGGTCGAGACATGAAGATTGATATATTGGACCATGTTATTCGGACACCGGAAATGTTTCGGATGGTTTCGGGTCAAACCGGAGTGCCGAATGGGTTACTAGAACCCCTGGGGGAATTAATGGGCCACCATGGGCCTCATTGGAGAGAGGGGAGGAAGCTAGGGCAGGCTGCGCCCCCCGTTTCAGTCCGAATTGGACAAGGGAAGGGGGGGGGCGCCCTCTTTCCTTCCCCCTCTCTCCCTCTTGGTGGATTCCTACTAGGACTTGGAGTCCTAGTAGGATTCCCCTCTTGGGGCGCGCCCTAGGGGCCGGCCGGCCCTCCCCTCCTCCCTCCTTTATATACGGGGGGTGGGGGGCACCCTAGAACACACAAGTTGATTTCTTAGCCGTGTGCGGTGCCCCCCTCCACAGATTTACACCTCAGTCATATCGTCGTAGTGCTTAGGCGAAGCCCTGCGCCGGTAACTTCATCATCACCGTCACCACGCCGTCATGCTGACAGAACTCTCCCTCGGCCTCAGCTGGATCAAGAGTTCGAGGGATGTCACCGAGCTGAACGTGTGTAGATCGCGGAGGTGTCGTGCGTATGATACTTGATCGGTTGGATCACGAAGACGTTCGACTACATCAACCGCGTTACTTAACACTTCTGCTTTTGGTCTACGAGGGTACGTGGACACACTCTCCCGCTCGTTGCTATCCATCACCTAGATAGATCTTGCGTGTTTCTAGGATTTTTTTTGAAATTACTACGTTCCCCCACAGTGGCATCCGAGCCAGTTCCATGCGTAGATTTATATGCATGAGTAGAACACAAAGAGTTGTGGGCGATAACAGTCATACTGCTTACCAGCAGGTCATACTTTGATTCGGTGGTATTGTTGGATGAAGCGGCCCAGACCGACATTATATGACCGCGTTCATGAGACTGGTTCTACCGCCGTGCTTCGCACACAGGTGGCTAGTGGGTGTCTGTTTCTCCAACTTTAGTTGAATCAAGTGTGACTGCGCCCGGTCCTTGTTGAAGGTTAAAACAACAAACTTGACGAAAAATCTTTGTGGTTTTGATGCGTAGGTAAGAACGGTTCTTGCTAAGCCCGTAGCAGCCACGTAAAACTTGCAACAACAAAGTAGAGGACGTCTAACTTGTTTTTGCAGGGCATGATGTGATGTGATATGTGATACGTCTCCAACGTATCTATAATTTATGAAGTATTCATGCTATTATATTATCCATCTTGGATGTTTATTGGGCTTTACTATGCACTTTTATATTACTTTTGGGACTAACCTATTGACCCAGAGCCCAGTGCCAGTTCCTGTTTTTTCCCTTGTTTTAGTGTTTCGAAGAAAAGGAATATCAAATGGAGTCGAAACGGAATGAAACCTTCTGGAGAAGTTATTTTTGGAAAGAAAGCAACCCGGGAGACTTGGAGTCCACGTCAAGAAAGCAACGAGGAAGGCACGAGGCAGGGGGGCGCGCCCTTCACCCTCATGGGCCCCTCGTGGCTCCCCTGACGTATTTCTTCTGCCTATATATATCCATATACCCTAAAACCATCGGGGAACAGAATAGATCGGGAGTTCCGCTGCCGCAAGCCTCTATAGCCACCAAAACCCAATCGGGACCCTGTTCCGGCACCCTGCCGGAGGGGGGAACCCTCACCGGTGGCCATCTTCATCATCCCGACGCTCTCCATGACGAGGAGGGAGTAGTTCACCCTCGGGGCTGAGGGTATGTACCAGTAGCTATGTGTTTGATCTCTCTCTCTCTCGTGTTCTTGATTTGGCACGATCTTGATGTATCGCGAGCTTTGCTACTATTGTTGGATCTTATGATGTTTCTCCCCCTCTACTCTCTTGTAATGGATTGAGTTTCCCATTTGAAGTTATCTTATCGGATTGAGTCTTTAAAGATTTGAGAACACTTGATGTACGTCTTGCGTGGGATACCCGTGGTGACAATGGGGTATGCTATCGATCCACTTGATGTATGTTTTGGTGATCAACTTGCGGGTTCCGCCCATGAACTTATGCATAGGGGTTGGCGCACGTTTTTGTCGTGATTCTCCAGTAGAAACTTTGGGGCACTCTTTGAGGTTCTATGTGTTGGTTGAATAGATGAATCTGAGATTGTGTGATGCATATCGTATAATCATACCCGCGGATACTTGAGGTGACATTGGAGTATCTAGGTGACATTAGGGTTTTGGTTGATTTGTATCTTAAGGTGTTATTCTAGTACGAACTCTAGGGCTGTTTGTGACACTTATAGGAATAGCCCAATGGATTGATTGGAAAGAATAACTTTGAGGTGGTTTCGTACCCTACCATAATCTCTTCGTTTGTTCTCCGCTATTAGTGGCTTTGGAGTGACTCTTTGTTGCATGTTGAGGGATATTTATATGATCCAATTATGTTATTATTGTTGAGAGAACTTGCACTAGTGAAAGTATGAACCCTAGGCCTTGTTTCCTAGCATTGCAATACCGTTTACGCTCACTTTTATCATTAGTTACCTAGCTGTTTTTATATTTTCAAATTACAAAAACCTATATCTACCATCCATATTGCACTTGTATCACCATCTCTTCGCCGAACTAGCGCACCTATACAATTTACCATTGTATTGGGTGTGTTGGGGACACAAGAGACTCTTTGTTATTTGGTTGCAGGGTTGTTTGAGAGAGACCATCTTCATCCTACGCCTCCCACGGATTGATAAACCTTAGGTCATCCACTTGAGGGAAATTTGCTACTGTCCTACAAACCTCTGCACTTGGAGGCCCAACAACGTCTACAAGAAGAAGGTTGCGTAGTAGACATCAAGCAGTTTCTGGCGCCGTTGCCGGGGAGGTGAGTGCTTGAAGGTATATCTTTAGATCTTGCAATCGAATCTTTCAGTTTCTTGTTTTATCACTAGTTTAGTTTATAAAAGAAAACTACAAAAAATGGAATTGAGTTTGCATCATACGCTTCATCTTTTTAATATCTTTCGTGAGTATGATGGAAAAGAAAATTGTGCCAAAGTGTTAGAAGAAGAATGCATTAAAATGTTTGGCACTAAATCTTTGAACGATGAGCATGATTGCAATGTTGTTAGTATGAACTCCTTGAATATCCATAGTACTAATGATGATTACACTAGTTATGATGAAAATGTCTCCTATAAACATGTCAATTTTTGTGGAGTGCATTGGGTTTGCAAGTACACACCAAATAGGGAAGATAGATATTGCAAGAGGCATAAGCACTTAGAAACTAAATGGTTGCAAGAGAGGCTAGATGTTTGTGCTGAAAATTTAAACTTTCTTAGCCGTACTTGTGAACTTTGCAATGAACGTGATCATTTCAGTACCCAATGCAAATTGTTTCATGATCGTATCGTGTCCAAAAATTGTGATGAGTTGATTTTAGTTTGCTCTTGGGTTATGAAGAAATGAAACGTATAACTAAGGACATTCCAGAATTTGCCCTTGATAGAGTTCTTCATTTTGATCTAGAGTAAATTTATATGTATTACACGGTGAATTGCATTGAAAATCCTTATATTGCCAACCACATAAAGAAAAGAAAACAAATAGAAGATGAAGAGAATGCTAACAAAAGGGAAGAGACTTCCAAATATTCTCCTATTATTTCTTATGATGAATCAGGTAACGAGGAGGAGCCTTCTATTCAACCAATCTCATTAATAAGGAGCTCCAAAAAGAGGATTGAACCCACACATGAGGTGAAGAAGAAGAAAAGAAAAAGGAAGAGAGGTAAAAAGATATCTCTCCCAAATAATGTTGCTCCTATTATTGTTGTGCCTCATGAAAATGAAGATGATGCACTTGATGATGATCTCGTTATGCCTATTGCTTGTTGTGATGATTATGATTGGGAAGATAATGATACTCCTTATGATCTTGAAAATCTTTTTTGCACTTGCTTGGAAGAATATGATAATTGCTATACTATTGGTGCTATCCATACTATTAATGATGAGAGTGATTATGCTTATGATATGAAAAGGCCCAAGCTTGGGGATGCTATGTTTGAGGAGTATGATGTTTTTGAGAATATATTTGCTGCAATTAATGTTTGTCCCAAGCTTGGGGATGCTACGTTTAATGAAGATGATATTTTTAGTCTCCCAAGTTTTGATATGCAAATTTATAATGATGATAGCATGCCTTCTACCTATGATGATTATATTGATGAAAGTGGGTTTGGAAGAGTGTCAACTTTAGGAAGTAATGATCCCGCTATTTTGGAGGATGTTGAATCTTATAATATTTATGAAAGTGGATTTGGAGAGGTCATGACTTTATTTAGTGATGTATCCACTATTTCGGAAGAGGTTTCAATTGATTATGATGAGAACAAAGTTGCTACTTATGATGATTATTGTGATGAAACTTATGCTATAAAGAGTAGTGATGATTATATTTATAAAACTTGTCATAATTATGAGTACCCTTTCTCTGAACATTACTCTTTTTAATGTGGAAACAATTTATAGTATTCAAGTCTCTTATGATACTCCCACTATTCCAAATGAGAAGAATTTTGCTTATGTGGAGAGTAATAAAATTTCTATGCTAGTAGATCATGAAAAGAATGCTTTAGGTGCTGGTTATATTGTTGAATTAATTCATGATGCTACTGAAAACTATTATGAGGGAGGAATATATACTTGTAGGAATTGCAATAATATCAAGTTTCCTCTCTATGTGCTTAAAATTTTAAAGTTATGCTTGTTTTGCCTACCTATGCTAGTTGATTATTGTTCCCATAAGTTGTTTGCTCACAAAATCCCTATGCATAGGAAGTGGGTTAGACTTAAATGTGCTAGTCATATTCTTCATGATGCTCTCTCCATGTTTCAATTCTTATCTTTTATGTGAGCATCATTGAAATCATCATGCCTAGCTAGGGGCGTTAAACGTTAGCGCTTGTTGGGAGGCAACCAAATTTTATTTTAGTTTCTTGCTTTTTGGTTCTGTTTAGTAATAAATAATCCATCTAGATTCTGTTTAGATGTGGTTTTATGTTTTAATTAGTGTTTGTGCCAAGTTAAACCTATAGGATCTTCTTGGATGATAGTTATTTGATCTTGCTGAAAATTCCAGAAACTTTCTGTTCACGAAAAAATTTGTTAAAAATCACCAGAACGTGATAAAATATTGATTCCAATTGCAGAAGATCAATAAACAAATTATTTAGGTCATCCTATTTTTTCTGGATTTTTTGAGTTCCAGAAGTTTGCGTTAGTTACAGATTACTACAGACTGTTCTGTTTTTGACAAATTCTGTTTTTCGTGTGTTGTTTGCTTATTTTGATGAATCTATGGCTAGTAAAATAGTTTATAAACCATAGAGAAGTTGGAATACAGTAGATTTAACACAAATACAAATAAAGAATGAGTTCATTACAGTACCTTGAAGTGGTGTTTTGTTTTCTTTCGCTAACGGAGCTCACGAGATTTTCTGTTAAGTTTTGTGTTGTGAAGTTTTCAAGTTTTGGGTAAAGATTCGATGGACTATGGAATAAGGAGTGGCAAGAGCCTAAGCTTGGGGATGCCCAAGGCACCCCAAGGTAATATTCAAGGACAACCAAGAGCCTAAGCTTGGGGATGCCCCGGAACGCATCCCCTCTTTCGTCTTCGTTCATCGGTAACTTTACTTGGAGCTATATTTTTATTCACCACATGATATGTGTTTTGCTTGGAGTGTCATTTTATTTTCTTTAGCTTTGCTTGCTGTTTGAATAAAATACCAAGATCTGAAATTCTTAAATAAGAGAGAGTCTTCACATAGCTACATAATTATTTAATTACTCATTGATCTTCACTTATATCTTTTTGGAGTAGTTTGTCTTTTACTCGTGTGCTTCACTTATATCCTATGAGTAAATGGTTGAATAATTTGAATGTCATAAATCTGAAATTATATATGTTTCATATGCTTATCCCATGGGGAGTAATACCTTCACATATAAGAAGTAGAGGTGGTAAATTTATTGAAGGTTAGCAAACATTGTATTGGTCACTTGAACAATTCATGAAGAATATTGAAGGAAGAAAGATTACACATATAAATATACTATCTTGGACATCTTCTATGATTGTGAGCCCCATTAATTATTTTCAAACCTGAGCAAATTCATTGAAGTTGGACAAGGAAGACAACATAATGAAATATGCTTGGGTATATTTGTATAAGTTATATTGTTTTGGATCCTCTAACATGTGGTGCTTGCTATTTAGAATCCTTTGCTAGCCAAAATATCTGTACTAAGCGGGAATACTGCTTGTGCATCCAAATCCCTTGAACCAAGTTTCTTCCATGAGTGTCCACCATATCTACCTATATGCGGTATTTACCTGCCGTTCCAAGTAAATTTGCATCTGCCAAACTCTAAACCTTCAAATAATAATCTGTTTTGTATGCCCGAATCGCTCATGTAGCGACTAGGGGCTAGCAGTATCTTCCATGCTAGGTTGGTTATTCTCACGATGAGTGGACTCCGCTCATCATTCACGAGAAAAAGGCTGGTAACTGGGATGCCCAGTCCCATGATCAAAAGATCGAAATCAAATCAAAATAATTGCAAACAAAACTCCCCCAGGATTGATGTTAGTTGGAGGCACCCGTTGTTTCGGGCAAGCCATGGATTGATGATTGTTGGTGGAGGGGGAGTAAAATCTTTACCTTTCTGTTTGGGAACCGCCTATAATGTATGTAGTATGGAAGATATCAGGAACTCTTGGTCGTTATGTTGACAATGAAACCATACCTCTCAAAATTATTTTCATCTCTGTTTTTGCTTCGAGCTCTGGCACCTCTGCAAATCCCTGCTTCCCTCTACGAAGGGCCTATCTTTTACTTTTATGCAAGAGTCAGTAGTATTCCTTCTCATTCCAACCTACTCTTTAGTTGGCAAGCATCATGTGATGGAAAGATCTAAGCATATATGGCCATTCAAATATATTTGAGCATGAATTATTATTGTTGACATTACCCTTGAGGTAAAAGGTTGGGAGGCGAAACATGGGGGAAATACTACTACTGATATGGTGGTCTACTAGAAATTTTGATCAGTCGAAGACTCCATGATATCTGCTCCAGCTTCATCAACAAAGTCATTTTCACTGGGGTCTGAGTCGGTGTCGTCGATGATGATGTAGTTATCCGGGCAAGTAGAATCGTCATCTTCTCCTCCTGGTGCTGGGTCTCCCATGAATACTCCGATCTTCTTTATCAGGTCGTCATTCTTTTCCAACAACGTGGCGATCTCCTCCTCATATCCATCGCGCGTAGACTTGAGTTCTTCCTCCAACTCCGTGATCTTGGTCAATGCCTTCTTCAGATCTATCATGTCTGTGCAGATCTGGTTCTCCTGGCGACGAATGTGTTGGTTTTGCTCCTGGATGAAAGCTGCAATTGATCCATCCTTCTTGGTGCTGATCATCTCCCATTGCTCATCTCGGCGTCCACAAATCTGATAAATAGTATCCTTAAGCTCCCTGTGGTAGACTTCTGCAATGCGTCCCATAGAGATGTGGGCTGCCATGCTCTTCCCTAAACTCCAGGTTGGTGCATCAAAGGAAAACTCTCTAGGTTCAGTGACTGGCGTAAACGTCCTTCCTGGAACTTGAACTTGAATCTTCCAGCCCTCCTCTTCTGGTAGTGTGGCTTTGTAAGTCCCGATGAAGCTTGGTATTCCAATGTTCAGGTACTTAGTGACTTCCTTCAAGTGTTGTCCAAAAGGTGTATCTTCATCCGGTTGCATGAACTTGGTCCTTGCATCCGCCATTCCTAAAAGAGTAGAAAGTGGAGAGGAGTCAGAAATGAGAAGAGAGTAGTGTTCTAGGGTTTAAGCTTAGTGGTCGTGTCCTACAGTCAGCGTGTGCTCTGATACCATCTTTGTAGCGACCAGACCTCAAACAGTCTGTGCTGCTGTGCACCAGTGTCATCCCTGGATCAGTAATGCTGACACGCACAGTACAAATGGAGGATTTATAACAGAGTAGCAATCACACACTTATTACAACGAGTATCTCAAGAGAGAAATAAGTATGACAAATATGGCTTAAGGCCATCTAAAAACGATAACAGCGGAAGACTTGGAAGATGAGTGAGTCCATCAACTCCAATGGCATCACTGAGTATAAGACCACGACCTAAGGCACCTTACTCGTCGTCTGAAAAGTCTGCAACATGAAACGTTGCAGCCCGAAAACGGGTCAGCACATGGAATATGCTGGCAATGTAACACATAGAGAGTAATGAACAGAATGATGCTATCACTACATGCATATATGGCTGGTAGAAGGCTCTATGGTTACAGTTTTGCGAAAGCCAATTTTTCCCTACTGCAAAGGAATAAATTTTATTTAACTATCATGGTGGTTGTTAAACATTGAGAATGGTTGACAGCATTCCCAATCCCAATTAAGTATCATCATTAACCCAACAGAATTAATTAGAGTAACATGATGAGATTCACATGATAATCCAAATACTAGATACTCAAGATATCCATAACCGGGGACACGGCTAACCATGATTAGATTGTACACTCTGCAGAGGTTTGTGCACTTTTCCCCACAAGACTCGATCGCCTCTGCTTGATTCTCGCACTACATGATGTTTGAGAAACGGATGATCGAGACACAGTCTTTCAGAAGCGTTAGCACCTTACGATGGGTAGACCGGTACACCTACATCCCCTACATCTGCTAGTCTACCACTGTAAGAGTTCACACAACTTAATCAACTATGCTAGAGCCCATAATAGCTTGTGGCTACACACGGAAGTTTCTAGCATGAATAATCTCATGATCCCTTTGAACCTGGGTGGCGGTCCAAAAGAAAAACAGGCAATCCTGGAATACCCAGGTACCTCAATCCACCCAGATGTGAGTTTTAGTTGCCACCTTAAGGTTGACCATTAATTAACAATCTCACATCTGTCATGGTAACACTCAAACCCAATCCACGTCTACTAGCATAGCATAGCAATATGAGCAAACGTAGAAGTAACTCCCAAGGTTTGATAACAAAACAGGTAATAGGTACTACCTCAACTACTTCCCAATACCCACAATTTAATTAGATCCTAATCATGCAATTGTTTGAGGATTTGTCTAATGCAATAAAACTGGGTAGTAAAAGAGGTATGATCAAAGTGTTACTTGCCTTGCTGATGATCCGTGAAAGTTAGAGATTCGAAGTAGCAAGCGGCGCACTCCGGGTACTCTATTGCAAACAAACAAGCAAACAATAAGCACTAATCTAATGCACAGGTAAAACTCAAATAAAGATCTAACCAGAAAGTTCAACTTAAGAAATCCGGTTTGCAAAAAGAATCGAATCAAATGAAGCAACGAAAGTCAAACGGCGAAGGAAACAGGCTTCGTTTACTAATCTGGATCTAAGTCAAATTTTACAGTAGCAAAAACTTGTTTGAATAGGTTAAATGAAAAGAGAATTTCGAGACGAAACTCTAGGCGCTTGAATCGCCTGATTCCGATAAACAAGCTAAAAGATAAACTAAAACGAAAAACACATCAGAAATCGCGATCTGGGAAATCGCGGAAAATCCGACGAAAAAGAAAACTGACGAACCGTCAAACGAACGGACGTTCGTTAACTGCGGCTAACCGGTGAACACGTTCGTTAAAACGAACGGATCGGTGAACGTTCACTAAGTAACTAAACCGAAAAAAATAAACCGATCTATAAAAAAATCTAGGGTTTCAAAAAATAAATAAACCGAGGCGGTTTTTAAACAAAACCGGACGGTTCGGCGGCGGCTGCGGCTACCTCGTCGGGGCAACTCCGGCGGGGCTCGGGACGGGCTCCGGCGGGGCTCGGGAGGTGCGGCGAGGGGCAGCGGGGCTCAGGGAGGCGACGGGCGACGGCGAGGGGCGGCGGGCGGCGGCGTCAGGGCTTCCCGAGGCGGCGGTGATAGGCGGCTCCGGCGCGGCTCCTCCGGGCGGCGTCGGGTGCGGGGCGGGGTCGGGATGAGGTGAGGACAGGGCGGCGGGGCTGGGGAGTATATAAGGAGGGGGGTGCCGTAGGGAAGGGGTAAGGCGGCGGCGGCGTCGTCCCCGACCGGGACTCGGGCGGCGGCGGGAGCTAGGTCTCCAGGAGGGAGACGGCTCGGGCGGGGCAGCTGGGCCGTCGGCTGGGCTTCAGCCCAGTCGGCGCGCTCGGGATCGTTTTTTAAAAATAATTTCGCCGAACCTAAGAAAAATCATAGAAAAATAAATAAAAATCCAAAAATGCCAAAACAAATTTTCGCCGTCTAATTAAAATAATTAGAACGAGATGAACATTTTCTTGGCCCAAAAATGCAGTTTTGAAAACATGCAATTTTCTAATGCAATTAAAATTGCAAATAAAATCCGAATAAAATCAAATATTTGATTTTAATATTTTTCCTCCAATATTTCAATTATTTTGGAGAAGTCATATTTTCTCCTCTCATTTATTTTAACATGAAATATTTTTCGGAGAGAAAAATAAATTAAACCAAAAATCCTCGTTTCATTATTTGATAAAAATCAAATATGAAAACCGCGAAAAATTCCCCAACTCTCTCCGAGGGTCCTTGAGTTGCTTAGGATTTTCGAGGATTTTGCCAAAATGCAATAAAATATGCTATGCAATGATGATCTAATGTATAACATTCCAAATTGAAAATTTAGGATGTTACAAACCTACCCCCCTTAAGATGAATCTCGCCCTCGAGATTCGGGTTGGCTAGAAAATAGGTGAGAGTGGTTCTTCCGTAGATCTTCCTCTCGCTCCCAGGTGGCTTCGTCCTCGGTATGGTGACTCCACTGAACTTTGCAAAACTTGATAACCTTGCTGCGGGTGACTCGGCTGGCATACTCAAGAATCTTAACTGGTTTCTCTTCATAGGTCAAGTCACTATCCAGCTGAATCGCTTCCAATGGCACCGTATCTCTCAGTGGTATCTCAGCCATCCCTGCGTGGCACTTCTTCAACTGGGAAACGTGAAATACATCATGAACTCCTGACAATCCTTCAGGCAATTCCAGTTTGTAAGCAACTTCTCCCATACGCTCCAAAATTTTGTATGGTCCGACAAAACGTGGCGCTAACTTTCCTTTAACTCCAAAGCGCTTCACTCCTCGAAGTGGTGATACACGAAGATAAACTCTGTCTCCGACTTCATGAACTGTCTCCTTGCGTTTAGAATCCGCATAACTCTTCTGCCTGGACTGGGCTACCTTGAGCCTATCGCGAATCAACTTCACTTTCCGTTCAGACTCTTTAATCAAATCTGGTCCAAACAACTGGCGGTCTCCAACTTCGTTCCACAACAAGGATGTTCTGCACCTCCTTCCGTACAAAGCTTCGAAAGGGGTCATCTTCAAACTGGATTGGTAACTGTTGTTGTAAGAAAACTCTGCATACGGCAAATTGTCGTCCCAACTAGATCCATAATCTAGCGCACAAGCTCTCAGCATATCTTCCAAAATCTGATTGACTCTCTCGGCCTGTCCGTCTGTCTGTGGATGAAAGGCTGTACTAAACTCTAGCCTGGTACCCAAAGTTTCATGTAACTGATTCCAAAACTTTGAAGTAAACTGGGTTCCTCTATCTGATACAATGGTCCTCGGAACTCCATGCAGACATACGATCCTGGTCATGTATATCTTTGCCAACTTAGCACTGGTGTAAGTGGTCTTCACTGGGATGAAATGAGCTACTTTCGTCAAACGATCGACTACAACCCATATTGAGTCATAGCCTGAACGAGTCCTAGGCAATCCCGTGATAAAATCCATGCCTAGTTTATCCCACTTCCATTCGGGTATCGGCAATGGCTGTAGCAATCCTGCTGGCTTCTGATGCTCTGCCTTCACTCTCTGACATACATCGCAAACTGCTACATACTCTGCAATATCTTTCTTCATTCCGGTCCACCAGAAAATATCCTTCAAATCCAAATACATCTTGGTATTTCCTGGGTGAATCGAATACGGTGAATCATGGGCCTCTTGCAAGATCAACTTCCTGATCTCCGGATCATTGGGCACATAAACGCGGTCCTCAAACCATAAGGTATCGTGCTCATCCTCACGAAATCCCTTGGCTTTTCCTTTGCTCATCCTTTCCTTTATCTCGTCAATCTCCTTGTCTGTCTTCTGAGCTTTTCTGATCTTTTCCATCAAGGTAGACTGAATCTCCAACGTTGCTAAATAGCCTCTTGGAACTATCTCCAAACATAGCTCGCGAAGATCCTTGGCTAATAATTTTGGTAACTCTCCGGTCACGAGTGTGTTGACATGGCTCTTGCGGCTCAACGCATCTGCTACTACGTTAGCCTTCCTGGGGTGATAATGCAATCTCATATCATAATCCTTAATGAGCTCCAACCATCTCCTTTGCCTGAGATTCAACTCCTTTTGCGTGAAAATGTACTTCAAACTCTTGTGATCCGTGTACACCTCACAGTGGTTTCCGATGAGAAAATGTCTCCATGTCTTCAATGCATGCACTACGGCTGCTAACTCCAAATCATGGGTGGCATAATTCTTCTCATGGGGTTTAAGTTGTCGTGAAGCATATGAAACAACTCTTCCCTCCTGCATTAGCACTGCTCCAAGTCCTCGACGTGAAGCGTCGCAATATACTTCATAATCCTTGCGTTGATCTGGCAGAATCGCCACTGGTGATGTAACCAAATGTTTCTTCAACTCTTGGAAACTAGCTACGCATTCCTCAGTCCAATTGAATTTGGTGTCCTTCTTTAACAGCTCTGTCATGGGCTTAGCAATCCTCGAGAAATTCTCAATGAACCTCCGGTAGTATCCTGCAAGTCCAAGAAAACTCCGGATCTCTCCAACTGATGCAGATGATTCCCAGTTTGTCACAGTGTCGACTTTGGTGGGGTCTACTGCTATTCCTTCTCCGGATATAACATGTCCGAGGAATCCAACTTCCTTCAACCAAAACTCACATTTGCTGAATTTGGCGTATAACTGATGTTCTCTGAGCTTCTCAAGTACCAAACGCAAATGTTCCTTATGCTCCTCTTCATTCTTTGAGTAGACCAAAATATCATCAATGAACACTACGACGAACTTATCCAAAAACTCCATAAACACTTTGTTCATCAGGTTCATGAAATAGGCAGGTGCATTAGTCAGACCAAATGACATAACGGTATACTCATATAGCCCATACCTGGTGGTAAAAGCCGTCTTAGGTATATTCTGCTCTCGAATCTTTAACTGATGGTATCCTGATCGTAGATCGATCTTGGAAAATACCTTAGCTCCTTGTAATCGGTCAAACAAATCATTGATCATCGGCAGTGCGTACTTGTTCTTGATGGTCACTTCATTCAATCCTCGATAATCAACAACCATCCTCAACGATCCATCTTTCTTCTCCACTAGAAGTACGGGTGATCCCCCAGGTGAAGAACTTGGGCGAATATAGCCTTTATCCAGTAACTCCTTAATCTGCTTCTTAATTTCTTCCAAATCCTTAGCGGGCATCCTGTACGGTCTCTTAGATATCGGCCCTGTGCCTGGCAAAAGTTCAATCAAAACTCTATGTCTCTATCTGGTGGCATGCCTGGCAACTCTTCTGGAAATACATCCGGGTAATCCTTCACCACTGGTACTTCTTCCTGTACAACTCCTGATAAGGAATTTACTTGAGTCCTCTTCGGCACATGCCGGGATACATACTTAATCCTTCTCCCTTCTGGGGTGGTAAGCATAATCGTCTTACTGGCGCAATCGATGTTTCCTCCGTACATCGATAGCCAATCCATACCCAAAATCACATCCAAACCTTGCGACTCCAAGATTATCAAGTCTGAGGGGAAAACATGCCTACCTATGGCCAATGGCATCTGAAAACATCCTTGGCTTGCCATATACTCTGCTCCTGGTGAACTTACTAACATAGGTGTTTTAAGAACCTTGGTGGGCAGTTTATACTTATCCACAAATCCCCTTGATATGTATGAATGCGATGCACCAGTATAAAAAAGAACGAGTGCAGTAAATGACTTAACCAAAAACATACCTATTACTGCATCTGGCTGAGCTTCAACCTCCTCCACGCTAACGTGGTTCACATGTCCTTTGTTGAAAGGGTTCGGCTTCTTCCCAGAGCTTCCATTGCCATTTCCATTCTGGGCTTCCAGACATTCATTGGCATAATGTCCAGTCTTCTGGCACTTAAAGCAAGTGACTTGGCTCGGGTCTCTCTTAGCTGGGGTTGAAGGGTTGGTACAGTTCTGGCCGTTGCTTCCTCCATTACCATTACCATTCTTGGGGCCATTATGGTTGTGCGAACTACCTCCTCCATGGGTATGCTGAAACTGTCCTCCCGATTTCGGGGTAAAACGTGCCTTCTGCTGAGCTCCAGAATTGTACTTCCCTTGTCCATACTTCCTCTTACGGTTTTCAATCTGCTGTTGCTTCCCTTCAATCATGAGAGCTCTATCTACCAATTCCTGGTAGTTGTTGAAGGTTGCTACCATCAACTGCATACTCAGCTCATCATTCAGTCCTTCCAGAAACTTCTCCTGCTTGGCTGCATCTGTAGCAACGTCATCTGGAGCATAACGTGCTAACTTACTAAAGTCCTCCACATACTGGCCTACGGTGCGTCCTCCTTGGCGTAGGTTGCGAAACTCACGCTTCTTCATGGCCATAGCTCCTGCTGAAACATGGGCAGTACGGAAAGCTTGCTGAAACTGGTCCCATGTGACAGTGTCAATAGGGTGTGTGGCTGTGTAATTCTCCCACCATGATGCTGCGGGTCCATCAAGCTGATGTGCGGCAAATCGCACTCTCTCTGCATCTGTGCATCCTGCAGTGGTCAACTCCCTTCCAACTTTGCGGACCAAATCATCTGCAACAATCGGCTCGGTGCTGCTGGAAAACACCGGCGGATTTAGCCTCAAGAAACGGGCTAAGTGATCAACAGGTGGTGGTGGATTGTTGTTGTTGTTGCCTTGGTTTTGTACTAACACTTGCATCAGGGCATTCTGCTGCTGAATCAACTGAGTGATCTCCGGTGGGAAAACAAATCCGGTGTCGCGTCTCGGAGGCATCTGATAGGTTTAGAAAAGATGAGAATTTAGAATAGAATGAGGTCTAGAGGGAAAACACTACCCATATGCATATGAGACAAACACAAACAATATCAGTCAATCAAACAAGGCATACAATCGATCTAACTATCGTTACAAAGTGCTCGGACTATACTATATACATGGGGGAAATACTACTACTGATATGGTGGTCTACTAGAAATTTTGATCAGTCGAAGACTCCATGATATCTGCTCCAGCTTCATCAACAAAGTCATTTTCACTGGGGTCCGAGTCGGTGTCGTCGATGATGATGTAGTTATCCGGGCAAGTAGAATCGTCATCTTCTCCTCCTGGTGCTGGGTCTCCCATGAATACTCCGATCTTCTTTATCAGGTCGTCATTCTTTTCCAACAACGTGGCGATCTCCTCCTCATATCCATCGCGCGTAGACTTGAGTTCTTCCTCCAACTCCGTGATCTTGGTCAATGCCTTCTTCAGATCTATCATGTCTGTGCAGATCTGGTTCTCCTGGCGACGAATGTGTTGGTTTTGCTCCTGGATGAAAGCTGCAATTGATCCATCCTTCTTGGTGCTGATCATCTCCCATTGCTCATCTCGGCGTCCACAAATCTGATAAATAGTATCCTTAAGCTCCCTGTGGTAGACTTCTGCAATGCGTCCCATAGAGATGTGGGCTGCCATGCTCTTCCCTAAACTCCAGGTTGGTGCATCAAAGGAAAACTCTCTAGGTTCAGTGACTGGCGTAAACGTCCTTCCTGGAACTTGAACTTGAATCTTCCAGCCCTCCTCTTCTGGTAGTGTGGCTTTGTAAGTCCCGATGAAGCTTGGTATTCCAATGTTCAGGTACTTAGTGACTTCCTTCAAGTGTTGTCCAAAAGGTGTATCTTCATCCGGTTGCATGAACTTGGTCCTTGCATCCGCCATTCCTAAAAGAGTAGAAAGTGGAGAGGAGTCAGAAATGAGAAGAGAGTAGTGTTCTAGGGTTTAAGCTTAGTGGTCGTGTCCTACAGTCAGCGTGTGCTCTGATACCATCTTTGTAGCGACCAGACCTCAAACAGTCTGTGCTGCTGTGCACCAGTGTCATCCCTGGATCAGTAATGCTGACACGCATAGTACAAATGGAGGATTTATAACAGAGTAGCAATCACACACTTATTACAACGAGTATCTCAAGAGAGAAATAAGTATGACAAATATGGCTTAAGGCCATCTAAAAACGATAACAGCGGAAGACTTGGAAGATGAGTGAGTCCATCAACTCCAATGGCATCACTGAGTATAAGACCACGACCTAAGGCACCTTACTCGTCGTCTGAAAAGTCTGCAACATGAAACGTTGCAGCCCGAAAACGGGTCAGCACATGGAATATGCTGGCAATGTAACACATAGAGAGTAATGAACAGAATGATGCTATCACTACATGCATATATGGCTGGTAGAAGGCTCTATGGTTACAGTTTTGCGAAAGCCAATTTTTCCCTACTGCAAAGGAATAAATTTTATTTAACTATCATGGTGGTTGTTAAACATTGAGAATGGTTGACAGCATTCCCAATCCCAATTAAGTATCATCATTAACCCAACAGAATTAATTAGAGTAACATGATGAGATTCACATGATAATCCAAATACTAGATACTCAAGATATCCATAACCGGGGACACGGCTAACCATGATTAGATTGTACACTCTGCAGAGGTTTGTGCACTTTTCCCCACAAGACTCGATCGCCTCTGCTTGATTCTCGCACTACATGATGTTTGAGAAACGGATGATCGAGACACAGTCTTTCAGAAGCGTTAGCACCTTACGATGGGTAGACCGGTACACCTACATCCCCTACATCTGCTAGTCTACCACTGTAAGAGTTCACACAACTTAATCAACTATGCTAGAGCCCATAATAGCTTGTGGCTACACACGGAAGTTTCTATCATGAATAATCTCATGATCCCTTTGAACCTGGGTGGCGGTCCAAAAGAAAAACAGGCAATCCTGGAATACCCAGGTACCTCAATCCACCCAGATGTGAGTTTTAGTTGCCACCTTAAGGTTGACCATTAATTAACAATCTCACATCTGTCATGGTAACACTCAAACCCAATCCACGTCTACTAGCATAGCATAGCAATATGAGCAAACGTAGAAGTAACTCCCAAGGTTTGATAACAAAACAGGTAATAGGTACTACCTCAACTACTTCCCAATACCCACAATTTAATTAGATCCTAATCATGCAATTGTTTGAGGATTTGTCTAATGCAATAAAACTGGGTAGTAAAAGAGGTATGATCAAAGTGTTACTTGCCTTGCTGATGATCCGTGAAAGTTAGAGATTCGAAGTAGCAAGCGGCGCACTCCGGGTACTCTATTGCAAACAAACAAGCAAACAATAAGCACTAATCTAATGCACAGGTAAAACTCAAATAAAGATCTAACCAGAAAGTTCAACTTAAGAAATCCGGTTTGCAAAAAGAATCGAATCAAATGAAGCAACGAAAGTCAAACGGCGAATTTTAATTGAACTTTAATTGAACTTTAATTTATCATGAACTTAGTACCTGATAGTATTTTGCATGTCTAAGTTGTTGTAAATCAATGGCCCGTGCTACTGTTCCTTCGAATTTTAATGCGTTCCTAGAGAAAGCTAAGTTGAAAGATGATGGTAGCAACTACACGGACTGGGTCCGTAACTTGAGGATTATCCTCATTGCTGCACAGAAGAATTACGTCCTGGAAGCACCGCTAGGTGCAAGACCCGCTGCAGGAGCAACGCCGGGCGTTATGAACGTCTGGCAGAGCAAAGCTGATGACTACTCGATAGTTCAGTGTGCCATGCTTTACGGCTTAGAACCGGGACTTCAACGACGTTTTGAACGTCATGGAGCATATGAGATGTTCCAGGAGTTGAAGTTGATATCTCAAGGAAATGCCCGGATTGAGAGATATGAAGTCTCCAATAAGTTTTACAGCTGCAAAATGGAGGAGAATAGTTCTGTCAGTGAACATATACTCAAAATGTCTGGGTACCACAATCACTTGACTCAACTGGGAGTTAATCTTTCGGTTGATAGTGTCATTGACAGAGTTCTTCAATCACTGCCACCAAGCTACAAAAGCTTCGTGATGAACTATAATATGCAAGGGATGCATAAGACAATTCCCGAGCTCTTCGTGATGCTAAAGGCTGCGGAGGTAGAAATCAAGAAGGAGCATCAAGTGTTGATGGTAAAAAAGACCACTAGTTTCAAGAAAAAGGGTAAAGGGAAGAAAGGAAACTTCAAGAAGAATGGCAAGAAAGTTGCTGCTCAAGTGAAGAAGCCCAAATCTGGACCTAAGCCTGAGACTGAGTGCTTCTACTACAAAGGGACTGGTCACTGGAAGCGGAACTGCCCCAAGTATTTGGCGGATAAGAAGGATGGCAAAGTGAAAGGTATATTTGATATACATGTTATTGATGTGTACCTTACTAATGCTCGCAGTAGTGCCTGGGTATTTGATACTGGTTCTGTTGCTAATATTTGCAACTCGAAACAGGGGCTACGGATTAAGCGAAGATTGGCTAAGGACAAGGTGACGATGCGCGTGGGAAATGGTTCCAAAGTCTATGTGATCGCCGTCGGCACGCTACCTCTACATCTACCGTCGGGATTAGTTTTAGACCTGAATAATTGTTATTTGGTGCCAGTGTTAAACATGAACATTATATCTGGATCTTGTTTGATGCAAGACGGTTATTCATTTAAATCAGAGAATAATGGTTGTTCTATTTATATGAGTAATATCTTTTATGGTCATGCACCCTTGATGAGTGGTCTATTTTTGTTGAATCTCGATAGTAGTGACACACATATTCATAGTATTGAAGCTAAAAGATGCAAAGTTGATAATGATAGTGCAACTTATTTGTGGCACTGCCGTTTGGGTCATATTGGTGTAAAGCCCATGAAGAAACTCCATACCGATGGACTTTTGGAATCACATGGTACTTGCGAACCATGCCTCTTGGGCAAGATGACTAAAACTCCATTCTCCGGAACAATGGAGCGAGCAACAGATTTATTGGAAATAATACATACTGATGTATGCCGTCCGATGAATGTTGAGGCTCGCGGCGGGTATCGTTATTTTCTGACCTTCACAGATGATTTGAGAAGATATGGGTATATCTACTTGATGAAACATAAGTCTGAAACATTTGAGAAGTTCAAAGAATTTCAGAGTGAAGTGGAAAATCATCGTAACAAGGAAATAAAGTTTCTACGATCTGATTGTGGAGGAGAATATTTGAGTTACGAGTTTGGTCTTCATTTGAAACAATGCGGAATAGTTTCGCAACTGACGCCACCCGGAACACCACAACGTAACAGTGTGTCCGAACGTCGTAACTGCACTTTATTAGATATGGTGCGATCTATGATGTCTCTTTTACCGCTATCGTTTTGGGGTTATGCTTTAGAGACGGCTGCATTCACGTTAAATAGGGCACCATCTAAATCCGTTGAGACGACACCTTATGAACTGTGGTTTGGCAAGAAGCCCAAGTTGTCGTTTCTTAAAGTTTGGGGCTGCGATGCTTATGTGAAAAAGCTTCAACCTGATAAGCTCGAACCCAAATCGGAGAAATGTGTCTTCATAGGATACCCAAAGAAAACTGTTGGGTACACCTTCTATCACAGATCCAAAGGCAAGATATTCGTTGCTAAGAATGAATCCTTTCTAGAGAAGGAGTTTCTCTCGAAAGAAGTGAGTGGGAGGAAAGTAGAAATTGATGAGGTAACTGTACCTGCTCCCTTATTGGAAAGTAGTTCATCACAGAAATCAGTTCCTGTGATCCCTACACCAATTAGTGAGGAAGCTAATGATGATTGATACGTCTCCAACGTATCTATAATTTTTGATTGTTCCATGCTATTATATTATCTGTTTTGGATGTTTAATGGGCTTTAATATGCTCTTTTATATTATTTTTGGGACTAACTTATTAACCGAAGGCCCAGTGCCAGTTTCTGTTTTTTTTGCCTATTTCAGTGTTTTGCAGATAAAGAAATCAAACGGAGTCCAAACAGAATGAAACTTTCGCGAGGATCTTTCTTGGAACAAACACAATCCAGAAGACTTGGAGTTGAAGTCTGGAACTCCGTGAGGCAGGAGGGCGCGCCCAGGGGGGTAGGCGCGGCCCCACCCTCATGGGCCCCACGGAGCTCCACCGATGTACTTCTTTCACCTATATATACTCTTATACCATAAAAACATTGGGGAGAGCCACGAAACCACTTTTCCACCGCCGCAACCTTTTGTACCCATGAGATCCCATCTTGCGGCCTTTTTCGGCGCTCCGCCGGAGGGGGAATCGATCACGGAGGGCTTATACATCAACACCATAGCCTCTCCGATGATGTGTGAGTAGTTTACTACAGACCTTCGGGTCCATATTTATTAGCTAGATGGCTTCTTCTCTCTCTTTGATTCTCAATACAAAGTTCTCCTCGATGTTCTTGGAGATCTATTCGATGTAATACTCTTTGCGGTGTGTTTGCCGAGATCCGATGAATTGTGGATTTATGATCAAGTTTATCTATGAACAATATTTGGTTCTTCTCTGAATTCTTATATGCATGATTTGATATCTTCGCAAGTCTCTTCGAATTATCGGTTTAGTTTGGCCTACTAGATTGATCTTTCTTGCAATGGGAGAAGTGCGTAGCTTTGGGTTCAATCTTGCGGTATCCTTTCCCAGTGACAGTAGGGGCAGCAAGACACGTATTTTATTGTTGCCATCGAGGATAAAAAGATGGGGTTTATATCATATTGCTTGAGTTTATCCCTCTACATCATGTCATCTTGCTTAATGCATTACTCTGTTCTTATGAACTTAATACTCTAGATGCATGTTGGATAGCGGTCGATGTGTGGAGTAATAGTAGTAGATGCAGAATCGTTTCGGTCTACTTGACACGGACGTGATGCCTATATTCATGATCATGCCTAGATATTCTCATAATTATGCGCTTTTCTATCAATTGCTCGGCAGTAATTTGTTCACCCACCGTATTATATGCTATCTTGAGAGAAGCCACTAGTGAAACCTATGGCCCCAGGTCTCTTTCCTATTATATTGCATATCTTTTATTTACATCGCATCTCGTTTACTATTGCAATCTTTACTTTCCAATCTATACAACAAAAATACCAAAAATATTATCCTACTATCTTTATTAGATCTCACTTTTGCGAGTGACCGTGAAGGGATTGACAACCCCTTTATCGCGTTGGTTGCAAGGTTCTTGATTGTTTGTGCAGGTACTAGGTGACTTGTGTGTTATCTCCTTCTGGATTGATACATTGGTTCTCAAAAACTGAGGGAAATACTTACGCTACTTTGCTGCATCACCCTTTCCACTTCAAGGGAAAACCAACGCATGCTCAAGAGGTAGCAATGATGATCATGTAACTTCAGATCAAGTTACTACCAAACCTCGTAGGTCAACCACAGTAAGATCCGCACCAGAGTGGTACGGTAATCCTGTTCTTTAGGTCATGTTACTTGACCATGACGAACATACGAACTATGAGGAAGCGATGATGAGCCCAGATTCCGTGAAATGGCTTGAGGCCATGAAATCTGAGATGGGATCCATGTATGAGAACAAAGTATGGACTTTGGTTGACTTGCCCGATGATTGGCAAGCCATAGAGAATAAATGGATCTACAAGAAGAAGACTGACGCTGACGGTAATGTTACTGTCTACAAAGCTCGACTTGTTGTGAAAGGTTTTCGACAAGTTCAAGGAGTTGACTACAATGAGACCTTCTCACCCGTAGCGATGCTTAAGTCTGTCTGAATCATGTTAGCAGTTGCCGCATTTTATGATTATCAAATTTGGCAAATGGATGTCAAAACTGCATTCCGGAATGGATTTCTGGAAGAAGAGTTGTATATGATGCAACCCGAAGGTTTTATCGATCCAAAGGATGCTAACAAAGTGTGCAAGATCCGGCGATCCATTTATGGACTGGTGCAAGCATCTCGGAGTTGGAATAAACGTTTTGATAGTGTGATAAAAGCAAATGGTTTTATACAGACTTTTGGAGAAGCCTGTATTTACAAGAAAGTGAGTGGGAGCTCTGTAGCATTTCTAATATTATATGTGGATGACATATTGTTGATTGGAAATGATGTAGAATTTCTGGATGGCATAAAAGGATACTTGAATAAGAGTTTTTCAATGAAAGACCTTAGTGAAGCTGCTTATATATTGGGCATCAAGATCTATAGAGATGGATCAAGACTCTTAATTGGAATTTCACAAAGCACATACCTTGATAAAGTTTTGAAGAAGTTCAAAATGGATCAAGCAAAGAAAGGGTTCTTGCCTGTGTTACAAGGTGTGAAGTTGAGTCAGACTCAATGCCCGACCACTGCAGAAGATAGAGAGAAAATGAAAGTCATTCCCTATGCTTCAGCCATAGGTTCTATCATGTATGCAATGCTGTGTACCAGACCTGATGTGTGCCTTCCTATTAGTTTAGTAGGGAGGTACCAAAGTAATCCAGGAGTGGATCACTGGACAGCGGTCAAGAACATCCTGAAATACCTGAAAAGGACTAAGGATATGTTTCTCGTTTATGGAGGTGACAAAGAACTCGTTATAAATGGTTACGTCGATGCAAGCTTTAACACTGATCCGGATGAATCTAAGTCACAAACCGGATACGTATTTATATTGAACGGTGGAGCTGTCAGTTGGTGTAGTTCTAAGCAAAGCGTCGTGGCGGGATCTACGTGTGACGCAGAGTACATAGCTGCTTCGGAAGCAGCAGATGAAGGAGTCTGGATGAAGGAGTTCATATCCGATCTAGGTGTCATACCTAGTGCATCGGGTCCAAGGAAAATCTTCTGTGACAATACTGGAGCAATTGCCTTGGCAAAGGAATCCAGATTTCACAAGAGAACCAAACACATCAAGAAACACTTCAATTCCATCTGCGATCAAGTCAAGGAGGGAGACATAGAGATTTGCAAAATACATACGGATCTGAATGTTGCAGACCCGTTGACTAAGCCTCTCTCACGAGCAAAACATGATCAACACCAAGACTCCATGGGTGTTAGAATCATTACTATGTAATCTAGATTATTGACTCTAGTGCAAGTGGGAGACTAAAGAAAATATGCCCCAGAGGCAATAATAAATTTGATATTTATATTTCCTTATATCATGATAAATGTTTATTATTCATGCTAGAATTGTATTAACCGGAAACTTAGTACATGTGTGAATACATAGACAAACAGAGTGTCCCTAGTATGCCTCTACTTGACTAGCTCGTTATGGTTAAGTTTCCTAGCCATAGACATGAGTTGTCATTTGATGAACGGGATCACACCATTAGAGAATGATGTGATGGACAAGACCCATCCGTTAGCATAGCACTATGATCGTTTAGTTTATCGCTATTGCTTTCTTCATGACTTATATATGTTCCTATGACTATGAGATTATGCAACTCCCAAATACCGGAGGAACACTTAGTGTGCTATCAAACGTCACAACGTAACTGGGTGATTATAAAGATGCTCTACAGGTGTCTCCGATGGTGTTTGTTGAGTTGGCATAGATCGAGATTAGGATTTGTCACTCCGATTTTCGGAGAGGTATCTCTGGGCCCTCTCGGTAATGCACATCACTATAAGCCTTGCAAGCAATGTAACTCATGAGTTAGTTGCGGGATGATGCATTACGAAACGAGTAAAGAGACTTGCCGGTAACAAGATTGAACTAGGTATGGTGATACCGACGATCGAATCTCGGGCAAGTAACATACCGATGACAAAGGGAACAACTTATGTTGTTATGCAGTTTGACCGATAAAGATCTTCGTAGAATATGTAGGAGCCAATATGAGCATCCAGGTTCCGCTATTGGTTATTGACCGGAGATGAGTCTCGGTCATGTCTACATAGTTCTCGAACCCGTAGGGTCCGCATGCTTAACGTTCGATGACGATCGATATTATGAGTTTATGTGTTTTGATGTACCGAAGGTTGTTCGGAGTCCCAGATGAGATCACGGACATGACGAGGAGTCTCAAAATGGTCGAGACAAGAAGATTGATATATTGGACCATGTTATTCGGACACCGGAAATGTTCCGGATGGTTTCGGGTCAAACCGGAGTGCCGAAGGGGTTACTAGAACCCCCGGGGTAATTAATGGGCCACCATGGGCCTCATTGGACAGAGCGGAGGGGAGCTAGGGCAGGCTGCGCGCCCCCCTTGCAGTCCGAGTTGGACAAGGGAAGGGGGGGCGGCGCCCCCATTTCCTTCCCCCTCTCTCCCTCTCCTTCCTTCCCCCTCTCTCCCTCTTGGTGGATTCCTACTAGGACTTGGAGTCCTAGTAGGATTCCCCTCTTGGGGCGCGCCCTAGGGGCCGGTCGGCCCTCCCCTCCTCCCTCCTTTATATACGTGGGGGGGGCACCCTAGAACACACAAGTTGATTTCTTAGCCGTGTGCGGTGCCCCCTCCACAGATTTACACCTTGGTCATATCGTCGTAGTGCTTAGGCGAAGCCCTGCGCCGGTAACTTCATCATCACCGTCACCACACCGTCGTGCTGACGGAACTCTCCCTTGGTCTCAGCTGGATCAAGAGTTCGAGGGACGTCACTGAGCTGAACGTGTGCAGATCGCGGAGGTGCCGTCCGTTCGGTACTTGATCGGTTGGATCGCGAAGACGTTCGACTACATCAACCACGTTACTTAACGCTTCCGCTTCCGGTCTACGAGGGTACGTGGACACACTCTCCCGCTCGTTGCTATGCATCACCTAGATAGATCTCGCGTGTTCGTAGGATTTTTTTTTTGAAATTACTGCGTTTCCCAACAGCCACAATTTTCCCTTTGTTTTAAAATTGGTGAAGTGGCAATTACACAGTGGTGATTTGGCTTACATGTAGACGCCACATTAGTTAGAGCAGAGTTAGAACTTTTGAAATCAATTAAGCAAATATAATAGTGGGCAATAAGCTTGTTTATGTGTCACTTTTGCCTATTTACAGTAGAGAGACAAGAAAAAGAAGGACGCAAGAGCCGGTCTACAAATGCTCCTAGGTAAGAGCAAGGATAATAGTAGAGCCAGCTGTTGACTATATCTTATTGTCATATTTTTAATAGCCAACACAATAGCCAACATGTATATATAGTAGCTAACATTAAAAATGTACTAATTTATTAATACCTAACTCACTCACAAACCTACATACTTTCTTGGAGTTTGTAGGAAAAAGAAATCTTACAGTGCCCTTTGGTTTGTAGGAATGGATTCCTATTCGTATGTATGATAGGTTTCTATCCTTCACATTGCAAAGGATTTTTTTTTAGCTTAGGCTTCCCTTGGTTCATAGGATAGGAGTATCATAGGAATAGGAAACTTGTAGGGAACAAGATGACATGAATCCCAAGTCCTATGAATAGGAATAGGAAAAGATATGTCATTTGGTTCACATGGTAGGATTTTTTTCCATTGAGTCCACACTAATGTTTATTTTTCTTTAAAATGTGTAGGATAGGAACCAATCCTACATATGAATGTGAATCAATTCCTATAAACCAGAAGGGCTTCAAAGGAAAATTTCGTATAGCAATCCTATCCTTTAGAGTTCTTGCGAGATACCTCCAAACCAAAGGAGGCCTCAGACCTAATGGAAAAATTCCTTTCCTGTGAACCAAGTGACATCTCTTTTTCTATAGGAACCGAGATACATGTCATCATTTCGTATGATTTTCCTATTTCTATGAATTTTCTATCCTATGACCAAAGCAAGCCTTACTCTAAGAAGCGTAAATGAGAGGAACAAGAAATAGAGAAAGTGAAAAAAAACCAATACCCTTAGAGCCAATCATATTATATGAAGTGATTAATATTGCTAGCTCTGGATGGCATGATAGTCTTATACAACCAGCTGCTGGCTATATTATTGACCTTGCTCTGAGAGAGACCAAAGCACATGGCATTTACTCCCTCCTTCCTGGTTTATTAGTCCCTTCGTATCTTGTGTCAAATTGTGATCATAAACTTAACTAACGAAATGTTAATGCATGGCACCAAAAATTATATCATTGAATTTGTATTTGAACATAGTTTCTAATGATATAATTTTTTATGACATGCATTGACATTTTGTTAGTTAAATCTATGGTCTAAATTTGACACTAAATACGAAGGGACCCAATAAACCAGGACGGAGATAGTAAGAGTTGAATGGTAAAAGTATTTCACTATTTCATTTAGATTTTTTTAATAAATAACGCTTTTATTAACTTAAAATGTAGTATCAAGTGGATACAAAACACTTCATT
The DNA here is from genome assembly GCF_002575655.3 of Aegilops tauschii subsp. strangulata. Lineage (NCBI taxonomy): Eukaryota > Viridiplantae > Streptophyta > Magnoliopsida > Poales > Poaceae > Aegilops > Aegilops tauschii. The sequence continues at coordinate 450,557,245 of NC_053039.3, read as the reverse complement.
TTAGAGTTGATAGGCCAAATCTTCACTCCACAAATTGTTGAGTATTTTAATGTCCAAATTAACAACCTTTATGCAAGTAGAGGATATAGTATACGGGGTAGACCAGGGCATAACAAAATGACGACCTGCCAATTTGTTCTCTATACTATGGGAAAATATGTCTTACATGCCCACATGGAGTATATATCTTTGTAATCATCTGGTCAACTTTGCTTAGCAAAGCGCGTAATACATTTTTTTTTGCACCGAACACAGGCTTAACAGTGAGTTGTACTTGCCTAATAACAGTATAAAAGAATTGTTGTACGATACACATTATGTTGCTATCGTTAAGGTGTTCAGGGTACTAAGTAGTAAAGGAAAACACACACACCAAAGGGTTACAAGAAATACTCCATGTGCATTTAACGACCATGTCCAGAAGATAATGGACATTGTTTGAAATGTGGCCAACTTTTTGTTCGAAGCGTGAGCTAATTTTGGTACAGTTTATTTTGTGTGAATTTCTTCAGATTTATGTAGGAGTGTGAAAACTTATATGTATAAGAACTTAAATTAATTTTGGCGCAAAAAATTACAAAATGTCTGAGCGGCAAATGTTAGTATTGAATTGGGAATCTCAAAACAGAATTGAGGTGGATGGCTGAACCAATTCAGTCTAGTCGCTACAACACGAACAGACCTTCACTAGAGAACTAAGAAATTCCATGGCGTCCTCTCTCCCATCCTCGTCGTCGTCTGCACCCAAAGCCGACGACGAGGCAGCGTCCCACAAAGAAATTTACGACCAACTCCGAGAGGTCGTGTCCACGTACCCGACGACTCCGAGGCTCAGCGGCATCGGCCGCCCATACGTCTGCCACCCGGACGGCTGGTACGCGTTCACGCCGGGGGTGCTGAACGCCATGGTGATCAAACGGCACCTCGAGGCGCGCGACACCGACGTCCTCCTCGCCACCTTCCCCAAGTCCGGCACCACCTGGCTCAAGGCGCTCCTGTTCGCGGCCCTCCACCGTACCGCCGACGGCGCGACCGTCTCGCGGCCCACAGCCCCCACCAGCTTGTCTCCCCTTAACTCTAGCTTGATCGTGAGAGAGAGAATTCAGAGAGGAAGAACACACAGAGACACTGAAGTTTTTTCTGTGCTGCGCTCAACACCTGCAGCCTTTTGTTTTCCTCTTCTTATTCATCAAGAGTACACCAACGTGCCCGAGCAACGTGCTCCACTACTGATCACGTCCATCCCCATGATCCGAGCTTCGTGCTGGGCCTACTACGACTGAGCCAAGGCGCACAAAACGCAACCAATTGGCGAGAAAAAACGCTAACAGAAAAACAACTAGCTACTGTCGAAACTGAATGTGTCTAGCGACACTTATCTGAAGAAAAAACCAACTAAATTCAGAGAAAGCCGAGGGAGACAGGGTTTAAGCCAACAATCTCCCCCTCAACCCTTGGCGAACGAGCTTGACGTCGACGATCCCAATCTTGCCAAGCAGCTCCTGGAAGCGAACACGGCTCAACGGCTTCGTCAGTATGTCTGCTTTCTGCTCCCTTGTACCGATGAACTCCACGGCCACCCATCTCTTCTCAACATAATCACGAATGAAATGATATCGAAGGTCGATGTGCTTACTGCGATCATGGAGAACTAGGTTCTTGCAGAGGGAGATCGCAGACTTGTTGTCAATGAACAAAGAGAACGGCGCCGCTGGTTGATTCATCAGCTCGCCGAAGAGACGCGCAAGCCAAATGCCTTGGCAAGCCGCCGTCGCCGCCGCGATGTACTCCGCCTCGCAAGATGAGATTGCGACGACCTTTTGCTTCTGAGATTGCCAGCTGACGGGGCTTTCACCAAGAAAGAACAGCACGCCAGAAGTGCTCTTCCTGGTGTCCACATCGCCGGCGTGATCGGAGTCGCTGAAGCCTGTCAGGGACTCGCCGTCGCCGTAGCGGTACACGCAGCCGTAGCTCAGCGTGCCCGCTATGTATCGAAGGAGGTGCTTCACTGCTGCATAGTGGTCTGCTGCTGGCGCCTCCATGAACCTGCTCAGGAAACCCACGGCGAACGAAATGTCCGGGCGAGTGTGTACAAGGTACCTCAGGCTGCCGATCACGCTGCGGTAGAGCGTTGCATCCACCGCGGCTTCCTTGCTTTCCTTTCTCAACGGGCACCGTGGCTCCATAGGAGTGCGAGTTGGATAGCATCCTGTCAGCCCAGTTTTGTCGAGCAGCTTGAAGGCGTACGCTGGCTGTGTGATCGTGGTGCGTCCACGCTCCTGCTTCACTTCTAAGCCAAGGTAGTAGCGAAGCAGGCCCAGGTCGCTCATGGAGAAGAGCTGCTTCATCTCCTCTTTGAACCCGAGGACCTCCTGTTCCTTTGCGTCGGTGATCACCAGATCGTCGATGTACACCCCGACGATGAGCAGGCTCTCGCCGGTTCCACGCGCGTACATGTCGTGCTCTGCGACGCTGCGCGTGAACCCGAGAGATGTGAGACTAGCATCCAGCTTGTCGTTCCACGCTCTTGGAGCTTCACATAGACCATACAGAGCTTTGATCAGCCTGTACACACCCTGCTCATGCCCCTCCGCGACGAATCCAGGTGGCTGGGACACATAGACCACTTCCTTGAGGTCGCCGTTCAAGAACGCCGATTTGACGTCCATATGGTGCACTTGCCAGCCACGGTGCGCCGCCAGCGCCAGGATGAGCCGCACGGACTCCAGTCTGGTCACCGGCGCGAACACCTCCTCGAAGTCCACGCCAGGGCGCTGCACGTAGCCTTTAGCAACGAGGCGGGCTTTGTGCTTGACGACGTTCCCTTCCTCATCCTTCTTCAGCTTGTACACCCATTTGAGGCCGATCGCTTGATGACCTGCAGGGAGCGTGGTGAGCGTCTAGGTGTTGTTGCCGTCGATGGACTGCAGCTCGTCGAGCATCGCCCGGCGCCAACAGTCCTCGTGCTCGGCTTCGGCGAATGATGCTGGTTCCTCCCCCGTCACTAGATGCAGCTCCTCATCATCACCACTGTCCTCCGATGGCGGGGGGCTCTCAGCACCTCCTGGTACATCAGAGGTTGAGCCGAGCAGCTCCTTGACCAGGCGATATCGATGTGGTGCAGAGACATTGTCCGCGTTGTCGAACAAGTCCGGCTGTACCGCCGGTGGTGACACGAAGGGCACCGGCGTGGTCTCTGGCGTGACCGCATCCGCTCCTCTCCCACGCGTGGGCGGCGACGTGGCCGCGGGCGTGTCGGGGACGATGCTGCCTGCAGCAGACGAGGCACGAGACGAACTTGCAGAGGTAGGTGACGACGCTGCTCTTTCTGTTGCAGCGGCCTTGGTGAAGCCGGTTCTTGCGGCGTACGCAGGTACTCGACGGTAAAGGAGCTGCTCACCGGCGACTCCCCCGGCGCCTCCCAGTTCCAGCGCGCCTCCTCGTCGAATACCACGTCTCTGGACACGTGCAGGCGCTTCGTCACTGGATCGTACATGCGGTACGCCTTGGACCCGATCTCATAGCCGATGAAGACCATCGGCATGCTCCTGTCGTCCAGCTTGCGCAGATGTGATCCAGCTGCCTTGACATGGCCAACGCAACCAAAGATGTGCAGGAACCTCACATCAGGCTTTCTGCCGTACCACGCCTCGCACGGTGTCATGCCAGCGACGGAGCGTGTGAAGCTGCGGTTGAGGATGAAGGCAGCGGTGAGCACGGCCTCCCCCCAAAATAGGTTGGGCACCTGCTTCGCCTTGAGCATGCTCCTCGCCATCCCCAGGAGCGTCTGGTTACGCCGTTCGACGACGCCATTCTGCTGCGGCGTGTACGGCGCAGTCAGGTGCCGCTGCACACCGCTCTCCTCGCAGTGTTTGTAGAATGTGGCCGAGGTGAACTCTCCGCCACGATCGGTGCGGAGCACGCGAAGCTTGTGCCCGGACTCCAGCTCGGCTGCGGCCTGGAACTTGACGATGGCGCGCGCGGCTTCATCCTTCGTCTTGAGCAGCTCCACCCACATGAAGCGACTGCGATCGTCGATCAGCACGAGCACGTAACGCCGCCCCCCAGGTGTTGGTGGAGAGACAGGGCCGCACAGGTCACCGTGCACAAGCTCCAGTGGTGCCGTCGCCCTGTACTTGGCCTTCTGCGGGAATGGAATGCCACGCTGTTTCCCTGCGAGACAGGCCTCGCACAGCTCCTCGGCGTGAGCAATGTGCGGGAGCCCGCGCACCAGCTCTTTCTTGGCCATCTTCTCCAGGCCGTCGAAGTGCAGGTGGCCGAGCCTTGCGTGCCAGCGCCAGGCGTTAGAGAGCGCCCCCGCAGCAAGGCACACTGGATGCGCAGGCATGAAGACGAGTTTGTACAGGCGATTGGTGGAGCGTGATACCTTGACGAGGAGCTGCCCGCGATCATCGCGGATGGTGAGCACGCCACGCCGGATGTGCACATCGTACCAGCTCTCATCTAGCTGTCCTAGGCTGACCACGTTGTTCTTCAGTGCAGGTATGTAGTACACCTGAGTGAAAGTGTTGTGATCACCCGTCTCGGCGGCGAACACCACCGTCCCACGGCCGCAGATCTTCACCATTGATCCGTCAGCAAAGCGCACTGTGCCAGACACTGACCTGTCCAGCTCCGCGAAGGACTCCAGGGAGCCTGTCATGTGATTCGTGGCTCCAGTGTCAAGGAACCACGACTGCCGCCCCTGATCGCCGTCGAGGGAGGGCGTGATGACGGCCTTCTCTTCGTTCAGAAAGACTTGGCCGCCGTTGTGCACCGCAGAGTTGCACGACGCGGTCACCAGTGTTGATGCAGGGGTGGCCACGTGATCCATGCCCTCGCGCACTTCCTCGACACACGCCATCATGAGGCCAGGACCGCCGTCCTCCTCTGCCTCGGCGAGGTTTGCGGCGGCGCCGACGGTGCTGCACCTACCTTGGCAGCCTCGTCGCGCTTCTTCTTGCGGCAGTTTTTGGCCCAGTGACCTTTCTTGCGGCAGTAACGGCACTGGTCCTTGTCCACGCCTTGAGCCGAGCCAGGCGGAGTCGAGGTAGGAGGCGGCTGGCCACTCCTCTTGCCGCGGTCGTCGTTCTTGATGCCAGAACCACCGCCACGGGGCTGGCGCTTGCGTGCCTCCCACTGTTCCTCCGTGAGGAGCAGCTGCCCGCCTGCGGAGCCGCTGCCCTGGTCACCATCCATGCGCTCCTCGATCGCGCGCAGATGGCCCGTGACCTCCTCGACGGTCAACGATGCAGGGTCGAGGAGGGTTTCCATCGAGAAGGCGATCTGTGCAAAGCACGAAGGAACTACTGAAAGGAATTTTCTCACTATTTTTTCTTCGTTGACGACGTCCCCCAGTGAACGCAGTGCAGCGGCGAGGTTGGAGATGCGGATGGCGAAATCCTGGATCTTCTCGCCGTCCGTGAACGCCACGGTCTCGAACTCAGTTCGGAGACGCCGCAGTCGTCCGTCGCGCACACAATTAGGTCCCTGGTACTGGACCCAGATCGCCTCCCACGCCGCTTTAGCCGATCCCTTCCCGATCAACATGCAGTACATGTCGGCCGGCGTCGATCGGAGCAGCGCCGCCAGGGTCTTCTTGTCGTCGACGTGAGGGACTGTATCGTCCTCGATCGCGTCCCAGAGCGACGCGGCCTGGAGGTTTACCTCCATGACCATCGCCCAGTGCGTGTACCCGCCACGCGTCAGCATCGGGAACTGCAGATTTGCGACGGAGCCACTGCTGGACTCGCGCACGACCTGCTGCACGACCACCTCGCCGCCACCACGTCGAACTCTACTCCTGCCGCGGCTGGGCGAGCGCCGTCGCTGCTTCGCGGGCGGAGGAGTTCGCGACTAGCGCGGCGTGCCGCTCTGCGACATGGCCACAGGATCTAACCGGTCTGATGCCAATTGTCTCCCCTAAACTCTAGCTCGATCGTGAGAGAGAGAGAATTCAGAGAGGAAGAACACACAGAGACACTGAAGTTTTTGTGTGCTGCGCTCAACACCTGCCGCTTTTTGTTTTCCTCTTCTTATTCATCAAGAGTACACCAACGTGCCCGAGCAACGTGCTCCACTACTAACCACGTCCATCCCCATGATCCGAGCTTCGTGGTGGGCCTACTACGACTGAGCCAAGGCGCACAAAACGCAACCAATTGGCGAGAAAAAACGCTAACAAAAAAACGACTAGCTACTGTCGAAACTGAATGTGTCTAGCGACACTTATCTGAAGAAAAACCAACTAAATTCAGAGAAAGCCGAGGGAGACAGGGTTTAAGCCAACACAGCTCGTCCCATTCCTGGAGGCCCGAGTCTTCACCAACGGCCGGATCCCCGACCTGAGCTCCCTCCCGGCGCCGCGGCTGCTGATGACGCACATCCCGTCCGTGTCGCTGCCGGAGTCCGTGGCCGCATCCGGCTGCAAGGTGGTGTACCGTGTACCTGTGCCGGGACCCCAAGGACTGCCTCGTGTCGCTCTGGCACTTCTGGAACGGGCTCGCGCCCGCACCGTGGGACCTGGTCGAGGCGTTCCGGCAGTTCTGCGACGGCGTGTCGCTGTTCGGGCCGTTCTGGGAGCACGCGCTGGGGTACTGGCGCTGGCACTTGGAGAGGCCGGCGCAGGTGCTGTTCCTGACCTACGAGGAGCTCGCCGCGGACACGCTCGGCCAGCTGAGGCGCCTCGCGGGGTTCGTCGGACGCCCGTTCACGGCGGAGGAGCGGGAGGCGGGGGTGGACAGGGGGATCGTGGAGGCCTGCGCCATGGAGAGCCTGGCGGGGCTGGAGGTGAACCGGTCTGGGAAGACCGACATGGCCGAGTCGTCGGTGCCCAACAACGTTTTCTTCAGGCGCGACGTCGTTGGGGATTGCAAGAACCACCTGACGCCGGAGATGGCGAGGAGGCTCGATGAAATCACCGAGAGCAAGTTCAGGGGCTCTGGCTTGGTGTTGCCACGGGCAACCACACATCTGGGGCGTGTTTGGTTAGTTTCTCCATCAGGCCTGGCTAGGAGAGCAAAAACGAGCCAGGCTGAGCAGGGTCTGGGTAAAGAAAAACAAGGCCAAAAACGTAGATGATCAGTTGATTGGTTGCCTGCATTAGGTGTCTTGTCATCGGGATGCAATTTTCACCCGGCGTTTGGTTACATACATGCATATGATTAGGAGTTAACAACAAAGCTTAACACCCTCCAGGTTTGGCATCTCATTTCGTCGAACACGTTGAGCGCGCCCGAGGTTCCTCTGCCCATCATGTCCACCGCCAGCTCCTGTCAGCATCAGCGCGAACCCCAGTGGGAACTTCCCCGGCGGGACGGTGCTGTTGATCCCATCCGAGCCGTGGCTCACGCCGAGAGTTCCATGGCCGGCCGGCGCCACCTCCACACGCGCCGGCGCGCTCGTCCTCGTCCGAGGAACCGCCAGGGAGCAGCGCCCCGGGCGTGACGCCGTTCGCGAGTCCCAGTACGGCGCCCGCGGCTGCTCGATGGCGAGGCCACCAGCGAGCTGGGCAGCGGGAGGCCGAGGGCCACGAGGAGGCGACGCGTGCCTGTCCTCGGCGAAGGCGGCGGTGTCGGCAGGGGTCGGCGAGGGAAGAGGCCCGACAGCCGTATTCACATCCACGACCGCGTAGCTGAGGGCGGCCGACGCGCTGCGGAGAAAGTGAGCAGCACGGCGGAGTTGAGGCTAGCTAGGGAGAGATCAGCGTCGTTCCTTCCGGCCATGGCGACCACCACGCGCAAGGAGGAGGGGCCGGACAAGCGCGTGAAGCAGCAGCAGCAGGGGGGCACCAAGCTCTACTCTAGGATGCTCTCCAAGGACGTGGCCATCGCCGTGCCGTCCTTCCGGGTGTACTACGGCGTCGCCTCGGCCGGCTCAGTGCCCTTCCTGTGGGAGTCGCAGCCGGGCACGCCCAAGAGCTCGCCCTCCGTCCGCGGTCGTGGTGGCCTTTGGGCGGCGCCCGAAGTAGAGGAGCAGCGGGATGGCGAGCGGCGTGCCGCAGGACTAAACCACCATGGCCATCCACAAGCTGCCGCCGCCCTGGTGTGGGGGAAGCGCTCGCGCCGCCGCTCTCCGGCATCGTCATCCGCGGCAGGGGGAAGGCGAGGTGCGTCCGGTCCAGCCCGGCCTCGCCGCTGGACTACAGCGCCGGCTCCGCCTCCCTCCACTCCGGCGCGTCCACCAGCGGCGGCGAGAACGGCGCCTTCTGCTTGCCGTGGCACGGCCGCACGGGCACCGCGCTGGCGACGACGACGAAGGTGCCTGCTGCCGCCCCCCGCTTTGCTTTGGGTGGATCCGCTCTCCCATGCTCCCATGGCGGACGGGATCGCACTGGAGTGGAGTAGAGGGAGAGTGGGGAGGGAGGATTAGGGAGAGAGAGGGGGATTAACTCGAGACACACGTCTTCAGAGAGCCACCCACGTGCGCCTCGATGCATCGCTCGGGCCTGGCTCTCGGGAAACTGCCGATTCGGCCGTTTTCAACGGGCCAGGCCTAGGGGTGCTTTAAGAACCGTGCTATGCAGGCTGAACAGTGTTTGCAGGCAACCAAACAACCGAGGCCCAAAAAGATGCTGCACCGAGCGGGCCTGGTTGGGCTCGATGCGGGCAACCAAACACGCCCCTAAAGATCTGAACTAGTGGATTCATCAACATCTACCAAAAATATTCCTCTTCATAGTCCACATCTCCACACCTCTCCATTTTCCACTCTGCTTGATTTCTTGATATCAACAACATATTTTCAATAGCTGCATTCTTAACGGCCAAAGTAAAGATTAACAACATATTTAAACTTAGGGTGTAGACTCACCACCTGTGTTCGATCCGCTGCCGCTTCAATTAGAGCATCCCCAGCCGGCCTTCTCAAATCCTTACACAAACACACCCAGCCGATGACCGGACAGGAGAGAGAGAAAAAATGTCTCAGTTAGATCTCTCGTATTATCCTTATACGTCTGAGCTGTCCGTGAACCTTCATATTGAGACTAAATGTACGGAGGATACGAGGGCTCGCGGACGCAACCGAACGCGTTCGGTCAGTACGCCACGTAGGACGCGGCCCACCCAGGACCACATTTTCTCTTTCTTTATTCTTTTTTCTTCCTTCTCTTCATCTCCACCAATCACATGTATGAGCATCTACAACCGGATATGTCAAATATGGCCCCTCAAACGCCCGCGGATGTGTCCGCGGGAAGTGACCGGGCAGGCCTCAAATTTCACTTGTTGCATCCGGGCATCTCATACTAGATTCTTAAATCCATACAAAGACATGCAAACGAAATAACCTACGTACTACGTCGATCACCTAGCTACTCATCGTCGGAGATGTCGACGATCTCCGTGCGCGGCTCCGGCAGGATTGACGCAGCTGCAGTTCTGGCTCCTCCGGCTGCTCCGCTCAGGCCTCCTCTGCCTCTATCTTCGCGTTGGGTTCGGCGAAGAGCGCGTCGGACTCCGCCTGCTCCCGCCGGAGGAACGCCCTGTTCGCCTCCACATAGGCCTCATCCTGGATGGACTCCAGGATGGCCTGCTGCTCCGCCATCTCGTCAGACTGGTCGACGGCGAACTCCGCCTCCGCATGGTCCATGTTGAAGCTTGGCAGCTACTGCTCCGCCTCGTCCGCCTTCTCCACCTCCATCGGAGCCAGCTCCTCCTCCTCCTCCTCCTTTGGCTCCGGCGAGTGCGGAGGCAACCCGACAGCGATGCGGGCTGCGCGCGCGGCTTGTCTCGCCCGGATCTCCTACTGGATCTTGGCGCGACGCTCCAACATGAGCATCGCATAGTAGGTTATCTTACTCCGAACCATGGCGGATCACCGGAGCATGGGCAGAGCGCCGGAGCGGGAGAGGGAGGAGGTGGATGGTTTCGGACTGGCGGCGCGGAGAGGGGGGAGGTGGATGGACTAGGGTTGCGGGACTCCGGCCGGGTTAAATAGGCGCATTTGCTCTCGAGCGGCGAGCCGGAGTGGCGCCATGCGGCGTTCACACCATGGCGATAGAGGAGGCGTCCATCGGACCGCCAGGTTTTCGGGCGAGTCCACATGGGACCCCTTCGTCATTCCTACGTGGCCATCTAGGTCACAAAAACGTGACCGGCTAGTGACCGGGCGGCCCGCCCGGGCGTATAAGGCGGGTTTGGGGCGGCGGCTATAGATGCTCTAAGTGACCGGACATATAAGAAAGAAAATAAGAAATATGGTTGCATTGACGGGCAAATAAGAGTTCAAAACGGATATGCCTAGACACAAACTTTGAGGGATAAGATTTGTTCGTTGGGGCTGTAGATGCCCTTAAGGGATGTATCGTTCTTTCTTTAGGTCCTCTTAGATTTAAAGGATTTCTAATGTATTTTCGAAGGATTCTAATCTTACGGATTTTTTGTCCTTCGAGGGTTGTTTGATACATAGGATTGGATTACAATCAATATGAATTCATAGGATTTACTTGTACTAGTTTTCATAGCTAAAAATTCATCCACTCCACCCCATGTGAAAAATCCTACGATTTTCCTGCATACAATCAAACGCTCATACTAATTATGTAGGATTCAGAATGACATGTCACTCTATTCCTCTGGTTTTCCTATTCCCGCAGTTTACAAATCCTGTGATCAAAGAGGCCCTTGACCATTTTTTGGGTGGACTCTTGTCTTTACCGTTCTCTCACACAAAACTCTAAAGCTCACACATCTAAACCCCTCAATGATGCATTTATTGAGTAGATCCAGTATGGAGAAAATTACGCATTTCATCCTTGAACTCTCTGGCGCACAATAGTTTGGTACTTCAACTCGAGAAACATTACAATACGGTCTCTATATACATGAAAATACGTAACATGTGCAGTCAAATATACAGTTCCCTTCGATGGTCCATTGCTCTTGTGCCGTCACGTGGCACAACTCTTTTGCGGAAAACCCTCTTGTTTCTTTTGGAAATCAACCCACACTCCACTGTGGCCCCCATGCATGGCCTTTTATGATCGATCCCAGCTCTACATGCCATCGTGCAGCGCGGGTGGCTGATTAGACTCACGCGCGACGTGTTGTGCAGGCAACTGGTTGGAATCTACAAGATGCCTCGCGTCGGCCCTGACGACGGCGACGGTGGAGTCGTTGACCTGGATGGGAGGGAAGAGGAGTAGTTAGTTTTTTAACGAGTTTCGTTCAAAACTTTGTAAAAAACCAAAATTTTGAATGTTTGAATGAATTGTGGAATGTTTTGAATTATTTGTTTGAATGCCATGTTTTGAATGAGTACTCGTGTCGTCGTGCGTGTGTTTTGGAGTTAGACAGGCCTGAAGGCACCTGAATGTGTAACTACCAATAAATTTAGTGATCATCATAACTATATATCATTCATCACAGCAAGTAAATAAATACAATTTGAACTAATTAAACATACATCAGGTCTTAACATTACATAGATCAGGGGCTGCCATCAAAAGTGGCACACATCAGGTTTTACCAATGTCAAAGGTAGGCCCTAGTTAATTAATTTGCATGCTCTTTCACATCTTCAATCCATCAGCTTGCAGTGGTAACCAAAACATCCTTGTTCAATTTTCATCTGTAAAACAATGCAGCTATCTCCCAGCTTTTCATCATACTTAGGGCTACCGAGGCTGAACTATTGCCACTGTGTCATAATACATATTATCAAACTTCAGTGCTACAATAATATTATAAAAATGCAATGTTTTCTTACTGCTACAAAGGTATGTGATTCACAATACTAATAATATTACTAAACATTAGCTAAGTGCACTATCTTTGGGGTTTACTAAGATTAACATTCAAAATTTAGTACACTCAATACTAATAATACTAGTAATATAAAAAATGACAAAAATGCAATGCTTCTTTCTAAGATTAGCTAAGGACATTAACATTGGGGTTTGCTAAATCCTACGTAAATTTTTTCTAGATACGATATCAATGAAAGACTAGCTAACTACATTAACATTGGGTTTACTAAACCCTACCTACAAATTGTCTAGATAAGATGTCTATGAGGAATAAGAAGATATCTCTACCGCGCAACGATGGAGCCTGCAATCCTCAAAGAGCAGCGGGGGAAGCGGGGATAGCGACGAGGCAGGGCTACCTCCCTTGCATGCAGCCTCTTCCTTCACTGATTGGCTGGCACCGGCGTGTCCTCCTCGTGACCAACCACATCGCCATGACCAGTCGTGCCATGGCCAGCCAGTGCTGTGGGCCATCGCCAGCGCTGTGGCTGCCCTGAACCGCGCCATGACCCATGCCACAAGCCGCGCCATGAGTCGTGCCCTGTCTGGCGCCATGACCGGCGCCATCACCATACATGCGAGACTTGTAGGCCCTCTAGTGATGTCTCTGCACCGAATTGTTGCTTTTCTTCTCCATCATCGCCCAATAGACGATCTCCACCGGAAGAGCGCCCGCCGCGAGCACTCTGGGCTTCTCCTCTCTATGACACAACCAGCAATGCCAACTGCCTCCTCGTGGATCATCGACTGGTGAGGGAACCACGAGCATATCTTGCACAGTCGGGCAAGTTTCTACACACCATCGGCGGCCACCTAAACGGGGATTGCCGCCAACAAATGAGTGATCTGCATTGTGCCTTGGAGATTGGATGGCGACATATGGGTGATCTATCGACGAGGGTTAGGGATTTGGGCGAGCTCGGGTTAGGGATTTGCGTGAGATGAGGGGTTTTGGGTGAGAGAAAGATGAGGATGCGACGATACAAAGAGAGAGGAGTGGTGGAGTGGAGGCGACTAGCTTATTGAATAAGGCTGCAGCGATTTGACTATTAGACGTGTGCGACTGACATGTGGGCCCAAGACGATGACGCTGGCACGTGGGGCCATGGTGGACCATGGGTGGATTTCCAAAAAGTGAGGGGGTTTTCCGCAAAAGAGCACGCGGCGGCACTAAATAGATCGACCATCGGGGGGACCATACATGTTACATATTTTCATGTATAGGAACCATATTGTAGTGTTTCTCGAGTCGGGGTACAAAACTTTTAGGCGCGAGAGAATTCAAGGACGAAACGTGTATTTTTCTCTCCAGTATGGTATTATTTGGCTTTGTAAAGCTATGCTTATGCTGATTTACACTGTATCTCCTTCTTGAAGCATCTTTCCTGTCAAACAAACTTTGCAAAGTGACAAAAGCGGAAGCAAATCTACTCACCCCAACCTTAGGCCCTTCCTAGTGCTCCACGGTGGACAGGTGCTAAGCATGCTAAATAAACGAAAAAATGACATGACACAATAATTAAGGAGGAGAGAGAGCACTTTGATGACCCCAGAAAGAACCAATGCCCAAGCACGTTAACCTAGGAAACCACTTAAATGAAAGAAACTGACCAATGCTTGAAAGAGTTTAGGTGCTAAATCATTAAATAAAGTGAGCTTAGTAACAACAAGTAAGCACCTATGCATTGGGGGTTGAATTGCTAACCTATTTAATGCACTTAGCACCTCATATAAGCACCTTTGCATTTATGATATCTCTCCTCTTGTAGCAATCCTTATCAATGCCATAGTCTTGTGATATACATAGATGAAGATGGCAAGTTTCTTTGTTTGATCTATCACCCGCTCGTACGGCTTGACCGGCAAGCCCGTGGCTTCGGCCTCTTGCTCCATCTGGTTTTGGACCTTCAGTGGGCTAAATTTCGTGTTTTGATCCTTTTGTCAAACAAAATCAAGATCTGACACCGGTTTGAAATATTTTCGCGATTTGACCCTTTTGCTACCGCCAGGGGTACTGGCGGTAGGGTTAGACAGGCTACCGCCGGAGTCCCTGGCGGTAGGGTGTGACGGAGGGGGACGGCGGCCGTCACCGCGTGCTGACGTGGATAAGTACCTTACCGCCAGGGACCCTTGCGGTAGACTGTCTAACCCTACCGCCAGAGGTCCTGGCGGAAAGGTGTGGCAGGGGTTTTGCCGTACAGACACTCTGTAACGAAATATGCAAGGGCCTTGGCGGTAGGTTCACCCTACCGCCAACCCCCATGGCGGTAGGATCCTCTGTTTTGTTTTTTCAAGTTCATTTGGTTGCTTGTTTTCAAATTCAATATGAAAACAATATCACAGCAAGTTTCACAAATATGACAGCAATATCACAGATTTTAAACAATTAAACTTGGGCATCACATAGATCCATATTAAGATAACTTCAACTAATCAGTAAACGGAGTTCCACATAGTAGCAAACACATAGATCCACAAATACCAAACACATAGTTCCACGCAGTTTCACAACCACTAGACAAGTTCAACCAACGAAGTTCAACCAAACTAAAAGAGCCAAGTAGCGAAGAGCATAATCAGTTGCTCCTTCCCCTCTTGGAGGTACGGTCCTCGTTACTCTTTGAACGAGTCTCTTTGGTCTTCTTCTTGAGCCGTCGAGGAACCGGTCTCTGGAAAGGGTCCGGACTCAGCAAATCCTTCTTCTTCGGATTCCTCTTCGGCAGCTGAGATGTTTGAGTTGGTGGAGGTCCATGATCTTCATCGTACTCCTCCTCCCCGTTGCTCTCATCCTCCTCCTCCTCCCCTTCTTCATGTGTGGCCTCCTCCTCCTCCTCCTCCTCCTCCCCAACCAACCTAGACGACGAGGGAGCATGGCTCGATGAGCCGATGAGACCCTGTGTGGCTACAGGCTGATAAACTTCAACTGACCCAGCTCCAGCACACCCAAGCAGCCCTACCAGCTTGCGACAATGCTTCACGAACTTCTGCACTCATAATGAAACAAGGGCATAATAAGTATCAGATCGTCTGATTGCAAGTGAACAAGATGCATCTATTCCGAGGAGGCTGTAATTGTACCTTCATCGCCCCCCTCACTTTGTTCTCAGATTGTACGCTCCCGGGGAGATCACCTAGTGCATCTGAGGCTTCAAAGATGCGTCTGTTCAGCTCACCAGACTGCAATGACATAAGTCAATCACGATGACGAATAAACTAATTTAAATACAACCGTTGGTTCAAACTTACCACTCTGTTGATGAGGGGTGCAAACTCCCTAAATCCACTGTGCATGTCTCTGATGCCGGTCTGGTAGGCCTCTTCCTCGGGGTCATCCCTCTTCAGCTCCGTGATGCCTTCCGCCGTCCACCGAGGCCTGAGACAAAGACGGTGCTTCTGGCCATCATCGTACCACCTCATGTGTCGGCCCAGGTAAGCATCCCAGTCAGTCACTTTACTCTCCACGTCTTTACGATACCTCTGTCGGTCCCACTCTGTCACATGAGTCTTATGCTCCTCTCCCCAGTCTGTGATCGACTGATTCTTCTGCCGGCTCATCCTGCAAGGCATAACCAACAAGAATCATCATAAGCGCAATGAGATCATCATAAGCAACAAGAAACATGATAAGCGTAATGAAATCATGGGCACGGAGAACAAAGCGCTCACAGGTGGAGCGCGTGGCCGCCGGTATCGGCGGGCTGGCCCGGTGGGGTATGCTGATAAATCCCAAACTGCGTGGCCACGCGGTGTGGCAAGTGCCACTCGACGGCGTACACACAGATCATGGGCACGATGCACCGCCAGACACCACGGTCCGCATCGCACATCACGTTCAGATCAAAGTCCCACTCTCGGTCTTGTCGATACGGTCACCGGTTTACCTATTACATATACATTGGTAAGTTCCCACTCTTGGTCAAAAGTGGAATCAAAGAGAAAGGTGTTGAGCGAGTTCATATACATGCGTATGCGTCAAAGCATCCAACTCGTTGGTGTAGGTCTTGTACGAAGTCTTGTTTAGGCCCGTGTAGAGTTTGACAACGTCCCACTCGTAAGCTACGGTGGGGTTTTGAGTCTCGTCGCCGTCTTTGCTATAGTCTTCCCATGGGCGTGTTGGCATCTTCTCCGGACGCCCCACCGGCAGCCGCTCCCACATCCGAATGGAGAAGGCCCAGACAAAGCCACCCATATTGGACTTGTCTCCCGTCCTCTGCGTTGCGTCGTCAAGCTGCAAAACATCAAATGAGGATCAGATATAAGAAATGTCATAGACACACTTTCGTAGGTAGGTAGGCAATTAGACACTCTCTTACCGAACGGTATAGGTAGGCGAGAGATGCGGTCCCCCAACTGTACCCTGCATCCTAGTCCGCTAGGAAGAACAGATACGCCCAGTTGGCAGAGTTCCCGGAGCTGTCTGGAAACACGATCTCCGAGAGAATATACCACAGATAGGCCCTCGCGTACAACTCCACAATCGCCTCATCTGCGCCTTGGGGGCATGTCTTCCGGTGCTCCGAGAGCCAGCTCAACGGGACACCGGATGTACGGTTACTCTTGGCAACGAGGCAGTCACCGATGAGGGTGGTAACCCTCTGCTGTCAGTTGGTCCTCTCCACTCGACCGGTGAGTGCATGACCCTCGATCGGCATGGCAGTAATCATCCCCCAGTCCTCGAGGGTCACCGTCATCTCCCCGCATGGCAGATGGAAAGAACGGGTCTCCGGTCGCCACCGGTCAATCAGAGCTGTGAGAGTTGCGTGGACAAGCGTCGGCGGCTGACGCTTGAACTGCAACACGAAACCCAACAGACGGGCTTTCTTGAAGAACGGCGCGTAGCGATCGTCGTAGTCCATATGCCCATGAACACCGTGACCCCTCATGCGCATTGGCTGGAGCATCTGTCAAAAAGTGAACGCCAAAAGTTAGGAAATCATTTTCATCAATCCGAAAACTTTGATCAATATTTCATTCATATTACTTCCTCTCCGTTCTCTATGAAACGGGCACGATGACCCTTGTCGAATGCCCAGTCCAGCATGGAGTAGCGTTGGCCGATGTTGTCCGCAAGAGGTGGCCGCCTTAATAGAATTTCATAAACAAAAACAGCATAAGCATAAGCATACATAAACAAACAACGAAATCAAATCATATCAAAATCATATCAACATGCATGATATGAACAAAAAATCTTAAGCATATTCCTCCAACAACATCTACTACACATGATGGATCAAATCATATCAACATGCATCATGTAAAAAAATCCTCCAACATACATCATATCATCATATTTTTAAATATTTTTTTCCAAACAGCATCTTCATATCATCATATCAACATGCATCATCAAACTAGGGTTCATCTTCACACTAGATCATATCATCATATCAACATGCATCATCAAACTAGGGTTCATCCTCATATCAACATTACATCATAATTTTTTTAACAAAAAAAATTATGAACTAGGGTTCATCTTCAAACTAACATATGAACTATTCATTAGAGTTCATATCCAATACCACTAGTTACTAAAGAACTAAGAACTACAACTACAATCAATCTTAGGTGAAAAAAATCCAATCTAAGTTCAAAAATATGAGGGATTTCAAGCAAATAATGCGTCGAATCGGAAGCAAGTTTGCAAAAACTAATTGGAGGGATTGGAGCAGCTTACGTTTCTCTCTTTGGGGCCATCTCGATCCACAAAAACGGTGAAGAATCGGTGAAGATCCGAGGGGGAGAGTGGAGGAGAAGAGAGAGGGAGAGAGGGGCGACTTGGGCGACTTGGGGGGAAACTGCCGACGGGGGGAGGGGGAGGGGTGGGGAGATGGGAAGGGGCGCGGGGTCTCGGGCAGAATAACTGCCCGGACCCTACCGCCAGGGGTCCTGGCGGTAGGGTTAGACAGGCTACCGCCCGACCCCCTGGCGGTAGGGTGCGACGGAGGGGAACGGCGGCCGTAACCGCGTGCTGACGTGGATAAGTACCCTACCGCCAGGGGCCCGCCGGTAGCCTGTCTAACCCTACCGCCAGATACCCTGGCGGTAGGAAAAAGGGTCAAATCCCAAAAATCTTTCAAACCGGGGTCAGATCTTGATTTTGTTTGACAAAAGGGTCAAAACATGAAATTTTGCCACTTCAGGGTGGAAGCCCGCACTCCTTGATTGGTGGTCGTGCGCTCTGATGGTGTCACACCGGCCGCTGGCTTTTGCGGCAGGGCTCGACAAGCGACCGGATCTGGCCAGACTCGGGTGGATTTGGCTTGCTGGCTATCTTTGGCCGGCGCCGATGATTGGGGTAGCTCCCACTTGGTCATGGCGCGGTGACTGCACGGGAGGCGTGTGGGCCAGCAGAGGCGTGGGTAGGCTGCACGGGGAGGTTGCCGTTTTGCTCAAAGCGAAGGCCTGGTTGCCTTTTTGTCGGCCGATGGTTGCAACGTCCGTGGGCGTCGTTGTTCTCCTTGGAGGCACCACCGTGGAGATTTGTGACCCTGACCCTGGATCTTGTTCTTCGGGCGAAAGCCTAAGGCCCGGTGTTGGGTCGGGGGATGACGTCGTTTCCTACATCGCTCCCCCCTTTGGGGCGTCGCCTTGAAGATCTTCGATCCCATTCACGCTCTCTAGGGGTTGGACATTCGCCACATTGTGATCGGCAGGCGCCCGTCCGACAATGAGGTTTGGCGTGTGGTGTCAAGTTTTGCAACGATGATGATGATTAGCTAAGCAGGGTCGCGGCAAGGCTTCGGTAGTCGTCTCTTTTCGGCGTGTTCAACAAGTTTCGTCTTTGTCTCGCCAAGCTGTCGCGGAGTCGGAGCTGCCTAGGTGGCGGCGATAACAGGTGATTGGTGGTCTTTGAGGAGGGCGCCCCTATATCTCGCATTCAGCGAGACGGGTGGTACCCTCGCTGAAGTGTGGCATGAGTTGGGCCGGCCCATGCACGCGGGAACAACAACCTCGGTTTTTGTTTTTGTTTTCATTTTTTGCTTTCCTTTTCTACTTTTGTTTATACTTCCAGATATTCTAAATAAATATATTACAAAACCTACTGTACATAAAAATATTTGAAAAATATTGACCAAGCATTTGAAAAATGTTGAATGTGTATAGAGAAAATGTTTATCGTATATACAAAAAATGTATACAAAATGTAAAATGTGTATGAAACAATTTGATCATGTACTAAAAAAATATTAATCAAGCATTTGAATAAAATGTTGAACAAGCGTTTCAAAATTGTTAATCAAGCAAGCATTTGGAAAATGTCAAAAGTGTACAGAAAAAATGTTGATAATGTATTAAAAAACTGATGAAAAAAAATCTGATCAAGTATATAGAAATGTTAATCAACCATTTAATTTTTTAAGAAGTATTGAAAAATGTTAATCAAGCATTTGAAAAATCTTAAATGTGTATAGAAAAATGTTGATTAGGTATTTAAAGAATGATGGAAAATTTTGATCATGTATATAATTATTTTAGTCAAGCATATGAACTTTTTGGAACAAGTATATGAAAAATGTGAATCAAGCATTTTAAAAATGTTAAATCTGTTTAGAAAACAATATTGACCATGTGTTATAAAAATGTTAATATTGCATTTAGAAAATTTTAAATGTGCATAGAAAAATGTTAACCATGTATTAGAAAATGCTATCTTGTAGTTGAAAAATGTTAATCAAGCATTAAAGAAATAAAATGTGTATGTATTGAAAATGTTAAATTTTGTATTGAAAAAAATGTTAAACGTGTATTAGAAAAATATTGTTAACATATTCAAAAAATCTAGAATGAAAACCAAAAGAAACAAAGAAAACAAAAAAATGAAAACAAAAAAGAAACAAAATAAACCAAATAAAAAAGAAATAAAAAATGAATAAAAATGCAAAAAGAATGAAAAAAACAGAGAAGGAAAAAATAGAAAAATAAAGAAACAAATAAAGGAAACCAAAGAAAAACAACAAAAAAAATGAAAACGGAGAAAACCCGGTGAAAAACCATAAAAACAAAACGAAAAAATCCTGGAAAAAACAAGGAACAACGGAAAACCCGGCTCGTTTCGACTTAAGTAGTCCAGTGGCTAGCCACGCTTGCGTCAACCAGGAGACCAAGGTTGGAATCAACCTGCGCGCCCCCTTTTCTTCTCTATTTTTCCTTTATTGTAGACCCTTCAGCGAGACGTCCTAGCATCTCGCTTAATGCGGGATATAGTCGCCGCGCTTTGAGGATGCCTTGGTTGGCGCGAGCTCTGCATATTTCTCCTGTGTTTGGCGGTCTTCAAGTCAGAGCTATCTAGGCGTCAACACGGGTGGTCGACTGTTTGGCATGAGCTGACATTGGTTCTGGCGTTTGTTGCGACGAGGACTTCGTTGATGAAGTCGATGGTGAAATTGGAGTCGCTGTCTCGTGTAGGAGTGATGACGATGGCACTTGGTGACAACCTCGATTATGGGTTTCTTCTCTCTGTGACGTGTGTATCATCATGTTGGTGGCCAGATAATAATAATTCAATTCTGGTTTGTGGTTCTATGCTACTTGAAAAGCACACATTAAAAAGGCAAGGGCTTGTATGCCCGGTGCAGTAGAAACATTCGATGCAGTAGAAAACACTGCGATGGAAAACGCTACAGTAGTAGAAATGCACGAATGAATGTTTACTCAAATCTTACAGAGCGAACATGCACACCTTAGCAAAACATGACAAAGTATAGTGCAAAGAACAATTCAGCACTGTATCACAGTATCAGTTCATAATATTTACGGTAACAACACATGAGATTTTTTCTTTTTAGAGGAACAACACAAGAGATTGAAGATGGCACATGTACGAAAGCTTGGCCAGGAGAAGAGGACAGAAATTCGAAAGCAGAACGAACACATTCCGACGAGCTACAAACAACGGCGCAAATGTTAGGAACTCTAAATAGAACTACTACTGGAGAGGCCAAATTGAGGCCACCCTTGTTGGGCCAGGAGGGGAGGGGAGAGGATGTACAGCTTCAGTCCACCACAAGATCTATATGTACACCAGAGGCAGCCGACCAGCTCTACTCTGGACTCTGGAGGGGTCAATGCGCATCAGTTTCTACCACATACAACACTTGTATTGTATGCAAATAACTTGACTAATTCCTCCAAGCTGGATAGCAACTCGGCTAATCCGAAAGGATCTCCTCCAGCTCGGAACCCTCCTGTCTGACCGAAGAACCATCGTCGGCCTCAGCTTCGGTATCAATTACCTCTTCTGTCACAGTGGGGTCGTCTTCAGTGACCATCTCTTCTCCAGCGGCAGGATCGTCTTCAGTAATCACCACTTCTTCTCCTGTCCCTGTGGGATCGTCTTCAGTGTCAGATCCATCCGCCTCTTCATCGGTGTAGACAGGATATGCTGGTTCGCCGATGGCCTTCCTTATTCCCGTGCGGTTAACAATTTCCTGATTACTACCGGGGTTCGATTTATTTTCGTCCGTCTTTTCGCATATACACGCAGCAGGGTAGGCATGGAATTCGCCTCTTCCTGGCTTGACTTCCATGGGATCTCCTATAAATCCTTTCTGGACTTTTCGCACCTGCGACGAGAATTTGTCCCATGACATATTTCCCCTGTTTGTAAATAAGTGGTAGAGCTGTTTGGCATTTGGCCGGATTGTTCTCCTGTGGCCAAAATATCTCCTGCGAGGAGCAGCATCACACGGTCAGAATTCAGAAATGTACTAAGGGCGTGTTCGGGAGCCCTCCCCAGCCACAAAATCCTCAACTCCGCCGCCGCCTGCCAACAGCCAGCTTCCATCACAGACAAAGCTGGAGGGTCCCGAACACGCCCTAAGATGAACAAAAAATACAAATGGCCAACAGAGATATACAACAGAAAGAACAGAAGCATCACCTCCGCCCAGCAAGTATTTTGGCCATGTTGCCATTATTGTTAGTCACAAAAGCATCACTTCCATCACAGACAATGAAATCAATTGCAGCCATGCGGGATGAGTGTGCCAAGAATGGAGTCAACTCATCTTTTCTTGACAATGATTCTTTTGTATGGTAATTTGGGAAGAGCGCTTTGAGGGGTGCCAAAGTTTCTTCCCCTCCATATATCTCACCAGAAGCAGCATAGATATGGACATCGCTTCCATAGCCTAATGCCCTCAACAGCAGCCCTACCTCCTCCGGAGTTAGTGGGCATCTACCTTGCCTTCTTCCTTTCTCTGGGTTACTTGTCTGAAATTTAAGAACACAACAGGTTAGCAATAGGTAGCTTTAGCTCACTATCTAAGTAACTGAGACATGAAACTGTTCATACATGCAAGGTTTTCCATCGCTTGCGAATGGCACCTAGATCTCTTCTCTCCTTTTCTCCACCACCATAGTAACACCCAGAAAAGGCAAGCATGTCACTTTCAAATCTGCCATAAAGGAGTGAACTTAGATAGATAAAATTATGACCAAAGGAAATGTGTAGATCAAGGACAGCTTCAACTAGCTGTACCTCAGATGAAGAGCAATAAAATATCTGCTCTTCTCTCGCATTCGCTGTATTAGCCTTTTACCCAACTCTTGTATTGGATCAGTAAATCTCAAAGCATGGTAATTTACTCTGCAGCGCAGTTTTTGTAGGTCAGTGTCCAACTTATTTGAGAGCCTATAGTCATATTTAGTCAGTCGAAGAGCCTGCAACACGAGATACATAGTAAATAAGCTATGTTAGTGCGGATTCTTCATTTACTGAAATCTATCAAAATTAACCTGATCCACAAAATGAGCTAAAAGAGGAATCAAACTACACACAGGCATAGAAAGCAACACAATGTACCAAGAAGTTACAGAATGAATAGAATGCCAGCATAAATGGAAAACACCCCTACATAGGTAAATTCGGTAAAGGTTGTCTAAGTTACTAGAAAAAAAATCAACTGTCAGAGTATCAGGTAAAATAACTGGCCAGTTAATCTAACGAACGTCCATAAATGCTTAACTTTTTTTTTGAAAAGGAGGTTGAAACCCCCAACCTCTGCATCATTATGATGCACACGGCCATTTGTTATTATAGTCAACGCAAGGCAACAATGCCAAAAAAATCAACAAACAGAGTGCACAACATAGGCTACTACGGCCGAACCATTACAAGGCATGAAATTAACACCTATGACCAAAGTCAACTTCTTCCACAGCAACGCCTCCAAGAAGGAATAAACACCCTCATGTCCTCATCGCCATGTCTGGCCGGAATGGCATGGACAAGGATTTTCATCCTGATAGCTGAGAACAGCTAATGAAGGCCAGCGCAACAGCAAGGAGACACCGCCTTCAACAAGGTAACGAAGCAAGTTCATCGCTGCTGAGCCGATCAATAAAGGCCAGGACTAGAGTTTTCACCCCAAACCCTGAAGCGGTGCTCCATCATAATCTTGGTGCTGGATATTCCGATAGTTGCACAAGCCAATACTCCCCGCCAGGCCAGGAAGGCACTAGCAAATAAGTGGGACGTCTTTTAACGGAGTTTAATATGTTGACATGTTGTGGATGACAAGAAATCAGGAGAATTTCGTATAGAACATATAAAGCAGAGTGATGAGGGCTCCTACCTCTTTCTAAAATGAGGGTTCCTAGTAAGCCAAAAGGCCAACAACTTACATGTTTCTTCAGAAGTGCAGGCAAGACACGCTTCAAGTAACATTGTGGAGTACACTTTCGGGGTATACGCATTTTATAAGGTCGCACAGCTTTACCTCCTTTTTGTGGAGGTTCTTTGATAATTTTGACATCCTTCGCAAGAAATGAAATGAACCAGTCGATATCAAAGATTTCGGAAAAATTGCTGCAGCAGATATTGCATTAATTATAGAACAAGTGCAATTGGTTCACCTTAAACAATCGAACAGTCATAGAAGACCATGAGTTCAAATTTGGGAGCACTCACGAATTGCATACCTTGAATCTTTCCAGAAAGATGTTTGGTCCAATTTGGGAACAACCAGTGTAGCGTTTAAAATGCGCGCAGCAACTACAGCATCAACTATCTGAAAATAAGCAAATGCCATGACTTGACTGATACACACAGTCCAAAGGTACAAGACAGAAAAAAACACGCACACTTTAGAGTTGCAAGTAATGTACAAAGCATGAGTGCTGCGGTAAATTCTTATTCTGTGTAACTCATGAATGAGGATGGAAACTATCAACTCTATAGCCACAAGGAAAAGAAATAAGGCTCAAGAAACAAAGGAAGCTGGTGTCACATAGCATACTGGCAAATAGATCTGCTCTTCGTTTTTTTTGTTGAATGAATGAACTACGTTGGTGATTTCTTTAATGGAAATGGACAGGAGAGCCCATTGTTTCAAAAAAAAAACTGCTAAATAAATACCACATGCTTCTAATGTGTAGGTCTAGTCCGGTCCAAAAAAAAGTGTAGTTCTAGCCCAACAGAAACTTCTCAAATGTATTACGGCATTGTATCAGAAGAATGGTATTTTGATATTTTCTTGGACAAATAACACTCAGAAGGGCACAAAAACAAATTTAGATACTGCAAATATTTGAAGGAGACCCTGATGAAATATCTTAGACAATCAGTGAAGATGGGGTTAGTGCTTTTTAATCATATCCATTCACGCGCATGAGAGCATATTCATACAAGGGAGGGAGGTCGGGACAGGTGCACCTCACCCCTGTTCTCTGCTGATTCAGACCTCCACTTGTAACAATAAGCAAATATCGATCTGGTTGCGTGACAACACTGGAATCTGCAGGATTTTAAAAAGGCTTTAGGAGGGAATTAGTAAAGTTGTCGTAATACAAAGATGACACCTCAAAACTATTCCCAAAATGTAGCACTCTACAAGCACTGATACACACACAGAGAGATATTCATCATCCACACCATGTACACAAGGGCTCACCGAGAAATTTTCTGCTAGAGTGACTGCAACCATAGAAGTTGCTAGCGAGCTCCGAACCCCACAGATCTCTCGTAGTCCATCGACTTGTCTACATTTGGGTAACACGACAACAACCAATTAATCAATCAGTTATATACTGAGGTTAAACACCGCCTGCTGCTTTCATCAATCAATCAATCAGTTATATCCAGTTTAAAACATATTAACACAATGAGAATTCGAAGAAGAGTGACCGAAGGAGCCGGTGCATTCAAGACTAAACCCTCCACGGATCAAACCAGCTATGGTAGGACTAGACCAGGTTACAATCATCAATCCATATTCCATATCTATCAAACAATCCATCCGATAAATGAATCACGATTAAATCCTCGCATTGCCGGAGACGTCGCCGCCCGCCCTCTTAGCCCTGCGTTTTCCGCAGCCGAGCTGTTCGGGTGCGCACTCGCGCACAGAGAGCAAAACAAGACATCGAATCGAACTGCGCGAAGGGGCGAGGGATTGGGGGGAAGAGCCGGAGCTGGCGTCCGTACCGGAGGGTGTCGGAGGGATCGGCGGGAGATGCCGGGGTGGCGGTCCGCGAGCGGCGGCGCGGAGATGGCGATGGAGAGGAGCGAGACGGCGAGGAAGAGCAGGAGGAGCGCCGCCATCGCCGGCAGCAGGGCGCCGCGGCGCGGGTGGGCGCGGCGCCTCGGGTAGCCCATCTCCGGTCGGGGGCAAGGGGAGACGGGCGGCGGACGACACGGGTGACGCGGCGGGGCGGTCGCCGGAGCGGCGGCGGCGACATAGATCAGGGGCTATGGCATCGGCGTCGGGGATTTGGGGCTCGCGGCATTTTTGTCCCTAGCGCACCTTGCCGGAAATGGAGATTTCTATTTGAATATTGGCACGCCTGTTTTTTTTTTAATAAAGCGCTTATTAAACGTGGCCTGGCCTTGTGAGTGGAAATGCAATGGTGCTTTACTACAAACGAAAAAAGTGCCACAATGAATTCTTCTTAAACAGTGCCACAAAAAGAAAATGCACCACATGTAATATTCATTTATACGCAACGGACTTTCATTAATTCTGCTTCGAGTTGATATGTTGACGAAAAAGTTACCACCTTAATCAAATCGACGCCCAATGGCGATGTTGGGGACTCTCGACTGATAACGAGGGGTGGCCGAGATGTCGACATGTTGAGGTGATGAGGGCATGAGGTGTAAGAAAAAAAAGGAAGTGGTGAATGAAAGCGGCGACACAAATGGGAGTAGTGTGGTCCCGCAAAGATGGGTGGTCGAGACGGGGAAGCAATAGACTTAGGAGGTGAGTATCGACAATAGGGAAGGGAGTAAGAGAAAACAAATTGCACGTGTGAGTAGGGCGTTTTGGTGCTCAGGCTCATTTGCACCCGGTTAGAAAAAAATGTAAAAATTTCAAAACGAAATCAAAAAGTTCAGACAATTTGATGCGTGAGGCCCGCTACAAATTTCAAGTCATTTGAACATCTAAGTAGCTCTCAGCAAAAAAGACAAATCAGGCCACAACAGTACATGAACAGTAAACATTTTTACAGACCCCCAATTTGTCTTTTTTGCTGAGAGCTCCTCAGATATCTAAATGGTTTGAAAATTGGAGTGGACCTCACGCATCAAATTTTCTACCACACAAAAAATTGGAATATTTTGAATTTTTCTAGTATTTGTTTTGATTTTTTTCGTCAGCGCGGGTGCAGATAAGCTCGGGTGCAGAGATGGATTTTCTGGATGTTATTGAGTTTTTTTATGTATGTATGGGTGCATTTAAGAAAAGAAATTTTGATTCAAGGGGCTCCAGGCTCCCAATTTCATAGAAATGAAGTTGATAATATACCGTTCGAAATGAGCCACACAAGTTGATCACAGCCAAAACTAGTTGTGCTACCACATTTGTTAAGGTAGCACATCTACTACGATAACTAAGATGCAAAGGCAACTTGTAGATGCTACTCCCAGCACATAAACCCCTTACTATCGGGTCACTAGAAACAGAGATGAAGCTAGAAAGAAAGTTTGAACGGGTCATGTCTATGACAGTGGGGTCATCTTCAATTAATGGACAATTATTAGTACTAAACTAATGAATGATTACCTAATTTCATTGGGGTCAATTGACCCCAATGCTTACATGGGAGCTCTGTCCCTGACTAGAAAAAACACACTGGAACATAACACAAAACCACTTCAAAACACTATAACTCGAAAGAGCCACACTCAGGAGCTTCCCCAACCAGCTTCAATATCTAGGATCACCAGACCCAAAACCTGCCTATGATGAAACAATTCACTGGCCATCAATGTTAGCCCATTTGTTTCTTGGCGACAGTGTCTTGAGGCCTCTTGTCTCTACAAGTTAGACTGATATGACAACCAATACAAAATCATAAAAACAATACTTGTCGGATCATGTGGCAAGGTACAATTAAAACATGTGTTTTTGAATTTTCAAGCCCACAACACAACACACATAATAAAGGCAATCACATTTTTATAACTAACGGGAAACATTGAATCTGGCCTGGTATATCATCTTCAAAAATATGAGTCATGTGCAGACGGAATGCACATTTAGTGTGTTGTGTATAGGCGCCAGGGGAAGGAAGGGGGAGGTGGCACCCCCTTTCCTTTCTCCCTTGAGGAGGGGAAGGAAGGAGGGACTTGCCCTCCCTCTTTTCCTTTCCCTAGGGCTGGCCCCTAGTGGAGGGGTGCACCAGCCCCTTGTGGGCTGGTCTGCCCCTCCCTTGGCTCATTAAGCCCATATCTTTGCCTGGGGTGCCCAGAACCCCTTCCAGTGACCCTATATGTACCCGGTACCCTCCGGAACACTTCCGGTGTCTGAATACCATGGTCCTATATATCAATCTTTACCTCTCGACCATTTCGAGACTCCTCGTCATGTCCGTGATCTCATCCGGGACTCCGAACAACATTCGGTCACCAAATCACATAACTCACATAATACTAAATTGTCATCGAACGTTAAGCGTGCGGACCCTACGGGTTCGATAACTATGTAGACATGACCGATCGAGACACCTCTCCGGTCAATAACCAATAGTAGAACTTGGATGCTCATATTGGCTCCTAAATATTCTACGAAGATCTTTATCGGTCGAACCGTTATGACAACATACGTTATTCCCTTTGTCCTCGGTATGTTACTTGCCCGAGATTCGATCGTCGGTATCCACATACCTAGTTCAATCTCATTACCGGCAAGTCTCTTTACTCGTTCCGTAATACATCATCTTGTAACTAACTCATTAATCACTTTTCTTGCAAGGCTTCTTATGATGTGCATTACCGAGAGGGCCCAGAGATACCTCTCCAATACTCGGAGTGACAAATCCCAATCTCGATCTATGCCAACCCAACAAACACCTTCGGAGATACCTGTAGAGCATCTTTATAATCACCCAGTTACGTTGTGACGTTTGATAGCACACAAGGTATTCCTCCGTTATCCGGGAGTTGCATAATCTCATAGTCGAAGGAATATGTATTTGACATGAAGAAAGCAATAGCAATAAAACTGAACGATCAATATGCTAAGCTAACGAATGGGTCATGTCCATCACATCATTCTCCTAATGATGTGATCCCGTTCATGAAATGACAACACATGTAGTTTTATCCTTAGTAGCAACTATACATACGTGTCGGTTCCCCTTCTGTCACTGGGATCAAGCACCGTAAGATCGAACCCACTACAAAGCACCTCTTCCCATTGCAAGATAAATATATCAAGTTGGCCAAACAAAACCCAAATATCGGAGAAGAAATACGAGGCTATAATAAATCATGCATATAAAAGTTCAAAGAAACTCAAATAACTTTCATGGATATAAAAAGATAGATCTGATCATAAACTCAAAGTTCATCCGATCCCAACAAACACACCGCAAAAAGAGTTACATCATATGGATCTGCAAGATAGCGTTGTATTGAGAATTCAGAGAGAGAGAGGAAGCCATCTAGCTACTAACTACGGCCCCGAAGGTCTATAAAGAACTACTCATGCATCATCGGAGAGGCACCAATGGAAGTGGTGAACCCCTCCGTGATGGTGTCTGGATTTGATCTGGTGGTTCTGGACTCTGTGGCGACTGGAATTGATTTTCGTCGACTCCCCTAGGGTTTCTGGAATATTGGGGTATTTATAGAGCAAAGAGGCGGTCCGGGGGGCACCCGAGGTGGGCACAACCCACCAGGGCGCTCCTGGGTCTCCTGGCGCGCCCTGGTGGGTTGTGCTCTCCTCGGAGCCCCCCCCAGGCGCAGCCTTCGCCCATTAGGTGTCTTCTGGTCCATACACTACTAGGGAAAACCTTATACACAGAATTTTACCAGCAGCATTGTTTAAAAATAGACGCTACTACTAATTAGCAGTAGCAAGCTTCAGTCGACCGCGCTACTAATAGCCCAGTAGCAGTAGTGCGCTAGTTGAAAAGAGCGCTACTACTATAATTGCCAGGGCGTTGCCTCCAGGCTCGGTATAGTAGTAGCGCCCTTCTCACGGCCGCGCTACTACTAAAGTACTTAGTAGCAGCGCATTTCTCCAACACTCGCTGCTGCTAAGTATCATCCCCTCTTGCAACTAATTAAGTTTAGTCCCATACTGCTAAGCGAACAGGGTGTTTACCACCTTAAATATGTTACTTCTCAAACTATCACGAGCACTTGGTCTTCATTGAACTGTATGTGTAGGATTTGTGGCTGCAATATGAATCTTCACCTGTGCCTATACAAGTATGGTGAGGATTCATGTTGACTATTTAGATTCTACACAAAAAGATCAATGATGACCAATGTATATTTTTGATGTTTTTTTACATGATTAGCCTTATCAGTAGCGTTTTTCAGGAAAAAGCGCTACCGATATTTGGCTTAGCAGTAGCGCGCTCCCTGTTCCTGCGCTACTGCTACAGCAACAGAAAACACGCGGGCCGACCCCCCGCACGCGCTCATCTCTCAATCGTCCCCCTCCGCCCGAGGCCGGCAGCTGTGGTTAGGGTTTCTCCTTCACCACCGCGCGCCACCACCACCGCCGCCGCAGGTAATGCTCCTCCCCCCTCTCGCCCCCCTCCGCTGCTCCTCCACCCTCTCGCCGCCCACTCTGTCGCCGCTCGCGAGCTCTGGCCGGGCGCCTTTGGCCGACCGCCTTTGGCCGACCGCCCTCGATCCCCTCGCCGGCCGCTGTCGTCGCCCCCTCTCGTAGGAAAGTCACTGGCCTTCCCCTAGTCAGCACCCTCGAACGAGGTCACCATGCCATCCCCCCTCCTCGTCAGCACCCCCCGAGGGCTGCCCTAGCTAGATGCTGCGAGGGCTTACGAATTTCATATGGATAACTAGATGCTTTTGTTTTTCTGTAATAAGTTATTTTTTGGCAAAAGGTAGGTGCCAATTTAGTTGAAATGCTTTGGTAGGTGGTACCGTGATCTGCTAGATATTGGTTTTGATACAAGTATTTGGTTTGCAAGTGCTAAGTTAATCCCAATTAAATTTGCCACTTGTTTTTTTAATTAGTTATCTTAGGCAATAGTGGCCAAATTAGATGAAATGTCTTGGTAGGTGGTACCCTGACTTGGTAGATATTTGTGAAAAGTTTTTTCGGCAATAGGTGCCACTGAAATGCTTTGGTAGGTGATACCTCGTCATCTTATATGTTACTAGATCTTAGGATTATAATTGTCTGTCAAATTACTTCTCGCGGAAGAATCTCTTCATCTAGAGATATTGGTGATATATAAACAAGATTTGGCATTTGCAACCCCTCCCTCCTCCATCCACAACCCCTTCTCCCTGCTACATCTTGATTTAGTAGGCTAGTTCATATGCAACATTTTTATTTAGTTGATATGATTTACTTGATTTAGTAGGCTAGTTGATTTAGTAGATTTAGAACATTTTGATTTAGTTGATTTAGTAGGCTAGTTGATATGCAACATTTAGAGAGAGAGACAGAGAGAGAGATATGATAGTTGATATTTTTAGTTTAGAATAGTCGATGCTAGTTTGCTATCTTGGTTTGCATGTTGAGCTTGATGATCATCCCATGCTAAGTTATTGTTTTCTTTGCTCATATTGTTTTAGGAAAATGGCGCGACCACCATCACCACCATGTCGACTGTGCAAGTCAAGGTGCGCCAGCAGCCTTGCAACTGGCAAGCTGTTCGGCATCTACTTCCAGTCGAGTTTTCGTCATGCGGCGGTAAGAAATTATGTGAAATGTAACAACTATTTTGTTTTTAGTGTTGGCATTAATGCATTTTGTCATTTTGCTTTTTGTACACAGATCGTCCCATGAAATGTGATGTTGAAATTCAACAAGCTGACAGGAGACGTTGTGACATTTGAGGCTCCTGGGGGGCCGTACACTATGGAGGTCGAGAAAGGACGCAATATGTCGCAGATTAGAGGAGATGGATGGGCCCGTTTCCTCGCCCGCATGCGTCTTACTGGTGGTGAGTTGATCAGCTTCTCTTTCAGAGTAGAAAGACCCAAGATGGCTGTCATTTATATCAACCTGGTGGAAGATGACGAAGATGATGAAGATGATGAGGATCCACTTCATGAAGCCATCTTAGCTCAAAGAATGAGGCTGAGCGAGGAGGAGGTGTGCAACCTATGGGACATAATTCCGCCACGTGATGACTTTGTCGGGGTGCCATTCGTGACCCGCCTGACAAGTACCATGGTCGACCGGCATGATATGGTATGTTATAGTTACAAATGCAAATTATCCGATGATATGCTTAGTGTAGAGTCCAATGATATGCTGTGTGGAATCTAGTCGATGATATGCTTTAGTGTAGAGTCCGATCACATGCTTATTAGTGTAGAATCCAAGGAACTATTAATAGTGTAGATAACCCATATATACTTATTAGTAGAATTCATATTTAGTACAAATGTGTAGTACTGTGTCTTTTGATAGTGTAGAAATCTATACTTAATATAAATATATTTGCAAGAGTATGTGCGAGGCTATTTATTAATTGATAAGTTTTTCTTATTCAGAAATTGCCAAAGAGCCTATCTGTGAGTTGTGGTATCGAGCCTGATGAAGAAGGCTCAGCTGGACTACGCCTTACCGCAAGGGGCTCCGTCACCACCTGTACTTACCGCATGGACACGGATGGTCGCACACACTTAAACTCGGTTGGGTGAAAGAGATTCCTCGTTGGCATGAATCTTCGTGTTGGACAGGCCATCCTAATTACTATCAGGAAGACCCACCGCCCAGGCTTGAGGATGATGATCGTCGTCGATATCATCTAGAACTACATATGTGTGTGTGGCTATATCATCTAGAACTACATATGATGGTCGTCGTCGATATCATCTAGAACTACATATGATGATCGTCGTCGATATCATCTAGAACTATATATGATGATCGTCGTCGATATCACCTAGTACTGCTTGAGGATGCATGTTGACTATAATGAAATTGTTATCTAGTACTCCCTCCGTTCCAAATTACTCGTCGTGGTTTTAGTTCAAATTTGAACTAAAACCATGATACGTCTCCAACGTATCTATAATTTTTGATTGTTCCATGCTATTATATTATCTGTTTTGGATGTTTAATGGGCTTTATTATACACTTTTATATTATTTTTGGGACTAACCTACTAACCAAAGGCCCAGTGCAAATTGTTGTTTTTTTGCCTATTTCAGTGTTTCACAGAAAAGGAATATCAAATGGAATCCAAACGGAATGAAACCTTCAGGAGAGTGATTTTTGGAACAAACGCAATCCAGGAGACTTGGAGTGGACGTCAAGCAAGCAACGAGAAAGCCAGGAGGCAGGGAGGCGCGCCCAGTGGGGTAGGCGCGCCCCCACCCTCGTGGGCCCCTCGTGGCTCCCCTGACCGACTTCTTTCGCCTATATATACTCATATACCCCGAAAACATCCAGGAGCACCACGAAACCCTATTTCCACCGCCGCAACCTTCTGTACTCGTGAGATCCCATCTTGGGGCCTTTTCCGGCGCTCCGACGAAGGGGGAATCGATCACAGAGGGCTTCTACATCAACACCATAGCCTCTCCGATGATGTGTGAGTAGTTTACCACAGACCTTCCGGTCCATAGTTATTAGCTAGATGGCTTCTTATCTCTCTTTGGATCTCAATACAAAGTTCTCCTCGATTCTCTTGGAGATCTATTCGATGTAATTCTTTTTGCGGTGTGTTTGCCGAGATCCGATGAATTGTGGGTTTATGATCAAGATTATCTATGAACAATATTTGAATCTCCTCTGAATTCTTTTATGTATGATTTGATATCTTTGCAAGTCTCTTTGAATTATCAGTTTGGTTTGGCCTACTAGATTGATCTTTCTTGCCATGGGAGAAGTGCTTAGCTTTGGGTTCAATCTTGCGGTGTCCTGTCCCAGTGACAGTAGGGGCAGCAAGGCACGTATTGTATTGTTGCCATCGAGGATAAAAAGATGGGGTTTATATCATATTGCTTGAGTTTATCCCTCTACATCATGTCATCTTGCCTAATGCGTTACTCTGTTCTTATGAACTTAATACTCTAGATGCATGCTGGATAGCGGTCGATGTGTGGAGTAATAGTAGTAGATGCAGAATCATTTCGGTCTACTTGTCACCGACGTGATGCCTATATACATGATCATGCCTAGATATTCTCATAACTATGCGCTTTTCTATCAATTGCTCAACAGTAATTTGTTCACCCACCGTAGATGCTATCTTGAGAGAAGCCACTAGTGAAACCTATGGCCCCCCGGGTCTATTTTCCATCATATAAGTTTCCAATCTATTTTACTTTGCAATCTTTACTTTCAATCTATATCATAAAAATACCAAAAATATTTATCTTATTATCTCTATCAGATCTCACTTTTGCAAGTGGCCGTGAAGGGATTGACAAACCCTTTATCGCGTAGGTTGCAAGGTTCTTATTTGTTTGTGTAGGTACAAGGCGACTTGCGTGTAGTCTCCTACTGGATTGATACCTTGGTTCTCAAACACTGAGGGAAATACTTACGCTACTTTGCTGCATCACCCTTTCCTCTTCAAGGGAAAACCAACGCAGTGCTCAAGAGTTAGCAAACCACGACGAGTAATTTGGAACGGAGGGAGTACTACCTAATACCTATAATGCTTTATGAAATTGATATCTAGTAGTACCTAGTATGTGGAAATTGTAGTTTATTGAAACTGAAACGGGGTAGGAGGCGGGAGGCGGGGGAAAATGATGAAAGATATAGCAGTAGCGCGGGGCTAGGAAAGCGCTACAGCTAACTAATAGTAGCGCGTTCTGGAAAAGCGCTGCTGATATAGTCAATAGTAGTAGCGCGGGCACAGACCGCGCTACTACTAACAGTTAGCTGTAGCGCCGTACTAGTAGGCGGCTGCCCGCGCTGCTGATAGCCTCAAAACCCGCGCTACTACTAGGGTTTTCCCTAGTAGTGATAAAAAATCTCCGTGAAGTTTCGTTGCATTTGGACTCCGTTTGGTATTGATTTCATGCGATGTAAAAAACATGCAGAAAACAACAACTGGAAGTTGGCACTATGTCAATAGGTTAGTACCAAAAATGATGTAAACTGACTATAAAATGATTATAAAACATCCAAGATTGATAATATAATAGCATGTAACAATCAAAAATTATAGATACGTTGGATACGTATCAACAACATACGTTATTACCTTTGTCAGATGTCTTTCCAATCGACCAGCCAGAGGCATAAGGTCTTGAATCCTGGGCTTAGTTGTCCCAATTGGCACTCCAAGGTAAGTGAATGGAAGAGTTCCAATGGAGCACCCAAACACAGAAGCTACCCTGTCTGCCTCATCATCACTAACATTGAGAGGGACCATCATTGATTTATGAAAATTTACTTTCAAACCAGTTGAAGCATAGAAGACATGCAACATGTCCTTGATAGCAATCAGTTGGAACTCATCAGCAGGCAGCAACATTATTGTATCATCAACATATTGGATGATAGGAAAGTTCTGATCACTAGAAGGTATTGGAAGAGAGATGGACCCATCAAGCAGCATTTTATTGACCACAGATTGTAGCAAGTCAGCTGCAAGAACAAAAGTAGAGGAGAAAATGGATCTCCCTGCCTCACTCCCCTCTTGCATTGGAATTGCTTCCCAGGCACCCATTGAGCAAGACAGAGGATGAACCAGAAGACAAAATCTCCCTGACCCACCCAATCCAATGATCATTAAAACCCTTGGCTTTCAGAATCTGTAAGATGGCATCATGCTCAATAGAATCAAAAGCTTTAGCAAAATCAAGCTTCAAAATGAGGATAGGCCTTCGAGACTATTTGCACTGATGAATATACTCAAAAGCCCAAGCTAAGCAGTCATGTATAGATCTAGAACGCAAAAACCCATACTGATTTTTATGAATGTACTTAAGAATAACCTTTTGCAGCCAATTTGCCAATAATTTAGTGAGGAATTTAAGACAAGTGTTGTCAAAGATATTGGCCTAAAAACATTAGGACCTTCTGGCTTTAACATTTTAGGGATCAGAGTGATGAAGGAGGCATTAATTCCTTGCAAACTAAGATTACCCTGGGCAAACTCCTCAATCAACTGCAAGAAATCCTTCTCAATGATGCTCCAACACTTTTTCACAAAGAGGCCATTAAAACCATCCGGCCCAGGAGCCCAGTCAGTATGCAGATCCTTAAGAACAACAACAATTTCATCTTGGGTAAAAGGTTGACTCAAATCATCCAGACCATCAACTCTATCAAGCAAATCTTCAAGGTTAAAGCCCATTTGTACTCCCTGGGCCTGGCCCATTCTGTTTTTGAAAGAGGTCCAAAGCATTCCCGCCATCTGATCGTGGTCAGTGACCGCAATATCATCCTCAGATCGAAGGCTAGCTATAGAATTCTTCCTCATTCTCTCCGCTGCCATAGCATGGAAGAATTTAGAGTTTTCCTCGCCAACCTTAATGTACCTGACTGTGCACCTCTGTTTCCAATAAATATACTGTAATCGGAGCAGATCCTCATAATGCAGCTTCACAATCTTCCTAAAGTTGAATTCAGGTACAGTAAGAGGACGCAATTCCTCAAGAGAGTCAAACCCAAGAACCACCATAGAATATTGCTGAATAAGTTTCTTGATGGAAGACAAGTTGACACGCCATCTCTTCAAATCATACCTCAAACGTTTAAACTTTTTGGAAATAGTGGCAGTGGCAGAAACCCCCATCATACCAAGCAGAGCTGACCAAGACTTAGCAACACAATCCATAAAGCCGACATATGCACCCAGTACTTCTCAAACCTGAAGATTTTGGACTTAGGAATGGTTGTGTCAATAGAAACCACGCAAGGCACATGATCCGAGGATTGCGAGCAAGCAGAAGAACAACAGTATTCGGGTACATGGTTATCCAAGTGCTAGAAGTAAAAAACCAATCAAGCTGCTTGAGCAGCGGTTGTTCTTGCATGTTGGACCATGTGAAAGCACGACCTTTAAGGGGTAGCTCAAGAAAGCCAAGGTGGCCAATTATTTCACTGAACAAGAAAATGTCATTTATATCTCCACTTGGCCGGTTTCTGTTGTCTAATGATCTAATAAAATTAAAATCACCCAGGAATAACCACTTGTCATCAATGGGGATCTGAAGATGATATAGCCAATGAAAAAATTCATCTCTTAACTGACCCTGACAGGGGCCATAAACAGTGTCTAGGGTCCAAGATTCAAAGTTGTGAACTGAGGTAAAACGAATGATGAGCCCATAAGATTTAACCTCAATTAATTGCCCTGTGAAAAAAGAAGAACTCCACACATCCGAAATGCCCCCGAAGGCACCAACCGATGGGGAGAAAGTATAATTATCAAAGTGTCGAGGACAGGACTGACGAATCGCATGAGTATCAAACATATCACATTTGGTTTCTTGTAGGCAGGCTATAGTGCAGTTACTTTCCTTGATTTCTGCTCGAACATCTCTCTGACGGCTTTCAGAGTTTAAGCCATGAACATTCCAACACAACACATGCCAATTACGATAGATTGTACTATCCATGGACATAAAAGAAGTAGAAGCAAAATAACTTCAATGCATAACAGAGAAGTACCACATCACCCAATAAGTTCAGATTGCCCAAAGTCCTATAGCAAGACGGTAAGTTCAGACACAAACCAGACCCACAAAGTTCAGAAAGGACTAACAAATAATAAACTAAAAAAACAAACTTCTTGGCTTGCCAGGAGACCAAGAACTCCAGCAGACTATGATGACCACTTTTTATTGGAACTATTCGTCTGCGCGTCATCATCAGAGGAAGCCATAGGTTTCTCCACGGTCAGCTTCTCAGGAGAGATACCCAACGAGGCCCCAAGATCTTGCATCATGCGAATTGGCGTGGGAGGAGGTGGATCAACAACAGCATCAGAGCGCGGCGTAGCAGAGGACGAGGCCGGAACATGATCGCCTAGCCTTGCTATCTTGGAACGAGGCCTGCGCAAAGATGAAGGCTTGAGAGGGATAGCTGAAGTGGGCTTAAATCCACTCTTTTTAGCACAACTACGCGTCATCCTGCGTGTGGAGAAATCATCATTAGGTTGAACCACAGTCACTGGCTTCTTTCCACGGCCACGTTTCCCAAGCCTCGACGGCCTAACAGAAGAAAACTCCATGGTCTCACAAGCAGAACCAAACTAAAATTTTAAAGCAGAGTCTTCAGAAGAAGACTGAACATGGCTGTTGGCAGTAGCAGAACAAGCTAGAACCAACTCCTCAATGACTGACAAAAACTCTGGTACAACATCATCAGTTCCACAGCAAACTCCATCATCCAACGAAGAAATCAATTGGGGAAGAGAAAGACCAACAGAGGCAGAAAACAACAGCTCTATTTCAGCAGACCAAAACCTTGTTGGAAAGATACCTGGGGGCAGGGCTGCAAATTTCAGACTTGGCGGCATAACTCTGACTGACAGCTCAGGTATCAGATCTTTGAAAGTTCTTTCCCAAAGCATAGCCGTAGGCAGAACTTGACCATAGAAAACTCTGACAATTCCCAGATGGATAGGCTCTAATTGAACTAATGGGGGTGGTATGGAACAATTGCCAGGTTCTGTTGAACCACATCCTCATTATTGGCTTCAGACGAATCAGAAGAGTCCATAGAAGGATTAAGAACCATGGAGTGTTGATCCTGAGCAGGCTGAACCACAGGTTCATCGGCTTGCACATTGTTGGCAGCTGCGTCTTCCCAGGGTCCCCAACCATTGTCGCCCTGATTGTTAGGTGGCTACTAAAAATTGCCCCAAGCATTGGCAACATTGTTTGCCTGTTGATTTTGCCCTGGTGGTACAGCATTCCAACCAAGAGCTGGGTATGGCGGCATTGCCCAGAATGGCTGAGGCGGGTCATGTCCTGGCATGGGGTGTGGGTTGCTATCTAGAGGCATTGTGTCTTCATCAGCGCCAAGAAACTGCAGCTGTCCATGAAACGATAGTGCCACCCCAGTTTGCAAACTCACGAAAAACCACACTCTGAGGAACAAGTATATCTTCAGGGAACGAAGCATAGACTAATGATCGAACCCTATGCCTATCAGTGTGCTCCCAATAGTGAAACTGCCCAAAAGTGCCAGTCACCTCTGATAGGTAGTTGGTGTTGCGATAATCCAAAGGAACACCTATGAACATTAGCCAGCCAGTTCTATGGCCATGAAGAGCCCTAAATCCCTCTACTTGATTATGCGGAATAAATCTGACAAAGAACTCCTCCCCATCATCATCTAAACCCAGAACAAACGGTGGATGCTGAGTGAAAGAGGATTTGACTACAAGGTTCTCCATCTCGAACAAACCAACACCCTGAAACCAAGTTTGAGCA
This sequence comes from Aegilops tauschii subsp. strangulata, assembly GCF_002575655.3. Taxonomy (NCBI): domain Eukaryota; kingdom Viridiplantae; phylum Streptophyta; class Magnoliopsida; order Poales; family Poaceae; genus Aegilops; species Aegilops tauschii. The sequence continues at coordinate 450,518,702 of NC_053039.3, read as the reverse complement.
GATCGGACAATAACCTGTTGGTCGACGGTGAGGAAGTGCAACACTTGCTCCCGCGAGCGGCAACCAGGTGCGGCGGTGGCCATGGCTCGACGATGGCCACCATAAATTCCTCGTGGAGCCGAGGCGGAGCTTGGGACGGCGAGTAGTATGTCTGAGGGAGGCGGTCCTCGCCACCGTCGATGATATCCTGCCCCGCGGGTAGAAAACGTCGAGGATCGATAGCAAAAACTGCCATGGGGTCTTTGATCGGTGGTGGTGGTGAGGGAGCAGGCACCAGCGGTGGAGAAGATTGGGGTTTTTCTGGTGTAGTTGGAAGAGCAGGGGAAGAAGGCAGCGAACCCGAAGAGATGGGCAGGGACTCTGAGATGGCACGAGGCTCGAAACCTGGTGATGGGACTTTAGGCACCCAAACTTCCAACGAGTCATAATTACCAGGCAGTTTTTCTTTTTATGGCCAGAACGAAAACATAGTCTGGAATGAATCCTATTCATGCACGTATCAGCAGTATGTTTCATACCAAGGCAATTCTGACAGTCCCAATATTTAGCTGCCATCTCTTCAATCATCTCGTCAAAGCTTTGAACTTGCTCCACAATTTTACTTGGAGAAGGAATTGGTGAAGAAATAACCGGCAAACCATCATCTGAGATATCAATTGGGGAGTCTTGAGAGCCCAGAGAGCCCATGGAGGCCATATGAGATCGGCCCGAATCACACAACATGGGCTGAGGCGTGAGTGGGCTGTCCAAAAGAATTATGGTTTTGGGCTTATACGAATCAAAACAAATCCCAGAGAATTTGCGCTTGCCACCCAAGAAAGGTGGACTTTTCGGTGACGTAGGCAACGAACCAAACTGGATCGAGGGCAAGGAAATCAGAGAAACCGGAACTGCCGCCGGTGGGGTCGCCGGAGAGTTCACCGGTGAGGTCACCGAGGAAGTCACTAGAGAGGACAACAACGGCAAAGCCGAGGAAGAAGAAGCAGCCGAAGCCTCAGCAGGATCAACATGATACCCATCCTCTCGTACTGTTAAAACATCCACAACAGAGGGGCCATAACTATAGCCTTTGCGAGCAGGATAATTGAGAAAAGTAGAAAAGCGTAGCTTCTTCCTAGAGGTAGGCTTAGATCCATTTGACCTTAAAGAAGATTTAACAGGAGCATGACTCAAAGCTTCAAGACCTAAATGTGCCCGACGCTTGGATGGACTAACCAGGATGCATTCTTGTTGACACTCAGATTGCCACAACCGAAACTCTTTCCCCCAGTCCGGGCCCCCATGGCCCCAAAGATGGAAAACACATTTGAATTGGGAGCAAACAAAGCTACGTTGGTGAACAATGAAAAACCACACTTACTTGCATGAAACGTTGAAAGAAAACACCCGATCACTGAGAAACGATACCTTGAGTTGTGAATAATAACTTTCGATCGCTGATTCTAATGCAAGGCCAACATTCTCCTCAGATAACCAGAAAGAATGACGTGCAAATGGGACCACCATTGTGAAGTGGCCAGATCCATCCGAAGGGTGCACCGATCTATGCAAGGTGCGCTTGATCTCCTGCGTGAGGCCCATCCTAGGGGAAAATCCAACCCCAGGGAGATGGACGCATGAACAACCATGAAGAAAACCAACAGCGTAGATGGCAGAGGACGCCGGAGGGGATGGCACGATCAGAAAGCCAATCTCACGACTAGAGGTGGAGATCGCTGACGGTGGAGAGGACTAGGGTTAGGGTGGCGGCGGATGGGAGGTGGGAGCCATCTAACCTAGACCCTCTTACAAATCTTTTACAAAAGGATGTTCCATTTGTTTTTGATGTTGATTGTGTAGAAGCCTTTGAAACACTTAAGAAAGCCTTAACTTTTGCACCTATAGTACAACCACATGATTGGAACTTGCCTCTTGAAATTATGTGTGATGCTAGTTATTATGCTGTTGGTGCTGTTCTAGGACAAAGAGTTGATAAAAAGTTAAATGTTATCCACTATGCTAGTAAAACTCTAGACAGTGCTCAACGAAATTATGCTACCACTGAAAAATAATTTTTAGCAGTTATGTTTGCTTGTGATAAATTAAGATCTTGTATTGTTGATTCTAAAGTAACTGTTCACACCGATCATGCTGCAATAAAATATCTTATGGAAAAGAAAGATGCTAAACCTAGACTCATTAGGTGGGTTCTCTTGCTACAAGAATTTGACTTACATATTACTGATAGAAAAGGAGCTGAGAACCCCGTAGCTAATAACTTGTCTAGGCTAAAAAATATTCTTGATGGCCCACTACCTATTGATGATAGTTTTCCAGATGAAAAACTAGCTGCAATAAATGTCTCTCATAACACTCCTTGGTATGCTGACTATGCTAATTACATTGTTGATAAATATATACCACCTAGTTTCACATACCAACAAAAGAAAAAAATTCTTCTATGATTTAAGACATTACTTTTGGGATGACCCACATCTTTACAAAGAAGGAGTAGATGCTATTATCAGACGTTGTGTACCCGAGCATGAACAGGAACAAATCCTATGGAAATGCACTCTGAAGCTTATGGAGGACATCATGCGGGAGATAGAACTGCTCACAAGGTATTGCAATCTAGTTTTTATTGGCCTACTCTCTTCAAGGATTCCTGTAAGTTTGTTTTATCTTGTCATGAATGTCAAAGAATTGGTAATATTAGTAAGCGTCAAGGAATACCTATGAAGTATTCTCTTGCTGTTGAACCATTTGATGTTTGGGGTTTTGATTACATGAGACCTTTTCTTTCGTCTAATGGGTATACACATATTTTGGTTGCTGTTGATTATGTTACTAAGTGGGTAGAAGCTATTCCAACTAGTAGTGCTGATCACAACACCTCTATTAAAATGCTTAAGGAAGTTATTTTCCCAAGGTTTGGAGACCCTAGATATTTAATAACTGATGGTGGTTCACACTTTATTCATGGTGCTTTCCGAAAAATGCTTGCTAAGTATGATGTTAACCATAGAATTGCATCACCCTATCATCCTCAGTCTAGTGGTCAAGCTGAACTTAGTAATAGAGAAATAAATTAATTTTACAAAAAACTGTCAATAGGTTCCGAAAGAATTGGTCTAAGAAATTAGATGATGCACTTTGGGCTTACCGAACAGCCTATAAAAATCCTATGGGTATGTCTCCTTATAGAATGGTTTATGGAAAAGTTTGTCATTTGCCTCTTGAGTTAGAACATAAAGCATATTGGGAAATTAAAGAACTCAACTATGATTTCAAACTTGCTGGTGAAAAGAGGTTATTTGATATTAGCTCACTAGATGAGTGGAGAATCCAAGCTTACGAAAATGCCAAATTATTTAAAGAAAAAGTTAAAAGATGGCATGATAAAAGAATTCAAAAGCGTGAGTTCAAAGTGGGTGAATATGTCCTTTTGTACAACTCTTATTCCAGATTCTTTGCAGGAAAACTTCTCTCCAAATGGGAAGGACCTTATGTTATCGAAGAAGTTTATCGTTCTCGAGCTATCAAAATAAATAATGCCGAAGGTACTAACCCGAAGGTTGTTAATGGGCAAAGAATTAAAAACTATATCTCAGGTACGCCTATTAATGTTGAAAGCAATACTATTCAAACCATGACACTGGAGGAACACATAAAAGAAACCTTTCGGAACACTCCAGAGTCGTGAAAAAAAGAGGAGGCACGTGATACGGTAAGCAAACGGACTCCGAAAAATCTGCAAAAATATTTTTATCAGTTTTGGAATATTTAAAAAATTAGGAAAATAATAAACAACCAGGAAGGCAACCCTGGTGGGCACATGACACCAGGGCGCGCTTGGCTTGCCAGGCGCGCCCAGGTGAGTTGTGCCCACCTCGGGTACCTTCCGGACTCCGTTTTTCTCCCGTTTGCTTGTTTCCCAAGATAAAAAATCTTTATATACCCCCGAACCTATTGACCACTATATCACAGAGAAATCTTCTGTTCTTCTTTCTTGCTGTTTTCTGACAGATCTAGATCGCCATGGCCGCTTAGAGCTCCTCCAAGGACAAGTTCTTCGAGAACGTCATCAACCCATATTTGCGGGAGGTGATGCAGCACCCTCAAGCCATTGAGATGCGTGAGGGGGTGCTCCACATCCGTGACGTCCAAGGTCCCAAAGGGACGGGAACCATGGATGCTAGGCGTGAAGCTATGGAGCAAGAGGTCTTCAAGTGCAAGGGGATGGTGGAACATGGACTCAATGCCAATCACCTCATGATCGCGGACTATACCCGTGATCTTAAGGTGGATGGCAAATCCATCAAGGACATCATATTCACCTTCAACAAGCAAATCAACTTTCTGCAAAGCCAAATCTATGATCACCAAAACCAAGTCTTTGAATACGAAGCAAGGTTTAAAGCTATGAGCTTGGCTACGAGCTGCAGGACTCACGAGACTCACACCTCCTCTTATGATGGTGAGCCTTTGCCATGGAAACCTGAAGATAAGATCGCTAATACCTCATGACCACCACCTTCTTCATCCCCAAAGGAGACTTGAGTATTGGGTATGGGCACTCCCCTTGGCTTGTGCCAAGCTTGGGGAGGTGCCCCGGTATCGTAGCACCACCACTATCTTTTGCCTTTATTTATTTTAGTTCGATCCTAAGTTATCTTTTGATTTAGTAGAATAAAAATTTAGTTTGATCTTTCTTTGAGAGTTTGTTTAGTGATCTATCTATCCTTGTAATCGTGTGCGAGATATATAATAAAGTTTAGTTTGAGTTTCTCTCTCTTTACCTTGATGTTCCAATAAAAAGAAAGGAAAAATAAATGAAAAAGATCATATGCTAATGTTATGATAAGTAATGACATCACATAAGGAAGAGTATAAGTAGTAAAATTTATTGGAGATTGACAAACATAGCATTGGTCAATGATGCAATTCATGAAAGAATTAGTAAAGGAAGAGAAGATTCACATGCAAACACACTATCTTGGACATCTTTTATGATTGTGAGCCCCCATCAAAATATTAGATGCCAAAATTGTTGACGTTGGACAAGGAAGACAACGTAATGATTTATGCTTGTTCATATTCACATAGAAGTTATATTGTCATAGATCCTTTAACATGTGGTGATTGCCCCCTATCTTTGCTAGCCAAATTTTTTGCACTAAGTAGAAATACTACTTATGCATCCAAAAACCCTTAAACCCAAATCTTGCTTTGAGAGTCCACCATACCTACCTATGGATTGAGTAAGATCCTTCAAGTAAGTTGTCATCGGTGCAATAAGGCAATAAAAGTTGCTTCTAAATGTGTTAGATCATTTAGTGTAAGAGAAAATTGAGCGTTGTACGAACTTGTGATGGCAAAATAATAAAGACGACATACTGCATAATAAAGGTTGCTATCATAAGGGGAAATATAACGTGACGTTCTTTGCACTAAGAGATTGAGCATACAACCAAAAAAGGTGCATGGCAACCTCTGCTTCCCTCTGCGAAGGGCCTATCTTTTACTTTTATGTATTTACTTTTATGCAAGAATCAAAGTATTCTTCCCTATTCCTTTTTTATTTTCTCTTTTGCAAGCATCATGTGGTGAGGAAAGATATATGCACATATATCCAGTTGAAAATGGGTGGGCATGAGTTATTATTGTTGACATCACCCTTGAGGTGAATACGTTGGGAGGCGAAACTATAAGCCCCTATCTTCCTATGTGTTCGGTCGAAACTTTTTGCTCATGGGTATGCGTTGAGTGTTAGCAATCATAGAAGACTATATAATGGTTGAGTATGTGGACTTGTCAAAAGGCTCCGATACGATATCCTTCTTTAAAAGATGATGAATTGTAGTTGCAAAGTTGACTGAGAACATAGTTTGTTGGTTTTCAATAGAGTTTATGCTTTATACTTCGATGTTGTGGTGAATTGTTACTTGTTTATAAGAAGTTTAAGATAAAAGTTATGTGATAAAAGTTCTATGATAAAGTTTGTTGCTGTTATAATAATATACATGATGCTTCTATGTCCGTATTTTGTTTTTATCGACACCTCTCGCTAAGCATGTGGACATGTTTTTCAATATCGGTTTTTTGCTTGAGGACAAGCGAGGTCTAAGCTTGGGGGAGTTGATACGTCCATTTTGCATCATGTTTACATACTGTTATTTACTATGGTTTTATTCATAATAATGCCTTTTGGACTAATTCTAATGCCTTTTCCCTCATAATATGCAAGGTTTACACAAACAGGGAGAACACCGACAGCTGGAATTCTGGACCTGGAAAAGCTACGTCAGAGTTACCTATTCTGCACATCTCCAAATGAGCTAGAAATTTACGAAGTTTTTTTGGAATATATGAGGAATATTGGAGCAAATAACCACCAGAGGGGCCCCACCAGGTGGGCACAATCCACCTGGGCGTGCCAGGGAGCCCAAGCGCGCCCTGGTGGGTTGTGCCCTCCTCGGCCCATCTTCGGTGCCCCTCTTCTGGTATATAAGTCATTTTGACCTAGAAAAAATAAGGAGAGGACTTTCGGGACGAAGCGCCGCCGTCTCAAGGCGGAACTTGGGCAGGAGCACTTTTGCCCTCCGGCGGAGCGATTCCACTGGGGGAACTTCCCTCCCGGAGGGGGAAATCATCGTCATCATCATCTCTAACAACTCTCCCATCTTGGGGAGGCAATCTTCATCAGCATCTTCAACAACACCATCTCCTCTCAAACCCTACTTCATCTCTTGTGTTCAATCTTTGTACCGGAACTATAGATTGGTACTTGTGGGTGACTAGCAGTGTTGATTACATCTTGTAGTTGATTACTATATGGTTTATTTGGTGAAAGATTATATGTTCAGATCCATTATGCTATTTAATACCCCTTTTATCTTGAGCATGATTATCATTTGTGAGTAGTTACTTTTGTTCTTGAGGTCACGGGAGAAATCTTGTTGCAAGTAATCATGTCAACTTGATATGTGTTTGATATTTTGATGGTATGTATGTTGTGATTCCCTTAGTGATGTGATGTGAACGTCGACTACATGACACTTCACCATATTTGGGCCTAAGGGAATGCATCGTGGAGTAGTTATTAGATGATGGGTTACTAGAGTGACAGAAGCTTAAACCCTAGTTTATGCGCTATTCCGTAAGGAACCGATTTGGATCCAAAAGTTTAATGCTATGGTTAGATTTTATCTTAATACTTTTTTCATAATTGTGGATACTTGCGAGGGGGTTAATCATAAGTAGGAGGTTTGTTCAAGTAAGAATTGATGGTAGCTAGAACTACGTCGGTATTTCCCCGGAGAGGGAGGGGTGATGTTGCACAACGACGGTAGAGTATTTCCCTCAGTTATGAAACCAAGGTATCGAACCAGTAGGAGGACCAAGAAACACAACATAAATAGCACCTGCACACAAATAACAACACCTCGCAACCCGATGTGTTAAAGGGGTTGTCAATCCCTTTCGGGTAACGGCGCCAGAAATTTGCAAGCGGACGTGAGATAAATTGTAGTAGGTTGAAATAATACATAGCAAATAAATAAAGTGCAACAAGGTATTTTTTGTATTTTTTGGTTTAATAGATCTGAATAAAAATGCAAAGGAAAAGTAGATCACAAGGCAAATATATGAGAAATAAGAACCGGGGGCCGTAGGTTTCACTAGTGGCTTCTCTCGAGAAAAATAGCAAACGGTGGGTAAACAAATTACTGTTGAGAAATTGATAGAACTTCAAATAATTATGATGATATCCAGGCAATAATCATTACATAGGCATCACGTCCAAGATTAGTAGACCGACTCCTGCCTGCATCTACTACTATTACTCCACACATCGACCGCTATCTAGCATGCATCTAGTGTATTAAGTTCATGGAAAAACGGAGTAATGCAATAAGAACGATGACATGATGTAGACAAGATCCATTTATCTATATGGCGGTAGATATAGATCTCGTCTTTTTATCCTTAGTAGCAACAATACGTACGTGTCATTTCCCCTTCTGTCACTGGGATCGAGCACCGTAAGATCGAACCCACTACCAGGCACCTCTTCCCATTGCAAGATAAATAGATCAAGTTGGCCAAACCAAACCCAAATATCGGAGAAGAAATATGAGGCTATAAGAGATCATGCATATAAGAGATCATAGAAACTCAAATAACTTTCATGGATATAAAAAGATATGACTGATCATAAACTCAAAGTTCATCAGATCCCAACAAACACACCGCAAAAGAGTTACATCATATGGATCTCCAAGAGACCATTCTATTGAGAATCCAGCGAGAGAGAGAGATAAAGCCATCTAGCTACTAACTACGGACCCGAAGGTCTACAAAGGACTACTCACGCATCAGCGGAGAGGCACCAATGGAAGTGGTGAACCCCTCCGTGATGGTGTCTAGATTGGATCTGGTGGTTCTGGACTCTGCGACGGCTGGATGAATATTTCGACACTTGTTATAGGGTTTCTGGAATATTGTGGTATTTATAGAGCAAAGAGGCGGTCCGGGGGGCACCCGAGGTGGGCACAACCCACGAGGGCGCGCCCGGGCCTCCTGGCGCGCCCTGGTGGGTTGTGCCCCCCTCGGGGCACCCCCAGGTGCAACCAGGGCCCATTGCCTTTCTTCTGGCCCATAAAAAATCATCGTGACGTTTCGTGGCATTTGGACTCCGTTTGATATTGATTTCCTGCGATGTAAAAAACATGGAAAAAACAGCAACTGGCACCTGGCACTATGTCAATAGGTTAGTACCAAAAAATGATATAAAATGACTATAAAATGATTATAAAACATCCAAGATTGATAATAAAACAACATGGAACAATCAAAAATTATAGATACGTTGGAGACGTATCAGCATCCCCAAGCTTAACTCCTACTCGTCCTCGAGTAGGTAAGTGATAAACATAGAATTTTTGATGTGGAGTGTTGTTCATCAAGTCATAACATATTCTTTTCTTTATAGCATGGACATTTGGACTTTATGTTGTTCAAAGCAATAGTCTAGTTTTGACATAATAATTTAGATACTCAAGCATATCAACAAGCAACCATGCCTTTTAAAATATCAACGTTAAAATAAGTTATCCCTAGCCCACCATGCTCAAACATTGATCCATTCATGAAACACACTCGAATATTAACTACACCCAATACTTGAGCACGATCATATTGCCTCCTAGTTGGTCCTTTTTATGAGAGAAGATGGAGACTCAAATCTCAAAATAAAAAATTGCATAAAGTAAAAGAAAGGCCCTTCGCAGAGGGAAATAGGGATTTGTAGAGGTGCCAGAGCTCAAAGCGAAAAATTAGAGATAAAAACATTTTGGGAGGTGTATCCATCCCACCAACGAAAACGACTCAGAGCTACGAACACTATCCATGCTAGATATTCCATAGGCGGTTCCCAAACAGAAAATAAAGTTTATTCCTTTTTCCACCGTTCTTTCACTTTCCATGGCTAACCGTATCCACGGGTGCCCTCCATACCAACACTTTCCAAGGAATTTATTATCTGACAACATAAAGTAAATTCAATTTTTTTGCATTTCGGGACTGGGCATCCCTAAGACCTTTGCCTTACTCGCGTGCAATGACAAGTGAATAAACACTCATCTTGATAATAACACATCTAGCATGGAAAATATTAGCCACCCGTTACCGTTCCGCGAGGGAAACAAACACACAGAAGAGAAGTTTATTTTGAAAATTAGAGATGGCACATGCAAATTTGCTTAGAACGGCAAAAGAATACCGCAAATAGGTAGATATAGTGGACTCATGTGGCAAAACTGGTTTATAGGATTTTGGATGCACAAGTAGAGGTCATACTTAGTGCAAAATGAAGGCTAGCAAAAGATTGGGAAGCGACCAACCAAGAAACGAATAATCTCATAAGCAAGTATTAAGCATAATTAGCACTGAATAATGCACCACAAGTAGGATATAATTTTCATTGCATGATTATTGACTTTCGTGCATGCATATGGAATCACAAACCTTACCACCAATATTCTTACTAGAGCACAATTACTCACCAATATAACTCACATATCACATCATCATATCTCAAAACTATTACTAGGAATCAAGTTTATTTTGTCCAATGATCTTCATGACATTTTTATTCTTTTATCCTTCTTGGATATATATCACTTTGGAACTAATTTCCACGTGTTGCTTTTCATAAGCTCAAACAAATATAAGTGAAGATCATGAGCATAACCAATTTTCTTTCTCTCAACATAATTTAAGTGAAGCAAGAGAGAATTTCTTCAAAATTTTACTAAATCTCAAATAAATCTAAGTGAAGAAAGAGAGCATTTCTTCAGAAATAACAAAGCACACCATGCTCAGAAAGATATAAGTGAAGTACTAGAGCAAGTCCTAGCTCAAAAAAGATTTAAGTGAAGCATAGAGAGCAATTCTAACAAGTCATGATATAAATTTGGCTCTCTAAAAAAGGTGTGTCCAGCAAGTATTGATGACTTAAAGCACAAAATAAAAAAAACAAAGACACATATCATACAAGACGCTCCAAGCAAAACACATATCATGTGACGAATAAAAATATAGTCTCGAGTAAAATACCGATAGTTGTTGGAAGAAAGCGGGGATGCCACTCGGGGGCATCCCCAAGCTTAGTTGGTTGCTCATTCTTGGATAATAGCTTGGGATGCCAGGGCATCCCCAAGCTTAGGCTCTTATATCCTTCCTTCATCCATCGTAAGATAACCCAAAACTTGAAAACTTCAATCACTCAAAACTCAACAAAACCTTCGTGAGATCCGTTAGTGTAAGTAAATAAATCACTACTATAAGTGCTGTATCAAACCAATTCATATATTTTTTTGTATTATATCTACTGTATTCCAACTTTTCTATGGAAAAAACTCATCAAAGAAAACCATAGAGCCATCAAAATAATCACACAACACAAAGAAAACAGAATCTGTCAAAACAGAACAGTCTGTAGCAATCTGATTTAAACAAATACTTATGTAACTCCAAAAATTCTACCAAAATAGGACGACCAGGAAAATTTGTATATTAATCTTCTGCAAAAAGAATCAGGGCAAAATCTCTTTCTGAATAAAAATGAGAATTAATTTCGTGAGCACAAAGTTTCTATCTTTTTCAGCAAGATCAAACAACTATCACCCAAGAAGATCCTATTGGTTCTACTTGGCACAGACACTAATTAAAACATAAAAAACACAACCATAACAGTAGCATAATTGTGTTAACACTCAAGAACAGAAAGCAAAAAGAAAAAAATAAATTTTATTCATTGGGTTGCCTCCCAACAAGCGCTATAGTTTTACGCCCTTAGCTAGGCATAAAGTAAGGATCTAAGTTTTGTCATCTACCGAAGTTTTGGCAAATTTTGTAAGGGTTTTCTCAAATCTGGGAGGCTCTTTACGCTTCCCTAGATTCTCCGGAAAAGAAACCATCTTAAGATCCAAAATATACAATCGCTTGTTGCAAAGAGTAATCAGAGTATTCATGCGATTGATACTACCATTGAGGTGTTTGAGCGGTTCATTATATTTTTGTATTTCAACCATGTGTTTATGCAAATCACCAAGTTTGTCCAGCATTTCAGCTCCCTCAGGGGTAAAATGAAAACCCTTCTTTTGACGAGGAATTCGCAAAATTCCCTCTAAGATTTCATAGGCAACATTGGCATCAAGTTCAATGAAATTTCCTTTAGCGGCAAAATCGAGAAGTTGTCTATGATGCAAAGCCAATCCTATATAAAAATTACGAAGCAAAACCTTGGCGTCCCCCTTTAAGTTGGAAATAAGATATGATTCCATAAGCTATACCAGGCATCTTTTAAATTTTCTCCTTGTCTTTGCTTGAAGTACAAGACTTCAAAATCTGGTGACAAAGGAGGAGTAGGGACGCTAGCCATCGAGACTAGAAAGCAAGAGAACGGAGAAAAGAAAAAGAGAGGCGAATAAAACGGAAATTTTTTGTGAAGTGGGGGAGAGGAAAACGAGAGGCAAATGGAAAATAATGTAAATTGTAAGGAGATGAGATTTGTGATTAGGAACCTGGTTATGATGAAGATGCTCCCCGGCAACGACGCCAGAAATTCTCCTTGATGGTAGCTAGAACTACGTCGGTATTTCCCCGGAGAGGGAGGGATGATGTAGCACAACGACGGTAGAGTATTTCCCTCAGTTATGAAACCAAGGTATCGAACCAGTAGGAGGACCAAGCAACACAACGTAAACAACACCTGCACACAAATAACAACACCTCGCAACCCGACGTGTTAAAGGGGTTGTCAATCCCTTTCAGGTAACGGCGCCAAAAATTGGCAAGCGGACGTGAGATAAATTGTAGTAGGTTGAAATAATAGATAGCAAATAAATAAAGTGCAGCAAGGTATTTTTGTATTTTTGGTTTAATATATCTGAATAAAAATGCAAAGGAAAAGTAGATCGCAAGGCAAATATATGAGAAATAAGACCCGGGGGCCGTAGGTTTCACTGTGGCTTCTCTCGAGAAAAATAGCAAACGGTGGGTAAACAAATTATTCTTGGGCAATTGATAGAACTTCAAATAATTATGACGATATCCAGGCAATGATCATTACGTAGGCATCACGTCCAAGATTAGTAGACCGACTCCTGCCTGCATCTACTACTATTACTCCACACATCGACCGCTATCCAGCATGCATCTAGTGTATTAAGTTCATGGAAAAACGGAGTAATGCAATAAGAACGATGACATGATGTAGACAAGATCTGTTTATCTATATGGCGGTAGATATAGATCTCGTCTTTTTATCCTTAGTAGCAACGATACGTACGTGTCGTTTCCCCTTCTGTCACTGGGATCGAGCACCGTAAGATCGAACCCACTACCGGGCACCTCTTCCCATTGGAAGATAAATAGATCAAGTTGGCCAAACAAAACCCAAATATCAGAGAAGAAATACGAGGCTATAAGAGATCATGCATATAAGAGATCAAAGAAACTCAAATAACTTTCATGGATATAAAAATATATGACTGATCATAAACTCAAAGTTCATCAGATCCCAACAAATACACCGCAAAAGAGTTACATCATATGGATCTCCAAAAGACCATTGTATTGAGAATCCAACGAGAGAGAGAAAGCCATCTAGCTACTAACTACGGACCCGAAGGTCTACAAAGGACTACTCACGCATCATCGGAGAGGCACCAATGGAAGTGGTGAACCCCTCCGTGATGGTGTCTAGATAGGATCTGGTGGTTCTGGACTCTGTGGCGGCTGGATGAATATTTCGACGCTTGTTCTAGGGTTTCTAGAATATTGTGGTATTTATAGAGCAAAGAGGCGGTCCTGGGGGGGGGGGGGGTACCCGATGTGGGCACAACCCACCAGGGCGCACCTGGGCCTTCTGGTGCTACCAGGGCCCATTGCCTTTCTTCTGGCCCATAAAAAGTCATCGTGAAGTTTCGTGGCATTTGGACTCCATTTGATATTGATTTCCTGCGATGTAAAAAACATGGAAAAAATAGCAACTAGCACTTGGCACTATGTCAATAGGTTAGTACCAAAAAATGATATAAAATGACTATGAAATGATTATAAAACATCCAAGATTGATAATAAAACAGCATGGAACAATCAAAAAATATAGATACGTTGGAGACGTATCAAGAACTTCATGTAAGCACCGGTCCACCCACATATCAAATTATCAAAGTAGCGAACACAAATCAAACCAACATGATGAAAGTGACTAGATGAAATTCCCGTGTACCCTCAAGAATGCTTTGCCTATTATAAGAAACCGTTTTGGCCTGTCCTTTGCCACAAAAGGATTGGGCTACCTTGCTGCACTTTATTTACCTTTACCGTTACTTGCTCATTACAAAATATTTTGCTATCAAACTATCTGTTACCGACAATTTCAGTGCTTGCAGAAAATTACCTTGCTGAAAAACACTTCTCATTTCCTTCTGCTCCTCGTTGGGTTCGACACTCTTACTTATGGAAAGGACTATGATTGCCCCCTATACTGGTGGGTCATCAGCCCCTCGTGGCACCTCTTGACTTAATTACACCTCTATAAATTCCCAAATATTTCCAATACATTAGAGAGCCACCCGAAATACTTTTTTGCCGCTGCAAGTTTTTGTTCTTCCGCGATCTCATCGAGAGGCCTTTTTCGGCACCCTGCAGGAGGGGGAATCGATCACAGAGGGTTTCTACATCATCCTTGCTTCCCTTCCGATGTTGTGTGAGTAGTTTGCCATAGACCTTGTTGGGGAACATTGCATGGAAAACAAAAAAATTTCTAGGCACACACAAGATCTATCCATGGAGATGCATAGCTACGAGAGGGGGAGAGCATCTACATACCTCCGCGTTCAGTCAGCTCGATGACGTTGTCGGTGTCAAAACCGGCGGATCTCGGGTAGGGGGTCCCGAACTGTGCGTCTAGGATCGATGGTAATAGGAGACGGGGGACACGTTGTTTACCCAGGTTCGGGCCCTCTCTATGGAGGTAATACCCTACTTCCTGCTTGATTGATCTTGATGAATATGAGTATTACAAGAGTTGATCTACCACGAGATCGTAATGGCTAAACCCTAGAAGTCTAGCCTATGAGTATATGGTAATGAATCTATCCTATCCGGACTATGCTCTCCGGTTTATATAGACACCGGAGAGATCTAGGGTTTACATGAGGTCGGTTACATAAGAGGGAATCTTCATAGTCGATCACCTAGCTTGCCTTCCACGCCAAGTAGAGTCCAATCCGGACACGGGTATAGTCTTCGGTCTTCATGTCTTCATAGCCCATCAGTCCGACGCATGGATAACAGGACGGACGCCCGAGGACCCCTTAGTCCAGGACTCCCTCAGTAGCCCCTGAACCTAGCTTCAATGACGAGGAGTCCGGCGCGCAGATTGTCTTCTGCATTGCAAGGCGGGTTCCCCTTCTTCCGAACTCCAAGATAGTCTTCAGATGCGATGATTGTATCCGGGCCTGTTACATATACCACACACAACCGCAGAGAGAATATAATATTTGCACGAGTCTAATCTGTTGACAGCTCTTCACCATACGACATCACGTCTGTCCGGTCATAATCTCGAACCGTTTTTCATCCGCCATCCCACGTTTCGAGACATGGTTGCTATTGGCATGTCTTGTCGAAGCAGAGATCGTGTCCCCTTATCGCGGGATTCTCATCAATGAGGGCATGGGTAACCCAACCGTGCCGTTTACACAGCCCTTGGGAATAGGCGAATCTCAAGGCGAGTGAGGAGGCGTTTAATATTGGCTGCCTTTATAAGGAGATAGGGATTCCCTCTTCCTCTTCTCACGCTTTCTCTCTGTCTCCGCCTTCCCAATCTCGAGCTCCAGGGCTCAAGTTCTCATCTCCTTTCCACTCAAGCAACCATGTCCGGATCTGGTGGCCAGGGCAAGTGGATGGTCTCCTCCGTCAAGGAGGAGGACATTACTGAGCTCCGGGCGGCCGGATATTTGGCGACGGGAATCCCCCACCGCTTGCCGGCTGAGGGATAAATCGTCCCCACGCCGGAGCCCAACGAGAGGGTAGTATTCCTCCATCATTTCTTCCGCGGGTTGGGGTTTCCACTCCACCCTTTCGTCCGCGGGCTAATGTATTATTACGGGGTAGATTTCCATGATCTGTCCCCGAATTCTTTCCTCAACATCTCGGCGTTTATCGTCGTGTGCGAGGCCTTCCTCCGCATCCACCCCCACTTTGGGCTGTGGCTCAAAGTCTTCAACGTGAAGCCGAAGGTGGTGGATGGCCAGCACGCGGAGTGCGGAGGGGCAATGGTGAGTAAATTGTCCAACTTCTCCTGGCCCAAAGGCACCATTGTGGATACGGTAAAGGAGTGGCAGAAGCAGTGGTTCTACATCACAGAGCCACGCGGCACCACCTGGGCCGCAGCTGCCGAATTCTGCTCCGGCGCTCCTATGCGACTCACCTCCTGGGTCGAGAAGAGTCCAGACTGGTGTTCTCCTGACGAGCTGATAGCGCTGCAGACGCGTGTTCAGAGCATGGTAACCAAGAGTGTCAAGCTCGTCGACGTGATCCAGGTGATGTTAGTTCGCCGGATCCTTCCATGCCAGCGCCAAGCCGCCCACTGTGGGAGTTCAATCCAAAGAAGCACTGGACCCTGGTGAGGCTCTTCGAGACTACGCACAAAGGCGCATGGAAATTGCTCTTCAAGGGCAATGAGAAACCACCGGCCACGGATTCAGACCATGGTCACGATTGTACACACCCCGCCAGCAAGGTATGTTATTTCGAACGTGTCCTCAACCTAATCGTTTCGAGGATGATGTCTGAGCTTTTGTTATTGTTCTTTCAGGACTGGGCGAAGAGGGCGAAGCGGATCCAGTGTCCGGCTCCGCTGCCTGAAGAACCAGTCATCCCGCTTCTAGCGGAGATGCTGGTACTGTCGCCATATAAGGCGCCGGAGAAGAAGGCCAAGAAGAAGACAAAGGGGGCCAAAAGCGGCCTCCGTTGTAAGGGCACTTCGGACGTGGCGTCCGAAGACGATGAAACTCATTCCTCTGTCCCTGAGGACAATGACGAGGAAGAGGAGGAGGAGGGAGAGAACAATCCTCCCCCTGAGGAGAGGAAGAAGAAGAGGGCGGCTCCAGCGCATCTGGAGGCGGAGACGCCCAAAAAGGGGAAGGGCGTTCCAGCGGTCAACACCGCGTGGGACGTTGACATCAGTCTGGAACGACGCCCCCGCACTAAGCCCCAGGCTGCATCATAAGTGACATGGCTTATTTATGCGCACATCCAGCCCTTTCTCTCCATTATCTTGATGTAGTTAACTATACTATTGCAGTCCGGCCCGCGACCTAATCCAGCGATCCTCGTCTGGAGGTTCGTTGGCTCCGTCGGAGATGGCGAGCCAGTCGCCACCGCCTGCTTACTCCCCCGGGGCCATGGACGACACCGAAGTGCTGTCCCGGAGGGCCGATCCGAGCCGGGGGGAACCCAGGACGCTGTCCGGGAGGCGCCACGAGGCGAAGCCTCCACTGCCGGACACATGGAGGAGACAATCCCCATGGAGACTGGCAAAGAGGGCCGCGTCCAGCTTGGCCCTCAACCGAATACAACTCCGGAGACCCATATGGCTCCGGAGTCGGGCGGGCAGCCCCCTTTGAAGGAGGGGGGTGCCCCGCTTCTGCCGGTGGTCCCTGTCCATCCAGTGGCGCCAGATAACCTGATGGAGGCGCTACGAGGCGCCTCCGTTATGGACGAGCACCGTGTTCTTATGAGCGCAGTGGTCGAGAAGGTTCAGTCCGCCAAGAGTGGACTGAACGAAGCCTGCAGCAACCTGTTGACAGGTTTCGAGGTAAATGACAAAGAAACCCCATGCAGTCAGTAGCCCCTGAGACACTGTCCGGTGTTCGGTAAGAAGAACCGGATAGAGGATCAATCTTCTAGCGTAGGAGACTAACGTGATATGTGTGGATGAGCAGGCGCCGCTGTTGGCCGCAACCTCGCATGCTGCCGAAGTCTCTGAACTAAAGCAGAGGCTGGAGCGGACCGAGAACAAGCTCGGCGAGGTTAGAGTGCGGCTACAGGAGAAGCAAGGTATGTAACGTCCTGCTGTGTGTTCGGAAAGCGGAGACACCGTGTATTGACTGTAATGTTGAAATGTATGCAGGAGCCGCGACCGAGGTCGAGGCCCTGAGGAAGGCCTTGGGCGAAGCCGAGGAGAAGGCGGTCTAGCAGCAAGCCGCCCGTAAGAAGCTCAAGGCCCATGTCAAGGAAATCCAGCCGGAGCTCCAAGATGCAGTGGCAAAATGTGAGACCTTGGAGAATGATGCATCGGCTCAGGAGGCCGAACTCACCAAGGCTCGTCAGGGCACGGAGACCGCGCGGAATGAGGCCCAGGCCGTCATCCAGGAGATTCAGGAGGCCAGGAAGATCACGGCGGGTAATGCTTTTAAAATGCAAAGCAAGTATGAGGAGAGGCAGTACCTTTTACTAACCCGGGTTCGGAGTTCCCCAGGGGCTTTTGCAGATCTACCACGCAGCGTATCAGACGCTACAGAGTTCTACCGAGCCGAAGGAGGGGGTTCTACGAAGAAGCTATTCTGGTCGCAGTATGCGACGCCAGAGCATCCCGTGTCCTTCACCGATCAGCTGAAGCAGCTGGTGGAACTGCACAGGGTGGCCGAACTAGCCAGGAGGGATTGACAATCCAGCTATGGCCAGCCGAAGCTATGCCCGACAGCTACTTCGGACTCGTGAGGTGGCTAGTGGAAGCCTGTCCGCGGCTGGACGTCATCAAGCGCTCTGCATGTATTGAAGGTGCTCGTATGGCCTTCGCTCGCTGCAAGATGTGGTGGGCGAAGATGAACGCTGTTGAAGTTGCCAGCGGGCCGCCGGAGGGCAAGGAGCACCGCACACCCGAGAAATATTTTGCGGATGTCATAGAAGGGTCTCGACTTGCAGCAGCTCAATGTTCCCAGGACATTATTTCGAATGAATACATTCGTGTTGTCCTTTGTCTTGTATTATAAAGACAAAACTTGTTTCGTAATGTAATTTTGTTATGCTTTAAATTGTTTCCTCATGTGCGGTCGTGTTATATGCAATCTGAGGGTTGGCCAGTCGTCGGCTTCTGCCCTCACGTAATTAGTACGGAGGTGTTCGGGATGGGATCTAAACAATCTTGATCCAATTATATGGTCCTTGAAGGAGTTGTTTAGCGCAACAAACAAGGCAATCAGACTATACGGCTTAAACGCCCTCACTTAGCCATAGGAGTTTTATAATTAAGCAAGTGCGTAGCCCCTGGTCCAAGCCAGCGTGCTGTCAGCATCTGATCGAGAAGTGCCGATCCTTCGCGTGACGCGGAAAAAATCTCCAATGATTTTGTAACCCTCGAACAGGTGATTGGCTCTCGCCGTATCATGACAGTCAGTTTTCGGCTTTCTCTACTGTGGTGCTCATCCGGTCAAGGCCAGGGCACAATCACAGTAGTTCTCCCTTTACTACCCTAGCCGATAGAGCGGAACGTAGGGTAGCAAGCACAGGAGCCGGGTAACCCAACTATTGACCAAAAACATGATTCGGAGCCAATGCATACAATGCTAAATTTCGGGGTGCCGAACCTTTATACAAGAAGTGTTCGGACTTTGTTGCCGTGTAATGGGGCGATAAGCAGCCCCTGGCGAATATGAAACGTACAAAAGAGTACCGATGTGGCTGATAAGCAGATCGAAATAAAATGAAGTAAGAAGCGAAAACCGCAGAAACTGGGCCGCAAATCATTTTTATTATAACTGAATGGATACGTCATGTGCGGTCTGCATGTATTGAAGGGGCAGCGTGCGGGTCCTGGGAAATAAGTAAAAATACCGTCAAGAAGAACGTATGGAGGTTACCCTACGCACCTATGCTGCATGCCCCCTTTGTATGCCGATCCTTCGAAGGGGTTGGTGATCAGGCTCGCGGGGAAAGGAACCTGAAACAGAAAAGAAAAAGTGTGTTCGGGTTGGTCTAGCCGAACTGTAGATCCCGGGTTAGCTTGTGCCTCCGTCGGTGTCCATGGAATTTTGAGTGCGTAATTATGTACGCATGGTATGAATGCCACTACTTCATCGGGACTGGGACGGCGGCCGAATTGCTAATCGAGCTCTTGACGAGCCGCGCTGTCCTGCTGCAGTGTAGTCCGGAACCTTTTGATGGTGTCCAAGGGCTCTGCAGCCGCACTATGGTGCTGCTTGAGAAGGCCGCTCTGTACCTCTGCTGCTAGGGCGGCGGTGTGCTCCTCTGTTCGTAGGGAGCGTTCCGTATCGCCATTGACTGTTATGATACCTCGTGGACCGGGCATCTTGAGCTTGAGATAAGCATAGTGTGGCACTGCGCTGAATCTGGCAAACGTTGTTCGTCCAAGCAGTGCATGGTAGCCGCTGCGGAAGGGGACGATGTCGAAGATTAGCTCCTCGCTTCGAAAATTGTCCGGAGAACCAAAGACCACTTCCAGCGTGATTGAGCCCGTACAGCGGGCCTCGACGCCCGGAATGACTCCTTTGAAGGTAGTCTTTGTTGGTTTAATGCGGGAGGGGTCAATGCCCATTTTCCGCACTGTGTCTTGATAGAGCAGGTTGAGGCTGCTACCACCGGCCATTAGGACTCGTGTCAGGTGAAATCCGTCGATGATTGGGTCGAGGACCAATGCGGCCGAACCGCCATGACGGATACTAGTTGGGTGATCTCGACGATCAAAGGTGATCGGAAATGACGACCATGGGTTAAATTTAGGGGCGACTCGCTCTACCGCGTAGACGTCCCTGAGTGCTCGCTTACGCTCCCTTTTAGGGATGTGAGTAGCGTATATCATGTTCACCGTTTTGACTGGGGGGGGGGGGATTTCTTCTGCCCCCCAGTGTTCGACTGCCGGGGCTCTTCATCCTCGTCCTCACTTTGCGATCCCTTTTCTTTATTTTCGGCATTTAACTTGCCGGCCTCCTTAAAAACCCAACGGTCCCTGTTGGTGTGATTGGCTTGCTTATCCGGGGTGCCGTGTATTTGGCACGGACGGTCGAGTATGCGGTCCAGGCTGGAAGGTCCTTCATTGTTTCTTTTGTAGGGATTCATCCCTTGGCCGGACTTGGAGCCGCTAAATCCGGCGTTGACTGTGGTGTTATCGGTGTTGTTGTCATTGCTTCGGCGTTTGTGCCTATTGCGCCGGAGCTTGCCAGTGCTATTTTTGGCCTCAGAGGGGCCTGTCTCGCTGGCTGTGTTGTTACTACGAGCCAGCCAACTATCCTCTCCCGCGCAAAAGCGGGTCATGAGTGCCGTGAGGGCTGCCATGGATTTCGGCTTTTCTTGGCCGAGGTGGCGTGCTAGCCATTCGTCACGGATGCTGTGTTTGAAGGCTGCTAAGGCCTCGGCATCCGGACAGTCAACAATCTGGTTCTTTTTGGTTAGGAACCTAGTACAAAATTTTCTGGCTGATTCTCCGGGTTGTTGAACTATGTGGCTTAAGTCATCGGCGTCTGGTGGCCGGACGTAAGTCCCTTGGAAGTTGTCCAGGAAAGCCTCCTCCAAGTCCTCCCAGCTGTAGATAGAATTTTCAGGCAGGCTGTTAAGCCAGTGCCGAGCTGGCCCTTTGAGCTTTAGTGGGAGGTATTTGATAGCGTGGAGGTCGTCTCCTCGAGCCATATGTATGTGGAGAATGAAATCCTTGATCCATACTGCGGGATCGGTTGTGCCGTCGTATGATTCGATGTTGACGGGCTTGAACCCCTTGGGGAATTCATGGTCCAGCACTTCATCTGTGAAGCAGAGAGGGTGTGCGACACCTCTATATCGGGCCGAGTCATGGCGTAGCGCTGATGCAGTCTGTCTGCGGTATTCGGCCCGGGCGTGGTTAGATTTATCACGTCTGAATAGGTAGCCGTCTTCGTGCCTCGAGGCACATCCTCGCGATCCGTAGATCGATCTTGTATGTCCTGCTTTACTGTCCAGGGCCTGCCGAAGGTCGTACGTATGGTTCCGAGCTGGTTTGTCCCTATTTTTGCGAAGCGGTGGGGCGGGCTGCTGTTCGGCCTGGTTTGCCGTTGTATTCCGACCGCGGGGTGGTCGGTCTGCCGCTCTATCCCGACCACGTGGTGGCCGTTCCGCATTGCGTGAGGGAGGTATGTGATCTTGTGCCTCCTCATCGAACTGAGGTAGCAGTTTGCGTTTTGGGTAGCTCTTGGCTGGGCGCTTGAGGCCGTATTCTTCAGCTGTCAGGACATAGGTCCATCTGTCGACGAGTAGATCTTGGTCGGCTTGAAGCTGCCGCTGTTTCTTTTTCAAGCTCCTTGAAGTGGCTATGAGCTGTAGCTTGAAGCGCTCCTGCTCGAGAGGATCCTCAGGCACGATGAAATCGTCGTTGCCGAGGTTTGTCTCCTCCTTGGAGGGTGGATGATAGCTATCGTCCTCTGGGTCATCTTCTATGGCCTGTTCATCAGGGTTATCCTGCTCGTTGCCGTTTTCCTCCTGTTCGGATATAGCTCCGACAGGGTCTTCGTTGTTTTCGGCGTCGCCCAGATTGCTATTTTCTCCGGTGCCAGTGTTGTCGTCTTTTGAGCGGCGAGGCTTAGAACGGCGTTTGGGGCGCCGGCGCTTGGATTGCGTCTCCGAGGTTTTTTTATCCGGCTCTTCTTTGTCGTCGCCAGATCCTTTAGGTGTAT
This sequence comes from Aegilops tauschii subsp. strangulata, assembly GCF_002575655.3. Taxonomy (NCBI): domain Eukaryota; kingdom Viridiplantae; phylum Streptophyta; class Magnoliopsida; order Poales; family Poaceae; genus Aegilops; species Aegilops tauschii. The sequence goes on along the minus strand of NC_053039.3, from coordinate 450,496,482 downwards.
CAACCATGTACACATCGTACGAAGAGGTGGCCGTCCAACGTCCAGTGAATGGCGGGTCTTGGCCTTGCTCCTTGTCGGCATCGTCGTCCATACCGTCGATGTCTTCGGAGCCATAGTCAAGCACGTCGGTTAAGTCATCGACGGTGGCTATGAAGTGGGTGGTGGGTGGGAAGCAAAATTCATCGTCATCCGCCTCTAGCTCGAACCGAACATAGTTCGGCTATGAGTCTTCCTGCAAGGACAATTTCTTCAAAGAGTTTAGTACGTCACCCAAAGGCGAATGCTGGAAGATGTCTGCGGCGCTAAGTTTGAAAATCGATAACCGATCCAGCTCGGTGTCCGCAGGCGCATCTGGTCCGGAATGTATGGCCGGATACAAGTCCAGAGTTCCATTGACGCAAGCATTGCCGGATGTCGAGTCCATGTGCGGCTCCAACGCCGTAGGCTTCGCGTCGTCGGAGGGCACGATCTGCTTTGGTTCTGAAGCCGTTGCAGCAACATGATCCATCTGCTGGACATAGTCCGATAACAGATTTAAGTCATGTTCATTGGAGCAAGGGGAAGCAACTGCCGCGGTCTCGAATCCATTGAAGATCAAGTCTCCACGGATATCCGCGACATAGTTTAGGCTTCCAAATCTGACCTGATGGCCAGGGGCATAGCCATCGATCTGCTCCAGACGGCCAAGCGAGTTGTCCTATAGTACGAAGCCGTCGAACACAAAGATTTGTCCGGGGAGGAAGGTTTCTCCCTGGGTGGCATCATTACTGACGATCGAAGGGGCCATCGAGTCCTTTCGTCGACGGCACAGTGGAACTCTCAATGAAAGCACCAATGTCGGTGTCAAAACCGGCGGATCTCGGGTAGGGGGTCCCGAACTGTGCGTCTAGGATCGATGGTAATAGGAGACGGGGGACACGTTGTTTACCCAGGTTCGCGCCCTCTCTATGGAGGTAATACCCTACTTCCTGCTTGATTGATCTTGATGAATATGAGTATTACAAGAGTTGATCTACCACGAGATCGTAATGGCTAAACCCTAGAAGTCTAGCCTATGAGTATATGGTAATGAATCTGTCCTATCCGGACTATGCTCTCCGGTTTATATAGACACCGGAGAGATCTAGGGTTTACATGAGGTCGGTTACATAAGAGGGAATCTTCATAGTCGATCGCCTAGCTTGCCTTCCACGCCAAGTAGAGTCCAATCCCGACACGGGTATAGTCTTCGGTCTTCATGTCTTCATAGCCCATCAGTCCGGCCCATGGATAACAGGCCGGATGCCCGAGGACCCCTTAGTCCAGGACTCCCTCAGACGTCCTCGCCTTCTCGATCCAGCAAGATAAGCGAAGTAGTAGATGAGTTCCAGCAGCACGATGGCGTGGTCACAGCGGTGGTGAAACTATCCACAGGGCTTCGCCAAGCACAACGGACTTGGACGGAGGAGGAACTAGAACTAAAGGGAGAGGGGGCGCCGCACACGGCTTGGGGATCGTGGTGTGTGTTGCCCCTCTCCTCCTCACATATATATAGGTGGACGGGGGAGGGAGGCAGCCTAGGGCGCCACCAAGGGAGCCGGCGGCCAGCCTAGGGCGCATGCCTTAGGTGCTGATACGTCTCCAACGTGTCTATAATTTTTGATTGTTCCATGCTATTATATTATCTGTTTTGGATGTTTATGGGCTTTATTAAACACTTTTATATTATTTTTGGGACTAACCTATTAACCCAGAGCCCAGTGCAAGTTTCTGTTTTTTCCTTGTTTCAGTGTTTCGCAGAAAAGGAATATCAAACGGAGTCCAAACGGAATGAAACCTTCGGGAGAGTTATTTTTGGAACGGAAGCAACCCAGAAGACTTGGGGTGTACGTAAGGGAAGCAACGAGGAAGGCACGAGGCAGGGGGCACGCCCACCCCCTGGGCGCGCCCTCCACCCTCGTGGGGCCCTCGTGGCTCCCCTGACGTATTTCTTCCTCCTATATATACCAATATACCCTAAAACCATCGGGGAACATAATAGATCGGGAGTTCCGCCGCCGCAAGCCTCCGTAGCCACGAAAAACCAATCGGGACCCTGTTCCGGCACCCTGCCGGAGGGGGGATCCCTCACCGGTGGCCATCTTCATCATCCCGGCGCTCTCCATGACGAGGAGGGAGTAGTTCACCCTCGGGGCTGAGGGTATGTACCAGTAGCTTTGTGTTTGATCTCTCTCTCTCTCTCTCTCTCTCTCTCGTGTTCTTGAGGTGGTACGATCTTGATGTATCGCGAGCTTTGCTATTGTAGTTGGATCTTATGATATTTCTCCCCCTCTACACTCTTCTAATGGATTGAGTTTTCCCTTTGAATTTATCTTATCGGATTGAGTCTTTAAGGATTTGAGAACACTTTATGTATGTCTTGCATGTGCTTATCTGTGGTGACAATGGGATATTCACGTGATCCACTTGATGTGTTTTGGGGACCAACTTGCGGGTTCCGTTTGTGAACTTATGCATAGGGGTTGGCAGATGTTTTCATCTTGACTCTCCGGTAGAAACTTTGGGGCACTCTTTGAAGTTCTTTGTGTTGGTTGAATAGATGAATCCGAGATTGTGTGATGCATATCGTATAATCATACCCACAGATACTTGAGGTGAGATTGGAGTATCTAGGTGACATTAGGGTTTTGGTTGATTTGTATCTTAAGGTGTTATTCTAGTACGAACTCTATGATAGATCGAATAGAAAGAATAGCTACGTGTTATTTTACTACAGACTCTTGAATAGATCGATCAGAAAGGATTACTTTGAGGTGGTTTCGTACCCTACAATAATCTCTTCGTTTGTTCTCCGCTATTAGTGACTTTGGAGTGACTCTTTGTTGCATGTTGAGGGATAGTTATATGATCCAATTATGTTATTATTGTTGAGAGAACTTGCACTAGTGAAAGTATGAACCCTAGGCCTTGTTTCCTAGCATTGCAATACCATTTACGCTCACTTTTATCGCTTGCTACCTTGCTATTTTTATATTTTCAGATTATAAAAACCTATATCTACCATCCATATTGCACTTGTATCACCATCTCTTCGCCGAACTAGTGCACCTATACAATTTACTATTGTATTGGGTGTGTTGGGGACACAAGAGACTCTTTGTTATTTGGTTGCAGGGTTGTTTGAGAGAGACCATCTTCATCCTACGCCTCCCACGGATTGATAAACCTTAGGTCATCCACTTGAGGGAAATTTGCTACTGTCCTACAAACCTCTGCACTTGGAGGCCCAACAACGTCTACAAGAAGAAGGTTGTGTAGTAGACATCAAGCTCTTTTCTGGCGCTGTTGCCGGGGAGGTGTGTGCTTGAAGGTATATCTTTAGATCTTGCAATCGAATCTTTTAGTTTCTTATTTTATCACTAGTTTAGTTTATAAAAGAAAATTACAAAAAAATGGAATTGAGTTTGTCTCATACGCTTCATCTTTTTAATATCTTTCGTGAGAATGATGGAAAGGAAAATTGTGCTCAAGTGCTAGGAGAAGAAATCTATAAAATGTTTGGCACTAAATTTTTGAATGATGAGAATGATTGCAATGTTGTTAGTATGAACTCTTTGAATATCCATGGTACTAATGATGATTGCACTAGTCATGATGAAAATATCTCCTATAAACATGTCAATTTTTGTGGAGTGCATTGGGTTTGCAAGTACACACCAGATAGGGAAGATAGATATTGCAAGAGGCATAAGCATTTAGAAACCAAATTGTTGCAAGAAAGGCTAGATGTTTGTGCTGAAAATTTAAATTTTCTTAGCCATACTTGTGAACTTTGCAATGAACGGGGTCATTTAACTATCCAATGCAAATTATTTCATGATTTAACCGTGTCCAAAAATTGTGATGACTTGATTTCCCTTGCACATTATAATGAACTTAGTTTGCTTATGGGTTACGAAGAAATGAAACGTATAACTAAGCATCTTCCAGAATTTGTCCGTTATAAACTTCTTGATTTTGATCTAGAGAAAATTTATATGTATTGTGCTGTGAATTGCATTGGAAATCCTTATATTGCCAATTACATAAAGACAAGAAAACAAATAGAAGATGAAGAGAATACTAATGAAAGGGAAGAGACTTCCCAATATCCTCCTATTATTTCTTATGATGAATCAGGTAACGAGGAGGAGCCTTCTATTCAACCAATCTCATTAATAAGGAGCTCCAAAAAGGGGATTGAACCCACACATGAGGTGGTGAATAAGAAGAAAATAAAAAGTAAGAGAGGTAAAAAGATATCTCTCCCAAATAATGTTGCTCCTATTATTGTTGTGCCTCATGAAAATGAATCAAAAATAATTGTGGAAGATGATGCACTTGATGATGATCTCGTTATGCCTATTGCTTGTTCTGATGATTATGATTGGGAAGATAATGATAGTTCTTATGATCTTGAAAATCTTTTTGGCACTTGCTTGGAATAATATGATAATTGCTATACTATTTGTGCTATCCATACTATTAATGATGAGAGTGATTATGCTTATGATATGAAAAGGCCCAAGCTTGGGGATGCTATGTTTGAAGAAGATGATGTTTTTGAGAATATATTTGCTGCAATTAATGTTTGTCCCAAGCTTGGGGATGCTACGTTTAATGAAGATGATATTTTATCCTCCCAAGTTTTGATATGCAAATTTATAATGATGATAGCATGCCTCCTACTTATGATGATTATATTGATGAAAGTGGGTTTGGAAGAGTGTCAACTTTAGGAAGTAATGATCCCACTATTTTGGAGGATGTTGAATCTTATTATGATAAATATGAAAGTGGATTTGGAGAGTTCATGACTTTATTTAGTGATGATTCCACTATCTTGGAAGAGGTTTCAATCGATTATGATGAGAACAGAGTTGCTACTTATGATGATTATTGTGATGAAACTTATGCTATAAAAAGTAGTGATGATTATATTTATACAACTTGTCATGATTATGATTACCCTTTTTCTGAACATTACTCTTTTAATGTGGAAACAATTTATAGTATTCGGGTCTCTTATGATGCCCCCACTATTCCTCATGAGAAGAAATTTGCTTATGTGGAGAGTAATAAAAATTCTATGCTTGTAGATCATGAAAAGAATGCGTTAGGTGCTGGTTATATTGTTGAATTCATTCATGATGCTACTGAAAATTATTATAAGGGAGGAATATATGCTTGTAGGAATTGCAATAATATCAAGTTTCCTCTCTATGTGCTTAAAGTTTTGAAGCTATGCTTGTTTTGCCTTCCTATGCTAGTTGATTATTGTTCCCATAAGTTGTTTGCTCACAAAATCCCTATGCATAGGAAGTGTGTTAGACTTAAATGCACTAGTCATATTCTTCATGATGCTCTCTTGATGTTTCAATCCTTATCTTTTATGTGAGCATCATTGAAATCATCATGCCTAGCTAGGGGCATTAAACGATAGCGCTTGTTGGGAGGCAACCCAATTTTATTTTAGTTTCTTGCTTTTTGGTTCTGTTTAGGAATAAATAATCCATCTAACCTCTGGTTAGATATGATTTTATTAGTGTTTATGCCAAGTAGAACCTTTGGGAAGACTTGGGTGAAGTCTTTATGATCTTGCTGTAAAAAAACAGAAACTTTAGCGCTCACGAGATTAGCTAAAACTTTTTACTGGAAAGTGCTATTTAGTTGATTCTTTTTGCAGATGATTACTAGACAAATTCCTCAGGTCCAACAATTTATTTAAGAATTTTTGGAGTTCCAGAAGTATACGTTTGATACAGATTACTACAGACTGTTCTGTTTTTGAAAGATTCTGTTTTCTATGTGTTGTTGGCTTATTTTGATGAATCTATGAGTAGTATCGGAGGTTATGAACCATAGATAAGTTGGAATACATTAGATATTACACCAATATGAATTTAGAATGAGTTCACAACAGTACCTAAGTGGTGATTTATTTTCTTATACTAACGGAGCTTACGAGTTTTCTGTTAAGTTTTGTGTTGTGAAGTTTTCAAGTTTTGGGTGAAGATTCGATGGACTATGGAATAAGGAGTGGCAAGAGCCTAAGCTTGGGGATGCCCAAGGCACCCCAAGGTGATATTCAAGGATAGCCAAGAGCCTAAGCTTGGGGATGCCCCGGATGGCATCCCCTCTTTTGTCTTCGTTCATCGGTAACTTTACCTGGAGCTATATTTTTATTCACCACATGATATGTGTTTTGCTTGGAGCGTCATTTTATTTTCTTTTGTTTTGCTTGCTGTTTTGAATAAAATACCAAGATCTGAAATTTTTAAATGTTAGAGAGTCTTCAAATAGTTGCATAATTATTAAACTACTCATTGATCTTCACTTATATCTTTCGGAGTAGTTTGTCTTTTGCTCTAGTGCTTCACTTATATCCTCTTAGAGCACGGCGGTGGATTTATTTTGAAGAAATGGATGAACTCTCGTGCTTCACTTATATTATTTTGAGAGTCCTAAACAGCATGGTAATTTGCTTTGGTTATGAATTTAGTCCTAATATGATGGGCATCCAAGATTGGTATAATAAAACCTTTCATATAAAGTGCATTGAATACTATGAGAAGTTTGATGCTTGATGATTGTTTTGAGATATGAAGATGGTGATATTAGAGTCATGCTAGTGGAGTAGTTGTGAATTTGAGAAATACTTGTGTTAAAGTTTGTGATTCCCGTAGCATGCACGTATGGTGAACCGTTATGTGATGAAGTCGGAGCATGATTTATTTATTGATTGTCTTCCTTATGAGTGGCGGTCGGGGACGAGCGATGGTATTTTCCTACCAATCTATCCCCCTAGGAGCATGCACGTAGTACTTCGTTTCGATAACTAATAGATTTTTGCAATAAGTATGTGAGTTCTTTATGACTAATGTTGAGTCCATGGATTATACGCACTCTCACCCTTCCACCATTGCTAGCCTCTCTAGTACCGCGCAACTTTCGCCGGTACCATAAACCCACCATATATCTTCCTCAAAATAGCCACCATACCTACCTATTATGGCATTTCCATAGCCATTCCGAGATATATTGCCATGCAAGTTACCACCGTTCCGTTTATTATGACACGCTCCATCATTGTCATATTGCTTTGCATGATCATGTAGTTGACATCGTATTTGTGGCAAAGCCACCGTTCATAATTCTTTCATACATGTCACTCATGAGTCATTGCACATCCCGGTACACCGCCGGAGGCATTCATATAGAGTCATATTTTGTTCTAAGTATCGAGTTGTAATTCTTGAGTTGTAAGTAAATAAAAGTGTGATGATCATCATTATTAGAGCATTGTCCCAGTGAGGAAAGGATGATGGAGACTATGATTCCCCCACAAGTCGGGATGAGACTCCGGACTAAAAAAAGGAGAGGCCATAAAAAAAAGGAGAAAATGCCCCAAATAATTTTTTTTAAAGAAATGAGAGAAAAAGAGAGAAGGGACAATGCTACTATCCTTTTACCACACTTGTGCTTCAAAGTAGCACCATGATCTTCATGATAGAGAGTCTCCTATGTTGTCACTTTCATATACTAGTGGGAATTTTACATTATAGAACTTGGCTTGTATATTCCAATGATGGGCTTCCTCAAAATGCCCTAGGTCTTCGTGAGCAAGCGAGTTGGATGCACACCCACTTAGTTTCTTTCATTGAGCTTTCATACACTTATAACTCTAGTGCATCCGTTGCATGGCAATCCCTACTCACTCACATTGATATCTATTGATGGGCATCTCCATACCCCATTGATACGCCTAGTTGATGTGAGACTATCTTCTCCTTTTTTTGTCTTCTCCACAACCACCATTCTATTCCACATATAGAGCTATGTCCATGGCTCACGCTCATATATTGCGTGAAGATTGAAAAAGTTTGAGAACATCAAAAGTATGAAACAATTCCTTGGCTTGTCATCGGGGTTGTGCATGATTTAAATATTTTGTGTGATGAAGATAGAGCATAGCCAGACTATATGATTTTGTAGGGATAACTTTCTTTGGCCATGTTATTTTGAGAAGACATGATTGCTTTGTTAGTATGCTTGAAGTATTATTGTTTTCATGTCAATATTAAACTTTTGTCTTGAATCTTATGGATCTGAATATTCTTGCCACAATAAAGAAGATATCATTGATAAATAAGTTAGGTAGCATTCCACATCAAAAATTCTGTTTTTATCATTTACCTACTCGAGGACGAGCAGGAATTAAGCTTGCGGATGCTGATACATCTCCAACGTATCTATAATTTTTGATTGTTCCATGCTATTATATTATCTGTTTTGGATGTTTATGGGATTTATTAAACACTTTTATATTATTTTCGGGACTAACCTATTAACCCAGAGCCCAGTGCCAGTTTCTGTTTTTCTCTTGTTTCAGTGTTTCGCAGAAAAGGAATATCAAACGGAGTCCAAATGGAATGAAACCTTCGGGAGAGTTATTTTTGGAACGGAAGCAATCTAGAAGACTTGGGGTGTACGTAAGGGAAGCAACGAGGAAGGCACGAGGCAGGAGGGCGCACCCACCCCCTGGGCGTGCCCTCCACCCTCGTGGGCCCCTCGTGGCTCCCCTGACGTATTTCTTCCTCCTATATATACCAATATACCCTAAAACCATCGGGGAACAGAATAGATCGGGAGTTCCGCCGCCGCAAGCCTATGTAGCCACGAAAAACCAATCGGGACCCTGTTCCGGCACCCTGCCGGAGGGGGGATCCCTCACCGGTGGCCATCTTCATCATCCCGGCGCACTCCATGACGAGGAGGGAGTAGTTCACCCTCGGGTCTGAGGGTATGTACTAGTAGCTATGTGTTTGACCTCTCTCTCTCTCTCTCGTGTTCTTGAGGTGGTACGATCTTTATCGCGAGCTTTGCTATTGTAGTTGGATCTTATGATGTTTCTCCCCCTCTACTCTCTTGTAATGGATTGAGTTTTCCCTTTGAAGTTATCTTATCGGATTGAGTCTTTAAGGATTTGAGAACACTTTATGTATGTCTTGCATGTGCTTATCTGTGGTGACAATGGGATATTCACGTGATCCACTTGATGTATGTTTAGGTGACCAACTTGCGGGTTCCGTTTGTGAACTTATGCATAGGGGTTGGCACACGTTTTCGTCTTGACTCTCCGGTAGAAACTTTGGGGCACTCTTTGAAGTTCTTTGTGTTGGTTGAATAGATGAATCTGAGATTGTGTGATGCATATCGTATAATCATACCCTCGGATACTTGAGGTGACATTGGAGTATCTAGGTGACATTAGGGTTCTGGTTGATTTGTATCTTAAGGTGTTATTCTAGTATGAACTCTATGATAGATCGAACGGAAAGAATAGCTACGTGTTATTTTACTACGGACTCTTGAATAGATCGATAAAAGAAAGGATAACTTTGAGGTGGTTTCGTACCCTACAATAATCTCTTCGTTTGTTCTCCGCTATTAGTGACTTTGGAGTGACTCTTTGTTGCATATTGAGGGATAGTTATATGATCCAATTATGTTATTATTGTTGAGAGAACTCGCACTAGTGAAAGTATGAACCCTAGGCCTTGTTTCGTAGAATTGCAATACCGTTTACGCTCACTTTTATCGCTTGCTACCTTGCTGTTTTTATTTTTTCAGATTATAAAAACCTATATCTACCATCCATATTGCACTTGTATCACCATCTCTTCGCCGAACTAGTGCACCTATACAATTTACTATTGTATTGGGTGTGTTGGGGACACAAGAGACTCTTTGTTATTTGGTTGCAGGGTTGTTTGAGAGAGACCATCTTCATCCTACGCCTCCCACGGATTGATAAACCTTAGGTCATCCACTTGAGGGAAATTTGCTACTGTCCTACAAACCTCTGCACTTGGAGGCCTAACAACGTCTACAAGAAGAAGGTTGTGTAGTAGACATCAGGCGCCCCCTTTCCTTCCTAGGGGGGGGGGAGGAGGAGATGGTAGGAGGGGGGCCAACGGCTCCCTGCCTTAGGCGCCCCCTTTCCTTCCCTAGAGAGTCGGCGGCCAGGAGGTGGGCGCGCCAACCCCTTGTGGGTTGGTGTGCTCCCTCCCTTGGTCCGTTTGGCCCAATAACTCCCCATAGGTCTCCCGAGACCCCTTCCGGTGATCCGATAAATACCTGGTGCTTCCTGAAACCTTTCGGAGACCAAATAGTATCGTCCTATATATCAATCTTTACCTCCGGACCATTCCGGAGCTCCTCGTAATGTCCGTGATCTCATACGGGACTCCGAACAACATTCGGTCACCAATTTACAGAACTCATATAATACTATATCATCAACGAACGTTAAGCGTGCGGACCCTACGGTTTCGAGAATGATGTGGACATGACCGAGACGCTTCTCCGATGAATAACCAATAGCGGGACCTGGATGTCCATATTGGTTCCTACACATTCTACAAAGATCTTTATCGGTCGAACCTTTATGACAACATACATATTTCCCTTTGTCTGTTGATACGTTACTTGCCCGAGATTCGATCGTCGGTATCTCCATACCTAGTTCGATCTTGTTACCCGCAAGTCTCTTTACTCGTTCCGTAATACATCATCTTGCAACTAACTCCTTAGTCACTTTGCTTGCAAGCTTCTTGTGATGCTGCATTACCGAGAGGGCCCAGAGATACCTCTCCGTCACATGGAGTGACAAATCCCAATCTCGATCCATGCCAACTCAACAAACACCTTTGGAGATACCTGTAGAGCATATTTATGATCACCCAGTTACATTGTGACGTTTGGTAGCACACAAGGTATTCCTCCGGTATCCGGGAGTTGCATGATCTCATGATCGAAGGAATATGTATTTGACATTAAGAAAGCAGTAGAAATAAACTGAACAATCATATGCTAAGCTAACGGGCTGGTCTTGTCCATCACATCATTCTCCTAATGATGTGATCCCGTTATCAAGTGACAACACATGTCTATTGTTAGGAAACCTTAACCATCTTTTGCTCAACGAGTTAGTCTAGTAGAGGCATACTAGGGACACGGTATTTGTTTATGTATCCACACATGTATTTAAGTTTACGGTCAATACAATTCTAGCATGAATAATAAACCTTTATCATGATCAAGGAAATATAATAATAACCACTTTATTATTGCCTCTAAGGCATATTTTCAATAGTCTCCCACTTGCACTAGAGTCAATAATCTAGATTACATTGTAATGAATCTAACACCCATGGAGTCTTGTTGCTGATCATGTTTTGCCCGCGAAAGAGGTTTAGTCAATGGGTCTGCCACACTCAGATCCATATGTATTTTGCAAATTTCTATGTCTCCATCCTTGACCTTTTCATGAATGGAGTTGAATTTTCTCTTGATGTGTTTGGTTCTCTTGTGAAACCTGGATTCCTCCATCAAGGCAATTACTCCAGTGTTATCACAAAAAATTGTCATTGGACCCGATGCACTGGGTATTACACCTAAATCGGATATGAACTCCTTCATCCAGACTCCTTCATGTGCCGCTTCCGAAGCAGCTATCTACTCCGCTTCACATGTAGATCCCGCCACGGCGCTCTACTTGGAACTGCACCAACTGACATCTCCACCATTCAATATAAATACGTATCCAATTTGTGATTTAGAGTCATCCGGATCTATGTCGAAGCTAGCATCAACGTAACCCTTTATGACGAGTTCTTCGTCACCTCCATAAACGAGAAACATATCCTTGGTCCTTTTCAAGTACTTCAGGATATTCTTGACCGTTATCCAGTGATCCACTCCTGGATTACTTTGGTACCTCCCTGCAAAACTTATGGCAAGGCACACACCAGGTCTGGTACACAGCATGGCATACATAATAAAACCTATGGCTGAACCATATGCTTTGATCACATCATCAAAGCGTATATTCCAACTCCGAAATGCTTGCACCAGTCCATAAATGGATCGCTGGAGCTTGCACACTTTGTTAGCACCTTTAGGATCGACAAAACCTTCTGGTTGCATCATATACAATTCTTTAAGAAACCCGTTAAGGATTGCAGTTTTGATGTCGATTTGCCAGATTTCATAATCATAAAATGCGGCAATTGTTAACATGATTCGGACAGACTTAAGCATCGCTACGGGTGAGAAAGTCTTATCATAGTCAACCCTTGAACTTGTCGAAAATCTTTTGCGACAAATCGAGCTTTGTAGTGTTGGACGTACTTTTGTACGTGATTAAGCAAATGAAATTATTCTGGAAAAAATGAATGAATTTCTAAATGCACAACCTCCTCATGTGTGCGTTTAGTGATGGAACTATACATGCCCCTACGTGCACGCCCTTAGTACATGTGCACGTCCCAATTACTATTGCATGTACGTGCATGGCCATGGTGTTTACGCACTAGCACTTGCACGTACTTGTACGAAATGTATGCGTGCATGCGTACCAGTGCGTATCATATATGCACTATCATATGTGTATGTATTTGGTCATGCGGCCGGCGGCCAGCTACACGTATTATACAAGAGGACACCCGCACAATTAGCTGGCTGGATAGAATACGTGAGATTTGACTTAGGCTCAGACTTTGCCAAAGTGTGGTCACGTTCCGGTTGCAAACACGTTCAAGCGACCAAAGTACAGGAATGCTAGAAGCCGATTGACTTGGACGAGGGGTTGAAGCACCGGCGTGATATCTTAAATAGATCGCCATCTATATCTCGTCCAAGGAAATCGTAACAAGAGGACGACAGCTCTCATAGCGCCCTGGCTACTTCTCTGGCCTATAAATACAGAACCTAGGCACGCATGGCAGGGGGAGAAGGAACTCACTCACGCAGGAGGCACGGAACACATCCATCCACCTCCAACGCAACAAGCCAGGCGACAAGGAGCCCCGGGTCAGGACTCCCGACGGGCGCGGCCATACGAGAGAGCTTGCGCAGGCGGCCGAGACCCCCGTATACAGCAGGACGAGGCTCACCGGAGCCACCGACGAAGATCGCCATTATGCCGATCGTTTTCTCGCAAGGTGAGGACCGGAACTGATCCCTCCCTCTCGTCCAATATCTTTCCTCTCTCTGCATCCCCCTCCATGGCCGTGACCGGAGCTAGGGCCGGACGGCCGGAGTCGAGGTGGGCCGTCGGCTCCATCTCATCTCATTGAAGACGATGATGCCGCCCCGGGGCTGCTGCCTACGCATGACCTTGGCGCACTCACCACCGGCGATGACGAGCCGGGACAGCCGTGTGTGTGCGGCCTCCGGCGTGCCCGCCACTCACGACGACGACGCGCCGGGGCTGTTGGCCCTCGGCGCACACTCCACCGGCGACGACGAGCCGGGACAGCCGTTTGTGCGCGGCCTCCGGCGGGCCCGTCGCTCGCGATGAGGACTTGCCGGGGCTGTGCGCCCTCGGTGCAGTCTCCACCGGCGACGATGAGACAGGACCGTCGTGTGTGCTTGTGCTTCAGCACGCCTGCCGCAGACGACGACGACGTGCCTGGGCTGTGCGCCCTCGGTGCACTCTCCACCGGCGACGACGAGCCGGGACGCCGTATGTACGCGGCCTTCGGCGTGCCCGCCGCTCGCGACAATGTGTCGGGGTTGCCGCCCATGCGCAACCCCTGGCACACACCCTCCAGGCAAGACGACGACGTGCCTGGGCTGTGCGCCCTCGGTGCACTCTCCACCGGCGACGACGAGCCGGGATCGCCGTATGTACGCGGCCTTAGGCGTGCCCGCCGCTCGCGACAATGTGTCAGGGGTTGCCGCCCATGCGCAACCCCTGGCACACACCCTTCAGGCAAGACGACAACGTACCGGGGCCTCCATCCATGCACGGTCTCCGGTGCACTCTCCATCGGCAAGTCCTCCGGCAACACCGTCATGCCGGGACTCGGCACCACGCGCGGTTTGACTCGGCGCAATCTAGTGCGCCGCCCCCTTCTACCTACAAGGCTACAACATCGGCGGAGCCTGGGCGAGGATCTGCCGGATCGCGAGGCCTCACTCGCCCTCCCGTCTCACCAGTCTATGGAGGCGCCATGGGCTAGTCGGGACTCATCGACACGCATCATTCGACTCGGCGCCATCTAGTGCGCCACCCCTTTTACCTACACCATCGGCGGCGCCTGGGCTAGGCTCCGCCACATCGCGAGGTCTCCTTCACCGCTGTCTTGCCGGTCCATGGAGGCGCCATGGGCTGGCAGTGACTCCGCAACACAGTCCGTTCGACGCATTCGTGGTGGCACGGCGCTCGACGAGTGACGACAACTCGTCGTAACGATGGCGGAGACACGACACTTGATGAGTTATTACGACTCGTCGTAACTATGGCGGCGGAAACATCATCTGGTTGAAGCCGGGACATGCTTAGGCGTATCTCGCGGTCTCCCTCTTCTTCAGCACAAACACGTGTCACACGTGCCGGGGTCCGCTCATGTGTAGCGGCTCCCGGTTCGGACGCATCCATCGTGAAGACGGGCTCGACATCACCGTCGGCACTCCGTGTCGGCGCCACGCTCATCGGCGTGCGGCCCATCTACTGGCGACGGCCATGCCTAGCGGCACCGGGTGGCGACTTCCTCCGCTATTTGGAGGTGGTGTATGCGGTCATCGACGGCATCCGTCCATTTTTCCTTCCAATGTCTACTCCCACGGGGCGTATCCCTCGCACTTCCGGCGAAGCTACAAAGCCATCAACAACGTCCAAGCCAAGCCCAATCATGCATGCTACCCAACTCCAACAACATCGACGCCGCTCGAGACCGACGAGGCAAGACGGCGTAGGCGGGCATGGCCGGAGCAAAGGCCACGTTTTCGACGGCGTGTGTACCACCTAGTACACGGACTGTGCTGCCGCCACACACACACCACCACCATGCATGAGGAATGTGAAGCGAAGACCGAAGTGAATGAAATATGCCCTAGAGGCAATAATAAAGTTATTATTTATTTCCTTATATCATGATAAATGTTTATTATTCATGCTAGAATTGTATTAACCGGAAACATAATACTTGTGTGAATACATAGACAAACAGAATGTCACTAGTACGCCTCTACTTGACTAGCTCGTTGATCAAAGATGGTTTTGTTTCATAGCCATAGACATGAGTTGTCATTTGATTAACGGGATCACATCATTAGGAGAATGATGTGATTGACTTGACCCATTCCGTTAGCTTAGCACTCGACCGTTTAGTATGTTGCTATTGCTTTCTTCATGACTTATACATGTTCCTATGACTATGAGATTATGCAATTCCCGTTTACCAGAGGAACACTTTGTGTGCTACCAAACGTCACAACGTAACTGGGTGATTATAAAGGTGCTCTACAGGTGTCTCCAAAGGTACTTGTTGGGTTGGCGTATTTCGAGATTAGGATTTGTCACTCCGATTGTCGGAGAGGTATCTCTGGGCCCACTTGGTAATGCACATCACTTAAGCCTTGCAAGCATTGCAACTAATGAGTTAGTTGCGGGATGATGTATTACGGAACGAGTAAAGAGACTTGCCGGTAACGAGATTGAACTAGGTATTGAGATACCGACGATCGAATCTCGGGCAAGTAACATACCGATGACAAAGGGAACAACGTATGTTGTTATGCGGTTTGACCGATAAAGATCTTCGTAGAATATGTGGGAGCCAATATGAGCATCCAGGTTCCGCTATTGGTTATTGACCGGAGACTTGTCTCGGTCATGTCTACATAGTTCTCGAACCCGTAGGGTCCGCACGCTTAAAGTTCGATGATGGTTATATTATGAGTTTATGTGTTTTGATGTACTATAGGTTGTTCGGAGTCCCGGATGTGATCACGGACATGACGAGGAGTCTCGAAATGGTCAAGACGTAAAGATCGATATATTGGACGACTATGTTTGAACACCGGAAAGGTTCCGGAAGGTTTCAGACATTTATCAGAGTACCGGGGGTTACCGGAACCCCCCCGGGAACTAATGGGCCTTGTTGGGCCCTAGTGGAGAGAGAGAGGGGCCGGCCAGGGCAAAAGGCGCGCCCCCTCCCCTTGAGTCCGAATAGGACAAGGAAAGGGGGGCAGCGCCCCCCCTTGCCTTTCCCCTCTCCCACTCCTTCCTTCCCCCTCCATCTTGGACTAGGAAAGGGAGGGGCAAACCTACTTGAAGTAGGTTTCCCCCTCCTAGGGCGCACCACCCCCTTGCCGGCCCTCTCCTCCTCCCCCCTTTATATACGGAGGAGGGGGCACCCCATAGACACAACAATTGATCTCTTGATCTCTTAGCCATGTGCGGTGCCCCCCTCCACCATAATCCACCTCGATAATATCGTAGCAGTGCTTAGGCGAAGCCCTGCGTTGGTAGAACATCATCATCGTCACCACGCCGTCGTGCTGACGGAACTCTCCCTCAAAGCTCGGCTGGATCGGAGTTCGAGGGACGTCATCGAGCTGAACGTGTGCTGAACTCGGAGGTGCCGTGCATTTGGTACTTGATCGGTCCGATCATGAAGACGTACGACTACATCAACCGCGTTGTGCTAATGCTTCCGCTTTCGGTCTACGAGGGTAGGTGGACAACACTCTCCCCTTCTCGTTGCTATGCATCACCATGATCTTGCGTGTGCGTAGGAATTTTTTTGAAATTAATACGTTCCCCAACAGTTGCATCCGAGCCAGGTTTTATGCGTTGATGTAATATGCACGAGTAGAACACAAGTGAGTTGTGGGCGATATAAGTCATACTGCTTACCAGCATATCACACTTTGGTTCGGAGGTATTATTGGATGAAGTGGCCCGGACCGACATTACGTGTACGCTTACGCGAGACTGGTTTTACCGCCGTGCTATGCACACAGGTGACTAGCGGGTGTCAGTTTCTCCAACTTTAGTTGAACTGAGTGTGGCTACGCCCGGTCCTTGGGAAGGTTAAAACAGCACCAACTTGACAAACTATCGTTGTGGTTTTGATGCGTAGGTAAGAACGGTTCTTGCTCGGCCCGTAGCAGCCACGTAAAACTTGCAACAACAAAGTAGAGGACGTCTAACTTGTTTTTGCAGGGCATGTTGTGATGTGATATGGTTAATGCATGATACTATATTTTATTGTATGAGATGATCATGTTTTGTATCCGAGTTATCGGCAACTGGCAGGAGCGATATGGTTGTCGCTTTATTGTATGCAATGCAATTGCCCTGTAATTGCTTTACTTTATCACTAAGCGGTAGCGATAGTCGTAGAAGCAATAGTTGGCGAGACGACAACGATGCTATGATGGAGATCAAGGTGTCGCGCCGGTGACGATGGTGATCATGACGGTGCTTCGGAGATGGAGATCACAAGCACAAGATGATGATGGCCATATCATATCACTTATATCGATTGCGTGTGATGTTTATCTTTTATGCATCTTATTCTGCTTAGATCGACGGTAGCATTATAAGATGATCTCTCACTAAATTATCAAGGTATAAGTGTTCTCCCTGAGTATGGACAGTTGCGAAAGTTCTTCGTGCTGAGACCACCACGTGATGATCGGGTGTGATGGGCTCTACGTTCAAATACAACGGGTGCAAAACAGTTGCACACGCGGAATACTCAGGTTAAACTTGACGAGCCTAGCATATAACAGATATGGCCTCGGAACACTGAGACGGAAAGGTCGAGCGTGAATCATATAGTAGATATGATCAATATAGTGATGTTCACCATTGAAACTACTCCATCTCATGCGATGATCGGACATGGTTTAGTTGATATGGATCACGTGATCACTTAGAGGATTAGAGGGATTTCTATCGAAGTGGGAGTTCTGAAGTAATATGATTAATTTTACTTAAATTTATCATGAACTTAGTACCTGATAGTATCTTGCTTGTCTATGTTGTTGTAGATAGATGACCCGTGCTGTTGTTCCGTTGAATTTTAATGCGTTCCTTGAGAAAGCAAAGTTGAAAGATGATGGTAGCAATTACACGGACTGGGTCCGTAACTTGAGGATTATCCTCATTGCTGCACAGAAGAATTACGTCTTGGAAGCACCGCTAGGTGCCAAACCTGCTGCAGGAGCAACACCAGATGTTATGAACGTCTGGCAGAGCAAAGCTGATGACTACTCGATAGTTCAGTGTGCCATGCTTTACGGCTTAGAACCGGGACTTCAACGATGTTTTGAACATCATGGAGCATATGAGATGTTCCAAGAGTTGAAGTTAATATTTCAAGCAAATGCCCGGATTGAGAGATATGAAGTCTCCAATAAGTTCTACAGCTGCAAGATGGAGGAGAATAGTGCTGTCAGTGAGCATATACTCAGAATGTATGGTTATAACAATCACTTGATTCAACTGGGAGTTAATCTACCGGATGATAGCGTCATTGACAGAATTCTTCAATCACTGCCACCAAGCTACAAGAGCTTCGTGATGAACTATAACATGCAAGGGATGGATAAGACGATTCCCGAGATCTTCGCAATGCTAAAGGCTGCGGAGGTAGAAATCAATAAGGAGCATCAAGTGTTGATGGTCAATAAGACCACCAGTTTCAAGAAAAAGGGCGAAGGGAAGAAGAAGGGGAACTTCAAGAAGAACAGCAAACAACTTGCTGCTCAGGAGAAGAAACCCAAGTCTGGACCTAAGCCTGAGACAGAGTGCTTCTACAGCAAGCAGACTGGTCACTGGAAGCGGAACTGCCCCAAGTATTTGGCGGATAAGAAGGATGGCAAGGTGAACAAAGGTATATGTGATATACATGTTATTGATGTGTACCTTACTAATGCTCGCAGTAGCAGCTGGGTATTTGATACTGGTTAGGTTGCTAATATTTGCAACTCGAAACAGAGACTACGGATTAAGCGAAGATTGGCTAAGGACGAGGTGATGATGCTCGTGGGAAATGGTTCCAAAGTCGATGTGATCGTAGTTGGCACGCTACCTCTACATCTACCTTTGGGATTAGTTTTAGACCTAAATAATTGTTATTTGGTGCCAGCGTTGAGCATGAACATTATATCTGGATCTTGTTTGATGCGAGACGGTTATTCATTTAAATCAGAGAATAATGGTTGTTCTATTTATATGAGTAATATCTTTTATGGTCATGCACCCTTGAAGAGTGGTCTATTTTTGTTGAATCTCGATAGTAGTGATACACATATTCATAATATTGAAACCAAAAGATGCAGAGTTGATAATGATAGTGCAACTTATTTGTGGCACTGCCGTTTAGGTCATATTGGTGTAAAGTGCATGAAGAAACTCCATATTGATGGACTTTTGGAACCACTTGATTATGAATCACTTGGTACTTGCGAACCATGCCTCATGGGCAAGATGACTAATACGCCGTTCTCCGGAACTATGGAGCGAGCAACAGATTTATTGGAAATCATACATACAGATGTATGTGGTCCGATGAATGTTGAGGCTCACGGCGGGTATCATTATTTTCTCACCTTCACAGATGATTTAAGCAGATATGGGTATATCTACTTAATGAAACATAAGTCTGAAACATTTGAAAAGTTCAAAGAATTTCAGAGTGAAGTTGAAAATCATCATAACAAGAAAATAAAGTTTCTACGATCTGATCGTGGAGGAGAATATTTGAGTTACGAGTTTGGTCTTCATTTGAAACAATACGGAATAGTTTCGCAACTCACGCCACCCGGAACACCACAGCGTAATGGTGTGTCCGAACGTCGTAACCGTACTTTACTAGATATGGTTCGATCTATGATGTCTCTTACTGATTTACCGCTATCGTTTTGGGGTTATGCTCTAGAGACAGCTGCATTCACGTTAAATAGGGCACCATCTAAATCCGTTGAGAAGACGCCTTATGAACTATGGTTTGGCAAGAAACCAAAGTTGTCATTTCTTAAAGTTTGGGGCTGCGATACTTATGTGAAAAAGCTTCAACCTGACAAGCACGAACCCAAATCGGAGAAATGTGTCTTCATAGGATAACCAAAAGAGACTGTTGGGTACACCTTCTATCACAGATCCGAAGGCAAGACTTTTATTGCTAAATTTGGAATCTTTCTGGAGAAGGAGTTTCTCTCGAAAGAGGTGAGCGGGAGGAAAATAGAACTTGATGAGCTAACTGTACCTGCTCCATTATTGGAAAGTAGTTAATCACAGAAACCGGTTCCTGTGACACCTACACCAATTTGTGAGGAAGTTAGTGATAATGATCATGAAATTTCAGATCAAGTTGTTACTGAACCTCGTAGGTCAAACAGAGTAAGATCTGCACCAGAGTGGTACGGTAATCCTGTTCTGGAAGTTATGTTACTAGACCATGACGAACCTACGAACTATGAAGAAGCGATGGTGAGCCCAGATTCCGCAAAATGGCTTGAGGCCATGAAATCTGAGATGGGATCCATGTATGAGAACAAAGTGTGGACTTTGGTTGACTTGCCCGATGATCGGCAGGCCATTGAGAATAAATGGATCTTCAAGAAGAAGACTGCGCTGACGGTAATGTTACTGTCTACAAAGCTCGACTTGTTGCAAAAGGTTTTCGACAAGTTCAAGGGGTTGACTACGATGAGACTTTCTCACCCGTAGCGATGCTTAAGTCTGTCCGAATCATGTTAGCAATTGCCGCATTTTATGATTATGAAATTTGGCAAACGGATGTCAAAACTGCATTCCTGAATGGATTTTTGGAAGAAGAGTTGTATATGATGCAACCGGAAGGTTTTGTCGATCCAAAGGGAGCTAACAAAGTGTGCAAGCTCTAGTGATCCATTTATGGACTAGTGCAACCCTCTCGGAGTTGGAATAAACGCTTTGATAGTGTGATCAAAGCATATGGTTTTATACAGACTTTTGGAGAAGCATGTATTTACAAGAAAGTGAGTGGGAGCTCTGTAGCATTTCTGATATTATATGTGGATGACATATTGCTGATTGGAAATGATATAGAATTTCTGGATAACATAAAGGGATACTTGAATAAGAGTTTTTCTATGAAGGACCTCGGTGAAACTGCTTATATATTGGGCATCAAGATCTATAGAGATAGATCAAGACGCTTAATTGGACTTTCACAAAGCACATACCTTGACAATGTTTTGAAGAAGTTCAAAATGGATCAGGCAAAGAAAGGGTTCTTTCCTGTGTTACAAGGTGTGAAGTTGAGTCAGACTCAATGCCCGACCACTGCAGAAGATAGAGAGAAAATGAAAGATGTTCCCTATGCTTCAGCCATAGGCTCTATCATGTATGCAATGCTGTGTAACAGACCTGATGTGTGCCTTGCTATAAATTTAGCAGGGAGGTACCAAAGTAATCCAGGAGTGGATCACGGGACAGCGGTCAAGAACATCCTGAAATACCTAAAAAGGAGTAAGGATATGTTTCTCGTTTATGGAGGTGACAAAGAGCTAGTCGTAAATGGTTACGTCGATGCAAGCTTTGACACTAATCCGGATGATTCTAAATCGCAAACCGGATACGTGTTTATATTGAACGGTGGAGCTGTCAGTTGGTGCAGTTCTAAACAAAGCCTTGTGGCGGGATCTACGTGTGAAGCGGAGTACATAGCTGCTTCAGAAGTAGCAAATGAAGGAGTCTGGATGAAGGAGTTCATATCCGATCTAGGTGTCATACCTAGTGCATCGGGTCCAATGAAAATCTTTTGTGACAATACTGGTGCAATTGCCTTGGCAAAGGAATCTAGATTTCACAAGAGAACCAAGCACATCAAGAGCCGCTTCAACTCCATCCGGGATCAAGTCCAAGTGGGAGACATAGAAATTTGCAAGATACATACGGATCTGAATGTTGCAGACCCGTTGACTAAGCCTCTTCCACGAGCAAAACATGATCATCACCAAGGCTCGATGGGTGTTAGAATCATTACTGTGTAATCTAGATTATTGACTCTAGTGCAAGTGGGAGACTGAAGGAAATATACCCTAGAGGCAATAATAAAGTTATTATTTATTTCCTTATATCATGATAAATGTTTATTATTCATGCTAGAATTGTATTAACCAGAAACATAATACTTGTGTGAATACATAGACAAACAGAATGTAACTAGTATGCCTCTACTTGACTAGCTCGTTGATCAAAGATGGTTATGTTTCCTAGCCATAGACATGAGTTGTCATTTGATTAACGGGATCACATCATTAGGACAATGATGTGATTGACTTGACCCATTCCGTTAGCTTAGCACTCGATCGTTTAGTATGTTGCTATTGCTTTCTTCATGACTTATACATGTTCCTATGACTATGAGATTATGCAATTCCCGTTTACCAGAGGAACACTTTGTGTGCTACCAAACGTCACAACGTAACTGGGTGATTATAAAGGTGCTCTACAGGTGTCTCCAAAGGTACTTGTTGGGTTGGCGTATTTCGAGATTAGGATTTGTCACTCCGATTGTCGAAGAGGTATCTCTGGGCCCACTCGGTAATGCACATCACTATAAGCCTTGCAAGCATTGCAACTAATGAGTTAGTTGCGGGATGATGTATTACGGAACGAGTAAAGAGACTTGCCGGTAACGATATTGAACTAGGTATTGAGATACCGACGATCGAATCTCGGGCAAGTAACATACCGATGACAAAGGGAACAACGTATGTTGTTATGCGGTTTGACCGATAAAGATCTTCGTAGAATATGTGGGAGCCAATATGAGCATCCAGGTTCCGCTATTGGTTATTGACCGGAGACATGTCCCGGTCATGTCTACATAGTTCTCGAACCCGTAGGGTCCGCACGCTTAAAGTTCGATGACGGTTATATTATGAGTTTATGTGTTTTGATGTACCGAAGGTTGTTCGGAGTCCCGGATGTGATCACAGACATGACGAGGAGTCTCGAAATGGTCGAGATGTAAAGATCAATATATTGGACGACTATGTTTGAACACCGGAAAGGTTCCGGAAGGTTTCGGACATTTATCGGAGTACCGGGGGTTACCGGAACCCCCCCGGGAACTAATGGGCCTTGTTGGGCCCTAGTGGAGAGAGAGAGAGAGGGGCCGGCCAGGGCCCCTCCCCTTGAGTCCGAATAGGACAAGGAAAGGGGGGCGGCGCCCCCTGCCTTTCCCCTCTCCCACACCTTCCTTCCCCCTCCTTCCCGGACTAGGAAAGGGAGGGGCAAACCTACTTGGAGTAGGTTTCCCCCTCCTAGGGCGCGCCACCCCCTTGGCCGGCCCTCTCCTCCTCCCCCTTTATATACGGAGGAAGGGGGCACCCCATAGACACAACAATTGATCTCTTGATCTCTTAGCCGTGTGCGGTGCCCCCCTCCACCATAATCCACCTCGATAATATCGTAGCGATGCTTAGGCGAAGCCCTGCGTCGGTAGAACATCATCATCGTCACCACGCCGTCGTGCTGACGGAACTCTCCCTCAAAGCTCGGCTGGATCGGAGTTCGAGGGACGTCATCGAGCTGAACATGTGCTGAACTCGGAGGTGCCGTGCGTTCGGTACTTGATCGGTCGGATCGTGAAGACGTACGACTACATCAACCGCGTTGTGCTAACGCTTCCGCTTTCGGTCTATGAGGGTACGTGGACAACACTCTCCCCTTCTCGTTGCTATGCATCACCATGATCTTGCGTGTGCGTAGGATTTTTTTTGAAATTACTACGTTCCCCAACACGAAGAAGATGACTGCGCAACTTAATCGGAGGTCTCCCGCGGAACTATCTGCGGGAGTAATTAACCGGGGGCTTTCCGAGGCCCCCGGGAACCAGGAGACCCGATCGCTTGATCCTTTGGCCGCGCCAGCAGGCCTCATCTTTTTCCATTCTTCTTCTTTGTATTTGTTTACTTTGTACACTGGCATGTCCGCAACACTTTGTACCCCGGGTCATGGGAGACGCTTATACGAAACCCTCTATTCTTTTTGTATGAGCGACGTCTTTCCTTTTTCGTGTCAAAAATGTAGACAGTGATATTACCTCCAGCGTCCGTCTTCTTCTTGAAGATCCATTTATTCTCAATGGCTTCCCGATTATCGGGTAACTCCACCAAAGTCCACACTTTGTTCTCATACGTGGATCCTATCTCAGATTTCATGGCCTTAAGCCATTTATCAGAATCTGGGCTTATCATAGCTTCTTCATAGTTCGTAGGTTCGCCGTTGTCTAACAACATGACTTTCAGGACAGGATTACCGTACCACTCTGGTGCGGCACATGTTCTGGTCAACCTACGAGGCTCGGTAGTAACTTGATCTGAAGTTTCATGATCATCATCATTGGCTTCCTCTCTAGTTGGTGTAGGCATCACGGGAACTATTTTCTCCGATGTGCTACTCTCCAATTCGAGAGAAGGTACAACTACCTCATCAAGTTCTACTTTCTTCCCACTCACTTCTTTCAAGAGAAACTCCTTCTCTAGAAATGACACATTCTTAGCAACAAAGATCTTGGCTTCGGATCTGTGGTAGATGGTGTACCCAATAGTTTCTTTAGGGTATCCTATGAAGACACACTTCTCCAATTTGGATTCGAGCTTATTAGGCTGAAGCCTTTGACATAAGCATCGCATCCTCAAACTTTAAGAAATGACAGCTTAGGTTTCTTGCCAAACCATAGTCCATACGGTGTCATCTCAACGAATTTAGACGGTGCCCTATTTAACGTCAATGCGAGTGTCTCTAATGCATAACCCCAAAATGATAAAGGCAAATCAGTAAGAGACATCATAGAACACACCATATCTAATAAAGTACGGTTACGACATTTGGACACACCATTATTCCGTGGTGTTCCAGGTGGCGTGAGTTGTGAAACAATTCCACATTGTCTTAAATGAAGGCCAAACTCGTAACTCAAATATTCGCCTCCGCGATCAGATCGTAGAAACTTTATTTTCTTGTTACGATGATTCTCCACTTCACTCTAAAATTCTTTGAACTTTTCAAATATTTTAGACTTGTATTTCATCAAGTAGATATACCCATACGTACTTGAATCATCTGTGAAGGTTAGAAAATAACGATACCCGCCGCGTGCTTCAACACTCATCAGACCGCATACATCGGTATATATTATTTCCAATAAGTTATTAGCTCGCTCCATTGTTCCGGAGAATAGAGTTTTAGTCATTTTACCCATGAGGCATGGTTCACAAGTATTAAATGATTCATAATCAAGTGATTCCAAAAGTCCATCCGCATGGAGTTTCTTCATGTGTTTTACACCAATATGACCTAAACGGCAGTACCACAAGTATGTTGCACTATCATTATCAACTTTGCATCTTTTGGCATCAATATTATGAATATGTGCATCACTACAATCGAGATTCAACAAGAATAGACCCTTCATTAAAGGTGCATGACCATAGAAGATACTAGACCATGATGGCGCACGTTGCCGCGCCCGTCCATTTGTTCGATAGAATGACATATTTGTTTCAAGATATATAGCCATGAAACATTAAAATGAATATTAAATTTTGGAAGCCATAATGTGAGAAATGTATTTATCCATACATTGAGAAAATAATACAATTATGTAAAATATACCATCCATGATGTACTGAGAATATGTGAGTAATAACAACATGTCTAATCAAAGACATCGTACACCAAAGATGCTACTTTGCTCCCTGTACAAGAAGGCGTCTAATTTTATCATTGTCGGCGGCTTCCTAATCTCCACTATCCCGTAACTCTGCTCGACACTTCTGGAATCACCGGTGGGCTAGCCCTCAACATAGTGAACGATACCTCCTCTGTAGAGTGCAAGATGGATCAATATATATGGTGCATGTCATGTTGCTAGTGTGCCAGATATTCTAAAGTTGGAAGAGGATGAATTAAGTCCTCAATATGATTAATATTTTAAATTAATAGAAAATTTTCATTGAAGTTTTATTTTTGATGAATAATACCATCCACTGAATTTTTTTGAGCAACTAAACATGGTTCACATATGTTTTCTGTTACTTTTCAAGAATACATAAGATGTGTAAAGTTACATCATACTAATAGCAGGACATGATGAATAATAGTTGTGATCTATATAAAATTGGATATATTTCACATCAATCCAAAATCAAAATAAAATAAGGATGTACATTACATCAAATAATGTTTAGAGGAAGATGCATGAGTGGATAGTACATGAATGAACTCCCTGCAGGAATGTGACTAAACTTTTTACAAATAGGTTCAAGACTTCGGTCATATAGAAAGTAGAATTATCTGATGGAATATAGGCTTTCATGTTGCATTCAACAAAAATGGAGAGCAAACTCATGCAAACCAGGCTCGCCATAGAAAGTAAAGTAATGTTCCATATAACATCAAATTACAGCTTGTCTAGATGCTAATAAGATTTCTAACAAAGTGAAACAAAGTTTGGAAATTTTGGCATAACAAAAACCATCTGTAGACATGTAACAAGGAGGAGAAACTTAAATGATAGAACTACTTTTGAGCATATCATATGTGTTTACTACTTACCATTATGAAAAGTTGACGATGCTACAGCCATCTTAGCAGCATATGTCATAAGTGAGATAATAGCCCCAAATAATCAGCGTTAGTTTTAAATTTGACGGTGTTAGAAGAAGATATGGAGATAAGTTATACTATATTGGTCTAGAAGATAACACCAGTTTATGTATTTCCTAAACTGAGTGGAAGGACAGTAAATTACGTGGAAGTGCCAATGTTGACCTTCACAGCTTCCAAAGACCTTAGACACAAGAAAATAAACTTATTATGTAGCAGGTACCAAGCTTCACATCCAAAATCGAATTTATTTATAGCCAAAAACATAACTTGCTATGACAATAAGTATATCGTCAATATCTGTGGACAGAGCTGCATGAGGGCACAACAAGGAACAATAGAAAAAAACAACAATCATGATACTTGTTCAGTACACACACCTTGGCAAACATTATCTTCTCTTTTTCATATTTGATTTCTAGCATAATAAGCACTGCCATACATCTTTCAAAGCCCTAGTTTTTATTTTGCATCATGTGTGTAGCAAACTGAATTCAGAAAAAACCGTGGATTCTTTCCTGATAATCGGTGTTATCAAAGAGTCTTCACCATTTAAGAATAATAATAGTTGGAAACAAGAGACGTAAGAGGTTTATTTGCTAATACGCTACAGAAAATGCACAAGAGATGGTATCTTGATTGTGCCCCATCACGTAGTTTTCATCTTATCATTCAGACAATCAAAGATGGTAACTATGCAAGTGCAGGTAGAACATTGATTAATGCTGATTGTTAAGTTTTTCTTCATCGCTATGGGGAAAACCTTGACATCATGAATTACAAAAGTAACCGTTGCAAATATTCAGTCATAAC
The DNA here is from genome assembly GCF_002575655.3 of Aegilops tauschii subsp. strangulata. Lineage (NCBI taxonomy): Eukaryota > Viridiplantae > Streptophyta > Magnoliopsida > Poales > Poaceae > Aegilops > Aegilops tauschii. Next base: position 450,469,181 of record NC_053039.3, on the reverse strand, counting down.
CACATATCCCATAACAAAAATTAACCTCAGAGCCTTTGAAAGATTCTTATTGCATGAGTCAAGCTCTTCCAGTCTCTTCTCTCAAGAAGGAAGACCTGAAAAATATCAGCACATGGACATTGATCCCAGGAACAAATGGAAAGTAAGGGGCTAGGAGGAGTATAAACGGGACTCACCAGTGGGAACCACAGCCAGATTTGGGCTTTGGCAGGGCAAAGAAGACACCTAGGGCACCCACGAGAGGAAGGAGGTGGACACGGAAATATGGACGCTTCTCGCCGCCGCATCTGCTGAAAAGGGGCTTCTAGGGATGCGTCTTGCACTGCCTTCTCATCTCCACCGACATACTAGTATCTATCAACACAACTTTTTCAACAGAAGGCATGTGAGAAGAAGGAATGTAATGAAGGTAGGGTGATTTTACCTGGAATTTGTATGAACGTCCCCGGCCTCCCGGCGTCGATATTCCTGCGCACCTGGTACGTTGACTTTATCATACTTCTTATCTGCCAAATTTGTATGAGCATTAGTAAGGTACACATCAATAACATGCATATCAAATATACCTTTGTTTACTTTATCATACTTCTTATCTGCCAAATATTCACTACAAAAAAGAGACACATCCGTGACATTTTGGGTCGAACGAATTTTTTTCCTGTCATGCTTATGACACTTCTATGACGATAATTGTGACAAAACCCGGTATCATCATAGATGTGGTGGGCTCCTACTTCTATGACAAAAAATTATGACAAAAAATGTGCTTTTCGTCCTGGGCGGGCCGGAGACGCAGCTGCATGACATTCTTCGGGCCATCCATGATGGAAAAAACCATGGTAGAAGCGAGGGCGAGTAAAATATCGGGGAGTTCCCGGTTACGGTGGGTGGTCGGGGGCCGAGCGATGCGCATTTCTCTCGTACACATACACGCGTGTGCGAGGCGTTGCGCTCTAACTGAACCCGAGCGATTGCACTAGCTATGTTACTGTACCCGGGCGTTCGATCCCTTACTATTAACTGAACCCGAGTGATTTCTTCGCTACTGCTGCTAACTGAAGCCGATCGAACCCTGCTGCCTCCTTCCCTTGATGAACAGTGAGCGTTGTTGGGGGGTGGGTTGGATGAACAGGACCCCGTGGTTGTACAGGTCGTTGCCCCTGGATGAACAGGACCCCGACCGAGCTGGTTGGGGGTGGATGAACAGGACCCCGTGTAGGGCTGGATGAACAGGACCCCATGGAGGGCTGGTTGAACAGTAGCCGGTGGAGTGCTAGATGAACAGTAGCACGTAGAGGGGTGGTTGAATAGGACCCCGTGGAGAGGGCTGGTTGAACAGTAGCCGGTGGAGGAGCGCGCGGTGGAGGCTGGATGAACAGGAGCCCGTGGATGAACAGTCGCTGGTGGAGGCTGGACGAGGTCGACGATGGATGAACAGTAGCCCATGGAGGCAGTCGACAGTGGAGATGAACAGTATCTTGTGGAGTCCCATTTTGCGGTACGCCACACCCCTCCCGATGGACAGGACCCCCGTTTCGACCGTAGCGCTCTAACACAAGTCCGTTTCCTCTGTTTTGCAGTATGCAACACCCCTCCCGATCAACAGAACCCCGTTTCGACCGTAGGAGGTCCAAGAGAAGTCTGTTTCCTCCGTTTTGTGGTATGCCAGACCCCTCCTGATGAACAGGATCCCGTTTTGACCGTGGCTGGTCGAACACAAGGCCGTTTCCTCCATTCTGCGGTACGCCAGGTCTCCTTTCCATCGGCTGTTCCGTCCAAGTCGGTTGGCTCCCAATGAATGATGTCTACTACGCAACCTTCTCCTTGTAGACGTTGCTGGGCCTCCAAGTGCAGAGGTTTGTAGGACAGTAGCAAATTTCCCTCAAGTGGATGACCTAAGGTTTATCAATCCGTGGGAGGCATAGGATGAAGATGGTCTCTCTCAAGCAACCCTGGAACCAAATAACAAAGAGTCTCTTGTGTCCCCAACACACCCAATACAATGGTAAATTGTATAGGTGCACTACTTCGGCGAAGAGATGGTGATACAAGTGCAATATGGATGGTAGATATAGGTTTTTGTAATCTGAAAATATAAAAACGGTATTGCAATGTGTTGAAACTAGGCCTAGGGTTCATACTTTCACTAGTGCAAGTTCTCTCAACAATAATAACATAATTGGATCATATAACTATCCCTCAACATGCAACAAAGAGTCACTCCAAAGTCACTAATAGCGGAGAACAAACGAAGAGATTATGGTAGGGTACGAAACCACCTCAAAGTTATTCTTTCGGATCGATCTATTCAAGAGTTCGTAGTAAAATAACACGAAGCTATTCTTTCCGTTCGATCTGTCATAGAGTTCGTACTAGAATAACACCTTAAGACACAAATCAACCAAAACCCTAATGTCACCTAGATACTCCAATGTCACCTCAAGTATCTGTGGGTATGATTATACGATATGCATCACACAATCTCAGATTCATCTATTCAACCAACACAAAGAACTTCAAAGAGTGCCCCAAAGTTTCTATCGGAGAGTCAAGACGAAAACGTGTGCCAACCCCTATGCATAGGTTCATGGGCGGAACCCGCAAGTTCATCACCAAAACATACGTCAAGTGGATCACGTGATATGCCATTGTCACCACAGATAAGCACGACAAGACATACATCAAGTGTTCTCAAATCCTTAAAGACTCAATCCGATAATATAACTTCAAAGGGAAAACTCTATCCATTACAAGAGAGTAGAGGGGGAGAAACATCATAAGATCCAACTATAATAGCAAAGCTCGTGATACATCAAGATCGTATCACCTCAAGAACACGAGAGAGAGAGAGATCAAACACATAGCTACTGGTACATACCCTCAGCCCCGAGGGTGAACTACTCCCTCCTCCTCATGGAGAGCGCCGGGATGATGAAGATGGCCACCGGTGAGGGATCCCCCCTCCGACAGGGTGCCGGAATAGGGTCCCGATTGGTTTTTGGTGGCTAAAGAGGCTTGCGGCGGCGGAACTCCCGATCTATTCTGTTCCCCGAAGGTTTTAGGGTATATGGGAATATATAGGCGAAAGAAGTCGGTAAGGGGAGCCACGAGGGGCCCACGAGGGTGGAGGGCGCGCCTAGGGGGGTGGGCGCGCCCCCTGCCTCGTGCTCTCCTCGTTAATCCCCTAACGTGCACTCCAAGACTCCTGTATTGCTTTCTTTCCAAAAATAACTTTTCCGAAGGTTTCATTCCATTTGGACTCCGTTTGATATTCCTTTTCTGCAAAACACTGAAACAAGGGAAAAACAGAAACTGGCACTGGGCTCTGGGTCAATAGGTTAGTCCCAAAAGTAATATAAAAGTGCATAGTAAAGCCCATTAAACATCCAAGATGGATAATATAATAGCATGAATACTTCATAAATTATAGATACGTTGGAGACGTATCAATGAACACGACGGCGCATTCCGTTCCGGCCCAGCCGGTTGGCTCCCGATGAACACGACGACGATGCAGTTTCTCCGTTCGGGCCCAGCCATGTACAAGAGCCCTGGCCATACGTATGCGCGAGTAGGTGTTCGAGACCCCGCCCGTATGTACGTACGTGGCCGTATTTTCTTTCTTGCACCCTGGCCGCTAAATGTACATGTAGATGCTACGTGCGCGCCTCTACTACGACACGTGCGCGCCTCTACTACGACACGTGTCCTTCCTTACACGGCCACGGTTCATCGCTGTAGCCTGCAGACAGACCGATCGACCAGTATGTACGTACACGTTCGCGACCATAATGACAACGCTACGTACGCTTCGACCAGGTGGGTCCCAACTGTCAGGCACTTCCTTGCGTGCGAAGATCTAGCTGGTGTTTCTCAGCAGTAAGGGGACGAATCATTTTTTTGCCCTAATATGGACGGACTTCCTTGCGTGCGAGGATGTAGCTGATGGGTCCCAGCAGTCATGGGGGAAACTTTTTTTTTTGCAAAATACGGTGGCCCGTCCGGTTGGTCCCTGCTGTCAGGTGGGGGAATCATTATTTTGCGCGTAATAAGGAGGCACTTCCTTGCTGCGGCGGTGGACACAGCTGTCAGCCTCTCCACGTATAGTACTCTTCCGATGGAAGTCGTTCCTTGACCACATTGACCACGTCGCGCCGAGAGTACCAGGGCGGTGGACGACGGCGAGGCCTAGGAAGGGGACGAATCGGAGCCGGGGAGACGCGACAGTGGAAGCCCACGTGGAGAGGAGTACGAGGGTTCACTGGTTCGGCTGCGGTGTGAGGCTGCCGTCGTCGCAGAATAACAGGGGTGTGGGTGAGTAGAGGGATGGCCTGGCCAGCGGCGAGAGTAGTAGGGGGCAGTGAGGCCTCCGCGGCAGCGAGGCCGGCCATGGGAGGCAGGAGCAGGCGGCATGACCGACGCTGCGTTGGGCGGCTGGAGCAAGAAGACCAGAGGTTGAAGAAGCACTACGGCCGTTGGATGGACATCGTACGGTCACTGGAGCTAGAATCGTTCATATTGACTAAGTTAACAAAGCCCTCCGTCCCCGTCAACTTAGTAGGCCCACATGTCAGCCTCCCACTATGCTGGGTCCCAGCTAGCAGGGGAGTATTCATTTTTTTGTGCGTAATAAGGAGGCACTTCCTTGCGTGCGAAGATATAGCTAGTGGGCCTGACCTGTTAGCGGGGGGAACATATCTTTCACGAAATACAGAGGCCCTTCCGGTGGGTCCCAGATCTCAGGTGGAGGAATAATTATTTTGCGCGTAATAAGGAGGCATTTCCTTGTGTGCGACCGTGGACCCAGCTGTCAGCCTCTCCACATACAGTACTCTTCCGATGGAAGTCGTTCCTTGACCACGTTGACCATGCCGCGCCGAGAGCACCAGGGTGGTGGACAACGGCGAGGCCTAGGAAGGGGACGACGCAGAGCTGGGAAAGACGCGGCAGTGCATGCCCACGTGGAGGGGAGTACGTGGGTTGACTGCTTCAGCTGCGGTGTGAGGCTGCCGTGCCGGAGAATAACAGGAGGTGTGGGTGAGTATGGAGGGATGGCATGGCCAGCGGTGGCAGCACAGCCTGTCACGGGAGGCAGGAGCAGGTGGCACGACCGACGCAGGTTTGGGCGGCTGGAGCAGGAAGACCAGAGGTTGAAGAAGCACTACGGCCGTTGGATGGACATCGTACGGTCACTGGAGCTATAATCGTTTATTATCGACTAAGTTGACAAAGCCCTTGGTACGCGTGAACTTAGTAGGCCCACAAGTCAGCCTCTGAAATGGTGCACCCCAGATGTCAGGGGGAGGAATCATTTTTTGGGCAGCTGAAGCAAGAATATCCGACATTGAAGAAGAAGCACGACATCCGTTGGATGGACATCCAACGGCCACTGCTGCTAGAACCATGTGTTGACTATAAGTTGACAAAGCCTTGCATACGCGTCAACTTAGTTTTTGTTTTTTAGGGGACGCATCAACTTAGTAGTCCCACAAGTGTGTGGCATAGAACATATAGCCCATTTGCGATTTGTAAGAATGTACAACCCATTTTTGAATTCTAATAGAATTTACTATAGCCCATTTACAGTTTGTTAAAAGTACAACCCATTTTCTAGCTAGGACAACGATTAATAATTTCGACCAACCGCTCAAAACAGAATTCAATAAAATTTTCCACATTTTGATGGGATCCGAAATATTTTTATCCCGAAATTTCTAGTCAGGTTAAATATAATTTCAAAATAAATTGGTATTACGTAAAAATCCAACGAAATATTGCGCGCGCAACAAGTAATGAAATTAAAATTTTCAAATTCCAAAAATAATATATTTTTTAAACTAATTACGTGTTTGGTGCATTTTTTATAGTTACTGCCCAGTTTTTATAATTACATCCCATTTATTGTTTCTTAAAGCCCATTTTCTTGTTAAGCCTAATGCATCCCTCCTAGGAAGGATTTGCAGCCCAGTGGGGCGGAGAATAACAAGTTGACCCGGATTGTGTATAAATGTCGGCACAGTTGCATTGCTGATGCTGAAAAAAGGCCTGTGTAGTACAGTACAACCTTACATGGCTAGTCAGCCCACATTCAGCGACGCCGGAAATGCCCAAACAAGGCTTCTGTACAACTTTTTCAAGTCACTGAGCTCAATTAATAACTTAAGAAAAAAGTTAGAGTACAATGCAACCTAATTAAAAGCTGTCACAAGCGAAGAAATAATTCAACGGGTCCCACTTGTGCGTGTGTGTGTGTGTGTTTGTGTGTGTGTGAGAGAGAGAGAGAGACAGAGAGAGAGACCCATCGGTCGATGCTCATAAATACATCTTTCAGCCATATGCATTGATGATGCTCAGTAAAAACTTATATAGTTGACACAATCATATAGAACATCATAGCACACTGAACTTGCATACAAATATTTCACGCAGGTGGCACAATCAGGGTGGAAGCAGTGGATCGCTACGGGTAGGGCTATGTTGAATCCAACGAACTCGTACATAAGGTTCATCGTCTTTATCAATGACGGGGAAATATCTTGAATGTTGTGCAAAGAAAACAAACAGACAACACAATATATAAGTTCTGCTAGAACATTAAGTTGACGTACAACCCTTTCTAAAAAAAGTTCAGGTAAAAAAATAGAACAGGTCACAATCAAATGTACCGGCACATCAGTGCTTCACACATATAGCTCGGATTTAACTAGTATCTGACAAGATTCAGTTGTTACCTCAAATTAGAGCACATCCAGGCAGCCAGCCCTGCCTCTTCTCCCAAAGAAGCAGTGGCCTCCGCCGCGCGATGGAGTAGGCCCTATGCCATCCATCGTTCCGAGCAAAATGGGGAAAGCCTGACGTTGAGTCTTGTAATGGACGTAATCGACGGACCCGGGCACCAACGGCGGCAGCAGGACTTCGATTGATGGATTGACCACTTCTTCGACATGCACGAACACTCGGTACAGGTACATCCCTAATGTGGTCTGCGGCGGCCTTGGTGGCAACGAATAGTACAACCCCGGTTCCTGCACCGGTATCTCAACACCAATCACCTTCGGTATGGTGGACGACTTCTTCATCCATGCCATATCCGTCAGAGCCCAGCTGTCTGGAGGAACAAACATACTTAGGAGCTCACCTCCACGGTCGTTGATAAGCTCATTCATAGACTCGCTGTTCCAAGCACGTCGAGGCATGCCATCGAAGGTAAGATTTGTTAAAAACTCAAGCTCCGAGGGCACCGAGCCCTATCCTGGGTGCCACCGATCAAAGGTCACGAGCGGCCATCACAGAACAAACACCGGGAAGATTCGAAAATACGACTGCAGTCGAAAGTTGTCCGGAACATGATGAAGAAATCGGCCGGTGGCGGACAGAGTTCGACGAGCAAGTCACTTATGTGGATGCCATGCGCAATGCCAAGAGCTTTAACAAGGTCGTCCGGCGAGACGGGAGGCCGATCCCCGTTGATGGTTACCATCAGCACTTTGCTCACAAACTGGTCGTCAAGCACCGCCATGCCACTATTGAGCGACAAGACGCATCGCCCGAAGGCAGGACAGACCTGAAGGTCTCCGGCTTGGAGATCCGCGTTAACCGGCGACATGATAGTGCTCTTGAGTACAGGGAGTACAGGAGGGGGATTTGGGGGAACTGGAGTAGGAATCGAGATTCTAGAGGTGGGGGAGGGGCGGGAGATTGGGGATGAAAAGGTAGCATGAATTTCGATAACGCGCCAATATGCTCTCGGCGTGCAAGCGCATGAAAACATTGGTGGCGCACACATGTCGGCGCGCAATAGTACCAATTCTTTCTTTTTTTGAGAGCCTGACCTTTTTTTAGGATCTTTTGAGAGCCCGGCCCGAGAGTCATAATTGACCTGTTTGGCATTGCGTTACTACTCGGCCCATATTCAACGACACCTCACTGGCCCAAACAAGTGTACATCATCGAAAAGACACTGAGCTCAAATTATAACTTGAAAAAAGGAGATATACTCTGAACACTGGAGAATGGTGATGCCCTCATTTATCCCACCAGCAGTTCGAGACAATAAATAGTTCGAAACAACATTATATACAACAATCAAACACTGACTAGTGACTACTACTGACATAAACAGCAAGACATGGTAGTTCATATGAAATCTTGCTACACCACCAAAACGCACCCATCTGCAGCGCTCAGACTCTCGTGATCCAGACGAGAATGACATTCTAAATAGAGGCAACTATTACATAGTAAGAGTGACATAGACGAGGATGACCAAATGATAAGGAATATGCACAACAAAAGAGAGAACTACCCATTCGGAACAAGCAGCAAAGACAACAAGTCATTCGAAGAGGGATGATCCAACACCATCATATTTGCAGCCTCCCTTCAGCCACCAGTGATCCGGAGACACTAGTACTCCACCCTTTCGACGCAACAGCCCAGTTACCTATCAACCTGAAGGCTTGAACCACATCACTGCATGTCGGACTCGACACATCCAAGGATCAAAGTTAATCCAGACGCCTTTGTCATTCTCACCTTCTTTTGGCTGCAGGCTGTATTGTTGAGAATCATGGGAGTTTGCTCCCGAACTCCTAGGGCTCGCCGTGTAGACATAGTTTTCCATAGCAAGCAGAGCCTCTCTGCCATCAAGGTCCCTGCCAACGGTGATCTCCTGGTTAATCGGATAATTGAGTCCGAGAAATAGAGAGTGTGAACCAAGGCTGTTTACCCGCCTCCAACTCAAAAATCCTGAAGGCCCCAACAAGCTGGTATCCTGCTCATAGACGTAACACCCACTGTCTGGATACCCACGTATTTCATGGTGCTTGTATACAGTGGGGTTTTTGCAATATAACTTTTTCGGCTCATGTGTCCGGATGATCATCAATCTTTTGCTGTCGTCTGATCGAGCGAGGAACCAGTTGTGCTTCCCTGTTTTTGGCAAAGGTGGTGTGATTACAAAGGGCAGTAACTGTAGGGACACTGCATCATATCGGAAAGGACATGCATTGTTAAGGTAAGATCAGCATTGTTCAGAGTATGAGTAGGATAATGCAAGAAACAACATTGATATGTCCCTGCTGGAACTGGGAGGAAAATACAGGGAAATGTATACTGGGTTTGAAAATATAGAAGTGCCATGCATGGTTATACTCATGTTATCTCACAATCGATTCTTCACAGGAAACTACCATGTCATGCATGTTATGTAATCATGTTCTGTCCTCCCAAACAAATTCTTCAAGGAAACTAACAGACCATGCATTGTTATATACTCATGTTCTATGGGAAAAATTTTTGTGAACATATTATTCTAGCCATTGACTGCTGAAGGGCGAATATAGGTATGTACACATGGTAAGCATTACATGATTTCACTACTTCCAAATATAGAGTTCTCCATATGCACATTTACTTCCCTAATGTATAGTTAGATGAAACCAACAGTGTGATGCATATTTCTACATCATGAAAATGAGGACACTAACATGGCCATTGATACACACTCATATTTAGTGGTATATAGATTACTATAAAATAAGGAGAATATCAATATCTTCCGTTTGATTATTCAGGGGTACAAAATGGCTGTAATGACTTGGTCACAATCGCATGAACTAACTCATTCCAAATTTAGCTGATTTACGGCGTCTCTAATACATTGCCATAGTTCTACTCAAATTCTGCTCAAACAGGGATATGCCAATCATCATAAAAAGTTCAACCGTGTCATGACATCATCATTAACATCAGGCGGAAACAACTTACACGCGCCGTCCCAGCAATACGTGGTGCCATCTGCTTTGTCGATCGCGTAGATGATGCCATTGTGTTCAATAGCATCACAGAAGTGTGTATCATCTTTGACGATGATCCACTGCGAGCTGAGTTGTCTCCACCTAAAGAAGGCACCGGCGTAAAGATAGGCGAGTCCGCGGTCGAACAAGGCAATTAGCTTGAAGTCTGCATAATCCGCATGTCGTGTGGGCACTTGGCAGATTACAATCTTCTGCAAAACAAGGTCCGTCCAACTGACGTGGTAATCTAGATGACTTGGGCCGCGATGGTAAAACTCTATATAATCCAACAGAGGAAGGATAATCTCATGGGAGGACTGGAAGTTCACGGGCACCAACTTTTTCCCATCTTCTCTGATGGCAGCCGTCCAGTGGGAGTTCATGCCGACCCAGTACATACCTGCCAAGAAGTTTCGGGCGATGGTGATCGGATCGAAGTCGAGGGAAATGATGTACGGTGACCCACTACATACCTGCAAATGGAGATCGGCCTTTAAACAGTTTCGTTTAACTTGCCGGCTTGCTTAAAAACCCAGCAATCTCTGCTGGTATGATTGGCTGGTTTGTGCGGGGTGCCATGAATTTGGCACGGACGGTCAAGTATGCGGTCCATGCTAGATGGTCCCTGATTATTTCTTTGATACGACTTTTTCCGCTGACCGGACTTGGAGCCGCTGAATCTGGCGTTTACAGCAGTTTCCTCTGTGTTATCGCTGTTACTTCAGCGTTTGTGTCTGCTGCGTAGGAGCTTGCTGTTGCTGTTTTTGGCCTCGGAGGGGCCAGCCTCGCTGGCCGTATTTTTACTACGAGCCAGCCAGCTGTCCTCACCCGCACAGAAGCGGGTCATGAGGGCCGTGAGGGCGGCCATAGATTTCGGCTTTTCTTGGTCGAGGTGGCGGGCGAGCCATTCATCGCGGATGCTGTGTTTAAAGGCCGCTAGGGCTTCTGCATCCGGACAGTCGACGATCTAGTTCTTTTTAGTTAGGAACTTAGTCCAGAATTTCCTGGCTGACTCCCCGAGCTATTGAACTATGTGACTTAAGTCATCAGCGTCTGGCGGTCGGACATATGTACCCTGGAAGTTGTCGAGAAAGGCTTCTTCCAGGTCCTCCCAGCTGCCGATGGAATTTTCAGGTAGGCTATTTAACCAGTGCCGAGCTGGCCCTTTGAGTTTTAGTGGGAGGTATTTGATAGCATGGAGGTCATCTCCGCGGGCCATGTGAATGTGGAGAATAAAATCCTCGATCCATACCGCGGGATCGATTGTTCCGTCGTATGATTCAATATTGACGGGTTTGAACACTTCGGGGAATTCATTGTCCATTACTTCATCAGTGAAGCAAAGAGGGTGTGCGGCGCCTCTATATCGAGCCGCGTCGCGACGTAGCTCCGATGGAGTCTGTCTATTGTTATCGGCTCAAGCGTGACTAGGTTTGTCACGTCTGAATAGGTAGCCGTCGTCGCGTGTCAAGGCACGTCGTCACGATCCGTAGATCGATCTTGTATGTCCTGCTCTATTGTCCAGGGTTTGCTGGAGGTCGTATGTATGACCCTGAACTGTTTTGTCTCTATTTTTCCGTGGCGGCGGGGCGGGCTGTTCGGCTTGAATTGCCGCTCTATCCCGACCGCGTGGTTGTCGATCGCCCGCATTACGCGAGGGACGTACGGGCTCTGGCGCCTCCTCATCGAACTGGGGTAGCAGACTTCGCTTTGGATAACTCTTGGCTGGGCGTGTGAGGCCGTATTCTTCGGCTGCCAGGGCATCAATCCATCTTCGATGAGCAGATCTTGGTCAGCTTGAAGCTGCTGCTGTTTCTTTTTCAGGCTCCTTGTCATTGCTATTAGCTGGCGCTTGAAGTGCGCCTGCTCGAGAGGTTCCTCAGGCATGATGAAATCTTCGTTGCCGAGGCTTTCCTCATCCTCGGAGAGTGGACGGTAACTACCGTCCTCCGAGTCGTTGGGTCTGGCCCGTTCGTCGGGGCTAGCTTGCCCGTTTTCTTGCTCCTCCTGTTCGGATGTTACCTCAGCAAGGTCTTTATTGTTTTCGGCTTCGTCCAGAGTATTATCTTCACCGGTGCCAGCATTGCTGTCTTTTGAACGACGTGACTTAGAGTGGCGCCGAGGACGCCGGCGTTTTTGCTGTGTCTCAGGAGGTTTATTCTTGACTGGATTTTCTTTGTCATCGTCGTTGGTTGTTTTGGGTGTGTCCACCATGTACACATCGTACGAAGAAGTGGCCGTCCAACGTCCCGTGTATGGCGGATTCTGGCCTTGCTCCTCATCGGCATCGTCGTCCATACCGTCGATGTCTTCGGAGTCGTAATCAAGCGTGTCGGTTAAGTCCCCGATAGTGGCTATGAAGTGGGTGGCGGGTGGGAAGCGAAATTCTTGATCATCAGCCCCTAATTCGAACCGGACATAGTTCAGTTGCGAGTCCCCCGCCAAGGAAAGGCTCTTTAATGAGTTTAGCACATCGCCCAAAGGCGAGTGTTGGAAGATGTCTGCGGTGCTGAATTCGAAGATCGATGAATGATCAAGTTCGGCGTCCGCGGGATCACGTGGTTCAGAACTTATAACCAGAGACGAGTCCAGAATTCCGGTGACACTGATATTGTGTGGGGTTAAGTCCATGTGCGGCTCCAACGCCGGGGAATCTGTGGCCTCCGTGGTGGGGTTGAGCCTCTCATCCTCGGATGCCGCAGTGTGCTCTAGACCTAAGGCTACAGCGGTCACAGGAGCTATCTCCGGGGTGCGGTCTGACGACAGATTTAGGTCATGATCGTCAAGGTGACTGGGAGCGATCGCTGCGGTATCAAATCCGGTGAAGATCAAATCACCACGGATGTCCGCAAGGTAATTCAAACTCCCAAATCTGGCCTGATGTCCAGGGACGTCGCTATCGATCCGCTCCAGGTGGCCAAACGAGTTGGCCCGCAGTCCGAAGCCGCCGAACACGAAGATCTGTCCGGGGAGGAAGGTTTCTCCTTGGACAGCGTCGCTATTGACGATTGGAGGGGCAATCGAACTTTTCGTCGACGGCACAGTGGAACTCTCAATGAAAGCACCAATGTCGGTGTCAAAACCGGCGGATCTCAGGTAGGGGGTCCCGAACTGTGCGCCTAAGGTCGATGGTAACAGGAGACAGGAGACACGATGTTTACCCAGGTTCGGGCCCTCTCTATGGAGGTAATACCCTACTTCCTGCTTGATTGATCTTGATGAATATGAGTATTACAAGAGTTGATCTACCATGAGATCGTAATGGCTAAACCCTAGAAGTCTAGCCTGTATGACTATGGTAATGAGTATCCCCCTTTCCAGACTAAGTCCTCTGGTTTATATAGAAACCAGGAGGATCTAGGGTTACACAAGGTCGGTTACAAAGAAAGGAATCTACATATTCAGCCGCCAAGCTTGCCTTCCACGCCAAGGAGAGTCCCATCCGGACACGGGTGCAGTCTTCGGTCTTCGTATTCTCGCAGCCTATCAGTCCGGCCCATGGCTAACAGGCCGGACGCCCGAGGGCCCCTTAGTCCAGGACTCCCTCAGCGGGGGCTAGGTCCGGGGGCGGGGCTGGCCGGCGGCGGCGACTGCGGCGGCGGCGACAGGAGGAGAGAGGCGGGCGCGCGGGAGGGAGAGAGAAAGAGAGAGAGAGAGGGAGACGGCGCCACCCATTAAGTGGGCCTTCTTTGCCGTCTGCTAGTAGACGGCAAAGAGGGCGACAGTCAGGGCTAGCCCACGTCTCCTCTTTGCCGTTCGCTAGCGGACGGCAAAGGACGAACATTGCCCTCTGCTAGTAGTCGGCAAAGTAGTCACCTCTTTGCCGTCCGCTGGCAGACGGCAAAGAAGCTGACCTAGCCACGCCATGCCCTGTGGGGCCCACTTCGCTCTTTGCCGTCTGCCTTTTAGCTCTTTGCCTTCAGCTTGCTCACAGCAAAGAAGCAGCTGACGGCAAATACCCTTTTTTCCATCAGCCCTTTCTTTGCCGTCCGCTTCCTCAAAGCAGACGGCAAAGAACCTCTTTGCTGTCAGCTGGCAGACGGCTAAGAGGTGGCAGACGGCAAAATGCCAGATTCGAGTAGTGCCACTGGGAAGATCCAATGTGCTGCCGTCCTTCATCTGTGCCTCGAAGATGATGTTTTGGTGTACCACATCATACGCGCGCCCTCCATACAAGGTGAGCTTCACGATTTCTTGTCTCGGGAGGACATATACTTTTGTGGGGAAGCCATCGCTGGGGACAAACATAAGTTGGAGCCGTACAACCTTGATTTGAAAAGCATCACTGACATACAAACCAAAATAAAAATTCCTATAGAAGATTGTGATAAACCGACACCATCCCTATTCGACGTAGCAAATTTTGTGCTCGGAACAAATCTTCAGAAGGGTGACGAGATGCTGGCATTAAGGTCGTCTGGATGGGAGAATTATCCCTTGACGTACGAGCGGATAAAATATGATGCCCTTGATGCCCGTGTGAGTTTTGAGATAGCTGCAAGGTCCACAGAGCTTGTTGCGAAGCCGCCTCCCACGAAAAATGAGAAGAAGAAGAAGAAGAGGAAGAAGAAGAAGAAGAAGAAGAAGAAGAATAAGAAGAAGAAGAAGAAGAAGAAGAAGCAGAAGAAGAAGCAGAAGAAGAAGAAGAAGAAGAAGAAGTATATTGATATAGATGGACTATTTCAATGGTGTGCATGTATTTGGAACAAGTAGTAGCGTGGTCCGCTTGACTATAAGGAACTATTTATCCGCATAGCTTTCTCTAAGATATAGCTGGACTATTTCAATGGTGTGCATGTATTTGGAACAAGTAGTAGCGTGGTCCGCTTGACTATAAGGAACTATTTATCCGCGTAGCTTTCTCTACTACTCCTTCCAATGATTGGTATGCAATGCATGTGTCCATAGACATGACAGCTTGTCCATGGAAGTTCAACTACGGCGACCATCACGTTTCATCCACTGCCACTCGCGATTCCCATGACGCCGCTCCAACCCACGACACCACGTCCCCCGACATGCGCCTCATCCCTCTCGGTCACACCGCCCCTCTACCTTTGTGTGCATGACATGTGGGCCAACTGAAATGCGGCGAGCATTGATACGTCTCCGTCGTATCTATAATTTTTTGATTGTTCCATGCCAATATTCTACAACTTTTACATACTTTTGGTAACTTTTTATACTATTTTTGGACCTAACATATTGATCCAGTGCCCAGTGCCAGTTCCTGTTTATTGCATGTTTTTTGTTTCGCAGAAAGTCCATATCAAACGGAGTCCAAACGGGATAAAAACTGACGAAGATTTTTTTTGGAATATATGTGAATTTTGGGAAGTGGAATCAACGCGAGACGATGCCCGAGGGGCCCACGAGGGTGAGGGGCGCGCCCCAAGGGGTCAGGCGCGCCCTGGGCCCTCGTGGCCACCCTGTAAGGCCGTTGGTGCCCTTCTTTCGCGCAAGAAATCCAATATCCGGATAGAAATCGTGTCCAAATTTCAGCCCAATCGGAGTTACGGATCTCCGGGAATATAAGAAACGGTGAAAGGGCAGAGTCAGGGAACGCAGAAATAGAGAGAAACAGAGAGACAGATCCAATCTCGGAGGGGCTCTCGCCCCTCTGCCACCATGGAGGCCATGGACCAGAGGGGAAACCCTTCTCCCATCTAGGGAGAAGGTCAAGGAGGAAGAAGAAGAGGGGGCTCTCTCCCCATCTCTGTCGGTGGCGCCGGAACGCCGCTGGGGCCATCATCATCACTGCGATCTACACCAACACCTCCGTCATCTTCACCAACATCTCCATCACCTTCCCCCATCTTTCTATAGCGGTCCACTCTCCTGCAACCCACTGTACCCTCTACTTGAACATGGTGCTTTATGCTTGATATTATTATCCAATGATGTGTTGCCATCCTATGATGTCTGAGTAGATTTTCGTTGCCCTGTCGGTAATTGGTGAATTGCTATGATTGGTTTAATTTGCTTGTGGTTATGTTGCTGTCCTTTGGTGCCCATCATATGAGCGTGCGCGTGGATCACACCATAGGGTTAGTTGTATGTTGATAGGACTATGTATTGGAGGGCAATAGTGACAGAAGCTTCAACCTAGCATAGAAATTGATGCATACGGGATTGAAGGGGGACCAAAATATCTTAATGCTATAGTTGGGTTTTACCTTAATGAACGTTAGTAGTTGCAGATGCTTGCTAATAGTTCCAATCATAAGTGCATAGAATTCCAAGTCAGGGATGACATGCTAGCAGTGGCCTCTCCGACATAAAACTTGCTATCGGTCTAGTAAAGTAGTTAATTGCTTAGGGACAATTTCGCAACTCCTACCACCACTTTTCCACACTCGCTATGCGAACTTTATTGCTTCTTTATCTAAACAGCCCCTAGTTTTCATTTACGTGCTCTTTATATTCTTGCAAACCTATCCCACAACACCTACAAAGTACTTCTAGTTTCATACTTGTTCTAGGTAAAGCGAACGTCAAGCGTGCGTAGAGTTGTATCGGTGGTCGACAAAACTTGAGGGAATATTTGTTCTTCCTTTAGCTCCTCGTTGGGTTCGGCACTCTTACTTATCGAAAGAGGCTACAATTGATCCCCTATACTTGTGGGTTATCATTTTTCTGGCGCCGTTGCCGGGGAGTTATAGCGTGGGGTGAGTATTCTCGTGTGTGCTTATTTGCTTTATCACTAAGTAGTTTTTATTTTGTGCTCTTGTTTTCTATCCTTAGTTATGGGTAGGAAACACAAAATACCAAAAAAATTAGTTGTACCTACTACACCAATGGTTGAAGAACCACTAAAAATCTATCACACTCCTAAAGCTTTTTACTTGGATCATCTTCGATCCCTATGTGCTCGTGCTGAAACCCAACTAGCTTAGTTGAGGGCAAATCTTTAGATGAGCATGCTTGTTATGTGCGACACCACTTATCTCAAAAAGGGAAACTTTTACTGGATCAAATTCATCGTTTGCAGTGCTATGCTTGGAATTTATGTGAAATTTATGATTGTACTTGTTGTTCTAAAGACCCTAAGAAACACCTTCCTTACCAATGTGGGTTTAGTGATAATGGAATCGTATCTTTGTATACCAAGGGTGTTTATAATTACTATGATGTTCTACAAATTGAAGAATTTGTTGCTTTTAGGGGTACTTGTGAAATTGCTTCTTTTATTGAAGAGTGTCATACTACTCTCTACAAATCTGAAAATTTGGCCATACTTAAATATTGCTGTGATAATTATACTTCTAATCCTTATATTAAACCATATATTGAGGACTCCTCCGCTTTCCAAGAAGAGACTAATATTTTGCAGGAGTCTATGGAAGAAGAAATTGATGAAACTGTGAGCTCATTGGATGAAAAAGATGATGAGGAGAGCGAAGAACAAAAGGAGGAAGATCGGATTAGCTACTCGTGCCCACCTTATAATGAGAGTAACTCTCCAACTCATACATTGTTTAATTTCCCTTCGTGTTTACCGAAGGATGAATGCTATGATGATTGTTATGATCCCGTTGATTCTTTTGAAATGTCCCTTTTGGATGATGCTTGCTATGCTTGTGGCCAAGATGCCAATATGAATTATGCTTATGGAGATGAACTTGCTATAGTTCCTTATGTTAAACATGAAATTGTTGCTATTGCACCCACGCATGATAGTCCTATTATATTTTTGAATTCTCCCGACTACACTATATCGGAGAAGTTTGGCCTTATTAAGGATTATATTGATGGGTTGTGTTTTACTACTACACATGATGATTTTGATAGATATAAGATCATGTGCTGGCTGCTCCTACTTGCAATTATTATGAGAGAGGAACTACATCTCCGCCTCTCCATGTTTCCAATATGATAAAATTGCAAGAAACTGTTTATACTATGCATTGGCCTTTACTATGTGTGCATGAATTGTTCTTTTATGACATGCCGATTCATAGGAAGAGAGTTAGACTTCGTTGTTTCATGATATATGTTACTTTGTGCTCACTACTAAAGAACAAATCATTGTTAATTAAAATTGGCTTTGATATACCTTGGGATCAGGGTGGATCCATTACTTGAGCACTATATGCCTAGCTTAATGGCTTTAAAGAAAGCGCTGCCAGGGAGACACCCTGGAAGTTTTAGAGAGTCATTTATTTCTGTTGTGTGCTTTTATAAAGTTTTAAAAAATATATAATGTGCCAAGATTTGCCTTTAGGATGTTTACATTGCTTGTAGGTTTGTGCGGTGCAAAACAGAAACTTTGGCTGTAGTGCACGATTTTACATTTTTTACTGGAACGTCGAACAGTTCTGAAACTTTTTGCACTGTCTTTCTATACAAATTGTTTATTTTTCCTAATTGTTTCAGAATTGTTGGAGTACCAGAAGTATGGTGAATGTTCAGATTACTACAGACTGTCCTGTTTAAGACAGAGTCTGTTTTTGATGCATAGTTTGTTTGTTTTGATGAAACTATCGATTTCTATCAGTGGATTAAGCCATGGAAAAGTTATATTACAGTAGCTACAATGCAAAAACAAAATATGAATTGGTTTGCAACAGTACTTAGAGTAGTGATTTGCTTTATTATACTAACGGATCTTACTGAGCTTTCTGTTGAGTTTTGTGTGGATGAAGTGTTCGAAGATCGAGGATGTCTCGATGTGAGAAGTAGGAGAGGCAAGAGCTCAAGCTTGGGCATGCCCAAGGCACCCCAAGTAAATATTCAAGGAGACTTAAGCGTCTAAGCTTGGGGATGCCCCGGAAGGCATCCCATCTTTCTTCAACAAGTATCGGTATGTTTTCGGTTTCATTTCGTTCATGTGATATGTGCAAATCTTGGAGCGTCTTTTACATTTAGTTTTCACTTTCCTTTTATGCACAATACTGGTATGAGATATTCCTTGGTTGATTTATATAATGCTCATTGCACTTCACTTATATTCTTTGAGTATGGATTTATAGAATGCTTCATGTGCTTCACTTATATCATTTGAATTATGGATTGCATGTTTCCCTACACAGAAAACCGCCATTTGTAGAATACTCTTTTACTTCACTTATATTTGTTAGAGCATGGGCATATCTTTTGTAGAAATAATTGAACTCTCTTGCTTCACTTATATCTATTTAGAGAGATGACAGGAATTGGTCATTCACATGGTTAGTCACAAAATCCTACATAAAACTTGTAGATCACTGAATATGATATGTTTGATTCCTTGTAATGGTTTTGCGATATAAATATGGTGATATTAGAGTCATGCTAGTGGGTAATTGTGGATTGTAGAAATACTTGTGTTGAAGTTTGTGATTCCCGTAGCATGCACGTATGGTGAACCATTATGTAAATAATTCGGAGCATGATTTATTTATTGATTGTCTTCCTTATGAGCGGCGGTCGGGGACGAGCGATGGTCTTTTCCTGCCAATCTATCCCCCTAGGAGCATGCGCGTAGTACTTTGTTTCGATGACTAATAGATTTTTGCAATAAGTATGTGAGTTCTTTATGACTAATGTTGAGTCCATGGATTATACGCACTCTCACCCTTCCATCATTGCTAGCCTCTTCGGTACCATGCATTGCCCTTTCTCACCTCGAGAGTTGGTGCAAACTTCGCCGGTGCATCCAGACCATGTGATACGATACGCTCTATCACACATAAACCTCCTTATATCTTCCTCAAAACAACCACGATGCCTACCTACTATGGCATTTCCATAGCCATTTCGAGATATATTGCCATGCAACTTCCATCATCATCATATACATGACTTGAGCATTCATTGTCATATTGCTTTGCATGATCGTAAGATAACTAGCATGATGTTTTCATGGCTTGTCCGTTTTTTGATATCTTTGCTATGCTAGATCATTGCACATCCCGGTACACCGCCGGAGGAATTCATGTAGAGTCATACTTTGTTCTATATATCAAGTTGTAATATTGAGTTGTAAGTAAATAAAAGTGTGATGATCATCATTATTAGAACATAGTACCATGTGAGTTTATCAAAATAAAAGTGGCCAAAGAAGCCCAAAGAGAGAGAGAGAGAGAGAGAGAGAGAGAGAGAGAGAGAGAGAGAGAGAGAGGCCAAAGAAGCCTACAAAAAAAGAAAAAAAGAAAAAAATAAAAAAATAAAAAAATGAGAGAAAAGAGAGAAGGCACAATGTTACTATCCTTTTACCACACTTGTGCTTCAGAGTAGCACCATGTTCTGCATATAGAGAGTCTCTTGAGTTATCACTTTCATATACTAGTGGGCATTTTCATTATAGAACTTGGCTTGTATATTCCGATGATGGGCTTCCTCAAATGCCCGAGGTCTTCATGAGCAAGCAAGTTGGATGCACACCCACTTAGTTTCCAGTTTGAGCTTTCATACACTTATAACTCTTAGTGCGTCCGTTGCATGGCAATCCCTACTCCTCGCATTGACATCAATTGATGGGCATCTCCATAGCCCGTTGATCAGCCACGTTGATGTGAGACTTTCTCCCTTTTTTGTCTTCTCCACACAACCTCCATCATCATATTCTATCCACCTATAGTGCTATATCCATGGCTCACGCTCATGTATTGCGTGAAAGTTGAAAAGGTTTGAGAACATCAAAATTATGAAACAATTGCTTGGCTTGTCATCGGGGTTGTGCATGATTTGAATTTTTTGTGTGGTGAAGATGGAGCATAGCCAGACTATATGATGTTGTACGAATAAGCTTTCTTTGGCCTTGCTATTTTGAAAAGACATGATTACTTTATTAGTATGCTTGAAGTATTATTGTCTTAATGTCAAATGCTAGACTATTGCTTTGAATCACTCGTGTCTTAATATTCATGCCATGATTAATTATGTGATCAATATTATGCTAGGTAGCATTCCACACCAAAAATTATCTTTTTTATCATTTACCTACTCGAGGACGAGCATGAATTAAGCTTGGGGATGCTGATACATCTCCGTCGTATCTATAATTTTTGATTGTTCCATGCCAATATACTACAACTTTTATATACTTTTGGCAACTTTTTATACTATTTTTGGGACTAACATATTGAACTAGTGCCCAGTGCCAGTTCCTGTTTGTTGCATGTTTTTTGTTTTGCAGAAAATCCATATCAAGCGGAGTCCAAACGGGATAAAAACTAACGGAGATTTTTTTGGAATATATGTGAATTTTGGGAAGTGGAATCAACGCGAGACGATGCCCGAGGGGCCCACGACGGTGAGGGGCGCGCCCTGGGCCCTCGTGGCCACCCCGTAAGGCGGTTGGTGCCCTTCGTTTGCCGCAAGAAAGCCAATATCTGGATAGAAATCGTGTCCAAATTACAGCCCAAGAGGAGTTAAGGATCTCTGGGAATATAAGAAACGGTGAAAGGGCAGAATCACGGAACACAAAAACAGAGAGAGACAGATCCAATCTCGGAGGGGCTCTCGCCCCTCCGCCGCCATGGAGACCATGGACCAGAGGGGAAACCCTTCTCCCATCTAGGGAGAAGGTCAAGGAAGAAGAAGAAGAAGGGGGTGTCGGTGTCAAAACCGGCGGATCTCGGGTAGGGGGTCCCGAACTGTGCATCTAAGACGGATGGTAACAGGAGGCGGGGGACACGATGTTTACCCAGGTTCAGGCCCTCTCGATGGAGGTAATACCCTACTTCCTGCTTGATTGATCTTGATGATATGAGTATTACAAGAGTTGATCTACCACGAGATCGTAGAGGCTAAACCCTAGAAGCTAGCCAATGATTATGATTGTTGTTGTCCTACGGACTAAACCCTCCGGTTTATATAGACACCGGAGGGGCCTAGGGTTCTTCCAGACGAGCACCTCAGTAGAGAAAGCCGAAAACTGACTGTCATCATGCGGCGAGAGCTGGTCGCTGTTCGAGAGGTCTCAAATCCTTAAAGATTTTTTTCTGCTTCGGGCGAGGAGTCGGCCTTGTCCGATTTAGGTGTATATTGCGCCCCAAGTTCGGCCTTCCGAATACTAGGGGCTTCGCCAAAATTTAAAATTGTATACTTCTATGGCTAAGTGGGAGTGATAAAGCTGTATAGTCCGATTGCCTGGTTCGCTGTGCTGAACACCTCCTTCGAAGGACCCAACACTGGGATAAAGAGTGCTCAGGTTTATCCTGAACACCTCAGTACTAGTTACATGGGGGCAGAAGCCGACGACTTGCCAACTCTCAGATTTTATAAACGGCCGCACAGAAGGTAATATTTTAAATCAACAAGCGTTGTATAGCGCACACGAAGCAGTTTTCATATTATAGGATCACATGAGTACATTCATTCAAATATTACATCCTTAGCACATTCCTCCGCCACAAGGCGAGCACCCTTCAGGACACTGTCATAATACATTTCGGGGTGGCGATGCTCCTTGCCCTCCGGCGGCCCCTCCTTCACCAGCTTTTCGGCGTCCATCTTCGCCCAGTGCAGTTTTGCCCGGGCAAAGGCCCTGCGCGCACCCTCAATGCAGACAGACCGCTTTATGTCTTCAAAACGTGGGCATGCATTCACAAGCCGCCTCACCAGACCGAAGTAGCTGCCAGGCAGGGGCTCACCAAGCCACATCCGGACTATGAGACCCTTCATGGCCTATTCGGCCGCCTTGTGAAGCTCGACCAGTTGCTTCAACTGGTCGCTCAATGGCATCGGATGTTCGGTCCCAGTATACTGAGACCAGAACGGCTTCTCCGTCGAGCTCCCTTCCTCGGCCCGGTAGAACTCCGCGGCATCCGACACACTACTGGGTAGATCTGCGAACGCTCCTGGAGAGATCCGAACTCGGGTAAGTAAAAGGAAAGCTTCCTTCACATGCTTGCTTTGCATAATGAATGCCTTACCCGCCACTATCTTCTTAACCGCCTGAATCTCCTTGAGGGCCTTTTGGGCTTCGGCCTTGGCATTTTGTGCATTTTTGAGGGCCTTCGCAAGCTCGGACCCTTGCGTCTTAGAGTCACGCTCCAAGGACTCGTATTTCTTGACGAGAGCCTGGAGCTCTTGCTGAACCTCGCCTACTGGGGCCTCTTGCTTCTCACGATCGATGCGCTCCTTGGCCGCTTTGTCTTCGGCCTCGGGCAACGCCTTCTTCAGGGTCGCCACTTCGGTCGTGGCCCCTAGCAAAATTAATGCGACCCTATGATCTAACAACCACCTTTTTTATCAATATACAGACGGGGTATTACTTACCTTTGTCCTCTTCGAGCAGCCTCTTGGTAAGGACGAGCTCTTCCTTGGACCGCTCAAATTCCCGCTTCAGTGCGGCAACCTCCGCAGTACGAGCGGCAGTGGCCAGCAGTGAAGCCTGCTTATTCACATAGACATATTCTGATTAGACTCCTGTGATTAAACTTGATCCTCTGTTCGGCCTTTCTTTGCGAAGGCCAAACAGAGCATCAGGGGCTACTGTCTATGTTGTAACATTTTCTTATAATTTGATTACTTACCTCAAAGCCTGTTAGGAGGCTGGCACAGGCTTCAGTCAGTCCACTTTTGGCGGACTGAACCTTCTTGACCACCGCATTCATGATAGTGCGGTGCTCTTCGTCAATGGAAGCTCCGCGAAGCGCTTCCAGCAAATCGTCCGATGCCTCTGGATGGAAAGAGGCCGTCGGCACAGATGGCTTACCCCCCTTTGCGAGGGGCCGCCTTACAGAATCCGGAACCACTGCCAGGTTTCGGCGCAGTATTCGGCAGGGGGCTAGACTTGCTGCCCCCGGCATCAGTGCCCATGGGAGTCTTGCCCCTCCTGCGCCTAGAGTCAAGGATGTCGCCTTGGGGCGCCTCCAGGACTATCTCCCCTTGGATCAATACCCTTTGAGACAACACCTTGGCGTCGTCCGTAGGGCGGGGAGAGGTGGCGGTCGGGAGTGAATCGCTGTTCATCGCCGACGGGCCCAAAGACCCATCCGAAGAGGATACGTCGATATGGGCTCTGGAGGGACTGCATGATCATGTTCGGCATGATGAGAAGCAATAAAACAGAACATACCAGGTCTATTATGGTATCTGAATACTTACGACTTCGGCAGGGGCTTGTCCCTGGGCAACCACTCCTCGTCGCTGAAAGCGGCTGTTGTCGAGCAGTCCGGAAGGAGGGTCCTTCCCTTCTTGGACCCTTCTGCATCCCCAGATGGGGCGGCCTTCCTTTTCTTATCTCCCCCGACTGGGGGGGGGGGAGAACTTTCCTCTTCCTCCTCGTCGTTTTCGTGGGCGGAGTGTGCCTCGGTGTGTTCGGACGATGAGTCTGATATGACCTTGCACCAGAGACCTTTCCTGGTCCCCGTGGCCTTCTTCTTGGCCTTCTTCTCCGGCGCCTCATAAGGCGCTGGAACCAGCATCTCCGTTAGGAGAGCATCTGCTGGATCTTTGGGCTGGGGGGCTGGACAGTCGATCTACTCCGCCGTCGCTACCCAGTCCTGTTAAAATGGCATGAAGGCTTAGACCCCTCACACTATTATGCTGGGCAAAGAAACATTTTGCGAGATATAAAAGACTTACCGGATTGGCAGGGCGCTTTGCGCTGAGTCCGCGATCCTCTGTAAGTGGAGGACGTACCTCGGCGCCCTTGAACAGCACCTTCCAGAACTCTTTGTGCGTCGTGTCAAAGAGCTCTCGTAGCGTGTGGTGCTCGACCGGGTCGAACTCCCACATATTGAATGCCCGTCTTTGACACGGGAGGATCCGGCGGAAGAGCATGACCTGGACCACGTTGACGAGCTTGATTTTCTTGCTCATCATGTTTTTGATACATTTCTGTAGTCCGGTCAACTCCACTGAAGAACCCTAGGATAGGCCCTTCTCTTTCGCTGGCCGCTGCCGCTCGTACTGCGGAGGTGCCGCACTAAAGCGGGACCTTGAGCGGTCCAAGGAAGAGCTCGTCCTTACCAAGAGGCTGCTCGAAGAGGACAAAGGTAAGTAATACCCCGTCTGTATATTGATAAAAAAGGTGGTTGTTAGATCATAGGGTCGCATTAATTTTGCTAGGGGCCACGACCGAAGTGGCGACCCTGAAGAAGGCGCTGCCCGAGGCCGAAGACAAAGCGGCCAAGGAGCGCATCGATCGTGAGAAGCAAGAGGCCCCGGTAGGCGAGGTTCAGCAAGAGCTCCAGGCTCTTGTCAAGAAATACGAGTCCTTGGAGCGTGACTCTAAGACGCAAGGGTCCGAGCTTGCGAAGGCCCTCAAAAATGCACAAAATGCCAAGGCCGAAGCCCAAAAGGCCCTCAAGGAGATTCAGGCGGTTAAGAAGATAGTGGCGGGTAAGGCATTCATTATGCAAAGCAAGCATGTGAAGGAAACTTTCCTTTTACTTACCCGAGTTCGGAGCTCTCCAGGAGCGTTTGCAGATCTACTCAGTAGTGTGTCGGATGCCGTGGAGTTCTATCGGGCCGAGGAAGGGAGCTCGACGGAGAAGCTGTTCTGGTCTCAGTATACTGGGACCGAACATCCGATGCCATTGAGCGACCAGTTGAAGCAACTGATCGAGCTTCACAAGGCGGCCGAACAGGCCATGAAGGGTCTCATAGTCCGGATGTGGCCTGGCGAGCCCCTGCCTGGCAGCTACTTCGGTCTGGTGAGGCGGCTTGTGAATGCCTGCCCACCTTTTGAAGACACAAAGTGGTCCGTCTGCATTGAGGGTGCGCGCAGGGCCTTTGCCCGGGCAAAAATGCACTGGGCGAAGATGGACGCCGAAAAGCTGGTGAAGGAGGGGCCGCCGGAGGGCAAGGAACATCGCCACCCCGAAATGTATTATGACAGTGTCCTGAAGGGTGCTCGCCTTGTGGCGGAGGAATGTGCTAAGGATGTAATATTTGAATGAATGTACTCATGTGATCCTATAATATGAAAACTGCTTCGTGTGCGCTATACAACGCTTGTTGATTTAAAATATTACCTTCTGTGCGGCCGTTTATAAAATCTGAGAGTTGGCAAGTCATCGGCTTCTGCCCCCATCTAACTAGTACTGAGA
This sequence comes from Aegilops tauschii subsp. strangulata, assembly GCF_002575655.3. Lineage (NCBI taxonomy): Eukaryota > Viridiplantae > Streptophyta > Magnoliopsida > Poales > Poaceae > Aegilops > Aegilops tauschii. Next base: position 450,443,398 of record NC_053039.3, on the reverse strand, counting down.
TGTTCAGGATAAACCTGAGCACTCTTTATCCCAGTGTTGGGTCCTTCGTAGGAGGTGTTCAGCACAGCGAACCAGGCAATCGGACTATACAGCTTTTTCACTCTCACTTAGCCATAGAAGTCTACAATTTTAAATTTTGGCGAAGCCCCTAGTATTCAGAAGGCCGAACTTGGGGCGCTATATACACCTAAATCGGACAAGGCTGACTCCTCGCCCGAAGCGGAAAAAAATCTTTAAGGATTTGAGACCTCTCGAACAGCGACCAGCTCTCGCCGCATCATGACAGACAGTTTTCGGCTTTCTCTACTGAGGTGCTCGTCCGGAAGAACCGGGACACAATCGCAGTAGTTCTATATAAACTGGGACACTGATTGTTCCATGCCAATATACTACAACTTTTACATACTTTTGGCAACTTTTTATACTATTTTTGGGACTAACATATTGAACTAGTGCCCAGTGCCAGTTCCTGTTTGTTGCATGTTTTTTGTTTCGCAGAAAATCCATATCAAGCGGAGTCCAAACGGGATAAAAACTTACGGAGATTTTTTTGGAATATATGTGAATTTTGGGAAGTCGAATCAACGCGAGACGATGCCCGAGGGGCCCACGAGGGTGAGGGGCGCGCCCTGGGCCCTCGTGGCCACCCCGTAAGGCGGTTGGTGCCCTTCTTTTGCCGCAAGAAAGCCAATATCTGGATAGAAATCTTGTCCAAATTACAGCCCAATAGGAGTTACGGATCTCTGGGAATATAAGAAACGGTGAAAGGGCAGAATCACGGAACACATAAACAGAGAGAGACAAAGAGACAGATGCAATCTCGGAGGGGCTCTCACCCCTCCGCCGCCATGGAGACCATGGACCAGAGGGGAAACCCTTCTCCCATCTAGAGAGAAGGTCAAGGAAGAAGAAGAAGAAGGGGGTGTCGGTGTCAAAACTGGCGGATCTCGGGTAGGGGGTCCCGAACTGTGCGTCTAAGGCGGATGGTAACAGGAGGCGGGGGACACGATGTTTACCCAGGTTCGGGCCCTCTCGATGGAGGTAATACCCTACTTCCCTCTTGATTGATCTTGATGATATGAGTATTACAAGAGTTGATCTACCACAAGATCATAGAGGCTAAACCCTAGAAGCTAGCCTATGATTATGATTGTTGTTGTCCTACGGACTAAACCCTCTGGTTTATATAGACACCGGAGGGGGCTAGGGTTACACAGAGTCGGTTACAAGGGAGGAGATTGTAACGCCCCGAGACCGACGCTCCAGACGCCTGCCATGTTTTGCGTGACCGTCGGGTGTTTATTTGTTTGTTGCATTCATCATCGCATCATTCGCATTGCATCGGCACTCTGTTGCCGTCATTGTTTTCAAACTTGCATCCCCATGTAGTTACCGCTCGTCGCTTCTCTCCGTTGCGTTCGTTGACCTTCCGAGACCAACCGTGTTTTCGGTTCCCTCTTGTCAAACCACCTAACCTCTCTCAGACCCCCTCGCGTGCGCGTCCGAAACCTTTCCCGAACCCGAACCGCTCAGTCATCACCATTGGGTCCGGATCATCCCCAAACATCTATAAAACATCTCCGGTTTCTCATTTGGACTCTCTAACCTATTTATTCTCGGACCGTCCGATTATAATCGGAGGGCCCGAATAGCCCCTAAACTAATCTACCTACTATATAACCAGACAAACCCTAAAATCTAGGGAGATGTCCCATCCATCCCCACGCCGCCGCCACTCCACCGAATCCCCCTCGGGATCTCCCCTGCCCGATTCACCCAACCAGCGCCTCATTTCGCTCCTCGCTCACATTGACCGCGTCAAGTCCCACGACCGACCACACGCACCTGGGCTGCCTCCCCTTCGCCTGTTGGCCAAGGCCCAGCCGCGCTAGATCCGGCCTGCCTGGCGTCCTCCTCTCCAGCTGGGCCATGGCCCATGGTGAGCAGCATCCAGTGCCCTCTCCTGTGCACTGTTGGGCCAGCAGTTTCAGCCCGATTGTGTTTTTTTTCTGTCTGCGAATTTGTCTAATGATCCAGAGAACGCCAGTTTTCAGAAAAGTCCCTCTAGATCATGCATTTAATAACTCACAAACCGTGCATCATTTGTAAATAAGTTATATATGTAAAATGCTTAGTTTTTCATCTAGTTTTATAATCTGCTACTTTCATCTATGTTAAAATGTTTAAACATGTTGTTTGGTTAAATTTGCTAAAATGCCATGTTAAAATGATTTAATTCATAACTAATTGACCGTAGCTCCAAATTAAATAAACTATATATGTAAATTGTCTAGAAAATGCATAGATTAACTTGGTGCACTTTGTTTTACTGTTTAATAACATTAAAATATGGCTTTAGGCAGAACAGTACCAAATCTAAAATATGCATATGAGGATATTCCGGAATTGTTGTTTGTTGTTCCAGCCTCATTTAAACTTGCCTAAATAGTTAGTTTACTTATGCTTCACCCCTTGCCATGTTTAATAACATTTAAAATTGTTGGGTACATAAACGGGAGAGAACTAAATAATTGATGTGGTGTTTTTTCAATATGGAACTCGTTGCATATTGAGCTCCACTTAATTTGTAGTGTTGTTTGTTGCACTTTGCCATGCCATGCTCATTAAATCGGACATGCATCATACTTGATTTTGCATCATGCCATGTTTATGTGATGGTTGTTTACTATGTTGTTTGTTTCTTTTCGGGTTGCTTCTCTTGTTAGCTTCGGTTTCGTTCCGGAGTTGTGAGGATTCGTTCGACTACGTCCGTTTGTCTTCTTCATGGACTCGTTCTTCTTCCTAGCGGGATTTCAGGCAAGATGACCATACCCTCGAAATCACTTCTATCTTTGCTTGCTAGTTGTTCGCTCTATTGCTATGCCGCGGTACCTCCCACTTGCTTATCAAGCCTCCCAAATTGCCATGAACCTCTAACCTTTGTCACCCTTCCTAGCAAACCGTTGTTTGGCTATGTTACCGCTTTTGCTCAGCCCCTCTTATAGCGTTGCTAGTTGTAGGTGAAGATGAAGTTTGTTCCATGTTGGGACATGGATATTGTTGGGATATCACAATATCTCTTATTTAATTAATGCATCTATATTCTTGGTAAAGGATGGAAGGCTCGGCCTTATGCCTGGTGTTTTGTTCCACTCTTGCCGCCCTAGTTTCCGTCATACCGGTGTTATGTTCCTTGATTTTGCATTCCTTACGCGGTTGGGTGATTTATGGGACCCCCTTGACAGTTCGCCTTGAATAAAACTCCTCCAGCAAGGCCCAACCTTGGTTTTACCATTTGCTACCACCTATCCCCTTTTCCCTTGGGTTCTGCAGACACAAGGGTCATCCTTATTTTAGACCCCCCGGCCAGTGCTCCTTCGAGTGTTGGTCCGAACCGAGCAGCCTGCGGGGCCACCTCGGGGAAACTCGAGGTCTAGTTTTACTGGTAGCTTGACTTATCCGGTGTGCCCTGAGAACGAGATATGTGCAGCTCCTATCGGGATTTGTCGGCACATCGGGCGGCTTTGCTGGTCTTGTTTTACCATTGTCGAAATGTCTTGTAAACCGGGATTCCGAGACTGATCGGGTCTTCCCGGGAGAAGGTTTATCCTTCGTTGACCGTGAGAGCTTATAATGGGCTAAGTTGGGACACCCCTGCAGGGTATAAACTTTCGAGAGCCGTGCCCGCGGTTATGAGGCAGATGGGAATTTGTTAATGTCCGGTTGTAGAGAACTTGACACTCGACTTAATTAAAACGCATCAACCGCGTGTGTAGCCGTGATGGTCTCTTTTCGGCGGAGTCCGGGAAGTGAACACGACTTTTTGGGTTATGGTTAATGTAAGTAGGAGTTCAGGATCACTTCTTGATCATTACTAGTTGACGACCGTTCCATTGCTTCTCTTCTCGCTCTTATTTGCGTATGTTAGCCACCATACATGGTAGTGCTTGCTGCAGCTCCACCTCACTACCCTTTCCTTCCTATAAGCTTAAATAGTTTTGATCTCGCGGGTGTGAGATTGCTGAGTCCTCGTGACTCACAGATACTTCCAAAATAGTTGCAGGTGCCGATGATACCAGTGCAGGTGACGCAACCGAGCTCAAATGGGAGCTTGATGAAGCACTTGGTCGTTACTATGTTTCATTCCCTGATGATTAGTACTGGAGCCCAGTTGGGACGATCGGGGATCTAGCATTTGGGGTTGTCTTCTTTTCTTTTGGTCCCGTAGTCGGACCTATGTGTGTACTCTGATTGATGTATGATTTATTATGTATTGTGTGAAGTGGCGATTGTAAGCCAACTCTCTATCCCATTCTTGTTCATTACATGGGATTGTGTGAAGATGACCCTTCTTGCGACAAAAACCACAATGCGGTTATGCCTCTAAGTCGTGCCTCGACACGTGGGAGATATAGCCGCATCGTGGGTGTTACAGAGATCTACATATCCGAATTGCCAAGCTTGCCTTCCACGCAAAGGAGAGTCCCATCCGGACACGGGACGAAGTCCTCAATCTTGTATCTTCATAGTCCAACAGTCCGGCCAAAGTATATAGTCCAGCTGTCCGAGGACCCCCTAATCCAGGACTCCCTCAGGAGGGGCTCTCTCGCCCTCTCTCGCGGTGGCGCGGGAACACCGCCGGGGCCATCATCATCACCACAATCTACACCAACACCTCCGTCATCTTCACCAACATCTCCATCACGTTCCGCCATCTATCTACAGCGGTCCACTCTCCCACAACCCGCTGTACCCTCTACTTGAACATGGTGCTTTATGCTTCAAATTATTATCCAATGATGTGTTGCCATCCTATGATGTCTGAGTAGATTTTCGTTGTCCTGTCGGTAATTGGTGAATTGCTATGATTGGTTTAATTTTCTTGAGGTTAAGTTGTTGTCCTTTGGTGCCCATCATATGAGCGTGCGCGTGGATCACACCATAGGTTAGTGGTATGTTGATAGGACTATGTATTGGAGGGCAATAGTGACAGAAGCTTCAACCTATCATTGAAATTGATGCATACGGGATTGAAGGGGGACCAATATATGTTAATGCTATGGTTGGGTTTTACCTTAATGAACGTTAGTAGTTGCGGATGCTTGCTAATAGTTCCAATCATAAGTGCATAGAATTCCAAGTCAGGGATGGCATGCTAGTAGTGGCCTCTCCCACATAAAACTTGCTATCGGTCTAGTAAAGTAGTCAATTGCTTAGGGACTATTTCGGAACTCCTACCGCCACTTTTCCACACTCGCTATACTAACTTTATTGCTTCTTTATCTAAACAACCCCTAGTTTTCATTTACGTGCTCTTTATATACTTGCAAACCTATCCCACAACACCTACAAAGTACTTCTAGTATCATACTTGTTCTAGGTAAAGCGAACGTCAAGTGTGCGTAGAGTTGTATCGGTGGTCGATAGAACTTGAGGGAATATTTGTTCTACCTTTAGCTCCTCATTGGGTTCGACACTCTTACTTAGCGAAAGAGGCTACAATTGATCCCCTATACTTGTGGGTTATCAAGCATCAAGTTTCTACCACGGCCACACGCGATTCCCACAATGGAGCTCGAACCCATGACACCACACGTCCCCCGACCTGCGGCTCACCCCTCTCGGCCCCACTGCCCCTCTGCCTTCGGGAGCATTACATGTGGACCAGCCACCTATCGGGTCCACATGTTATTGACTCAAAGGCAGGTGTAGTAAGGCGCTGAAGCTCAGTCCGAGGGCCTCGAGAGGGAAATGTAACTCCTGCGCCAGGCCTTGTGGTGCTACCACTGCATGAACTCGTGCCAAACTTGAGATTTGTTTCTTTACTATACATGCACGCAATGATTTAATGGACATTGTCATCTCAACATGTGATGGGGAGCTCTAAATTTGAATTTGAAACTTATAAAATGAAAAAATTCAAAACAAATAAACTGGGGGAGAGGGAGTATACCGTAGGATGTGTCCCATACGAAACAAGTCCCCTGGTTTGTCACTGCGAAGATGCGGTTAGAAAGGAGCACAACTTCTTCGTACTCGTACGGCAACAGATCGGCCGCAGACAGCATGGTCCACCTTTGACCGCCATGTGCAAGGTTCGTGCTATCTTCTTCAATCTCACCGTGGTTCCATCGTACCAATTCAGGCGGTGGCCTGTTGCATGGTTGGTCCCAATGTTGGACAAAGGTTCCACGGGAATGGTCTCACCGTCGTAAATGTTGTGCAAATTGATGTTGGTACCCTCCCGTACATATGCAAGCCAATCTCCACTCGCACCGAGCCTAACCCGTGAAACAGTAGGCAGGGGGAGAATTAGGAAATGGACACGGAAGTAGTCTTTATAATGCATTTACTACGTGATCAAACTCCTCTTACCTGCTCATCGGACAAAATCCGAGTGCACCTCAACGTCGGTATCTCAAGGGGCGTCAACTTGCAACTACGGCCACGCCGCACTGGAGAGACCCCCAAGGAAACATCCTCGTGCATTGCACGGAACATCAAGATGCATTTGTATGAGTAGTTTATCTTGTGAGAGAAAAGGATGAACGAGGGAAGGCCTTATTTGCAAATGTGGAGAGGAGTGTAGGTATCTTTTTGCTAAATTGCCACAGTTTTCTTCCTATTCGGCAGATATAAATCGGACGGCCTATATTGCAGGATTGCAGGCACACCATCATCACCAACTATGTTCTTTTATAAGACTAGCAAGATGCCCGTGTGTTGCACAGAACATCAAGATCTTGTGGGAGAAAAGGATGAACGAGGGAAGGCCTTATCTGCAAATGTGGAGAGGAGTGTGGGTAAATTGTCATAGTTTCCTTCCTATTCGTTAGATATAGATCGGACGGCCTATATTGCAGGATGGCAGGCACACCATCATCACCAACTCTGTTTTCATAAGAGTAGATAGTTGGTGATGATGGTGTGCCTGCCATCCTGCAATATAGGCCATCCGATTTATATCCAATGGATAGGAAGGAAACTATGGCAATTTTGCAAAAATATACCCACACCCCTCTCCACATTTTCAAATAAGGCCTTCCCTCGTTCATCCTTTTCTCCCACAAGATAAACTACTCATACAAATGCAGCTTGATGTTCCGTGCAACGCACGGGCATCTTGCTAGTATAAGAGAGTAGTAGACTAGCAAGATGCCTGTGCGTTGCACGGAACATCAAGATGCATTTGTATGAGTAGTTTATATTGTGGGAGAATAGCATGAACGAGGGAAGGCCTTATTTGCAAATGTGGAGAGGGGTGTGGGTATTTTTTTTGCAAAATTGCCATAGTTTCCTTCCTATCCACCAGATATAAATCGGACGGCCTATACTGCAGGATGGCAGACACACCATCATCTACAACTCTTTTTTTATAAGACTAGAGTAGAGATAACGATAGAGACTACTACTACCAATGTCCTGGCCCGTGCGTTGCAATGGATCCAAAGTAGTAGAATAATACTTGTTCACGGGCTTGAAAATAAACACTCTAGTTTTGATATACATATATCAGTAAAATTAAATCATGCTTCACTCAAAATATATTCCTCGGGCTGTTTTGATGAGGTGAGGGACGGGTGTGGCTGGTTTGAATATAACATCTTTTAAAAAATTAGAGCTGTTTTTTTTACATTTTGTAGCATGGCACGGCATCCGGTGGACCTAAGCGTCTGAAAAAAAATAATTGAGTTTGGGTCGGTGGCACACCCTGCGGCAAGATGCCCGTGTGGGCTTCTTGTATAACTAGCAAGATGCCCGCGCATTGCAGGGAACATCGAGGTGCATTTTTTACAAAACACCTGTTGTGATTGACCCTTGCAGGAGTAATCCCATGTGTAAAAACTAATGATATCTCGAGAATTTTATAGGAATAAATGGTATCTTTGGAACAAGTTTTCTCTACTACTGCTCCTTGCAGTGAGCGGTATGTAATGCATGTATCAGCAGACATGACAGCTTGTCCATGGAAGTTGAACCAGGGTGACCATCACGTTTCTTGTTTCTACCACTGCCACACCCTCACACAATTCCCACGACACCGCTACAACCCATGGCACGACGTCCCCCGACGTGCGTCTCATCCCTCTCGGCCCCACCGCTCCTCTGCCATTGTGTGCATGACATGCGACCATCAACTTTCTACCACAGCCACACCCGATTGGACGCGGTTTGCCTGCTCCACTCCTGTGCTCCGATCCGTACTCCCGCACCATCGAATTTTCATCCAGCGGCTGTGACACATTTCGTCCCGGGTATCAATCCTCAGCTGGAGTACTTCTGTTTACAGGTAGTACCCGCTGTTGTGGCCATCTACGCATCGTAACGCCTCGACACCCAGCTGTGGCACCCTCGCCACGGCCACGCCACCACCGGCTGGTTCATCTCGAATGAGTGAGTCACGAACCATGCCACCACCATGAGAATGACATGTGGGCCAGCCGCATTTAAGGTCCGCATGTCATTGACTCATAGGCCGGTGCACTAAGCCACTGAAGCTCGGTCCCGTGGGCCCCGAGAGGGAAATGTAACTCATGCGGCAGGCCTTGTGGTTCTCCCGCAGTACGAGCTCGTGCCAAACCCGGAATTAGTTTCTTACTACTACCAACTACTCCCTCCGTCCAAATATGGATGTAGATACATCCGTATTTAGACAAATCTAAGACAAGAATTTTGGGATGGAGGGAGTGGTAAGGTAACCAAATCTCTACTCTTATAAAAAACAGAGTTGGTGATGATGGTGTGCCTGCCATCCTGCAATATAGGCCGTCCGATTTATATCTGGCGGATAGGAAGGAAACTATGGCAATTTTGCAAAAAGATACCCACACCCCTCTCCACATTTGCAAATAAGGCATTCTCTTGTTCATCCTTTTCTCCCACAACATAAACTACTCATACAAATGCATCTTGATTTTCCGTGCAACGCATGGGCATCTTGCTAGTTATGAATAAATAACACACTATAGCATGTAAGCTTTGAGTCATATATGCATGATGTAGATGTTCGTTTAATTCTTATAGTTTATCTAGTTCAAAATCAATTAGTTTTATAAAAAAATCTAATTTAAGATTCATGGAATTGTGCATTGTAAAGCATAAAGTAAAAACAAATAGTGACAATTCATTTTGAAAAAAGAAGTTTGGGAAATTAAGATATGGAAGATTCTAGAACAAAGGAGAAGTGCTTGTATTTTGAGGTTTGTGCATTATGCTTAAGTTCAACCATGGAGTCTTCTGGATTCTACATGTGGCAGAATCTGGTGGAATGTAGATGATATCAAACGGCCAGTAGTGCTCGGATTTGCCATCTTTGTACCGTCGGATTGGCTTCATCCAACGACCAACTTTCAAAGTTATTCACACACTATATCTCTACTCTCTACTCTTATAAAAAACAGAGTTGGTGATGATGGTGTGCCTGCCATCCTGCAATATAGGCCGTCCGATTTATATCTGACACATAGGAAGGAAACTGGCAATTTTGCAAAAAGATACCCCCACCCCTCTCCACGTTTGCAAATAAGGCCTTCCCTCGTTCATCCTTTTCTCTCACAAGATAAACTACTCATATAAATGCATCTCGATGTTCCGTGCACCGCATGGGCATCTTGCTAGTAGGGGTATAGATGTGCCGGCCCGTGCGTTGCAATGGATCCAAAGTATATCTGTTTAGTGGAGTGCACTCTAAACACATTATCTATTTATTTTTCTCTAACCTTTCGTAGCCATGCAACCAAGCCACATAAGCTTCTTGGGTTCCCCCCACATCATATTATTCATACTGCGTTGACTGAAAAAAAAGACAAATCACCCAAAAACAAGATCTTCCCCTTTTTTGTTCCTACGATGTTGTGCCGTGTACGTACCTAGTTGTATAGTGGTAGTACTAGTTGTAGTACAAACTTCGTACTAGTAGGAGTAGGAGTACGGAATGCTCCTACTCTATCAACGAGCCCCATCAGACACCAAATTTCTTGGCTTCCGTGCTATAGCTAGATCTTCCCCTCGTTTCTGTTTTCCAACCCGGCGGTGGGCGAGCTGCGGTTTGCTCAACGGCGGTCCCACATGAAAGTGAAAATGCTAGGCAACACGCCTTGCCCAGCTATGTGGCGTGCCGGACGGGCCGTGGAGTACTCCCGATTCCCGGGCGTGTGGGGCTGCAACGCGAACGCGGCAGGCCTTTTCCTTTTACTAGCAATGTGTTCGTGCGTTGCGATGGATCCAAAGTAGTAGAATAGTAGTACTTGTTCACAAACTTGAAAGAAATCACTCTTGTTTTGATATACTCCTAATATATTACTTTTCACTCAAAATATATTTCTCAGGCTATTTTGATGAGGTGAGGGAGGGATGTCATTGCTTTCAAGATAATAAGGGGTTTTCTGCAAAAAAATGGAGCAAAGAAGTGGGCTATGGTTGCAAAAATGCCACAACTTACCTTACAGCCATTAGATGCAGATCTAATGGTCAGAAACGATGGATGGCAGACACACCACCATCACCAACTGAGTCTTTTATAGGAGTAGGAATAGGAGTAGAGAAACTTGTATACATTGTAATATTTGGTTCTGCTCCTTGGCACGATCGATATATAGAAATAACGATTGGAAACGCTAGGGCGAGGCTATTACCACTAGATAAGCAGGGTACGTAGTAGCTAGGTTGGCGCATCATCGGTTTGGTCACATGCGGTCCGACATGTTCTAGTGTTTCTAGCAAGATGCCCGTGCATTGCATGAAGTTGATGGAAAAGGTAAGCACAACTTATAAATTGACGGATGGAGTACTAGTTACAGTGATGCATATAATTAAGCAAAGGGATCGCACATGTTGGTATTGACTGGAACGAGAATCCAATAGCACAATAAGAATTAAGGCCACGATGATGCGATCACAGTGCTGGTTACAGGAGGCAAGAAGAAAGATGCATCCATCAACGTACGACCTCCTCCTCCTCAACTTAGTGCGCCGGGCCACCGACCGGCGGCTAAGGAGCGGTGGCTTTTGTGGCGAGGTCAAGGTGCTTCTCAGCAAAGGCATCCAAGGCTTCCAGCCGGTTGAGGAAGGCCAACATCGTAGCGTCCTCAATGGCCTTGTAGATACCTATGTACACGATATGCTTGTACATGTGGATGTGTAGGTTGACGAATTCTTGCAGGGCGAGGCGCCTCGCGGCGAGCGCGACCTCCAGGTGGACATTCTTCATGGCATCGACGGGCAGTCGCAGGGCCACCAGTGCTTGAAAGAGGTTCCGACCATGGAGGCTGATTAGGGTGGCAGGCAATGAGGAGCCCGGGTGTGTGGGCTGGAGGAGTACGGCAATGTCGTCCGCGAGCTTCTTAAGGACGGTGAACTTGTTGGTGGTGGCAACGATCATCTGGTCCAACTGAGGGTCGTAGTTGGCGTCGACGGTGGCCATCCACCAGCCGGTTGCGATCACCGTCTTGAGACGATCCTCGGCGCCATGCCACATGCCGGCGTCGTGGACCATCTGGCACAGCCGCTGGCCGCTCGCGCGCATCGCCGCCATGTGTCTGGAGTGAGCACTTTGCGCTTAGTGTAGGTGCTTAGGCAAATGCTTAGGTGCGTACGATGTGGTAGATGCATTAGAATGCAGGGGCGCCTTTATATGAGTGCAAACTGCGTTGCATTCACATCGTGCAGCCTCTTTTCCCGGTCCTCCTTCCATTACTTCCCTCATGCATTCACGATGCAAATTGAAGGAGGATGCATCATTGGGCGTTCAACATTTCGGGAAACGCTACCCCTCCCTCGTCTGCATTAAAGCCGTATCGGAAACTGCGGTTCCCGCTGTCAAATTGAATAGTACTGCGCCGCCCGCTGCACACCCGGCTGAACACGCCTCCTCGCCTCCATCAAACCCCTCCGTTAAACCCGCATGCAAACCGAGAAACCTACTCCGGCCACACGTCCGTTCATGAGCGGGCCAGAATTAAACGCAACACCGGTCGAGCTCCTCCCGTCCGCCCTCAGTTTAAACGAGGCCAGACGCCGGCCAAGCTCCTACCGTCCGCCCTCTATTTAAACGAGGCCAGACAGACAGCGGGCAAGAATCGCACCCCTCCGCCGCTCCCCCATCTCCTCCTTCACCATTTTCTCCACTCTTCCGATGGCTTCCGAGGAGCCATTCTCCGGCATACTACCTAGCTAGGTGGCCCGCCGAGCCCTCCGGATACGGGCGAGGCCGCTCAGTGCTTCACCAACCTCGCTTGGCCCGACGGAGCCAGTTTCCGCACCAAGCCGGCGCGTGGTTCAGCAACTCTCCACTCTAGTTCAGCTCGATGAGGAGTGGTGAGTTGCTCCACGCCGACACGGTGGTGAGCATGCCTGTACGGGCGTCGTCATTGCCGCGTCGTACCGCGCCACCACTGTCTGCGGTGCCCGCGCCTCTCGTGTCTGTGGGCGTGCCTCCTGTGCCTGCGGCAAAGCCATGTAGGCAGAGACAGAAGCCGGGTGCGTGGAGAGCGACGAGTCGGTGGCCAGCTTCTCCGTGTCCGCCGCCATCATCGAGGATAAGTAGAACACGGGAGGCCGCCGCCACTTGGGTCCCATGAAGGCCACCGCCGAGGCGATGACTAAGCATTCAGGTGGTTTCTTTGCTGCTTCGTCTCTTTCGAGGACCTTCGTCGACCCTACAAGTGTCTGCCGAACATGAGGAAGACAAAGGGATCCGCGGGTGGCCATTTAGATTAGCTCCTCCCTCTCCGGCTAGCGGGAATTATTTGTTCTAAGAATGGATAAATTGGATGTATCTATAACTAAAATAAGTCTAGATACATCCATTTCTAGGACAGGTATTTCCGAATGGAGGGAGTATTAATTATACCAAGAGAGCCGGATTAGCACAGCTTAGTTCATGTAAATGTAATGAAATCCATCATGTTTATATGAAGATTCGGCTTTATTATACGAAATCCTTCATGCTTATATGAAAACAGTCCGTGTTTGCACGAATTTCATCTGGTTGGTTACAGTTGTGAAAATGTATGCCGCTGGCGTTTGATGTCGTCCTCCGCGGAAGGAAGCGGGAGGAAATTTGCCGGCTGCCGTTGGACATGCTCTTATGCTGGAAATAATAGAGTCACATCCAATCCATTTGAGTTAATTGCGTGTATGATTCTCCCTCTGTAAAAAGTTAATTGCATGTACAGTGTACACATGACTTGCAGGGTGGCTACAGCTTCGTACAGAAAGTTAAAAATAAACAAGTCCATCCTTAATCTTGTATTCTAAGTACTCTGTGGGTTCCATTGTCAGTACAGTAGCGAAAGAAGTATATATTAAATAAGTAGTATATAATATAAAAATCTAAAGTTAAAGACAGAATTCAAACTCAGGTCATCGCGTTGCGAGCATCCGGCGCTAACCAGTCCAGCACATTTTTGTTGTAGACCATGCTGGAGATATATCTCCATGTCTACTCTTATACTCCATCCATTCCTAAATATTTGTCTTTTATAGATTTCAAATGGACTACCACATACGGATGTGTATGTAGACATATTTTAGAGTGTAGATTCACTCATTTTGCTCTGTATGTAGTCACTTGTTGAAATCTCTAAAAAGACAACTATTTAGGAATGGAGGGAGTAGAAAACAGAGTTGGTGATGATGGTGTGCATGCCATCCTGTAATATAGGCCGTCAGATTTATATCTAACGGATAGGAAGGAAACTATGGCAATTTTGCAAAAAGATACCCACACCCCTCTCCACGTTTGCAAATAAGGCCTTCACTTGTTCATCCTTTTCTCTACTCTTATAAAAAACAGAGTTGGTGATGATGGTGTGTCTGCCATCCTGCACTATAGGCCGTCCGATTTATATCTGACGGATAGGAAGGAAACTATGGCAATTTTGCAGAAAGATACCCACACCCCTCTCCACATTTGCAAATAAGGCCTTCCCTCGTTCATCCTTTTTTCTCATAAGATAAACTACTCATATAAATGCATCTTGATGTTCCGTGCAACGCATGGGCATCTTGATAGTCTCTCACAATATAAACTACTCACACAAATGCATCTTGATGTTTTGTGCAACGCACTGGCATCTAGCTAGTTTCTTTTAAAATAGTTACTGCGATAATTGGGTTGAAGTGATATATTTTATGTCTGCCCCAAATTATTTCAGATTCACTAGTAGTAACAAAGAAAAGGTTGCCTTGTTAATTAACAGAAAACAGGGTGAAAACTATCACATGAGGCCAGTAAAAACAAGGTACACTGGGTGCAGCATCATCGTCACTACAGTTGTGCGCGCGCGAGAAGTCTACATATCGAGGAGGCTATGGAGAAAAAGACGTATCGAGTGTGTCTGACCGAGGCACAGAGACACAAATGTTTGAGAGAGAAACCAATTGACAGATTAACATCAGATCGATTTGTCACCCTTCTGCTGTCATTGTTGGGGTTGGGGGTGCTGGGAGGGGTAGGGAGGGAGAGAAAGACGTATCGAGAGTGTGCGCAGTAGGCACAGAGGCACAACTAGCGAGTGTGTGTGTGTATGTGTGTGTGTTTGAAAGAGGAGTAGATAGATTACTATCAAGATCGAGGTTCCACCCAACTCCTTTGGTGTCGGGTAGTGTGCGTATGTGTGTGTTTGAGAGAGAAGCCAGTTGATAGATTAGTATCAGGATCGAGGTGTCACCCTACTCCTTCGGTGTTGGGAAGTGTGTGTGTGGGTGGGGGTGGGGGTGGGGGCAGTGACACTTACATATCTCTAATCTTATAAAAACAGAGTTGGTGATGATGGTGTTCCTGCCATCCTACAATATAGGCCATCTGATTTATATCTGATGGATAGGAAGGAAACTATGGCAATTTTGTAAAAAAGATACGCACACCCCTCTCCACATTTGCAAATAAGGCATTCCCTCGTTCATCCTTTTCTCCCACAAGATAAACTACTCATAAAAATGCATCTTGATGTTCCGTGCAACGCATGTGCATCTTGCTAGTAGGGAGAAGGAGTTTGTGTGACACATATCTTTATTAAGGGATAGGTAGATAGCATGTGTGAGAGGCATACTTAAAGCATCACGGAGATAAACAAACGGTGTGCATGCCAGTGCCGGAAAAAATGAAGCGAAAAACAATGTCTATGCGCGCACGCGCATGTGTGTGAGAGAGAGAGAGGGGGGAGAGAGAGAAAGAGAGAGAGAGAGAGAGAGAGTGTGTGTGTGTGCCGGGTGATAGGTGCGACATATGCCAACGGGTGGCTTATCATTGTGGGAGCCAGTAAGACATCGCCGGTGCCTGGAAACGGGATAAGGTGAAGACATGCACGCCGACGGATCTTACCCAGGTTCGGGGCTCTCCGTGGAGATAACACCCCTAGTCCTGCTCTGCGGGGTCTCCGCATGATCACTAGGTCAACACAAGTAGCTACAAGTGCTCCTTGAGCTGTTTGGCTAGAGGAAGAAGAAAGGCAAGGCTAGCTCTCCTCTTCTCTCTATGTGGTGTCTAAAACTATCTCAGAGATCAACCCTTTGCATGGGTGCCCTGGGGGGTTTATATAGGCCTACCCCCCAGGGATACAATGGTAATCCGGCTGGGCGGGGGTCCCAGCCGTCAGTGTCTGTGTTCGCCGGCTTTTCCGCCGGCCGTTGGGGCCCGCCGACTGGTGGGTCCCGCCTGCTGCCGGCCTCTCGGTCGACAGGACAGCCCCACCGCTTGGGGGTCTTGTCGGTGGCTGGTTACTGTTGCCTCGCCCCTGATGACGAGGGCTTTGTCGAGGTAAGCATGGCTACAGTGCCGCCGTCTGGCGGGCTCTCACTGTAGCCTTACCTCGTCTTGTCTCCTTAATGATGCACATACTTCGAGGGAGGGAGGTAGCCGGCTATTGGGTGCCGGCTACGCCCCAGGCCGACTAGGGGAGGCCTGGCCGCCTTCGAGCGTCTCTGGCTGAAGGGGCCCGTCGCCCGCGGGCCGTACTGGCGCCTGTCGTGGGTGGCGTCACGGTCAACATGGCAACAGTGCCACGCCGGACGGGGGATGGCTGACCCGTACGGCGCACTATGGCCATGCACGCTCCAGGATTCGGGGGTGGCAGGCTGCACTGTGGCTACACCCCGTCTCATCACCGTTATGTGGGAGCAGCCCTGGTGGGTGCAGTCTTGGCCAGCTTCTGGGAGTCGGTCTTCTTGTGGCCGGCTTCTCGGAGTCGGTCTTCTTATGGCCGGCTTCTGGGAGTCGGCCAGCTTATGGTTATCTTCGGGAAGGTTTTTTGAGGTCGGTTCGCCTTCCGGTAGTCGGCCTGTGAGATAGCCGACCAGGGGAAGGCGGCCCTGTGTTTTGGATACTTGAAGGCCCAATCGGCCTGATAAATTTTCAAAGAGCCAGGGGGAGTCGGTTAGGCTACCCGTGGCCATTTACTCCGACAGTAGTCCCCGAAGCTGGTTTGGCTTCAAGGCTGAGAAGAGGACGAGAAGCTCGGTCAGCTTCCTATCTTGAAAAGCCAGCAGCTAGGAGCCGACTTCGGTTGGGTGCGCTGTTTTGGTGAGATTTTGAAGTCTGAAGGCGGGAGTCGGCTGGTGCGCACGCCGGGTTGCGGGCCGGCCGCTCGCCGCCCGCGTACCACGTGGCACCCTCCGGCTGAAAAAAGCCTGCCAGCCCACGCGCGCGACGGGACGCCGCCGCAGGCCGGGGGCCCATCACTCCCACGCCTAGGCCCAGGCGCGGATTCTCTGTGGCTCAAAGCGGGCCGCAGGCCTTCTGGCGGCAGTTTCTGCACGTCGTTAGGGCGCAATAATCGTGGGACATGGGGGAGTGGGCGCAGTTAATCCCATGTTCCCCCCACGCCTCACCTCCTCGGCTTCGCCGCGCGAGGCTATAAGTAGGGGGAGGAGGGGGAACGGCAGGCGCTCGCACGCTCACCCTCGCTCCGCCATTTTCTTCCTTTCCTTCTCCGCCGCAGCAGCCCTTCGCCGCCGCACCGTCCCTCTAGTCTTTGCACTACCCCGCAGCTTCGCCGCCGCGGGGCCATGATTTCGCCGTCGCCGCGCCCTTTCTCGTCACCTTCTTGCCGTCATGCAGCACGGCGGAGACTGGGACGGCTCCAACGTCCACGCGGACCACATCGAGTTCCTCCGCAAGACGCGCCGGATGCCCGGCGAGGACCAGGTGCGGGTCCGTCTTGCGCCGAAGAAGGAGATCTCGCCGGCGCCGGAGGAAGGCGAGCGGGTAAGCTTCCGCTTGCACTTCCTGCGCGGCCTCGGCCTGCCTGCGAGTGCCTTCTTCCACTCCTTCCTCGAACTCTATCAGCTCCAGCCGCACCACCTCACTCCAAACACGGTGGTGCTACTGTCCGCCTTCGTCACTCTGTGCGAGGGCTTCCTCGGCATCCTTCCCACCCACGAGCTCTGGGGGGGATTCTTCCAATCTAAGCTTGGCACCCGCATGCAGGGCGTGCCGGCTTAGAGCGGCGCCTTCATCGCGGTGCGGAGGCCGGAAGCCGACAACCCCTTCCCTGCCATCACGCTGATCCAGTCGGTGAAGCTCTGGCAGAAATCGTACTTCTATGTGAAGAACGTCACCTCGCAAGGCGACTACGTCAATTTGCCGGCTTACGTAGCCGGCCCGCCAGCTGGGAGGCGGCCCCAGTGGTCCTATCGGGCAAGGACGCTGTCGCCGGCTGGAGCCGCCGCCGTCGCCCGACTCCGGGTAATGATCCAGTCGGAGGGCCTGACTGGGTCCGACCTGCTGGCCGCCTTCGTGGTGCGCCGGGTGCTCCCACTTCAAGGCCGCCCTCATTTGATCTGTCAAATGAGCGGCCAACTCGATCTGAGTCGGATGTGCACCAAGGAGATGCCTCATGACGAGGTGGCTCATATGGTGAACTATCCCGCGAACTGCAAGCTCTCCGCAGAGTGGCAGTTTGGCAAGGAGCCGTACTCCCGTGCCAATCCCTCGCCTATGGTATGCTTTCTTTATCTTCTCTTTTTTAGTTTTGTCACCAAGTTTTTCTTGGCCGACTCTGATCAGTCGGCACGTATTGGCAGAGCCCTCTCCTTCGACCTACGGCCGGGACAGCGGGGGCGGATCGCCAATTTCTCCCCGACCGGGCGGAGCATGACTTGGAGGACCCCGACTTGGGGGCGGCCGCTACGGACGATAACACCGAGGCAGGAGGCGGCGAAGCAGGCGGCTCCGGGCTTGGAACCAGCTTCGACGACTGGCCGGAAGACGACGAGGCGGAAATCGTCCTGCGCCACCAGCCGGCGTCCAACCATGGAGCGGGTTCATCTGCCGCGCCGCCTGCTCGAGGCGGCGCGCAGAAGCGTCGGGCCGCGTCGGGCTTGTTCGGCAGTCAGCCAAAGAAGCCCAAGAGCGAGGCGGCGGCGACCAAGCGGGATGAGGCGGCCGCGAAGGCGGCCCGCTTCCGCAAGGTGGTGAAGCAGCCGCAAACGGTTTCGGCGTAAGTGTTGATTCTCTTGCATATTCCTTCTTCTTTTCTTGTCGATCTCTGAATCCTTGTCTTGACTTATCAAACAGGGCTCCGCTCTCTCTTGAGCGGATCGCTGTCGCCTCCGTGGTTGGATCGGCGGGAGGATCCGCAAACACCCACCGCGTGGACCCCCGTGCCGAGCTTCAAGCGGCAATGGAGCGGAACGTGCGGGAGGCATGGGAGGAGCGGGAGGCGGAGGAGCTGAGGGCGGCCGCTGCCAAGGCGGCGCAGGAGATGGCGGAGGAGTCGGCGAAGGCACAAGCCGACGCGGCGGCCAAGGCCCAGGCGAAGGCTGCAGCCGCAGCGGTAGCGGCGGGGGGCTTGCTTGTCACCCCCTTGCGTGTCGTGGCGCCCGAGATCCCGGAGCCCTTGCCGGAGGAAGCCGGTGGCGACCTGCCGGGGACGGAGAGGGAGGAGGACGACGTCGTCGTCCGGGAGAGGGAGGCGGTACCGCCATCGCCAACTGGGGCGGACCGAGGCGGCCGACTTGACGCGCCGCCCGTGCGGCCGGCTGGAGGTGAGCCGGCTGCGAAGACGGACCTGGTGGTCCGGTCGTCATCACGCCAGCGCGGGGGGAAGGCAACTTCGGCGCCGGACCCGCAAAAGGCCGCGGGCTCTAGCTCGTCGACCCAGGATCTGGAGACAGCCAGCGCCAGCTCAAGGTGGACGCCGGGTGGTGGGACGGCCGTGGTGAACGTGGCGGCGCAAGAAGTCCGGAACCGGCTTCAGTCCCAGGCCGCCGTGCTGAGGCAGTACAATGACGAGTTCCTCGCGACACGGGCGTCCATTCAGGTGAGTCTTCCCGCTTTTCTATTTCTTGATCTTGATTTCTTCCGTGGGGGCGCGTCAGCGCACCCACTGGGTGTAGTCCCTGAGTTCCGAGTCGGCTGCTGAGCAGGCGGCTTGGAACTTCTTAGTAGACTTTGATTGCTTATCTTGCTCTTGTTCGCTTCTCTGTCCGACTTGCAGGACTACCACAACCTCCGTGCGGCTGCCTTCAACTCCCAGGCTCGGGAGCTGACCCAGAAGACTGCTGATCTAACTGAGAGCCGGAGTAAGTGCTTCATCTTTTATCTCACGTGGGGGCGCGTCAGCGCACCCACTGGGTGTAGTCCCCGAGATTCGGGCCGACTACTGAGCAGTCGGGTCGGATCTTTCCCCACGACTTCTTTCTTATTGCTTTTTTTTCTTCTTTGCCATATCTGCAGAGGCCAATGCCAGCCTGAGGGAGCGGCTGGGAGGGACCCAGACCGCCCTTCGTGCCAAGGAAGCCGAGTTCGACGCCTTGGTTCAGGAGCGTGACCGCTTGGTCAAGAGGCTGGCTGACCAGGAGGAGAGCCATAAGGCGGCCCTGCAGGCGGTGCAGGACAGCGAGGCCGCCCTCCAGGACGAGTACGAGACCGAGGCGGCGAGCTGGGCTCAGGCAAGGCAGTCGCTGATCAGCGGCTACGGCCAGATCGAAGACTTGGTTGACGGTAGGCCGCCTTCTTCTTCGTTTCTTGCTTGCCGCTTGCCATTTAGTCCATTCTCTGACTTTGTGTTTTTTCTCTTTCTTTCTTTCTTGTGCAGAGTACTTCCCTGGTTACTCTACCGCCACCAACCAGGTCGTCGAGGCCCACCGCGAAGCATGAAGGCAAGCCGGTGTGGAGATCGTGCCGAATGCTCGTCGGTCGCTTGAGGAACAGCTTCTGGCGATCCAAGCCCGCCTCCAGCCGGCTCATCGCATGCTCCGCCGTCTTCAGCGCGTTGGGGCGCAAGTGCTGGCCGCCCTCTGGCCTGGCGACGCGATTCCCCGTACCCCCAGTCGGACTGCCGACTGGCTGGAGGTAGCGGTTGGCCGCTTCGGGGCCTGGAAGGCTTCTGCAGCTCGGTCAGGCGCCAGGCGGGCGCTGGAGTTCATCAAAGCCTGGTATCCCGAGTTGAGCTTGGACCAGCTGGCCACCTGGCGGCAGGAGGCCGACGAGGAGTTGGAGGCAGTGCGGCCGGCTATCATCCAGCGCGCCTCGGCAATCGCCGACTACACCGACACCAATGCCTTTGCTCCTGAGGTGGATGATAACGGCATTGCTCAGCCGGAGGAGTGGTTCGGGCTGAACCCGGCGGATGGTGAGGACTCGGCGAAGGAGATCGACTCCAGCGACGAGGGCGAAGAGGAGGAGGGAGAGGATGGTGAAGACGCCGTGCCATACGGTGGAGCAACCAGCCAGCATCAACTTGATCGTGCCTCCAGCAACGAGGAGCGTGCGAGCGCGCCGCCTGCAGCCGGCGATGATCAAGCCGAGACTCGCCAGCCGGCCACTCCTCCAGCCGGCACTGATGTCTCCACCGACCAGCCCGGCTCGCCTGTTGCGCCCTTAGTCTGATCCACCGCCTTTGCTTTCCTGTTTATTGCTCTTCGAACAATATTTTCTTAAGTTTGCGCAGTTCCACCCACTGGGGGTGTATTCAAATTATGTTGACTGCCGGCCTGTTGAAGGCCTTTTGTATAAATATAATCATGCATGTGTTTGGCTTCCCATTGTTCTTGCTTTTCATCCTTTGGCTGTTTCCTTTGCCGCCCTCCTTTGGTTGCCGCCTTCCCAGCCGGACAGCTGCTCTGCAGTCTGTGGCTGGAGAAGTGCTTGGCCGGTTGGGAGGGCAAGTACTCTAGCTTTCTTGGATTGTAGCGAAGTGATGGGAAGCCGGCCAGCCGGCTGTTCTGACAGCCGGTAGGTGTGGTGGGAGGCCGGCTTGTGTTATATAGGTTCGTTAGTCCTTAGCCATTTTTCATGTGGGCATCCTTTCCTGCCTTTGGCTCTTGTCAGTCGGACAGTCGGTTCGTCGAGCTGCGACTTTCAATAAGAGAGGGCTCGGGTGCCGGCACACTACTTGTCTGACTGCAGGTAGAACTTTAATATAACTCAAGGCGGCCAGTCCCCGGGTCGACTGGTCGAACCCGGTGCCAGATAGAAAATCAAATGCAATAGTACATTCATAGGTATGACACTCGTCATTCATAGATAAAAGAGGGTAGTCCCCGAGTGCGCCTCGGGGGGCCCATTGTCTAGTACTTAATACAAAAGGTAGCGTGATAGATACTGCTTTTAACTGTAAAAACTTCTCAAGAGATTGGCGTTCCATGGTCGTTCCGACTCCTTGCCGGAATCATCCCTCTTGCGTGCCATCGGCTTCTGTGCGTCGATCAGGTAGTAGGAGTCGTTGCCTAGGGCCTTGCTGATGACGAATGGGCCTTCCCAAGGGGCCGAGAGCTTGTGCTGGCCGGCTGTTCGCTGGATCAGCCGGAGCACAAGATCGCCTTCTTGAAAGGATCTAGGCTTGACCTTCCGGTTGTGGTAACGGTGCAAACCCTGCTGGTAGATGGCGGACCGGCTGACTGCTAACAGCCGGCCCTCTTCCAGCAGGTCGACGCCGTCTTCTCGCGCTTCCTTGGCCTCCGCCTCCGTGTACATGGTGACTCGAGGCGAGTCAAACTCGATGTCAGTTGGGATGACGGCCTCGGCACCATATACAAGGAGGAGTGAAGCCGGTTGACTTGCTCGGGGTAGTACGCAGACTCCAGAGGACAGCCGGCAGCTCATCGAGCCAGCAGCCGGCCGAACGCTCCAGTGGTACGACCAGTCGGGGCTTGATGCCGGAAAGGATGAGGTCGTTTGCTTGCTCGACCTGGCCGTTTGACTGCGGGTGGGAAACGGACGCTAAGTCCAATTGGATGCCTTGTGTCGCGCAGAAACGTGCCAGTGCTCCCTTGGCAAAATTCGTGCCGTTGTCGGTGATGATGCTGTGTGGTATACCATACCGAGTGGTGATATCTGCGATGAATGTCACGGCAGTCGGCCCGTTCAGCTTCTTGATTGGCTTTGCTTCAATCCACTTGGTGAACTTGTCCACGGCGACAAGCAGATGTGTCATGCCGCCGTGGGCCGTCTTGAATGGGCCCACCATGTCCAGCCCCCAGACGGCAAAGGGCCAGGTGAGGGGGATGGTCTTGAGTGCAGAAGCCTGCAGGTGTTGCTTGGAGCTAAAGACTTGGCACCCTTCGCAGCATTTGACTAATTCTTTGGCGTCTTCCAAAGCAGTCGGCCAGAAGAAACCATGGCGGAAAGCTTTGGCGACAAGTGATCTTGAGGCCGCGTGGTGGACGCATTCGCCTTGGTGGATATCCTTGAGGATTGCTATGCCCTTCTCTGGCTCGACGTAGCGCTGGAAGACTCCAGTGACGCTACGCTTAACAAGTTCTCTGTTTATTATTGTGTATGCTCCGGCTCGGCTTTGAACTAGTCTTGCCGAGATCTCATCAGTCGGCAGCTCTCTGTTTACTAGGAAGTTGAGGATGGGCTGGGCCCATGATGGAGCTGTGACGTCTTCTATTGTCACTACGGCTACTTTGACCCGGGTGGGTGGGTTGGGTGGTGAAGAGTCGGAGTCGGCCACCGCCTGTTGTGTCGTTGCAGTCCCCGGGCCGACTGCTGCAGTCCCCGAGCCGGGTTCTGAAGTCCCCGACCCGGGTGCGACTACGGCAGTCCCCGGGCCGCCTGTCGAAGTCCCCGAGCCGCCTGCTGGGTTCCCCAAGTCGGATCCGACTGCATCAGGGGCAGGCGGTACGAAGATGGAGTCTGATTCTGGAGACGGCTTGACAGACGGTTTGAGGAGGCGTTGGAGAGAGACGCCGGTTGGTATAGCTTGTCGGGTGGAGCCGATCCGTGCCAGGGCATCTGCTTGCTCGTTGTCGGCCCGTGGCATGTGGAGGAACTCGCATCCTTCAAAGTATCCGCTGATTTGCTGGACGAGGAATCGATAGCTCGCCATGTTTGCGTCCTTGGCGTCCCAGTCGCCGGATGACTGCTGGACCACCAAATCCGAGTCGCCATAGCACAGGATCCGGCGTATGCCGAGTTTTGGCTAGCCGGATCCCGTGTATGAGCGCCTCGTACTTGGCCACATTGTTGGAGCCGGCAAAATGAATTTGCAATGTGTATCTGAGTTTGTCGCCCTTGGGAGAGGTGAGGACGATGCCAGCTCCCAAGCCGGTGCGCATCTTGGATCCATCGAAGTGCATCCGCCAATGAGTGGAGTCGGGAGCCGGCAATAGGTACTGGGTCTCGGCCCAGTCGACAAGGAAGTCGGCCAATGCTTGGGACTTGATGGCGGTGCAGGGCTGGTAGAAGATCGTGTAAGGAGCCAGCGCAATGGCCCACTTAGCCACCCGGCCGGATGCATCCCGGCTGCCTATGATCTCGGCAAGCGGGGCAGTGCATACGACCATGATGGGATGCTCTTGAAAGTAGGGCTTCAGCTTCTTGGCGGCAAAGTACACTCCATAGCACATCTTCTGGTAGTGCGGGTAGTTTTGCTTCGAGGTGGACAGTACTTCGCTCAAATAATATACCGGCCTCTGGACTAACTGAGCCCGACCTTCTTCTGGGCGTTGGACCACGATGACTGTGCTGACCACTCAGCTAGTCGCGGCAATGTAAAGGAGCATGGGCTCTTTCTAAGTCGGCGCTGCCAGGACGGGCGGCGTGGTCAGCATCTTCTTCAACTCGTGGAAAGCTTGGTCTGCTTGGTCGTTCCACTCGAAGTGGGTGGACTTCTTCATGAGTTGGTACAGGGGGAGAGCCTTCTCTCCTAGCCGGCTGATAAAGCGGTTTAGGGAGGCCAGGCACCTGGTAAACTTCTGAACGTCTCGCAGCTTGGTAGGAATCTCCATTCTCTCTATGGCCTTGATCTTCACTGGGTTGCACTCGATGCCGCGTTCGGAGACCAAAAATCCTAGAAGCTGGCCGGCTGGTACTCCGAACACGCATTTCTCAGGGTTGAGCTTGATCTGAAATTGGCGCAAGTTGGCAAATGTTTCTCTAAGGTCTTCCAGCAGGGTGCCGCGCTTCTCCGTCTTCACCACAATATCGTCTACATAGACGTGGGCATTTCTGCCGAGTTGCTTGAGGAGGCATTTCTGCATGCAACGCTGAAAAGTGGCACCGGCATTTCTCAAGCCGAATGTCATAGTCAGGTAGCAGAAAGCTCCGAATGGTATGATGAAGGCGGTCTTCAGGTGGTCGGTTGGATCCAACTTGATCTGGTGGTAGCCTAAGTAAGCATCCAAGAAACTCAATAGCTCGCATCCAGCTGTGGAGTCTATCACTTGATCGATTCGTGGTAGGGCAAACAGATCTTTGGGGTAGGCTTTGTTGAGGCTGGTGTAATCTATACACATACGCCATTTATTGTTTTTCTTCAACACCAGGACCGGGGTGGCAAGCCATTCTGGAAAAAACACCTCCATAATGAAGCCGGCTGCCAGGAGCCGGGCTATCTCTTCTCCTACAATCCTTCTCTTCTCCTCCGACAGTCGACGGAGAGGTTGCTTGACTGGTTTTGCGTCCGCTCGGACGTGTAGCTTGTGCTCGGCGAAATCCTTCGGAACACCCGGCATGTCCTTTGGGGACCATGCAAAGATGTCCCGATTCTCACGGAGGAAGTCGACGAGCTCGCCTTCCTATTTGTTGTCCAGGTTTGCACCAATGACAGCAAACCTCTCCGGGTTCTCCGGGTCCAGAGGTATCTTCTTTGTTTCCTTGGCCGGCTGGAAGGAGCCCTGAGCATCATATTCCTTGGGGTTGGGGGACAGGGTCGGCTGCTTGCCGGCCATGGCCATGACTCGGTCCAGCATCTTCTTCTCTTCAGCAATCACGAGGGCTCGGCCAGCCGGCTGCTGGCTGCAGCACACTCGGTGGATTTCTTGTAGTCTCCGGCTATGGTGATGATCCCCTTTGAACTCGGCATCTTCATCTTGAGGTAGGCGTAGTGGGGCACAGCCATGAACTTGGCCAGGGCAGGTCGGCCAAGCAATGTGTGGTAAGGGCTCTCTCGATCCACTACTTCAAACCAGATCGCTTCTCGGCGAAAGTGATCCTTGTCTCCGAAGAGAACATCCATCTTGATCTTGCCGATTGGGGAACAGGACAGGCCGGGTACGATGCCATGGAACACAGTCCGGCTTGGCATGAGTTGCTTCGTCTTGATGTTCAACTTCTCCATGGTGTCGCGGTACAGTATGTTGATGCTGCTTCCACCATCAATCAGCACACGGGAGAAACGGGCAGCTCGCCTTTTTGTCGCGAGGGTGGCGTCCAACACCAATGCATAAGAGCCGGGAGACGGCATCACCTCTAGGTGATCGGCCCGGCTCTAGCTGATAGGCTTCTCAGACCAATGCATAAACTCGGGGTTGCTGGAGACGACCGCGTTGACCTCTTGGTGCTATCGGGGCCGACTGCGCTTGTCTTCAATTTGGCTTGTGAAGACGACGTAGGCGGCGTGCTCATCTGGGAACTCATCTTGAATGGCTCCGACTGCTGGTCGAACAGCCGGCTGCTGAGGGGCCGTAGGCGGCGGGCCAGAAGGTGGAGGCGGCAGCAGCCCCTCGCCCTTGGAGATCCGCGTGAGCCAATGGCACTTCCGGGTCGTGTGGTTGGATGGCTTCGCGTCGCTGTGAAACTTGCAGGGGGCATCAAGGGTTTGCTCGTAGGAGAAAGCCGGCTGCCAAGCTGGCCTGCCGCCCTTCTTCTTGGGCGCGGGCCGCTCTTCGGGCTGTTCATCTTCGACGGTGGCTACTTGCCGACTAGTGGAAGGCGGCATAGGGGCCTCGCGCTTGTTTTTGTTCTGGTAAGGGCGTCGGTTGGAGTCACCAGCCGGCGTCTTGGGAGCCGGAGCGAGCACCTTTCCAGAGGCGTCCACTCGAAGCTCGGTCTTCATCGAAGAGTCGGCCGTGGCGTACTTGTCTGCTATGATCAGCAGCTCGTCGAGGGTAGTCGGCTCGTCACATAGGAGTCGGTGCTTGAGGAGGGTGCCCCCTCGGCACCCGGCGGTGAAGTACTCTATGGCTTGAACCTCGTGCACCCCCTCGCAGGAGTTGCGGAGCTCAGCCCAACGCGTGAGGTAGTCGCGAGTTGATTCCCTGGGCCCTTGGACGTACAAGGAGAGCTGGCGGGGCTTGGGTGGCCGCTTGTATGTGCTGGTGAAGTTGCGGATGAAGACTTTCGTGAAGTCTAGCCAGCTTTTGACGCTGTAGGTCTTGAGACTGTTCAGCCAGGTGCGTGCCGTGCCTTGAAGCATGAGCGGGACGTACTTCACGGCAACGCGCCTGTTGCCGTTTGCTATGCTGACTGCGGTGGAGTAGTCGATCAACCAATCTTCCGGCTTCACGGAGCCGTTGTATTTTGGGGTGTCTCTTGGGAGTGAGAACCCTTTGGGGAAGGGCTCGTCGTGGATGCGGGGGCCAAAGCAAGGCGGGCCGACATCATCTTCTTCTTCTAGCGTCAGGGATCGCGCTAGGCGGTCGATCCGATGGCAGGCGTTATTCTCGCCGACTCCTTCGCGGTGGCCTAGTCGGCCACCAAGAGTTGGATGCGTGACAGGCGGCGGGGTGGGATATCTCTCCCCACGAGGCGGGGGAGGAGGCGGATTGCCTTGTCGTTCCACAGCTCGGGGGCGGCCTTCTGCGTCGCGCTCGATGGTGAGCCGAGTCCGACTGCGGCTAGCAACCGGCTCCTTGTCTTTTCTTGCGCGGGCGCCGCTTGCAGTCGGCGTCCGGGATGTCGCGCCGTGCTCTCGGCGTGGGGGAGGACTTTCAACGCGGGCGCCAGCTTCATGTCGTTCTGCGGCCGCGTCGATCAGCTACTGGATGCGTCTAGTCATGTAAGGGAGCTCATCAGCCCCCAGCCCGTTTAGCTCGTCTACGGCCGCCTGAGCGGCACGCAGGTTCTCGAGTGGCGTGGCGTAGACTGGGCGGTCTGCTCCCAGCATGCTGGCGATGGCCGTGCCGCGCTTCTTGACGATGCCGGCCCGGCTCGGCCCGCCAGGAGGCGGCGTACCGAAGGCGGCGCGGTCGACTTCGCGCTGGTGAGCCTCAGTGAGGCGTCTCATGGATGCTATCTTCTGGCCTTCCGCGATGAGGGCGAGGCGGCGTGCCTCTAGTGTCTCGGCGTCGGCGTCGGCCGGGATGGGGACGGACAAGTCGTGCAGCGCCGCTTGTAGGGCGTCATGGGCGTTCTCGCCCGAGACGGCGCCGTGGCTGATGACCAGCACCTCAGTGACAGCGCTAGTGCCACTGTCGGCTCGAGGGAGAGGGTCATCGATGATCACCACGTTGGTGGGGAAGGCGTCAAGCGATGCCGTGTCGGAGTCGACCAGCATCGGGTCGGTGGAGCCGACCGACTCCAAGTCCACACCAAGCTCGCTGGAGACGTGAAGCTGGTCGAGGAGGCTGACGAGGCGGCTCTCGGGGCAGGCTGTGCCCGCGTCGGACGCAGGCTCGTCGGAGATGTGAGCTTCGCGAAGAAGATCAGCGAGGCAGCTCGCCGCGCAGGCATCGTCGACGCCTTGCAGCGCGTCAGGGCAAGCGCCATCGGGCGTAGCGGGCTGGCTATGCTCGCGGGGGAGGAAAAGGGTTCCCGTCTAGAACAGGTCTCCGGACGACGGTGCACCTGGCCCCATGATGGGCGCCAAATGTCGGGTGGGAGGTGCGACATATGCCAACGGGTGGCTTATCATTGTGGGAGCCAGTAAGACATCGTCGGTGCCTGGAAATGGGATAAGGCGAAGACATGCGCGCCGGCGGATCTTACCCAGGTTCGGGGCTCTCCGTGGAGATAACACCCCTAGTCCTGCTCTGCGGGGTCTCCGCATGATCACTAGATCAACAGAAGTAGCTACAAGTGCTCCTTGAGACGTTTGGCTAGAGGAAGAAGAAAGGCAAGGCTAGCTCTCCTCTTCTCTCTACGTGGTGTCTAAAACTATCTCAGAGATCAACCCTTTGCATGGGTGCCCTGGGGGGTTTATATAGGCCTACCCCCCAGGGATACAATGGTAATCCGGCTGGGCGCGGGTCCCAGCCGTCACTGTCTGTGTTCGCCGGCTTCTCCGCCGGCCGTTGGGGCCCGCCGACTGGTGGGTCCCGCCGGCTACCGGCCTCTCGGTCGACAGGCCGGCCCCACCGCTTGGGGGTCTTGTCGGTGGCTGGTTACTGTTGCCTCGCCCCTGATGACGAGGGCTTTGTCGAGGTAAGCGTGGCTACAGTGCCGCCTGGCGGGCTCTCACTGTAACCTTACCTCGTCTTGTCTCCTTAATGATGCACATACTTCGAGGGAGGGAGGTAGCCGGCTATTGGGAGCCGGCTACGCCCCAGGCCGACTAGGGGAGGCCTGGCCGCCTTCAAGCGTCTCTCTGGCTGAAGGGTCCCACCACCCGCGGGCCGTACTGGCGCCTGTCGTGGGTGGCGTCACGGTCAACATGGCAACAGTGCCGCGCCGGACGGGGGATGGCTGGCCCGTACGGCGCACTGTGGCCATGCACGCTCCGGGATTCGGGGGTGGCAGGCTACACTGTGGCCACGCCCCGTCTCATCACCGTTATGTGGGAGTAGCCCTGGTGGGTGCAGTCTTGGCCGGCTTCCGGGAGTCAGTCTTCTTGTGGCCGGCTTCTGGGAGTCGGTCTTCTTATGGCCGGCTTCTGGGAGTCGGCCAGCTTATGGTTATCTTCGGGAAGGTTTTTTTAGGTCGGGTCGCCTTCCGGTAGTCGGCCTGTGAGATAGCCGACCAGGGGAAGGAGGCCCTGTGTTTTGGATGCTTGAAGGCCCAATCGGCCTGATAATTTTTCAAAGAGCCAGGGGAAGTCGGTTAGGCTACCCGCGGCCATTTACTCCGACAGAGAGAGAGAGAGAGCGAAATCTCAAAACAAAAGGTGCTCTGCTAGAATCCCATTGTATGTATTCATATGGTTCCGGAACTCGAGTTAACCTTAGGCATATTTGTGAGAGACATAATTATACTTTGAGACATTAGTGGCTGTGGGTGGGCGGAATTAAAGGTGTGGACGTGTTCGACAGAGAGAGCATGTGTGGTTCTGTGTGAGAGACTTGTAGGACGGGGTAGAAAGACGAATTCTAACCTTGACGGAGGGAGATAAATACACGAAGTGCGCGTGTGTGATTCCGATGCTCACGGGGAAATGAGATATGTATGCGTGTGAGAGAGATTGCACAATTCATTCACGTATCACTATCTAGCGATCGTGGACGTGCATCGCTTGAACATAAATCAATATCTGCTTCGTATCATGGCCAAAGGTACAATATTGATTCAACGCTATAAAGATTGGACACTCACATATCACATTTTTCTATCTAAATAAACCTTTTCAATTGTGCATGCCAAAGTTACAGTGATGTTTCTTCAAACAACCAATGTAGCTATCATGTACATGCACCATTGTTACTCTTGCATTCAAATTCATTAGTCTTGGATGATTTCAGGTTCTATTATGAAGTAATATATGTAATATTCATATATGAATTCAACGGGTACGCAATTGATGAAATGGAGGCTATGTAATCATATGAGGTAACACTTTTAAGTAGCGGACTACAATATCCATTTCTTTTGTGGGACTACAATATACATTTCTTTTTGTGCGCCTCTACACTAACACGTCAATGCATTATGTTTAAAGTAAATAACCAATGGCACTAAATTATCTATTTACATGAGAAATACATAGGCTGAGCGTTTTATCCCTTTTTGTGAATGCGCCTCTACACCCGTACGATTGGCCGCGCCCGTGTGAACGTCCAAGTTATCGGCGCATCATCCCGAGTTATTGTCTTTTTTTGGGGTGGACTTCACACCAGTTATTAACTGCTGACGCGTGCCCCGTGTACACAGTCTCGCATGACCTTCCCGCTAGCACGGTCCAAAATTCGTTGAAACTGGATACGAACGATCCCGCGAGCGGCAAAATCTCCCGCCTCCTTCTAAAATTTTCGCCACCTAGTCTTTAGCATGCGAGATTCCCCTTTTGTCCTTGGTGCACGGAGAACAACAGTTACAATACCGCCCTCATCTACATAATAGGTCGGGGCTGCTTTGGTAACTTCCGGTTCCCCCCACCACACGGCACCCCCATTTCCTCTCCCCCTCCCGCAAAAACGACTAACTCCACAGCACTAGAGCATCTTACATTACGTCGTCCGTACTTCATTGGCATTTCTACCCCTCCCCTCTCAAAAGCCTAGATTGCTCATCCACCGGCGTACCAGAGCCCATTCACTGCCAGCGGCGTCCACCTCGCCGGATCTGCTTCTACGGCTGCATGTACCCCTCCCACCTTCACTAGAAACAAGTAGACTGCTCATCCACCACTGTACCACAGCCCATTCTGTGTCGGCCTTGTCCACGGCGCCGGATCTGCTTCGTCGGTACTCTCGTCAACCGCAGCGCATCTGCAGCGGCTCATTCGTACTCCCCACCGGAGACGCTTCGTCCACACCCCCCGGAGTCACCCCACTGACGGCCCCGTCGACGGCCTCTGATCCTCTTCGCCGACACCTTCCTCGACCCTATCGGAGCCGCTTCGCCGACACCATCGTCAACCCTACCGGAGTAGCTTCGCCTATACCATTCTCAACCCTACCGAGGCAGCTTTGCCAACTCACAAGTCCACGGCCTCAGATCCGCTTCGTCGCACCCTCATCCAACCTACCCGAGTAGCTTCTGACGCCCCGTCCATGGCCACAGATCCGTATCGTCGACACCATCCTTAACCCAACCACCGGAGCAGCTTCACTGACGCCCTCGTCCACGGCCACAGATCTGCTTCACCCACACCGTAGTCCACCCTACCGGAGCCGCTCCACAAACACCCTACTCGACGGTTCTAGATCTCCTGACCGGACCCCGACAGCCTGCGCAGTGTCATCACCCTTGACATTTCTAACATGATTCCCACCATCTGGCAAGATGCCAAGCACCCGCCACGGCCTAGGTACTTGTCACCTTTAAACCAGTCCAGCATCACCTGCCTGATGTACTTCAAATATACTAACAGGTCGCTGTTACCTGTTATGCAGCTGCAAAAACTACAAGGACGATGTTTGACTGAGGCATTGTTATGATCTTGTAAGTGTGTCTCTCTCACTTGTATTGTTGTGTGCCTGCCAGCGTGCTTTGCTAGGATTTTTGACCAGTAATCCCTTTGTGTAGACAATGATTTCTACTACTGGCTGCTAAATTAGATATGTAGATGTCATAAATGATACTACCTCATACCTCCGTTCCTAAATATAAGTCTTTCTAGAGATTCCACTATAGGCTACATACGGAGCAAAATGAGTGAATCTACACTCGAGAATGCATCTATATACATCTGTATGTGGTCCATACTGGAATCTCTACAAAGACATATATTTAAGAACAGAGGTAGTACATTACACAAAATCATAGGTGGCATGTAGGAATTCCAGTGCACTACATTAGGCTCCCTTAGAGTGCCTGCTAGTCCAGCACACAGAGTCATGGCTAGTTTATGCTACGCACACAATCCTTCATTGGTGGTTTAAATATGTGCAAGGGATATGCAATGTATTATCATGTAGAGATGTCTAAAATTAGCCGTGTCAACTTGCAGATAGGGTTACACGAAGAAAAAGTACAAGATGTATGTGGCAATTTCATGGAACATCGCGAAAAAGGAGAGGCAGCGGTGAGCCTATACAGTGTGCTATGGTAGGTCACTCCTCCATTGCAATCATCATGAAATGTTATTTGTATGTTAGTTCTATTGGCCAAGGTTCTTAGGGAAAGTTATTACGAGTTATCCTAAGAAAATAAGCACATGTGAATATAAGCTCCAGGTAATAAGCCAACCAGTTCTTTTCATTGCCTTCCTTTTCAGCTTATCTTTGGTATGATCGGTGAAAAGTCTAGATTGCATTATATTTTGTCATTTTGCTGCCCATATGAAAATTAATTTGACTTGCAAACATCACAAATTGAACCCAATGCAGTAATTAATATGATAGGAAAACAGACCATCACTATTTGTTAAAAATGCAAATACAAAGATACCATCTACTTGGCACAATCTACTTTGGTAAATGTCTTCCATAGAGATCTCATTGCCTAATTTAAACGAAGAATGCATGACCCACATTTAAATGAAGAACAATTATTTATTTAAATTCGATGGTCCAAGTGGCTGGTTATTATCATATAGCAGCACCACCTAAAAGCATCATATAGCAGCAGCTCATAGCAACTCATCATACAGTAGAAGCAGCAGTGTGCAATTCATCATATACCAGCAGCAGCTCATAGCAATTCATCATATAGCAGCAGCAGGAGCAGCTCATAGCAATCCATCATATAGCAGCAGCAGGAGCAGCTTATAGCAACTCATCATATAGCAGCAGGAGCAGCTTATAGAAACTCATCATATAGCAGCAGCAGCGGCTTATAGCAATTCATCATATAGCAGCAGTAGCTCATAGAAATTCATCATATAGCAGCAGCAGGAGCAGCTCATAGCAATGCATCATATAGCAGCAGCAGAAGCAGCTCATAGCAATTCATCGTATAGTGGATCAGAATGAAAATTTGGCAAACAATCAGAGGAGATCCTCACCTTGTTGGATGAGCTCATCCTTCAACAGCACCTCAAGGCCACAGCCTGGGAGGAGGGGAGGGGGAATAAGGTGCCTTCTGCCGTAGTGTGGCATCAGCTGTAGTTGTGCGGCGCCTGCCGGAGTAGTGTGTTGGATGAACCACAGTGGAGTAGCTGCTGGAGACCATGAGAATGAGGGGCGGCGCCAGAGGGAGGAGCCACCGGGGAGATTTGGCCCTACCCACCGGCCATGTAGCCAAGCTGGACAGAGCATCGTCGAGGACCAGGCAAGATGAGACCAGTGGCGACGGCTCGCTGGAGGAACCCTAGCGCTGCAGGTAGGGGATCGAGGTAGAGGGAAAGGGGAGAGGAGATGCAAGCGGGCAGGGCAATTGCATTTTGAGTGTAATATAGGAAGACAACGGAGTCATTTCACTATTCCCCTTCCCTTCAATTTTTAGTGAGCTTCTACCCGAAACACCCCCCCTCCAAAGAGAAATAATTTAAGCCCAAGCCCATAACTCAAAAATGACTTCTTTACATCTTTTATGGCTTATTTTGACAATAAGCTCTGAAAAGGCGGAATAGCACTGGCCCTTAACCTGCAATTCAATTGTGCGTGCAATGATGAATCACTCATGCCTGCTATAGTGTACATTTAGGCATCATCATACATGGCATAACCTAATACATGTGCATTCCGTTGTAGAATCTGGAATATGCAATGTTTATGTTAGTTCATACGTCGCACATGTTGTTTAAATGCCCCTTAAATCTGGTCAGTCAAGTGATGGTCTTTAAGCCTCTTTCTTTGCTTCTTTTCTTGATACTCCCTCCTTCCATCTATATAGGGCCTAATGTTTTTTCCAAGACCGCCTTTGACTATAGATAAGACTAATAATACATGAGATGTATAATGTGAAAATTATATCATTGGAAGATCCTTTCACGTACGAAATTGACGGTATGCTTTCTGTAACTTGCATGTCACATATTATTGCTATAACACTTGGTCAAAGTTAGCCTCGAAAAACAATTAGGCCCTATATAGATGGAAGGAGGGAGTATGTAAGATTTGCTCACACATCTGTTCAATTGTTGTTTGCATCAGCCAGCCATACCAGGACTGTTTTCTTTGATTACTTGTTGTTCTTGACCTAACATTCTAACAGAGCTTGTCAGCGATTTAAATACTAAGGACTGCTGTAGTGGGGGCTTGTCTAACTCATAGGTGACATCATGGTTTGGCTGTACACTAAAGTAGGCTCTCCAAGAGTACCTGGAGATCCAGTTCGAAGGTATACCTAGTTTTTACATAGTGCACACATAGTAAATGCTCATTTCATTGTGTGCAAGTGCAAGAGATGTGGCATGTTTCATTATGTGGTGTTGTTTTGTTATAATCTTATCCTTTTGTGTTGTTCATAGACTGGAAAGTATGCATATTTATCTTCCAAGGAGACAAGTAACTAGTTTGTGTCACCTTGCAGAGGGGGTGCAATGAAGATAAGATTGAGGATTTCCAAGTACAAGATATTAGGAAGGAGCCTTGCAAGAGAAGTAGGAGCAGCGCTGAGCCTGTTCAACCAGTTAAGGCAAGTCACAGTATCCAACTCAACAGTTCAATTCCTTGTTTGTTTCAGGCATAGTTAATTTGCTCTTTTCAATTGCTTTATTTGTCCTCAGTTAATGAGATGCCCAAACAATGATGCATGATGTTGGGTACTTGTATAACTATTAGTTGACATAATTAAAGGCCTTACCATTTAATTACTCTGGCGAAGTGTGCCTGAAGCTTTGAAGTCTATTAACCAACTATTACTGCATGAGGCTCACAATCTAGTTTATACTAGGCTAACGATTGAATAGCTTTGCTTGATGTAGGTTTGTATGAATCCCTCTGTTGTTCATTATGCTCCCCAAGACTTTAATTGAGCTACAGAATGGCCAACTGCTTGCTTACTTATACGCAACATGCTGTCTAAATTTGTAACTTGTCTGTGTTTTGGATTTGGCCCCAACATCATGCTCCTCTGGTGAGCCAAGAGAGATTTCTGTATGCAGGCTGCACAAACTACCATTTTTATAATTTTTAAAATATCACCTGCTTATGCTTCATGACGTGTAACATTATTGTTAGTCCTGTTTTGCCATGTACAAAAGTCTATCTTGCTCGCTTCACTGTTGTAACTATATTTTTTCCCTAGTCATGTGTAATTACAGAAACATTTTAGGATGAAGTGACATCAACACAAAGATCTACGAGCAGTGTGGCATGGCCGTTACCGAATGATTATGGATTGGAATTGGAATGTGCTGATGTTCTCGAGCATCAACTAGAGGTGGCAAGACAACGTGTACATGATACTCAATGTACAATCAACAAGTTGAGACTGGACATGCAGGTATTAGATGCAGGTGTCAAAAAATGAAGCAAGACACTGAGATAACCACGAAGGAATTGGAGATTTTTCAGACTGAAATTTGTGCAATCTGCATCCTGCCAATCCTATTTTCTGAAGAGATTATAGTTCAAATGGTAAGTTCTGTTGATGCGTGTCCATGATGTATGAGCTTTATTTGTCCAGTGTATGTAATTTGTTGTTTGTGTATGCTTTATTATCACTGGTGCCGAACTATAATGCCCAGTGGGTATATTCGGCTGTAATTTCTTTATTGTATAGTGTAGGATTATTCTACGTTTCTATGCCTTAGTCTTTTTATTGTATAGTGTATGTTTTTTAGAGGCGATAGTATAGAGTAGGATAATTCTTGAATATGCTATATCGTTGAAACAGGGGCCAACACGCCCAAACATTTCCTGGACGCCGTACAAACGATGAAACATGTGTAGTCAAAGCGGGCCTTAATTGGGCTGGTCAAAATAATATTAAGTGGACCCCAAATGATGTGGCCCACTGTAACAACGGCTCTTAGTAGGCCGTTAACAGGCCAAAAGCTCGATAGGGCCGTATAAATGGAAATGGCCCGCGGGCCTCTAGCAGGCCGAAATAGATGTCAATTTTGTCTCGGCCCTTTTATTTTACGGGCCGGTAAGAGGCCGAAAGTGTTATGGGGCAGAGGAGGCCCAATTTGCAAACTAGGCTTTTAACAGGCCGAAAGTCGCATTGGGCTGAAATGATGCCCTGCGGAACATGGGCCCCTAATGGACCTAAAGTCCAAGGCCCAACTGTTGTGCGGGCCGTTAACAGGCCGAGAGACAAAATGGGCTAGGAGTTGGCCCATTTACCGAATGGGCCGAGGACAGGCCTAAGAGAGAATTCCTTATTTGACACTACTTCAAAATGTGATCCCCTATTTGACCCTGAAAACTTTTTTCTCCCCTATTTGACACTTGTTTTAAATTTCTTTCCTTATTTGACATTGTCGTCCATCCCGTTACACTTTGCCGTCAAATTGTTTTTCTGTGGACCATAGTACCCCTCCGTTAGTCTGTATGCAACACTGGAAAAAACCTAACCCAATAATCCCGTCAAGTTCAGAGAAATCCCTCTCGTCCCTGTCCCTGAGCCCTATAGCGGCGGCAATAGCTATGTGAGGCCACGGGGTGGCTACGGAGGACGGGCAAGGCGCGAACGCGGAGTACCCGCCGGCGAGCTCATATGTGGGCTAGGGCCATGTCAGGGTTGCGGAGCGCCCTTTGGCAAGCTGAGCTGCGATCAAGGGCCATGGCACGGCTGTGGCTGCAGGGTTGGGTGCTGACCCATCTTCCATCGATGAGCTTGGTTGTTGGGGGCAGACCCATCTTCCATCGATGAGCTACGATCAAGGGCCATGGCGCGGCTGCGAGCATGAAGGAACTGGTGCGGGTGGTGTTGTTGTGCGTTAATCCGATGAGCGAGCACCGTCCATCGACTGCGCACGGACGCGGTGGGGGTGCAAAATGCCACGACGCGGCCCAAGGTCGCAGCCTTCGTGCAGAGTCGGGAGAGCTTCTTTGCCAGGCTCACCAGCCTCGGCGTCAAGATCGGCTCCTAGGGCGAGATCCGACAGCTCTTCTCCAGCGTCATTGCGTCAACGGCTGGTCACGGTCGAGTTGTACATGATCGGCTCCTAGGGCGAGGCGGGCATGTGTAACAGATAGAGAGGGGTCTCGAACGTGTCAGTGAGCTGGCATGCGTTTTACGTGCGTCCGGAATACCAAATCATACACAATGAAATGATACTCCGTTCAACATCTGAAATTTGCATGAGTGTCATGTCGGTCACCAATGTCACAGTAGCAATACTATCAAACTTACCTTCTCAATTCACTTGGCAGTGCAATTCAAAGACACATGTTTGAGGTTTCTGCTCATATTTTGTTTTTATTTCAATTAAAGTCTGGTGACTATGTTCATAAATTAAAGTCGTTCCGTGACCAAATGCATGGGTCTCACTTGGCCATTAACATTTGAACAGATATGTCACAGTACTGTTGATTTAGTCTTGTACATAATTTTAGTCACATAATGCACTAGGGCCATTTGCGTCTTTCCATATCCCTATTTAACATTGTTAGTGTACCGAACGAACTAGAGTGTCAAATAAGTAAACAAATTTAAACGGAGTGTCAAATAGGGAAGAAAAACTTTCTCGGGGCCAAATAGGGAATCACATTTTGAAGTAGTGTCAAATAAGGAATTCTCTCCAGGCCTAAAGTCACAGAGGGCTAGAATTGGCCCAACTGCAGAATGGGCCGAGAAAAGGACGAAAGACGTTCGACGATGGGCTGCTAAAAGGCCGAAAGAAGCTCGGGCCGCAATTAGGACCAAAGACGTAGCGGGCTGTTAACGGGCTAAAACTGACGATAGGCTGGAAATTGTCAAATCTATAATGGGCCTTTGATGGGCCAGTTCTGTGTAACTTGTATGGGCTGTGCTTGTAAATGGGCCTGACTCAAGTAGGCCGCTAATGGGCCGGCCCGCTTATTTTGACAGGCCCGGCCTTTTTACCTGAATGGGCCACTGTTGGGCCGGTCCACGTGTCGACATATCATAGGCGCATCTGGCCCATTGGATGAGTGACACCTATGCCAACGCGGAGCTGACACGTGGTTCCGTCGGCTAATGAGAATTTTACATGTGGAAAATCGGCATTGGTCGTGGCTGTTAGCGGGTTATCGTATCCAAAACCGGACCCGATAGCTTAACGGCGACCCATTACGATGGATGCCACGTGTCAGTCACCCTTGAAGAAATCACTTCCATGATGCGGCATTTATCATCATGGAAGTGAACACTTCTGTGATGATAATTTTGGTAATGTCATGGAGCACTTCTACGACAGCACAGGTATGACTATCTCGATTCTGTCATAAAATCGTCATGGATGTACATGCATGACAGTAAACGTGACCTACTGTGACAAACATGTATCATCACGAAAGTGTATTTTTTTGTAGTGATTTGGGGCAGTTCCGTTTCCAGTGACCATTTCCTTTGTAGTAGAAGCACTCAGTTTCAGGCTTGGGTCCAGCTTTGGGCTTCTTCACAGGAGCGGCAACTTGCTTGCCATTCTTCTTGAAGTTCCATTCCTTTCCCTTGCCCTTTTTCTTATAACTAGTGGTCTTGTTAACCATCAACACTTGATGCTCTGTCTTGATTTCTACCTTCGCCATTTCAGCATCGCAAAGAGCTCGGGAATCGTTTTCATCATCCCTTGCATATTATAGTTCATCATGAAGCCTTTATAGCTTGCTGGCAGTGACTGAAGAACTCTGTCAATAACACTCTCAACTGGAAGATCAATTCCCAGCTGAGTCAAGTGGTTATGATACCCAGACATTTTGAGTATGTGTTCATTGACAGAACTGTTCTCCTCCATATTACAACTAAAGAACTTGTTGGAGACTTCATACCCCTCAACCCGGGCATTTGCTTGCAATATTAACTTCCGCTCTTGGAACATCTCATATGCTCCGTGGCATTCAAAATGCTTTTGAAGTCCCGGTTCTAAGCCGTAGAGCATGGCACACTGAACTATCGAGTAGTCATCAGTTCGAGCTTGCCAGACATTCATAACATCTGCTTTAGCTCCTGCAGCAGGCCTGTCACCTAGCGGTGCATCAAGGACATAGTTACAGACCTAGTCCGTGTAGTTGCTACCATCATCTTTCAACTTAGCTTTCTCTAGGAACGCATTAAATTCAAGGGAACAGTAGCACGGGCCATTGATCTACAACATAGATATGCAAAAACTATTAAGACTAAGTTCATGATAAATTTTAGTTCAAATAATCAAATTACGAATAAACTCACACTTAAATCAACATCCCTCAAGTTGTCTATGTGATACGTGATCCAAATCAACTAACCCAAGTCCAATCATCACGTGAGATGGGGTAGTTTTCAATGGTGAACATATCTATGTTAATCATATCTACTATATG
Organism: Aegilops tauschii subsp. strangulata; assembly: GCF_002575655.3. Taxonomy (NCBI): domain Eukaryota; kingdom Viridiplantae; phylum Streptophyta; class Magnoliopsida; order Poales; family Poaceae; genus Aegilops; species Aegilops tauschii. The sequence continues at coordinate 450,404,101 of NC_053039.3, read as the reverse complement.
ACTCACGTTCAACCTTTCGGTCTCCGGTGTTCCGAGACCATGTTTGTACATTCCAGGCTCGTCAAGTTTAACCCAAGTATTCTGCATGTGCAAAACTGGCTTACACCCGTTGTATGGGAACGTAGAGTCTATCACACCCGATCATCATGAGGTGCTTCGAAATGAAGAATTTGGCAACGGTGCATACTCAGGAGAACACTTTTATCTTGAAAAAGTAAAGGGGTCATCTTATAATGCTACCATCGTTCTAAGAGAAATAAGATGCATAAAGGATAAACATCACATGAAATCAAAATATGTGACATGAAATGTCCATCAGCATCTTGTGCTTTTGATCTCCATCTCCAAAGCATCGGCATGATCTCCATCGTCACCGGCGCGACACCTTGATCTCCATCGTAGCGTTGGGGTCATCTTGCCAACTATTGCTAACGCATAGCGATAAAGTAAAGCAATTACATGGCGCTTAAGTGATTGACACGCATGTCATACAATAATTAAATACAACCCTAAGGCTCCTGCCGGTTGTCGTACTCATCGACATGCAAGTCGTGAACTTATTACAAAACATGATCATCTCATACATCAACATATATCACATCATATCTTGACCATATCACATCACAACATGCCCTGCAAAAACAAGTTAGACGTCCTCTACTTTGTTGTTGCAAGTTTTATGTGGCTGCTCGGACAACTAGCAAGAACCGTTCTTACCTACGCAAAACCACAATGGTGATTATCTAGTTGCTATTTAACCTTCTGCAAGGACCGCCATAGTCAAATCCGATTCAACTAAAGTATGAGAAATAGACACCCGCCAGCGACCTTTATGCGACACAAGTTGCATGTCAGTCGGTCGAACCGGTCTCATGTGCGTGGACATGTAAGGTAGGTCCGGGCCGCTTCATCCCACAATACCGCCGAATCAAAATAAGACATTGGTGGGAAGCAATATGAATCTCACCACCCACAACTCCTTTGCGTTCTACTCATGCATATCATCTACACATAGACCTGGCTCATGATGCCACTGTTGGGGAACGTTGCATGGAAAACAAAAAAAATCTACGCACATGCAAGATCTATCCATGGAGATGCATAGCTACGAGAGGGGGAGAGCATCTACATACCCATGTAGATCGCTAAGCAGAAGCATTTATCAATGCGGTTGATGTAGTCGTACACCTTCACGATCCGTCCCGATCAAGTACCGAACGTACGACACCTCCGCGTTCAGCACACGTTCAGCTCGATGACGTCCTCGCCGTCTCGATCCAGCAAGAGAGGCAAAGTAGTAGATGAGTTCCGGCAGCACAATAGCGTGGTGACAGTGGTGGTGAAACTATCCGTAGGGCTTCGCCAAGCACAACGGACATGGACGGAGGAGGAACTAGAACTAGAGGGAGAGGGGGCGCCGCACAAGGGTTGGGGGTCGAGGTGTGTGCTGCCCCTCTCCCTCCTCACATATATATAGGTGGAGGGGGAGGGAGGCAGCCTAGGGAGCCCCCAAGGGGGTCGGCGGCCTGCCCTAGGCATCCCCTTTCCTTCCTAGGGGGGTGGGGTGGAGGAGATGGCAGGAGGGGGGCCCTGCCTTAGGCGCCCCCTGATAACCCACGAGTATAGGGGATCACAATAGTTTTCGAGGGCAGAGTATTCAACCCAAATTTATAGATTTGACACAAAGGGAGCCAAAGAATATTTGTAAGTATTAGCAGCTGAGTTGTCAATTCAACCACACCTGGAGATTAATTATCTGCAGCAAAGTGATTAGTAGCAAAGTAGTATGATAGTTTTGATAATAGTAGCAGCAGCGATAGTAACGGTAATAGTGATAGCAGTGATATTATAGCAAGTGCAATAGTGACAACAATAGTAGTAACTTAGCAGAAACAATATCAGAGGAATTCGTAGGCATTGGATTGGCGATTTGTTGGATCATATTCACCAAGTGGCAGTTATAACCTAGGGCGATACAGCACTAGCTCCTATTCATAAATGTAATGTAGGCATTTATTCCGTAAATAGTCATACGTGCTTATGGAAAGAACTTGCATGACATGTTTTGTCCTACCCTCCCATGGCAGCGGGGTCCTATTGGAAACTAAGGGATATTAAGGCCTCCTTTTAATAGAGAACCGGAACAAAGCATTAACACACGGTGAATACATGAACTCCTCAAACTACGGTCATCACTGAAAAGTGTCCCGACTATTTTCACTCTGGGATGCCGGACCGTAACACGTAGTAGGTGACTATAACTTGCAAGATCGGATCTAGAACATAGATATAATGGTGATAACATAAACGGTTCAGATCTGAAATCATGGCACCCGGGCCCAAAGTGACAAGCATTAAGCATGGCAAAGTCATAGCAACATAAATCTCAGAACATAATGGATACTAGGGATCAAGCCGTAACAAAACTAACTCGATTACATGATGAATCTCATCCAGCTCCTCATTGACCAGCGAGCCTACGAAGGAATTACTGACACCCGGTGGGGAGCATCATGGAATTGGCGATGGAGAAGGGTTGGTGATGACAAAGATCGAAGACCTCCCCCTCCCCGGAGCCCCAAACGGACTCCAGATCTGGCCTCCCGATGAAGAACAGGAGACGGCGGCGGCTCTGTCTCGTGGAACGCGATAATTCTTTCTCCTTGATTTTTTCTGGCAAAATAGGATTTTATAGCGTCGGTTTTAGGGTCTGCGGGGCCATCAGGCACCAGGTGGGGACAACCCACCTGGGCGCGCTTGGAGGGGGGCACCCTGGAGGGTTGTGCCCACCCAGGTGCCCCCCTCCGGTGGTTCTTGGCTCCAGAAATTCTCTTTTATTGTATAAAATATCCTCGCAAAGTTTCTTTCCATTCCGAGAACTTTTATTTCTGCACAAAAAACAACACCATGGTAGTTCTGTTGAAAACAGTGTCAGTCCGGGTTAGTTTCATTCAAATCATGCAAATTAGAGTCCAAAACAAGAGTAAAAGTGTTAGGAAAAGTAGATACATCGGAGACGTATCAACTCCGCCAAGCTTAAACCTTTGCTTGTCCTCAAGCAATTCACTTGATAAACTGAAAGTGAAAAAGAAAAACTTCTACGAACTCTTTTGCTCTTGTTTGCATAAATAAGCTTAAACAACACCGAGGTTTTCAGCCAGTATTATAAGTAACCATGTCGATAATAACTCTTAAAAAATATATTAACTCATATCGATGACATAATCAGCTAGCGAGCAATAATAAGATATCTCAAACAGAACCACATTATCAAAATAACCATGATATAATATGACAATAGTGGTATCTCGCTAGCCCTTTTTGAGACCGCAAAACATAAATGCAGAGCACCTCCAAAGTTCAAGCAGCGACTAAACATTGTAATTCATGGTAAAAAAGATCCAGTCATGATGCACCCAACATTAGCTACACACAATGCATAAGCATGACAGCAGTGCTCTCAGGTTCTGGCGCTTATTTTAGAAGGTGACGACACAACATAAAAGTAAATAGATGGTCCCTTCGCAGAGGGAAGCAGTGATTTGGAGAGGTGCTAGAGCTCAAGTTTTTAAAAAAGTGGTAAATGATATTTTGAGAAATGCACCCTTCTTGTTTTCTTCGCGACCATCAGTTATCAATATCTTCCATGCTAAACACATTAGTGGCGGTTCCCAAGCGATAAAGTAAATGTTATTACTCCGTAGGAGTTTTTGTTTGATTATTTGTAAGCTCAATTCTTTTTGCAGTTTGGGACTGGGCATCCCTATTACCGCCCCTTTCTCATGCAATGGCGAGTGAATAAACACTCAACCTGGGAATAACCTGCTTAGCATGGAAGATACCGACTACCTCCTGTCGCTCTATGAACACTCCAGGCACACAAAAATGATATTTATTTGAAGTTTTTAGAGGTAGCAGATGCAAATTTACTTAGGACGGCAGGGTAATACCGCATATAGGTAGGTATGGTGGACTCATCTGGAATTACTTGGGTTTCAGGTTTTGGATGTACAAGCAGAATTCCCACTTAGTACAGGCAAAGGCTAGCAAATAGGTTGGGAAGCGGCCAGCTAGAGAGCAACAACGGTCATGAACATGCATTATGCATAAGTAACATTGGACACTAGCATGAGTAGGATAGGAACACCATGAACATAAATATCATAGAGGCTATGTTGGTTTTGATTCAACTACATGCATGAACATGTGCCAAGTCAAGCCACTCGAACATTCAGAGGAGGATACCATATCATCATACTACATCATAATCATTTTAACGCAATGTTGACATCCTAGAAAATCATTATCCACTCCTAGCTACTTATGCATGGCATGAGAAACTATAATCTCTAGTTGTCATTGCAAACATGTTTAATCATAATGGGCTGGATCATGGATACTATATTAAACATATTTACCAAAACAGAACAAGTCGAGTTCATACCCGTTTCTCTCTGCCACGGCCAGTTCATCAAATATCATCATTATTGCCTTTCACTTGCACGACCGAACGATATGAAAATAATAATAGTGCAAGAGTGCCATGGACTAAGCTGGAATCTGCAAACATTTTATTCAATAGGAGAAGACAAGGTAAAATGGGCTCTTTGTTAGATCAACAATAATGCATATGAGAGCCACTCAACATTTTTATCATGGTCTTCTCCTCGATACGACTCAATAAAAAGAAAAGAAATTCAGAGAAACACACTGAAGTATTTTTTTAGTTTTTGGTTTTTTCTTGAACAAGCAAATAAAAGGGAAAAACAAAAACAAGAAAAACTATTTACACGGGAAAGCTCCCAACAAGCAAAAGAAGAACAAGGAAATCTTTTTGGGTTTTCTTTTTAGATACTACAGCTAACTACACTAGAAAGAAAATAAAAAAGGAGCAGGGAATATATTTTGATTTTCTCAAAGTTTTTCAAACACACAAGAAGAAAGCGAGAAATAAATTTAACATGGATAATACAATGAAAAAGTGTGAACACCGACCAATGAAATGTGTGAACATGAATGTAATTTTGGTGAGAGATACGTACTCCCCCAAGCTTAGGCTTTTGGCCTAACTTGGTAATCAGTCGGTAGCCTGCATAGTGATCGGGGGTGATAGCTCACGGAGGCTCTCGGTGCGGATGTCTCAGCCTGCCGTGCGGCCACATCCGCCGCGTTATGAGCTCGGGCCTCGCTCTCAAGAACAAAATATCTTCCCCCACTGTGAACATGAAAGAGAGCAGGCGCAGGCAAATATGTGTGCACAATGGAACTTTGATTAAACAACAATTTATAGGTGAAATTATGGGGATCACCTCTAAGGATCTTATGATGTTTCATAGCATCAAAGTCTAAATACTGCGTGGGTAAAATAGGATCATAGGGCAAAGGTGAAACACCCGGCTCTCTTGCTAAGGGTGTGGCATAAATTCCACCATAGAAATAATCACTATTATCGTTGTGTTGCAACCTGCGTGCAATAATCGCTCCAAGATTATAGCTTCTGTCACTGGTGAGAGCGGTGTGTATGAGGCTCAAATATGGAGCACAAAGTGTACTACATTCTTGTTTGCCTACAATACATTTTCCATTGAATAATGCAAAGTACTGAATTGCGGGAAAATGAATGCTCTTTATTCTACCCTGCGTCACTTCCCTAGTCTCGCCATAGCAAAGACTAGTCAAAAATGTCTGAAACTCAGATCTTGGTTGTTCGTCAAGCGATCCCCGGAATGGGATTTTGCAGTAGTGAGCAAATCTCTCTAAAGATATGGTAAATGGATTTTCATACAGTTTAAATGACACCCTAGACAAACGGGGATGGAATTTAAATTATTTGACAAATGATTCAGTGAGAGTGTGGTGTTGGTTGCAATTATCTAAAATGTAGGGACCGGGATCGGCATTGTGAACATATTGCTCAAATTCCTCCTTAATGCCCACACTCGCCATATAACCGTTGCATGGCCACAAGCATGTTTTGGTGGCGTCATCTCGTATGGAATTCTCACTTGGTTCAACATAAGACCGATGAACGGAGCTGTCACTAGAAGATGCCTCCGAGGATCTCCTCCTCGAAGAACTCCTTCCAAAGAGGTTCATCATATTCGCGTACAATTTTCTGAAAAAATTTGGGTCACAAAAATTTACCAACAAAACTTTACAAGATAGATAGCAACTAGTCATAGGTATGCATGGAGGCCATAGCAAGCATTCAAACTACTTAGAACTCTAATAATTCAACATGCAAGCTCATCTACAGCAGCGCCAAGAGTAGCTAATTATTCAAAATATAAACCACTAAAGCAAAAACTAATTGAACACACGGAGGAGTCACAAACCAAGCAACAATCCCCCGAAACAGTTTCAGAAACGGAGCTTCGAGCAAAGAGATCAAAACTCGCGGGTTTGGGAGCAAAACAAGAGAGAGAGAGAGAGAGAGAGCAATGGTGATTTTTTCTGGAGGTAGTTGGTGATGTGGGATGAAGAGATAAGTGATGGGGCCCACGTGGGGACCACAACCCACTAGGGCGCGCCTGGGGGTCCTGGCGCGCCCAGGTGGGTTGTGCCCACCTGGTGCACCTCCCTCTGATATTATTTGCACCAAAAATTCTTAAATATTCAGAAAGAAAAGCGTATTAAATTTTCAGAGCATTCCGACAACTTTTATTTTTGGGTCATTTTTTATTCCACAGGAAATTCAGAAAACAGACAAAACATGGCATTTTATTTTATTTAACTAATAAAAACAGAAAACAAAAGGTAGGGACAGAAGGTAGTGCTCACTAAATTCATCAACTTCATACTTCTAAAAAATGGTCCATTAATAAGGTTGATCAAGTCTTATTAACAACCACTTTTGATGAGCATGAAACCGAAGAACTTTCGTAAATCACTAAGTTACCTCAACGAGGATATGAATGTCTCCAACAATAAGCATCTCATATTTCTTTTTGAAAGTAGGTAGAGGTAGTTGAAAACTTCCAATAGTAATTGTCGGAGATTTTTCAATAACATTAATACCATTCACTTGGAATTGTTTCTTTGGAAAGTGCACCGTATGCTCATTACCATTGATATGAAAAGTGACCTTACTTTTACTGCAATCAATAACAGCCCCTGCAGTATTCAAGAAGGGTCTAACAAGGATAATCAACATGTTGTCGTCCTCGGGCATCTCAAGTATAACAAAGTGAGTCAAAATAGTAACATTAGCAACAACAACGGGCACATGCTCACAAATACCGATAGGTATGGCAGTTGATTTGTCAGCCATTTGCAAAGATACTTCAATAGGTGTGAGTTTATTCAAATCAAGTCTTTTATATAAAGATAAAGGCATAACACTAACACCAGCTCCCAAATCACATAGAGTAGTTTTCACATAATTTCTTTTGATGGAGCAAGGTATAGTGGGAATTCCCAGATCTCCAAGTTTTGTAGGTACTCCAACTTTAAAAGTATAAATAGCAAGCATGGTGGAGATTTCAGCTTCCGGTATTTTTCTCTTATTGGTGATGATGTCTTTCATGTACTTTGCATAAGGAGGCATTTTTAACATATCAGTCAAGCGAGTACGCAAAAAGACTGGCCTCAGCATTTCAGCAAAGCGGTCAAACTCTTCATCATCTTTCTTTTTAGTTGACTTAGGTGGAAAGGGCATAGGTTTTTGAACCCATGGTTCTCTTTCCTTACCGTGTTTTCTAGCAACAAAGTCTCTTTTATCATATCTTTTATTCTTGGGTTGTGGGTTATCAAGATCAACTGCAGGTTCTATCTCAACATCATTGTCTGGTTCTTTATTATTTGTTTGAGTGTCTTCATGAACCTCATCATTATCTTTTTCATTATCAGAAGGTGAGTGTTCACTACCAGATTGAGTTTTAGCATCAGAGATAGAAACTTCATTATCAAGAGATTTTTCTACTTCAGGTTCACCAGAGGCATGCAAAGTCCTATCATTTTTCTTCTTCTTTTTCTTTTTAGATGGACTATGTGCATCAGTCTTAACCCTTTGAGAGACTTGTTCAATTCTTTTTGGGTGTCCCTCAGGATAAAGTGGTTCCTGAGTCATTCTACCTCGTCTAGTCATTACTCTAACAGCATGATCATTAATATTATTATTCATTTCATCTATCAACTCTCTTTGAGATTTAGCAACTTGTTCTAACTGAGTTTGAACCATAGAAGCATTCTTGCCCACACCTCTAACATCATTTGAGATTCTAAATAACAAGTCACTCAAGCGAGCAATCATATCAAAATTGTATTTCGATTGTTTCATAACATTTGCTTTGAAGTGATCTTGTTTTCTAATGTAATTTTCAAACTCATAAAGGCATTGGCTAGGGTGCATATTTTGAGGATTATCATTATCATTGAATTTCATTAGAGAATATACCTCTACCACCTTAGGTGGTGGTGGTGTATCAAGCCCATGCATTTCTTCAATAGGAGGTAATTTTTTTACATCCTTAGCTTTAATACCTTTTTCTATCATTGATTTCTTTGCCTCTTGCATATCTTCAGGACTGAGATATAAGATACCCCTCTTCTTCGGAGTGGGTTTAAGCGGTGGTTCAGGAGGAGTCCAATCATCATAATTTTTCAATATGTTATTCAATAATTCTTCAGCTTGCCCAATAGTTCGTTCCCTGAAAACACAAGCAACATAACTATCTAGGAAATCCATAGAAGCATCAGTTAGTCCATTATAGAAGATATCAAGTATTTCATTTTTCTTAAGAGGATGATCAGGCAAAGCATTAATTGGAGAAGCCTCCCCCAATCTTGTGGGAGACTCTCTTCTTCAATTTGCACAAAGTTAAATATTTCCTATAAGGCAACTTGTTTCTTATGAGCAGGGAAATATTTTTCAGAGAAGTAATAAATCATATCCTGGGGACTACGCACACAACCAGGAGCAAGAGTATTGTACCAAGCTTTAGCATCACCCTTTAATGAGAACGGAGATAATTTGAGAATATAGTAATAGCGAATATTCTCATCATGAGCAAAAAGGGTGGCTATGTCATTCAACTTAGTAAGATGTGCCACAACAATTTCAGTTTCATAACCATGGAAAGGATCAGATTCAACCAAAGTAATTAACTCAGGGTCAACAAATCATTCATAATCCTTATCATCAATAAGGATACGTGAAGTAGCAAACTTAGGATCACATTTCATTTTAGCATTCAAAGATTTTTCCTTATACTTGCATAATAATCTCTCTAGATCATCTCTATCCTTACAAGCAAGAATATATCTAGTTACCTCACCCATAACATAACCTTCTGATACCTTTGGAAATTCATATCTAGGAGGGCTAGCTCTAATAGGTGTTTCAAGATTTTCAGTTTCAAGCTCATCATCAGTTTCAACAATATCATGATGTCTTACTCTAGCAATTTGTTCATCAAGAAATTCACCTAGTGGCACATTATCATCAAGCAAGGTACTAGCATCATCATAAGCATCATTCATAGCGGAAGTAACATCATCAATAACTTGCGACATGTCAGGATTAATAGCATGTAGTGGTGTTGCAAGTTTACTTATAACAGAAGGTGAATCCAATGCGGAGTTGGATGGCAGTTCTTTACCTCCCCTCGTTTTAGAGGGAAAAATCTTGGTCTTAGCATCCTTCAGATTCTTCATAGTGATAAATTGATAATAATCCCAAGTGACTCAACAAATATAGCTATGCTCCCCGGCAACAGCGCTAGAAAAAGGTATTGATAACCCACAACTATAGGGGATCGCAACAGTTTTCGAGGGTAGAGTATTCAACCCAAATTTATAGATTCGACACAAGGGGAGCCAAACAATATTTGTAAGTATTAGCAGCTGAGTTTTCAATTCAACCACACCTGGAGATTAATTATATGTAGCAAAGTGATCAGTAGCAAAGTAGTATGATAGTTTTGATAATAGTAGCAACAGCGATAGTGACGGTAACAGTGATAGCAGTGATATTATAGCAAGTGCAATGGTGACAGCAGGAGTAGTAACTTAGCAGAAACAATATAAGAGAATTCGTAGGCATTGGATCGGCGATTTGTTGGATGATATTCATCATGTGACAGTTATAACCTCGGGCGATACGACACTAGCTCCACTTCATAAATATAGTGTAGGCATGTATTTCGTAAATAGTCATACGTGCTTATGGAAAGAACTTGCATGACATCTTTTGTCCTACCCTCCCGTGGCAGCGGGGTCCTGTTGGAAACTAAGGGATATTAAGGCCTCCTTTTAATAGAGAACCGGAACAAAGCATTAACACACGGTGAATACATGAACTCCTCAAACTACGGTCATCACCGGGAAGTGTCCCGACTATTGTCACTCCAGGATTGCCGGATCATAACACGTACTAGGTGACTATAACTTGCAAGATCGGATCTAGAACATAGATATAATGGTGATAACATAAACGGTTCAGATCTGAAATCATGGCACTCGGGCCCAAAGTGACAAGCATTAATCATGGCAAAGTCATAGCAACATAAATCTCAGAACATAATGGATACTAGGGATCAAGCCCTAACAAAACTAACTCGATTACATGATGAATCTCATCCAACTCCTCACCGACCAGCGAGCCTACGAACGAATTACTCACTCCCGGTGGGGAGCATCATGGAATTGGCGATGGAGAAGGGTTGGCGATGACGAACATTGAAGATCCTCCTCTCCGGAGCCCCAAAACGGGAGCGGCGGCAGCTCAGTCTCGTGGAACGCGATAATTCTTTCTCCCTGATTTTTTTTCTGGAAAAATAGGATTTTATAGCATCGGTTTCAGGGTCTGCAGGACCACCAGGTGGGGACAACCCACCTGGGCACTCCTGGAGGGGGGACGCCCTGGTGGGTTGTGCCCACCCAGGTGCCCCCCTCCGGTGGTTCTTGGCTCCAAAAATTCTCTTTTATTGTATAAAAAATCCTCGCAAAGTTTCGTTCCATTCTGAAAACATTTATTTCTGCACAAAAAACAACACCATGGTAGTTCTGCTGAAAAGAGCGCTAGTCCGGGTTAGTTTCATTCAAATCATGCAAATTAGAGTCCAAAACAAGAGGAAAAGCGTTAGGAAAAGTAGATACGTCGGAGACGTATCACCCACCTTTCCTTCCCTAGAGGGCCACCGGCCAGGAGGTGGGTGCGCCATCCCCTTGTGGGCTAGTGTGCTCCCTCCCTTGGCCCGTTTGGCCCAATAACTCCCCGTAGGTCTCCTGAAACCCCTTCCGGTGATCCAATAAATACCTGATACTTTCTGAAACCTTTCCGGAGACCAAATAGTATCGTCCTATATATCAATCTTTACCTTCGGACCATTCCGGAGCTCCTCGCCATGTCCGTGATCTCATCCGGGACTCCGAACAACATTCGGTCACCAATTCACATAACTCATATAGTACTATATCGTCAATGAACGTTAAGCGTGCGGACCCTACGAGTTCGAGAATGATGTAGACAAGACCGAGACGCTTCTCCTGTCAATAACCAATAGCGGGACCTGGATGCCCATATTGGTTCCTACACATTCTACGAAGATCTTTATTGGTCGAACCTTTATGACAACATACGTATTTCCCTTTGTCTGTCGGTATGTTACTTGCCCGAGATTCGATCGTCGATATCTGCATACCTTGTTCAATCTCATTACCGGCAAGTCTCTTTACTTGTTCCGTAATACATTATATTGCAACTAACTCCTTAGTCACTTTGATTGCAAGCTTCTTGTGATGTTTTATTACCAAGAGGGCCCAGAGATACCTCTTCGTCACATGGAGTGACAAATCTCAATCTCGATCCATGCCAACTCAACAGACACCTTCGGAGATACCTCTAGAGCATATTTATGATCACCCGGTTACATTGTGACGTTTGATAGCACACAAGGTATTCCTCCGGTATCCGGGAGTTGCATGATCTCATGGTCGAAGGAATATGTATTTGATATTAAGAAAGCAGTAGCAATAAACTGAACGATCATATGCTAAGCTAACGGGTGGGTCTTGTCCATCGCATCATTCTCCTAATGATGTGATCCCGTTATCAAGTGACAACACATGTCTATGGTTAGGAAACCTTAACCATCTTTTGATCAACGAGCTACTCTAGTAGAGGCATACTAGGGACACGGTATTTGTTCATGTATCCACACATGTATTTAAGTTTTTGGTCAATACAATTCTAGCATGAATAATAAACCTTTGTCATGATTAAGGAAATATAATAATAATCACTTTATTATTGCCTCTAGTGCATCTTTCCAATAGACCTATGGGTCCATAGCTAGTAGTTAGATCGCTTCTTCTCTCTCTTTGATCTTGAATACAATGTTCCTCGATGTTCTTGGAGATCTATTCGATGTAATATTCTTTTGCGGTGTGTTTGTTGGGATCCGATGAATTATGGGTTTATGATCAGATTATTCATGAATATTAATTGAGTCTTCTCTGAATTCTTTTATGCATGATTTTTATTGCTTTGTATTTCTCTCCATCTATCAGTTTAGTTTGACCAACTAGATTGATTTATCTTGCAATGGGAGAGGTGCTTTGTCATGGGTTCAATCTTGTGGTGCTCAATCCCAGTGACAGAAGAGGACATGATACGTATTTGTATTGTTGCCACTAAGGAGAAAACGACGGGGTTGCTAGAAATGCACAACCTAGCTCTGGGTGTACCTGTCAATACTCGAGTTCACTGTGGACACATTTTGTATTTCCAGAGAGTTCTTTCACCATGTGTCAGTTAGATCTCTTCACTCTCCCCAAGCATCCCTTCTATGTAGAGGAGATACATAGGGGAGAGGTTACGCATAGCAGAACACACACGAGCCGTAAAGGCACACACCTATCGAGTTCCTCTGTGCCCAGCTGCTTCTCAAGTGACCCTATCCAGGCGAATGCATGCACGGCCATCCAGGGAGAGCAGACCTCCAAATCCGCGTCACTTGAAAACCTACACCTGGTAAGGGGTGATAGGATTTTTGAGGAGCGTCTCGGCGCGACTCCTGGTTCAAGTTCGACTACATCCTGGACACCCGTTTGCCCACTTCAACAAATTCCTCTATGGAGGACAGCCACCTTGTCTTCGCCATCGTCTGTCTAACCCCCTCTCTCTCTTGACATGTGTCATTGGTACATCTGCCTATGTGCTCGATGTTCCTATTCAGTCATATGCAATTTGCCATGTCACTAATCTTGAGGTAGTGCTAATCTGGATGAAAAAACTTGGTTTTTACCACTCTAATTCTCACCCACTTTACTTATGCCACTCTAAAAAGAACCGGAGGGAGTACATACTGTTAGAATATAATATAGGTTTAAAGATAGAGATAAGGAGTAGAGATCAAATATGTTTAACCATGTATAGCTTGTCTTGTACTTCAAGTCTCTACCCCTCATGTATTCTATATATACCTCATACGAGGGTCAGATCAATACAACAACAAAACACAAATATTGAACCACCCTATATTTTTCACATAGTATTAGAACGGTTAGTCTCACGACGCCGATCCTAGGATTCTCCACCACTTCCGAAGCGCGCCGCCCCCTGGGAGATTAATCTCCACCCCTTGGGGGCGCGGCACCCGATCAATCAAAGATTAGACTGGGCTCGCAGTTTAGATCCAATTTTCAAATTCCCTAGATTAGATCAATTTAGTTTCCAAAGTTTCTAAGATTGCTTTATTTTAGCCAACAAATCTGACGACCCTCAAATCTGGTGAGAAATTCTACATATCGGTGCAACTCGATCCACCACCAGGTACATCTTCCTCGGCTCGGTGACCGCCTCAGGCCGACACCTCCCCGGCGCGATCTACATCAACACCACGCGCCATCAGCAGGAGGCCACGCGTACGAGTGCGTCAACACCAGCCGGCGACATAAGTGCGATGTAATCTACATCGACCCGCGCCGCCGGGACTCTGTCTCCACCTACCGGCTTCATCAACCCAGCAAACAAGGACTCCCTCCTGCGGACGACGCAGTCACCGCGCTCGCGTCCTGCTGCATCGACCTGCAAGGATCGCGCACATGGGCGCATGGCAGGATCGAGGCGCTACACATCGAGTCCCCATCGGCTCAAGGACAGCCCAGCATGATGACTTCTCCAATGCCACGAGCCTGCAGCAGCATCAACTCCATGCACGCACGCGCATTCGTGCCTGGGTTGGCCATGTTAGACTGTATATACGTAGCCTCTGCAATATACTGTAACATTGTATCGTACCCCTTGGGATACCCTCTATATAATGAGATAGCCACACCTCAGTTTAGGGTGTCAAGCAGTTCCCAACATATTACGTTTTACATGGTATCAGTTTAGGTTAAGATGGCTTCCGCTGCCTCTACCGCCGCCGCCGCCGTCGTTGGGCCGACCTCTGTCGCCGCCCCCGCCGTCGCTGCGCCGGCCCTTGGGTCGCCGTTTCTGGCCTCGCGCCCCCTTGCGATGGCCCATGGCGCTCCTCCATCGCCTGTTCCTAGATCGGATCGGGCCTCCCTGGCGATCATGTCGCCCCGCCCAACGTCGCGGCGGGCGATCTGTACTCATGCGGCGCTCCTGCAACGGCTCATGGTGGGCCGCCGCCGCCGTCCTGGATGGCGCCGCCGTCAGGTGCGCCTCCTGTTCCGCCCCACTACGGCCTCCAGTCGTCCCATCCCTACGGCGCGCCGCCACACCAACCCTACCCGGCGCCACACCAACCCTACCCGGTGCCGTCGCCGTCGTCTCCTGGGGCTGCCGCTGCTATGCAGCCCTACTCGGTGCCCCCGACGCATCTCTACCCTGCGCCGCCTCAAGCCTACCTGGCTCCGTCGCCGCCGCCCCATGTGGCTGCGGCTGCCTTGCAGTATGGGGCGCCAGCTGCGGCGTCCTACGGCGCCCCGACGGCTGCTTCTGTCGGGCCCTATCCGTCCTACTCGGGACCGGCGGCACATTCGTCGATGGGCTTCTACGCACCGCCGCATGCTCACGGTGATCAGGCCGTAGTGCCGTCGCCGTTTTACTTCTCACACCTGCTACCAGTGAAACTCACGCCAGACAACTACTTGTCCTGGCGTGCCCAGGTGTTGCCTCTTCTGCGGAGTCGCTACCTGGAGGGCTACGTCGACGGGTCCATCCCGTGTCCGCCCCCTCAGCACCCGGCGTATCATGCATGGATGGCCCAGGATCAAGCCATCCTCTCCGCCATCCAGTCCTCGCTCGCTCCGAGCGTCTCGTCGCTGGTCATCTTCGCCGCTACGTCACGAGAGGCGTGGGCGGCTCTTCACACCAGCTTCGCCTCTCAGTCTCAGGCGCGTGCCCACTCTATCCGCACCGAGCTAGGTGAGACCAAGCTTGGTGACCTCAGCATTACGGACTACTTCAACAAGATGAGGGGCCTCGCCGACACACTGGCTTCGATTGGCCAGTCTCTGCAGGACGAGGAGTTCACCACCTTCGTGCTTAATGGGCTTGATGATGATTATGACAATCTCGTTGAGAACGTTCATGGCCGTGATGATCCACTTCCACCTCGCGAGCTTTACGCCCGACTCCTTGGCCGCGAACAGCGCATCAAGGCGCGTCGTGTCTCACCAGGTTTTGCCTCCGCCAATGCCGCGACTCGCGGCAAACCTCCGCGGTCATCATCCTCCGGTGGCAAGCCGGCACCGTCTTCACAGCCGGCCCCGCGTGGCAATGCGCCATCCATCACGGGGGGCAACCGGCCGGTTGCTTGCTGCTCCTCCTGCGGTGCCCCGCAGGCCTGCCAGCTGTGTGGCCTTGAGCGCCACATCGCCTCTCGCTGCCATCGTCGCTACAAGCAAGATTTCCTGGGCCTCGGCAACAATGGTAAAGGGAATGACAAGCAGGCCGTCGCCGCCGTGACGAGTCATGATCATGGTCGCACTCCGTCCTACTCCATTGATCCGACATGGTATATGGACACCGGAGCTACTAACCACCTCACCGGCGAGATGGGCAAGCTCTCTACTCAGGAGCCATATCGTGGTCATGATCAGGTGCACACCGCCAGTGGAGCAGGTATGCGCATCTCTCATGTTGGTCAGGCTTCTCTCCTTGCACACAGTTTTCGCAAACTACATCTTTCCAATGTCCTTCGTGTTCCCTCTGCTACGCGTAGTTTGTTGTCTATTCCTCAACTTACACGTGATAATAATGTCCTTGCTGAGTTTCACCCTTTTCGTTTCTTTATCAAGGATCGGGACACGAGGGCCGTTCTGCTTAGCGGTCGTCTTCGCCATGGCTTGTACGCACTTGATGCGTCACGCACGCCCTCCATGCAGTCTTCTCCTCAGGCGTTCAGTGGTGTCCGTGTGTCGCCCACTCACTGGCATGCGCGCCTTGGTCATCCTGCAGCTCCCATAGTTCGTCATGTGTTGCATCGTTATGAGCTACCAGTTGTGTCCAATAAAACTGCTGAAACTGTCGGTGATGCCTGTCAGCAGGGCAAGAGTCACCAACTTCCGTTTTCAGAGTCTAGTCGTGTTGTGAAACATCCTCTTGAGCTTGTGTTTTCTGATGTCTGGGGTCATGCCCAGACATCCGTTAGTGGTCACAATTATTATGTCATTTTTATTGATGCTTATAGTCGGTTTACCTGGTTATATCTTATTAAGCGCAAGTCTGATGTGTTCGATGTTTTTATTCAGTTTCAAGCACACGTTGAGCGTCTCCTTAAACAGAAAATCATCCATGTCCAATCCGACTGGGGTGGTGAATACCACAACCTCAACTCGTTTTTTAACAAACTTGGGATTTCGCATCGCGTGTCATGTCCTCATACACATCAGCAGAATGGAACTGCCGAACGTAAGCATCGTCACCTTGTTGAAACTGGCCTAACCTTACTAGCTCATGCATCCGTTCCGTTTCGGTTCTGGAGTGATGCTTTCTCCACAGCCTGTTTTCTTATTAATAGGCTTCCCTCACGACTTCTGAAAATGCAAACCCCGCTTGAACTCTTACTCAATGAAATCCCAGACTACACGTTCTTCAAAGTGTTTGGGTGTGCATGTTGGCCTCACCTTCGTCCATATAACAAGCGTAAGCTAGAGTTTCGGTCTAAGAAGTGTGTCTTTCTCGGGTATAGTTCCCTCCACAAAGGGTACAAGTGCCTACATGTTCCAACCAACCGCGTCTACATTTCTCGTGACGTTGTGTTTGATGAAAATGTGTTCCCCTTTCGTGCACTTCCGACTCACTCTACCACTCCTATGTCATTAGTGCCTGTGTCTATACCTTCGCCTGATCAATTTGTGGATGTTGCATATGCCCCTGCGTTACTTCCCAATCATGCTACAGGTATTGGACGCGGCGCCCGTCTCGAGCTTCTTGATGAACAGGTCGTGGATGTGACACGCGCTCCGGACGTGCATGCGCCATGCATGACGGGTGGCGCCCGTCAACCCGCTACCGCCTCACCTGTGGAGGCTGCCTCGCGGGTGCCCGGCTCGCCCGACACACATGCGCCCGTGCCTGGCTCGCAGGTCGTCGTCTCGACTGGGCCGGCGCTGGCCTCGCCCGACGCACGTGCACCCACCTCGCCTGGCTCGCCTGGGCCGGCTTTGGCCTCGCCCGGGTCGCGGGTCTCTGTCTTGCCTGGGTCGGTGCTGGGCTCGCCGGCCGCCGCCTCACCTGGACTAGTGATGGGCTCGCCGGCCGCCGGCTCGACTGGCCCGGCAGTGCTGTCACCTGCCCCGACCAGCCCTGCTTCGGTCTCCAGTTCGCCGACAGGCTCTGTCTCGGCCTCCTCCGAGTCGGACTCGCCTGGTCCCACGCCGGCCTCGTCGCCGCAGCCTGCGGTTGCTCTTCGTCCTCGAACACGGAGCCAGCACGGCATTTTTCGTCTGAAGGAGCGCATAGATGGTACGGTTGCATGGCTTGCTGCGTGCATGGCCCATACTACTGCCGATCCCACTGCAGAGCCTCGTCACTTTCAGGATGCACTGAGCATCCCTCACTGGCGTGCCGCCATGGAACAGGAAGTTCAGGCTCTTCACAAGAATGACACCTGGCATCTTGTTCCTCCAGTACCTGGTGTCAATGTCATTGACTCTAAGTGGGTATTTAAAGTCAAGAGACATGCTAATGGTTCCATCGAACGATACAAGGCACGACTGGTCGCCAAGGGTTTCAAACAGAGGTATGGTCTTGATTATGAAGACACATTCAGTCCAGTCATCAAGCCTACTACCATTCGATTATTGCTGTCCCTTGCTGTTACTCGTGGGTGGTTCCTTCGTCAGCTTGATGTGCAGAACGCTTTTCTCCATGGCATTCTAGAGGAGGAGGTTTATATGCGTCAGCCGCCTGGTTTCGTTGATCCGGCACGTCCTCACCATCTCTGTCGACTGGTTAAGGCGCTATATGGACTCAAGCACGCCCCTCGAGCATGGCATGCTCGCCTTGGATCTGTTCTTCGGGCTCTTGGGTTTACTCCCTCCACTGCTGATACGTCATTGTTTCTCCTACAGCGTCCCGAGGTTACGATGTATCTCTTGGTTTATGTTGATGACATCATTCTCATCAGTTCCTCTGACGCTGCTGCTGATCGCCTTGTGACTGCTCTCAGTGATAACTTTGCTGTCAAGGATTTAGGTGCACTACATTTCTTCCTTGGTCTGGAGGTTTCCCGCTCTTCTGCTGGGCTGACTCTTACTCAGAAAAAGTACTCCCTGGACTTGTTGCGGCATGCTGGAATGCTTCAGTGCAAACATGCTGTCACTCCGATGTCTGCCACTGATCGGTTGTCTGCCCTTGATGGAGACTCTCTCTCGTCTGATGATGCTACTGAGTATCGCAGTCTTGTTGGTGGTCTGCAATACCTTACTATTACCAGGCCTGATATCTCTTATGCAGTCAATCGTGTGTGTCAATTCCTGCATGCCCCCAGGACATCTCATTGGTCAGCTGTGAAGCGTATTTTGCGCTATGTCTGTCTTACTGCCTCCTATGGTTTGCTTCTTCAGCCTGCACCTCGTGTGAGCTCTCAGCTTTCTCTGATGCAGACTGGGCTGGTAGTCCTGATGACAGGCGATCCACGGGGGGATATGCGGTATTCCTTGGTTCCAACTTGATTGCCTGGAATGCTCGTAAGCAGGCCACAGTCTCTCGCAGTAGTACTGAAGCTGAGTACAAAGCTGTTGCTGATGCAACTGCTGAGATCATATGGGTACAGTCTCTATTGAGAGAGTTGCGTGTCTCTCCGGCTCAGCCTCCAGTTTTGTGGTGTGACAACATCGGTGCTACATATCTCTCTTCTAACCCGGTGTTTCATGCTCGGACAAAACACATTGAGGTTGACTATCATTTTGTTCGGGAACGCGTTGCACAGAAGCTACTCTGTATCAAGTTTATCTCATCCAAGGATCAACTTGCTGACATCTTCACGAAGCCTCTTCCACAACCACAGTTTGTAGGCTGTAGACGCAATCTTAACTTGCTTTGTACTTCAGGCCATAGTTAAGATTGAGGGAGGGTGTTAGACTGTATATACGTAGCCTCTGTAATATACTGTAACATTGTATCGTACCCCTTGGGGTACCCTCTATATAATGAGATAGCCACACCCCGGTTTAGGGTGTCGAGCAGTTCCCAACATATTACGTTTTACAGGCCATCCGCTACAGATTCAACATCCGATCCACACGACGAAGTGCATGCTGATGGAATCAACTGCCATACATGCATGTGGCGGGTCCATGAGCATGCTACGATCGAGCTCCAAGCAGATAGCATCGGCATCGAGCTTCATCGGGACCCGGCTCCACGCGTCTCCAGCTTCGTCGACCCGCAAGATCTCCAGCATATCACGGACGCGCCGTCAAGCAGCAGTCTACATCGAGTCGGCCTGCTGCAACTGCATCGACATCTACATCGATTCGACCTTCTACACCGACACACTACACCAAACGATCGACTCCTCCATCGACCCGAGCTGCATCATCAAGCTGTAAGACTACGTTAGGCTACAAACCAACATACTTCGTCGAGCACATCTACGAGAAGCGACCATGACATGCATCATCCACACGTCAGGAAGCGATGCAATTCTTCATCGACTTCTTCGGCACGACACGGCATCGACACTTGGTCGCCGCGAGGGACGCCTTCAAGCGATACATTATCGTCGACACGCCGCTGCGATGCCATCATCGACACTTCATCGCCAAGGTCTTCATCAATGCGGTCTTCATCACCATCATCGTCAACACAACGCCGCCACCTCGTCCACAAGATGGACACCTAGCGTCCTCTGACAGATTTTTCTGCAAGACGCGACTTCTACAACGGCAATGACCGCGTCATGACGACGGCATCGACCGCGTCATCCACGACGGCACGACTGCATCGACACGGCGTTACTACAGTGATGACCCTACACGGCCACACGGTTCTGACAAAACCAATGTGTGCTCGATGGGCTTCCTCCGGTCTTGGCAAAACCGGTGGACTCGTCGCCGGCGGCACCCTCTGACATCCGCAAGGTGCATCGCCCACGTCTACAGCTCCGTCATAGCACGTTTTGTTTGCGCCTCCGGCTTTCTGCGGCTTCATCATCCACGACGACCACTCCATCGACCATGACTACTACGACATCGGCTACACACGATCAGTGACCTCGACATCAACCACACGACTACGTCTACAACAACACATCGGCAACAACTCTAGTCAATAGTGTCTACGTCGTCACCAGCGTCCATGCCACTCCCGCTGTGATTGCGGGAGGGAATTGAGGAGGGACAGGAAGGCACCAGAAGGAGGCGCGGTCACCGCCCTATGTGCCGACCCATCAGAGACGTAGTTGATGATGACGCAACGAGACTTCAAACAGTCGCAATCATCCGCTTCACTCCCGCTACGACTGAGAGGAAATGTTAGAATATAATATGGGTTTAAAGATAGAGATAAGGAGTAGAGATCGAATAGGTTTAAACCATGTATAACTTGTCTTGTACTCCAAGTCTCTATCTCTCATGTATTCTATATATACTCCATCCGAGGGTCAGATCAGTTAAACGACCAAACACAAATATCGAACCATCTTATATTTTTCACACGTACGACTCAAACAGTAATCGAAACAGCAGGCACTGGGCACCCAGTTCGGCCAAAGGCCAGGGTCGTGTCCCCGGACAGGATTCTCTGTAGCACTTTTGTTAGTGTTCAACGTGTTTGGTCCGAGCGCGCCCACCCCATCATGGCTTCGCTCCTGACACAACACAGAAGGAGATATTTACAAGTTTTCCTACAAAATGGATACTTACGAGTAGCATGCAAAACGAGCGGGGGCAGTTCCGCCCACGCACGTACTACTGTGCATGCATGCACTGCAGTACGTATGCGTTGCGATAATGCGTTTTGGAACCTGTTCTCCACGCAGCTCTTTATTTTGTTAGACGGAAACTTGATTTTATACCCGTCAAAAAATTCTGAAGATACTTTACATATACATATAAATGTGTAGTCTTTTTGTAAAATTGGATATAAATGTGTAGTCTGTATGTATAAATGTTCAACATATGTTCTCATACATTTTTTGAGAGAGTACACCAAAGCCATATCATATTTTTATAGAAGAGCAGAGGCGGAGCCACTTGAGGACATGGATTTACATATGTACACATACACCCATTATTTTGCTAAAAAAATCTAACTTGACCTTATAATTATTTAGTAAAACATTAAGCTGCTGCGTACTTTGTACACCCAATTCGCGAATCCTACCTCTGCCAATGTAGAAGAGAGCAAACGCAGTTACAAGAACCCTGCTAACGAATGCGAGCATCCTTACGAGAACACCCACACCACCCGGACTAAGAGCATCTCCACTCGTTCGGCCCCCCAACACACCCGCCGGCGCTATTTTGGTCTTTCGGCCGGCGCTTTTCTGGCCCTGAGGGCGATCTAGTTCCCAGCTACGCTCCCAGGTGCCGCCCCCAAAACGTTATAAATTCAAACATGACATTTTCCATTACCAAAAAAAGCCACAAGTCCGGCGATCAGCGCCACAAGTCCGGCGATCAGTTCAGCGATCACCATGCCACAGTTCGGCGATCAATAACTCGAAAGTCCGGTGTTCAAAAGGAAGGACACGTAGGCACTGCATCAAACGGCAGCGTTGTCCTCCGGCGTCGGACTGGCGGAAGTCGGCGTGCGCAGGCTGGTCGGCGTCGGCGCGGCATCTGTGTTGGGCGTCGTGGAGGCATCATCGCCCGGGCTTGGCGGCGGCGTTGGGGTCCGCGTGGGAGTTGGCCCGGCCGTCAGCGGCATCTGGTTCAAGATGAGGCCACGCTCCGTCAGGTACCACGCCTTGACCTGCTCGTCCATCGTCGACATGTCCACCCCCAACAGGAATGCCAGGTCGGTGGTCCTCTTCTTCGCGGCGACGTTGGTCCGGAGCAGGTCGAGCATGACGGCGCTGTTCGTCTTCAACAGCGACCACCGCGCCTCGGATTTCTCTTCCCTCTGGGCGGCGTGGTTCTTGGCGTCGGCGATGCACTACTCGATGGACGCTTGCAGCCGCGCGGCAGCCGGCGCGGCATCCTTCGCCAACTTGGCTCGTTTGTTGCCGTCTTGGCGCCCATCAGCCGCGCCCGGCGTCGGCGCGTCCGGGTTGTACGTCTCCTTGGCCTTGGCGAGGGTGCGCCGGACGTTCGCCCATTTCTCGCACTTCTCGATCCGGGAGAACACGTGGAGGTACTTGAACTCTTGGTCGGTGCTACTGTCCTGGCGGTACATGGCGAACATCCGAACCATCTGCGCCGAGAAACAAGTGTCGGCGATGCACAAGGCGAAAAGGAACAAGAACCGGCATCTGTGCATACCTGAGCCTCGATGTTGGCGCCACTTTCTGGGCGAGCCGCGACCTCCTCGATGATTCCATGACACTTGTTGTAGGCCGTTTGGATGAGCGCCCAATGGTTCGCCATGCCCAATGGCGCTGCATGTGGATGCCGGCGAAGTAGGAGTCGACCAACTTGCGCTCATCGAACTCCGACTTGATCCGCTCCCAGTACGTGTCGGCGTTCTGGTTCGTGCTGATGTTTGGGTCGACGCAGACGGTCTTCCACGCTTCGGCGAGGCACTCGTCTTCTTTGGATGCCCACTTGACGCGCAGCTCGCTACTCCTGGCCGCCCGCTTCTTCTTCTTCCCTTTCCTCGCCGGAGCAGGCATCGGCTCCTCCTCCTCCTCCTCCTCCTCGCCGTCGAGCTCGTCGCCCATGTCGTCGGTGAGGTCCATGTATCGTCTTGCGCATGGAACCCGGGGGAAGCGGCGGCGGCATGATGTCGTCCATGTCGACTTCCTCGCGTCGGGGTTGCCGAGATGCGACGACGAGGCTTGCGAGAAGTGCAGTGCGCCACGGCGCAAAGGCGGCGTAAGCCGTCGGCGAGTAGGTGTACGGGGGATACTGGACATCGGTGAACGCGGGTGAGGGCGTGCGCTGGGCGGGGTGGCCATGCGGAAAGGTGATGTTGGGGTTGAACCCGTTGTGCACGTCGTCGTCGGCGTAGCAAGGCGAGGGCACGCACCCCCAGGGGTGTGGCGAGGGCGAGAAGCTGGCCGGCGACCCGACGCTCTGCTGGCTCCAAGCAGCTTGTGGGTCGTGGCCGCCGGGTGGATTCATCATCCCTGCGCGAGACGCCTCTGCTTCTTCCGCCGCACGAGACGCCTCTGCCTGCTCCACCGCCACCTTGTCTCGGGCCCTCTTGGCGTTAAGCCTGTTCCGCCGGTCGGTGGTAACAGCCTCCCGGTGCTGAACCTCCGCCTTCCAGTCGGTGTTCGACATGCCCGGTGGTTTTGCCGGCGGTGCCCTCGGCTTCCTCTGCTTCGGCTGGGTGGCATCGGCATCGGCAGCGGCGCGAGGGGTCGTATACTTCTTCGCGGCATGGCGGCCGACTAGAGGGGAGAGGGAGGAGAATGGCGGGAGAAGAGGGGCATAAGGGAGGAATGGAGGGAAACGGTGGGGGCAAAGCGGGGGGAACGGCGGGAAAAAGGGTCGTCTCTCGCTAACAGAGCGGACCCACGCGCATTTTCGCTTCGGCCGGCGACCCCTGGGGTCTTGGGTTCGGCTCGGGTTCTCCGGCAGTTATTTCGGCCCAAACCGGCCATAAACAAGGCCCTGGGGGTGCGACTGGGCCGATTTTTTGGCGCCGACGCTAAAAAAAAGCCCTGGGGGCATGTTGGGGGCGCGAGTGGAGATGCTCTAACTAGCTAAAACTACGGATATTCAATTTGATGACCGGGCTCATCTGCGCCCGTTGAACAGTAAATTAGAAAAAGCAACTCAAAAAATTCTGAATTTTTTAGGTGAAAGATGTTCTAGTGTGTGATGTTGCTGCCAAATTTTAGCTTGTTCGGGCATTTGAGCAGCTCATAGCAAAAAGGACTAAATCGGTCAAAACAGTGCATGAAAAGTAAACTTTCTTACAACCCCAAATTTTTTTACTGAGAGCTACTAAAATTTCCAAACATTACGAGATTTTACACGGACTTCACGCACATGAGCATCTAGCATCACAAGAAACTCCGAATATTTTGAATTTTGTACGCTTTTAAACAAATTTACTGTTCATCTCGGGTGCAGATGCACCCAAGAGCCAAAACACTGCGTCCTCTAAAACTACTCTTTCACAAAACGATGTAAACCACCAGCTCGAGCTTGTCTTCTTCTTTAGAAAAAACTTGATAGTCCAACTATATCTTTACCTAATAATAAAGCAAATTGGGTTTCTGGTTGTCCGTCATGGCATTTTTCAGAAAAGTCCTTCTATTACAGAGAATTCAACGCGCAGTCCTGTTTTAAGTTAAAACGAATCGTTTTTTTCATATTTTACACAAAAAAACCCCTGTTTTTTCTTGAAATCAACCCGCAGTCCGGATTTAAGTCACACCCGAACCGTTATTTTACATTTTTCGAAACCCCCCGATGTTTTAGGTAATTCATCCGCGGATCATATTTAAGTCAAACAAATGCTTTTTTAAATCATCCATATCTTTTAAACCTTAACTCCGATTTGAACATGTTATATATGAAATTTGATTTAAAAAATATGTAGAATATGAATATGAGATTATTTTTACCTGTTAAGTATTTTTAAATATTATTTTGGAATATATTTATGTCAAACAAATGATTTTCTAAATTATCTGTATCTTTTAAACCGTAACTTCGATTTTAACATATTATATATGAAATTTTATTAGAAAAATGTGTGGAATCTAAATATGATGTTAAGTTTACCTATTAAATATTTTTAAAATATTGCTTTGGAAGGAAACTTATAATTTATAGCGCAAGATCCGTTTTTATTTCGTACCGGCGGCGATCCGAATTGCAAATAAACACCCACTATAACCATATAGGGAAAAGAAAACATCGATAACTACACATACATACCTCTGAAAAATGTCGCAGGGGAAAATAACAGATTTCTCATCTCGAGAGTGAGAGAAAGCGAGAGAGAGAGAGCGAGCGAGAGAGAGAGAGGGAGAGAGAGGGAGAGAGAGTCGTCGTAGGATTAACCATATTCAAACATGTTTTTTTGTTTTGTGGCAACACAAATATGATGCCACATAAAAATAAAGGAGATGGACCTATTGTGGTCTTGAGTGATGGTTGTTGGGTTAAGAGTCGTGTGTTATGTTTTCTCTCCCGTTGCAACGCACGGACTTTTTTGCTAATATAAATAATAAAGCCAACCAACAGGTTCACAATGCCGAAAGTTTAAGACAAGCACCACCAACAATACGGGGCGCGCAACCACCAAAGCAACATAAGTTTAAGCACGCTCGCCAACAACCTACAACCTACAGAAGCGAAACCAACATCATCGATGACACGCCAGCTACGTCACAGGAACGTGCACTCTTTGGGACCGTTCGGTGTCCCTCCGCTCCGCACCTCCGCTCGCGGAGCAGACGGAGCTGCTGTTAGAAATTTCAGAGCGGGCGAAACGGTGCTTCCCAGCTCCGCGTATTTTGAGGAGCTGGTAGATTGCCGAACGGGCCCTTAGGGTAAGTAAACTTGCAGAGCAGCAGCTCCGGCCGTGGCGTCCAATCGGCCATATCCTTGGCAATCTGCACCAAAAGCTGACTAGGCGTCCTTTGCTAATCAAGCCTGTTGATTACCCTTCCATTCCGCTGCTTCCCCAAAGCCCAATCCCAATGACCGAGTCAAAGCCCTTTTTGTCCGATGATAAGAAATTCAGCCGCTGCAGGAGCCAGCATGGAACAAGAGTCCCCTGCCGTGTGTAGGGCACTAAACTACACATTGATCTGAATAGAGTCGAAGCACAAATGCCATACCCCCGCGCATACACGCATTACATCAGGATATGATCCACATTGTATTTGTCCTGCAGGCATGAGAAACACGGTGAGGGCAGCTCTTGCAGACCATGACGAGCTCGACGATCCGATTCCAGGCCGATATTGAACCGCGAGCCAAGCAAAAAAATTGCATTTTACGGGAACCCAACTTAACTAAATACAGCTCGCCTTGGGGGGTCGTTGTGGTCCATGACAGAGGGCCGAGTAAACACTGGACGCGGTCAGCCAGGAAACGTGTCTGGGGCCTCAAGATTCCGCTGCACTGAAGCAATAGCTTGACGCAAGTGGAAAAACTGGATAATGGCAGTGTTAGAGAGGTCCTCCTCTATATCGGACTCCCAACTCTCGTTGATCAGTGCTTGCTGCACCGTGCGCCTATTCTGAATTCGAGTAGCAACCTTTGCAATAATCAGGGGAGCGATGTCCGCGACAGAGGACCCAAAGATGCAGCGATGTCTCTAGAACAACGTCTATGCATCCCCAGCTCAATTTGTTTCAAGTTGTCGAAAACCTCTCCCGCAGCCTAGTCCATCATCATCGGGATACCCTGCAAAGGCCTATCAGTGTCCGCCCTTCTCAACCATTCCCAGTGAACACGCAGCGTCAGCGCCTGAAGGCGCAGGTTTTTGACCCCGAGGCCACCATAGCATGTCGGTCTACATATCATGATGTCCCAAGCCACCAAAAACTGACCGCCATGGCTCTTGTCCTTGCCAGCCCAGAAGAAAGGTCTCATCTACTTATTCATATCCTCAAACACCCAATTGGGTGCATCAACAACCATAAGATGATGGATGAGTTTGGATGATATAAAGAACAAATACGTATGTAAAAATGAGCATTCCTTTTATTATTTTTGGGCCAAGATTTTGTCTTTTCTGTAGGCTAAAATTATCTACTCACTGGTTCCTGATTTCGGTATCTGAATCTTCCTGAATTCAAGTAGAGAATACCCCATACTACTCCCTCCATCCGAAAAAGCTTGTCTGAAGTTTGTTCCTTAAATGAAAGCACTAACTTGATGCTAGACACATCCATTTGAGTGAAAAGCTTTTTCGGACGGAGGGAGTGTAATATAAGATCTTTTTTTAAGCTATATGAGACGGAGGGGTATTTTTTAAATGAAAAAAATATCTAACGTATCCGCCCAGAAAAATTACTACTAGAATTTTTTGAAACTTACCAGTAGCATTTTTTATCTTTTAAAGTACCGGACTTTCTGGAGGACTTTCTGGAGCCCTGTCTCTAAAACGCCGCTCTCGTGTGTGCTGCCCGATCCAAGGCCCGATTAGTTCCCGGCATGGATCCAACAGGACACGCTCGGGCAGCCTGGCAGTGTACATACTTACATGAGTGCGCTGTGATGTACTTGGCACTGTGCACTAGTGGAGCGTAGGAGTGCCCCTCCCTGTTTTGCTGCCCCTAGATAGGAAAACCAGCAAGTACCTGTGCCAGCACAGCACAGTGCACGGCTGCCTTGCATTGCCCTAGCTTTTCTTCTGCATGCTCCATGGGTGGGGTGCACCTACGTTCACTTTGCATAAGCGCGCGCTCGATCTGGAAATGCGCGCATTTGCATAAGCGACCGGTCGATTTGGAGCTCTAGGTGTCCAGTCCATCATCACGTCTCTCGCTGCCGGCCGGTGCAGCCTGGTTATAGATCTCCTGTGCGTGCCCACGTACGATAAAGTGGTCACTTGTGCCCACGTACGCTCCAGTGATGTGTGCGCATGCATGCAACCTGTACTGGGCACGTGGGTGTACTGGACTGAAAAATGTGGGGGTAATCTGGATTGAAAAACTGTTACCAGGACGGCGAGAGGGATGAGCAGTAAATTACTCATCTCGTCCTTGGTGATTAGCACAGGCTTTGCGAATCGTGATCGACCTTGGTGAGGAGAAAGGAGATTCTACCGTAGCAACCTCTCTCCGAGTAAATTACGCATCTCGTCCTTCAACTTGCTGGCGCGTAACACAATTAGCCCAAAACTTGTTTAATGCTTCAATACAGTTTTCGAATACACAGATACGTAACACATATGGTACCATATACGGTCAAGACGCTGGTGCCATGCGGTGCTGCCACGTACCCCCTCGCGTCCGGTGCACTTTTGGCAAAACAGTCCCTCCCTTTGTCCATAATCCCGTCGCACCCCAGGACAGCCGAGAGGGGAGAGCGTATACTGTGCCTCGGAGTTTTTGTGCCACCGGTGCACCGAACATCAAAAGCTTGTACTATTACTTTTAAAAAATCCTGAAAATTAATTGACTATAAAGAAATAGCATACATCGAACCTGTTACAAAATTTGAGTCCTAAATTCAACTCACAACCAGAGATTTGTTTTTTACAAAATCAGTTGTGGTAGTGCAAACGGGCCCAATTCATGGCCCGGTTTAAATTAACAACATTCATGTCATGAGTGTAAGTTGAATTTTTACCTAAAATTCTATGACATGATAGACATATATTGTGTTTATGTACTCATTTATTTTCAGAAATTTTGGAAAGCTTTTGCATGAGTTTTTGACATCGGTGTGAAGTGGTAGCACAGGAACCAATGTTGCACCAGATACGTCCTCGCTGGACGGCCCATACTCAGATCCCTAATTCATTCGAGGCTCTGCCATCCGAAACAGATCTCCTATTTATCTTCCTAGGGGATGACGACGTCGCATGGCGGTGCCACCTGATCATTGTTGTGGCGTCCACCGAAGAGGCTCCAGCATGTCTGGCAACGACATTGTCGTCGCCTACACTCAGCTTTAGCGATGGGCATACGATTGCCGGAGGGTGCCCCCCTCCCACGGTATGGAAGAAAGCCTCAACATCACTCCATTTGCTTGTTTGCTACTCAATTGCGAGCATTTTAACTGCGTTCATATGTTCTATAGTGAATCATGGTTAATTCGAGCTCTTTTGCGTAGATTTAATTGGAATCATAGGGTTTCAGTCGACTACGTTAAAGCTTTCCTTTTTCTTGTTTGACATATGAAGGCAGTGACTTCTCAAACCGTAGAGTTAGTGCATACATGACTTTTCTTTGGGAATGGTGCGAATAGGTCATATAATTGTGCATATAATTGGAGAGGGATGATGTGGTTGCCAACCCAAGTGCAAATCTACCTTTTGTTATGAGTCCAATTAAAAGCAATAAAGAGGTCATAGAGGATAGTGACTTATAGAGAGCATGAGCCTTGTTTGTGTTGAGAATAGCATAGACAATTTATATGCATGTGCAGAATTACCAAACAATAGTGCCATGGCAATTAGCTGATCAAGATAACAAGAAGAAGAAGGAGTAACTAGTGAGTCTGAGTCAGAGGACTCAAATTATGTTCTAGAAGATTGTTCATAATGAGTATGATCCGGAATATGGAGAGGAAAACTTGGTGCAGGAAGATTTGAATGTCGACGAAAAGAAAGGAAGAATGGAAGGGAAAGGGAAGCAGGTAGTAGAAGAACAAAATTCATATGATGAATTATGTGGTTTCTCTGATTGAGATGATGAGGATATGAATTATGTGGTTTCTCTGATTGAGGTGATGAATTATGAGGTTTCTCTGTATTGGTGCAGGAAGATTTGAATGTCGACGAAAAGAAAGGAAGAATGGAAGGGAAAGGAAAGCAGGTAGTAGAAGAACAAAATTCATATGATGAATTATGTGGTTTCTCTGATTGAGATGATGAGGATATGAAGTTCAATCTGCCACATTTCATTGACTCAGATCTGAAGGAGCCAAAGTTTCATGTTGGGAAGCCTTAGTTGAGTTGTGCAAGATGCCGTTAAGGAGTACAACTGCAAGAGAGATTGGGAATTACATTTCTAGAAAAAAGATAGGGCAAGGCTAGGAGCTAAGTGTTGTGATGGATGTCCTTGGTATCTTTATTCATCATATGATAAAGGACAAAGGCAACAATCGTAAAGACATTCAGGGATGAGCATACATGTTAAAGAAGTGGTCAGTGAGATCATTTACTACCAGATACATAGTTGAGAAGTATATGGAGAAGATTAGAGAAGATGAGAAAATATCATCAAAAAATTTAGGAGCACTTGTGAAGGAAGAACGGAACTTGATAATTGGAAGGCAAAAACTTTGGAGAGCAAGGAACCATGCATTCAATACTATTTATAGAGGTGAAATTGCATATGAACATAATCATTTGCAGACAATTAAGAAAAAAATATTTCAAATACTTCGCTTAACTTACAGGTTGTAGTTGGTCTTTGCGCCAATTGGTGCAATGAGTCATCTAGTAGTATGAAATGAGGAAAGAGATGATGGTAGTAATATAATATGTTACCATCCATAGAGCTTCCCAAAAGAATATGAGTCTACAAGCTAATAAGTGTAACCTTCTATGATACTACCTCTATGATACTTTTCACTATGAAGGTAGTAACATAGACAAGTGTCATATGCACGACACTAGTCTAAGTTACTCACGACTGTGACTAGCCATATTGATGGACGTAAAAAGCCGCCATACGCACTAGGTATTGGTCTTTGCTTTCGCGATGCATACGTAGGCCCGCACATACTTCTGTCGTCCTCACGCAACAACGCCGGCAGATCTGGGCCACCAGAGATCAGGAGGGTCATGCATGAATTTCGTTTTTCTAGCGGTTCATCGGTGAAGCATCCGCTACTCATTGCCACAACGAAATTTATGCCAACTTTATAGGTATATAGTTCAAGATTTTTTTTTGAAAGGAGGAATTCAAAAGCTTCACTTATTTCAACAGTTTTACTATTTCAAATAAATGATTACAATTTTTTTGCTCTTTAGAAAAAAGTGATTTCAGTTGAGTCAGTATTTTAAAATGAAACCAAAATTGATAAAATATGATACGTTTTCACTAATTAGAAAAGTAATGTCAACAATTTCACTATTTCCAAAAAGTGATTTCTACAATTTCACTATTTCAGAAAAGTGATTTCAATTATTTCACAATTTGAAATAGGTGATTTGAATTTTTCACTACTTGAAAAAACTTATTTCACTCAATTAAAAATACATATTTCACTCATTAAAAAAAACGATCCACCTCACTTTAACAAACATATTTCATTCATTTCAAAAAACTAATTTCGCTCATTCTGGAACACATATTTCACTCATTTCAAAAGACTGATTTCACTAATTTTAAAAAAAGTTTATTTCGTTCGTAAAAAATACAGATTTCCCTTATTTAAAAAAAATATCACTTATAAAATAGATTTCATTCAATTTAGAAAAGTAGTTTGAATCATTAAAAATTTATTACACCCGTTTCAAAAGAGTATTTTTCTCAATTAGAAAAATGATTTCACTTATTTCAAAATAATTGACTCATTTAAAAAAATAATTTCAATCATTTCAAAACATTTATTTCACTTAGCTCACTTCAAAACCTAATTTCACTCGTTGAAATAAGCAGCTTCAGTCAGCTTGACACACTAAAATAAGCAGCTTCACAAAATATTATATTTCAATTTAAGCTATATTTCACAAATATCAGCTTCACACATCATTTTGTTTCATATATGTATGAAAAATACCTGTTTAATATATTTGAAATAATCAATTTCACACGCTGAACTAAAATTGTGAAATTTAAACTAGTTTGAAATATATCTGAGAGCGGTCTTGTTCTAAAGATCTCATCTCTAGGAATTCAAATGAAAATTTTCACAAACAAAATGTTGGTTTAAAAGATATGAGCCATCTAAATCATCAAAAGGAAATAAAAGTGATGGATTTTGATAGGGAGAGAGGAGATATATTGTTATAGACATGCATGCGTCCTAGTGTGTACTAGAGTTAGAAAAAGTGAGAGATGGAGCCCATGCATGCATCCCTTTTTTTAAGGCCCAGCCATATATTAAGTAACACCCCGAATCACATTACAATCAGCGTGGAGGATAGCTCTTAGCATGGGGTGTATATGAGCAATCAACGCTTGATCTCCAAATTTCCTGGCATGTGCCGCCAACTGATGAGCTATCTCGTTCCTTTCTCTCCTCGCCACACTGATTGAAACATCTTGGAATGCACCCATCAACTCTCTCTCTCTCTCTCTCTCTCACATCAGCAATAATAGAGAAACGACGCTTACAGGTTCTTCACTTTTGGGTCCAGCAAAGCAGCAACAGAGGTACAATCAGTCTCGATACATAGGGGGGCAGCATAGAATTTGAGGGTCTGCCAAGCTGCAACGGACCAGAGGAGTCTGTCCCATCGTCCCCGTCCGCCTGCCCGGCTGCCTGAATTCGATTCGACAGGCCACCCAGAGCTTCCCTAGCTATGCTAGGTCTAGCTCGCAGTGCTCGCACCATGACGAACGTACGTAGCTACTGGCTACGTACGAGTATGTGCGTGGTGGAGTAAGTAATGTGGCGACGGCGCGGCGCTGCTGGCTGCTGCCGCCGCAGCAGGATGCAGTGAAGAACAAAGGGCCAGCTAATTAAGCTGAACTGGAGGCAGACAGGGGCAGCGAGCTGGCTGGCACCAGCCGGCCGGAACAAGTAAAAGGCGGAGGGGAAATGCATCCCGAAACAAACAAGCACGATGGCCGTCCCGTCGGTAGGTACTTGCTGCCAGGTACCCACGTTGCAGCGTCTGCACTTGGAGGGAGCGATCCTTCGAGTACTCGGTCAGTTAATTAATGCATAGGCCACGTGTACAGATAAACGGAGCCAGATCGAGAAAATAATACTCCTTCCGTCAAGGTGCAAGGCTGGTCATAGCGGGAGTAACTTATACTGGTGTCACCCATATGACACTAATCTAAATTACTATCTTCATAGTGCAAAGTAACATAGTAGTAGTATCATAGATGACTTCATATATGTTAATGTACCGCGCTTAAGTGTTTTGAGATTATTTGATTTTGACTTAGTGTTTTGGAATTGTTTGGTTTCATAAGATGACTTATACGCCCCCACTTCCAGTACATACACGCACACACACAATTAGCCAACGAGAAATTGGCTGTTTGGTAGACTGCAATCCAGCCAGACTGCATTATATATGCAAATGAGCCGGGCTGACCGGAGCGTGGTTGAGAACAAACGATGCAAAAAATGGCCTACGCATTTTGTTTGGTCATCTACATGGTGGTTAGTGGGATTTGGTGACATGCATGGTTCTTATTTGGTAGTGGTGCTTCGCAAAATTTTTAAATATTATTAATTTTTTATGAGATTTCAAAACTATTGTTCCAATTCAATAAATTTCAAATCTATGCCCTGGTTGTCCTTTGCAGGGCCGAAGATTGACTCTTCGTCCTCGCGTGGGCCGAAGAAGCCCTTTTCATCCTTATTTGGGCTGAACATCACTCTTCCCAACAAGGAGGAACGGGTCTTCATTCTAACGCACCAAGAGTGGACATCCACACACCGTTAGTGGTAGATTAACGAGTTGCTCGGCTCGATAAGCTTGTGCTCATTATGGCTCGGCTGGTTAAGTTTAACATTCTTGCAAAAAAAGGTTAACCTTAACAAGCAGGAAACCCTGGTCGGCTCTATTCGTTTGAGGCTCGTTAAGCTCATGAGTGCTCAAAAGCACTCGTTAATAGACTATGAAGTGTTACAGTCCACGAAAAAAGAGTGTAGTGTGGCTTTTACAAAGGAAGATGGTGACTACAGAAGAAGGTGCAGTAGTTTGTTTGCTCATATGGGCTAGATTGGGTCGATTAAATTGAATAGATAGGCCGTGGTGTTACGAAAGTGTTGTCACGTAAAATAAAAATATGTGGCGTGTTGTACGAACGAGCTACTCATGAAGCTCGTTAGCGCATTCATTAAGCTTAACGAGCTTGAATTACTGATGTGCTTTGTTTATTAAGAAGCAAGCTACGAGCTTAATAAGCCGAGCTATCGAGCGCTCATTAGGCTCACAAGCTACCAGCTTTTGTTCCAGCTCTACACACTGTCCTATACACCACAGCTCCTACCGGTCAAACCTTTGTCGTCACCACAGGATCGCATCGATGAGTAGAATCTACTCAGATGAAGAGCAACGTTGAATCGTCGATTTGTGCAAGATGAATTTCGCCTTTCAATGTACATTGACCACTGCAAGCCTACATCGCGCTCGGTGAGAAAATTTCGAATTAATTGCATACATGTACTCATCTGGATGCAATCAACATCCTAGATATTACCCCTAGTTATATTGTTATTATTGTCGGTGTTGACAACATCTGGTTCACGTCCGAGGATGGCAATGGTCATGGTGTGCGTGCCCGGTGACGAAACACGATAAGGCACTATGAGGTCGGCAACATCTAGATGTGTAGATGTGTGAGTGTAATTGGAATATTTCTCAAGGAGCGCGATGTAGGCTTGCGACAGTCGGTGTATACTAATCGGCGGAATTCATTCTCCACGATGTACATTTTAAGTTATTCTTCATCTGAATTGATTTTTGTCATCGATACAATCGAGTTGGCGCGAGGGTTCAGCAAGGAGAGCTCCAGGTCGAAGGGAATGTTATTTTGTGTCTGGTAATGTAGGTAGTAACCTTTTCGCTCATGTGGTGAAGGAAGACTGACTCTTCAACCATTGTTGGAAGGAAGAGCAATCTTTGACCCAAATAGGCCTCTTCGCCCACGTGAGGACGAACAATAGAGGACCATGATGGCGCATATTTGAAATTAATTAAATCAAAACTGTAGTTTCAAAATTTAATAAAAAGGTACTACTTTTTAAAATATTCCATCATGTGTTGTGAGAGGAGAATGTAGCCAGGCACAAAGAATGAGGGAATATTTTTCACCTCATGGTTCATGCGAGGCTGCATGAGTGGAAATGCCGATTTGGCCGTTGCTCCTCAACTAGATGGCGGTGCTTTAAAAACCATGCGATGCAGGAATCTGATGCAACCCAAACAAACAAACACCACGCGAAGCAAAAGATTCATTTCACATTCAGCCTACCTACCACCATACAGGCCGCCAAACAGCCCAAAAGGGCTCGAAAGTTGGAACATGAAGGTCAAACTAACTAACACAAATTCACCTGCAAATACCCCGTCAATCGAAAAGAAAGAAAATAACTCATTGCGTAAATTAAGCTAGACAAATATTTAAGGATTACTCCCTCCGTAAAAAATATAAGAGTGTTTATAGATCACTAAAGTAGTGATCTAAATGCTTTTATATTTTTTTTACAGAGAGAGTATTATTATTATGGCGTGCACAATACACACCACCGTTCCAGCCAGGTATACATCATCAAAGTAGACACAAAACACACTTCCGTACGCCAGCCATAAAATTGACTTACCCAAGTTGCAAATTCAGTCAACTTATGTTGTCGCGCCGATTATTAGCAAGCACAAACTGGAACCTGATCGTACTTACACACACGCATGGCCCAAGTTTCACACGCGATCGCGATGCGTGCATGTACCTGTGGTTCGATGATTAGAGACACAGTGGTATCTCCAGCCCACCAGGATTCAAGTCCTGGTGCTCGCATTATTTCTGAATTTTTTTCAGGATTTTCGACGATGCCTTTTAATGGGAGGAGACGTTCCCGTCGACGACAAAGCACCTACAGTGACTTCCCAAATCTTAAGATGATATGCCGGCTCAGTCTCTCGAAGGTGCTTATAGGGATAGGATGTGCGTGCGTGCGTTTATAAGGGTGAGTGTATGCATGTATGTATAAGCGCTTGCGTCTTTACGCATGCATGCGTGCCGTACGTGTGATAGTAATACTAATAAATTAACGCAAATGATAAGTGAAGTACAAAAAATTATTAAGTACTTCCTATTTTTCGGTTTATTAGGCCACACGTGTCCTATAGACAATTTGATGAACATTACACGAAAAAATATATTACAATAGTGATACCAT
Organism: Aegilops tauschii subsp. strangulata; assembly: GCF_002575655.3. Classification (NCBI taxonomy): domain Eukaryota; kingdom Viridiplantae; phylum Streptophyta; class Magnoliopsida; order Poales; family Poaceae; genus Aegilops; species Aegilops tauschii. The sequence continues at coordinate 450,367,900 of NC_053039.3, read as the reverse complement.
TAATTAGAAATTTAAAATGTTCTATTTTACAATGGAATAGCTTTTGGGATATATAATTCATCCTCACATTGGTAAAACTCTAACGAGCTAGAGATACGCACCGGAGCTAAAGCGCGGTACAATGAGAGAGTAGGTGACTAGCGTAATTAATCAAGTGTCGATCGATCAGCGGGCGATCCCTGCGTGGAGTGTGGCCTTGTAGCCGACCTGCTCGATCTCCCACCGCAGCTTGGGCGCCGCCGGGTCGTCCTCCTCCACCGCCACGTACTCCTGCGACCCAAACGAATTAGCGTCAACTGTTACGTACTGAACAGTCGTGGAAACTTTTCAGCTCGACGCTAGCTAGCTCGCTAGGACGACTACTAATCAAAGAGTAGAAGCAGCTATCTAGCTCGCTGGGAAGAAGCTCGCTGATGCCGTTGTGCATACGGAAAACGAACGGACGCCCAGCTAGCTAGTCATGCATGCAGTAGATTAACAGTACGTACCTCGAGCTTGCGTACGAGGTCCCGGGCGTCGGGGGCGCTGACGAAGATGTGGCGGTGGGCGGGCCGGATGAAGCCGTCGTCCACCGCCTTGTCAATGAAGGCCAGCAGGAAGTCGTAGTACCCCTCCACGTTCAGCAGCCCCACCTGCACCCATCCATCCGCCATCAGCAAAGCCAACTTGTAACTAACTACAGCAGCTAAGGCCAGTTATTTGATGAGTAACTTAACTGGCTTGGTGTGGATGCCGAGCTGCGCCCAGGCGATGACCTCGAGCAGCTCGTCCAGGGTGCCGTAGCCGCCGGGCAGCGCGATGAAGGCGTCGGCGTTGCGCCCCATGGCCGCCTTCCGCTCGTGCATCCCCGACACCGCCACCACCTCCCCCACCGTCACCCCGGTGATCTGCAACATCAGTCCATTTTGCATGCATGCATGCAAGGATTACTTAACTAGAGCAGTACATGAGTAATACAAGCTCGTGGGATAGTGCAAACTATTGTAATTAGCATATATGCATCGTCGACCCATGTGGTTGTGGTTGGGTGTCGAGACGTCGATCGTACCTCCTTGCCCATGAGAGTGGTGGGTATGACGCTGCACATCAAAGAAAAGCAGAACGCGACCGTCGTGAGCAACTTAATTGGACATGGATACTGTTAATTAGGCCGGCCGGAGAAACTTCAGTGTCGACAGAAAGGTAGCTACAGTACTACTACTAGTAGATGAAGCGAAAGAGAGAAAAGAAACCAGGCGATCGACAATAATGCAAGTGTCGACTCACCCGATGACGTGGCCGCCGGCCTTGTGGACGGACTCGGAGACCTCCCCCATGAGCCCCAGGCTGCCACCGCCGTACACCAGATCCATCCCACGAGCAACCTGCCACCACACAAGCATGCCCGACATGCTTATAACTAACTAACTAACTAACTAAACATCATGCACAAAACGTGTGCAATTAACTTGAGGGATTACGTACCAGCTCCTTGCCCAGCTCGACGGCGGCGTCGCGGTAGCTGCTGCGCTTCCCGGAGCTGCTTCCGCAGAACACGCACACTCGCCGAAACCGAGGCCCCTCCACCTCCACGATGGCGCCCTCACCAACACCGCCCCTGCGGTTCTTGGCCGCCGCTGTCTCCTCCATCCCTCCGCCGCCGCCCTGCATGCCTCCTAGCTAGCTTGGTTGCCGACTGCCGTACGTACCGGGCGGTGCCTTGTGCTCTCGCGTGTGGACTGTGGACTGCTGGTGGCGGGTGTCGATGGGTATATATCATGGCATGGGAGCGCAAGGGAACGGGAGTTCGTGATGAATGGTAGTACATATATCACTTTCATTTTAAGTCTCATTTTGATAATTGGGATGTTGCAGTGCATGACGACGAGCGTCCAGGATAGGTCCATGGGTGGTATGCAAGGTCAACAACATTACGTGCGTTGCTTTTCAAGATGTATGCATTTTTTATGTTTCATAGCAACGCACGAGCATTATACTAGTACTTCTAAAATATAGTGTATATAGATTTCGCGAAACGTTATAATCATTGATCAAGCTTATAAAAAGCATAAGCACCAATGAAAATTAGTATCATTCCATTCATGGTGATATATATCGTATTGTATTTACTAGCAAACATGTTTCTGTGTTGCAATGGGAGAAAAATAAATACATCAGCAAATCCCTTAAAATCGCTCAGGATGTTGTACTTGAAACAACATCATAACTAGTGTTGTGCAAAAACATAAAGGTGGGACGATTTTTTATATGTACTAAAATTGTGTCCAATTTACTAGACAACAAAATAACTACCTAGTTGTAGGAAACATATATAATAGACATTTTTTAAATACCCCATATAAAGGAAAGTATTAATTAAGGGTGCATCATAAACATAATTTTAGAAATGGCGGACATGCAAGATAATATTGTATTTGGAATATGCATATTTTTCCAAGCAATTTCCGTATATAACATGTTAAAATTGGTGTTAGGGTTTGGAAGATCTGAATATTTCAAAAAGTACTTGAATCTGCCAAAAAAAAGAGAAATGTTAAATTGGGCAGATATTGCAACACCGTACAGCCCATCTGCTAAGATGTCGCTTGGGCGAGGAATCTCTATCTTACGCCAACCGGAATTCAAATAAAAAGGCAGAAAAGGGGGCGTGTTACACGTTGCCGGGTGATGTTTAGAAAAGATTTGCCGCCTTGGTAACCGTTGGATGGCGAGCTCAGTAGCCGTCTGATCATCTCCGCGTGAGTGTGCACCAGCCTTTGCAACAAGGCCCATGTTGCGCTCGGCACTTTACAACACAAGACTTGTTGCGCTCCCACCGTGCCATTTTTTCTTTGAAACAAGGCCTATGAGAAACTAGACCCATGTTATAGAAACTCCACTGGTGCCCCCTTTGCAACAATCACAATGTTGCGCTCAGCCCTTTGCAACAAGATGCTTCTTGTAGAAAACTAAATCCCCTTTATCGTTCCCCGACTCAATTTGCAACAGTGTCGTTATTGCAGAAACTCGTCTCTGACCTCTTGATGGACGCGACGGTGGTGCTGGAGGCCGGGACATGGAGGCGTAAAGGAGGATTCAAACATTGCTGGTGGCCGGCCTAGAGTATGTAGGTTACCGACATGGGGCTAGTAGGGGCGGCATGATTACCATCGGGCGTGAAGGAGGGTGGTCGAGGTCACGCTGAGGCAGAGGCCTCGATTCGTGGCGGCCTGGCAGGAAGGTGCTGAAGGCCGACGTGATTGTGGTGTACCGAATGCGTTGAAAAAGGGAGGAAGAAGAAAAGGATGAAGAATACAAGTGGCTCACATTTGTTGGGTACGACATAGTAAAGGAAGGGACCCATGAGGGACGCGTGGCACGCGTACAAGGTTGGTTGCGTGATGGGCGTGGCAAGCAACCTTTGCAACAAGCACTCTATTGCACTTCTTGCTTTGCAAGAGTTGCAAAGGTTGAAGATGGCAGCATTGCCGTTCGATCAAAATCGGATCTGACGGCCCCAAAGGCGGTTGACACGCACTGCTTCAGTCGTCGGGTGAACGGTAGCGTTTCTCAACAAAAAGGAGAACTGGGACTCGAACTCACACTAGTAGAAAAGGGGGCTTTTGTCCCGGTTGGTAAGGGCCTTTAGTCCCGGTTTTTGAACCGGGACTAAAGGGTCGTTACTAATGCCTCCCCCCTTTAGTCCCGGTTCTTACACGAACCGGGACTAAAGGAAATTTTATGATTTTTTTTTGAAACTTTTTTTTGCAAATTTTTTTATTTTTTATTTTTATTTTCAAATTTCTGAATTATTTTAACCTCTAATCTCTAATCACCACCCCTCATCACTGCTCAATTTATCCTCTAATCTCTAATCACCCCTCATCATTCCAAATCATCTAACTTCCCGGTCTGCACTTGTTGTTTTCCTGACAATATTAGATGTCAATTCTATTAACCCTCAGGAATTTAGCTTGAGCATGAAGTGACACATTTCACTGTTTGAGTTTGAAACTATTGTTTTAAAAAACAATAATTATTTAGTAACACTAATATTTCTGGAATAATTAGTTTGACCATTGTTTGACCACTGTTTGACCAGATTTGACCAAAATTCAAAAAACTGAAATAATTATTTAGTAACACTAATATTCTAGAATAATTAGTTTGACCATTGTTTGACCACAGTTTGACCACAATTTAAAATTTTTTGAATTTTTTTGCCTCTCCAGATCTTAAAAGCCCCGTATCTTTTTTTCTGTTAGGTTTTTGAGGATTTTGAATATATTAGTGTTAATTTTCCCAACAACTTTTCGAGTAGATGATTTTTCATATAAAAAACTTTTTCATCCGAGTTTGTATGCAAAAGTTATGCCCATTTTAAGAAATTCCAGAGAGATTTTGCAAATAAAGTCGAAATTCATATTTGTTAATTTTCCCAACAACTAGACCACATATCACATGGGAAACTTATTTTATTTTATTTTTTTGATATTTCCATCATTTTCTTTTGTTTTTTCTAAAACTGAAAAGGCGGTCCACGGGGGGGTAGTGTTTGATAGGCCCTTTAATAGCAAAAAGAATTTTCATAAAGAATGTTTTTGTTAGACATTTTAATAGCAAAAAGCATTATCATAAAGATTTTTTTGTTAGAAACTAAAATAACAAAATCTGTTTTTGAATAGAATCATAAAACACAGTAATAACAAAATCAAAGAATTCAAATTTGAAAACTAATGGCACTAACAGAAAGTTTATAATTTTTGTGACCTAAAAGCAAAAAGAATTAAAAAATAAAATAAATAAAAATAGCAACAGTAACTATTTTGTTGTAAGTAGAAACAAAATAAAATAAATAAAGCAACAAAGAAAAAAAAGTGCCATCTAGTGGGCCACCACGGCATGAATACGACTAGAAACCCAACCATGGGCCAGGATTCAGGCCCGCAGATGGCCCAGTAGGCCCACAGGCACACAGTGTACGGTTAGGCCCGAAAGCCTGCAATTGAGAGGAGCTCGAGAGGGTGGGCGCAGCAGCGCTTATAAACCACTCTTAAGCTCTCTCAACTAGCGAGGTGGGACTAAACTTTGGCCGCGACGCGGGCAGCACATTTCCTTTGGTCCCGGTTGGTGCCACAAACCGGGACTAAAGGATGTCCTTTAGTCCCGGTTGGTGCCACCAACCGGGACTAAAGGGCCCAGGTGAACCGGGACTAATGCCTTAACCGCACGAATCGGGACCAATGCTCACATTAGTCCCGGTTCGTGACTGAACCGGGACTAATGTGAATATTGCGCTGTGACGAAAGCCCTGTTTTGTACTAGTGTCAGGTTCCCCAAGTGGAAGAGCAAGGCTGTACCAGTCAGGCTCTAGTTTGCTTGTGAGGCATGCCATGATAGTTGTACATGAATCAAATGCGGCGGCAACGATTTCAAAGAAAAAAAGAATTGTTTGTTGCCACTTACCGGTGGCATTGGTGAGTAATTTGATGACGGATGGGTAGGTGCACTAATCCCTTTATTAGTATAGGTAGGTATAGAAAGATGTAGTTTTGTAAATTTTGATGAACATATGTTAAAAAAAATTGATGAACATCCCTTGTTTGGGGAGATTAATATCATTTTTTATGGAGAATTAATATCATTCGTTAACTAACCGTGTCCCGAAGACGTGTACTCGTTGATCTACGACCTGCCAGGCGTTCACGTACTACTAGTTGAACTTGCACCACGTCGAACGACAGCCAGTACTCCTAGGTCCTAGCCTACTGTAGTAAGCTAGTACAGAGGGTACGTACAAACGTACGCAGACACATGCCCACACAGGATGACGAACACACAGTTTGACAGAAAAATTCACGAACAGTTCCGACCATTCCGCGGCACACCGTACACGCACTGACGACGTACCGGTACCTAAAGAACCACCACGCACCGGTACGCACTTTTCCGATGGATACGTAGGCGTGCAGTGCAGGTACGTTCACCGTCCTCGCGCTACAGCGGCGAGCACAGCGGCCGGCCGGCGGAGATTAGGGGGCGTTTGGTTCAAAAGTCCTAGGACTTTTTCTAGTCTCACGGACTAATTAAAAAAGACTCTTCAGTAAAGCCTTTTTTAGTCCGTGAACCAAACACCCCTAGAAGGGTCATGCATGCATGCACGCACTACGCAGTTGGCCGTACGTACGTGTGCCGCGGTGTTGTGGATCGATCGAGTGGTCCGTGATCAGAGACAGAGTAAAATGGCAGGAATAGTTGTTCTCATTGACGACTGTAGCTACAATATATTTATTATTTAAAGAAGGATTGCCCCTCTGCATCCAAAAGATGCATGGGACCATATTATTAAAAAGGTTCCCGAGAAAAAACAGTGCTATCCGAGTACAACTCGCAAAAAGAGCAAAGATAAATAAAAACTAACAAAGTAAAATAGTCACAACCGGCTGGACAGTAGGACAAAGTGACTAAACACTTGGAAATGGACTAGGAGTACTCGGCGACGCAGCACACTGAAATCATGTCCGCTCCCATGCTCGCTTGGGATTCGTGCATCTTTTGACGAAATGATTTCTTATAAGTGAATACTTAACCGATGTGTACACTGAAACAGTTTGCACCTATCCATTGTCATTCAATATATGGCAGCGTGGTGGGTCCACAGTGTTAATTGGTCTGTAAAGTTCCCAAAACAAAGACTTCATGGACGACTTTTTGACATCGCATTGATTGTAGGATGTGGAACACTGTCAGATTTAACGTTGGTGTGTGAAAAAAATAGGTGATGCAGAAAGTGGTTGTGGTGGTTACACAAATAAATTTTTATGGTGCATTATGACTTTACATAATTTCCCAAGAATTAATATAGTTGAATTTTGATTTTCCTAGAAAGGCATAGTTTTGTGGAATTTGAACCATGACTTTTCAAGGAATTAAAATCTTATAACCATGAAATCCACCATTTACTTCTATTTTCTCGGGATGAGATTCTCAGTTTTTATAGAAGACACATAATTTCATAGAACTTGGTTCCACATTTCCTAAATCTTGGAAATGATTTAAATCCATTAAACATATTTTTCAAAATTTAAAATGATATTTAAAAACTTGGTAAAAACATACTTGTTAAAGAACTTATTAATTAGTCACTAGTCAGACAACATGAATATTACTAGATGTGTTGTAAACATGAGGCTCAATCAAATCTCCATGCATGTGGGGCCACTATTACATCTCATTCAAGCCGTCCACAATAACACATTTATTATGCTCAGAGATCATTAAGAGTGTGCAGAAAGATACAACTATATACTACTTCTCTAAAAAAGTAAATCGACCTAAACTAAAGAATACACGTGAACTAATATAACGACACCGATCCCTATGCTTCTTTAATGGTGAGATATAGTAGGGGTGCGTCGCCGAGTGCTCCTATGCATTTTCGCTAAACACTTATCCTATTATGCGACCGCCATTCAAAGCGATTGAAGATAGTCCGTGCTATCATCTCTTATGCTCCTTGGAGTCCATAGGAGTGAGTAACAACCACGTACAGATCATGCCGTAGCTCTGAAAATAACCTGCAAGAAGTTTAAAATATTTTGTCTGTTAAAAATCATATCTTTCCTGCAGTTCCATATAGCCCAAAGTAGTGTGCATATTACAATCCGAATACGTGTCGCAATAGCAGGTTGCACTCCAAGTAGCCACGTCCCAAACAATGCATCTATGCTAGCTGGAGGAGTAATGTTAACGGCCATATGAATGGTCCGCCAAAGTAACTTCGCGAGAGGGCAATATATGAATATGTGTTGTATTGTTTCATCTTGATCACAAAAACAACATCATGCACTACCTACTAATCGTCGCTCTAGTAAATTATCTTTAGTAAGAATCACCCGCTTGTGGACAAACCACATGAAAATTTTGATTCGCAAGGGGACCTTTACTTTACAAATATGTACCGATCCTGAGATTGGGCCAGAATTAATTAAATCCGAGTACATCGATTTAACCAAAAACACTCCATTGCCCGTTAACTTCCAGTGAAAAAAGTCTGGTTGGTCTGAGAGTTGAACATCCATCAACCTCCGCACCAAGTGTAGCCAGGAATTCCAACGTTCCCCTACTAAAGACCTCCTGAACTGGATATTCAAAGGCACCGTATGTAATGTTGTTGTCACGTAATCTTCCTTATGTTGCACAATATTATATAAAGAGGGATACTGAAGGGTTAGAGGCGTCTCTCCTAACCATGTATCCTCCCAAAACCTTGTTGGTGTTCCGTCACCAACAACGGATTTCACCCTAAGAAAGAAGGTCTCTTTTGTTCCCATGAGCCCCTTCCAAAACGGCGAATCATTAGGTCTTATGGCAACCTGAGCCAGAGTTTTAGAGTGTAAGTAGTTGTTCTTTAAGATTTGTGCGCACATACCATCTGTTTCTATGGATAACCTATAGAGCCGTTTGCTTAGCAGGCATTTATTTTTAATCTCGAGGTTCTCAATCCCATGACCCCCCCTGGTCTTTGGGTCGACAAATAATATCCCATCTTGCTAAGCGGTATTTTTCCTTAACCTCATCTGCCTGCTAGAAAAAACGAGATCGATAGAAGTCTAGTCTCTTCCGTACCCCTTGTTGGGGAACGCAGCAGAAATTCAAAATTTTCTACGCATCACCAAGATCAATCTATGGAGTACTCTAGCAATGAGGGGAAGGGGAGTGCATCTACATACCCTTGTAGATCGCGATGCGGAAGCGTTGCAAGAACGCGGATGAGGGAGTCGTACTCGTAGTGATTCAGATCGCGGTTGATTCCGATCTGAGCACCGAAGAACGGTGCCTCCGCGTTCAACACACTTGCAGCCCGGTGACGTCTCCCACGCCTTGATCCAGCAAGGAGAGAGGGAGAGGTTGGGGAAGACTCCATCCAGCAGCAGCACGACGGCGTGGTGGTGATGGAGGAGCGTGGCAATCCCGCAGGGCTTCGCCAAGCACCGCGGGAGAGGAGGAGGAGGAGGTAGGGCTGCGCCAGGGAGAGGAAAACTCATCTGTTTGCAGCCCCCAATACCTCAACTATATATAGGGAGAGGGAGGGGGCTGCGCCCCCTCTAGGGTTTCCACCCCAAGGGGTGCGGCAGCCCCAAAACCCATCTAGGGTGGCGGCCAAGTGGGGGGGAGAGGGAGGCGCACCAGGCATGGGCCTTTAGGGCCCATCTGCCCTAGGGTTTGCCCCCTTTCTCTCCAGGCGCATGGGCCTTGGTGGGGAGGCGCCCCAGCCCACCTAGGGGCTGGTCCCTTCTCACACTTGGCCCATGTATGCCTCCGGGGCCCCGTGGCCCCTCCCGGTGGACCCCCGGACCCCTCCGGTGGTCCCGGTACACTACCGGTGATGCCCGGAACACTTCCGGTGGCCAAAACCATACTTCCTATATATAAATCTTTACCTCCGGACCATTCCGGAACTCCTCGGGACGTCCGGGATCTCATCCGGGACTCCGAACAACATTCAGTAACCACGTACATGCTTTCCCTATAACCCTAGCGTCATCGAACCTTAAGCGTGTAGACCCTACGGGTTCGGGAACCATGCAGACATGACCGAGACGTTCTCCGGTCAATAACCAACAGCGGGATCTGGATACCCATGTTGGCTCCCACATGTTGCACGATGATCTCATCGGATGAACCACGATGTCGGGGATTCAATCAATCCCGTATGCAATTCCCTTTGTCTATCGGTATGTTACTTGCCCGAGATTCGATCGTCGGTATCCCGATAGCTTGTTCAATCTCGTTACCGGCAAGTCTCTTTACTCGTTCCGTAACTCACATCATCACGTGATCAACTCCTTGGTCACACTGTGCACATTATGATGATGTCCTACCGAGTGGGCCAAGAGATACCTCTCCGTTTACACGGAGTGACAAATCCCAGTCTCGATTCGTGCCAACCCAACAGACACCTTCGGAGATACCTGTAGTGCACCTTTATAGCCACCCAGTTACATTGTGATGTTTGGTACACCCAAAGTATTCCTACGGTATCCGGGAGTTGCACAATCTCATGGTCTAAGGAAATGATACTTGACATTAGAAAAGCTCTGAGCAAACGAACTACACGATCTTGTGCTAGGCTTAGGATTGGGTCTTGTCCATCACATCATTCTCCTAATGATGTGATCTCGTTATCAACGACATCCAATGTCCATGGTCAGGAAACCGTAACCATCTATTGATCAACGAGCCAGTCAACTAGAGGCTTACTAGGGACATGGTGTTGTCTATGTATCCACACATGTATCTGAGTTTCCTATCAATACAATTCTAGCATGGATAATAAACGATTATCATGAACAAGGAAATATAATAATAACCTATTTATTATTGCCTCTAGGGCATATTTCCAACAGTCTCCCACTTGCACCAGAGTCAATAATCTAGTCCACATCACCATGTGATTAACACTCATAGGTCACATCACCATGTGACCAACATCCAAAGAGTTTACTAGAGTCAACAATCTAGTTCACATCACTATGTGATTAACACTCAATGAGTTCTGGTTTGATCATGTTATGCTTGTGAGAGAGGTTATTAGTCAACGGGTCTGAACCTTTCAGATCCGTGTGTGCTTTACGAATATCTATGTCATCTTGTGGATGCTACCACGCGCTACTTGGAGCCATTTCAAATAACTGCTCTACTATACGAATCCGTTTTACTACTCAGAGTCATCCGGATTAGTGTCAAAGTTCGCATCGACGTAACCCTTGACGACGAACTCCTTTTCACCTCCATAATCGAGAAAATTCCTTAGTCCACTAGATACTAAGGATAAGTTCGACCGTTGTCATGTGATCCATTCCCGGATCACTATTGTACCCCTTGACCAACTCATGGCAAGGCACACTTCATGTGCGGTACACAGCATAGCATACTGTAGAGCCTACGTGTAAGGCATAGGGGATGACCTTCGTCCTTTCTCTCTCTTCTACTGTGGTCAGGTCTTGAGTCTTACTCAATACTCACACCTTGTAACACAGCCAAGAACTCCTTCTTTGCTGATCTATTTTTGAACTCTTTCAAAATCATGTCAAGGTGTGCATTCTTTGAAAGTATCATCAGGCGTCTTGATCTATCTCTATAGATCTTGATGCCCAATATGTAAGCAGCTTTATCCAGGTCTTCCTTTGAAAAACTCCTTTCAAACAACCCTTTATGCTTTCCAGAAATTTTACATCATTTCGGATCAACAATATGTCATTCACATATACTTATCAGAAATGTTGTAGCGCTCCCACTCACTTTATTGTAAATACAAGTTTCTAACAAACTTTGTATAAACCCAAAAACTTTGATCACTCCATCAAAGCGTATATTCTGACTCCGAGATGCTTGCTCTAGTCCATGGAAGGATCGCTGGAGCTAGCATACCTTTTAGCATCCTTAGGATCGACAAAACCTTTCTGATTGTATCACATACAACCTTTCCTTACGAAAACTGGTAAGGAAACTTGTTTTGACATCCATCTGCCAGATTTCATAAATGCAGCTAATGCTAACATGATTCCGACGGACTTAAGCATCGTTACGGATGAGAAAATCTCATCGTAGTCAACTCCTTGAACTTGTGGAAATACTCTTTGCCACAAGTCGAGCTTCATAGACGGTAACATTACCGTCCACGTCCGTCTTCTTCTCAAAGATCCATTTATCTCGGATTTCATGGCTTCTAACCATTTGTCGGAATATGGGCCCACCATCGCTTCTCCATAGCTCATAGATTCATCGTTGTCCAACAACATGACTTCCAAGACAGGATCACGTACTACTCTGAAGTATTACGCATCCTCGTCGTCCTACGAGGTTTGGTAGTGACTTGATCCGAAGTTTCATGATCACTATCATAAGCTTCCACTTCAATTGGTGTAGGTGCCACAGGAACAACTTCGTGTGCCCTGCTACACACTAGTTGAAGTGATGGTTCAATAACCTTCTCAAGTCTCCACCATCCTTCCACTCAATTCTTTCGAGAGAAACTTTTCCTCGAGAAAGGACTCGTTTCTAGAAGCAATTACTTTTGCTTCCAGATCTGAAATAGGAGGTATACCCAACTGTTCTGGGTATTCTATGAAGATGCATTTATCCGCTTTGGGTTCGAGCTTATCAGCCTGAAACTTTTTCACATAAGCATCGCAGCCCCAAACTTTTAAGAAACGACAACTTAGGTTTCTCTAAATGGTGTCGTCTCAACGGAATTGCGTGGTGCCCCTTTTAAAGTGAATGCGGTTATCTCTAATGCCTAACCCATAAACGATAGTGGTAATTCGATAAGAGACATCATGGTATGCACCATATCCAATAGGGTGCAGTTATGATGTTCGGACACACCATCACATTGTGGTGTTCCAGGCGGTATTAATTGTGAAATACTTTCCACAATGTCTTAATTGTGTGCCAAACTCGTAACTCAGATATCTCAATGATCATATCATAGACATTTTATCCTCTTGTCACGACGATCTTCAACTTCACTCTGAAATTACGTGAACCTTTAAATAATTCAGACTTTTGTTTCATCAAGTAAATATTCTCAGCATCTACTCAAATCATCTGTGAAGTAAGAACATATCGATATCCACTGCGTGCCTCAGCACTCATTGGACTGCACACATCAAAATGTATTACTTCCAACAAGTTGCTTTCTTGTTCCATCTTACTGAAAACGAGGCCTTTCAGTCATCTTGCCCATGTGGTATGATCTGCATGTCTCAAGTGATTCAAAATCAAGTGAGTCCAAACGATCCATCTGCATGGAGTTTCTTCATGCATATATACCAATAGACATGGTTCGCATGTCTCAATCTTTTCAAAAACGAGTGAGTCCAAAGATCCATCTACATGGAGCTTCTTCATGCGTTCTATACCAATATGACTCAAATGGCAGTGCCACAAGTATGTGGTACTATCATTACTATTTTATATCTTTTGGCATGAACATGTGTATCACTGCGATCGAGATTCATTTTAGGTGCAAGACCATTGAAGGTATTATTCAAATAAACAGAGTAACCATTATTCTCCTTAAATGCATAACCGTATTGCGATAAACATAATCCAATCACGTTTATGCTCAACGCAAACACCAATCTCGATGGTAGAGGGAGCATGCGATGCTTGATCACATCAACCTTGGAAACACTTCCAACACACATCGTCATCTCACCTTTAGCTAGTCTCCATTTATTCCGCAGCTTTTATTTCGAGTTACTAACACTTAGCAACCGAACCGGTATCTAATACCCTGGTGCTGCTAGGAGTACTAGTAAAGTACACATTCATATAATGTATATCCAATATACTTCTGTCGACTTGCCTGCCTTCTCATCTACCAAGTATATAGGGTAGTTCTGCTTCAGTGACCGTTCCCCTCATTACAGAAGCACTTAGTCTCGGGTTTGGGTTCAACCTTGGGTTTCTTTACTAGAGCAGCAACTGATTTGCCGTTTCATGAAGTATCCCTTCTTGCCCTTGCCCTTCTAGAAACTAGTGGTTTTACTAACCATCAACAATTGATGCTCCTTCTTGATTTCTACTTTCGCGGTGTCAAACATTGCGAGTTGCTCAAGGATCATCATCTATCCCTGATATGTTATAGTTCATCACGAAGCTCTAATAGCTTGGTGGCAGTGACTTATGGAGAACCATCACTATCTCATCTGGAAGATTAACTCCCACTCGATTCAAGTGATTGTAGTACTCAGACAATCTGAGCACATGCTCAACGATTGAGCTTTTCTCCCTTAGTTTGCAGGCTTAAGAAACTTGTCACAGGTCTCATACCTCTTGACGTGGGCACTAGTCTGAAATCCCAATTTCAGTCTTCGGAATATCTCATATGTTCTGTGACGTTTCAAAAACGTCTTTGGTGCCTCAATTCTAAACCGTTAGCATTACGCACTGAACTATCACGTAGTCATCAAAACGTGTATGTCAGATGTTCCGCAACATCTACGGACGACGCTGAGGTTCAGCACACTGAGCGGTGCATTAAGGACATAAGCCTTCTGTGCAGCAATGAGGACAATCCTCAGTTTACGGACCCAGTCCGCATAATTGCTACTATCAACTTTCAACTAAATTTTCTCTAGGAACATATCTTAAACAGTAGAGCTAAAGCGTAAGCTATGACATAATTTGCAAAGACCTTTTGACTATGTTCATGATAATGAAGTTCATCTGATTATTTAATGAACTCCCACTCAGATAGACATCCCTCTAGTCATCTAAGTGATACATGATCCGAGTCAAACTAGGCCGTGTCCGATCATCACGTGAGACAGACTAGTCATCATCGGTGAACATCTCCATGTTGATCGCATCTACTATACGACTCATGTTCGACCTTTCGATCTCTTGTGTTCCGAGGCCATGTCTGTACATGCTAGGCTCGTCAAGTCAACCTAAGTGTTTCGCATGTGTTCTGAGGCCATGTCTGTACATGCTAGGCTCGTCAACACCCGTTGTATTCGAACGTTAGAATCTATCACACCCGATCATCACGTGGTGCTTCGAAACAACGAACCTTCACAACGGTGCACAGTTAGGGGGAACACGTCTCTTGAAATTTTAGTGAGGGATCATCTTATTTATGCTACCGTCGTTCTAAGCAAATAAGATGTAAACATGATAAACATCACATGCAAATCATAAAGTGACGTGATATGGCCAATATCATCCTGCGCCTTTGATCTCCATCTTCGAGGCACGGCATGATCACCTTCGTCACCGGCATGACACCATGATCTCCATCATCATGATCTCCATCATCGTGTCTTCATGAAGTTGTCTCGCCAACTATTACTTCTACTACTATGGCTAACGGTTAGCAATAAAGTAAAGTAATTACATGGCGTTTTTCATTGACACGGAGGTCATACAATAAATTAAGACAACTCCTATGGCTCCTGCCGGTTGTCATACTCATCGACATGCAAGTCGTGATTCCTATTACAAGAACATGATCAATCTCATACATCACATATATCATTCATCACATCCTTTTGGCCATATCACATCACATAGCATACCCTGCAAAAACAAGTTAGACGTCCTCTAATTGTTGTTGCATGTTTTACGTGGCTGCTATGGGTTTCTAGCAAGAACGTTTCTTACCTACGCAAAAACCACAACGTGATATGCCAATTTCTATTTACCCTTCATAAGGACCCTTTTCATCGAATCCGATCCGACTAAAGTGGGAGAAACAGACACCCGCTAGCCACCTTATGCAACTAGTGCATGTCAGTCGGTGGAACCTGTCTCACGTAAGTGTACGTGTAAGGTCGGTCCGGGCCGCTTCATCCCACAATGCCGCCGAATCAAGATAAGACTAGTAACGGCAAGTAAATTGACAACATCGACGCCCACAACTACTTTGTGTTCTACTCGTGCATAGAAACTACGCATAGACCTAGCTCTGATACCACTGTTGGGGAACGCAGCAGAAATTCAAAATTTTCTACGCATCACCAAGATCAATCTATGGAGTACTCTAGCAACGAGGGGAAGGGGAGTGCATCTACATACCCTTGTAGATCGCGATGCAGAAGCGTTGCAAGAACGTGGATGAGGGAGTCATACTCGTAGCGATTCAGATCGCGGTTGATTCCGATCTGAGCACCGAAGAACGGTGCCTCCGCGTTCAACACACGTGCAGCCCGGTGACGTCTCCCACGCCTTGATCCAGCAAGGAGAGAGGGAGAGGTTGGGGAAGACTCCATCCAGCAGCAGCACGACGGCGTGGTGGTGATGGAGGAGCGTGGCAATCCCGCAGGGCTTCGCCAAGCACCGCGGGAGAGGAGGAGGAGGAGGTAGGGCTGCGCCAGGGAGAGGAAAACTCATCTGTTTGCAGCCCCCAATACCTCAACTATATATAGGGGAGAGGGAGGGGGCTGCGCCCCCTCTAGGGTTTCCACCCCAAGGGCTGCGGCAGCCCCAAAACCCATCTAGGGTGGCGGCCAAGTGGGGGGGAGAGGGAGGCGCACCAGTCATGGGCCTTTAGGGCCCATCTGCCCTAGGGTTTGCCCCCTTTCTCTCCAGGCGCATGGGCCTTGGTGGGGAGGCGCCCCAGCCCACCTAGGGGCTGGTCCCTTCTCACACTTGGCCCATGTATGCCTCCGGGGCCCCGTGGCCCCTCCCGGTGGACCCCCGGACCCCTCCGGTGATCCCGGTACACTACCGGTGATGCCCGGAACACTTCCGGTGGCCAAAACCATACTTCCTATTATAAATCTTTACCTCCGGACCATTCCGGAACTCCTCGTGACGTCCGGGATCTCATCCGGGACTCCGAACAACATTCGGTAACCACGTACATGCTTTCCCTATAACCCTAGCGTCATCGAACCTTAAGCGTGTAGACCCTACGGGTTCGGGAACCATGCAGACATGACCGAGACGTTCTCCGGTCAATAACCAACAGCGGGATCTGGATACCCATGTTGGCTCCCACATGTTCCACGATGATCTCATCGGATGAACCACGATGTCGGGGATTCAATCAATCCCGTATACAATTCCCTTTGTCTATCGGTATGTTACTTGCCCGAGATTCGATCGTCGGTATCCCGATACCTTGTTCAATCTCGTTACCAGCAAGTTTCTTTACTCATTCCGTAACTCACATCATCACGTGATCAACTCCTTGGTCACACTGTGCACATTATGATGATGTCCTACCAAGTGGGCCCAGAGATACCTCTCCGTTTACACAGAGTGACAAATCCCAGTCTCGATTCGTGCCAACCCAACAGACACCTTCGGAGATACCTGTAGTGCACCTTTATAGCCACCCAGTTACGTTGTGACGTTTGGTACACCCAAAGTATTCCTATGGTATCCGGGAGTTGCACAATCTCATGGTCTAAGAAAATGATACTTGACATTAGAAAAGCTCTGAGCAAACGAACTACACGATCTTGTGCTAGGCTTAGGATTGGGTCTTGTCCATCACATCATTCTCCTAATGATGTGATCCCGTTATCAACGACATCCAATGTCCATGGTCAGGAAACCGTAACCATCTATTGATCAACGAGCCAGTCAACTAGAGGCTAACTAGGGACATGGTGTTGTCTATGTATCCACACATGTATCTGAGTTTCCTATCAATACAATTCTAGCATGGATAATAAACGATTATCATGAACAAGGAAATATAATAATAACCTATTTATTATTGCCTCTAGGGCATATTTCCAACACCCCTTTAGGTACCTCAAAGAAAGATAACATGAACATCGACATACTAGTTAGTACTAAATTGATTAGCACCAGCAGACCTGCATATGACATAAGCTTACCCTTCCAATAGCCTAGTTTTTTTTCAAATCGATCTTCGATGCATTTCCATTCTTTATTAGTTAATTTTTGATGATGAATTGGAATACCCAGGTAGCTGAACGGTAGGGATCCCAATTCACATCCGAATAATTGTCGATAAGTATCTTGTTCCTCTTTGGCCCTATCAAAGCAAAACAATTCACTCTTGTGAAAGCTAATCCTATGTCTCGACAATTGTTCAAAGATGCACAAAACTAGTTTCATATTCCTAGCCTTTTTAAGATCATGCTCCATGAGAATAATAGTGTCATCGGCATATTGTAGGATAGAGACTCCCCCATCTACCAAATGTTGAACAAGAACACCTACTTGGCCTTTCTCCTTGGCCCGACCTATAAGCACAGTCAACATGTCTGCCACAATGTTGAATAGGATAGGAGACATCGGGTCTCCTTGTCTTAGGCCCTTATGCGTCTGGAAATAATGACTGATGTCATCATTCACCTTAATCCCGACACTACCTTTTTGGATGAAGGAATCCACTTGATTCCTCCGTGCCTCATTAAAACCCTTCATGTGCATGGCCTGTTGTAGGAACGACCACTTGACCTTATCATATGCCTTCTCAAAATCCAGCTTGAAGATCACCCCATCTAGTTTCTTCGAATGCATTCCATGTATAGTTTCATGCAAGACAACAACCCCTTCTAGGATTTGTCTTCCAGGCATGAAAGCAGTCTGACTTGGTTGCACCATCAAATGGGCAATCCGTGTCAATCTATTGGTAGCTACGTTCGTGAATATTTTGAAACTCGCATTCAAAAGACATATTGGCCTAAATTGCTCTATTCGAACTGCTTCTTCTTTCTTTGGCAACAACGTTATCTTACCAAAGTTAAGATGGAATAGTTGCAGATGGCCATTAAAAAAGTCATGAAACATAGGCATAAGGTCATCCTACACAATATGCCAATATTTCCTATAGAATTCCGCCGGGAACTCATCTGGTCCCGGTGCTTTATTCAGCTTCATCTAAGAAAATCGCATCAAAAACCTCTTTCTCAGTAAAAGGTGCCGACAAAATCTCATTTTCATCTGACCGAAGCTGAGGTATGTCCCCAACTACAAGCTCATCCAGGGACACCGCATTGTCTACCGGAGGCTCAAAGAGTTTTTTGTAATAATTGGAAATGTATAACTTGAGATTCTCTTGTCCCACCACCATTCCTTCATTTTGCTCGAGATGAATGCTTTACTTTTTCCTATGTTTGCCATTTGCAATCATATGAAAAAAAAAATGAGTATTATCATCCCCTTGGTCAACTTTAAGAACCTTAGCATGCAAGCCCCATTTCATTTCTTCTTATCTAAGAAGAGTGCGCAGTTTCAGCTCAGCTTGGGAACTTTGCGGCCTGCTTTGTCACATCAAGCAGGTTTGTTTCCGCTTTCAAATCCAACGCTTCAATTAAATGGATAAGTCTTCTTTTTCATGTTTATATATCCCGTGTTCATTTCTGGCCCAACCCCTCAAAAATTGTCGTAGATGTCTAATTTTGTTTTGCCAGCGTTCAACGCTAGATTAACCAGCAACATGCTTAGCCCATTCTCTTGCGACAATATCTAAGAAATTCTCCTTTTCGAACCAGAGCTTAGTTCGAAAGAGAAAAAAAATATTGCCCAAATGCGTTGCTTCGCCCTCCACCAACAAGGGTATATGGTATGAGATTGCCCTATGCATCGCATGCACCGATACAAGTGGGTATTTCTGCTCCCATTCCACACTAGCAAGCACTCTCTCCAACTTCTCATATGTTGGATTAGGTAACGTGTTCGCCCAAGTGAACTGCATACTGCCTACCCGTTAGTTCAATCTCCCTCAGATTAAGAGTCTCAATGATCGTATTGAATATAAAGGACCACCATCCATCAAAATTATTATTATTCTCTTCTTTCCTTCTCATGATGTTGAAATCTCCTCCAAGTAATATCGGCAACCTTTCATCCCTGCAGATCCTAACCAGATCAGCCAAGAACTCATATTTAAATTCGGGTTGGGCTGCGCCATACACAACCACTAGATCCCATCGGAATCCATCCAATTTTGACCTCACCCGAAACTTAGCTGCATATTCCCCTCGAATTACGTTTAACACATCTAGTGTTTCGCACTTAACCCCCAAAAGAATGTCACCGGATCGTCCTATAGGAGGCAGACAGTGCCAGTCAAAATCAATTGCACCAGACAAAGTTTTGAGGAACTGTGAGGTGAAGTTATCTCTACTTGTTTCAAGAAGTGCAACAAAATCGAGTCCATGAAGGGACGCTTCGTTCCCGAAGGGACGCCTACTACATCGGTTGTATCCCTCCGGATGGTAATTAGAGATAGGAGAGATTAACCCTTAATTAACACATGGGATATTTAAATCTCAACACTCCTCCTAATCTCTACTATCTTTGTAAACATCATCATCAGCCGGACGCGGGACGAACGCGCGTGAGTGACGCTGGGTGATCAGTAGCTAGGAAAATACAACTTAGCTGATCTGAGTACGTTCGATCGACCGGTCGGCTGGGAGGGCGGCCGATTTAGAGCTATATCATCAATCACATCGTCTGGAGTGGGAGATAGAGACTTGTTTTGGAGAGATCAGTTGATTCATGGCTTCACAGTGCTAGACATTGCACCATTATTACATGTTGTGGTACAGAGTAGGGTGATCAACTCTCGGACAGTGCAACAAGCACTGCTAAATGACCGTTGGTTGGAGGACTGCCAGTCCGAGTCTTCTTTCATGGCTCACATATAGTGCATGCACCTTTGCCATGCGATAGCCACGGTGAGCCGAGACCTGGCCGCTCAGGATAGCTTCACCTGGAATTGCTCGATATCAGGAGGGTACTCAGCTAGATCTGTGTATAACAGTCAATGCTCTAGGTTGCCCTGATCACCCATGGCAGCGTGCGTTTGGAGGAGTTGGGCACCACTCAAGTGTAAGATCTTTGCATGGCTGGCGATGCAATATAGAATTTGGACTCCGCACAGAAGAGCATGACATGCACTGCAGGATGAGCCCTCGGGGCGCTACACTTGCTTGCAGGAGGAGGACAGCGCTGATAATATTATTTTGCAATGTCACTACGCCCGTGAGGTATGGTTCACCACTTGGAGTACGCTACGGATCCATGTACATGATGCCCTACCTACAGACTCGACCCTGGACTAGTGGCTGAGGGAATGAAAGCACTTTCATAAGGCCAACAAGAGGGGGTTTCGACACTCTAGTTATAGCGGTCATTTGGGCCATGTGGAAGCAAAGAAATGAGAGTCTTTAACAGGGTGGAGCAACAGAAGAGATCCACGGAGCTTGTCCTGGATATCCTAGGTGAGGTAGCAGACTGGCGACAAGCGGCTGGCGGTGTTGGTGGTTTGCAACGTTTTGTGAGAAGTTGGCCTAGGTTTTAGGGTAGGTGTTGGTGTTGGTGTTCTGTAGACGCCCCGAATGTACGCATTTGGGCTACACTTCTTGTAAATATGATCTCTCTTCTATAAAAATATGGTCCCGCGTCGCCTTGGCCATGGGCGACTCAGACACCGCCATCAACCCTAGCCCCGTCGGTCCTTCCCCCGACCCTTCCGCCGCCGCCGCCGCCGGAGGACGCCGTCGGGCAAAGCCTGCGCGACTGGCGGTGGCGGCGTCTGCTTCCTCTCATGACGGCCTCTTCGTTATGTTGGGCAGCGGATTCGGAGGCGTGTCGACGTGCATTGGAACCATGGGTCTCCACCGACCGACAGCTGAGCACGACGTCTGCTCGAAGGGCGTGCGCGGCGGCTACCGGCGGTGTGGCATCCGCTGCATCGGGGGTGTGCGGTTGGAGCTGCGGCGTTGGCTGGATTTGGGCACAACCCAGATTGGATGGCGTTGTGGTTCTCCAGCTTGGCACAACCTGGAAACGTAGCATGCAATTTCAAAAAAATTCCTACGCTCACGCAAGATCTATCTAGGAGATGCATATCAACGAGAATGGGAGAGTGTGTCCAAGTACCCTCGTAGACCGAAAGCGGAAGCGTTAGGTTAACGCGGTTGATGTAGTCGAACGTCTTCACGATCCAACCAATCCAAGTACCGAACGTACGACACCTCCGTGTTCAGCACACGTTCAGCTCGATGACGTCCCTCGAACTCTTGATCCAGCAGAGGGTCGAGGGAGAGTTCCGTCGGCACGACGGCGTGGTGACGGTGATGGTGATGTGATCCGCGCAGGGCTTCGCCTAAGCACTACAACGTTATGACCGGAGGAGTAAACTGTGGAGGGGGGCACCACACACGGCTAAGAGAACAATTGATGTTTCATTGGGGTGCCCGCCACCCTATAAAGGAGGGGAGGAGGAGGAGGCCGGCCAAGGGGCGCGCGCCATGGTGGGGGGAGTCCTACTAGGAGTAGGATTCGGCCCCCCTTTTTCCTTTCTTTCTTCGGAGGGAAAAGGAAGGAGAGGGAGAGGGAGAGGAAAGGGGGGCCGCACCCCTTCCTCCTGGTCCTATTCGGACTCCCTAGGAGGGGGGCGCGTGCCACCCCTCCGCGGGCTTCCCTCTCTCTCCCTTAGGCCCATGTAGGCCCAACACTTCCCCGGGGGGTTCCGGTAACCCCTCGGTACTCCGGAAAAATACCCGAATCACTCGGAACCATTTCGATGTCCGAATACTACCTTCTAATATATGAATCTTTACCTCTCGACCATTTCGAGACTCCTCATCATGTCCGTGATCTTATCCGGGACTCCGAACAAACTTCGGTCACCAAAAGACATAACTTAGAATACAAATCGTCATTGAATGTTAAGCGTGCGGACCCTACGGGTTCGAGAACTATGTAGACATGACCGAGACACATCTCCGGTCAATAACCAATAGCGGAACCTGGATGATCATATTGGTTCCTACATATTCTACGAAGATCTTTGTCGGTCAAACCGCATAACAACATACGTCATTCCCTTTGTCATCGGTATGTTACTTGCCCGAGATTTGATCGTCGGTATCATCATACCTAGTTCAATCTCGTTACCGCCAAGTCTCTTTACTCGTTCCGTAATGCATCATCCCGCAACTAACTCATTAGTTATATCGCTTGCAAGGCTTATAGCGATGTGCATTACCGAGAGGGTCCAGAGATACCTCTCCGATACTCGGAGTGACAAATCCTAATCTTGATCTATGCCAACCCAACAAACACCTTCAGAGACACCTGTAGAGCATCTTTATAATCACCCAGTTATGTTGTGACGTTTGATAGCACACAAGGTGTTCCTCCGGTATTCGGGAGTTGCATAATCTCATAGTCAGAGGAATATGTATAAGTCATGAAGAAAGCAATAGCAATAAAACTTAACGATCATTATGCTAAGCTAATGGATGGGTCTTGTCCATCACATAATTCTCCTAATGATGTGATCCCGTTTATCAAATGACAACACATGTCTATGGTTAGGAAACTTAACCATCTTTGATTAACGAGCTAGTCTAGTTGAGGCTTACTAGGGACACGGTGTTTTGTCTATGTATCCACACATGTATCAAGTTTCCAGTTAATACAATTCTAGCATGAATAATAAATATTTATCATGATATAAGGAAATATAAATAACAACTTTATTATTGCCTCTAGGGCATATTTCCTTCACTTCGGCTGTTGCGGCTGCAACTGTTACTGTGGTGGTTTGGCCCTAGCAATCTTCGCCCGTCACGGAGTCCTTCTTTTCGAACGTCGACCTCTTCGATCTAGCTGCTGACGCGTTCCGGTCTTCCTCGTCAGAGATCTATACGGATTGGAAAATGTCGCCCTGGATATCTAGATCGAAAAGGCTCCGGTCGCGCGCGCTTATATTATCAGCCAACACGGCTTCAGAAGGGCGCGACGCAAAGCTTCGCTTTATTATCGAAGCCGTGGGACATGTCTAAGTCAAGATTCCCAAGGCATTGATAGAGGTGAAAAAAATCATGGCGGCTGCGACTGGAGGTCTTGAAGCGTTGGCGAAAAGGTGTACTGAATGCGACGAAGACCGTGTGCTAGGTGTTGTTGGATTGCAACAACAGCCTTGGCAAGCGGGGGCGGCAGCATTGAAGGTCTGCAATTTTGGTGGTGCTGCTCGAGTACCGAGTCTCGATTCCCAGGGTGAAAACCCCATATCTGGCCTTCATTGCTTGTACCTGGCAGTGACCTTATCGAAGGCATTATTTTTTCGGTGAACTCGGACTTTCTCCAGGGTGAAAACTCTAGATCTTCCATCGGGCAACGACAACGCTTATTCATTGTTTTCTTTTTAGAGGCGTTGCTTTTGGAGAACTTTTTTGTAAGCCGCATGTTGTCTTTGATGGTGGTTAGAGGGTTGTTGTTGTTAGTGACTGATCATCATAGCGGGGCTTGTTTCTTCTTCTTTTTTTCTTTTTTGGACGTGTGTGTATACTTCATCTATTTGGACATCTTGTTGGTAGAGAGCCTGGGTGTAATTGATATCTTCGCGATATTAATATATTTTTTTCTTGAAAAAAATAAAAATATGGTAAGCATTGACGTAATCTCGAAAGAAATATCAATCACATCGTCCCCGGCCATCCCGCTACGTTCCGTCTGTCCGTCCGGCTGCTTGAATTCGATGGGACAGGGTCTGGGGCGCCACGATTGCCACCCAGAGCTTCGCTAGCTAGGCCTAGCTAGCAGTGATCGCACCATGGCGAATCGAACGTACAGGAGCTATTATGTGCGTGGTGAAGTAATGCGGCGACGGCACGGCATGATGCAGTGAAGGAAGAACGAAGGGGAGCTGCAGCCAGCTAGGAAATTAAGACACTGTGGTAGGGCTAGCTGCTGGCCGCCTGGACCGGAGGGGAGCGCACGCATGCTGCGACAGCGAACTAAAGAGCTCTGGAGGCATGCACAGAAGGAGCAGCCCGGCCGGAAGAAATAAAGGGCGGCGGCCGGAGGGGAAACAAAGAAGCACGCCGGCCGTCGCGTCGGTACTTGCAGCTACTCACCATCGCTGCGTCTGGAGTCTGGACTTGCACTGAACCATCCGTCGAGAAGTCGGTCAGTTAGTTAGAGCAACTCTAATGGGGTGACCCATTTCGTCCGTGGCCGTTTGTTTGGGTCGGCGCGACAAAAAATTCGGCACAACGCGCCGACCCAAACGGACGCGCGCTTGCTTTTGTCCGCTTGTTGACCCATTCCCGGCCCATTTTTTAGCCGGATTTGCGTCGGCGCAGACACAAGACGGACGCGCGCGCGCTCGCCCTCTTTCCTCACCGGGCTTGCTGGTCGGTGGCACATTGGCCTCTCCACATCAAACAGCACACCCTCGCCCGCCTGCTTCGTCGCCGACCGCGCCGGTCATTTTTTCGATAAAAATGGATACATAGATAGTTCTAGCGTACACAGATAAAAAAAAGACCAACTACTCGTCGCTTTCCGACTCCGACTCGGTAATGTCCTCCTCCGACGTTTGAATGTAGGTGTCAGCATGCTGCTCGTCTTCGAAGTCCCAACCCGACGTTTCTCGTAGCTTCAGTTTCAATTGAGCGGCCTGCTTCCGCGAACGCTTGTCCTCCCGATAGGCGGCTCGCTCCGTCCTCCTCGCGTTCCTCTCCATCCTCCTTTTCTTGTAGAACTGGCGCTCGTCGACGATGTCCTGCGGCAAGCGTTCGCGCCACACCACCATGGCTTCCACGTCCATCTCGGCGATGGCGAGGCAACGCTGTCGCCTCCGGTGGACACGACGATCCTCGTCGGTGAAAAGCCGCGGGAGAGGCGCGAGATCCTGCGCCCGCTGGCTCGACACGCCGGGAAAATTCATATCCCGACGAGGCCTCAGGAGGCGCCACGCCGCCGCGTCGTGCGCGCGGGCCGCCTCCTCTGCGGTGTCGAAGGTGCCGAGGATGAGGCGTTTCTCGCCAAACCAGATCTCGGAAGAGAAGGCGCCGGAGCGGCGCTCGCGGACTCTGCGAAAATCCGAAGCGCCCAGGCGGCGCATCGAGATGGTGGTGCTGAGGCGGTGAGGCTAGTGAGAGGGGGCGAGACGAGTGGGCGGCGGACAGAGTGTGGAGGGAGCGCCTTCTTATAACGAGCGCCGGTCGTGGCGCGCGCGAACCTTTCCCGCGCCCTGGAGCGCCAAAATCAGCGCGCGCTAGGCCGCTTTTCCCCCGCGCGCGAACCTTTCCCGCGCCCTGGAGCGCCAAAATCAGCGCGCGCTAGGCCGCTTTTTCCCCGCGCGCTGGAGGGCCAAAACCAGGGCGACGGCATGGCCGCTGGCATGATCTAAAGCGCGCGCGGTCATGAAATGGGTCCGCCCGTTGGGCGCACTGCCGATCCAAATCTAAAAGAGGGCGGACGGCGGGTGGGTGGCCGATCCAAACGGACAAAAAACGGACAAAAACGTCGTCCGTTTGGATCGGCCCGTTGGAGTTGCTCTTAATATACAGACGACACTTGTACAGAAACACAAAGCCATAACGACTCCCTTGTTCGAGTTCATCAAGCACACAGACAGCCAACAAGGTTCAACTAATCTTTACTATTTTATTTTTTTGCGGGTGGTCCAACTAATTAACGAACCAACTAGAACTAGCACTAACCGGATCGATGGATCGATTGACTATAAGAAAAAGGGTTTCCCCGCTTTGTATTACAAAGCAACCATCCGATATAATCAACGATAGGAGTTGGGGCGGAATGAGATATTTTAAATTCACCAATCTCTTCGTTGGAGTTATCTTGTGTCATGTTTCACCTAAAGCCTTCCGTAAGGAATGTTGCTATTATGGTGCTTATCAATGACCCAAGTTCTTCATTTATCCTCCGGAGAAATAAGTTTCTCGTCTCCTTGTTCATATCAATCCAATCTATTGTTTCCGTTAGTGGCAGAATTTCACCTCATAGTTTTGAGAAGTTTTTCCATAAGTCCACTACAAGCTTATTCTTTTCGTTGTTGGTTTTCCAACAACTCCGTTCAATCCTACTTCGTAAGGATGCTCTTTAAAATTCATTTATGGTAGGAGATGTTGGTTTCATTCTTTGTTCTATTCACTCCAACTATCTAACTATCATGCATTGTTTCCGGAGGCTTTGTGATGTTGCTCTCTTCGACCAATCATCTTGTTTTGTCAAGATCATGCAATTTTTCCTTTCTTATCCGTTTAGCCGGAGTGTCGTGTTTTCATTTGAGTTCTCTCATCTTATCAAGTTTTGTCTCCTTCCTCAACCGGAGGGCTGTCTGAAATCTTTCTGACCCATTGTGCCATTCTTTCAATAGTTCCGGAGGCAGTGTGCTGTTGATTTCATTAAGTATCCTCTCATCTTGTAAAGTTCATGTTCAATTCCTTCCATTTACAGTCGGAGTGCTATCCAAATTATATCATTCTTATTCCTTCTTTATCTTGTTTTAACCGGAGTGTTGTGTCTATCATTCCTTTTCTAACCGGAGTCTCATCCAAGTGCTTTCTTTTTGCCAAGTTCACATTCTATGCCTTTCATTTCCAACCGGAGTGTTGTCGTAATTGATCCTCATCGTTCCTTGTACATCTCATTTCAACCGGAGTGCTTGCATGTACTTCTTGTCCATTGTAACCCTTTTCTTATGTCTTTCAACCACAAGGTTCTCATAATGTTCCTTGTTCCCCTTTTCTAACGGAGTGTTTGTAATCTCGTTCATCTCCGTTGTATTCTTTTCTCAAAATTGTTCAACCTCTCAAAGTTCTTTGGTTCCACTCGTTTGTCAAAGAAGCAATTTGTTTTACCTCTTCCCCTTCCGTTTCTCTCCGGTGCCATCTTAGATCTCGGGACGAGATCCTCTTGTAGTGGTCGAGTGTTGTAACGCCCCAAGACCGACGCTCCAGAAGACTTCCATATATTTCGTGTTCGCCGTGTGTTTTATTTGTTGGTTGCATTTCATCATGGCATCATCCGCATTGCATCGGCACTCGTTGCCGTCATTGTTTTTAAAACTTGCATCCGCTCGTAGTTGCCGTGTCCCCCCTTGCTTTCGTTGACCGTTCTGAGACCAACCTTGTTATTCGTTTGCCCTCTTGCCTAAACCGGAGTCTCTATATACAGTGCACAAACCCCCTTGTGTGCGCGTCCGAAGCTGTCCCGAAGCCGAACCGCCCAGTCATGACCATTGGGTCCGGATCATCCCCCAACATCTATAAAACATCCCCGTTCTCTTAATTGGTCTTCATAACCTGTATTTTCTCAGCCGTCCGATTACGATCGGAGGGATCCGATAGCCCCTTACCTAACCCACTTGCTATATAACCAGTTAAACCCTAGACCCTAGCCAGACAAACTCCCTCCAATCCCGAGCGCGCCGCCGCCACTCTCTCCCTTAGGATCCTCCCAGATCCCCCTCCTCGCCAACCCACGCACAGCCAGCCACCTCAACAGATCCACCAACCATCCACCCATCTAGAGCCGCCAGATCGACATCCAATGGCTCCCGTGCCCCCAGTTCGTCTGATCGAGAAGCCCCGATCCAGCCTCCTAGAACAGTCGCGCTCGATCCAGCCTCGTGGAGCGTTCCTGAGGCCCGAGCTCCTCGCGACCCCGCTGCCCCGGCGAACCTCGCCACCGGCAACCACCACCAGCAGATAAGCCATGCGCCGCCCCTTCCTTTCCTGTTTCTCTCTTCTCCCTCTCACATCTCTGTCTTGTTTTCTTTTTTCGTCAGAGAACCATCAGCCGCCGTCCCTGTCGCCCAAGCTCCTCCCCGCACAGCGCGCGCCCGCGCGACCCCGTCGCTGGCGACCCGTCTCCGGCCAGATCCACGTCACCTGCCTTGGGAACTGCTTCCAGCCGCGCCATCGCCCGTCTTCTTCGTCCACGGCGAGTACTGCTGCTGTTCTGCTCGCCCGCGCCAAGTCCATCTTCAAATCAAGCTGCCGCCCTCCGCCTCGCCAAGTCCCGCGCCAAGCCTCCACGTCGCCGGAGCCCTGTGCAGCTGCGCCACTGCCTGCCTGCACCTCCTCTGCTCCGAGGCGCTCGCCCAAGTCCCTCGCCTCGCGCCAAGTTTCTGTCGTCGGCGCTGCTTCTACATCGTCCGCCTGCATTGACCGCGTCGGCGCCACGTCAGCCTGTGGGCCCCACCTCCTGCCGCGTCCGCAGCCTGCCTCCTCTCCAGCGTCGCGCCCAAGTCCCACGTCGCCGGCAGCCGTTCCCGCCGTCCGTCGTCCTCTGCTCGGGATCGAGCTCTTCTTCCTCTGCAACGAGCAGAGCGCAGGCGCTCGCCCTGTTGACCGCGCCTCGCTCAAGCGCGCGCCTGGGCTGCCTTCCCTCCAGCGCCCCAAGGCCCAGCCTTCTCCAGCTCCTCACCGGCCCAACTCCAGATCCGGCCTCTGGCCCGATGTGAGCAGCTCCCCCCGCGCCCTGGGCCAGATCTCACATCCGGCCCGTAGTTGTTTTTTTTACCTGGACGCATTGCTATTTATCCAGGAGTTTGCTGTTTTACAGAAAAGTCCTTGCACATCATGCATCTAATAACTAATTAACCATGCCTCATATGTAAATAATCTATATATGTATAATGCTTAGAATTTTGTCTAGTATCATAATATGCTACTTTCATCCATGTTTGTAATGTTTAAATTGTTGTTTGATTAAATTTGCTCAAATACCATGCTAAAATGCTTTAATTCATAACTAAATAACCGTAGCTCCAAATTTAATAAAATTTATATGTAAATGGGGCAGAAAAATGCATAGATTAACTTGGTGCACTTTATTTTGCTGTTTAACAACATTAAAATTGTGTTTATGGCAGAACAGTACCAAATCTAAAATATGCACATGAGGATTTTCCGGAATTGTTGTTTGTTGTCCCGGCCTCATTTAAACTTGCCTAGATAGGTAGTTTTCTTATGCCTCACCTCTTGCCATGTTAATCAACATTTAGTATTGTTGGGTACATAACCGAGAGAGAACTAAAAATCGTATGTGGCGAGTTGCATATTGAGCTCCACTTAGTTTGTAGTATTGTTTGTTGCACTTTGCCATGCCATGCCTCATTAAACCAGACATGCATCATACTTGATTGTGCATCATGCCATGTTTATGTGATGGTTGTTTACTATGTTGTTTGTTTGTTTCCGGGTTGCTTCTCTTGTTAGCTTCGGTTTCGTTCCGGAGTGGTGAGGATTCGTTCGACTACATCCGTTTGTCTTCTTCATGGACTCGTTCTTCTTCCTTGCGGGATCTCGGGCAAGATGACCATATCCTCGAAATCACTTCTATCTTTGCTTGCTAGTTGTTTCGCTCTATTGCTATGCCGCGCTACCTACCACTTACTATAGCATGCCTCCCATATTGCCATGTCAAGCCTCTAACCATCCTTCCTAGCATACCGTTGCTTGGCTATGATACCGCTTTGCTCAGCCCCTCTTATAGCATTGCTAGTTGCAGGTGAAGATTAAGTTTGGTCCTTGTTGGAACATGGATATCATGAACTTTGTTGGGATATCACAATATCTCTTATTTAATTAATGCATCTATATACTTGGTAAAGGGTGGAAGGCTCGGCCTTATGCCTGGTGTTTTGTTCCACTCTTGCCGCCCTAGTTTCCGTCATACCGGTGTTATGTTCCTTGATTTTGCGTTCCTTACGCGGTTGGGCGATTTATGGGACCGCCTTGACAGTTCGCTTTGAATAAAACTCTTCCAGCAAGGCCCAACCTTGGTTTTACATTTGCCTCACCTAGCCTTTTTCCCTTGGAAGTCGCGCATCCTGAGGGTCATCTTTATTTTACCCCCCCCCCCCGGGCCAGTGCTTGTCTAAGTGTTGGTCCAAACTAGAGCACCGTGCGGGACCATCCCTTGGCAACTTGGGTTACGTCGGTACCTGTACGCTTCGCTTATCCGGTGTGTCCTGAGGACGAGATACGTGCGACTCCTATTGGGATTGTCGACACATCGGGCGACTTTGCTGGTTTTGTTTTACCATTGTCGAAATGTCTTGTAAATCGGGATTCCGAGACTGATCGGGTCTTCCCGGGAGAAGGAATATCCTTCGTTGACCGTGAGAGCTTATAATGGGCTAAGTTGGGACACCCCTGCAGGGTATTATCTTTCGAAAGCCGTGCCCGCGGTTATGTGGCAGATGAGAATTTGTTAATGTCCGGTTGTAGAGAACTTGACACTTGACTTAATTAAAATACATCAACCGCGTGTGTAGCCGTGATGGTCTCTTCTCGGCGGAGTCCGGGAAGTGAACACGGTTCTTGTGTTATGGTTGTGCGTAAGTAGTTTCAGGATCACTTCTTGATCACTTCTAGCTTCACGACCGTTGCGTTGCTTCTCTTCTCGCTCTTATTTGCGTATGTTAGCCACCATACATGCTAGTGCTTGCTGCAGCTCCACCTCACTACCCTTTCCTACCCATAAGCTTAAATAGTCTTGATCTCGCGGGTGTGAGATTGCTGAGTCCTCCTGACTCACCAGATACTTCCAAACAGTTGCAGGTGCCGATGATACCAGGGCAGGTGACGCAACTGAGCTCAAGTGGGAGTTCGATGAGGACCTTGGTCGTTACTATGTTTCGTTTCCTGTTGATCAGTAGTGGAGCCCAGTTGGGACGATCGGGGATCTAGCAGTTGGGTTATCTTCTTTTCTTTTGGCTTTGACCATAGTCGGTCTATGTGTGTACTCTGATTGATGTATGATTTATTTAAGTATTGTGTGAAGTGGCGATTGTAAGCCAACTCTCTTTATCCCATTCTTGTTCATTACATGGGATTGTGTGAAGATGACCCTTCTTGCGACAAAACCACAATGCGGTTATGCCTCTAAGTCGTGCCTCGACACGTGGGAGATATAGCCGCATCGTGGGCGTTACAGCCGGCACCAAACAACACCTCCAAGAAGGGACGCGACGATGACGACGCTGCTGCCAAGGGTTTTCCCCGGTACGCGGCGAGGAGAGAGGAAGGGTAGCCCCGACGCCCTCCAGGAAGGTCCGGCGGCACCCTCAGGCGCCACCGCGTCGGTGTCGGCCAAGCCAATAGGGATTTCTCCCGATCCCAGCCTCTACCTCAGGCACTTCGGAGCTCGCCACCAGACCGACCACCTCCCTGCGCCAACACAGACACGAAGCTTCCAACGCTGTCTCACTACGGCACCGCGAAGATGGCCTGCACAACGAAGAAGAGGAGCCGGGACTAGGGCAGCAGCACCGTTGGCATACGGGAGGGCCCCACCTCCACCGTCCACGATGGTAGCCGACCGGACGCCATAACATGAGCCTACCGGGCCCGTGGCCCCACAGGCCCAGTCGGGCCCTCAAAGGCCCGGACAGCTCCCGCCTCCGCGCAGCAGCTGGCACGCCGTCGGCGTCGCTGTCCCAGTCCAAGCCGCTCACCTGCCTCCCCATACAGAGAGCGTCGCGGTCGCGCTGGAGCCGACCCGCAAGGACCCAGAAGGGACCCTACGGGCCCAAATCTGGGCCGGGGACGCGCCACCGGCCGGCCAGCACCACTGGACCGCCCCGCCGCCAAGAGGCGGCACCACCATGGCGAGCGCCGCCGGCCTCCGCACCAGGACGCCGGACCGCCACCGGCCGAGGCGCACCGCCGCCTGCCATCACGCCCGAGCAGGGGAAGGCCGCGCACGGGGAAGGGCATGCCCACCGCCGCCAGCACCACGCGGCCGAGGACCGGCGGCGCACGCTGACAGCGGCGGGAGGCGGGAGGGACACGGGTAGGGGTAGACGCGGGGGAGGGCTGGAGGCCCGCGGTGGAAGGGCCCCCGGCCGCCTCCCCGAGCGGCGCGCGGTGGAAGGGCCCCCGGCCGCCTCCCCGAGCGGCGCGCGGTGGAAGGGCCCCCGGCCGCCTCCCCGAGCGAGGCGGCGGGGGGTACGAGGGCGTGGAGGGGGGTGGGGGAGGAGAAGGGGAACGGGAGGGGGAAGGGGCTGGCGGCTCCGGCGGGCTCCGGCCGGCGCGGCGGTGGCTCCGCGCGGGGGAGCCGGTGGCGGCGGCGGGGGAACCCTAGGGACGGGGGAGCGGGAGCTAGTTCGGGTTCGAGGGAGGTTCTAAGACGCGTTGATCGATCGACTATGTGTGCATGGAGGTCAAACTAGTCAGCCAACAAGTAGTGAGCACAAACTTACTACTGCGCAAATATCCGGTCAAAAGGAAAGAATAGCTCACTGCACGAATAATTTAGACAAATATTTAGGGATGATTAATTATGGCATGCACCATCACCATACACACCACTGTTCCAGATACGGACAGTACATCAGCAAAATAGATAGTACTTACCAACCAACTGCAGTAGTAATTAGCAGGCACAAACTGGAACGTGTTGGAAGTTTAACACGCGCGAATGCATACATGCATGCATGCACCAAAGTGGAATATCCCGTTCCTCCGTTCGTACTACATGCATGAATGCATGGCGTACGTGTGATGGTACCAGATTAATCTGTTAACCCCTAGCGGGCCAGTAATCAATTGGTCTCATACAGTAGTACTAGTAGGGTGAGTAGCGTGATTGAGCAAGTGTCGATGGATCAGCGGGCGATCTCTGCCTGGAGCGTGGCGTTGTAGTCGACCTGCTCGATCTCCCACCATAGCTTGGGCGTCGCCGGGTCGTCCACCACCGCCACGTACTCCTGCACGTACGCACGCATGAATTAGTTAATTAATCATATTAGAGAATCTGGTACAATGTCAGCTCATCTGAGCCAAAATTAGAGAAGGGTGCCTGCTGAGTGCTGACTCAACCTATTTTCTACCTAAGCAAAACGAAGACCAACTCTGCCAGAGTACATATACACACTGATCAATCATGGCAACTTTTGGTGTACACAGCTGATGGAGAAAGAGAG
Organism: Aegilops tauschii subsp. strangulata; assembly: GCF_002575655.3. Classification (NCBI taxonomy): domain Eukaryota; kingdom Viridiplantae; phylum Streptophyta; class Magnoliopsida; order Poales; family Poaceae; genus Aegilops; species Aegilops tauschii. Next base: position 450,334,716 of record NC_053039.3, on the reverse strand, counting down.
TTGAACTCTCAACTCGATACGCAAAAAAGAGAGTAGAAGTACTCGTAGTAGCTAGTGCTAGGACGGAAGAAGCGCGCAGACGACAAGTCAAGCTCTTTTTTGGGTGGGTGCATGGACCGGACGGACCAAGCTAGTCATGCGTTCAAGAAGTTTTTTTTTTTTACGAAGGAAGGTGCGTGATTACTTAGGACATGTATAATAATTGATAAGATAGTCTTATCTTAGATTTTGCATGTAATTTAGAGATGATAAAAAAATATGTCTATAATGGGTCATCCCTTAGTATTATCTTTAATAACTGACTATTCCTAAAAATATGATGAGACATGAGATCAGAGAAGACACGCCTTTTCTTATGTTTCTCTTTCCTCCACCTCATCATTATCCTACGTAACATTCCTAAGAAAAACCATTATACATGCCCCTATTTACCTCGAGCTTGAGGACGAGGTCTCTGTCGTCGGGCGCGCCACACGAAGATGTGGCGCTGGGATAGCCTGATGAAGCCATCGTCCACGGCCTTGTCGATGAAGGCCAACAGGAAGTCGTAGTACCCCTCCACGTTTAGCAGCCCCACCTACACCATTCCGCCATTAGCAGAGCTAACTAAGTGTTGAGTATTATGTTTAGTTAGGAAATATGAGATGGACTAGGATATGTTCCGGCTTATCTTGTACTTCAAGTTGATCATGTACTTCTATATATATACCCACGAGGCTCAAGCAATACAATGAACGATTTCATCAAATTCCTCTCTTTCTTCTAATATGGTGTCAGACTAATCGATCCAACTCTAGCCGTTGTCCGCCGCTTCCGCTCCGCGTCGTCCCCGGGGCGGTCGGCCTTCATGACCACCGCCGGGGGCCGCGCCGCCCGTGTCTAGAGTTCGTCCGCCAGTCCCGTTGACCGGCTGCCCTAAAGAGTCTTTTTCTCGATTCATTGATTAGGGTTTTCTCTCTTGCCGATTGATTGATCAGTGTTATTCTTTGGTTTTTCGATCCTGGTCGGATTGAGTCGCCCGTCGTTTGTCCTCTACTATGCATATCTACCATCATCTCCGACTGGATAGGTAGCCGCATAACGCCCGGGCTCTGCCGCGCGCCAACGCGCTGGTAAGCGGCCGATAGCACGGTCATGCGTTGGCCTGCCGTCGCGCGCCTGCGCGGGCGTGCTGCATGGGCGTGGTGCATGGGCGCGTGCCTCCGGTCACCATTGCCCCGTGTTGGAGTTGCTCCTTGCATGCACGTATGTGCATGGGTCTTCTTCTTTGCACAACGCTTGACACGGATCAGCTTGCATGCCCGACGTATGTTCCAATCTGGTGCTCCTACCCCATCGGTCGCGTTTGCGATCTAATCAGCTGACTGCACGTCGTAGGATTTCGTGAAAATTACGATCAAGTATATGCACATCTCGTCCAGTCGAGCAACGGGCTGCCGCTGCGTCGCCTCATCGAGCCGCAGCGCCGCCGCCCCATGGTTCTCCATGTGACTGCACCAATCCACGCCACTGCTACGTCGCCCCTTTGTGCCGTAGCGCCGCGGATGTGGTCCCTGCCATCACCGTGAGGCCGTTCCCGTGGTTGCACAAATCCGCGCGCTGCCGTTGCGTCGCCTTCGGGCCGTAGTGTCGCGGCCCGCGGTCAACCGCCGCCCCAAGGCCGTCCGCTCCAGGCCATCCCTGGGGTTGCACCGACCCTCGGGCTGCCGCTGCGTCGCCCCGTCGGGCCGTAGCGAGCGTGGCACGCGGTCCCTGCAACCGTCCTGAGGTCTTCCCTGCCGTCGCCCTGACCCGCGCGCTGCCGCTGCGTCGCCCCTCCGGGCCATAGCGTCGCGGCGCACGGTCCACTCCGCCGTCCTTGCGCGTCGACTTCTACGTGGTATGCGTCGCGCCGCCTCCCTAAACGCGGGAACACCATCGTCCGCGCTGGTCTTCGTCACGCTGTCGGGTTCATTATCGCCTACTACGAGCACCGCCGCCTCGCTCCTTCTCTAGCCGCTGCCGCCTTCTTAGGCCTCCCGCCGCCGCGGCTCCACGGCGACTACCTCGACATCGGCGACCCCCGACCCGACACCGACCACGGCGTTCTTCGCACGGCTACCTCGACTACAGTTACACCACCCACGCTCTTGGCAACATCGACAAACGGCACAAAGGGCTACCACCTTACTTGAGCAACCTCGTCGGTTTCCACTTCAGCCACGACTCCGCGATGCATCGACCGTTACGACCGGGGGGGGGGGGGGGGGTGGTGTCCGTCGGTTTTCCTTCGGATTCTTCTCCAGTCTCACCGTCTGCTTCGCTACCATTGTGACTGCGGGGGATGTTGAGTATTATGTTTAGTTAGGAAATATGAGATAGATTAGGATATGTTTCTGCTTGTCTTGTACTTCAAGTTGACCATGTACTCTTATATATATGTCCACGAGGCTCAATCAATACAATGAACGATTTCACCAAATCTCTTTCTTCCTTCTAACACTAAGTACGTAAGCAACTAGAGCAGCTAAGACCAGTTGTTTGATGAGCTTAACTGGCTTGGTGTGGATGCCGAGCTGCGCCCAGGCGATGACCTCGAGCAGCTCGTCCAGGGTGACGTAGCCGCCGGGCAGCGCGATGAAGGCATCGGCGTTGCGCGCCATGGCCGCCTTCCGCTCGTGCATCCCCGACACTGCCACCACCTCCCCCACCGTCACCCCGGCCGGTGATCTGTTCCATTTTGCATGAATGAATTAGTAGTTTGTTAGTATACAGTACATCATTACTACAAGCTACGGCTACTCCGCAACTAGATGCATGCACGGATGGTCTCCTCCTGTCCGTGGTTTCGGGCATGGTGTCGATCGTGGTAGGTATGACACTGCACATCAAAGAGAAAGCAGTCGCAAACAACATACTGTTAGGCCAGTTGGAGAAACTTTAGTGTCAACAGAAAGGTATCTACAGACTTCATAATACGTAGGTCCTCGGGCATCCACATATCTAAAATCCGGACTCTCAAATTCATGCAAATCCATGCACGTTGATTATACAAGCCAATGTCGCACATAAATAGTAAATGTTGATACGAAACATATATAGTGTTTGTATAAAATTTATTTTAAGTGTCAAACTCAAACATTGCCTCCTTGGTTGCCATTGTGGGTCCACACGTGCTCCACAAAATCATTGAGTAGTTGCGTGTGCACCTGCTGATTTCGAAGATTCTGGTGTATCTGCAGAAAGTTCATCAGTTGAGCCGCATCTTGATCTTCCGGGATTTCAACTTGTTTTCCGGGTGCTTCGAAATCATGGGTTTGGGCTACACCATCAATCTCGTCCTCGACAATCATATTTTGCAGAATAAGACAACATGTCATTAGCTGCCACAAAGTTTCTGATTCCCGCATCAATGCAACGCTCCGCACAATTCCCCAACGAGCATGAAGCACACCAAATGCCCTCTCCACATCCTTCCAAGCTGCTTCCTGCATTGTTACAAAGTGGCTCTGTTTATTGCCATGCGGTTCGGATATGGTCTTCACAAACGCCGCCCACTGAAAATATATACCATCAGCAAGATAGTATCCCATGTTGTACTCTCGGTCATTGACGGTGTAGTTGCACGGCAGTGATTTCTCATTACAAAGCCTCCTAACCACCGGATATCGTTGAAGCACGTTGATGTCGTTATGAGAACCCGACATTCCAAAGAAAGCATGCCAAATCCATAAGTCATGTGATGCCACCGCTTCTAGTATGATGGTGGCCTATCTGGTGTGACCTTAATACATTCCCCGCAAACCTTTGGGGCAGTTCTTCAATTGCCAATGCATGCAATCAATTGATTCGAGCATTTCTGGAAATATCCTTGCCTCTCCAATAGCCAACAACTTCTCCATGTCCTACGCATTTGGTTTTGTGATATACTCAGGTCCAAACACCTACACCACGGCGTGGGCAAACTTGACAGTAGTCTTCATGCACGTGCTCCACCATCCTGACCATCTCACCAACGCCATCTGCAGCAGTACCAAGTGCAAGCATCCTGAGAGCAGCTGTGCACTTCTGCTTGCTCGAGAAAGAGAGTTGGCCGTAGCAATCCCTTGTGAGCTTGAAGTAGTCGTCGTGTGCCTCCACTTCCTCCACAATTCACAAAAACAACGGTTTCCGCATGCGAAAACGGCAAAAAAAAATCATGGATCATCCGGGAAAGTTGGTTTGGGAGCAAAGTAGTCCTTGTGCAGTATCTTTGCTTCGGACACCCTATCCCGGTTGATCACTCTTCTCCCTTTGATTGAGCCCTTGAAGTTGAGAATATGCTCCACTTGCCGATCCATTTACTCTTGCATGCTCATGAGTATAATCATGTCCACTTCTTCGTCCGAATCTGATGAGTCGAAGAACTCATCTTGAATCATTTTGTCAAGCTCCCTCGGTTCATACTCCTCGTCCGATGAAGCATCGGAATCCATCGTTTTCCCTAGCAAAATCATAAAAAATCCGATCGGGCAATGTGTCGAACACATCAAGCGCAAGGCAGAGCCAGAGAGTTTCCGGACGTACCACGGTGGCGTCCGAGCCGGCGAGAACGGGAGGGCTCTTTCTGAGGTGACGGCGGAGAGCCTGGGAATGGCTGCGGAGCAAGCGCGCGGCGGAGCGCGAGACGGACGGCGCGGAGGAGGAAAAAGAGAGGAGATAGCAAATGGATCCGACTAGTCTTGGGGATGAATTTCGTGCGATTTGGGGTGGGATTGGCCTGTCGGGGCCGATGTGGCGGGCGTGCCAGGGCACACCCGGACGCCCCATATCCGTCCTATATTTGGGTACATATAGGGGGTGCCTGTCAGCCCGGGCATTTGAGGGACGTTTGAGAGGCCGTATGGGTCAAAATATCGTAAACGGACAGTGACCTGACGGCCCGCCCGGACGCATAAGGCAGTATTGAGGCACCCTGTTGTAGATGCTCTAAGTAGCTAACACTGACCATCATGCATAAAACGTGCATAATTAACTTGATTGGTCACGTACCAGCTCCTTGCCGAGTTGGACAGGGGCGTCAGGAGTCCTCCTATATGGCGCGTGGGGCGCTCGCTATGGCGGCAGCGCGCACCCCTACACACCCCGCGCGCCCCTGTTTTTTTTTCTTTTTTATGGTCTGTTTTTACTTTATTCTATATTAATATAATTCGGGGTTGGTTCTAAAATTCAAAACATTATAAATTTTCATAAAACAGTTCTTGAATACAAAAATGTTTGTGATTCAAAAGAATGAACATTTTCCTAATTTTGATGAACAATTTTTATCAGCAGTTTTAAATAATGATGAAAAAAATTGTATTTCATGAACAAATATTGAATTCGATGAACAATTTTAGAACTTGATGAACAAATTTTTTATTCAAGATCATTTTTTTCTGAATAATGTCTGAACAAATTTTGAAATCAAGGAATAAATTTTGAGTTTGGTGAACATTTTGGAAAATGATGAACAGAATTTGAATTTAATGAACTTTTTTTAGGCCGGTATAAAAATTTTGAATTTTGGTGAACAACTTTTATATCTGATGAACAAAAACAGTTGATTTCGATGACATTTTTTTTGATTTGTTGATATTTGTTTTGAATTTTTCTGAACATTTTTTTTCAAAATGATGATCATTTTTTACATTTCATGAACAAATTTTGAATTCAATGAACAATTTTGAACTTGATGATCAACATTTGCATTCAAGACCATTTTTTTGGAAAAATGGATGAAGACATTTTGAGTTTGATGAACATTTTTTGAAAATGATCAAGAAAATATGAATTTAATGAACAATTTTTTAGGTCGGTTAACAAATTCCAAATTTTGGTGCACAGTTTTTTAAATCCGATGAACAAAAAAGTTGAATTCAGTGAACATTTTTTTTAGTTTTTCTGAACATTTTCTTAATCTGATGAAAAAAAAAGTTGAATTCGATGAACATTTTCTGAATTGTTGAACATTGTTTTACACTGATGAACATTTTTTGATTTCGAAAAAGAGGAAAGCAAAAGGAAACCAGAAAAGAAAAGAAAAAAAATTAAGATGGGCCGTCCGGTTTTGGGAACCTTCTGGAGGGTTCCTGAACGGTTTTGGAAACCTTCTAGAAGGTTCTTGAACTGGGTCCTGGTTTTTTCTGTTTGCTTTTTCTTTGTTGTTACTTTTTTTTTCTTTGTTTTTCTGTTTCTTTATTTCATCTTTCAATTCCTTTTTCTTCTCTTTTTATTTTCTTTTTGTTCACGTTTCAAATTATGTTTGGGAGTTTCAAAACATCTTCCCATTTCAAAATTTGTTCACCAAATTCACAAAATGTTCATGTTTTCAAATTTTGTTGCGAGTTTCCATTTAAAGAATTGTTCATAAATAGCAAAAAATGTTCATGTTTCAAATTTTGTTCGGGAGTTTCAAAAAATGTACGCAAGTTTTAAAAATTCTTCATGTGTTCAAGTTTTGTTCAGGAGTTTCAAAAAATGTTCCCAGTTTTCAAAAATGTTCGAGTCCCCAAAATTTGTTTTCGAATTTGAAAAATGTTCGGGTATTCAAAAAAACTTTCATGTTTTATAATTTTGGGAGATTTTACAAAAATGTTCTCATTTCCAAAAATTGTTTGCTCTTTTCGAGTGGTTGAGTTTTTACAAATTTTATTCACAATTTCTAAAAGTGTTCGCTGTTTCATACAACCTTCACGTTTTTTTTCTTCTCAAAAATAGCGTTTCTCAAAAATGTTGCACTTCCAAATTTGTTCGGAATTTTTCAAAATTGTTCTCCATTTCGAAATATGTTCTCGAGTATCAACAAAAGGTTCGTTCTTAAAAAAATTGTTCGCGCTTCCAAATTTGTTTAGGAGTTTTCAAAATTGTTCTTCGTTTCAAAATTTGTTCTCAAGATTCAAAAAATGTTCGTGCTTCAAAAAATAGTCCGCGTTTCCAAACTTGTTCTCAAGATTCAAAATCCTTCGTGCCTTAAAAAATTGTTCACAAATTCACAAAATGTTCAAATTTCCGAAAAATGTTTGGGAAATTCAAAATTTGTTCGTTTTCGTAAATTTTTTCACATATTCAAAAAATGTTCATGTTTCAAAATATTTCACAAATTTAATTTTTTTCCATATATTTGTTTTATTTCACATATTCAAAAAATTGTTCCTGTTTCTGAAATTTGTTCACATATTCCAAAAAATACAGCAGTTTGGAAATTTGTTCATGGTTTTTTTAAATCATGTTTTTGAATTCCAGTTTGCAAATTCGAAAAATGCTCAATATTTGTGAAAATAGTTTAATTTTTAAAAATGTTCAGTTTTCCAAAAAATTTATTGTTTACAAAATATGTTTTGCGTTTAAGAAAAGTAGTTCATAATTTATATATATTCACGTATTCAGTTTTTTGTTCCTGTTTGTTTTTGAAAAATTTGAGTCTCCAAATAATGTTTGCGTTTCAAAAAGAGTTTCTTTTTAATAAATTATGCTACAAATTTTAAAAAAAATAATTAATTTGCCGTGGATTATAGTTCATATACTCCGGGCTGCAATTGTACATACTAAGGCTCAGTTACTACAGTGGTTACGTACTTGCTTCTCTGGTGGGAGGAGTTGAGTAGGATCCCTTTCCCGCAAATTTTATTTTTTGGAATTTGGCGGACTGGTTTTTATTTTTCCTCGCTGCTGGCCGTTTCTTTAAGTGTGGTGTTGCCAATGCTTCATATTAACTCACCTGACGTGGTAGTTAGCCCGTATCGTATATATGTAGCAGGTCGCCGGTTCGAGTCCCATCGGTAGCGTGATACTTTTTTGCAGAATTTTACATTCTGCGCGAGACAGCGAATGGGCCGACCCAGTGGCACGCCTCCTGTGCGAGAATTTTACATTCTGTGCGAGACAGCGAATGGGCCGACCCAGTCGCACGCCTCCTGTGCGTCGCGTGAGCTATTCGCCGCAAAATGCGGTTTATTGGAGCTCTTCTAGGGGGACGAGACTTGCCTGCTCCCCGCGCGTGCTCCCATCCATGCTCCCGCGTACGTGGCTTCATTTGATTGGAACAATATAAGGTCCGGCCCCACCCCCTTAAAATCAGTGGCGGAGATGATGAGATTAGAAAGAAAAAAAAAAGAAAAAAAGACAGCCGTAGAATGAAGTGGGAACACGGATAGGAGCATGGGGAGCGAGCAGGCAAGCCGGATCCCTCCTAGGGGCGCCCTATGCGCTATATAGGGCCGACCCAGTGGCACGCCTCCTGTGCGAGAATTTTACATTCTGTGCGAGACAGCGAATGGGCCGACCCAGTCGCACGCCTCCTGTGCGTCACGTGAGCTATTCGCCGCAAAATGCGGTTTATTGGAGCTCTTCTAGGGGGACGAGACTTGCCTGCTCCCCGCGCGTGCTCCCATCCATGCTCCCGTGTACGTGGCTTCATTTGATTGGAACAATATAAGGTCCGGCCCCACCCCCTTAAAATCAGTGGCGGAGATGATGAGATTAGAAAGAAAAAAAAAGAAAAAAAGACAGCCGTAGAATGAAGTGGGAACACGGATAGGAGCATGGGGAGCGAGCAGGCAAGCCGGATCCCTCCTAGGGGCGCCCTATGCGCTATATAGGGCCGACCCAGTGGCACGCCTCCTGTGCGAGAATTTTACATTCTGTGCGAGACAGCGAATGGGCCGACCCAGTCGCACGCCTCCTGTGCGTCACGTGAGCTATTCGCCGCAAAATGCGGTTTATTGGAGCTCTTCTAGGGGGGACGAGACTTGCCTGCTCCCCGCGCGTGCTCCCATCCATGCTCCCGCGTACGTGGCTTCATTTGATTGGAACAATATAAGGTCCGGCCCCACCCCCTTAAAATCAGTGGCGGAGATGATGAGATTAGAAAGAAAAAAAAAGAAAAAAAGACAGCCGTAGAATGAAGTGGGAACACGGATAGGAGCATGGGGAGCGAGCAGGCAAGCCGGATCCCTCCTAGGGGCGCCCTATGCGCTATATAGGATCCACCGTACGTCAGAAACAACGAAATCACTAGTTGATGAGTACTCGTTGCAAAGATCACTCCAACTCCCCTGGTTGCAACATGTGGCGCATATGCAGCGCGCCACTTGTCGCAACCTGGGAGTTTTCCCTTTCGTAGATCCGTTTATTCAAAATGTTTTATTTCTCAAGGCGTGCATCCAAATCTCGAACCGCTTTCATCGTTTGGATTCCTCGCGTCGAGATCTTCAAAACTAGATCCCCTGTTAGGTTTTGATGAACTTTTTTTTTCACGAAAAAACCGGACGAAAAAACGAACCGGGAGCACGGGTTTTTTGCCTTTCCAAAAGAGGCACGCTCGTGCCTCTCACGAAATCACAACCGTGCCTCTCGCGGAAGCAAAACCGTGACTCTCGCGAAAGAAAAAAAGTCTTGGGAAACGAAAAAACAGAAAACGCGTTTTTTTCGTTTCCGAGAGGCACGTCCGTGCCTCTCGCGAAAGCACAACCGCGACTCTCGTGAAAGAAAAAGAAACAGAAAACACGTTTTTTTCGTTTTCGAGATGCACGGCCGTGACTCTCGCTAAAGCACAACCGTGTGTCTCGCGGAAGCAAAACCGTGACTCTCGGGAAAGGAAAAAAAACATAAAACGTGTTTTTTTTCATTTCCGAGAGGCACGCCCGTGACTCTCGCGAAAGGACACTCGTGCCTCTCGAGGAAGCAAAACCGTGGCTCTCGCGAAAGGAAAAAAAACAGAAAACGCGTTTTTTTCGTTTCCAAGAGGCACGTCCGTAACTCTTGCGAAAGCACAACCGTGCCTCTCGCGGAAGCAAAACCGTAACTCTCGCGAAAGGGGAAAAAAAGAAAACACGTTTTTTCGCGCAATTTTTTTTTTAAAACTTTTTTTGTCGAAAAGCTAAGAAAGACCGGTGGAAAACCAAAACGTCGAAAAAGCCTGTTTAAAAAGCCGAAAACACGTGCAAAAAAAAAGAAAAACAAAATTCCAAGGGATGGCGAATGGTTGAGAGCGCGCTAAATGATGCTGATCGTTGCGAGGCTCCCGAAAAAGCGCTCGTTAACTAGTTGCTCTCCAGAAACAAACAGTGGCGGAGACAGACCCCGGGACCCGGGCCTAGACGGGGCCAGGTGGAGGCCCAGAATCCGTCCACGCATGTCTAAGTTAGGACGCACGTACTACTCCTGTGCTGTGTGCATGCATGTAGGAGTATAAAGTAGTGAGTGCTGCCCAGCCCGATCCATGGACCGATTAATTTCCAACCCGACACGCGCTGACACGTCGTCTGTGTAGGTACGTACATGAGCGCGCTGTGATGTACCTGCCACTTGTGCACTAGTGGAACGTAGGAGCGCCCCTCTCTAGCTAGCGCAGTGCATGGGCGGCTGCCTTGCCTCGTTAAATGGGTGGTGGGGTGCACTGACGAATCGATTCAGAACGCTAAACTTTAATTTTTGGCCCTTCGAGATTCAGAACGCTAAACGAGTACGGAGGACGCACACAGCACACTCGTATCCACATGTGTAAAGCCAACAATCGTGCTTTGCTTCAATGCATATATACGTCTGTTTACCCTACTAGGTTGTTAGGGCAACTCCAACGGAATCACCGAAGGATGACACCAAATGACAAATGACGGGTCCGCGGACAGGAAGCCAGATGTTCGTCATCTAACTGTAATCGTTAAATTTTTTTTTTAAAAAAAGACCAGCCAGGACTAGCCCTTCTCGGCATATTTTTGTAGGAGAAAATCTCTAATCACCCCCTCGACCGAACTGGGACTCGAACCAGGGCGGGCAGCCTGCGCTCCCGCAGATCTACCCAACAAACCGACGGCCTATTCTCTAATCATCAAATTTAGACAGCCAAGGACGGAGAGGAAAATGAGGCGAATGGGAAACATAGACTGCGGGGAGTTGGGGCCCAACTAAGATGGCCGAGAGCGAACGGGAGATGGCGGCGTTCCCAGTGGGAACGAAATGGCGGAGGAGGAAGATGGGTCGGCTGAAAGAATCAATTCACGCCAATTATTTAAGGCAATTCACAAATAGCCAGCCCTACTATTATTTTTAGACAGTACATACGTACACGTTCATACATACGCAGATATGCTCATCCCTAGGAACACAACTACGCACATCCTACTCTATGAGCATCTTCGAGAGAATGAGCCAATGCATTATGTTGAGATTGACGAAGTCGTCACATAAGCCTTCATGGTCGACGGAAATGACTTCTTTCACTGGACGCACATCGTCGAAAGGCCTGAAATAAATTTAGAAAAACGCGAGCATTAGAGCATCTCCAGCCGCGCCCCAGAAAGGCCTCCTAGTCGATTTTTTCGCGCCGGCGCCAAAAAACGGCCCAGTCGCGCCCCAGGAGCCTGATTTTCGCCGGCCTGGACCGAAATCAGCGCCGGCGGACACAGGCCAAACCCGGCGCGCTGGGGGGCGCCCGGGGGCGCCGGGGCGAGTTGTTTTTGCGCGAAGCAGTCGCGGGCCCGCCGAGTCAGCGAGACTGGCGCTTCGTCGCCCTCATCGCCTCGGTTCCCGCGGGAATCAATGCCAAGGCTGCCGCGCTGCCGCCGCCGGTCAGCCTTGCCATTGATTCCTCACGGGCGGCGTGTCACGGGGCGGCGGGGCGACACCTCCCCTCCCGCCACGCGTACACACGGGCGCGGCTATATAAGCCGGTGGCCTCCCTCGTCTCTGGCCACACCAGCCCTAGCCGCCGAGCCCTCCCTCTCCCTCTCCCTCTCCCGTGCACCGCCTCCGAGCCCTCCCCCTCCCTCACTCCGACAGCCCCGATGGCCGAACGTTTCCCCGGTGACGAGGCGGCGGCCAACGGCTTCGGCCGCCGCTCGCTCCGCGAACAGGAGTCGTGGCTCCTGTTCGAGGCCAACATCCCGGCGCCGCCGGACATGCGCGCCGGGCCGACGGGGTGGAGGCACAACAACGAGGGAGTGCCCATTCCCCCGTTGCCCGACGCCGTGGCGCGCGCCCCTACTTCGCCGCCGAGGTAGAGATCGTGCGTGCCTCCCTCATCGACGAGCAGCTCGCCCTCCCCCAGTACGCCGCGACAACCACGCGGCGTGGGCGTCGTACTTCGAGCGCCGTCAGCAGCAGAGGCTGGCGTCCACCAACGGAGCACCGGTTGTGGGCGGCACGAAGAACAGCGAGGGGCGCCACCTGTGGTGGGGCGTCCCCGGCCGCACGCTCGAGGGCGTGCTGACGCACCTTGAGGGCGGCAACAACCCGCCGCTGGCATACCCTCCCCCAGCGAGGGCGGCCGGCGCGCCTCCTCGTCGGCTCCTCCACGCTTCGTCAAGCCAAAGACAGAGCCGGGGCTCGCGCCAGTGAAAACGGAGCCGGGTCTCCCCGCCGTGAAGACGGAACACGGCGACGTGGAGCTCGACGACGATGCGGCCCTGGAATGGGCGCGCAAGGACTCCCTGAAGATGGCGAGGGAGCGCCAGTGCGCTGCCCTGCGGCGCTTCGAGCAGCGCCGCCAGGGCCGCGACGAAGGAGGAGCCGTCGTCCTCGAAGACAGCGACGACGACGACGCGCCGCCGCCGCCACCAGTCCGCCATGGCGACGCCAGTCAAGGGTCCACCAGGGACGGCCGTGTCAAGGAGGAGAAGGCCGATGATGACGACGGCGGCGACGACGGCGACTACTCCGTGTTCAGCAAGTTCTTTTTTTAGATATATTTGCTATGTAAAAAGCCGCGAACATGTCTAATATATGCCCAAGTTTGTCGGAATTTAGACGTGTTTAGCCGAACTTTGCCGAACGTTTTCTTTTTTGAAAAAATTTAAACGCGTCTAGGGGCGGCCCTGGGCCAGCGGCTGAGGACCAACTCGCCCCCAGGCCTTTTTTTGCGCCGGCTCACTCTAGGCGGCGATTTTAGGCGCCCCCTGAAAGGCCAACGACTGGAGATGCTCGTAGTGTCAAGTCTAGCACTTAAACTCTGATAGACATAAGATATCACGAACCATTAAGGTCGGTTCACGTCAGTCCTATAAACTTGTACCGCTCATATTCCAGAATTGCTTGATGTATAAGTGTATTCATTCATGACGTCATGCATGCATGGTAGAGTACAAAAGTTGGCCGTACCAAAAAGAGGCCATGCATGCCACGCGCTATACTTTTAGAGACTGGAATACACCGGCCGGTGCAGTTTGGTTATTTGATATCCTGTGCGTGCCCATGTACGATAAAGTGATCAGTGTGCTGCACGAGTTTAGAGCATCTAAAGTCACATGTGGCAAATCCGGACCCTCAAACGTCCGCGAACGCGCCTGGACACGTCCGTGGACAGTGACCGGGCATGCCTCGAATTTCCGCAGTTACAGCCGGACATCTTATACTAGATTCTCAAATCCATACAAAAGACACGCAAACTAAAATAAATCTACGTACTACGTCGACCATCTAGCTACTCGTTGTCAGAGATGTCGACGATCTTTGTGTCCGGCTCCGGGAGCATGGGCGGCAGCATGGACGCGTCCGGACACGTCCACGGGCATTGACCGGTCATATCTCCAATTTCCACAGTTGCAGCCGGACATCTTGTACTAGATTCTCAAATCCACACAAAGACACGCAAACTAAAATAAACCTACGTACTACGTCGATCACCTAGCTACTCGTCGTCAAAGATGTCGACGATCTCCGTGTCCGGCTCCGGCAGCATGGGCGGCAGTTGCAGCTCCGGCTGCTCCGCTCCGGCCTCCTCCGCCTCTATCTCCGCGTCGAGCTCGTCGGTCTCCGCATGCTGCCGCCGGAGGAACATCCGGTTGGCCTCCACATAGGCCTCATCCTGGATGGACTCCACGATGGCCTGCTGCTTGGCCATCTCGTCGGACTGGGCGACGGCGAACTCTGCCTCCGCCTGCTCCATGTTGAAGGCCGGCACCTGCTGGACCACCTCCTCCGCCTCGTCCACCTGCATCGGAGCCATCTCCTCCTCCTCCTCCTCTTCCCCTGGCTACTCCTCCTCCTCTTCCCCCGGCTGCTCCTCCTCCTCCGGCTCCGGCGAGTCCGGAGGCAGCCCGGCAGCGATCTGTGCGGCGCGCGCGGCTTCCCTTGCCCGGATCTGCTGTTAGATCTCGTAGCGGCGCTCCGGCGTCAGCATGGCATAGTAGGTGATCTTGCTTCGGACCATGGCGGAGTGCCGAAGCGTGGACAGAGTGCCAGAGCGGGAGAGGGAGGAGGTGGATGGGCTTGGACAGGCGGTGCGGAGAGGGAAGAGGGGGTTGGGTTAGGGTTCCAGGGCGCCGGCCGGCTTAAATAGCCCGCTACAGCCTCGGGCAGCGAGCCGGAGTGGCGCCACGCGGCGTTCCAACCGCAGCGACGGTCGAGGCGCCCGTCGGACCGTTAGGTTTCCCGGCGAGTCCGTGTGGGGCGACGCCGTCAGTCCGACGTGGCGAGCGTGCCCGGGCGCGTTTGGTCGCCCCCACATCCGCCCATATTTGGGCTGGATATGGGAGTGCTGGTCAGCCCAGGCGTTTGAGGGTCGTTTGAGGGGCCCGTCTGGGTTTAGAAAATCGTTACCGGGCAGCCTGCCGGGGCGTATGAGATAGGGTTGAGGGGTCCGGTTGTAGATGCTCTTACTACACGTACGATCTAGTGATGTGCATGCATGCAAATGGTACTGGGCATGTCTGGGTGTACTGGACTAGAAAAGAGTGGGCGAAGGTCATCTCCAACGGCAAACCGTAAATTTTCTCCTACATCTGTCTGTGGATGGGGGATCAATCTGCAGACACGGATGCGAGAGCCCGCCAACGAACCATTGCCGCATACATTTCAAACTCATTTTCAATAAACCAGATGAAAATATAAACATGACGGATTTCATACAAACCAGACAAAATTAGTTACATTTTGGACATATTTTAACTAAAAAGGTAAAATTATGTGCATGTACGGTCGCACAGAGCTCCACTCCCACAACACGCATAGGCTACACTAGTCTACAACCGGCCGCGGTGGACCCGTTTGTCTTCCTCATGTTAGGCGGCCCTCTAACTAGACAACTGGGAGTCCCGGAGGCATATTCTTCGCCCGTATCTTCCCTATGTCCGGCTGCACCACTCATCGGAGTGGCAAAGAGCATGCTTCAGCCAGAGGGGAATGGTGCTTCCGTGAGCCCAGACGGGTGCCCAGGGATGTCTGAGAGAAAGAACCGGACACGGACACCGACGATGGCCTTCTTGGGACCCAAGCGACGACGGCCTCCCATTGTACCTTCCCTCGATGTTGGCAGCGGATGCGGACGCGCTGGCCACCGACTCATCGATATCCATGCACACGGCTCCTTTCTCTGCCGATAACGCACGGCTACGCGTGCGTTGACGGAGGACGGCGCGGGATGACCCAGCGTCGTTCGTGGCAGCGATGATGCACGTGTTGCCGTACTCCCCCCGTGCCGGGCTGGCGCAACTCGAACCTCCGCGAGCTGGCCTGCAGCGGCGGGTTGGTGAAGCACATGCTGGGGGCAGCAACTTACTCTGCCGGGCTTCACGAGGGAGGTGGAGCAGTAGGCTGCCTTGTTCGTATCCAGCGGGCTCAGTGGGCACCCAACCGGCTTTTATGTCGGAGAACTGCTCTT
The DNA here is from genome assembly GCF_002575655.3 of Aegilops tauschii subsp. strangulata. Lineage (NCBI taxonomy): Eukaryota > Viridiplantae > Streptophyta > Magnoliopsida > Poales > Poaceae > Aegilops > Aegilops tauschii. The sequence goes on along the minus strand of NC_053039.3, from coordinate 450,319,121 downwards.
TTTGCTTGTGGGATGCCATCGAAAGGGTGGAAAAATAGTGGAAGGAGGAGATGGGGAGTGGCGGAGTGGTGCGATTCTTGCCCGGCGTCTGGCCTTGTTTAAATATAGGGAAGATGGGAAGAGCTTGCCTGGCGTTGCGTTTAGTATAGGCCAGTCCCTGTACGACGTGCGGACGAAGTAGATTTCTCAGCTTCCACGTGGATTTAATGGAGGTGTTTGAATAAGGAGAGGAGGCGTGTTTAGCCAGGTGTGCAGCGGACGGCGTCCTCGGCCGGCGCACCGCTTCAGTGGCGGAGGCAGTGAGAGGTCACGTTCGCCTTGAGCCGCCTTCAATGTGGAGCGGCGTGCTCTACAGCGGCATGAATGCCGGCTGTTGTCAACGGGAAGGAAGCATGCGCGGGAGGGAGGAGGGGTTTTTGGTGGGTCATGGCGGTCAGAAGTAGGCGTTACAACAGTCCGGACTACCGCAAACCTCCCACACGTTTCTCTCCGGTTTGCAGGAGATAACGCGTCCGGACCATGCCTAAGACTGATACAGGACTATGTTGGATGACTTCAGTGATCCGAACAGATGCGAAAGAACTGCGCGTCGGCGTTGGAGATTCCCTAATCGGAGTGAAACATTGTTACTAGGAGTGCGAGAGAGATGAGCACTAAATTAACACGTGCTTTGTGATCCACCTCGGTGCGTTCATACTTCCTTTCGCTCCAGGTTGCCATGCTTGTCCGTGCGAGATTTAAATCGGTTCCTTCCACTCTATCTACCCGGTTACTTCCTCCATTTAAAATATTTAAAGTTTTTAGTTTGCCATAAGTTAAACTTTCTTAAGTCCGAGCAAGTTTATAGAAAAGTTTACTATTATCCATGACATCAAATAAGTTTGACTATGTTTTTAGAAAACTTTACAGATATCCACGCATCAAATATACATGTATGGTGTAGAAATATACTCTATCATGAATTTAATGAAACTAATTTGGTGTGGTACTTGTTGGTATATTTTAAATATACCAGGTCAAAGCTAAAGAGGTTTGATTAGGATAAAATGTCGAACTTCATATATTTTGGAACAATGAAAGTATGGGTTGATTTGATTCATCCGGATGTCGACTGTCTCCTCGACAACTGCCTCACGCGAGCGACACGCGTCCATGGGCCCCGAGCATGTGTCCCTATTTTTCTTCCTCGTTCCCCACCGCTCAAATCTTATCCCCACATAATCTTCCTCCTCCGACCCAATCCTCCCCCGTACTCTCTTCTCCGTACCTCGTCCTCCTCCATTCACCTCCACGAACACCACATGCGCGACCACCGCCCGGTCATGAACCCCTCGAGCGAGGGATGCATGTGCTACTGCCTCAAACCTGCAACCCATGGGGAACTGATACGTCTCCAACATATCTATAATTTTTGATTGTTCCATGCTATTATAGTATCAATCTTGATGTCTTATATATATATATATATATATATATATATATATATATATATATATATATATATATATATATATATATATATATATATCATTTTTTGGGACTAACCTATTAACCTAGTGCCAAGTGCCAGTTGTGGCCCCTTGTGGCACCTCTTGACCTAATTCCACCTCTATAAATTCTCAAGTATTCCCATTATATCAGAGAGCCACCCAAAATACTTTTTCCGCTGCCGCAAGTTTCTGTTCTTCCGTGATCCCATCTGGAGGCCTTTTCCGGCACCGTGTCGGAGGGGGAATCGATCACAGAGGGCTTCTACATCAACTTTGTTGCCCTTCTGATGATATGTGAGTAGTTTGCCACAGACCTACGGGTCCATAGCTAGTAGCTTCATGGCTTCTTCTCTCTCTTTGATTTTTAATACAATGTTCTCCACGATGTTCTTGGATATCTATCCATTGCAATCTTTTTTTGCGGTGTGTTTGTTGGGATCCAATGAATTGTGGGTTTATGATTATTCATGAATATTAATTGATTCTTCTCTGAATTCTTTTATCCATGATTATTATAGCTTTGTATTTCTCTTCGATCTATTCGTTTGGTTTGACCAACTAGATTGATTTATCTTGTAATGGGAGAGGTGCTTTGTAATGGGTTCGATATTGCGGTGCTCAATCCCAGTGACAGAAGGGGACATGACACGTATTTGTATTATTGCCATTAAGGGGAAAATGATGGGGTTTATTCATATTGTTCGATTTTACTTTGTCTACATCATGTCATTTTACTTAGGGTGTTACTCTGTTTTTCATGAACTTAATACCCTAGATACATGTTGGATAGCGGTCGATGGGTGGAGTAATAGTAGTAGATGCAGGCAAGAGTCCGTCTACTTGTCTCGTACGTGATGCATATATAAATGATCATTGCCTTGAATATCTTCATAATTACGTGCTTTTCTATCAATTGCCCAACAGTAATTTGTTTACCCACTGTACTTTATGTGCTCAAGAGAGAAGCCTCTAGTGAAAACTATGGCCCCCAGGTCTACTTTTATCATATATAAAATCCAAAAACACCTCGCTGCTATTTATTCATCATTATTTTATTTTGTCTTTTTATTTATCTATCTATCACTATCAGATTGGATCCTTGCAAATAACTGCCAAGGGGATTGACAACCCCCTTGATCGCGTTGGGTGCAAGTATTTGCTCTTTTGTGTGTAGGTGCTCTAACGAGGTTTCATGTGGTTCTCCTACTAGATTGATAACCTTGGTTCTTAACTCATGGAAATACTTATCTCTACTATACTGCATCATCCTCTCCTCTTCGAGGAAATCCCAACGCAACTCACAAGTACCAGAAACCTCTCCATTCCTGCAAGTAGTGGAGAGCTCCTCGCCAGAGAGATGCTATGAGGCGATGTTGCCATGGCATGCTGCGACAACGTTGTTGTGACGACATCTCGGCTATGCCGACATTGCTGTGACGGTGGCTCGGGAGGGTCCAGTGTTGTTGTGACGACGCCACTGTGCCACACACAAGTGTTACGACAGTAGCTCAACTATGCAACGGATGCTGTAACAGCGGCGCTAGCAGCCGCGACGATGTTGTGACGGTGTCGCCATGCTACGAGCTAGTGCTGCAATGGCGGCTCGGGCTACTCCGGCAATGCTACGACAACGCCGCCGTGTTGCGAACCAGTGCTGCGAGGCGGCTCGGGCTACTCCGGCGATGTTGCGACGACGAGCCGTGCTGCGAGCTAGTGCTGCAACGGTGGCTCGGGTTGCTTCGGCGATGTTAAGACGGCGATGTGCTGCGAGCAGTGCTGCAAAAACCGGCTATGTGCCGTGAGGCAGTGGACGGCGTCGTCGTGCTTAAAGACGATGCTACGAGGACCGGTGGTGCTACAATGACATCGCCGTGCTACGAGGCCGATGCTACAAACCGTTCGGCGGCACTCTGCCGACGCTCCGCCAGAGCCATGTCATTGAGGAAGCTGTCGTGCTGTGTGAGAGCTACATGTGGCGGCTGTTGTTTGTTGTGAACAAACACAGCTAGCGGAAGACGATGACTGATTCATGGGTGTGGGAGCTCAAACGGATAGCTGCGATTGCGTTCATCCAACGGCTGACCGGGGGGGGGGGGGGTGCTTTTTCGCTGCATGCAGCCGGATGGCGCCTAGCAGCCGCCGAAAAGTATGTATAAACCGAGAAATTGGCACAAACCTCATATATAACTTTGATCACTAATTCTAATATACTATTTTCTTGACAACAACGTGCGGCAATTTCCTTTCCTCGCTGAGGATGATTCAAGAAACTTCAAAAACTTCATAGAGGATTCAACACTGATGAGTCTGTTCTATGGCACCGGTGGACCTCATCGGCGGTTACTCGTCGGTGATGGGACATTCTGTTTTTGTGTCTTGTTGTGTATTTACTGTGAAATTATCGTTGTTACGACATCTCCTAGGCTGACCGGCAAATCTCTCTGGTATATGTCCGTATTTATGTCCGGACATGATCCGCGGACATGATGGAGGATGAAGCCATTAAATGCTAATCACAAAGTATCCGGTTGGGAGGAGAAAAAGTAGGTGGGTGATGACCCCCAAATATAGGGGATCAATCGTAGTCCTTTCGATAAGTAAGAGTGTCGAACCCAACGAGGAGCAGAAGGAAATGACAAGCAGTTTTTAGCAAGGTATTTTCTGCAAGCACTGGAATTATCGGTAATGAATAGTTTGATAGCAAGATAATTTGTAACAAGTGACAAGTAACAATAGTAACTAAAGTGCAGGAAGGTAGCCCAATCCTTTTTGTGGCAAAGTACAGGCCGGAACAGTCTCTTACAATAAGCAAAGTGTTCTTGAGGACACATGGAAATTTCATCTAGTCACTTTCATCATGTTTGTTTGATTCGCGTTTGCTACTTTGATAATTTGATATGTGGGTGGACCGGTGCTTGGGCGTTCTTACTTGAACAAGCCCCACACTTATGATTAACCCCTCTCGCTAGCATCCGCAACTACGAAATAATAATTAGGGCAAATCTAACCATAGCATTAAACATATGGATCCAAATCAGCCCCTTACGGAATAGCGCATAAACTAGGGCTTAAGTTTCGTCACTCTAGTAACCCATCATCTAATAACTACTCCACAATGCATTCCCTTAGGCCCAAAGATGGTGAAGTGTCATGTAGTCGACGTTCACATAACACAATTAAGGGAAACAACAACATACATATCATCAAAATATCGAACGAATACCAAATTCACATGATTACTTATGACAAGACTTCTCCCATGTCCACAAGAACAAAAGCAACTACTCACACGTCATACTCATGTCCAAGATCATAGGGGTATTGAATACCAAAATAGATCTAAACATATAATCTTCCACCAAATAAACCAACTAGCATCAACTACAAGATGTAACCAACACTACTAGCAACCAACATGTACCAATCTGAGATTCTGATACAAAGATTGAATACAAGAGATGAATTAGGGTTTGAGATGAGATGGTGCTGGTGAAGATGTTGATGAATATTGGTCCTCCCATGATTAGAGGGTTGTTGGCGATGACGATGGCTTCGATTTCCCCCTCCGGAGAGAAGTATCCCCGACGGAATCTCTCCGCCGGAGAGCAAAAGTCCTCCTGCCCAACTTTCGCCTCGAGACGGTGGCGCTGAATCCTCAAAGTCTTCTCTTTATTTTTTCTAGGGAAAATGGTCTTATATACCAGAAGATGGGCTCCGGAGGCTGGCCAGCGGCCCCAGAAGCCACCAGGGCGCGCCCAGGGGGTGGGCGCACCCCCTGCCTCGTGGCACCTAGGTGGCCCCCTTTGGTATTTCTTTTCTCCAATATTTTTTATTTATTCCAAAATAAATCTCCGTGAAATTTCAGCTCATTTGGAGATGTGTAGAATAGGTATATCTGACATAGCTTTTTCAGGTCCAAAATTTCAGCTACCGGCAATCTCTCTCTTCATGTAAATCTTGCATATTAAGAGAGAAAAGGCATTAGAATTGCTCCACAAAGTGTTATATTGATTAAAACACTATAAATAACAGTAGGAAAACATGATACAAAATGGATGTATCAGTGGGGACCATGCATGCGGTGGGATATTCGTGGTTTAGTGTCTGATTGGAAGGAGAGAGTGGAAAGGAGGACCATGCATGTGCGGTTGGGATGGGAGAGAGAATGTGGGGACCATGCATGTTATTGGTCAAGTGCATGTCCGGACTTCGCAAAGCCCCCCATATTTGTCTCTTATATACCGGAATTCATAAGTCCAGACTGCTAAGCGGACATATACAGGTCCCTGTAGGATGGTAAAAGTGTTTGATACGTCCATTTTGCATCATATTTTTATGTTGATATTTATTGCATTATGGACTATTATTACACTTTATGATGCAATTATCATGCCTTTTCTCTCTTATTTTGCAAGATTCACATGAAGAGGGAGAATGCCGGCAGCTGGAACTCTGGACAGGAAAGGAGCAAATCTGAGATCCCTATTCTGCACAACTCCAAATGTCCTAAAATTTTACGGAGAATTATTTAGAAATATATATAAAATATTGGGCGAAGAAACACCAGGAGGGACCCACTAGGTGGCCATAAGTCTGGGGGTCGTGCCCCCAGAGCTTGTGGCCCCCTGGCCAGCCTCCGGTGCCCATCTTATGCTATATGAAGGGTTTTGACATAGAAAAAATAGAGAGAAGACTTGCGGTACGAAGCGCCGCCGTCTCAAGGCGGAACCTGGGCATAAGCAATCTAGGTCTCCGACGGAGCGATTCCGCTGGGGAAAGTTCCCTCCGAGAAGGGGAAATCGAAGCCATCGTCATCACCAATGATCCTCTCATCGTGGGAGGACCAATCTTCAGCAACATCTTCACTAGCACCATCTCATCTCAAACCCTAGTTCATCTCTTGTATCCAATCTTTGCCTCAAAACCTCAGATTGATACATGTGGGTTGCTAGTAGTGTTGATTACTCCTTGTAGTTTATGCTAGTTGGTTTATTTGGTGGAAGATTATATGTTCAGATCCTTAATGATATTCAATACTCCTCTGATCATGAACATGAACATGAACATGCTTTGTGAGTAGTTACTTTTGTTCCCGAGGACATGGGAGAGGTCTTATTATAAATAATCATGTGAATTTGGTATTCGTTCGATATTTTGATGAGATGTATGTTATCTTTCCTCTAGTGGTGTTATGTGAATGTCGACTACATGACACTTCACCATGATTTGGGCCTAGGGGAAGGCATTGGGAAGTAGCAAGTAGATGATGGGTTACTAGAGTGACGGAAGCTTAAACTGCGTTGCTTCGTAAGGGGCTGATTTGGATCCACATGTTTAATTCTATGGTTAGATTTATCTTAATTCTTCTTCCGTAGTTGTGGATGCTTGTGAGAGGGGTTAATCATAAGTGGGAGGCTTGTCCAAGCAAGGACAGCACCCAAGCACCAGTCCACCCACATATCAAATTATCAATGTAACGAAGTGAGCATGATGAAAAATAACTTCATGATAATTCCCATGTGTCCTCAGGAGTGATTTGATTTATATAAGAGTTTGTCCAGGCTTGTTACACTTGTTAGTCATTACGAATTATCTTGCTATCAAACTATTTGTTACCAACAATTTCAGTGCTTGCAGACAATAACTTGCTGAAAACCGCTTGTCTTTTCCTTCTTCTCCTCGTTGGATTCGACACTCTTACTTATCGAAAGGACTACGATTGATCCCCTATACTTGTGGGCCATCAAGACTCTTTTCTGGTGCCGTTCCCGGAGAGTGAAGCGCCTTTGGTGAGGGGCTTGTTCGGGGTATCTTCACCTCAACCGGAAGCACAAAGAGTTGTCCCTCAACCTACTCGACCTACTGAAAATATTTATTATGAAATTCATTCGGGTATAATAGAGGAACTACTAGCTAATCCTTATGCAGGAGATGGAACGGTGCATCCTAATATGCACTTGATATATGTGGATGAAATTTGTGGATTGTTTAAGCTTGCAGATTTTATTCGAAGGTGGAGCCAGGAAGAAGGCTTTCCCTTTATCTTTAGGGGGGGGGGATGCTATGTGACGACATTGGAACCAATTGAATTCATGCCCCAATCATGAGCTCTCAAGAGAAATTTTTATGCAGAATTTTTATGCTCGGCTTTCTCGTAATAATCGATCCATGATCGATACTTCTTGTACTGGTTCTTTTATGAAGAAGACTATTGAATTCAGATGGGATCTTTTGGAAAAGAATTAAATGCAACTCTGAAGATTGGGAACTCGACAAAGGTAACGACTCAGAGCATGAAGAAAAGAGATTATTGAAAACTCTGAGAAAGCATCATGCCGCTATTGGATATACTCTTGATGATCTTAAGGGCATTAGGCCCACTCAATGTCAACACAAGATCAATGTGGAGCCTGATGCTAAGCCAGTTGTTGATCACCAACGATGATTAAATCCTAAGATGAAATAAGTGGTAAGAAATGAAATATTAAAGCTTCTGGAAGCAGGTATAATCTATACCTAATATTAAAGGATGAATTCTTTCATAGTTCTTCATACGTCGTCTATTTATATCCATTGATTTTATGTTAACCATGAAGATTTGACAGCTGAGATTTAAAAATAGATCTATACACATAAAGGAAAAAAACATTGCACAAAAAAGGCCGAGGCCCAAAACACGGCTTCACCTTTTTGAGTTGTGTAAGTATTTGGATCAGATTCTATGCAATCAGTATGCTATAAATAAAGTCCTCGCCTATAAAAAAATTAATCTACAAATAAAGAAGAAAAGATGTACCGAGAAAACAAAAGAACGATCCGATCGCTGTGGATACGTGCATATGTGTGTGATGAAATTAATCGCAACATCAACTAGCTTTTTAGGCCGTACTACAAGGCGCCGTAGCAGAGGCATGGGCAGCCACCGCCAGCGCTGCTGCCGCCGACAAGCCACGGTACTGGTACAGGCACATCCTGGGAGAGCATAGGACGAGGTTCCCGGGGCCAATCCCGGCGCCGCGGATGGGCCAGCGCCTGACCGGCAACGGTGGTTTCAGGACGAACACCACCAGAGTCAAGCGCGTCACCACGATCAAGTCAGATGAAGGCGGCACGCCTTACCAAGTGGCCGCGCCGGTATCGGGCAACAGGAGCCGCAGCAGCACCAGCACCATGAGTCCATGATCACCAGGGGTCACCGTCGTAAATGCCGCCAGGACATCCCGATGGACGTCGGGGAGGAGGACGCCGGAAAGGCTCCCCGGGCTTCCTCTCGCTGGAGGCAAAGCACAGGCAGCTGCCGACCTTCCGTTTCACCCTTGCGGCATCGTGTTCTGGCTGGCGGTGGTCGTCATCGGTGTGACCGTGCTCACCGTGTACCTCGTCTACCGCCCGCAGCTGTGTTTTGATTTTCAGTTTGAGCTTTTTTTCGCCCTAGGCCGAGATGGCCGAATTTCGGCCATTTTCAAAAATTTCGGCTGAAATTTAATCAAATTTTGACTGCAATTTGATTTAAATTTGACCAAAATTTAAGCAATTTCGGCCTAAATATACTTGTCGTCCCAGGCCGAGATGGCTGAAATCCACTTTTTTTGGCCGAAAATCAAAACACAGGCCTGCAGCCGCCGAAGCTCCGGGTTACGGATGCGTCCCTGAACGCCGGATACGTGGACAAGCTGAATGTCCCCAGCGGCCCGGCCCACGGCCTCTCGGTCAACGCCGACCTCGCCGCGCTGGTCGCCATCACGCAACCAGTATCGATCAACGATTCGTTGGTCTATCCTGGTTGCGAAAGTTTGATCAGCCCTTCCACGATCGTGCATCCGTAGAATAGTCCCATCTCGCTTCATTAGATCGAAGTAGACCAGTTTATATACATGTTGCTTAGGAAATCAAAAACCAAGCTTGGAAATCAAACAAGTAGAGGGCAGAAAGAGGGATTGGTATCCAGATGGAGAGGAAGGCATGAGGGAGAGAGAAGTTGAGCAGCGGGGGCGGCTCGACGGACGGAGCAAGATGGAGAGGGAGGCGTGAGGGAGAGAGAAGCCGAGCAGCGGGGGTGGCTCGACGGACGGCAGTGCTAACCGACCACATGAAGGAGAGCAAAGTGGCGTCGGAGGGATTTTTGCAGCCTCTGGCTAGCGCTCTCCTTAAAATGAGCTCTACATGCTGCTGCTGACTCGTGTGATTTTTGCTCCTAATTAAACCTCGACGCACACCTGCATTGCCTATGGCCGATCCAAACATCACATACATGTATGTCATGGCTGATCTGAAACAGAAAAAATCTGGTTGTCATTCCAATAATCAATGCATAATCAATCAGGCATATATGAGCACGCATCAAATTAGCCTCATCACGTCTCGCAAGTTGGTAGTTCACCTGAAACGGTGTCCAAAAAAGGTTTACCACAGACGAACCCTTAATTGCATTGGAATTCTTTCTTAAATATTGGTTTGTTCTTATCTATTTTGTTCCAAACAGTGATTTCACTTTTTTGACTCATCATTTTGTATTGTTCGACTGTCTTGGATCGGCTTGCTTCTAATCGATCCATTAATAAACATCACCGGCTACAACGCTTTCTCATATGTGAGACCAATTAATTTTACTTTTTTCAATTGTTGGAGACGTACTTTAAGGCTAGAGGGACATCAAGCTTGGAGACAACGACTCTGATGCTTGAAGTGTATGGAGGCCGCCTTTATAGGACCAAAACTATCGTGGATGCTTTTGTGAAATTAGGCCATGTTGACATCGTAGCCCTTTTAGTTTCAATTGCGTTTTAAAAGTCCTTATCTCATTTTAGTATATAATTTCAAAGCATTTTTTATCTCTATCACATCTCTATAGCTATTCTTGAGTCTTGACAATGTGTTCATTTAGTAGGAGGATACAACCATGCGGGGATAATAGTTTTTCACCCGTTGCAACGCACGAGCATATTTTAATTGTAAAATTTTGAACAAAAGATTGTAACTTCCACAATTTTCTTCCTCGGTTCCTGATTTTAGCTTATTTACATTTTTTCCCTTTTAGTGAAACTCTTGTAGACAGGACAACAATTACATTATGTTTACACAATCACAAGAACAATCATTAGAGAGTAAAGTAGCCTTTTTTTGCGGGGTGAGTAACCATATTTGTGACTATTTAAGATATGGAGTGCACTAGATTTTTCTTTCAAAATTATTACCTTCCTCTATCCATATGCATATAGAATTTGTCAAAGTTGGACAAAAGAAGGGCGCTTTGTCAAAGTTGACTAGAAGAAGGTGTGCGCGTACCAAGTTGGTGAAATGAATAAGATTTAACAATTCTCACTAAATTTGAATCTACGTCGAAAGTTTCTCCCGTTGCAATGCACGGGCATCTGTGCTAGTCTATCCTATAGCTAATAGTAGATGGGTAAGTCTTGTTCATTGTGTCCCTAAGAAGGGAGGTATTACTGTTGTCCCTAATGATAAGAATGAACTTATCTCACAAAGAATTATAACAGGTTATAGGATGGTAAATGATTTTAGAAAACTAGACAAAGCCACTAGGAAGGATCATTACCCCTATCATTTATTGATTAAATGCTAGAAAGGTTATCAAAACATACACATTTATGTTTTCTATATGGATACTCTGGTTTTTCCCAGATACCTGTGTCACGAGAGGATCAAGAAAAAAACTACTTTTACATGCCCTTTTGGTACTTTTGCTTATAGACGTATGCCTTTTGGTTTATGAAATGCATTTGCTACCTTTCAAAGATGTATGACTGCTATATTCTCTGACTTTTGTGAAAAGATTGTTGAGGTTTTCATGGATGATTTTTCCGTGTACTAAACTTATTTTGATGATTGCTTAAGCAAACTTGATCGAGTTTTGTAGAGATTTGGAGAAGCTAATCTTGTTTTGAATTGGGAGAAGTGCCACTTTATGGTGAATGAAGGTATTGTCTTGGGGCATAAAATTTCTGAAAGAGGTATTGAAGTTGATAAAGCTAAAGTTGATGCAATTGAGAAAATGTCATGTCCTAAAGATATCAAAGGAACAAATCCTACGGAAGTATCACTCTGAGGCTTACGGAGGACACAATGCGGGAGACAGAATTGCACACAAGGTATTACAATCTGGTTTTTATTGGCCTACTCATTTAAAAGATGCATGTAAGTTTGTTCTATCTTGCGATGAATGTCAAAGGAATTGGTAATATCGGTAGATGTCAGGAAATGCCTATGAACTATTCACTTGTTATTGAACCATCTAATGTTTGAGGATTTGATTATATGGGACATTTTCCTTCCTCCAATGGGTATACTCATATTTTAGTTGTTGTTGATTACTTTACTAAGTGGGTAGAAACTATTCCAACAAATAGGGTTGATCACAACACTTTTATTAAAATGCTTAAAGAAGTTATTTTCCCGAGGATTGGAGTTCCTAGATATTTAATGACAGACGGTGGTTCACACTTATAGGTAAATGATAAAACAAATAATTTATGAAGTGTGAATGCTAGCATAGTGCATAAGTTTGATCAATGATAATTTCACTCACTTTTCCTAGCATCATAACAACAACTCTTTCTCATAAAACTCATCATGATAAAGTAGCAATCAATTCACATGTTATGGTTCAAACAATGCCTTCTCTTGAAACTTAACAACCTATGTTCTTAGTCACCAAACAATTACAATTCAACTTATTCTCAACAAAGTCTAAGTAAGAGTTCTACATACTCAATCATCATATAGTCTTTTGATTGCTAGTACTCAAAGCATATTTTTAGAACAAATGGCATCCATCAAACACAGAGAAAGATAGGGGCTTAATGTTTCTCCTCCCAACTCATTTATCATAGAGATAATTGTCAACAATAATAATTCATGATCAAATATATTTGACAGGCCATATGTGCCTAGATTTTCCCCCACCACATGATGCTTGCCAACTAGAGAATAATTGAGTTGAAATGAGAATGCATACTATTGACTCTTGCATAAAAGTAAATACTTAAAAGTAAAAGATAGGCCCTTCGCAGAGGGAAACAGAGGTTGTCATGCACTTTTTATTTTTGGATGCGCAAGCTCTTAATGCAAAGGGACGTCACCTTATATTGCCCCTTATGATAGCAACATTTATTATGCAGTCTGTCGCTTTTATTTCTTTGCCATCACAAGTTCGTACAACGCTTATTTTCCCTTGTAATAAAAGATCACTTATATTTTAGGAGCAATTTTTATTGCTTTTTTCACCGATGACAACTTAATTATTTGAAGGATCTTATTCAATCCATAGGTAGATATGGTGGACACTCATGGCAAGAAACTGGGTTTAAGGGTTTTTGGATGCACAAGTAGTATCTCTACTTAGTATGAATTTTTGGCTAGCAAAAGATCCTAAGAAAACACAACATGTTGGAGGATCCATTACAATATACCTTCTATGCAAATGTACACAACCATAACTCATTATGTTGTCTTCCTTGTCCAACTTCAACTAATTGCCTCAAGATTTAAAATAATTAATGGGTATTCACAATCATAAAAGATGTCCAAGATAATATATTTGCATGTGAAAGTTCTTTTCCTTATACTAATCATTCATAAATTGCTTGTATGACCAATATTGTGATTGTCAAGCTTCAATAGATTTCACTTTCTAATCCCAATGTGAAGCTATTACTAGGCATGATATGAGCCTATAATTTCAATTTCATGATATTCAATTCATTCAACAATTTACTCATAGGAGATAAGTGAAGCACAAGAGTAAATGACAAACTACTCCAAAAAGATATAAGTGAAGATCAAGCGAGTAGTTAAGTAAATGGGTAACTATTTGATGACTCTCTCTCATTTAAAAACTTTCAGATCTAAGAATTTTATTAAATCAGCAAGCAAAACAAAATGAAATGAAATTCCAAGAATAGCACACATCATGTGAAGAAGCAAAAACTTAGGCTCAACCGAAACTAACCGATAATTGTTGATGAAGAAATGTGGGATGCCTACCGGGACATCACCAAACATAGATGCATGATACTTCTTGAAATATTATCTTGGGATGCCTTAGGCATCCCCAAGCTTGAGCTTTTGTGTCTCCTTAATTCCTCTCATATCACGGTTTCCCTAAATCTCAACAAACTTCATCCACACAAAACTCGACAAGAACTCGTGAGATAAGTTAGTATAAATCAATGCAAAATACTATCATTCTCTACTGTAGCAAATCACTAAAATTATAATTTAACATTGCATACTAAATGCCTCTTCATATTTGATACTCCTATCCTCAAATAGAATCATTAAACAAGCAAACAATGCAAACATAACAACAATCTGTCTAAACATGACAGTCTGCAAAGAATGCAAGAAGATTCATACTTCTCTAACTCCAAAAACTATGAAAAAATACCACACTGTAGAAAATTTGTTTTAGCTTATTGTGTAAAAAGTTCAAGATTTTATCACGTTCTGGATTTCTAGAAGAATTCACATAATGATAGAAAACTTTCTGTTTTCAAACAGCAACATGTAGACTTGCAAAATAAGCATGGTAAAGGTTATACTTGACATTTTTATTGAACTAAAAGATACAAAAAATTATTTTAAATAACATCAAGAAAATAAAATGACGCTCCAAGCAAAACTCATATCATGTGATGAATAAAAATATAGCTTCAAGTAAGGTTACCGATAATGTTGAAGGCGGAAGAGGGGATGCCTTCTGGGGCATCCCCAAGCTTAGTTGCTTGGGTCTTCCTTGAATATTGCCTTGGGGTGTCTTGGGCATCCCCAAGCCTAGGGTCTTGTCACTCCGTATTCTTCTTATATCGATATCCCACCCAAAACTTGAAAACTTCAATCACACAAAACTTAACGGAACTTTGTGAGATAGATTAGTATGATACAACAAATCATTTACTTTGGTACTGTCAAGATAAGATTCATAATTGTTCTCACACAATTCCTACTATACCCTACAATTTCTACAATTTGTATTGACACATATAAGCCATAGAAACTATAAAACAAGCAAACTATGCATTAAAAACAGAATCTGCCAAAAACAGAACATACTATAATGATCTGAACAATGACCATATTTCCGTTACTCCAAAAATTCTGAAAATTTAGGAAAACGTAATAAGTTTGTATATCAATCATCTGTGAAAAATTCAGAATTTTTAGATGCCCCAGGTATCTTTAACAATTCTATTACTGGGTGCATTCTGTTTTTGCACAAAATCAAGTCAACTATCATCCAGACTATCCCAAAGGCTTTACTTGGTACTTTATTGAAACAAAACCTATAAAACATGATTACTACAGTCGCCTAATCATGTGAGCACACAAATACAGTAGGGGTAAATGTTGGGTTGTCTCCCAACAAGCGATTTCCTTTAATGCCTTTTTAGCTAAGCATAATTATTTCAATGATGCTCACATAATTCTAGAGGATTGAAACATAACGGGAGCATCTGGAAGCATATAACTATCACATTTAATCCTAACCCACTTCCTATGCATAGGGATTTTGTGAGCAAACAATTCATGGGAACAAGAATCAACTAGCATAGGAAGGCAGAACAAGCAAAACTTCAAAACTTTCAACATAAAGAGAGGAAACTTGACATTATTGACATATGTAAAAACATATGTTCCTCTCTCATAATAATTTTCAGTAGCATCATTAATGAATTCAACAATATAACTATCAATAAAGCATTCTTTTCAAGTTCATCAGCTGCTTGGGATCTGGTCTGTAGGCCTAAGAGGTTGGGAGGTCTTGGTGTTCTCAATCTAGGTATACAAAATGAAGCCTTGTTGCTCAAGCATCTATTCAAGTTCTTTAACAAGATGGATGTGCCCCGGGGTCACCCTAATTTGGGATACATATTATGCCTCGTTGCTACCACAAGTCACTCAGAGCTGTGGTTCTTTTTGGTGGCGGGACGTCATGCGATTATATGATAATTTTTGTAAGTTGTCGGTGCCGCAAGTGCATGCTGGTGATACGGTGGTCTTCTGGCTTGACCGCTGGCAACTAGGGAATAGTGTTTTCCTCATGCAAGATTGGTTTCCACGTCTTCATTCCTTTGTGGTTGATGATACGATCACAATTAAGGAATTTATGGAGCTGCCTGATTTAACCGATAACTTCCATCTGCCTCTGTCGTCTGAAGCTTTCCAAGAATACACCCAACTTCAATCATTGCTGCCGCTGACCAACCTTGATGAGGAAAGTAAAGACATATGTAAATGGCCATCGAAATCTGGAGAGTTTCAGTCAAGGATCTACTATGGTTCTTGCTTCTCACATATTGTGGTTGACCCCATATTTAACGGTGGTTTCAGGACGAACACCACCAGAGTCGAGCGCGTCACCACGATCAAGCCAGATGAAGGCGGCGCGCCTTACCAAGTGGTCGCGCCGGTATCGGGCAACAGGAGCCGCAGCAGCACCAACACCATGAGTCCATGATCACCAGGGGTCACCGTCGTAAATGCCGCCAGGACATCCCGATGGACGTTGGGGAGGAGGACGCCGGAAAGGCTCCCCGGGCTTCCTCTCGCTGGAGGCAAAGCACAGGCAGCTACCGGCCTTCCGTTTCACCCTTGCGGCATCGTGTTCTGGCTGGCGGTGGTCGTCATCGGTATGACCGTGCTCACCGTGTACCTCGTCTACCGTCAAGGCCGGTGGGTGGCTTCTTCTGTCACAGAGGAGGATATCGCGAAGCTTCGGGCGGCAAGATATCTGACTGCAGAAATCCTCCATCGGCTTCCCGCGGAGGGGCAGGTTATCCCTACCCCCAGATCCAGCGAGAGGGTCGTGTTCGTTTCCCACTTCCTCCGAGCATTAGGGTTCGCCCTTAATCCCTTCGTCCGGGGGCTCATGTTCTATTATGGACTAGACTTTTACGATCTCGCCCCGAACTCTGTTCTTCTCATCTCGGCGTTTATCGTCGCGTGCGAGGCCTTCCTCCGAACTCCTCCACACTTCGGCTTGTGGCTTAAGACCTTCAATGTGAAACCGCAAATGATAGAGGGGAGCAGGCGGAGTGCGGTGGTGCCTCAGTGAGCAAGCTTACCAGCGCTATCTGGCTAAAAGGATCTTTCAAGGAATCTTCCGACTTATGGCAACAGGAGTGGTTTTATATCCCGAGCCCCGTGGTTCCAAGTGGGCAGCTGCGCCTGCGTTTCGATCCAGCCCCCCAATTCAGCTTGCATCATGGATTAATAAGGGGCTGGACTGGGGATCAGTTGACGAGGTGCGGACTCTGCAAAGTCGCCTCCGAAGACTCATTGAGAAGGATATCAATATTGTCAATGTTATTCAGGTAATGCTAGTCCGCCGAACCCTGCCATGTCAGTGACGGCCTCTCCGCTTGTGGGAGTTTAACCCAGAAGGGCTACGGACTCTTCAGCACTTCTTCGGCACTACGCACGAAGGAATGTGGAATTTATTCTTCGGGAAATGAAAACAATGGCCAGGCACCACCGAAGATACCGGCCTAGACTGCAACCATCCGGACACCCTGGTAAGTATTCGTCCGCCGAACACCTCATAATCAGGTATCCAATGGCAAGGCACCGTTCAAACCATCCTTTTTCAGGGCTGGATAAAGAAAGCGGAACGGATTAGGTGTTCGGCCCCTCTTCCCGAAGACTCAGCTAACTCCGTGTTAACAAGGATGCTGGCGCTGGCACCGTACCAGGCACCGGCAAAGGAGGGCAAAGAGGAGAGTGAGAAGACCCAGGATGACCTTCGTTCTGGAGGTAAGTCGGATACTGAGTCCGAAGAAATTGATATTTCCTCGCCTAAGGACAAAGGCGAAAGAGAAGCCAGTATCCCTTCTCCATTCAGGAGGAAAAGGGCCGCCTCTGAAGGTTGGGAGGGGCGGTCTCCTAAGAGGGGCAAGATGCCACCGTTGAGCGGCTTGGGATTGGAGGGCGACGCCGTTGAACAGCTCCATCACGAGGACAAGCCCTCAACCAAACCGTAAGTGAATCCGGGGTGCTTTGATAGCGTCCCGCTCCTTTCCTGTTTCCAAAGAGATACATAACGTGCCTTTGTATTTTTACAGTTCGGCACAGAGTTTTTCTGGGCCATCCTCTTCTTCGGGATATCTCCTCCCAGAGATGATGGAAAGCGAGACGCCTCCCCCGACCTCCTCGCCTAATAAGGCGGACAACTCCGAAGTGTCATCTCAGATGGTTTTTCTTGATCAACAAGCTATGCAGGGGATGAAAGAGGTAGTATCCGAGGGTGGACCTCCGATCGTTCGGGACTCGGGGGCCAATAATGAAGGCCCCAGACTGTCCAGTTTTCAGCCAACGATGATTCTGTAGACGGGTGAACGAGTTCCTTCAAAGGATGATCGTGCTCCTACAGCGGCTTCCGGAGACCCGGCAGTGCCGGATATATTGAGGGATATGCTGCGAAAAGCATCTGTCTCAGGGGAACAACGTACCTTGATGGGTACGGTGGTCGAGAAGATTCTGTCCGCAAAGGGAGGATTGAATGAAGCCTTCATGAGCCTTCTAAAAGGCTTCGTGGTTTGTGATGTAATATTTTCAACTATATTTTATTTGCAAAGATGCACCTGAGTATAGGTAGTAGCCGCTGAGACTCGGGATGGCTTCCCATGGGAGGCGAACGGAGGATCAATAAGAAATATTCAAGGACTAATCTGATTAACTTGAACACAGGTTGCTTCCCCCCTGGCTACTTCCCAGACTACGGATATTGCCGAGCTGCAGCGGAAGCTTGATGTGGCAGGGGATGACATTGCGTTAATCAATATGCGTCTTGATGAGTCGCAAGGTATGTATTCGGAGCAGTCCTTTCACATACATTTTTGTAGTAGGAGCATGACGCTGAAAGTTATATACTGGGATATGCATGACTGCACATGGTGCTGCCGCCGTTGAAATTCTTCAGGCGGAGCTGGCCCGGGCCAAGGAGCAGGCCCGGTTTAGTAATGCGGTTGCCGAAAAGGCATCGACTGAGTTAAAAGCCGAACAAGCGGCTCGGCGCCAAGACGGGGAGAAGATATCCACGATGGCGCTTGAATTGAAAAATGCTACTAGCCGCTGTGAACTTCTTGAGAAGGAGAATGAAGCCAAAACGGCCAAACTTGACAAGGCCTTACAAGAGGCGAGAGAAGTGCGGTCTGAATCCAGAGCAGCCCATGAGAAGATCCGGCAAGCTGGGGATATTGCGGCTGGTAAGCCCTTTTTGCTACAGACTAAGTTCGGGGATCCGAACTATGCTCAGCTGAACCAAGTGTGGAGTTCTCCGGACGAGTTTTTAGACTTGCCGAAGAGTTCTTCCGATGCAACGCAGTTTTACCAGGAGCGAGAGGGGTATGCAACGGAGAAGCTTTTCTGGTCACAATTTGGCGCGTCGAAGCGCCCTCTGTTGCTGAATGAACAGATGTCCCAATGGGCCGAGCTTCATAGGATATCCGGCGCTGCCATGAAGAACGTCATAATCCGATTATGGCCAACTGAGCCTGTTCCAAATAGCTACTTTGGCTTGGTGCAGCGGCTTGTTGATGCAGTGCCATGCATCGATGCTGTTAAGCGGTCGGTGTGCATTGAGGGTGCACGGATGGCCTTTGCCCGAGTCAAAACATTCTGGGGGAAGATGAAGGCCATCGATGTCGCGGCGAAGAGTCCACCCAAAGGCAAGGATCGTCACACACCGGAGCATTATTTCGAAGACGTCTTAGAGGCCGCTCGCTTGATAGAGGGTCAGTGCTCGAAAGACATAATGTTCGAGTGAGGTGTATGAGAATTGTAAAAGACAATTTTATAGTTAATCTATTTTTATGTTTTGCTCAAAAGCTTGTGTTCCTCCTGTGCGGCCGTTTTTATATAATCTGAAAGTTTTCCAGTCGTCGGCTTCAGCCCCCTCGTAGGAAGTACGGGGGTGTTCGGAAAAGCATTTGATCACTCTTGACCCACCGTCTTGGTCCATGAAGGAGGTGACAATGCGGCGAACCAGGCAATCAGACTATAGGGCGTTAACACTTTCACTTAGCCATAGGAGTTTTATAGGGGGGACTACGACATAGCCCCTGGTATGTGTACGGCTTATTCCAATATGGTGCGTTACATATATGACCTGAAAAAAAGGTCCTTCGTGTGACACGGAGGGAATCGCGGCAGATTCCGATAAGTCATCGAGTGGTTGACCAGCTCTCGCAGCATCATGACAGTCGGTTTTCGGCTTTCTCTACTGAGGTGCTTGACCAGATGAACCGGAAGCACAATCGCGGTAGTTCTCCCTTTACTACCCTAGCCGATAGAGCGGAACATAAGGTAGCAAGCACAGGAGCCGGGCAACCCAACCATTGACCCAACACATGATTCGGAGCTGATGCATATAAGGCCAAACTCGCGACGCCGAAGTACGCTTATAAAGTTGTTCGGACTTTTGTTGGCAACTCATTTGTTCCCATACCGAGCCCCTGGCAGGTTGTGCCGAGGTATGGCTGTAAAACAGCTATAGGGGCCAAATTCATTTGTGAAAAATAAATAAATGCTTAATGCGGATTATATTTACTGGGACCTGAG
Organism: Aegilops tauschii subsp. strangulata; assembly: GCF_002575655.3. Lineage (NCBI taxonomy): Eukaryota > Viridiplantae > Streptophyta > Magnoliopsida > Poales > Poaceae > Aegilops > Aegilops tauschii. Next base: position 450,299,055 of record NC_053039.3, on the reverse strand, counting down.
CGATATACCAATGATTACTTTATATATATAAAGACCACGACCCCGGCTATTTGACATGCCCGAGGTCGAAGGCGGAGGAAAAGGCATATTACAGGCTCGAAATAAGCGGTCTACAAAAAGTTATTTTGGACCTCCTGTCGCACGTCTGCGCCGCCTGTCCTCGGCGAGGGGAATCCTTGAAGGAAGTAGCCCTTAGGTGAGTGTGCGGATCCGAACTCCGATAGAGTCAGTTTTAGATGTTGGTCCTTTGTGTCACCTATTTTCAAGAGATAATGAAGAAAGAAAAAGGAAAGTAGATAAAAAATGTTATGGGAGTGCTTGCAGGCTTGTCCGTATTGTGCTTCCGCCAATGCCCATGGTTTCTTAAGTGCGTAGTGATGCATGCCTGGTACAAATTTTGTGGGTATACGAGGCGGGCGGCGGAAGCCGAACTGCTATTTCTGCTCCGGGATTGGTCGATCTTCGGGGGGAAAGTGCTTCTGACCCCCGGTATTTGGTTGGTGAACGTGTCCGTCGTCCCTGTCGCCTGGCGGCCTCCTCCCCTTGTGTTCGGTGTTGAGCTTGCCGGCCTGCTTGAAGACCCAACAGCTTCTGTTGGTATGATTAGCTGGTTTATCGGGGTGGCCGTGAATCTGGCAAGGTCGGTCCAATGTTCTGTCTAGGTTGGATGGTTCATCTCGCTTCGCCTTGAATGGCTTTTTCCGTTCACCGGGTTTGTGATTGCTGAATCCGGCGTTGACCGCTGTGTCGCGTGATCTTTCATTATCATTGCGACTGTTGTGTTTGCTTCGTCGTGGCTTGCCATTGCCGTCTCGGATTTCGGAAGTGCCCGAGTCGCTGGCGTTGTTGTTTCTACGAGCGAGCCATTTGTCTTCTCCCGTGCAAAAGTGGGTCATTAGAGTGGTAAGGGCTGTCATGGATTTAGGTCCCTCTTGACCGAGGTGGCGTGCAAGCCATTCATCCCGGACGCTCTGTTTAAAGGCCGCGAGGGCTTCCGCATCCGGACAGTCGATGATTTGGTTCTTTTTAATTAAGAAACTAGTCCAGAGCTTCCTGGCTAACTCTCCGGGCTGCTGAACAATGTGACTTAAGTCATCGGCATCCGGTGGCCGGACATATGTTCCTTGGAAGTTGTCGCGAAAGGAGTCTTCCAAATCTTCCCAGCTGCCAATAGAATTTTCTGGCAGACTGTTTAACCAGTACCGAGCTGGTCCTTTGAGTTTTAGTGGTAGGTATTTGATGGCATGAAGGTCATCTCCGCGGGCCATGTGGATATGGAGGAGGAAGTCCTCGATCCATACCGTGGGATCCATTGTTCCGTCGTATGATTCGATATTCATGGGTTTGAACCCGTCTGGGAATTCATGCTCCATTACTTCGTCTGTGAAGCAAATAGGGTGTGCGGCGCCTCTATGTTGGGCCACACTGCGACGTACCTTCGATGGAGTCCAGTTGCGGTTTTCGGCCCGGGTGTGGCTAGGTTTGTCATGTCCGAATAGGTAGCCGTCGTCACGTATCGAGGCACGTCCTCGCGATCCGTAGATCGATCCAGTGTGTCCTACTCTACTGTCCCAGTCCTGTCGAAGGTCGTATGTACAACCCCGAGCTGTTTTGTTCTTGCCTTTACGGCGAGGTGGGGCGAACTAGTGTTCGGCTTGAGTTACCCCTTTATCCGGACCAAGTTGTGGTCGGCCTGCCGCATTGTGCGATGATGGTATGGGCTCCAGCGCCTTGTCATCGAACTGGGGTAGCAATCTATGCTTCGGGTAGCTTTTGGCTGGGCCACTAAGGCCGTATTCTTCAGCGGCCAGAACTTTGGTCCATCTATCATTGAGCAGATCTTGGTCCGTTTGAAGCTGCAATTACTTCTTTTTCAGGCTTCTTGCAGTGGCTATTAGCCGACGTTTGAAGCGCTCCTGCTCGAGAGGTTCCCCAGGCACGATGAAATCCTCGTTGCCAAGGCTCTCCTCTTCCTCGGAGAGCGGAAGATAATTACTATCCTCCGAGTCTCCGTGTATGGCCTGTTCATCAGGGCTAACTTGCCCATTTTCCCGTTCCTCCTGTTCGGAGGTTACCTTGCCGGGGTCTTCATTGTTTGCGGCATTGTCCGGAATATTATTTTTTCCGGTGCCCGTATTGCAGTCCTTGGAACGACGTGACTTAGAGCGACATCGAGGAAGCTGGCGTTGGGCTGTCTCTCAGGAGGTTTATCCTAAACTGGATCCTCTTTGTCATCATCGTTAGTTTTTTCAGGCGTGTCCACCATGTATACGTCGTAGGAAGGAGTGGCCGTCCGTCGTCCAGTAAATGGCGGGTTTCTGCCTTGCTCCTTGTTGGCGTCATCGTCCGTACTGACGATGTCTTCGGAGCCGTAGCCAAGTGTGTCGGTTGAGTCCACGACAGTGGCTATGAAGTGGGTGGCGGGTGGGAAGCAAAATTCCACATCATTAGCCTCTAGTTTGAACCGTACATAGTTCGGCTGTGACTCCCCCGCCAAGGACAAGTTTTTAATGAGTTCAGCACATCGCCTAAGGGCGAGTGCTGGAAGATGTCTGCGACGCTGAACTCGAAGATCGATAAGCGATCAAGCTCGGTATCCGCGGACTCACATGGTTCGGGACCTATGCCCGGAGAAGAGTCCGGAGTTCCTGTGACACGAATATTGCATGAGGTTAAGTCCATGTGCGGCTCCAACGCCGGGGAATCTGTGGCCTCCGTGGTGGGGTTGAGCCTCTGATCCTTGGATGCCGTAGTGTGCTCTGGATCTAAGGCCAGAGCGGTCACATGAGCTATCTCCGGGGTGCGGTCTGACGACAGATTTTGTTCATGTTCGTCAAGGTGACCAGGAGCGATCGCTGCGGTCTTGAATCTGGTGAAGATTAAATCTCCACGGATGTCCGCAACGTAATTCAAACTCCCAAATCTGACCTGATGGCCCGGGGTATAGCTATCGATCTGTTCCATGTGGCCAAGCGAGTTGGCCCGCAGCGCGAAGCCGCCGAACACAAAGATCTTTCCGGGGAGGAAGGTTTCTCCTTGGACAGCGTCACTATCTAAGATTGAAGGGGCCATCAAACCTTTCGTCGACGGCACAGTGGAACTCTCAATAAAAGCACCAATGTCGGTGTCAAAACCGGCGGATCTCGGGTAGGGGGTCCCGAACTGTGCGTCTAAGGTCGATGGTAACAGGAGACAAGGGACACGATGTTTACCCAGGTTCGAGCCCTCTCTATGGAGGTAATACCCTACTTCCTGCTTGATTGATCTTCATGAATATGAGTATTACAAGAGTTGATCTACCACGAGATTGTAGTGGCTAAACCCTAGAAGTCTAGCCTGTATGACTATGGTAATGAGTATCTGTTTCCGGACTAAGTCCTCCGGTTTATATAGACACCGGGAGGATCTAGGGTTACACAAGGTCGGTTACAAAGGAAAAGAATCTACATATTCGGTCGCCAAGCTTGCCTTCCACGCCAAGGAGAGTCCCATCCGGACACGAGTGCAGTTTTCGTGTCTTCACAGCCCATCAGTCCGGCCCATGGCTAACAGGCCAGACGCCCGAGGACCCCTTAGTCCAGGACTCCCTCAGTGTGCTTCTTGCAATGGTGGGGCGTGATCGAAAGGTTGAAGAGACACAAGGGTAGGTTAAATGGCCGTTGTAATAAATGGGGGCCGGCCGGCCTATAATCGTCACGTCTTGTCACGGCGTTCATAGTGGAGGATTCTAGAATCCAGTGCACGCTTGACAACTCCGCACCCCAGGCGTGGGCTCGAAGAGGCTGTTCCCGCGCTACCGTGCTACTTACCGCGCAAGCTTCCCCCCGGCTAGTTTGGCCACGCATCGGCTAGAAGAGGGGCAAATCGTGGGCATTTATTGGCAAAAAGCTTTGTAAAAACGAAGTGTGTGGAATGACTTCGGTTATAAGTTTACCCTTGGGTGATGAGGTCAAAGTTACACAGAAGGGTGATGATGGACACTCGAGTGCGATAATTAATTCTGCGCTCTACAGTGCACACGGTGGAAGAAACCAACTGTGTGCAATATTGTCAAAGATCGCTGTCGAGTTAGCTATACAGATCGTGTGTTGTGAGATCGACAAGGTAAACTGATTCGAGAATGGTTAATAAAATCTAAGACCATTGCATATTAAGGTCAAAATAGTGCTAGGAATATACGAGTCTCATACGATGCCATTTCAACGATTGTACCACAAAAGCTCGAAATGTTACAAGGTTCAAATTCCAGAGTTATATGGCTCAAATTCGAAGATTACAAGGTTCAAACTGATATTAGAAATGAAATTTAGCTCACCAGCTGCAAACGATCGCGTTGATGCGCTGAACATGGATATCAGAGAGGCTCAAACTAATATCACCGCTTCTAAGTCTGGCTTTGAAACCTCACAATTTTTGCAAAGGGGTCAGCCACTGAGAAGTCATGTATGGGGTTGACCTAATGACTCCCAATTACTCTGTCATCTGAAGTTCCAAAATGAAATTCAGCATTTTTGGAGCCTACTCCATTCTGCCGTAGGCGCGGGCACTGATCAACAGACCATTCATTTTTGCGAAATAAATGTAGGGCAAACCTCATTTCCTTCAGCACCCTTGCTCTAAGAACAAAGAACCTGGCGAATATAATCTCCGGTAAGGTCCCTCGATAGGAGTTCAAAGTAATTTCTGAGAGATGCAGATCTAGGCATTCGACATGATTGTTATATTGTATCACATTATCCACCACTGGGCCTAATCTTATCTACAAAAGAAGAAAACGTGTTAGTGCCTACATGCAGTTTTGAACATTACTACATGCCTAGCTATTTGGTTTGCAGGATTTGTAAAATGCACTAACATGCCATCTTCGATCTGACATGATTAACATGGGCATTTGATTACATTCTAGAAAAATGTAGCCTTCTTCACAAGAGGTTGGAATGGAAGAAAAGTTCCCTAAGAAAACTAGTACAAATGAATCCAAAGGAGAAATGCTGATTGAATGTAACCATATGGATCAAGCAACCAATATGGGGGGCATGTATGTACTGAAATCCTCCAAAAGAACCTTCAGAAATTGTAGTACATTGTCATTGTAAACTTGGAAAAAGGTGTCACAAATTGAACTCCCTTATGGTTAACATTTAACAAGAAAGGAACATCACCTCGATATATAGCTTCTCCAGGCATGAAAGCATCTCAGGAAACTGACAACTTGCTCCAGGTCAGGCCCGATAGATTCTAGCGCCAAGACCTTCATTGTGCGCAGTTTCGGGGTCAAGCTTGTCGGAATCATTTTCTGAATGACAGACGAAAAAATATCTTCAAAATTAGAAATAATGTTAATTTGTAGAAGGAGAGGTAGAAGGCAGCTGTTGTACCTGAACGGGTGTGGATCCAATAACAAGTTCGGAGTATTTGTCAGACGAGTAGCCCACCACTGTCAATTTCGGCGCAGAAATGACATTGATTCTTGTTGGACCTTCTTGATCAACTACAAGTAATCTCTCAAGTGCAGGTGTGTCCTGGATGACCATACCGTGGTACACTTTTTGTGATGTCTTCCTGCCGCACCAGCAACACACATAAATAGTCCAGAGAGTCATGGAGGTGATGTGGAAGGTACTCAACCCATTGATCGCCTGAAGACGAAGGTACTCGAGTGCAGTACAACCACGGAGCAGGCGCTCCATGTCACCCTTTGAGAGGAAGACGGCGATGATCTCGAGGTGCTTCAGTCGTGGTAGAATAAGAGCGGGCGCGTCATTAAGGGGCGGGAAATGGCAGTTCCTGAACTTGGCGACGCGTAGCGTGGGCGCGAGGCGGAGTGCGGACGTTGGCAGCGACTGCATATGCCCATCATCAAAAGTGAGCTCCTCGAACTGATCTAGGGCGGGGGATCGGAACCAGTCGTCAAGCTTAGCTCGGTCCTTGCCCATTCTAAGGCCTTTGGTTGGGCCAACGTGACTGCCAAGGATCTTGGAGAACGCATCCATGCTTTTGCAATAGCCATGGCAGAGCTCGTGGGTGTCGATGAGCTCGAGAGGGCTGGAGTTCCATAGGGGGCGCCACCGCCGGGAAAGGAGGGTTGTTCGCGCCCCATATTTGATTGGGAGGAGGGAGATGATGACTCTCAACATATCATCGGGGAGGCTGCTGATTAAGTCTAGGCCTGCTGGAGTCGCTTGCGGTTCTAGCTTGCCCCGCCTCCGGTTGTTGGCAGACCCGTTCTCCACCTCCGAAGTCTCCTTGTCAGCAGCGCTTTCTAGTAGAAATGGGAGTACATGGAATATTTAGTTAAAACAGGGCAATAGAAAAGTGTATTGGTAACTAGAAGTTATTAGGTAGGGATATAGTAAGAAAAGGGAATAACAATTGGTTGCTTAAATACTACACAATTCATTTGACATTGCTGGGTAAGTCAACATATGCAGATAGTTGAAAACAAAACTTACTTCGAACAAAGTCTAGACGGATGATTTTGTCGGGGAAGTTAGCATATATCTCATGACCGGGCCCTTCTATGTGCAGTGCAATTTTAGTGCCAGCTTTCAGTACATAAAACTTTGCAATTTCATTCCAAAGCCAGTGCCAAAATAGGAGTCACCATGTTCATCAAGTCTTATAGTAGCGACGATTGTAAATCCATGGTTTGTGTGCAGTATGACATTCGTGGAGCCTTGATGTATGTAAAGGGAAAAATTGTGCACTACATAATCTGTTGCATAGCGAGGGATGTCCTGCAGAAAATGGTAGGATTGTTAAAGAAAATATGGTAACATGCAAATATGGGCCCAAATTGAAAGAACTGTACAACAGTTGAAATCGAAGGACAAAAGTCTATAATTAAACAGATAGGGTAAACATGATATCATGGAAATATGAGAGTAATCGAAAGAACAATACATCATTAATTTGCCTAATATAGAAAGAAGAGGGGGGGGGGGAATCCCCTTTGACGTATATGGTGCATGTGGCACCTTTTATCCAAATGTAGCAATATTTAGAATATGTTCAGGAAAGTAGGCCATGCCAACAAATTTAGGGTGAGATTGAACATACCGCGCGCGTCCTCAAGTTATCTGGTACGATGAAATGGAATCTCTGGCGGCGGTCACCAAGTCCTGAAGTGTCGGCGCAATGTACATTCTATGAATGAAAGAAAACCCTCAAATAAGCTCGAATAAAAATGAATTCACGGCGATTTCCGCTGGGTGATTAAAGGAGGGAAGATGAACTGGGATAAGAGATGAGACAATATCTCATTAAATTAGTTACCTTGTTGTCCATGATAAAGAACCCTCAGTACGACAGATTCCCCAACCGAGCGGAGCTTGGTCGACCGCGAGCAGCGTCGAGAAAGTCGATGGCGATAGGCGGTGGCAAGCGGAAGTGGCGAAATGCGGTGGGCTTTGCCAGCAGCCTGGCGGCGGCAGCAGGCGGCGAGCTAAGTATTTACCGCCGCTATAGGCGGTGCCATGGCATAGACGCGGAGGAGCTTGTGCAGGTGTGAATGGGGAACGTACCGGAGGGGCCGAGGGGGGTGGCGGGCGGGGTAAGGGTTTTTGTGACGTGGGGATGGTGAGGGTTTTCTTTTTTCTTTTTTGAATTGGGTGGTGAGGGTTTTCTGTCCCACAAACAATTTTGGGGGCAACGGTTTGCTAGAGCCAACCGTGTGTGATTGACGTAGCAGGCAAAATGAAAGTCATTGCACACGGTTCCAATTTTGGGAACTGTGTGTGATTGACATACTACCTCCGTCCTGGTTTATTGGTCTCCCGTTGTAATTTTTACCAAAATTTGGCGAAATATTTAACATACTCAGACATAGATAATAAGCGTACACGTACATAAGCATAGTTCAACCATAAGTACATAGTTCAACCGTCATTAAGCATACTTAAGCGCACATAGTTCGATCCATTCCACATCTCATCTCACATGCGGCCGGCACGATCCTGAAGCTTCTCCAGGTACTTGGCGTACGCGCCATGCGCCACCCTACGAGAATACTTCTGCTTGAAGGAGCCAACGACCCGTCCTCTTGCATGCGCCAGAACACTTAGATACGCATCATGAATCTTGTGGTTGCAAAGTGGGCATCCATAGCCGTCGTTCCAGGTCCTAATACACTTGTTATGCATTTCCGCATAAAGCTCCCTCAGGATTAGCCTCTTGTACCTCCTCTGGGCATCTTCATCCTCACTGTCCACATCATCAAACAATACCTATACAAATAGTAAAACAAATTTGGCATCAAATTACTGATTACATGCCGTGAAGTAGGATTAGGAATTTATGTCTATTTATTTATACATATCCAGAGATTATGGTTCGATTTTTAAGCACAGTCGTCTATGTACAGACCAATCTTGAAGAAAATAATGGCACAAACATAGGTAGGTCATTCAAAATCAATTGTCAATTCCTGGCTAGGAATTATTAGCACGAACACTAACCCTAGTCGGATTACTAGCAGAAATCATTTGCACAGATGAAACAACTAATCACTTATCACCTGTACCATTCAAACAATCAATACACTACATGGATCTAAGGAAACTTACTCAGATTTCATGGATTGGGAGAACATAATCACAGGATTTCTATTCCAAAAAGGGGGAGGCAGGAGTAACCAGAGAAACCCTATGATCTATTTGACACATAAATGGGTATAGATGACTAACCAGCTGTCCGTCGTCGTCAGAGTCGTCGCCGGAGTGGTCGTCAGAGTCGTCGCCAGAGTGGTCGTCGGAGTCGGTGTGGAACTCCGCCTCCGGTTGTGGAAGCTCGACGCCGTCGACGACGTCAGGGTGCAGCGATAACTCGCCGGCGGTGACGGCAACCTCTATCTTCATCTCCACGCCGTGCTCCGGCGCTTTAGCAGCCCCGGCGTCGCCACTCCCTCCGATGGGGCGCTTCGGCGGCATCCTCATACACTGACGGCTTTGACGACTGAGAGTGGCGTCGAGGATGCAAGCGGAGAGAGAGGATTGTGTGTGCGTTGCGAGGATGGGGGGTGCGGCCGCTCGGGCGCACCATTAATATGGAGTAGTGGGAGTTGTGGGAGAGAGGCGGGCGGCGGTCAAACCGATGGCTCGCCTCCCGGTGAGCCTGCGCACCGGACTGCTGGCATGCCTACCAAAGTTTCACACAGCTACTCGCACGCCTCCCGATGACACTTCGCAGTGACCACGCCTCCGTCAATTCACACACCTGCAGGCACGCCTCCCCGTCTGCCTGCGCGGCGGACTACTCGCGTGCGTCCCGTCAACTCACGCCTGCTCGCACGCCACACGGGTCGCGCGGCGGCACGTCTATTGTTTTTCTATTTGGATGATAAATGCTGCCGCTTTATTGCTTAACCGAAGCATGGCACATATCCATTGTTAGTCTAACGCTCACGGTTCGAATAAATAATCCGTTTGGGATATTGGTTCCCAATTATTAATAATCTCCCATCTGTAATTAGATAAAAATTACATCAAAACTGGTCTCAAATTTGACAAAAACCACCTCAAGAACACGAGAGAGAGAGATCAAACAGATAGCTACTGGTACATACCCTCAGCCCCGAGGGTGAACTACTCCCTCCTCGTCATGGAGATCGCCGGGATGATGAAGATGGCTACCGGTGAGGGATCCCCCCTCCGGCAGGGTGCCGGAACAGGGTCCCGATTGGTTTTTGGTGGCTACAGAGGCTTCCGGCGGCGGAACTCTCGATCTATTATGCTCCCCGATGTTTTTAGGGTATATGGATATATATATGCGAAAGAAGTCGGTGAGGTAAGCCACGAGGGGCCCACGAGGGTAGGGGCGCACCCAGGGGGCAGGCGCACCTCCGTGCCTCGTGGCTTCCTCGAAGCTTCCCTGACGTCTACTCCAAGTCTCCTGGATTGCTTCCGTTCCAAAAATAACTCTCCCGAAGGTTTCATTCCGTTTGGACTCCGTTTTATATTCCTTTTCTTCGAAACACTGAAATAGGCAAGAAAACAACATTTTGGGCTGGGCCTCCGGTTAATAGGTTAGTCCCAAAAATAATATAAAAGTGTATAATAAAGCCCATTAAACATCCAAAACAGAATATATAATAGCATGGAACAATCAAAAATTATAGATACGTTGCAGACGTATCAAGCATCCCCAAGCTTAATTCCTGCTCGTCCTCGAGTAGGTAAATGATGAAAACAGAATTTTTGATGTGGAATGCTACCTAACATATCTATCAATGTAATCTTCTCTATTGTGGCAAGAATATTAGATCCATAAGATTCAAAACAAAAGTTTAATATTGACATGAAAACAAAAATACTTCAAGGATACTAAGAAAGCAATCATGTCTTCTCAAAATAACATGGCCAAAGAAAGCTATCCGTACAAAATCATATAGTCTGGCTATGCTCTATCTTCATCACACAAAATATTTAAATCATGCACAACCCCGATGACAAGCCAAGCAATTGTTTCGTACTTTTGATGTTCTCAAACTTTTTCAATCTTCACGCAATAAATGAGCGTGAGCCATGGACATAGCACTATAGGTGGAATAGAATTGTGGTTGTGGAGAAGACAAAAAGGAGAAGATAGTCTCACATCAACTATGCGTATCAACGGGCTATGGACATGCCCATCAATAGATATCAATGTGAGTGAGTAGGGATTGCCATGCAACGGATGCACTAGAGCTATAATTGTATGAAAGCTCAACAAAAGAAACTAAGTGGGTGTGCATCCAACTCGCTTGCTCACGAAGACCTAGGGCATTTTGAGGAAGCCCATCATTGGAATATACAAGCCAAGTTCTATAATGTAAAGTTCCCACTTAGTATATGAAAATGACAACATAGGAGACTCTCTATCATGAAGATCATGGTGCTACTTTGAAGCACAAGTGTGGAAAAAGGATAGTAGCATTGTCCCTTCTCTCTTTTTCTCTCATTTTTTTGTTGGGCCTTCTCTCTTTTTTATGGCCTCTTTTTTTAGTCCGGAATCTCATCCCGACTTGTGGGGGAATCATAGTCTCCATCGTCCTTTCCTCACATGGGACAATGCTCTAATAATGATGGTCATCACACTTTTATTACTTACAACTCAATACTTGGAACAAATTATGACTCTATGTGAATGCCTCCGGCGGTGTACCGGGATATGCAATGAATCAAGAGTGACATGTATGAAAGAATGATGAAGGTGGCTTTGCCACAAATACAATTTCAACTACATGATCATGCAAAGCAATATGACAATGATGAAGCGTGTCATAATAAATGGAACGGTGGTAAGTTGCATGGCAATACATCTCGGAATGGCTATGGAAATGCCATAATAGGTAGGTATGGTGGCTGTTTTGAGGAAGGTATATGGTGGGTATATGATACCGGCGAAGAGGTGCACGGTATTAGAGAGGCTAGCAATGGTGGAAGGATGAGAGTGCGTATAATCCATGGACTCAACATTAGTGATAAAGAACTCACATACTTATTGCAAAAATCTATTAGTTATCGAAACAAAGTACTACGCGCATGCTCCTAGGGGGATAGATTGGTAGGAAAAGACCATCGCTCGTCCCCGACCGTCACTCATAAGGAAGACAATCAATAAATAAATCATGCTCCGACTTCATCACATAACGGTTCACCATACGTGCATGCTATGGGAATCACATACTTTAACAAAATTATCTCTCAAATTCACAATTACTCAACTAGCACGACTCTAATATTACCATCTTCATATCTCAAAACAATCCTAAGGAATCAAACTTCTCATATTATTCAATGCACTTTATATGATAGTTTTTATTATATCCCTCTTGGATGCCCATCATATTAGGACTAAATTTATAACCAAAGAAAATTACCATGATGTTTTAAAGACTCTCAAAATAATATAAGTGAAGCATGAGAGTTCATATATTTCTTCAAAATAAATCCACCGCCGTGCTCTAAAAGATATAAGTGAAGCACTAGAGCAAACAACAAACTACTCCGAAAGATATAATTGAAGATCAATGAGTAGTCGAATAATTATGCAACTATGTGAAAACTCTCTAAAATTTAAGAATTTCAGATCTTGGGATTTTACAAGCAAAATAAAATAAAATAAAATGACGCTCCAAGCAAAACACATATCATGTGGTGAATAAAAATATAGCTCCAATTAAAGTTACCGATGAACGAAGACGAAAGAGGGGATGCCTTCCGGGGCATCCCCAAGCTTAGGCTCTTGGTTGTCCTTGAATATTACCTTGGGGTGCCTTGGGAATCCCCAAGCTTAGGCTCTTGCCACTCCTTATTCCATAGTCCATCGAATCTTTACCCAAAACTTGAAAACTTCACAACACAAAACTCAACAGAAAACTCGTAAGCTCCGTTAGTATAAGAAAATAAATCACCACTTAGGTACTGTAATGAACTCATTCTTTATTTATATTGGTGTTAAAACTAATGTATTCCAACTTCTCTATGGTTCATAACCTCCGATACTGGCCATAGATTCATCAAAATAAGCAAACAACACGCGGAAAACAGAATTTGTCAAAAACCAGAACAGTCTGTAGTAATCTGTATCAAACGCAAACTTTATCTAACTCAAAAATTCTACGAAAATTGGAGGACCTAGATAATTTGTTTAAAGATCTACTTCAATTGGAATCAGTATTTTATCACTTTGCGGTGATTTTTAACAATTATTTTCGTGAGCAGAAAGATCCTGTCTTTTTCAGCAAGATCAAATAATTATCATCCAAGAAGATCCTATAGGTCTTACTTGGCACAAACACTAATTAAAATATAAAACCACATCTAACCAGAGGATATATGATTTATTTATTACTAAACAGGAACAAAAAGCAAGGAACAAAAATAAAATTGGGTTGCCTCCCAACAAGCACTAACGTTTAACGCCCCTAGCTAGGCATGATGATTTGAATGATGCTCACATAAAAGATAAGAATTGAAACATAAAGAGAGAATCATGAAGAATATTACTAGCACATTTAAGTCTAACCCACTTCCTATGCATAGGTATTTTGTGAGCAAACAACTTATGGGAACAATAATCAACTAGCATAGGAAGGCAAAACAAGCATAACTTCAAGATTTTCAACACATAGAGAGGAAACTTGATATTATTGCAATTCCTACAAGCATATATTTCCCCCTCATAATAATTTTCAGTAGCATCATGAATGAATTCAACAATATAACTATCACATAAAGCACTATTTTCATGATGCACAAGCATAGAATTTGTATCACTCTCCTCATAAGCAAACTTCTTCTCATGAATAGTAGTGGGAGCAAACTCAACAAAATAACTATCATGTGAGGCATAATCCAATTGAAAATTAAAATCATGATGAAAAGTTTCATGGTTATCATTATTCTTTATAGCATACATGTCATCACAATAATCATCATAGATAGGAGGCATGCTTTCATCATAATAAATTTGCTCAACAAAACTTGGGGGACAAAAAATATCATCTTCATCAAACATAGCTTCCCCAAGCTTGTGGCTTTGCATATCATTAGCATCATGGATATTCAAGGAATTCATACTAACAACAAGTTGGTCACAAACTATGCATAAGTTCACAAACGGAACCCGCAAGTTGGTCACCAAAACACATCAAGTGGATCACGTGAATATCCCATTGTCACCACAGATAAGCACATGCAAGACATACATAAAGTGTTCTCAAATCCTTAAAGACTCAATCCGATAAGATAACTTCAAAGGGAAAACTCAATCCATTACAAGAGAGTAGAGGGGGAGAAACATCATAAGATCCAACTATGATAGCAAAGCTCGCGATACATCAAGATTGTACCACCTCAAGAACACGAGAGAGAGAGAGAGAGATCAAACACATAGCTACTGGTACATACCCTCAGCCCCGAGGGTGAACTACTCCCTCCTTGTCATGGAGATCGCCGGGATGATGAAGATGGCTACCGGTGAGGGATCCCCCCTCCGGCAGGGTGCCGGAACAGGGCCCCGATTGGTTTTTGGTGGCTACAGAGCTTCCGGCGGAACTCTCGATCTATTGTGCTCCCCGATGTTTTTAGGGTATATAGATATATATAGGCGAAAGAAGTCGCTCATGGGAGCCACGAGGGGCCCACGAGGGTGGGGGCACGCCCAGGGGGGCAGGCGCGCCTCCCTGCCTCGTGGCTTCCTTGAAGCTTCCCTGACGTCTACTCCAAGTCTCCTGGATTGCTTCCGTTCCAAAAATAACTCTCCCGAAGGTTTCATTCCGTTTGGACTCCGTTTGATATTCCTTTTCTTCGAAACACTGAAATAGGCAAGAAAACAACATTTTGGGCTGGGCCTCCGGTTAATAGGTTAGTCCCAAAAATAATATAAAAGTGTATAATAAGCCCATTAAACATCCAAAATAGAATATATAATAGCATGGAACAATCAAAAATTATAGATACGTTGGAGACGTATCAACGTGCCAGATCAATGTTGTGTATTCAAACATGCATGCACGCATCACCTCCATACATATGCATGTAGTGGTTGCCTTCGAACGATACACTCCCTCGCGTGGTTATCGGCGACAAGCCTATATATTCGTGGGCCCGCGTGGACATCCATGATCACCTTGACCAACAAAAAGATAGGTTACCATGGCAGATTCTTCATTTGGTTCGTGTTATCGTAGTATAGGTCATGGTGAGATTCAGACCTAACTAAGTTTGAGCGCATATACTATGCACGCATGCATGCATATATGAATCCCCGTCGTTGGCTTGAAGTGTGGTGTAACATACATATGCATCGTCAACCTAACCCTCACTCAGTGTGGGGATTTCTAGTTCGAAAGCAGGGTGCCACATCAAAGTTGTTCCATTGTTACTCAAAAACACACTTCTCCATACATATGTTTGGGCCACACGCATGCAGTGGTTGTCTTCGGGGACTAGCCACTTGCGTGATTATTGGCGAACTAGCCCATCTCTGGGGTCGCATTGACGGCCATCACTTTGACCAACAAAAAGAGAGAGGTTGTAGGACCAAGGTGGATTATTCTTGGTCCATTTTATGATCCATCTTGGTGAGATATATGCCTCTCTGGCCCGCCGACTGAAAGTGTGTGTGTGGGGGGGGGGGGTTGCTACATCGCACTTTGCTAGGTGAACCTCGGTTGGGGGGCATGCATTCATAGCTTAATTAGGATTCCCTTTGTGGCGACACGAGGGGGGTGGGGGGCTGCTAGCTACTTCGCACTTTGCTAGGTGAACCTCGGTTGGGGGGGCACTACTAGGAAAATGCCTGCTAGTGGCGCACCTATTTTGCCTACTAATGGCGCACTACAAGTGCGCCACTAGCATCACGCCATTAGAATTTTTTACTAAAGGCACACCACATGTGTGCCATTAGTATCTGGTATACTAATGGCGCACCAGGCAGTGCGCCATTAGTACATCACACGGTGCGCCATTACTATCTGACTTAGTAATGGCGCACCGCGGCGCACCTATTTTGCCTACTAATGGCGCACTACAAGTGCGCCACTAGCATCACGCCATTAGAATTTTTTACTAAAGGCACACCACATGTGTGCCATTAGTATCTGGTATACTAATGGCGCACCAGGCAGTGCGCCATTAGTACATCACACGGTGCGCCATTACTATCTGACTTAGTAATGGCGCACCGACATTACTAACATTTGTTTTTAAAAAAAAATTCAAAAATATTTTTTTCAATTTTTTCTTAATCTCAGGTCACTATGGCTTAATCTCAGGTCAATATGCTTAATCTCAAGTCAAATTGCACTCCATGGTCAAACTTCCCGAAAGGTCACCCATCCTCACACTACTCCAGCCCGAGCACGCTTAACTTCAAAGTTCTATCCAACCCCAGCACCAGCTCACTTCACACGTACTTGTTGATATATCTATCATATCAATCCTATTAAACCTTGTTGATGTCTAGGACTTTGTCCATGTTCATGTTCATGAGTGTGATGAAATTTTGAAAAAATATTTCAAACTTCCCGGTCATATTACGTATCATATTTTGAAAAAAAAATCCAAAAAAAAAGATTTTTTGAAACCAATTTTTTTTCTGTTACTAGTGGCGCACCTAGCAAATGGTGCGCCACTAGTAAGTTTGAATTTTTTTCATTCCCCCCCTCTAGATCATAAAAGCCCCGTATCTTTCGTTCTGTTAGGTTTTTGGGGATTTTGAAGATGTTGAACGGGGTTCCCCCAGTTCAATTCGTATGTAACTTTTCGAGTAGATGATTTTTCATATATAAAACTTTTTAATCCGAGTTCGTATGCAAAAGTTATGCCCATTTTACAAATTCCAGAGAGATTTTGCAAATAAAGTCGAAATTCATATTTGTAAATTTTCCCAACAACTAGACCACATATCACATGGGAAACTTATTTTATTTTATTTTTTTTGACATTTCCATCATTTTCTTTTATTTTTTTTAAACTGAAAAGGCGGTCCACATGGGGGGGGGGGTGCATTCGGTGGAATTTTTGGGCAAAGTTAGTAATGGTGCACCATGGGTGTGGCGCGCCATTACTAGTCACGGTGCGCCATTACTAACTTTGAAAAAAAATTATTAGTAGTGGCGCACCGAGGGTGTGGTGCGCCATTACTAGTTAAAACTAGTAATGGCGCACTGTCCCCTGGTGCGCCATTACTAGTTTTGAAAAAAATAAAAAAAATTGTTAGTAGTGGCGCACCGAGGGTGTGGTGCGCCATTACTAGTTAAACTAGTAATGGCGCACTATCCCCTGGTGCGACATTACTAGTTTTGAAAAAAAAGAAGAAAAAAAATTTGTTAGTAGTGGCGCACCGTGGATGTGGTGCGCCATTAGTATTTGGACACTAATGGCGTACCAACACATGGTGCGCCATTAGTATATAGTAGTGGCGCACCACATGTGTGGTGCGCCATTAGTGTCCATATTATCTATAGCCCTTTCCCTAGTAGTGGGGCATGCTCATAGCTTAGGATTCCCTTCGTGCCGACACGAGGGGGGGCTGCTAGCTACTTCACACTTTGCTAGGTGAACCTCGGTTGGGGGGGCATGTGCATTCATAGCTTAGGAATCCCTTCGTGCCGACACGAGGGAGGGATGGCTGCTAGCTACTTCGCACTTTGCTAGGGTGAACCTCGGTTGGGGGGGAGGGCATGCATTCATAGCTTAGGATTCCCTTCGTGCTGACACGAGGGAGGGGGTCTGCTAACTACTTCGCACTTTGTTAGGTGAACCTCGGATGGGGGGGCATGTGCATTCATAGCTTAGGATTCCCTTCGTGCCGACACGAGGGAGGGGTGTCTCCTAGCTACTTCGCACTTTGCTAGGGTGAACCTCGGTTGGGGGGAGGGAGGGCATGCATTCATAGCTTAGCTAGGATTCCCTTCGTGCCGACACGAGGGAGGGGGGCTGCTAGCTACTTCGCACTTTGCTAGGTGAACCTTGGTTTGGGGGGGGCATGCATTCATAGCTTAGGAATCCCTTCGTGCCGACACGAGGGAGGGGGCTGCTAGCTCTACTTCACACTTTGCTAGGTGAACCTCGGTTGTGGGGCATGCATTCATAGCTTAGGATTCCCTTCGTGCCGACACGAGGGAGGGGGGCTGCTAGCTACTTCGCACTTTGCTACGGTGAACCTCGGTTGGGGGGCATGCACTCATAGCTTAGGATTCCCTTTGTGTCGACACGAGGGAGGGCGGGGCTGCTAGCTACTTCGCACTTTGATAGGTGAACCTCGGTTGAGGGGGAGGGGGCATGCATTCATAGCTTAGGATTCCCTTTGTGCCAACACGAGGGGGGGGGTGGGGGCAAGCAATACTGTGCGCTTTGCGAGAGAGGTGCCACATCGAAGTTGCATTTGGTATTTGAAAATCAAACCACCCTTTTGATACATAAATTTGGTCCACATGCAAGTGTGTTCGTGTTCTGACCCTCTCCCGCGTCATTTTTCGCCAAATTTATGAACATTAGACAAGTCGGATGACGCAACAGACAGGGTTCACTCAAACTAACTGTGTGCCACGCCGGTGCACCTGTCACGCACACATCTGCACAGTACATTGGGCTCCACGAGGCTCCCCCTGTCAAAAATATCTGCCCGCCTCGAGGGTTTTTTTGTTTCATAATACACGGTTGTTATCTCCGGACCATGTGCAATGTTTCTTGTTCCCAGTCCCGCCTTGAAAGGATCGAGAAGAGGTGTCTCGAGGGGGGTGAATAGACTCTTAGTAAGAAAAGTTGCAGTTTTATTAATTTAAGTTGAAGTGGAGTTTTAGCGTTTAAACATTCACCATACATATCAAGCAAGCATGACAAGAGTATATGAGCAGCAGAAAGTAAATCATGCAAGTTGCAAGAATGTAAAGGGATGGGATTGGAGTGTGCAAACGCAATTGGAGACACGGAGATTTTTATCCGTGGTTCCGATAGGTGGTGCTATCGTACATCCACGTTGATGGAGACTTCAACCCACGAAGGGTAACGGTTGCGCGAGTCCACGGAGGGCTCCACCCACGAAGGGTCCACGAAGAAGCAACCTTGTCTATCCCACCATGGCCATCGCCCACGAAGGACTTGCCTCACTAGGGTAGATCTTCACGAAGTAGGCGATCTCCTTGCCCGTACAAACTCCTTGGTTCAACTCCACAATCTTGACGGAGGCTCCCAAGTGACACCTAGCCAATCTAGGAGACACCACTCTCCAAAAGGTAATAGATGGTGTGTTGATGATGGAGTCCTTGCTCTTGTGCTTCAAATGATAGTCTCCCCAACGCTCAGCTCTCTCTCATAGGATTGGATTTGGTGGAAACAGGGTTTGAGTGGAAAGCAACTTGGGGAAGGCTAGAGATCAAGATTTATGTGGTTGGAATGGAATATCTTGGCCACAACACAAGTGTAGGTGGTTCTCTCTCAGAAAATGTGTGTTGGAAGTGTAGGCATGTTCTGATGGCTCTCCTCACGAATGAAGAGTGGGTGGAGGTGTATATATACCCTCCACACAAAATCTAACCGTTACACACAAATCACCAAACTTGGTGGGACCAAATCAGAAAACTCGGTCAGACCAATTTAGTTCAAAATGTGAACGTTAGGATTTTCGGTGGGACCGACATGATCAACTCGGTAGGACCGATGTGGTAGGGTTAGGGTAAAGCCTCATCTCGGTTGGACCGATTACACAAACTCGGTGGGACCGATTTGGGTAATAAGCAAAACAGAGAGTTGTCCAAGCAAACTCGGTGAGACCGATTGCATATTTTGGTGAGACCGAAATTACTGCACTAGGCAACAGAGAGTTGGCAAGCCCATCTCGGTGAGACCGAGATCCCATCGGTGAGACCGAATTGACTAGGGTTTCTGGCAGTGGCTATGTCAAGTGAACTCGGAGGCGCCGGATAGGAAATTTTGGTGGGGCCGAGTTTGACTTTTGGTTTGGGACATATGTGGATGTGAGAAAGTGGTTGAGGGCTTTGGAGCATATCACTAAGCACTTTGAGCAAGCAAGCCATTAAGCAACACCTCATCCCCTTTAATAGTATTGGCTTTCCTATGGACTCAATGTGATCATGGATCACTAAAATAGAAAATGTAGAGTCCTGAGCTTTGAGCTTGAGCCAATCCTTTGTCCTTATCATCTTGAAGGGGTTCCACATCCTCTAGTCCACACCACTCCATTGTTGAACTTATCTGAAACATACTAGATGAAAACATTAGTCCAACAAGAGATATGTTGATATTAATTACCAAAATCACCCAGGGAGCACTTGTGCTTTCAATCTCCCCCCTTTTGGTAATTGATGACAACATACATCAAAGCTTTAGATGAAGATATAAAGAATAACCAGTAAAGCTTTGGAAAGACATGTAACATGCATAGGCTCCCCCTATATGTATGCAATCATGCAAATATGGAGTATAGGAGCATGTGAATGCATAATCATGACAGAGTAAGCAATGTGTTACATGTATCTTGGCTATATGCATCAGAGCAAAAGATGTGAATATAGGAAATGTACCTTCATGCTCATGAGTCCTTCTTGCGAACAGTATGTACATTAGCAAGAAATCCTCATGCACATGAGTGTGATGCATATATTTACCTTGTGGTCTTGAGTTGGCTTAGGAAGGAATGAACCTGAGTAAACAAGGTTAGATAACACAGATACATCTACAAGCCAGAGCAAACAAAAGAAACCACAAGAGTACTAAGACTGGGATGACATGTAGAGAGTGAGTACTGAGTACTCTATTGGATGTAGACATGTCCCCAAAGGTAAAAGATATGCGATGAATTCAAAGATTTCCTTCCCTTAGATGTCTTGCCCCCCCTGAATTTTGTATGGGAGATGCTGGGAGAAGATAGGGAACTGAAAAGAAAATCAGAGCAAAGAAAATTAGCAAACATGAACATGTATTTTTCCCTCTAAAGACATGTGACTTCTCTCCTCTTTGAATACCAAGCATCTGGGGTTTTTGATGTGATTACTATCTTCCCCTTTTGAAGAATTAAGCTTTGATGTGATCTCTCTCTCCCCCTTTGACATCAATTTCCAAGAAGGGTTCTTCTAGAGTGTGAGTCAAAATAGGTTTGGTCCTTGAGTCACAGAGCAAAGCAGCATATAGTGTGTGATGCTGGTAGAGGATAAGAATCATCGAGTGGAGCTGGAACAGAACAAATGCAGGAACAAGTGGCAAATGGTCTTTTCTGCATGGAAATCGGTAACGCCGAGTTATCTACTTCGGTGGCACCGAATTTGTTCGGTTTGACCGAACTTGACAAACCGGTGTGACCGAGCTCAACACAGAGAGAACACTTCTCACCTCGACTCACTAGGCAAATAAGATCTCACAAAGATTTGCAAGGAGTTAACTAAAAGATTTGCAATTAATTGGATGCAAGAAATGCAGAACAAAACAGAGAAGAGAAAATCTAGATGAAGTTATTTTTGATAAAGGAAAGGGAATAACTATGCAAAGGACAAATGCAAGAACTCAGGGAAACACTAGAGAACTTCATCTAGAATTGGGCGGTGACAAAGTCACCTATGTTAGAGTATATTGACTAAGGAGTCAAGTGAGAACACTTGATCATAAGTCATACTCATCGTTTAAGCTCAAAATGGGGTTACCATTTTTCGTTTAAGCATTTGATGTATTCACATCTTGTTGAGTTGCTTTGATCTATGACTTGAGGTAAAGTTCTCTAAGATGGAATGACATACCTTGGGTGGTGGTGTTGATCTTAGTCATGTAGTTGAACTTGTGTGGGTTGCTCGAGGTTGATGTAGCTCATCAAGAGTTGGGAGCACCACTTGGAAGTGAGTTCATCTACCTACATGGGTTAGTTTTGCAAGGAAGAGCACTTGCGTATCCAAAGTGACAATCATGAAATTTAATACCAAATGAAATTTGATATATAGAATTTGTCAAAGGATATGTTAAAGGGTTCCAAGCTTCCTTCTCTTCAACCACCATTGTGTAGAGACTTGGTGATGTAGAGATTGCTCAAGTTGTAAGTGAGTTGCAATCTCATAGATTTAGATTCATCCAAGTACCTACAAGGGTTAGATAGCATGCAAGGGTGCAAGTATATCCAAGACATATGATCATCATCATGAGAGAAGTATCAAGGATTAGTCATAGGCTCATGCCTTGCATGTACCCAAATGGAGTTCGTACTCCAAGTTTGAAGCATCAATGATGTTCAATTCACCTCTCAAACAGCGAAAGACTTTCTCATCAAGCGGTTTGGTGAATATATCCGCCAATTGCTTATCGGTACGAACATGCTTAAGATCAATGTCCCCTTTAGCAACATGATCTCGAATGAAATGATGACGAACTTCAATATGCTTAGTTCGAGAATGTTGCACGGGATTGTGAGCAATCTTAATAGCACTCTCATTGTCACAAAGCAATGGAACATGTTTCACATTGATCCCATAATCTTTAAGAGTTTGGGTCATCCAAAGTAATTGTGCACAACATGAACCGGCGGCAATGTATTCCGCTATGGCGGTGGATAAGGATACCGAGTTTTGTTTCTTGGAGGACCAAGACACAAGAGATCTACCAAGAAATTAACAAGTACCAAAAGTGGACTTTCTATCAACCTTGTCTCCGGCATAGTCCGAGTCGGAATAGCCAACAAGATCAAAAGAGGACAACTTAGGATACCAAATGCCAAAATTTGGTGTATGTATTAAGTATCTCACTATCCTTTTCATAGCCTTAAGATGACATTCTTTGGGGGCCGCTTGATATTGCGCACACATGCACACACTTAGCATAATATCGGGACGGGAGGCACATAGATATAACAATGATCCAATCATAGAGCGGTAAACCTTTTGGTCAACCATTTGCCGTCCTTGGTCAAATCAAGATGTCCACTAGTTGGCATGGGAGTTTTCATACCTTTGCTTTCTTGCATGTTGAACTTCTTGAATAAGTCCTTGGTGTACTTTGTTTGAGAAACAAAGGTGCCTTCCTTAGTTTGCTTGATTTGCAACCCAAGAAAGAACTTGAGTTCACTCATCATAGACATCTCAAACTTCTTTGACATTAGCTTTCCAAACTTCTCACTAAAATGAGGGTTAGTCGAACCAAATATGCTATCATCAACATAAATTTGGCATACAAATAATTCACCATTAACCCTTTTAGTGAAAAGAGTAGAATCTATCTTTCCAATCTCAAAGCCTTTCTCAATAAGGAACTTGGTCAAGCATTTATACCACGCTCTAGGAGCTTGTTTAAGAGCATAAAGAGATTTGTGAAGTTTGTAAACATGATCGGGTTTCTTAGGATTGACAAATCCGGGAGGTTGTTTAACATAAACTTCCTCCTCAATTTCACCATTAAAAAAAGTACTTTTAATGTCCATTTGGTATAAAGTGATATCATGGTGATTAGCATAGGCAAGTAAGATGCGGATGGACTCAAGTCTAGCAACGGGGGCATATGTCTCACCGTAGTCCATACCTTCGACTTGAGTGTAGCCTTGGGCAATGAGATGAGCTTTGTTGCGGACAACTTGATCATCTTCGTCTTGCTTGTTGCGAAACACCCATTTGGCACCAATGATGTTGTGGTTGTTGTCGGGCTTCTCGACCAATGTCCACACTTGATTTCTCTCAAAGTTGTGTAGCTCTTCGTGCATGGCATTTATCCAATCTGAATCTTCCAATGCTTCTTCAACCTTCATAGGTTCAATGCTCGAGATGAATGAATAATGTTCACAAAAATTAGCCAAACGAGTTTTAGAGCGAGTGATTCTCCCGTTTTGAATATCACTGAAGATTTGTTCGACGGGATGATCTCTTGAGACTCTTGCTCGAACTCGTGAGAGCTTTTGCTTGGGTCAGAGTGGAACATCCTCTTCATCATCTTGTCCTTCTTCGTGGCCTTCTTCATCGTTGACGTTGTCGTTCTCTTGTCGTGGTGGAGAAGGAGGTTGATGAGGTTCATCTTGGTGTACTTCCTCATTTTCTTCATCTTTATGTGTCCCACTCGTGGATGCTTCCATGTCAACTCTTGGTTCACCTTGTCGTGAGGTAGAAGCTTCCACTTGGACGGATGAGGTACTCTCCTTCACCTCCGTTGGTCGAATCTTTCCAATAGACAAGTCTTGGATTGCTTCCGAAGGGTCTTTATCTCCAACATCAATTGGCAATTGATCTACTTGCGAGCCGTTAGATTCATCAAACTTCACATCTACCGTCTCTTTAACCTTTCGGGTGAAATTGTTGTAGACACGGTAAGTGTGAGAGTTTGAGCCATAACCAAGTAGGAATCCTTCATGAGATTTAGGAGCAAATTTGACGATGATGCTTATCAAGAATGTAGC
The DNA here is from genome assembly GCF_002575655.3 of Aegilops tauschii subsp. strangulata. Lineage (NCBI taxonomy): Eukaryota > Viridiplantae > Streptophyta > Magnoliopsida > Poales > Poaceae > Aegilops > Aegilops tauschii. The sequence continues at coordinate 450,275,193 of NC_053039.3, read as the reverse complement.
ACTTTGAGCCGAATACTCGAAAGTATCCAACTTGGGGTTTGTTACAGGTGAGGAGCTCGTATGCCGTCTTGCCGAGTAGCTTGTGAAGATACAAGCGATTTGTTGCATGACAAGCTGTCTCAACCGCTTCCGCCCAAAAGTGTTTCAGAGTCTTGTACTCATGAAGCATTGTTCTTGCCATCTCAATAGGAGTTCGGTTCTTCCTCCCAACAACTCCATTTTGTTGAGGTGTGTACGTAGCCGAGAACTCGTGTGAAATCCCTTCTTAGTCAAGAAAGGTGTCCACATTTGCGTTCTTGAACTCCGTTCCATTGTCGCTATGAACCTTCTTGATCTTCACTTCAAATTGATTTTGGGCCTTCCTAGCGAAGCTCTTGAAGATCTTTTGGACCTGTGATTTATCATCAAGAAAGAACACCCACGTAAATCTTGAAAAATCATCAACTATGACTAGACCAAATGAGTTACCACCGAGACTCTTGTAGGCATTGGGACCAAAGAGATCCATATGAAGTAGCTCGAGCGGTCTTCTCGTGGTCATAATGTTCTTCACGGGGTGACTTCCTCCAACTTATTTTCATGCTTGACAAGCACTACAAAGTCTATCCTTGTCAAATATAACATCTTTTACTCCAAGGATATGACCACCTTTAATAAGCTTATCAAGATTTCGCATGTCCACATGGCCTAACCTTCTATGCCACAACCAACCTTTCAAAGATTGAGCAATAAAGCAAGTTCTAGGTTGAGCCTTTTTAGTGAAATCAACAATGTAAAGATCACCTCTACGGATACCGGTAAAGACCATTTTATGATTATCTCTACGAAACACTTGGCAATCTACTTCAGTAAATAGGACATTGAAACCAAAGTCAGCAAGCCTAGATACGGAGAGTAAATTGTAGCCAAGAGAGTCAACGAGCATAACATTTTGTATGGAGCTATCATGTGAGATGGCCACCTTACCAAGGCCAACCACCTTACCCTTTGAGTTATCACCGAAAGTGACATACTTTCGAGGGCCATCGTTTTCAGCAAGCTCACGGAACATATCTTTGTCTCCGGTCATATGATCAGTACATCCACTATCAAGGACCCATTCCTTTCCTCCAGCCATGTAGCCGCGAAGATTAGCCATAAGACCGAAGTGTCTCATCGCATCATCAAGATCATAGTCACTATCATCATTCTCATCATAGTATCCATGTTCAACATCGTCATGTGATGGATCAATTCCTAGAGAGAGTGATTCATTAGAAGTATGACCGTAACAATGTTCATCTCTATGAATCCTAATGACTTCGGAAATGATATTGCTAATAATTCCAACATCTCCTTTGGCACGCATGAGATCACGAAGCTCACATAGGCACTCATCAAACTTAGGATCACCAGTACTCATCCTATTCAAGGCAATAGACTTATGGAGAATCTCATCTAGATTTTTCAAGGAATAATTTGGGAATCGTTCCTCTAGGAATCTCCATATGGTGTAAGCACAATCTAGAGCAGGTAAGCTAGCAATCAAATTTTTAGGCAATCCTTTTACAATAAGATTGATAGTTCTAAGATTGTGAATCATGTCAAGATCCTCATCGGGTGTGGGATGCAAAGGATCAACAAAGCGAGCACAAGGAGTAGTAATGTACTTGGTTACATGATATTCATTGAAAATCTCAAGCATCTCATTTTTCCACTCATGAAAGTACTCTCCATCAAGTATAGGCACTTTATGTCTAAGACTCCCCAATGTAGACTCATCCATCTTCCTCCAAAGGTGTTTAAACCAAAGCAATGGATACCAAAGCTCTGATACCAATTGAAAGGATCGAGAAGAGGTGTCTAGAGGGGGGTGAATAGACTCTTAGTAAGAAAAGTTGCAGTTTTTATTAATTTAAGTTGAAATGGAGTTTTAGCACAAGTTTAAACATTCACAATACATATCAAGCAAGCATAGCAAGAGTATATGAGCAGCGGAAAGTAAATCATGCAAGTTGCAAGAATGTAAAGGGATGGGATTGGAGTGTGCAAACGCAATTGGAGACACAGAGATTTTTATCAGTGGTTCCGATAGGTGGTGCTATCGTACATCCACGTTGATGGAGACTTCAAACCACGAAGGGTAACGGTTGCGCGAGTCCACAGAGGGCTCCATACACGAAGGGTCCACGAAGAAGCAACCTTCTCTATCCCACCATGGCCATCGCCCACAAAGGACTTGCCTCACTAGGGTAGATCTTCACGAAGTAGGCGATCTCCTTTGATACGTCTCCAACATATCTATAATTTTTGATTGTTCCATGCTATTATATATTCTATTTTGGATGTTAATGGGCTTATTTATACAATTTTATATTATTTTTGGGACTAACCTATTAACCCAAGGCCCAGTGCAAATTGCTGTTTTTTTGCCTATTCAGTGTTTCGCAGAAAAGGAATATCAAACGGAATGAAACCTTAGGGAGCGTGATTTTTGGAAAAAACGTGATCCAGAGGACTTGGAGTGGATGTCAAGAAATCAACGAGGAGGCCACGAGGCAGGGAGGCGCGCCTGCCCCCCTGGGCGCCCCCCCACCCTCATGGGCCCCTCGTGGCTCCACCGACCTACTTCTTCCTCCTATATATACCTACGTACCCCGAAACCATCCAGGAGCACCACGAAACCCTATTTCCACCGCCGCAACCTTCTGTACCCGCGATATCCCATCTTGGGGCCTTTTCCGGCGCTCCGCCGGAGGGGGCATCGATCACGGAGGGCTTCTACATCAACACTATAGCCTCTCCGATGATGTGAGTAGTTTACCACAGACATTCGGGTCCATAGATATTAGCTAGATGGCTTCTTCTCTCTCTTTGGATCTCGATACAAAGTTCTCCTCGATCTTCTTGGAGATCTATTCGATGTAACTCTTTTTGCGGTGTGTTTGTCGAGATCCGATGAATTGTGGGTTTATGATCAAGATTATCTGTGAACAATATTTGAATCTTCTCTGAATTCTTTTATGTATGATTGGTTATCTTTGCAAGTCTCTTCGAATTATCAGTTTTGTTTGGCCTACTAGATTGATCTTTCTTGCAATGGGAGAAGTGCTTAGCTTTGGGTTCAATCTTGCGTTGCTCGATCACAGTGACTGTAGGGGAAACAACACATATTGTATTGTTGCCATCGAGGACAAAAAGATGGGGTTTATATCATATTGCTTGAGTTTATCCCTCTATATCATGTCATCTTACCTAATGCGTTACTCTGTTCTTATGAACTTAATATTCTAGATGCATGCTGGATAGCGGTCGATGTGTGGAGTAATAGTAGTAGATGCAGGCAGGAGTTGGTCTACTTGTCACGGACGTGATACCTATATACATGATCATGCCTAGATATTCTCATAATTATGCACTTTTCTATCAATTGCTCGACAGTAATTTGTTCACCCACCGTAATACTTATGCTATCTTGAGAGAAGCCACTAGTGAAACCTATGGCCCCCGGGTCTATTTTCCATCATATAAGTTTCCAATCTATTTTAATTTGCAATCTTTACTTTAATCTTTATCATAAAAATACAAAAAATATTATCTTATCATATCTATCAGATCTCACTTTTCCAAGTGGCCGTGAAGGGATTGACAACCCCTTTATCGCGTTGGTTGCAAGGTTCTTATTTGTTTGTGTAGGTACGAGGGACTTGCGTGTGGCCTCCTACTGGATTGATACCTTGGTTCTCAAAGACTGAGGGAAATACTTACGCTACTTTGCTGCATCACTCTTTCCTCTTCAAGGGAAAACCAACGCATGCTCAAGAGGTAGCAAGAAGGATTTCTGGCGCCGTTGCCGGGGAGTCTACGCACAAGTCAAGACATACCAAGTACCCATCAGAAACTTTTATCCCTCGCATTACATTATTTGCCATTTGCCTCTCGTTTTGCTCTCCCCCACTTCACCCTTGCCGTTTTATTCGCCCTCTCTTTCCGTCCGCCTCTTTTTCGCTTGCCTCTTGTGTTCCGTGTGCCATCATGGCCAGTCCCTTATCTGCTCCCTTGTCTCCCGAGTTTGAAGTTCTTCACTTCAAACAAAGATAAGGAGAAAATTTAAAAGATGCTTGGTATATGATGATGGAATCTTATTGTAATTGCACCTTAGAGGTGAGTTTTACAATTTTGCTTCGCAATTTTTACATTGGACTAAATATGTTCCATAGACAACTCTTGGATTGTGTTGCCATAGGAAATTTTATAGAAATTGATCCCAGTATTGCACATGAAATCATAGAGGGGGTAGTGGGAACACTACCTCAACAAAAGGGGCCACAACATACCCAGGACGAGACACAAGTTTTTGAAAAGATTTGCGAAGTAACTAATAATTTACAAAAGTCTCTTGAACCTCTTAAGAGTGTTAGCGAAAATCTTCACCGCATGAATATGTTGATTGCCCTTTGCAATAAGCGGTTGGATTCTTCAGATCTAAAAATTTCCGAATATGAAGGGAAACGTAAAGAACTTCCCGGATTCGAGCATGACTCCACTAAAAAATTAAAAGCCAAAGATGGCAATACCTAGATCTATCTTTGCTTTTATGCCTAGCTAGGGGCGTTAAACGATAGCGCTTATTGGGAGGCAACCCAATTTTATTTTAGTTTCTTGCTTTTTGGTTCTGTTTGGTAATAAATAATCCATCTAGCTTCTGTCTAGATGTGGTTTTATGTTTTAATTAGTGTTTGTGCCAAGTAGAACCTTTCGGAAGACTTGGGTGAAGTCTTTTTGATCTTGCTGTAAAAAACAAAAACTTTAGCGCTCACGAGATTAGCTACAACTTTTTACTGGAGAGTGCTATTTAGTTGATTCTTTTTGCAGATGATTAATAGATAAATTCTTCACGCCCAGCAATTTATTTTAGAATTTTTTGGAGTTCCAGAAGTATGTGTTTGCTTATTTTGATGAATCTATGGCTAGTAATGGAGTTTATGAACCATAGAGAAGTTGGAATACAGTAGGTTTAACACCAATTTAAATAAGTAATGAGTTCATTACAGTACCTTGAAGTGGTGTTTTGTTTTCTTTCGCTAACGGAGCTCACGAGATTTTCTGTTAAGTTTTGTGTTGTGAAGTTTTCTAGTTTTGGGTAAAGATTTGATGGATTATGGAACAAGGAGTGGCAAGAGCCTAAGCTTGGGGATGCCCAAGGCACCCCAAGGTAAAATCCAAGGACAACCAAAAATCCTAAGCTTGGGGATGCACCGGAAGGCATCCCCTCTTTTGTCTTCGTCCATCGGTAACTTTACTTGGAGCTATATTTTTATTCACCACATGATATGTGTTTTGCTTGGAGCGTCTTGTATGATTTGAGTCTTTGCTTTTTAGTTCACCACAATCATCCTTGCTATACACACCTTTTGGGAGAGACACACATCAATCGGAATTTATTAAAATACTCTATGTGATTCACTTAGATCTTTTGAGCTAAACAATTTTGCTCTAGTGCTTCACTTATATCTTTTAGAGCACGGTGGTGGTTTTATTTTATAGAAATTCTTGATCTCTCATGCTTCACTTATATTATTTTAACAGCATGGTAATTTGCTTTGGTTATAAAATTAGCCCTAATATGATAGGCATCCAAGATGGATATTATAAAAACTTCCATATAAGTGCATTGAATACTAGGAGAAGTTTGATACTTGATGATTGTTTTGAGATATGGAGATAGTGATATTAAAGTTGTGCTAGTTAAGTAGTTGTGAATTTGAGAAATACTTGTGTTGAAGTTTGCAAGTCCCGTAGCATGCACGTATGGTAAACGTTGTGTAACAAATTTGAAACATGAGGTGTTCTTTGATTGTCATCCTTATGGGTGGCGGTTGGGGATGAGCGATGGTCTTTTCCTACTAATCTATCCCCCTAGGAGCATGCACGTAGTGCTTGGTTTTTGATGACTTGTAGATTTTTGCAATAAGTATGTGAGTTCTTTATGACTAATGTTGAGTCCATGGATTATACACACTCTCAACATTCCATCATTGCTAGCCTCTTCGGTACCGTGCATTGCCCTTTCTCACCTTGAGAGTTGGTGCAAACTTCGCCGGTGCATCCAAACCCCGTGATACGATACGCTCTATCAAACATAAACCTCCTTATATCTTCCTCAAAACAGCCACCATACCTACCTATTATGGCATTTCCATAGCCATTCCGAGATATATTGCCATGCAACTTTCTACCGTTCCGTTTATTATGACACGCTTCATCACTTTGTCATATTGCCTTGCATGATCATGTAGTTGACATCATATTTGTGGCAAAGCCACCATGCATATTATATCATACATGTCACTCTTGATTCATTGCCCATCCCGGTACACCGCCGGAGGCATTCATATAGTCATACTTTGTTCTAGTATCGAGTTGTAATCATTGAGTTGTAAATAAATAGAAGTGTGATGATCATCATTAATAGAGCATTGTCCCAAAAAAGAGAGAGAAAGGCCAAATAAAAAAAAGAAAGGCCCAAAAAAGGAATAAAAAGAGAGAGAAAAAAGTGACAATGCTACTATCCTTTTTCCACACTTGTGCTTCGAAGTAGCACCATGATCTTTATGATAGAGAGTCTCTTGTTTTTTCACTTTCATATACTAGTGGGAATTTTTCATTATAGAACTTGGCTTGTATATTCCAACGATGGGCTTCCTCAAATGCCCTAGGTCTTCGTGAGCAAGCAAGTTGGATGCACACCCACTTAGTTTATTTTGTTGATCTTTCATACATTTATAGCTCTAGTGCATCCGTTGCATGGCAATCCCTACTCCTTGCATTGACATCAATTGATGGGCATCTCCCTAGCCCGTTGATTAGTCGCGTCAATGTGAGACTTTCTCTTTTTTGTCTTCTCCACACAACCCCCATCATTATATTCTATTCCACCCATAGTGCTATATCCATGGCTCATTCTCATGTATTGCGTGAAAGTTGAAACAAGTTTGAGATTACTAAAGTATGAAACAATTGCTTGGCTTGTCATCGGGGTTGTGCAAGATGAGAGCATCTTATGTGACGAAAATGAAGCATGGCCAAACTATATGATTTTGTAGGGATGAGCTTTCTTTGGCTATGTTATTTTGAGAAGACATAATTGCTTGGTTAGTATGCTTGAAGTATTATTATTTTTATGTCAATATTAAACTTTTATCTTGAATCTTTCGGATCTGAACATTCATGCCACAATAAAGAAAATTACATTGTGAATTATGCTAGGTAGCATTCCACATTAAAAATTCTGTTTTTATCATTTACCTACTCGAGGACGAGCAGGAATTAAGCTTTGGGATGCTTGATACGTCTCCAATGTATCTATAATTTTTGATTGTTACATGCTATTATATATTCTGTTTTGGATGTTAATGGGCTTATTTATACACTTATATATTATTTTTGGGACTAACCTATTAACCCAAGGCCCAGTGCAAATTGCTGTTTTTTTGCCTATTTCAGTGTTTCGCAGAAAAGGAATATCAAACGGATTCCAAATGGAATGAAACCTTCGGGAGCGTGATTTTTGGAACAAACGTGATCCGGAGGACATGGAGTGGACGTCAAGAAATCAACGAGGAGGCCACGAGGCAGGGAGGCGCGCCTGCCCCCCTGGCCGCGCCCCCACCCTCGTGGGCCCCTCGTGGCTCCACCGACCTACTTCTTCCTCCTATATATACCTATGTACCCTGAAACCATCCAGGAGCACCACGAAACCCTATTTCCACCGCCGCAACCTTCTGTACGCGTGAGATCCCATCTTGGGGCCTTTTTTGGCGCTCCGCCGGAGGGGGCATCGATCACGGAGGGCTTCTACATCAACACCATAGCCTCTCCGATGATGTGTGAGTAGTTTACCACAGGCCTTCGAGTCCATAGTTATTAGCTAGATGGCTTCTTCTTTCTCTTTGGATCTCAATACAAAATTCTTCTCGATCTTCTTGGATATCTATTCGATGTAACTCTTTTTGCGGTGTGTTTGTCGAGATCCGATGAATTGTGGGTTTATGATCAAGATTGTCTATGAACAATATTTGAATCTTCTCTGAATTCTTTTATGTACGATTGGTTATATTTGCAAGTTTCTTCAACTTATCAGTTTTGTTTGTCCTACTAGATTGATCTTTCTTGCAATGGGAGAAGTGCTTAGCTTTGGGTTCAATCTTGCGTTGCTCGATCCCAGTGACAGTAGGGGAAATGATACGTATTGTATTGTTGCCATCGAGGATAAAAAGATGGGGTTTATATCATATTGCTTGAGTTTATCCCTCTACATCATGTCATCTTACCTAATGCGTTACTCTGTTCTTATGAACTTAATACTCTAAATGCATGCTGGATAGCGGTCGATGTGTGGAGTAATAGTAGTAGATGCTGGCAGGAGTTGGTCTACTTGTCACGGACATGATGCCTATATACATGATCATGCCTAGATATTCTCATAATTATGCACTTTTCTATCAATTGCTCGACAGTAATTTGTTCACCCACCGTAATACTTATGCTATCTTGAGAGAAGCCACTAGTGAAACCTATGGCCCCCGGGTCTATTTTCCATCATATAAGTTTCCAATCTATTTTTACTTTGCAATATTTACTTTAATCTTTATCATAAAAATACCAAAAATATTATCTTACCATATCTATCAGATCTCACTTTTGCAAGTGGCCGCGAAGGGATTGACAACCCCTTTATCGCGTTGGTTGCAAGGTTCTTATTTGTTTGTGTAGGTACGAGGGACTTGCGTGTGGCCTCCTACTGGATTGATACCTTGGTTCTCAAAAACTGAGGGAATTACTTACGCTACTTTGCTGCATCACCCTCTCCTCTTCAAGGGAAAACCAACGCATGCTCAAGAGGTAGCATCCTTGCCCGTACAAACTCCTTGGTTCAACTCCACAATCTTGATGGAGGCTCCCAAGTGACACCTAGCCAATCTAGGAGACACCACTCTCCAAAAGGTAATAGATGGTGTTTTGATGATGAACTCCTTGCTCTTGTGCTTCAAATGATAGTCTCCCCAACACTCAGCTCTCTCTCATAGGATTGGATTTGGTGGAAACAGGGTTTGAGTGGAAAGCAACTTGGGGAAGGCTAGAGATCAAGATTTATGTGGTTGGAATGGAATATCTTGACCTCAACACAAGTGTAGGTGGTTCTCTCTCAGAAAATGTGTGTTGGAAGTGTAGGCATGTTCTGATGGCTCTCCTCACGAATGAAGAGTGGGTGGAGGGGTATATATAGCCTCCACACAAAATCTAACCATTACACACAAATCACCAAACTCGGCGGGACCGAATCAGAAAAATCAGTCAGACCGATTTAGTTCAAAATGCGTACGTTAGGATTTTCGATGGGACCGACATGATCAACTCGGTAGGACCGATGTGGTAGGGTTAGGGTAAAGCCTCATCTCGGTTGGACCGATTACACAAACTCGGTGGGACCGATTTGGGTAATAAGCAAAATAGAGAGTTGTCCAAGCAAACTCGGTGAGACCGATTGCATATTTCGGTGAGACCGAAATTACTGCAATAGGCAACAGAGAGTTGGCAATACCATCTCGGTGAGACCGAGATCCCATCGGTGAGACTGAATTGACTAGGGTTTCTGGCAGTTGCTATGTCAAGTGAACTCGGTGGCGCCAGATAGGAAATTTTGGTGGGGCCGAGTTTGACTTTTGGTTTGGGACATATGTGGATGTGAGCTTTGGAGCATATCACTAAGCACTTTGAGCAAGCAAGCCATTAAGCAACACCTCATCCCCCTTTAATAGTATTGGCTTTCCTATGGACTCAATGTGATTTTGGATCACTAAAATAGAAAATGTAGAGTCCTGAGCTTCGAGCTTGAGCCAATCCTTTGTCCTTATCATCTTGAAGGGGTTCCACATCCTCTAGTCCACGCCACTCCATTGTTGAACTTATCTGAAACATACTAGATGAAAACATTAGTCCAACAAGAGATATGTTGACATTAATTACAAAAATCACCCAGGGAGCACTTGTGCTTTCACGCCTGCATCCCTAGAAAATATCTGCCCGCCTTGAGGGTTTTTCTGTTTCGTAACTCATGGTTGTTATCTCCGGACCGTGTGTAATGCACTATCATCGAAATTTTCAATAGCCCGGCATTTCACTCCCGCCTTTGACTCCCGCGTAGTAAAATTTTCAGTACCCGCGTCATTTCCTTAAACACCCCGCGCCCCCTCCACACACACACACACACCAAAACCTCCTCGGGCGTGCGCACACACACACACTCCCTCGCTCGAAACCCTAGCAAAGTCCCCGCCACCGCTGTCGTCGCCGCCGCCGGAAGGCCTCCATTGTCAACATATGCTGGTTTGCCCGTGCAGCTTACCCACCGATCTCCATACCCAGGCCGCCCTGAGTTTCTTAGATGACGCTTGCCAAATGCCCCCTTTCCCACAGATTCCCATTCCCATACCCCACTCCAGAGCGTCGCAGCCTAAGCCCGGCTACGCTTCCCGAGGAGCTCGAGGAGCGACTGGTCCAAAAGAGGTGTATAGCCATCTCTTCGTCCGACGTCGCCGAGGAAGCTGACGACCATTACTTGCGGTAGGCACTCAAGCAACGGGCTAGATTATGCGGGCATGTCTCGTCCCCCGGCTACGACATCGAGGTCATCGACAGTGACGCCCTGAGGCGGGCTGTGTCACAGGTTAAGTGGCCCACGCCCAACCCCTCGGGTTCAACTACCGTCGATCTCATCCATGGCCCCGCCGCTGATCTCCTCTGGCTCGCTGTCAACAATTTGCCATTCTACATTGCCATCGAGCCCCTTTTGTCATTTCTGAAGGACATGTTCTGCGACGCTGGCTTGGGATCCATAGCTTCCAAGTCAGACCTCATCGACGGTGACCACGAGGAGGGCACCCCCTCCGGCTCTTCCAAGGGGAAAGAGCCCATCTGCTCTTCCAAGGGGAAAGCGTCCGTCCGCGACATCAGGGAGGGCACCCTATAGTCGTGCTCTTCCAAGGGGAAGGAGCCCATCTGCGACAACATGGAGCGCATCCAGGGTCCGTGCTCTTCCCACGGGAACGATCCCATCCGTGACAAGTGAGGAAACCCATGATTTGTTTTGCCGTGCCTCTTCACAGGGGGAAACCCATGATTTCTTTTGTCGAGTCCCTTTTGTACTGTAGTGAGAATATGTCCAGTTTTAATTGCTATATCTGGTTGTTTGTAGTATGCCTTGTTTATTTCAGTTGTTCACAATGTGATGCTATATATGTGCAATTTTTTATTGTGCAGTACATTTCACCAATCCAGTTGTATTGTAGTGAGAATATGTCCAGTTTTAATTGCTATATCTGGTTGTTTGAAGTATGCCTTGTTTATTTCAGTTGTTCACAATGTGATGCTATATATGTGCAATTATTTACTGTGCAGTACATTTCATCAATCCAGTTTTAAACATACCGATAGGAATGCATATATTTGCTTGCTGTTAAGCCTGTTATAGCTAGCATATGCATCTTTTAAAGTTTTTTGATTGTTCGGTTGTTTGTAGTTAGCATATGTTCAGTTTCAAACGCTATCTTTGGTTGTTCGTAGTATGCCTTGTTTCAGTTATTCACCACGTGATGTTCTATATGTGCAAGTATGAACTGTGCAGTTCAATTTCATCAGTACCAGTTTCAACAATACCACTATGAATGACTACATTTGGTTGCTGCATCTTGTAGTTAACACGCCTTTCCATTTTTATTTAACCATAACCAGTGTACTTAGACCGGCACAATACCAGTTTGAATGACCATGTTTGCTTGTTGTTAAATGTTAGGCCTGTTGCAGTTAGCACACCTTTCCACTTATTTTGCTTTACTAGCGTGCTTAAACCTGCACACTGAAGCTATCTTTTGGAGATTATTTTGTCTGCCATGTGTAATTCTGGTTGATGTTTAGCCCGTTGTGCTTAACATGCTTCTTGATGTACCTACACAGGACAATTTTGGGAATGACTGCTGTTTTCCATCGAGGTTAGTTTCATCCCATGGCTTATATCTGCTCACTGTTCAGGATATCCGTAGCTGGTACCATATAGGCCGGCGACTGATAAGGGACTAATCGGTGAATCGAACTTTTAACTGAATATATCTGCAACCCATTTCTCCTTAGGCTAACTAGGGCCATATGTAATATATCTGAGGCTACATAGCAACATGCACTGTACTTAATGTCTAAATATGCAATCCTAGGCTGCATAGCAACAAGGAAGAGTGTTACATTAATGTTCTAATGATGTCTAGATATACGTAGAAGAGCAGCAGCAACAACAGCAACAACACAGCCCTGTTTGGATACTCAACTTAGCTAGAGGTTAGAGTTAGTTTCTAGCTCATTACTAACCCAGAACTAACTCCATCCAAAGAGTTGTTTGGATGGCAGGGTTAGATTGACAATAAATGCACTAGGAGAACTAGCTCCAATTAGCACATCTTGGGTTGGATACTAGTTTTTTTGGGTGGGTTATAGATGCAACTAGCTCAAACTAGCCCTCTTGTTTAGATATACTTTAGGGCTATTTGAGCCCGAACTAGCTCAAACTAACTATAACCCGTGGATACAACAGCAGATAATTTGTAAGAATGAACTAAACTCCTTCCGGCCCATAATATAAGATGTTAATTCATCTAATATGTGAGTATATTGGATGTTATAAGATACTCCCTCCGTTCCTAAATATTTGTCTTTTTAGAGATTTCAAATGGACTACCACATACGGATGTATATAGACATATTATAAAAGAGTGTTGTACTACATCATTGTGCAATTGCTGTTTAGCTTCTAATATTAACTTGGTGCTTTTAGGTACATATGTCATTGGTAAAGATCCACGTTTCGACCCTTTCTGCGTATGGGGCAATGAGATATCGATGAACCAGCATCAAGTGAGGAAGCTGATAAAGATTGTTAGTAAAATGGGTCCAAAGATGGGAATTAAACTATTTGTTTACACTTTATCCAAGACAACAGTGAACTGCAGGATGGTAAGTAAGAACTCTGCAGCCTTCTTTTTACTGCCCATAATGAGTTGTGTTAGATGACAATGTCTGAATCTTTTTCCTTTACAGTGGTTGCCAAAGCAGTTTACTCAAGATTACCTCTCAAACTACATGATTGGTGGGCATGCAAAGGTTAAAGTATTTCTACCAGAAAATGATGATTATCTAGATGTTTTCATGAAGACCGTGAAGGATGGGCGGTCGAGCATCACAAGGGGTTGGACTAGAATCGTGCGTGCCTTCTGCATGGAGGAGGTCACAATATGGGCATTCCGCTTCACCTTGTTCAGCAACCAGAATATATTTCGCCTCTTTCTTTACCGTCTTTAATAGTACAAGTATACAATTGTGGTTCATCATTCTTTATTTGGTTCTTATGAATTCTTGAACATATGTACCTATGAATCGAATAATGCATTGGTTGTTTGAACCTGATGGATATGAATAAAGCTGTAGCATACATTCAAATTCAAATCCAAATCTAGTACAATTTGGAAAAGCAGCAATTAAATTACGGTGAAATTACGCTCTCCAGGTTGTTACGGCACAGACTGTTGGTAAAACACAAACGTTTGCGATATGCACCATAATCGGAGATGGTTCACATAGAGGAAACGTGTGCAAGCATGCACACAGTTGCCGTCTGCAAAGCATGTGCGATGTCAGACAATATCACAAACGGTGCGGGCAAACAAAACGTTTGTGTTAGTTGCCTTATCGTACATGATTTGCAACCATGAACTGTTTCTGGTGAAGTATGCATCGTAAATGTTGCACCACAGAATAGCGTGTGCGATAGTTGTCGTGTACGACGATGTTACGACGGTCCGACGTTTCGTAATCCTGTCCGACACTCGTACAACGATTAGCTAATCTTCTTAACGGTGAACCATTTTTGATGGGCCGCTCATCATACACGTTTAAGGACCCCCCTATCGCCCACACTCACTCGGCGATGGTTCCAAATGCCGTCGCAGAAAGGGGTTTTAAACCGTTTGTTTACGACTGACGCGTACGAGTGTTATCAAAGTAACGAACGCGAATCATATGAGCATGATGAAAACTAACTTGATGATAATTCCCATGTGTCCTTGGGAGTGCTTTGCTTTATATAAGAGTTCGTCCAGGCTTGTCCTTTGCTATAAAAAGGATTGTCCCCCCTTGCTGCACCTTTGTTACACTTGTTACTTGTTACCCGTTACGAATTATCTTGCTACCAAACTATTTGTTACAGACAATTTCAGTGCTTGCAGAGAATACCTACTGAAAACCGCTTGTCCTTTTCTTTTGCTCCTCATTGGGTTCGACACTCTTACTTATCGAAAGGAGTACGGTTGATCCCCTATACATGTGGGCCATCAGTGGTACGGACACATAGTGGAGCTTTGAGGGTCCGCCTCGGAGATGCCTTTACACTGAGCAAATTAGCCCCGTCATTTTTCCGCGGACACCGATGCCGGAAGCCACTATCCAATGCTGCCCGCATACATTTCAAACAACTTTTTCAATTAAATAGAAGAAATTCATGCAAACTTGGCGAATTTTCATATAAATCGGACGAGATTCATGTAAACACGGCAGATTTCATATAAATGATACGTCTTCAATGTATATTTTTTTTATTGTTTCATGCTATTATAGTATCAATCTTGAATGTTTATTATGCAGTTATATATCATTTTTTGGGACTAACCTATTAACTTAGTGCCTAGTGCCAGTTGCTGTTTTTTGGCTGTTCTTTGGCTTTTTGGGATATCAATATTAAACAGAGTCCAAACGGAAAAAAAAACTTTGGGTTAATTTTTTCTGGACCAGAATCGACCCTAGAAGGTTCGGGAGAAGACCTGACGAGCCACGAGGGAGCGACAAGCTCGGGAGGCGTTGCCCCAGGGGGGGCGCCCCCTAGGCTTGTGGGCCCCTCGTGGCACCTCTTGACCTAATTCCACCTCTATAAATTCCTAAATATTCCCCTGACATCAGAGAGCCACCCGAAATACATTTTCCGCAGCCGCAAGTTTCTATTCTTGTGAGATGCCATTTGGAGGCCTTCTCCAGTACTTTGTCGAAGGGGGAATCGACCATGGAGGGGCTCTAAATCGACCTTGCCGCCCTTTCGAGGATGTGTGAGTAGTTTACCATAGACATACGGGTCCATAGCTACTATCTAGAGGGCTTCTTCTATCTCTCTTTGATCTTCAACACAATGTTCTCCTCGATGTTCTTGGAGATCTATTCGACGTAATCACTTTTTGCGGTGTGTTTGTCGGGATCCTGTGAATTGTGAGTTAAAGATCAGATTAACGATGAATATTATTTGAGTCTTCTCTGAACACTTTTATGCATGATTATTATAGCTTTATATTTCTCTTCGATCAATTGATTTGGTTTGGCCAACTAGATTGGTTTTTCTTGCAATGGGAGAGGTGCTTTGTGATGGGTTCAATCCTGCATTGATCTATATCCTAGTGACAGAAAGGGACAAGACACGTATTTGTATTGTTGCCATTAAGGATAAAAAAGATGAGGTTTATTCATGTGTGAGTTTAGTTTGTCTACATCATGTCATCTTGCTTAAGGCGTTACTCCGTTCTTTATGAACTTAATACTCTAGATGCATGCTGGATAGCGATTGATGTGTGGAGTAATAGTTGTAGATGCAGGAAGGAGTCGGTCTACTAGTCTCGTACGTGATGCCTATATACATGATCATTGTCTTGGATATCGTCATGATTATTCGCTTTTCTATCAATTGCACAACAGTAATTTGTTTACCCACCATATGCTTTTTTTTCAGAGAGAAACCTCTAGTGAAAACTATGGCCCCTGGGTCTTATTTTTATCATATATTAAAATTCAAAAATACCTTGTTGCAATATTCTTTACTTTATTCTATTTTGTGTTTTATTTATCTATCTATCACTATGAGATTTGATCCTTCCAACTACCCGCTGAGGGATTGACAACCCCTTATTCGCGTTGGGTGCAAGTATTTGTTGTGTGTAGGTACTGCTAACAAGGTGTTGCGTGGTTCTCCTACTGAATTGATAACCCTGGTTCTTAACTGAGGGCAATACTTATCTTTACTGTACTGCATCATCTTCTCCTCTTCGAGGAAATCCCAACACAACTCACAAGTTGCAATAAACTGGACAAAATTCATTACATTTTGGACATACTTCAACTAAAAACGAAGCTCGTCTGACTCTCGAGATATAATATTGGACATACTTCTATTCTACATCGAATCTAAATGATCCTCGGCGCTCATTCCTCATGTCCGGCCATGAGCCCTGAGAAACTGAAGCTCCAACATTTGCCTTCACCTTTTCCAGTTCCGCCATGATGCTCTCCAGCTCTACTTCCACAGCCTCTCCCACCGCAACTTGAGCTACTAGTAGGCCGACGGTTATCAGCCCACTAAGTTTGGCTTCACATGGAGGGTAGGAGTAGTGGCCTTCTTGGGACCCTAACGGTGGGCACCTACCATTCACTACTCTTCCTCACTATCGGCGTCACCCGCGGATGTGCCGACTTTCTGGTCGTGGCGGCGGGGCGCGGCTTTGGCGGAGTCGGCACTGCTCATCGTCGGTCTTGTCCCACATCACGTATGCCGTATCGTCGAACTCCTTGTAGGCGGCCTCTAGTTCCGCCTGATGTTGGTGGTAGCCCCAGCGATCGAGGCGGATCCCGCGGGCGGAGCGGTAGGACTCGAGCACTGCGCCTACTCCATCATGTCTGCGTCGGGTGCAATCACATTGCCGGCAGCGAGTTGCTCCTCTATCTGCTTGTGCTCCTAGAAGAGCTGGAGGTTGTAGTTCACGTCGGCATGCGCCTCCCGGAACTGCTCCTGCCACACCATGTCCATGTAATGGGCACGACCCTCGCCGATGGTCATGGTGCAATGGCACTACTAGGGAAAACCCTAGTAGTAGCGCTTGTTTTGTAGCTAGCAGTAGCGCTTGTACAAGCGCTACCACTAAGGCGCTATAGCTAACTGTTAGCAGTAGCGCTGGAATGACAACGCTACTGCTATTCCTAGTGAGTAGTAGCACTTGTGGTGGAAAGCGCTACTGATAATAGTAAGTAGCAGTAGCGTTTCTTTTTGGAAAGCGATGCTGCTAACTTTCCCTGTATTTTTAAAAATACACCTTATTTTTGTTGTGGTTTTATATACAGTACTTTCATCATATGATTTTATGACCATGATTAGTTATTATATATAACAGTGGGTGAAATGAACGTGGAGTAGATTCAAGTGGAGGCAACATGTGGTGCATGTCGAAAGTACTACTAATCCAAACTTGATCTAGTTTGGATTAGTAGTACTTTTGATGTGCACCACATGTTGCCTCCACTTGAATCTAATCCATGTTCATTTCACCTACTAATATATATAATAACTCATCATGCTCATATAACAACTTAGCATCATGCATCATCGATCATAATAATAAATAACTGATCATTGGTATCATAATAACAAGTCCTACTCATCATCATCGATCATATAACTTCTACTCGATACCATAATAACAAGTCATACTCATCATCATCACAGTCATCTAACCAATCCTACTTAGTTGTTCTTAGCACATGATCATGAGTATTAGCTAGGACCTAAATACCCTCTCTAAGGTGAAATAGCATAAAACAAGATAGGCCCTGACTCTCCATTATGGAGAATGGAGATTATCTTGTCTCCAATTCTGGCCCTTCGCACAATGTTGCTTCCAAGTAGCTCCCTACGATTGACCATACATTTTTTCCAATCTTTGATTGTCATGTCTTCATCCCTTTTAGAAATCTGGTATGTACAGGAGTGATTCGTAGGATGACCTGGCCGTAAGTTCAAAACATCAAGGTGACCTTTCCGGAACATCGGATGAGGCCCACAATCCTTCGGGATTTTCTGTTGAAAAACATAGTAATGACTTCGTAGTTAGCAATGTAGTTGAGTTTTAGAAGAATTTATGCAAAAGATGCACGGATGTTGTAACAGTAAAAAAATCTTACCATGACATCTCCATGGATGTTACCGTAGTTCAACACGTGCACTAGTGACACATATTGACCATAATGTGGAGGAGTTTGATAATAGATATTGTAATTCTCAAGATCAGTAATAAATGAGATCAGATGATTTTTCTCCTGATAAGTCAATTCTGAGCCATCGGTGTAGTAGGTTCTGTCTACCATCTTCCGCACATTCTTTGAAGAATGAAAATAAGGTATCAATTGAAATAAGCTGTCAACTATTTTGAAATAAACAATATAAATTACTTAATAACTATGTTTGATAAACTCACATAGCGGTAGAATTGGAAGCGTATCAACAAGGACCCAAATGTCCAAATTGTCTTCGGCGATGTCAGGATCACCAAGATCCATGGTGACTAGAATCAGGATTCTTCTTCTCTCATATACGGTGCATACTTTCTCCCATACTCATTTGTTGACTGTCATGTATGGAGCCTCGACAGACTTAAAGTCAACCCAAAATGTCGTTTAATTATTTTTCTAGAAAATCCAGGCCACTTGATATTTCCTACATATTCTAGCACAAGTCATGCCAGAATTCACGAAAAAATCCGGCATGACCTTTGCTAAAAAAGGACATATCGAGCACCTGAAATTTGCCGGAACGTAAATTAATCAACACTCCGGCAAAACATAGGCCACTCGGAGGTGTAACCTGCAAACATGTCCGGCCACTTGGGCAAGCACATATCCTATTTGAGCAACACAAGATATACATGTTTATAGCTACACCATATGAGCATTCAAACTTGATGGTCATTGCATTTCAATGGTTGAAAATATGAAAAAAAAACATTTCAAAATGTCTTATAGCACTCATATTGACATGGAGATTTGGCTGGTCTCCTCGAGGTCGGAGGGGGTTGGTAACGGGGACGACGACGGGGATGAAGGAGGGCTCCTTGGTTTCTGCAAAAACAGAAACCCTATAAGCTATCAACTAATCAAATGCATACGCCTTGCATAGTGGGGTCCAATTTGAGCATTCAAAGTAGGAGTACTTCTCTAATTTGAGCATTCAATAAGCAAAACCAAATTTTAAAATAAATAAGTATTCAAATTAGCATGCATTCAATAAGCAAAACTAAATCATCTCTTGCGTCTGTACATCGTCGAATATTATCACTAATACATCTCGAATAGTATCATACATATAACATCACTAATACAGCTAAAACCCTAGCGAACGACGGGTAACGGCGCGGGCGGTGGACACCCAAAGAGAAGGAACCATCACAGGATCATAGCTCTAGTGAGATCCCTGAAGAACCACTACAGGAAACAGCTATTTTGCCGTCTGCCACGGCGGACGGCAAAGGCACGAACGCTGGATGGCAAAGGCCTTTGCCGTCAGCCGCGGACGGAAAAAGGCTCCGGCAATGTAGGCTACGGTAAACAGCTGCTTTGCCGTCTGCTTCCTGGCGGCTGACGGCAAAGGCCCTTTGCCGTCTGCCGCGGACGGCAAAGAGGGCGGACGGCAATAATTGTGCTCTCAGTCCGTTAAGTGGCTAACGGCAGGCCTTTGCCGTCCGCCGCGGACGGCAAACTTTCTAGTGCCTTTGCCGTCTGCCATATGATGTCATCTACACGTCACTACATGGCAGGCCTTTGCCGTCCGCCGCTGACGGCAAACTCTTTTACTCTTTGCCGTCTGCCACTGTAGGCAAATTGACCAAATGGGTTAGCTCCCAGGAAGCACAACTGGATGCCATGTGGCCTCTTTGCCGTCCGCTGCAGACGGCAAAGAGCCCGTTGCCGTCGGTGGCAGACGGCAAAGAGCCTGCATATTGGCTCTTTTTTCTGTTTTTTATTAAATCCAACAATTTTCATCACAAATATATATGACATATATAGATATATTTCACAGCAAACATATAAGATATATATGATATATATGACAACAATTTTCACAGCAAACATATAAGATATCTATCCAACATGCAGAGTTCCATCATACATAGTTCCATCACATATGTTCCATCCAACTACCAAGTTCCATCATACATAGCATAGTTCATCCAACTACCAAGATACATGCATAGTTCAACGATACAAAAGAAACAGAGAAAGGGATAAGGAGCACTCCATCTATGCAAGCTTTCGTCAAGTGAATGAAATCTGCAAAATGAAAAATAAGAAAGTTAGAAATAGGTGACTAGAACAAGAAGAAGACTAGAACAAGAAGAGTATGTCATTTATGGGCTAACTTACGTGAAATGGATCATATATGAGCTAACTAAGTTGAAATGGGTCGTTTATGAGCTAACTAAGGTCAAATGGATCGTTTTTGAGGTAACTAAGGTGAAATGGATCGTTTTTTAGCCCACTTTGGTCAAATGGATCATTTATGAGCTAACTTAGTTGAAATGGATCGTTTTTGAGCTAACTTTGTTGAAATGGATCATTTATGAGCTAATTTAGTTGAAATGGATCTTTTTGAGCTAACTTTGTTGAAATGGATCATTTATGAGCTAATTTAGTTGAAATGGATCTTTTTGAGCTAACTTAGGTGAAATGGATCATTTAAGAGCTAATTTAGGTGAAATGGATCGTTTTTAGGTCACTTAGGTCAAATGGATCATTTATGAGCTAAATTAGTTGAAATGGATCGTTTATAAGATAACCTAGGTAAGATGGGTCATTTTGGAGTTAACCTAGGTGAAATGGGCCATTTTAAAGCTAACGCAGGTAAAATGGATCATTTAGGAGCTAATCTAGGTAAAATGGGTCATTTTTGAGCTAACTTGGATGAACTGCATCATTTATAAGCTAACCTAGGTAAAATGGGTCATTTTGGAGGAAAAGAAGCTAACTCTAGGTCATTATGGTAAGCATATTGGAGGAAATAAAGCTAAGTCTAGGTCTTTATGCATTTGTTAAGCAAAACACTAGAGAAACTTACCGTGATCAGGGAGGTGTAGGAGCGGGGTGGCTACTACCGCTACCTGGAGAAGGATCGTGCGATGCGTTTCTGGAGTTAAGCTGCACCAAAGATCATTTCCAATGTCTCGTTAGCATTATGACACTCAAATGTTAAGACTAGCAAGTAATGTCCATTCAAATTAAACTCACCGTGCTCCCAGGAGCAATCACTGGCATCGGCGGAGCGGGCTGACCGGACTTCTCACACACAGACTGCACATTTGGTTTTCACAACAGAGTCATACTAGTTAGTAATGAGACTCAAATGTTAAGACTAGCAAGTAATCTGCAGAAGAAACTTACCACAAGGAGCTCGTACATGGCCCTTGCCTGCATGTCATTCCGTGCCCTCTCCTCCTCCATCATCTTTCTCGTCCTCTCCTCCATCTCCCGCTGCCTCTCCGCCGCCTCCGCCAGAAGTTTCTCCGTTCTATCTCTCTCAGTCTGTATAGCAGCCTGCAACACCACTCACATGACCATTTGTAATCATTGATGGAAGCGCACACAATGTAATGGAGAAAGATAACTGAGTACGTATCACTAACCTTGATGGTGAGTTGCACTGGCCGTTCACGAGGCCTTATCTCAGGAGCGGAGCTCGACTGGCGCGCCTTGATCTCCGGGAGAGTGCTAGGACAACGGATAAGTCCATCTCCAATGGCTATGGAGCCATGGGACCTCCCGCCACCAGATATCATCACCAGCTCTGGATCAATGGGACCCTGGCTCGGGTTAAAGTCCTCCCCTTTCCTCACCTTCCCCTCATCTCTATATCTCACGAGCTTGTTGTGGGAGGAGATGTTGGTGAAGTTGTTTGCATCATCAAGGTCAGACTGAGAGAAAGCCTTGACTTTCTTGAAAGAGGCAGTGTGGGCCATGGCATACAGGTCGTACACCTCTAGCACCTTATCCGCCTTATTGTAGCGTGCCTGAAAGAGAGAAACAATGAAAATTAGTAATTAAAGGGCTCAAGCTAGCATGATGAATGAATTGGATGAATCATGAAGCAAACCACATACCCAGTTGTGCCCGAACTGATATAAGTTGGAGCTGCCTTGATGGTGTGGCACACCTTCCATTTGGGCACGTTTGTCCTTGGCCTCGTTGTGGAGGGCTAGCCATTATTTTGAGCACCACTCATCGACCAACACCTCCCAACAATCCATCCGATCCGCACACCATCTCGGAGGCGCCTAAGTTAGCAAATAGAAACTTGAGCGCTACGGCTAAGAATTACTAAATGAAGGAACTTAAGTAGAAGGCCTTAAGAATTACCTTCATGTACTGCTCCTTACTCAGGAACTTATCGCGGCACGCCGGCTTGGTCTTCTTGATACCACGCAAGGCGTAGTAGTCTCGAACAGCCTGCACCCGAGCCTCGTGCCGTAAGTTCTGGAGTAGGCGCTTGCAGACGTTCTGGATAACATGTGACGCGTCCTCCTCGTATCCCTCCTCACACCTGTAGAATGTCTGCAATCAAATGAGACAATATTGATTAGTACAATTAATAACTAGCTAGTTGAAGATTTTTAAATGTGTAAAGGAGAAATTACCCAGAACGTCCTGATCACCATGTCTACCCTCGTGTCGCACACGACACCGTCGATAATGACATCCGGCGGGGCCGGGGCAGCCACTAGTGCTCCCAGCTCAATCCAAGCTCTGGAAGCCGACCCTCACCAGGCAACGTCACAAACCCCGGGAAGTTTTGCCGGCAAAGAACTCCAAGGACGGAGTTGGGTCGGCGGACACTATGATGGTGGTCCCAACCCCTGCAGCATGACAAGGCCAACGCATTAGTTATTTGAAGAAACGTGAATGCAGAAGGTACAAAAATATTAAATGCACTTACGTACCTCTCCCCATCAGGGAAAATCAACCACCTCTGCTCGCGGGTCGCCGGCACGGACGGGAGCCGTGTAGCACCACGCTGGTAGACGGTGCCACCCTCCTCCTCAAGATCAGTCGGCTCCCTGCCATCATCAGCATGGCCACTCGGCTCCTCGGGCTGATCCGGCCAGGTACCCCATCCGGACGTGTGCTCCTCCGGGGTCTCGTGGGCCGAAGGCCGGTCGACCCGAGGTTCGTGGGCCCAAAACCCGTGGACCGGAGGCTCCTGGACCGGAGTCCGTGTAGCCTCCTCCTCGGACGAGTCCACCCTAGCAATCACGTGCTCGGGTGAAACAGCTGGGGGTGGCGGCGAGGAAGGCGCCGTAGCAGTCACCCTACCTCCTCTCCCGCGACCACGTGCCCCACTCCTCTCTTCTTACCTCGTCCCCTGCTGGGCACCGCGGTCGACGAAGAAGGGCCCGGCGGTGTGGACATACTGTCCAGCAACGATCGGCGGAGAGGTGCGTCTGGAATCGAAGACCTCAGACCACGCGCCGACGAAGAAGGGGCCTTGGCGCGCTCCCGACCAGCGCCCACCATCTTTCAACACCTGCCATGACAAACAGTAAACGAAATTAGTACAACATAAAAAAAGACCGACATGAATAATAATATGTGTATCACTTAAGTGTATCATCATCAAGTACAACATTAAAAAATTTAATACCTGACACTACTAATAATCTCGATCAGTATCATCAATAAATGCATAATCATCATCACTATAATCAATGACGGGCTCATAGGGTTCAGTGGCATCAACATGTGGAAGGCCACCTTGACGTAATCGGTCAAGCAATGACAGGTCATCCGCAACAGTAACCTCTTCTTGTTCCGGCTCTTCTTGTTCCTCCTCTGGGGTGATGTCGGATTCACTGTCGCTGTCTACTTCAATGTTTTGGGGTGAAGTATAGCGGTTCTTGAAACGCTTTTTGGAAAGACGTGTCTCTTGGAAGAATTCTCCTTCATATGTGTCTGGGTTAATGTGAGGTTCATAATCCTCTTCCTTTGGGGGAGATAGTCTAGCACGTGGCGGCACTTCATAAACGACATCCCAACCTTTCAGATTTGGATTAGTTTGGCAGGCCCATGGTAGATAGAATACTTGGGTCGCCTGTTGAGCCGTAATATAGACATCAGGAACATCTAAATGGGTGCTTTGGTTGATTTCAACTAGCCATATATGTTCATGAGTGCTTCTAGTCTCCTTCGGCTGAAACCAATAACATTTGAAGACTACGACATTCGGTGGGTTTTCACCATAGAATAGAAGTTCATAAATTGCTTCAACTCTCCCATAATACTCGGTACCTCCTTCGCCGATAGCAGATACACAACAATTTGTAGACTTTCGGTCGGCCATAGATAGCACTTTGCCATAGGTACGAAAGCGATACCCGTTGATGTCGTATTTGTCAAATGAACGGACCTTATAGTCAAAACCATTAGCGACTTGTCTCAATTCGGCGTCCATAGACTCTGAATTAGCCTACAAGTTTAATATGAAAGGATTGTTGCATTACGCACAAATTAGCGAATGAAACCGGGATAGCCGCCTACAAATTAGCCTACAAGTCTAATAGAAATTACCGTTTGTTTGAACCAAGAGATGAAACCGGGATAGCCACCTCCTTGCTTTGCAAGAAGCTCATACTCTTCGACAGAATCCTTTTGGATCACCGCTCCATACGAGAATAAGGCAACGTATCGACTGTATGAAATATCCAGGAATAAGAGCAGTTCAAGGGAAATAGAAGTTGCGAAACTATGTACCGAGAACTTACTCGATGTACGGCCGCACTTCTATCAGGTTGTTGAAGATATACAACGAAATGGTCCGCCATTGTTCGTTATCCAAAGATACTGGATTTGAAACACTGGCTGGTGCGAGATTCCCTTTGAATAGGCTGATGTTGGATCCACCCTTTTTAGGGTCGTCAGCATTGTACCGAGGCTTCGGATTAAGCAAATGACGATTTTTGGCTTCGTAGTGTGCTGTCATGAAGTTTGCCGCCTCCTCGGTGATGAATGCCTCAGCCATCGATGCTTCAATTCTACGTTTATTTTTACACTTTTGTCGAAGCGTCTTCTGCATCCTCTCAGTTGGGTAGCACCAACGATTTTGCACGGGCCCCCCCAATCTTGCCTCGGTCGGGAGATGCAAAATCAAATGTTGCATTGGATTAAAGAAGCCCGGTGGAAAGATCTTCTCTAACTTGCAGATCAACTCCGGCGCCAACTCTTCCATTTCTTCTAGCACGCCAGGCGATAGTTCTTTCGCACAAAGAACACGGAAGAAATAGCTGAGTTCTGCCAGTACTAGCCATTCATCCTCAGGGATGAAGCCACGCAACATCACCGGCATTACCCGCTCAATCCATATGTGCCAATCATGACTCTTGAGACCAAATATCTTCAATTTATCAAGACTGGCTCCCCTCTGTAGATTTGCTGCATACCCATCGGGGAACATCAACTGCATTTTCACCCACAAGATAATTTCCCTCATAGCTGGCCTTCCAAGATTGAACCATGCCTTTGGTTTCGTCCAGTTCTGCTTTCCTTTCGGTTCTTTCATGTTTTGTAACGGCCTATCACATAGCGCCTCCAGATCGACTCTAGCCTTAGTATTATCCTTTGACTTCCCATCTATGCCGAACAATGTACCAAAAAGTGCCTCGGCGATATTCTTCTCAGTGTGCATCACGTCGATGTTGTGTGGGCAAAGGAGGTCTTTGAAGTAAGGCAGATCCCATAAGCATGTTTTGTGAGTCCAGGCGTGCTCAGAATTATACCCCTTGAAGTACCCTCGACGCTCTGGATCTGGCTCGAGAGCGTTTAACTGATCCAGGGTCTGTTGGCCTGTCAATGCAGGTGCTGCAGAGTTTTTGACAACTCTACCTCTGATGAAGTTCTTCTTGTCTTTCCTGAACTTATGGCGAGGATTCAGGAACTGTCTATGCATGTCGAAGCAAGAAAACTTGCGACCGGTCTGAAGCCAACGAAACTCAAGAGCTCCCTTGCATGTGGGGCACGGGAACCTTCCATGCACACACCAGCCAACGAATAGCGCATACGCCGGCAAGTCATGCGTCGAGTACATGTACCAGACACGCATTATGAAGTTCCGTTTGCTATAGGCATCGTATGTCTTGAACCCATTATCCCAGGCTTCTTGCAATTCGTCCTTAAGCGGTTGCGTGTACACATTCATATTTTTCCCCGGATAGTTGGGCCCTGGAATTATCAACGTCAGGAAAATGTTCTTTCTTTGCATAATCTGTCCGGGGGGGAGATTGAGTGGAAAGAAAAATACGGGCCAACAACTGTATTGGGCTGCCGTCATACCAAACACACTGAACCCATCCGTGCTGATGCCGACTCGAGGATGCCTCGGATCTGCCGCTTTGTCACCATGTAATTCATCAAACTTTTTCCACGCAACACCATCCGATGTGTGTACAATCATCAGAGTCCCATCCGCATCTAGTTCGGTTCTTTTGCCCGTTTTGTGCCATGTCATCTGTCTGGCCGTCTCTTCGACCATGAAAAGACGTTGAAGTCTTGGTACGATTGGCATATACCGAAGAACACTAACGGGGATTTTGGTCTGTGTCTTCTCACCCATACCGTTGTCTAACACAACATACCTAGAAGACTTGCAAATGGGACAATAGTTCAAGTCCGCATAGTCAAGCCTAAACAAGACACATCCTTTCTCACAGGCATGTATCTTATCATAGGGCATCTTCAGTGCACGGAGGATTTTGTCCGACTGGTACAGGTTTGCAGGCATTACATGGCCTTTGGGTAGAAAGCGTCCAAATACTGTCATCATTGCATCGTAGCATTCTCTGCCCAAGTTGAACTGAGCCTTCAGAGCCATTACTTGTGAGATGGCATCCAACTGACAAAGTTCAGTGTGCTCATGGAGCGGACGTTTTGAAGACTCCAACATTTCATTGAAGGCCTTTGCAGATTCCTCCATCTCCTCGTCCGAATCCCGAGCATCATCAAAGTCTTGCACCATGTTTTCCATCCCGGTACCATGCTCGTCGGTGCGACGACGATCCACCTCAGCTCGGTCACGTTGAGCAGACTCACCATGAAATGTCCACACCGTATAATCGGGCGTAAAACCACTCTTCTGCAGGTGTTTGCCCATTTCAGCCTCTGTCCTCTTTTCCCAATTGCCGCACCGTAAACAGGGGCACCAGGTTTTCCTCTGGCCATTTGCAAATGCGGCTCGCACAAACCCCTTGGTTTTTGTGAACCATTCAGTGCTCCATTTGTTCTGACCAGTGTGACCGGTGTACATCCACGCACGATCACTCATCTTGACTTTCAGAGCTACTAGACACACAACAAATATATATATATATAATTCACCATGTATATATTCATCAGTTGATCTACTTTGTCAATTTTATTACGTCCATGCAACCTACACTCTAATAGGTAATGATAGGTCCTAATCCCACCCGAGTATGTTTAGATTGGGTTCATTTTCCCATGCTATGCTCCGGATCCTACGCAAAATTTCGGCAGCACCTCCCCGCTGTTCTCCTAATACACGTCTCTGCAATAAACAGAGACGATGTGTACCCGGAGAACAACAGGGGAGGCACTGACGAAATTTATGCGTCGGATCCGGAGCAAAGCATATGGGAAAACGAACCCAATCTAAACATACTCGGGCTGTCCATGGATAGCGTTGGACAATTCGAAAGAATCAAGGTTATAAATATGCAAATGCATGCATATTTATAACTATGACGCTTTCGAACGGGAGACACATATTGGTTACGCATACTGATGATTCAACACACATATATAGCTAGCTATCAAGTTTCATCGGAATAGATCAAATAATTAATGGGGGAGGAGGACATGTCATTTGTGCTCACCCACGAACGAAGGGGCAGAGCTCGTCAAACGCACGGGGAGGTCGTCGAACACCAAACAACGGCACATTTAAAACTACCCGATCAACACAATTATATATGATGTTTTTCATAACAAAATCGAAAGATATATGACCTAACTAATAATTCACAAATATATGACCCCGTCGGCTTCTGGAAGGCCAAAGAACACCTTTTCGGGAGGTGTCGGGGGTCGGTGTGTCGTGTCGGTCTCGGGGTGCCGTGTCGGGGTCGGGGTCGGGGTCGGGGTCTCGGGGTCGGGGTGTCGGGTCGGGGTGCCGTGTCGGTGTCGGGGTCAGGGTGTCGGGTCAGGCTCGGGGTCGGGGTGTCGGGTTCGGGGTCGGGGTCGGGGTCTCGGGGTCGGGATGTCGGGTCGGGGTGCCGTGTCGGTGTCGGGATCGGGGTGTCGGGTCAGGCTCGGGGTCGGGGTCTCGAGGTCGGGGTGCCGGGTCGGGGTGTCGAATCGGGGTGCCGTCTCGGGGTCGGGGTGTCGGGTCGGGGTGCCGGGTCGGGGTCGGGGTGCCGTGTCGGTGTCGGGGTAAGGGTGGGTGTGGTGTCAGGGTGTCGGTGTCGGGGTGTCGTATCGGTGTCGGGGTCGGGGTCTCGGGGTCGGGGTGTCGGGTCGGGGTGCCGGGTCGGGGTCGGGGTGCCGTGTCGGTGTCGGGGTCGGGGTGTCGGGTCAGGCTCGGGGTCGGGGTGTCGGGGTCGGGGTCGGGGTGCCGTGTCGGTGTTGGGGTCGGGGTGTCGAGTCAGGCTCGGGGTCGGGGTGTCGGGGTCGGGGTCTAGGGGTCGGGGTGTCGTGTCGGGGTGCCGGGTCGGGGTCGGGGTGCCGGGTCAGGGTCGGGGTGCCGTGTCGGGTCGGGGTTTTTTCCTCTTTTTTCCTTTTCTTCTTCTTCCTATTCTTCCTTTTCTTCCTCTTCTTCTTTTTTCTTCTCCTCCTCCTCTTCTTCTTCTTCCTTTCCTTTTTCCTCTTCTTCTTCTCCTCCTCTCCTCTTTTTTCTTCTTCTTCTTCTTCCTCTTCTTCTTTTTTCTTCTCCTCCTCCTCCTCTTCTTCTTCCTTTCCTTTTTCCTCTTCTTCTTCTCCTCCTCTCCTCTTTTTTCTTCTTCTTCTTCCTCTTCTTCTTTTTTCTTCTCCTCCTCCTCTTCTTCTTCTTCCTCTCCTCTTTTTCTCTTCTTCTTCTTCTTTCCTCAAACTAAACTAAACCTAAAACTAAAACTAAACTAAAACTAAACCTAAAACTACAACTAAAACTAAATGTAAACTAAAACTAAAACTAAAAAGGAAAAAAACAGAAAAAACAGAAAAAAAGGGGGGCTCACCTGGGGCAGGGCCGGTGGAGGAGGCCGGTGGAGGGGGGGGCGGGGCGGTGGAGGAGGCGGCCTGGGGCGGCGGGGGGCCGGGCCCGGGGCGGTGGGGCGCGGGGCGGCGGGGGGGCGACGGGGCGGTGGGGCGGCGGGGAGCCGGGGCGGCGGGGGCGACGGGGCGGCGGGGCGACGGGTGGTGGGGCGACGGCGGGCGACGGGCGGCGGGGGCGACGGGCGGTGGGGCGGCGGGGCCCCGGGGCGGCTGCGACTGGTGGGGGCGGCGGCGGCGGCGGGGGGTGGGAGGAGAGAACGGCGTGGAGAAACTGAGTAACGGGCGGGGGGGTACGGGCCGTTAGGTAGTGCCCTCTTTGCCGTCCGCCTCTCTTTGCCGTCCGCCTTTTTGCCTCTTTGCCGTCTGCTAGCAGACGGCAAAGAGGTGGGCCGTTAAGTTTTTCCCAAACGGGCGGGGGGTGGGGGCCACCTCACTCTTTGCCGTCTGCCAGCGGACGGCAAAGATTCTTTGCCGTCTGCTGGCAGACGGTAAAGAGCTCGCAGATGGCAAAGAGCTTCTTTGCCGTCTGCCGTTTCTTTGCCGTCTGCTTTTGGGTAGCTGATGGCAAAGAGCTTCTTTGCCGTCAGCTAGCAGACGGCAAAGAGCTGGCAGATGGCAAATTAGCTGATTCCAGTAGTGAACCTGCCAGGTATTGGAGAACCTGCCCTCCAACGCAACCATGTAGCGACGGACGTGCTCGTCCTCCTCGCTGACACAATGACGTACCACCTCCGTGGGGGACGGAAGCCTCCGCACCGTCACTGGCCCACGCCACCGCCACCAAAGAAGGTTCAGGTCAATGACGGGCTGGCTCCTCACCAAGTTGCGCCCCTCAGAAGGTAGCACCTCCCAGTACCAGACAAGTGGAGCCCAGTCTCGGACATGGCCCCTCTGATCAAGTAGGTGTCCTCCGCCGAGTTGACGGCAAGGATGCGGGATAGGCATCGTCGACGTCGATGCGGGAATAATTGCTTTAACTAAAAAAATAAACTAGTTTTATTAATTTTCTTACTAAAAATAAATTAGTTCTATAGTAAAAATTTAATTAGATCATCAAATCTCATATACCTAAATTCTCTTACTAAAAATAAACTAGTTCTATTAATTCAACTAGTTCAACTAAGCACTTACTATAAATAAAAATAAACTAGTTCAACTAGTTCTATTAATTTTCTAACTAATTATATTAAACACTTACTAAAAACAGTAAAAAACTACATTGAATTTTTTTTCTCTAAACTAAACACTACCGCCCTAAATTAATATCTACTTAGTTACCTAACCTAATTAACATCTACTTAGTTAACCAAATTAGTTAACCAAACATCTAAAAACATCTAATTAACCTAGTTAGTAAACCAAATTAACCTATCTAGTTCACTTAGTTCAACTTAGTTAACCTAATGAACTAAATTCACCTAAGTTAATTAACCTAGAGGTAGGAGGAGGCAGGAGGGAGGAGGAGTACCTATCGGTGGAGGACGGCCGGCGCGGGGGGGGGGGGAGGCGGCCGGCGGGGGAGGAGGGCCGGCGTGGGAGGTCGGCCGGCGGGGGAGGGTGGCCCGGCGTGGAGGAGAGCCGGCGCGGGCGAGGGCGGTCGGCGGGAGAAGACCGGCGGGGGACGGCGACAGCGACAGCGCGCGGTGGAGGCGCGCGAGTGAGAGTGTGTGAGGGGTAGTGAGGTCGAGCGCGGGCCGTGGGTGTGGATAAGGTGCCCGTAGTAATAGCGCTTTTATGTAGAAAGCGCTACTGCTACGTTCAATAGCAGTAGCGCTTCCTACATAAAAGCGCTACTACTATGCCTGGCCTGCCGGCAATGGTCTGGCAGTTGTAGTAGTAGCATGTTTTATGAACACATCGCTACTGGTAAGTGTATAGTAGCAACGCTTACCATGTGCAAGCGCTACTGATAAGTAGTAGCAGCGTTTTCTTATAAAAAGCGCTACTACTAAGCTCCTGTGTATAGGCATTTCCCTAGTAGTGTGCACTGGCGACGGTGGCGTCAGCTCGTCCTCGGCCACGTCCTCCATTGGGACGTCCTCGGCCTCCCGCTGCCTGCCTGCCAGTCAGCCAGTAGCAAAAGTGGCCATGTCCTGCTTCTGCTCCGGCGATAGTCTTTCCAGAGAGCTTTGGAGCGCGAGGAGGCCATGGAGGGAATGGTGCGGAGAGGAGAAAGGGACCAGAGGAGGATGATTGCGGCTATGACCAAGGTTGGAATATATATAGCGGGCGAATGGCAATGGTGGGTGGCAAACGGATGGATGAGTGACGCTAGAGTAGGTTCCTCGGCAAACGTGTGTCATTAATGTGGCGGTAGACGGATGTACGGACAGCCATGGTGTCGTTAGAAAGTGAACCAATCGCGTGCACCGGGAAGCGGCGCGGTCGACGATCTCTCAGCCGACGCGCCGTTTCAATGCCGGCACTAGCGAGAGGCTGCATCTGCTCTGGCCGGGCATGAATCCGACATTGACACTTTGGAGCGGCGCTCACCATTTCAGGAGGGAAGTGTGTGCGGGTAAGGGAGGGGGTTTGGGTGGGCCAGGTCGGTCAGACGCAGGCATGAGAGCGGTACGGGCGCCCGCAAGCCCCCTCCCCCCCCCCACTGACTCTCCGGTTTGTGGGAAAAACACATCCTTGCTTCTTGCTACTTCTTGAGCTTGCGTTGGTTTTTTCCTTGAAGTGGAAAGGGTGATGCAGCAAAGTAGAGTAAGTATTTCCCTCAGTTTGAGAACCAAGGTATCAAACCAGTAGGAGACAATGAACAAGTCACTGAATACCTACACAAACAATCAAACAACTTGCACCCAACGCCATAAAGGGGTTGTCAATCCCTTCACGGTTACTTGCAAAAGTGAGATCTGATAGAGATAGATAAACGGTAAAGTAAATATTTTTGGTATTTTTAGTTTATAGATCGAAAAGTAAAAGA
This sequence comes from Aegilops tauschii subsp. strangulata, assembly GCF_002575655.3. Lineage (NCBI taxonomy): Eukaryota > Viridiplantae > Streptophyta > Magnoliopsida > Poales > Poaceae > Aegilops > Aegilops tauschii. The sequence continues at coordinate 450,243,074 of NC_053039.3, read as the reverse complement.
TTGCAAAGGAAGTAAATCGGAAACTAAAAGTGCAGATCGGAAACTTATATGATGAAAAATAGACCCGAGGGCCATAGGTTTCACTAGAGGCTTCTCTCAAGATAGAAAATATTACGGTGGGTGAACAAATTACTGCCGAGCAATTGATAGAAAAGCGCAAAGTCATGACGATATCAAAGGCAATGATCATGAATATAGGTATCACGTCCACGTCAAATAGACCGAAACGATTCTGCATCTACTACTATTACTCCATACGTCGACCACTATCCGGCATGCATCTAGAGTATTAAGTTCATAAAGAACGGAGTAACGCATTAAGCAAGATGACATGATGTAGAGGAATTAACTCAAGCAATATGATGAAAACCCCATCTTTTTATCCTCGATGGCAACAATACAATACGTGCCTTGCTGCCCCTACTGTCACTGGGAAAGGACACCGCAAGATTGAACCCAAAGCTAAGCGCTTCTCCCATTGCAAGAAAAACCAATCTAGTTGGCCAAACCAAATCGATAGTTCGAAGAGACTTGCAAAGATATCAAATCATGCATATAAGAATTCAGAGAAGATTCAAATAATATTTATAGATAAGCTGATCATAAATCCACAATTCATAGGATCTCGGCAAACGCACCGCAAAAAAGTATTGCATCGAATAGATCTCCAAGAACATCGAGGAGAACATGGTATTGAGAATCAAAGAGAGAGAACAAGTCATCTAGCTACTAGCTATGGACCCGTAGGTCTGTGGTAAACTACTCACGCTTCATCGGAAGGGCAATGGTGTTGATGTAGAAGCCCTCCATGATCGAATCCCCCTCTGGCAGGACGCCGGAAAAGGCCCCTAGATGGGATCTCACGGGTACAGAAGGTTGTGGCGGTGGAAAAGTGTTTTCGTGGCTCTCTCTCTCTCTCTCTCTCTCTCTCTCTCTTTGTTTTGGGATATATGAGAATATATAGGCGAAGAAACTAGGTCGGTTGAGTCACGAGGGGCCCACAAGGGTGGGGGGCGCGCCCTACCACCCTGGGCGCGCCCTCCGTCTTTGTGGCCGCCTCGTGGCTTCTCTGACTTGCACTCCAAGTCCTCTGGATGTCTTCTGGTCCAAGAAAAGCCATCGCAAAAGTTTTATTCCGTTTGGTATTCCTTTTCTGCGAAACTCTAAAATAAGGAAAAAAAACATAAACTGGCACTAGGCTCTAGTTTAATAGGTTAGTCCCAAAAATAATATAAAATAACATATTAATGCATATAAAACATCCAAAATAGATAATATAATAGCATGGAACAATAAAAAATTATAGATACGTTGGTGACATATCACTTCTCGGCGGAACGATACAGGTCCGTGTTGGATGGCACAACACGTTCGGAGAGTGCGGTCCGAACGTATGCGAGCGATTTGAGGGTCTACGTTGGAGATGTCCTTATGCCCTTAGGTCATCTCCAAGGGAGACCCGCAAAACTTTGGTATATCTTCGACTGGACAAATTTGTTGATGTTTGCATCCAATGGGACCTGTATCGGTCCGCGAAGCAGTGCAGATGTCCGTTTTCTGGCAAAATGAAGACAAAAGTGGGGGAGATATACCGTAGTACGGGCATCTACTTGAGCAACCAAAATCCTATGCGTGCTCCTCCTCTCTTTAATCTCTCTTCACATGCATGGTCCCTCTTTACTCTCTCCTTCCAACCGGACACCACATCTCAAATAACCACCACATGCATGGTCCCCACCTACCTTTTTTCCTCACAGCCAGATACTTTATAATTAGTGTTGGATGGCTCCCTCCTGTATCATGTCCGCTGACCACGTCCGGACACAAAAACGGACATATAATGAAGGAATTTGCGGGTGGGCGTTGGAGATGCCCTTATCTGGACAGAATTGTTTTGGTTCTTGAAAGTATGTAATCAGAAGGAAGTATATTATTTCAAAATACTCTCTAGACAAATAAGTACGTTGGTTCTCAATTATTCAATCAAATATTTGAGACGATATCGGTGGTTGGAGTTTAAAATGTTTGACTTACGTATGTTCAATTAGTTGTGACCTGGAGGGAGTAGCACACAATCCATCATTAGTACAATAGATATGGCAGACGATTTTGCTAATAGAAAATGGTCCTTGTCGAAATATCTGCTTCATTCCGGGCTATATGGAATTACAGAAATGGAGTGATATTTGATTAAGAAAACTATAATAATCCTATGACTTTGATTGTTCTAATGTGTCGTTGGATTTGTGATAGGGCTATGCTGCAGATAAAGAAACAAAATAGAGAGGTGTTCGTGCTGGGAACAGAACTTTTCGAGCGGGCAGCAAATGATGTCTACCGGAGATTCAATGTGATGCGCTTGGAGAAAAGTTGAGTGTGGTGAAGCTGCGTGGACGTCTTCTCCCCTGCTTTATAGTGTGCTCTGTCTCCAATAGTCTTCGTCTGCTTGGTGTCATTTGGCATTTCTTATTTTTAGTCTTGGTTTGGTCATTTGGAACTTGTGGTATTTTGCCTGGTCTGGTCTGTAACGCTAAATTTCAGCGAATGTTAGAGCATCTACAACCGGATCTTTTAAACTCGCCTCTTATGCCCGGGCGGGCTGCCCGGTCGCTGACAGGTCACGTTTTTTCGACCCAAACGGACGCCTCAAATGAGCCTCAAACGCTCTGGCTGACCGGCACCCCATATCCAGCCCAAATATGGGATGGATATGAAGGCGCCCGGGCACGCTCGCCACGTCGAACCTGACCCATGCTGGCCCACCCTACCCCACTTATATTCGTCCTCATTCTCTCGCCGGAGCAAACCCTAGCCACTTCACTCCACTCCCCTCCACTCCTCCCCGCCACCCGAGCTCACCTCCGGCGGTTCGCGGCCTTCTCCGCCATAGCAGGCAGTGGATCGGACTCCGACCAGTCCGGATCCATCGACTGGGATGTCGTTTCGTGTGGGTTGGAGGAGGCAATAGCAGTTCGCATTGTTAGAGTATATAGGCATATCTTTGTATATGGTAGACTATAATTTGTAATCATCTCCTGCCTTATCTTTAGGAGATGCTTCTTGTCCTTCAAGCCTTGCACTCTATATAAACTGCCCCAAACGCTCAAAAGTCAAAACAACATCGATCGTACTCCGCTAATCCCTTCCCTTCTAACATGGTATCAGCCTAATCTCGATCCAAACTCTAGCCGTCGTCGCTTCCGCACCGCGCCGCCCGGGGCGATCGATCTCAATGACCGCCGCCGGGGGCCGCGCAGCCCGTACCTACGGTTCGTCCGCCAATCGCGTTGATCGGCTGTCCTAGAGAGTCTTTTTTACTATCCGTTGATTGGGATTCTCTCACCAATCAATTGATTGGTGTTCTTTTTTTTTTGATTTTTTGATCTATGATCGGTTTGCGTCGCCCGTCACCGTTCTTTATCTGCATCGCGTCTCTACTTCGACATCAGATGTAAGATCAGTTGCTGCACGGAACTCCGGCTTGACACATGCAGCAGCGTCCATGCGTACTGATGCGGCGGCTCCTCGCACCGTCCTAGGCGCGGGTGTGGGACTGCTGCGCGGTGTGGTGATCTGCGTGCGCCTGACCATAGGGCTACGTCCATCCACATCATGCATCATGTATCCCGTGCGTGGGGCTTGCCCCTTGTGCATCACGGGTGTGCTTTGGTCCATGCATGCATCGCATCATGCCAGTTGTTGTCCGGTTTCATACTACTCCGCCAAGCAGCAACTTCATCGACCCGCGAGTAATCGACTTGATCACTCCAAAGCGCGCGATTCACTCCGTCTTCGTTGTGCGTTCGGTCTGATCAACCGCACGTGCGCCTATCGTTGTCGAGTACAACGCCGTTTCACCGATTGAGCATTGGGCTGCCGTTGTATCGCCTTGTCGGGCCGCAGCGCCGCCGCCTTGTGGTTTTATCCGCGGCGGCATCGACCCACGTGCTACGGCTGCGTCGCCTTCTTGGGCCGTAGTGCCGCGGCCCGCAGTCTACCACTGTCCCGAGGACGTCCGTTCCAGGCCGTCTCTGTGGTTGCACTGACCTTCGCGCTGCCGCTGCGTCGCCCCATCGGGCCGTAGCGAACGTGGCACTAGGTCTCCGCCGCCGCCCGAGGCCGTCCCCATGGTTGCACCGACCCGCGCTACACCGCTGCGCCGCCCCTTCGGGTTGAAGCGTCGCGGCCCGCAGTTCCTCCCCCCCCCCCCCCCCCCGGCGCCCTGAGGTCTTCCCGCCGTCGCCCCGACCCGCTTGCTGCCGCCGTGTCGCCCCTTCGGGCCGTGACGCCACGGCCCGCGGTCCATCGCCATCCCCACGCGTCGACCTCTCGAGTTATGCGCCACGCCGCCTCCTTTGGCGCGGGAACGCCACCGCCCGCGCCGGTCTTCGTCACGCTGTCGGGTTCCTCGCTTACTTCGAGCACCGCCGCCGTGCTCCTAACCTAGCCGCCGCCGGCGCCGTCGGCGCTCTTCTTCGGCCGCCGGCCGCCGCTACCCCCGTAGCCGCCGCCGCCTGTCCACCCCCTTCGTCTTCGTCCATCACCAGCCCGTCGCCAGCATCGCAGTCATCTACCCCGGCCACTTCGTCTACTCCGACCATCGTTGGTGACATCGGCCCCCATGCCGATTGGCGCCACAATCGTCGTCGAGTCTTCTTCTCTGGTTGCCCTCCGACTCCTCAACATGGCGTACAGCTCGTGCAAGTCCCTCGTCCCCACATGCCCGGTGCTGGCAACAACGATACGTGCCTTCATCCACGATGTGTCCCCGGGCCTGGCAAGTCTGGTCGGCGCTTCGTCAACTTCGTCTTCGTCCGTCTAAGCATGCCCGGTGCTGGCAACACGACGCGTGCCTTCGTCTATGATGTGTCCCCGGGCTTGGCAAACTCTGCGTGACCCGTCATCAACACCGTCTTCTTCCCCACGCATCACTACTTTGACACCACTGCGCCTATGACTAACACGGCGCCTCTTTGTGCCCGCGACTCCACGGTGACCACCTCGACACCGGCTACCCCGACTCGACATCGACCACGGTGTTCTTCGCACGGCTACAACACCCTACGCTCTCGGCTATCTCGACATCGGCACAAAGGGCTATCATCCGCTTGAGCAACTCGTCGGCTTCCTCTACAGTCAACGCGACACTGTCCATGACGCTACCGCTAGGACTGCGCGCCGGGGGGGGGGGATGTCAGCTTGTTGGCTGCTATTCTCTCCAGCCTGACCATCCGCGACGCTCCTGTTGTCTGCGCCGCTACCGCTACGACTGCGGGGATGTTAGAGTATATAGGCATATCTTTGTATATGGTAGACTAGGCTCCTTGCCCTCCAAGCCTTGTACTCTATATAAACCACCCGAGAGGCTCAATACAACATCCATCGTATTTCGCCAATCCCTTCCCTCTAACACGCATTGCACTCCACCGCTGGCAAGAGGACAGCGCCCGGCCAACGGACGGATCCATCCGCTGCGACGTCATAGCGTCGGGTCACCGGGCGCTCAGGTACTCTGCTGCTGGATCCTCGCGGTCCCGTCCGGAACACCTCTCCTTCCCCATCACCGGTCGGGCGGCGTATGAGTCCCACTGGGAACGGGCGGCCCGCCGTGGGAAGGAGAGGATAAGGGCCGCCGAGGCCCGTATCGCGACGGAAATGGCGGCGACGGAGGCGGCTGATGCGACGGCGCGGGCAGCCGCAGAGAAGGAAGCCATCTGCATCCGCATTGTGAAGAAACGGCAGCGGAGGAACACACCGCCCTCACCCGAGAGCAGAATCGGGTCGTCTGTGCCATGGCCGGACTGCCACCGAAGGAGGAGAAGGAGGAAAGCGACGACGAGGAAAGCTCTGGCGATGAGCAGACCCGGCTCAATTCGTATTGCGTTTTCGACCGGTACTTCCGCGAGAAGGACGGCAAGGGCGCCGGGGTAGCCATGGATGAACTCCACCATAGCCAAACATGCCAAATTTTGGTAGTCCGATGGCATGTTTACTATAGTGTGACGGAGTAGCCGGACCATGCGTGTGCGTCGACGTAGTTGCATGAGTTTGTATGGATTTGAGATATGATAATTGAGGTGTCCGGATGTGGATTGCATTTTTTTAGAAGTGCCCGGCGAGTGCCCGCGGAGGCGCGCCCACGGGCATTTGAGGTGCCGGATTTGTCACGTCCGGCTGTAGATGCTCTTATGACTGTTGTGGGAGCAAGACCTTGGTAACATTTCTTTTGGTACGCCAAAAGAGATGCGCTCTGGTTGTTAGTCCCTGGTAGGGGTCCGGTTTCAATAGATGTCTGAACGTTAGTTTCTATTAATGGAAAAAGAGGCGATTTTGCTAAGGCCTTTTGCTAATGCACATACATCCGGGATGTTCTTGGAACTATTAGAAAATGTGCAACAACTGGATTCTTTGTGTTTCTTCTCCCCGTCCGGCGGTGCTCAACCTCGTTGTTATGGTTAGAGTTGCGAGGAGGAGCCACGGATGACACATGAACATTGATGAACTCGGTACACCCAATAGAAGAGACGCCATGAATAAAGCACTGGCAACGGCGGAACCAAGGAATGAGACATGGTTGGGTTTCAAAGATTCATGGCTCTCACCAATGCCGGAAAAAAGAGATTTGATGTGATGTGTTCGCCACGGAAAAAAAATCTTATAGGACCAGGTCATAGGCCTCGCTAGGTTAGACCCACTTCTATTCACGACACGTGTTAATACCAATCTCAAAGGGATTGCCACCTAGCCGAGCCTTAGAGCATTACTACTGCCCCCTCCCCTCCAACAAGCCCTCTCAGGCCCCTTTTTTATTGCCGACTTAAAAAAAATGGCCCAGTCATGCTCCCAAGAGCCCAAATTTCGCCGGTTAGGATCGGAATTGGTGCCGGCAGACCCAGGCAGAACCCAGCGCGCTGGGGCGATCGTGGGCGTCGGGGAAAGAAAAATGGCGCCAAAACTCGTCAGATTCCATCCGTGGGCATGCCGAGTCAGCGACTAGCATTGTCGTCCTCATCTCATCGTCTCGGCTGCCGCGCAAATCAATGCCAAGGCTGCCGCCGGCCAGCCTTCCATTGATCACGGGCGGCGCAGTGAAGGCGAGCCGCCGCGCGTCCCGCCCCTTCCTGCCACGCGTCCACACGGCTACCGCCCCCTTGCCGCTATAAAAGTCGCCTTCGTCGCTGTTGTCCGCACACTCGCCTCGCCACAACCATCTCTCTCTCTCTCGTCGGCGACCACCTTCTTTCCTTCTCCGCCCTTGTTCTCGCCCTCTCTCCTTCACCGTCAAGCCTGGCCGATGGCGGAGAGGTTCCTCGGCGACAGAGCGGCGGCCAACGTCTTCGGCCGCCGCCGTCTGAACGAGTGGGAGGCGCACGTTCTCCACGAGGCCAACTAGTCGGCGTCGCCCGACATGCGCGTGCCGGGCTCTTGGAGGCTCAGCACCGAAGGCGTCCCCGTGCCCCCACCGCACTCCGACGCGGTACGCCGCGGCGAGATCGCGCAGCTCCGAGCGTCCTTGCCGGAGGAAGCGCGGCAGCAGCCGAGGTACTCCCCCGACAACGTACCTCCGTGGAAGGCGTATTTCCAACGCCGCCACGCTCACCAGCTCGCCTCCACCAACGGCGCTCCGACGACAAGGGGGCGCAACAACTTCGATGACCGCCATTAGTGATGGGGCGTCTGCGGGCGCATGCTCCCCGCCGTCCTCGAGCACATTGAGGGCGGCAACGAGTCGCCATTGGAGTACCCGGTGCCTTCGTTCTCGCTCTGGAGCGGGAGCTCGTGGCTGCCAAGGCACATGGTGGCCACGAGTTCCTCGTCCTCCGGCTCCCGCTCCTCCTGCACGAGGCCGCTCGCCCTCGTCAAGCCCGAGCCCCAGGAGATGGCGAAGCGGTGGCGTAGCCGCGGCGGCAACCACGTCATAAACGAGGGCCGCCGCCAACCTTCACCTTCCCGCGGCCATCTTCGCCTAGTCAGGCCGAAGAAGGAGCCGGTGACGCCCATGGTCATCAAGCAGGAGCACGTGGACATGGCCGCCAACCTCAAAACCGGCCTCAAATGGGCGCGCAACGACTACGTGTGGGAGGAGATGGAGCGTCAGCGACGCGCTCTGGAGGAGATCGTCGATCGACGCCGCTGCCACGAGCAGGACGGCGTCATCATGCTCGACAACGACAAGGAAGAAGCGCCAGCTCCGACCAACCCCGTCCGCAGCGGCGATCCAGGGCAGGGCCGCAGCAAGGACGGCGGCATGCAGGATGACGGCGGCAGCGGCAACGACGGTGACAACACCGACTTCTACAAGCTCCTTGGCATGAACTAGGCTCAGGGCGGCGGCGGCGTAGTTTTTTTTCAAGTTTTATGTGTGTCTTTAAATTTGTACAGATATGAATGAAACCGCCTAAATTTCGTCCAAAATCGAGTCGTTTTTTTGAATTTGAGCCAAATTTGTATTTGAAAAAGGCGTCTGGGTGCCAACTTGGGGCAGCGGTTGAGAACCCAAGCGCACCCATGGCGAAAATATCGCCGGTTAACCCGCAGGAGGCGCTATTTCAGGACCTTGGGGGGAGGGGGCGAACGGCTGGAGATGCCCTTAATACTCGATTCCCATCTTTATTTTCTTTCATAACCAGCCATTCTTGATTCCCATTAGGGTTCTCGTAGCCGGCGACAGTGGCCATACGGCACACGACGCGTCCTCCTTGCCCCATCAGCACAGGTTGCCCGTCTAGATGCTCTGTCATGTCGTGTAGTTAGTCATGGTGAGGAAGAAACAAGAAGGAGCTCTTGTTGATGGCAGCGGCGCAGCACGACAGTGCTCATCCTCACAGGAGGCACACCGGCTACTCGTCCAGCCTCTCCATGACACTGCGTAGTCATTTATGGCGATGAACTATAGGCCGCCCATCACACTGTGTGGGGATTGATCCTCCTTAGTGTCAAGAACATGGATCTAAAGATGGATGTGGAGTAAAACACAGACGAGTCAGAGCTACAATCCAGAACAACAGTGAAGAAGTGTGGTTGCGATTGGCTCTCGCGAACTGATACGTCTCCATTGTATCTACTTTTCCAAACACTTTTGCCCTTGTTTTGGACTCTAACGTGCATGATTTGAATGGAACTAACCCGAACTGACACTGTTTTCAGCCATTGTGTTATTTTTGTGTAGAAATAAAAGTTCTGGGAATGACCTGAAACTTCACGAAGAATATTTTTGGAATAAATAAAAAATACTGGCGAAAGAATCAAGACTAGGGCCCACACCCTATCCACGAGGGTGGGGGCGCGCCTACCCCCCAAGGCGCGCCCCTGCCTCATGGGCCCCCTGGAGCTCCACCGACCTCAACTCCAAGTCTATATATTCATGTTCGGGGAGAAAAAATCAGAGAGAAGGATTCATCGCGTTTTACGAAACCGAGCCGCCGCCAAGCCCTAATATCTCTCGGGAGGGCTGATCTGGAGTCCGTTCAGGGCTCCGGAGAGGGGAATCCGTCGCCATCATCATCATCAACCTTCCTCCATCACTAATTTCATGATGCTCACCGCCGTGCGTGAGTAATTCCATCGTAGGCTTGCTGGACGGTGATGAGATGGATGAGATTTACCATGTAATCGAGTTAGTTTTGTGAGGGTTTGATCCCTAGTATCCATTATGTTCTGAGATTGATGTTGCTATGACTTTGCTATGCTTAATGCTTGTCACTACGACCCGAGTGCCATGATTTCAGATCTGAACCTATTATGTTTTCATGAATATATGTGAGTTCTTCATCCTATCTTGGAAGTCTATAGTCACCTATTATGTGTTATAATCCGTTAACCCCGAAGTGACAATAATCGGGATACTTACCAGTGATGACCATAGTTTGAGGAGTTCATGTATTCACTAAGTGCTAATGCTTTGGTCCGGTACTCTATTAAAAGGAGGCCTTAATATCCCTTAGTTTCCAATAGAGGACCCTGCTGCCACGGGAGGGTAGGACAAAATATGTCATGCAAGTTCTTTTCCATAAGCATGTATGACTATATTCGGAATACATGCCTATATTACATTGATGAACTGGAGCTAGTTCTGTGTGACCCTAGGTCATAACTATTGCATGAGGAATCGCATCCGACATAATTATCCATCACTGATTCAATGCCTACGAGCTTTTCACATATTGATCTTTGCTTAGTTACTTTACCGTTGCCACTGTTACAATTACTACAAAACTGCTACTGTTACTTTTGCCACCGTTCCGTTACTTCCATACTTCTTTGCTACTAAATACTTTGCTGCAGATATTAAGTTATCCAGGTGTGGTTGAATTGACAACTCAACTGCTAATACTTGAGAATATTCTTTGGCTCCCCTTGTGTCGAATCAATAAATTTGGGTTGAATACTCTACCCTCAAAAACTGTTGCAATCCCCTATACTTGTGGGTTATCAAGATTATTTTCTAGCACTGTTGCCGGGGAGCATAGCTCTATTCTTTGAGTCACTTGGGATTTATATCTGTTGATCACTATGAGGAACTTGAAAGACGAAAGAACTAAGATTTTTCCCTCAACTACGAGGGGGGGTAAGATTTTTCCATCTAGCTCTGCACTTGATTCTCCTTCTGTTTGAGTAAACTTGCGACACCTAAACCTACTTCTGCCATTAATTCTGATATGTTGCATGTTATTGATGATGCCACTTCTGCTATGCATGATACTTATGATGAAACTACTTCTATGCTTGATACTACCGTGCCATTAGGTGAATTTCTTGATGAACAACTTGCTAGGGCTAGAGAGAATGAAATTATTGAAACTGATAATATTGATGAAAGTGATGATGAAGATTCTCCCCCCAGATATGAATTGCCTGTTGTGCCTGAGGGTTATGTTATGGATGAAGAAACTGCTAGAGATTTTCTTCCTTGCAATGATAGATATGATCTTAAGAAATTATTAGCCAAGCTGAAAGAGAAATCTTTGAATGCTTAAATGAAATATGACCCTGCTTTTGCTACTTCACCTATCTATATTTCCGATAAGGATTATGATTTCTCTGTCGACCCTGATATAATTATTTTGGTTGAATCTAATCCTTTTTATGGCTATGAATCTGAAACTGTTGTGGCACATCTTACTAAATTAAATGATATAGACACCCTATTCACTAATGATGAGAAAACTCGCTACTACTATATCCTTAAATTATTTCTGTTCTCATTAAAGGGTGATGCTAAAACATGGTTTAATTCTCTTGATCCTGGTTGTGTGCGTAGTCCCCAGGATATGATTTATTACTTCTCTGCTAAATATTTCCCCGCTCATAAGAAACAAGCTGCTTTAAGGGAAATATATATATTTTTGTGCAAATTGAAGAAGAGTGTCTCCGACAAGCTTGCGGGAGGCTTCTCCAATTACTTAATGCTTTGCCTGATCATCCTCTCAAGAAAAATGAAATACTTGATATCTTTTATAATGGACTAACCGATGCTTCCAGAGACCTCCTGGATAGTTGTGCTGGTTGTGTTTTCAGGGAAAGAACAGTTGATCAAGCTGAATTGCTATTGAATAATATGTTGACTAATGAAAATAATTGGACACTTCCTGAACCAACTCCTAAGCCAACCTCCAAAGAAAAGGGGTATTCTGTTTCTCAGTCGTGAAGATATGCAAGAGGCAAAGAAATCTATGAAAGAAAAAGGTATTAAAGCTGAAGATGTTAAGAATTTACCACCTATTGAAGAAATTCATGGTCTTGATAACCCGACACAGGTAGTAAAGGTAAATTCTCTCTATAGATTTGATGAAGGTGATATTCTTGTTATAAGTCTGCTAGCCAATGCTTAGATGAGTTTGATAATTTTATAGTTAAACAAGAAAACTTCAATGCTTATGTTGGTAGATAATTGAAACATAATGCTTATATGATTGAACACTTGAGTGATTATATGTCTAGAGTTAAAGGTGAACTTAAACTCATTAGTAAACATGCTTCCATGGTTACCACTCAAGTAGAACAAGTACTTAAGGCTCAGAATGATTTGCTCAATGAATTAAATAATAAGAAAAATGATAATGTTGTTAGAGTTATGACTAGAGGGGGTAAAATGACCCAGGAACCTTTGTATCCTGAGGGCCACCCCAAGAGAATTGAGCAAGATTCTCAGAGAACTAATGTTGATACACCTAGTCCTTCTAAGAAGAAGAAAAAGAAAAATGATAGGACTTTGCATGCTTCTAGTGAACCTGTTGTAGACACACCTGAGAATCCCAATGATAGTTCTATTTTTGATGCTGAAACACAATCTGGTAATGAACATGAACCTAGTGATAATATTAATGATGATGTTCATGATGATGCTCAGCCTAGCAATAACAATGATGTAGAGATTGAACCTGCTCTTGATCTTGATAACCTACAATCAAAGAATCAACGTTATGATAAGAGAGACTTCATTGCTAGGAAGCACGGTAAAGAAAGAGAACCATGGGTTGAGAAACCCATGCCATTTCCTCCGAAACCATCCAAGAAAAAGGATGATGAGGATTTTGAGCGCTTTGCTGAAATGATTAGACCTATCTTTTTACGTATGCGTTTGACTAATATGCTTAAAATGAATCCTTATGCTAAGTATATAAAATATATAGTTACAAATTAAAGAATATCGGAAGCTAAAATTTCCACCATGCTTGCCAATTATACTTTTAAAGGTGGAATACCTAAGAAAACTAGGAGATCCAGGAGTACCAACTATACCATGCTCCATTAAAAGAAACTATGTTAAAATTGCTTTATGTGATCTTGGAGCCGGTGTTAGTGTTATGCCTCTCTCTTTATATCGCAGACTTGATTTGAATAAGTTGACACCTACTGAAATATCTTTGCAAATGGCTGATAAATCAACCGCTATACCTGTCGGTATTTGTGAGGATGTGCCTGTTGTGGTTGCAAACGTTATTATTTTAACGGACTTTGTTATTCTTGATATCCCCGAGGACGATAGTATGTCGATTATCCTTGGTAGACCCTTTTTGAATACTGCAGGGGCTGTTATTGATTGCAACAAAGGCAATGTCACTTTTCATGTTAATGGCAATGAGCACATGGTACACTTTCCGAGGAAACAACCTCAAGTCCACAGTATCAATTCTATTGGAAAAATTCCAACGATTACTATTGGAGGTTTTTAATTTCCTCTTCCTACTGTCAAAAAGAAATATGATATTCTTATTGTTGGGGACGTGCATATCCCCATTGAGGTAACCTAGTGCTATTCGAAGATTCTCCGGTTTCATGCGATTCGGAATGAGTTTGTTAACAAGACTTGATCAACCTTGTTAGTGGATTCCTTTTGATGAGCATGAGATGGATGAAGTTAGAAAGCACAACCTTCTGTACCCTCCTTTTACTTTCTGCTATTTAGATTAAATAAAGCAAAAATAGTATTTTCTATCTGTTTTCTGAATTACCTGCAATAAAAAATACCCCGAAAATAAAAGTTCTTCAAATGCCCTGAAATTGAAATATGATTTTTTTTCTAGAATATTTGAGAATTATTGGCACTGAGAACACATCAGGGGGAGCAGCCACCTGGCCACGAGGGTCCAGGGCGCGCCCACCCCCGGGTGCGCCCCCTGCCTCGTGGGCCCCACGTGGCCCCCACCACTTATTCTTGCACCCACACACTCCTTCCTCCAGAAAAAATCAACCACCAGCTCAACCACGAGTTCTAGCTCATCTTGCTGCCATTTTCGATCTCCTTGCTCAAAGCTCCACTCAAAAAACTGCTTTGGGGGATTGTTCTTCGGTATGTGACTCCTCCAATGGTCCAGTTAGTTTTTGTTCTAGTGCTTTATTTATTGCAAATTTTTGCTGCTAAGGTGACCCTGTTCTTGAGCTTGCATGTCAGATTTATATGGTCCCGAGTAGTTCTAATGCATGATATAGTCTCTAGGCACTTGTGGGAGTAGTTGCTATCAATCTTGTTGAGTTTGGTTCACTTTTATTTTGAGTCACTAAAAATTTCAGAAATTTTCAGAAAATGATGAAGAGATTATTGAGGGGCTCTTCGAGCCGAAGCTCGAAGGATAAGCAAAGTGAGGAGGATAAGAAGCCCAAATATAATCTCCCTCGTACCGCGGAAGTTCGTCCGTGTGAATGGCCTTGTGATGAGTTCTTGAGAGTAGCCGAGATTCATGATGATTTTTATTATTTGGCTGAGAATGCAGGCCTCACCGACTTCCTCCGCGACCAGCGCGAACAGTGTCTCCTACTCACTAATATTTTTGTGCAAAATTTTCATTTCCATGCTAGGACATCACCACCTTCGGTGGATTTTTATTTATATGATGAGTATAGGGAGATGTCCCTTTATGATTTTTGTGCGGTTTGCAAGTTACCCTTTTTGGGCAACATAGAGGAACCACGTCGTAATGATGTGGAAGGGTTTATTGATATGATTGCTGTAGGGGAAACGAGGAAAGTTTCCGATGCAAGAATCACTAGCATACATTTTCCTGTTCTGCGTTACTTCGCAATATTTGCTAGTAGATGCTTAATTGGTCGTGGGAACAGTGGAAACCTTAGTGCCCCTGATATTTCTATATTACACCATGCCTTGTTTCGTGATACAACTTTCAGTTTAGGCGCTATTATTGCTAAACGATTAAGTCTGAACCGTACAAAAGGCTCCATCTTCGGTGGCATCTTTGCTTCGCGCCTTGTTGCACACTTTAATATACCTATTAGGCATTATGAGAAAGAAGAAAAGTTGTTGCCCCTTGTCTTTCTAGATTATAAGAGTATGGTAGCACATGACTTTATTGTTAAAAATAAGAAGAAACTGCTTAAGTATAATTTGATATTTGATAAAAATTATTGTGAGACTATTACTTTGCCTGCGCCCTCTTTGTTTGACATATTTTCAGGCACGTACCTCATTTTGCCGGAGGCCATTCATGCATATTTGAGTGCGACACCTGCTCCAGAGGCTGAGCCGGAGCCACAACTTGACCCTTATCGGCAGTCTGTTTATCAGTGGGATCCGGGGGAGATCGCCAGCCAGTAGCACCCCGAGGATCCTCCTCAGTACACTGGAGAGGACAACTTTGATCCATGGGCATAGACCAACTTAGGCCAAAAGCCTAAGCTTGTGGGAGTACGTATTTCTCACCAACATTACATTCATGTTCACACACTCATGCCAGTTGTCGGTGCTCATACTTTTTCATTGTACTATCCATGCTAGTTTATTTTCTTTTCTAAGCCCTTTTCTTGTGTGTTTGAAAAACCTTAAGAAAAACCCAAAAAAATAGTTGTAGCTTTTAGCTAGTTTACTTTCCATTCTTGTAGTAATAATAATTAAAAGAAAACCCAAAAGGATTTCTCGTTTTCTTTTGCTTGTTGGGAGCTTTCCGTGTAAATAGTTTTTTTTCTTTTTTTTCTTTGGGGTGGAGAGGAGAAGACTATAATGAAAATGTTGAAGTGGCTCTTATATGCATTATTGTTGATTGAACCAAGAGCCCGTATTATCTTGTCTTCTCCTGTGTATTAAGATGCTTGCAGATTCCATCTTAGTCCAATGCACGTGCACTATTATTATTATCCACACCGTTCGGTCGTGCAAGTGACAGGCAATAATGACGATACAAGATGGACTGATTGAGATGAGAGAAGTTGGTATGAGCTCGACCTCTCTTGTTTTTGCAAATATGATTAGTTCATCGTTCCTGATTCAGCATATTATGAATGAAACATGTTTGCAATGACAATTAGAGATTATAGTTGCTTATGCCATGCTTAATTAGCTAGGAATTTATAATGGTTTACCTTGCGTGCCAACATGCTATTAAAATGGTTGTGATGTGGTATGATAGGGTGGTATCATCCTTTGAACGATTCAAGTGGCTTGACTTCACACATGTTCACACATGTAGTTGAAATAAAATCAACATAGCCTCCACGATATTTATGTTCATGGTGAATTATATCCTACTCATCCTTGCATTCAGTGTTGATTAATTTTAATGCATGTTCATGACTGTTGTCGCTCTCTAGCTGGTCGCTTCCCAGTCTCTTTCTAGCCTTCACTTGTACTAAGCGGGAATACTGCTTGTGCATCCACTTCCATAAACCCCAAAGTTATTCCATATGAGTCCACCATACCTACCTATATGCGGTATCTACCTGCCGTTCCAAGTAAATTTGTATGTGCCAAACTCTAAACCTTCAAATGAAATTCTGTTTTGTATGCTCGAATAGCTCATGTATCAACTAGGGTTGTCTGTATCTTCCATGCTAGGCGGGTTATTCTCAAGAGGAGTGGACTCTGCTCCTCACTCACGAGAAAATGGCTGGTCACCGGGATGCCCAGTCCCATGCTCAAATCAAAATAATTGCAAACAAAACTCCCCCAGGACTGTTGTTAGTTGGAGGCACCCGTTGTTTCGGGCAAGCCATGGATTGATGCTTGTTGGTGGTGGGGGAGTATAAACTTTACCATTCTGCTTGGGAACCGCCTATAATGTGTGTAGCATGGAAGATATCGAGATCTCTCGGTTGTTATGTTGACAATGAAAGTATGCCTCTCAAAATATTATTTATCTCTATTTCAAACTTGAGCTCTGGCACCTCTACAAATCCCTGCTTCCCTCCGCGAAGGGCCTATCTATTTACTTTTATGTTGAGTCATCCTCCTCTTATTAAAAAGCACCAGTTGGAGAGCACCGCTGTCATTTGCATGCATTACTATTAATTTATATTGAGTATGACTATGACTGGATCTCTTTTACCATGAATTACAATGTTTAGTCAGTCCTTGATCTTCGACGGTGCTTTGCATTTATGTTTTGCGGCCTCAGAAAGGGCTAGCGAGATACCATCTTGTTATATCATATTATGATTGTTTTGAGGAAGTGTTGTCATCCGAGATTTATTATTATTGTTCGCTAGTTGATTATTCCATTGATATGAGTAAATGTGAGATCTAAATGTTATTGTGAATATGGTTAGTTCATAATCTTTGCTGAAAACTTGAATGCTGGCTTTACATATTTACAACAACAAGAGCAAATAGATTTTGTAAAAGTTTTTCTTTATCACTTTCAGTTTATCAACTGAATTGCTTGAGGACAAGCAAAGGTTTAAGCTTAGGGGAGTTGATACGTCTCCATCGTATCTACTTTTCCAAACACTTTTGCCCTTGTTTTGGACTCTAACTTGCATGATTTGAATGGAACTAACCCGGACTGACGCTGTTTTCAGCAGAATTGCCATGGTGTTATTTTTGTGCAGAAATAAACGTTCTCGGAATGACCTGAAACTTCACGGAGAATATTTTTGGAATAAATAAAAAATACTGGCGAAAGAATCAAGACCAAGGACCCACACCCTGTCCACGAGGGTGGGGGCACGCCTACCCCCTGGGCGCGCCCCCCTGCGTTGTGGGCCTCCTGGAGCTCCACCGACCTCAACTCCAACTCTATATATTCACGTTCGGGGAGAAAAATCAGAGAGAAGGATTCATCGCGTTTTAAGATACGGAGCCGTCGCCAAGCCCTAATCTCTCTCGGGAGGGCTGATCTGGAGTTCGTTCGGGGCTCCGGAGAGGGGAATCCGTCGCCATCATCATCATCAACCTTCCTCCATCACCAATTTCATGATGCTCACCGCCGTGCGTGAGTAATTCCATCATAGGCTTGCTGGACGGTGATGAGTTGGATGAGATTTACCATGTAATCGAGTTAGTTTTGTTAGGGTTTGATCCCTAGTATCCATTATGTTCTGAGATTGATGTTGCTATGACTTTGTTATGCTTAATGCTTGTCACTAGGGCCCGAGTGCCATGATTTCAGATCTGAACCTATTATGTTTTCATGAATATATGTGAGTTCTTGATCCTATCTTGCAAGTCTATAGTCACCTATTATGTGTTATGATCCGTTAACCCCGAAGTGACAATAATCGGGATACTTACCGGTGATGACCGTAGTTTGAGGAGTTCATGTATTCACTAAGTGCTAATGCTTTGGTCCGGTACTCTATTAAAAGGAGGCCTTAATATCCCTTAGTTTCCAATAGGACCCCGCTGCCACAGGAGGGTAGGACAAAAGATGTCATGCAAGTTCTTTTCCATAAGCATGTATGACTATATTCGGAATACATGCCTACACTACATTGATGAACTGGAGCTAGTTCTGTGTCACCCTAGGTTATAACTATTGCATGAGGAATCGCATCCGACATAATTATCCATCACCGATCCAATGCCTACGAGCTTTTCACATATTGATCTTTGCTTAGTTACTTTACCGTTGCCACTGTTACAATTACTACAAAACTGCTACTGTTACTTTTGCCATCGTTACCGTTACTTCCATACTACTTTGCTACTAAATAATTTGCTGCAGATATTAAGTTATCCAGGTGTGGTTGAATTGACAACTCAACTGCTAATACTTGAGAATATTCTTTGGCTCCCCTTGTGTCTAATCAATAAATTTGGGTTGAATACTCTACCCTCGAAAACTGTTGCGATCCCCTATACTTGTGGGTTATCACGAACCCGCCTGCGCCGGCAGCGCCGCCGCCCTAATCTCCCTTCTCCGGCCTCCCCTGCACCTGCCCGGTCCAGATCCAGCATCCGCTCCACGCCCTCTCGCAGACTACGTGCTTCTCCTCGTGGGATGACGCCATGGGTGCCCATCCACGACCTCGACCCGCACCTGCGTCGGCCGTGACGGCGGCTGTCGGTGTCAAAACCGGCGGATCTCGGGTAGGGGGTCCCGAACTGTGCGTCTAAGGTCGATGGTAACAGGATACAGGGGACACAATGTTTACCCAGGTTCAGGCCCTCTCTATGGAGGTAATACCCTACTTCCTGCTTGATTGAACTTGATGAATATGAATATTACAAGAGTTGATCTACCACGAGATCGTAATGGCTAAAACCCTAGAGGTCTAGCCTGTATGACTATGTCCCTTTCCGGACTAAGCTCTCCGGTTTATATAGACACCGGAGGGGACTAGTGTTGTACAAAGTCGGTTACAGAGAAAGGAATCTTCATATGCGGTCGCCAAGCTTGTCTTGCACGCCAAGGTGAGTCCTATCCAGATATGGGAGGAAGTCTTCGGTCTTGTATCTTCACAGCCCATTAGTCTGGCCCATGTCCAACAGCCCGGACGCCCGAGGACCCCTTAGTCCAGGACTCCCTCAGTATCCCCTGAACCAGGCTTCAATGACGAGGTGTCCGGTGCGCAGATTGTCTTCGGCATTGCAAGGCAGGTTCCCCTTTCCGAATACTCCAAGATAGTCTTCGGACAAACGTGTCCGGATCTGCAACACAAGTATCACAACCGTAGAGAATATTATATTTCATGAGTCCAATTTGCAGACAACTTTTCGTAACGTGACATTACGCTTGCCCGGTCTTTATTTTGAACCGTTTCTGTCCTGCCGTTCCACGTTTCGAGGCGAGGTTTTTATTCGCACGTCTTGTCGAGGCAGAGATCGTGTTCCTTTATCGTGGGATTCTCATTAATACAGGTGTGGGTAACCCAACCGTTCCATTGGAAAATTCCTTAGGAATAGGCAGGTTTTCAGGCTTAGGAGGAGGCGCTCGATACCCGTTGCCTTTATAAAGGAGCCAAGGGCCGTCTTTATTTACGCCAAACTTCTCCTCAGCCTCCCCAACCTCGAGTTCTAGCACCCAAGGTTCGACTCCATTTCTTTAAGCTTCCCAGTCATGTCCGGACCCAGCCCGCAGGGCCGATGGGTGGCTTCCTCTATTACAGAGGAGGACATTGTGAAGCTTCGAGCAGCCAGATACCTGACCGCGGAGATCCCCCACAGGCTTCCTGCTCAAGGACAGGCTATCCCGACTCCCAGATCCGACGAGAGGGTCGTATTCATCTCTCACTTCCTCCGTGGGTTAGGGCTTGCTCTCAACCCCTTCGTCCGGGGGCTCATGTTTTATTACGGACTAGACTTTCACGATCTAGCCCTAGATTCTTTCCTTCAAGTTTCGGCATTCATCATTACGTGTGAGGCCTTTCTCCGAACTCCCCCACACTTCGGCTTATGGCTCAAGACCTTTAGTGTGAGGTCGAAGGTGGTCGACGGGAAACAGGCGGAGTGCGGCGGCGCCGTAGTGAGCAAGCTTACCAATGCTCTTTGGACAAAAGGTTCTTTCACCGAAACTTCCAACAAGTGGCAGCGGGAGTGGTTCTACATCATAGAACCCCGTGGTACCAAGTGGGCAGCTATACCTGCGTTCCGTTCGGGCCCTCCGTTATAGCTGGCATCATGGATTAATAAGGGGCTGGACTGGGGATCAGTTGATGAAGTGCAGACTTTACAGAGCCGCATCCGAACCCTCCTTAAGAAGGACCTCGATCTTGTCAACGTGATTCAAGTAATGCTAGTCTGCCGAACCCTGCCATGCCAACGTAGGCCTCTCCGCATGTGGGAGTTTAATCCGGAAGGACCACGAACCCTCCAACACTTCTTCGGTACTACGCACAAAGGGATGTGGAAGTTGTTTTTCGGGAAACGAAAACAGTGGCCGGACACCACCGAGGACATCGGCCTCGACTGCAATCATCCGGATACCTCGGTAAGCGCTCAACTCCCGTACACCTTGTAGTTATGTATGCCGCAATGCAATACTGAGTAAAAATTATCGTTTTCCAAGGCTGGATAAAGAAAGCGGAGCGAATCAGGTGTGCGCCCCCCCTCCCCGAAGACTCGGCGGATCCTGTATTAACAAGGATGCTGGCCCCGGCACCATATCAGACGCCTATGAAGGATGACAAGGCGGAGAGGGGGAGGGCCAGAGGTGGCCTCCATTCAGAAGGTATATCAGACACTATGTCCAGGGGGATCAAAATTCCATCGTCCGAAGAAAAGGGAGAAGTCAACATCTCTTCTCCCCATGGTAAGAAAAGGGTCGCCTCCGAAGATTGGGAGGAAAAGGCTCCTAAGCGAGGCAAGAGGCCCCTGTCGGGCGGCTCGGGCTCAGAGGACGATATCATCGTGCAGTCCCTCAGTGAGGCCAAGCATTTAGCCGAATCGTAAGTGAACAAGGGTATTTTAAACATATCCCGTTCCCTTCCTGTGACCGAGGTAACATCTAGAATATATGTTTTTTTGCAGCTCAGCACACAATCTTCAACAATCCTCTTCCTCAGGGGACCTTCTCCCAGAGATGATGGAGAGCGAGACGCCTCCACCGATCTCCTCGCCCAATAGGGCGGACGACTTAGAGGTGTCGTCGCGGAGGGTCTCTCCTGATCAACAAATGGTGCGAGGGGTGGTGAAGACACAACCCGAAGGTAATACTTGGTAGCCCTGAGGCCGGGGGCCAATGATAAAGGCCCCGGACTGTCCGGTTTACAGCCGGAGACGACTCTAGGGGCGGATAAACGGATCCCTATGAAGGAAGGCCGTACTCCTACCGCAGCTTCCGGAGATCCAGAAGCGCCGGATATATTGACGAACATGCTGCGACAGGGTCCGACTCGGGGGAGCATCGTACCTTGATGGGTAAGGTGGTTGAAAAGGTTCTGTCCGCGAAAAGCGGACTGAACGAAGCCTGCGCGAGCCTGCTAAGAGGCTTCAAGGTTTGTGCTGAGAAAATCTTTCAGTGTGTTTTATTCACGAACTGTGCCTGTGTATAGGTGTAGCCCTTGAGACTCTGATTGGCCTCCCAAGGGGGGCGATCAGAGGATCAATAAGATAAGCCCAAGAAATAATATGATAAATTGAAGCGCAGGCTGTCACTTCCCTGGCGTCCACCCAGACTACAGAAGTTTCCGATCTGGAGCGGAAGCTTGATGTGGCGGAAGATGACCTTACGCTTATCAACAGGCGTCTTGACGAGTCGCAAGGTATGTGTTTGGGGCAGTCCTTACAAGCACATGCCTGGTAATATAAGCATAACGCGAAATATTGTATACTGAAATATGCATGACTGCAGATGGTGCCGCTGCGGTTGAGATCCTTCGGGCTGAGCTTGCCCGGGCCAAGGAGCAGGTCCGGATTGGTAATGCGGCTGCCGAGAGGGCAGCTGCCGAGCTAAAGGCCGAACAGACTGCGCAGCGCCAATGCGAGGAGAGAATATCCATGATGGCATGTGAGTTAAAGGATGCCGCTGGCCACTGTGAGATTCTCGAGAAGGATCATAAAGAGAAAATGACTGATCTTGACAAGGCCTTGCGAGAGGCGAAAGAAGCGTGATCCGAGTCTAGAGCGGCCCGGGAGGAGATCCGATAAGCTGGGGAGATCGCGGCTGGGAATCCCTTTTTATTGCAAACTAAGTTCGGCGACCCGAATTATGCTCCACTTAATAAAGTGTGGAGTTCTCCAGACGAATTGTTGGACTTGCCGAAGAGTGCTTCCAATGCGGCGCAGTTTTACCAAGCGCAAGAAGGGTATGCGACGGAGAAGCATTTCTGGTCGCAGTTCGGTGCGTCAAAACGCCCACTGTTGCTGAACGAACAGATGACCGAATGGGCCGAACTCCATAGACTATCCGGTTCTGCCATGAAGGACGCTGTGGCCGGGCTGTGGCCGAACGAGCCAATTCTGGATAGTTATTTTGGTTTGGTGCGGCGACTTGCTAATGCGGTGCCGCGTACCAACGTCGTTAAGTGGTCATCGTGCATTGAAGGTGCACGGATGGCCTTCGCCCGTGTCAAGACATACTGGGCGAAGATGAAGGCCACAGATGTTGCCACGAAGGGTCCACCCAAAGGCAAGGACCATCACGCACCAGAGCATTATTTCGAGGATGTCCTGGAGGGTGCCCGCTTGATAGAGGGTAAATGCTTGAAAAACATGATATTCGAGTGAAATGTATGAGTAGTCATAAAAGACAATATTATAATAAGGCTATATATGTTAATTTCGCCTAAAAACTTGTGTTCCTCCTGTGCGGCTATTTTTGTATTAATCTGAAAGTTTTCCAGTCGTCGGCTTCAGCCCCCTCGTATAAAGTACGGGGGTGTTCGGGAAAGCATTTGATCACTCTTAACCCAACGTCTTGGTCCATTAAGGAGGTGTCAATGCGGTGAACTAGGCTATCGAACTATAAGGCGTTAATACTTTCACTTAGCCATAGGAGTTTTATGGGGGGACTACGATATAGCCCCCTGGTATGTATACGGCTTATTCCAACATGGTGCGCTGCATGTATGACCTGAAGAAAAAGGTCCTTCGCATGACATGGAGGGAATCGCGAAAGATTCCAATAAGTCATCGAGTGGTTGACCAGCTCTCGCCGCATCATGACAGTCAGTTTTCAGCTTTCTCTACTGAGGTGCTTGACCAGATGAACCGGAAGCACAATCGCAGTAGTTCTCCCTTTACTACCCTAGCCGATAGAGCGGAACGTAAGGTAGCAAGCACAGGAGCCGGGCAACCCAACTATTGATCCAAGACATGATCCGGAGCTGATGCATATAAGGCCAAACTCGCGACGCCGAAGTATGCTATAAAGTTGTTCGGACTTGTCGGCAACTCATTTGTTCCCATACCGAGCCCCTGGCAAGTTATGCCGAGGTATATGTGTGAAACAACCACATGAGCCGGATTCAGTTTTTTTAAACAAACGAATGTTGGATGCGGGTTATGTTTACTGGGACCTGAGTAATACGCCAATATTTATATTATAGATAACAAAGCCGCAACCCCAGCTATTTGACATGCCCGGGGTCGAAGGCGGAGGAAAAAGGCACATTACAGGCTCGAAATAAAGAGTGCGGTCTGCAAAAAGTTATTTTGGACCTCCTGTCGCACGTCTGCGCCGCCTATCCTCGGTGAGGGGATTCCTTGAAGAAAATAGCCCTTAGGTGAGTGTATGAATCCGAACTCCTATGGAGTCCATTGAGATGATTAGCCTTTGCGTCACCTGTGGTAAAGTATAATGAAAAGGAAAGAGTAATTAGAAAAGAAACAAAGGTTATGGGAGTGCTTGCAGGCCCGTCCGTATTGTGCTTCCACCGATGCCCAGGGTATTTTGAGTGCATAGTTATGTATGCGCGGTATGGATTTCGCAGGTATAAGAGGTGGGCGGCGGAAGCCGAACTGCTAGTTCCGCTCCGGAATTGGTCGATCCTGTTGATTGTAGATCAGTGGCTTAAGGGCCGACAAGGTATGCGGTTTGATAAGACCGCCTTGTACTTCGGCTGAGGTCGCCGTAGTATGATCTTCAGTCTGGAGGGAGTGCTTCTCCTGCTCCCTTGTAGCGTTGTGTGTCACGTATACCATGTTCACTGTTTTTACCTCGGGGGGAAATTGCTTCTAAACCCCGGTATTTGGTTGGTGAGTCTCCTCGTCGTCGCTATCACCAGGCGGCCTCCTCCCTTTGTGTTCGGCGTTGTGCCGGCCTGCTTGAAGACCCAACAGCTTCTGCTGGTATGATTAGCTGACTTATCGGGGTGGCCATGAATCTGGCAGGGCCGGTCCAATATCTTCTCTAAATTGGATGGTCCATCTCTGTTTGCCTTGAAAGGGTTTTTCCGTTGACCGGGTTTGGGACCACTGAATCCGGCGTTGACCAATGTGTCACGTGCTCTGTCGTTATCATTGCGACGTTCGTGCCTGTTGCGCCGTAGCTTGCCGTTGCCGTCTCGGACTTCGGAAGTGCCCGGGTCGCTAGTGTTGTTGCTTCTACGAGCGAGCCAGATGTCTTCTCCCGCGCAAAAGCGGGTCATCAGGGCAGTAAGGGCTGACATGGATTTTGGTTTTTCTTGACCGAGGTGGCGGGCAAGCCACTCGTCCCAGACACTGTGTTTGAAGGCCGCTAGGGCTTCCGCGTCCGGACAGTCGACGATTTGGTTCTTTTTAACTAAGAACCTAGTCCAGAGCTCCCTGGCTGACTCTCCGGGCTGCTGGACAATGTGACTTAAGTCATTGGCGTCTGGTGGCCGGACATACGTACCTTGGAAGTTATCGCGGAAGGCATCTTCCAAGTCCTCCCAGCTGCCAATAGAGTTTTCCGGCAGACTGTTTAACCAGTACCGAGCTGGACCTTTGAGTTTTAATGGCAGTTGATGGCGTGAAGGTCATCTCCGCGGGCCATGTGGATATGGAGGAGGAAATCCTTGATCCATACCTCGGGATCAGTTGTTCTGTCGTATGATTCAATATTCATGGGTTTAAACCCATCTGGGAATTCGTGCTCCATTACCTCGTCTATGAAGCAAAGAGGATGTGTGGCGCCTCTATATTGGGCCACACTGCGACGTAGCTCCGATGGAGTCCGTCTGCGGTTTTCGGCCCGGGCGTGTCTAGGCTTGTCGCAACCGAGTAGATAGTCGTTCGTGTGCGTCGCGGCACGTCCTCGTGATCCGTAGATCGATCTAGTATGTCTTCGTCTGCTGTCCAGGCCCTGCCGGAGGACATATGTATAACCCTGAGTTGTTTTACCTCTGCCTTTATGGTGAGGTGGGGCGGGCTAGTGTTCGGCTTGAGTTGTCGTTCTGTCGTGACTGTGTTGTGGTCGATTAGCCGCAGTGTGTGATGATGGTATGGGCACCGGCACCTTATCACCGAACTGAGGAAGCAATCTGCGCTTCGGATAGTTATTAGCAGGGCCACTACGGCCGTATTCCTCGACGGCTAGGACTTTGGTCCATCTATCATTGAGCAGATCTTGGTCAGCTTGAAGTTGCTGCTGCTTCTTTTTCAGGCTCCTTGCAGTGGCTATTAGCCGGCGTTTAAAGCGCTCATGTTCGAGGGGTTCCTCAGGCACGATGAAATCCTCATTGCCGAGGCTCTCCTCATCCTCGGAGAGCGGAAGATAGTTACTGTCCTCCGAGTGTTCGTGTATGGCCTGTTCCCCAGGGCTAACGTGCCCGTCTTCCCGGTCGTCCTGTTCGTCGGGATCTTCTCTGTCTTCGGCACCGTCCGGAGTGTGATCATCTCCTGTGTCGGTGTTGCTGTCCTTGCTGCGGAGGGATTTAGAGCGGCGCCGCTGACGCCGGCGCTTTGGTTGTGTCTTGGGAGGCTCGTCCTCGACTGGCTTTTCTTTGTCCTCGCCGCTATTCTCTTTGGGTGTATCCACCATCTATACGTCGTACGACGAAGTGGCCGTCCAGCGTCCGGTAAACGGCGTGTTTTGGCCATGCTCCTCATCTACATCGTCGTCCATACCGTCGATGTCTTCGGAGCCGTAATCGAGCATGTCGGTCAAATCCTCGAGAGTGGCTATGTAGTGGGTGGCGGGTGGGAAGCGAAATTCCCCGTCGTCAGCCTCCAGTTCGAACCGGATATAGTTCGGCTGTGAGTCCCCTGCTAAGGGCAGATTTCTTAATGAGTTTAACACATTGCTTAAAGGCGAGTGCCGGAAGACATCTGTGGCGCTGAATTCGAAGAACAGTAACTGATCTAGCTCAGCATCGGCGGACGCACACGGTTCGGAATTTATAGCCGGAGACGAGTCCGGAGTTCCGGTGACATAGATATCACATGAGGTTAAGTCTGTGTGCGGCTCCAACGCCGCGGAATCTGTGGCCTCCGTGGCGGGGTTGAGCTTCCCGTCCTCGGATGGCGCGGCCCGCTCTGAATCTAAGGCCGGAGTGGTTACAGGTGCAATTTCCTGAGTATGGTTTGATGACAGATTTAAATCATGTTCATCGTAGGGATAGGGAGCGGCTGCCGTGGTCTCGAATCCGTCGAAGATCAAGTCTCCGCGGATGTCCGCGACATAGTTCAAGCTCCCAAATCTGACCTGATGGCCAGGGGCGTAGCTGTCGATCTGCTCCAGTTGGCCAAGCGAGTTGGCCCGCAGTGCGAAGCCGCCGAACATGAAGATCTGTCCGGGGAGGAAGGTTTCCCTTTGGACAGCATCGTTGTGGACGATTGAGGGAGCCATCGAACCCTTTGGGGACGGCACAGTGGAACTCTCAATGAAAGCACCAATTGAAGGAAATATGCCCTAGAGGCAATAATAAAGTTATTATTTATTTCCTCATATCATGATAAATGTTTATTATTCATGCTAGAATTGTATTAACCGGAAACATAATACATGTGTGAATACATAGACAAACATAGTGTACTAGTATGCCTCTACTTGACTAGCTCGTTAATCGAAGATGGTTGAGTTTCCTAGCCATGGACATGAGTTGTCATTTGATTAACGGGATCACATCATTAGAAGAATGATGTGATTGACTTGACCCATTCCGTTAGCTTAGCACTTGATCGTTTAGTATGTTGCTATTTCTTTCTTCATGACTTATACATGTTCCTATGACTATGAGATTATGCAACTCCCGTTTACCGGAGGAACACTTTGTGTGCTACCAAACGTCACAACGTAACTGGGTGATTATAAAGGTGCTCTACAGGTGTCTCCGTAGGTACTTGTTGAGTTGGCATATTTCGAGATTAGGATTTGTCACTCCGATTGTCGGAGAGGTATCTCTAGGCCCTCTCGGTAATGCACATCACTATAAGCCTTGCAAGCAATGTGTCAAAACCGACGGATCTCGGGTAGGGGGTCCCGAACTGTGCGTCTAAGGTCGTTGGTAACAGGAGACGGGGGACACAATGTTTACCCAGGTTCGGGCCCTCTCTATGCAGGTAATACCCTACATCCTGCTTGATTGATCTTGATGAATATGAATATTACAAGAGTTGATCTACCACGAGATCGTAATGGCTAAAACCCTAGAGGTCTAGCCTGTATGACTATGTCCCTTTCCGGACTAAGCCCTCCGGTTTATATAGACACCGGAGGGGACTAGGGTTGTACAAAGTCGGTTACAGAGAAAGGAATCTTCATATGCGGTCGCCAAGCTTGTCTTCCACGCCAAGGTGAGTCCTATCCGTACACGGGAGGAAGTCTTCGGTCTTGTATCTTCACAACCCATTAGTCCGGCCCATGTCCAACAAACCGGACGCCCGAGGACCCCTTAGTCCAGAACTCCCTCAGCGGCGGCCACTCCGGCCGTGCTGAGCGCCGGCTCCTCGGCGACCACTGCTCCAGTCCCCGCGACCGCCCTTGCCTCTCGCCACCCCGACCCACAACCTCGGCCCGCATCCGCGTCGGTCGCGACGGCGGCGGCCACTCCTGTCGTGCTGAGCGCCGGCTCCCCGCCGCCTCCCACGAAAGCTCATGCGTCCGCTCTCGCCGCGGTCGCCCTCGCCTCCCGCCGCGCCGACCCAGCCATTCAAGGGCGAAGGTGGACCCTACGCTCCTCGGGGAGGAGGCGACGACATCTCCGGCTTCGACAAAGCCCTCCGCTCCCGCTACAGCCGGTGCGGCCTCCGTCCTATCACCGTCGTCTCCAGCAGCGCTCATCATCGACTCGTCCCCGATAGGGCCCGTCGACGCGTCCCCGGCTGCGGCCCGTCTCCATCTAGGGCTCGCCTCACCTATGCTCCATTGGGCGCCTCGTCCTTCCGATACGACAACCGTGGACTTAGGCATGGGGCAGCATGTGTCCTGGGCTTACCTTGGTGACGAGAATGTTGACGATGAGGAAGAGGAGGAGTTGGCCCCGTTGACGCCACCGGCTGCGAAAAGCTCTGTCCCGGCAGCTCAGCCAACTGATCAATGTGTGATGCATGAGACGGAGGCGAGTGGAGGATGGCAAGATGTGCTGCCTCGGCGTGGCCGGTGCCGTCTGGAATCGCCAACTCCGGCATTGCCCCGTCGTTCCATTCCGGCTTGCCTCTTTTGTAGGTCTTGCAGATGTCTTGCTCCTGATCATCGAGCGGCTGATTGCAGAGATCCTTGAGGTGCTCCCGTTGTTTGGAGAACCGCCACTGGGCGCGTGGGTGTCGCAATGCTTGGCGTCCATTCAGCTCACTTACATGCCTTGCCATGCCACCACGGTCTCGCCTCGACACCGAGCATTGCCGAGCTCCAGCTCCTTGTGATGGTCCGATGGATTCCTAGCTCCCCTACAAGGTGCTTCACCGCAGGTCCTGGGCATCGGTCGTTTCCGCTCACGCTAAGTCGGCAACCCCATCTGATGTACTGCTCCAATCCACTCTAGCAGGCCAGGCTGAGCTTTTGGTGCGCGTTGGGAGCTTTCTGGAGCAAGCGGAGGCTGCTCTGGGAAAGCTCTCTCTTGTGCCGGCTGTGTTGCAATCCGCTCCTGCGCCATGTCCTAGTGAGGTGGATGTTTGTGGCTCAATGGAGAATAGGGTTGCGGAGCTCTATGGTTGTTTCTCCCCTAGAGCTATGGACAACTCATCATCGCCGTCTGCCTTGCCCACTGTGATGTCTACCGCTGAGGACGGGACCATTGCTGTGGTTGTGCCTCCGGTGCTGCAGGTGATTCCCGAGCTTCAAGTGTTATGTGCGAGCTCTGATTCGCCTCTATCAGTGGAGCATATGATGGTGGACACGCAGGAAACCACGTGTGAGGGACATGATTCAACCTTGACATGTGAGTTGAGTGAGGTGAACTCGCCTGCGCGCTCACATGTGGCTTCTGCACCCATTCCACCCCCGCCAACGGATAATTCCAATGCTCTCTTTGCAAAAGAGCTTTGTGACTTGCTCACTAGCGTGGAGGATGTTAGCCCTGGAACTGGAAGGGCGATTGCTTGCCTCCTGACGGGAATAACATTCAAGGGCAAATACAAGAAGGCGAGTGATTGCCCTCGGACCGGTATTGGGAAGGAGAAGTCACTAAGATGCAAAGGCAAGAAGAGTGGCGCCATAGGTAAGGCGCCCGCAGCTGCTTAATGGATGATTCCCGGTCCCTCGGCTCATCCTCACAGTCGGCTCTTCCTCACGGTTTGGGTCGTCATTGTGATTTCGGCGTGGTCCACTATCTTTTGTTGGGATGTTCTTGTCGGGTTCATTTGTGGTGAACAAGCGTGAGGAGTTATTATGTGTTAGGGGGGTTTGGCGGGTTGCACGTGTGCTCGTGGGGTCATGATTGGTGAGTAACCCAATTATGGTCTGATTGTATCGGTTTTAGCCTGGTTTCCCGTAGATTAACCGGGCAATTCTCTTCTTCTTAATTAATCGATTAGGCAATTCTTTTGCCTCCGTTTCGAAAAAAAGGAGATGGATGTGTGTGATGGCAGTGCTTGTCACTGTAAATTCAATTGATTGATGTAAGAATTGTGATTTTTCACCATGTAATCAGCCAATTTTAATTTTTGCCCCATTGTAATGGTCGAAGCTTTCTGGAAGTTGTAAGTTTGAACCGAAATTGATCTGATGATCCCCTAGGAAAAATGATCTGATGATCAGTTGTATCTGTTTGTTTCTCTTTATTTTGTTCTATATTTCCCTCAACTTTCTACTGTCACTGTAAGTAATATAAACTGTTGATGCCAGGGGCTTCAATACCAGGAGCATGCAAGTGCAACAATACACATTTCAAATTTTACAGGAGCTTCAAAAGGCTCCTGGCATTTGTCATGACTCTGTTTATCTCTTTATTCAACAAACAAGTAGGCAGCAATACACATTTCATATTATATTATTGGATATTAAAAAAAACCTTTATCACAAGAGCTTCAAATACCAAGAGCTTTTATTCACAAGGAACTTCAAATACCAGGAGCTTTTATTCACAGTGTGCATCAAATTCATTTATACAATACATTAGCAACACAATCTGCATCAACTATCCTATCTTAACTTGAGAAATTTCTGAAGAAAAATGTACAAAGCACTAGATGACAGAGGCATGCACAACAGCATATTAAGTTGGCGATCTGCTGATCTTTTTGCTGGCTCTTCTGTCTTCCTTTTGCCTTTTGATGATCATCTTGAGTGTTGATAGAACAACATGTGCAGTCATCAGCAGAACACAACTTATGTGATCACCATTAATTTTGTACATTCTCATGTGCCAAGATGCAGCCAGGAGCTCCAGCCCCATGTGCCAAGATGCGGACAGCAGGTCAAACGTCAAGTAACCCGGCCACATCCGCCGGAGCCAAGCTGCGGAGGGTGGCCATGGACGAAGCGCCGGTGGGTGGCGATGGACCGAGCAGAGGAGTTGGCGAGCTGCCAGGGCGCCGAGGGACGCGGTCGTGGACGGCAGAGGAGAGCGGCGGGGGCGGACGACCGCCAGTACTGTAGCAAGCTAGTACAAATTGCACGTACAATCGCGCGCACACACACCTGCCCAACAAGATGACGAGCACACAGTCGACAGAAATATTCACCAACCTACAGTTCCGGCCATTCCGCGGTACACCGTACACGTAGCGCCACCACGCCACGCCGCGGTACGCACTTTTCCCGATGCATACGTAGGCGTGCAGGTGCTTTCACCGTCGTCGTCCTCGCGCAACAGCGGCCGGGCGCGCGCAGATCTGGGGCGGACGGCGGAGATCAGGAGGGTCACGCCTGCACGCACGCAGTGCCGTAGACCGACCGAGTGGTCCGGAGTCCGGACGGACGCGCGTGAGTGACGCTGCGTCGATCACGATCAGTAGCTAGCTAGGAAACTACAGCTTCGCCATAGGTAGAGGACGTGCCGGCTGATCTGGTCGAGTACGTAATGGCGCGTACGATCGGCCGGCCGGCCAAGAGCTTAGAGCTAACGGGAGCTATGTCATCATCAATCCCGTCGCCCCCGCCCATCCCGCTACGTTCCGTCTGTCCGGCTGCTTGAATTCGACAGGACAGGGCCTGGGGCGCCATGATTGCCACCATGGCGAAGGCGAACGAGCGTACGTCAGTAGCCGGTGGTGAAGTAATGCGGCGACGGCACGGTGCTGCTAGGCTGCTGCTGCCGCCACGGCAGCATGCAATGCGCGCAGGAGCAGGACAGGTTGCCGTGAAGAGCCAAGGTGGGGGGCTGCACTGCAGCCAGCTCGAAATTAAGACGCTACGGCTAGTGAGCTAGCTAGCCACTGGCCGGCTGGACTGGACCGGAGGGGAGCGCATGCAGCAGCAACAGTGAACTAAAGAGCTCTGAAGGCGGGCACAGAAGGAGAAGGAGCTGAGCTGGCGCCGGCCGGAACAAGTAAAGGGCCGAGGGGAAATCCATACTGAAAGAAACAAGCACGTACGCCGGCCGTCGCGTCGGTACTGTACTCGCGGGCAGCTAGCTGCTCATTGCTGCGTTTTGACTAGAGTGGGCGCTCCACCCCGTAGTCCGTACAGCAACACAAGTTCATCCAGCGCGCGCGCACACGCACACCCAACCACAACAGGGTATCAAACTAAGGCCAACTCCAGCGCACATATTTTAGATTCTGTCCGTTTGGATAGGAAAGCGGACATGCATGTCCGCATGCGGTCGTCTGGCCATCCACACGCGCAACGCGGCCGACCCAACCTAAAATATGTCCGGCTGTGTCCTGCTTTAGACATTTCATCGAACACACGGACGGCCGCCGCCGGCGTCGACGAGGAGCACCGGCGCTGTCCGGATTCATCGCACCCGTGCCCCGTCGCGGCCGCCTCGCCGCAGCCCACGCGCTCGCCCACGCACTGTGTAGCTCGGCGGATGGGCACGCCTTGCGCTCGCACCTAGCTAGCTAGCAAGCACACGAACGCGGCGCCTCGCTAGCTAGCACGCCCGTGCTCACCAGCCGCGCCCAGCCTGCCTAGCAACTCGCCGGCGCGGCATCTTGCCGCGCGCGCTCGCGCACACCTTGCCGCAGGCCCTGCTCCGGCTGCGCAGCGCCCGCAGCCGCGTCCTCGCCTTGCCGCCCCGCAGCGCTGGCCGCCTCCTGCCCGTGCCGGCCTCGTCCTCGTCCTGCCGCACCCGCCCGTGCCGGCCGCGTCCTCGCCCTGCCGCACCCACCACCCGCATGCGCTTGCCCGCGCCAGCTCACGACCGTCCGTGCCCTCGCGCGCTAGCCGGGGCTGCTGTGCCTGGGCGCGCTCGCTGGGCCAGCCCCCCGCGCCCTCGCGCCCGGCCGGTGCCGCGACCACCAGCGCCCGCGCGCGCTCGCCGGGTGCGGCCTCGCCGTTGCCGGGGCCCCGCTCGCCCCGCCCGTGCCGCTCCTAGCTCACCGCCCTCGCCTGCGCCCGCTGCTCCTGCCTTGCCGGAGCTCGTCGTGGAGGCCAGCGACAGCACGAAGCGAGCATCCATGGCCCGGGAAAAAGAGAAAAAGGAGGAAAGAGGGGATGGGTGGGCAGATGGGCCCTTTTTATTTGTATGACAGGCGAGCCACACTGCACATGCAAGCGGACCGAGGCGGACGAGGAGTGGCCAGAAAGCGTCCGTCTCTGTCCGCTTCGGCTCCAAATTAAGACCAACTTTGGTCCAGAGATGGGGTGAAACGGACAAAAGTAAAATGGGGTGAGGGAGTCCTGGACTAAGGGGTCCTCGGGCGGCCGGCCTGTTGGACATGGACCGGACTGATGGGCTGTGAAGATACGAAGATCGAAGACTCCACGCCCGTATCCGGATGTAACTCTCCTTGGCGCGGAAGGCAAGTTTGGCGACCGAATATGTAGATTCGTTTCTGTGTAACCGACTTTGTACAACCCTAGCCCCCTCCGGTGTCTATATAAACCGGAGGGCTTAGTCCGAAAAGGGGATACAGTCATACAGGCTAGACTTCTAGGGTTTTAGCCATTACGATCTCGTGGTAGATCAACTCTTGTAATACTCATATTCATCAAGATCAATCAAGCAGGAAGTAGGGTATTACCTCCATAGAGAGGGCCCGAACCTGGGTAAACATTGTGTCCCTTGCCTCCTGTTACCATCGACCTTAGACGCACAGTTCGGGACCCCCTACACGAGATCCGCCGGTTTTGACACCGACATTGGTGCTTTCATTGAGAGTTCCACTGTGCCGTCCCCAAAAGGTTCGATGGCCCCTTCAATCGTTAGCAACGATACTGTCCAAGAGGAAACCTTCCTCCCCGGACAGATCTTCGTGTTCGGCGGCTTCGCACTGCGGGCCAACTCGCTTGGCCATCTGGAGCAGATCGACAGCTACACCCCTAGCCATCAGGTCAGATTTGGGAACCTGAACTACGTCGCGACATCCGCGGAGACTTGATCTTTGACGGATTCGAGACCACGGCAGCCGCTCCCTATCCCTACGATGAACATGATTTAAATCCGTCATCGGACCATACTCAGGAAATTGCACCTGTAACCGCTCCGGCCTTAGATCCAGAGCAGACCGCGCCATCCGAGGACGGGAGGATCAACCCCACCACAAAGGCCGCAGATTCCACGGCGTTGGAGCCGCACACAGACTTAACCTCATGTGATGTCTATGTCACCGGAACTTCAGACTCGTCTCCGGCTATAAGCTCCGAACCATGTGCGTCCGCGGACGCCGAGCTTGATCAGTTATCGATCCTCGAATTCAGCGCCGCAGATATCTTCCGGCTCTCGCCTTTGGGCGTTGTGTTAAACTCATTAAGAAATCTGTCCTTAGCGGGGGACTCGTAGCCGAACTATATCCGGTTCGAACCGGAGGCTGATGACGGGGAATTTTGCTTCCCACCCGCCACCCACTACATAGCCACTGTCAAGGATTTAACCGACACGCTCGATTACGGCTCCGAAGACATCGACGGTATGGACGATGATGCAGAAGAAGAGCATGGCCAAAACCCGCCGTTTACCAGATGCTGGACGGCCACTTCGTCGTACGACGTATACATGGTGGATACACCCAAAGAAAATAGCGGCGAGGACAAGGAGAACCCAGCGAAGGATGACCCTCCTAAGACACAACCAAAGCGCCGTCGTCAGCGGCGCCGCTCTAAATCGCGCTGCAGTAAGGACAGCAACACCGGCACAGGAGACGATAACACTCCGGATGGTGCCGAAGACACAGAAGACCCCGACGAACAAACTGTCGAACGAGACAATCGGGAAGATGGGCAACTCAGCCCTGATGAACAGCCATAGAAGAAGACTCGGAGGACGGTAGTTATCATCCGCTCTCCGAGGAGGAGGTGAGCCTCGGCAACGAAGACTTCATCGTGCCTGAGGAACCTCTCGAGCAGGAGCGCTTTAAGCTTCAGCTAATAGCCACTGCGAGAAGCCTGAAAAAGAAGCAGCAGCAGCTTCAAGCTGATCAAGACCTGCTCAATGATAGATGGACCGATGTCTTGGCAGCCGAGGAATACGGCCTTAAACTCCCAGCCAAAAGTTACCCGAAGCGCAAATTGCTACCTCAGTTCGATGACGAGGCGCTAGAGCCCGCACCAGCATCGCGCAATGCGGCCGACCGACCGCCACGCGGTCGGGATAAAACGGCAACTCGAGCCGAAAACCAGACTGTCCCACCTCGCCGTAAAGGCAGGGATAAGACAACTCAGGGTTATACATATGACCTTCGTCAAGACCTGGACAGTAGAGCAGGACATACAAGATCGATCTACGGATCGCGAGAACGTGCCTTGACACGCGAGGACGGCTATTTATTCGGACGTAACAAACCTAGTCACGCCCAGGCCGAAAACCGCAGACGGACTCCATCGGAGCTACGTCGCGAGGCGGCCCGATATAGACGCGCCGCACACCCTCTTTGCTTCACTGACGAAGTAATGGGTCATGAATTCCCAGAAGGGTTTAAACCCGTAAACATCGAATCATACGATGGAACAACCGATCCCGCGGTATGGATTGAGGATTTTATTCTCCACATCCACATGGCCCGCGGGGATGACCTTCACGCCATCACATACCTCCCACTAAAACTCAAAGGGCCAGCTCGGCACTGGCTAAATAGTCTGCCTAAAAACTCTATTGGCAGCTCGGAGGACTTGGAAGAAGCTTTCCTCGACAACTTCCAAGGTAGATATGTCCGGCCACCTGATGCCGATGACCTAAGTCACATAATCCAACAGCCTGGAGAGTTAGCCAGGAAATTCTGGACTAGGTTCCTAACTAAAAAGAACCAGATCGTCAACTGTCCGGACGCCGAAGCCCTAGCGGCCTTTAAACATAGCATCCGTGACGAATGGCTCGCCCACCACCTCGGCCAGGAAAAGCCGAAGTCCATGGCAGCCCTCACGGCACTCATGATTCGCTTCTGTGCGGGTGAGGATAGTTGGCTGGCCCGCAACAAAAACACAGCAAGCGAAGTAGGCACCTCTGAGGGCAAAAATAGCAATGGCAAGCTCCGACGCAATAGACACAAACGCCGAAGCAATGGCGACAACACCGATGACACGACAGTCAACGCCGGATTCAGTGGCTCTAAGTCCGGTCAGCAGAAGAAGCCATATAGAAGAAACAGTCAGGGACCATCCAGCCTAGACCGCATACTCGACCGCCCGTGCCAGATCCATGGCACCCCAGACAAACCAGCCAATCATACCAACAGAGATTGTTGGGTTTTTAAACAGGCCGACAAGTTAAATGCCGAAAACAAAGAAAAGGGATCGCAAAGCGAGGACGATGATGAGGAGCCCCGGCAACCAAACATAGGGGGACAAAAGAAGTTTCCTCCCCAGGTCAAAACGGTGAACATGATATATGCTACGCACATCCCCAAGAGGGAGCGCAAGCGC
Source organism: Aegilops tauschii subsp. strangulata (assembly GCF_002575655.3). NCBI lineage: Eukaryota > Viridiplantae > Streptophyta > Magnoliopsida > Poales > Poaceae > Aegilops > Aegilops tauschii. Next base: position 450,206,661 of record NC_053039.3, on the reverse strand, counting down.
GCGCTCAGGGACGTCTATGCGATAGAGCCAGTCGCCCCAAAATTTAATCCATGGTCGTCATGCCCGATCACTTTTGATCGACGGGATCATCCGACCAGTATCCGTCATGGCGGTTCAGCCGCATTGGTCCTGGACCCAATAATTGACGGATTCCACCTGATGCGAGTTCTTATGGACGGCGGCAGCAGCCTGAACCTGCTCTATCAGGATACAGTCCGCAAAATGGGCATTAACCCATCACGGATCAAGCCCACAAAGACTACCTTTAAAGGAGTCATACCGGGCATAGAGGCCCGTTGTACAGGCTCAATTATGCTAGAGGTTGTTTTCGGATCTCCGGACAACTTCCGAAGTGAAGAATTAATCTTCGATATTGTCCCTTTTCGCAGCGGCTACCACACACTGCTCGGATGAACCGCATTCGCTCGATTCAATGCGGTCCCACATTATGCTTACCTCAAGCTCAAGATGACCGGTCCATGCGACGTCATAACAGTCAATGGAAACACGGAAAGCTCCCTCCGTACAGAAGAGCACACTGCTGCCTTAGCAGTAGAAGTACAGAGCGGCCTTCTCAAGCAGAACCTTAATTCGGCTGCCGAGCCCCCGGACACCATTAAGAGGGTCCGGACTATTCTGCAGCAGGACAGCTCGGCTCGTCAGGAGCTCGACTAGCAATTCGGCCTCCTTCCCAGTCCCGATCAAGTGGTGGCATTGATACCGCGCGTACATAACTACGCACTCAAAATTCCATGGGGAGAGACGGAGGCATACCTACCCTGTGATCCACAATACGGCTTGACCGCTCCCGAACACATTTACTTTCACTGTTTCCTTTTTTCCTTTTCAGGTTCCTTTTCATCGGCCTTCCTTGATGGCTTGATCGCAGTTCCTTTCGAAGGACAAATACACCAAGACGGCAGTCAGTCTGGACGTAGAGGGGAACATCTAGGTGGTCTCTTTACCGACCACTCTACCTGTTTTCAGGGCCCACACAGCTCTCCCTTGGTGACGGCATGTTAAATAGCCTGTTGCTTATCGCACTATTTGTATCAATGAGCTTGGGTGTATTAATCAAATTATAACGAAAATAGTTTGCGGCCCAACTTTCAGGGCCCCTCCCTATAGCATTTACCACTTTTCCGTTTCCCCTTTCTTTTAATAAACTTATCAGATAGCACCCGTACACTGCGGTACGTCTCAATTTGCCAGGGGCTTCATAGCGCCCCGCTCTAAGGCACCAAAAGTCAGAACACTTTTTACGATACAGTTCGGCACCCCGAATTTAGCATTATATGCATTCGCTCCAAATCATGTCTTTGGTCAATAGTTGGGTTGCCCGGCTCCTGTGCTTGCAACCTTACGTTTCGCTACATCGGCTAAGGTAGTAAAGAGAGAACTACTGCGATTTTGCCCTGGTTTACCCAATGGAGCACCTCAGTAGAGAAAGCTGAAAACTGACTGTCATGATGCGGCGAGAGCCGGTCAGCTCTTCGGAGATCTCAAATCGTTGGAGATTTTTTCCGCATTACGCGAGGGATCGGTACTTGCCCGATCAGGTGTCTACAGCATCCTAGTTTGGATACTAGGGGCTGCGCCTATATTTTTATTGTCAAACTCCTATGGCTAAGTGAGGGTGTTCAAGCCGTATAGTCTGATTGCCTGGTTCGTTGTGCTAAACACCTCCTTCAAGGACCAAACAATTGGATCAAGAGTGTTTAGATTCCATCCCGAACACCCCCGTACTACCTACGTGGGGGCAGAAGCCGACGACTGGCCAACCCTCAGATTTTATAACACACGGCCGCACAGGAGGTAAAAATTTTATAAAAACAAAAATTATATTACATAACAGCTTTGTTTCATCTTACAAGGCATGGACAACTTGAATATATTCATTCAAGGATAATGTCTTGTGAACACTGCGCCGCTACAAGGCGGGACCCCTCCAGGACGTCTCAAAAATACCGCTCGGGTGTGCGGTGCTCCTTGCCCTCAAACGGCCCCTCGGTCACAAGCTTGGCATCCATCTTCGCCCACCACGCCTTGACTCGTGGGAAGGCCATCCGCGCTCCCTCGATGCAGTGCGACCGCTTGACGATGTCCAGCCGAGGACAGGCATCCACCTGCCGCTTCACGAGGCCGAAGTAACTGCTGGGTATAGCTTCGGCTGGCCACAGCCGGATTATTAAATCCTTCATGGCCAGTTCAGCCACCCTATGCAGCTCGACCATCTATTTTAGCTGATCGCTGAAGGGCCGGATGTTCTGCGCAAGATATTGCGACCAGAACAGCTTCTCCGTGGAGCTCCCTTCTTCGGCTTGGAAGAACTCCGCGGCGTCGGACACACTGCATGGCAGATCAGCAAAAGCCCCTGGAGAACTCAGAATCCGGGTTAGTAAAAGATACTTCCTCTTCACATATTTGCTTTGCATGCTAAAAGCCTTACCCGCCGCGATCTTCCTGGCCTCCTGGATCTCCTGGAGGGCGCCCTGGGCCTCATTCCGGGCCGTTTCTGCGCTTTGACGAGCCTTGGCAAGTTCGGTCTCTTGAGCCGACGCATCGCGCTCCAAGGTCTCGCACTTCTTCACCGCGTCCTAGAGCTCTTGTTGGACCTCGTTGACCCGGGCCTTGAGCTTCTTACAGGTGTCCTGCTCCTTGACAGCCTTCTCCTCGGCTTCGGCCAGGACCTTTTTTAGGGCCTCGACCTCGGTCGTCGCTCCTACACATATCATGACACTCCGGTCAATATATATCATTTACTCTTTCCGAATATATAGCGGGTTATTACATACCTTGCTTCTCCTGGAGCTGCCTCCTCGCCTGTCCGAGCTCCTCCTCGGCCTGCTCCAGTCTCTGCCTCAGTCCGGAGACTTCGGCAGTATGTGAGGCCGCGGCCAGCAGCGACGCCTACATATTCATTTCAGACATATTTAGTTAGTTTCCTGCAATAATGGATTGATCCTCTGTCCGGCCTTTCTTTCCGAACACCGGACAGTGTCTCAGGGGCTACTGTCTATATTGGGATCTTCTCTTTTTGCGTCGCTTACCTCAAAACCTGTCAGCGGGCTACTGCAGGCTTCGGTTAGTCCGCTCTTGGCGGACTGAACCCTTTTAATTACCGTGCCCATAAGGACACGGTGCTCATCCACAATGGAAGCGCCTCGCAGCGCTTCCAGCTGATTATCCGGTGCCCCTGGTTGGACAGGGGTCACCGGTGGAATGGGCACACCCCCCTCTTTCTAAGGAGGTTGCACACCGGATTCCGGAGCCATATTGGTCTCTGGAATCGTATTCGGCTGAGGACCGAACTGAATACGGCCCTCATCACCTGTCTCCATGGGGATTTGCTCCCCCTCGTGTCCGGCGATGGAGGTTTCGCCTTCCGACGCCTCCTGAACCCCCCTGGCCTAGGAAGGTCCTTCGGGACAGCGCCCCAGCGTCACCCTTGGCCTTGGGAGAGTAAGCGGCCGGCGGTGACTCGCTGGCCATCGCCCTCAAATCCAGCGAACCCCTTGATGAGGATCGCTGGGAACTGTCATGGGTCGGACTGCAATGGCATGATTAACCATATAATACAATAAAAAGAAGAGGCCGGATATATGGACATATAGGGGTTTTGACACTTACGATTCAGCCAGGGGCTTGGGTCGGGAGCGTCGCTCCGGACTGCTGTCGACATCCCACGCGGAGTTATCCGCAAGGGAGCCCTTCCCCTTCTTGGACGTCTCCGCCTCCAGGTTCGTGGAGGCCACCCTTTTCCTCTTTCCCTCAGCAGGGGAAGGGTTGTTCTCCTCCTCCTCCTTGTCGTCGTCGTCCTCAGTGGCGGAGGAAAGGGTGTCTTCGTCTTTGGACGTCACGTCCGAAGAACCCTTGCGATGGGGGGCCACCTTTGGCTCCTTTGGCCTTCTTCTCCGGCAGCTGATAAGGCACCGGAACCAGCATCTTCGCCAGGAGAGGGATGACTGGCTCTTCGGGTAGCGTAGCCGAACACTGGATCCGCTCCGCTCTCTCCGTCCACACCTGAAATAATATGGTAAAGATTAAACACCCTCCTTGGACAAGCAAGTAGAGGGTACGCCTGGGGAAATAAAGAACTTACCACATTAGCGGGATGGGTATGATCGTGCCCGCGGTCTGAGTCAATGACCGACGGCTTCTCGTTGCCCTTGAAGAGCAACTTCCAGGCATCTTCATGAGTAGTTCCGAAGAGCCTCTCCAGGGTCTGGTGCTTCTTTGGATCGAATTCCCACAAGGGGAAGCTTTGGCTTTGGCAGGGGAGGATCAGGCGAACCAGCATCACCTGGATCACGTTGACGAGCTTGATGTGTTTATCCACCATGCTCCGAATGCGCGTTTGCAGCGCTATCAGCTCGTCCGACGAAGACCAGTTGGGGCCCTTCTCCATCCAGGAGGTGAGCCGCATTGGGGCTCCGGCCTTGAATTCGGGAGCCGCCGCCCAAGTGGCGCCGTGTGGCTCTATGATGTAAAACCACTGCTTCTGCCACTCCTTGACGGTCTCCACAAAAGTGCTTGTGGGCCAAGTGACGTTGGGCACCTTGCTCACCATGGCGCCTCCGCACTCCGCGTGCTGACCATCCACCACCTTCGGCTTCACGTTGAAGATATTAAGCCATAGTCCAAAGTGGGGCTGGATGCGGAGGAAAGCCTCACACACGACAATGAATGTCGAGATGTTGAGGAAAGAGTTCGGGGCTAGATCATGGAAATCTAGCCCGTAATAGAACATTAGCCCACGAACGAAAGGGTGGAGTGGAAACCCTAACCCATGGACGAAGTGCGGAAGGAAGACCACCCTCTCAGTAGGCTTCGGGGTGGGGATGACTTGCCCCTTGGTAGGCAGACGGTGGGCGATTCCTTTCGCCAGATACCAGGCCGCCCGAAGCTGGGTGATGTCCTTCTCCTTGACAGAGGAGACCATCCACTTTCCTTGGCCTCCGGATCCGGACATGATTGAGTGGTTCCTTGAGGTGGAGAAGATGGGAACTTGGGCGCTGGAGCTCGAGAATGGAAGGACAGAGAGGGAGAGAAGGCATGGGTGAAGAAAGGGAATCCTTATCTCCCTATAAAGGCGGTGGATATTGAACGCCTCCCCACTCGCCTCTAAACTCGCCCGTTCCCAAGGGTTGTGTAAATGGCACGGTTGGGTTACCCATGCCTATATTGATGAGAACCACGCAATAAGGGGACACGATCTCTGCTTTGACAAGACGTGCTAATGGAAACCGCATCTCTAAACGCGGAACGGCAGAAGAAAACAGTTCGAAATAATGACCGGGTAGGCGTGATGTCATCTCGCCAAAAGTTGTCAGCAGATGGGACTCGTGAAATATTATACACTCTACGGCTGTGTGTGTGGTACTTGTGTTACAGATCCGGGCACGTTCGTTGCGTCCGAAGACTATCTTGGAGTGTTCGGGAAGGAGAACCCGCCTTGCAATGCCGAAGACAATCTGCGCGCCGGACACCTCGTCATTGAAAGCCTGGTTCAGGGGCTACTGAGGGAGTCCTGGACTAAGGGGTCCTCGGGCGACCAACCTGTTGGACATGGGTCGGACTGATGGGCTGTGAAGATACGAAGATCGAAGACTCCACCCGTATTCGGATGGGACTCTCCTTGGTGCGAAAGGCAAGCTTGGCGACCGAATATGTAGATTCCTTTCTCTGTAACCGATTTTGTACAACCCTAGCCCCCTCCGGTGTCTATATAAACCGGAGGGCTTAGTCCTGAAAGGGGATACAGTCATACAGGCTAGACTTATAGGGTTTTAGCCATTACGATGTCGTGGTAGATCAACTCTTGTAATACTCATATTCATCAAGATCAATCAAGCAGGAAGTAGGGTATTACCTCCATAGAGAGGGCCTGAACCTGGGTAAACATTGTGTCCCCCGCCTCCTGTTACCATCCACCTTAGACGCACAGTTCGGGACCCCCTACCCGAGATCCGCCGGTTTTGACACCGACATGGGGTCTGCCGCTGGGTCGTTGCATGTGTCCGCTTTTACCCAAACTGCGTCCGGCAGAAAAAATGGGGTCTAGCGCTGGAGTTGGCCTAACTGAACTAGCACTACCCCCGCAAAAAAGACCCTAAACTAGCACTGAGAGCATCTACAACCACAGTTGCCTAATTTGAACACGTATACGTCCGTGGACAGTGCCAACCATGATGTGCAAATATCCGCCTCTAAATCCCTACAAAAGCATGCAACATGATGAAATTAAGTAGATCAACATGCAACATATAGAACATAGCATACCGAACAAAATAAAACATAGTACAATCCGATCCAAAGGAGCCGCCGGAGTTCATCACTTAACTAAAACAAAAGCTAGATTAAAAGTAAATAAAAAGAGGGGCCGTCTGAGTTCACCACTTCATTGCATGCCACTTCCCCTTGGGTTTTTAGGAGTCGCGGTTGTCCTCGGCGTAAGCCATGGGATCAACGGTGCGGGCACAAGCACCCAACGCTGCCCAAGAGGAGCAGGTGCTAGCAATGTCGGCCTCTGCCGGTAGCCCTACCGCCTGATCGAAGCCGGCACGGACCGTGTCGTGTGTTCGCAAGCCGGAGCGGAGCCACAACTACCCACCTGGGTTGCCTGCAATACCATCGAGGAGGAGCTCCCGCGCCCCCTGTCGGTCCGCGAGCGAAAGAGGGCAACGTGGAGTGAGAGCTCCTCGTCGTCGGACACAGACGAGCTCGAGTCCTCCCTGGTGAGCGGGTGACCGTCGACCAGTCGATGTCGGACTCATTGCCGGATTCGTTCTAGGCCATGGCGGAGGGGGGAGAGGGCAGGGAGAGGAAGGGCAGGAGATGGCGGTGTAGCCGAGAGGTCGAGAGAGTGAGGTTTGACTAGGGTTTGTCATCAAGGTGGGGTATCTGTGGGGAAAGGGGTGAGGATGACGTGGGCCAACCTGGGCCGGTCCAACATGGCAGCGGCGTCCGGGTGCGTCTGGTCCACCCCAATATGGGCTGGGTATGGAGGGTGCCGGCGCGGCTGGACATTTGGGCTAGCTTTGCCAGGTCCGGTGCCTTTTTCATGCCACAAGGATATTTAAGACCGAAATAACTCACTTCCACTACTGGAATTACACCCTACGCCGAGTGCCGGAAACACTTTGGAAAGGGCCAAATAAACTCAGCAAAGTCTTTGCCGAGAATTGTTCTAGGCAAAGAGTATCCGGCGTATACCTCTTGGACAAATAGAATTGTGCCGAGAAGCAACCTTTTGGTACTCGGCAAATACTTTGTCGAGAGCCAAAAAATGCCTCTCGACAAAATAAAGTGACTTCACGGCCGCTGGTTCCGTCATATCTTTGCCAAGGCCATCCACTCGGCAAACTAGTGCACATTGCCGAGAGCCTACACTCGGCAAAGACACATTGTCAGCATTATTTCCGCCTCTTTTCATGTAACCCTACAGGAAAAACTGATATACTAAGAATATCCACTTAAAGATCACATACTTAACAACAAACTCACAAAGGCATTATATATGGTACACACAATCTTCATATGAAGTCAAAAAGTAGTTATTAGCACAAGTTCCTACTCACTAAACAACAAAGCGGTCAATGCATGTCTACATACGATCACATGATAAAAGCAACACCACAACTAGGACGAACTACAAGAGAATTATCAAGTTCTTCAATCCGCTCAACCCGATAAGCTGACTTGCACCATTGCCTTATTCATGATTTCTCTACTGATCGAGCACATACTAACTATAATGATTCTCTGCCTCCTCTCTATTTTTGAACGAATCAAAGGAGCTACCTTCATAACGAAGAACTTATTCATTGCAGGCATAACATGAATCGTAGACTCTTGGACACCTACCTCCGTACACCCATACCACTTCATCTACAAAGAAAGAGAAAAATTTTCTAGAAGGAATGCAAGTTAAAAATAACACATCATACATAATCCATGTAAGCATTCATCACTCATATACCCAAAAGCATCACAAGTGCTAATCCAAGTCCACATCAGCACCTACATAACTATATCACTAAATCAGTGTCAAACTATCTAGGTCGACTACTCTAAGGTGTAGTTCGTGAAACCAGTGATCTTGGAGTCCGAGTGTGGGCACATCGCCCAAAGTGGAGGACCAAGCGTCGTCGGGAATGATGGTCAGTGGACTCAATGACACCCGTCGTCACTCTCCTTACGTGGGAGTCCCTCACTTTGCTTAGTTGGCGGATTCTTCTTGACCAGATCCATAAGATACTTCAGTAGAGTCAGCTATGGGTTCTCCTGAATGAGAGTCGCCAAGGGGTCCTCACTGGCGTGCTTCTTCTAGACCGTTGAGTCGGCCCTAACGAAAGCTGCATCATCAGAGGAAGCCATAACTGCAAGATCGATCGGTGCTAACACCTTGCAACACATGATGAAAAAATAATATAAGAATCAAACATCAAAGAGTACTTCTAATCTACTCCGATGTTGCTCAGATGAAAGAAGATAGCCATGCATAACTTGACGGTTTCCGAGTTCTTTAGTAAAGAACCCAAAAGTCGTCAAGTTATGAACTATTATCTTCTTCCATCCCTGTTATGCGAATACCGGAACTTGCAATTCTTATTCTTCCGAGGTAGCGATTGTGATACTTGTATCTTCACATGGAAAGTGCTTGAGAGCATGATCTTTGCGTATTCCTTACTTAAAAAACTGGACAAAGTAATTATGACATTGTTAAGCTAGTTATGTCCGAGCTTAAGCACTACAGGGTCAAGAAGTTAGCACTGTCACAATATTAACTTCTTGACTCCTTGCTGTTTTAGCTATCATATACAACTAGCTTAACAATATCATAATCACATTTTCCACTTTTTCAATTAGGAAATACCCAAGGATTATGCTCTCAAATACTTCCCATGTGGAAAATACAAATATCACACTCCAACTGCCTAGGAAGAACAAGAATTGCAAGTGCAAATTGCATATCAGACCACTCAGGAAGTCATCGTTAAAGTAGATTTTTTTCCTTTGGGAACATTGCTTACAACCCTCATCTATCTGATGGTTGTATATATGGTGGACACTCTCTCATGGGTATTTCAAATTTTGGTGATGGTTGAGTTGGGCGAGCCCATCATGCGTTATCAAGGTAACATATGACGAACTCACCCAAATCGACTGTCATTGTCAAAAGTCTAAGTTGTTCCTTTGGAAACATCTCTTGCAACCCTCATATCTCAGGGGTTGTATATATGGTGGACACCCTCTCACAGGTATTTCGACTTTTGGTGAAGGTCTAGCTGGGCGAGCCCATCACGCGTTACCATGATATCACAGGAGGAACTCGCCCAGATAGACCATCAACGTCAAACATCAATTCTTTCCTCCAAGAACAACTCTCATCGACTGTCGGTAATGGTTGCTATTTCTCTGCCCCTCCTAGTCTAACAAGATCTCATAGGAGGAGCAGAGGAAGAGCGACCCCCTACTAGACCAGTCGGTAGCATTCCTCTCAAATGATCTCTCATCTGTCAAATATGGTGGACACTCGCTCACTTCTATCAAACTATCGGACTTGAAGTCAAGACACGTGCCACATACACAAAATCCACTACAAAATTTAATAGACTAAGTGAAAGTCTACTACAAAATTAAAACTACTAGATAACTAAAACAACTACAAAAACTACCACATCTAACTAACACTACTACAAAATAAACTAATAAAAACTACAACAAAAAACTCACAATGGAGGGAGGCGGAGGGGGGGCATTCGTGGAGGCCGACCGAAGGAGGAGGCAGCCATGTGGACGGAGGCGCCGGTGGAGGGGGCCAAGGGGGGCGCTGGTGCAGGCCGGCCAGGGGAGGAGGCGGCCGACCGAGCGGGGGCGACGGCAGGGCGGAGGAGATGGCGGCAGTGGGGCCGGCCGAGGGGAGCTCCGGCAGATCGAGGAGGAGGCCAAAGAGCTCCCACATGCGCGAATGAGGAGAGAGCGCACGGGGAATTTCACTTAAGTATGACTACTAGGGAAATGCTTATACACAGGAGCTCACCAGTAGCGCTTTTTAGAAGCAAGCGCTGCTACTAAATAGCAGCAACACTTTTTGACTACAAGCACTACTACTATTCACTTAGCAGTAGCGTTGTGGATGCAAAACACGCTACTATTATAATTGCCAGACCGTTGAAAGGCAGGCTAGGTATACTAGTAGCGCTTATACTTAAAAAGCGCTACTGCTATTGAACTTAGCAGTAGCGCTTTCCTCTACCAAGCGCTACTACTAGAAATGCTACTGCTAATGATAATAGCAGTAGCGCTTTTTCCACAGGAGTGCTACTGCTATGTACCTTAGCAGTAGCGTTGTTTGCGTTCCAGTGCTACTACTACGTGTACCTTATCCACCATGCGCGTCCCTGCCTCTCCACTCGCATTCTCACTCGCCCAACTCCGTCGCGCGCCGTCGCCCACCAGTGCCCCCTCGGTAACTCCCTCCTTCCCTCTCCGCCCTCCTCCTTGATACCTCCATTTTGCATCATGCTTTTATATTGATATTTAATGCATTATGGGCTGTTATTACAAATTATATCACAATACTTATGCATATTCTCTCTTATTTTACAAGGTTTACATGAAGAGGGAGAATGCCGGCAGCTGGAATTCTAGACTGGAAAGGAGCAAATATTAGAGATCTATTCTGCACAACTCCAAAAGTCCTGAAACTTCACAGAGTTTATTTTTGGAATATATAAAAAATATCGGGCTAAGAAAGAACCAGAGGGGGGCCACCTGCCAGCCACAAGGGTGGAGGGCGCGCCCTGGCAGGCCTCCGGTGCCCATCTTTGGCTATATGGTGTCTTTTACCCTGGAAAAAAATAAAGAAGAAGCTTTCGGGACGAAGCGCCGCCCTCTCGAGGCGGAACCTGAGCAGAACCAATCTAGGGCTCCGGCGGAGCTGTTCTATCGGGGAAACTTCCCTCCGGGAGGGGCAAATCATCGCCATCGTCATCACCATCGATCCTCTCATCGAGAGGGGATCAATCTCCATCAACATCTTCACCAGCACCATATCCTCTCAAACCCTAGTTCATCTCTTTTATTCAATCTTGGTCCCAAAACCTCAGATTGGTACCTGTGGGTTGCTAGTAGTGTTGATTACTCCTTGTAGTTGATGCTAGTTGGTTTATTCAACGGAAGATCATATGTTCAGATCCTTAATGATAATTAATATTCCTCTGATTATGATTATGATTATGCTTTGTGAGTAGTTACGTTTGTTCCTGAGGACATGGGAGAAGTCTTGTTATAAGTAATCATGTGAATTTGGTATTCGTTCGATATTTTGATGAGATGTATGTTGTCTCTCCTCTAGTGGTGTTATGTGAACGTCGACTACATGAAACTTCACCATTGTTTGGGCCTAGGGGAAGGCATTGGGAAGTAATAAGTAGATGATGGGTTGCTAGAGTGACATTAGCTTAAACCCTAGTTTATGCGTTGCTTCATAAGGGGCTGATTTGGATCCATATGTTTCATGCTATGGTTATGTTTACCTTAATACTTCTTTCGTAGTTGCGGATGCTTGCAAGAGGGGTTAATCATAAGTGGGAGGCTTGTCCAAGGAAGGGCAGCACCTAAGCACCGGTCCACCCACATATCAAATTATCAAAGTAACGAACGTGAATCATATGAGCATGATGAAAACTAGCTTCACAACAATTCCCATGTGTCCTCGGGAGCGCTTTGCTTTATATAAGAGTTTGCCCAGGCTTGTCCTTTGCTACAAAAAGGATTGGGCCACCTTGCTGCACCTTGTTTACTTTTGTTACTTGTTACTCGTTACAATTTACCCTATCATAAAACTATCTGTTACCGATAATTTCAATGCTTGTAGAGAATACCTTTCTGAAAACCGCTTGTCATTTCCTTCTGCTCCTCGTTGTGTTCGACGCTCTTGCTTATCGAAAGGACTACGATAGATCCCCTATACTTGTGGGTCATCACTCCTCCCCCTCCTCCTCCCTCCGGCGGCCCCCTCCTCCTCCCTCCTCCTCCTCCTCCTGCTCTCTCCTCCCCCTCCCTCATCCTGATCTCTCCTCCTCCCTCCTCCTCCCCCTCCTCCTCCCTCCTCCTCCTCCTGCTTTCTGTAATAGAAAGGTTTTTAGTAATAGGATTTAAGAATAAATTTTTTAGTACTAGGGTTTATGAGGATATATAGATAGACGGATGGAACTAGTTGATCTATCTATATATAGTGAGTGCTTAGTTGAACTAGTTGAATTAATAGAACTAGTTTATTTTTAGTAAGAAAATTTAGGTATATGAGATTCGATGATCTAATTAAAATTTTACTATAGAACTAGTTTATTTTTAGTAAGAAAATTAGTAGAACTAGTTTATTTTTAGTAAGTGCTTAGTTGAACTAGTTAAATTAGTAGAACTAGTTGAATTTATGTCATTATCACTTTGTCATCAAAGAATGCTATATGAGATTTGATGATCTAATTAAAATTTTACTCGATGGAATATGCAGGCTTTGTAGAGCCGTGTCTCCTTGGAGTGATCGTCATCCGAGCTACCTCTAGCTACTTCCTCTACACCCGAGTCGATGAGCTAAAAGTCCACCTCCTCCCTCTCTACTCCTCGGTGTGTTGAATAGAGTAGAACTAGGGTATTTAGTCGGTGAGCTCATGTGCGAATGCTTATGATAATTGATCCGGATGGAATTGCAAGTTTAAGCATCGTTGTATGTGTATGGACATCTTTGTATCGCAGGGAAAATCCGAGTGGCCTATGTTTAGTGTTGATTCATTTCCATTCCGGTAAATTTCAAGCGCTCGATATGTCCTATTTTAGCAAAGGTCGTGCCGGATTTTTTCGTGAATTTAAGCATGACTTGTGCTAGAATATGTAGGAAATATCGAGTGCCCCGGATTTGCTAGAAAGAGAATTAAACGACATTTCGAGTTGACTTTAAGTCTGTCGGGGCTCCATACATGACAGTCAAAAAATCGGTGAGGGAGAGTCTCCACCATATATGAGAGAAGAAGAATGCCGACTGTTGTCTTGGGGGTCGCTTCTCCTTCTTCTCTTTGTGCTAGACCTTTGTTATGCACTAGGGGAAGAAGGAGTAGCGACCATCATCGATGGTCGAAAAATCGGTGATGGAGTGTCCACCATATATGAGAGAAGAAGAATGCCGACTGTTGTCATGGGGGTCACTTCTCCTTCTTTTCTGTGTGCTAGATATTTGTAATGCACTAGGTAAAGGAGGAGTAGCGACCATCACCAACGGTCGCAATATCAGAGAGGGAGTGCCAACCATATACGTGAGATGAGAGTTTAGGAAGGAAGACTCGACAAACCTAAAGTCAACCCGTTGCATATTGAGTAATAGTGATCTGTGTGTTGAGTTTCCTGGTAGTTGCCTTCGATCGATTTTTAATTAATGTTTCAACTATGAACATAGGAAATGTCTGACGATGAAAAGGAATTCGGTGTATGCGAATACTGCGAAGACGAGCGCGGCCTATGCGACAAGCTTCACCTAGTTGGTGGTAGGCGCTTCAGCATCAAGCTGGATGAGACCTTCGAAGTGGATACAGTAAGTCACAATGACAAGTCTTTTTTCGTAATTAAGCATGACTTCTGCTTATTTTGCTTCAACTTATAATTTTAATTTTTGTACTATTATACTAGCGTATCCCCTCTCATGCAAGAATGTATGTCTTGGATAAGGTTGGTTTCAGTACTATGGAGACTATAGAGGTAAAGAGAGTTCACTTGAGGACCGAGCATGGTTATACTTTTGCCGTCAAATTATACAATGCAGACACCTACACCTATTTTGAATGAAAAAATTGGAGAGCACTATGCAAGGCTTATGCATTTGAGCCTGATATGCTTATCACCTTTGATATTCGTCCGGAAGATGAAGTTGAAGGTAATATCGACATCTGGGTCGATGTGCAGACGCCTCCAGTTCTACCATTATGTGAGTTTCTCAACTATATTTATGTCTTGGATATTGTTTATTCAAAAATAGTTGACAACTAATTTCTATCGACAGCTTATTTCCATTCAAGCAAACATGTCCGGCGCTTGGTAGACATGACCTACTACTGTCCCAGGGCTGAACTAAACTGCGAGGAGATAATGTTGGGAATCGTAGCATAATTTAAAATTTTCCTACGCTCACCAAGATGCATCTATGGAGTCTACTAGCAACGAAGGGAAAGGAGTGGATCTACATACCCTTGTAGATCGCGAGCGGAAGCGTTCCAATGAACGTGGATGACGGAGTCGTACTCGCCGTGATCCAAATCACCGATGACCGAGTGCCGAACGGACGGCACCTCCGCGTTCAACACACGTACGGTGCAGCGACGTCTCCTCCTTCTTGATCCAGCAAGGGGGGAGGAGAGGTTGATGGAGATCCAACAGCACGACGGCGTGGTGGTGGATGTAGCGGCTCTCCGGCAGGGCTTCGCAAGCTTCTGCGAGAGAGAGAGAGGTGTTGCAGGGGAGGAGGGAGGCGACCAAGGCTTAGATGTTGCTGCCCTCCCTTCCCCCCACTATATATAGGGCCAAGGGAGAGGGGGGCGCAGCCTTGCCCCTTCCTCCAAGGAAGGGTGCGGCCAGGGGGGAGTCCTTCCCCCCCAAGGCACCTCGGAGGTGCCTTCCCCCTTTAGGACTCTCCCTTTTCCTCTTATCTCTTGCGCATGGGCCTCTTGGGGCTGGTGCCCTTGGCCCATATAGGCCAAGGCGCACCCCTTACAGCCCATGTGGCCCCCCGGGGCTGGTGGACCCCCGGACCCCTTTCGGCACTCCCGGTACAATACCGATAAAGCGCGAAACTTTTCCGGCGACCAAAATAAGACTTCCCATATATAAATCTTTACCTCCGGACCATTCCGGAACCTCTCGTGATGTCCGGGATTTCATCCGGGTCTCCGAACAACTTTCTGGTTTCCGCATACATATATCTCTACAACCCTAGCGTCACCGGACCTTAAGTGTGTAGACCCTACGGGTTCGGGAGACATGCAGACATGACCGAGACGCCTCTCCGGTCAATAACCAACAGCGGGATCTGGATACCCATGTTGGCTCCCACATGTTCCACGATGATATCATCGGATGAACCACGGTGTCGAGGATTCAATCAATCCGTATGCAATTCCCTTTGTCAATCGGTATGTTACTTGCCCGAGATTCGATCGTCGGTATCCCAATACCTTGTTCAATCTCGTTACCGGCAAGTCTCTTTACTCGTACCGCAATGCATGATCCCGTGACTAACGCCTTAGTCACATTGAGCTCATTATGATGATGCATTACCGAGTGGGCCCAGAGATACCTCTCCGTCACACGGAGTGACAAATCCCAGTCTCGATCCGTGCCAACCCAACAGACACTTTCGGAGATACCCGTAATGCACCTTTATAGTCACCCAGTTACGTTGTGACGTTTGGCACACCCAAAGCACTCCTACGGTATCCGGGAGTTGCACGATCTCATGGTCTAAGGAAAAGATACTTGACATTGGAAAAGCTCTAGCAAATGAAACTACACGATCTTTTATGCTATGCTTAAGTTGGGTCTTGTCCATCACATCATTCTCCTAATGATGTGATCCCGTTATCACTGACATCCAATGTCCATAGTCAGGAAACCATGACTATCTGTTGATCAACGAGCTAGTCAACTAGAGGCTTACTAGGGACAGGTTGTGGTCTATGTATTCACACATGTATTACGATTTCCGGACAATACAATTATAGCATGAATAATAGACAATTACCATGAACAAAGAAATATAATAATAACCATTTATTATTGCCTCTAGGGCATATTTCCAACAGTCTCCCACTTGCACTAGAGTCAATAATCTAGTTCACATCACCATGTGATTAACACTCACTGGTCACATCACCATGTGACCAACATCTTAAGAGTTTACTAGAGTCATCAATCTAGTTCACATCACTATGTGATTATCACTCAATGTGTTCTGGTTTGGTCATGTTATGCTTGTGAGAGAGGTTATTAGTCAACGTGTCTGAACCTTTCAGAACCGTGTGTTTTACGAATATCTATGTCATCTTGTGGATGCTACCACGCGCTGTTTGGAGCCATTTCAAATAATTGCTCTACTATACGAATCCGGTTTACTACTCAGAGTCATCCGGATTAGTGTCAAAGTTCGCATCGACGTAACCCTTTACGACGAACTCCTTTCCACCTCCATAATCGAGAAAATTCCTTAATCCACTAGGTGCTAAGGATAAGTTCGACCGCTGTCATGAGATCCTTTCCCGGATCACCATTGTACCCTCTTGACCAACTCATGGCAAGGCACACTACATGTGCGGTACACAGCATAGCATACTATAGAGCCTATGTCTAAAGCATAGGGGACGACCTTCGTCCTTTCTCTATCTTCCGCTGTGGTCAGGTCTTGAGTCTCACTCAATACTCACACCTTGTAACACAGCCAAGAACTCCTTCTTTGCTGATCTATTTTGAACTCTTTCAAAATCATGTCAAGGTGTGCTGTCTTTTGAAAGTATCATCAGGCGTCTTGATCTATCTCTATGGATCTTGATGCCCAATATGTAAGCAGCTTTATCCAGGTCTTCCTTTGAAAAACTCCTTTCAAACAACCCTTTATGCTTTCCAGAAATTTTACATCATTTTGGATCAACAATATGTCATTCACATATACTTATCAGAAATGTTGTAGCGCTCCCACTCACTTTATTGTAAATACAAGTTTCCAACAAACTTTGTATAAACCCAAAAACTTTGATCACTCCATCAAAGCGTATATTCTGACTCCGAGATGCTTGCTCTAATCCATGGAAGGATCGCTGGAGCTAGCATACCTTTTAGCATCCTTAGGATCGACAAAACCTTTCTGATTGTATCACATACAACTTTTCCTTACGAAAACTGGTAAGGAAACTTGTTTTGACATCCATCTGCCAGATTTCATAAATGCAGCTAATGCTAACATGATTCCGACGGACCTAAGCATCGCTACGGATGAGAAAAACTCATCGTAGTCAACTCCTTGAACTTGTGAAAATACTCTTTGCCACAAGTCGAGCTTCATAGACGGTAACATTACCGTCCATGTCCGTCTTCTTCTTAAAGATCCATTTATCTCAATGGCTTGCCGATCATCGGGCAAGTTCACCAAAGTCCATGCTTTGTTCTGATACATGGATTCTATCTCGGATTTCATGGCCTCGAGCCATTCGTCGGAATATGGGCCCACCATCGCTTCTCCATAGCTCGTAGGTTCATTGTTGCCTAGCAACATGACTTCCAAGACAGGATCACGCATTACTCTGAAGTAGTGCGCATCCTCGTCGTCCTACGAGGTTTGGTAGTGACTTGATCCGAAGTTTCATGATCACTATCATAAGCTTCCACTTCAATTGGTGTAGGTGCCACAGAAACAACTTCCTGTGCCCTGCTACACACTAGTTGAAGCGACGGTTCAATAACCTTATCAAGTCTCCACCATCCTCCCACTCAATTCTTTCGAGAGAAACTTTTCCTCGAGAAAGGACTCGTTTCTAGAAGCAATTACTTTTGCTTCCAGATAGGAGGTATACCCAACTGTTTTTGGGTATTCTATGAAGATGCATTTATCCGCTTTGGGTTCGAGCTTATCAGCCTGAAACTTTTTCACATAAGCATCGCAGCCCCAAACTTTTAAGAAACGACAACTTAGGTTTCTATAAACGGTGTCGTCTCAACGGAATTGCGTGGTGCCCCTTTTAAAGTGAATGCGGTTGTCTCTAATGCCTAACCAATAAATGATAGTGGTAATTTGATAAGAAACATCATGGTATGCACCATATCCAATAGGGTGCAGTTATTATGTTCGGACACACCATCACACTATGGTGTTCCAGGCGGTATTAATTGTGAAACACTTTCCACAATGTCTCAATTGTGTGCCAAACTCGTATCTCAGATACTCATCTCTATGATCATATCACAGACATTTTATCCTCTTGTTACGACGATCTTCAACTTCACTCTGAAATTACTTGAACCTTTCAATAATTCAGACTAGTGTTTCATCAAGTAAATACACTCAGCATCTACTCAAATCATCTGTGAAGTAAGAACATAACGATGTCCACTGCATGCCTCAGCACTCATTGGACTGCATACATCAAAATGTATTACTTCCAATAAGTTGCTCTCTTGTTCCATCTTACTGAAAACGAGGCCTTTCAGTCATCTTGCCCATGTGATATGATTTGCATGTCTCAAGTGATTCAAAATCAAGTGAGTCCAAACGATCCATCTGCATGGAGTTTCTTCATGCATATATACCAATAGACATGGTTCGCATGTCTCATTCATTTCAAAAACGAGTGAGTCCAAAGATCCATCTACATGGAGCTTCTTCATGCGTTCTATACCAATATGACTCAAGTGGCAGTGCCACAAGTATGTGGTACTATCATTACTATCTTATATCTTTTTGGCATGAACATGTGTATCACTACGATCGAGATTCATTTTAGGTGCAAGACCATTGAAGGTATTATTCAAATAAACAGAGTAACCATCATTCTTCTTAAATGAATAACCGTTTTGCGATAAACATAATCCAATCATGTTCAACGCAAACACCAAATCTCGATAGTAGAGGGAGCATGCGATGCTTGATCACATCAACCTTGGAAACACTTCCAATACATATCGTCATCTCACCTTTAGCTAGTCTCCATTTATTCCGCAGCTTTTATTTCGAGTTACTAACACTTAGCAACCGAACCAGTATCTAATACCCTGGTGCTGCTAGGAGTACTAGTAAAGTACACATTCATATAACGTATATCCAATATACTTCTGTCGACCTTGCCTGCCTTCTCATCTACCAAATATCTAGGGTATTACTGCTTCAGTGACCGTTCCTCTCATAGAAGCACTTAGTCTCGGGTTTGGGTTCAACCTTGGGATTCTACACTAGAGCAGCAAACGACTTGCTGTTTCATGAAGTATCCCTTTTGCCCTTGCCCTTCTTAAACTAGTGGTTTTACTAACCATCAACAATTGATGCTCCTTCTTGATTTCTACTCTCGCGGTGTCAAACATCGCGAATAGCTCAAGGATCATCATAACTATCCTTGATATGTTATAGTTCATCACGAAGCTCTACTAGCTTGGTGGCAATGACTATGGGGAACTATCACTATCTCATCTGGGAGATTAACTCCCACTCGATTCAAGCGATTGTGGCACTCAGACAATCTGAGCACATGCTCAACGATTGAGCTTTTCTCCCTTAGTTTGCAGGCTTAAGAACTTGTCAGAGGTCTCATACCTCTTGACGTGGGCACTAGTCTGAAATCCCAATTTCAGTCTTCGGAACATCTCACATGTTCTGCGACGTTTCAAGAACGTCTTTGGTGCCACAATTCTAAACCGCACTGAACTATCACGTAGTCATCAAAACGTGTATGTCAGATGTTTCGTAACATCTACAGACGACGCTGAGGTTCAGCACACCGAGCGGTGCATTAAGGACATAAGCCTTCTGTGCAGCAATGAGGACAATCCTCAGTTTACGGACCCAGTCCGCATAATTGCTACTACCAACTTTCAACTAAATTTTCTCTAGGAACATATCTTAATCAGTAGAACTAAAGCGCAAGCTATGACATAATTTGCAAATACCTATTTGACTATGTTCATGATAATGAAGTTCATCTGATTATGAACTCCCACTCAGATAGACATCCCTCTGGTCATCTAAGTGAAACATGATCCGAGTTTAACTAGGCCGTGTCCGATCATCACGTGAGACGGACTAGTCAAGATCGGTGAACATCTCCATGTTGATCGTATCTTCTATACGACTCATGCTCGACCTTTCGGTCCTCCGTGTTCCGAGGCCATGTCTGTACATGCTAGGCTCGTCAAGTCAACCTAAGTGTATTGCGTGTGTTCCGAGGCCATGTCTGTACATGCTAGGCTCGTCAACACCCGTTGTATTCGAACGTTAGAATCTATCACACCCGATCATCACGTGGTGCTTCGAAACAACGAACCTTCGCAACGGTGCACAGTTAGGGTGAACACTTTCTTGAAATTATTATAAGGGATCATCTTACTTACTACCGTCGTTCTAAGCAAATAAGATGCAAAAACATGATAAACATCACATGCAATCAAATAGTGACATGATATGGCCAATATCATCATGCTCCTTTGATCTCCATCTTCGGGGCACCATGATCATCTTCGTCACCGGCATGACACCATGATCTCCATCATCATGATCTCCATCATTGTGTCTTCATGAAGTCGTCACGCCAACGATTACTTCTACTTCTATGGCTAACTCGTTTAGCAACAAAGTAAAGTAATTTACATGGCGTTATTCAATGACACGCAGGTCATACAAAATAATAAAGACAACTCCTATGGCTCCTGCCGGTTGTCATACTCATCGACATGCAAGTCGTGATTCCTATTACAAGAATATGATCAATCTCATACATCACATATACCATTCATCACATCTTCTGGCCATATCACATCACATAGCACTTGCTGCAAAAACAAGTTAGACGTCCTCTAATTGTTGTTGCAAGTTTTTTACGTGGTTTGTAGGTTTCTAGCAAGAACGTTTCTTACCTACGTATGACCACAACGTGATTTGCCAATTTCTATTTACCCTTCATAAGGACCCTTTTCATCGAATCTGTTCCGACTAAAGTAGGAGAGACAGACACCCGCTAGCCACCTTATGCATCTAGTGCATGTCAGTCGGTGGAACCTGTCTCACGTAAGCGTACGTGTAAGGTCGGTCCGGGCCGCTTCATCCTACAATGCCGCCGAAACAAGAAACGACTAGTAGCGGCAAGAAGAATTGGCAAACTCAACGCCCACAACTGCTTTGTGTTCTACTCGTGCATAGTAACTACGCATAGACCTGGCTCTGATACCACTGTTGGGAATCGTAGCATAATTTAAAATTTTCCTACGCTCACCAAGATGCATCTATGGAGTCTACTAGCAACGAAGGGAAAGGAGTGAATCTACATACCCTTGTAGATCGCGAGCGGAAGCGTTCCAATGAACGTGGATGACGGAGTCGTACTCGCCGTGATCCAAATCACCGATGACCGAGTGCCGAACGGACGGCACCTCCGCGTTCAACACACGTACGGTGCAGCGACGTCTCCTCCTTCTTGATCCAGCAAGGGGGGAGGAGAGGTTGATGGAGATCCAACAGCACGACAGCGTGGTGGTGGATGTAGCGGCTCTCCGGCAGGGCTTCGCAAGCTTCTGCGAGAGAGAGAGAGGTGTTGCAGGGGAGGAGGGAGGCGACCAAGGCTTAGATGTTGCTGCCCTCCCTTCCCCCCACTATATATAGGGCCAAGGGAGAGGGGGGGCGCAGCCTTGCCCCTTCCTCCAAGGAAGGGTGCGGCCAGGGGGGAGTCCTTCCCCCCCAAGGCACCTCGGAGGTGCCTTCCCCCTTTAGGACTCTCCCTTTTCCTCTTATCTCTTGCGCATGGGCCTCTTGGGGCTGGTGCCCTTGGCCCATATAGGCCAAGGCGCACCCCTTACAGCCCATGTGGCCCCCCGGGGCTGGTGGACCCCCTTGGTGGACCCCCGGACCCCTTTCGGCACTCCCGGTACAATACCGATAAAGCGCGAAACTTTTCCGGCGACCAAAATAAAACTTCCCATATATAAATCTTTACCTCCGGACCATTCCGGAACCTCTCGTGATGTCCGGGATTTCATCCGGGTCTCCGAACAACTTTCGGGTTTCCGCATACATATATCTCTACAACCCTAGCGTCACCGGACCTTAAGTGTGTAGACCCTACGGGTTCGGGAGACATGCAGACATGACCGAGACGCCTCTCCGGTCAATAACCAACAGCGGGATCTGGATACCCATGTTGGCTCCCACATGTTCCATGATGATATCATCGGATGAACCACGGTGTCGAGGATTCAATCAATCCGTATGCAATTCCCTTTGTCAATCGGTATGTTACTTGCCCGAGATTCGATCGTCGGTATCCCAATACCTTGTTCAATCTCGTTACCGGCAAGTCTCTTTACTCGTACCGCAATGCATGATCCCGTGACTAACGCCTTAGTCACATTGAGCTCATTATGATGATGCATTATCGAGTGGGCCCAGAGATACCTCTCCGTCACACGGAGTGACAAATCCCAGTCTCGATCCGTGCCAACCCAACAGACACTTTCGGAGATACCCGTAATGCACCTTTATAGTCACCCAGTTACGTTGTGACGTTTGGCACACCCAAAGCACTCCTACGGTATCCGGGAGTTGCACGATCTCATGGTCTAAGGAAAAGATACTTGACATTGGAAAAGCTCTAGCAAATGAAACTACACGATCTTTTATGCTATGCTTAAGTTGGGTCTTGTCCATCACATCATTCTCCTAATGATGTGATCCCGTTATCACTGACATCCAATGTCCATAGTCAGGAAACCATGACTATCTGTTGATCAACGAGCTAGTCAACTAGAGGCTTACTAGGGACAGGTTGTGGTCTATGTATTCACACATGTATTACGATTTCCGGACAATACAATTATAGCATGAATAATAGACAATTACCATGAACAAAGAAATATAATAATAACCATTTATTATTGCCTCTAGGGCATATTTCCAACAGATAAGTCATTATGTTTCATGTCTTGCGGATCTTCATACTATCAAGACAGATTATTTTCCTGGACTTAAAAATATTAGTACTCAAAACATGCGACCACTAGCGTGCTTATTGAACTACAGTCACATCTATTTAGAAAAGATGGTAAGTTTTTTACTATTTGTCCTCAGTGCATCTTTTGCATACATTATTTTTTAAGCTAAACTTCATTGCTAAGTATGTTGCTACAATGTTCTTCAATAGGGACTTCCGATGATAGTTGTGCCTCAATGGATCGAGCATAAAGGTCGCATGACAATGGTTAGCTTATGGTCAAGACATCCTACATTGCACTTTAGTGCATTTAAGATTTCTCGAAGCGAGCAAATCTTAATAGTCAAAGACTGGAGCAAAATTGTGAAGGATCGCTGCAGAGAAGTACTAGGGGGCAGCAATCAAAAGCACGGCCCACAATTAGGAGACAGGTTCATCTGCATGGTCCAATATGATGAAGCAGGAGTGCTACACATGTTCTATGCTATTTTACCTGAGAGAGAGCAGATGGAGTGATTAGCTAGCTAGAATGAGTTTGAAGATGATGATGTGCTACACTATGACTATGCTGATTAAATAGCTAGTGTTGGTGGTAATGACTATGATGATTATTATTAGCTAGTGTTGGTGGTGATTAGATAGCTACCGTAGCTAGTGTTGGTGGTGATTAGCTAGCTAGAATGAGTTTGAAGATGATGATGTGCTACACTATGACTATGATGATTAAATAGCTAGTGCTGGTCGTAATGACTATGATGATGCTTAAATAGCTTGTGTAGGCGGATTAGATTCAAGTGGAGGCAACATGTGGTGCACCACATGTTGCCTCCACTTGAACCTAATCCACCTTAATTTCATACACTGTTGTATATACTAACTAATCATGGTCATAATGTTGTATATACTAACTAATCATGGTCATAAAATCATATGATGAAAGTACTGTATACAGCGAAGATAAGCTGCAATTAAAAAATAGGAAAAATAAGCAGTAGCGCTTTCAGAAGAAACGCTACTGCTACTTACCTCTGTCAGCAGTGCTTTTCCAACAAGAGCGCTACTGCTAACTAGGTGTAGCAGTAGCACTGAGAAACCAGCGCTACTGCTACCAATTAGTTGTAGCGCCTTACTGGTAGCGCTTGTACAAGCACTACTAGTAGCTCTAAAACGAGCGCTGCTACTAGGGTTTTGCCCTAGTAGTGTATCTTGTGCTGCCTTTCCCGAGCTCATGTCGGTGGGGCATTCAAAAAAGATCCCCCAAACCTAGATCTAGGTTATAACTTTTGCCGACAATGGCTCTCGGAAAAGGTACCCTTGCCGAGTGGGACTCTCGGCAAAGATTGATAGTCAGCATAATTAATGCCTCTTTTTCATGTATCCCTGTAGCAAAAGGCAGATATAGCCGTAATATAGTTATCTCAAATACTGCACATCAGCACTTTCCGGCGCTAAAACCCTAATAGTGCAATAAATGTCTCAAATATTGCAGGCGGGTCCAAAAAATGCGGGGGGCTGACACGTGTCATGCAATTGCCTCCTTTGAGAGCACGAGAAGTTTCGAGTCCAATGGAACAACAGGACACGTACTTCCTTCACAAACCAGACACGTTCCTCCCGATACCCAGAGACTACCTCGGAGATGGTGCAATTTACAAGCGGCCTCAAGTAAGGCTTCTTCGAAAAATGCCCAAACTTTTACCACACCCTGCAGGAGCCATGCGATGACACCATGCCAACTCCCGAGGATTTCCGGCATCGTACGATTTTTTGAGGATTTAAACGGTTGGATGAGGCATGCCGCCCAGGTAATTTCGCCCTCCCTTGCCCGCACAAGGCACTCATATCATGAAGAGATCATATAGGATTTTACATGCCGCTTCTCGGCACAATTTCATGTGTCTGCCATGCAAATATGTAATTTCCAGCGCTGAAACCCTATCAGTGCAATAAATGTCTCAAATATTGCAGGTGGGTCCGAAAAATGCCGGGGTCTGACACATGTCATGCGATGGCCTCCTTTGAGATCATGAGAAGTTTGGAGTCCAACGGGGCAACATGACCTGCAGTTCCTTCACAAACCGGACACGTTCACTCTCGATACCCAGAGGCCAGAGACTACCTTAGAGATGGTGCGATTTACGAGCAGCCTTAGGTGAGGCTTGTTCGAAACGCGCCCAAACTTTTACCACAACCTACAGGGGCCGATTTCCAGCATCGTATGATTTTCCTGGATTTAAATGGTTGGATCATTGCTCTCACACAGATGAGAAATTCAAAAAAAAACTAAATTAATAAAAAGCATTGGCATCCATTATTACTTCTAGAAATATGGAATGTCACCATTGACCTTCTTTACCCGGAACATGTAAAGATTCATAGTGACAGTCCATATCCTTAACAAAAGTGTAATGAAGATTGAAGCTTACTGGACTAGCTATCCGACTATTAAAACCGGTCCTGCCGCCCGTCCTCATGTGAGGTGGGACTAAACTCGGCTCTCACATATACGAAAAAGTCTAAATTAATAATGCAAGGAAACAACGTTTTGCCGAAAGCCAAGTCATGGGCTCTCGGCAAAGCATTGCCACCATCACCGAGCCGTTAACCACTACCGGAGTTTTCATGTGGCACCACTTTGCCGTGGATCACTGTTTGGTTCTCGGCAAAAAGATGTTCGCCGGGTTTCCTCCTTTTGCCAAGTGTGTTTTGCACATGGTATCGGTAAATGCATGTGTTTGTCGTGCAACATCTATTGCCGAGTATCCCTCTTAGCTTACTTCATTTTGCCGAGCGCCCATGGTTTGGTTCTTGGCGAAGAGCCAAGCGCTCAGCGTACAGTTAATTTCCAGTAGTGTGCACAAATAATCTAGACAAAATATACTTAAGGATGATTAATTATGGCATGCAGCATAGGCACCACTGTTCCAGCCACCTACTACACATAATAATCAAAATAGACACAACACTGTCACACTTCCGTACGTCATCCTACAGGACTAAGTAAGCAGCAGGCACAAACTGGAACGTGTTGGAAGTTTAACACGCCGGGTTGCATGCATGTATGCACCAAAAGTGGAATATCCCGTTCCTCCGTCCGTACTACATGCATGCATGCATGGCGTAGTACGTGTGTTGGTACTAATAAATTAATTAACTAACCACTAGCGGCGCGGGCCAGTAACCAATTCGTCCCATACAGTAGTAGTAGGTGACTAGTGTAAATAATAAATTAAGCAAGCGTCGATGGATCAGCGGGCGATCTCTGCCTGGAGCGTGGCCTTGTAGCCGACCTGCTCGATCTCCCACCGCAGCTTGGGCGTCGCCGGGTTCTCCTCCTCCACCGCCACGTAATCCTGCACGCGCCACGCAAACATGCATGATTAGTTAATCACATCAAAAAATCTATTAAGATGAATCAACTATTCTGAATCCAAATTATGAAAGGATACCCACTAGCTAACTCAACCCATTTTTCTACTACTCTCTCCATCCAGAAATACTTGTCGTAAAAATGGATGTATCTAGATCAGCTCTGCCAGAGTACATACACACTGAGCAATCATAGCAACTTTTGATCAGCACCCAACTGATGGAGAAAGAGAGTTCAACTCTCAACTCGACATGTAGCAAGCAACCTAGCTAGGGCGACTAATCAGAGAGTAGAAGTAGCTAGTAGTAGGCCGGAAGAAGCTCGCAGATGCCGTCGTGCACACGGAGCCGACGGAGAGGCCCGGACAAGTTAAGGTCTTTTTTCTTTCTGGATTGGAGGGTGCATGCATGGACCGGACGGACCAAGCTAGCTAGTCATGCATGCATCGCATGCAAGAAGGTGACAGGACGAAGGAAGGTGCGTGATTAGTCAGTTTTTACAGTAGTACGTACCTCGAGCTTGCGGACGAGGTCCCTGGCGTCGGGCGCGCTGACGAAGATGTGGCGCTGGGATGGCCGGATGAAGCCGTCGTCCACCGCCTTGTCGATGAAGGCCAGCAGGAAGTCGTAGTACCCATCCACGTTCAGCAGCCCCACCTGCGTCCATCCATGCGCCACCGCCATTAGTAAAGCCAGCGAATAACTAAGTACGGCAGCTAGGATCAGCAAAGGAATAGCTTAACTGGCTTGGTGTGGATGCCGAGCTGCGCCCAGGCGATGACCTCGAGCAGCTCGTCCAGGGTGCCGTAGCCGCCGGGCAGCGCGATGAAGGCGTCGGCGTTGCGCGCCATGGCCGCCTTCCGCTCGTGCATCCCCGACACCGCCACCACCTCCCCCACCGTCACCCCGGTGATCTGTTCCATTTTGCATGAATGAATTAGTAGTTTGTTAGTACGTACAGTACATCACTACTACTACTACTACAAGCTACGGCTACTCCGCAATTGCATGCATGCATGGATGGTCTCCTCCTGTCCGTGGTTGGGAGCATGGTGTCGATCGTGTCGTGTCGTACGTACCTCCTTGCCCATGAGAGTGGTAGGTATGACGCTGCACATCAAAGAGAAAGCAGAACGCGACTGCCGTGAGCAACTTGGACATGGATACTCTTAGGCCAGTTGGAGAAACTTCAGTGTCGACAGAAAGGTATCTACAGTAGTAGTGCTAGTAGATGAAGAGGACGAGAGAAAAGAAAGCAAGCGATGAGTCGTCGACGACAATAATGCAAGAGGATACGGTGCATGCACGCACGGATGGACTCACCCGATGACGTGGCCGCCGGCCTTGTGGACGGCCTCCGAGACCTCCCCCATGAGCCCCAGGCTGCCCCCGCCGTACACCAGATCCATCCGACGAGCAACCTGGCACACCACACGCATGCCCGACATGCTTAACTAACTAACTAAGCTGAACATCATGCACAAAACGTGTGTAATTAACTCGAGCGATAAGCGAGCACGTACCAGCTCCTTGCCGAGCTCGACGGCGGCGTCGCGGTAGCTGCTGCGCTTCCCGGAGCTGCTCCCGCAGAACACGCACACCCGCCGGAACCGAGGCCCCTCCTGCACCTCCACGGCGGCGCCCTCACCAACACCGCCGCTGCGGTTCTTGGCCGCCGCCACCGCCGCCGGTGTCTCCTCCATCCCTCCGCCGCCGCCCTGCATGCCTCCTGGCTACTGCCGTACGTACCGGCCGCGGAAAGGAAGGAAAGGAGTTGTGGTGCCGTGCGCTCTCGCGCGTGGACTGTGGACTGCTGGTGGCGACTTGTTCTAGCAAGGAAGCTTCAAGGCGGGTGCCGGCAGGGCAGACGGGTGGATGGGTATATATCATGGCGTGGGAGCTAGCCCAAGGGAACAGGAGTTCGTGATGAATGGCACACTACCAACTGGAGTACGTGTGTTTCTTTTACCGCAGTTAACTAACTCTCTGAACGAGCATGTGTATATACGTGGGGTACATACCGATGCTATGCATGGCCCCGCGGTCGGTCCAAAATGCTGGCCCGGCCGCCCGTCCAATCAGGGAGGGTACGTCGTAGCTAGCTTTAGCTTCCTCGCAGCTACTAGCTGTTATGACCTAGCTGAGCTGCCTGCCTCCCGTACTAGTACTAGTTATCTACCGCAAAGCTATGCGTGCTCTGGTCCAACCATCCAGTTCTTAACTAATCTGTGAAACTGCTCGATATGTACTGTAGATGGGATGGTGCCATGCCCTTGCTATTCTTAGTGACATTTTCGTGTTCCCACTTTTTTTTAAATACATTTGGTTAATAATTACACAAATTTCAATTATTTCAGATATCTCTACTCTTATAAAAAACCGAGTTGGTGATGATGGTGTGCCTGCCATCTTGCAATATAGACCGTCCGATCTATATCTGACGGATAGAAAGCAAACTATAGCAATTTTGCAAAAAGATACCCGCACCTCTCTCCACATTTGCAGATAAGGCCTTCTCTCTTTCATCCCTATCTCCCACAACCTCATTGTTGAGCAATTAAAAAAGGAAGTCTCTGAAACAATCTAGCATGGTGGCCGTTGTCGGCGTCGTCCATCCCCATGCCTCCGCTCACTCCGACCATCAATCACCACCACGCCCAACTCCTCCTCACCTTATCTCTCCTCTTTCTCGAGATATCATTAGTTTTTACACATGGGATTACTCCCGCATGGGTCAATCACAACAGGTGTTTCGTAAAAAAATACATCTTGATGTTCCGTGCAATGCACGGGCATCTTGCTAGTATTTCAATAAACTTCAAAAATATTAAATAGTTTCAAAAAAGTCCATTAGTATAATATGTGAATATTAATAGAAATTTATTTATTCTACTCGTATTAAAACCAATTTAATGAACATTTCTTTTAGTTACCAAACATTTCAATATTTCAGAACAAGGTCGTGAATACCATACATAAATATTCACACAAATTTTTGAACAAGTGCAAGTGGGGTCCACATGCATGTTTTCATATTTGAAGAGTAATAAAAACTATACATGTATGCATTATCCTCTAAATCCAATAAAAGTAGCTCACCAATCTCAAAGCATGTGTGGATAGCAAAAAAAATTGGTTTGACATCTAGTACTAAACAAATATTCTAGCTTGTCCGAGCCACCTAGCCAGCATGGGCCAGATATTCTCCTATCGCAGGAGAGCCAACTCGGATCATCTTTGATGGTGAAACCATATTTTGAGAAAAAACCGAACTACCCACCTAATCTTTTTTTTTGGAAAACACTTAATGTTTTCAAATTAAATGTCCCAAACATACTAGAGTTTTTATTTGACCTATGAAATTTTAAAAGTCATTTCTTAATTCCAAGTTATTTTATTAACATTTCAGTGTTCCAACTTTTGTATAAATATATTGTGTACAAATCACACACATTTCATCATTTCAGTTATATTTCATTTAGTATAAAGAACATTGCTTACAAAATTCTACATGAATGCTCACAGAAATTTTAAATCAATTTAAGAAAAAAAATCATCGTCTTACCAAACATTTCATTGTTTTATAAAAGACTGTAAACATTCGTAAATATTCTCATAGTTTATTAACAAATGTAGGTGGGGTAAATAAGTATGTACTTGCATTAGCAGAGTAATACCAATATATGCATTGTACTGTAAATTTGATAAATGTAGCTCACCATTCTCAAAGCATGTGTGGATGTTAGATAAAATTTAAGCATCTACTACTCAATAAATATTCTAGCTTCTTAGAGCCAGCTAACCAACATGGGCCAAGAATTCTACCAGTCATGGAGAGCTAATTCGCTATATCTTCCCTGGTGAAAAACGTGCCACAAAAAATCCGTCCGACCCCGCCATTTTTTATAAAAATTTAGAAAAGCGAATATTTTATCAAATATTTTTTGCTAATATTTTGGATTTTATTTAAATTCGTTCAGTTAACTAAAAAAAATTAAAAAGACATTATTTCGATTTCGAATAATTTAGTGACATTACAGCCTTCTAATTTTTCGATAAATATTTTTTTAAATAATGACACAAAATTTAAATATTATAGTCATATTTCAATTAGTTTCAAAAGTATTTTATTGTTCAAAGAAACTACCACTAATTTAAATAATTATTACATTTAAACCAATTTATGTAACATATCACTCAGTCACCGAACATTTCATTGTCTCATAAAATGTTTGCAAATATCATTAAAAAATAGTGCATAAATACTCACTCGATTTTGCAGAGTTGCAAAAATAATATATTCATTTTAACGCAACATTGTTCATTTATTTTGATGACATTAAAAAATCATTGTTTTGATTCTAATTTATCCTAGTGACATCTTCGTGTTCCAACTTATAAATATAGATTGACTATTCCTCACCCAGGGTGCAGAATAATTTATTCTTCACCCGAGGTAATCTTACGATCGTTTCATAAATAAATTACATTTGAAATGCAAATAGGTACATTCTTATTGATTGACTACATAAAATATGGCATAAGAAAACAAAATGTATATGTCATAAGACCAGAAAAATTACGTTTTATGTATATTTTACACTATGTTTTTACATTTTTAATATTATGTAACATATGATAAATTTTACAGCAATTATATATTTTCTTATGTTATCTTTTTACGTCTGAAATAAGAAAGAATTTACGAAACATAAAATTACGGTGCATTGATCCTAAAAAGGAGGGGTTGAAGAATAACTACTCCTCACCCAGGTGACAAATAGTCAATCTCTCTCTATATATAAAAGATCTACAAATATAATAAGATAGTAAAGAATCACACAAACTATAAGGATTTTAATCAAATTTTGACCGGTTGAAAAATATTATTTATAAATGATTTACAAATATAATACAGGAATACTCACAAATTCAATTGTATTACTCATATTTAAACAAGTTTGATAAAAAAAATCATATAATTATCAAACATTTCAATGTGAGAGTAAAGTTTGCAAATGTAATTCATAAATATTCATGGAATGTTTGACAAAGTCCAGGTGGGTCCGATATGTGCGTGTATTGTAAAATTAATAGAATTTGATCACCAACCTCGTGGCATGTGCGGATGGCACATACAGATTCTAGGTTCGGCGTTTAATACTGAAGAAATATTCAATTTTCTCATAGCCAACTAGCCATTTGGGCCAGGAATTCTCCTAGAGGAGGGGAGCCAATTCAGATAATCTTTGGTGGTAAAACCAAATCTTGCAAAAAAAAACGGACCTAACTTGACAATTTTTTATTTTGGAAAATTTTAATTTTTGAAATTAATTTTTATACATTTTATAAATTTGAATTCAATTATTTTAGTTATTCAGATGATAATTTATAAATTCATCATTTTGAATGTGAGTTATTTTCGTGACATTTTAGTGTTCCGATCTGTTATAGATCTACTTTGTAACTAATCACACAATATAAATTATTTTAGTCATATTTCAATGATTTTTTTATCCAAATAAGTCAAGAAAAAAATGCATGAATGCTCACACAAATTTAAGATTTGATGAGTTGTAGGGCGGATTCACTTCTACTGATTTCTTGCGGGAAGGTTCTATAAGGGAAGAAGTATTTTTAATCATATTCAAATCAATTCAAGGAGCCTTTTATTTAGTTACCAAACATTTCATTATTTTGGAAAAGTTTGCAAATATCATTCTTAAATATTTCGCACAAAAATTTCAGTGAATTTGGGTGGGGTCATCATGGATGTACTCGATTTTTTAGAGTAATACAAATGATATATGCATTGCATTGTAAACTGCATACAAGTACCTCACCAATCTCAAAGCATGTGTAGAAGGAGATATAAATTCTAGGTTTGGTATTTAGTAGTAAACAAATGTTCTAGCTTTGTAGAGCCAGCGAGACTACATGGGCCAGAGCTTCTCGTATCGGAGGAGAGATAATTCAGATCATGCTCGGATAATCTTCAATGGTCCTAGTAACATTTTAAATTCTTTTAAAAAAGAAGTGTTTTCAAATTATTTTTTGCAAATATTTAGTGGTTTTGATTAACTTTGTTCAATTAAATTAGCGACATTCTATCGTCATTGTTTTGATTTTGAGTTACTGTACTGACATTTCAGTGTTCCAACTTTATTTTATTCATATATCTTCTATTTCTAAATAGCTACAACACACTACCTATTTTTCCTAGCCACGCAACCGTGGCACGTAAGCAAATCATGCATGCAAGTCATGAATTACATTTTGTTTTGCATTACTCTATGTATGCAATCCTACCACATCATCAATTCATGCATGTTAGTCATAAGTTATTTTTTATATTTTATATTAATACTATTCTTGTTGGACGACTGCATCATAACAATGTAGTTCATCCTTCACAATTTTGTCAGAAATGATTTTTTAACTACATTTTTTCTATTTTATATGCTCCATATTTTTTATTGATTTTTAAGCTTAATTACATTCGCTTTCCATTAGTTTTAGATATTTTCTAGCAACTATTTATGCATTTCTTTTAACATGGTTCCCACAGCAACGTACGGGGCATCATCTAGTTTTGTAAATAATCACGCACAATATAATTATTTCAAACATATTGCAATCAGTTCTAAATATTAATTGTATGTGAGAAGTTCGAAAATAGAATACAATAATACCCATAATTGTTTTCTCGTATTTAAATCAATGTAAGATATCTTTATTTAGTGAGCAAACCTTTCATTTATGGAAAAGTTTGCGAATATCATCAATAAATATTCACACACAAAACTGAACAATCGGAGGTGGATGCCACACGCATGTAGGCATGTTTGTAGAGTGATCAAACGATATCAAATACCCGCAAACGCGCCTGGCGCGTCTGCGGGCACTGACCGGACACTCCTCAAATATCTCTCTCTACATTCGAACACCTCAAATATTAAATCTTAAAACCATACAAACCATGCAAATAAAACATCTACGTAGTATGCATATCAACTAAATCCTTGACAATGCTACTTATTGTCGTAGGAGATGTCCACTATCTTTGTTCCGGGCTCTGGGTACATGGGGGGTAGATACAACTCCGGCTCCTCCTAAGCCTCCGCCTACATGTCCGCGTCCACCTCGTCGAAGAGCGCGTCGGTCTTCGCCTATTCTTAACGGAGGAAGCACCGGTTGTGCTTCACGTACGCCTCATCCTGGATGTCCACTATGTTTGTTCTTAACGGATGGTTGTCTGCTCCTCCACCTCCGCCGCTTAGGCGACGGCGAACTCCACCATGACCTCCTCCATGGTGATGCTCGCAACCGGCGTCGGCTCCTCCTACGACTTCGCCGAGTCTGCCTCCTCCGGATCCGCCCCCCTCTATGGGCTCCGGCTCCTCCTCCTCATCGGGCTCCGACTAGTCCTGAGGCAGGCCCGCTGCGATCCCGGTGGCGCGCTTAGCCCGGATCTCCTCCTCGATCTGGATGCGATGCTCCAGGGTTATCATAGTGCATGTGGTCTTCTTCTGTCGGGCCATGTCGGACGGTGAAGGAAGAGAGAGGTGGAGACGAAGAGGAATGTGCTTGGGCTGGTGGCAGGGAGAGGGAGAAAATGGTTGTGGCTAGGGCTGGGGACGTAGACCGACTTAAATAGCCGGACTTTGGCCTCAGGCGGCGAGCCGCAGCGTTGCCATGCGGCGTTCACACCCCCATCGGAGGAGACACCCATCCGACTGTTGGTTTTTCGGGCGACTCCGTGTGGGACCTGTCCGTCAGTTCGACGTGGCGAGGACGTGCCCAGGCGCGCCCCAGCCTCCAAATATCGGCCCCCATATTTGGGTTGGAAAGGGGTGCCGGTCAGCTAGGGCGTTTGAGGCCCGTTTGAGACGTCCGTCTGGTCGGTATTTTTTGACCGGTCACTGACCAGGGTGTCCATGTTGACGGAAAATTTATTACCTAGTCTCTTCTATGAGATCAGTCTTTTGGTTGCATTGGCTAGAGCATGCATTTGTACATGGTATCAGAGCCAAGAGGTCTTGAGTTCAAGACCCGGCTGGCAATTAAATTGCAGTCCACTTTCAGTCCACGTTTAGGCCTAAGGAAGTCACACGCGAGGGGAAGTGTTGACATATAAATGTATTGCCTAGTCTCTTATATGAGATCGGTCTTTTGGTTGCATTGGCTAGAGCATGTCTACAGTCCGTCTTGGCGTTTGAGGCGGGTTTGGGGTGCCCGGCTGTACATGCTCTTAGCTTGTTAGTCAGATAGGAGCCTTTTTTTGTTTTTGTTTTTCTGCGAATAAGATTGGATCTTGATTAACTGCAATTACTCAGGTCCCATGCCGTCCGGTACGTGCATTTGCAACAAACCGTAAGTTCTTAACTCTGTTTCGTTTTTTCTATATATAAATCTTAACTCCGTTTCATTGTTGTTTTCACATTGCGTATGGCATGTTGATCAGGTCCCTTGCGTATGGCATTTTCAAAGTGCAACATGTTACAGTAAAGGAACCGTAAGTTCAAATTAAGCATTGACCAGGTCCCTTGCGTATGGCATGCAGCTATGCTGGACTAACTGATCAATGCTGTTGCTTCCTAGCTTGCTCCTACGTACCACTATACTCTACTCCGTAGGCCATACCATCCTTCATACGCCGGTCCCTACGTACGGTGGCCGTGCCTGTCAGCAATAAAAAAAGCGATAGCATTAAGTGAAATATCGAAGCCACGTCTTAACTTGAAGCTGGGCCAGTTCTGTTTGCTTGATCTGGAGCTGTGGTAGCTAGTACCTACGTAGTACAGCTAGCAGGTACTACTCGGTAGTAAAACGCCCAAAGCTGGGGCTTTTTTCACTGTTTTGACCTTCTCAGCAAATTTTAGCACAAAATAAATTCCTTCAAAAACTATTTCATGATCTGACCCTTCTAGTAACGTCACAAACCGTGACGTTTCTTCTCTATTTGAAAACGCCGATCTAGCCAGCGTTGCACCCTTCATAAATAAATGTCAAATATGAGCAAGCTACTTGAAACGCCAATAGCAATGGCGTTTCATAGTCGGGCACCAACGCCACACCCATTGGCGTTTCCAGCAACGTTAAACACTTTGGCGTTTCTGCCCTACCACATAGGGCATGTTTGGTTGCCGTAGTGAATAGTCGTTGCGTTGCATACACATCTCAACCCAGCCTGGCTCTAAAAAAACAGTCTCATATGCGACATCTGCGAGTTGTTTGGTTGCCTGCATCTAGGGTTCCTGCATTAGGTAATACACAAGTGCATTTTGTTTGGTTGCCTGCATTGGCCCAAGTGTCACATGAACTCGGTGTTTGGTTGCATGCATGAGGTATGATTAAGAACTAGCACTTCACTTAGCAGACAGGGTTAAGAGCTAGCAGAGGGAAGGGGAGAAGAAGTGCAGTGTGCGCCGGACAATGGCGACTACGGTGGATAGTGGCCGTGGCGCCGTGTCCGACATGACAAGCATGGAGTCATGGACGAGCGACCCCGTCGGCGGCACGGCGAGCGACACCGTCGGCGAACTAGTTGTGGTGCTCGCGCAAAGACAGTGGACAGAGGAGAAGAATGCAGTGCTCGCGCCATGGTATCGTCAGTGCAGTGGAGACGAGAGGAGGCCAAGATGATCGATGCCGGAAACGACTCCAGTGTAGTAGGGCGAGAGAGAGGAGGCGAAGATGATCGACCCCGTCAGCGGCGCGGCGAACTGCAGTGTGCACGGAGGCAGAGGACACAAGAAAGCAGTGTGCACGCCATTGCAGCGTCAGTGTAGTAGGAGGACGACAGAGAGTAGGCCGAGATGAGCGACGCCAGAAACGACTCTAGTGTAGTAGCACGCGGGCAAGGAGATCAAGGGGAAGGTCTTCGGCGTCGAGAGGGACGAATAGGAGGGCTCTGAGCAAAGGACAGAGGAGCTCGACATGGCGGCGTCAGTGCAGTAGACTGCTGTTCAAAGAGAGATGAAGCTACGATCGTCGAAACCAAAAACTTACAATACGAATGTTGTGAGGAACTACAAGATTAGGCTGCTGGTCAAAGAAAATTTCAAATGATCGATCGTGCGCGACGAATCTGACAATATTCGTTCAGAATAGCTCCAAACGGGAACACGAGATTAAGAACTTACGGCCAACGAAACTACGAACCGATCGCCTGAATGGAACCATAGCATCGAGGTGCATCTTTTTGTGTAGAGCTTACCTCGAATCGAAGCACCGTTGTATAGATCAGAGGGAGGAGATTAGATAGGAGCTTACTACAGGTTGAAGAAGACCTCAGGTAATCACCTCGCATCCCTCCCGTCTCCACTCGTGCAAGGGCCCACTCGCTTGCGCTCGGCTCGACCTGGCTCGCGAGAAACTGCCGATCTGAGCGTTTCCAGCGAGTCAGGCCCAGAGGTGCTTTAAGTTTCGTGCTATGCAGACCCGACAGGAAAACCAGTCAAACAAACAGCCCGTTTTCTTCCCGCGCGGGTTTGGTTGGGCCTAATGCGAGTAACCAAACACGCCCGTAGCGTCTCGGCCAGGCCAGCAACGCGAGCTGGCTTGACATTTTCATATAGTGCAGCACCGCCATGACCTGTGGCGTTTGTAAAATGGGTCAGATTGTAAAATAGTTTTATGTGAAGTTTATTTTGTGATAAGAATTGCTGAGAAGGTTAAAACAGTGAAAAAGGCCCAAAGCTGCACGCCATTATCTGTTGCATGCATGCAGGCTACGTACTGCTACTGCGGCAGTTGAGTTCGCAGTAATTTCATCAGTTTTAAAAGTTCGTCCGTCCCCCATCTCCCAAGGAGTGGCAAGATCACATCGGTCGGAGACTCGAGTAGTGCGTCGTCGACTGATGGATTGATCGACGAGAGGATGTGGTAAATGCGCTCGTGATGATTGCTGCTACGACCATTTTTTTTTTCAGCTGATCATCGAGAACGTAGCTAGCTAGCTATGAAATGAACGAACTGACGAGACGATGCTCAAGTGCCATGTATACGTGGGCGACTTGATGACGCTGCACCCAGTGGCAATCGTATCAATCTGTGTAGGCGTGTAGAAATTCAAGCTGCAAGGCACGATCGAGTAGAGCGAGCAAGTTGCTTTGTCTCTGCAGGCAAAGCTACTGGAGTACTCCGGTATTTTATTTTAGATCAGTTGGTTTTGTGTGCCGTTGATCTTGCTTGACGATTCGTGTTGTTATTTCTTTTCCTGGTTTATTCTCAGAGGTGTTTGGTTTTTTTCTCTTTTTTTTTTGATTACAGGTGTTTGGGTTTCTTAATGGGCTGAAGCCCATTACCAGGTGCGACCCAACCTTCCGTTTTCTCCCTTTCTTTCATTTTATCAGTTTTTACTTTTATTTTTATTTATTTACTGGTTTCTTTTTTGGGGGTATTTTTTGGGTGTTGGGGGAGTGTAAACATATGCACATACAATATAGGCAGAAATCACATCATTATATGATTAATCTTTGCAGATAAAGAAAATGAAATTCCACTGCAAAAATGGTATGCAAGTGTTTTTTTACATTTTTCCCTTCTCAAAGGGTAACAATATGAGAATTCAATACGTGGTACGGGCTCATCCGCAGGGCCAGGCCGCCAAAATTCGGGGCCCTGTGTGAAACTAAAAAATGGGACCCTATCTCACTAGAAAAAAAATGAACTAACGAGCAATTATTGAAACATAAAATATGCAAGAGATGAATAAAAATTTGAAGTGATACAGAAACATATATTAATTGGAGATTATGCTTCAACGTTGACAGTTAAACGAACCGTCTAACTCACCTAGTCTCGTGTTCTATCCGGTTAAACCGCTATACTGTGATCTTTAACCGAGATGGCAAGAACCGATCTCTAATGATCCCTGCAAAAAGTTAATTAGAAAATTAGTAATTAGAAGTAGGAACCGAAATTAATTAGAAATGAGGACTCGCCAGCGGCAGAATACCTGTTTTGAAGCCGTGAAGCACCCGGAGGATGGAAGCCGAGATACGGTGAGAGCACCCGAAGGATGGAACTATTGCGGTGGCCGATCGACCGGATGATCTTGTTTCAATCGAGGAGCGGCCTGAAGGATTGTCGTCGAATCGCTTGTCGATCTTCCTGTAGGCAGCAGCCAGTAGCCGAAGCGGCGAAGCCGACTAGCTACGGCAGCGACGCAATCGTTGAGTTGCGTTGCGATCAATCTAACTCCCGCCCCGAGGGTCTTTTCTTTCTTTATGGGGTTTGACGATCCCTTGGACAACCGACGAGAAAAGATCGAGCAGTGCTCGTGGGATTGATTGAGTAATCGAGAGCAGCGGCCTGGCGGCTGGCTCGCGTCGCGGATGCCAGCGGGTAGCTGGCCAGCGCCCGGTGGAACAGTATTTAAAAAAAAAATACGTACTAAGCTTATAAAAATTTGCCCCCTCCCCCCAAATTTATGGGCTCTGTACGGGCCGCACACTCGTCTGCACTCGGTTCACGGGTGCCGAAACGCCACTCCGGTAATACCAATGCTACTAATTCATTCTTCATTACAAACTTTTCTATTTAAATTTTGTTTTGTTTTGTTTTATTTTTATTTTTCAAGGGTAATACTAATGCCACTAACTCATTCCTTTGTAGGAAGCATATTTTTTGCGAAAATTCCACCGCCATATAATTATTCTCGCATATTTTAAAAAGCACAACTTTTTGAATATTGTGTGCAAGTTTTGTTATTGTTTATTTTAGTTTTATTTTTCTATTTTCTTAAGGGGTAACACCAATGCCACAAATTTATTCTTTTTTAGGAAAAATTTATTATTTTGACTTAGTTTTTTATTCTTTAAGAGCATGCAATACCAATGCCAATAATTACACTATTATATTCTTGGTCTTGCATATTTTAAAAAGTGCAATTTTTTTGTATGCAATGTGCACATTTTGTCATTGTTTGTTTTGGAGTTTTTTTAGTATTCTTTCTTCTTAAAGAGCAACTCCAATAGTTCCCCTAAAAGAAGTTTTTTGGCATCCCGTAAATTTTAGGGTAAGTTGTCTCGGAGCAACTTTTGTTGGTTCCCATAAACTTCTTCCCTTAAAGCATTTTTTGATTAATATTTCATTAACAAAACTAGCTAAGATTTTTATTCTTTCCCTAGGGCCTGCCAGTCAGTGGTGGCGGCCAGCGAGAGGTTGTACATGGCAGCATGGACGCGAGTGGCGGCATGAGCGGCGAAGTGTTCACCCAGCATGGCGACGCGGTGGTGCGTCGACGTTTCAGCATGGGTGGCAGCGCTCCGGCGAGGTTCCGATGGGGCGTCACTAGTAGAAAACTGGGTTTTGGTCGCAGGGCAATATTCACATTAGTCCCAGTTCAGTCACGAACCGGGACTAATGCGATCATTGGTCCCGGTTCGTGCGGCCAGGGGCCTGCCGGGCCTCGTGGGGGCATTGGTCCCGGTTCGTCCGGCCCCTTTGGTCCCGGTTGGTGGGACAAACCGGGACCAATGGGCCACGCTCCTGGCCCACCACCCTTTAGTCCCGGTTCATACCACAAACCGGGACTAAAGGGCTGGTCCTAGTTGCGGCCAGTGTTTAGTCCCACCTCGCCAACCGAAGGGCGCTCACACCAGTTTATAAGCCCGTCCCTCTCTGCCTTGTTGAGCTCCTCTCAAAGTGAAAATAGATGCCCTTATACAGGGAATTTGACCTAAATTCACGGTAAATTTCTTTGAATTTCATAGAAATTTATTATGAATTTAGGTTGAATTTTCTCTATAGGCGCATCTATGTTCATTTTTTTATAGTAAATAAAATAAATAAACCTTAATAAAATAAATAAAAATAAATAAACCTTAATAAAATAAAATGAAATAAACTATAGTAACTAAAATAAATAAACCTTAATAAATTAAATAAAAATAGCAGCAGTAAAATAAATAAAAATAGCAGCAGTAAAATAAATAAAAATAAAATAATTAAAGTAAAATACATAAGTAATTAGAAATAAAATAAATAAGTTTTTTATTGTAAGTAGAAACAAAACAAAACAAATAAAGCAAAAGAGAAAACAAAAAACAGAGAAAAAAATTATGCCACCTACTGGGCCACCACGGCCTGAATACGACTTGAAACCCATCGATGGGCCAGGATTCAGGCCCGCAGAAGGCCCAATAGGCCCCACAGGCAAAGAGAACGGTTAGGCCCGAAAGCCTGCAGTTGAGAGGAGCTCGAGAGGGTGGGCGCAGCAGCGCTTATAAACCACTCTCGAGCCCTCTCAACTAGCGAGGTGGGACTAAACTTTTGACGCGGGGCAGCACAAGGCCTTTGGTCCCGGTTGGTGCCACCAACCGGGACTAAAGGGGGTCATTGGTCCCGATTCGTGGCACCAACCGGGACCAAAGGCCTTTAGTCCCGGTTGGTGCCACGAACCGGGACCAATGAGTTCCCTATATATACCCCATCGCCACAGGAGAGCATTCCACAGTGCTCTGTTTTTTCTGGCCGGCGAGGGGAGGGCATTTGGGTGCTCTAGCTCACCTCCTATGCACATGAGGTGTTCGATGAAATGTCTGAGCCACACTAGTTAATCTTTCTCCTCTCGAAACTCGACCTCCGAGCTCCATTTCCCCCGAGATTTGTCTAGGTTTAGCGGTCCGTCACGTCCCGTCCCCGTCTTCACCGCCGTCGATCGCCCGCGCCGATCTCGTCGCCAGCACCACCGTGGTGAGCCTCTTGTTCTTATCTTCTTTCTGAAAGGAAAAAAAATTCTTACTTTAGATAGTTACTTGTCTAATTTTGTTACTTTTATTATTCCTTCTTATTACATAGTGCGATGGTTTTGGTATCCACCCCCGTCGGCCCTCGTCCTGTCTATGATTCGGATGTGGTATATATTATCTTTTTATAACTATTTGGTTCATTTATTGTTTATGACAAATATACCGACCAACGTGACATAGATTTTATTTATCTAGGAGGTGGTTGAACCGGAAATTCTAACCGACCCTATTGTCGAGAGGTTAAATTTAGTTGAAGAAGAAAACAATTACTTGAAGGAAAAAATAAAAAATGAGGAGGAGAAGATGATATTGGAGTTGCATGTTGCGGATGTCGTCGATGATCACAAGATCAAGATGGATGCAATGCGCTTGAAGATTAGAAAATATGCCATTCATACCGAGGCTTGGTATCATTATGACGTTGGATCAATTGTTACCTTGCTTGCGATTATGATCGCATTTGTTTTCGCATTGAAATGTTTTACATAGTTTCAATGTATGGTTTAATTAATTAGATGCTCTGGAGAGCTATATATATGTTGTTAGATGAGAACTATGTATGTACTTTGGTTTTTAATGTGATGATGAACTTCTATTAATTTGGTCACTTAATTATCTATTCATGATGTTCTGTAATGGTTTTTGACACACTTAATTATATATAATGCACGCAGATGAACCGGCAATGGATGTACGGTGACAGACACACCTCCGAGTACATTAAGGGCGTGCATGATTTTCTCGAAGTGGCTGAGGCAAACAAGCAGAATGGT
Source organism: Aegilops tauschii subsp. strangulata (assembly GCF_002575655.3). Taxonomy (NCBI): domain Eukaryota; kingdom Viridiplantae; phylum Streptophyta; class Magnoliopsida; order Poales; family Poaceae; genus Aegilops; species Aegilops tauschii. The sequence goes on along the minus strand of NC_053039.3, from coordinate 450,165,033 downwards.
TTTATGTGTTGTCCATGCCCTATATGTGGGAATACGAACTCTTACTCTGACCGGAAAATCCTTCACACCCACCTGCTTTACAAGGGTTTCATGCCACACTATAATGTTTGGACGAGGCACGGAGAAATAGGGGTTATGATGGAAGACGGCGAAGAAGAAGAGGACGATGACAACTATGTGCCCCCTGAATACGGTGTAACACCCCGAGAATCATGCTACAGTAACTCTCTGTGATTAAGCTAATCATGTTGCTAAACAGGGCTTGATCACATTGGAATCACATTTCTTTTCAAACTCCTAATTCAAACTTCAATTAAAATTAAAGTGGAAAATAAAAGTTTTCAAAAATTTAAACAAAAATGTTTGGTGGGTGCCAAATAATACACTGGTAATTATTGTGGAGAAAACTCCTTTTTAGAAAATGCCTAAGTATTTTAAAATGGATTAAAAGGTGAAAGAAAATAAATAAAAGAAAATGCAAAACAAAACAGAAAACAAAAAAATAAAAACAAAAGCCCCCCCACTGGACCTGGCCCAACTGGGCCAACCCCAGGCCCAGTCGGCCAGCACCATCCCCCCCCTGGCCGAAAGGCCCAGCTCCACCCCGGCCCACCTCTCCCACTCGCCCTCCCCTTCCCTGTTCCCCCGACCGGGGTCGGAACAGGGGCCGGTCCCCGCCGCACCCCCTCGCCGGCGACGGGGAGGATAAGGACGCCAGCGCCCCCCGCCTCCTCGGGCCCCTCTCCCACTCGCCCCCGCTCACCTCTCGGCCTCTGCGCCTCTCTTCCCCCCAGATCCGCGCCGCTCCTTCCTTCCCCACGCCCGACGCGGTCGCCGCCGTTCTCCGTCGTTCACACGGCCACCGTGCCCACCTCGCCGCCCCACGGTGTCTCCAAGGACCGCCGTCGCCCGCTGCTTCGTCTGGTGCAGCCCGTTGGAGACCGGAGCCCCTACAACGAGCACACCGAGCTCGTCTTCAACTTCGGTCGCCGGCGACCCCTTTCTTCCCCGGCGCCGACCTGCTGCTCCTAAGCCTCTCACCGGCCTCCGTGTGCCGCGCGGTGAGCTTCTCCCCCTCCTCCCCTGTCCTTTCGCTCTCGCGTGCCCCCTAGCTGCTTCCCCACGCGCGCCCGAACGCAGCGCCGCGGAGTTCGTCGCCGGCGGGTCTCCGGTGACCAATTGGTCATGGGCGTATGCCCGTTAGCTTGACCGCATCATGCAGCACCCGCCTAGCTGGTTAGTTTGGCCGCTCGCGCGCTCTAACGCCGCACCCGCTCCAGCCCGAACTCCGGCGCCGCTTTTGCTCGTCGCCGGCGCCGTTTCCGGCAGCTCCAGCTCCGGCCGGTCTCACCACGCGACGCGGCGGGCTCTCCCCGTTCGAACGCACCCACCCGCGCCCGTGTAGGCCCCCTGTAGACGAATCCCGACGGGGCCGAGCGCCCTCCGCCGCGTTTTCGTGCTCGCCGGCGTTCAACCGCCGGCCTGCTGAGCTGGCACACCTGGGGCCACCCCTGGGTCACTGCCAGCGAGCCCCGCAGGCCCCGTTGACTGGGTCAACCCAGTCAACGTGCTGACTGGGCAGGCCCAGCCACTGACATGCGGGTCCCGCCGCATAATTAACAAAAAAAATGTGTTTTATAAATAAAACTAATTAATTAACCTGATCAGTCACTGACAGGTGGGCCCAGTAGTTTTACTAACTAAATTTAGATTAGTTTGAACTCTGTTTAACCCACTGTCTATGATAGGTGGGTCCCCCGTGTCAGTTTTGACCAGTCAACCGGACTGTTGACCGCTGACGTCACTCATACGTCATGCTGACGTCATATCCCTTTTCTGTTAATTAAATAATTCCAGAAATTCAAATAATCTTTGAAAATTCATATCTTTTAAACCGTAACTCGGATGAAAATGTTTTCTATATGAAAGTTGCTCAGAACGACGAGACGAATCCGAATACGCAGTCCGTTCGTCCACCACACCTCCCTAACCTATCGAACTAGCAACTTTCCCCCTCCGGTCCGTCTGTCCGAAAACGCGAAACATCGGGAATACCTCCCGGATGTCCCCCCCCTTCGCCGGTACCACCTACTGTCGCGTTAGGCCACACCTAGCACCGTTCATTGTCATGTCACGCATCGTCATGCTTATGTTTGCATTGTATTTACTGTTTCTTCCCCCTCTTCTCTCCGGTAGACTACGAGACCGACACTGCTGCTGCCCAGTTCGACTACGGAGTTGACGACCCCTCCTACTTGCCAGAGCAACCAGGCAAGCCCCCCCCCCTTGATCACCAGATATCGCCTATTCTTCTCTATACTGCTTGCATTAGAGTAGTGTAGCATGTTACTGCTTTTCGATATCCTATCCTGATGCATAGCCTATCCTTGCTACTACTGTTGATACCTTTACCTGCAATCCTACATGCTTAGTATAGGATGCTAGATTTCCATCAGTGGCCCTACATTCTTGTCCGTCTGCTGTGCTATACTATCAGGCCGTGATCACCTGGGCGGTGATCACGGGTATATACTTATATACTATATACATGACACATGTGATGACTAAAGTCGGGTCGGCTCGTAGGAGTACCCGCAAGTGGATCTTTGTGGCGGAGCGACAGGGCAGGTTGAGACCGCCTAGGTGAGAGGTGGGCCTGGCCCTGGTCGGCGTTCGCGGATACTTAACACGCTTAACGAGATCTTGGTATTTGATCTGAGTCTGGCCATTTGGGCTATACGCACTAACCATCTACGCGGGAGTAGTTATGGGTATCCCGGCGTCGTGGTATCAGCCGAAGCCTTCTTGACGTCAGCGACTGAGTGGCGCACGCCGGATTGGACTGGAACGCCACTAGGCTAGGTCTGCTTCCGGCCGCGTACGCAACGTGCAGGTGTGCATAGGGCGATGGGCCCAGACCCCTGTGCGCTTAGGATTAGACCGGCGTGCTGACCGCTCTGTTGTGCTTAGGTGGGGTTGCGACGCGTTGATCTTACGAGGCCGGGCATGACCCAGAAAAGTGTGTCCGGCCAAATGGGATCGAGCGTGTTGGGTTATGTGGTGCACCCCTGCAGGGAAGTTTATCTATTCGAATAGCCGTGTCCCTCGGTAAAAGGACGACCCGGAGTTGTACCTTGACCTTATGACAACTAGAACTGGATACTGAATAAAATACACCCTTCCAAGTGCCAGATACAACCCGGTGATCGCTCTCTAACAGGGCGACGAGGAGGGGATCGCCGGGTAGGATTATGCTATGCGATGCTACTTGGAGGACTTCAATCTACTCTCTTCTACATGCTGCAAGATGGAGGCTGCCAGAAGCGTAGTCTTCGACAGGACTAGCTATCCCCCTTTTATTCTGGCATTCTGCAGTTCAGTCCACTGATATGCCCCTTTACACATATACCCATGCATATGTAGTATAGCTCCTTGCTTGCGAGTACTTTGGATGAGTACTCACGGTTGCCTTTCTCCCTCTTTTCCCCCTTTCCTTCCTATCTGGATGTCGCAACCAGATGCTGGAGTCCAGGAGCCAGACGCCACCGTCGACGACGACACTTACGACACTGGAGGTGCCTACTACTACGTGCAGCCCGCTGACGACGACCAGGAGTAGTTAGGAGGATCCCAGGCAGGAGGCCTGCGCCTCGTTCGATCTGTATCCCAGTTTGTGCTAGCCTTCTTAAGGCAAACTTGTTTAACTTATGTCTGTACTCAGATATTGTTGCTTCCGCTGACTCGTTTGTGATCGAGCACTTGTATTCGAGCCCTCGAGGCCCCTGGCTTGTATTATGATGCTTGTATGACTTATTTATGTTGTAGAGTTGTGTTGTGATATCTTCCCGTGAGTCCCTGACCTTGATCGTACACATTTGCGTGCATGATTAGTGTACGGTCAAATCGGGGGCGTCACAAGTTGGTATCAGAGCCGACTGCCTGTAGGAATCCCCCTTTCCACACTCCTTGGCCGAAGTCGAGTCTAGACATTACAAAACTTTTACTAACATGGCTGTGTGTCTTACGGGCCCACGTCGCCATTGGGTGGTACTAGGATCTTTTACTCCTCGACCTTTACTCTGGGACTCTGAACTCTCTTCTACTCGGGTTAAACGAATTTACTAACTCTAACACTAGGATCCCGTGACCACATTCACCCCAAAGTTGGATAAGCCATAGTTGTTTCTTAGAGTAGTATTTTGAACAATTCACACACTGTCATTTGATTCCTTTGAAACGTCTTTGCTTTCAGATGGAACCCACGAGGCAGGTCGTTCGCCACACGACGGCCATTGGTGCCTCGGGATCACCTGCGGTGCTAGCTGAGATGATGACCTATCTGGGTTATCGCTGGCACCCTGAGTACACCGTCTACGAGGAGTACCAGGACTTTAACCAGGAGCAGTACCGTGCCATCGTCCACCTCTACTCTCGGGAGTATGACTCCACTACTGTGCTGCACACCGCACATGGTGTTGGTGTGACCATCGATATGGCTGCCCACGATGCTGCCTATGCTGCTCTGACACGTCTTCGTGGAGAGTATCGGGAGTTGGACACCTCCCCTTTCAGGCACATTGCTATCGCATCCGATGTTGGTGCGGAGGGATACTATACTGCTGCCTACTCCACTGTCACCCGAGAGCCCTTCTACCATCAGAACCTGGTTCTGCATGCTGATGGGCTGGATCGAGCTAACCGAGCTCTTCGCCACGAGATGTACACCACCCGTCAGCACCTTTACCGTGCTCTGACGCTGCTGCACCCCTTTGTCCGTTCTGGACAGGTACTGCGTACTGCGATCTACCCAGCCAGGACCGTGATGCCCCACGGTGTCGGTTGGCCAGAGGTGGGAGGCTACTCTCCCGCACTTGGTCCTCTTCTGCCACCTGAGCGTCGGGCTCTACACCTGAGTATCCGCGGCCCCCAGTCCGCTGACGTGGAGGGCTATCCGTTGCCTCATTACCAGCTGTCGGGCTACGATTACCTCCACAGTACCTCTTGGGACTGATGTAGGCTTGCTTGTAGTGTTAGATGCATTCGCCGCGGGCATGTGTGCCGCTTATGATGTTTTAGTCTATGTACTGGACTCTGTGTACTGAACTCTATGCATGACCCCTTTTGTAAGTTATGCCGACTACCTATGTAGTAGCTATCGTGCTCCTCTCGTTATGCATGTTTTCATCATGAATGATTCTTGTCTTTGCAATTATTTCCCAATGCTGAACTACCCCTATTATATATTAGCAGGATGGTTAGACCAGGTGGTCGTGGTCGTGGTGGCGATGCCCCACCACCACCTGAGTACATGGCTGGTATGATCCAACAGTTTGAACTGAACCGCCAATTCATGGAAAATATGATGGCTCAGTTTCCTCGCCCCAATATGAACCAGCAGCAAGCCCAAGTGACTCTTCAAGATTTCATACGCCTCAACCCAACCATCTACCGCAGCTCAACTCAGCCTCTGGATGCTGATGACTGGCTCCGTGACATCACCTATGAGATGGAGTCTGCTGATGTAGCCCCTGCCAGCTATGTCACTTTTGCTTCCTTCTTCTTGAAGGGACCCGCAGCTCAATGGTGGGACAGCCACAGGCGTACTCTGCCAGCTGGAACAATCATCACATGGCCAAACTTCCAAGTAGCTTTCCGTGCCCGCTTCATTCCTCGGGGAGTCATGGACCGGAAGAAGCGAGGGTTCCGCAACCTCACCCAAGGCAACAAAACTGTTGAAGCTTATCAGCGGGAGTTTCTGGACTTGTCTCGCTATGCTGAAGAGGACATTGCAACTGATGCACGCAGACATGAGAAGTTCCGTGATGGCCTTCAAGCTGACATCAAGCTCGCACTTCTAGTGCATGACTTTGCTGATTTCGCCACCTTGGTGAATAAGGCCATCAATGTCGAGACTGGTCTGCACGAATACCAGAGCTCTCACAGGCGCAACCGTGACACGGGCTCATCTTCGGGCTCGCCCGCACAGAAGCGTAAGATATGGATCCCGAACAGCATGTACCGTCCAAATGCATCTGCCCCAAGGCAGACCTATGCTGCACCTCGTCTGCCTCCACCACCATCTAGGCAGTCAAGACTTCCAGCTCCACCATCCCAAGCTCCTGTTCCCACTCCGAATAATGGCTTGTGCTTCAGGTGTGGTCAACCAGGACACCGTGCTAGAGAATGCAACCAGAACCAGAATCAACTGGCCCTTCCAGCAACTGGCCGTGGTAACAATCAGCCCCGCAACAACAATGCTAAGTCTTATGGTCGTGCTCATGCCAACCACGTTGATCTCAACGAAGCTCAAGACCAGCCTGCTACTGTGATGGGTACACTCCTCGTAAATTCAGTACCAGCATCCGTTTTATTTGATACAGGTGCATCGCATTCATTCATGTCAGAAGATTTTGCATACAAGCACGACGTTAAATGTGAGGAGATGAACACCTCTGTATTGGTCAAAACCCCCGTGGGACAGTGTCAAACTTCCTTGATTGGCATCGATGTCCCCGTGGAAATCGAAGGGCTGGAATTCTATGCCTCTCCCATTATCCTGAAGTCGTCTAACATCGACCTCATTTTGGGTATGGATTGGTTGAAAGCGCATACTGCTTCTATAGTTTGCGCCACTAAGACCGTCCATCTGCTACACCCTTCAGATGAGATAGTTACTTACCAAGCCCATCTGGTGCAAAACGCTGAGGCAAGTCTCTATGCATTGAATGCATTGAACGCTGCACCACTCGAGGGCATTGAAAACATTCCCGTCGTGCGTGAATTCCTTGACGTCTTCCCTGAAGAACTTCCAGGGATTCCCCCTGCTAGAGCTGTCGAATTCATCATCGACTTGAAACCAGGCACCACTCCTATAGCCAAGCGACCCTACAAAATGCCACCGCATGAACTCCTTGAGCTTAAGGAGGAAATCGACAAATCTCTTCGCAAAGGATTTATTCGCCCAAGTTGCTCTCCTTGGGGAGCACCTTCTCTCTTTGTCAAGAAGAAGGATGGGACAAACCGGTTAGTTCAAGACTACCGTCCTATAAACCAAGCTACCATTCAGAATAAATACCCTCTTCCTCGGATAAATGATCTATATGATCAACTGGCGGGTTCGTCAGTGTTCTCTAAGCTCGACTTGAGGTTGGGTTACCACCAGATCCGTGTTCGTGAAGAGGATATCCCAAAGACCGCCTTCGTGACTCGCTATGGTTCATACGAGTACACCGTCATGTCTTTCGGTTTAACCAATGCTCCAGCCACATTCTCTCGTCTGATGAACTATATATTCATGGATTACCTCGACAAGTTCGTTGTGGTTTATCTGGATGATATCCTAGTATTTTCCAAGAACGAAGAAGAACATGTTGAACATCTTCGACTTGTGCTGGAAAAGCTACGAGAGCATCAACTATATGCCAAGTTCTCCAAATGTGAATTCTGGCTACCGGAAGTAACCTATCTTGGGCATGTCATCTCTAAGGATGGTATTGCCGTCAACCCCGAGCGAGTTCAGGCTATTCTTGATTGGACTCCCCCAAGAACGTTAAGCAAGTCAGAAGTTTTCTCGGTCTCGCCAGCTATTGCCGTCGATTCGTCGAGAACTTCTCCAAGATCGCCAGGCCTCTGACTAACCTGTTGCATAAGGGCGTCAAGTTCCAATGGACAGACAAATGTCAGGAAAGTTTCCAGGCACTCAAAGACAAGTTGACTTCTGCTCCAGTTCTAGCTCCACCTGATACTAAGAAGGACTTTGTCATTTACTGCGACGCTTCCCGTCAAGGATTAGGCTGTGTCCTAATGCAAGACCGCAAAGTGATTGCTTATGCCTCTCGGCAATTGCGCCCTCACGAAGAGAACTACCCAGTTCACGACCTCGAACTTGCTGCTGTCATTCATGCGCTGAAACAGTGGCGACATTACCTCCTCGGTAATCGTTGCGAGATCTTCACTGACCACCAAAGTCTGAAGTATCTGTTTACTCAGCCAGATCTGAACCTCCGTCAACAGAGATGGATGGAGCTTGTTGCAGACTTTGACTTGGGTATTTCCTATACGCCAGGCAAGGCTAATGTAATGGCTGATGCCTTGAGCCGCAAGTCTTACTGCAACCACCTCCAGGTTCATAAAGTTCAGCCCTCGCTTGTTGAAGAATTCAGGAAGCTGAACCTCCATATTGTTCCTCCGGGTGCACTCGCTCCCCCTCCTAAGGAGTTTGGCAAGGTGAACCTCCACGTTGTTACCCAGGGTTCCCTCAATACCCTAGTTGCTAAACCAGATCTCGAGGACAGCATCAAAAGGCTACAGAAGTATGACTCTGAAGCCCACAAGATTAAGCGCTACCTCGCAGAAGGAAAGCCCTCATTCTTCACCATTGCTGAAGATGGCACCCTATACTTCAAGGGCCGCCTAGTGGTGCCATGTGCAGAGAAAAACCTGGATATGACACAGGAAGTTATGAAAGAAGCTCATGATACGCCTCTATGTATCCATCCTGGTAGTACAAAGATGTACCAAGACATCCGTCAGAGATTCTGGTGGTCTAATATGAAGCAAGACATTGCTCGTTATGTTGCTGAATGTGACGTTTGCCGTCGTATCAAAGCAGAACATCAAAGGCCTGCTGGAACTCTGCAACCTATCTCTATTCCTGAATGGAAATGGGACCATGTTGAGATGGACTTCGTCACTGGATTTCCCAAATCACAGAAAGGTAATGATGCTATTCTTGTCGTCATTGACCGGCTTTCCAAAGTTGCACATTTTCTGGCAGTCAAAGAAACGATCACAGCTAGCCAGTTGGCAACGCTCTATATGTCCAGGATTGTTTCACTCCACGGTATTCCATTGGTTATCAGCTCAGACCGTGGCAGCTTTTCACTTCAAGATTCTGGGCAAGTTTCCAAAAAGCTATGGGAACTCATCTGTCATTCAGTACTGCATTTCATCCTCAATCGCAAGGGCAAGTTGAACGTGTCAATCAAGTTCTCGAAGACATGCTTCGAGCTTGCGTTATTTCCTTCGGCAAGAAATGGGAGGAATCTCTCCCGTATGCTGAGTTCTCTTATAATAATAGCTATCAAGCTAGTCTGAAGATGGCCCCCTTCGAAGTGTTATATGGACGAAAGTGCCGGACCCCTCTGAACTAGTCAGAAACTGGGGAACGTCCACTCTTCGGTCCGGATATTATCCAAGATGCCGAAGAACAAGTCCGCATTATTCGCGAGAATCTCAAGACTGCTCAGTCACGTCAGAAGAGTCAGTATGACCGTCATCATAAAGACATGGTCTATCAACCTGGCGAAAAGGCTTATCTTCGAGTCACACCTATGAAGGGTGCTCACCGCTTCGGGATCAAGGGCAAGCTAGCTCCTCGCTATATTGGCCCATTCACTATTCTCGAAAGGCGTGGAAAAGTGGCATACCAACTGGAGCTACCGCCGAACCTTTCTCAGGTTCACGATGTGTTCCATGTGTCACAGCCCCGCCGTTGCTTCAAGGACCCAATCCGAGCTGTGGATCATGAAGTGCTCGAATTGCAGCAAGACCTCTCCTATAAGGAGCATCCGGTCCGCATTCTCGACCAAGCTGAACGCCGCACAGGTCAGAAGGCGATCAAGTTTCTCAAAGTCCAGTGGTCGCACCATTCTGAAGATGAGGCCACTTGGGAACGAGAGGATCGTCTGCGAGAAGAATACCCCGCACTGTTTCCTTCTACCTCCTAAATCTCGGGACGAGATTTCTTGTAGTGGAGGAGATTTGTAACACCCCGAGAATCATGCTACAGTAACTCTCTGTGATTAAGCTAATCATGTTGCTAAACAGGGCTTGGTCACATTGGAATCACATTTCTTTTCAAACTCCTAATTCAAACTTCAATTAAAATTAAAGTGGAAAATAAAAGTTTTCAAAAATTTAAACAAAAATGTTCGGTGGGTGCCAAATAATACACTGGTAATTATTGTGGAGAAAACTCCTTTTTAGAAAATGCCTAAGTATTTTAAAATGGATTAAAAGGTGAAAGAAAATAAATAAAAGAAAATGCAAAACAAAACAAAAAACAAAAAAATAAAAACAAAAGCCCCCCCACTGGACCTGGTCCAACTGGGCCAACCCCAGGCCCAGCCGGCCAGCACCATCCCCCCCGGCCGAAAGGCCCAGCTCCACCCCGGCCCACCTCTCCCACTCGCCCTCCCCTTCCCTGTTCCCCCGACCGGGGTCGGAACAGGGGCCGGTCCCCGCCGCACCCCCCCGCCGGCGACGGGGGAGGATAAGGACGCCAGCGCCCCCCGCCTCCTCGGGCCCCTCTCCCACTCGCCCCCGCTCACCTCTCGGCCTCTGCGCCTCTCTCTTCCTCCCAGATCCGCGCCGCTCCTTCCTTCCCCACGCCCGACGCGGTCGCCGCCGTTCTCCGTCGTTCACACGGCCACCGTGCCCACCTCGCCGCCCCACGGTGTCTCCAAGGACCGCCGTCGCCCGCTGCTTCGTCTGGTGCAGCCCGTTGGGGACCGGAGCCCCTACAACGAGCACACCGAGCTCGTCTTCAACTTCGGTCGCCGGCGACCCCTTTCTTCCCCGGCGCCGACCTGCTGCTCCTAAGCCTCTCACCGGCCTCCGTGTGCCGCGCGGTGAGCTTCTCCCCCTCCTCCCCTGTCCTTTCGCTCTCGCGTGTCCCCTAGCTGCTTCCCCACGCGCGCCCGAACGCAGCGCCGCGGAGTTCGTCGCCGGCGGGTCTCCGGTGACCAATTGGTCATGGGCGTATGCCCGTTAGCTTGACCGCATCATGCAGCACCCGCCTAGCTGGTTAGTTTGGCCGCTCGCGCGCTCTAACGCCGCACCCGCTCCAGCCCGAACTCCGGCGCCGCTTTTGCTCGTCGCCGGCGCCGTTTCCGGCAGCTCCAGCTCCGGCCGGTCTCACCATGCGACGCGGCGGGCTCTCCCCGTTCGAACGCACCCACCCGCGCCCGTGTAGGCCCCCTGTAGACGAATCCCGATGGGGCCGAGCGCCCTCCGCCGCGTTTTCGTGCTCGCCGGCGTTCAACCGCCGGCCTGCTGAGCTGGCACACCTGGGGCCACCCCTGGGTCACTGCCAGCGAGCCCCGCAGGCCCCGTTGACTGGGTCAACCCAGTCAACATGCTGACTGGGCAGGCCCAGCCACTGACATGCGGGCCCCGCCGCATAATTAACAAAAAAATGTGTTTTATAAATAAAACTAATTAATTAACCTGATCAGTCACTGACAGGTGGGCCCAGTAGTTTTACTAACTAAATTTAGATTAGTTTGAACTCTGTTTAACCCACTGTCTATGACAAGTGGGTCCCCCGTGTCAGTTTTGACCAGTCAACCGGACTGTTGACCGCTGACGTCACTCATACGTCATGCTGACGTCATATCCCTTTTCTGTTAATTAAATAATTCCAGAAATTCAAATAATCTTTGAAAATTCATATCTTTTAAACCGTAACTCGGATGAAAATGTTTTCTATATGAAAGTTGCTCAGAACGACGAGACGAATCCGAATACGCAGTCCGTTCGTCCACCACACCTCCCTAACCTATCGAACTAGCAACTTTCCCCCTCCGGTCCGTTTGTCCGAAAACGCGAAACATCGGGAATACCTCCCGGATGTTCCCCCCCTTCGCCGGTACCACCTACTGTCGCGTTAGGCCACACCTAGCACCGTTCATTGTCATGTCACGCATCGTCATGCTTATGTTTGCATTGTATTTACTGTTTCTTCCCCCTCTTCTCTCCGGTAGACTACGAGACCGACACTGCTGCTGCCCAGTTCGACTACGGAGTTGACGACCCCTCCTACTTGCCAGAGTAACCAGGCAAGCCCCCCCTTGATCACCAGATATCGCCTATTCTTCTCTATACTGCTTGCATTAGAGTAGTGTAGCATGTTACTGCTTTTCGATATCCTATCCTGATGCATAGCCTATCCTTGCTACTACTGTTGATACCTTTACCTGCAATCCTACATGCTTAGTATAGGATGCTAGATTTCCATCAGTGGCCCTACATTCTTGTCCGTCTGCTGTGCTATACTATCGGGCCGTGATCACCTGGGCGGTGATCACGGGTATATACTTATATACTATATACATGACACATGTGATGACTAAAGTCGGGTCGGCTCGTAGGAGTACCCGCAAGTGGATCTTTGTGGCGGAGCGACAGGGCAGGTTGAGACCGCCTAGGTGAGAGGTGGGCCTGGCCCTGGTCGGCGTTCGCGGATACTTAACACGCTTAACGAGATCTTGGTATTTGATCTGAGTCTGGCCATTTGGTCTATACGCACTAACCATCTACGCGGGAGTAGTTATGGGTATCCCGGCGTCGTGGTATCAGCCGAAGCCTTCTTGACGTCAGGGACTGAGTGGCGCGCGCCGGATTGGACTGGAACGCCACTAGGCTAGGTCTGCTTCCGGCCGCGTACGCAACGTGCAGGTGTGCATAGGGCGATGGGCCCAGACCCCTGCGCGCTTAGGATTAGACCGGCGTGCTGACCGCTCTGTTGTGCTTAGGTGGGGCTGCGATGCGTTGATCTTACGAGGCCGGGCATGACCCAGAAAAGTGTGTCCGGCCAAATGGGATCGAGCGTGTTGGGTTATGTGGTGCACCCCTGCAGGGAAGTTTATCTATTCGAATAGCCGTGTCCCTCGGTAAAAGGACGACCCGGAGTTGTACCTTGACCTTATGACAACTAGAACTGGATACTGAATAAAATACACCCTTCCAAGTGCCAGATACAACCCGGTGATCGCTCTCTAACAGGGCGACGAGGAGGGGATCGCCGGGTAGGATTATGCTATGCGATGCTACTTGGAGGACTTCAATCTACTCTCTTCTACATGCTGCAAGATGGAGGCTGCCAGAAGCGTAGTCTTCGACAGGACTAGCTATCCCCCTTTTATTCTGGCATTCTGCAGTTCAGTCCACTGATATGCCCCTTTACACATATACCCATGCATATGTAGTATAGCTCCTTGCTTGCGAGTACTTTGGATGAGTACTCACGGTTGCCTTTCTCCCTCTTTTCCCCCCTTTCCTTCCTATCTGGATGTCGCAACCAGATGCTGGAGTCCAGGAGCCAGACGCCACCGTCGACGACGACACTTACGACACTGGAGGTGCCTACTACTACGTGCAGCCCGCTGACGACGACCAGGAGTAGTTAGGAGGATCCCAGGCAGGAGGCCTGCGCCTCGTTCGATCTGTATCCCAGTTTGTGCTAGCCTTCTTAAGGCAAACTTGTTTAACTTATGTCTGTACTCAGATATTGTTGCTTCCGCTGACTCGTCTGTGATCGAGCACTTGTATTCGAGCCCTCGAGGCCCCTGGCTTGTATTATGATGCTTGTATGACTTATTTATGTTGTAGAGTTGTGTTGTGATATCTTCCCGTGAGTCCCTGACCTTGATCGTACACATTTGCGTGCATGATTAGTGTACGGTCAAATCGGGGGCGTCACATACGGTGATGCTGCAACGGGGGAAGCTGCTGAAGATCAAGAGGAACCAGACGATGTGCCCAATGATGCTGCAAGGGGGGAAGCTGCTGAAGATCAAGAGGAACCAGTGCCCGATGATGATGATCTCCGCCGGGTCATTGTCGATGCAAGGACGCAATGCGAAAGTCAAAAGGAGAAGCTGAAGTTCGATCGCATGTTAGAGGATCACAAAAAGGGTTATACCCCAATTGCGAAGATGGCAACACAAAGCTCGGTACCATACTGGAATTGCTGCAGTGGAAGGCAGAGAATGCTGTGTCTGACAAAGGATTTGAGAAGCTATTGAAAATATTGAAGAAGAAGCTTCCAAAGGATAACGAATTGCCCGACAGTACATACGCAGCAAAGAAGGTCGTATGCCCTCTAGGATTGGAGGTGCAGAAGATACATGCATGCCCTAATGACTGCATCCTCTACCGCGGTGCGTACAAGGATCTGAACGCATGCCCGGTATGCGGTGCATTGCGGTATAAGATCAGACGAGATGACCCTGGTGATGTTGACGGCCAGCCCCCCAGGAAGAGGGTTCCTGCGAAGGTGATGTGGTATGCTCCTATAATACCACGGTTGAAACGTCTGTTCAGAAACGAAGAGCATGCCAAGTTGATGCGATGGCACAGTGAGGACCGTAAGAAAGACGGGAAGTTGAGAGCACCCGCTGCGGGTCGCAGTGGAGAAAAATCGAGAGAAAGTACTGGGCTGAGTTTGCAGCTGACCCAAGGAACTTATGGTTTGGTTTAAGCGCGGATGGCATTAATCCTTTCGGGGAGCAGAGCAGCAATCACAGCACCTGGCCCGTGACTCTATGTATGTATAACCTTCCTCCTTGGATGTGCATGAGCGGAAGTTCATTATGATGCCAGTTCTCATCCAAGGCCCTAAGCAACCCGGCAACGACATTGATGTGTACCTAAGGCCATTAGTTGAAGAACTTTTACAACTGTGGAATGGAAACGGTGTACGTACGTGGGATGAGCACAAACAGGAGGAATTTAACCTGCACGCGTTGCTGTTTGTAACCATCAACGATTGGCCCGCTCTCAGTAACCTTTCAGGACAGACAAACAAGGGATACCACGCATGCACGCACTGTTTAGATGACACTGAAAGTATATACCTGGACAAATGCAGGAAGAATGTGTACCTGGGCCATCGTTGATTTCTTCCGACCAACCATCAATGTCGAAAGAAAGGCAAGCATTTCAAAGGCGAGGCAGATCACCGGAAGAAGCCCGCCATGTGTACCGGTGATCACGTACTTGCTATGGTCAATGATTTACACGTAATCTTTGGAAAGCGTCCCGGCGGACTAGCTGTTCCGAATGACGCTGAGGGACACGTACCCATGTGGAAGAAGAAATCTATATTTTGGGACCTACCCTACTGGAAAGAGCTAGAGGTCCGCTCTTCAATCGACGTGATGCACGTGACGAAGAACCTTTGCGTGAACCTGCTAGGCTTCTTGGGCGTGTATGGGAAGACAAAAGATACACCTGAGGCACGGGAGGACCTGCAACGTTTGCACAAAAAGACGGCATGCCTCCGAAGCAGTATGAAGGTCCTGCCAGCTACGCTCTTACGAAAGAAGAGAAAGAAATCTTCTTTGAATGCCTGCTCAGTATGAAGGTCCCGACTGGCTTCTCGTCGAATATAAAGGAAATAATAAATATGGCAGAGAAAAAGTTCCAGAACCTAAAGTCTCATGACTGCCACGTGATTATGACGCAACTGCTTCCGGTTGCATTGAGGGGGCTTCTACCGGAAAACGTCCGATTAGCCATTGTGAAGCTATGTGCATTCCTCAATGCAATCTCTCAGAAGGTGATCGATCCAGAAATCATACCAAGGCTAAGGAGTGATGTGGCGCAATGTCTTGTCAGTTTCGAGCTGGTGTTCCCACCATCCTTCTTCAATATCATGACGCACGTCCTAGTTCATCTAGTCGACGAGATTGTCATTCTGGGCCCGTATTTCTACACAATATGTTCCCCTTTGAGAGGTTCATGGGAGTCCTAAAGAAATATGTCCGTAACCGCGCTAGGCCAGAAGGAAGCATCTCCATGGGCCATCAAACAGAGGATGTCATTGGGTTTTGTGTTGACTTCATTCCTGGCCTTAAGAAGATAGGTCTCCCTAAATCGCGGTATGAGGGGTGACTGACTGGAAAAGGCACGCTTGGAGGGGACTCAATAATATGCAGGGATGGATATTCTTGGTCTCAAGCACACTACACAGTTCTACAGAACTCTACCTTGGTGACCCCGTATGTCGATGAACACAAGAACAGTCTGCGCTCCAAACACCCGGAGCAGTGTGACGACTGGATTACATGTGAACACATCAGGACTTTCAGCAGTTGGTTGGAAACACGTCTCAGAGGTGACACCACTGTTTGTGATGAGTTGTACTCGTTGTCCAGGGGACCATCTTCGACTGTATTGACTTACAAAGGATACGAGATAAATGGGAATACATTTTACACGATCGCCCAAGATCAAAAGAGCACCAACCAAAACAGCGGTGTCCGCTTTGATGCAGCAACCGAGAGGGGAAATGACACATATTATGGTTACATAATGGACATATGGGAACTTGACTACGGACATGATTTTAAGGTCCCTTTGTTTAAGTGCAAATGGGTCAATCTGTCAGGAGGCGGGGTACAGGTAGACCCACAGTACGGAATGACAATAGTGGATCTGAACAATCTTGGGTACACTGATGAACCGTTCGTCCTAGCCAATGATGTGGCACAGGTTATCTATGTGAAGGACATGTCTACCAGACCGAGAAAAAGAAAAGATAAGGAAGCGAATACATCATACGATGAGCCAAAGCGCCACATAGTTCTTTCAGGAAAAAGGGACATTGTGGGAGTGGAGGGCAAGACAGACATGTCTGAAGATTATGAAAAGTTTCATGAAATTCCTCCCTTCAAAGTCAAGGCTGACCCAAGCATCCTGATAAACGATGAAGATTATCCATGGTTACGGCGCAATAAGCAAATGACACAAGCGAAGAAAAAGTGAAGACTTTCTCCCGCAACTATTATGATGATACCATGCCAACTTTGTAACAGACGAGTATGATACCATTGTCCGTTTTTGTACACGAAGTGCATCTAGTTTTTGCCGTAACCCTCTCAACTTTCTTGCACATGCTATGTGGATGAAATGATGATACCATGCCAACTTTCAACCTTTTCAGAGTTCATTTGAAATGCTTTTCAATTTTAGGGTCTTATAGCTCAAAATAATTAGTAAATGCATGAAAAATAACAGGCCAAAAATTAAAAATTATGCCACCTACTGGGCCACCACGGCCTGAATACGATTAGAAACCCATTCATGGGCCAGGATTCAGGCCCGCAGAAGGCCCAGTAGGCCCACAGGCATGTACAGAGAGGTTAGGCCCGTAAGCCTGCTTTAGAGAGGAGCTCGACAGCTCAGGCGCACCGCACCTTATAAACAGGTGCGGCTCTCTCTCAGCTAGCGAGGTGGGACTAAACTCCCACCACCACGCCGCTGTGCAAGGCCATTGGTCCCGGTTGGTGGCACGAACCGGGACCAATTCCACCCTTTGGTCCCGGTTGGTGCCACGAACCGGTACTAATGAGGCTGTGGCCCCACGAGCACCTTTAGTACCGGTTCGTGGCACGAACCGGTACTAGGGTTTCTTACTAAGCAGTTTTTTAGTCCCACCTCGCTAGCTGAGAGGCACTAGGAGCGGTTTATAAGCCCTGAGTCCAGAGACGATGAAGAAGAGGCGCAATGCTCACCTTCACGTTGCTTAGCTTCAAGCCTTGAGGAATAAGGTAGACTGCATGGAGCTATTTGCAGTGCAGTCTACACTATTCCGAAAGGCTTGAAGCTAATCAACGAGCATTGCGCCTCTTTTTTATTTTTAATAACTTATTACAACTCCGGACTTCTTGCGTTACGACAAAATAAAATAAACTTTAATAAAATTTATGAAACTAAAATTAACAAAGTATTTTCTGTTCAAAACATTATAAGAAACCTCTATTATTATTGAAACTAAAATCATATAAAATTGATGCAACTAAAATTATCGAAGTATTTTCTGTTAAAAATTATTAAAAGCAAAAAGAATTTTCATAAAGAACTTTTTTTGATAGAAACTTTAATAGCAAAAAGAATTATCATAAAGTAAAATAAATAAGTAATTAGAAACAAAATAAAATAAAATAAATAAGTTTTTTGTTATAAGTAGAAACAAAACAAAATAAATAAAGCAAAAAAGAACACAAAAAACTAAATACAGCAAAAAGAATTTTCATAAAGAACTTTTTTTGATAGAAACTTTAATAGCAAAACGAATTATCATAAAGTAAAATAAATAAGTAATTAGAAACAAAATAAAATAAAATAAATAAGTTTTTGTTGTAAGTAGAAACAAAACAAAATAAATAAAGCAAAAAAGAAAACAAAAAAACTAAATACAGCAAAAAAAATTGTTGGGGCACTGCCCGCTGGGCCTTCCAACCCTCGGGTTTGCAAATACAGGCCCAGAAGGGCTAGAGGGCTCAACGGGCAGCGCGCCAAAGTTAGGCCCAGAAGCCTGCTTTAGAGAGGAGTTCGAGACAGCAGCCGCGCCAGGGCTTTTAAACTGGTGCGGGCGCCCCTCGGCTAGCGAGGTGGGCCTAAACTTTTGGCCGCGACGCGGGCAGCAAGAGGCCTTTGATCCCGGTTGGTGCCACCAACCGGGACTAAATGGGTGCATTGGTACCGGTTCGTGGCACCAACCGGGACCAATGCCCCCCTTTAGTCCCGGTTGGTGCCACCAACCGGGACCAAAGGGCGCCGCTTCCCGCCCTTTGGGCTGTTGAAAAGAGGGCTTTGGTCCCGGTTGGTGGCACCAACCGGGACTAGTGCCTACCTTTAGTCCCGGTTGGTGCCACGAACCGGGACTAAAGGCTTTGCTATATAAGCAAACACTTAGGAAATTTTTTAGAGTTCATCTGCAGTTTGCCCCGCCGACGCCGACTCCGCCCGCCGCCCCGACGCCGCCAGGCTACCCCGACGCCGCCCGCCGCCCCCGCCGTCGCCGTCGCCCGTGCCCGTCGTCGCCGTCGCCATTGCCCGCGCCCTCGCCGTCAGCCGCGCCCCTGCCCCGCACGCGCCGCCCCGGCCCGTCCCCGTCGTCGCCGTCGCCCTGCCCCGCCCTTCGCCGCCGTCGCCCCCTACCCCGAGCGCGCGCCCACTGCCCCGTCGCCATCCTCGCCGCCGACCCCGCGGTCCTCCTCACCTTGGTCCGGCCGGCGCCCTTTTTTCATATATATGCTTGTTTTTTTTCATATATATGCTTGTTTTTTATATATATGATGATATGTTCATGTATGAGTATATGTATGTATATATGTTCTCTGTGTATATATATGTTCATGTATATATGCAAAAGATAGATTTTTAGAAAAGTTAAGATTTTTTTCTGTTCATAGATTTTTTTGGTGATATTAATTATTGTAGAATATGCAAATGTTTGTATATTCATATGAACAATGCATTAGGCAAAACCTTTACTTTTTTCGAAATTTTCTATTTGAACATTTTTTTATAAATGAGAGGAAAAAGGAAAATAAGAAGAGGAAGAAAGGAGAAGAAGAGGAGAGGAAGAAGAGGAGAAATAAATAAGAAGAGGAAAAAAGAAGAAAAAGAAGAGGAGAAGAAGAAAGGAATAGAAGAGATTCTATTTTTTCTTCTTCTCTCCTCTATTCCTTTCTCTTCTCCTCTTTTTTTTCTTCTTTTTTTTCTTTGATCTTCTCCTCTATTCCTTTTCTTCTTCTCCTCTTTTTATTTCTTCTTCGTTTTCTTATGTTTTATCGGGTCTGTCGTCGTCGATATACCCCTCTCCCAATAACTTCAACACGAGGGGGGGTCGATATACCCCCTCCCCGATAATATTATTTTCCCATGTACGTATGTCGTCGTTGTCGATATAACCCCCTCCCGATAACTCCAACACGTGGGGGGGGGTCGATATACCCCCTCCCCGATAACATTATTTTCCCATGTATGTATGTCGTCGTTGTCGATATATATAACTCCCTCCCAGATAACTTCGACATGATGGACGGTCGATATTTATACCCCCTCTCGACCGTGATAACTTATACCACGGGAGCACCCCCCGGGCCCTCTCGCTCGACCAAAACTCTCGAGGACACCCAAACCCTAGAAAAAAACGATGTCGGTCTCCTACCCCCTCCCGCCGCGCCCCTACCCTTGAAGCGTTGCCGAGGCCACCCCAAACCCGGAATAAGCTAGGTCTACGTTTGCACTAACCACCTGCTGTCATGTTTGTGTAATAATTGCCATGTTGTAATATTTGCAGAAACAATGGAGCACGGACGAGACGAGCAAGCAGAAGAGGTGTTGGGGGACATAATCTTAGCCGGAGGTGATATCTTGTCGTATCTTAACGACAATGATGGTCTGGAAGAACAGGGTGAAGAAGCAGGCTACGGTGATCGAAGAGTGGAGGAGGAAAGACATGATTATGATGGCCCCGGTGACCCAATGCTGGTGCAAGAAGGAGCCCGTGGTGACGGCTCCGGTGACCGAACAGAGTCCGGCCAGGTAAATATATTAGTTAAGCCTGTGCTGACTAGCTAATTGATGCATTCATTGTTTTGGTATGTACACATATTAATTAACACTCGTCTTTCTTCTTTTTTCTAGCCCTCCGGATCGAGCACAACTGCGGTAAAGAGACGAGGCCCGAAGAGAAAGTTGCGCTCGGATGAAAGGTTTGAGATCACAGCAATCGCGCGCGACGGCCAACCGATTGAACCCATCCGGACAAAGGATGCATTTGCTGCTCAATGCGGGGTTCTAGTTAGGGACAAGATCCCGATCAGCATCCAGCAATGGTATAAGCCTAAGAAGGAAGACCCTGAGGTGTCTTATGTCAATGTTATGCAGAAAGATGATCTTTGGACTGAGCTGAAGGCAAATTTCACCCTACCGCCAGAGGAGGATCCGGAGAAGCCAGTTAAAGAGCAATTAATCAAGTCTCATGCTCTTAAGAAGATGGCAGACCTATTCAGGAGGTGGAAGAATGAGCTGAAAACGTTTGTCGACAAAGAAGAGACACCAGAATTCATCGGCCGGTATGAGAAGATCAGAGATCACTGGCCCGCATTTGTGGCCCACAAGACATCGGAAAAGAGTAAGAAGATGTCAGCGACAAACAAGAAGAATGCTGCGAAGAAGAAGCTTCACCATCGCACGGGGTCAGGTGGCTACCTCAAAGCCCGGCCTAAGTGGGCCAAGGCTGAGAATGATCTGCTTGAAAAAGGGATCGAACCACAGACAATGAACTGGACAGATCGTTGCCGGACTTGGTTCTTCGGGGCTGGCGGAACCTTGGACCCTGTATCAGGGAGGTGCGTTTGGACAAACGAGCTTTTGAGAATACCAGTCAAGAAGATTCAGCAATATATCGATGCAACGCAGGAAGGGACGTTCGTTCCAGACAGAGAGAACGACGAGCTCACAATGGCCCTCGGGAATCCTGAGCACCCTGGACAGACACGAGGCACGCCAGGCTCCGTTCCGTGGAAGGCTGGTTTTCCGGACGCAGGCGGTTACAAAAGCCAGGAGAGGAGGAAAAAAATGGAGCAGACCCAAATTCAGAAGCTGCACGAAAGGGTTCAAGCGCTAGAGGAATGAGACGGCAATCGACATGCCGAAACTACCCCCGAAGCTACCCCGCCATCTCAGCGGAGAAGCAGCATGGCTTCCACCGAGCTGCTTCAGCTGGAGCATGTCTTGACGGCTCCTACTAGCTACCCCGTGGATGCTATCATGGAGTCTCAACATTGCCACCTTATGGCGCAATGGCAGAACTTCGAAGTCAAGGCGGCTGTTGGCTCTGTTTTACCTCCTGAACCCGGCGCAACCTACCACTGCCGGCCGATTCCAGAAGGATATGCTAGGGTGATGGTGGATGAAATAACGGAAAGATTTGAGGACCTCCAGCTTGACCACCCTACCGGTGAAGGGGAGACTCGGCTGGGTTTAGCTCTGAAGACTCCGTGCCTATGGCGGAAGGAGCTGATCAACCTTCCGAACTGGACGGCTCCGGCGAGTAAGGGCACTCCGCCTCCTCCTCCGGCGAGTGATCAGGGCACTCAGCCTCCTTCTCCGTTGCGTGGCGGCACTCCGCCTCCTCCTCCGCCTCCTCCTCCGACGAGTGATCAGGGCACTCAGCCTCCCGGTGCGTGGCGGCACTCCGCCTCCTTCTCCGCCTGTGCTGGCGCGCCAGAGCAGCCAGCCTCCTCCTTCTCCGCCTTGTCAGCAAGGGCGGAAGAGACCCGCCGCCGCTCCGGCTGCTCCGGCGCGTCGTAGTCCTTCTCCTCCGCCTCGTAAGCAAGGAAAGAAGACAGCCGCAGCCGCTCCGTCTGCTCTGCCGGCGTCTAGCAGTACAGCTGCAAGAGGCGGGAGGCAATACAGATTCGGTCCTTCTCTGAAGACTCCAGAGAAGTTACCATACGAGAGGACCGAGGAGGAAACCAGGAAGATCGTCTGAGCCGAAGTGACAAACTTCTTTGAAGGGGTGAAAGCAAAGAAACATCCACCTCCGGAGGAGAAGGTAGATCCGGTGAAAGCAAAGCGTACTCTGGCTGCCCTGACAAAACCACCAAAGTCTCCGTCGAGAGGCAACTATGAGCGCATTCTTGCAAAGACATATGCCGAAGCGGAGCGGTCGGGAAGTACTGTCAGTGATCAAAGATTAAAAGAACGACGAGCTGGGAAAAAAATTGCCCAGCTCGGCGAACAAGCGAACCAATCATGCCCCCCGCTCAAGGTGTCAAAAGACATCGTCGCTAATGATCCGAGGATGGTGGCCGGTTATAGCAATCTTGGAGATTAACTGCCCGACGATGTACATTATGAAATCATGGAGGTGGACGAAGACAAATACCATTACGGGAAGCCTCTCGTCAAAGATGAAAGATCTTTAACAACGATGATGCGAAGATTACATGATTGGTACATGAAAACCTGCAGAGAGTCTGATGGGATGAATACTTTGACGCTGAGAGTTAAACCGGAGCATGACCTCGTTGGAATTGAACTGCTGAATATTCCATTTGAGGATTTCTTCCAGTTTTACAATCAAAAGGCCCTCGATAAAACAACGATCACTTGCTACTGTCTGTAAGTAGTACTACTTTTGTCATTAAGTCTCTCTATATAGGTCAGCTCTTTCATTGCATGTATTTATAATTATCCTCACTATATTATGCAGATTGAAGATCGCCGAATTGAAGAAAAGACAAATCGGTGATATTGGGTTCATTAACACAAATCTCATAGATGCATATACGGTTGAAAAACATGCCAAAGAAGCCGAGGCCAACTTGCTACGATCGTTGGTATTAAATCAAAACAAAGATATAATACTCTTTCCTTACAACTTCAAGTGAGTGTTACTGTCTTGTGCATATTCGGTTTCCCTTATTAGTCCAGGTTATGGTAATGTAATTGATGACTTATGCATGCATGCGCAGCTTCCACTATATTCTCCTAGAGATTAAGCTTGAGCAGGGAGTAGTAACCGTCTTAGACTCGAGACGAAAAGATCCCCATGACTATGCGAACATGACTCAAATGCTCGAGAAGTAATTTAAATCGATCATTATCCACCATATCAGCAACTTTGTTCATTTCCTGATATCAAGTAATTGTTTTCTTTGTCTGGCAGGGTTTGGAGAAAATTCACCACAAAAGCTCCGGGACTGCCAAGAAGCTGCAATTTAAACACCCGAAAGTAAGTACTATAGTAGCATGTTCCGCGCATCTCCTAGTGATTCAAGCGCTAGTTTCATCAATACCATTTAGCATGCTTGCTTCTCAGTTTGATTGACCTCTATTTCTTGTAAAGTGGTTGTGGCAGGAACCCGGGAATAATTACTGTGGATACTACATTTGCGAGTCCATCCGCTACACGACCTGTGAGCGGGGCTACTCTGACGAACAATATGAAGTGCGTAAGCAATAATATTCACAATTTTATTTTATTACCATCATTTGTGTTGAGTTTCATTTATTCATATATATATATATTGACCCCCTTCTTCAAATTAGATGTTTCGGAAGCGGGATGAACTCCTAGCACCAGATCGTATGCGAGCAATTCAAGAGGAACTGGCGGCATTCTTCCTTGACCACGTGATCGCTGAAAACGGAGAATACTATGTGGACCCTGTGTTCTTACAATTTAATTAGGAGATTGTATTGTAAGAGATAATTATTGTATATATGTAGCCGGTAGTGTCGGATAGATATACGAGAACTTGTTGTTCGACCAATCTCTCGGAGAAGGAGAGGTGGTCGATATCACTTCTCTCTGTATGCATATGTTCATGACGATCTTCTGTTTCCTTCATTTGATTACTAGCTAGCGTGTCTAGTCCTCTCCATACGTATATAGTACGTAGCGTCAACCAAGCACGGAGATAAGAGAGGAGACTTCTCTTTATTAATTAGCTAGCTAACACAATATATGAAACACCTAAATTAACCCCCCCACCCCCCCCCTTTCAAAAAAAAAACAAAAACCCCAGCCCCTGAAATGCTGACGCGTGGATGCCTATTGGTCCCGGTTGGTGACACCAACCGGGACAAAAGGCCCTGCCTATTGATCCCGGTTGGTGGCACCAACCGGGACCAAAGGCCCCCCTGCCTGGGCTGGCAGCAGCGGCCACGTGGAAGACCTTCTGTCCCGGTTTGTGTAAGAACCGGGACTAAAAGGTTAGGGCTTTAGTAACAACCCTTTAGTCCCGGTTCGAAAACCGGGACAAAAAGCCCTTACAAACCGGGTGAAAAGCCCCTTTTCCTACTAGTGCGTCGACGTTCCGAATGGTCGTGCATGGAAGTTTCAAGGCTTTTACCACTCCGTCAAAAAGATGCGGGAAGGGAACCTTCCCGTACACCTCTTCTACCTGATCCTCTAAACTTAAGGCTAGTTTACGGAACTGTTGGATATGTTTTTTGCCTCAACTTCTAGTAAATGACGGTTACTTTAGAGATATGGGGCCTTTGGAGTTGCTCTAAAGGGTAGCATCAACGGCACGAGTTTGTCTTTCTTATAAAACATCATTATTTTGATTTATTTTTATTTTATCTTCTTTTCCTTTCTTCTTCAAGGTTAATACCAACGCCACTAATTCATTCCTTCTTAGTAAACTTCTTTTTTCAAAAACTTCCCTATTATATGCTTATTCTTCCATAGAATAAAAAATAACATAATTTTTGTAAAAATTATGGGCAAATGTTGTCATTGCTTGATTTATTTTCTTTCTTGTTAAAGGGTATATCAATGCCAGTAATTCATCTACCTTAGAAAATTTCATTATTTCGATTTTGTTTTAGTTTCTCTATGGGGAAACTTCTTTATTATGAAAAAATTCATTCTTTATTTTTGTGTGTGCAAGTATACACACATGTTATTATAAAATATGTATGTAAATTATACTTGTGTGAAAATTGCACCATTATATGTTTATTCTTTACAAATTACAAAAACTGCAATTTATGACACCAATTTTGTTTTGAAAAACTTTTTTTTGGTAAAAATTCAATGGTTATATTCTTATGTCTTCATGTTATAAAAAATCAAAAATTATGTGTAAACTTTGTGTTTGTTTATTTTAGATATTTTATTTTATTTTTTAAAAGGATAATACCAAAGCCACAATTTCATTCTTTCTTATACAACTTTAGATTTTTTTGTTTTTTTATTCTATTTTCTTTCTTTTTGTATGGGTACTTCCAATACCACTAATTGTACCACTATGTTTTTATTTCTGTATATTTTTAAAAAGCGCAATTGTTATGTATATTGTGTGCAAGTTTTTTATTGTTTGTTTTGTTTTTTCATTTTCTTTCTTCTTAAAGGGTAACACCAATGCCACTAATTCATTTTTTACTAAAAAACTTTCTTATTTTTCACTTTTTAGTTTTATTTCACATTCTTTGTTCGTTAGGGGTAATATCAATGACACTTATTCATTATTTCTTAGAAAAACAAATTGTGTGAAAATTTCACTATTATGTTCTTCCTTGGTCTGTTTCTGTTATGTTTCAGATTAAGGCCAAGTATTTGGCGGGCTTCTGTTCTGTGGCTGCAAAGGTTTGAATGTCTGTTTTATTTTAGTATATGTCTTTGTTCATTGATGCTTACTTGATTTTTTGTCATTCTCTAATATTTTTATGTGCAAGGGGCGTTTTGGTATTGCAACAGTATTACAGTATTTTAGCTTGAGAAACTGCACAATTTTAGATATGATTTCTAGTGTTCGTGTATCTATAGGGTAGACTGTGCCCTATTCATGCTGCTGCCCAGTTACTAACTTACCTCCGTCCTAAAATGTAAGACCATTTTTTATACTATAATATATTTTGGACGGAGGATGCACGTACGTAGAGGGAGGGAGCTGGTTCTAAGCTAGCTAGCTTTAGTACTTTAGCCTACCTGACTGAGAAGCGAAGGATATTGCATGTGATGAAACGAGCGACGGAGCGAGCCAGCGTTGTACTAAGGAAAAAGTCTAAAATATACCTTGAACTCGTAGACGAAAGCTAAATCGAACCCTGAACTTTCAATCCCTGAAATTAGCATACCAAACTCTTTGATCCCGGTCTATTTTGAACCTTGAGAGTGTTTCACTGGTATTCGCTTACGTGGCAAATCAAATCGGGCCGGCCCATTAAAGCAGCCACTCGCGCGCTCGCTGTACTCTCGTCTTGATTGACTTTTTCTGTTTCTTTGTACACATCTATAATTTTTCACTGTACTCTCGGCCCAACATTTTTCAAATACATTATGTAAAAAATTTTCTAAATACATGTTTTCAATTTTTTTAGAAGTGTTCGCTGTTTTCAACATTTTTTTAAAAAGTGTTCGCTTTTCAAATTGATTCTGTTCTCAAAACGTTATTCATTTTTTAAAATTATTCAGCATTTTTCTCACACATTTGTTCCGGTTTCAAAAGTTGCACCCATTTTTTTTAAAATTCAAAAAGTGTTTGGAATTTAAAAATTTGTCCAGATTTCAAAACGTGTTCATTTTTTGTTCAAAAAATATGAACAATTTTAAAATACCGATTGTACCTTTTTAACGCAAATAGTTCAAGAAATTCCATTTTGTTAATTTGAGACCGTAACATTTTTCCAAATAAATGCATTACATTTTCTTAATGACAATAAATATTTTATTAAATTATAAAAACATATTCATACATTGTTTATTTAAAAAATAGGCTTGAAAATCTGTTCTGATGTTTTTTAAAAATATGTTTCAAATAGTCTTCACTTTTCACAAAATTGATTTGTCTTTTTAAAATATGTTCGTTTTTTAAAACATTATTTGGAATTTTCAAAAGGTGTTCGCACTTAAAAAAAGGATATTGGAAAAATTGTTCGGCACCTTTTCAATATTTGTGTGCCCTTCAAAAAATGAGTCAAATCTCGGTGCTGCTCTGTGGTTTAATCTTTCGGGCCTCACATCATAGCAGCAACGGCTAATGATTTTAGTGGCTAGTGGGAGGAAGTCAGCAGCCGTAGGTCGCAAGGTTTGAGTCCTTTTCCTCAGTTTTTGTATTTTTACTTTGGGTGTTTTACGAAATAAAACAAAACCCGCCTTGAAGTTGTTCGTTTATTAAAAAATATTCAGAATTTTCAAACAGTAGTCGCGCTTTAATTATTTCAGAGATTTCACAAATTGATTAGTTTTCCATATTTGTTTGCCCTTATTTTTTTTAATCTCGACTTTGCGGTGTGCGCTAAAAGATTTCGGGCGTCTCATTAAAGCACTAACAACTATTTGTTCTATTTTCTTGCTGGAGGAGATCAGCAACATTAGGTCACAGGTTCGATTCCGGATTCTCTATTTTCTTTGTATTTTTATAGTTGTCTATTTTTCTGTATTTTTACGTCACATATTATGAAAAATAAAAAAACAGACTCAAAAAAGAACGAAAACAAAACACGTTTGGCGCTTATTGGGCCAGCCCAGTCATGTCCGCAGTCAATAGTACCGGATTCAACAAATCCCTGTTTGGGAAGGCTCTCAAGGTTTAAATTAGATCGGGATCAGAGAGTTTGGTGTGCTGATTTCAAGGATTGGAAGTTCAGGGTTCAGTTTAGCTTTCATCTATAAGTTCAAGGTTTATTTTGGACTTTTTCCTTGTACTAATAACAACACGAAAGTTACCTATGTACTCCCTCCGTCCGCCAAAGGGTGAACGTTTAGAGTCCAGCGTTTTTCCCAGAATAAGTGTACGTCTGCGTTGCGCTGGGTACTTCTGCCGTGGTAGTTCATTTTGTAACATAGGAGACTGGGGGTCTTCTTTTTGATCCTCTCCTGCTTGATACATTTTGTTATTTCCGTAGAAAGACGGCAAGGGCGCCGAGAAGGGCAAGAACAAGGTCCGCCATGGATGATCCTTTTTCGTATCTAGTGTTAGGTCAAATATGTCATTTTTTGGTAGTCTCATGGCTTGTCCTATGTAGTAGCCGGACAATTTGTTGTCCATCGATCGTTGCATGTGTTTGTATGAATTTCAGTATGTGTATATGTAGTGTCGGACTGCTCGTATAAACTTTTCCGCATAGGCTAGGCCGGCTGCTTTTTTCCTCGCGTAACTCCGCCCGTGGCTAGCCAGTTGTAAAAAAGGCGAAATTTTAAATTCAGTAAAGTGATCCCTGGTTGCTCCCCCATCCTATATGCATGATTTGATTCGCAGTAAAAAGAACCCTCCATTGATCATCCCATGACAACGTCCGCCGGTCCATATGGGTATACGCTGGTCTTCCGGGCTTGTCAGACAATAAAAGATCTTATCAAGGGTCATATTAAAGGGTTCTCAAACCGTCCGCATTCGTCCGGACCTAGCAGTCTAGACTCATTTTGCCATCCAATGCGGTGCCATATTGATCTGTTGTTGACGGGTGCGGACGTCCGTTTTCTCATAAACCAAAGGCAAACCAGCAGGCTTTGCGAGCATTCGGATCGTTGCCACCCACGTGTGAGACACCCCGGACTAACCCGAAAACATATCCCGCGCTGGCTACTGGTTCCTATTGGCACCGCTTCGACCACGAGGTCGGCCCATCCATGTCCATCTTCGACCTCACCTCCACCGTCGACGATGGCCAGGGCATGAACTTTGACGAGGAGGAGTAGGGCATGTGAGACGGTGGCGCCTCGTGTCCCAAGTGAGCTAGTCCGTGCCTCATATCCTACTCTTTCTTGCTGGTGACCGCACCTTCACCTCCTGGGGATCACTGCCGCCAGGCATGGATACGGAGGGGAACAACAAGGACTTCCAGGCCGGACACTTTCTGTGGCTCACGGCCGCCGGCGAAGATTTAGACTAGATTAACTTACGAACACTTTTGTTTAGTTGAACTTGTCAAATATATAATGAATTTGATCCGGTTTAAATGAAAATCATCCAATTGCATGAAATTTATTTGGTTTGTTCGAATTTGCTTTGAAATGTATGCATGTATAGTTGAATGACCGACTTTCGCATCGGTGTCCGCGGACTGCTCCATATCAGTCCACGGACAAATACCGTGTCTGTTTTGGGTACCAGTGTTGGAGATGCCCTAATGCCGCATCTAGATTTGGAGCTGGCCGTTCTGTTTGATTTTGGACTAGTCGTGGTACACGACAGCCTACGTATCGTAGTCCCTGGTGGTAGTAGAACGACTGAAAGCTTCCGCGCCATGAATCCATCATGCATCTCTACTTCTTTAGCATGAGATGAGCTGCATGCACTTGCAGTAGTAGCACCAGTTGCAGGAGCAATGGTTTCGTCAGAATTTAATCGTCTGTTCGTCCCCTTTTCCCAATGACAGTAGGTAAAATCACATCGGGGAGTCACGCAGGGCAGGGACCGATCGATCGAGCAGGGTAGCTAGCAGCTGCCAACGTAGAAGCTAGCTAGGATGCCGGCGACCGACTTGACCGAGACGACGTGCAAGTGCCTTGCAGCTAGATGTGCACCGGCTCATGCATCATGCATGTGTGTGGATCGACAGGATAGGATATGCCTATGGCGATCTTGAACGATCCCAGTGGAGTGGAGTGGGAATCAATACTCGTAGTAGCTAGCGATCCAAAGCTGTAGGCCAAGCCACGACCGGGTAGTAGTAGTAACTTTCCCTCTGCAGGCAAGCTAAGTACTTGCTGCTAGTTCGAAAGACCAAGGAGTAGGAGTTGTGTACTGGTGGTTCATGTGCGCATTCATGCAGGTTTTAAATTTGAGCCAAAATTCAGTATTACTACTAGTAACTCGGCATTAATGGAACTATCATACTTCCTCCTCGCCTATGATGGATGGGTCTCTATAGCTTCAGAATGGGAAGATCTTTTATTTATTTATTTTTTGAGATTTGAACGGGAAGATCATTGTGCCGATGGATCTCATCCAACTATCCAAGAGGCCGAATCTGTGGCCTACGGATCTGCAAAAGCGAATGGCAACATCGCGGGCAGCCACGAGAGTCAATTGCGCCGCGCACGCGAGCTAAGCCGGGCCCAGTTCTGGGAGCCCGTACCGAAACCGAGATGGACTGGAGTCTTTTCTTCGATGGTCTCCATAGCATTTGGGATATTAATAAACCAAAGTTACCCGGTACGACGGCGGCGGATCTCCCTCTCTGCCTGCGCGACGGTGAACCAGTGAAAGTTGAGGAACGGAGAGAGATCGATCGGCGGCCGGCCGATCCTGTCGGGAACCCGCGCCGCTTCTCAGGACGATGGTGCCCACTATTACCCGTATGTATGCAGCAGCCATCTATACCACTTATTATTCTGCATGCTTGATGTCGCCTTGCTTGGTCAGACTTGGCTACTTGGCCTCAGCGATCGGTTAGATAAACATAATAGAGAGCTCAGATCGATTTACTGCACACTAATGACCGTAGCATACCGTATTGTTCTGTTCAACATATTATAGATAATTCTTGTACCATCTGGTCCGAACAATTGGTCTCCAGTTTGATGGTTCACAGAGGGCAAAGTCGGCAATGAGTCAGCAATATTGTAGCTTTGCCGACTTATTAGCTTCTCAGAGTAAATATCTACTCTAATTCCCAATTGTTGGTTTGAAATATCTAAATATCACGACGGTTGAAGTAGTAGGTTAAAGAGCTGATTTATAAACTCTCAAATCAACTGTCCCTTTGTTGCAACCATACTAGTTTGTCGTTGATCAAAGCTTTAGTACTATGTTATAATTTTCCATCTTCTTATTTCCTTTTGCAGTTACGACACACGATTGGAGACCTGGGAGGATCCCACTCCTGGATCGTCGACGTCAACAAAAACTCTTGAGGAAATGACCGCCGACCGCATTGCAGCCACCAGGCTTAGGAATAGCCTCCGGCCCAAGAGTCCGACCCGTGCAGATCTGTGGAGACGCAAGCAAGAGCGCGAACGCAAGACCTTGGTGTCGGCGCTCAACGCCTACGCCAAGCAAAACAATATGCAGGTTAACACAAATTACATTTTATCTATAGCCACCCAAATTAATAACTCACCACGCCTTAGCTTATTTCGAAGTTACACATGCAATTTAAAAATTTACCATATAGAGCTGCATATATTATACACCGTCTCTTCCTAAATATAAGACCTTTTGACATTTAAGTTTAAATTGCCAAAACGTCTTACATTTAGAAACAGAGGCGGTACTTATTTAAGGCATGCCATTGATATTTCAGCCAGATGAGATGGAGTTTGTCGAA
This sequence comes from Aegilops tauschii subsp. strangulata, assembly GCF_002575655.3. Classification (NCBI taxonomy): domain Eukaryota; kingdom Viridiplantae; phylum Streptophyta; class Magnoliopsida; order Poales; family Poaceae; genus Aegilops; species Aegilops tauschii. Next base: position 450,133,722 of record NC_053039.3, on the reverse strand, counting down.
GTGAAAGGGAGGGCTCAAATTCTTGAACGCTCAACAGAATATCTGCACTTTAACTTTTTGGTGAAACAAATGGATGGCACAACTAAGTTATTTTTTGCTGAGATAAATGCCTACTGTAGGGGGGAGAAGGATGTTTATCTATGCACCCCTTTGGAACAGAGTGACTGTGGTATGTATATTTGTATTGTTTTTCCCCTTCCATTTTTTGTTGGCCATCTTGAATGTTAACACACTTTTTGATATCTTTGAAGGCCCTTGTTTCGGGTGTATACCAGATAGAGACCTTAAGCACCCCACTAGTGGTGCGTATTTGGCCGGTCGCACGTATCCACATTACTGCTACGAGGAGATTGACAGTGATGATGATGATTATATGTAAATTATTGTGTCTTGATCAGTCTGAGTGGGAAGTCTATAACGAAGGGCTATGTACTGTTTGGGTTTTGGAAAAAGAGACACAAACTCTCTTGCAAAGGGGTGATATGTTATAATAATGTCTTTTTTTAGAGTTGTGTATGAACTATGAATCATATGTGCTTTTAATATTAAACAAAATTTTGTGTCTCAAAATGCTATAATAACGAAATTATTTTTGACCATTTATTTTCAATAGTTAGAAAACTTAGAATCACCCGGTTCGGTAAAGCCACTTTTATTGTTTGGTTGGGTTGTTGGAATGAGCCAAAATTTTGGGACACGCACAACTAGTTTTGCTTTAGTTAGAAGGATGAGGGATATTCCCATCCATAGATGCCATTTGAGCAACATAAACATTGCACAAGTCCAAAATAAAGATTTCACAAGTCTGAAAAATTGAACAACATAGACATTTCTCACCAGAATGTAATTTTTCTTAACAGGGCATCATTCACTGCACCTAATTTTCATGGTTATTTTATCGACAATATATAGGGGTGTATATGGAGAAGCGTAGTGTGTACCGGAAGGTCATATTATGGGTGTAAATGCAAGAGTTTACCCAGGTTCGGTCTCCTTATAAGAGGGATACCACCTTACTCCTATTGCTAGGTTTTCGTTACTGCATATAAGGATTGCAAAGATGCCAACCCACGACCCGATGCACCTGCATGCCTTATATAGCTCACAACATGACTAGGAAGCACCAATGGCTAGATAGTACTCCGTAAACAAATATAAGAGTGTTTAGATCACTAAAGTAGTGAACTAAACGCTCTTATATTTCTTACAGAGGGAGTATAACTAAATGTTGGTTGCTACTAGTACTACTTATTACATATGTTCATGTCCGAGGTTAATGCATTGTGGGATGTGCAATGACACATGTCTTCAGTGACATGGCTGTTGACATGTCGTTTGATCCGGCTAGAGTCCCTCCACCGACTGGCCGGAGTTAAGCCCAGTCCTGCAACACTTTGAATTGGACCTTAACATTGTCGGGCCTCGGCCTTTAGCTGGGTTGACTATCGCCACGAGCCCACCCCGGTGGGGATTCAATCATTTGTAGCCCCGGACCAGCGGCATCGCCAAGTTTTTCATAAAGATGCCCTGACAGACTCAAGAGAGCATATCTGAAAAGACTAGAGTGAACAAGTAGCAGAAAGACAAGAGGATATCCAATAATCTCCAAGGAAGAGGATGGCTAGTGGCCCGACTGAGGGTGTATCATAAATTCCAAGAGATGAACGAATGTGCGTGTGCCTAGCGGATCCGGAAGACACCAGTCACTATCCTGGAGGAACACCTTTTAGTCCTCTAGCTCAAACCCGAGTATGCGAACTTAAATATTTGGTCACAACAAGAAACCAACCCATTCCATAGAGGATACCAAGCATGGCCCTTGTTCTGGGTGTCGTCGAGTAGTCTGGCAACCTCGATGAGTCAGGCCATCAACACCCATGCGCAGAACTGATATGTTGTGAGTGATGAAGCTTGTGCCACCCAGAAAGTCGCCGTGCAGCCAGCACGACAGAAGTTTGGTCCGGGACTGACCCATCGATCGATCTTGACGCCATCTGATTCAACCAAACTTGGTCAAAACCGACTAGTGAAGGAACGAAACATCGCAGTCATGGATCACATAAAATCTTTTATGAATCGTCATATCAGCTCCCCGAATTGAATGGGTTGATCTGAGTGGTCAGCACATCCATCTGCTCGAGTTATGCGCGTGGTGGGCCTTGATGAACGACTGAACCTTTGCCTAGGGAACTAGACAACGACGATGGCGCTCAGAGTTTCATGTGATTATTGCGCGCGGTTGGTGGTTTGTCTTCTAGACACTACATGTAGGGTGATATTTTAGGGATAGTTGGATCCCCTTTAAATTGAAGAGCGGGCGAGAGAGGAATCACCCCCCTCCCCGGGCGAGCGCATTCTCCTTCTTCCCTCGCCTTCGCTGGGCTGCCATTTCCAACCAGAGTGCTCCGAGCTCATCTCGTGTAGGTTTTCTCCACCAACCCAGATGCGTGGCCAGCAAAATTTGGGAGTTGATTCCACTAAGCCTGGCTTTGTAGTCCTTGTCTGTAGTCAAGCCATGGAAATTGACGACATTCGTCCTCGAGGGGCTACTCCCTGAAGGAAATATGCCCTAGAGGCAATAATGAAGTTGTTATTTATATTTCCTTATATCATGATAAATGTTTATTATTCATGCTAGAATTGTATTAACCGGAAACTTAGTACATGTGTGAATACATAGACAAACAGAGTGTCACTAGTATGCCTCTACTTGACTAGCTCGTTAATCAAAGATGGTTAAGTTTCCTAGCCATGGACAAAGAGTTGTCATTTGATAAACGGGATCACATCATTAGAGAATGATGTGATTGACTTGACCCATCCGTTAGCTTAGCACGATGATCGTTTAGTTTGTTGATATTGCTTTCTTCATAACTTATACATGTTCCTATGACTATGAGATTATGCAACTCCCGAATACCGGAGGAACACTGTGTGCTACCAAACGTCACAACCTAACTGGGTGATTATAAAGGTGCTCTACAGGTGTCTCCGATGGTGTTAGTTGAGTTGGCATAGATCGAGATTAGGATTTGTCACTCCGAGTATGGGAGAGGTATCTCTGGGCCCTCTCGGTAATGCACATCACTATAAGCCTTGCAAGCATTGTGACTAATGAGTTAGTTGCGGGATGATGCATTATGTAACGAGTAAAGAGACTTGCCGGAAACGAGATTGAACTAGGTATTGAGATACCGACGATCGAATCTCGGCCAAGTAACATACCGATGACAAAGGGAACAACGTATGCTGTTATGCGGTTTGACCGATAAAGATCTTCGTACAACATGTAGGAACCAATATGAGCATCCAGGTTCCACTATTGGTAATTGAGCGGAGATGAGTCTCGGTCATGTCTACATAGTTCTCGAACCCGTAGGTTCCGCACCCTTAACGTTCGGTGACGATCGCTATTATGAGTTTATGTGTTTTGATGAACCGAAGGTTGTTCGGAGTCCCGGATGTGAACACGGGCATGACGAGGAGTCTCGAAATGGTCGAGACATAAAGATCGATATATTGGAAGCCTATGTTTGGACATCGGAATGGTTCCGAGTGAGTTCGGGCATATACCGGAGTACCGGGGGGTTACCGGAACCCCCCGGGGAGTATATGAGCCCTAATGGGCTTTAGTGGAGAGAGAGAGAGGCAGCCAGGGCAGCCGCGCGCCCCTCCCCCTCTGGTCTGAATTGGACTAGAAGGGGGGCGCCCCCCTTTCCTTCCTCCCTCTCTCCCCCTTCCTTCTCTCCTAGTCCAACTAGGGAAGGGGGGAATCCTACTCCCGGTGGGAGTAGGACTCCTCCAGGGCGCGCCATAGAGGGCCGGCCCTCCCCCCTCCCCCACTCCTTTATATACGAGGGAGGGAGCACCCCACGGACACACAAGTTGATCATTGATCTCTTAGCCGTGTGCGGTGCCCCCCTCCACCATAATCCACCTTGGTCATATCGTTGCAGTGCTTAGGCGAAGCCCTGCGCCGGTAGCTTCATCATCATCGTCATCACACCATCATGCTGACGAAGCTCTCCCTCGACACTCAGCTGGATCAGGAGTTCATGGGACGTCACCGAGCCGAACGTGTGCAGATCGCGGAGGTGTCATACTTTTGGTACTAGGATCGGTCGGATCGTGAAGACGTACGACTACATCAACCGCGTTGTCATAACGCTTCCGCTTACGGTCTACGAGGGTACGTGGACTACACTCTCCCCTCTCGTTGCTATGCATCACCATGATAGATCTTGCGTGTGCGTAGGAATTTTTTTTAAATTACTGCGTTCCCCAACAGTGGCATCCGAGCCAGGTCTATGCGTAGATATTATATGCACGAGTAGAACACAAAGAGTTGTGGGCAATAATAGTCATACTGCTTACCAGCATGTCATACTTTGATTCGGCGGTATTGTTGGATGAAGCGGCCCGGACCGACATTACGCGTACGCTTACGCGAGACTGGTTCTACCGACGTGCTTCGCACACAGGTGGCTGGCGGGTGTCAGTTTCTCCAACTTTAGTTGAATCGAGTGTAACTACGCCCGATCCTTGTTGAAGATTTAAACAGCACACTTGACGAAAAATCGTTGTGGTTTTGATGCGTAGGTAAGAACGGTTCTTGCTCAGCCCATAGCAGCCACGTAAAACTTGCAACAACAAAGTAGAGGACGTCTAACTTATTTTTGCAAGGCATGTTGTGATGTGATATGGTCAAGACATGATGCTAAATTTTATTGTATGAGATGATCATGTTTTGTAACAGAGTTATCGGCAACTGGCAGGAGCCATATGGTTGTCTCTTTATTGTATGAAATGCGATCGCCATGTAATTGCTTTACTTTATCACTAAGTGGTAGCGATAGTCGTAAAAGCAATAGTTGGCAAGACAACAACGATGCTACGATGGAGATCAAGGTGTCGCGCCGGTGACGATGGTGATCGTGATGGTGCTTTGGAGATGGATATCAAAGGCACAAGATGATGATGGCCATATCATATCACTTATATTGATTGCATATGATGTTTATCCTTTATGCATCTTATTTTGCTTAGTTCGACGGTAGCATTATAAGATGATCTCTCACTAAATTTCAAGGTACAAGTGTTTTCCCTGAGTATGCACCGTTGCGAAAGTTCGTCGTGCCGAGACACCACGTGATGATCGGGTGTGATAAGCTCTACGTTTACATACAACGGGTGCAAGCCAGTTTTGCACACGCAGAATACTCGGGTTAAACTTGACAAGCCTAGCATATGCAGATATGGCCTCAGAACACTGAGACGAAAGGTCGAGCGTGAATCATATAGTAGATATGATCAACATAGTGATGTTCACCATTGAAAACTACTCCATCTCACGTGATGATTGAACATGGTTTAGTTGATATGGATCACGTGATCACTTAGATGATTAGAGGGATGTCTATCTAAGTGGGAGTTCTTAAGTAATTTGATTAATTGAACTTAAATTTATCATGAACTTAGTACCTGATAGTATTTTGCATGTCTATGTTGTTGTAGATAGATGGCCCGTGCTGTTGTTCCGTTGAATTTTAATGCGTTCCTAGAGAAAGCTAAGTTGAAAGATGATGGTAGCAACTACACAGACTGGGTCCGTAACTTGAGGATTATCCTCATTGTTGCACAGAAGAATTACGTCCTGGAAGCACCGCTAGGTGCCAAACCCGCTGCAGGAGGAACGCCAGATGTTATGAACGTCTGGCAGAGCAAAGCTGATGACTACTCGATAGTTTAGTGTGCCATGCTTTACGGCTTAGAACTGGGACTTCAACGACGTTTTGAACATCATGGAGCATATGAGATGTTTCAGGAGTTGAAGTTAATATTTCAAGCAAATGCCCGGATTGAGAGATATGAAGTCTCCAATAAGTTCTACAGCTGCAAAATGGAGGAGAATAGTTCTGTCAGTGAGCATATACTCAAAATGTCTGGGTATAACAATCACTTGATTCAACTGGGAGTTAATCTTCCTGATGATAGTGTCATTGACATAATTCTTCAATCACTGCCACCAAGCTACAAGAGCTTCGTGATGAACTATAATATGCAAGGGATGAATAAGACAATTCTCGAGCTCTTCGCAATACTAAAGGCTGCGGAGGTAGAAATCAAGAAAGAGCATCAAGTGTTGATGGTCAACAAGACCACCAGTTTCAAGAAAAATGGTAAACGGAAGAAGGGGAACTTCAAAAAGAACGGCAAGCAAGTTACTGCTCAAGTGAAGAAGGCCAAGTCTGGACCTAAGCCTGAGACTGAGTGCTTCTACTGCAAAGGGACTGGTCACTGGAAGCGGAACTGCCCCAAATATTTGGCGGAGAAGAAGGATGGAAAAGTGAAAGGTATAATGTGATATACATGTTATTGATGTGTACCTTACTAATGCTCGCAGTAGTGCCTGGGTATTTGATACTGGTTCTGTTGCTAATATTTACAACTCGAAACAAGGGCTACAGATTAAGCGAAGATTGGCTAAGGACGAGGTGACGATGCGCGTGGGAAATGGTTCCAAAGTCGATGTGATCGCCGTCAGCACGCTACCTCTACATCTACCTTCGGTATTAGTTTTAGACCTAAATAATTGTTATTTTGTGTGCCAGCGTTGAGCATGAACATTATATCTGGATCTTGTTTGATGCGAGACGGTTATTCATTTAAATCAGAGAATAATGGTTGTTCTATTTATATGAGTAATATCTTTTATGGTCATGCACCCTTGATGAGTGGTCTATTTTTACTAAATCTTGATAGTAGTGATACACATGTTCATAGTATTGAAGCCAAAAGATATAAGTTTAATAATGATAGTGCAACTTATTTGTGGCACTGCCGTTTATGTCATATTGGTGTAAAGCGCATGATGAAACTCCATGCTGATGGGCTTTTGGAATCACTTGGTTATGAATCACTTGATGCTTGCGAACCATGCCTCATGGGCAAGATGACTAAGACTCCGTTCTCCGGAACAATGGAGCGAGCAACGGACTTATTATAAATAATACATACTGATGTATGCGGTCCGATGAGTGTTGATGCTCGCGGCGGGTATCGTTATTTTCTTACCTTCACAGATGATTTGAGCAGATATGGGTATATCTACTTGATGAAACATAAGTCTGAAACATTTGAAAAGTTTAAAGAATTTCAGAGTGAAGTGGAAAATCATCATAACAAGAAAATAAAGTTTCTACGATCTGATCGTGGAGGAGAATATTTGAGTTACGAGTTTGGTCTTCATTTGAAACAATGTGGAATAGTTTCACAGCTCATGCCACCTGGAACACCACAGCGTAATGGTGTGTCCGAACGTCGTAATCGTACTTTACTAGATATGGTGCGATCTATGATGTCTCTCACTGATTTACTGCTATCGTTTTGGGGTTATGCTTTAGAGACGGCTGCATTCACGTTAAATAGGGCACCATCTAAATCCGTTGAGACGACACCTTATGAACTTTGGTTTGGCAAGAAACCCAAGTTGTCGTTTCTTAAAGTTTGGGGCTGCGATGCTTATGTGAAAAAGCTTCAACTTGATAAGCTCGAACCCAAATCGGAGAAATGTGTCTTCATAGGATACCCAAAGGAGACTGTTGGGTACACCTTCTATCACAGATCTGAAGGCAAGATATTCGTTGCTAAGAATGGATCCTTTCTAGAGAAGGAGTTTCTCTCGAAAGAAGTGAGTGGGAGGAAAGTAGAACTTGATGAGGTAACAGTACCTGCTCCCTTATTGGAAAGTAGTTCATCACAGAAATCAGTTCCAGTGAATCCTACACCAGTAAGTGAGGAAGCTAATGATGATGATCATGAAACTTCTGATCAAGTTACTACCGAACCTCGTAGGTTAACCAGAGTAAGATCCGCACCAGAGTGGTACGGTAATCCTGTTCTGGAACTCATGTTACTTGACCATGACGAACCTACGAACTATGAGGAAGCGATGATGAGCCCAGATTCCGCAAAATGGCTTGAGGCCATGAAATCTGAGATGGGATCCATGTATGAGAACAAAGTGCGGACTTTGGTTGACTTGCCCGATGATCGGCAAGCCATAGAGAATAAATGGATCTTCAAGAAGAAGACCGACGCTGACGGTAATGTTACTGTCTACAAAGCTCAACTTGTTGCGAAGGGTTTTCGACAAGTTCAAGGAGTTGACTACGATGAGCCTTCTCACCCGTAGCGATGCTTAAGTCTGTTCGAATCATGTTAGCAGCATTCCTTAATGGATATCTTAAAGAAGAGTTGTATATGATGCAACCAGAAGGTTTTGTCGATCCAAAAGGTGCTAACAAAGTGTGCAAGCTCGAGCGGTCCATTTATGGACTGGTGCAAGCCTCTCGGAGTTGGAATATACGCTTTGATAGTGTGATCAAAGCATATGGATTTATGCAGACTTTTGGAGAAGCCTGTATTTACAAGAAAGTGAGTGGGAGCTCTGTAGCATTTCTGATATTATATGTGGATGACATATTGTTGATCGGAAATGATACTGAATTTCTGAATAGCATAAAAGGATACTTGAATAAGAATTTTTCAATGAAAGACCTCGGTGAAGCTGCTTATATATTGGGCATCAAGATCTATAGAGATAGATCAATACGCTTAATTGGACTTTCACAAAGCACATACCTTGACAAAGTTTTGAAGAAGTTCAAAATGGATCAAGCAAAGAAAAGGTTCTTGCCTATGTTGCAAGGTGTGAAGTTGAGTCAGACTCAATCCCCGACCACTGCAGAAGATAGAGAGAAAATGAAAGTCATTCCCTATGCTTCAGCCATAGGTTCTATCATGTATGCAATGTTGTGTACCAGACCTGATGTGTGCCTTGCTATTAGCTTAGCAGGGAGGTACCAAAGTAATCCAGGAGTGGATCACTCGACAGCGGTCAAGAACATCCTGAAATACCTGAAAAGGACTAAGGATATGTTTCTCGTTAATGGAGGTGACAAAGAGCTCGTCGTAAACGATTACGTCGATGCGAGCTTTGACACTGATCCGGATGACTCTAAGTCACAAACCGGATACGTATTTTTATTGAATGGTGGAGCGGTCAGTTGGTGCAATTCCAAGCAGAGCGTCGTGGCGGGATCTACGTGTGAAGCGGAGTACATAGCTTGTGACGCCCCCGATTCAATCATACACTAATCATGCACGCAAACGTGTACGATCAAGATCAGGGTCTCACGGGAAGATATCACAACACAACTCTAAAAACATAAAAAAAGTCATACAAGCATCATAATACAAGCCAGGGGCCTCGAGGGCTCGAATACAAGTGCTCGATCATAGACGAGTTAGCGGAAGCAACAAATATCTGAGTACAAACATAAGTTAAACAAGTTGCCATAAGATGGCCTGCACGTAGTAGTAGGCACCCGCGGTGTAGTAGGAGTCGCCGTCGACGGTGGCGTGTGGCTCCTGGGCTCCAGCATCTGGTTGCGACAACCGAGAAGAAAGGAAAGGGGGAAAAGGGGGAGCAAAGCAACCGTGAGTACTCATCCAAAGTACTCGCAAGCAAGGATCTACACTACATATGCATGGGTATCTATGTAAAGGGTAAATCGGTGGACTGAACTGCAGAATGCCAGAATAAGAGGGGGATAGCTAGTCCTGTCGAAGACTACGCTTCTGGCAGCCTCCATCTTGCAGCATGTAGAATAGAGTAGGTGGTAAGTTCACCAAGTATCATCGCATAGCATAATCCTATCTAGCGATCCTCTCCTCGTCGACCTGTGAGAGAGCGATCACCAGGTTGTATCTGGCACTTGAAAGGGTGTGTTTTATTAAGTATCCGGTTCTAGTTGTCATAAGGTCAAGGTACAACTCCGGGTCGTCCTGTTACCGACGATCACGGCTATTCGAATAGATAAACTTCCCTGCAGGGGTGCACCACATTACCCAACACACTCGATCCCCTTTGGCCGGACACACTTTCCTGGGTCATGCCCGGCCTCGGAAGATCAACATGTCGCAGCCCCACCTAGGCACAACCGAGAGGTCAGCACACCAGTCTAAATCCTATGGCGCAGGGCGCCCATTGCACACCTGCACATTGCGAGGGCGGCCGGAAGCAGACCTAGACCCCCTAAATACAAGCGCAGGCTTACGGTCCAATCCGGCGCGTGCCGCTCAGTCGCTGACATCAAGAAGGCTTCGGCTGGTACCACGACGTCGAGTGCCCATAACTGTTCCCGCGTAGTTGGTTAGTGCGTATAGGCCAGTGGCGAGACTCAGATCAAATACCAAGATCTCATTAAGCGTGTTATTTTTAAGTAACCATGAACGCCGGCCAGGGCTAGGCCCACCTCTCACCTAGGTAGTCTCAACCTGCCCTGTCGCTCCGCCACAAAGATCCACTCAGAGGGCCGTCGGGACAAAGGTCCTTTCAGCCCCCAATCCGTGAATCACTCGCGGGTACTCTACGAGCCGACCCGACTTTAGTCACCACAAGTATCATGTATAAAGTATATAGTATATACCCGTGATCACCTCCCGAGTGATCACGGCCTGATAGTATAGCATAGCAGACGGACAAGAATGTAGGGCCACTGATGGAAAACTAGCATCCTATACTAAGCATTTAGGATTGCAGGTAAGGGTAACAACAGCAGTAGCAAAGACAGGCTATGCAGCAGAATAGGATTAACCGAAAGCAGTAACATGCTACACTACTCTAATGCAAGCAGTAGAGAGAAGGAATAGGCGATATCTGGTGATCAAGGGGGGGGGCTTGCCTGGTTGCTCTGGCAAGGAGGGGTCATCAACAACATAGCGATCGGGGCACCAGCAGCGGCGTCAGTCTCGTAGTCTACCGGAGAGAAGAGGGGGAAGAAACAATGAATACAATGCAAACAGATGCATATCAATGCATGACAAGATCGACAAGTAACGGCGCCAGGTGTGCCCTAACGCAGTAGGAGGTGATACCAGCGAAGGGGGAAACAACCGGGAAAGTATCCTCGGTGTTTCGCGTTTTCGGATAGATGACCAGAGGGGTAAAGTTGCGTGTTCGCTATGCTAGGGATGTGTGGCGGACGAATGGGCTGCGTAACCGGATTCGCCTCATCGTTTTGAGCAACTTCCATGTACAAAGTATTTTCATCCGAGCTACGGATTATTTTATATTAATTTTCAAAGTTTTATTCAATTTTGGAATTAATAGATTTAAATTAATTAGAAAATGCATTTATTGCGTCAACATGATGTCAGCATGACATCAGCGGTCAACATGGACCGTTGACTTGGTCAACTGACACATGGGGTCCGTTAGTCATTGACTGTCATCCTAATTAACAGTTTTAATTAGTTTAGTTAGCTAATTAGATTAACTAACACTGGTTAATTAAGTTAATTAATTGTCCTAATTAATTAATTAATATTATTTTTAAAAGTCTTTTTATTATTAATATTATTTTCGTTTATTGGGCGTGGGGCCCGTGTGTCATAGACCAGGGCCATAGCGGGCGTTGGGCGTGTGTCGGTGTCAAAACCGACGGATCTCGGGTAGGGGGTCCCGCACTGTGCGCCTAAGGTCGATGGTAACAGGAGATAGGGGACATGATGTTTACCCAGGTTCGGGCCCTCTCTATGGAGGTAATACCCTACTTCCTGCTTGATTGATCTTGATGAATATGAATGTTACAAGAGTTGATCTACCACGAGATCGTAATGGCTAAACCCTAGAGGTCTAGCTTGTATGACTATGGTAATGAATCTCTCCCTCTCCGGACTAAGTCCTCCGGTTTATATAGACACCAGGAGGATCTAGGGTTACATAAGGTCGGTTACAAAGAAAGGAATCTACATATTTGGTCGCCAAGCTTGCTTTCCACGCCAAGGAGAGTCCTATCCGGACACGGGTGTAGTCTTCGGTCTTCGTATCTTCACATCCCATCGTTCCGGCACATGGCTAACAGGCCGGACGCCCGAGGACCCCTTAGTCCAGGACTCCCTCAGTAGCCCCTGAACCTGGCTTCAATGACAGGGTATCCGGCGCGTAGATCTGTCTTCGGCATTGCAAGGCGGGTTCCTCCTTCCGAACTCCGAGATAGTCTTCGGACATATTGAACGTGTCCGGACCTGTAACACACACACACCACACACAACCGCAGAGAGAATATAATTTTCCACGAGTCCAATCAGCTGAGAACTTTTTGTAATATGACATCACGTTCGCCCGATCATAATTTCGAACCGTTTTTCGTCTGCCGCTCCACGTTTCGAGATGCTGTTGCCATTGGCACGTCTTGTCAAAGCAGAGATCGTGTCCCCTTATGGCGTGATTCTCATCAATACGGGCGTGGGTAACCTAGGCGTGCCATTTACACAGCCCTTGGGAATAGGCGAGTTTTGAGGCGAGTGGGGAGGCGTTCAATATTCACCGCCTTTTTATAAGGAGATAAGAATTCGTCCTCGTTCACCCACGCCTTCTCCTTCCTCTGCCCATCCATTCTCGAGCTCCAGCGCCCAGGCTCTAGATTTCCCCGCCCGAGAAAACACTCCAATTATGTCTGGATCCGGAGCCGGAGTCAAGTGGATGGCCTCCTCTGTCAAGAAAAAGGATGTCAAGGAGCTCGAGGAGGCCGGATACCTGGCCAAGGGGATCGTTCACCGACTCCCGGCCATGGGACAGATCGTCACTACCCCAGAGCCCGATGAGAGGGTTGTGTTTCTCACACATTTCGTCCGCGGGCTGGGATTCCCTCTCCACCCATTTATCCGCGGATTGATGTTTTACTACGGGCTGGACTTCCATGATCTAGCCCCCAACTCTATCCTCAACATCTCGGCATTTATTGTCGTGTGCAAGGCCTTTCTCCACATCCCACCTCACTTTGGCCTATGGCTTAAGACCTTCAATGTGAAGCCGAAGGTGGTGAGCGGCCAACAAGCAGAGTGCGGAGGCGCCATGGTGGGCAGGATGCCAATGTCACCTAGCCCGAAGGCTCCTTTGTGGAGACGGTGAAGGGGTGGCAGTCGGGGTGGTTCTACATCACCGAGCCGCGCGACACCAGCTGGGCGGTGGCCCCCGAATTCCGATTCGGAGTTCCGATGCGGCTCACCTCCTGGCAAGAGAAGGGCCTAACCTGGGGTTCCTCGAACGAGCTGACTGGGCTCCAGACGTGCGTCCAGAACATGATAACCAAGAGAATCAAGCTTGTCAACGTGATCCAGGTTATGCTCATTCGCCGGATCCTTCCGTGCCAACGCCGGGCTTGCTATTTGTGGGAGTTCGATCCGGCCAAGCACCAGACGCTACTAGAGCTCTTCGGCACGATGCACAAAGACATCTAGAAAGTGCTCTTCAAGGTCGGCGAGACACCACCGCCCACGACCGAGGATCGCGGGCTTAGCTTAAAACGCCAGGCTAATTCGGTAAGTTCTTTCATGTTTTCAAGGTATACCCTTTACTGGCATATTTTGAGGAAGGAGTCTAAGCCTTCCCATCAATTTTTTCAGGCCTGGATCGATATAGCGGGGCGGATTAACTGTCTGGCTCCGCTACCCGAAGACCAAGAAACCCCACTTCTGACGAAGATGCTGTTTCCGGCGCCTTATGAGGTGCCGGAGAAGAAGGCCAAGAAAACGGCCAAGGGGGCCAGGAGTGGCCCTCGCCGAAAAGGTGCTTCGGACGTGACGTCCGAAGACGAGACTCACTCTTCGGCCGCCAAAGACGACGACGATTAGGAGGAAGAAAGCGACTCCCCCCTGAAGGGGGGAGGAAGAAAAGGGGGGCCTCCACAAATCTGGAGGCGAAGGCGCCCAAGAGGGGGAAGGGCTCCCTCGCGGATAACTCCGCGTGGGATATCGATAGCAGTCCGGAGCGACCCCCCGGACCAAGCCTCGGGCCGCCTCGTAAGTACCAAAAACCTTATGCATGTCCAAATGTCTGGCCTTTCCGCTTTGTAATATTAATATGTTTAAATTATGCCATTGCAGTCCGGCCCACGACAGCTCCCCGCGATCCTCAACAGGAGGTTCGCTAGATTCAAAGGAGATGGCCAGCGTGTCACCGCCGCCCGCTCACTCTCCCCCGTCCAAGGGTGATGATGAGGTGGTGTCCCAAAGGACCTTCCCAGGTCAGGGAGAGGTTCCGGAGGCCGTCAGGGTGGCGCCAAAGGATGACTCCTCGGCCGCCGGACACATGGGGGAAAAAGCCCCCATGGGGACTGGTGATGGGGGCCAAGTTCAATTCGGCCCCCAGCTGGATACCATTCCGAAGACCTACACGGCTCCGGAGTCAAGCGAGCAGCCTTCCCCGAAGGGAGGAGGTGTGCATGTTCCGCCGGTGACCTCTGTCCAATTAGAAGCACCGGATAATCTGCTGGAAGCGCTGCGAGGTGATTCCATTGTGGATGAATGTTGGTGTCAAAACCGGCGGATCTCGGGTAGGGGGTCCCGAACTGTGCGTCTAATGCGGATGGTAACAGGAGGCGGGGGACACGATATTTACCCAGGTTCGGGCCCTCTCGATGGAGGTAATACCCTACTTCCTACTTGATTGATCTTGATGATATGAGTATTACAAAAGTTGATCTACCACGAGATCGTAGAGGCTAAACCCTAGAAGCTAGCCTATGGTATGATTGTTGTTGTCCTACGGACTAAACCCTCCGGTTTATATAGACACCGGAGGGGGCTAGGGTTACACAGAGTCGGTTACAAGGGAGGAGATCTACATATCCGTATTGCCAAGCTTGCCTTCCACGCCAAGGAGAGTCCCATCTGGACACTGGACAGAGTCTTCAATCTTGTACCTTTATAGTCCTACAGTCCGGCCAAAGGATATAGTCCGGCTGTCCGAGGACCCCCTAATCCAGGACTCCCGCAGTAGCCCCCGAACCAGGTTTCAATGACGATGAGTCCGGCGCGCAGATTGTCTTCAGCATTGCAAGGAGGGTTCTTCTCCAAATTCTCCAGAGTACCTGTTGTAACGAGCAGTGTCCGGCTTCCCATGAATGTTGCACTCCTCGGCTTCTGCGCCTAATAATGGCTATCCTCCACGTGTCGAGCGAATGCGAGAAGTCGGGGCATTTTTGCACTTGCCACCCTAACCATGTGAGTAAATCGTCTATTTAAGGGACCGGGGATCCTCAGATCCAGATCACACCATCCTCCCTCAGCGAGTATCCATCGGAGCGCCCCCGGAAAAATCCATCCTATCATGGCCGGTCGTCGCAGCTCCTCTTCTCGCTCCCGTAGCCCTAAGCCAGGCAACTGGAAGAAGTGTTCCGTTTCCCACAGACAGCTAGTAGAGTTACAGACCCAGGGGTTTCTTCCTCCCACGTATATGGTCCCCGTCCGAGCTGGACTAGCCACTTACAATGGTGGGGAACAAGCGGAGAGCTTTCCCAACCCGTCTATGGGGGAGCGGGTATGCCTTGTCCCGTACTTGTTAAGGGGACTTGGATTTCCAATCCATCCGTTCCTCCGCGGGCTCCTGGAGTTCTACGGCCTCCAGCTGCATAATTTTACTCCTGCCTCCATATTACACATCGCAGGCTATGTCGCCCTTTGCGAGCTGTTTTTGGGCTGTGAAGCTCATTTCGAGCTATGGAAGAGGCTACACTGCCTCGTACCCCGTACACAGGAGGGGTCGGTATATCAAGTGGGCGGAGCCAAGATATGCGCCGGGACCGGATACCTGTCCGGTACTCCGAAGAAGACGTTCGAAGACTGGCCTTCGCAGTGGTTTTATATGGAGGAAGTCCCCCTTCCGGACCCTGTTCGGATGGGCCTTCCTGAGTTTAATAACGCCCCTTTGAAGAAACGCCGCAGCTGGCGCCCTCGGAGCCCCCAGGAGGAAGATAACACAGAGGTCCTTTACCTGATGGGCCGGATACAAACGCTAGCCAAATCAGGATTGACAATAATCGATGTTATGTCAATATGTATAATGCGGGGGGTTGCAGCCACTTCAATATCGGGGACAACCCATGTGGCACTTCAATGGAGAAGACGATGCCACCCGCTGCAGTCGTAAAGGTCCGGACTCCATCGATGCTCTAGCGAAAATACTGTCCGATTTATATAAAGGGGAGGAAGAGGAGTTCATCCGTATCAAGCCACGAGATGGATTCTCCATGTACAACCCCCCAAACTGGGTGAGCTGCTACTTTTTACTCTAGACCTTCCCGCATTCTTTGTCATAAATATTTACCTTGCTATTTCATAGCAGGAACTGCGAAAAGCTGTGAGGGAGGTCCACAGCCCGCCTCCACAACCAGAGGACCCTGACCGGGCCCTCGACCCCGGACTTGAAGAGGATCCGGACACATTTGTGGAGCTTATTGACAGGATGTTCTATCAATTGAGCTGCGACGATGCCATGGTGGCCATCATAGCTGATTATCCTGGACTACTCCCTGCATCGCATGTAAGTAAAACCGGAGTCCCAACTTCCGAGAAGGATCCCTTTTTCTGCACTTCACCTACCGCACACATATGGTGTCTTACAGGGAAGGCCCTCGGGACGCCATGCCGAACCCACAGTGACTCACCAACAAGGGGCACCGAAGCTGGGTAGGCTTAAAAGGAAGGCGGTCAGGACTAAGACGCCGTCGCAGAGGTATGAAAAAGAACCCCGCTCCATGGTTGTCGTCTTTTAAAATATAATAACATCCCTGTTTCCTAGTAGGAAAAACACTCGCCGGACTATATCTGGAGAGGTTGCCGGCCACGCCTCCAGCAGCCGGGCTCCAGAGCCGGACTTAGAGGGGGATGCTAACATGGGACCAACATCGGATGTTCCTCCTACAGAGGATGCGGATAGGCTGTCCGCTACGAATTCCGAAGTGGAGAGTGCCATGAATCATAGGCGTCGCCGGGCCGTACTCTGCTACGCTTGTTTCTCCCAAGAGGCGTTTGATGCCTTCAACTCAGGAGACGCGTACATCCGAGCTGCTCAAAATGGTCTTGCCAGAGCCACGGACCAGTATGTAAAGGATATACGGGTAAGAAAATCTAATAATTATGTATATCAGTATCCCCTGAGACTTGAAACAGTTGGCACAACTGATTTAAGGATCATTGTTTGCATAGGTTCTTACGGAGAAGAATACCCGGTTGTCTCAAGAGCTGGAGGAGTGCAAAGCCCAGCTTCAGGCCGCAGTTGCCGCAGTGAAGGAGTCCGAGAAGGCCCCATCTGGTAACACTTATTTCTATTGCAAAGAAAGACATGTACCAGGTAGTATGCGGCATACATGCAAATCTAACAATAGATTCTGTAGATGACTCCGGAGTGAATCCGGAGGTCGTGCGAGGGGATGAGCAACATGCTCAACGACAGCTAAAGGCTGGCGAGCGCGTGCTTACACGGGTTAGGCAGGAGAAAAACGATCTCCAAGACGCCAATACCCGGCTGGGCGTTGAACTGAAAGATGTTTGAGCCCAGCTTGCTGACTCCGTAAAGGAGAATAAGAGGCTTCAACGCGGCATTTTCAGTAAGTGCTTGAACGAACTTTTAAAGAGTTCGGCGAAGAAACCGGCTAACAGAGTTATGTTTGCAGGTATGCTGACAGATCGTCCCACGGAGGAGATGCCCGGGTCTGCGGGTGATCTTCTGCCAAAGCTCTCACAACTGCACGGACAAGTTCGGCAGGTGATGCAGGGCATTGCCCAAGCCTTGTGGCCATCCGCCTCCCTGCCAGGAAGCATGGGGGAGCTTGTAGAGAAGCTCAAGGGAGCGCAGCGACGCTTTCGATTATGGAAGATATCAGCCTGCCGACAAGGTGCAAGGGAAGCCTGGGCCATGGTGAAGACGCGATATACCAAGGCTGACCCGAACCACATGGCCGAGGTCGGACCTGTGGGGTCCGATGGGAAAGAGATCCCCGTCATTTTGGTGTATGACCAAGTAGAATTAGCCGCATAGTATTCCCAACAGGATTGTAGGCTAGCAGCCTGTTGGATGGTATAGAAGAAGAATTTAGTCAGTCTAAGTGACTGTGTACTTCAAGTGACATGTATTGTCCCTAGCCGGATTGTAAATCATTTGTCATGGTGGACCTTTTCGCTTCGACCTCTGGACCCGACAGTCCGGAGTGTATCCGAATACCCGCTCAGTTATGTAAAAACCGGGGTACGCGTGGAAACCAGGCATAGGGGTCATAAGTGCTTGAACAGACAAGTACCCAACTAGCTATGTTATATTACATGGATAGTAAGAAACATCTTCCAGGGAGAATAGTTCTGTTAAGGGTTCCTTTTCCTAGGTACGCATGCATTAATGTGCATGTCCGAACTGCAAAAAGAGACACAGGATATAAACATCTGGGGGCATGTATTACAATAAATAAAGGTAATCTTTTGTTCACCGACCGAATATTCCCTTAAGAACGCTAGCTTTCGGCTTCACCCAGTCTGAGGTACACATCCGGCTGACCCGGCAGTAACAATCACAGAGGTGCTCCCCTTATGCCCTAGCTGAATTAACGGGAACGTAGGGCATAAACACAAGAGCCAGGCAACCCAGCTTGGCCAAAACTTAAGTCATATCGATGCATATAATGGCGAAAAAAGGTACATGTGGAAGAATAACACATGTGTGGGGCATAGAGCCCGGAAAATAGTTATATTAAGCTTCTGTATAAGAAGCCCCCAGGTATAATGAGCGCGGCTAGCGCGTCAAGATTGTGTAGTCAAGACACATTTTAGCCTTTTAAGGCCTTGAAGAAAAAGGGAAGAAAGAAAGAAAGAAAAGAGAGATAACGGATATATAAAAAATTGACGGAGGTAAGGAGACAAACATAGAGTCCGGCACTAGGCGTAGAACCTTCGGAGTCTGGCTGCGTTCCATGGGTTTGGCTCAAGTCGATTGTCCGATGCATCCCGCAGACGATACGCTCCACCGGTCAGAACTTGGTCAATAACGAAGGGACCTTCCCATTTGGGCTTGAGCTTGTTCTTTTTCTTCTCCGGTAGGCGTAGAACGAGTTCGCCGACGTTATAAGTTTTGGCTTGTACTTCTCTGCTTTGATACCTTCGAGCATGTTGCTGATAAAATGCGGAACGGGCTTTTGCCACGTCACGCTCCTCCTCCAGGGCGTCCAAACTGTCCTGCCAATCAAGCTCAGCTTCTTTCTCTTCGTACATGTGCACTCGAGGTGAGTCATGAATTATGTCGCAGGGCAGTACCGCCTCTGCGCCATACACCATAAAAAACGGTGTGTATCCGGTAGTGCGATTCGGCGTGGTCTGCAGCCCCCATAGTACGGAGTCGAGCTCCTCTACCCAGTGCGTATCTGATTCCTTTAAGGATCACACTAATATGGGTTTAATGCCGCTCATGATAAGACCATTTGCTCGCTCGACTTGACCGTTAGTTTGCGGGTGATAGACAGAAGCATAATCGAGCTTAATGCCCATGTTGCTGCACCAAATTTTTACCTCGTTGGCTGTAAAGTTCGAGCCGTTATCGGTATATGCTGTGGGGGACGCTGTAATGGTGTACAACCCCGGATATGAAGTCTATCACTGGTCCGGACTCGGCCGTTTTAACTCTTTTGGCTTCTATCCATTTGGTGAATTTATCCACCATGACCAATAAGTATTTTTTCTTATGGCTTCCCCCTTTGAGGGGTCCGACCATATCAAGCCCCCAGACCGCAAAGGGCCAAGTGATGGGGATTGTTTGGAGAGCGGTAGGCGGCATATGGCTTTGATTTGCAAAAAGCTGGCAACCGACGCATCGTTGAACGAGATCCTGTGCGTCTGCTCGGGCCGTCGGCTAGTAAAAACCTGTACGGAAGGCCTTGCTTACAAGGGCCCGGGCTGCGGCGTGGTGGCCGCCAAGTCTAGCATGAATTTCTGCCAAAAGTTGTCGTCCTTCCTCTTCGGTGATGCACCTTTGAAGGACTCCGGTAGCGCTTTTCTTATAAAGCTCTCCCTCGTGGACCTTGTAGGCTTTAGACCGCCGCACAATGCAACGTGCCTCGTTTGGGTCCTCGGGTAGTTTCTACCTAGTTAGGTAGGCCAAGAAGGGTTCTGTCCACGGGGCGATGACGGCCATAATCACGTGGGCGGAAGGTGTTATTTCGGTGGTAGAGCCTCCGATTACGTCGGGGTGTTCGGGATCTGGCGTTGTGTCTGGGTCCGGACTATTATTTCCGGTCTCTCCTTCCCATACCACAGATGGCTTAAACAGCCTTTCCAAGAAGATATTAGGTGGGACAGGGTCGCGCTTAGCGCCGATGCGATCAAGGATATCTGTCGCCTGATTGTTTTCCCGGACCACATGGTGGAATTCAAGCCCCTCGAACCGAGCTGACATTTTGAGGACGGCGTTGCGATAAGCCGCCATTTTTGGATCCTTGGCGTCGAAGTCTCCATTTATTTGAGATATTGCGAGGTTCGAATCCCCGCGCACCTCTAGGCGTTGAATGCCCATGGAGACTGCCATCCGGAGACCATGTAACAGGGCCTCGTATTCTGCTGCATTGTTGGAGTCTGTGTATAGTATTTGGAGTACATATTGGACTGTATCTCCGGTGGGGGATGTCAGGATTTTAGAGCCGTCAAAGTGCATGATCCAATTGGAGTACGCACCGTACTCTTTAGGGAGTTCGGCTTCTGTCCATTCGGCGACGAAATCAGCCAATACTTGTGACTTAATGGCTCGCCGTGGTTTGTATATTATATCGAACGGGAGAAGCTCAATAGCCCATTTAGCAATCCGGCCCGTGGCCTCGCTGTTGTTTATTATGTCGTTGAGTGGTACTTCAGAGGCCACCGTAATTGAACACTCTTAAAAGTAGTGTTGTAATTTCCAGGATGCCATGAAGACCGCGTATGCTATCTTTTGATAATGTGGGTACCGTGATTTGCATGGACTGAGGACAGTGGATACATAGTATACCAGCTTTTGAAGCGGGAACTTATGTCCGTCCGTCTCTCGTCCGACGACGAGCACTGCGCTTACAACTTGGTGTGTTGCCGCTATATATAACAGCATTGGTTCGCCGACATTTGGCGCGGCCAAGATTGGGTTTGTGGCCAAAACTACTTTTATTTCCTCTGATCCGGCCGTGGCCGCATCCGTCCACTCGAAGTGTTCGGTGTGTCGAAGAAGGCGATAAAGAGGCAGTGCCTTTTCTCCTAATCGGGAGATGAAGCGGCTTAAGGCAGCCACGCATCCAGTTAGTTTCTGGATTTGCTTGAGGTCTGTTGGGATGGCCAACTGTGACAGAGCTCGGATTTTAGCCGGATTTGCTTCGATTCCTCTGTTGGAGACGATGAAGCCTAAGAACTTTCCGGCGGGCACGCCGAAGACGCATTTTTCCAGATTGAGCTTAATGTCGTATGTTCGGAGATTGTCGAACGTGAGCCTCAAGTCGTCTATTAAGGATTCGACGTGTCTGGTTTTAATGACCACATCGTCTACGTATGCCTCCACTATTTTGCCGATCTGTGTCTCCAAGCATGTCTGAATCATGCGTTGATAGGTTGCACCGGCGTTTTTGAGCCCGAAAGGCATGGTGTTAAAACAGAAGGGGCCGTATGGAGTGATAAATGCCATTGCGGCTTGATCGGACTCCGCCATCTTAATTTGATGGTATCCGGAGTATGCGTCGAGGAAACACAATGAGTCGTGTCCTGCGGTAGCGTCGATAATTTGATCGATGCAAGGGAGGGGGAAGGGATCCTTGGGGCAAGCCTTGTTAAGGTCCTTGAAGTCGACACATAGGCGCCAGGATTTGTCTTTCTTTGGTACCATCACCGGGTTTGCTAGCCAGTCCGGATGTTTTATTTCTTGAATGAATCCGGCTTCCAGTAACTTGGCTAGCTCCTCTCCCATGGCTTGTCGCTTAGGCTCAGAGAAGCGCCGAAGAGTTTGCTTGACCGGTTTGAATCCCTTTAGAATGTTAAGGCTATGCTCGGCCAGCCTGCGTGGGATTCCTGGCATGTCTGAAGGATGCCAGGCGAAGATGTCCCAATTCGCGCGCAAGAACTCCCGTAGCATGGCGTCTACTGTGGGGTTTAACTATACCCCGATGGATGCTGTTTTTGTAGGGTCCGTTGGATGGACTTGGAATTTGTCTATTTCATCCGCTGGTTTAAAAGAGGTGGACTTGGACCTTTTGTCGAGTATCACGTCGTCCCTGTCCACTGTCGAGCGTAGCGCAGTTAATTCTTCGGCCGCGAGGGCTTCGGATAACACCTCGAGGGCCAGTGCGGCTGTTTTATTTTCGGCGCAGAGTGCTATGTCTGGATCACTAGCTAGAGTGATGATTCCATTGGGCCCAGGCATTTTGAGCTTCATGTACCCGTAATGGGGTATAGCTTGGAAGATCGTGAATGCCTCCCACCCTAGAAGGGCGTGGTATCCGCTATTGAACGGGGCCACTTGGAATGTGATTTCTTCGGACCTATAATTCTCCGGTGTGCCGAATACCACATCTAGTGTGATTTTCCCAGTGCATCGTGCCTCCCGACTAGGGATGATTCCTCTGAAGGTCGTGCTGCTTTGCTCAATGCGGCTTTTGTCTATTTCCATTTTTCGAAGAGTCTCCTCATAGATGAGGTTTAATCCGCTGCCGCCGTCCATGAGCACTTTAGTAAGCCGACAGCCGTCCACAATTGGACTAAGGACCAAGGCGGCCGGTGCTCGGGCTGTTCAGAATTTAGGTTCGTCACTGGCATTGAAGGTGATAGCCGTATCACTCCATGGATTTATTGCTGCCACGTGGCAGACTTCGGCAAGGCTGCGGAGTGCTCGCTTACGCCTATTATTTGAGGCGAAGGTCTCGAAGACTGTCAATAATGTATTGCTGTTTTCCGCGGGATGGTGCTCCGCGGTATTGTTGATGAGGAGATCCTCACCACTCTTGGCCACCTGCCGGAGTACCCAACATGCTCTAAGGCTATGTGTTGGCATGGTATCCGTTGTACTGTGAATTTTGCATGGCCCGTTAAGCCATCCCTCCAATATGGTTCCGCGCCCTGTAGTGGGCTTTTGTTTCTTTGTAATTGGATCGGGTGACTTACGAGAGTAAACCCTTTTAGTTCGGACGGGGGCTTTTGTGAGAGCCGGAGGATCCCAAAATTTT
The DNA here is from genome assembly GCF_002575655.3 of Aegilops tauschii subsp. strangulata. NCBI lineage: Eukaryota > Viridiplantae > Streptophyta > Magnoliopsida > Poales > Poaceae > Aegilops > Aegilops tauschii. The sequence goes on along the minus strand of NC_053039.3, from coordinate 450,110,662 downwards.
GTTTGGGTTTTCCAGGCGCTTTCCATCGCACAGTACTTCCGTACTATGACCGCCAAGTCAGCGAAGTTGCTATGTCACGGCGACTTATGGCGTAGAGGATTCCCCTGTCCGTGCAATTTTTGCAAAAGAATGAAATTGCGTCTTCCTCGCGACAGCCCTTAACCTTGCTCATTACAAGGAGGAATCTGGCCCAATAGTGGTGTACTATCTCTTGGGGCTCTTGTCTAATGTGGGAAAGATCATTTATATCTGGGTGGGTCGGTGGTGGATTTAGGTCCGAACCCTGACCCGATCTGAGACCCAGGGGCGGAGGAATTTCCGAGCTTGGCAGTTCGGGCTCCGGGATGTTGCCCAATAGGTTTGGCCCGCTGCCTGATTCTAAGTTCAAGGCTTGGGCCATGTCCTCCCGTAGACGGGTATCCGGCTCGGAGAGCTCGGGAATCCGGACATAGTTTGTCCTCAAGATAGGAAGAATTGTGGCATTGCTCCTCCACCACCGCTATCTGATGGGTGACCGGCGGGGAGTTAATCTCCCTTTGGTCGGGTTTAAGCCCGATCTGATCATAGTCCGTAGCGACTCCCAAGGCGGCGATGCGATCCAAGAGCTCGTTCAAGGAAGAGAGCTCCATTGGATCCAACTGCTCGGCGAATTCCGAGCCGACATGGAGGCTGTTTTCGATGACCCGAGAAGTCATCGTTGGCGCAACGGCCGAACGGGCGGTCATGATGAAACCGCCTAAGCGGAGAGTTTGGCCTACAGCCAGGGCTCCCCAGAGGTGATGTTGTCCTTGACAAAGAGACGAGCCATCCAGCCTTATGATGACGGCACAGCGGAACTCTCAATGAAAGCACCAATGTCGGTGTCAAAACCGGCGGATCTCGGGTAGGGGGTCCCGAACTGTGCGTCTAAGGCGGATGGTAACAGGAGGCGGGGGACACGATGTTTACCCAGGTTCGGGCCCTCTCGATGGAGGTAATACCCTACTTCCTGCTTGATTGATCTTGATGATATGAGTATTACAAGAGTTGATCTACCACGAGATCGTAGAGGCTAAACCCTAGAAGCTAGCCTATGGTATGACTGTTGTTGTCCTATGGACTAAACCCTCCGGTTTATATAGACACTGGAGGGGGCCAGGGTTACACAGAGTCGGTTACAAGGGAGGAGATCTACATATCCGTATTGCCAAGCTTGCCTTCCACGCCAAGGAGAGTCCCATCCGGACACGGGACAGAGTCTTCAATCTTGTATCTTCATAGTCCAACAGTCCGGCCAAAGGATATAGTTCGGCTGTCCGAGGACCCCCTAATCCAGGACTCCCTCAATGAACACCGTATAATCGAGAAGGTTCAGTTCGCCAAAAGCGGACTGACTGAAGCCTGCGCTAGCCTTCTAATAGGCTTTGAGGTAAGTAATGTAATTGTAGAAAGAATATCACAGTGCAGACAGCAGCCCCTAATGCTCCGTTCGGTGTTCGGAAAGAAAAAGCCGAAGAGAGGATCAAAATAATTTTTGCAGGAGTCTAACATAAGATGTCTATGTGAATAAGCATGCGTCACTGCTTGCTGCTGCCGCTCATACTGCGGAGGTCTCCGGACTGAAGCATAACCTAGAGCGGGCCGAGGAATAGCTCGGCCTCGTGAAGAAGCAGCTGGAGGACAGCCAGGTATGCAGTAACCTGCATGTATATTTAGGAAGGATGAATGGTTCATGCTGACTAAAGTGTCATGAACTTTATTAGGGGCCACGACCGAGGTGGCGGCCCTCAAGAAAGCGTTAGCCGAGGCCGAGAACAAAGCAACCAAGGAACGCGCAGCGCGCGAGAAGCACGAGGCCCGGGTCAGCGAGGTCCAGCAAGAGCTCCAGGACGCCGTCAAGAAGTACGAGTCCTTGGAGCGTGATTCTAAGACGCAAGGGTCCGAACTTGTGAAGGACCGCCAGAGCGCACAAGATGCCTGAGCCGAAGCCCAGAGCACCCTCCAGGAAATCCTGGCGGCCAAGAAGATCGCGGCGGGTATGGCTTTCATTATGCAAAGCAAGTCTGCGAAGGAAACGTTCCTTTTACTTACCCGAATTTGGAGCTCTCCAGGGGCGTTTACGGATTTGCCGCGCAGCGTATCTGTCGGGGGTTGGGTGCGACATATGCCAATGGATGGCTTATCATGGTGGGAGCGAGTAGAACGTCGCCGGTGCCTGGAAGCGGGATTAGGCGTAGACACGAACGCCGGCACAGTTTACCCAGGTTCGGGCTCTCCTTGGAGATAACACCCCAAGTCCTGCTCTGCGGAGTCTCCGCATGATCACTAAGGCACAAGTGGTACAGTAGTGCTCCTTGAGCTGTTTGCTAGAGGTGGAACAGAGCAAGGCTAGCTCTCTCCTTTCTCTATGGGTCGGTCTAGTTCTAACAGGTTGGGAACCCTTTGCATGGGTGCCCTGGGGGGTTTATATAGGCCTACCCCCAAGGGTACAATAGTAATCCGGCCGGGTGTAGGACCCGGCTGTCAGTCTCTTTGGTTGCCGGCTTCTCCGCCGACTGCTGGGGCCCGCTGCCTGGTGGGCCCCGCCGACTGGTCTGGTACGGGGCCGACAGGCCGCCTCCACCACTCACGGGTCTTGTCGGCTGCTGATCACTGTAGCCGTGATGCTAATGACGCAGACTCGATCAGGGGAGCGTGGCTACAGCCCCGCCGCCTGGCGGACGATTACTGTAGCCACTCTGCGTCTCGTCTGGTTAATGGCGCGTGGGTCCCGAGGAAGGGGCGGGCCGACTGCTGGAGGCCGACCTCCCTCCGATCCGACTGGTGGGGCTCTAGCCATCTTCCGGGCTCTCGCTGATCGGTGGGGCCCGTCGTCCTTGGGCCGTACCGACAGGCCGTCGTGGGAGCAGGGCTTCACCTGCATGTGGTGATGTGGGGGGTGGAGTGGCAACAGTGCTGCGTCGGGCGGAGATCTCCGCCGGTACGGTGCACTGTGGCCACCCCCATCCCTGGATTTGGGAGGGATGGGCTATACTGTAGCCACTCCCTGTCTTGTCTTTCTTGATGAGGGCGCAGGCTTCGTGGGCACCACGGGCCGACTGCTAGGAGCCGACTTCTCTGGAGGCCGCCCACTAGGAGACGGCTCGTCCTGATGCCGGCTTCTGGAACTCGGCCATCTACGGGCAGCCGGCTATGCCTCCAGCCGGCCACCAGAAGGCGGCACTTCGTCTTGGTGCCTTGAGGGGCGCAGCTGGCCCGATGTCTTGAAAGGTTCTGGGTCTCGGGTTAGCCTACCATGGCCCATTACTCCGACAGTAGTCCCCGTAGCTGGGGAGGTGCCGCGGGTGTGCAGCCGAGGTGCCTCAACAGTTTCTCTCTCCGAGTGCTTGAGGGTGGAGCTTCGTCCGACTTCTGCCGAGCCGACTGGCGGGAGTTAGCCTCGCCCAGTCCGACTTAACCAAACTTCGAACGCGTTGGCGGGAACCAAGTGGCGTGCCAGCTAAGCCTCCAGGCCGCCGCCCGTCGCGGGCATGTCATGTGGCGCCGAGCGGCCGGGCCAGTCTACCAACCCACGCTTGCGATGGGACACGCCTGCCGGCGGGGCCCGCCACTACCACGCCTCGGCACGCGAGCAGATCCGCTGCGGCCGAGGTGGGCGGTTGAGTTTCCCGCGGAGTTACTGCGCGCAGTAACTCGCGCGATAAACGTGGGGGCGTGGGGTCGTGGGCGTAGTAAATCCCACGATCGCCCCCTCGGCTTCACAGCCCGTAGGCCTATAAGTAGGGGGAGGAGGGGGAGCGGCGGAGCACGCGCGTCCCTCCTCCCCATTCTTTCCTCCTTGTTCTTCCTCTTGCCATAGCGCCTCCAAGCCACGCTGAGCGCTGCGGTGGTTCGTCTCCGATGAGCTCATCCTCCAATCCCACGCCCCCATGGCGCGCTCCAGAGCATGGGACGGCTCCGAAGTTCACGACGACCACATCGACTTCCTCCGCCAGACGCGGCGGCTGCCCGGCAAAGATTACGTGCAGGTCCGCCTCGCGCCGAAGAGGGGGATCTCACCGGCGCCGGAGGAGGGCGAGCGGGTCGTCTTCCGCTCGCACTGCCTGCGCGGCCTCGGCTTGCCGGCGAGCAGCTTCTTCCGGTCCTTCCCCGAGTTCTACGACCTTCAACCGCACCACCTCACCCCGAACACGGTGGTGCTGCTGTCCGCCTTCGTCACTTTGTGCAAAGGCTTCCTCGGCGTCCTCCCCACCATCGAGCTTTGGGGGGAGTTCTTCTACATCAAGCTCGGCACCCTCGTCGCGGGCGTGCCGGCTCAATGCGGCGCGTTTATCGCGGTGTGGAGGCGGCGGCCGAAAATCCGTTTCCTCCCATCCCGCTGATCAAGTCGGTGAAGATGTGGCAGCGGTCATACTTCTACGTGAAGAGCGTCTTCCTGGAGGGCGACTGGGTCAACTTTCCGGCTTACGAAGCCGGCCTGCCGACTGGGAGGCGGCCCAACTGGTCGTACCGGGCCAAGACGCTGTCGCCTTCTGGAGCCGCCGCCATCGCGCGGCTTCGAGTGCTGACACAGTCGGAGGGCCTGACCGGGCCCGACTTGCTATCTGCCTTCGTGGCGCGCCAGGTGCTCCCGCTCCAGAGCCGCCCTCACATGATCTGCCAGATGAGCGGGCATCGGGACCCAAGCCGGCTGTGCACCAAGGAGATGCCTCACGCAGAGGTAGCTCACATGGTGAACTATCTTGCGAACTGCGAGCTCACGGAGGAGTGGCGGTTTGGCAAGGAGCCGTATTCACGCGCCGACCCCCCGCCTATGGTAAGTCATCTTTCTTTTTCTCTATCCTTTTTGTTGCCGAGTTCGGCCTGTCCAACCTGACCAATCGACCTTTGAACAGAGCCCCCTCCTCCAGCCGGCAGCCGGCGCCGCGGGGCCAGAGCGCCAATTCCTCCCCGACCGAGCGGAGAGCGACGTCGATGACCCCGAATTGGGGCCGGCGGCCTTGGAGGACGACGCCGAGGGAGCAGGCGGCGAAGCAGGCGGCTCGAGGCTCGGAACCAGCCTCGAGGACTGGCCTGATGACGATGCGAGGGAAGTCGCCCCGCGCCACCAGCCAGGGTCCGGCCAGCCGGGCGCGAGCTCGTCTGCTGCGCCGGATGCCCAAGGTGGCGCGAAGAAACGCAGGGCCGCGCCGAGCTTGTTCGGCAGCCGGCCGAAGAAGCCCAAGGGCTCGGCCGCGGCGACCAAGCAGGATGAAGCGGCCGTGAAGGCCATCCGCTTCCGCAAGGCGGTGAAGGAGCCGTAGCTGGTTTCTGCGTAAGTGCTGCCTTCCTCTCGCGCCTTCATTTTTTCCTTGTTGATTCTGTCTAAGCTTCTTTACTTTATTTCCCTTGATCTAGGGCTCCGCCCTCTCTCGAGAAATCGGCCGCCGCCTCCATCATGGGGTCGGTGGAGACCTCCACCACCACTCGGCGGATCGATCCGGCTGCCGACCTCCGGGAGGCGAGGGAGCAGAACGCGCAGGAAGCGCGCGAGTAGCAGGAAGCCGCCCGCCTGGAGAAGGCGGAAGCAGAGAAGGCGGAGGCCGCCGCCCTGAAGAAACTGGCGGAGGCCGAGGCAGCCGACGCGGCGAAGAAGCAGGCCGAGGAGGCCGCTCACCGCCAGTCGGCGATATTCATCACTCCCCTGAACTCTGCGCCGCCACCTCCGGAGTTCGTGGCGCAGACTGGGGAAGCCGGCGACAAGCACCCGGTCATGGAGAGGGACGGCGGCGACGTCGCCATGCCGGACGTGATCGTGCCTCCACCGCCGCCGTCCGGGAGCGTGCAAGGCAAGCAGCCGGCGGACCCGCCGGTGCCGCCAGCTGGGAATGAGGTGGCGATGGGCCTGACTCCTGAGGTTGGTACACCGACGCGCCGCCGACTTGCAAAGGCGGCGTTGGCGCCACGCCCGCTGGAGATCGGTGCCGCAAGCTCCTCGATCCCGGACACCGAGGCGACCAATGCCGCGCCCACTGGGTGGGTGCGGGGTGGCGGGATGGGCCCTCTGAACAAGGCGATCCTGGATGTTCAGGCCAAACTCCGCGCCGAAGCCGACGCTATCAAGCACTGCAACAAGGCGTATCTGGAATTGCGAGAGGCCATCTAGGTATGCTTCTTGCTTCTTCGTTTTGAATTCTTGTATTGCTTCGTGGGGGCGCATCAGCGCACCCACTGGGTGTAGTCCCCGAGTTTCGGTCCGGCTGCTGAGCAGGCGGCTCAAAACTTTAATTAGCAGGCTCTGAGTGCTGATATCCTTGCTGCAGGATTATCATAACCTTCGTGCTGCCGCCTTCTACTCCAAAGTCCAGGAGCTGGATCAACGCGCTGCCGACTTGTCGGAGAGCCGAAGTAAGTCCTCTTCTTTCTCTGCGGGGGCGAGCTGGCGCACCCGCGGGCTGTAGTCCCCGAGATTCGGGCCGACTGCTGAGCAGTCGGGTCGGATCTCCCAGGAAACTGTTCTTCTTTGGGTTGACATTGACAACTTCTTTCTCCGCGTGGCGCGCTGGCGCACCCGCGGGCTGTAGTCCCCGAGATTCGGGCTGACTGCTGAGCAGTCGGGCCGGATCTTCCCGGCCACTGTGCTTCTTTTTTGCTGGTTGCTGACGCCTTTCCTCTCTTCGTTTCTTGCGCAGAGGCCAACGCCGTCTTGCAGCAGCAGCTGGGCGAAGCCAACACCGTGCTGCGCACTAAGGAGGAGGAGTGTGGTAAGCTGGCTGGAGAGCGCGACCGGCTAGTCGCGCAACTGGTGGAGCAGGCGGAGCTTCTCAAGAAGGCCCAGAAGGAGGCGGAGGACAAGGAGACCGGCCTCCTTGCTGAGTTCGCAACCGAACGCTCCGCCTGGACCGACAAGGAAGCGATGCTGACTTCCGGCTTTCACGAGATCGAAGACATAGTCGATGGTGAGCTTCCCTCCTTTTCCTTCTTTGAGCTGCCGGCTGCTGGTCGAGCCGGCCTCTTGTCTCTGACTTTGGCTCTTTGCTTTCTGTCATGGCAGACTTCTTCCCTGGTCACTCTGACGCCGCCAATCGGGCCATTGAAGCTGATCGCGAAGGACGGAGGGCAGAAGGCGCGCAGATCGCTGCCGACGCGCCTCGAACTCTTAGCGAGCAGATCCTGAGCATCGAGGCCCGTCTTCGGCCGGCTCACCGGATGCGCCGTCTTCAGCGTGTCGGCGCCCAGGCGATTGCCGCCCTATGGCTGGACATGCCGGCACCGCGCACTCCCAGTCGGACTGCCGACTGGCTGGAGGTGGCGGCCGGCCGTCTTGAGGCCTGGAAGGGCTCCTCGGCCCGGGCTGGAGCGCGCCGGGCCTTGGAATTCGTCAAGGCGTGGTACCCTGGGCTACATCTAGCCCAGCTGGCCATGTTTCGGCTGGAGGCTCAGGCGGATTTGGCGGTCGTGGAAGATGACCTCGTCAAGCGTGCGGCGACAATCGCCGAGTACACCGACACCAGCGTCTTCGTCCCGGAGCGGGTTGAGAACGGCGCCGAGGCGCCACCCGAATGGTTCGGGCTGAACCCGAAGGATGGCGAGGACTCGGCCGAGGTGATCGGCTCCAGCGTCGAGGAAGAAGGCGAGGAGGAGGAGGAAGGCGAAGAGGAGGCGCCAGAGGTCGAAGCGGACGGCCAGCCTCAGCTCGACCGTGCCTCCAGCAATGAGCCACGCCCGAGCAAGCCAGCTACCACTGGAGGCGATCAAGCAGAGACTGACCAGCCGGCCGCTCCACCTACCGGCGCCACCGACTCCTCCGATCCACCGAACCCGTCTGCCGCTCCCTAGGCCGCCAGTTTATTTTTTTCTTTACCTGCCTATCAGTCTCGACGAACTTGTTAATTTTGCACAATTCCACCTGCGGGGTGTATCTCAAACTTCCGTTTGAACATCGGTCAAGGGCCTTTGCTATGTAAAATATTTTTCCGAGTTCTACTGTTCCTTGCTTTCTGCTCTTTTGGTTTTTTCCTTTGCCACCCTCCCTTAATTGCCGTCTTGCCAGCCGGACAGCCTCTCTGCGGACTGTGGCTGGGTCAAGTACTTAGCTACTTTCGGGAAGGCAAGTACTTAGTCGATTTAGAACGTTTTAGCAAGTTCAGTAGAAGCCGGCCGGCCGGCTGCTCAACAACCGGTCGTAGAGGCGGGAAGCCGGCTTGAACTATGCACGTGCTTTGGGTCCTTAGCCATTTTTCATGTGGGCACCCTTTCTGGCTTACTCTTGCCCACCAGACAGTCGCTCTGCGAGCTATGGCTTCTGGCAGGAGACGGCTTAAGTGCCAACACATTACTTGTCCGGCTGCAGGAAGCATTTCATAGTACAAGGCGGCGAGTCCCCGGGCCGACTGGTCAGACCCGGTGCCAAGCGGCATAAAGGAAATGACACATTCGTAGATATAATTCTGATCATATAGATAAAAGAGGGCAGTCCCAGAGCTCTTCTCGGGGGACCAGGAGTGTTCGTACTTTAATACAAAAGGTAGCGTGGTACATACTGCATCAACTGTAAAATCTTCGGAGGAGGTTTGCATTCCATGGTCGCTCCGTCTCCTTGCCGGAGTCGTCCCTCTTGCGCGCTCGAGGCTTCTGAGCGTCGATCAGGTAGTAGGAGTCGTTGCCCAACACTTTGCTGATGATGAAGGGGCCTTCCCAAGGCGCTGAGAGCTTGTGCTGGCCGGTTGTTCGCTGGATCAGCCGGAGCACAAGGTCTCCCTCTTGGAAAGATCTCGGCTTGACCTTCCGATTGTAGTATCGGTGCAGGCTTTGCTGGTAGATGCTGGACCGGCCGAGTGCCAACAGCCGGCCCTCTTCCAGCAGATCGACGCCGTCTTGACGTGCTTCTTCTGCCTCCTCTTCGGTGTACATGGTGACTCAAGGGAAGTCGAATTCTATATCCGTTGGGATGACGGCTTCGGCACCGTAGACGAGGAAGAAAGGCGTGAAGCCGGTTAACTTGTTCAGAGTTGTGCGCAGGCTCCATAGGACGGCTGGCAGCTCGTCAAGCCAGCAGCCGGCCGAACGCTCCAGAGGCCCGACCAGTCGGGGCTTGATGCCGGACAAAATGAGGCTGTTTGCTCGCTCCACCTGGCCGTTTGACTGCGGGTGAGCAACAGACGCTAAGTCCAGTCGGATGCCCTGCGTCGCGCAGAAACGGGCCAAGGCGCCTTTGGCAAAGTTCGTGCCATTGTCGATGATGATGCTGTGTGGTATGCCATACCGGATGGTGATGTCGGAGATGAAAGTCACAGCAGTCGGACCATTCAATTTCTTGATTGGTTTTGCTTCTATCCACTTGGTGAACTTGTCCACCCCGACAAGCAGATGAGTCATGCCACCTCGTGCTGTTTTGAATGGTCCCACCATGTCCAGGCCCCATACAGCAAAGGGCCAAGCAATGGGAATAGTCTTGAGTGCAGAAGCCGGCTGATGTGGCTTGGAGCGGAATTTCTGGCACCCTTTGCATTTCTGGACCAAGTCTTTGGCATCTTCTAGAGCAGTCGGCCAGAAAAAACCATGGCGGAAAGCTTTGGCCACGAGTGCTCTTGAAGCCGCGTGATGACCACACTCGCCTTGGTGAATATCTTTGAGGATTGCTTGGCCTTGCTCCGGCTCTATGCAGCGCTGGTAGACACCAGTGACACTGCGCCTCACAAGCTCTTTGTTGACTATGGTGTATGCTGCTGCCCGGCGTTGCACTTGCCGGGCCGAGATCTCATCAGTCGGCAGCTCTTTGTTTACCAGGAAGTTGAGGATGGGTTGGGCCCATGAAGGTGCTGCAATTTCTTCGACTGCCAGGACTGCAACTTGCACGAGGGCGGTTGGGCCGGGAGGCGGCGGGTTGGAGTCGGCTGCCGCTTGCTGGGTCGATGAAGTCCCCGGGCCGACTGCTGCAGTCCCCGAGCCGGGTTCTGAAGTCCCCGGGCTAACCGCTGCAGTCCCCGGGCCAGGTTCTGAAGCCCCCGGGCCGGGTGCGACTACCGCGGCCCCCGGGCCGCCTGCCGGAGTTCCCGTGCCGGCTGCTGGAGCTCTCAGGCTGGATCCGACTGCTTCAGGAGGAGCCGGCACGAATATGGAATCCGACTCTGGCGATGGCTTGACGGACGGCTTGAGGAGGCGTTGTAGGGTGACGCCGGTTGGTATTGCTTGACGGGAGCTGATTCGTGCCAGGGCATCTGCTTGCTCATTGTCATTCCTTGGCACATGGAGAAACTCGCACCCTTCAAAGTATCCACTGAGTTGCTGTACGAGGAAACGGTAGCTCGCCATGTTTGCATCTTTAGCGTCCCAGTCGCCCGACGACTGCTGGACCACCAAGTCAGAGTCACCATAGCACAGGATCCGGCGAATACCGGGTTCTTTGGCAAGCCAGAGCCCATGAATGAGTGCTTCGTATTCAGCGACGTTGTTGGAGGCGGCAAAATGGATTTGCAGCACATATCTGAGCTTGTCGCCTTTGGGAGAGGTGAGGACGATGCCGGCTCCCGAACCGGTACGCATCTTGGAACCATCAAAGTGCATCCACCAATGGGTGGAGTCCGGCGCTGGTGGCAGGTACTGGGTCTCGGACCAGTCGACGAGGAAGTCGGCCAGTGCTTGTGACTTGATGGCGGTGCGAGGCTGGTAGTAGATGGTGTAGGGGGCCAAATCTATGGCCCATTTAGCCACTCGTCCTGAGGCATCCCGGCTTCCAATTATCTCAGCAAGTGGAGCAGTGCAGACAACAGTGATTGGGTGCTCTTGACAGTATGGTTTCAATTTCTTGGCGGCAAAGTGCACGCCGTAGCACATCTTCTGGTAGTGGGGGTAGTTTTGCTTGGAGGTTGACAACACTTCACTCAGGTAATACACCGGTCTCTAGACAGGTAGTGCCTTGCCTTCCTCCTTGCGCTCTACCACTATGACTGTGCTGACCACCCGGCTGGTGGCGGCGATGTAGAGGAGCATGGGCTCTTAGGAGTCGGAGCCGCCAGGACAGGTGGAGTGGTCAACATCTTCTTGAGCTGGAGAAAAGCTTCGTCCGCCTTGTCGTTCCACTCGAAAAAAGTGGTCTTCTTCATGAGCTGGTACAGGGGAAGAGCCTTCTCGCCCAGCCGACTGATGAAGCGGCTGATGGACGCCAAGCAACCGGTGAACTTTTGCACGTCGAGCAGTCGGGTGGGCACTTCCAACCTCTCGATGGCCTTGATCTTCACAGGGTTGCACTCTATGCCGCGCTCTGAGACCAGGAAGCGAAGAAGCTGGCCGGCTGGTACTCCAAATATGCATTTCTCTGGGTTGAGCTTGATTTGAAATCGGCGCAAGTTCTCAAAGGTCTCCTTGAGGTCTTCTAGCAGCGTTCCACGCTTCTCCGTCTTCACCACAACATCGTCCACATAAACGTGGGCGTTCCTGCCGATTTGCTTGAGGAGGCACTTCTGCATGCAACGTTGAAACGTGGTGCCGGCATTCCTCAAGCCAAACGTCATGGTCAAGTAGCAGAAGGCTCCAAATGGCGTGATGAAGGCGGTCTTCAGCCTGTCGGCCGGGTTCAGCTTGATCTGGTGATACCCTGAGTATGCGTCCAAAAAACTCAACAGTTCGCATCCGGCTGTGGAGTCTATCACTTGGTCAATTCTCGGCAAAGCAAATGGGTCTTTGGGGCAGGCTTTGTTGAGGCTGGTGTAATGAATACACATGCGCCACTGCTTGTTTTTCATCAGCACAAGGACTGGGTTGGCCAGCCACTCCGGAAAGAACACTTCCATGATGAAGCCGGCTGCCAGCAGCCGGGCTATCTCTTCTCCAACGACTCTTCTCTTCTCTTCTGACAGGCGGCGCAAGGGCTGCCTGACTGGCTTGGCATCGGGCCGGACATGTAACTTGTGCTTGGCGAAATCCGTCAGAACACCAGGCATGTCTTTAGGTGACCATGCAAAGATGTCCCGATTCTCACGGAGGAAATCGACGAGCTCGCCTTCCTATTTGATGTCAAGGTTTGCACCTATGACAGCGTACCTCTCCGGGTGTTCCGGGTCAAAGGGTATCTTCTTTGTCTCTTTGGCCGGCTTGAACGAGCCCTCAGCTTCCGACTCCTTGGGGTTGGGTGACATTTCCGGCTGCTTGCCTGCCATCGCCACAACTCGGTCAAGGAGCCGCTTCTCGGCCGCGATCACAAGGGACTCGGCCAGCCGGCTGCTATCTGCTGCGCAAGCAGACGACTTCTTGTAATCCCCTGCTATGGTCAGAGTTCCCTTGGAACTCGGCATCTTCATCTTGAGGTAAGCATAGTGGGGGACCGCCATGACCTTGGCCAGGGCAGGCCGGCCAAGTAGTGCATGGTATGGGCTCTCAAGGTCCACCACCTCAAACCAGACTGGCTCTCGGCGAACGTGATCTTTGTCTCCAAAGAGGACGTCTATCTGGATCTTGCCGATTTGTGAGCAGGAAAGGCCAGGAACTATGCCATGGAATACGGTTCGGCTGGGCTGAAGCTGCCTTTGTTTGATTCCTAACTTCTCCATGGTATCCTTGTACAGGATGTTGATGCTGCTGCCGCCATCTATCAGAACTCGGGAAAAGCGAGCAGCTCGCCTATCTGTGGCAAAGGTGGCATCCAGAACCAAGGCGTAAGAGCCGGGATTGGGCATTACTTCCGGGTGGTCGGCTCTGCTCCAGCTGATGGGCTTCTCAGGCCAGTGCATGAACTCGGGGGTCTCTGATGCCACCGCATTCACTTCTTGCTGTCGCTGCCGTCTGTTGTGCTTGTCTTCGGCCACGCTGGTGAACACGACATAAGCTCCGTGCTCTTCAGGATACTCGTCTTGTATGGCTCCGACGGGTCGAACCGCCGGCTGCTGGGGGGGAGGAGGAGGCGGCTGCCCAGCAGGCGGAGGAGGCAGAAGGCCGTCTCCCTTGGCGATCCTGGTGAGCCAATGGCACTTTCGAGTGGTGTGGTTGGACGGCTTCGCGCCGCTGTGAAATTTGCAGGGCGCATCAAGAGTCTGCTCATACGAGAAAGCAGGCAGCCAATTGGGCTTGCCGCCCTTCTGGTGCTTGGACGAAGGCTGCCCTTCTGGCTGCTGGTCTTCGACTGTCGCCACCTGCCGGCTTCTGGAAGCCGGCTGCATGGCCTTGCGCTTGTTGTCGCTTGGTTGCTGATGCCGACTGGCGTCGCCAGCCGGAGTCCGAGGAGCTTGAGGGGCCACTTTGCCAGATGCATCAACTTGGATCTCTGCCTTCATGGAGGAGTCGGCCGTGGCGTATTTGTCTGCTATGATCAGCAGCTCGTCGAGGATCACCGACTCGTCGCAGAGAAGCCTGTGCTTGAGAAGGGTGCCCTCTTGGCACCCGACGGTGAAGTACTCGATGGCCTGCACCTCGTGCACGCCTTCGCATGAGTTGCGGAGCTCAGCCCAGCGCGTGAGGTAGTCGCGAGTCGACTCGTTGGGGCCTTGTACGCACAAGGAGAGCTGGCGAGGTTTGGGCGGCCGCTTGCACGTGCTGGTGAAGTTGCGGATGAAGGCTTCGGTGAAGTCAACCCAGCTGTTGATGCTGCGGGGCTTCAGGCTGTTTAGCCATGTCCGGGCCGTGCCCTGGAGCATGAGCGGAACGTACTTTACAACAACGCGCTTGTTGCCGTTCGCGATGCCGACGGCTGTGGAGTAGTCAACCATCCAGTCCTCCGGCTTCACAGAGCCGGTGTATTTGGGCGTATCTCTCGGGAGCGTGAACCCTTTGGGAAAGGGCTCGTCTCGAATGCGGGGGCCGAAACAAGGCGGACCCAGCTCATCTTCTTCTTCTAGCGCCAAGGATCGGTGGAGACGGTCGATCCGGTGGCGGGCATCGTTCTCTCCAACTCCTTCTCGGCGGCCAAGGCGGTCGCCGAGTGTCGGGTGATCAACAGGCGGCGGGGAGACGCGCCTTTCCCTGCGAGGGGGAGGAGGCGGACAGTCATCCCGTCGTTCCACTGCTCTCGGGCGGCCGTCTTGGTCGCGCTCGATGGTGATGCGAGTCCGGCTACGGCTGGCAGCCGGCTCCTTGTCTCTTCTTCCGCGGACGCCACCAGTCGGCGTCTAGGATATTGCGCCTTGATCTCGGCGAGGAGGCAGATCGTCATTTTGCCGATGGGGCACCTCAGTGCGGCAGCCGGCCTCGTGCTGCTCAGCAGCCGCGTCGCGGAGTCGCTGGACGCGCTCCGCCATCTGGCGACGCTCCTCACCCTCGAACTTGTCCAGCTCTTCTGCTGCCGCCTGGGCAGCTCGGATATTTTCCGCGGGCGTGGCATAGACGGGGCGATCTGCCCCGAACAGGCTGGCGATGGCCACGCCACGTTGCCGGACCATGCCGATGCGGCTAGGTCCACCAGGAGCCGGTGTGCCGCCCACAGCGCGGTCCATCTCGCGCTGGTAGGCCTCCGATAGGCGTCTCATGCTGGCCAACTTCTTGGCGCCCTCGACGAGCTGGGCGCTGCGTGCTTCTAGCATCTCGGCATCGGCGTCTTCTGGAATAGGCGCCATTAGGTCTTGCAGTGCCGCATCGAGCGGGTCATGAGCACCTCCGCCGGAGTGCTTGCTGTGGCCGATGACAAGCACCTCCGTGACGACGCTTCCGCCGCTCTCCGCGTGAGGAAGCGGCTCATCGTAGACCACCATGTTGATGGGGAACGCGTCAAGCGATGCAGTGTCGGAGTCGACGAGCATCGGGTCGGTGGAGCCAACAGACTCCAAGTCTACAGCAGGCTCACTGGCGACGTGGAGTTGATCGAGGAGGCTGACGAGGCGGCTCTCAGGGCCATCAGTGCCCGCATCAGACACAGGCTCGTCGGAGAGGCAAACCTCGCCAACGAGATCGGCGAGGCAGCTCGCCGCGCAGGCGACCTCCGCGCCATGCAGCGCGTCAGCACAGACTCCGTCTGGCATTCCAGGATGGCTGCGCTCGCCAGGGAGGAAAAGGGTTCCCGTCCAGAACAGGTCTCCGGACGACGGTGCACCTTGCCCCACGGTGGGCGCCGAATGTCGGGGGTTGGGTGCGACATATGCCAATGGATGGCTTATCATGGTGGGAGCGAGTAGAACGTCGCCGGTGCCTGGAAGCGGGATTAGGCGTAGACACGAACGCCGGCGCACTTTACCCAGGTTCGAGGCTCTCCTTGGAGATAACACCCCTAGTCCTGCTTTGCGGGGTCTCCGCATGATCACTAAGGCACAAGTGGTACAGTAGTGCTCCTTGAGCTGTTTGCTAGAGGTGGAAGAGAGCAAGGCTAGCTCTCTCCTTTCTCTATGGGTCGGTCTAGTTCTAACAGGTTGGGAACCCTTTGCATGGGTGCCCTGGGGGTTTATATAGGCCTACCCCCCAGGGGTACAATAGTAATCCGGCCGGGTGTAGGACCCGGCGGTCAATCTCTTTGGTTGCCGGCTTCTCCGCCGACTGCTCGGGCCCGCTGCCTGGTGGGCCCCGCCGACTGGTCTGGTACGGGGCCGATAGGCCGCCTCCGCCGCTCACAGGTCTTGTCGGCTGCTGATCACCGTAGCCGTGATGCTAATGATGCAGGCTCGGTCAGGGGAGCGTGGCTACAGCCCCGCCGCCTGGCGGGCGATTACTGTAGCCACTTTGCATCTCGTCTGGTTAATGGCGCGTGGGTCCCGAGGAAGGGGCGGGCCGACTGCTGGAGGCCGACCTCCCTCGGATCTGACTGGTGGGGCTCTAGCCGTCTTCCGGGCTCTCGCTGATCGGTGGGGCCCGTCGTCCTTGGGCCGTAACGACAGGCCGTCGTGGGAGCAGGGCTCCGCCTGCTTGTGATGTCAGGGGTGGAGTGGCAACAGTGCTGCGTCGGGCGGAGATCTCCGCCGGTACAGTGCACTGTGGCCACGCCCATCCCTGGATTTGGGAGGGATGTGCTATACTGTAGCCACTCCCTGTCTTGTCTTTCTTGATGAGGGTGCAGGCTTCGTGGGCCCCACGGGCCGACTGCTAGGAGCCGGCTTCTCTGGAGGCCGCCCACTAGGAGCCGACTCGTCCTGATGCCGGCTTCTGGAACTCGGCCGTCTACGAGCAGTCGGCTATGCCTCCAGCCGGCCACCAGAAGGCGGCACTTCGTCTTGGTGCCTTGAGGGGCGCAGCTGGCCCCGATGTCTTGAAAGGTTCTGGGTCTCGGGTTAGCCTACCCGTGGCCCATTACTCCGACAGTATCAGATGCTGCCGAGTTCTATCGAGCCGAAGAAGGGAGTTCTATGGAGAAGTTGTTCTGGTCTCAATACCTTGGACCAGAACATCCGGTGCCCTTCAGCGACCAGCTGAAACAGCTGGTCGAGCTGCACAAGGCGGCCGAGCTAGCCATGAAGGACCTAATAGTCCCGCTATGGCCTACCGAGCCCATGCCCAGCAGCTACTTCGGACTTGTGAAGCGGCTTGTGAGTGCCTGCCCACGGCTTGAAGTCATGAAGCTGTCGGTCTGCATCGAAGGTGCACGGATGGCCTTTGCCCGCGCCAAGATGCACTGGGCGAAGATGGATGCCAAGAAGCCGATGACCGAGGGGCCGCCTGAGGGCAAGGAGCACCGCCGACCCGAGCTATATTTTGATAGTGTCCTGGAGGGATCCCGCTTTGTGGCGGAGCAATGTGCGAAGGATGTTATATTCCCATGAAAACATTCATGTTATCCTGTCCTGTAATATGAAACAAGGTCATTATGTAATATAATGCTTGTGACTTTAAAATTTTACCTCCTGTGCGGCCGTTTATGAAATCTGAGGGTTGGCTAGTCGTCGGCTTCTACCCCCACGTAGATAGTACGGGGGTGTTCGGGATAAATCTAAACACTCTTTACTCCACATTCTGGTCCTTAAAGGAGGTGTTTAGCGCAACGAACAACGCAATCAGACTATACGGCTTTTATCACCCTCACTTAGCCATAGGAGTTTGACAATGAGAATTTTGGTGAAGCCCCTGGTATTCGGAAGGCCGAACTAGGGGCGCTATACACACCCGATCGGATAAAAACCGATTCCTCGCATAAAGCGGAAAAAATCTCTAAGGATTTGAAACCTCTCGAACAGCTGACCAGCTCTCGCTGCATCACGACAGTCAGTTTTCGGCTTTCTCTACTGAGGTGCTCGTCCGGAAGAACTGGGACACAATTGCAGTAGTTCTCCCTTTACTACCCTAGCCGATATAGCGGAACGTAAGGTAGTAAGCACAGGAGCCGGGCAACCCAACTATTGACCAAAGACATGATTCGGAGCCGATGCATATAATGCTATAAGTTCGGGGTGTGTACTGTAAAAAGTGTTCGGACTTTATTGCCGTATTGCGGGGCATGATGAAGCCCCTGGCGAAGTAATACATACCAGAGTGTACGGGTGCGATGAGTAATAAATACAAAGGCAAGGAAAAAATCAAGTAATAAGCTGACGCTGCCAATTATTTTCCATTGTAATTTGATTAATACGTCGAGGCGTACTTGTGCAAGTAATGCGATAAGCAAGTAAGGCTATTTAACATGCCATGACCAAGAGCGAGCTGCATGCGGGTATGTAAAATAGGTATAGCAATCGTTAGCAGAGACCACCTGGGGATTCCCTTGTACGTCAAAGCTCCTTGCCTCCTTGGTGTATCCGTCATGTGATCGGTCTGATGATGAGGTTATCAGAAAAAGCCTTGAGAAGAGAAAAACCCGAAATGAAAAAGAAAAAGTAAAGGTGTGCGGATCCAGGGTCGGTCGAGCCGCACTGTGGATCACGAGCTAGCTATGCCTCCATCGATGCCCATGGAATTTTGAGTGTGTAGTTATGTACGCGCGGTACGAATGCCGCCATTTGATCGGGACTGGGACGGAGGCCAAATTGCTAGTTAAGCTCTTGACGAGTCGGGCTGTCTTCTGCAGAATAGTCCGGACTCTCTTAATGGTGCCCCGGGGCTCGGCCGCCGAATTAAGGTTCTGCTGGAAAATGCCGCGCTGTACTTCTGCTGCTAAGGCCGTGGTATACTCCTCAGTACGGAGGGAGCGTTCCGTATTGCCACTGACTGTTATGACGCCACGTGGTCCGGGCATATTGAGCTTGAGATAAGCGTAGTGAGGTACCGCATTGAATCAAGCAAATGCAGTTCGTCCAAGCAGTGCGTGATAGCCGTTGCGAAAGGGGACGATGTCGAAGATTAACTCCTCGCTTCGGAAGTTGTCCGGAGATCCGAAGACGGCCTCTAGTGTGATTGAGCCCGTACAGCGGGCCTCTATGCCTGGTATGACTCCTTTAAAGGTAGTCCTTGTGGGCTTGATCCGTGATGGGTTAATTCCCATTTTGCGCACTATATCCTGATAGAGCAGATTGAGGCTGCTGCCACCATCCATGAGGACTCGCGTCAGGTGGAATCCATCAATGATTGGGTCTAGGACTAGTGCGGCTGATCCGCCATGCCGGATACTGGTCGGATGATCCCGACGATCAAAAGTGATCGGGCACGACCATGGATTGAATTTTGGGGCGACTGGCTCTATCGCATAGACGTCCCTGAGTGCGCGCTTGCGCTCCCTCTTGGGGATGTGTGTAGCATATATCATGTTCACCGTTTTCACCTGAGGGGGGAAACTTCTTCTGTCCCCCTGTGTTTGGCTGCAGGGGCTCCTCGTCATCGTCCTCGCTCTGCGATCCCTTTTCCTTATTCTCGGTATTTAACTTGCCGGCTTGCTTAAAAACCCAGTAATCTCTGTTGGTATGGTTGGCTGGTTTGTCTGGGGTGCCATGGATTTGGCACGGACAGTCGAGTATGCGGTCCAAGCTGGATGGTCCCTGATTGTTTCTTTTATATGGCTTTTTCTGCTGACCGGACTTGGAGCCGCTGAATCCGGCGTTGACAGCAGTGTCATCGGTGTAGTCGACATTGCTTCGGCGTTTGTGTCTGCTACATCGGAGCTTGCCGTTGCTGTTTTTGGCCTCGGAGGGGCCTGCGTCGCTGGCTGTATTTTTACTACGAGCCAGCCAGCTATCCTCACCCGCACAAAAGCGGGTCATGAGTGTCGTGAGGGCTGCCATAGATTTCGACTTTTCTTGGCCGAGGTGGCGGGCGAGCCATTCGTCGCGGATGCTATGTTTAAAGGCCGCTAGGGATTCGGCATCCGAACAGTCGATGATCTGGTTCTTTTTGGTTAGGAACCTAGTCCAAAATTTCCTGGTGACTCTCCAGGTTGTTGGACTATGTGGCTTAAGTTATCGGCGTCTGGTGGGCGGACATATGTACCTTGGAAGTTGTCGAGGAAAGCTTCTTCCAAGTCCTCCCAGCGGCCGATAGAGTTTTCAGGCAGGCTGTTTAACCAGTGCCGAGCTGGCCCTTTGAGCTTTAGTGGGAGGTATTTGATAGCGTGGAGGTCATTTCCGCGGGCCATGTGGATGTGGAGAATAAAATCCTCGATTCATACCGCGGGATCGGTTGTTCCGTCATATGATTCAATATTGACGGGTTTGAACCCTTCGGGGAATTCGTGATCCATTACTTCATCAGTGAACCAAAGAGGGTGTGCGGCGCCTCTATATCGGGCCGCGTCGCGACGTAGCTCCGATGGAGTCCGTCTACGGTTGTCGGCCCGGGCGTGACTAGGTTTGTCACGTCCGAATAGGTAGCCGTCGTCGCGCGTCGATGAATGTCCTCGCGATCCGTAGATCGATCTAGTGTATCCTGCTCTGCTGTCCAGGTCCAGCCGAAGGTCGTATGCATAACCCCGAGCTGTTTTGTCTCTGTTTTTTCTTGGCGGTAGGGCGGGCTGCTGTTCGGCATGAGTTGCCGCTTTATCCCGACCGCGTGGTGGTCGGTCCGCCACACTGTCCCGACCGTGTGGTGGTCGGTCGGCCGCATTGCGCGAGGGAGGTATGGGCTCCGGCGCCTCCTCGTCGAACTGAGGTAGCAGTCTACGTTTTGGGTAACTCTTGGTTGGGCGCTTGAGGCCGTATTCTTCGGCTGCCAGGACATCCGTCCACCTGTGAATGAGCAGATCTTGGTCAGCTTGAAGTTGCTGCTTCTTCTTCTTCAGGCTCCTTGCAGTGGCTATTAGTTGGCGCTTGAAGTGCTCCTACTCGAGGGGTTCCTCAGGCACGATGAAATCCTCGTTGCCGAGGCTTTCCTCCTCCTCGGAGAGCGGATGGTAACTACCATCCTCCGAGTCGTTGGGCATGGCCTGTTCGTCGGGACTGACTTGCCTGTTTTCTCGTTCCTCCTGTTCGGATGTTTCCTCAATAGGGTCTTCATTGTTTTCGGCTTCGTCCAGAGTATTATTTTCTCCGGTGCCAGTATTGCTATCCTTTGAACGACGCGACTTAGAGCGGCGTCGAGGACGCCGACGCTTGGGGTGTGTCTTAGGAGGTTTATTCTCAACTAGATTTTCTTTGTCATCATCGTTAGTTGCTTTGGGTGTATCCACCATGTACACATCGTACAAAGAAGTGGCCGTCCAGCATCCAGTAAATGGCGGGTTTTGGCCCTGCTCCTCATTGGCATCGTCGTCCATACCGTCGATGTCTTCGAAGCCGAAATCAAGCATGTCGGTTAGATCCTCGACAGTGGCTATGAAGTGGGTGGCGGGCAGGTAGCAAAATTCTCCATCATCAGCCGCTAGTTCGCACCGGACATAGTTCGGCTGTGAGTCTCCCGCCAGGGACAGGCTCTTTGTCTGCGGCGCTGAACTCAAAGATCGATAGCCGATCATGCTCGGCGTCCGCGGGCGCACATGGTTCGGAATTTATAGCCGAAGACAACTCCGGAGGTCCGGTGACGCAAATGTCCCATGAGCTAGAGTCTATGTGCGGCTCCGATGCCGCGGAATCCGTGGCCTCTGTGGTGGGGTTGAGCTTCCCATCATCAGATGGCGCGATCTACTCCGGATCTAAGGCCAGAGTAGTTACGGGAGCAATCTCCTGAGTGTGGTCCGATGACAGATTTAGATCGTGTGCATCGGGGTGACAGGGAGCGGCTGCTGCGGTCTCGAATCCAGCGAAGATCAAATCTCCACGGATGTCCGCAACGTAGTTCAAGCTTCCAAATCTGACCTGGTGGCCAGGGGCGTAGCTATCGATCTGCTCCAGATGGCCAAGCGAGTTGGCCCGCAGTGCGAAGCCGCCGAACACGAGGATCTGTCCGGGAAGGAAGGTTTCTCCCTGGACGGCATCGTTGTTGACGATTGAAGGGGCCATCAAACCTCTTGAGGACGGCACAGTGGAACTCTCAATGAAAACACCAATGTCGGTGTCAAAACCAGCGGATCTCGGGTAGGGGGTCCCAAACTGTGCGTCTAAGGTCGATGGTAACAGGAGACAGGGGACACGATGTTTACCCAGGTTCGGGCCCTCTCTATGGAGGTAATACCCTACTTCCTGCTTGATTGATCTTGATGAATATGAGTGTTACAAGAGTTGATCTACCACGAGATCGTAATGGCTAAACCCTAGAGGTCTAGCTTGTATGACTATGGTAATGAATCTCTCCCTGTACAGACTATGTCCTCCGGTTTATATAGACACCAGGAGGATCTACGGTTACATAAGGTCGGTTACAAAAAAAGCAATCTACATATTTGGTCGCCAAGGAGAGTCCTATCCGGACACGGGGGCAGTCTTCGGTCTTCGTATCTTCACAGCCCATCAGTCCGGCCCATGGCTAACAGGCCGGACGCCCGAGGACCCCTTAGTCCAGGACTCCCTCAGCGGGGGCATAGCCCGAACGGGCGCGTGCCCGAGAGGGTAGACCCGGGCGCGGCCGGATGCTTGGCCGGCGTGGGCGACGGCGGCGAGCGCCGGTGAGCGAGTTGCGGGTGCAGTAGGGGGCAGCTGTATGCACGCGGGGTCGGGCGACGGAACGCCGCTAGTCGGGGCAGTAGCAGGAGCGGCGACGGGAGGGCGCATGCTGGCGCGCGAACGTGGGGCGTGCGGGCGGCGGACGACACACACGGGCGGCAGAGCAGGGGGCTCGGCCGCGGCCGGCACACGCGCGGGCGGGCGCGGGACCAGCAGCTGCGGGCAGCAGCGCGGCAGCGGGATCGGGCTAGCGAGCAGTGCAGAGGGGGCAGCGGCGGAGCGCAACGTTGGAGGCACGGGCGAGCCTGTTGGCATTGCCGTGCACTTGCACAGGGGGCGACGTGGGTGTCCAGGGGCGCAGGGCGCGGTGAGCATGGGGCGTGGCTCGGGTGCGAACGACACGAGGCCGGTGCAGCTGTGGCGAGACAGGGGAGAAAGGAGGGGCGCGGCGTCATGGTGGCGGCCGATGACGGCACATGAGGCGGGGGCCGGCGACGGGGTTGGGGACGGCGCGGTGCGGTGCGCGTTGCGCGGCACGGGGGTCGAGCGCGCGTGCGGGGAAAGGAGAGGACGGGGCCTCACCGGTGTGGCCGTAGGGTCGAGGGCAGCGGGTGTCGAGGGGGAGGACGGGGACGACGTGCGTGGCACCGGTGATGGCGAACGATGTCGGCGTCAGGGCGCTCGGGCGCTGCATCAGCGGCGACGGTGACTGGAGCCAGACGCAGGGTAGGAGAGGTGACGAGGCGGTCCGGCGGGGAGGTGGTGATGGACGAGGCGGCAACGGTGGGCGCCGAAGGCATCGAGGGCGGGGTAAACGGCGGCGAGCGGAGGGGCGCTGCCCCGATCTGGATCGGGATGAGGGGAGAGACGAGGGAGGGAGTGAAGGGGGATCTGGGCTATGGTTTGGTGGTGGGGAGGCCAAAGTAGGCCAGTTACGTGGGCCGACCTGGCTGGGCCGTGGCCCGGTTGGGCTGGGGGGGCTTTTATTTCTTTTCTTTTTGTTTTGTGCTTTCCTTTTATTTATTTATTTAAATTCCGTTTTTTTTACTTTTCAGTTTATTTTAATTTTGTAAAAATATAATTTCAGCTCCTAATTTAGCATTGCCACTAAACCCACTGTCATAAAAAGTTCTAACCCGAACAAAATAGTTTAGTATCTTATATAATGGAAAAGGCATTTAATTAATTGTTTTATCTACAGTTTTTTTATTTGAACAGTTAAACGTTTTTTTAAGTGTGGTTTCTTCACCATAATTACCTACGCATTACTTGGCACAACCCGGACATTTTAGTTTTAATGTTTGAAAACTTTATCGTTTGACTTGAATTCAAATTTAGATTTGAACCGGTTTTGAACTAACGCGAGACTAACAACAATAACCGAGGTGATGTGGCATCATTTACCGGAGATCACTATAGCTTAATTATCCGGACGTCACAAATCTCCTCCACTACAAGAAATCTCGTCCCGAGATTTAAGAGGTGGAGTAAAGGGGGAAGGTTCTGGTTACGAAATTCTAGCGAGTGTTCTCGGTCTTGGTTGCTCTTCTCGAATAGGTCGATCATTACATTGATGTCTCCATTCCTCTGTTTAGGGCCATCATGATGAAGTCGTCATCCTTTCTTCGGAGTCTTCATCGTACTTACAAAGGGGTAGAAGGGGGAAACTATAAGGACAGATGTCGGTGAGGACTGACAATCAGTAATTATCTCAGGGAATGAAGCTCAAGGTATCTCTCGAGTTGAAATTCAAGAAGGTCATCGAGAGCAAAGTAAGAAGGTGAAATAAGAAGCTTCAAGTGGATAGGCAATCGTTCGTTGCCTGAAATAGAGTGTGAAAGGGTTTAAGAGCAACAATAGTAAGTATTGTGTCTGATACCAGAATTGATCACTAGAAGGTGGCTTGCAAATTACATACGAAACCAAGCACAAGGGATAACTCTGAAACAGGGATGTACAGAAGAGTCAGGTTTCGATCCTGTGGAACTGTGGGTTATGGGCCCACCATGTGGGTTGAAGGTAAAAGGGGCGCTGCCAACTTGCACGATCATGTAAGCAAGGCAAGTCAGAGGATAACCTATCAGTTATGTCAGCAACAACATCGGTACCAAGGGCGAGGGATGAAGAGAACCATTTTCCTACTCGTATGACGAGGCGGACCATTAGGCAAAGTTCTCATCCATCGGTGGCTACCGGAATGTCATCAACAATAGTAACAGGGTCTTACTGACAGAGTTGAACACCGAGGTGTTTACATATGCAGTGAATTATTACTACTTAGATCACATAGATCACAAGAAAGATTAAAAAAACAATGGACGGGAAAATATGATTATTAGATTAAACAGAACAATGGAAAGGAAAATGTGTTTAACCACATATTTCAGGGGTATATCCTTCCCAAGGACAAGCAGAGCATGATATCCATGACAGGATATAACGTAGAAAACCCTTTAGGAAAGGGGAGAGGAATTTCATGTCATTACCCAAACAACGGTGTTTGAATAATTGATAAAGAAAAATTAGCATTGTGCTTCAAATGTTCATATGGAAGATCGGAGTACCACAAACATGCTTCTAGATAGCATTGACATGGTCTTCAAGCAAAGGTCGGACTTTGGATACACAAAGGATCCATCAGGAACAATTTATAGAATAAGTCTTACAATTTCCTCATGGAAGAATGGTTATCCCTACTAAAAGGATACCATAGCAATAGGTCCTCCAGCCAGGTGTGCTAGGCATGATATCACCTTACTGGGTTATATAAAGACCAATGCTATGACTCTTGGAAAATGTTCCAACCATCATATCTGACCAAGATTCGGATCTGATTGGTGTCTGGATACCTCAGACTCAGGATGCTTGAGAAGAAAAAGGTGCAACACAACATGACGGGATGACATTGTAAGATTATTGGGAAATGAACTATGAAAGCAAGTTCCGAAGCAAGAGTTCATCATTAAAACCAAGGAGAGGATGAACAGGTGGCTGATGGGCTCAGCGACAATTCATCGAGATTTCCAAAAAGACGGATTCCCACAACTATGAGAACAAGGAGATATCATTTGTCAGATCAAATGATATATTGATGTATGCTTGAGGAAAACATACACAATTAAACATTGGTTGAAAGGTGCACACGACATATGGGCTTAGGTAGGATGATCAATGCTAGAATGGTGATTCAATAACTAATAGTCTAAAAATGAACCATCGATCATTAACTTCAAAGCAATAGGGTTGCTAGAAGTACAGAATCCAAACAGCATCGTTCACTTATTGTTATTCCCGGTTAGTCAATATGGGGAACAAGAAAGAATGGTGCTTGTGAGAAGTATCACTATATCAAGAATTCTTAAGAGGTGGTGAAATTCTCACAACATTCTTGACATAAAGGAAGGTAACACTCCAAGGTAGAACATAACATAAGTTGGATAGGAAGGAGTTCCATAACATGAACAAGTTTGTGTTGGAGGGAAGGCAATGAAGTAGTTTATGACAACACAAATTACCGAGGGCAACGATGGTAATCCCCATCAGGAATTCGATTAATATCCCGGAAGAGCTCAAAATGTTGATGATGATCACGACACATTTGTCGAGAGATCTCATGAAGATGTAATCTATCGGCGATGACACCAAGTCAAAGGAATGATGAAGCGAAAGGTTATTGGAACCGTGGGTACGAAACAAACTCGAAATCAAGCTTGTTGTTCAAGGAGAAAGGATATGACGAGGAAGATCGACGTAAGATTAGCTCGCCGTCAAAATTTTTGCTCCGAGAAGGACCAGGTAGCACAGTAAAAATTTAGCTCGATAATGATATAGCTGATCAGGCTAGGAATGACTTGAAGGATTATTAAACTCGTAAGCAATGAAAATTACTTAGAATTATTGAATCAGAGTGTGGAATCAATTCACTTATCTGTGTTCTCGAGTAACTAATAACTCAGAACCCGGGGGGGAATCTGGAATCAACGAGAATAATAGTTGATGAAGAACTCATAAGAAGTTATGTAGTTCTGTGATATTTTTGAGATAACAGAGGTAAAACTCAAAGGTAGACCAGGATAGTAACCGAACTAGATCTTTGACTTGCGATATCAGATACTTTAACCTTGTCAAAATAGACGAGGCACTCGGATGGTTTCCTTTCAGAAATGTATTAAATAAAGTTAGCATGGTCGGAACCATTGCTATCAGGGATCCAAAATAACGACACCGGAAGAGTTATTCAAATGATTGAATATTTTGCAAGAAGCTTCCATGATAGGATCTACATCGTGTCCATGGGCATGAACACAAAGGTTCAAGGTCGACTCCCACTTCCTCAATGCATAACCTTCCATTCACCTCTCGTATTTTAGAAAATGACATTAGTTGTTGAAAGTTTTACTTGGTGCAATACCAGATAAGTATGACCCGTAAAATCTTTCGGGTTCACACAGATTAGGGAAGGCACTGGTTCAACCCATCCGGGCATCTTAGGAACATATGCCACAAACTTCCACTACAAAAAAAATACACTTCCGTGATGATACGTGTTTGTCACAGTAGGTCGCGTTTTTTGTCAGGCATGTACATCCATCACAAATTTATGACAGAATCAAGATAGTCATACATGTGCTGTCGTAGAAGTGTTCCATGACATTACCAAAATTATCATCACGGAAGTGTCCACTTCCATGACGATAAATCGCGCGTCACAGAAGTGCTTTCGTCAAGGGTGACCGACACGTGGCATCCACCGTAACAGAACGCGGTTAAGCTATCGGGTCGGGTTTTGGATCTGATAACCCGTTAACGGCCCCGACCAACGGGGATTTTCCACGTGTAAAATCATCATTGGCTGGAGGAAACACGTGTCGGCTCATCGCTGGGACAGATGTCATCCACTCATTGGACAGAAGGCGCCTATGATACGTCAACACGTGGCACGGCCCAATAGAGGCCCATTCTTGTGAAAAGGCCGGCCCGTTTGACTTGGTCAAAAGGTGGCGGGCCGGCCCATGGAAAGCCTGTTAACGGCCTGTTCGCATATAGCCCATTTACACCCCGCTAACCCAAGGCCCGTTACGCCCTATTCGAATTAGGCCCAGTAGCATCATCTGGGCCATCCAATATGATTCCAGCCCATTTTCACTTCTGGCCCATGTATGGCCCATGACGTCTTTCGGCCCATATGAGGCCCTATGTAACTCTTGGCCTATTAACGGCCCGTGGTGAAACTGGCCCGTAATGAACAGTGTATCACTTTACACCCATTAACGGCCCGTGGTGAAACTGGCCCGTAAAGAACAGTGTATCACTTTATACCCATTAACGGCCCGTTATTTCGTTGGGCCGTTTCCAGCCCATGTTATCTTTCGGCCTTCTCGGAGCCCATTTATTCTTGGGCTATTTTCCAGCATTCGTTTACTTACGGCCCGTTACTGTCATTTTCTGCTTGTGGGCCAAATTCAGCCAGTGGTTACAGTCGGCCTGTTTGTGGTCCGTTAATACATTGGGCCGTTTTTATAGCGTCATCAAATACGGCCTATTAACGATGGCCCGTTATGGTCGGCCCATGAACGGACGATTCCAACTCTAGCCCGTTTACGGCCATAATGCGGTCTGTTTGGCCCATGTTTGGCCAATCGATCATACGGCCCGTATAAGTCCCATTGATGATACGACCCGTAGAAGGCCCATTGTTTCCACGGCCCGTAGAAGGCCCACTGTTTCTATGGCCCGTAGAAGGCCCACTGTTTCTACAGCCCGTAGAAGGCCCACTGTTTCTACAGCCCGTAGAAGGCCCACTGTTTCTACGGCCCGTAGGAGGCCCAGTGTCACTACAGTAAATATTAGCCCATGGTTATTGTGGCCTAGTTTTAAAAAATAGGTTATTGCAGCCACTAGCAAACCGCAGAAAAAGAACTGCACTGACTACAACCAAACAAATAAACAAGACAACAAGGAAATAAATAAGCAAGCAACTTACACTAGGCTATCACGGCTATTACACATATTACATCCACTGGGCATCAAAGTTCGCCACCAGTGCAAATATAGGGAACACAGCAGCATATAAACGTCGCAGCAAAACAAGTCCAGAACTGAAACCCATAATGCTGGCAAGATGCTTAGCAAGCTTATTAACTTTCTCTTGTTTGGCGCTTAAGTCCTCCAGCGCTTGCTGTTGCACCAAAAAGTATGCATCTGAATTCTGCAGGGACTTCCTCAGTCCTTCGGCTTCCTGTCGCATAACATCTGATCGATGTCTTTCAACTTGAAGTTGAGACTCAAGAAGCCGAACTGATTCAGGCAACGAGTTCGAAGAGCTGGTGCCAGCAGTGGTAGCCAGTAACTCGAACACTACATCAAGACAGGACTTTGGGGTTGTCTCAGTGTCTTCAATATAGTTTTTATCAGCTTTCTTGGAGACCAACAGGGATGTCTCACTATCTTGAACCTTATCTGCATTACTTCCTTTACCATTGCATAACAGGGTACTCTTCTCCAATCTTTTATCCGCGTTCTAAAAGAGAAACAAACAAACACATCTCAGGTTTACATGTAGTATATGAAAGTCATTTTGGTAAACCAGTTCAGTAGTAAGGTGGACAGGATAACAGCATGAAACAAACATATATCTATGTAGTATGGTCACTGTATGGTCCATATCATTCTAGTTTATGTTGCCAAATCAAGATAGATACAGTTCGAATCATATCTATTTAAGACAAAGCAGCATAGACAGAATATAAGTGTGGGAAACTACACAGCAATAACAACACTTGTAATGTGCATGGCATGAGAACATAACTGTTTATTCAATTGAAACTGAAATCAACATAGAGCAAGTTACAACAACAAACAGCCAAACACGTTGAAGAAACAGGTTTAAAACATACCTGTTGCGCCATTGGAGTTTCAATTGCATCCTTCGAATTTGAAATTAGTTGGTATCAGTAAATACAGTGATGCAAGAGCAAAGTAGTATGCACCATAGCTACGGAACCTGACCTGAGAACAATTCTTCTTCTGCTTTAAGCGTTGACTTCGGGTTCGGAGTGGTGGTCCTCTTGATTTGGGCACTGCAGTTGCCTTACTAACTGCTCGTGTTTGGGTGCTCTGTGGTGGAGACGGTGATGTGTCAATGGGAACTGGGTGTCTATCTGCTGGGGTTGGGGTTAGAAGGGGTGTAGCTGGTTCTCTGTCCAACTGGGAGGGGTACAATCTGCATGAGTGTGGGTTATGTGTGGTGGGGCTGGTTCTTGGGCAAGTACAACCGTGGTTCTATCTGCATCGACAGGTAGCACGATCTTTTCTGAAGACCGTGTTTTTACTCCCACAGATACTGCCATCACTCCCTCCAATTGAAATGGCTGATAAACAAGAAAAGTAATTGAATGTACAGACATTGTAAGATAGATAGGTGCAATGGATAGTAGGGAAGAAAACAGGGCATGAAATAATTCACATTTATGTTGTCTAAGCAAACAGAATAGCAGGACATAATTTCACATATATGATGGCTAATTAAACAGGATAGCATGACACAATTTCACATGTATGATGGCTGACTAAACAGGATAGAATGACATACTTCAAAATATGATGACTATGTAAACAGGATGACATGATATAACTATACGATGTGTCTATTAAAGTGGTTGGCATGCCATAAATCACAAACATGCCGTCGATGGAAACATGATGGCATGATATAATTCACGGATAGAATGACATAATTTAAAATATGATGACTATGTAAACAGGATGAGATGATATAACTATATTATGTCTTTAGAAAATGGGTTGGCATGCCATAATTCAGATACATGCTGTCTATGTAAACATCATGGCATGACATAATTCAAATATATGATTTATATACTAAGGAAGTGAGCAGAGGGCAATCGCATATATGATGTGTCAACTAAGGAGATGGCATTCAATATTGTGTATATGATGTAAAAACTAAGCATTGCAATACAACATATGCATTATATGAGTAATATAACCCTGCCAAGTTTGAGCATACACCTCAGGGGGATAATAGGACTGGTCATATGCCTCTGAATCCTCCTCTGAAGAGCTATCTGTAACTAGCAAGATATCTGCTTCAGCAGGTAGCATTGTCTGCTCTGAAGACCTTGTTTTCACTCCAGATTTCTCCATCACCGATTCAAATGGCTGATGCACAGGAAGAGCAGTTGAATATACAAACATTGTCGACAAAAGCAATGAGAAATACAAAAAAAGGATGGCATGATATAATTCACATATATGACGCTTGCCTAAACAGCATGGCATTGCATAATTCACATACATAATGCCTTGCAACAAGATAACATTGCATAATTCACATATATAATGTCTTGCAACAAGATGGCATTGCATAATTCACATATATGGTACTTAGACACTAAACAGGTGGCATTCACACAAAGCATGTCTAAACTAAGCAAATGACATAGCAACGCAAGATACCATACGCACGATATGAGCAACATAACCCTGCCAAGTTAGGGCATGCACCTCGGGGGGGGGGGGAATATGACTGGTCATCTGTCTCTGAATCCTCCTCTGAGGAGCTATCGGTAACCAGCAAGACATGCGCTTCGTCAGATAGCATTGTCTGCTCTGAAGACCTTGTTTCCACTCCAGATTTTTCCATGACCGTGCCGAATGGCTGATGCACAGGAAGAGTAATTGAATGTACTAAAATTGTTGACAAATTTAACACGTAATAAAAAAATGATGGCATGATATAATTCACATATAAGATGACTGGCTAACCAGGGTGGCATTGCAAAATTCACATATATGATGCCTGGCTAGACAAGATGGCATTGCATGATTCACATATACGATAAAGAAAAGAAACAGATGGCATTGACACAAAGCATG
The DNA here is from genome assembly GCF_002575655.3 of Aegilops tauschii subsp. strangulata. NCBI lineage: Eukaryota > Viridiplantae > Streptophyta > Magnoliopsida > Poales > Poaceae > Aegilops > Aegilops tauschii. Next base: position 450,080,003 of record NC_053039.3, on the reverse strand, counting down.
TCTAAACTAAGCAGATGACATCTTTAATGTATACAGTAAGCAATGCAAGGCACCATATGCATGATATTACCAACATCAGCATGCCAAGTTAGAGCGAAGACCTCATGGGGTAAATAGGAGTGGTCTTCTCCTTCTGAATCCCCCTCAGAACAGTTATCTTCCTCTTGATTACGATCCGAAATGGGTGGAGGGGGGCTGCCTTTGCGCCCACCATGGAACGACGTCTGCATGAAATTTTATTGCCACGCAAGGCTCGTCTCTTTTGCTCTACATGATCAGTTCCATTGTGTACAATAACTGGCATGCATAGGAATAAAACATAGTGAGATTATGTAAGGACTGCATGCACAAATCCAGAGTGATGGTAGCAAACTGTGGATAGACCCAAAACCAATGATAGCAGGCAGATAATAGCTTTAGTTAAAAAATACAGATAATGGCTCCTTTAATGTTTGTTTGCACCCAACATGAAACTCATAGTAGACACCGGAGATTAAACAGATAGTACTGATTGATGCCCCAATATGTACCCCACAACCATTTAAAAACTCAAGTTTCAGCATTAGTTTGGACCTGACTTGGAGTCTAATTGGTGAACACGACTATAATGTAGCATGTCATCATATTAAGCGACGCATAACGTAAGCAGACACGAAAGAGTGTGACCTCTCTTGCGGACCTGTGTAGTCCTCAAGGTCATCTGCTCAGTTGATGATGGTAATGCAGTTGCCGTGGCTGCCGGCGGCGGGGAAGAAGATCTGAGGCGGCGAAAGACAGTCTGGAGAGCGGATCCCTGCTGTGGTGAACCCTTCCGTCATTGGAGCAGCTGATCTGGGGTGGAACACAGCGCCGCAGGAGCAGTACAAACCACACAAGGTTTTCTTTGACACATATCTGTAACAGAAGTAATTGAGTAAGGGCTTGTTTGAATTTGAGGACTCTAACAATGCAGGGATAGGAAATAGACAGGAATAGGATAGGAATGCACGTGCAAAACAGAGAATTTAAAAACACAGGATTTCTGCCAATTTGGGTGTTTGATTCACAACAATTGGAAGATCACAGGATGCAAAAAAGCATGGTGAGATTAAGTCAAACCACAAGAAAATGTACGGTTATAATGCTATTATGCTACTATCTCTTAGTCTTGTGCATGATGAATACGAATATGAAAAGGAGGAGAAGTGGAAATTAGAATTCCTACGGTTTTTCTTTCAAGGAGACACTAAAGGAACAAATCCTACAGTTTTCCTTTGCTCCATTCCTTTGCACCAAATTCATGAAAAGTAGTACCATAGGAAACTTTCCAATTCCGATGTTTTTCATTCACTTTTCCTTTCAAGCACTGGCAATTCTAGTAGGCAGGCTTGAGCAAGGAAAATCCTACACTAAAAAAATGTTTTTGTGCTACTTCTAGTACTTTGGACCCAGGCCACTGCCATACTAGCTCAACTCCCAGGCCCATCGACAAATGCACAGCTCAAACGCGCAGAGATAAATAATGATGGCGTTCAAGAGAGTCCATCATAGATAGCTAAGTTGCCTGGTACCTCACCGCTTGTCATATAGTAGGATAAAATAATCGTATTTCCCGTTACTACGAGTGCTCAGTGGACAATATATATAACATTAGAGTAAAAAAGAGATGCAACAAGTGTACAACCTCTTTGGCGAAGCCATGTCGATCTCAGCGTGATTGGGTTGGCCGGTGAGGATGCTCCGAATGACTTTGCTGTTGGAGGAGGGGAAGAAGATCTTAGGCGTCTGGAGATGGAGCCCGAGGTACTGCTCCGCTGTGATGGAGGGTTTTGTCGTTGGAGCAGCTCCGATGAGTTGTACGACGCCGAGGCTGAAGCAGGACAAGAGAGACAACGAACAACGTTAACCTGAGTGGAATTCTAATAGCATCTCCAATACATGACTAAAATACATAACCACAAAGTGCTAGATGTAAAATACATCAGCCGCTCATCTCTGAACTTAACTGTCGAAACTGAATTTAACTGTCGAAACTGAACTTAACTGTCGAAACTGAACTTAACTGTCGAAACTGAATTTTGCTCTCGAAACTGAACGCACTAGCAAGGTGAGGCTACACGCCGGTCGACTGACTTTTTCATCTCTGGTCAGTCGATTTTGCAGCCGTTGGATACGAAATTAAGGGCATGCGGTTCATCTTCAACCTCCACCCCCCTGAGCCGCCAGCCACCACCGACCAAACAGCAGTCTCCCCGCCGCCCCGCCCGCCCCGAAAACACTCCCCACCGCCGGTCCGCCGCCGCCCCGGCCATCCCTCTAGCCCCCCCCCCCCCCCGTGCCGAGCTTTTTCTCCGGCGATCCCGACGCCACCGCCCCGCCACCGCCGGGGACCACCGCCCCCATCCTGAACCCTAAGATAGATAGTGGGGTACCTCTCCGGCGAGCCCCCCTCCCCGCTGCGGCTGGTTCTTCCTTCACCCCCGGCGAGCCCCCCCCCCCCCACCCCCTGAAAATCGACTGACCCAAAAGTCGATTCAGTCGACTGAAGTGTACCTAAATCAGAGCAGCATCGCAAGCAAGACCAAGAGCGAGAGCAGCAGCGCGAGCAAGAGCAATAGCAAGAGCAGACCAGGCAGGGGACCGAGAGCAAGAGCAGAGCAGTAGTGCGAGCGAGAGCTGGAGCTGCAGCAGCTCCTACTGATGTGGACGTCGCCACCGAGGGAGCGACGCCGTGGAGGAAGTGGCTGGCGACGCCGCCGTGGATGGAGCCGTGCCGTGTCGGCTCGGGACCGAGCGCCGGCAGCACCGTGAGATCGAATCAAGAAGAAAATGCGGCGATTAGTGTACAACCTCTTTGGTGGCGCCGATTAGGCCGCAGCTTCATCTGAGGAAACGGTGATGATGATGCTCTTCCGGTGATGCAGGTGAAGACGGCGGTGTGGGAATGGAGGTGGCGCGAAAGACGAGGGGAACATCGGGGCAGCTCCTTGGGGGTGGAGGACGGGGTGGCTGAACCGGCAGGACGATGAGATCGACGACGGATCCTCATCCGGTACGGTGGATGAGGGACGTCGAGGTGTTGCTGTGGACGACGTCGTCGGGGAAGAGGCTCTGGCTGGGTGGCGGACAGAGCAGGTGTGGGGGTCATCACGGGTTTTCACGGCCTCGGTGTACGAATGGGTGGGCGGATGGGATGGCAGTGCGGAACCATGGCTTAGAGACGCGCTTGTCCGAAATGTGGGGTATGTTACGAGAGTACCCCCACCGATTTGAGGCGGTTCTTTCGGTTCAGGGGTACCACGTGCATTTCGCGTGTCGGGATTTCGCAGGAGGTGGGAGTTTTCGCGCGCGTTGTAATTTCGGAATAGCAAGGCGCGGGTTGAGATGGAGGGAGTTGTCGGAGCACAACGAGACAAAGATATATCTTAAATATTTCGGGCTAACAAGGCGCGGGTTGAAGAGGCGGGAGTTTCGCAGCACGATAGACAGAGACGCTAGCTTGAATTTTCGGCATAACAAGGCGCGGCTTGAAATTTCGGAAGAACAAGCTTAACGTGTACCCAAAAAAAAGACAATTTGCACCTCAACACGCACAACACACACACACAAACACCATTTAGACTAGAGTAAGGTACACGTGCATTGCACGCATGAGATTTGGCAACCAAATTATGAATAAATACCACATTATAGCATGCAAGCTTTGAGTCATATATGCATGATGTAGATGTTCGTTTAATTCTTATAGTTCATTTCATTCAAAATCATCTAGTTTTTATAAGAAAGCTAATCTATTTTAAGGTTCATGGAATTGTGCGCCGTAAGACATAAAGTAAAAACAAATAATGGCAAATCATGTAGAAAAACATTTGGGCAATTTTGATATGGAAGATTCTAGAACAAATAAGAAGTGCTTGTGTTTTGATGTTTGTGCATTATGCTTTAGTTCAACCATGGAGTCTTCTAGATTATACATGTGGCGAAATCTGGTGGAATCTAGATGATATCCAACGGCCAGTAGTGCTCAAATTTGCCATCTTTGGACCATGGGATTCGCCTCATTCAAAGACCATCTTTCAAAGTTAAAGTTACCCGCACACAATATAAAAAAATGTAATATATAATATATATATAGGGGTATAGATATAGATATGTGATGCGAAAGCCGCCCATCATCTCCAATTAGAATATAGTGTCCATGCACGGATGCGACGTGGCCAAATGATGTCTGCCATCGGTATCTCAAATTCAAATCATTCTGACCTTGTTCAATGTGTATACATTACAACATGCTCGTTTCCAAACCACACCGCGCGGATCTCCGTTATATTCATGCATGCATGGGTTTCAAACATCAGGATCTCTTATTCAAATATTTGAATTCAACTTTACATTGATTATGACCTCACCTATTCTTTTACACCCACACAGTAGTCTTCTCTTTTATAATTGTACCACTAACTTTCTCTCGTGCATGCATGCACACACACTACCAGTCGGCATTATCCATCGCACGCATACAATCTTTTTCTTCAGGTCGGTCTCCCATGAAGGCACACACCCACACACATCCCCCTCTCCATCATATCGGGCATTCTTTATCTCTCATGCGTGCATGCGCAACGATCGATGTTCCTCTATGTATGTGTGTGTATAGCTAGGTCTTTCATAGTTTTCCACACAAAGCGATCAATCGGTATATCCAGTGAGGTCTCACCCTCTTTCCCACGTCCACATCGATCAATCTATACCTCTCTATATAGGATTAACATATATAGCTAATACACCCACATTAATTATATATCCAACGTCCCCCTCTCATCATCCATGCCTTCCGCTTCATCTCTCAGACGCGTGCACAATGGCGAAGACAGGGGGCAGTAAGGGCCCTGCCCCCCTCCCCCCCTAACATCACTATATATCGAGGCTAATATGAATGTGATCATTAGACAATTGCTGCTAAAAATGGTTTAAGTTCATGAATTGACCCTCCTCATAAAGGATTAGCAATGCTTGGCCCCCTAGCTCATTTATTTTTCATGGCCCCGCCACTGCGCGCAATAGCGCACGTGTTCGCCCCCTCTCTCTAAATATCGATCTCGCACTTGTGCATTCCTTCATAGTCTCCCTCCACTCGGCCCCTCGCACCATCTTCTAGCCCCCCGCCGGATTTTACCACATGTACAATCTAGCAGACTCCATGGTTGAAATTAAGCATAATGCACAAACCTCAAAACAACAGTGGTTCTCTTTTGTTCTAGAATCTTCCGTATCATAACTGCCCAAACTTTTTTTTAGTTGAATTGCCATTATTTGTTTTTACTTTATGCTTTACAACGCACAATTCCATGAATCATAAAATAGATTAAGGGCTTCTTTAATTCAAAGGATTCTCAAAGGAATTTTGGAGGATTCTAATCATTAGGAATTTTTCCTATCTTGGTTGTTTGATTCGTAGGATTCTAAACCATAGGCATTTTTCCATATGATTCATTTGCACTATATTTCATAGGAAACATCCCATCCACTCAAACCTCTTTGAAAGAATTCTGCGTTTTTTCTATGCACAATCAAACACTCGTACAATCCTGTAGGATTCAAGACGACATTCCACTATAATCCCATGTTTTTCCTATTCCTGCGTTCTTAGCTTTTTTATAAAAACTAATTGATCTTGAATGAGATGAACTATAAGAATTAAACGAAGGGCTACATCAGGCATATATGACTCAGAGCTTACATGCTATAGTGTGGTATTTATTCATAATTTGGTTGCAAAATCTGATGCGTGCAATGCACGTGTACCTTATTAGTACTTCGAGTATGTGCAAAACACGTAAATTAGAATACCAATGGCACGCTACACAGTGTCTCTCTTACAGTTCATGAAGCCACGTGGCACATGTGGAGGCGTTGTCGCGGCCTCCTTGCATGGATTGATCACAGTGACGTGCTGCTGGTTCTAGAAGAATGTACTCGTCCTCCCTGAGCCATACTGGCGGTACATGCACGAAGCGAAGATGTGCACGCACGCCACGCACTCATTCCCTCGCACGCACACGCGGGTACACGGGCGGACGCAATTTTGTACCAAGATCCACCCCATGTGATAATTTGACGCGTGCAAAGTCGTTCACTTCATTGATGGTCAATTAATACAGCGCATGCAAATTGAGTGGACGTGAGGGCGGAAGAAAGACATTATTACTCCATTGCGCGCATGCTAGTAGTTAAATCGTGGGTTGCTAGTAGTACTTCCATTGGTCTCCTTCGTATTTTGTGCCAATTTTTGACAGTAACATAATATTTACGCATTTGAGCAGTGTAGTACTTAAATTTATGTTCCGCTAAACTCATCGGGAGCCGTTTCGGGCCTCAAAACCAAAACCATCAATTAATCTTTACCTTGTTCCCATCACATTCGAAAGCCTGCTCACACCTACTAGTACGTACCAAACCTGAACGTGTTCCCACTATGCAGGTATTAGTACTAGTGCTAGTACTTAGGTTATAAAAAGGGGAACTACCTAACCGAAAATTACTCTACCTTTCCTCCTCATAAGTGCTTCTTCTTCGTCCGTCGTTGCCATGGCCGGTGAGCAGAGCTCTAGGTCGAGAACTACTCGTAACAAGGGAGCGGCAACCAAGGTTGCGGAAAAAAAAGAGGACTCGCCGCCACGCAGAGACCTCGAAAGATCTCTCACGGGCAGGCGATGGCTCCCAGGAGCGCCCTAGCCGCGTAGGCGAACATGCCGAGCCGGCGGAGCTGGAGTCGTTATCCCTCGAAGGCATGCCCGATCAGCTTAGTAAGCAGAAGGAGTTCATCCAAGGCTTGATGGAGTTGCTGAAGGAGAGCCTCGACGACATGCCCGCTGAGCTCAATCAGCAGGGAGAGTTGACCGCCGGCTTGTTGATGCTGCTGAAGAAGAGCATTGCCTCGGAGAAGAAGGCGACCGGCGAAATCCTGCGACTTCAGGAGGACAAGGCGAAGCTCTGCCACGAGATCGACCTGTTGAAGGAGAAGAACGCCGGCTGGAAGAAGCTCCATGAGAATAGTAGTTCCTCGATGAAGATGCTGCAGGCCCTCGTCATGGAACAGAAGGAGGAGTTGGCGAAGCTCCGCATCGAGCACCCGGCTGCTGTCAAGGTACATAATGCGGCCGTGGAACAGATGATGAAGGCTCGCGTCAAGAAATCCCGCGTCATGGACAGAATGAAGAATATGGCGGAGGAGACGCGCAAGGAGATGGAGGTTCTGGAGGCGATGAAGAAGCAGTTACGACTCCGCGGCGAATTAGATCATTTGGGGTGATAATCTTCCTTCTTCTTTTGCTCCTGTGTTTCATCTTTTGCTTCGGGTGTTTCGCCGCACGTGTCACATTCTCTGCGAGGCATGAATAGAACAATTTTTTTTGAGGGAATGAATAGAACAATGCTAACAATGAGATGACTAGCAAATTGGATCATTTTTTATCGCCATATGGCACTGGGCTGCCGTGTTTCGTGCTCCTCCGTCGCAGTACTACTCCAGTGGAAAACTTGAGTATACCGCACGGTTCTTTGCTCCTCCTCGATGAGGTCGTCGGTGCATTTATACGAGCAGTCAAATCACAAGGCCCCGCCTTCCAGCAGTAATGAGCCGTCAAATCACAAAGGCCCTCGCCTCTCGTGAAACCGACCAAGCTAGACTGCCCCGCCCTCTAGCCTTTTAAAAAATGTATACTTTTGTACAGTAGTAGTATCGATGGATTGCGCCATGGAGCAAAACTTGAAATTAAAAAAAAGGTGGTACATATAGAGAGCGCTCGTCGCCAAATTATGCATATAGTACTATTAAAAAGGCTAGTCACAATAATGGTGTCCAGCACAACCCACCCCTCAAATAAAACTAAGAGGGTGCTTGGATACGTTTTAGTCCCATGACTAAAAGTAGTGGGACTAAAACATGCTAGCCTCACCCATGCTTGGATCCAAATACTAAAAAGGCTAAAATCAAGTTATGAGCATTTATTATCCTCCAAACCCTCCAATCCAGAACTCGCCTGTGTTAAAGGAGAGGAGTTAAATGAGTAGAGATAGGACTAATCCACATTTTAGTAGGGGTACCCCTGACTAAAAATTTTTAGTCTCAAGACTAGTTTTAGCCCCTCTTTAGTCAGGGGTGGATGGAACTTTAGCCTCTTAAAGAGACTATTTTTAGTCAGACTAAAATAAGTCCCTTGGATCCAAGCACCCTCTAAGCATCCTGGAATTCTTTGACAAAACTAAGCACCCTGAAATTCTTTCACAACTAAACTGCTGGCTATATGTTGTTGGCCATATATATTGTACGTATATAATGTGAAGAAACGAGTGGTAGTACTATACCAACTAAAAGATGAAATGTAAGAAATACTAGTATGTACGTACTGAAGAGTTAAAGTAACGAGAAGAAACATAACATAGTTCTGCTGGGGGCTCAGCACAACACACCCCTCAAATTAAATTAAGCACACCTGAAATTAAACTTTGCAACTATTCTGGTAGACACTGCATTAGAACCACCATGAGCAACGACAGTGCCACCTTACTCGCAATCCTCATCCACGCCCTCGACTTCGTCCTTGTCCCTCTTCCTCTTGGCCGATACTTCTTTGCTTGAACCGCACACTTGGCTGTTGCTCTTCATCCAACCCTTGTAGATATTGAAGCAAAGGTAGCCATCCATTGCAGCGTAGTGGATGTGGTCTATATCTAGTACATTCCGCTGCCATGCATGACGATGAAATGTGTATGGAGGTTTCTCCAGTTTACCGTACGAAGGATGAACCATGGCTCCTGCCAGGGTCAGCATTGAAGGCTGACGAGAGGACACCAGCCGATTCTTCTGGAGGTCGAAGGTGTTGCCTACAACGAGGCCTATCCGATGCAGGACTTCTTTGTCGTTACCGAATTCTACAGTAACGAATTTGACTAGGTTGCTCTCGAGGAAGTCCTTAAAATCCTGGCACTCAATGTCGGCATGGCATATGTGATAGACCAAGCATAAGTCATGCACGCAAACCTGGATCATGGCGAGCTTCTTCCTCTCTTCGTCCTTTAGATCCTTCTCTCGTCCTAGGACTGTGGTGTACTCAACATCTAGCCCAGCGACCCACTCATCATCTGAGTCTTCGAACATGCGTCTGAAGCGAGAAAGGCATCCTTTCACCGTCGCGGAAGAACGGGTGTAGATGACGTCGAACTCATCGCCGGTGATGGTTCTAACCTTGTACTCACCGCCGATCGTGGAGATTTGGGACGCCATGGATTTGGGAGGTGGGTTAGGATTAGTGGAACTGCCATAATGTGAATGGACGGGACGACTAGGAGGGAACCGCCGTAGTATTAAAGGACGTGCGGGGACGAGTAGGAGCGAACTGCCAGCGTGCGAACAGCAGGGTAGTGGCTTTCCATTCTCCCATGATACGGGCTTCCGAGAGCCCTTGGATCTGAGATCGAACGGTTGCATGGCGTGATTCTAGAGCTATGGGTGAATATCCTATCCTGGAGGGTTATTCTGCAAATTTTCAGCAACTTAGCATGCGACCGTTTGATCTCAGATCCAAGGGCTGCCAGCAGCCCGTATCATGGTCGCGCCTACCACGACCGTCGCGTCGCTCGCGCGGTCGCGCCCTTGGAGATTTAACACGGTGCGTTAGGCTATCTGATGTTGGCATGTCATACATAGTCATCACTTAGTCACTCATACTACAACAAGGTTGGCTATAAGGTTGGCTATAAGTGTAATTTTTTTACTCCTCTCTATCTCTTTCTTCGTACACCCTCCGTCCCATAATATAAGAACGTTTTAGACACTAGTGTAGTGCCAAAAATGTTCTTATATTATGGGACACAGGGAGTACTAGTATTTATTGCATTTGCCAAGGAGTGACCTCTTCCAATGAAATGGTGTTGCTAAGTTTGCTTCATTTAATTAGCTATAGACTCAAAATTTTCTTTTCACCTAGGTACACGCGCTTAGCATCGTTTCTTCCTTGGGTCACCAAACTAGTCTCTCTCTTCTTGATTAACTTGCCACATCAGACTTTATGCCTATGTGGCAAGCTTAAGCACCTGTAGGAGCAAGTAAAAGTAAGTACAATAGTGCGCTTTACATGGCATTTTTGCATATGTGGAGGAAAGAGAGGCAAGGAAAAAGTGGAGAAGTGGGCTCTCATGCAAGAGCCAGCCTCTACTACATGGTGGAGCATTGGAAGAGGCACCTGTATGGAGGTGGTCAGGAATCGGGAGACTCACGCCGGTCATAGCGCCGCAGTTAAAATGATAATGGCAAGTCAAATCACGGGGCCCCACCTGTCTAGCAATAACTCGCTGTCAAATCACACAGCCCTACGTTTGCAGCAGCCTACTCCCTCGTCTTCTCGCGTCTCTGTCGAACCGACTAGGCGGAACTGCCCCGCCTACCGCGCAGGAAAAGCCCCGCCCTCGACTTTTAAATACAACTACATCCGCTTAAGAATCCAATGATATAGTTTTTGTGACATAGTAACTCATATTTAGTTAGTCAAATGGATGACCTAGAACTACGTGCAGGCCCTATAAACCGAGACGCCTAAAAATAAAAAAACCGAGACGGAGAGGGTAGTTCAGCATGTATCTTTTTAGATCAATATAGTCGGGATTCACCAAGAGCAAAACCAAGTGGTAGGCTGCTCCTGTCGTGTTGGCGTAGCAACTCAAGCAGGGTCAGTCCGCATACGAAATGGCGACACACTTAACATGACCCCTTTGGCCGACATGTGGCTCATCCACCGTCTTTTTCCACGTGCGATGCACCAAATTACAGTTCAGAGCAGTGGTTGGAATTGGAGGCACCCCGGTCGTAGCGCCGCAGTAGTAGAAAATAAGCGATGAGGGGTCAAATCACAAAGCCCCACCTTTCCCGCATTAAGCTGGACAGACGAAGCAACCATCATTTCACTCTAGGGCGCAAGAGCATAAAGAAAAGAGAAAAAAATGATGCGTGCGGCAGCTACCTAGGGCACCCTATGGTAGGGGTCTCCCTCGTCTTCTCGCGTCTCTGTCGAACCGACTAGGCGGAACTGCCCCGCCGCCTACCGCGCAGGAAAAGCTCCGCCCTCGACTTTTAAATAGTATACAATATACTAATTTTGTATCCATGGATTGCGCCCTCGCCATGGAGCAAAGCGTCTAGAAAACGGCGGTACACATGTACGGAGTATACAGCACGCCCATCGCGTTCGCGTCGCACCCCAGACGGTCGGTCGGTCTGGCACGCTGCTCTCCGAATGGAACGCGCATCATATTGCGTTTGCACACACATGTGGGACGACAATTGAGAACCGACCATAGGCACACTCCCCGGCCCCGCAAGTCGGGTGACTTAATAGAAGAGGGAGACGAGCGATAGTACTAGAGAAGTGTTGTACTACGTTGGTGCCTGGACGATCCCTGCAAGACACGGAAGATCAGTTCGTCCATGCATGTGACCAGACTCCAGCAGACACGCCTGGATTGGTTATCGTCTACATATCGTGCAGGCTGTGTTGTACATGGCTGTAGTTGTGGTGAGAAATCTAAAAAAAGGTTTCTTGTCATCTCGCAAAATTAGGTGTCATGTGCTTCGGATCACTGCGAGGGTTAAACAGCGACAACTGAGTTGGGCTAGTCATTGGGGGCACATGCACGAACAGTGACTACTCAGCTGCCATCTAGGTCAAGCCGTCTATGTTAATTAGGACATCTATCGACGGACCCCTTTTCTACGAGTTTATCTTTAATTTGAGCTTTGTTCCTCGTCTAGTTTGTCCGTCGGGATTCATGTTGTCTCCTTTGGGCAGTGAGGTTATGATTTCTTGTCATGTGGCATTTTTTTGTGTTATATGTTATAATACGGCTCTTCAGATCAAAATGACGACAAATGCGCCTCCGGGCCACGTGCATGAAGACTTATCGACAGTCATTGACGAGGTCAAGCCGGCTCCGGTAGACAAAAGAAAAGTAGTACTACTCCACTATATAGGCAGGAGCCTCCGCGCTTGCTTGCTAGTGTTGCTCTCTTCACACTGTCTCGGCCTCTCCAGATCTAAACACGACAGCGGTGGCCACACACTCTCTCTCTCTCTCCCTCTCTGCTCACCGCTGGTCACAGATCCAGCCGGATCCTCTCCGCCGGGGAAGGTGAGAAGGTGCAACGTTCACGCGGTCGTCCTCGGCGACGGCTCTTACCCACTGCTGGGCGCGTCCCGATCAGCCTGCCTTGCCGTTCTCTCCCAAGCACCGCTGGCGAGGGAGGGCCTCCGACCCCTTCTTCCTCATTGCCGTAGTGTGGGCAGATCCGGCCTCCCGCCACCCACCTAGCGACATCCCGGTGACCATCAGGTATAACTTCCTTCGAAACCGTCCTTGCTCTACTTCTCGAGCTCCTGACGTCGCTGCATTTGTATATTTTACTATTTCTCAAGCCCCCTCGTAGATAGGATCGATCGGCTGTTCGAAAACCACCTAATTTTTTTACGTTTAAGAGGTAAAACTAGTTCATGCACTCGATTCTAGTACTACTTGGTTCAAACAAGGAAGAAAGGGGGTGGGGGTGGGGGAGGATTTATTACCTGAATCTAGGACTTGGTCGAAAGAGGAAATAATGGGGGCGAAAAGTAGCAGAGACTGGCTATCCAACTGGTCTCTAGGTCTAATAGGGAAATAAAGGGAAACGCAGTACAAACTCAATATAAACCCGATCTATTGGTTGAAAAAGGAAAGAAAGTGGGGACTGGGGGACAAGTCAACAGAGTAAGTCCAGCACTAGATTTGCTAGCCTCACACAGTATAAGGTGGCTATACCGAACAAAAATGGGACCAACCCAGATATCCTGTTCTGATGTTTGTTGCTCCGAGCCACTCTTATGTAATGCCACTGGTAAAATGTAGCAGTCGCACTGTTAAAAGTAAGGACACGTTAAACCAATGTTGTTTTCGATGTAATGCCTGCAGTAATATGAATCAATGGCACTTCTTTACATGTCCTGCTAAAATTTCCCATTAAGATAAGTTGGTTCTTTTCGTTAGAAATGCATTTGTCCTGGTCCGCCTACTCTCCCGTGCCCAAAGTAATGTCGTATTTAACGGTTGTCATAGTTAATCCTAATGCCCACACTAATATCTAGCAATGCCAGTGCTTTAGAAATTGCTACTGTCCTTGTAGGATTGCCATTCAGATAAGGAACATGCTTCTTTTCATTTGATGCATGTTTCATCACTTGTTAGTCACCCTCCTTTCCACCTTTTTGTGCAAACAGAGATATACATTTCACGCTCGATCTTAGTTGAACTGCACAAATGATATCCAAATTATAGTTGAGCATTCCAGGAGCTTCACAACCAACCTTGATGTTGCTCAATTTTATTGCAACTAATGAAGAAGAAGCTCTGTGGGTTTCGTTTTCTGATGGAAATGGAACCGGGGCTGGAGCCCTTTTCTTAAAAAAAATTGAAGAAGAAGTTGCTAGCTCACGGGACATTGCTTCATTTTAGGTGAACTGCACCAAAAGGTCCCATGAATTGAATCATCCATGTTGGTGACTAAAAGAGCCAGCTTCAGCATCCCAGTCTAAGCACCCCCGGCCTCCATCCTTGCGACGCACGGTACACCTCGTTTGCCACCTGCTCGACCCTAGTGTCACTGATAAAATGAAGTAATAATACAGTTAAAATAGAGCGAGTATCATCTCTATCATTTCATTTCCAATGTAGATAAAGAAAGTGCTTCTCTTTGTTAATGTATGTTCCATCAACTAGTCCCATTGTTAATGTTTAAGCGTTTCAGCAAACTGGGGTGCTTAATTTTAGTTGATATGTACAAAAATAGAGATTTGAATGTCTCAAGGCGCCTCCTTGTACTACCGCTGTACACTGATGTTCATCACTGGCAGAAGGTGTATCTGGGAGACTTGGGACGATGTCCAGTATGAGGCGTACCGTATGAGGCATCGCAGGGCTCATCTCGCCCTCGCAGCATGGCATACTATGATACTATCGCAATATTTTCTTCTATTTATTTTGTGTGTTTCATCAACTGGTGCCACTATAATGTAATCACGCTTTTTCATTATCTGTGCAAACAGGGTTATTCAGCTGCATTTTGGTGGAACTGCACAAATGTACGTATGGAACCGGCATATATGCAGAGTGCGAGGTGTGCCAAGTAAAAATTACCGACACCAACCATGCTGCATGCACGCATTGGCATCCACCACCACCAGTGGGATGTGTGGCGCTCTCTGTGGACAGATCTTTCTCGGCAGCAAATCATCTAACCAAATACTAGTAGCTTATATTGGCAGTTTTCTAGGGAGTACTCTTTTCTGAAAGAAGCACCAATCTATTTTTCTTTATTTGTACACTGTGTCACAACTTTGACCCAAAGGTCCAGAGCTATTTTAGGGTGATTGGCGTAGTACTCGAAGACTGATTGTAAGCATGATTTTCATTAGCTGTCACACTGATTGTAAGCATGAGCAGGTGGAAGATTAGGTTAGTGCGAAGCTTACCTTAATCCCTACCGCCGCCGTTGAAACGAGGCGAGCGTCGAGGGAACCATGGAGAACGGCGGGGAAGCGACGTCGCGCCATCCGGCCTCCTCTTGCGGTGGGAGAACGAATACTCCTGTGGCTCCGGCTGGCTCTGCACCCTCATGAACGGCACACCATACTCGATCGATTCGTTATCCTCTGGGTGCTCGACCTTCGACCTGTACGCCCACCACCTCTGCCTGACTGTCGCCTCGGGCGAATCTGTCTGCTCCATCGCCCAGAGGAGATACTCAATGAACTCAGACGACTGCGGCGTGACTGCCGCCGAGGAGTACATGTACATCGCCGCCCTCATCGCCGCCGTCTCGCTCTTTCGCATACATTGCCACATGGCCCGCACCATCCTCGAAATCTCCCACTCATTGTCAAACCAACTAAGGATCTCCTTCAACCTGGCTAACTTTGCCTGGTCGCCGCCGGCAATCTGCCTGATTCGCTGCTGCATCCTCTCCATAGATGTCCTTCTGAGTGTTCCAGTGCTAGCTTTGGAAGATGGGAGGAGAGACGGTGGTCTTGCAATAGAGAAGAGGGAGAGGCGAGACGGTGGTTTTGGAATGGAGATGATGGAGAGGAGAGGAGGTGGTTTTGCAATGGAGAAGATCAGAAGAGGGAGAGGCGAGATGGTGGTTTTGGAATGGAGATGATGGAGAGGAGAGGAGGTGGTTTTGCAATGGAGAAGATCAGAAGAGGGAGAAGCGAGATGGTGGTTTTGGAATGGAGATGATGGAGAGGAGAGGAGGTGGTTTTGCAATGGAGAAGAGGGAGAGGAGCATGCGGCAGCGATTTAGGATTGGACGAGAGGGCCGGCGCGCTGTGACTGGATCAAAATCAAAATCAAATTTACCCTTCAATTAAGAAAGCGACCCCACATTAACTAGTCTCCCTTTTATTCTGGGTCATAATTGACCATGATTTTCGCACATAAAATATATGTTATACGTTGCAAAAATAATATAATTTGAAAGTACATTCAGATACGAACCAAACGATACAATTTTGGTGACATGCATTCACATTTTGCTTGTCAAATACAGTACGTGGTCAAACTTTGACCCAAGATACGCAAAACAACAAAAAATACTTCCAAGACCAGCGCCGCTCTTCCGCTCTTCTCCTCTTAAACCACCGCCGCTCCTCTCCTGTTCCAATCTAAATGCAGCGCCGCTCCTCTCCTCTTCCATTTCAAAACCACCGCCCCTCCTCTCCTATTCCAGTCCAAAACCAGCGTCGCTCCTCTCCTGTTCTAATCCAAAACCAGCGTTGCTCCTCTCCTCTTCCATTCAAAAACCACCGCCGGCGAGTGAAGGTGTTGTGGAGAAGTAGATCGATGGAGGAGTACAACCGATACGTGAGGATCGCAGACGGCGACCCTGTGAAGCTAGCTAGGATGTTGGAGATACAGTCTTGGTTTGACAACAAGGACCAACTAGCGGCGACGGCGACATCCATGGCCAAATATCTGCGACAAAGCGAAAAGGCGGCGATACTCCCAGAGGGAGTCTCGCCGGAGTACATAGAGCTGCTCCTCTGGGCCATGGAGCAAACAGATTCACCGAATCCGATCGTGAGGGAGCGGTGGTGGGAGTATCGATCCCAGATGGAGCATCCACCAGAGATTGAAGGATCGAGCATCTACAGGGTGCCGTTTGTGAGGGTGTCCTGCCAGAGCGAGCCGGTGGAGTCTTCGTCGACCGAACCCAACTGCAAGAGGAGAAAAGCAGTTGGCCCGACGACGCTTCCCCGCCATCGTCTCCCTCGCCGTTCACATCGTCTCACGGGGCGGCTGTCTGCCGCCGAGGAATAGGAGGGGGCTGCCCCCCCCCCAGCCCAATAGTCGGGCAGGTTGTGAATTGTCAGGAGGAGCTTAGGGTTGTCGGTATTTGCAGGTTGTGAATTATGTTTTGTGTTGTGTATTTTGAGAGTACTTTCAGATATGAATGTCTTTTGAATTTCAGATTTGCAGTATTGAGCATATGAAGTATTTTATGAATTCTAGAGATCTATTTTTAGCACCTCAAAAAATGTAGTTTCATAGGAGTATAAAAGTGCAGACAATGTGATTCTCAGAGAAGAAACTACAAGTTTCCGTTTCAGATAAGAAACTGCAAGTTCAGTTTCAGATAAGAAACTGCAAGTTCAGTTTCAGATAAGAAACTGCAACTTTCAGAGGCAGAGCATTTATATTAACACGGACTTTTCAAACAGGGTTAACATCATGTTGGAAGTTTTATTCATGGTCGAAAATGGAACTACCAGCCAGTTAAGATCATGCTGATCAACATTCATGCATAGCACATCTTCATATGATGCACAGTCAAAATGCCCACACAATGTCGAGTGTGCGAAACACAGAGAAAACGAGGGACGAAGTTTTGGCAAGTGTTGGACGTGGTTTTGGGCTGCCCCGTCTAGGCCTGCTCCCTCCTCCCCGCAGCCGGCTCTGCTGCCGCATAGGCCTCACCGCCCCACCGTACTCCCATCGCTGGCCTAGCCATCCCTCTACTCACCCACACCTGCTGTTATTCTCCGGCGACGGCAGACGAACCAGTAACCTCGTACAGTCGTACTCCTCTCCGTGCGGGCTTCCACTGCCGCGTCTTCCCCGGCTCCCCGTCGTCCTCTTCCTAGGCCTCGCCGTCGTCCACCGCCATGGCGCTCTCGGCGCGGCCTGGTCAACGTGGTCAACGACCGACATGCATCTGAAGTGGACTCTACGTGGAGAGGCCGACAGCTGGGTACACGGCCACACGCAAGGAAATGCCTCCTTATTACGCGCAAAATAATGATTCCTCCACCTGACATCAGGGACCCACCGAAAGGGCCTCTGTATTTCGCGAAAAAAATGTTACCGCCGCTGACAGCTCGGACCCACCAGCTATATCTTCGCACGCAAGGAAGTGCCTCCTTATTACGCACAAAAAAATGAATACTCCCCCTGCTAGCTGGGACCCACCATGGTGGAGGCTGACTTGTGGGCCTACTAAGTTGACTGGGACGGGGGCCTTTATCACTTTAGTCAATATGAACGATTCTAGCTTCAGTGACCGTACGATGTCCATCCAACGGCCATAGTGCTTCTTCAACCTCTGGTCTTCTTGCTCCAGCCGCCCAAAGCAGCGCCGGTCGTGCCGCATGCTCCTGCCTCCCGTGGGCGGCTGTGCTGCCGCGGAGGCCTCACCGCCCCCTACTATTCCCACCGCTGGCCAGGCCCTGCGGCGACGGTAGCCTCACACCGCAGCCGAACCAGTGAACCCTCGTACTCCTCTCCGCGCGGGCTTCCACTGCCGCCTCTTCCCCGGCTCCGCGTCGTCCCCTTCCTAGGCCTCGCCGTTGTCCACCTCCGTAGTGCTCTCCGCGCGGCGTGGTCAACGTGGTCAAGGAACGACTTCCATCGGAAGAGTACTGTACGTGGAGAGGCTGACAGCTGGGTCCAAGGCCACAGCCCAGTTTTTTTGTGATTTGCCAAGTAAGTCATTTTGTCAGGCCTGTTGGGCTGCAAATCTTTCAAGACAAGGAGAGCTTTCATTCGGCTGGCCGAGAAAATGGCCCATCAGTAATGAGAAATGGGCTGTACATTTTTAAAACACATCAAACCGGCAATTAGTTTCAAATATCTTTTTTTTCATTTCGAGATTTTAAATTACATTAAATTTTATGCGTGAAGAATTTGTTGGATTTTATATCGATATACATTTATTTTTAAAATCAGTTTGAATGTGAGTCGGAATTTCGGGATTAAAAACAGTTCGGACCGCACCGAAATATGCAAAATTTCGTATAATTTTTTAACCATGGCCACAATATGGGCTGTAATGCTACCAAAAAGAATATGGGCTCCAAAAAAACCTTAATAATTAGCAAATGGGCTGTAAATTATTAGAAATAATGACAGATGGGTTGTATGCTGTTTTCCACAGATTTGAGGCTTTCCTAAAAAAAGGTTGACGCACAAGCAGTGACTGTTGGATGGCCATCCAACGGCCGTCGTGCTTCTTCAATCTCTGCTCTTCCTGCTCCAGCCGCTCAAACAAGCGCCGGCGGGACTGCCTGCTCCCTCCTCCCCGCGGCCGGCTCTGCTGCCGCGCAGGCTTCACCGCCCCACCATACTCCCATCGCTGGCCTAGCCATCCCTCTACTCACCCACACCTGCTGTTATTCTCCGGCGACGGCAGAGGAACCAGTAAACCCTCGTACAGTCGTACTCCTCTCCGCGCGGGCTTCCACTGCCGCGTCTTCCCCGGCTCCCCGTCGTCCCCTTCCTAGGCCTCGCCGTCGTCCATCGCCCTGGCCCTCTCGGCGCGGCCTGGTCAACGTGGTCAACGACCGACATGCATCTGAAGTGGACTGTACGTGGAGAGGCCGACAGCTGGGTCCACGGCCGCACGCAAGGAAATGCCTCCTTATTACGCGCAAAATAATGATTCCTCCACCTGATATCAGGGACCCACCGAAAGGGCCTCTGTATTTCACAAAAAAAACGTTACCGCCGCTGACAGCACGGACCCACCAGCTATATCTTCGCACGCAAGGAAGTGCCTCCTTATTACGCACAAAAAAAATGAATACTCCCCCTGCTAGCTGGGACCCACCATGGTCGGAGGCTGACTTGTGGGCCTACTAAGTTGAATGTGACGGGGGCCTTTGTCTTCTAGCTCCAGTGACCGTACGATGTCCATCCAACGGCCGTAGTGCTTCTTCAACCTCTGGTCTTCTTGCTCCAGCCGCCCAAAGCAGCGCCGGTCGTGCCGCATGCTCCTGCCTCCCGTGGCCGGCTGTGCTGCCGCGGAGGCCTCACCGCCCCCTACTATTCCCACCACTGGCCAGGCCCTGCAGCGACAGCAGCCTCACACCGCAGCCGAACCAGTGAACCCTCGTACCCCTCTCCGCGCGGGCTTCCACTCCCGCGTCTTCCCCGGCTCCCCGTCGTCCCCTTCCTAGGCCTCGCCGTCGTCCACCGCCGTGGTGCTCTCCGCGCGGCGTGGTCAACATGGTCAAGGAACGACTTCCATCGGACGAGTACTGTACGTGGAGAGGCTGACAGCTGGGTCCACGGCCACAGCCCAGTTTTTTGTGATTTGCCAAGTAAGTCGCTTTGTCAGGCCTGTTGGGCTGCAAATCTTTCAAGACGAGGAGAGCTTTCATTCGGCTAGCCGAGAAAATGGCCCATCAGTAATGAGAAATGGGTTGTACATTTTTAAAACACATCAAACCGGCAATTAGTTTCAAATATCTTTTTTTTATTTCGAGATTTTAAATTACATTAATTTTTATGCGTGGAGAATTTGTTGGATTTTATATTGATATACATTTATTTTTAAAATCAGTTTGAATGTGAGTCGAAATTTCGGGATTAAAAACAGTTCGGACCGCACCGAAATATGCAAAATTTTGTATAATTTTTTAACCGTGGCCACAATATGGGCTGTAATGCTAACAAAAAGAATATGGGCTCCAAAAAAACCTTAATAATTAGCAAATGGGCTGTAAATTATTAGAAATAATGGCAGATGGGTTGTATGCTGTTTTCCACAGATTTGAGGCTTTCCTAAAAAGGTTGACGCATAAGCAGTGACTGTTGGATGGCCATCCAACGGCCGTCGTGCTTCTTCAATCTCTGCTCTTCCTGCTCCAGCCGCTCAAACAAGCGCCGGCGGGACTGCCTGCTCCCTCCTCCCCGCGGCCGGCTCTGCTGCCGCGCAGGCCTCACCGCCCCACCATACTCCCATCGCTGGCCTAGCCATCCCTCTACTCACCCACACCTGCTGTTATTCTCCGGCGACGGCAGAGGAACCAGTAAACCCTCGTACAGTCGTACTCCTCTCCGCGCGGGCTTCCACTGCCGCGTCTTCCCCGGCTCCCCGTCGTCCCCTTCCTAGGCCTCGCCGTCATCCACCGCCCTGGCCCTCTCGGCGCGGCCTGGTCAACATGGTCAACGACCGACATGCATCTGAAGTGGACTGTACGTGGAGAGGCCGACAGCTGGGTCCACGGCCGCACGCAAGGAAATGCCTCCTTATTACGCGCAAAATAATTATTCCTCCACCTGACATCAGGGACCCACCGAAAGGGCCTCTGTATTTCACGAAAAAAACGTTACCGCCGCTAACAGCTCAGACCCACCAGCTATATCTTCGCACGCAAGGAAGTGCCTCCTTATTACGCACAAAAAAATGAATACTCCCCCTGCTAGCTGGGACCCACCATGGTGGGAGGCTGACTTGTGGGCCTACTAAGTTGACTGGGACGGGGGCCTTTGTCAACTTTAGTCAATATGAATGATTCTAGCTCCAGTGACCGTACGATGTCCATCCAACGGCCGTAGTGCTTCTTCAACCTCTGGTCTTCTTGCTCCAGCCGCCCAAAGCAGCGCCAGTCGTGCCGCATGCTCCTGCCTCCCGTGGCCGGCTGTGCTGCCGCGGAGGCCTCACCGCCCCCTACTATTCCCACCGCTGGCCAGGCCCTGCGGCGACGGCAGCCTCACACCACAGCCGAACCAGTGAACCCTTGTACTCCTCTCCGCGCGGGCTTTCACTGCCGCGTCTTCCCTGGCTCCCCGTCGTCCCCTTCCTAGGCCTCGCCGTCGTCCACCGCCCTGGTGCTCTCGGCGCGGCGTGGTCAACGTGGTCAAGGAACGACTTCCATCGAACGTGGACTGTACGTGGAGAGGCAGACAGCTGGGTCCATGGCCACAACAAGGAAGTGCCTCCTTATTACGCGGAAAATAATGATTCCTCCACCTGACAGCTGGGACCCACCGGACGGGCCACTGTATTTCGCGAAAAAAATGTTTCCCCCTGACTGTTGGGACCCACCAGCTACATCTTCGCACGCAAGGAAGTGCGTCCGGGCAAAAAAAACAATTTGCCCCCCTGACTGCTGGGACCCACCAGCTACATCTTCGCAGGCAAGGAAGTGCCTGACAGTCGGGACCCACCTGGTCGAAGCGTACGTAGCATTGTCATTCTGGTCGCGAACATGTACATATATATATACTGGTGGATGTAGAGGCGCGCACGTGTCGTAGTAGAGGCGCGTACGTGTCGTAGTAGAGGCGCGCACGTAGCATGTACACGTACGTACAGCGGCCAGGGTGCAAGAAAGAAAATAGGCCACGTATGTGTACATACGGGCGGGGTCTCGAACGCCTACTCGCGCATACGTACGGCCAGGGCTCGTGTACATGGCTGGGTCGGAACGGAGAAACAGCGTCGTCGTCGTGTTCATGGGGAGGCAACGGAATGTGTCGTGTTCATGGGGAGGCAACGGAATGCGTCGTGCTCATGGGGAGGGGTGTGGTGTACCGCAAAACGGAGGAAACGGACCTCCTACGGTCGAAACGGGGGTCCTGTTGATCGGGAGGAGTGTGGCGTACCGCAAAACGGACGAAACGGACCTCCTACGGTCGAAACGGGGGGTCCTGTTGATCGGGAGGGGTGTAGCGTACCGCAAAACGGAGGAAACGGACCTCCTACGGTCGAAACGGGGGTCCTGTTGATCGGGAGGGGTGTGGCGTACCGCAAAATGGAGGAAACGGACCTCCTACGGTCGAAACGGGGGTCCTGTTGATCGGGAGGGGTGTGGCGTACCGCAAAACGGACGAAACGGACCTCCTACGGTTGAAACGGGGGTCCTGTTGATCGGGAGGGGTGTGGCGTACCGCAAAACAGGACTCCATAGGATACTGTTCATCTCCACCGTCGACCTCCTCCAGCCTCCACGAGCTACCGTCGACCTCCTCCAGCCTCCACGAGCTCCTGTTCATCCATCCTCCACCGCGCGCTACTCCACCGGCTACTGTTCAACCACCCCTCCACCGTCTACTGTTCATCCAGCCCTCGACACCACGGGGTCCTGTTCAACCACCCCTCCACGGGCACCCCTCCATCGTCTACTGTTCATCCAGCCCTCCACACCACGGGGTCCTGTTCAACCACCCCTCCACTGGCACCCCTCCACCGTCTACTGTTCATCCAGCCCTCCACACCACGGGGTCCTGTTCAACCACCCCTCCACGGGCACCCCTGCACCGTCTACTGTTCATCCAGCCCTCCACCACACCACGGGGTCCTGTTCATCCAGAGGCAACGCCACCGCTCACTATTCATCCAAACCCCCCCGCAACGCTCACTGTTCATCCCAGAGGCAGCATCGATCGGCTTCAGTTAGCAGCAGTAGCAAAGGAATCGCTCGATCGGGTTCAGTTAACAGCCATTGATCGATCGCTCGGGTTCAGTAAGGCGTAGCCTGCAGTGCAATCGCTCGGGTTCAGTTAGAGTCCAACGCCTCGCTCGGGTTCAGTTAGAGCCAACGCCTCGCACACACGCGCATACGTGTACGAGAGAAACGCGCATCGCTCGGCCCTCGACCTCCCACCGTAACCGGGAACTCCCCGAAATTTTCCTCGCCCTCGCTTCTACCACGGTTTTTTCCGTCATGGACGACCCAAAGAATGTCATGCAGCTGCGTCTCCGGCCCGCCCAGGACGAAAAGCCCATTTTCTGTCATGATTTTTTGTCATAGAAGTAGGAGCCCACCACATCTATGATGATACCGGGTTTTGTCACAATTATCGTCAGAAGTGTCATATGTATGACAGAAAAAAAATTCGTTCGGCCCAAAATGTCACGGATGTGTCTTTTTTTGTAGTGTTCGGAGTAAATAATACAAGCTCTAAAGTACAGTATGGTTATCAAAGCAGAGGATACAAATTACCAAAGGCATTATATACCCATGGAAAGGCTCGCAAGGTTATTGAATAGGAAGGACACTCTCGGATAATAATCCAACAAGGGGGTCGTGTGGTCTACAACGGAGCTGATGCGAGTATCGGTACTCTATCAGAGGAAGAAGGAACGAAAGGGCATCAGATTATAGAAACAACTGACTGATTCAAAGCTCAAATGCAAAGGAATTATCATTTCCAAATCAAGGGATTAGAAGCCAACGGTCTTATTAAGAATGGATAAGTTGAATAGGCTTAGGGGTACAATCAACGACAATTTGAGCTGACTGATTCAAAGCTCAAATGCAAAGGAATTATCATTTCCAAATCAAGGGATCAGAAGCCAACGGTCTGATTAAGAATGGATAAGTTGAATAGGCTTAGGGGTACAATCAACGACAATTTGATTGGTCGATAACCAGCTCATGTTCAAAATGACATCTTAGCCGGAAAGATAATTTTAAAAGGATCAACCGATGATTGTGTGCATTCGCACTCATGTTGAATCAATAGGATCAAAATGACGGTGTCAAAGGAGACTAATGAATGTTGCTAGACCTATGGGAAGCATCCATAATGCAAGCAGACAAGTATATGCAGAGCAACAGTTTTAAAGAGGATTCTCGAAAGATCGGATAGTATTTCAAAGTATCATATGAAACATATGAACAACTGGGGATGGATGAATACTCGATAAGTGCGAGTAATTATTTTGCAGGGGTATTCATGTGGTAAAGAACTGCAAGGCAGTAGGCACAAGGTATTCTCGTATCAATAGAGACAATTTCGGGGTATCTTGTAATAACAAGATCAACTGAGAATAAAAGTAAGAACGACAAGTGTATGTATTTATCCATAGGGACATTTCGATGGTAGGGAATTGAAAAAGCAACGGGCACAAAGTCTTAGAAGAACAGCATAGAGTATCCTCGGAATCTTCTAGTGCAGCAGTCGACCATCGGTAATAAGATGCTCTACGGGTGAAAGTGATCATGAGATCCTAATGTTAGATTTAGAAAAATTCATTTAACCTGAATAGAAGAAAGATCAGAGTCCCAGAGCATAGACGAGGAATAAAAGATCCTAATACCATCCAATGGCGACGTGGGCCCATGGGCCGCACAGCCATGTCAGTAAAACAGTTTTCATCGACTAGACTCAACTTCGGCCAAGGAGTGTGGTAGGGGGATTCCTATAGGCAGTCGGCTCTCATACCAACTTGTGACGCCCCCGATTCAATCCACTAATCATGCACGCAAACGTGTACGATCAAGATCAGGGTCTCACGGGAAGATATCACAACACAACTCTAAAAACATAAATAAGTCATACAAGCATCATAATACAAGCCAGGGGCCTCGAGGGCTCGAATACAAGTGTTCGATCATAGACGAGTCGGCGGAAGCAACAATATCTGAGTAAAGACATAAGTTAAACAAGTTGCCATAAGATGGCTAGCACAAACTGGGATACAGATCGAAAGAGACGCAGGCCTCCTGCATGGGATCCTCCTAAACTACTCCTGGTCGTCGTTAGCGGCCTGCACGTAGTAGTAGGCACCCACGGTGTAGTAGGAGTCGTCGTCGACGATGGCGTCTGGCTCCTGGGCTCCAGCATCTGGTTGCGACAACCGAGAAGAAAGGAAAGGGGGAAAAGGGGAGCAAAGCAACCGTGAGTACTCATCCAAAGTACTCGCAAGCAAGGATCTACACTACATATGCATGGGTATCTGTGTAAAGGGGAAATATCAGTGGACTGAATTGCAGAATGCCAGAATAAGAGGGGGATAGCTAGTCTTGTCGAAGACTACGCTTCTGGCAGCCTCCATCTTGCAGCATGTAGAATAGAGTAGATGGTAAGTTCACCAAGTATCATCGCATAGCATAATCCTACCCAACGATCCTCTCCTCGTCGACCTGTGAGAGAGCGATCACCAGGTTGCATCTGGCACTTGAAAGGGTGTGTTTTATTAAGTATCTGGTTCTAGTTGTCATAAGGTCAAGGTACAACTCCGGGTCGTCCTGTTACCGAGGATCACGGCTATTCGAATAGATAAACTTCCCTGCAGGGGTGCACCACATTACCCAACACGCTCGATCCCCTATGGCCGGACACACTTTCCTGGGTCATGCCCGGCCTCGGAAGATCAACACGTCGCAGCCCCACCTAGGCCCAACCGAGAGGTCAGCAGGCCAGTCTAAATCCAATGGCGCAGGGGTCTGGGCCCATCGCCCATTGCACACCTGCACGTTGCGAGGGCGGTCGGAAGCAGACCTAGCCCCCTTAATACAAGCGTAGGCTTACGGTCCAATTCGGTGCGCGCCGCTCAGTCACTAACGTCAAGAAGGCTTCGGCTGATACCACGACGTCGGGTGCCCATAACTGTTCCCGCGTAGTTGGTTAGTGTGTATAGGCCAGTGGCCAAACTCAGATCAAATACCAAGATCTCGTTAAGCGTGTTATTTTGAAGTAACCGCGAAGGCCGACCAGGGCCAGGCCCACCTCTCACCTAGGTAGTCTCAACCTGCCCTGACGCTCCGCCACAAATATCCACTCAGAGGGCCGTCGGGACAAAGGTCCTTTCAACCCCCAATTCGTGAATCACTCGTGGGTACTCTACAAGCCGACCCGACTTTAGTCACCACAAGTATCATGTATAAAGTATATAGTATATACCCGTGATCACCTCCTGAGTGATCATGGCCCGATAGTATAGCATAGCAGACGGACAAGAATGTACGGCCACATATGGAAAACTAGCATCCTATACTAAGCATTTAGGATTGCAGGTAAGGGTAACAACAGTAGTAGCAAAGACAGGCTATGCAGCAGAATAGGATTAACCGAAAGCAGTAACATGCTACACTACTCTAATGCAAGTAGTAGAGAGAAGGAATAGGCGATATCTGGTGATGAAGGGGGGCTTGCCTGGTTGCTCTAGCAAGGAGGGGTCGTCAACAACGTTGTCGATCGGGGCACCAGCAGCAGCGTCAGTCTCGTAGTCTACCGGAGAGAAGAGGGGGAAGAAACAATGAATACAATGCAAACAGATGCATATCAATGCATGACAAGACAAGTAACAGCGCCACGTGTGCCCTAACGCAGTAGGAGGTGATACCGGCGAAGGGGGAAACAACCGGGAAAGTATACCCGGTGTTTCGCGTTTTCGGACAGATGAACCGGAGGGGTAAAGTTGCGTGTTCGCTATGCTAGAGATGTGTGGCGGACGAATGCGCTGCGAAACCGGATTCGTCTCGTCGTTCTGAGCAACTTCCATGTACTAAGTATTTTCATCCGAGCTACGGATTATTTTATATTAATTTTCAAAATTTTATTCAATTTTGGAATTAACATATATAAATTAACTAGAAAATGCATTTATTGCGTCAGCATGACGTCAGCGGTCAACATTGACCGTTGACTTGGTCAACTGACGCGTGGGGTCCGTTAGTCATTGACTGTCATCCTAATTAATAGTTTTAATTAGTTTAGTTAGCTAATTAGATTAATTAACACTGGTTAATTAAGTTAATTAATTGTCCTAATTAATTAATTAATTATTATATATTTTAAAAGTCATTTTTATTATTAATATTATTTTCGTTTCTGGGGCATGGGGCCCCTGTGTCATAGACCAGGGCCATAGCGGGCGTTGGGCGGGGGCATAGCCCGAACGGGCGCGTGCCCGAGAGGGTAGACCCGGGCGCGGCCGGACGCTTGGCCGGCATGGGCGACGGTGGCGAGCGCCGGTGAGCGAGTTGCGGGTGCAGCAGGGGGTAGCTGCGAGCACGCGGGGTCGGGCGACGGCACGCCGCTAGCCGCGGTAGTAGCAGGAGCGGCGACGGGCGGGCGCATGCTGGCGCGCGAGCGCGGGGCATGCGGGCGGCGGGCGACACACACGGGCGGCAGAGGCGGGGCTCGGCGGCGGGGCAGGGGGCTCGGCCGCGGCCGGCACACACGCGGGCGGGCGCGGGACCAGCGGCTGCGGGCAGCAGCGCGGCAGCGGGATCGGGCTAGCGAGCGGTGCAGAGGGGGCAGCGGCGGAGCGCAGCGTTGGGGGCACGGGCACGCATGTTGGCGTCGTTGTGCGCTCACATAGGGCGCGACGAGGGTGTCCAGGGGCGCAGGGCGCGGTGAGCATGGGGCGCGGCTCGGGCGCGAACGACAAGAGGCTGTCGGGGCTATGGCGAGACAGGGAAGAAAGGAGGGGGCCGGCGTCGTGGCGGCGGCCGATGACGGAGCATGAGGCGGCGGCCGACGACGGGGTTGGGGACTGCGCGGTGCGCGTTGCGCGGCACGGGGCCGAGCGCGCGCGGGGGGAAAGTAGAGGACGGGGCCTAACCGGCGTGGCCGTAGGGTCAAGGGCAGCGGGTGTCGAGGGGAGGACGGGGACGATGTGCGTGGCGCCGGAGATGGCGAACGACGTCGGCGTCAGGGCGCTCGTGCGCTGCATCAGCAGCGACGGTGACTGGAGCCAGACGCGGGGTAGGAGAGGTGACGAGGTGGTCCGGCGGGGAGGTGGTGGTGGACGAGGCGGCGACGGTGGGCGCCGACGACATCGAGGGCGGGGCAAACGGCGGCGAGCGCAGGGGCGCTGCCCCGATCTGGATCGGGATGAGGGGAGAGACGAGGGAGGGAGTGAGGGGGATCTGGGCTAGGGTTTGGTGGTGGGGAGGCCTAAGTAGGCCAGTTACGTGGGCCGACCTGGCTGGGTCGTGGCCCGGTTGGGCTGGGGGGCTTTTTATTTCTTTTCTTTTTGTTTTATGCTTTCCTTTTATTTATTTTTTAAATTCCGTTTTCTTTTGACTTTTCAATTTATTTTAATTTTGTAAAAATATAATTTCAACTCCTAATTTAGCATTGCCACTAAACCCACTGTCATAAAGAGTTCTACCCCAAACAAAATAATTTAGTATTTTATATAATGGAAAAGGCATTTAATTAATTGTTTTATCTATAGTTTTTTATTTTGAACAGTTAAACTTTTTTTAAAGTGTGGTTTCTTCATCATAATTACCTACGCATTACTTGGCACAACCCGAACATTTTAGTTTTAATGTTTGAAAACTTTTATCGTTTGACTTGAATTCAAATTTAGATTTGAACCGATTTTGAACTAATGTGAAACTAACAACAGTAACCGAGGTGACATGGCATCATTTACCGGAGATCACTATAGCTTAATTATCCAGACGTCACATAGCTGCTTCGGAAGCAGCAAATGAAGGAGTCTGGATGAAGGAGTTCATATCCGATCTAGGTGTCATACCTAGTGCATCGGGTCCAATGAAAATCTTTTGTGACAATACTGATGCAATTGCCTTGGCAAAGGAATCCAGATTTCACAAGAGAACCAAGCATATCAAGAGACGCTTCAATTCCATCCGCGATCAAGTCAAGGAGGGAGAGATAGAGATTTGCAAAATACATACGGATCTGAATATTGCAGACCCGTTGACTAACCCTGTCTCACGAGCAAAACATGATCAGCACCAAGACTCCATGGGTGTTAGAATCATTGCAATGTAATCTAGATTATTGACTCTAGTGCAAGTGGGAGACTGAAGGAAATATGCCCTAGAGGCAATAATAAAGTTGTTATTTATATTTCTTATATCATGATAAATGTTTATTATTCATGCTAGAATTGTATTAACCGGAAACTTAGTACATATGTGAATACATAGACAAACAGAGTGTCACTAGTATGCCTCTACTTGACTAGCTCGTTAATCAAAGATGGTTAAGTTTCCTAGCCATGGAAAAAGAGTTGTCATTTGATAAACGGGATCACATTATTAGAGAATGATGTGATTGACTTGACCCATCCGTTAGCTTAGCACGATGATCGTTTAGTTTGTTGCTATTGCTTTCTTCATAACTTATACATGTTCCTATGACTATGGGATTATGCAACTCCCGAATACTGGAGGAACACTTTGTGTGCTACCAAACGTCACAACGTAACTGGGTAATTATAAAGGTGCTCTACAGGTGACTCTGATGGTGTTTGTTGAGTTGGCATAGATCGAGATTAGGATTTGTCACTCCGAGTATCGGAGAGGTATCTCTGGGCCCTCTCGGTAATGCACATCACTATAAGCCTTGCAAGCATTGTGACTAATGAGTCAGTTGCGGGATGATGCATTACGGAACGAGTAAAGAGACTTGCCGGAAACGAGACTAAACTAGTTATTGAGATACCGACAATCGAATCTCGGGCAAGTAACATACCGATGACAAATGGAACAACGTATGCTGTTATGCGGTTTGACCGATAAAGATCTTCGTAGAACATGTAGGAACCAATATGAGCATCCAGGTTCCGCTATTGTTTATTGACCGGAGATGAGTCTCGGTCATGTCTACATAGTTCTCGAACCCGTAGGGTTCGCACGATTAACGTTTGGTGACGATCGGAATTATGAGTTTATGTGTTTTGATGAACCGAAGGTTGTTCGGAGTCCCGGATGTGATGACGGGCATGACGAGGAGTCTCGAAATGGTCGAGACATAAAGATCGATATATTGGAATCCTATGTTTGGACATCGGAATGGTTCCGAGTGAGTTCGGGCATATACCGGAGTACCAGGGGGTTACCGGAACCCCCCGGGGAGTATATGGGCCCTAATGGGCTTTAGTGGAGAGAGAGAGAGGCAGCCAGGGCAGGTCGCGTGCCGCCTCCCCCTCTGGTCCGAATTGGACTAGGAAGGGGGCGGCGCCCCCCTTTCCTTCCTCCCTCTCTCCCCCTTCCTTCTCTCCTAGTCCAACTAGGGAAGGGGGGTCCTACTCCCGGTGGGAGTAGGACTCCTCTAGGACGCGCCATAGAGGGCCGGCCCTCCCCCCTCCTCCACTCCTTTATATACGGGGGAGGAGGGAACCAGACACACAAATTGATCATTGATCTCTTAGCCGTGTGCGGTGCCCCCCTCCACCATAATCCACCTCAGTCATATCGTTGCAGTGCTTAGGCGAAGCCCTTCGCCGGGTAGCTTCATTATCACCGTCATCACGCCGTCGTGCTGACGAAGATCTCCCTCGACACTCAGCTGGATCGAGAGTTCGTGGGGCGTCACCGAGGCGAACGTACGCAGATCGCGGAGGTGCCGTACTTTCGATACTAGGATCGGTCGGATCGTGAAGACGTACGACTACATCATCCGCGTTGTCATAACGCTTCCGCTTACGGTCTACGAAGGTACGTGGACTACACTCTCCCCTCTCGTTGCTATGCATCACCATGATAGATCTTGCGTGTGCGTAGGAATTTTTTTTTTGAATTACTGCGTCCCCCAACACTCCCCTACTCATATCTCAATGATTGGCCACTCCCAAACACGAAGACGGAGTTGGTGCCCCGGCCAACGACCATAGGCGGGTTCTCATCATCTTCCTGATCGAGCGGGGATTCACGGTGTCAGTGCACCCCTTTGTGTGAGATATACTTCATTACTTTCCCCCAACACCATCACTCACATAGTGTGTTTCATCACTTTCCACATAACAAAGAAACCTATCCATATTATTTGCATTGAACAAATAAAATTACAAATGAGACATAAAAATTTTTGAAGGCAATGAAGTGTACCTAATTAGAAGCTAAAACAATACTGGCCAAAATCTCAAACATATATTTTTTGCAACTTGTAAAAATATTTAACAACACAGAAAAGGGATATCGGGTAGAAATCGAATCAAGTGATGACTAATCTATAAAGAAGCTTGTTGGTCCACCATGAATGCTTCGGCCTATTAGCTGATAATGAGTATTCCCTCTGTAAAGTAACATAAGAGCGTTTAGATCACTACATTTTTTTGGACCCTGTAGCCTCAGCTATAGGGTTGTCCCATCATTGGACACCTTACCACCCTATACTGGATAAGTTGTGAATCTGTTGACAGTTATTGTCCGGCTCCGCATATGCGACCAAGTACCTTGGCGAGTCATAGACCACCATCTCCATCTCGGCCTTATCCTGGTTTGTACACTGCTATTTCAGCAGGATATGACTCTTCTACCAGCACTTTTGGACTTTGACAACACGACGATCATTTTTTTAATTTTTGTAGTGTCGTAGTGCTCCATGCTTGTAGTTTTATGAATATCTACAATGATAAAACTAATCTAAAAGTTAAACAATCATGTGTAACAGAAATTATTCGCACTTATATGTAACAATGGTTTATGCACTTCGAAAATGTAGACTCATTGAACAATCTTCATGTATTTAAAAAATTGTTTATGTATTTGTTTGAAAAATGCCCGTACATTAATAAAAGTGTTCATTTACACATTTATGAAACTTGGTGTATACTTTCAAAAACTTATTCATGGCACTATTAAAATTGTTCATGTAATTTTACAAAGTGCTCACTGTTTTTAGAAAAATGTTCATGTAATTAAAAAGTTATAATGTATTTTTAAAAGGTTTGTCTAACATTAAAACCTCTTCACACATTTATAAAAATGTCAGTCCAAATCAAGAATTCTCCACATCTAAGGGCGGTGTCATTTATTTATCGTTACTATTTTTGTTGTGGGTTGTCCTGATTGTTTTCTTATGGGCTGTAGATTGTGATTTGTGTCGTCGATTGGGCCAGGCCTTCAGTTTTTTCCATTGTATCTGTCGGCTGCCGGCTCCATCCGGGACCTCCTATATGTCGCTCGCTGCGGCGAAGTGCCGGCGTTTCACACAGGGGCGTCTAACCTGGGCCCGCCCGTTTGCGGTGGCACGAACGCGAGAAGAAAAAATGCAAAAGAATCAAGTGCGCTTTTTTGCGGGCAAATCAGAGAGCTTTTATTCATATGAGAGCATTCCTAGGACAGTCAGCCATAAGGCTGGTCACTAGGAAGCTAGGAGTTACACCCATCCAGCATTCGGTCACATTCAGAGTGCAAGCATGCTTAGCACAGAGATGCGCCAGTAAGTTTGCTGACCTATTAATATGTTGAATATCAAAGGAAATAAAGTGATTACTAAGCTCTCCTATTTCTAGCAGAATCGGAGCCACAATTGAACGGGAATTGTGGTGAGTGTTCCAGAGTGTCACTAACTCCGCGCAGTCAACTTCCATTATCACATGCGAGAGTCCTCGAAGAGTGGCGAATAAAACTCCATCTCGCAGAGAGAAAGCTTCCATGATCAGGGGGTCTGAAATCCCCATATATGGCTTGCACCAAGAACCTATCAAAGCCGAAGAGGAATGTGCGACACCACCTGCACCGCCCCGCCCCTCGGCAAAGTTCAGTGCACCATCCGTCGTGATTTTTACAGTAGCATCATCAGGTGGTCTCCAGCCATAACCAGGTAACATAGCGGCTACCTTACGCGGAAGCTGAAGGAGGGCAATGGCCTCCTTGATTGCTCTGATCGTCGATGTTGGATCCCTCCGCTCTTCGCCATGTTTGATTCGGTTCCGAGAGTGCCATATTGACCACATGACAGTGGTGATTTTGGCTCGGTCATCATCAGAGAAGCGGGTATCGCATGTGATGTCGCGAGCCCATGAGTCCGGATGGAGTCGGGGTAGACGAATGCCAAACCAAGCACAGGCCTCGTCCCAGAAGCGTTGCGCATGGGAGCAATGAATAAGAGCATCCTCCAGATCCTCCCTCATCGCTAAGCAGACTTTGCACCGATTAATTGGTGCAATATGACGATAGTTGAGAGTAGCTTCATCCGGAAGAATCCCACGAAGAACTCTCCACCAGAAAACCCTCACTTTCGGTATGACATTCAATTTCCACAAGACGTTCCACAACTGATGATCGTCTACTGAGATTCCGGTAGTCATCCCTTCCTCTAGAGCCAAACGCTCTTTCTGAGTCATTAGAGCACGGTACGCTGTCTTCACAGTGTAGTTGCCTGATTTCTCGAATGCCCAAGCAAAAGAATCCTCACCTCCCCCTTGCCTGATAGGAATGTTTAGAATGGCTTCGGCATCTAGGGCGATGAAGGTTTCCCTGAGCACATCTTGCCGCCAAGACCAGTTGGTCGTATCAATGAGCTCATCCACCGTTTCAATGGTGGTGTTTGGCGGTTTGAAGATTGGTTTCATCGAAATAGTACCAGCAATCCATTTGTCATTCCACACTGATATCGTGCTGCCATCTCCCACTCGAGCGATCAGCCCGGCCCCTAGAGCCTCCCTTCCCGCCATGATAGCCTTCCAAGTGGCCGAGGCTGACTTTGGAGCAGATGCATGCATAAAATCGCTGTCGGGAAAGTAGCGACCCTTGAGCACTCTAGCACACAACGATGTAGGGTTTGTCATTAATCGCCAACCCTGTTTGCCCAACATGGCAAGATTAAACTGATGCGGGTCACGAAACCCCATCCCTCCTTTGCACTTAGGTGTTGCCAGCTCTTTCCAGGACACCCAATGCATAGAATTTTTATCCAGAGAACTGCTCCAAAAATATTTTGCCATAGGAGAAGTTAAGCTCTTGCAAACTTTCTTTGTTAGTAAGAAAGTGCTCATTGGATAGGTCGGGATAGCCTGAACGACCGATTTCAACAAGACCTCGCGGCCGGCACAAGCTAGTAATTTTTCTGACCATCCTTGAATTTTTCCACGGGCTCTCTCACTGATGTGTTCAAAAGTGCCACTTGTAATGCACCCCACAGCAGTTGGGAGGCCGAGATACTTTGCGCTGAAAGCTTCAACTTGGATATTCAAAGTTGACTTCAGAAGTTGCCTCAAAGAGTCAGGTGTGTTAGTACTGAAATAGATAGAACTTTTTTCACGATTTACACACTGACCTGAGGCCTCACCATAAATTGACAGAATGTCATTGAGACGGAGAGCACTTGGGTTGCTTGCATTAATGAAAATCAGACTATCATCAGCAAAGAGTAGATGGGTTACCCAAGGTGATCTGTAGCTCACCCTCAAGCCTCTATCCACAACTCCCCCATTGTAATACTTGAGCAATGAGGAAAATCCATCTGCACAGAGAAGAAATAAATATGGCGATACTGGATCTCCTTGCCGGAATCCTCTGGAAGGCGTGAAGAAAGGAAGTAGCTCGCCATTAACCCGCACGGAGAACCGGACAGAAGAGACACATTTCAAAATCATCCTGACAAAAGAAATATTGAAACCCAGCCTTATCAATATTGCGTCAAGGAAATGCCACTCGAGACGGTCGTAAGCCTTCATCATATCGAGCTTGACCGCACAAGAATAATTTTTGCCTTTCTTCCTTCTCTACATTGTGTGCACACTTTCATATGCAACTAGAACGTTGTCTGTGATGAGTCGGACAGGCACAAAAGCGCTTTGCTCCTCGCTAATAACGCTATCCATGATGCCTCTCATTCGATTAGTGATAGCCTTTGCTGCTATCTTATACAAGACCGAACAGAGAGCAATGGGGCGATATTGGGAGATCATTTGGGGGTGTCTGACCTTTGGTATAAGGGTGATGGATGTATCATTCAAACCAAATGGTAGTTCACCTCCATTTAGGAAACCCAAAACTGCCTGGGTCACTGCCGCCCCCAACAGATCCCAGTGTCTTTGGTAGAACCCAGCAGTAAAGCCATCCACCCCGGGAGCTTTCGATGGTGCCATTTGAAACAGCGCCGATCTCACCTCGTCGGCGGTGTAGGGTTTTGTTAACTCTGCGTTCATGGCCTCTGTTACTTTGACAGGAACATAAGATAACAGATTTTCAGCGTCCGAATAGCCTTGTGACTGATACAGGTTTTGATAGAAACTTTGTACTTCAGCCTTATCCTCGCCTTCGTTCGCGCACACAGATCCGTCAGCCCTCGTGAGTCCCTGGATTTTATTCATGCGTTTCCGCTGGGAGGCTTGCGCTTGGAAGTATGACGTATTACGATCCCCCTCTCGGAGCCAGGGGACGCGAGAGCGCTGCCGGAACCACACTTCTTCCTGATGGAGTGCCTCTTTCAATTTCTGGACTATCCTTTTCTCTTCGTCTGAAGGGCCCCTGCCCATAGAATGACACCGGATGCGCTCGAGCTTCTTCTGAAGATTGCGAACGGTCCGTGTCAGGGAACCAAACTCCTTAGCTCCCCATGGCTCTAAGGTAGCCTGAAGTGTACCCAGTGCGTTGGATATACCACGTAGCCCTGGGACACGTTGGATGCCTCGCCACGTATCAGCCACTAGGCGATCATAATTGGCATGCTTTTGCCAGACGTTCTCATAACAAAATTGTTTCTTGTTTCTTGTTCTCTCTGACAAGCTTTTGCGGAACTCTGTCACAACAAAACAATGATCGGACTCGACATAAGGGAGATGTCTGACCCTTGTATGTTGGAATATTTGTCTGAACTCCTCATTTGCAAAGGCTCGATCCAGCCTTGCCTTCACGTTTGCCTCTCCGGACTGGTTATTGTCCCATGTGTAAGCTGTGCCTAACCATCCCAAGTCCTGGAAGGAAACATCATCAACGACTTCCCTGAATGCTCGCATATGACTCTCGGACCGAGCAGTTCTGCTAAAATGCTCACATGCAAACAGGGTCTCGTTAAAATCACCAACACACATCCAAGCTGAGTGTGCTAACTGGTGAAGATTGCGCAAAAACCGCCAACTGTGGTGATGATCTTCCGCTCGCGGTGCTCCATAAAAACATGTGAAGAGCCACACCGTGTTGTTTTGATCGTTGTTCCGAACAACAACATCAATATGTTTTTGACTGTAGTTTTTCAAATCCACAATAACATCCCGAGACCAGAAAAGACCAATACCGCCACTAAGGCCAGCACTGTCCACAGCAAAACATCCTCCAAAACCTAGAGAGTGCTTTAAATCCTCTACTCGTTTCGCTCTGATTTTTGTTTCCATTACAAAGAGTAGAGTGGGTCCTTCTTGCTTCACAATGTTGCGAAGCTCTCGAACTGCCTCGGGGTTCCCAAGCCCCCGGCAGTTCCAGCTCAAAACACTCATTGGGACGGGCAGGACCGCGCCGCGGTCTCTGCCGAATTTTCTGGTGTTGGTTTCTTCTTCTTCGGTACACGTTCAAATTCGCTGCCCTATCCATCGTTACTAGCCGAGGTTGAGTCCTCCTTTAGGGCGGCAGCCTCACCATCCGAAGCACCCGCGCCGCCATCTGTGAGCAACAAAGTTTTGGCCACCGGTCTATAGACCTGAATAGGAGCGTCTTTCCTCTTCGGCGGCTGTTTGTGCTTCATGGGGGATACCACCTCCTCGCCTGGATCCTTGTTGGTGCTTGAGTTTCTAGTGGTCGATTTGTTGCTTGCACCCTGCTTGGGATCACTCGATGAGTTCTCGCTAGTCGCCTGTCTCCTGAACTCGTCCGGAGCGCGAATCTTAGGACCAAACGGGAGTTCCCCTTGCTCATCACGGGATCCCGGTGTCTGACAATATAATTCTGAATATCCCAATCTGCCACAAGAGAAGCAAAAATACGACAACTGCTCATATTGGATATCATACATGTCAACCTTTTTCCTCCTTGCAGAATCAATGAGAATCCACCTTCTGAGAGGCTTCTGAATATCAATGGTGATCCTTGCTCGCAAAAACCCTCCGTCGTGATCAAACTTGACAAATTGTGCGTGCTGATCCATCTGCTTTGCTATAGGAGTCCACCAAGCTTCGTCCCTCAAGTTGTAGGGCAAATTCATAACCCTAGCCCAAATATGCAACCGATCAAACTTCACCTCGTCAGGCCTCATGCACTCATCAAAATCTGCGAGCACCACGGCATTCTTGCTGATGTGCCATGGAGAACCGTTCCACACCCGATCCCTATCTCGCTGATTCTCAAACTCCACAACAAACATGTTGATTCCTACGGAATGAAACTGCAAACCTCGTGGGTTGCCCCACGCCGGCCGAAGAGCGTTGATGATTGTCTTGATGTGAAGATGATTTCGATGAAGAACTTTACCAGCCACCAACCACTTCGCCGGACCGCTATCAACTCGATCATCGATCACCAGAGGAGTCGCTTCTTCCTGGGAGATATCCAGTTTGCCCAGCGCTTCCTCCAGTTTCCGTCTGGCGGCGCGGGTGGACTGATCGTCGTTCGCCGCCCCCGCTCCCGCGCTAGCGCTCGGCGTGGCCATCACCGGCCCCGCTCACTCGGTCTCTCTCGCCCCGCCGAGAATCTGCAGGCGAGAAGCTAGTTCCACGTCCAAACCTTAGATCGCCTCGGGCGCCGCCAGAGGAGTTTAGGGTTTAGGGGAAAAACTATAGAATCAAGTGCGCTTGAGCTGTGACTCATTGAACAATCTTCATGTATTTAGAAAATTGTTTATGTATTTGTTTCAAAAATGCCCGTACATTAATAAAAGTGTGCATGTACACATTTATGAAACTTGGTGTATACTTTCAAAAACTTATTCATCGCACTATTAAAATTGTTCATGTAATTTTACAAAGCGCTCACTGCTTTTAGAAAAATGTTCATTTAATTAAAAAGTTATAATGTATTTTTAAAAGGTTTGTCTAACTTTAAAACCTCTTCACACATTTATAAAAATGTCAGTCCAATTCAAGAATTCTCCACATCTAAGGGCGATGTCATTTATTTGTCGTTACTATTTTTGTTGTGGGTTGTCCTGATTGTTTTCTTATGGGCTGTAGATTGTGATTTGTGTCGTCGATTGGGCCAGGCCTTCAGTTTTTTCCATTGTATCTGTCGGCTGCCCGCTCCATCCGGGACCTCCTATATGTCGCTCGCTGCGGCGAAGTGCCGGCGTTTCACACAGGGGCGGCTAACCTGGGCCCGCCCGTTTGCGGTGGCACGAACGCGAGAAGAAAAAATGCAAAAGAATCAAGTGCGCTTGAGCTGTGACTCATTGAACAATCTTCATGTATTTAGAAAATTGTTTATGTATTTGTTTCAAAAATGCCCGTACATTAATAAAAGTGTGCATGTACACATTATGAAACTTGGTGTATACTTTCAAAAACTTATTCATGGCACTATTAAAATTGTTCATGTAATTTTACAAAGCGCTCACTGCTTTTAGAAAAATGTTCATGTAATTAAAAAAGTTATAATGTTTTTTTAAAAGGTTTGTCTAACTTTAAAACCTCTTCATAAATTTATAAAAATGTCCGTCCAATTCAAGAATTCTCCACATCTAAGGGCGATGTCATTTATTTGTCGTTACTATTTTTGTTGTGGGTTGTCCTGATTGTTTTCTTATGGGCTGTAGATTGTGATTTGTGTCGTCGATTGGGCCAGGCCTTCAGTTTTCTCCATTGTATCTGTCGGCTGCCCGCTCCATCCGGGACCTCCTATATGTCGCTCGCTGCGGCGAAGTGCCGGCGTTTCACACAGGGGGAGGCTAACCTGGGCCCGCCCGTTTGCGGTGGCACGAACGCGAGAAGAAAAAATGCAAAAAAATCAAGTGCGCTTGAGCTGTGACACGCACCTTCAACTTCGTAATCGGGCTGCGCTAGCCGTTGCAACTGACAACTTCTCATGTTAGAATTACAGCGCCATACATAAAGAAACATACAGCAGCGGCAAAACTTAAACAACAGTTCACAAAAAAAAACGTGTGAGGGATCGAACGGATGACCTCCTGCAAGCAAGGAACGCCAATAGCCACCAGAATTCCTGGGATTTCGTACATAAAATGGCAGTCCGCCTTATATGAACATAAGCCAAAACAAACTTATACTATTTTTAACATTTTGAACGTGATTTTATTTTAGAAAAAATATAATATTTTTTAAATGCAAACAATTTCGTATTTCATAGCAAAACAATTAAAACTCAAACTATTTTCTGGAATCTCACACATATTTTTAAAGAACAAAGCGAATCGAGAACCTTTTTTGAAATTATGAAGAATTTCTTGAAAATGCAAAACATTTTCGAAAAGGAGGAACAAAAATTTGAAAGCGCGAACACTTTTTGAAATTCAGAACAATTTTTTCAACACGTGAACAATTTTTGAATTCCCCCGAACATTTTTTGAACTCACGGTCAAATTTGAAAAGCAGGACCATTTTCATGATGTGTACAAATTTAGAAAGCGGGAACAGTTTCTGAAATTCCAGATTTTTATTTAATTGGTGAACAAAATTTAATAAATGCGACATTTTTTGAAACTCCCCGAACATTTTTTCAATTTGCATTCAAGATTTTAAATGATGAATATTTTTGAATTAGTGAAACAGATTGGAAAGCTAGAACATTTTCTGAAATTCCCCAAAAAGTGAATTTCTGAATAATTTTCAAAAGCGGAAACATTTTCTGAATTTGTGAACAAAAATTAAAGATGCACACATTTTCTGAAATTGCGAACAAATTTGCAAGACATGCACATTTTTTTCAATTTGTGAACAAAATTTGAAAGTAGGAATTTTTTTTAATGCGCAAATATTTTCTGAATTTTT
Organism: Aegilops tauschii subsp. strangulata; assembly: GCF_002575655.3. Classification (NCBI taxonomy): domain Eukaryota; kingdom Viridiplantae; phylum Streptophyta; class Magnoliopsida; order Poales; family Poaceae; genus Aegilops; species Aegilops tauschii. The sequence goes on along the minus strand of NC_053039.3, from coordinate 450,040,348 downwards.
TAACAAAAAAATAAAATATGAAAATATTTGAACATGTTACCAAAATTTAAAGTAGGAAAATTATTGGAATTTTAAATTATCTTTAATTTTCTATTTTTGCTAAAAGAAGCGAACATCACATGAATTTCTAAACTTTTGTTGAAATTCTGAACGAAATTTCAAACACGAACGTTTTTCTAAAAATGAATCTAATTTGGAACATGCGAATATTTTTTACAATTCTGAACGTTTATTGGAAAATAAAAAATAAACTAGTAATAATAAGAAGAAAAGGAAATAAATGAAAAAAAGAAACAGAATAGAAAAGGAAAAGAGAAACAGAAAAAAAGGAAAAAAAATAAGGCGAGAAAAGAAAAAAATAAACACGAAAAAAGAGAAAAAACCTGGTTCAATGAGCCTTCCAGAAGGCTCCCATAATTGGAAAACCGGCTAGAACCTTTGAGAAAGTTCTCAAAACCGGGATCTGTGGAACGCACGCCTCGCTGGAGATTGGCCGGCCCGTGTCTATTGATCGGTTCAAGTGCGTGGCCCCGACATTTTCAGGCATAATAATGCATCAAAGAGGGTTTTCGGCTCGATCGTGCAGCCCAGGGCTTGGCACTGGGCGATGCTGACATTGAACGAGATGAGAGTGGATGTTACTTGCTAGGCAAGGCCACTTCCACGGCTAGGTGGCTAACTTTTTCTATTTTTTATTTAGAATCAAAATGTTTTATTGTGTACGGAAGGTTGCTAACTAGTTGGGGCGTACGTTCTTCCCTCCCAAGGCTGTACTTCGTGTCTTTAAAAAAAAGAGGTTGTACGTTGCTCCTTCTTTTGAATTATTATTACACTTATTGTCCTTCGACAAACAAGGGACACCACGGGCTGTTGTTCTATAAAAAAGGACACATCAAAACGGCGTGTGCTGTGTGCATGATTAAAAAATCTTACTCCCTTTCGATCTACTCCCTCCGTTCCTAAATAGTTGTCTTTCTAGAGGTTTCAAATGGTGACTACATACGGAGCAAAATGAGTGAATCTATACTCTAAAATATGTCTATATACATCCGTATGTGGTGACCATTTGAAATCTCTAGAAAGACAAATATTTAGGAACGGAGGGAGTATATAAATTGTCGGCTATTTAGTACTCCCTTCGTCCGAAATTACTTGTTGAAGAAATAGATGTATTTAGACGTATTTTAGCTCTAGATACATTTAGTTTTATCCGTTTGTGCAACATGTATTTTCTGACGGAGGGAGTATCTACAAAATCAGCGACAAAATATGCATCGAGTGCTTGTACTTTCTTAGAAAAGAAAACCATGGATTCAATATAAGTTTGTTATTAAAAAATGTTCATGAGTTAAAAAATATCCTAAAAATTATTAATGTCCATGGAACAAAAACAATTCAAAACATAATGTTCAGTGCACATTTTGAAATCATCTAAAAGTTGTTTGATACTCCCTCTGTTCCTAAATATAAGTCTTTTAAGAGGTTCCAATGTAGAGTACATACGAAGTGAAATGAGTGAATCTAAACTCTAAAATATGTCTATATAAATCCGTATGTAGTCCATAATGAAATCTCTAAAATGACTTATAGTTCCTACGTTCTTAAATATAAGTCTTTAAAGAGGTTCCAATATATATCCGTATGTAGTCCATATTAAAATTTTAGAAATACTTATATTTAGAAATGGAAGGAGTATTTAGGAACGGAGGTAATATTATTTTGAAAAAGTTCATCACATATTCTAATAATTGTTCAATAATCGAAGGTATGAAAAAAATATTCACCACAAAGCTGTTTGAGAGGGTTGACAGATTCAACAAACGTATGATTGATTCATGCGAATGGCATGCACGCACCAAGATGCGGCAAGTCAAATGAAGTCAAAGCGCCGGCTTCCGCCCAGGCCCAGCTCATTCTGCTGCCATGCTCCATGCAACTTTCAGCCTTTGGTAATCGGACAGTGAGCTAAACAACTTTTGCTTGCACTGCTGCCGCCAGCTTATGGCATCTTCAATCGAGATCCACAAATTTGCTCCTCGGACACTGATGTCGAAGGCAATCATCCAACAATGTCCGCATATGTTTCAACCAATCTTCTCTAAGCTGATCGGACAAAATACATGCAAACATAGGCGGATTTTATATAAACCGGACAAAATTCACTACATTTTTGACATTTTTAAACTAAAGACAATACGGGCTAAGATAAAATTAATCTACGGCCGGCGTCGGCGGATATCCATTCCGAGGACATGGATAACCTTGACTAGTTTAGGGCCAGCCGCGGCGGATCTTCATTGTCGTCCCCATGTCCGCCAACCGTGAGCCCTGGAGATATATGCTTCAGCGCAAAGGGTGACCCGCTTCCCCACTGCGCATTGGGGTGGAACCGTCGTCTGATGCTTCAGCCAAAGGGGAAGGGTGCCTACGCTGCACGATATGGGTTGGTTTTTGGGTAGGGGGATAACGATGGCCCCCGAGAGGGCAAGACACCTGTTGTGTATGCCGGCGTGGCCTCGGTGGTGGCCTTCATGGGACCCAAGCGGCGGCGAAATTCCACGTTCTATTTCTCCTCGATGATGGCAGTGGCCGAGGATGTGCTGGGCGCCGTCTCATCGATGTTTGCGTAGCCGGCTACTTTCTCTGCCGCCAGGGCGCAATTACGCGCCCATTGACGGCCGATGGCGTGGTCGCAGGAACTTGAGACGCAGTAGGACACGACGTCGTCCATGATGCCAATGCCGACGTGCTCCCCTCCCCCCCCCCCCCCCCCCCCCGGGTTTTGGAGCAACTCGCCACTGCACGGCGAGCTAAAGCACGTGCCGGCTTGGAGCTTCAGCCTCCGCGAGCTGCCCTGGAGCGTCGATGGAGGTGGAACATGCAGTTGTCTGGCTCGTGACCGACGACCTCGAAGGGCCACCCAACCGGCTTTTATGTTGGTGAACTTTTCTTCCTGCTCGCCGGATGCCATGGAGAAAATGGTTAAAGAGGAAATGGGGAGCGAATGTGTGGTGCGGTTCTTGCCCGATGCCTGGCATCGTTTAAATAGCAGGCGGACACAAGGAGCCAACCGGCGTTGTGATTAATGTTGGCCGACTCTCGAACGGACGTGTGGCCGGAGTAGATATCTCGGCACACGCACGGGTTTAACGGAGGAAGGCGGGCAGCCTTCAGTCGTTTGAATGCGGCGAGGATGTGTGTTCACCTGGGCGTGCAGCGGGCGGCGCCCTCGGCCGGTGTGCTGCTTCAATGGCGGAGGTAGTGAGACGTCGCGTTCACTTTGAGCTGGCTTTGGTGTGGAGCGGCCGCTCCAAAGCGGTATGAATACGGGCAGCTGGTGCCGGGCGAAAACGCGCTCGGACGAGAGAGGAGGGGGTTTGGGTGGGCCAAGAAGATCAGAAGCGGCCGTGGGTGCTGACCTGGCGCCCGCAAAGGCCCTCACATTTATCTCTGGGAGGTTTATGGAAAAAAAGTGCATTCGGAGTGCCCGACAAACCGATACAGACCCCGTTAAATGGCTTCCGCGGTCTGGACCAGGTATGCTGAGGAAGATTTGCGGATCGGAGATGCCCTACCTAGCTGTAAATAGAAACCTACCAACCGAGAACTAAAGAAAGCAAACGTGACATGCATGCAGCGAGCATGCATGACCAGACCAGGCCTCCTCGCCAAAGCTCGACTTTGCAGGCCGCAGCTCCTGCTAGCTGCTCCAAGCTTCAGTTAACTAAGAATGGCAGACAGCCGGCCGAAACGCGTGCTATCGACATGCACCGACTTCTCCAAGACAAAGAGCGTAGATCGTGGTTAACATTCTAGCCTTAGGCACAGAGTAATGTTGAGATGGCTGGCATGAGCTTCGCTCTGCCCTCGCGGCTGGCATGAGCGCGCAGCCACGACAATCTACCTGCTTTGACTACTCGAAAGGGCCTCAACGCTTCTTTGGAACCCCTTCTCTTTTTTTTTCTGAATTATGATCACTGAAATGAGGAGTATATCTCGTCACAAAAAGGAAAAAAGAAATGAGGAGTATATCATGCACCATGAGCATTACTCCACTAGTTAGAGCATCTCCAGCCACGCCCTCAACAGGCCCCCCAGGCCACTTTTTCGGCGCCAGCGTCAAAAAAACGCCTCAGTCGCGTCCCCAAGACGACGAAAAGCGCCGGTTCGGCCCTTTTTTCCGCCCGGCGGCCGCAGGCCGAACCCGGCGCACTGGGGGGCGATTGGGGGCTCTGACGCAAGGGAAAAGCGCGGCTGGCCCACACCGTCAGGTGAAAAGTCAAGATTTTCTTTCCCGACTCGCCTTCCACCCCCCGCGCCCTCGGCTGCCAGTAGGTATATCCCGGCGCCGCCCGCCGCCCTTCACCGCTAGATAGCCATTCCCCGCCGGAAAAAATAGCAGAGGTTCACCGTGGCAGCCCCTCCAACAGCAGCTGGGCGTTTCCGGCCGCCGTTCAGACCTGGTCGAAAGATCAAATGTGGGAGATTATGACTTGCTGTGTCATCTTGCACAACATGATCATCGAGAGCGAGCAAGAAGACCCAGTGTTTGACACTGAACCATACTACATGCAGGGTCCTCTAGCCGAAGTTGATCACCAGCTACCGGCAACCTGGACTGCCTATCTCAGTATGCGTCAGGAGATCCGAGACTCACAGGTGCATTATCAACTGCAGCAAGATCTGATAGAGCACCTATGGAGGCTCAAGGGCGACGCCGGGCACAACGTGTGATGAAATATGAGTTTTTATTTGTTGAACTATATAATTTGTATTGAACTATTTGTTGTTGTACTATTTTGTTGAAGTATTTGATTTTTCTATGATGAAATATGTGATAAAAAAATTTATGTTGATAATTGAATGCCGAGCCACGGCAAACCACGCCGAATATGAGCCTATTCTCACCCATATGAGCCCTTTATTCGCCGAAATGGGGCTGAAAAGTGGATCAATATCTACGCCTGGGTGCGAGCTGGGGGCGACGACTTGGCGCAAAACCGCCCCCGCGCCGACTGTGTCGCCGGCTCGCCCCCCGGGGTCGATTTTTTTATGCGTGGTGGGGTGGGGTGCGGTGGGGTGGGGGGTGGGGGGTGGGGGACGGCTGGAGATGCTCTTACCATCTCTTGCAAGCAGCCTCACTGAACTAACCTGTCGCTCGCTTTTGTTGGTTCGTTGGCTTGGCTGCCAACACATGCAGCTAGATATATCAACGTCATGGTCGTACGCAAATGCTGCAGACCAGTACGCACGTCAAGTCATCACGAGCAAGTTTGCATGCATGCAAGCCCAGTGCACAGCAGGCCGTATACTGTACACACGCACGCCGTGACTAGCTCAAACTGGCGCCCATGCCGGCCGTGGCCACTAGCGCAATCTGTAGTTTCGGCAGCGCGCGCACCACACGTACACGTACACACCAGTTGCCGGCCGGCGTGCGTACGGCGCACCTCTAGGCTCGTCCGTTCGTACGCAGTACGATCTCACAATCACGACGGGGTATCCAGCACGCACGTACGTACGTACTACTCCTACACTACCGCCAAGGCACTTTGGGCAGGAATCTTTGCAGCGTGCGGAACTACTCTGCATATACGACATTGATTCATTCACTCTGCATGCATGCGACATTCACCACGTGACGTGTCAGGTGCCACCGGCCAAGGCTGGCCCCGCATGCATGCATGCGATGCGGCAGGTCTGTGCGAGATGCAGCTGGCAGGAGCTGCATGCATGCATGCACACCGTGCACGGGATGTCCCATATTGGCGTCACCAATGCAGTGGAAAAGGCTCAACTCTGCAAGCAGCCGGGCCGGGCGTGCTGCCGCTTCCTGCCGTCCGTGTAACCTGTAGGCCAGAAAAAAGAGTGTGACCTGAGGGCCAGAGCGCGAGAACGTCCGTATCCATTTCGAGCGGCGTACACCCTCGCGGTGCCAACACATATCCGGCCGCCGTATTGGTCTCTTTTTTATAAATATGAGCATTTTCTTGTACTCCCTCCGTTCCTAAATATAAGTCTTTGTAGAGATTTCACTAGATGAACTACATACGGAGCAAAATAAATGAATCTATGCTTAAAATACATCGATATACATCCGTATGTGGTTCATTGTGGAATCTCTACAAGACTTATATTTAGAAACGGAGGAAGTATATATGAGTTTTGTTTCAGATAAAACGATGGGTCTTTTCCAGTGTCCTACTTCTGCTCTCTCTTCAACCAAGTGTCAAGTGTCCAGAAGGACACTGCACTCGCCACTGTCTTATGATCTGGGCTGGGCTGAATCTGCAACACACGGCTCTCGCGCCTGAACATGGCATTGCAGCGCAGATTACACGCACGCACGTACCCCGGGCCTGAGTGCGCACGAACGCGGACCAAAACTCTGTCTAATTAGATCGATCGGCAGCACATACGTACGGGAAAGCAACACGAAAGAAGAAACCCCAACCACACCGGAGCTGCCTGCTGCTAGAGCAACCGCGGACAGCTAGTCCGGGGCCTCAAACGCGTCTGCGGGTACAGTGATTGGTCACGTCTCAAATTTACTCTTGTACATCCGCATACCTCATATTTAAATAAAATTTTAAATCCATAGAAATGTGCAAACAAGAAAATCTACATACTACGTAGATCAATTAACCTATACTACCATATTTTTTGTCGGAGACCGGCTCTGGGTGCATGAGCGGCAGCCGCAACTCCAGCTCCTCCGGCTGCTCCGCGTCGGCCTCCACCACCGTGTCAAGTTCGGCGAAAAGCACGTCGGTCGTCGCCCGTCCCTGCCAGATGAACTACCGGTTGGCCTTGACATAGGCCTCATCCTGGATGGCCTCCAGGATGGCTTGCGGCTCTGCCATCTAGGCCGTTTGGGCGGCCGTGAACTGCGCCATGGCATTCTCCATGTCGAAGACCGCAGCCGACGCCAACTCCTACTCTGCCTCATCCTCCTTCGGATCCCCCACATCCTCCTCCTTTGGATCCGCCACTTCCATAGGCACCGGTTGCTCCGGCTCCGGCTGCTGCTCCTCTTCCTCCTCCTCTTCTGGCTCTGGCGAGTCCGGAGGCAGGCTGGTTGTGATGCGGGCGACGCCCCTCGCCCGAATTTCCTCCTCAATCTAAAACCGGCGCTACGGTGTGAGCATAGTATACGTTGTCTTTATTTGCTAGGACATGGCGAAGCCAAACGGCGTGGGAAAAATGAGGCGGAGCGGGAGAGAGGTGGATGTGCTCGGGATGACGGCGCGGAGAGGGATAAAGTGGATGTGGCTAGGGCTAGGGGACGCCGTCCAGCCTAAATGGCCGGACTTTGGCCCTCGGGTGGTGATGAGCCGAAGCGGCGCCATGCGGCATTCACACTCCACCGAGACCATCGTCTATCCAACGTGGCGGACGCACCCGGGTCTCCCTATATCCTCCTATATTCAGACCGGATATGAGGGGTACCGGTCAATGCACCAGACGTTTCAGACGCCGTTTAGGTCGGATCTTTGTACCGGTCACTAATCAGGTCATCCGTCCGGGCGTTTGAGTGGGGCTTGAGGTGCGTGCTGTAGATGCTCTGATTAGGTATAGATATCGATCCCCACGTACGCACCAACGGGAGAAAAGCTGGTGAATAAATAAGCTTTCGATTCGACAACATGTAATGGGATGATGCGGGCCTAAAAGCGCATGAACCGGACGTGCCGTCTACCCGCAGCGACACAACGTGGGCGAAAAACCATCTAGATGACCTGCACATAGATAGATAGATAGATCCGCACGAGACAACGTTTCATTCGCTCGAACAATTGAATTTCCTCGTGTAGCTAGCGAACTGTAGTTGCCTGTCTCGGCAACGCGTTGTGCACACGTCTTGTTATATAAGTATATTCTCTCACGATCGAGTAGAGACAGGCAGGTGATGTGTGGAACATCGTCATCAGCAACAAAAGAAAAAATCTAGCTAACTCAGCTCACGTTCCTTTTCCTACGTGTCACACTTATTAGTATATACTACTCACTTTTCTACTGCCACTTGACGTTGGACTACGACTACGTGTCTCTGTCATTGCCATGTCAACAACATCCACCTCATTACTCACCCCCAACGTAAGACCACACACAGACACCAGCAGATAGTAGGAAATCACCAACCTGTTTTGTCCCACTGACAAAAGGCAGGCATGCCAAAGAAAAATATACGAGAAACACACTTTCCAACCATCGAAAAGCGGATGAAATGGCCTAGTTCCGAATAAAGCAGTGCATTATAAGCCGGCGGCCGCTCTCAATCCATCCAAAAGGGGATAAATGGACCTAATATAAAGTAGTGGTTTATAAATCCAGCAGCCAGCAGCAGATTGTCGAGTTTTCAAGGCCCAGTGGATGGAGCAGATGAACCACCCGAAAGCGGAAAACGGAAAAAACATGGCGTCGTTTCTCTCTTGTTGCCTTGCCAACCAGAAAGGAAAGGGTAGAAATTAAATTAAAGGAAGCCATAGATTTGATTTTCATGGCCTGTCTGTGCGTCTGTCTCCTCCATGCATCAACCTGCCTTGGCTAGCCAGCTTAGCTCAGCTACTCTCGGACATAAACATCAGATCACGGCGCCCTAACCTGTCACTTCCGTCCCATTAGTGCAAGCTACATCTCACCCATGATGTAGAAGGCCTCGTCTTCTCACCATGATGTCTAGCTGCCACCCATTTTTAACGATCTACCATTGCTTCACCAGTTCATAGCAGAGCAATGTGATGTTGATTCAATATATGTTTCTTTTTTCAGGAAATTATGTTTGTTCTCGAGCATGTTTTTTTTAGTACTACCACTCCCTCTGTTCATTAATGTAAGACGTTTTGGCAGTTCAATACATTAATGAACAGAGTTAGCACTACTTAAGTGGTGATGTTTCTGGAAATGCAATGCTTTCCCTCACCTACTGGGCTTGCATCTGATGATGTAGTACTCCATTTGATACCCCGGCCAACAGCAAGATGCCTGAAACGCCACTGTTAAATACAGTATGCAAGGTGCCATTTCCCTCTTATTCAGTGCTCTTTTTTTAATGTGCGTATTGATGTAGTAGTCCCACCAGATCCACCAGAAAACTTTTATCCATGTAACCGTATAATAGATAAAAGTTGGGTTTGTCTCCGGTGTAGATCGACCATCATCAACTTAACAATGTATGACCAGTGCATCATGATGATGCAAAATGTACTGCCTTTTTATACTGTACTAGGCAAGAGAAGACATGTAATCAAGACTTGTCAAGTACTCCCTCCATTCCTAACTATAAGTCTTTTTGAGATTTCAAATGAACTACAACATACGGATGTATATAGACATATTTTACAATGTAGATTCACTCATTTTGCTCCGCGTGTAGTCACTTGTTGGAATCTCTAAAAAGACTTATACTAAGTCTTTGTAAAGATTTCACAAGTGACTACATACGGAGCAAAATGAGTGAATCTACACTCTAAAATGCATCTACATACATCCGTATATGGTTCATAGTGGAATCTCTCCAAAGACTTATATTTAAAAACGAAGGGAGTATTTAGGAACGGAGGAAGTATGTTTATTACTCCCTCCGTTCCAAAATAGATGACCCAACTTTATACTAACTTAGTACAAAGTTGGGTCATCTATTTTGGAAACCGAAGGAGTAGTAGTGATGGCCCTGGAAATGCATGCTTTCCGTCGCCTGCTGCTGGGCCAAGAGAAAGGTGCATGAAACGCTACTGCAAACACAGCATACACTGTCGCATTTCTCTCTTGTTTAGTCATCTTCTGGGAGGTGCTGATTGGGATAGTCCCACCAGATCCACCAGAAAACTTTTGGGTGAGTGACAGTTTTGTAACTTCGCCCATTGGTTTTTTGTTTCCAGTGGAGATCACTCATGGGCAACTTAACAAATGCATGATTATTCCATCACGGTACTATATATATGGACCAGCGCATCATCAGTTCATCACGAAGCAATAATGTACTAGCACTAGAATTTTATTAGTTTATTTTTTTTATTCACTGAGGACCACATGCTTCGTGGTGCAACTGCCCAGGAGTTCCCGCCAAAAAAAAAAACTACCCAAGAGTTTGTGTTGTGTCCGTCCTAGTAGTACCTTTCATCCCTGACACAGTAAAAGCAAACGAAAAAGGAAAGGTGCCGGTGAGCGGTGAGTGAGGAGCCCATGCATGTGCCGAGGACACCAAATAACCAGTACCGTATACTCCTACTAGAGTAAAAAAAAGCAGAGGCCGATTTTTGTGGACCTGCCCAAGAAGGGTCCGCGTGAATGTGATCGATCGACGCCGTCGGGACCTGCGGAATTCTTGACAGGATCAAGGACCTGGATCACATGTGACAAGGGAAGGGTCCCCTCGCGCTTCAATCATCTCTCACAAATGCACCTGTGAGTGAGTGGGTGGGTGCATCTCATCCGGTGTGACGGGTGGGAAAGTGTGCATGCATGCTCCACAGCCCCAAGAAGGACAATAATCCACTTCACTCTTGATCAAATGGTGCTTGCTTGCTTGTGCATGCATGCACGCTGGAGCAGTGATCGGGTACACCCGTTGCGTGGAAATGAATTGTGGAGGCGGCCATGTTCAGCAGCAGTGCCCAGTGTATGTACTACACAGTGCTTTTTTGTTTCTGCGCGTACGATGCCGAGCGTGACCCGATCGGTCAAGCTGCACACTGTGAAGCAGCTTGTGCGTCCAGGCCTCTAGGGAAAGGGGACGGGCCCATGCACCATGGATGGGCGTCCCATCAGGACGGATAGACAGATAGATTAGTCCGTAGAGGCTCACTGATCGGCTTCAGCAAATCCAGGTCCAGAAGACACGGCACACCCAGCCGAGCTCGGCGAAGATATGACACACGCACACAGAGAGAAAACAACAGGTTGGTTTCAGTTAAGTTCAGTTAGCCAGCAGCTGTACACAAAACAAACAAACAAACAAACAACCAGCTGCACCAATTGAATCATATCTTCTTCTATATACGAATAAACACAACAAGAACAAACGACCAAAAAACTTCCGGTGAACAACAGCCAGGGCGATTCGTTAGCCATCTATATATCCTACGGTCGATCGAGCCCGCCGATCGGCCTCTACGTCAAGTACCGGCGCCGAGCTACTGCTGCCGCCGTCCGGCTCTGCATATGTCACCATGCCCCATTGTGTTCCTCGGCGCTTCAGGCACCGCCATGTCCGACACTCGTCTGTGCACCGGCAATTCAGCAGGATGCAGCTCTTCTACCACCACCAGTTCCGAAGCCTGACAGCATGACCATCGATTTGTTTTTTTTTTTTTACACGGCGCGGTGTATGGAAACCCCTCAGGCAGCTCGGCGCCGTGCTGCCCCGTTGCTTAGCTCAGGGATTGGCCGCCACTGCTGCTGTGCTGCTGAGATGCACAGGTAGCCGCGACTGCCTCCTCTTGATTCACACCACAGTTTCCTTGCTCCTTCTCCGGTATGGTCTGTGAACAGATGGTCGGCCATCCAATCCTCAAAGCCTATTATTCTCAAATCAACAAGGTTGAGGTATCATCATGTCTGAGCCTGCCTCGGACCTGCTCGGCATCAAAGGATGGAGAGTGCATCAGCTGAAAGCCTGCCGCCAGAATCGAGCCACGGCCATGCACACTACAGTTCCAATCTGGATCACCAGGGTCAGTTTTCTTTGCACTGACATAGGCCTGTGTCCAATTGTAGCAGCAAACACAGACCATGGAAGCTACGGAACACTACTGCCACTCTCTTCGGCGACTCGAGCTTTCTCCTCCTCGGCGCGAAGGTTGAGATCCTTATAAGTATTTGCGGAAGCAGCAGTGAAGGTCTCCATCGCTTCAAAAATATTCCTCAAGCTCGACTGCAGGCTGCTGTTTTCGGCTTGGGGGCCTGCGCCGTGTAACACCTGTGCGGACAAGGACACGCCTGTCTGATCAGAAACCAGGACAAGCTTCTTGTTCTTTGCTTCCAGAGCCTTGCGCATTTTTTGTTCATCCTTTTCCATCACTCTCAGGTCCCTGTCCATTCCTTTATTGGCCATCATACCCTGCCTTTGCTGTGACCTGTGCTTCTCCCAGAGGTGGAGAACGTTGGACGCAAAGGCTTGCATTGCCTTGACGACTTCCTTCTCGGATATCCTCGCCACGCCGGCTGCCCAATTATTACATATCACAAAGATGGGCGGTGCACCTAACCGTCCAGGAGAAAATGGAGGGACGCCGTCATCCGTTTCCTCGGGCACATACTCAACTCCTTTCCGCAGCCAGTCATTTAACGTACTAACATAGTTCTTTTGAGCGGTAACCCATCCGGCAAAACAGGTAGTCCAGTCCAATAGCTGAAGCTCTAGATGCTTGATCAAGTCCATGTGATCATCACCAAACCTTGCAGCATCTATCATGGAGTCTATGTTTTTAGCTTGGGATATGGCATGCAGCTGGATCTGATGGCATTCTAACATAACATCCCACATCCGCATCAGCCTGGATAAAAGCATTTGATACAATCAGTTCCAATATCACAGACCAACATGTGCGTAAATAAAAACAGTAAAGAAAGATGCATAGGTGCTAACTGAACAACACACCACCATAGATGTCAACAGTCAACTAAATCTTGCAATGCACTACATGGAAAAAAAAACTGTGAACAAAGGACTGAATCCTGATGCATGAAAATAAAATAAAATAAACATATAACCTGGTAAGAACATGCAATGGAAAAGACTGTCCTGTTTGAGAGAAGATATAATACTACTAGGATTGACACAACAAAAGCATTTTGGTTACTGAAGGAAACCTTGTGCTACATACTTTTTCTAACTGCTCATTGATCACTGTTAATTGTGTGCCTCACTATCACCTCACTCACATTAACAATATTGCAAGGTAGTGCAGAAAAAGGATTTATAAATCCACTGATTTGCGTATGTGAAAATACTCAAGTTAACATAAACATGTAGCTAGACATTCCAGATGTGATATTCTAACATGTAAAAGAAGCAGGAAACAGATAGGGGTATGTGCAGGTTACTGTTGTTTTAAGGGAGAGCGGCATACCCTTGAATGAGCTCACATGTTTGTGGCCATAACTCATCATCCCTTAGCTTACTGATCTTGCCTGAGATGGTGTTCACAACCTGAATAGCTATGCTTATTCTTGTCGATAACTTCCTTATTTCCTTTTCAGCCGCTACGATCTTTTCAGTTTCTGCACCTTTCTCATCTAATATTTGCAGGTCCTGGCGTTTCCTATCATACTTAAGCCTTTCCTCCTCTTCAGCCTGTAATGTACACGAAGAAACTGAGTCCAATGAATCTAATATTGGATAAATGGGTGCAGAGTGATAAGAAAAGCATTGACCCACTTCCACATCATTTCAATGAGTATCAACCAAACATTTATTTATACATGGAAGAACAAAAGAGTATTAAAGTGGACCTATTCAAAGCATATTTATTCATTAATTAAAAAGTTACATTTAACTACCTGATACATAATTTTAGCTGCAACAACAATACCTAAGTAAGTGCTACCCCTTAAAAAATAAGATGGAAACTCCTAATTGTAATCAGTCAGTACCATAGACAATGGACAAATCCAAAACTTTCACATACTGTACTTTGACTCTGTGCACTAAATTAGGATGCAGAGGCATGTGAAATGAGAACATGAGGAATCACATTGCCAAAATAAAGTAATCTCGCGACTCACAATGTTCCTCAGAAATTCAAATATGTAAAAGGAGAATTCTATACCTTAACTTCCTGAAGAAGCTTCCTTTCCCACATGTATAGTTTCTGTAGTGTCGAGGAAAGGTTGCCACATCCCATCGCCTTGTCCTCTTCGAACCGCAGGAACTCCTCCTCCATTGTCGGTATCCCACAAATCATCATCGCAGATACTGGATTGGCAATTGGGTAAAACTTAGCAAACATGTTTAGAAACTGCAAAAGAACAAGCCAGAACCGTTTGACAGCAGAGGTGAGACAATTCACCAACCTTTGAAACCAGAACCTTTCTGGTAGTAAGGCATCTTGCCGACCTCAAGCATCTTGGACACCTCACCAGCTGAACTGGAGGCACGCTCGAACTGAGCCTTGATCTCGAGCACCACCTCATTGTCATCAACATACGTCTTCTCTGATCCTGTGCCCGGCAGGCCAGCAACATGTTGACGTGCTTCATTCCGCACCTGTTCTCCGACAACACTCTTCTCCACTACATGAACATCATGATCCAAGCTGCTCCCACTACTACTTGGCAGCGACGACTTGGAGTCACGGGGCAGTTCATCCCCAGTACTGCTCCGACCTTCCTCCTTTGCGGCCTTCCCTTTCCCAGTGTGCCCATTCAACAGGTGCTTGTCCTCACCATAAGCTTCCTTGACTACCTCCATGTCCTCATCCTCCAAATCGGGGATGCCCTCCTCCTCGCGCACATCTTTGGAACTCCTGCTGGGAGTGTATGGCGCTGGAGCAGCAGTTGGCTGGTCATAGTAGCTCCCATAGGTCTCAAATGGGTTCAAGAAATCCCAAGTAGACACACTCGGCGGAGATGGAGGCGGCGGTGGCACGACTTCCTCGCGGGAGGAGGATGGCATATCTGCCGGAGGTGGAGCAGCAGCACCGCCATAGTAACCACCGTAGGCATACTGGTTATAGGAACTCTGCGGCGGGGAGGCATACCCATTGTACCCGCGCGGGGGTGGCTGCGCGCCGCCGTCACCATAATAGTGGACTCTGGCATCGCTGGCCTGCGGGCGTTGCTCGTATGCTCCAGACGGCGGAGGCGGCTGTCCCCGCGCATAGCTGGTATTGAAGACGGTCTGAACCGTGGCATCACTGGCCTCCGGGCGTTGCTCAAACGATACGGACGGCGGCGGGGGCTGGCCACGCGCATAGCTGATGTTGAAGAAGGTCTGGACTGTGGCGTCGGTGGCCTCCGGGCGGTGCTGGTGTGAAACGGACGGTGGTGGGGGCTGGCTGCGGGCATAGTTCATGTTGAAGAAGCTCTGGCCATAGCCACCAATGCCGCCGTAGCCAGGTGGGTCGTATCCACCACTGCTAGGTGGCGGTGGTCCCATGCTGCTGTATCCCGGTCCATTGCCTCCGGCGCCCCCCATGCCGCCATAGCCCGGGTCATAGCCGCCGGGCCCTCCCATGCCGCCGTAGTCAGGTGGAGGGGGGTATCCACCATACCCGTACCCCGGAGGAGCACCATACGACGGCGGCGGGCCGTACGCGGAGGAGCCATACGGCG
Organism: Aegilops tauschii subsp. strangulata; assembly: GCF_002575655.3. Classification (NCBI taxonomy): domain Eukaryota; kingdom Viridiplantae; phylum Streptophyta; class Magnoliopsida; order Poales; family Poaceae; genus Aegilops; species Aegilops tauschii. Next base: position 450,025,072 of record NC_053039.3, on the reverse strand, counting down.
GCGGCCCCATCTGCTGCGGTGGCGGCCTCTGGCCCGGGTCCCCCGCGGAGCGAACGATCTCGGGCCGGCGCTGGCCCGGGTCGGCCTCGTCGTCGGAGTGGAACTTGATGTGGCCGTCCTCGGAATCGGAGTCCCCGTCGGAGTGGAAGTGGATGTGCTGGTCATCGGGGTTGATGCGGACCTGCTTGGCGGCGGGCGGCGGCGCCTGGCCGTTGGACGAGGAGGCGATTGCGGGGTTGTTGGCGGGCGAGGCGGCGGGCAGGCCGTCTCCCTTGCGGTTGCCGGGGGGCAGGTGGAGCGTGGGCTCTGGCGGCGGCGGGGGCAGCGTCTGGACGCCGCGGACGAAGTCGTGCAGCGCGACGCCGACCCTGCCGAGCGAGTCGGCGTAGGCGCGGTGCGCGTCGGCGAGCGTGTAGCGGTGGCGGATGGCGAGGGCCAGCAGCTCGGAGCGCTCCCGGCAGTGCTTCACCGCCTTCTCCTCCTCCAGCTTGGACTGGCCGCACCCCATCGGCCCCTGCCGGCGCGAAGAGGAATCACGAAAGCGGGAGTCTTTTTATTCCCCTTTGGTCAGAGGCGCCGCAGCGGCCGCATGTCGGCGTCGGCGGCGGCGAATCTGGCGGCGCGGGGAGCGGGGGAGGGGGGCGAGAGAGCGGCAGATCTGGACTAGAGGGGCAGGGAGGAGGGTGGTGTGGAGGGGACTGGAGGCGAGGCCGGGAATCTTCGCCTTTTTGCTGGCGCGGGCGCGCGTGCCAGCGGGGGGCGGCTCGTCGCGACGCGGCCTGAGCCTGAGCGCCTGAGCCTGAACCTCGTGGCAGCAGCGGTGAAAAACCCAAGCGGATGCTCCTGATGGAGCAGCCGCGGCGCGCGAGCCCGACCGACCAACGGCGGCGGGGATGGGGTTTCGAGGGGGGAAAGCAGAGTGGAGGACGGAAGGGTGGGGCTACTGTATCACTGAGAGGCTATGGTGGTGGGAGGGGAGGAGCGGAGCACGAGGCGGCATCGGGGGATGGAGGGGAGGCTGGGCTTGCTCTTTCGGTGGTGCGGCGGTTTTACCCAAACCCAAGGCGCGCACACACGCGCAAAGACAGGGGGAGAAAAGATGAAATATCGACGACGGTGAGGAGGGAGGAGAGAATGGAGGTGGTGGTGGTGGTGGGGCTATGGGCGGGGGGACATCCGTACATTGACGCCTGTCGCCGGCGTGGAGGACGGAGGGGAGGGGGGCTGGATTTATTTGGGTGGGGGTGCCGCTCCTCCCCTGCTCTTTATAATCTCTCCGTCCATTGTTTGCCAGGTAAGTACAGTAATTAGCTCCAAAGTTTGTTTGCTCGGGCGGCGACGTGGCATGTCAACTGCGAGTTTGCGAGCCTGGTTCGTAGCGGCGGACCCTTGGTGGCTTGCGCTTTCAGTTTTTTTCGGCGCGGCTGTTTGCGCACGGGTGTGAGGTGGAGCTTTGTACTGGCGCAGTTGAGTGCCGTGCCCGTGGGGGCCAGCCGGGGCGTTTCTAGTTCTAGACTTCTAGGTGAAGGTGGATGGATGGATGACGAGGGTGCCTCACGAATTCAGGGTGTCCTGATGCTCCATGGATCACAAACCCCGGGTGACCGTCCGTGCCGGTGCATCAAGAAGAAACGCATGCAGGTCATGGGGATGAAATGTTGCGCGGCGTCTTTTCTTCTTCTTCTTTTTTTCTTTTTGAAATCCATTTACGTTGTGGAAATATGTGACGGGAAACTCGTTACAAGATTGGCACACGCGCAAATCGTTCAATGTATGTAACAAAAGGGAATTCACGCGGAAGAGAAAAGAAACCGATGATAAGGCGGGGATGAGACGGGTACCTTCTCTCGGAGATGCCGCCCGCGGTGACGATTGCTGTGATGCAACCGGCGGTGTCGAGCACGGGAGGGGGTGGAGCGCCATGGAGCTCGTTTCTGGCGATCCACGTACATGCCTTTTCGATTCAGGATCTGGTATATGTGGTTAGAGCGACGCACCGTGATCGACTGCGAGAGGGGGTGGTTGGCGATGGCACGGGGCTAGTGCACATGGTGGCTCATGAAGGAGGCGGTGGGAGAGAGAGGCAACTGGGGGGGGGGGGGAGAAAGTTCGCCGCTCGTGAGATGCGGGTGAGATGGGAATGAAATGAATAGGTGGATGCGAAAGAGCCTGGAAAGGCAAGAAAAGTGTGGCACTGCCTCTGGTCCGGGAAGTGGGTACGGAGGGGGCGAGGGAATTAATAGGCGCGGTGGAGAAGACTGGACTGTTCGATGGATAACCTATGCCAGCTCGAGGGCCGATTACCCGGTCGAAGTGGGTCGAGGGAGACCGAGATGGCGACGGGATTAATAGGCGTGTGGAGAAGACTGGATCGTTGGATAGATAACCTATGCCCAACAACTTGGGGTCATTTATTTGATCGGAGTGAGAATCGAGTTTTAGGTTTTTGACTTCCTTCGGTGTCATTGCTCACACAACTAAGAAATGCATGTCAATATCCAAGCCATTGATGAGAAACAACCAACCAGTCATTGAGTTGCGTTGTCGGTGGAATCTGTTGGGGAACGTAGCAGAAATTTAAAATTTTCTACGCATCACCAAGATCAATCTATGGAGTAATCTAGCAACGAGGGGAAGGGGAGTGCATCTACATACCCTTGTAGATCGCTAAGCGGAAGCGTTGCAAGAATGCGGATGAAGGAGTCGTACTCGTAGCGATTCAGATCACGGTTGATACCGATCTAAGCGCCGAACCACGGCGCCTCCGCGTTCAACACACGTGCAGCCCGGTGACGTCTCCCACGCCTTGATCCAGCAAGGAGAGAGGGAGAGGTTGGGGAAGACTCCGTCCAGCAGCAGCACGACGGCGTGGTGGTGATGGAGGAGCGTGGCAATCCTGCAGGGCTTCGCCAAGCACCGCGGGAGAGGAGGAGGACATGGAAGAGGGGGAGGGTTGCGCCAGAACTTGGGTGTTCTCATGTGTATAGCAGCCCCAAAACCCCCACTATATATAGGGGAGGGGGAGGGGCTGTGCCCCCATCTAGGGTTCCCCCCAAGGGGTGTGGCCAGCCCTAGATGGGACTTGGAGGGCGGCCAAGGGGGGAGAGAGGGGGGCGCACCACTAGGTGGGCCTTAGGCCCATCTGAGCCTAGGGTTTCCCCCTTTCCCCCTTCCCTGTGCCTTGGGCCTCTTGTGGGAGGCGCACCAGCCCACCTAGGGGCTGGTCCCTTCCCACACTTGGCCCACGCAGCCCTCTGGGGCCGGTGGCCCCACCTGGTGGACCCCCGGGACACTCCCGGTGGTCCCGGTACGTTACCGATAGCACCCGAAACTTTTCCGGTGACCAAAACAGGACTTCCCATATATAAATCTTTACCTCCGGACCATTCCGGAACTCCTCGTGATGTCCGGGATCTCATCCGGGACTCCGAACAACATTCGGTAACCACGTATATCTATTCCCTATAACCCTAGCGTCATCGAACCTTAAGTGTGTAGACCCTACGGGTTCGGGAACCATGCAGACATGACCGAGACGTTCTCCGGCCAATAACCAACAGCGGGATCTGGATACCCATGTTGACTCCCACATGTTCCACGATGATCTCATCGGATGAACCACGATGTCGGGGATTCAATCAATCCCGCATACAATTCCCTTTGTCAATCGGTATGCTACTTGCCCGAGATTCGATCGTCGGTATCCCGATACCTTGTTCAATCTCGTTACCGGCAAGTCTCTTTACTCGTTCCGTAACACATCATCCCGTGATCAACTCCTTGGTCACATTGTGCACATTATGATGATGTCCTACCGAGTGGGCCCAGAGATACCTCTCCGTTTACACGGAGTGACAAATCCCAGTCTCGATTCGTGCCAACCCAACAGACACTTTCGGAGATACCTGTAGTGCACCTTTATATCCACCTAGTTACGTTGTGACGTTTGGTGCACCCAAAGCATTCCTACGGTATCCGGGAGTTGCACAATCTCATGGTCTAAGGAAATGATACTTGACATTAGAAAAGCTCTTAGCAAACGAACTACACGATCTTGTGCTAGGCTTAGGATTGGGTCTTGTCCATCACATCATTCTCCTAATGATGTGATCCCGTTATCAACGACATCCAATGTCCATGGTCAGGAAACCGTAACCATCTATTGATCAACGAGCTAGTCAACTAGAGGCTTACTAGGGACATGGTGTTGTCTATGTATCCACACATGTATCTGAGTTTCCTATCAATACAATTTTAGCATGGATAATAAACGATTATCATGAACAAGGAAATATAATAATAACCAATTTATTATTGCCTCTAGGGCATATTTCTAACAGTCTCCCACTTGCACTAGAGTCAATAATCTAGTTCACATTGCCATGTGATTAATACCCAAGAGTTCACATCACCATGTGAATGTAATGAATCCAACACCCATGGGGTTTGTTCATATCTCGCTTGTGAGAGAGGTTATTAGTCAACGGGTCTGAACCTTTCAGATCCGTGTGTGCTTTACGAATATCTATGTCATCTTGTGGATGCAGCTACCACGCGCTACTTGGAGCCATTTCAAATAACTGCTCTACTATACGAATCCGGTTTACTACTCAGAGTCATCCGGATTAGTGTCAAAGTTTGCATCGACGTAACCCTTTACGACGAACTCCTTTTCACCTCCATAATCGAGAAAATTCCTTAGTCCACTAGATACTAAGGATAAGTTCGACCGCTGTTATGTGATCCATTCCCGGATCACTATTGTACCCCTTGACCAACTCATGGCAAGGCACACTTCATGTGCGGTACATAGCATAGCATACTGTAGAGCCTACGTCTAAAGCATAGGGGACGACCTTCGTCCTTTCTCTCTCTTCTGCTGTGGTCAGGTCTTGAGTCTTACTCAATACTCACACCTTGTAACACAGCCAAGAACTCCTTCTTTTCTGATCTATTTTGAACTCCTTCAAAAACTTATCACGGTATGTATTCATTTGAAAGTACTATTAAGCGTTTTTTATCTATCCTTATAGATCTTGATGCTCAATGTTCAAGTAGCTTAATCCAGGTTTTCCATTGAAAAACACTTTTCAAATAACCCTGTATGCTTTCCAGAAATTCTACATCATTTCTGATCAACAATATGTTAACAACATATACTCATCAAAAATTCTATAGTGCTCCCACTCACTTCTTTGGAAATACAAGTTTCTCATAAACTTTGTATAAACCCAAAATCTTTGATCATCTCATCAAAACGTACATTCCAACTCCGAGATGCTTACTCCAGTCCTCAGAAGGATTGCTGGAGCTTTGCACACTTGTTAGCATCTTTCAGGATTGACAAAACCTTCTGGTTGTATCACATACAACCTTTCCTCAAGAAAATCGTCGAGGAAACAATGTTTTGACATCCTATCTGCAAGACTTCATAAATAATGCAGTAACTGCTAATATAATTCCAACAGACTCTTAGCATCGCTACGAGTGAGAAAGTCTCATCGCAGTCAACTCCTTGAACTTGTCGGAAAACATCTTAACGACAAGCCGAGCTTTCTTAATGGTGACACTTACCATCATTGTCTGTCTTCCTTTTAAAATCCATCTGCACCCAACAGCCTTACGACCATCAAGTATTTCTTCCAAAGTCTATACTTTGCTTTTATACATGGATCCTCTCTCGCATTTCATGGCCTCGAGCCATTCGTCGGAATCCGGGCCCACCATCGCTTCTCCATAGCTCGTAGGTTCATTGTTGTCTAGCAACATGACTTCCAAGACAGGATTACGCACCACTCTGGAGTAGTTTGCATCCTTGTCGTCCTACGAGGTTTGGTAGTGACTTGATCCGAAGTTTCATGATCACTATCATAAGCTTCCGCTTCAATTGGTGTAGGTGCCACAGGAACAATTTCTTGTGCCCTGCTACACACTAGTTGAAGTCATGGTTCAATAACCTCATCAAGACTCCGCCATCCTCCCACTCAATTCTTTCGAGAGAAACTTTTCCTCGAGAAAAGACCCGTTTCTAGAAGCAATTACTTTTGCTTCCAGATCTGAAATAGGAGGTATTCTATGAAGATGCATTTATCCGCTTTGGGTTCGAGCTTATCAGCCTGAAACCTTTTCACATAAGCATCGCAGCCCCAAACTTTTAAGAAACGATAACTTAGGTTTCTCTAAACGGTGTCGTCTCAACGGAATTGCGTGGTGCCCTATTTAAAGTGAATGTGGTTGTCTCTAATGCCTAACCCATAAACGATAGTGGTAATTTGATAAGAGACATCATGGTATGCACCATATCCAATAGGGTGCAGTTATGATGTTTGGACACACCATCACACTGTGGTGTTCCAGGCGGTATTAATTATGAAACACTTTCCACAATGTCTTAATTGTGTGCCATACTCGTAACTTAGATATTCATCTCTATGATCATATCATAGACATTTTATCCTCTTGTCACGACGATCTTCAACTTCACTCTGAAATCACTTGAACCTTTCAATAATTCAGACTTGTGTTTCATCAAGTAAATACACTCAGCATCTGCTCAAATCATCTGTGAAGTAAGAACATAACGATATCCACTGCATGCCTCAGCACTCATTGGACTGCACACATCAAAATGTATTACTTCCAACAAGTTGCTTTCTTGTTCCATCTTACTGAAAACGAGGCCTTTCGGTCATCTTGCCCATGTGGTATGATTTGCATGTCTCAAGTGATTCAAAATCAAGTGAGTCCAAACGATCCATCTGCATGGAGTTTCTTCATGCATATATACCAATAGACATGGTTCACATGTCTCAATCTTTTCAAAAACGAGTGAGCCCAAAGATCCATCTACATGGAGCTTCTTCATGCGTTCTATACCAATATGACTCAAATGGCAGTGCCACAAGTATGTGGTATTATCATTACTATTTCATATCTTTTGGCACGAACATGTGTATCACTGCGATCGAGATTCATTTTAGGTGCAAGACCATTGAAGGCATTATTCAAATAAACAGATTAACTATTATTCTCCTTAAATGAATAACCGTATTGCGATAAACATAATCCAATCATGTTTATGCTCAACGCAAACACCAAATAACAATTATTTAGGTTTAACACCAATCTCGATGGTAGAGGGAGCATGCGATGCTTGATCACATCAACCTTGGAAACACTTCCAACACATATCGTCATCTCACCTTTAGCTAGTCTCCGTTTATTCCGCAGCTTTTATTTCGAGTTCCTAACACTTAGCAACCGAACCGGTATCTAATACCCTGGTGCTGCTAGGAGTACTAGTAAAGTACACATTCATATAATGTATATCCAATATACTTCTGTCGACCTTGCCTGCCTTCTCATCTACCAAGTATCTAGGGTAGTTCTGCTTCAGTGACCGTTCCCCTCATTACAGAAGCACTTAGTCTCGCGTTTGGGTTCAACCTTGGGATTCTTCACTAGAGCAGCAAATGATTTGCTGTTTCATGAAGTATCCCTTTTGCCCTTGCCCTTCTAGAAACTAGTGGTTTTACTAACCATCAACAATTGATGCTCCTTCTTGATTTCTACTTTCGCGGTGTCAAACATCGCGAGTTGCTCAAGGATCATCATGTCTATCCCTGATATGTTATAGTTCATCACGAAGCTCTAATAGCTTGGTGGCAGTGACTATGGAGAACCATCACTATCTCATCTGGAAGATTAACTCCCACTCGATTCAAGTGATTGTAGTACTCAGACAATCTGAGCACATGCTCAACGATTGAGCTTTTCTCCCTTAGCTTGCAGGCTTAAGAAACTTGTCAGAGGTCTCATACCTCTTGACGTGGGCACTAGTCTGAAATCCCAATTTCAGTCTTCAGAACATCTCATATGTTCTGCGAGGTTTCAAAACGTCTTGGTGCCACAATTCTAAACCGTTAGCATTACGCACTGAACTATCACGTAGTCATCAAAACGTGTATGCCAGATGTTTCGCAACATCTACAGATGACGCTGAGGTTCAGCACACCGAGCGATGCATTAAGGACATAAGCCTTCTGTGCAGCAATGAGGACAATCCTCAGTTTACGGACCCAGTCCGCATAATTGCTACTATCAACTTTCAACTAAATTTTCTCTAGGAACATATCTTAAACAGTAGAACTAAAGTGTAAGCTATGACATAATTTGCAAAGACCTTTTGACTATGTTCAGGATAATTAAGTTCATCTGATTATTTAATGAACTCCCACTCAGATAGACATCCCTCTAGTCATCTAAGTGATACATGATCCGAGTCAAACTAGGCCGTGTCCGATCATCACGTGAGACGGACTAGTCATCATCGGTGAACATCTCCATGTTGATCGCATCTACTATACGATTCATGTTCGACCTTTCGATCTCTTGTGTTCCGAGGCCATGTCTGTACATGCTAGGCTCGTCAACACCCGTTGTATTCGAACGTTAGAATCTATCACACCCGATCATCACGTGGTGCTTCGAAACAATGAACCTTCGCAACGGTGCACAGTTAGGGGGAACACGTCTCTTGAAATTTTAGTGAGGGATCATCTTATTTATGCTACCGTCGTTCTAAGCAAATAAGATATAAACATGACAAACATCACATGCAAATCATAAAGTGACGTGATATAGCCAATATCATCTTGCGCCTTTGATCTCCATCTTCGAGGCGCGGCATGATCACCTTCGTCACCGGCATGACACCATGATCTCCATCATCGTGTCTTCATGAAGTTGTCTCGCCAACTATTACTTCTACTACTATGGCTAATGGTTAGCAATAAAGTAAAGTAATTACATGGCGTTTTCATTGACACGCAGGTCATACAATAAATTAAGACAACTCCTATGGCTCCTACCGGTTGTCATATTCATCGACATGCAAGTCGTGATTCCTATTACAAGAACATGATCAATCTCATACATCACATATATCATTCATCACATCCTTTTGGCCATATCACATCACATAGCATACCCTGCAAAAACAAGTTAGACGTCCTCTAATTGTTGTTGCATGTTTTACGTGGCTGCTATGGGATTCTAGCAAGAACGTTTTCTTACCTACGCAAAAGCCACAACGTGATATGCCAATTTCTATTTACCCTTCATAAGGACCCTTTTCATCGAATCCGATCCGACTAAAGTGGGAGAGACAGACACCCGCTAGCCACCTTATGCAACTAGTGCATGTCAGTCGGTGGAACCTGTCTCACGTAAGAGTACGTGTAAGGTCGGTCCGGGCCGCTTCATCCCACGATGCCGCCGAATCAAGATAAGACTATTTACCCTTCATAAGGACCCTTTTCATCGAATCCGATCCGACTAAAGTGGGAGAGACAGACACCCGCTAGCCACCTTATGCAACTAGTGCATGTCAGTCGGTGGAACCTGTCTCACGTAAGAGTACGTGTAAGGTCGGTCCGGGCCGCTTCATCCCACGATGTCGCCGAATCAAGATAAGACTAGTAACGGCAAGTAAATTGACAAAATCAACGCCCACAACTACTTTGTGTTCTACTCGTGCACAGAAACTACGCATAGACCTAGCTCATGATGCCACTGTTGGGGAACGTAGCAGAAATTCAAAATTTTCTACGCATCACCAAGATCAATCTATGGAGTAATCTAGCAACGAGGGGAAGGGGAGTGCATCTACATACCCTTGTAGATCGCTAAGCGGAAGCGTTGCAAGAACGCGGATGAAGGAGTCGTACTCGTAGCGATTCAGATCGCGGTTGATTCCGATCTAAGCACCGAACCACGGCGCCTCCGCGTTCAACACACGTGCAGCCCGGTGACGTCTCCCACGCCTTGATCCAGCAAGGAGAGAGGGAGAGGTTGGGGAAGACTCCGTCCAGCAGCAGCACGACGGCGTGGTGGTGATGGAGGAGCGTGGCAATCCTGCAGGGCTTCGCCAAGCACCGCGGGAGAGGAGGAGGACATGGAAGAGGGGGAGGGCTGCGCCAGAACTTGGGTGTTCTCATGTGTATAGCAGCCCCAAAACCCCCACTATATATAGGGGAGGGGGAGGGGCTGCGCCCCCATCTAGGGTTCCCCCCCAAGGGGTGTGGCCAGCCCTAGATGGGACTTGGAGGGGCGGCCAAGGGGGAGAGAGGGGGGCGCACCACTAGGTGGGCCTTAGGCCCATCTGAGCCTAGGGTTTCCCCCTTTCCCCCTTCCCTGCGCCTTGGGCCTCTTGTGGGAGGCGCACCAGCCCACCTAGGGGCTGGTCCCTTCCCACACTTGGCCCACGCAGCCCTCTGGGGCCGGTGGCCCCACCTGGTGGACCCCCGGGACCCTCCCGGTGGTCCCGGTACGTTACCGATAGCACCCGAAACTTTTCCGGTGACCAAAACAGGACTTCCCATATATAAATCTTTACCTCCGGACCATTCCGGAACTCCTCGTGACGTCCGGGATCTCATCCGGGACTCCGAACAACATTCGGTAACCACGTATATCTATTCCCTATAACCCTAGCGTCATCGAACCTTAAGTGTGTAGACCCTACGGGTTCGGGAACCATGCAGACATGACCGAGACGTTCTCCGACCAATAACCAACAGCGGGATCTGGATACCCATGTTGGCTCCCACATGTTCCACGATGATCTCATCGGATGAACCATGATGTCGGGGATTCAATCAATCCCGCATACAATTCCCTTTGTCAATCGGTATGCTACTTGCCCGAGATTCGATCGTCGGTATCCCGATACCTTGTTCAATCTCGTTACCGGCAAGTCTCTTTACTCGTTCCGTAACACATTATCCCGTGATCAATTCCTTGGTCACATTGTGCACATTATGATGATGTCCTACCGAGTGGGCCCAGAGATACCTCTCCGTTTACACGGAGTGACAAATCCCAGTCTCGATTCGTGCCAACCCAACAGACACTTTCGGAGATACCTGTAGTGCACCTTTATAGCCACCCAGTTATGTTGTGATGTTGGTACACCCAAAGAATTCCTACGGTATCCAGGAGTTGCACAATCTCATGGTCTAAGGTAATGATACTTGACATTAGAAAAGCTCTTAGCAAACGAACTACACGATCTTGTGCTAGGCTTAGGATTGGGTCTTGTCCATTACATCATTCTCCTAATGATGTGATCCCGTTATCAACGACATGCAATGTCCATGGTCAGGAAACCGTAACCATCTATTGATCAACGAGCTAGTCAACTAGAGGCTTACTAGGGACATGGTGTTGTCTATGTATCCACACATGTATCTGAGTTTCCTATCAATACAATTTTAGCATGGATAATAAACGATTATCATGAACAAGGAAATATAATAATAACCAATTTATTATTGTCTCTAGGGCATATTTCTAACAGAATCCCCACTAGGTAGACCCACGACGACATTTGGCCCAACTAAGGGCCCAGGCCCAAAGATCTTGGGTTGGGAGTCCCGAGCTGGTAGTCTTGCACAATGGTAACAAGTGACACGGGGATTTATCCAGGTTCAAGCTCTCCCAAAGAGATAATTCCCTACGTCCTACTTTTGATTGTATTGATGTGGGGGAGTACAAGTTACAGGTTGATCTACCACGTGATCGTGTGTGTATGAGAGTTATTGTCTACAACATTCACCCCTTGGCTTATAAAGATACCGGGGTGCCTAGGGTTACACATAGGTCGGTTACATCTAGGGTTAAATGGGCCAAAGACAACCTCTAAGTCTTGAAGTGTGCACCAAGTCTTCGGAAAATTCCTTCTTTGGTGCTCTTGGGCCCGGCAAATGTGGCCCACTGATTGATAACTTTGGGGGATCCTCGGCCCGGCCCACATGGCCGGGAGCCAACGTGGCTAGTATCGCCTAGTCCAGGACACCATCAATACTCATGCGAAATGCAACAGAGCCATTAGTCATGGGCTCATCGCTGTGGAGCACTCAGTCGGATGAGGAGTCCAGTCGGATGAGGAGAAGCCAGTCATACCCGGATCATCATTCATACCCGGGTTGTCATTCATAGAAGGCTCTTCACTAAAACAATACCAGGACCGAGTGATCAGTCATTTTAGTGACATCCAGCACGTTAAAGGACTGACAATAAAAGCAGGCATTACTACACCCATCAAGACGGGGGTTACTACTGCCATCAAGACGGGGGTTACTACCGCCACCATTACACATTAAAATAAGACCTTACCATTGTAATTGATACTAGTAACTCCCGATTTAGAGTTAAATGCATCTCTGGTCCTTCAACTTGCAGGCAATGTCTACAATGGTCCTTGTACTCTCAAAGTGCTTCAATACGGTCCATGTACTTGGCACGTCAGCAACGAGGCGCGTCGCTCTGTACCGGTTGAGCCCAAGATTTTGTGATACAGCCCTGGATTTGTATTGCCTTGTAGATCAACCCTCATACCTTTACACATCAGCAGGGGAGTCGCTGAAACTGCATGTAGTTCATGAACGCAAGCATATGCACTGAGCCTTGATAATAAATGACAATACATATGAAGAAACAATGGTATCAAGTTATATATGAAGGCTTGTTTCATGGGTAATGCAATAAGAAGATTGATACTAGTAACTTCCGATTTAGAGTTAAATGCATCTCTGGCCCTTCAACTTGTAGGCAATGTCTACAACGGTCCTGGCACTCTCAAAGTGCTTCAATACGGTCCATGTACTCGGCACATCCACAACGACGCGTGTCACTCCGCACCAGTTGAGCCCGAGTTTTTGTGACACAGCCCCTTGATTTTTATTGCCTTTTAGATCAACCCTCACGCGTTTACACATCAGCATGGAGATTCGCTGAAACTGCATGTAGTTCATGAAGGCAAGCATATGCATTGAGCCTTGATAATAAATGACAATACCTATGAAGAAATAATGGTATATATGAAGGCTTGTTCCATGGGAAATGCAATAAGAAGATTGAATGGATTCGAAATAAATGTCATCACCATATATAGTTGTGCATCTTGTTTGGGTTCAATTATTGAATCAAACATGATCAACTTGTATTCCATGGATGACCAAGAGATGATCAAAATGAACGTTACTGAAGGATCTGAGAGATTTTCATGCTTAGGAAAATGAGTTGAGCCATCATCATTTCAGTTTGGAGATTCGACAAGGTTGAAATGAATGACATTAACAAAAGTTAATATTTGGAACACATAGGCCACATGCGACTCGAATTGAAATGATTAAAGAACAGAAACCATTCAGCTTGAGAGACAAAGACATTCCGTGTTGAACTTTGTTTCATTCGAGGAATTCTTGGGGTTCGAATTACTCACGCAAGGTATCAGACATGTGCGTTTGGGTGTCTGGTGTGGGGCGAAACCTTCTCACTCATTTTCAGGCTGGACTGTTCGAGTTGTAGATTCTGCATACGACCTTGGATTGAGATGATTCAAAAAGCAAAATCATTTGCGTCGACACAACGAAAAAAAGTTTTGTTGAACATTTTTTCAGGTCATCTCGGGGACATTATCATGCTTATAAGAAATGGTCCTCCAGACATTAGGTTTGATCATGGGGTAAATATAAAGGTCGACCAAGATAATGCTTGAAGATTGAATTCTAAATGGTCAGTCACGCAAGCAGTAATAATGTACCACATGAAATCTTATGGTATGGTAAGAAATTGTCAATTGTGCTTTGTGTACTAACCCATATTATGTGTTTTTCTATGTCTATGTGGGTTAGGTATTTATCATGGGCTTGCATCAAGAGAAAGATTCTAAGTGGCAATGAGAGGATGACATCAAGTCAAGATAAACATGGTTTACAAGGGCAAGTTCAAGATATATGTCCTGAAGAAATACATGCTTGATCACATGATGGACATGTTAAGATGGAATACAAGGCAATGCTTCCCCATGGTTTATGGAGAAGCTATTTGATGTCTTCACCAAGTTTCGTGATCAAGATTGTGTTTCCATCCTAAGCCAAGCATAAACGTCAACATCAACCTCAAGTGGAATGCTCTTGTCAAAGGTATTAGTTCCTTTGGCTTTAGTGGTGTGGATAGACGAACATCGTAGAAAGAAATTCTCAAGATTGGATTTCTAAGAGCTATCTAGTGTAGCTCTTTTATGTTCTTTAGTTATAGGGACCCCGCACCATTGAGAAGGGATAAAAGGGGTTCGTGACGGATTTTCTCAAGTCAATATCTTCTATACACCTTTGCACTCAAATCATAAAAAATGCCTTAGCCAAAATCCTGCCACCAAAAGTGCCATCCTCCTGGTAACAACCAGATCATCCGGATTGCTACCCAGGTCATCCAGGATTTTCCCATATCATCTGGATAGTGTCTCGGACATCCGACTAGAGGATTCAGAGTCACCAGTAGATTGTCTACGAAGTCGGATCTTTTATGAACCCAAATTGCAAGTGATGTTGGAGGGAGTCCTGGACTAGGGGTGCTCACCATGTCTTCTCCCGACTAGGTGGGTCGGGTCGAGGACCCCCATGACGGTTCACTAATGGGCCACTTCGGACAACCCATGACATATACAAGGAAGATGCCACAAGACTTGGTGATCAAGACAAGGACTCCTCTCTACCGATGTAGTCGACTAGGGCTCCTCTTATCCTAGGCCTCCAGTACATTATATAAGCCGAGGCTAGGCTAGTCTATAGATCATCGAATCTCGTATTCTTTAGAACAATCTTGTGGTAGATGCATATACTCTGTACAATCCCCCATATCAATACAATGAAAAGCAGGACGTAGGGTATTATCTCTTTGATGGAGCCCGAACCTGGGTAAAATCATGCCCATGTTACCATCTCTTCAAGACACCTAGCCTTGGACCCCTAGCTCGAGATATGTCGGATTTAGCAATAACATTGGTGCCCGATGCAGGTCCCCGCACTACAAAAAAATACACTTCCGTGATGATACGTGTTTGTCACAGTAGGTCACGTTTTTTGTCATGCATGTACATCCATGACGATTTTATGACAGAATCAAGATAGTCATACCTGTGATGTCGTAGAAGTGTTCCATGACATTACCAAAATTATCATCACGGAAGTGTCCACTTCCATGACGATAAATCGCGTGTCATAGAAGTGCTTTCGTCAAGGGTGACCGACACGTGGCATCGACCGTAACGGGTCGCCGTTAAGCTATCGGGTCCGGTTTTGGATCCGATAATCCGTTAACAGCCCGGACCAATGGGGATTTTCCACGTGTAGAATTCTCATTGGCCGGAGGAAACACGTGTTGGCTCACCGTTGGGACAGATGTCATCCACTCATTGGACACGAGGCGCCTATGATACGTCGACACGTGGCACGACCCAACAGAGGCCCATTCTGGTGAAAAGGACGGCCCAGCTAAAGGCCCACCATGTTTTTTCAGACACTAGTGGGCTGGCCCGTTAACAGCCTGCCATGTTTTGGGTCAAATTGAGGCCCATACCAGATCAGGCCCGTTCACAGCCTGCCGTGTTTCGGGCCAAATTACGGCACATATCGGATCAAGCCCGTTAACAGGCCACTGTTCTTTTGGGCCCATTCTAAGACAGGTTTGTATTTCAGCCTGTTAAATGCTCGTTTACCAGTTCGGCCCGATAATAGTTTCGGCCTGTTAGCGGCACGTGATGTATCTGGGACGTTGTTGGCCCGGTTTAACTTTAGGCCATTTAACGGCCCATGCAGAAACTGGGCTATTTCTTGTCCGAAGTAACTTTAGGCCTCTTAACGGCCCGTAGTCTTCGTGGATAAATTTCAGCCCAACTGGCCTATCGGCCTGTTAATGGTCCATGTAACAGTTGGGACTAATTACAGCCCGCGTTGAATCCGGCCTGCTTACAACCCATCTGATAATGGCGTGACACTTTTAGGCCTATGGTCTGCTTAAAGCCCATAATTTTATTGGGCTAAACAGGCCCGAGATATATTTTGGCCTGTTAACTACTCGTCCTATTTGGGCCAAACATGGGCCTTAGGCAGTTTCGGCTTGTATTGGCCCGTGAATTTTTCGGCTCAACGCTAGCCCAATCTAGGTTTTAGCCTGTTTAAAGCCCATGGTATTCTCTGGCCCAGCTGGCCAGAACTTTACTCGGCCTGTTAAAGGCGGGAAACAACTATAGGTTTAGACCTGCTAATGGCCCAAGATGATTATAGGCCCACGTTTCGGCCCATATGAGTAGCGAGCCGACCTGAAGACTGACAACACTGAGATCCACTGAACCTTCCGGCCTAAATTACAGCATACCAACCAAGAATAAACCTAGACTATACTACAAAGAAATTACAGCATATTACATCCCCTCGGCATCAAAGTTCGCCGCCAGTGATAATAAAGGGCAACCAGACAGCAGATTACATAAACTGGGTAGGTCGCCACCAGTGGAAGTTAATAGGCGGACAAAATAATAGACAGAACCAACAGCACTTCAACACAGTTCAAGAAAGGTTAGCCCGGCCCAGGAGCTGCAGCGCAAGCAGCTTAGCAACCTGATGAGACTGCGCTTCTTTGGCGCTCATATCCACCAACTTAAGCTGCATAGCATCAATAAACGTCTTGTACTTACGGTTAGTCTTGCATAGAGATTGGAGTTCCAGTCGTATTTGAGCGTAAGCATGTATTTCTGTTTGAATTTCAGACTGAAGAAGTCGAACAAATTCAGGCGACGACTTCATCGAGCTTGTGTCACTGAGTAAGTTTGACACTACATCAAGATGTGACTTCGTGGTTGTATCCCTACCCTCAATATGTGTTGCCTTCTCCTCTGGAATATGTGTTAGAGGGACAAACAATGGGTTCGTCTCACTATCATTGTGGCAGTTCTTCCTAGCAACAGTGTTGTCACCCTGAAAGAGAAACAAGTAGGTAGATAACAGGTTTTGCACGTATAAGCATCAGCGCTATCAATTCATCTCATTTCTTTGTCAGAAATAAAGAGACATGGTTTAAAATAGCATTAACATAATAGGCATTGTTTACAGTTAAGACGGCAGGAAATGGCATTGTGCAGGAGCGGCCAGCTTCACCAGACCACTGGATTACAGATCAAGAACACAAGCATAGATGTAGTTCTAAACAACTATAAGCATGAATGGTGAGTGTACTATCAATTTATACCATTTTAGGTTGGTAAATAAAGAGACACGATTTAAATAACATTAATATAATATGACATTGTTCATAGTTCAGACATAGCAGGATATGATATTGTGCTGTTGTTGGTAGTCTCACCACACCACTGGATTACAGATCAAGAACACAAGCATACACATAGTGCTAAAGAAGATAACTTGCTATGTTTAGTTTAATTTACATGGTACGAATAAGGAACTAGATTGTACAACTAAAGACTGGAATTGAGAAGGACAAACTTATGATTATGTACTTCTACTTTATAAACTTTGAACAAGCAATTTGATGCAGACGACAAAAATAAACAACATTTGCACTCATAGCTGTCCAAATATACACAACAAAGTTTGAAGGTTCGAGGAGGACAAACTTACATTAGTAGTGAAGACAGGCTCTATAAAGGCCTTGTCCATATTGATGGGGGGGGGGGGCAATTCAAGAAGTTTACCGCACACTCTTCTTCAAGAGTATTGCCTTTATTCTAGATTTTTAAGAGTAAATATAGATGTGAAAATATAGGAACAAATGGCGATTATTTAACTTAAGATGCAGAGTACAAATGTAAATATAGCATACAGGCAGAAGGCACTGACAAGAGCAATGCGGAGCTAAACTTCTTCAGTAATATAGGTTTTATTCAATATTTTGGCAAGAGTAAATGTAGATCTGATGTGTAGAAAAATGGAGGACAAGGAAAAATAAGCTGCAAAGTGTACATTAAGAACTAGCTGACAAATATAAGTACAGTGATGAAGGACAACAGATACTTACAAGAACAATGCAGAACTAAATTTCTTCATAGGCATTGGGTTTATTCTACATTAATTTAAGCATTAATATAGATCTGATAATTTGGAGTGAACAGTGGATAAGCAAGCTATAATGCACAATGAT
The DNA here is from genome assembly GCF_002575655.3 of Aegilops tauschii subsp. strangulata. NCBI lineage: Eukaryota > Viridiplantae > Streptophyta > Magnoliopsida > Poales > Poaceae > Aegilops > Aegilops tauschii. The sequence continues at coordinate 450,007,072 of NC_053039.3, read as the reverse complement.
GTCACATAATCCACCAGGTATGAATGTAAGGACAACGATAGGATAATAGGTACTCACAAGAGCAAAGCAGCGACCAGAATAGTTACGATATCCTAGGTTTTGCAGCGCTGGTTCTTGATGACCCACAAGTGTAGGGGATCTATCGTAGTCCTTTCGATAAGTAAGAGTGTCGAACCCAACAAGGAGCAGAAGGAAATGATAAGCGGTTTTCAGTAAGGTATTCTCTGCAAGCACTGAAATTATTTGTAACAGATAGTTTTGTGATAAGGTAATTTGTAACGGGTAACAAGTAATGAAAGTAAATAAGGTGCAGCAAGATGGCCCAATCCTTTTTGTAGCAAAGGACAAGCCTGGACAAACTCTTATATGAAGGAAAACGCTCCCGAGGACACATGGGGATTACCGTCAAGCTAGTTTTCATCACGCTCATTTGATTCGCGTTCGTTACTTTGATAATTTGGTATGTGGGTGGACCGATGCTTGGGTGTTGTCCTTTCTTGGACAAGCATCCCACTTATGATTAACCCCTATTGCAAGCATCCGCAACTACAAAAGAAGTATTAAGGTAAACCTAACCATAGCATGAAACATATGGATCGAAATCAGCCCCTTACGAAGCAACTCATAAACTAGGGTTTAAGCTTCTGTCACTCTAGTAACCCATCATCTACTTATTACTTCCCAATGCCTTCCTCTAGGCCCAAATAATGTGAAGTGTCATGTAGTCGATGTTCACATAACACCACTAGAGGAGAGCAACATACATCTCATCAAAATATCGAACGAATACCAAATTCACATGACTACTTATAGCAAGACTTCTCCCATGTCCTCAGGAACAAACGTAACTACTCACAAATAATATTCATGTTCATAATCAGAGGGGTATTAATATGCATATAGGATCTGAACATATGATCTTCCACCAAATAAACCAACTAGCATCAACTACAAGGAGTAATCAACACTACTAGCAACCCACAAGTACCAATCTGAGGTTTTGATACAAAGATTGGATACAAGAGATGAACTGGGGTTTTAGAGGAGATGGTGCTGGTGAAGATGTAGATGGAGATTGACCCCCTCCCGATGAGAGGATCGTTGGTGATGACAATGGCGATGATTTCCCCCTCCCGGAGGGAAGTTTCCCCGGCAGAACAACTCTGCCGGAGCCCTAGATTGGTTCTGCCAAGGTTCCGCCTCGTGGCGGCGGTGTTTCTTCCCGAAAGCTTTCTTATGATTTTTTTCAGGGTAAAAGACTTCATATAGCAGAAGATGGTCACCGGAGGCCTGCCAGGGGGCCCACGAGGCAGGGGGGCGCGCCCAGGGGGGTAGGGCACGCCCCCACCCTCGTGGCCAGGGTGTGGGCCCGCTCTGGTTAATTCTTTCTCCAATATTTTTATTAATTCCAAAAACTGCCTCCGTGAAGTTTCAGGACTTTTGGAGCTGTGCAGAATAGGTCTCTAATATTTGCTCCTTTTCCAGCCCAGAATCCCAGCTGCCGGCATTCTCCCTCTTCATATAAACCTTGTAAAATAAGAGAGAATAGGCATAAGTAATGTGATATAACGTGTAATAATAGCCCATAATGCAATAAATATCGATGTAATAGCATGATGCAAAATGGATGTATCAGTTCTATCGCCAATATACGTCGGGTGCTATGTGATTTCTCCGGTAGCACCACCTTTTTCAAGGACTTTGCTTGTACCCCTTCAGGTTCTGCAATCACCCTCTTCCTTTTGGATGTCTGAAACACAAGAACAACATTTGAATGGAAAAACATGGTATGACGACAAATGGAATAGGTGTTGATAATGGATGGGCATGGCATCTTCACATATATCATGAGTAAACTAAGCAGATGGCGGTGCAACGAAGCAAAAGAAATGCAAGACATCTTATGCAAGATATGTGCAACCAATAAAACCTTGCCAAATTAGAACAAGCACCTTATTGGGTGAACAGGATAGGCCATCTGCCGTTGACTCCTTGAGCTCAGAATAGTCATTAGGATCATATTATGAATACGAATCTATAGGTCGGGAGCATGTGGCTTCATTGCATCCACAATGGACCTCAATCCCTTGATGCCAAGTTTGTTACCCATTGATCTGTTCCGCAATATTCTTCTGATGTGCGCATTCTTATATTCATTGTGATTACGTACAATATCTGTAAAGCATGAAAACACAAATAGTAGTGAGATTATCTTTGTAATGCAGAGGATATTGTAATATAATAGAGGCTCCCTGTAAACCCTTGTGTGCTATCACTGGATTCTGATGAGAGAGCCCATGTGTGCTGTAATATAATGAGTAGATTAATATAATCTGGCACAACTACACAAAAAATAGGCTACCTGTTGGGGCCCCTAGATGTAAGGATAGTTGGCAGATGATAGGTTCATAATATATCGTATAGAAAGTTTATTGCCAAACCATGATAACGAGAGCGCAGAGCCAGTAGGAAGATCATAGTGTAGATAATAGGGGTACACCATAACCACCATAAATAAATCAGGAAAGCGGAACTGGCTGGAAAACATAGGGTTTTGCTGCTACCGATATGCAGCCTATCGATCACCTACATGCCAGCTCTATTCATCTGAAGGCGCACAACTGTTACTATCAGTTTAGTCCAGCAAAGACTGTGCGGCTCCCACCATTTCCGGGGTATTATGGCAAACAAACTCGAAGTGTGAAATCATTTAGCAGAACCGGCCCAATAGAGGTGTCGACTGCAGATGTCCCTGCTCCCCTTCCCGACAAGAAACATACTATGCTTACTAAAGAAGAACAGAAGAGGAACATGTTAAAGAACAGAAGAGGAAGCATATTATTGAGATTCCCCTTCTTTCTATACAATGTTGGTTGCCCACCCATGATGAATCAGAGTGCCCAAAGAAATGCAATTCCATGATGTCTCTCTATATGTGACCACATGCATTTGGAAACTCAATTGGGAGCATTAGCTAACCAATTAAATGTGTGTCTGTTAGCTAATGTCAGTATCATATCACAATTCATATTTGAAGAAGTAAGCTTTGGACTTATGATTGGTGTGTTGTTTAGCTTCAAGAGTGGACTGATGCTAGTGCGACACAAAGTAGCTACACAGATCATAGTGTAGATATAACGGGAAAACCGTAAGCATCAGGAGTAAAATCAGCAAAGTGGAACTTGCTGGAATATATGCGCTAGTATTGCCGGTACGGCTAGAAAGGCTTCGGATACCAGCTCTCTTCAACTGAAGGTGCGGTACTGTTAATATCAGTGTAACTCTCAAAGGCGGCACAGCTCCTCGTATTTCCTTGCTAATCTTATAGGATTCAAGTGGGCAGGCCACTGCAATTCCTATTCCTATGTTTTCAAAATCCTACGAATCAAAGAGGCCCGAAGAGTTCAAGGTGTCCATCACAACCGACCGTATAGACCTCTACACTTCAAATGTCCCTGCTCATCTTCACTACAAGGAACATACTGTACTACTATCATACTCCCTCCATTCGAAAATATAAGTCTTTGTAGAGATTTCCACTATGGATCACATACAGATGTATACAGATACATTTTAGAGTGTAGATTCACTCATTTTGCTCCATATGTAGTCCATGGTGGAATCTATACAAAGACTTGTATTTAGGAACAGAGAGAGTACTCATTAAAGAAGAACGGAAGAGGAACACGCTAAAGAAGAGCAAGCAGATTTTGGATAATAAAATGTTCGTTGCGCAGTGCCCACACATTATGAACCAGAGCGCATAAAGAATGCAACTCCCTGTTGTCTCTCTACATGTGGTGCACGTGCTCTTCGAAAGTAAAGTAGGAACGTTAGCTGACCAATTAAACGTTATCTGTTTTAGTAATATCAGCATCATATCAGATTCGTATTTGAGCAACAAGTTTGGAATTATGAGTGGCACGTTGTTTAGCTTGATGGATTCAGGAGCAGTGCTAAGCAACTACGATGATGGTACTGAATATAAAAGCATGTCTGCATGTAAGTCGCGTGACCTTTGTGTAAGTGCATCTAGTGCCCCTTAGTGATTTTGGTGTATTGAAGACTTATAGGTTAAGGGACTAATGTGTTTATGAGTGTACACAGGTCTATAAGTCTATGAGGAGTTTGATATTTACAGAGAAAGTCGACCCCTAAAAATGAAGTTCTTTGACTGAAGATTTTTGATTTCTGAAGACTTTCTGAAGACTTTGAAAGTGAAGAAATTGGTGTGACCTTGAAGACTTGGTATTCATTCGAGGAACATGAAGCGTGAAGACTTTTGTTTTCGTAGTTTCATTTTCTCTTTCTTGAGTCATAGGAAACACCGTACTGTTAAAGGGGGTCGAGGAAATACTAAGGAAAAATTTCCATGTGATGCTCAACTCAAAATCCTACACCTACCAATCCCTTCGAGTGAAGCCATTGGAAATCTCATACAGTTCAGTCATATTCTTCAGTGACAGAGACGAAGTTCTTCTGGTCTCTGAGGAATTTGTTCTGACTGAGGAGTTAGGAATTCGCCAGTGCGGATTGCCTACACAGTGAGGAACATGATAGCCCTGAGGAATTTGATACTCAAATTTCCGACCGTTGCTGTGCTACGTGCCAGCTGTCCCAAAATATCTACCCACCTAACGGTCATATTTTTTAAGGGCATTTATGTCTTATCATGTCGGGCTGCTCCCTAGGCTATAAATAGCCGCCCCCTACAACCACTAGCTGGTTGGCTGCTCCGAGAGAAACTGACACTTGTCATTTGAGAGCATCCCATCCTCCGAGGACTTTGAGCGAAAATCATCAAGTGAGGAAAACCCAAACCCAAACACCTACAAACCCAAAGTGATTGAGCATCACTGAAGAGATTGATCCTGCGTGGATCCGACACTTGTTACCTTTGAAGACTGTGCTTCTTCCAGATGGTTAGGCGTCATGGTCTAGAGCATCCAAGAGGAATTGTGGATCGCCGAGTGACCGAGTCTGTGAAGGTTTGGAAGTCACCTGAAGACTTACCACGAGTGATTGGGCGAGGTCTGTGTGACCTTAGCTCAAGGAGAATACGGTGAGGACTGTGTGTCTGGGACTGTGTGTCCTCAGGTTTAAATACCTAGCCGCTCCAACCAGATGTACAAATGAGACAGCAGTTGGAACTGGTCTACCAAATCATTGTCTTCACCAAGCCTACTGGTTCTACTTCCTCAACTCTTTCATTTCCTCATAACTGTGTTGTGTGCTTGTTCATATCTGTTTGAAGACTTTGACTGAAGACTTTCTCAATTTCCTTTGTTCAATTTCTTCAGTCTATTTGTCTTCATCCTGTGCTATCCTGTGTTTACGCTTTCTGTACTCTGTGCTTGTTTTCATTTCATCATGATGAACATGCTTGTGTTCTGCTATGTTTACTTTTGAGTACTTATTCTGCTGCAAGTAGTTCTTCGCTAAGGAATTTCCTCACCCGCAAATTCCTCAGTGAAGAATTCATAAAAATCGCCTATTCACCCCCCTCTAGTCAATATAACGCACTTTCAATTGGTATCAGAGCAAGGTACTCCCTTGTTCTGTGTGATTTTTGTTTAACCGCCTGGAGTTTTAGTTATGTCGACCGCAGGTATGATCAAAGTCTCTGCTGGGTGTCCTACCTTCGATGGGACGGACTACCCCTACTGGAAGAATAAGATGCGAATGCATCTTGAGGCAATTGATAACGATCTCTGGTATGTTGTGGAAAATGGTGTTCCCTCAGTCACACCTTCTCTGAATGCTGCTGATGTGAAGAGGTTCAAGCAACTCGATTCTCAAGCGAAGAATATTATATGTGGCCATCTGAGCAAAGGACAGTATGGAAGAGTGAGTGCTTTGGAAACTGCTAAGCTTATCTGGGATAGGCTCTCCAAAGTGAATGAGGAGTCTCAACACAACGTGACTCTCGAGTTGATGTTCTTCGCAATCTCTTCAACTGCTTCAAAAGACTCGACAATGAAAATGTTCAACAAACCTTCGATCGCCTCACTGACATCTCAAATGAGCTTCAAGCGCTTCGTGCCACTGACATCACCGACCATGAGGTGGTGAAGAAATTGCTGAGATCGCTTGATTCCTCATTTGATACTCTGGCATTGATGATACAAGAACATGCTGATTACAAGTCACTTGATCCCGCTGATATCCTCGAGAGGCTAAATACTCATGAGTTCCAGCTTGCTGAAAAGAGAGATCTCTATGGTTCGAGCTATGGCAGATCACGTGCACTGAAGGCCAAGGCAGTTTCCGAGTCTGAAGATGAAGACTCTGGCAGCAGCCTTGGTGATCCTGAAGAACTGAGCCATGAACTAGCACTGCTCGTGAAGAAATTCCAGAAGTTCTCAAGACGTGGTCGATTTGGAAAACCCTCAAGGAGCAATGATTCCTCATCCAGTGACTACAAGAAGAGGCTTTGTCACAAATGCAAGAAACCTGGACACTACATTCAAGATTGTTCTCAGTGGGAAAAGGAATCAAAGAAGAAGAAATACAAGGATTACAGTTCTGATGATGCGAAGAAAAAGAAGAAATCCTCAAAGTCTTCATCATCAAAATCCTCAAAGTCTTCATCTCACAAGAAGAGCAGCTCCAAGAAGGCTCGGGCATTCATTGGCAAGGAAATGGACTCTAAGGCTGAATCTGAAGAAAATGAGGAAGAGGAGGCGTCTGAGGAGTCCGAATCTGGTGTGGCGAGCCTAGCTCTCGCTACTGCATTCGTCAGCAAGTATATCTTCAACTCTGAAGAAAATGACCTCACCAACAAGGCTGATGAAGGCAATGATGACTACGCTCCCACCTATTGCTTCATGGCAAAGGGTGCCAAGGATGATCAACCCAAAGCCACTGAGTGGGTCCTCGATAGTGGATGTACAAATCACATGACTGGTGACAAGAATCTATTGTTGGATGCTCCCTTATCTCCATCGCATCTGAAGCATATCATCTTCGCTGACAAAGGCAAAAGTCAGGTATTGGGTCTAGGTAAGGTTGCGATCTCAAAGGATCGACACATGGACAAAGTCATGCTTGTCGAGTCCTTAGGCTACAACCTCATGTCTGTCTCAATGCTTTGCGATCTTGATTTGGTTGTTGTCTTTGGCAAGTATCGTTGTGTTGTGGTTATGGAAGCTGACAATTCCAAAGTCTTCGAAGGCTTTAGGAGAGGAGACTTGTATATTGTTGATTTCTATACAGGACCTCAACCAGCTGTGTGTCTACTTGCAAAAGCTTGAGAAGGCTGGTTATGGCATCGACGACTTGGTCATGCAGGCATGAGGAATTTGCACACGCTTGCTAAGAAGAAGCATGTCATTGGCATTGAGAATGTCAAATTCCTCAAGGATCACTTATGCGGAGCCTGTGAAGCTAGGAAGATGACAAAGGCTAAGCATCCAGCGAAGACTATCATGACCACTACTCGACCATTTGAATTGCTTCATATGGATCTCTTCGGTCCTAACCATTATTCCGCAGTTTCAAATGATGCGTCTCAATATGGCTTTGTTATTGTTGATGATTACTCTCGTTACACATGGGTACACATTGTTACTTACAAACATGAAGTGCAGGAAGTCTTCAAACGATTTTCCTCGAGGGCTTCAACCAACTTTGGTGTGAAGATCAAGCACATCAGAAGTGACAATGGAACTGAGTTCAAGAATTCTGGTCTTGATGACTATCTTGATGAACTTGGTATTACTCATGAGTTATCTGCTCCTTATACTCCTCAGCAGAATGGCGTCGTGGAGCGCAAGAACCGGAGTCTTGCTGAGATGGCTCGCACTATGCTTGATGAATACAAAACACCTCGTCGTTTCTGGATTGATGCAATTGATACCGCGTGCCACATAATCAACAGAGTATATCTTCACAAATTCTTAGAGAAGACTGCCTATGAACTCCTCACTGACAAGAAACCCAATGTGAGTTATTTCAAAGTCTTCGGTGCTAAATGCTGGATTAGAGATCCTCATCACAACTCAAAATTTGCACCGAAAGCACATGAAGGCTTTATGCTTGGTTACAGAAAGGACTCGCACACCTACAGAGTCTTCAACAATGTTCTTCACAAGGTTGTTGAAACTGTAGATGTGCGGTTCGATGAAACTAATGGCTCGCAAAGAGAGCACCTACCTTCTGTGATAGATGAACCAGCACCTGAGGAATCTATCAAGTTCAAGGCTACTGAGGATGTCATTCCTACCGAAGAATCTGCTGAAGAATTCATTCCAGAACGTGAAGAACGTCGAGCTAATGCACCTGAAGAAAATGCTGAAGAAAATGGTGCTGAAGAAAATGCTGATCAAATTCCTCGACGACAACCAGCTCATCCCCGCGTTGCAAAAGAAGTGCAAGTTGAAAAGATCATCGATGACATTGAAGCACCAGGTCCTCTCACACGCTCAAGAGCTTCACATTTATCTAACTTTAGTGGGCACTTTGCTTTTTTCTCTATCTCAGAGCCCACTAAGGTAGATGAAGCATTTCGGGAGCCTGAGTGGATTCAAGCCATGCAAGAAGAATTACATCAGTTCGAGCTCAACAACGTCTGGGAACTGGTCAAACGTCCAGATCCTCGCAAGCACAATATCATTGGCACAAAGTGGATCTACCGCAACAAGCAAGATGAAAATGGCCTTGTGGTGAGGAATAAGGCACGACTTGTAGCTCATGGCTACACACAGGTTGAAGGAATTGATTTCGATGAAACTTTTGCACCTGTTGCTAGACTTGAGGCTATTCGCATATTACTTGCTTATGCTAACCATCATGATATCACTTTATATCAAATGGATGTGAAAAGTGCATTCCTCAGTGGTAAGCTTGAGGAAGAAGTATATCTTGCTCAACCCCCAGGTTTTGAAGATCCAAAGAATCCTGACAAAGTCTTCAGACTCAATAAGGCCCTCTATGGCCTCAAGCAGGCCCCTCGGGCGTGGTATGATACTTTGAAGGAATTCCTCATGAAGAAAGGCTTCAAACCCGGTTCACTCGACCCTACTCTTTTCACTAAATCTTATGATGGTGAACTGTTTGTGTGCCAAATATATGTTGATGATATTATCTTTGGCTGTACTGACCAACGTTATAGTGATGAATTTGCCTATATGATGAGTGAAGAATATCAAATGTCTATGATGGGAGAATTGAAATTCTTCTTAGGTCTTCAAATTCGTCAACAACACAATGGCATGTTCATATCTCAGGAGAAATACCTCAAGGATGTACTGAGGAAATTCGGCATGCAAGATTGCAAAGGCGTCAAAATTCCTATGCCCACAAATGGCCATCTGTGCACTGATGAAAATGGTATTGACTTTGATCATAAGGTATACCGCTCCATGATTGGTTCTTTATTGTATTTATGTGCATCTAGGCGAGATATAATGCTTAGTGTTTGCTTGTGTGGCCGATTTCAAGCTAAACCGAAGGAACCACACCATAAGGCTGTGAAGCATATTCTTCGATATCTGGCTCACACACCAACACTTGGATTATGGTACCCCAAGGGCTCGGCTTTTGATCTCATTGGATATTCTGACTCTGACTATGCTGGTGATCGTGTGGACCGCAAGTCAACATATGGTACATGTCATTTCCTCAGACGATCTTTGGTCTGTTGGTCCTCGAAGAAACAGAACTGCATATCACTGTCTACTGCTGAAGCTGAGTACATTGCTGTTGGTTCTTGCTGTGCTCAATTGCTGTGGATGAAGCAAAATCTCAAGGACTACGGCGTCAACGTGAAGAATGTGCCTCTCTTCTGTGACAATGAGAGTGCCATAGGTTTCTCACAACCCAGTTCAGCACTCGAAGACAAAACACATTCAGATTCGTCATCATTTTCTTCGTGATCATGTGTCGAAGGGCGACATTTCTATTGAGCATGTGAAGACTGAAGAACAGCTAGCCGATATCTTCACAAAGCCCTTGGATGAGAAGAGATTTAGCAAGTTGCGGTGTGAGCTAAATATCTTAGAATCTTCGAATGTTCTTTGAAAAGGACACTCATCCTAACACTTATGCAAAATTGATGACTTAGATGTGCAACACATGAAGAAACGTTTTTCTTCAATCAATGAAGAATAACACTCTAAGTGTGAAGAAATTAACGAAGAATTTGATTCTCAGAACCCTACAACAATTGTACGCGGTGTCTGAAATCATCATTCTTATACGGTGGGTCACGCCACCACCAAAGTTGAAAAATCTTCAATTTGAGTTTTTCCTCAGTTTTAAAATTCCTCAGTTGTTCATTTTCTTCAACTTTGCATTGTCTTCACCTTTTCCATCAATTTTCTTCATTGGCTATATATATATATGAGTTTATGTCCTCTACAGCATTCACTTATTGCTATTCCTTCAAGTTGCTTTTTCTGCTAAGTGAATGTGATCAGACCCTTCCCCCTCTATGCTAAACTCAACCCATTCTATTCACAAAATTCTTCATGTGCGTTCTATTTGAAACTCGTTCAAAATCTTCAATGTGTACTTGTCAGCTGAAGAATTTGCGAACGGAACTTTAAAACTTATCTTATCCAAAACTTTCGGCTTTGCCGCTCAAACCGTTCCGCATTCCTCGAAATACTTCTCTATTCACCCACGATCTCCACTTCTCAGTACGTGGGTGACACATGTCAAGCGAATGAGAAGGGTCAGGGGCACGTTCGTCCAAATTCTTCGGGCGAACAGTTTTTCACCGTGGCTATAAATATCCCTCCCCTTCCTCACTTCTCTTTTACTCCGCTCGACCTCACTCCAGCTCGAGCTTCTCAAACCCTAGCGCCGCCGCTACTTCATCGTCGCTTGTGAGGAAGAGCTTCATTGCCTCGATCTCGTCGCTGTCGTACTCGCGCCGGCCGCGGATTTCTTCACTCCGCCGCTGCCGTAGCTATCTTCCTCCGCCAAGTTAGGGCATGGAAGATCTGCACTGACGAACTTCACATCTCCACATCCTAGTTCGTCGTGTTCTTCGTCCAGGGTAATTAAAAGTTACTTTTACTGCCCTCTTTGATTCAAATAATTCCTACAAAATCTTCAAAGGTGTTTATTCTTCAAATTCTTCACACATTAAACACTTCACATGTCATCTGTTCTTGATTCATTTCTCTGAGCTATGTTTTTTTAAGATTCCTCAATTGTGTGGATTTTTGATCTATACAACTCTGGAACCTAAGACAAAGAACGCTTAGTGAAATTCTTCAAGACTCATCTGGTCAAATTCCTCAAACTTGTTCTTTTTGAAACACCTTCTGAGAACGCATATGACCTCTCCAAATTCCTCGCAACTATACTCTATTCATAGGTACTCATGTCTGCTGCTGAATCACTAGGTTCTCATCAACTTAACTCATTTGCAGCGTTCCTCGAAGAAAAGTTGCGTACTTCTTCAGAGAATTCAATTGTTCAAATTCCTCATCTGAAGAAAATGGCTGACGGTAAGAAACCACAGAAAGGAGGAAAGAGGCCTGAAGTCAACACTGCTTTTGAAATCCCTGAGGACATCTATGCTGGGTACTGCACACCCCCTGAGGAAGATAAAAATCAGCGCAAAGTGCGCATTCAAAAGATTGAGAGGAGATGGGCAAGAGAGTGGAGGGAGTACAGATATGTTACTCCAAAATACATGAAGAAATTTGCACTCAATCCTCCATGCCCAAGACCTCCATTGGCACCTGGCCAAGAAGCATATCCCACTAGCCTCAAGCGCGTTGAGGATTATCCTGATGAATGGGCCAAGTGCCAGGCCAAGTTGGCCAAACAAGCAAAAGATGCAGTGAGGAAATTCAACGAGGACTCTGCTGCTGCTGCTGCCTCTGCTGAGGCCTCTGCTGTCAAGCCGAAGAAGGCCATGGCAAAGAAGCCTGCACATAAGCCAAGTGCTTCATCCTCAAAGCCCTCACGACCAATTTCTCAAGCTCCTCCAAAGTCCTTAGCTCCTCCGCTCAAGTCCTCTGCTGCTCCGACCAAATCCTCAACACCTATGCATCTTGCCACGTGCCAAAGGACTACAGGCATCTCTATTGCCTCAGGAGCTTCTGCTAGTTCCTCAGCTGCACCAAATTCTTCAACTGGACCCTCTCCGCTGAAGACAAAGGCCACTGCTGGACGAGATTCTCGCCCAAGTCCTCACAAGAAGCAGGTAGCCTTCCAAGTGCCGTCTGATGAAGACGAAGCTGATGATGAGGAACTTGCTGAAATCATCAGAGACAGGCAAGTCAGCACCGCTAGAGCCAAGGGCACAAATGTGCCTCTGCTTTTGAATCCAAAGTTGATCCTCGACTACATTGATCTCTGGCACAAGGACCCAAACACTCCTATGTCTGATTTCAAGTTGACTCCTGGCCAAAGTCATATGCTCACTGCCTTCGTCCAAGAAGAGAAATGGAAATTTAAAAAGGCCAGGCAGATCAAGAAAGCGCAGTACAAGAAGGAGCGTTTTCTGAAGAAACACGTTGTCTCTATGACAACTGAAGAACTTGTCAATATTCAATCTGAGATCAAGAAACTCAGTGATGAATTTGACGTGTACCGCACTGACTGGCTTGGAGCAAAAGTCCGTTTTGTGAATTTGACTGAGAAGTTCACGTCTAATGTTGCAGCTCCAACGCAACAAGAAAATCCTCAGGCTGAAGCATCTGCTCAGCCGACTGAAGAAAATGCCAGCACCGCTTATGACATTCAGGCTGCGGAAGAAACACAAAGCACCAGGGATGATGACTACATTCCAGCCGCTGAAGAAATTGCCAGGGCATCCACTAGTGGTGCGCCTGAAGAAAATAAAGAAGTCAGGGCAACTGCATCAGTTGTGCCTGAAGAAACTCAACCAAATTCCTCTTCTCCCCCTGCGCCTACCCCAACTCCGATCCTTCCATCTGCATCAGATGTGAAGAAGACCAAGGCTGCAGAGCGTGCAGTAGTGAAGAAAAGGAAGGCATCAACCCTATCAGATTCTTCAGCTCCGAAGAAGATGAAGCCTTTGACCAGCTCATTTGCAAATCCAATTGATGCTGTTCCTGTTTCCAACATACCATCAAAGGAAATCGTCCCTTTCGATGAAGAATATGTGATTCCTAGCGAATCCTATGAAGAAAATCCTTTTGCTGCTTTGTCAGAGCAGTTGGATGAAGAAATTGAAGTGGATGCAATCCCTTCAACCCCCACAGTTTCCTCGCCTATGCTGCAGTTTACTGCTAAAGAGGCTGGCGTAGAAGAAATGGAAGATGAAGATGTGGACATTGGCTATACCACACCCGTGCTGAATGATGACTTTTGGGAAAGTCAGCACCCCAACTCTCCACTCTTCACACCATTGCAACAAATTCCTCAGTCCCCAGTAACTACAGTTCAAATGGGATCTGATGAACCACATGCCACACCGTCTGTCCATGAAGAAATTCCAGCCACTAGTGCTGAAGAAAATGTAAATGAAGAATTGAAGACCCAGGCTATCGCTGAAGAAGAAGCTGAAATTCCTCAGACTGTGGAGCCTAAGATTGCGATTCCTGAGGTAATAATGCAAATGACTGACACTCCTCAGCCCAAACCAAAGGATCCACTCTGAAAGAAGCAAAAATTCAAGGATGATGATTTCTTCGGCGAGCACGTGTTCTTCACAGACTACAATCCCTATGATTCTGCTCGTCTTAGAAGGAAGCGCTTCTGGACCGCCAGCCAGGCCAACTTCTATTCTTCACTGCTCTTAAACAAAGACAAAGTCTACGACCACGAGCATATTCCTCATGTGGACATGGAATCACTGCCATGCTTCACACCTGTCCTCAGTGTGCTTCATGACACAGGCCTCCTCAACTTTTGCACAGACATAGTTGATTGGAATGAAGGGCTCATTCTTCAATTCTACGCAACACTGCACATCACAGGAGATGCTGACGATGTGAACTCCTGGGTTTTGGACTGGATGTCCGAAAATACTCACTATAAGGCACCGGCCTCTGAATTACTTCACGCCCTGCCTATCAGTCCTCCACCTGAAGGAGCTCGTTGCCTGTACCAAGAGCCTGAACTGACTGCCCATTATATGCAAGTTCTTATGAAGCCTCTGAAACCTGGTCAATCTAGGACAAAATTCCTCGTGAAGGAATTGCAGTATGTACCAAGGACAGTCTATCGCATTCTGACGAAGACCATGAGTCCAATCAAAGGCCACGACTCATCCGATGAAGAAATTGTTGGCATCATGAAGAATCTGGTATTCAACATCATTCATGACATACCCGTCAACTATCATGATTTCTTCATGAGGACTCTGGCAAATGTTGCACTTTCTCCATTTGAGCTGAAGCCTTTTATGCACCTTGGATTATGAGATTCCTCAGGACAAGGTGTTCACTCAACTACAAAGCTGATTTTCAGAATCACCTCAGCTACTTGCCCCCGATTGAAGTCCTCAAGCGGACCTATTCCTTAGCTGATGAAAAGGGCAAGGCACTAGCTGTTATTGATGAAGGCATTCGTCCATTGGATGGTCAGTTTCGCAAAGCTGCATCTTATTCCACCAATGATGACTCTGCCAATCATGATTCTGCTGCCCATGCCTCCAAGAAAAATCCTCAAGTCACTGCTCCTCGTGTGACGACTGACCATGAGCTTCTGCTTAGTCTTCACCAGAAGGTGGATCAAAACCATAAATGGGTTAAGCGTCAGTTTGGTTCAATTCTTCACAACACGACTGCTACACATAATGCAGTGAAGAAAAACCATTACTACCACCATGAAGTCTTCAGTCGCACCTGGGCTATTATGTCACATGTATATGGTGAAGAAGATCTGAAGCAAATGGGTCTCAAGGAAGATTTTGACTGGTCTGCTCCTCCACCGAAGAAGTACAAGAAGGTCAAGGTTCCTTCCTTGGTGGCCAGCTCCTATTCTTCATCGCGCGACACCGATGAGCATGAAGACTTGGACGACACTGCGGCAGGCCCTACATCAACACATGACCCCAACAACGCTGGCGCTCCTTCATCAACTTGAGATTATTCAGGGGCGTTAGTCCTCAGTTTCGACCCTTTTGGTCATTCGATGACAAAGAGGGAGAAATTTGAGTTAGTCTTCAAGCGGGTCTATCTATATGGGCGTTTTTTTAAGTTACAACTCTCGTTCTTCTGATGACTTTGCTGGATCGAGTTGTAAACTTAAACTCTATGGTGGCCTGATACTTTTGCTGTGTTTTTCTGCATGCTCATTCCTCATTAATGTTTATGCACGCATGCTGAATTACGCCAGTCAGCATATTTCATCATGCATTTCAAATTCTTCATATTATATGTCAAATGCGTGTATGAATTACAAGATATAGGGGGAGATCTCCATGATTTTACTCTTCAAGTGTGCATTGCTTCAAAAGCAAATTCCTCACTATGCACATCTTCAGGGGGAGTTCTTCTATATCTTGCAATCAAATTCCTCAATATCAGTATTTACACTTCATATGTTTATCCCCGTTGAAAACTTAACCTATATTGTCATCAATCACCAAAAAGGGGGAGATTGTAAGTGCATCTAGTGCCCCTTAGTGATTTTGGTGTATTGAAGACTTATAGGTTAAGGGACTAATGTGTTTATGAGTGTACACAGGTCTATAAGTCTATGAGGAGTTTGATATTTACAGAGAAAGTCGACCCCTAAAAATGAAGTTCTTTGAGTGAAGACTTTGGATTTCTGAAGACTTTCTGAAGACTTTGAAAGTGAAGAAATTGGTGTGACCTTGAAGACTTGGTATTCATTCGAGGAACATGAAGCGTGAAGACTTTTGTTTTCGTAGTTTCATTTTCTCTTTCTTGAGTCATAGGAAACACCGTACTGTTAAAGGGGGCCGAGGAAATACTAAGGAAAAATTTCCATGTGATGCTGAACTCAAAATCCTACACCTACCAATCCCTTCGAGTGAAGCCATTAGAAATCTCATACAGTTCAGTCATATTGTTCAGTGACAGAGACGAAGTTCTTCTGGTCTCTGAGGAATTTGTTCTGACTGAGGAGTTAGGAATTCGCCAGTCCGGATTGCCTACACAGTGAGGAACATGATAGCCCTGAGGAATTTGATACTCAAATTTCCGACCGTTGCTGTGCTATGCGCCAGCTGTCCCAAAATATCTACCCACCTAACGGTCATATTTTTAAGGGCATTTATGTCTTATCATGTCAGGCTGCTCCCTAGGCTATAAATAGCCCCCCTACAACCACTAGCTGGTTGGCTGCTCCAAGAGAAACTGACACTTTTCATTTGAGAGCATCCCATCCTCCGAGGACTTTGAGCGAAAATCATCAAGTGAAGAAAACCCAAACCCAAACACCTACAAACCCAAAGTGATTGAGCATCACTGAAGAGATTGATCCTGCGTGGATCTGACGCTTGTTACCTTTGAAGAGTGTGCTTCTTCCAGATGGTTAGGCGTCATGGTCTAGAGCATCCAAGAGGAATTGTGGATTGCCGAGTGACCGAGTTTGTGAAGGTTTGGAAGTCACCTGAAGACTTACCACGAGTGATGGGGCAAGGTCTGTGTGACCTTAGCTCAAGGAGAATACGGTGAGGGCTGTGTGTCCAGGACTGTGTGTCCTCAGGTTTAAATACCTAGCTGCTCCAACCAGATGTACAAATGAGACAGCAGTTGGAACTGGTCTACCATATCATTGTCTTCACCAAGCCTACTGGTTCTAATTCCTCAACTCTTTCATTTCCTCATAACTGTGTTGTGTGCTTGTTCATATCTATTTGAAGACTTTGACTGAAGACTTTCTCAATTTCCTCAGTTCAATTTCTTCAGTCTGTTTGTCTTCATCCTGTGCTATCCTGTGTTTACGCTTTCTATACTCTGTGCTTGTCTTAATTTCATCATGATGACCATGCTGGTGTTCTGCTATGTTTACTTTTGAGTACTTATTCCGCTGCAAGTAGTTCTTCGCTAAGGAATTTCCTCACCCGCAAATTCCTCAGTGAAGAATTCATAAAACTCGCCTATTCACCCCCTGTCGTGGTTTTGTCACGGCAGATATCCTAGAGAAAGGACTTAGTCATGGAGCCATCGCTACGGGTTAACTTAAAGGGGTTAAAGCGGACAAGTGACGCAAGAGAGTTTTTATACTAGTTCGGCCCCTTACGATGAGGGTAAAGCCTACGTCTAGTTGTGATGTAATTGCTGGGGTTTCGATGACCAGGGAGCAAATACGCTTTGCCTGGGCCTCGAGTTGTTGTCCGTCCTCCTTGAACCGCCGCCGGGTCATCCCCTTATATACATGGGTTGACGCCCGTCGGTTTACAGAATCCCAAGGCCGGCTCATAATCTTGTCCGGCTCGGTCTCTGCTACTTCTATCTTACAACACAAGTTTACATATCATCTCAGATGGGGTTTTAGCCCTCCCGGTTCAAAAAATTTCCGAGATGTACTAGCCAATTTTCAGCTGCGCCGTCAAGACATCGGTCCCAATTCTGTGACCAACATCTGTCACTTCCAAGTCTTCTGTGAGGTTTATCTGCAAGAGAAACCTACAGTCGAACTGTTTAGGGATTTCTTTCACTTAAACCGTCGCACAGAGTTCTCGGATGGACCCAATACGGAACTGGGCGGAATGGAGGTTCAGAAAAGGAAGGAAGTCACCTTCCCTCATCCCAAACTCCACAGTCACCCCAAAGTGTGGAACCAGACTTGGTTTTATTGCATGGATACATCTCCACCTGATGAAAACCCCCTGTCGGGTTACCGCCCTGAACGCCTTAGCAACACACATCCTTTTCCTCAGAGATTGACTGCAAGAGAAAGGGCCAACTATGCTCCTCAATTATCAAAGCTTAGAGCCTTCATGGCAAACGGTTTGACAGGAGTTGATCTTGCTCGTTGTTGGATAAGCTGGTGTATTCTGCCCTTAAGCCAGCACTCCGGTTTGATGTGTGCATATACGGGGAGTTTGAAGGATGCTCAGCGGCACATTGACATTCAGCTTACATATGCAGAAGTCACTGAGGCTGTAAAAAAGATACTGAACGAACCGGAGGCTGTCTGTGCCCAAACTGGATTACTCCCTTTTTGCACCTTCAACAAACCACCAGCTGTAAGAATCATATAATCTTTTTATCTGAAGTTGCTTCTGTCCAAATATTCTGTGAAAGTGTGATTATTTTCTGACAGGGTGATGATTCGTTCTGGAACAAGAAACCATCACAAGACAAACCGGCGAAGCCGCAAGACAAACCGGTCAAGCCAGTTCGTCCAAAGCCCAAGGTTGCTAAAAAACCTGCCAAGAAAAGGACCACTACATCCTCCAATCTACCAGCTGATGACGATGTGGGTAATCCGGAACCAGAGGTAGAAATTGACTCTCTTGGTTCATTTTTCGTACACCTCATTGACAATGATTATTATCAGGACGACGCTGAAGGTAGTCTGATGATGTAGAGGTAATCATTCTTTCCTCCGATTCAGATCCTCTGCCGACATCAAAAATCCGCCGAGCAAACCGGAAAGTAAAATTTTCTCACCCCCTTGCTTACTTGGACCCAAACTTTCTTTTGAAGACACAGCAGCACGAGGCTCGCCGCACAACCCGGCACAGCGGCCAGGTAGTTACCTCCACCGGTTTACCGAACAGTCCGGTTCGGAAACGCCGATCAGAGGTCTCTTATCCCATTGATACTAAGCAGGTTGTTTCTGCCAGCCTCTTAACCCGTCTGATTCAAATTATCAGGGTACTTCTCACTCATCTTCTGGCGAGTCGTCGGCCACAAAACTTCCACCCCTCAAAACGGTTCTTGGGTGAGCTATACACTTGTTGTTATCCTTGATGTTGCTATTTTGATATACTATACTGATCCTCATGTTTATTTTTCTCAGCGCTAAGCCCAGACCCAGCAAGAAAGCTCGGTTGAATAAACCGGCTGATGAAGACGTGGCTGTTGAACCGGAGAAAACTCCAGATCCTGAAGAGACGAACATTGATGCCATACTGAATGACCCACCGCCTCAAGACCATGACTTCGTTGCTGAGCACGCAGAACTGACACCACAAGCCATGCTGCCCAGCCAACCAGCCCTGTCCGAACTGACAATAAACCGGCAAGTCAAGTTAAAAATACTGACAAACCGCCAACCCCAGTAACGGCTGCTGATGACAAAGATGATGACATTATGATTACTGGCACTGGCCATACCACTCCGGGCAATCCTGTTGCTTTGTCAAAACATACTGCCAAAGATGAGCTCTCCGCAATTGGCAAAGGCAAATGGAACGCTGATTTGTCAAATTATGCCCATCTGAATGCTCAAGACCTTCACTCTGGCTTCCTGAACCGTGTGTACACTAGCCGTGACTATGAAGACGGTTTGGTAAATATGATGAAGGAGCGATATGAGGTAACTTCATAAGTGTTTCTCTCTTATATTTAATTGCAGCTTATCAACTCCAGTAGCCCCCAAGTGACGGTTTAAGATACCAATTTAAACCGGGACTTAGTAACAATTTCATGTTTGCACCAATGCATCTTAACTTCACTGATGTAGCCCCCAAGGGCCGGTTTAACTTTATAAAGATGAACCGGGACTTTGTAGAAGAATTCCCATATCAGCATTTTATGAGCAAATACACATTAGCCCCCAAGTGCCAAGCTTAATACTTGTACTGTGCTTGGGACTTGTAAAAAATTCTGATAAAGAGCAAATATGCATTAGCCCCCAAGTAGTAAGGGCATAACTTGTTATGTGCTTGGTACTTCAAATATGTACTATCAACTCATTATATATCTGTCTCTTTATAGGCTGAACTGAGCAAGAAGGAAAGCCAAACTGCTGATCTGCAAGAGAACCTCAAGTCCCAACAAGCTGAAACTTCCAAAGCCAAGGATGAGCTGACGAGCGCTTTAGCCGCTATGGAAAAGCTAAAGGAGAGCTTCGCCAAGGAGCGGGCAGATTGGAACACACAGAAATCCGCTTTGCGGAAAAGAGCTGAAGACGCAGAAGCAGCTCTCAAACCGGTGGTAGACGAGCTGACTGGCATAAGGCGGCAGATACATGCTATCACCGCTGCTGTGTTTGGTAAGCATCCTTGCTTTATACTTTCAACATATCTTCCCATGTGTTGCTGGTTTACTGATGTTTATAATGATGCAGGAACTCGTATTAGCCATCTGGGCTCTAACGTACAGAAGAAATTGAAAGCGGCCTATACTTTGATAGAGCAGCTGTATACCGGTGCGTAGCGGATCATCTGCACCGCTTCACACAATAAACGTCCTCCAACATTGAACAAGGACACCTTAGGAAGGCTATCCATGCTGCCTGCCCGGGTTGAAGAACTAAAGAAAGCTGCAGCAAGGGCCGGAGCTCTGACCGCTCTAACCCGGGCAAAGGCGTGGGTGCCTGATCTTGATCCGGTGGACGTGGCTAAAGGATTCCCAAGCTTAAAAGAAGACAGATCAGAATTTGGCCAGGAGGATCTCCGCGCCAAAAACCGGGAAGTACGTCCACTGGCTTGTCAATTGGTTGAAGAAGCTGATCTCTCATACTATCAGGCAAGTTATGATGACAAGAACAGACAGGTTGCTGCACCAATTCCCGGAAGCGCAAAATCTGATCCCTCCAATCCGTAAGCACACTTATGCCCCTGATATTGAACCGTCCACCCTTATAAGCGATGAAGCTGTGTTCCAAGCGTTAACTGGAATCGACTGGACAACTATTGACTTCCAGCCGCTGGGTAGAGACGAAACCGATGCAAGATGATCCGCAGCCGTCAGGTCAAGCTGATAAGCAATCATAATCTGGGGGCCGATTTAGTCTTCCACGTGCTGCAATGCTTATTGAGAAACAATTATCCCTTTGGGCACTGAAATGCCTTGTAATAGGCTAGTCAAAACACTTGGTCTATTATGCCTTCGTGCATATTTATCTGCAACTGATGCGTGCTAATCCGCCATGCTTAAGATATGATGTTCATAATCCATAGCTATTTATTCATGTTGTTCCTGCAGATAAGAAGCTTAAAGCGCCCTGGCGGTTTACCACCGGGATGGTCATGATACCCAAATATATATATGACCAAGGTTTATAACCAAGGTTGTAAAAGATAACCAAATATGGAAATATATGATACCTGTGACCTTTAGGCATAGTGTTGGCTGACCAACTGTGTAATGAGGGTAATAACTTTAATCCGGAGTAGAAGTAACTCCTGTTATATGATGCCGATTTATCAGAAAACCGTTCCGGGCTGTGATAAACACCGGTTTACTCCATACTGGTGACTTTGAGTCAGAACCAGACCAGGCTGATAGTCTCCGGATTATAATTTGATCATGTACTGACAACTTGTAGTTGACAGCCTAACCGGGTTGATAAACACAGATTTTAAAAACATCACAAATCTTATGAAACAAAGAAAACTTAGCAAAACGCAAATAAAAACCGTTGTAGTCGAGGCTTTTCACGGGCTGCCAGGCCCCAAATTCGAGGCTTTTCATGGGCTGCCGGGCCACTGAGTTAAACCACTTTTGCAAAGCCTTTTAAGATGGTCCTCAATCCTTAACCAATCATCGTTTTAACTTGACAAGTTCAGGGTCTTCATTTTAGAGTAACTTGTCAAAGTTTAAAGGGTCATACCAGGTTTACCTGGGCGGAGTGACTTACTTAAATAGGCAGGTTAACCCAGGGTTTTAGGTGTATACACCTGGCTTCCAAGCCATGGCTTGATAGCCTGTTACAAGTGTAGATTCTGAGTTCATTTCGACAGCAAATAATCCCCAAGCAGCATTGTGAGCTGTGCTCAGTGGGTGCCTATGTTTGAGCTGTTGTTTTACAACACTCTCTTTGGCCCCCGGATTGATGTGGCTTTGAGCCGATCAAGAGGTGTAGCTATGGTTCGGATACGACCAAGCCCCCAAGTGATGCTATGGCATTGCGCCGATCAAGAGGTGTAGCTATGGTTCGGATACGACCAAGCCCTCAAGTGATCTAATATAAAGCTTTGAGAAGATAAATCAAGGGGTAAACCGGACGCCGCTTTGTAAGCTCCATGTAACCACACATGATGTAAGAAAAACAACAGATACCCCGCTTTAGCTGAGGTTACGGTTTATTATATTGATCATAATATATACAATGTCATAACATGTACATAAGCAGAGCCTGTAGCTCAAGTATAGTAGGGCCGAAGATGAACAATATTCCACGGCCGGTTGGTCTCCTCCTCCGATTTACGTGAGTCTTTGCGCTCTCGAACATCGATTAGGTAGTATGACCCGTTGTGCAGATTCTTGCTGACCACAAAGGGTCCTTCCCAAGGGGGGATAGCTTGTGCATATCCGTTTGATCCTGGATGAGTCGAAGCACCAAATCTCCTTCTTGAAAGGTTCTGGTTCCAATCCGGCGGCTATGATAACGACGTAGATCTTGCTGATAAAATCGCCGAACGGGCTGCCGCCATGTCACGCTCCTCATCTAACAGGTCAAGAGCTTCCTGGCGTGCCTTCTCGTTGTCAGCTTCAACGTATGCCGCTACACGAGGTGAGTCATGACAGATGTCACTAGGAAGAACCGCTTCCGCTCCATAAACCATGAAGAACGGTGTGTATCCTGTCGATCTGTTGGGTGTGGTATTGATGCTCCAAAACACTAAAGGTAGCTCCTCAACCCAACAACCCGGCGTCCGTTGCAAAGGAACCATAAGCCGGGGTTTGATGCTTCTCAAGATCTCTTGATTGGCCCTCTCCGCTTGACCATTGGACTGGGGGTGAGCCACTGATGATACGTCAAGCCGGGTGTGCTCATGTTGACAGAACTCCTTCATGGCACCTTTTGACAGATTGGTACCATTGTCTGTTATAATGCTGTGTGGAAAGCCAAACTTGAAGATCACCTTTTTGATGAATTGAACCGCCGTAGCTGCATCACACTTACTAACTGGCTCTGCCTCCACCCACTTTGTGAACTTATCAACCGCCACCAAAAGGTGGGTCTTCTTGTCTTTCGACCTCTTGAAAGGCCTAACCATATCCAGCCCCCAAGTTGCAAACGGCCAGGTGATTGGAATCATCCTTAATTCTTGAGTCGGTACATGAGCGCGCCTTGAGAATTTCTGACAGCCATCACATCTTTTGACCAAGTCCTCGGCATTAGCATGAGCTGTCAACCAATAGAAACCTTGACGAAATGCCTTGGCCACCAAAGATTTTGAACCGGCGTGGTGACCACAATCTCCTTCGTGGATCTCACCCAAAATTTCACGGCCTTCCTCAGGAGACACACAGCGTTGAAACGCCCCTGTCACACTACAATGATGTAACTCTCCATTGATAATAGTCATGGACTTGGACCGCCGGATTCTCTGCCTGGCCAAAGTTTCATCCTCTGGTAACTCGCCCCGGTTCATATACGCCAGATATGGAACCGTCCAATCCGGAATAACATGAAGAGCCGCCACCAACTGAGCGTCTGGATCAGGAACAGCCAAATCCTCTTCACCAGGGAGCTTGACGGATGGATTATGCAAAACATCCAGGAAGACATTAGGTGGAACCGGTTTACGTTGGGAACCCAGGCGGCTTAAAGCGTCTGCCGCTTCATTCTTCCGCCGGTCCACATGATCCACCTGATAACCTTTAAAGTGACCTGCAACAATATCCACCTCACGACGATATGCTGCCATTAGTGGGTCCTTGGAATCCCAAGTGTCGGACACTTGTTGAGCCATCAGATCCGAGTCACCGAAGCACTTAACTCAGCTTAGGTTCATCTCCTTAGCCATCCGAAGACCATGGAGTAAAGCCTCATATTCAGCTGCATTGTTAGTGCAAGGGAACATTAAACAAAGAACAAAACAAAACTTATCACCTCGTGGGGAAGTTAATACGACTCCAGCCCCCGAGCCCTCCAATTGCCTGGACCCATCAAAATGAATAGTCCAATAAGTATGATCCGGCTTCTCCTCTGGCGCTTGTAATTCTGTCCAATCATTGATGAAATCCACAAGTGCCAGAGATTTGATCGCCGTTCGTGGTATGTATTTCAACCCGTGAGGCCCGAGCTCTATAGCCCACTTAGCAATCCGGCCAGTTGCTTCCCTGTTCTGGATTATATCTCCCAACGGAGCAGAGCTGACCACCGTGATGGGATGACCTTGGAAATACTGCTTAAGCTTCCGGCTTGCCATAAAAACCCCATACACCAATTTTTGCCAATGCGGGTACCTCTGCTTGGACTCAATAAGTACCTCACTGATATAGTAAACCGGCCATTGAACCGGATATTCCTTTCTAGCCTCCTTGCGCTCCACCACAATAGCCACACTAACAGCCCGGGCGTTAGCTGCCACATATAGCGACAATGGCTCTTTGTCAACCGGAGCAGCGAGAACCGGCGGATTAGCCAGCTGCCGCTTTAAGTCCTCAAATGCCTCATTAGCGGTGTCACTCCAGACGAAAGTTATCCGTTTTCTTCAGCATCTGATACAAAGGGATGGCCTTCTTGCCAAGGCGACTGACAAACCGGCTCAACGCGGCAATCCGGCCTGCCAGGCGTTGAACATCATTGATACACTTCGGTTTAGCCAAGGAGGTTATGGCTTTGATCTTTTCCGGATTAGCTTCAATGCCCCGTTTACACACCAAAAAGCCCAAGAGCTTGCCTGCAGGTACACCAAAGACACACTTGGCCGAATTAAGCATCATTTTGTAAACCCGCAGGTTATCGAAGGTTTCCTTCAAGTCATCAATCAATGTCTCCTTCTTCCTTGATTTCACCACAATATCATCCACATAGGCGTGAACATTGCGGCCGATCTGTTTATGAAGACAATTCTGCACACACCGTTGATAAGTCGCCTGTGCACTCTTGAGCCCAAAGGGCATGGACACATAGCAGAAGGCTCCAAAAGGAGTTATGAAGGCTGTCTTCTCCTGGTCCTTAACTGCCATTTTGATCTGATGATAACCAGAATATGCATCCAAAAAGCTCAAACACTCGCAACCCGCCGTAGCATGAATAATTTGATCAATACGAGGGAGGGCAAAAGGATCTGCTGGACAAGCTTTGTTAAGGTCTGTGTAGTCCACACACATACGCCAAGTGCTGTTCTTTTTAAGGACCAACACCGGATTAGCCAACCACTCAGGATGGAATACTTCAATGATAAATCCAGCCGCCAAGAGCCTGGCTACTTCTTCTCCAATAGCTTTGCGTCTTTCTTCATTGAACTGGCGGAGAAACTGCTTGACCGGTTTATACTTGGGATCAACATTGAGAGTGTGCTCAGCGAGTTCTCTCGGTACAACTGGCATGTCAGAAGGCTTCCATGCAAAGAGGTCCCGATTCTCATGGATGAACTCGATGAGCGTGCTTTCCTATTTCGGATCCAAGTTAGCGCTGATGCTAAACTGCTTGGACGAATCGCCAGGCACAAAGTCAACAAGCTTAGTCTCATCAGCCGATTTAAACTTCAGGGCCGGATCATGCTGTGTAGTTGGTTTCTTCAACGAAGTCATATCTGTCGGATCAACATTGTCCTTGTAAAACATCAACTCTTCTGTTGCACAAACCGACTCAGCGTAAGCCGCATCACCTTCTTCACACTCCAGAGCAATCTTGCGGCTCCCATGCACGGTTATAGTTCCCTTGTGACCCGGCATCTTGAGCTGCAGATAGACATAACAAGGCCATGCCATAAACTTAGCATAAGCTGGCCGTCCAAATAGGGCATGATACGGGCTTCTGATTTTCACCACTTCAAAGGTCAAGGTTTCTGATCTCGAGTCATGCTCATCTCTGAAAGCCACCTCCAGAGCTATCTTACCAACAGGATATGTCGACTTACCAGGCACCACACCATGGAACACCGTATTGGACGGTTTAAGATTTTTATCTGTTAACCCCATGCGACGGAAAGTTTCATAATAAAGGATATTGATACTACTCCCTCCATCCATGAGTACCTTAGTGAACTTATAACCTCCCACCTGAGGTGCCACCACCAGAGCTAGATGACCCGGATTGTCAACCCGGGGTGGATGATCTTCTCTACTCCACAGAATCGGCTGCTCGGACCAGCGCAAATAACGGGGCACTGCCGGTTCAACGGCATTCACCGCCCTTTTATGAAGCTTCTGATCGCGCTTGCCCAAGCTAGTGGTGAAGACATGATACTGTCCGCTATTCAACTGCTTCGGGTTGCTATGGTAACCCGACTGCTGCTGCTGCTGATTGCCCTGATGATTATAGCCACCTTGGTTACCCTGATTACTTTGATTGTTATGTCCACCCTGATTACCGTGGAAGCCTGAACCGGAATTTCCGCCACCATAACCCGGCCCATGAGACCCGGGGCCCGAACCACCTCCTGGTCCATGATCATACCAGAAAGAATCAGAATTTTTGAACTCTTGCATGATGTAACAGTCTTTCCAGAGGTGCGTGGACGGGATCTCCTTCGTCCCATGCTTTGGACAGGGCTGGTTCAACAGATAAGACAAACGGTCCGGATTAGGACTTGGCCCTCCACCGCGCTGGGGCAGTTTACCCTTACGCCGCTGGCCCTTGTCATGTGTATTAGTATTAGCCACAAAGTCTAAACCGTGGTCCGCCTTACGCTTGCCGCCGTTTTCATGACCCGCCGGGTTGTGGTGCTGCCCCTTGGCGTTGCCGCTCTTTTTTCCCTTCCCTGTCTTATCATCGTCAGACTCGGGATCCTTGGTACTATCAGAGTCGGCATACTTCACCAGTGTAGCCCTGAGGGTTCCCATGTCATTACAATGACGTTTGAGCCGTCCCAACTTCAACTTCAGGGGTTCAAACCGGCAATTGCCTTCCAATGTTAAAACTGCGGTGTCAGCGTTGATGCGGTCCGATGAATGCAAAATCTCCGAAACCCGGCGCACCCAATGGGTTGCTGACTCTCCTTCCTCCTGGACACAGGCAGCTAAGTCCACAATTGACATGGGCTGCTTGCATGTATCCTTGAAATTCTGAATAAACCGGGCTCTCAACTCGGCCCATGACCTAATAGAATTAGCCGGTAAGCTCTTTAGCCAGGTGCGGGCCGTCCCTTCTAGCATCATGGTGAAGTAATTCGCACATGCCGCATCATCCACATCCACCATCTCCATGGCCATCTCATAGCTTTCGACCCATGTTTCAGGGGATAAATCGGCGGTGTAATTCGGAACCTTGCGCGGGCCCTTGAAATCCTTGGGCAGGCGCACATTGCGCAACGCCGGGACGAGACACGGCACTCCCAAAGAACTAGAGGTAATTCCTGGTTCCACCGATGTGGTTGGACGAACCGGAGTAAGCTGACGGGCTTCATGCTGTGCCGCTAACTCGGCCTCTCTACGTGCCCGAGCCCGGTCCACCACCTCCTGAGCATCACCAGCACCACCCGCCGGGCTATTGCCATGGGGCGGATCACGGTTCCGCGCATTGCTTGACACTGCTGGTTCATCCATACGCCTGCTGTAACTCCGGCTTGGACGGGGAGTGGAATGAATCCGATCGCGACTATATGAATAAGCCTCCTATTGAACCAAGGCTGTCTGAAGAAGCTCCTTAACCCGAAGCGTCTCGACCGCCGCCGGAGAATCGCCTTCAATCGGGATGGCCGTCAGCCGTGAAGCGGCAGCAACAATGTTGTCCATCGGGTTAGAGTAATGACCCGGTGGCGTGGGGACATGCGGTGTCACAATGTTGTTCTGACGAGGCGGATCCATCAAACGTTGCTGAACTGGCGCCCCTGCTCCAGGTGCCTCCGCCCGGTTTACCACCGGCGGATTACTGGTCCCTGCTCCTGGGGTGTTAAAGAGATTTCTAGCGTCGTAAACCGGCAGCAGGCGAGATCGGTACCTCCTCTTCAGGACTTCGTTCGACGCACTCTGATCTAGCAAAATCCAGTAAGCTTGTGCATCTAAAGCGGCCCGCTCCGCGGCCATCCTGGTATCCTCAGCTGCTAAGTCGGCTTTGGCCTGGGTGATCTGATCTTTAACTTTCGCGATTTCCGCATTGTGTGTATCCTGATCTGCCGGGTTAACCTTCACCATCAGCGTTGCCAACGCGTCAAACAAGTCAGATAGAACCTGAGCTGGCGGTCACATAGGGCCTCCTGCCCCGGCCGCTGTTGCCGCTGCCGATCCAGAAATCATCGCTGCCGCGGTCGTAGAGTGGAGTGCCGGTTGCGTACCGGCCATGAAGATTGCAACCCGGTTTGGCAGATCAAAGGGGTCCGGAATACTGTCGCCATCGGAACAGCCCCCAATCCGGCCATCTTGTAACTGGTATAACGACTCGGTCTCTCCGGTCGATGACTCGTCACCGGAATAAACGACGGTCTCACCACCAGATTCTGATCTATGCTCAGATTCCCCTCCATGGATAACTCCCATGAAGGCATGCTTCATGACAGGCTTGACCCGGGCAGATCTCGCACGCTGAGCCGTTTTGACGAGGTCGGTGCAGATGTCCGGCTCAGGGCCCAGTTCGCCGATCTTGCCAATGAAAATGTGTATGCCACCAATGGGGACCCGGTACCCGTACTCAATTGAGCCGGCCTCGGGGCCCCAGCCTGCATCGTCGATGTAGAGCTTGCCGCGACGACTCTTGGTCATCCGGCCCACAGCGTAACCCTTGAGTCCTTCGAAGTTTCCCTCCAAGAACTTGAAACCATCGTGCGATAGCCCCACGGTGGGCGCCAACTGTCGTGGTTTTGTCATGGCAGATGTCCTAGAGAAAGGACTTAGTCATGGAGCCATCGCTACGGGTTAACTTAAAGGGGTTAAAGAGGACAAGGGACGCAAGAGAGTTTTTATACTAGTTCGGCCCCTTACGACGAGGGTAAAGCCTACGTCTAGTTGTGATGGAATTGCTGGGGTTTCGATGACCAGGGAGCAAATACGCTTTGCCTGGGCCTCGAGTTGTTGTCCGTCCTCCTTGAACCGCCGCCGGGTCGTCCCCTTATATACATGGGTCGACGCCCATCAGTTTACAGAATCCCGAGGCCGGCTCATAATCGTGTCTGGCTCGGTCTCTGCTACTTCTATCTTACAACACAAGTTTACATATCAATGCCGGTTTATGCCTACAGGCCTTAAACCAGCTTTGGGCCCTGGGCCTCCATAAAGCGTCAGCGTCTGTGTTCATGGACTTCAGATACAGATGAACTACTTATGGGGTTAACCCGGCCTCTCCTGGCCGGTTTACGCCCAGTAGTAATATCCCCAACACCCCCCTCTAGTCGATATAACGCACTTTCACTTTGACATTTGTGTCAGTCGACCATTTCATGCGGTTGGATGACCTACGTCTCCTAACCCTTCTTCTTCCTCGTCTCTGCTTCTTCCCATACAGAACACCGCACGGGCCCCCGGCCGAACCACCGGCCCCGACCCCCCAGCCCTCCCCTGAACCGCCCCCACCGCCTGTGTTCCTCCGCCAACCCCACCCCCACCCCCGCCTCCACCCGCGTCGAGTTTTCTTCGTTCGGCGAGGCCCCACCACCGCCCCCACGACCACCGTCCCCACCCGAGCCCCTTCCTTCGCACCGGCGAACTCCGGCGAGCTCTCAAAAATCGACTGACCCAATTTTGAAATTTAGTCTACCGTCATTTAACTATTGTGGAATATAAAAGGGGAAAACCATAAGCATTGCGAGTATAGTGTTGAGCATGCCATGGCGGATCTGAAGGTGCAAACCAGACAAAGGCAACTTCGCAACCAATGTTTGCTTTCAACTAACAAGTAAGTGATGGACAAGAAATCAGAGTAAAGCAGTGGCAATCTATTTTCTTGCTGCGATAAATAAGTTGAGTAGATATGAAAGAGTACCGCCTCTGGTGCAGCGCCGTGTACGCATGTGCTGAGAATTTGACGGTGCTGCGGTAGCGATGGCTGTCGGTGGCATGG
The DNA here is from genome assembly GCF_002575655.3 of Aegilops tauschii subsp. strangulata. NCBI lineage: Eukaryota > Viridiplantae > Streptophyta > Magnoliopsida > Poales > Poaceae > Aegilops > Aegilops tauschii. The sequence continues at coordinate 449,977,162 of NC_053039.3, read as the reverse complement.
AAGCAGATCTAGGAGGGTAAACGGTGGCGGCGGGGCGCGGTGGACGAGGCAGTTGATACATCTCCAACGTATCTATAATTATTGATTGTTCCATGCTATTATATTATCTGTTTTGGATGTTTAATGGGCTTTATTATACACTTTTATATTATTTTTGGGACTAACCTACTAACCGAAGGCCCAGTGCAAATTGCTGTTTTTTTGCCTATTTCAATGTTTCGCAGAAAAGGAATATCAAACGGAGTCCAAACGGAATGAAACCTTCGGGAGAGTTATTTTTGGAACAAATGTGATCCAGAGGACTTAGAGTGGACATCAAAAAGAAACGAGGAGGCCACGAGGCAGAGAGGCACGCCTGCCCCCGTGGGCGCGCCCCCACCCTCGTGGGCCCCTCGTAGCTCCACTGACCTACTTCTTCCGCCTATATATACTCATATACCCCGAAAACATCCAGGAGCACCACGAAACCCTATTTCCACCGCCGCAACCTTCTGTACCCATGAGATCCCATCTTGGGACCTTTTCCGGCGCTCCGCCGGAGGGGGAATCAATCACGGAGGGCTTCTACATCAACACCATAGCCTCTCCGATGATGTGTGAGTAGTTTACCTCAGACCTTCGGGTCCATAGTTATTAGCTAGATGGCTTCTTCTCTCTCTTTGGATCTCAATACAAAGTTCTCCTCGATCTTCTTGGAGATCTATTCGATGTAACTCTTTTTGCGGTGTGTTTGTCGAGATTCGATGAATTGTGGGTTTATGATCAAGATTATCTATGAACAATATTTGAATCTCCTCTGAATTCTTTTATGTATGATTTGTTATCTTTGCAAGTCAATTCAAATTATTAGTTTGGTTTGGCCTACTAGATTGATCTTTCTTGCAATGGGAGAAGTGCTTAGCTTTGGGTTCAATCTTGCGGTGTCCTTTCCCAGTGACAGCAGGGGCAGCAATGCACGTATTGTATTGTTGCCATCGAGGATAAAAAGATGGGTTTTATATCATATTGCTTGAGTTTATCCCTCTACATCATGTCATCTTGCCTAATGCGTTACTCTGTTCTTATGAACTTAATACTCTAGATGCATGCTGGATAGCGGTTGATGTGTGGAGTAATAGTAGTAGATGCAGAATCGTTTCGGTCTACTTGTCACGGACGTGATGCCTATATACATGATCATGCCTAGATATTCTCATAACTATGCACTATTTTATCAATTGCTCGACAGTAATTTGTTCACCCACCGTAATACTTATGATAACTTGAGAGAAGCCACTAGTGAAATCTATGGCCCCCGGGTCTATTTTCCATCATATAAGTTTCTGATATATTTTATTTTGCAATCTTTACTTTCAATCTTTATCATAAAAATACCAAAAATATTATCTTATCATCTCTATCAGATCTCACTTTTGGAAGTGGCCGTGAAGGGATTGACAACCCCTTTATCGCATTAGTTGCAAGGTTCTTATTTGTTTGTGTAGGTACGAGGGACTTGCGTGTGCCCTCCTACTGCATTGATACCTTGGTTCTCAAAAACCGAGGGAAATACTTATGCTACTTTGCTGCATCACCCTTTCCTCTTCAAGGGAAAACCAACGCATGATCAAGAGGTAGTAAGAAGGATTTCTGGCGCCGTTGCCAGGGAGTCTACGCACAAGTCAAGACATACCAAGTACCCATCACAAACTCTTATCCCTCGCATTACATTATTTGCCATTTGCCTCTCGTTTTCCTCTCCCCCACTCCACCCTTGCCGTTTTATTCGCCCTCTCTTTCTGTTCGCCTCTTTTTCTTGCTTCTTGTGTTCCTGTTGGCCCTGATGGCCTTGCCTAAAAACGTTGATTCTCACCTTAGAAGGTTGGAAGAAGTTGAAAACAACGTTAGACGCTTTATGACTTTGCAATTTGAACATAACAACCTCTTTAGAAACGAGCTTAAAGAACAAAAAAGCTTTATGGAGTACATGAATAAAGAGCTTGATGATATGTCTAAGGAATTCTATGGTTTGAAATCTCAGTTTGCTCTTCTTGAAAAGTTAATAGCCCAAATTTCGGATAAGCAGGCCACCTTAGTTTATAGGATGGCCGCCAAACCGGAAGATCTAGAAGGAAATAAGGATGAAGATTTAAAAGTGATTCATGTGTCCCCTATTAAATCTTTGTTTTGCAATATGAATCTTGATAATGATGGGACTGGAGATGAGTCAACTTTAGTTAAAGGCGTCCCAATGATTCCGAGTTTTTAGATCTTGATGCAAAAATTGGTAAGAGTGGGATTAAAGAGGTCAAAACTTTACATAGCAATGAACACACTATTTTGGATTTCAGGGAATTTAATTATGATAATTGTTATTTAATAGATTGTATTTCCTTGTTGCAATCCGTGCTAAATTCTCCTCATGCTTATAGTCAAAATAAAGCTTTTACCAAACATATCGTTGATGCTTTAATGCAATCTTATGAAGAAAAACTTGAATTAGAAGTTTCTATCCCTAGAAAACTTTATGATGAGTGGGAACCTACTATTAAAATTAAAATTAGAGATCATGAATGCTATGCTTTGTGTGATTTGGGTGCTAGTGTTTCCGCGATTCCAAAAACTTAGGTTTCCGTGAATTTGATGATTGTTCCTTAAACTTGCATCTTGCGGAATCCACCATTAAGAAACCTATGGGAAGAATTAATGATGTTCTTATTGTTGCAAATAGGAATTATGTGCCCGTAGATTTCATCGTTCTTGATATAGATTGCAATCCTACATGTCCTATTATTCTTGGAAGACCTTTCCTTAGAACGATTGGTGCAATTATTGATATGAAGGAAGGAAATATTAGATTCCAATATCCATTAAGGAAAGGATGGAACACTTTCCTAGAAAGAAGATTAAATTACCTTATTAATCTATTATGAGAGCCACTTATGGATTGCATACCAAAGATGATAATACTTAGATCTATTCTTGCCTTTATGCCTAGCTAGGGGCGTTAAACGATAGCGCTTGTTGGGAGGCAACCCAATTTTATTTTTGTTTCTTGCTTTTTGTTCCTTTTTAGTAATAAATATTTCGTCTAGCCTCTTGTTAGACCTGGTTTTGTGTTTTAATTAGTGTTTGTGCCAAGTAGAACCTTTACGATAATCTACGGTGAAAGTTATTTGATCTTGCTATAAAAAACAGAAACTTTGCGCGCACGATATTAGTTTTCATAAATCACATAAACGTGCTTTTCATTTGATTCTTTTTGCAGTAGATTAATAAACAAATTACCCAGGACTTCCTAATTTGGAGAATTTTTGGAGTAACAGAAGTATACGAAAGTTACAGATTGCTACAGACTGTTCTGTTTTGACAGATTCTGTTTTTCGTGTGTTGTTTGCTTATTTTGATGAATCTATGGCTAGTATCGGAGGTTATCAACCATAGAGAAGTTGTAATACAGTAGGTTTAACACCAATATAAATAAAGAATGAGTTCATTACAGTACCTTAAAGTGGTGGTTTGTTTTCTTATATACTAACGGAGCTCATGAGATTTTCTGTTGAGTTTTGTGTTGTGAAGTTTCCAAGTTTTTGGGTAAAGATTTGATGAATTTTGGAAGAAGGAGTGGCAAGAGCCTAATCTTGGGGATGCCCAAGGCACCCCAAGGTAAAATCCAAGGACAACCAAAAGCCTAAGCTTGGGGATGCCCCAGAAGGCATCCCCTCTTTCGGCTTCGTCTATCGGTAACTTTACTCGATACTATATTTTTATTCACCACATGATATGTGTTTTGCTTGGAGCGTCTTGTATGATTTGAGTCCTTGCTTTTTAGTTTACCACAATCATCCTTTTGGGAGAGACACACATGAATCGGAATTTATTAGAATACTCTATGTGCTTCACTTATATCTTTTGAGCTAGATAATTTTGCTCTAGTGCTTCACTTATATCTTTTTAGAGCACGGTGGTGGTTTTATTTTATAGAAATTATTGATCTCTCATGCTTCACTTATATTATTTTGAGAGTCTTTTAGAACATCATGGTAATTTGCTTTGGCTATAAAATTAGTCCTAATATGATAAGCATCCAAGATGGATATAATAAAAACTTTCATATAGAGTGCATTGAATACTATGAGAAGTTTGATTCTTGATGATTGTTTTGAGATATGAAGATGGTAATATTGAAGTTGTGCTAGTTGAGTAATTGTGAATTTGAGAAATACTTGTGTTGAAGTTTGTGATTCCCATAGCATGCACGTATGGTGAACCGTTATGTGATGAAGTTGGAGCATGATTTATTTCTTGATTGTCTTCCATATGTGTGGAGGTCGGGATCGCGCGATGGTTAACTCCTACCAACCCTTCCCTTAGGAGCATGCGTGTAGTACTTTGTTTTGATGACTTGTAGATTTTTTGCAATAAGTATGTGAGTTCTTTATGACTAATGATGAGTCCATGGATTATACGCATTCTCACCCTTCCACCATTGCTAGCCTCTCTAATACCGCGCAACTTTCGCCGGTATCATACACCCACCATATACCTTCCTCAAAACAGCCACCATACCTACCTATTATGGAATTTCCATAGCCATTCCGAGATATATTGCCATGCAACTTTCCACCATTCCGTTTATTATGACACGCTTCATCATTGTCATATTGCTTTGCATGATCATGTAGTTGACATCATATTTGTGGCAAAGCCACCTTTATAATTCTTTCATACATGTCACTCTTGATTCATTGCATATGAGGCATACACATAGAGTCATATTTTGTTCTAAGTATTGAGTTGTAAGTAAATAAAAGTGTGATGATCTTCATTATTAGAGCATTGTCCCATGTGAGGAAATGATGATGGAGACTATGACCCCCCCCCCCCCCCCCCACAAGTCGGGATGAGACTCCGGACGAAAAAAAGAAGAAAAAAAAGAGGCCATAAAAAAAGAAAAGGCCCAAACAAAAAAAGAGAAAAAAATAGAAGGGACAATGTTACTATCCTTTTACCACACTTGTGCTTCAAAGTAGCACCATGATCTTCATGATAGAGAGCCTCTTATTTTGTCACCTTCATATACTAGTGGGAACTTTTCATTAATAGAACTTGGCTTGTATATTACATTGACGGGCTTCCTCAAAATTACCCTAGGTCTTCGTGAGCAAGCAAGTTGGATGCACACACACTTAATTTTCTTTTGAGCTTTCATACACTTATAACTCTAGTGCATCCATTGCATGGCAATCCCTACTCACTCACATTGATATCTATTGATGGGCATCTCCATAGCCCGTTGGTACGCCTAGTTGATGTGAGACTATCTTCTCCTTTTTTGTCTTCTCCACAACCACCATTCCATTCCACATATAGTGCTATGTCCATGGCTCACGCTCATGTATTGCGTGAATATTTAAAAAGTTTGAGAATACTAAAGTATGAAACAATTGCTTGGCTGAAACCGAGGTTGTGCATGATTTAAATATTTTGTGTGATGAAGATAGAGCATAGCCAGACTATATGATTTTGTAGGCATAACTTTCTTTGGCCATGTTATTTTGAGAAGACAGGATTGCTTTATTAGTATGCTTGAGGTACTATTATTTTTATGTCAATATTAAAATTTTCTCTTGAATCTTTCGGATCTGAACATTCCCACAATAAAGAAATTACATTGAAGAATATGCTAGTTAGCATTCCACATCAAAAATTATGTTTTTTTCATTTACCTACTCGAGGACGAGCAGGAATTAAGCTTGGGGATGCTTGATACGTCTCCAACGTATCTATAATTTTTGATTGTTCCATGCTATTATATTATCTGTTTTGGTTGTTTAATGGGCTTTAGTATACACTTTTATATTATTTTCTGGACTAACCTACTAACCGAAGGCCCAGTGCAAATTGTTGTTTTTTGCCTATTTTAGTGTTTCGCAGGAAAGGAATATCAAACGGAGTCCAAACGGAATGAAACCTTCGGGAGAGTTATTTTTGGAACAAATGTGATCTAGAGGACTTGGAGTGGACGTCAAGAAAGAAACGAAGAGGCCACGAGGCAGGGAGGCGCGCCTGCCCCCTGGGCGTGCCCCCATCCTCATGGGCCCCTCGTAGCTCCACCGACCTACTTCTTCCGCCTATATATACTCATATACCCCGAAAACATCCAGGAGCACCACGAAACCCTATTTCCACCGCCGCAACCTTCTGTGCCCATGAGATCCCATCTTGGGACCTTTTCCGGCACTACACCAGAGGGGGAATCGATCACGGAGGGCTTCTACATCAACACCATAGCCTCTCCGATGATGTGTGAGTAGTTTACCTCAGACCTTCGGATCCATAGTTATTAGCTAGATGGCTTCTTCTCTCTCTTTGGATCTCAATACAAAGTTCTCCTCGATCTTCTTGGAGATCTATTCGATGTAACTCTTTTTGCGGTGTGTTTGTCGAGATCCGATGAATTGTGGGTTTATGATCAAGATTATCTATGAACAATATTTGAATCTCCTCTGAATTCTTTTATGTATGATTTGTTATCTTTGCAAGTCTCTTCGAATTATCGGTTTGGTTTGGCCTACTAGATTGATCTTTCTTGCAATGGGAGAAGTGCTTAGCTTTGGGTTCAATCTTGCGGTGTCCTTTCCCAGTGACAGCAGGGGCAGCAAGGCACGTATTGTATTGTTGCCATCGAGGATAAAAATATGGGGTTTATATCATATTGCTTGAGTTTATCCCTCTACATCATGTCATCTTGCCTAATGCGTTACTCTGTTCTTATGAACTTAATACTCTAGATGCATGCTGGATAGCGGTCGATGTGTGGAGTAATAGTAGTAGATGCAGAATCGTTTCGGTCTACTTGTCGCGGACGTGATGCCTATATACATGATCATGCCAATATATTCTCATAACTATGCACTATTCTATCAATTGCTCGACAGTAATTTGTTCACCCACCGTAATACTTATGCTATCTTGAGAGAAGCCACTAGTGAAATCTATGGCCCCGGGGTCTATTTTCCATCATATAAGTTTCCGATCTATTTTATTTTGCAATCTTTACTTTCAATCTTTATCATAAAAATACCAAAAATATTATCTTATCATCTCTATCAGATCTCATTTTTGAAAGTGGCCGTGAAGGGATTGACAACCCCTTTATCGCCTTGGTTGCAAGGTTCTTATTTGTTTGTGTAGGTACGAGGGACTTGCGTGTGACCTCCTACTGGATTGATACCTTGGTTCTCAAAAACTGAGGAAAATACTTACACTACTTTGCTGCATCACCCTTTCCTCTTCAAGCAAAAACCAACGCATGCTCAAGAGGTAGCAACGGTCGTAGGAGCGGCGCCGGCAAGGTGGACGACGGCGGGAATGAAGAGAGAGGACGGGATGCAAGGATCCCGGTCCGAAGCCATGGATGAGATAGGTCGATCTCTTGTAATGGACGACGACGTCAGGGTATCAGCTCCGGCATGGTGGAGGAGGACAGCGGTGGATGGTGTGGAGAGGGTGTTTTGGCGCCCACGGAGTACGAATGGGGAAATGGAGGGAGAGAGGAAGGGGGGAACCATGTCTTCAGGGCGTTCTTGTCTCAAATGCAAGGAAATTTATAAACTTAGCCCCCGTTTAAAATTTCCTACATCACAGCAATATTAGTCGGTTGGGGATAGGACGGTAATCTCACATACACTGAATATTTGCCGGCGAGAGTTTGTTTTGGCGCCCACCGTGTATGAATCGGGGAGGGAGTCGATTTCGGCCGAGGAGACACTGTATTTTGGCGCCCACCGTGTATGAATCCGGGTGAGAGGCGGTTATGTCATGTTTGAGTAAAATTACAAACCTACCCCTATCGAAACCTATAGAAATCGAGCAGATAGGCTTTGCGTGTCAGGGATAGGCAGTAATTTCCATCTCGCAGATTTTGGTTTCGGGCGGTTACTGCGACTTTCCCCGCTTCGTTCAAATTTTTGCAAAGCAACAGTGCATGTTTACCGTGCCAACTCAATTCGAATCCAGTTTGTATTCTATTTTTGTTCAGGCAGGATCCATTTTCGATTGGAATAAAATTCTATATACATCATTTTTTATATATACTTTCAAAACCACAACACCCTTTATACATAAATATGGTTTGCAAATGGCATGATCTCAGATTCATAAGGCTGTATCCATCTTAATTTGGATTTTCAAATATTTGAAATCACTTTATGTTGAAATCCAATGTATGCATTCCTCGCTAATTGTCTCCAATTAATGTGTGTTTCATGCAGTTTTTTTACTTCTCAAACATGTATAATGTGTTTCACACACGCAACATATAGTGTAATCCCGTTTAGACATTAATTGCATATAAACCATGCATTGCCTCTAATTAAAGAATCTATGGATCACTAATATTGATAAACTATATAACATTACACGTGTCCCCAAATTCAAATGAATATGCATGTTTGATACACCAATTTGCGTTATGATATTATCGATGTCGTGATCTCCAGTTTAAATATTTGAATCCCCTTTAATCCAGATATTCGTCTCATATAGCTATCAGTCATGCTTATATAGGAGTATCTCTCTAGACCTATACGCGTTCATCATCTCTTGGGTATCTCTTGTGCTACCTGTATGTCGACAGTGATCTTTTATCTTCGTAACACACTAACGTTACTCTCTCCCTCGACCTTCATCACTCTATCTCTCTCTAAGTATATCTCGCTCCCTGCTATGTGTCTCTAACTATGATTCTCCATCTGAAATCTCTTTCTCTCACACAAACACAAACTTCGTCTCCCGGGGTCTAATTTCTCTCTACTATTCCCCTGTGTGCCACTCGCACACCCCCTCTCACACAGAGATGTCTTTCGGTCCTTAGGTATGAGAAGCTACGACTCTTCCTCTTAAATATCTCTTTCTCACACACAAACAAAAACTCTGTCTCCTAGGGTCTCATATCTCTCCACCATTCTCTTGTATGTCGCTCACACTCTCTCTCTCCCTAGAGATATCTTGTGTTCCCTCATATGTCTCTCTAGCTATCACTCTCGTTGTGAAATATCTTTCTCTCTCGCGGACACAAAACTCCATCTCTCGGGATCTCATTTCTCTCTGATATTTGTTTGTATGTGACTCACATGCACCCTCTCTCTATCTCTCTCACACCCACACACATAACTCAGCCTTCTGATCCACTCGACTCCTATCTCTAACGCACACTAGCTAGCATCTTTATATTTCTATTTACCTGTTTCTCCATCAACCTTCTTTCTCGCCCTCACTCTTGCTTCCTATCACGCACACTATATATGTTTCCCTCTACATGCAGTCATGTGCCCTCTTTTTATCTTTCTCTCACACACACACATAACTTCACCCTCTGAACCACCCGGCGGTCATCTCCAACACCCAAACTAGCCGATGTCCCTCTAGCTAGCATCTCTATCTCTATATCTATCTGTAGTTTCTCCGTCAACATTTCATTCTCGCACGCACTCTTGCTTCCTATCACCCACACTATATATGTCTCTCCATACATGCATTTATAGGTTGATCTCTTTTGCACAATCGTTGTGTCTCGCTCCCTCTGCTCGCCATAGATGCATGCTCCAGCCCACGCCACTATCTCTTAAAGACAAAAACACATGCTCAATTATCGGGCCTTCTTCCCTGCACTCTCGCATGCATGCATATTGTCATACCGATCCGTCTCTCCCATGTGGTTGATCTTATGACTTATGTCTTCTTTATTTTATCTCGATCATGCGCGCGCACATCCCACGTATACATGTATAGCTCTCGCACATGCACGTTCAAGGTCTCCTATGTCTCCATACGTAGTTAATTACCCTCAGCCCTAACGCCACATCGAATCGTTCTCTTCTTGTGTGCACATAACTTCCGCCTGGATGGGTAAAACACACACCCACACTTAACAATCTCCTTCCTGCTACCCCCTATCTCACTCTTCCCCTATATCCCCGAAACCAATAAGACCATCCCTTCATTTAATTCCCGCCTACATGCACCATCGATATATAGTAGTCTTCCTCGGTGTCTCTCGAACAAACACGTTCTCTCGATGTCGACTCCTCTCACGCGCACACGCCTTCTCTTCCCTCTCTACGGGCCTTTTCTCTCTCGCACCCCCTCGTTGGTGGCCTCTGCCATACACATCACCTCTCTGTGATGAAGCCACGCACACTTAAATTACATCCGCCACCGAGGACCCCGCGTCACACACACACACACACGCACCCACCCACCCCCTCACACACGCTAAGACTCCATCTCACACACACATGCTCTAGGCGAAGCATTTGTTCCTACCACCCTTCGTCCAACCTTACCCGTATGATAAACAATCACCTTAATTTACTTGTATAACATGGACAAATTCCACTTTACTTTAGTAGTTAGCAAACTTATCATCTCTACTCCTATAAAAAAACCGAGTTGGTGACGATGGTGTGCCTGCCATCTTGTAATATAGACCGTCCGATCTATATCTGGCGGATAGAAAGCAAACTATGACAATTTTACAAAAGATACCCGCATCTCTCTCCACATTTAGAGCATGATTGGTCTGCTGCCAATATTTGGCTAGCCAAATGTTGGAATTGCCAAATATTGGCAATACCAAGACTTGCCAAATATTGGCAACTTTATGTGAGATAGGCAAGACAACTCGGTAACCAACCAAGTATTAGCGAATATTTGGCACAATGCCAAACATTGGCATGCCTATTTTTGGCACCAAACCAATTATGCTCTTAGAGACAAGGCTTTGCCTCATTCATCCTTATCTCCCACAACCTCATTGCTGAGCAATTAAAAAAGGAAGTCTCTGGAACAATCTAGCGTGGTGGCCGCTGCCGCCTGCCGGCGCCGTCCATCCCCATGCCTCCGCCCAGTCCGACCACCAGTCACCACCACGCACCACTCCTCCTCACCTTATCTCTCATCTTTCATTTTTTCGATGAAATACTCGAGATACCAGTTTTCCGATAAAATTCTTGAGATATCATTAGTTTTTACACATGGGATTACTCCTCCATGGGTCAATCACAACATGTGTTTTGTAAAAAATGCATATTGATGTTCCGTGCAATGAACGAGCATCTTGCTAGTAATATATAACGCAAATCACGAGCAGGAAGTGACATTTTTTTACACAACCACGTTAACATGGCCACGTAAATCACTAGCTTAACTATAATACCATTATACTTATACCCCGATGCAAAAGGTTGAGTACATGTCCGAAGAGTAGAGTCGCACACACGCACTCTGTCTCTCAGAATCTCTCACACACCAGTTACGGGACGCCCACTTAAGCAAACACGTATGCTACAATTTGTGCACCCGCGGGTACACGTGATGGTGCGCATTTATTTAAGCTGAACGGCAAACCCAAACAGTAGCTGCATTCATTCCCCTCCCGCCGCCTCTTCGCTGGTCGCCGTCGCCCGGTAGCCATGGCCCGGCCGAAGGTAACGACATACGCCATACTCCCGCCGGAGCAACGCTTTAATCTGGAAATTTTAGTGGTCATGCCTGCATCTTTTTGTGCTAGCACTCCAATATAAGGGTTGACCGGTCGCTTCCCACAGACGTGCGCACGCAGTGGAAGAGGAAGCAGAAGGGAAGCGGGCTGTGGAGTAACATTTTTTACCATAATTTCTTAGGAAACTGAGTGCAATAATTGAGTAGTTTTGCAAACTATCAGTACTGCACCTGAAACGGTTCAAAACCAATACCACCACCACGCCCGCATCTGACCGCCCTGGCCGACCCAACCCCCTCCCTTGCCGGCGCGCGCTTCCTTGCTCCTCGATATCGGGAAGAATACTTCCGTTCGCCAACATGTGGGACGTTGACCATCCTGGTCCACTTGCCATGCATGCAGAACTCCAAGGAGAGTCACCCCGGTCGTCGCGCCGCAGTAATAATGACTAATGAGCCATCAAATCACAGGCCCAACCTTCTATGAAGTTGCCCGGACGAAGGAACCATCATGACTTCGTTGAATCCCGCTTCTTCAATAAAACTACTATACCAGCAGTACGGCTAGCTACAGTAGTTACTCCAGCAGAGGCCTCCTTTGGTTCATAGGATAGGAATTTTATAGTAATATGAAAATCATAGGAAGTGAGATGACATGCATCTCAATTCCTATAGAGAAAGAGATGCCACTTGATGCATAGGATAGGAATTTTTCCATTAAGTCTAGGCTAATGTACTGGTAATTTGCTCTAAAAACTACAGTAGTAACTAGTACTGGTACATGCTCGTAATTAATTAAACAAACATACGGGCGACACACACACACTAACTACTAGTACTACTACTTCTCACATGCTGGCCAGACGCCATCGTTCTCCTTCCATGCTTTGTCGGCGACATCCCACCGTGCTTGGATCTCCGCCGACCTCTCCGCAGCAGCGCGTGCGTCCTCTTCTTTCTTGCGGCGGCGGGCCTCTCTTTTCTTGAGTGCTTTCTGACTTTTCCGCTCCCTCTGTGCGGCTTTGGCCGCCTCTTGCTCTACCACCCATTCGGCCTTGGCAGCTTCAAATTCCGCCCACGTAGGTGTCAGATCGCAAGCGGCAATGAACTCGACACGGCGGGATGCCATCGCTTCCCTACCATTTTGTGTGCTGTCGTGGGTGGCGAGGAACTCGGCGCGGCGGGATGCCATCGCTCCCTTATCGGTTAGTGTGCGGCGTGGTGGCATGAACGACGCTTGGTGACAGCTCTGGGGTGGAGTGGCCGGACAACCGTGTAGTGCATTGGTTTGTCAAGAGCTCAAGGACAGAAGACGAAGGAAATTTAGATTCCCCTTCAAACCTGGTCATTTATTACCGAGTAAAATGCATTGGCGGTCATCAAACTTGTCTTGATAGCTCACTTTGATCATTGTATACGAGATATGGTGATTATACGGTCACTGGCTCAGCATATAGCTTCGTATTTGTCTGGTTGACCACTCAAACAGTCCGCATGCGCCTCATCAGCTCGTGTTCTTTATCTATCCATCTATGCAGGCCTACTTGTCAGTGGAGAAAGAAATAAAAACCAAAATTATGCGTATGTGAGGAATCAAACCACGGACTCGTCGCTGCAATGCACACTCGTCAGCCAAATGAAAATGAAATACTTTGCGTTAAATGCACAAACGGATTATTTTTATATTATACGTGATGCACACATTAGCGCACACCGTCCATAGAGGCAAGTAGCATGTACACGTGCAGACACTCACGCTCACGCTGTCAAACCATGCTAATGCATGCACGTCGCCCTCTCAATCAAAGTCCTGCTCATGGCACAACGCAAACGACGAGCCCGTCACCTGCGCGCCCCGGCGGTGCCTGACATTACTGTTTAGACGTTTGCTGGAGGCCTCCACGAATACCGAGCATGTATTCACCTGGCTCAACACCAACGGTCATACTCGTGACTCGGCGCCCTGCTCATGTATATCGTCCATCACAACGACAATCTATAAAATAGCCTAGCTAGAGAGGGTACTATGGTACGGAGTATGTACTATTGTGAGCGACCGATCATAGTGCCACTGCACACGAGTGTGTGTCTGATCGATTCGTCCATTATTCGTAAGTTATTCATGGCTGTGTGGTGTCTAATGGTGGTCGCCGAAGGCTAGATGGCGACAAGTGCGGTTGCATGGACGCCTGGTTGTCAACACGTGTCGCATACGCTTCAAAGGCTCGTCATCCATGAGTTCACATTTACCACCACGCCAGCGTCTGACCGCCCTGACCTACCGAAACCCCTTCCATCGCTAGCGCATGCTTCCTGCCTGAAACGGTCACCGTCTCTCTAGAACGTCAATGCCGCATTCACCGGACTTACCTACAGGTGTAGTTGGTGTGTCACTGACATGCGGGCCAGATGCCCGCTGGGCCCACATGTCAGTGACCTAACGCACCTGTAGTCAAGTCACTGAAGCAGCGTCAGCATTCACGCCCGACGCGACCTCTCACTGGCGCCGGCATTGCAGCAGCGCGACGGCCGAGAGAGCGTCACCCACGTGGCATCCCGGCGCAAGCGACTGCTCCGTGTTAACGACACCACGGCCATCCTTCTGTCCGCCGCCCACATTAATGACACGCGGCTGCCGACGAACCTACTCCGGTGCCAGCCGTCCATCCCTCTTCCGCGGCTCATTGCCATTCGCCCGCTATATTAACTTGAGCCCCAGCTCCCAGCCATAGCCAAAGACCCACACTCATTCTCCTCCAGTCCCGTCCTTCTGTCGGCACCACTCCAACCATGGCCTCCCGGCGCTCCAAAGCTCTCTTATACGTACTGTCGCAGGAGCAGACGAAGGACATCGGCGGCTCCGCTCCGGACATGCTCCAAAGCTCTCTTGGACGTATTGTCGCAGGAGCAGACGAAGGAGATCGCCAGCTCCCCCCCGGCCGCTCTCCACCGCCACGACCACGAAGTCGGCGCGCGTGCGCGGGCGCAGCCGGCGGCGAGGAAGAGTAGTACATGGTAGGTCGCCGCCGCTCTGGTCCCAGGAAGGCCACCGCTCCTCCACTCAGTCGACGCCAAGCTTGGTGGGATAAACATCAGCGGCCGATTAGCCGCTTGACGGCGACGTGGAGGCAAAAATCTTCAGAACCTTGTGCTCCGGAGGAGGAGGTTAACGAGGCGGATGAGGAGGAGGCAAAGGCAATGGCCGACTTTCTCGGGTTCATGGTCAGACATGGTGGTCGGGCGCCGGCGATCGTTTAGATTAGGTTTACAGTAGGTTTTAGTACGGTTTGTGCGAAATATGTAATGAATTTCGTCCATTTTATAGGAAAAGTTTTCGAAATGTAATGAATTTCATCCGATTAATTTGAAATTTGCTTTGTTTGCACGAATTCCGTCCGGTTAGTTCGTATAGTTGTCCAAAGGTATGCAGAGAGCGTTGGATGGCATCCATCAGTGTCCTCGGACAGATGTCGGTGTAAATTTGTGGGCCAGCGCTGGAGATGCCCTAACTATCATGCTATAATCGCTAACAGTGCTCCATTATTTCGCAGGGAACAGTTATCCCTCGATCAAATCAGATCCGTCGTGTTTCGCACTCCTCCCACGTAAGAGTGTAGACTCTTGCTTACATAAAAATGGAGCAAGTGGACGGCACTATAACACGTCATATCACTCAAACTAGCCCGCCTAACGCGCAGGAAAGCACCGCCCTCGTCATTTTGTTCTGGATTTCTATCGATCGATCGCACAAAAATGTTACACTTTGCAAGTTCAAAAGCAAAAAGGCGGCACACTTACGACTCGTACGCATCGCGTTCATGTCGCACCCCCGACAGTCCGGCTCGCATGCCGCTCACAAGAGGGGACACGTGTTGTCTTGCATTACACTGACATGTGGGACTGCAATTGAATAAACCGTTGATAGCCGAAATCTAATTGCTCCGCGGGCGTCAGCTGAGAAGAGAGAGACGGGGGAGGGAAAGAGATCGCCCGCCCGCCGTGCACGGACTCCAAGAAATATATGGTGATGATGTGAAGTGGGCCATGCGGGAGTCCGGACTGCTTCCAAGCCTGCTTCTGACTGCCCTGGCCCACCAGAAAACCCGCCCCCCGCGCGCTCCCCCCTCAGACGCCAGCTGCCCACATTCATAGCAAGTACTACCAGTAAAATACTGGGCTATAAGCCCGCTTATGTGGAGGAGAGAGAGGCATTGACAAAGTCAAGGAGTGGGCTCTGCAAGAGCCCGTCTCTACACGTGCTCCTAGGTATAAAAAACTAATTCTAAAAAAAAGAGGCATAAAAAACAATTGTGTCTTAAAAAGAAAGGTAAAAAACATTTGAGAGGAAATAGATAGAGAGATAGTGAGAAAAATTTCTAACCTTATAGCCAACCTTATAGTCAACACTATGGTAGTATCACATGAGGAAGGAGGGCGTGGTACACATGCCAAGTCACTGGGTTGCCGTGTTTCAAAATCCTCCGTCGTAACAGTGGAGACAATAGCTTTCATCAAAAATAAACAATAAATACTCGTTGCTCGTCCTCTATATCGGAAAGAATACTTTCATTCGCCGACATGTGGGACGTCGACCATCCTGGTCCACCTGCCATGAACAAAATTATCCTAGTCCACCCCGGTCGTAGCGCAGGCCCAACCTTTCCCACTGTAAGTTGGTCGGACGAAGGAACCATCATGACTTCGTTGAATTCCGCTTCTTCAAGAAAACTTACTGTACCCGCAATGCTGCTACCACACGCGTAGACTGGACGGCACTGTACCACGTCATATCACTGAAACCCACTAGGCCAAACTAGCCCGCCTAGGATTTGTACTCCCTCCGTTTCAAAGTTAGTAGTACAAAGTTGAGTCATATATTTTGGAATGGAGGGAGTACGTCTCTGTACTGCTATGATTTTGTGTTGTACGTCTCTGTACTTTTGCTACGATTTTCCTACCCTATGAACCAAATGAGGCCTGAATGTATCCGTGTCGACTATTGTCTGATCGATCGCTAAGCCTACAATTTGAGGAGCTTGGGCTATTGGCCGAGCGAGGACGGATCAGTATAAGCGTACCACGAGCTCATCAGCCCCCACGTTTCTCTTCGGTGAGTGTTTTGCAAGTACTATAGCTCGCACAGTAGCTAGTCTACTAACACCACGAATCATCAAACAAGCCCTGCTGATATGATAAACAGTTCAAACTTACATCTAAGCATGCCATACATTACATCAAAAGCTGGTGAGGATACATCTGTTTCCATAACTCGGAGAGGGTTCGCATGATTCACTATCAAACAAAAGTAGCAAGTACCGCCCACACAAGACAGTGCACTAGCCCTAAGATGGTTTGATAACACGCATCATTCTGGTAATTAAACACAATGCAAACTACCCTGAAGGATTAGCACGACCAACTATTTCTTGTCATCGATCTCTCGGGCAATGACCACAGCACGGACAGCGACATGGGAATCGATCTCTGGGGCAATGTCCATAGGACGGACCGCGACATCGGAATCGATCTCTGGGGTGATGTCCATAGGATGGATAGCGGCATCGGAATCGATCTCCGGGGCGATGTCAACAGGACGGACCGCGACATCGAAAACGATCTCTGGGGCGTTGTCCACAGGACAGGCCGTGACATCGAAATCATCAAGGACGTCCACTGGCACCTGCACAACCCTAACATATTAGCAAGCACATTGCAAATAATCAAAAACCACAACTATGGTAAGCCATTATTTTTTACATTGTGCAGCTCACCGGGGGATCCCATCCCTCCGGGGGCCATCTCCTCGTCCTCGATGGGGTCCATCACCTTGCCAGGGGAATACTGCTTCTCAACGGCGACTATCTCCTCAAACTCGGCCTTGAGCCTCACATAGGTGGCCATTAGAGTTTCTGGGGTAGGCACGGTGGGGTCCTTGCTGTTCTTCCAACTTTCTTTGAGGAGTTCGTCCGCCAACGTCGTCAACTCTTTGGGCACTTCTTGTTTCTTGGAGTTCTTCATCTCCATGGGTTGGCCCGCCAACATGGTCAACTCGTTGGTCGGTGCTTGCTTCCTAGAGATCGCTGTCTCCAGTGGGTTGTCCGCCGGCAACTCTTTGCTTAGTGCTCCAGGATCCATCAATGAACTGACAAACAAAAAGCAATCGAAAGGAAACCACAATCGCAATGAAAACGGGAAAAGAATAGGCTGTAAGAATCGCTCGGTGCTTCGCAAAAAGAAGATTCTTGGAATGAAAATATAGTAGCATCACAGATTCGCCCACCTTTCCTTCATCGATACAGAAGAAAAATGGCAGAAGTGAGTAGCCTGGAGTGAGGTTTTCTTCAAGAAAGGGGAGAAAGGGCTTCAATGAGCGTTCCAGTGAAATGATGGTTGCTTCGTCTAGTCTAACTTCGAGGCCAATTTACCACTGCTGGTAAAGGTGTTGGTTTTGTGATATGACGGGTCATGACGGCCACACCGGGGTGACCGGTGAGTCTCGACTGTAGCACCTCGCTGTGATTTGGTGGATGGCACGCGGGCCCGGATACTTTGATGTCCCTGAAGGAAATATGCCCTAGAGGGAATAATAAAGTTATTATTTATTTCCTCATTTCATGATAAAAGTTTATTATTCATGCTAGAATTGTATTAACCGGAAACATAATACATGTGTGAATACATAGACAAACATAGTGTCACTAGTATGCCTCTACTTGACTAGCTCGTTAATTAAAGATGGTTATGTTTCCTAACCATAGACATGAGTTGTCATTTGATTAACGGGGTCACATCATTAGGGAATGATGTGATTGACTTGACCCATTCCGTTAGCTTAGCACTTGATCGTTTAGTATGTTGATATTGCTTTCTTCATGACTTATACATGTTCCTATGACTATGAGATTATGCAACTCCCGTTTACCGGAGGAACGCTTTGTGTGCTACCAAACGTCACAACGTAACTAGGTGATTATAAAGGTGCTCTATAGGTGTCTCCGATGGTACTTGTTGAGTTGGCGTATATCAAGATTAGGATTTGTCACTCCGATTGTCGGAGAGGTATCTCAGGGCCCTCTCGGTAATGCACATCTTTATAAGCCTTGCAGGCAATGTGACTAATGAGTTAGTTGCGGGATGATGCACTACAGAACGAGTAAAGAGACTTGCCGGTAACGAGATTGAACTAGGTATTGAGATACCGACGATCAAATCTCGGGCAAGTAACATACCGATGACAAAGGGAACAACGTATGTTGTTATGCGGTTCGACCGATAAAGATCTTCGTAGAATATGTAGGAGCCAATATGGGCATCCAGGTTCCGCTATTGGTTATGGACCAGAGAGGTGTCACGGTCATGTCTACATAGTTCTCGAACCCGTAGGGTCCGCACGCTTAACGTTCGTTGACGATATAGTATTATATGAGTTATGTATGTTGGTGACCGAATGTTGTTCGGAGTCCCGGATGAGATCACGGAGATGACGAGGAACTCCGGAATAGTCCGGAGATAAAGTTTAATATATGGTATAATAGTGTTTGGTCTCTGAAAGGGTTCTAGAATTCTCCGGAAGGGGTTCCGGATGTTTCCCGAAATGTTTAGGCACGAGAACACTTTATTTGGGCCAAAGGGGAAAGCCCACAAGGTTTTTGGAAAGCGCAAAAGGAAGTTTTCCGGAGTCCAGGGACCAGACGCCGGGTCCCTGGCGTCTGGGTCCAGACGCCGGGAACCCTGGCGTCTGGCCCTAGAGTCCGAGAAGGACTCCTTCCTTTCGGGTGAAACCGACTTTGTGGAGGCTTTTACTCCAAGTTTTGACCCCAAGGCTCAACATATAAATAGAGGGGTAGGGCTAGCACCCAAGACACATCAAGAAACACCAAGCCGTGTGCCGGCAACCCCGTCCCCTCTAGTTTATCCTCCGTCAAAGTTTCCGTAGTGCTTAGGCGAAGCCCTGCGGAGATTATTCTTCACCAACTCTGTCACCACGCCGTCGTGCTGCCGGAACTCATCTATTACTTCGCCCCTCTTGCTGGATCAAGAAGGCGAGGACGCCATCGAGCCGAACGTGTGCTGAACGCGGAGGTGCCGTACGTTCGGTACTTGATCGGGACGGATCGTGAACGTGTACGACTACATCAACCGTGTTGATAAACGCTTCCGCTTATGGTCTACGAGGGTACGTAGACGACACTCTTCCCTCTCATTGCTATGCATCACCATGATCTTGCGTGTGCGTAAGATTTTTTTTGAAATTACTACGTTCCCCAACAGTGGCATCCGAGCCAGGTTTATGCGTAGATGTTATATGCACGAGTAGAACACAAGTGAGTTGTGGGCGATACAAGTCATACTGCTTACCAACATGTCATACTTTGGTTCGGCGGTATTGTTGGATGAAGCGGCCCGGACCGACATTACGCGTACGCTTACGCGAGACTGGTTCTACTGACGAGCTTTGCACACAGGTGGCTGGCGGGTGTCAGTTTCTCCAACTTTAGTTGAACCGAGTGTGTCTACGCCCGGTCCTTGAGAAGGTTAAAACAATACTAACTTGACAAACTATCGTTGTGGTTATGATGCGTAGGTAAGAACGGGTTCTTGCTCAGCCCGTAGCAGCCACGTAAAACTTGCAACAACATAGTAGAGGACGTCTAACTTCTTTTTGCAGGGCATGTTGTGATGTGATATGGTCAAGACATGATGCTATATTTTATTGTATGAGATGATCATGTTTTGTAACCGAGTTATCGGCAACTGGCAGGAGCCATATGGTTGTCGCTTTATTGTATGCAATGCAATCGCCCTGTAATTGATTTACTTTATCACTAAGTGGTAGCGATAGTCATAGAAGCAGTAGTTGGCGAGACGACAACGATGCTACGATGGAGATCAAGGTGTCGCGCCGGTGACGATGGTGATCATGACGGTGCTTCGGAGATGGAGATCACAAGCACAAGATGATGATGGCCATATCATATCACTTATATTGATTGCACGTGATGTTTATTCTTTATGCATCTTATTCTGCTTTGATTGACGGTAGCATTATAAGATGATCTCTCACTAAATTTCAAGATAAAAGTGTTCTCCCTGAGTATGCACCGTTGCCAAAGTTCGTCGTGCCGAGACACCACTTGATGATCGGGTGTGATAAGCTCAACGTTCATCTACAACGGGTGCAAGCCAGTTTTGTACATGCAGAATACTCGGGTTAAACTTGACGAGCCTAGCATATGCAGATATGGCCTCGGAACACTGAGACCGAAAGGTCAAGCGTGAATCATATAGTAGATATGATCAACATAGTGATGTTCACCATTGAAAACTACTCCATTTCACGTGATGATCGGTTATGGTTTAGTTGATATGGATCACGTGATCACTTAGATGATTAGAGGGATGTCTATCTAAGTGGGAGTTCTTATGTAATATGGTTAATTGAACTTAAATTTATCATGAACTTAGTACCTGATAGTATCTTGCTTGTCTATGCTATTGTAGATAGATGGCCTATGCTGTTGTTCCGTTGAATTTAAATGCGTTCCTTGAGAAAGCAAAGTTGAAAGATGATGGTAGCAATTACACGGACTGGGTCCGTAACTTGAGGATTATCCTCATTGCTGCACAGAAGAATTACGTCCTGGAAGCACAGCTGGGTGCCAGGCCTGCTGCAGATGCAACTGACGACGTTAAGAACGTCTCGCAGAGCAAAGCTGATGACTACTCGATAGTTTAGTGTGCCATGCTTTACGGCTTAGATCCGGGACTTCAACAATGTTTTGAACGTCATGGAGCATATGAGATGTTCCAGGAGTTGAAGTTAATATTTCAAGCAAATGCCCGAATTGAGAGATATGAAGTCTCCAATAAGTTCTACAGCTGCAAGATGGAGGAGAATAGTTCTGTCAGTGAACATATACTCAGAATGTCTGGGTATAACAATCCCTTGATTCAACTGGGAGTTAATCTTCCGGATGATAGTGTCATTGACAGAATTCTTCAATCACTGCCACCAAGCTACAAGAGCTTTGTGATGAACTATAATATGCAAGGGATGGATAAGACAATTCCCAAGCTCTTCGCAATGCTAAAGGCTGCGGAGGTAGAAATCAAGAAGGAGCATCAAGTGTTGATGGTCAACAAGACCACCAGTTTCAAGAAAAAGGGTAAAGGGAAGAAGAAGGGGAACTTCAAGAAGAACGGCAAACAAGTTGCTGCTCAGGAGAAGAAACCCAAGTATGGTCCTAAGCCTGAGACTGAGTGCTTCTACTTCAAACAGACTGGTCACTGGAAGCGGAACTGCCCCAAGTATTTGGCAGATAAGAAGGATGGCAAGGTGAACAAAGGTATATGTGATATACATGTTATTGATGTGTACCTTACTAGAGCATGCAGTAGCACCTGGGTATTTGATACTGGTTCTGTTGCTAATATTTGCAACTCGAAACAGGGACTACGGATTAAGCGAAGTCTAGCTAAGGACGAGGTGACGATGCGCGTGGGAAATTGTTCCAAAGTCGATGTGATCGCCGTCGGCACGCTACCTCTACATCTACCTTCGGGATTAGTTTTAGACCTAAATAATTGTTATTTGGTGCCAGTGTTAAGCATGAACATTATATCTAGATCTTGTTTGATGCGAGACGGTTATTCATTTAAATCTGAGAATAATGGTTGTTCTATTTATATGAGTAATATGTTTTATGGTCATTTACCCTTGAAGAGTGGTCTATTTGTGACGAATCTCGATAATAGTGATACACATATTCATAATGTTGAAGCCAAAAGATGCAGAGTTGATAATGATAGTGCAACTTATTTGTGGCACTGCCATTTGGGTCATATTGGTGTAAAGCGCATGAAGAAACTCCATACTGATGGACTTCTGATTATGAATCACTTGGTACTTGCGAACCATGCCTCGTGGGCAAGATGACTAAAACGCCGTTGCCGGAACAATGGAGCGAGCAACAAATTTGTTGGAAATCATACATATTGATGTATGTGGTCCAATGAATATTGAGGCTCGCGGCGGGTATCGTTATTTTCTCACCTTCACAGATGATTTGAGCAGATATGGATATATATACTTAATGAAACATAAGTCTGAAACATTTGAAAAGTTCAAAGAATTTCAGAGTGAAGTTGAAAATCATCGTAACAAGAAAATAAAGTTTCTACGATCTGATCGTGGAGGAGAATATTTGAGTTACGAGATTGGTCTACATTTGAAACAACGCGTAATAGTTTCGCAACTCACGCCACCCAGAACACCACAATGTAATGGTGTGTCCGAACGTCGTAATCGTACTTTACTAGATATGGTGCGATCTATGATATCTCTTACTGATTTACCGCTATCATTTTGGGGTTATGCTTTAGAGACGACTGCATTCACGTTAAATAGGGCACCATCTGAATCCGTTGAGATGACACCATATGAACTGTGGTTTGGCAAGAAACCCAAGTTGTCGTTTCTTAAAGTTTTGGGTTGTGATGCCTATGTGAAAAAGTTTCAACCTGATAAGCTCGAACCCAAATCGGAGAAGTGCGCCTTCATAGGATACCCAAAAAGAAAATATTGGGTACACCTTCTATCACATATCCGAAGGCAAGACATTTGTTGCTAAATTTGGATCCTTTCTAGAGAAGGAGTTTCTCTCGAAAGAAGTGAGTGGGAGGAAAGTAGAACTTGATGAGGTAACTGTACCTGCTCCCTTATTGGAAAGTAGTTCATCACAGAAACCAGTTCCTGTGACACCTACACCAATTAGTGAGGAAGCTAATGATGTTGATCATGAAACTTCAGAACAAGTTACTACCGAACCTCATAGGTCAACCAGAGTAAGATCCGCACCAGAGTGGTACGGTAACCCTATTTTGGAGGTCATGTTACTTGAACAAAGCGAACCTACGAACTATGAAGAAGCGATGGTGAGCCCAGATTCCGCGAAATGGCTTGAGGCCATGAAATTGAGATGGGATCCATGTATGAGAACAAAGTGTGGACTTTGGTTGACTTGCCCGATGATCGGCAAGCCATAGGGAATAAATGGATATTCAAGAAGAAGACTGACGCTGACGGTAATGTTACTGTCTACAAAGCTCGACTTGTTGCGAAAGTTTTTCGACAAGTTCAAGGAGTTGACTACAATGAGACTTTCTCACTCGTAGCGATGCTTAAGTCTGTCTGAATCATGTTAGCAATTGCCGCATTTTATGATTATGAAATTTGGCAAATGGATGTCAAAACTGCATTCCTGAATGGATTTCTGGAAGAAGAGTTGTATATGATGCAACCGGAAGGTTTTGTCGATCCAAAGGGAGCTAACAAAGTGTGCAAGCTCCAGCGATCCATTTATGGACTCGTGCAAGAATCTCGGAGTTGGAATAAACGTTTTGATAGTGTGATCAAAGCATATGGTTTTATACAGACTTTTGGAGAAGCCTGTATTTACAAGAAAGTGAGTGGGAGCTCTGTAGCATTTCTAATATTATATGTGGATGACATATTGCTGATTGGAAATGATACAGAATTTCTGGATAGCATAAAAGGATACTTGAATAAGAGTTTTTCAATGAAAGACCTCGGTGAAGCTGCTTATATATTGGGCATCAAGATCTATAGAGATAGATCAAGACACTTAATTGGACTTTCACAAAGCACATACATTGACAAAGTTTTGAAGAAGTTCAAAATGGATCAAGCAAAGAAAGGGTTCTTGCCTGTGTTACAGGGTGTGAAGTTGAGTCAGACTCAATGCCCGACCACTGCAGAAGATAGAGAGAAAATGAAAAGTGTTCCCTATGCTTCACCCATAGGCTCTATCATGTATGCAATGCTGTGTACCAGACATGATGTGTGCCTTGCTATTAGCTTATCAGGGAGGTACCAAAGTAATCCAGGAGTGGATCACTGGACAGCGGTCAAGAACATCCTGAAATACCTGAAAAGGACTAAGGATATGTTTCTCATTTATGGAGGTGACAAAGAGCTCGTCGTAAAGGGTTACGTCGATGCAAGCTTTGACACTGATCTGGACGATTCTAAATCGCAAACCGGATACGTGTTTACATTGAACGGTGGAGCTGTCAGTTGGTGCAGTTCTAAACAAAGCGTCGTGGCGGGATATACATGTGAAGTGGAGTACATAGCTGCTTCAGAAGCAGCAAATGAAGGAGTCTGGATGAAGGAGTTCATATCCGATCTAGGTGTCATACCTAGTGCATCGGGTCCAATGAAAATCTTTTGTGACAATACAGGTGCAATTGCCTTGGCAAAGGAATCCAGATTTCACAAGAGAACCAAGCACATCAAGAGACGCTTCAACTCCATCCGGGACCAAGTCCAGCTGGGAGACATAGAGATTTGCAAGATACATATGGCTCTGAATGTTGCAGACCCGTTGACTAAGCCTCTTCCACGAGCAAAACATGATCAGCACCAAGACTCCATGGGTGTTAGAATCATTACTGTGTAATCTAGATTATTGACTCTAGTGCAAGTGGGAGACTGAAGGAAATATGCCCTAGAGGCAATAATAAATTTATTATTTATTTCCTCATTTCATGATAAAAGTTCATTATTCATGCTAGAATTGTATTAACCGGAAACATAATACATGTGTGAATACATAGACAAACATAGTGTCACTAGTATGCCTTTACTTGACTAGCTCGTTAATTAAAGATGGTTATGTTTCCTAACCATAGACATGAGTTGTCATTTGATTAACAGGATCACATCATTAGGAGAATGATGTGATTGACTTGACCCATTCCGGTAGCTTAGCACTTGATCGTTTAGTATGTTGCTATTGCTTTCTTCATGACTTATACATGTTCCTATGACCATGAGATTATGCAACTCCCGTTTACCGGAGGAACACTTTGTGTGCTACCAAACGTCACAACGTAAGTGGGTAATTATCAAGGTGCTCTACAGGTGTCACCGATGGTACTTGTTGAGTTAGCGTATATCAAGATTAGGATTTGTCACTCCGATTGTCGGAGAGGTATCTCTGGGCCCTCTCGGTAATGCACATCACTATAAGCCTTGCAAGCAATGTGACTAATGAGTTAGTTGCGGGATGATGCACTACAGAACGAGTAAAGAGACTTGCCAGTAATGAGATTGAACTAGGTATTGAGATACCGACGATCGAATCTCGGGCAAGTAACATACTGATGACAAAGGGAATAACATATGTTGTTATGCGGTTCGACCGATGAAGATCTTCGTAGAATATGTAGGAGCCAATATGGGCATCCAGGTTCCGCTATTGGTTATTGACCAGAGAGGTGTCTTGGTCATGTCTACATAGTTCTCGAACCCGTAGGGTCCGCACGCTTAACGTTCGTTGACGATATAGTATTATATGAGTTATGTATGTTGGTAACCGAATGTTGTTCGGAGTCCCAGACGAGATCACAGACATGACGAGGAACTCCAGAATGGTCCGGAGATAAAGTTTGATATATGGGATAATAGTGTTTGGTCTCCGGAAGGGGTTCCGGATGTTTCCCGAAATGTTTGGGCACGAGAACACTTTATTTGGGCCAAAGGGGAAAGCCCACAAGGTTTTTGGAAAGCGCAAAAGGAAGTTATGCGGAGTCCAGGGACCAGACGCCGGTGTCCCTGGCGTCTGGGTCCAGACGCCGGGGTCCCTGGCGTCTGGGTCCAGACGCCGGGGTCCCTGGCATCTGGCCCTGGAGTCCGTGAAGGACTCTTGCCTTTCGGGTGAAACCGACTTTGTGGAGGCTTTTACTCCAAGTTTCGACCCCAAGGCTCAACATATAAATAGAGGGGTAGGGCTAGCAAGGTTTTTGGAAAGCGCAAAAGGAAGTTTTGCGGAGTCCAGGGACCAGACGCCAGGGTTCCTGGCGTCTGGGTCCAGACGCCGGGGTCCCTGGCGTCTGGCCCTGGAGTCCGAGAAGGACTCTTGCCTTTCGGGTGAAACCGACTTTGTGGAGGCTTTTACTCCAAGTTTCGACCCCAAGGCTCAACATATAAATAGAGGGGTAGGGCTAGCACCCAAGACACATCAAGAAACACCAAGCCGTGTGCCGGCAACCGTGTCTAGTTTATCCTCCGTCATAGTTTCCGTAGTGCTGAGGCGAAGCCGTGCAGAGATTATTCTTCACCAACACCGTCACCACGCCGTCATGCTGCCGGAACTCATCTACTATTTCGCCCGTCTTGCTGGATCAAGAAGGCGAGGACGTCATCGAGTTGAACGTGTGATGAACGCGGAGGTGTCGTACGTTCGGTACTTGATCGGGACGGATCGTGAAGGTGTACGACTACATCAACCGCGTTGATAAACGCTTCTGCTTACGGTCTACGAGGGTACGTAGACGACACTCTCCCCTCTCGTTGCTATGCATCACCATGATCTTGCGTGTGCGTAGGATTTTTTTAAATTACTACGTTCCCCAACCGTCCCGCATGTAGATAGAGCGGCTAGTCATATTGGAGTACTCAACATTGTGCACCGCGACCAAGGCGGAGAGGCAAACGAGAGAACTACGTATTTATTTACGGTGTAGATTCACACATTTTGCTCCGTATGTACTACTCCCTCCGTCCTAAAATTCCTGTCTTAAATTTGTCTAAATATCGATGTATAAAGTCACGTTTTAGTATTAGATGCATCTATCTAGACAAATGCAAGACAAGAATATTGGGACGGAGGGAGTACTACTCATTTAGGGTGTAGTCTAGTGACTTGTTGAAATCTCTAGAAAGGCAAATACTCCGGTTTACAGGGCTATACTAGCAAGTAGTACTACAATAGTGGGCCTGGCTATATGCGTGCTCCAAGGCACCGCACCACACCCCACCCCTACACATGCAAGAGCCTGGCTATATGCTTGCTCCAAGGCACCGCACCACACCCCACCCCTACACATGCAAGAGCCTGGCTATATGCGTGCTCCAAGGCACCGCACCATGCCCCACCCCTACACAAAGACTGCCACGCGAGCGTTCGCAACTGCCACGTTCGGGTTGCGCTTGGCTCTTCGCCTCTTCGAGAAGACGAACAATGATGTTACTACTACTTCTACAATATCGAATCCACTTCTGCATGTCCGTCCATTGCGTGCGGGAGGGATATCTTGTTGTAGTATAAGGCTAGTTGTAATGGGAGTATCATAGGTAGTATCATGCATGCCAACTAGGCAAATTTGATGAGGTGGCATAGAATTAAATGAAGAAAGAGAGGGTTGAGTATCATATCATGATACCGTATCATATTAAATGTTGTGCTACTATGTGTCATGCATGCTAATAAATGAAGTCATCTATGATTAACATATGATACAATGCACTACGGATGTAGTATCATACACTAGTATCATATGCATGATACTAGTATATGATACTTTCCATTACGACCAGCCTAAGCAAAAGCCTGTCCTCGTCTGCGAGTCACCGCGCTCATTGGAGAGGGAGAAGGCGTGTAGTAGTAAAATCAAGCTTCTCCTCGTTGTATGAGTTGACGCGACACACCATAGCACTGGCCCCACATGGTTGCCTCTAAACATGGCTGAAAGACCCGCAGTTTACAATATATTTGCTGCAACCTCTAACATTTACCCCACCACAAATTATAATATATATTCCTGTCTTGACCAGATGAGCGTGTAAACTACAATCACCAGGATGATAGGTAGGGCCAGAAGATTATTTTAATCAAAAAAAAGCTTCAAGACGGCCTCATAGCATGGAGCCGACCCCAACGATTTTAAGCTTACATGCACGGTACACGCTATCCTAGACTACTCTACACATGAAACTGCCACACAAGCGTCCGGGCTGCGCTTGGCTCTTCACCTCTTCGGGAAGTAGAACAATGATAGAGTACTACTGCAGTGGAGGAGTACTACAGTATGCTTCTGGCCATCTGACACCGAATGAACGGCTGCATGCACTACAAAAAAATACACTTCCGTGATGATACGTGTTTGTCACAGTAGGTCACGTTTTTTGTCATGCATGTACATCCATGACAAATTTATGACAGAATCAAGATAGTCATACCTGTGCTGTCGTAGAAGTGTTCCATGACATTACCAAAATTATCATCACAGAAGTGTCCACTTCCATGATGATAAATCGCGCGTCACAGAAGTGCTTTCGTCAAGGGTGACCAACACGTGGCATCCACCGTAACGGAAAGCCGTTAAGCTATCGGGTCGGATTTTGGATCCGATAACCCGTTAACAGCCCTGACCAATAGGAAATTTCCACGTGTAAAATTCTGATTGGCCGAAGGGAACACCTGTAAGCTCGTCAGTGGGCCAGATGTCGCCCGTCCATTGGAGGAGACATGCCTATGATACGTCGACACGTCGCTGGGCCCAACAGAGGCCCATATAGGTTAAAAAGGCCGGCCCAGTCAAAGGCCCATAGAACTTAATCAGGTACTAGTGGGCCAGCCCAATAACGGCCTGCTTAATAAAGGCCCATTTACGGCCCGAAGCCAGATCTGGCCCGTTAATTGTTCGCCCAATATTTGGGCCCATTTACGTCCCGAAGCCAGATCTGGCCCGTTAATTGTTCGCCCAATATTTGGGCCCATTTGCGGCTCGAAGCCAGATCAGGCCCGTTAATTGTTCGCCGAATATTTGGGCCCAACTACAGCCCAGTGACTTTCAGCGTGTTAGAGGCCTGATGTAGACATGGGCCCATTTCAGCCCGGCGTGACTTTCGGCCTGGGAATGGCCCGTGCTGCCCATGGGCCATATATTGTCCGACGGGACATCGGGCCCACTAACGGACCGTGCTAAAGGTGGCAACAGTTAAGCCCAACGTGACTTTGGGCCTGTTAAAGGCATGTCGCGTAATTCGGCCCGTTGATGGGTGCTAAGCTTTCGGCCTCTTAAAGGCCCATGATATCAGTGGGCCAACTAAGGCCCGAGATATGTTTTGGCCTGGTAACGGTCCGTGAGCTAACTGGGACCAAAACGGCCCGGTCTACATTTCGGCCTGCTGAAGGCCCGTGGACGACTAGTGAAAATTGAGGCCCAACATGCATTTTGGCCTGCTAAGGGCCCGTGGTTTCATCTCGGCCATAACAGGCCAGTACAATATTCAGCCTGTTAATGGCCCAACGCTACCTGGGCCAAACTAAGCGCTGGGTCGACAAAAGGCCCAACTAAAATATAGGCCGGTGTAAGTTTGGGCCTGGCGCAATGTGTGAAGGCCCCAATCATTCGGGCCCAAGAAAGACGCAGGCCGGCCCAATTGTGGCCCGCTAAAAACCTGGCCCGTTAGAGTCGAATGTTTCGGTCCGGTCGACTACATCTAATTTTTTCAGATAGCGAATGATGGCAGTAACTAGTAGGAATTAAGAAAAAAGCTACTCTATACAATAAAGAAATTACGGCATAGTAACTAAGAATAAACCTACACTATACAATAAAGGATTTAAGGTATATTACATCCACTGGGCATCGAAGTTCGCCACCAGTGATCATAAAGCGCAACGAAGAAGCAGATTACAAAAACTGGGCACCATTGCAGCGTAACAAAATCATACTGAACCAAGACCACTTCCAAGACAGTTCAAGAAAGGTTAGCCTTGCGGGGGAACTGCTGCGCAAGCTGCTGAGCAAGGCTGTGAGACCGGCCTAGCATGTCGGTCATAGCTTCCAGGTGTAGCTGTTTAGCGATGAGGTTCTCATTGGTGTTCTCCGCAATCTTTCTTAGAGATAGGACTTCAAGTCGAAGTTGAGTTGCAGAATGCCTTTCTGCTAGAACTTGGGACTAAAGAAGTCGAACTGATTCAGACAACAAATTATGTGAGCTTGTCTGACTGTTAGTCTCAAGCAACTTGAACACTGCATCAAGACAAGACTTTGGGGTTGTCTCGCTATCTTCAAGATGTTTTGCCTTCTTTGCTGCAATATATGTTGGGTTTGTCTCATAGCCTTCAGCAGACTTGTGCATGCCATCAGGCATATCACCCTGAAACAAAGCAGAGAGATGACAGGTTTTGCACGTGTATAAACAAAGATGATAACTGTTCTGTCAATTCTATCAAATTTCAAATTAGAAAATAAAGAGTAAATTCAAAACATCAATAGCATAATTTGGCATTGTTCATAATGCGGGGAGCTTCACCACACTACTGGATTACCATGTCAACATAACAAGCATAGATGAAGGGCAAAGAAAATCATTGTATCTATTTTGGATAATGTGCATGGCATGTTGTTCATATCATCAGCCACATCAGTAAGATAAAACAGGAGATGACAAGGTGCAAACGTGGGCTGCTTCACCACACACTGGATTATAGATCCACAAAAACAAGCATACATATAGGGAGTATTAAGTAATGTGCATGGTATGAATAAGGAATTTGGTTTTACAAGTAAAACTTAGAACTTACGGTTCTTACGAACATGCATTTTGGTAGAAACAGCAAACTAAACAGCAGTAAACAATAGGGAGTATGAGCAAATTAAACAACAGTTGAGGATAAATGCTCTAGAAGGACTGACTTACATTAACAGTTAACACCGGCTTTATAATGCCCTTCTCCATGTCAAGGGAAGGATAACTCAAGAATTTCAGCATAGAATCTTCTTCATAATCATTGCCTGTACTCTACATTTTGTAGAGAGTAATTATAGATATGATAATACTGAAAGGTATAGAGGATAATGAAGATAAGATGCAGATTGATGCTACATAATCAACTACCAATCCCTGGAAGTACAAGCGTTACAGGACAAAATGTACTGACAAGAGCAATGGGCCACACTTCTGCACTGGCATTGTCTGTGTATTCTACTTGTTGGTAAGATTAAATATAGATCTGATCTTTTTTAGTAAATGGTGGGCGAGGGAGATAAGATGCAGAATGCTACAAAATGAACCAATCCCTCTTCCCATAATACAAGAGTGTTTTGAACACTGGTGTACTTTACAAAATGTTCTTATATTATGGGACGGAGGGAGTAGCTGTTAATGTAAGTACAGTGATAGACCACGTTCAGTCCTTACAAGAGGACTGCAAAGCTAAACCTCTTCAAAAGCATTGGGTTGATTCTAAATTTATGTAAGAGTCCATACGGATCTTATAATGTCCACCAAATGGACGATTACATGTGCAGTGATGCTACATAATCAAACAGCTATGAAAGTAAGTATGGTCATACAGGGCAAGAGGTACACACAAGAGCAATGCAGTGTGCAGTATAGTTGGGAGATTTTGTGGTCCCTTGAGAACGAATGTTCTTCTGCTAACAGTTTTCGTACAAGTGAGACATTAAGGCAAATGCAGAAATGTAGTTCAAATTGTGATGTGATGTCATAGACAGCACCTTACGCTGTAGCCGAGACCAATGTGTAACAAGATTATTCCAGTCACCGTCGGATAAATGTAGCACCAGAGACTTTACAGAAATTTCGTTCAGAGGCTTGCCATCGAAGTGCGCTTGCCTCAGGTAGGAACGATACTTCATCAACAAGTGCTTGAAAAGCGCAACCAACCCTTGCTCGTCATCACAATCCAGTTTGCTCCTCGCCTATTTAAAAGAATGAAATCTTGTGTCTTTTGTCAGCAGAAACATATGCAGTAATGACCATGAATAACATTAGTACATTACTTACGCGTAAGTTGCGGAGGAAGACTGGAAATTGTTCTGTGTCTCCGGTATAATCTTTCCATGAAGGAAAGATGCGCACAAAGTTCCTGACAACAACATAAGCTTCGTCTTCTAAACTGGGAAGAAATGGAACAGGGGTCCTATTTGCTGCAATTGGGGCTCTCTCTGGTTCGAAAAGGGATTTGGCAACTGGATTTGGTGTACTCTTTGCTGGAATGGGGGTTTTGCGTCGTACAGCTGGTGCTATGTCAACTGGCATAATCATACTGTTTGCTGCATTTGGGGTCTGCTGAGTTGGGGCATCAGAAATGACCAGTGTAGTAGGGCTAGAGTCTGCTAGAGTTGGGGTATTTTGTGGGTCAGGTGATATTGCAACTACACCTAATGGGCTATTTGATTTATCAGGTGCCACTACCTTTTCCAAATACTTTGCTTGTGCTCCTCCACGATCAGCAATCGCCCTCTTCCTTTTGAACGTCTGATACACAAGAACATCATTTGAATGGATAAAAATGGTGTGATGACAGATGGAATATGTACTGAAAATGGATAGGCAGGGCGTATTCACATACACGATGTGTAAACTAAGCTAATGGCAGTTCAACAAAGTAGAAGCAATGCAAAGCATCAGTTGCAAGATATGTGCGAGCAATGTAACCTTGGAAAGTTAGAGGAAGTACCTTGATGGGTGAATAAGATAGGGCATATTCCTCTGACTCCTCCACTAGGGAGCTACATTGACTTAGGTCTCCCACTAGCTCAGAATCACTGTTAGGATCATATTCCGAGCATGAATCTGTAGGTGGAGAGCGGTTGCATTGCATTGCATCCAGACTTGATTTCAGTCCCTTAATGCCAAGTTTGACAGCCATGGCATTGTTCTGCTGTGTTCTTTTCATGCGTGCAAGCTCATAGTCATTATGATGCTGTTCAGAATCTGAGATTCATGAAAACATAAAAAGTAGTCAGATTATCTATGGAATGCATTGCGGATTTAACTCGGAGAGTGTCTCCCTATAAACCACTGCATATGCAAAGTTCACCTCCCCAACCGTGCTGACCAGACCACACACAGAAATACAAACCCCTTATGTCTCTATAACAGGCAGGCACACATTTCAAAACTGAAGTAGGAACATTAGAATCATATGAAATTCGTATTTGAACAAATAAACTAAGCAATTATGAGTGGCGTAATGTTTAGCTTCAAGGGTGGAGTGTTGGTAGTGCGACACAAAGCAAGTTGGCAGATTGTATTCCATGTAAAAGATCGAAACCTATGTAAAAGCTGGAAATGACACTTTCTTTCTATACAATGCAGTGTTTGTTACCCACACATGATGGAAGAGATCACATAGAGAAATACTATTCACTCATGTCTACGGTTCCAGTATTTAGAAACAAGGTGGTCCACCCTAAAAGAATATTGACAACAAATATGACAAGGCAAGCATAGATGTAGTGAATAAATCATTTACTTGAGAGCTAACTAGGACAAGTATGCAGAATTGTAACTGCAGTAAGAGACCGTCCAAAATCTGAATGAAGAAGTTTGTCTAGCACTTATTGTTTGCAACTAATCGACGTGAATAATTGGATATTATATCGAATGAGTAAGAAAGACAAGTAAAATTTTCAACAAACCTGGCTTGCAGTAGTAATCTGGGTTAATGTCACTACGACCAACAATCAAAAATGACTAGTTTCTGTTCCGAGGGCCGGAATTTTGAAAACCCTGTGAACTTTAGAGGTACTAAAGATTACCAAAATACATCTGAACCATTAAGTGTAGGTAGCACTGAGCACACAACAAACCCTAATGACAGTCCTGCCTAATGAGTAATGAATCAATTAGAAAATGGGTGATGAGGAGTGGCTGCTGAGTGTTGAGGACGTATCTCAGGATAAATTGGGTTGGCTTGGTGGGTGCTGCACGCCTGTACCCTGAACGGACTGGGAAGGTAGGCACGGCGGGGCGCCCAGGCAGCGGTGACGCTGTTGGGCGAGCGGCTCCTGGCCTCCTGTTAGTCCGGCGTCTCCTCCTAGAATCATGCCGTCCGGGGACGGCAAGTCGCCGGCGAGGCAGGCGGCTGGGGGCGAGTAGAGATCGGAAGCGCGCAACAGAACAGAGGGGAATCGGGGCCTGGGAAGACCCAAAATCCCAGGGTGGGCCGGCCCATCGTGGGCACCCTGTAGAGATACACACCCGAGCGGCGAACATGCATTTTCGAAACTAATTTAGGAACATTTAGCTGACCAATGAAACAACTCTGTTTTAATAATATGAAATTCGTATTTGAACAACTAAGCTTGTTTAGCTTGATGGGTGGAGCAGTGTTATTATGACACGAAGCACGTATTCTGATCATATAGTGATCATAAAAGGGGGAAACTCTAAGCATATTTTTTAACAAAAGAGGGTTTCCCCTCCGATTTCTATCAAAGAAACTACCATGGAACCAACATGATCAATTAAACCCTAAGCATGATCTATTAAACCGTATTATGGCTGTGACATGGCAGATTTGAAGCTGCAAACCGAAGAAATGATATTTAGCATCCATTGTTTGCTTCGAACTAAGAACTAAATTCTAAGAGCTGAAAAGAAAGTAGAGTAACCAAGTTAAGATCTATTTTCTGGTTGAGATCAAAAAGTTGAGGAGATATGAAGTACCACCTCTCTTGCGGCGCCGTGTAGGCATCGGGGGTGCGATGGCTGTCGGTGGCGTTGAAGCAGATCTACGACGGTAGACGGGTGCATCGGGGGATAAGTCCCGTTGCGGTGGAAGAGAAGGTCGTGTGAGCGGCCCCGGCAAAGAGGACGACGGCGCCGATGAAGCGAGAGGACGTGATGCAAGGCTATAGGTCCATCGCCATGGATGAGAAACGTCCATCTCTAGCAGTGGACGACGCGGTCTTGGTAGGCGCTCCGGCATGGTGGAGGACGGTGGCGATGGATGTGGTGGAGTATGGCGGCGATGGATGGGGTGGCGGACGGAGGCTGGTGTGGGGATGGGGTGTTCTAGCGCGGACGGTGTATGAATGGGAAAATGGAGGGAGAGGTACGGGGAACCATGTTTTTGGGATGCGCCTGTCTGAAATATGGGAAAGTTACGAACTTAGCCCATGTTTAAAATTTGGACGTCTCGTCGGTTGGGGATAGGACGGTAATCTCGCATCTTGCCAATATTTGCCCAGAGCGATTTCGGGCGAGGAGAGGGTGGTTGGCGCCCACGGTGTATGAACGGGGCGGACAGGTAGGGTAGTTGTGTCACGTCTGAGTGAAGTTACAAACCTGCCCCTATTGAAAATATTTGCCTACATCGATTTCGGCCGAGTCGAGTTTGTTTTGCCGCCTACCGTGTATGAGTGGGGAATGAAGGGAGAAACAGAGGTCTTTCGGACGAGCTTGAATCAAATGAGTTTTGCCGCCCATGTTTGACGCCCACCGTGTCGGAATGGGCTCAGAGGCGGTTGTGTCACGTCTAATTGAAGTTACTAACCTACCCCTATTTAGAGCAGTGGAAATCGGGCCGATGGATTGTCCGTGTAATGGGTAGACAGTAATTTCCATCTCCCAAACACTTGGCTTCGGGCAGCCGACGTGGGAGTGGACATTTTGCTGCTTCTTTCGAATTTTGGGACAATAAGCATCCACGTTTACCCTGGCAACTAAATTCGAATCCGTTTTGTATTCCTATATGAATCTTTATAAATCATTCTATGTGTTTTTATATATCTTCAAAAGGACGAGAAAGATGTATTCCACTATCATATATGAATATGGTTTACAAATGCCGATACTCAAATTCAGAAACTAGAATCCAGTTTAAGGTGAATTCGAATATTTGGAACACTTCATGTCCAACTCAAATGTCACACGCAGCATAATGTGTACTCCCATTTAGATATGTACACAAGCGATGTATCAAGATTCAAATATCGATTCAATCAACCAAGAATGTACACAACTAATAGACATATAAACACTTATAGAGTATATGGATCAATAATATCAACTAACATACATAAACCAGGCCGCTGTACTTTTTTTTGGCTACAACAGCATCCTTTTTTAAGCCAGCATCTTGGCCCTTTCCGATGCGTGCCACTTATGGTCCATCTATACTACTACTGTTGTTGAATGCACATTCAGCCCGATTGGCATATTTGTAGGTCTGGCACAGCAATCCAAATGAAATGTCTCCAAGTCTTATCAATTAATAAAGACTTGTGCTCAAATAAAATTACAAACCAAAAAACAAAAAAACAATTATTACATGATCTCTAAAACAAATGGTTTGATTGATTACATGAACAGACAACACAAAGGTTATTCAACCATGGAAAGAACATTTCACTTATGATTTACCAAGTAGGAATTTAATTTCCTTTTTTCCTTCAGGACCTTAACAATCTGGTCAGTCTCGGCTTGCTTCGTTTTGAAATCCACCAAATATTTAATGGTTGTCTTGAGTACTGCTTGGATTGTGCTATTTGCTTCCTCAACATGTCAACTTCATCTCTAAGTGCAGAAGCAGAATCTCTTTCTACCACTAGTTTAGCCTCTAGAGCATCAGCAGTTGGCAATTCATAATGCACGATTGGGCCGGTGCCACTGCTGTGGGATGATGCAACGTCCATGGGGACCTCGCTCTTTGATCTTGGGCTAACCTGTTTTGCCATTAAAGTTCCGATTGGATTCAGAAAAGTTGAAGTTAGCAAAACATCTCAACTGGGAGTTATAATAGCAAACCAGTTAAACAAACAAGGAATTAAAGAGTTTCAATTGGATGCTGAAAAGTAGTTATTAACATCATTGTAACCCGCTGTTGCAGCAGCAAAGCAGTTAAACAAACAAGTGGACATTTAAGTTAAGGCAAACAAGTAATTCTTAACAGTAAGTATCAAACACATAGATAGGCGCAGTCTACAATATGATTAACAGGCTGTGCCATTATGTAATCAGTAGCAAACTAAATTAAGTCAAGCAACGTAATTGAACAATTTTGCAATAAGTGGCTAACTAAAATTCCGACAAGCAGGTAACTGAACTTACGCTAGTTCTTTGTACAGGCACACTGCAACTTTTTTTTCGCTTACAAGGTTGTACAAAGGAGTCCATGGCATCAATTGCTTGGATACACAGTCCCAATACTTCTTTCTTCCCACACTGCATGGGTAAGTCGAATGGTTAATCTGGTAAGATGGTGCGTCCTTGATATGTTATATGAGGACATGTAGTCAGACTAGTTGTAGCCAAACACATCACACTGGCTTTTACTGTATATTTCATGCGATTACTTTTGGCATATCGAGATCTAAGCAATCTACAATAGGATGAAAAGACTAGCATCCTTCACATTATTGGCGAACTCAGTTCATAGAAACAAGCAATTCAACCATTCTGTGGGTAAATCAAAAGCGCCACTGGAATATTTTTCACTATCCAATCATACACGCAAAAAGGGGCGACGCCACCATAGGGGCTGGTATGGGCGGCCGCCTCAGGTGGCTGGAAAGTGTGCACCTAGTTTGAGTCGTCCAGGTTTGCCCACGCTAGTTTTGTTCGTCCCAACGCACGAGCAGGCAATGCAAAAAATGAAGAAAAATGTTTCAATTTGGATGGGCCAATAACATAAGTGCAAGGCAGGCCCTATAGCAGGCTCGTGGCCCAAACGAGCACCTCCCATATCGATCGACAGCAGGAAAAATCCCAATTCATTCGCTCCAGCCTCCAGTCCGGTTCGCTCCTAACCTAGCCGCCGCTGGACAGACCGACACAGCACTTCCTCGCGCCGTCGTTGGAGGGCGTCGCCAGGCTTCAAGCGAACGGAAGGACAAGAAGATGAAGATCCAACCCTGGGTGTAGCCTGCGTGGGAGACAGCGGCGGCAGCACGGGCATGACATCGAGCTTGCGCAAACGGACAGTCGCAGCTTGCAAGAGTAGCATGCGCAACGAGCAGGTACATCACATCCCTGATTATATCTAATTCAACTCTTCAATTTCTGGCCAATAGTTAAACCTGACGGTGTTGTAAAACTGCTTGTATGTAGGGAATCTATGAGAAAATGAAACCAATTTCTACTTATTTCATAACTCCCCCAATCAACATTGAACTGACTGAATCTGATGTATCTAATCAAGTTTCCGGTGCAAACATACAAGCTCATGTAGTTCTTGAGCCTGAAGTGTCTAATGAACAGACTGCTAGTGAAGGATTTGATGTAAACATTTTACATGCTCCTGGTGATGAACATATAGTGTCTAATGAGGGATCTAATGCAAGCATTTTGCAAGCGCATTGAAGGATTTAGTGTCTAATGATGATCTACTATGTTGAGAGAGACAGAGGTTTGCAGGCATTGATGACAAGCAAATTATAGTGCATTTTCATAGCTTGAGGAAACGTTGAGGCCATCTACCAGAAAGTCCTCGTATCATGACAACATAGCATAAATACTTTTCTAATCTGTTGTTTGAAACTATTGGCATACTTGTGCAGGATAGATATATTGATATGCAGTTTGCGCACTGGTTATACGTGCAATTACACTTCGATATTTTCAGCCAGAGAACGAATAATTCAAGCAGGTATAGACCATGTTTGTAGTCCTTGTACACCATGTTGCATTTTGTGTTTTTTGGTGCTTGCATCATTTAGTGTTTATAATCTGAACTACTTTGGATCATTAGCTGGTTTTCAAAGTGCATGTAGCTTCACATTTCTCAAGTTATGTTGATTTCCGGAGTGCAAGTGCCTTCGTATTTTTTAAGTTAAATGTTCGGCCCTGGTAACTTGAATTCGTGGATCAGCCACTACACACAAATCATACACGAATGCCAGTACGAATTAAATGAAATGCAGGGACTTACGCTAGCTCGTTGTACAGGCTCACTGCAGCTCTGCTTGCGCTTGGGATGTTCCATGTACAAGTCCATGTTACCACTTGCTTGGATGTGCAGGCCTTGTGCTCCTTGCATCCCCCTCTGCATTTTTGACACGGCGAATGGTTGATCAAATAAGAGGAATCGACCTTGATGTTGTACCGGAGGACAGATACTTACAAGGTTATACGGGTGTGTAGGATGTGTACCAGATCCCGTAGCGCCGTCATGCTTCGCTAAAAAATGGATTTGCTTGTTTCTGATGATATCTCCAGAAGAAATAAGAGTTGAAGTCAGAGTTGCATAGGCGTGTAAGCTAAGAGAGCAGTGAAAGGATATCCAAACATCGTCGGAACAGTGCACAAGGGAGTGATGTGTGGATACCTAGTTCGGGCCGGCGTTTGGGCATGCTCGCCTAGCTAGAGTGCGGGTCACTTCAGAGCCGTCGAGGGTGATGCGCTGGCGTTGGCTGGCCGCGCACGGATGCAGATCTTGAGTGGCAGCGGAGCGCTATGATGCGGTGGATGAGACTGTTGGTGAAGCCCCAACGGCCTCGGGGGGCGGAGGTGCGACGATGTGCTCGGTGAAGTAGCCCCGGTGAGCTGGGAGATGGCGTCGGTGAAGCGCACCTGATGCGGTGGAACTCGGTGTCTGTGAGGCACGTCGGTTGCGGCGGCCGACGTTGTTGGTGGACCACCCGGTGCGGTGGACGAGGGCGTAGATGAGGTAGCTCCGGTGCGGTGGTGAAGCGCGACAGTCGTCTTCGTCGTCGTCGTCCGGCACAGAGGTGGGGAACGGTGGGGAAAGAGACGAGACGAGGGGCGATTCGAGGGTTGGCGGCGAATTAGGGATTTGAGCAATCTGGGCACGGAAGGGGACGGCGAATTAGAGATTTAAGTACCACTAATTTATTGCTGCCTAATTTTCCTATCGGAGTTAAACAAATGTTTAGTAGCACCCTATGCTTAATCATGTACGTGTGTATGTTTTTCTGGAGGTGAATCATGTGGTGGAGTAGGGAGGGAATCTAGGTAGTGTCATGACATAATAGTGCTATTGTTTTGCATGTCAATTTATTGACATTGGTTCAATGAGGCAATGTTTTGCGTATTGTCCATCATGAATTTGATGCTACTGTTAGAGTAATATGCTAATGTCTTTCTATCCTTTCTCATTAAGCTAATGAAGGTTTCACCTTGTTCCTACTTGTGCAAACAGGGATCATGTTGTGTCAATCATACATTTTAGTGGAACTACACAAGACAATACAATGAACTGTATCCCAGCCAGTGCTTTAACTCTGTTGGAAGTTCTTGACAATCTTTCGATATAATCTCAGCACTGGTAAACAAGAGTGATTTCAACCATACATTTGAAGTGCACAAAAATATATACTATTGAGTGATTCTATTGAGTGATTTATCATCTCTTCTGGGACTACATGAATAAGCTTTTTTTCTCAGGTTGGTACCGGCCTAAGGCATTCATCCATATTAGTTTGCTGTCATCTCTATTTGTATCGTGCTACTGTCATGAGAAACTCCTTTATCTTTGCACGTTAAAGTTTTGCAACCTATGATACATGGCAATGCTTTGAGTGTTGAGCTAATTAGCACCGATTAAATAAACTAATACCTCTTTTTAAGCAAGACTACTATGTTGCTAACTTTACCCATTAAGATAATGAGGGTGCTTCTATTTGTTAGTGTATGTTTCATCAACTAGTCCCACTATTACAGTAATCTCACTCTCTCAATATATGTGCCAACAGGGATGCTCGATTTTGGTGGAACTGCACAAAAACTTTGGTGCTTCATTGCCTCGACAGCTTTCTTCCCTTCCTGTTAGTCGCTAATCTGGGCTTGCTTCCTTCCTTTGTTGTTAGTCGCTTCACTTATCTCGGCTTCCAGTCAAAGGAAATAGTGATTGATATGCTACCTCACAAAGGTTGGTACTGGTCTTTATCCTGATTATTGTGCTTGTCATATGTATTGGTAATTTGGTTTTGTGCTACTGTTTGCCGATTTCATAAAGGAGTAACTTGGAGCCTGAACTCACAGGCAAATCATTACATTGGGTGATTTCAGTAGAACTGCACAAAAAGATCAGATGGACAGATACTTATGCTGCTGCTATGTACTCCAAAGTTCACTCAGACAAGCATCAATGTTGACAAGAAGAAGTGCCTATATTCATTCGAGTATCAACCAGCGTCAAACAGTTGTCAAACTC
Source organism: Aegilops tauschii subsp. strangulata (assembly GCF_002575655.3). Classification (NCBI taxonomy): domain Eukaryota; kingdom Viridiplantae; phylum Streptophyta; class Magnoliopsida; order Poales; family Poaceae; genus Aegilops; species Aegilops tauschii. The sequence goes on along the minus strand of NC_053039.3, from coordinate 449,935,934 downwards.
CAAGTATTAGGAGAGTGAACGCCAAAAATATTGCTTGGCGCATAGCCCAGAAAAACGCAGTCCATTCTTTGGTCCCAACTTGTGCCTTTTGGTTATCGGCACATATGGTAGTGAACTGTATGGCATGGAGTCTAAAGATTCCAGACAAGTTGGTTGACACGTATATTCATCTGGCACTTAACCAGTCTGCACGTCAGGGATGCTCCATTTCAGTTGAACTGCACAAAAAATTTGGGTGGTTCATTTTCTCAACCGCCTCCTTTCTTGTCTGCCATGTAGAATTTTGGCGAGCTACAGGACCAAGATGAGGCAGTAAACTAGTTGGATGAAACCAGTGGCCAAGTTGCTCAAACCTCCCTCGGCATGAGGCCACTATTTGAGGATAAACCTACAAGCAAAGTTCAGATTGTCTGTGCTGCCTCTTATGTACTCGAAAGTTTACTCGTATAAGCATTAATTTTAGCAAGAAGTACCTCCGACTGAACACCATTTACTAGTCTGTACCCTAGGTAATTAAAGTTCGTCCATGGATGATATTGGTTGTGATCTCAATCATTTGGATGCATAAACATACTGGACATGTGTATATTTGAATCTTTTTGTGAATTATCTATGAATATTGTCGTGTGATCTATCAATCATTTGGATGCATAGACATGCTGAACTTGTGTATATATGAATCTTTTGAGTTGTTGATTGTGAATGTTGGCTATGAATATGAACGTGTCCTGTGAACCTGAGTTTGATACGAATGTTTACCTTTTCTGTTGTACTTGTGTGTGAACTTGTTAGTATGTCTACTGTGGGATTTGTGACGTGTGGGTGTCAACGGCACACCTTCTCCCCGAGAAGAATTGCACCTGCTTTGTTAGGGTAGCAACAGTGCATCAGCTCTTTTTAATACTTTTGCTCTGTCTTCCCCCCTCCCCCGCTCAACCCCTGCCGTAATGTTTTCGGCCTCAAAACGAACATAGTACTGTGTTGTTTTGGGGGCATGATGAAAAATCGAGTGCTGGTTTCTGTAGGTTGGCCTGCCCAGCAAATGGGCTGCTGGTCCACCACGGACTGGGAGGCTAAAAATACAAGTTGTATGGTGCAGAGGCAAGTGAAAAAGGCCATCGAGGGCTATCCACTGAAGAAAAAAAATCGCGTCTGATGTGCTTCTTCAGTTGCACCGCCGTCCCCCTCTTTAATCCAGTTCGCTCGGGGATCTAGCTGGTATCATTTTTTTCCGGAGGGCGAACAAGTATCAGCTAGGCCTAGGTTTGTTTATTAACATGCGTAGCCCACGACATACGGAGACAGTGATTTCAACTTATTTTTTGAGGTCCATACCAGCCTATGGGCCTCCCAGCGTAGGTTTTAATTTTTCTTAAAGATCGGAGGCCCAATGTATTTTTTTAATAAAACGCAGATCTATGTTCTATTTATCTAAATATAAGAATAATTATGTTGTGTCCAATTTATGTTTTCCCTTCTAACCACATTATATATATACATTTTGTATTATTACTATTACCGTATATTTTATAGAGACTTATATATACATTATAAAAACATCCCACATGTTATTAACTTATAAAAGTAAATGTTTAACAGAAGTTGGCGAGGAAAATCCTGGTTGTTTTTGACTCACACGCAGGGAAAATCCTGGTGATTGCGTACAAAAGCTTGCGAAGATTTTAAGGACCAATGTAATAATAACGCGCTCATTTTTATTTTGAGCAATAACTCGCTAATTTGTTAATTTTATATATAAAAAATGCGTCGCTCCGGTTTATTTTTTGATATTAATTGCTCCTTCTAACCTAACATTATATATAGAGCGAGCCCAGCTAATTCGTGTACTTCAAGAAAGTGCAAATGGGCTGGGATTTCTTAGAAAATATTAAATGGGCCGCATTGACGCGAAATTATTTATTCACCCAGCCCAGCAAATGGACTGTATGTTCTAGAAAACATGGGTTAAATATATGCCATATTTTTGCAGGCTGACATGTGGGCTAATAGGTCGAAGCCTGCGCAGGGCGTTGTCAACTTGGTCAACAAATGATTATGACATCTACCGCCATTGGATTTATATCCAATGGCCGACATGCACCTTCAATCTCTCATCTTATTCCTCCAGCATCGTCGGGACCGCCTGGTCCGGCCTCCGGCGGCTAGCGGCTGTGCTTAGCAAGCATCACTGCGAAGCGCTACCCCATCGCTGGCCAGGCTATCCCTCCACCCCTCCACACTTCCTGTTATTCTCCACCGATTGCAGCCCCACGCCGCACCAGAACCACTTATAACCCTTGTACTCCTCTCAATCTGCGACTCCATTGCCGCGTCTTCCCATCTCCGGGTCGTTCCCGTCCGGGGCCTCGCCGTCATCCACCGCCTCGCTGCGCTCGGCGCGGCGTGGTCAACAAACGAGAGTCATCGGAAGAGGACTATACATGGAGAGCCTGACGGCTGGGACCCAGGAGGTCCATGGTCGCACGCAAGGAAAGTTCCTCCTTATTAAGCTAAAAAAAATTGTTTCCTCCCCCTAACAGCTGGGACCCATCGGTTGTATCTTCGCACGGAAGGAAGTGCCTCCTTGTTATGCGAAAAAAACTATTCCTCCCGTTGACAGCTGGGACCCGTCAGATTTGGTGGCTGGCCTATGGGCCTACTAAGCGGACGTGTATGCAAGGCTTTGTCAACTTAATCAACAAATGATTCTAGCAGCTGGACCATTGGATGTTAATACAACTGTCGTGCTCCTTCTTCAACCTCTGTTCTTGCTCCCGTCTCCCGTGGGTGGCACCGCGGCAGTGCTGCCGCGCACCCGAACCAGTCAAGTTTCCCACTCCTCTCCATCTGCGACTCCACTGCGTCTTCCCCATCTCCGGGTCGTTCCAGTCTGGGGCCTCACCGTCGTCCACCGGCCTTGGTGCGCTCGGCATGGTGTGGTCAACGTGGTCAACAAACGAGAGTCATCGGAAGATGACTGTACGTAAGAGGCTGACAGTGGGGGCGCACCACGCCCATGGACGCATGCATGCAACTGCATCCTTCTTACCCTGAAAAATAATGTTTTCTCCCCCTGGCTGCTGGGACCCACGAGCTACATCTTCGCACGCAAGGAATTGCGTCCTTATTACGGGCAAAAAAATCCCCCTGATAGCTGGGACCCAGCAGCTATATCTTCGCCCGCAAGGAAGTGCGTCCTTATCCTCCCTGACAGCTGGGACCCACCCGGTCAAAGCATACGTACCATTGTTTGTCTTGTCGGAACATGTACGTACATACTGGTCGATCGGTCGCTCTGCAATGATGAACCGTGGCCAAGTAAGTAGCGGAAAATGTCATAGTAGAGCCCCCCACGTAGCAGTTCAGACTGTCCCATCTAAACTGTGTACACGTATATACAGCTACACGCCAAAAAATACGGCCGTGTACATACATACGGGCGGGGTCTCGAACGCCTACTCGCGCATACGTACGGCCAGGTCTCGTGTACATGGCTGGGTCGGAACAGAGAAATTGCATCGTCGTGTTCATCGGGAGGCAAGTGTTCATCGGGAGGCAACGGAATACGTCATGTTCATCGGGAGCCAACCGGCTTGGACGGAACAGCCGATCGAAACGAGGCCTGGCGTATCGCAGAACGGAGGAAACGGCCTTGTGTTCGACCGGCCACGGTTGAAACAGGATCCTGTTCATCGGGTGGGGTCTGGCATACCGCAAAACGGAGGAAGCAGACTTCTCTTGGACCTCCTACGGTCAAAACGGGGTCCTGTTGATCGGGAGGGGTGTGGCGTACCGCAAAATGGAGGAAACGGACTTGTGTTGGAGCGCTACGGTCGAAACGGGGGTCCTATTTATCGGGAGGGGTGTGGCGTACCGTAAAACGGGACTCCACGGGATACAGTTCATCTCCACCGTCGACTGCCTCCACGGGCTACTGTTCATCCACCGTCGACCTCCTCCAGCCTCCACCTGCGACTGTTTATCCATGGGCTCCTGTTCATCCAGCCTCCACCGCTCCTCCACCGGCTATTGTTCAACCAGCCCTCTCCACGGGGTCCTGTTCAACCACCCCTCCACGGGCTACTATTCATCCAGCCCTCCACCGGCTACTGTTCAACCAGCCCTCCACGGGGTCCTGTTTATCTAGCCCTCCACGGGGTCCTGTTCATCCACCCCCAACCGGATCGATCGGGGTCCTGTTCATCCAGCGGCAACGGCCTCTACTACCACGGGGTCCTGTTCATCCAACCCCCCACCAGGAACTATTCATCCAGACCCCCCCAACAACGCTCACTGTTCATCCAGAGGCAACATCGATCGGCTTCAGTTACAACCAGTAGAGAAGGAATCACCCGAGTTCAGTTAACAGCAAGGGATCGATCGGGGTTCTGTAACGTAGCTAGCGCAATCGCTCGGGTTCAGTTAGAGCCCAATGCCTCGCTCGGGTTCAGTTAGAGCGCAATGCCTCGCACACACGCGCGTACGTGTACGAGAGAAACGCGCAAACCTCTATGCATCGCTTGGCCCCGACCACCCACCGTAACCCGAAACTCCCCGATATTTTCCTCGCCCTCGCTTCTACCACGGTTTTTTCCATCAAGGACGGCCCAAAGAATGTCATGCAGCTGCGTCTCCGGCCCGCCTAGGACGAAAAGCCCATTTGTTGTCATGATTTTTTGTCATAGAAGTAGGAGCCCACCACATCTATGATGATACCGGGTTTTGTCACAATTATCGTCATAGAAGTGTCATAAGCATGACAGAAAAATAATTCGTTCGGCCCAAAATGTCACGGATGTGTCTTTTTTTGTAGTGCCGCGGGCAGTCGCCGCGGTGCGATGGGAATTCAGATCGGCTCCAACGCGATCTACGCGCCGGAACGGAACTTTATCGGCGACATCGACGTCTTTGACGGCGCAATACAACCGGGGTACCCGACCTCCGGGGAACAAAGTCCCCAGGCCTGCCTCGGAGCCCGGATGCAGACTAGGCCCCTCGCCACTGATACGTCCCCAACGTATCTATAATTTTTTATTGTTTCGTGCTATTATATTATCCATCTTGATGTTTTATATGCATTAATATGCTATTTTATATCATTTTTGGGGACTAACCTATTAACCTAGTGCCCAGTGCCAGTTGCTGTTTTTTTCCTTGTTTTTGTCGTTTACAGAATATCAATACCAAACGGAACAAAATTTTTGAGGATTTTTCTTGGAACAGAAGACAACCACGAAGCTTCGGGAGGAGGACAGAGGAGCCACGAGAGGGCCACAAGCCCTAGAGGCACACCCTAGGGGGGTGCGCCCGCAGGCTTATGGGCCCCTTGGGACTCTCCTACACCTAATTCCAGCTCTATAAATATCCAAATATTCCCCGTACACCATGGGGCACACAAAATACTTTTCCGCCGCCGCAAGCTCCTGTTCTCGTGAGATCCCATCTTGGGGCCTTTTCCGGTACTCTGTCGGAGGGGGATCCGATCACGGAGGGCCTCTACACCAATCTTGCTGCCCTTCCGATGATGTGTGAGTAGTTTACCACTGACCTACGGGTCCATAGCTAGTAGCTAGATGGCTTCTTCTCTCTCTTTGATCTTCAATACAATGTTCTCCTCTATGTTCTTGGAGATATATTCGATGTAATCTTGAGCTGTAAATAGACATAACAAGGGCAAGCCATGAATTTGGCATAAGCCGGTGATAACCCACAAGTATAGGAGATCAATTGTAGCCTCTTTCGAAAAGTAAGAGTGTCGAACCCAACGAAGAGCTAAAGGTAGAACAAATATTCCCTCAAGTTCTATCGACCATCGATACAACTCTACGCATGCTTGACGTTCGCTTTACCTAGAACGAGTATAAAACTAGAAGTACTTTGTAGGTGTTTTTGGATAGGTTTGCAAGATAGTAAAGAGCACGTAAATAAAAAGTAGGGGTTGTTTAGATAAAGACACAAATAAATTAGTTTTAGTAGAGAGCTTTTTGTCACAAGAAAGTTATTTGTCCCGAGGCAATCAATAACTAGACCGGTAATCATTATTGCAATTTTATTTGAGGGAGAGGCATAACTGACATACTTTCTCTTCTTGGATCATATGCACTTATGATTGGAACTCTAGCAAGCGTCCTCAACTACTAAAGATCATTAAGGTAAAACCCAACCATAGCATTAAAGTATCAATTCCTCTTTACTCCCATACGTAAACAACCTACTTACTCGGGTATATGCTTCTGTCACTCACGCCACCCACCATAAGCAAATCATGAACATATTGCAAACCCTACAGCGGGAGTCCCTCATGCTTGCATGACACGGAGAGCACCATAGGGCAGCACCAGTAATAAAACATGCAACTCAAACCAATCACGATCATCAATTAACCCATAGGACAAAACAGATCTACTCAAACATCATAGGATAGCCATACATCATTGGGAAATAATGTATAGGGTTGAGCACCATGTTTAAGTAGAGATTACAGCGGGTAAAAGAGGGGTTATACTGCTGCATAGAGGGGGGAAGAGTTGGTGATGATGGCGGTGAAGTTGTTGGTGAAGATTGCGGTGATGCTGATGGCCCCCAGTGGCACTCCGGCGCCACCGGAAGCGAGGGGGAGAGAGCCCCCCTCCTTCTTCTTCTTTCTTAACCTCCTCCCTAGATGGGAGAAGGGTTTCCCCTCTGGTCCTTGGTCTCCATGGCATGGGAGGGGCGAGAGCCCCTCCGAGATTGGATCTGTCTCTCTGTCTCTCTCTGTTTCTGCGCTCTCCTATTTTGCCCTTTCGCCGTTTCTTATATATCCGGAGATCCGTAACTCCGATTGGATAGAAACCTTTGCCAAGATTTTTTTTTCTGAAAATTAGCTTTCTTGCGGCCAAAGAAGAGCAGTAACCGCCTTACGGGGTGCCCACGAGGGTCAGGGGCGCGCCCAGGGGGGTAGGCGCGCCCCCTGCCTCGTGGCCCCCTCGGGCACCTTCTCGCGTTCATTCTTCTTCCCATATTTCACAAATATTCCAAAAATATTCTCTGTCTGTTTTTATCCCATTTGGACTCCGTTTGATATGGGGTTTCTGCGAAACATAAAACATGCAACAAACAAGAACTGGCACTGGGCACTGGATCAATATGTTAGTCCCAAAAATAATATAAAAAGTTGCCAAAAGTATATGAAAGTTGTATAATATTGGCATGGAACAATCAAAAATTATAGATACGATGGAGACGTATTAGCCGGCCGTCCAAATAATGCATGATATGGACTTTTGATCTTAACCACCTCAAACCACAGTGTCTCTGCTCTGTAATTATACTCATTACAAAAAGCCACTTCCAGAGCAATCTTTCCCACAGGATAAGCCTGATGTCTACTATGCAACTTTATTCTTGTAGACCCGTGTTGGGCCTCCAAGCGCAGAGTTTCGTAGGACGGTAGCAATTTTCCTTCAAGTCGATGACCTAAGGTTTATCAATCCGTGAGAGGTGTAGGATGAAGATGGTCTCTCTCAAACAACCCTGCAACCAAATACAAGAAATCTCTTGGGTCCCCAACACACCCAATACAATGGCAAATTGTATAGGTGCACTAGTTGGGCGAAGAGATGGTGATAAAAGTGTAATATTGATGGTAGAAATATATTTTTATAATCTGAATAAATGAAAACAGCAAGGTAGCAAACAGTAAACGGGCACAAGAACGGTATTGCAATGCTTGAAAATGAGGCCTAGGGTCCGTACTTCCGCTAGTGCAATCTCTCAACAATGCTAATATAATTGGATCATATAACCATCCCTCAAAGTGCTATGAAGAATCACTCCAAAGTTCCTATCTAGCGGAGAACATAAAAATAAACTGTTTGTAGCGTACAAAACCACCTCAAAGTTATTCTTTCCGTTCGATCTATTCAAGAGTTCGTACTAAAATAACACAAAGCTATTCATTCCGTTCGATCTATCCTAGAGTTCATACTAAAATAACACCAAAGCAAATTCATATTCATAATACTCAATCCAACACAAAGAACTTCAAAGAGTGCCCCGTGATTTCTACCGGAGAAACTAAAGACAAGAACGTGCATCAACCCCTATGCATAGATTACCCCAATGTCACCTCGGGAATCCGCGAGTTGAGTGCCAATACATATATCAAGTGAATCAATACGATACCCCATTGTCACCACGAGTATTCAATTACAAGACATGTAACAAGTGTTCTCAAATCCATAAAAGTATTCAATCCGATAACAATGAAATCTCAAAGGGAAAACTCAATTCATCACAACAAGATAGAGAGGGCAAAACACCATATGATCCGACTATATTAACAAATCCCACGATACATCAAGATCGTGACATCTCAAGAACACGAGAGAGAGAGATTAAACACATATCTACTGGTACAAACGTTCAGCCCGGGGGTGGACTACTCCCTCCTCATCATGGTGGCCGCCGGGATGATGAAGATGGCCACCGGAGATGATTCCCCCCTCCGACAGGGTGTCGGAACGGGGTCTAGATTGGTTTTCGTGGATACAAAGGCCTTGCGGCGGCAGATCTTCTGATCTAGGGCTACCCCAAAGGGTTTTTGAATATTTGGGAATTTATAGGGCGAAGAGGGGGTGCGGGAGGCCACCGAGGTAGGCACAACCCACCTGGGCGCGCCTGGGCCCCCAGGCGCACCCTGGTGGGTTGTGCCCCACTCGGGGCACCCCCAGGTGTTGCTCTGGCCCATCGGGAGTCTTCTGGTCCATAAAAAATCCACAAAAAGTTTCTCGGTGTTTGGACTGCGTTTGATATTGATTTCCTGCGATGTAAAAAACATGCAAAAAACCGCAACTGACACTTGGCACTATGTCAATAGGTTAGTACCAAAAATGATATAAAATGATTATAAAACATCCAAGAATGATAATATAACAGCATGGAACAATCAAAAATTATAGATACGTTGGAGACGTATCAAAGCCGACTTGCCGGGGACAACTCCGCGAAAAACAGTAGAAGATGGCTTAAGATCCTTCTCATTCAGATTCATCCGTCGGAAAGTATCATAGTGCAATATGTTGATATTGTTTCCACCATCTATAAGTACTTTTGTGAACTTGTAACTTCCCACTTTAGGAGCGACCACCAAGGCCAGATACCCGGATCATCAACCCGCGGCAGGTGATCCGCTCGGCTCCACGTTATCATGTGCTCTGACCACCTCAAATACTGAGGCACTGCCGGCTCAACTGTATCGACGGCCCGCTTATGGACCTTCCTGTCACGCTTGCACATGCTCGTAGTGAAAACATGATATTGGCCACTGTTAAGCTGCTTAGGATTACTCTGGTACCCTGACTGATTATTTTGCTGCTGATTAGTATGCACAGACTGCTGATGATGACCACCATGGCTCTCCTGGTCCTGATAACCAGAATTTGAGCCGCCTCCGCCAAAGCCGGCTCCCTGGAAACCTCCAGAGCATGACCCGCCGGACGACCCATTATTGTTGCCATGATGCTGAAAAGACTGGTTCTTGTACTCTCTCGTGATATAACAATCCTTCCAAGCATGACTTGATGGCTAGTTGTGATAACTGTGCTTCGGAGACAGCCAGTTAAGGGCTTCCTCATAATTCTTGGGCTTCCCCCCATTATAAGGCTACTTGCCATTACGACGCTGATTTTTGAACCTTGCGTTAGTGTTAGCCACAAAATCTGACCCGCCATCGGGAGGTCTGCGCTTTCCACCATTGCCATGGTTATTGTGATTAGCATTCTGTGCCGAGGCATTCTGCTGCTCACCCTTGCCACCACCATTTTTCTTGCCCTTACTTGAGTTATCTTCATCAGAGCCTGGATCCTTCTTACCGTCAGAGTCGGCGTATCTAGTAAGTACGTCCGTAAGATTGCCCAAGTTCATGCACTTACGTTTAAGCCGCCCTAACTTCTATTTAAGAGGCTCAAAGGAACAGTTGTTCTCCAGGATCAGAACGGCTTGTGCCGCCCCGATGTTGTCAGAAGAGTTGATAATGGAAGCAACCCGATGGGCCCAATGATGGGCCGACTCATCCTCTCGTCGCACACAGTGCTCCAGATCCACAATTGTCATTGGCTGCTTGCAGGTTCCTTGAAAGTTCCTGATAAAGCGCTCCTTCAACTCGGCCCAGGTGTTGATAGAATTGGGGGGCAGGTTTCTCAATGAAGTGCGGGCCGACCCCTCCAACATCATAGTGAAATACTTGGCGCATACGGCATCACTAACGTCCAACATATCCATGGCCAACTCGTAGCTCTCAATCCAAGTCTCTGGAGGGAGATCCGCCGTGTAGTTAGGTACCTTGCGAGGACCCTTAAAATCCTTAGGCATGCACTCGTTATGTAAAGCCGGCACTAGGCACGGCACTCCGAGAGTTCTAGCACTCGACCCGGCTCCCACTGAAGCTGACGGGACCACCGGTGGTGGCTGATATGCCCCCTGGTTTACTGCCTCTGCGTCGCGACGGGCCCTTGCACCATCCACAATCGCTTGAGCATCAGTCGTCGGGTCAAGGGGTAGGTTACGGCGTTGTTCACTGCTGGAAACCGCCAGCAACTCAGCATGCCGGCGTTAGCTGCGACTCGGCAGTGGTGTCGAATGAACATGATGCCGGCTGTAAGAATAGTTAGCCTGCTCAGCAATCGCCGTCTGCAACAGCTCGATGGCGTTCCGGGTTTCAACTGCGACCGATGACTCGCCAGTGATGGGATCGCAGTAAGCCGGGTTGCCGCTGCTACCATATTATCCACTGGGTTGGAGAAGTGACCCGGCGGTGTCGAAAAGTGTGGTGATGGCGTCCGACCAAGGCGAGGATCGGGGGCCGGCTTTGGCTGGAACGGTTGCGCCACTACTCTGTTCCCTGGCGCATTAGAGATTAATTGGGGTATAACCGGTGTGCCTGGGGTACTTGGGCCTGCCATTGGTGTATTGAACAAACGGGCGGGTTCATAACCCGGAGGCAAACGGCTCTGGTATCTCCGCCGATGAACCGCATTGGACGCGTTATGCTCAAGGTTTAAACGTCAAGCCTCCATCCTGAGACGCTCCTTCTCAACAGTAATCTGGGCTTGCAACTCGGCCGTCCGGGTGTTCTCGACGTTGATATCCTCCTAGGCTTTGGTCATCTGCTCCCGAAGCTTGGCAATCTCCTCATTGCGCTCTGCCTGGTTTTCCGTAGTAACCTCAGTTGCCAGTAGGGTTGTCAGGGTGCTCATCAGCTCACACAGAACTTGAGCCGGATGCTGAAGTGTCTGTTGCTGTCATAGCTCCAGCTGTGGTGTTGTTGAGAGCCGACGCTGTCCCTACCATGAAGATGGCGGCTCGGCTCGGCGGCTCGTAGGGGTCCGGAATAATGTTGCCATCGGAACAGCCCCCAAGCCTGTCGTCTTGAAGCTGGTAGATTGACTCCGTCTCGCCGGTCAAGGACTCATCACCTGAGTAGACGAGAGTCTCTCCTCCAGACGTGGAGTTTTCCGCAAGTTCCACCCCTTGCGTGAAACCACTGAAGACGTGCTTCCGGCCGGCTTGGATCCGGGCGGGTTGCACGCACTGAGCCGGCTCGACGAGGTTGGTGCAGATGTCCGGCTCAGGCTCAGATCCGCCGTTTTTGCCGATGAAGACGTGCATTCCGCCGAAGGGGACCCGGTACCCGTACTCGATTAAGTCGGCCTCGGGGCCCCGGCCAGCGTCGTCGATGTAGAGCTTGCCGCGGCGACTCTTGGTCATCCTGCCAACGGCGTATCCCTCGATCCCTGGGAAAGAGCCCTTCAACAACTCGAAACCACCATGCGCTGGCCCCATGGTGGGTGCCAACTGTCATGGTTTTGTCACGGCAAATGTCCTAGTGTGAGGACTTAACGTGAGGCCATCGCAACTAGGTGATTAGCTTGTCGGGGTTGAACGGAATCGAGAGACACGAATTTACTCAGGTTCGGCCCCTCACGGTAGAGATAAATACCCACTCCTGTTTTTCTGCTTATTGTTTGGGTATCGATTACAAGGGAGCGGATTTGTTTGACCTAGCTATCGATTGATTGTAACCTGATCTATCTGTCTCAGGGGTTTGCCTTTATATACAGGTCGAGACCCTGGGTTTACAAGAGTCCGAGTCGTACTTAGACTCCTGAGCCGGACATATCTCTAACTCGCCCAAGTAAGGAAACAATAGGCGGCTTGTAACTTCTGGTCCATGATCCGTCGTCTTCGGTACTGGGCCTTGAGCCGGCCCACCTGGTGAACCGCCTATTAGGTCTTCAACTTGACTCGTCACGGCCCATGTCAAGTTCTGACTCTTGACTTGCCATCCTGGTGACCCGGTCCAATATGGCGGGTCATATCCTGGGGTTATATCCCCAACAGTTCTCATCATGTGTGTGCGTGGAGTCGGATAGAACAGAATCGGAATGGCCATGTCGGTCATAGGAGAAATAGAAATTAGGCACATGCTCATATTGGATGTCATACCAGCGTCTACTCTTTCTCGCTGCCGAGTTGATCAGGATCCATCTACACAAAAGCATCTGCACTTCAGCAGTAATTCTGGCTTCTTTTTTTTTGAGAGAGAGAGAGAGAGAACAAAGTGCTATGCGGACAACCATAACGATAGACCCACTCTCGCAACGCGTTGTAACTATGGCTCTTAGGGCATCTCCAATGCACGGGCGCTTATTTGGGCGCTTGCGTTAAAAAGAAAATTAATTTAGGGGGAAGCACCGGTGTAAGCGACTGGGCTTGCAACGCACGAGCGCTATTTGAGCGCTTATCTGATTTTCTTTTCTTCTGGACGAACGTGTGAAGCGCTCGTCCCTCCAACGCACAAACCGAAGCGTCGACGCCACCGTCTGACCGAACAACGAACCAGCTCTGCCAGCCTGCTACCCACTCAGCTCAGTCCTCATTCAGCTAGCTCTCTCCTCTCGAACTCTCCACACCCTTCTGCACAAGACCATCTCTCGTCAGATCCAGCGAGTGGGACAAGACCTGCAGGCCGACCTCCCACACCCTTAGATGGCTGCCACGGCGAACGGCGGCGCGCGGCCGGAGGATGCAGCAGCCCGCCTCTTCCTCCATGGAGACGAGGCCGGATGGGATGGCGGCGAGGTTGACGGATAGGAAGAGGGCGCCGTGTGCACGGAGGAGGAAGCAGCTGCGCCGCATGGGCATGGGGACGAGGCCGGACGAGCTCGCGTCGAGGCTGATGGTCAGGAGGGGGGAGGAAGCAGTAGAGCAGAGAAGGCAGCAGCCGCGCCTTCTGGCATGGAGACGACTCAGACGAGGCCGGGGGAGCTCGCGGTGAGGCTGGCGGACTGGAAGCTGGGAGGTTGGAGCGGCACTCGAGCACGAGGCGTACAGGACGACCAAGCTCACCCGGCAGCGCCATCACGTACGGCGTCGAGGTAATCTCCGTACCCCTCGCTGTACTAATCCCTGAATTATTGATTTGGTTGGTGCTGAGATGCACACATGAAACTATATATGGGGATCTGTAGGCGCCATGTTCTTTCTGGATAGAACAATACTTGCATGAAGGAAATTTTAATTATCATATGAGAACAATATTTGGTGATCTAAACTTTTGGCATATTCCAAACTGACTGATCTTTGATTTACATAGTCCTAAAAAGAAATTTGGGGAATTGCCAAAAAAAACTCGCAAAAAAAAAACAAATTTGGGGAGTACAACTTGGAATGAGAACAGCAATTTATTATCTAAATCATGGCTTTTTGACTCGACAGTACATTGCATTCCACCGGGGATAGTTCCGTATGAACATCTACATGTTGAGAAATTTGAATGATTGATTTTGTTCTAACCTATACATCTCTAGAGATTTGGAAACCAAGTCCTAGTTATATTGTCCAGTAGCTGTGAATGCATCGTCAACCCTGCGCCACATGCCATCGAATAGCAGAATTTCTGAGCTTGTGTATGAACAAAAACTTGTACCAGATTTGAGTAGGATTGTGCTTGCGTATGAGCAGAAATTTTTGGGATGGGCGTGGAACTGGAACCTGCAACTAGGACTATATATAACGAGATAGCTTTACTGCATGCATGATTTAGTCAGCACTGCATGCATGATTTAGTTAGGCCGATTTAACCGTGTATGACTGAAAGAACGGTGGAAGTAACTTGGCATATATTTTTCTAACTTTATCTCACCGTGCTTTCAGGTTTTAAGATTGGGATCTTTGTCCCTGTTGGGCCAGCTTGGCAACCACAAGCATTTCATTTTTACACATTTATTTTGTATCAATTCAATTTTTATTGTAAGTATTCAGGTTTCATGTAGATTTATAATAGATTGACAAGCTCTATAGTTTATTCTAGATTATTGTTGTGCGTGAAGAGGAAAGAAAAGAATTATTTGTCCAGCTGCAAAACGAAATCATCTAAGTTAGTTGAGTAGAGCTGGTTTTTAGTACAACGACCAGCTGAGTTAGTTGAGCGGTTGCCGATTTGTAGCGCTGTAGGTAGCGCCCGCTGCCAGATCCGAACGGAGAAAAAGGGTCGCGTGAAAAAAAAAATAGGCTAAGCGCTCGGCGACTGGCTCGGCATCGATGCCAGCCCAAATCCTGGGATGGGGGGATTTGACCAAATCGGACAGGAATCGAACCCTGGCGCCGATTGTAAGCGCCCGCGTTGTACATGCCCTTAGATAGCCCCCCGATGGAGGTTGACTGTACCGTACGTACCGACCGTTGGCGCGTGCGCGTCGCCGCTCCTCCTACGCCCAACGAATCCGCTGACCGGTCGGCGAAAAGATCCACCGCATCCAACAACAATGGAGCGCTGATCGATCGCATGGCATGATAGCACCAACGCGGACTGACGTACCGGCAAGCTGTTTGAATCCAGCAGCATGATAATCATCTAATAATAAGCATACACAGTAATCAATAACTGCAGATACACGGCGTTGGAGTACGCTACGTAGATGCGAATTGACCGTGCCGTACCGTGGGCGTGGGGTTTCCCCATCGCAAGTTGCATGTACCTTTCCGTGGATCTGTTTAATTTGGCCCCAAAAATGCTGCAGTTGATCTGCACGTACTACGTTCAGGCGGGCGGGCGGGGTGGAGGAGCGGATACGCGTCGCCGTCGGCCGATCGAGCACTCGCCATCGCGTTGGTTCGATCGGGCTAAGAATGATGCACATTTTCGAAATGGAGGGGCAGCCGTATGTACCGTAATCATCGTGTACGCTATTAGTCCAGGGACAGCCACTCACGCATGACGCCATGATCACGTACGTACGCCATATACACATACAGAATTTGCAAATGCAATGCACGTATACGGAACTATTTCTGCAGTCCGTGGTTATTTGTACCCGGAGAGGAGATGGCACCTGGGACTGGGAGCTCATTTTCAAGTGCTGGGCTCTTTACCACCTGGCGGTCAAAACTGTCAGTCTCAATTTCTATTGGAGGTCAAAACGAGTCGCCGTGACCTGTGCAGGTGCGATGTTGCCGCCGTGACCCGTGAGTCGGCTTGGTAGCTAGGGAAACGCGGTGGAAGGGAAGAGAGGAGAGGACCGGCGGACCGCAGCCAGCCGCCCGTGAAAAGGCAGCAGTCAGGCAGCGCTGCAATCAATCATGCTAGCGGTAGCCTTCGCCTTGGACTCTCATTGGATCTCAGTGGATGCTGACGCGGCATGCACGCGGCAACGGCCAGCTCCATCCCTCGGTGAATTATTCGATCGGCCGTTTACCACCTGGGCCTGGGCCCTGGGGGAAGGGAGTGTGTTGTTCCAGAGCCGAGATCGACGAACTGGCCGCGGCCGCACCAACCAACCGGCGCGTGTGCGTGCAGTGCGGTGGCAGCAGACACACCCACCCGCGGGCAACAGTGCAGTGAATGCCATAGCCGTTTGTTTATTTATCGCACTGGTACCCGGTGCCGGTGCCGGATTTATCATTTTTTTTTATTACGGGTTGGGTTTGCCACCCGTATTAGTATAAGACTGGTCCAAATCCAACGCCGTTTGGTGCCTCCGGTGCCGACTATTCTGTCCTACTGAGTTCAGTTTGAGCCGTAGGAGTATCTACATAGCAGCACAGTACAAGTAAAAGATCGTCCTGGTACGTGTTAATGGTAGAGCTGTACAAGCAAGGAGATGCTCGCCCGGGCCGTACCAGCACGGCGGCACGCATGTAGTACTATATATACCAGCCTCCTGTACCAGTACTTAATTGCTTCTACTTACACCCAGTTGAACTAGCACAACAGTTCAGTCTGTACACAGTACACCCGTAAGTTAGTACAAAGTTAAGTCATTTATTTTAGAACGGAGGTGGTACGGTCGAGGGGCGATCTCGTCAAGTACCGGCCGGTGGTAGCCGCCAGCAGCGCGAGCAAGGCAACAACTCGTGCACGTCAAAGTCAAACGACGGACAGAGGCGGCGGTAGGCAGCTGGGCAGCAGGCACGCCTTTGCTTGTTGACCAAGGGAGCGAAATGGAGTGGGTTTCTTTCTCTCTCTCCGCAGAGGCGGCGGTCAGTCCATGGATCCACAACCCGTTGCATGCATGGATCAAATCATTCCTTCCGGAGGAGGAGCGGACGTGACCTGCCCTAACCTAATGAGTAAACCTAACAGGCAGCATAACCAGCAGCAGATGGAACATTCCCTCTGTGTCTGCGTCCATCACGTGACCACAAATCATTCCTTGGCGCGCGCTCGGGTGGAATACTGTCCTATAGTTTAAAGCCGCCTGCACTCATTCCCTTTTCTTTGCAGGGAAAAAGGAGAAAAACAAATGCTTGCGACGCAAAGGCTGCAACCTGCAGTCCAAGATGAAATCTATTACAGGCCGAGCCTGGCCAAGTCGACTTGATCCACCGTCCCCTCTAGCTGGCTAGCCGGCGCTTAAGGGCCAGTTCTTTTGGATGATTCTATTAGAATCGCCCTCTTTCCTAGCTTCTTCCAGAATCGCAACTTCATATATATTTTACAATCCTAGCTAATTAGACGTTAGCTAGATAGGATTGTAAAAAAAATATGGATTTCAGAATCGCCCAAAGAACTGGCCCTAAATACGTGGTTGAATTACTGCTGGACGGATCGGTTGGTTCAATCAGAGACGACTGGCTGACAGCGAATGCAGGGTCATTTTCTCGAGTTTCCAATAGGATCGCAAGACTTTTGTTTTAGTCCTGATGTAACGTTCGTATACATGATTGATGTTGATTAGATTAGTAGACTGGTGCTAGTGGGCGGGAATGACGACCGACCGAGTGGAGCAAGAATGAGATCCCGACGGCGACGGGGACGTCGCGGATTCGGCCCGCCCGCCCGCCCGCCCGCCGGGGAGCAAGAGTCAGCGAGCCAGCGGATCTAGCTAGCCAAATAATACTTATATTATTCTCCGGCTTTGAATTTCCTAGCCATTTCATTTCTTGCGTCCAGTACGTACGTACAAGGTAGAGTAGTACCCGCCACAACTAGTAAGACCACTACTGTTCTACGTAGACGTAGTAGTACATCAGTTTGAACTGCCTGATGATCTGCCGGTCAGAGGAACCACATGCATGCGCGCGCATGATTTTCATTTTATTCATTTTTTTGCCGCTACAGGGTCTTGGGACAATCTTGAACGCGTACGGCAAAGCCTCAAATTCAAGGACCGGCTCCCACGATTTCCGGATCGGATCAGAGCCAGTTTAAAAGACGGACACAACACCACGCTGCGGCCATCATTAGCGCATCTCGGGCTCTTGCCGCCCGCCCGTGGTTGCTGGAGATTCACCTCGCTTTGACGCTTTCGGTACTTGGTACGTAGTACTGTACTACTGTATTGTTCTGCATTTTCTCTACTGACCTGCCGATGTCTCTGCTCCCCGTCGATTCAGCACACTTGCCGCCACTGATTAAACCCGAAATCTCAAAAGTGCACGCGCACTTTTTTGCGAGACCGAACGGCCCGCTGTGAACCGCACGATTACAATCACACGCGTTCATCCCCACTTTAGGTGTCATCTGGTCGGGAGCCCACCCACCCGTCATCCCACTCCGGCCAGCCGGCCGAGCCCACCATCCACCCCGTTGTCTCTCGCATCTTCCCAAATTCATCTGGATCCAATCGCCGCCAGCTCCTCCGAGCGCCTCCTCCGAGCGCGGCCCTCACCGGATCCACATGACCGCATCCACATGTTGGCCTCCTCCTCTGGCTCGAACCCGAGACCCCCACCCGGACCCTCCCCGGCAACGATGCGGTCCAGGCCGCCGTGGAGCCATGGATCCAGGCCATGGCCCTCCCTGCTCGTCCCTCCATCCCCTCTACAACGGTGAAGACGAGGCCCTAGCACTCGCCTCCCCCACGAGCTCCAGGTATGAGGTCCAAGACCCGCCTCATCTGGATCGGGCCACAGTGTCGCGCCACCACCACGTGAACCCGGCTGCCTCCTCCGCCATTGACGACATCCACACGGACGGCCGTGCACCACCAACGCCACCACCTCTCCCCCCGACACTCGGCTACATGGAGGTCGTGTGGGTGCTCCCTGCGGCCTCTCCTCTCTCTCTCTCTCCATAGTTGCAATGGATGCCTGCAAAAGAATTAAGAACAAGTACGAGCAAGCTAAGCGATCAACAGAATCCTGATGCAGTACTGACCAATCCTTACTGTGTATCTCAATTCAGAAACATCATTTGCTTTTTTGTTTCTGGTATTTGATCTGATGCATTTATACCTGACATGGGATTAGTCTGCATTTCGTACATCAATTTCTATTTTAAGTTGCTATGCTCGACCGTCCAACTGAGTAATTTGGTTGTCGTATTCTTGCTTGGTAGGTTATCTCATTCCTGAGGGGAACCGCGTTTGAGCGGCCGCTGCCGGATTTGGTATCGTTCCTTTACAAGAACAGGATCATGTACATGGCCGTCACTAGGCTCCTCATTGGAGCGATCAATTTTGCGCCTGGATCTAATCCTCTCTCACCTTTATTTCTCTGATTACGATCTTACATGTTGTAGTGCCTTTTTTGAGTAAACTGTCAAATACTACTAGTCTAGTTGCACTATAGTAGTCTCGGTTGAATATAATTATCGGGAAGTTGCACAATACGGTGATATTAAATTGGCTAGATGATATTTTCGCTTAAGTTAATTTATTTTTGCAAGTCACATTTTTGGTTGGCATCCACAATAGTTGTAGTTGCACACATGATATCTCACGCTTGTATTACTTAAGTATAGTTAGACACGCGACCAACTACTACTGTAAACTGGAAGAATGTTGCACACGCACGACCATGAAGTTGCTCACTCTCGTTGGTATAGTCGCACACGTGCGACCGCTTGAAATAAGTGTTTTCTTTAGTCAGCTAACACTATAACGCTTGTATGTTCAGTAAATTATCAATCTTGAATTTGCTGAAGAGCATAGAAAGAGTTGCACAACCATATTTTCAGAGTTGCACATTGACTACCATGCAGTTGGTGAGGGCTGTTGTCAAAGTTGCACATCCTACTGGTAGGGATTTGCTTAAGTCGATCTATTTTTGCTAGTCACATTTTTTGTTGGCATCTGCAGTATTGTAGCTGCGCATATAGTAGTTCTCGGTTGGATATGACTATGAAAACTTGTGCAACACTACTATAAACTGGAAGCATGTCGTCCTACAAGTAGGCCTCATCGCCCACCTTTTTCGCAACTAGGCAGGTCCCCTTATCCAAGTTGTTTTGAATGGTTGGTGAAGGAGAGGTGCACAATACCATCCAACTAGTTGACATCCTCAGTCTTTTTGTAGCTACGTTGACACCCTCAACATTTTCTTCTAGAAGCCTGAAACCTGAATGTGCAATTTTTTGATTGGTCATGCAAGTGTTGAATATTTCTTTTACCAAGACTATCTAATTAATTGGCATCCTTAAGATTTATAGTTGCACAAGAGTATTCAATTAGTTGGCATCCACAACATTTCTACTTGCACAAACAGTATCCAACTAATTGACATCTTCAGCCTTTCTAGTTACACAGGAATAACTATTTTTTAGTCCCATCTTCAAATTTTAGGGTTGCCCAAGAGCATCTAATGACTTGGCACCCTCAGCCTTACCAGTTTCACATGAGTATTTAATTAGTTGGCATCCTGAGCATTTTCTAGTTACACAATAGCATCTAACTAGTTGACATCCTCAACCTTTCTAGTTGCACAAGAGTAACTATTTCAGTTGGCATCCACATTTTGTAGTTGCACAACTAACATAATATCGAGTTGGCATCGTCAACCTTTTTTATCCGTTTTTTCTGAAGAAGAACAAATATTTTGTGTGTAGTGTTAACTAATCACCTTTTGCTCCTTTTGTTTTGCAAAACCGCGGGTTATCACGTCGGAATGTGATCACCTTTGGCACCTTTTTCTGATGACAAGAAAAAGAATTTCGTCTTCTTTTCTGTTTCACTTTTAGTAACATCCTATAGAACATATTCCCCCTATTGCAATTTGTGTGAGACAAGCCTATTTGTACGCTCGTTTTTAATACTGCTCTTGTGCGTTTTCTAGTCTGGTTTCTTTGCTGCACACATTTACAGCAAAAGTTGGGCTTTGGATACAAGTTTAGTTGCACAGTTATATGTTTATATTTGCAGACAGCAAACCCAGTCTTTTTTAGTTTCATCTAGTCTGTGTGTTGGTTGTACACATTTTTTGCAGGAAAAGATGGACTGAATGTAGTGTCTGTGCAAATAGAAGCCCATATTTGTGCCAACTAAACATGAATCCAAAACCATCTTTTCCTTCAATGTGTGCAACCAACAACCAAAAGATTAGAACAGATGGTCTCCAGTCTGGGCTGGTTTGTTGCACATTTACATAAAAAGGTTGGCTTGGACCCATGCTTAGTTGCACAAATATGTTTAGAAACAGTACAATCAGTCCATCTTTTTAGTTTGGGATGTTTTTTTTGCACACATGTTGCAGGAAAGTTGGTTATGGACCAATGGCTTAGTTGCACAAATATGTGCTTCTTTTTGCAGAAACAGTACACCAAGTCCATCTTTCTAGTCTGGGCTGTTTGTTGCATATATTTTACAGGAAAGTTGTCCTTGGATTAATGCTTAGTGTGCACATATATTTACTCCTTTATAGTTTTGGTTGTTGGTTGCACACATTGCAGGAAAAGTTGGCTAGGATACATGATTTAGTTGCACAAATATGGGCTTCTATTTGCACAGACACTACATCCACTTCATATTCTAGTCTGGGCTGTTTGTTGCACATTTTTTTGCAAAACTACTCCCTTGTGTCTATTTGCACACATCCAGGCAGAAGTTGGTTTTGCTACTGGGTCTACTTGCACAGAGTGGTGTTTTATTACACAGACATCAGATTACTGTTGCTACTCCCTCCAATTATGGAGAAGATCGGTGGTAGATCCAGAGGCAAAGGGGAAGGGAAAGTGAAAAAGGGAGGATCTGGAGCCAGAAGGGAACTTACCTTGATTGATGCTGCCTGGTACGCCTCTCTCCTCCCTCTTGTTATCACTTCAGTTCTTGCAAAAAAATCACCTTGTTTGGTTTGCCATAACGGCTCTGTAGGTTTTTGGATCCAGGATGGGATCCCCTTTTTTTATGGAGAAGAAGGAGACGCCGTGGAGGAGGAAGTGTGGGCGAGGGAGATGTCGGAAGCTTCTGGAGGGTAGTGGGGTCACTCGATAGCGACCGGGCATGCTGTTTCTGTTTCGTGGTTTTCGCCTGTCGGAAGGACGCTTTCCTTTTTGCAAACTGGGGGATGAAGTTTTCCTTATCTGGTCGGCCGCTTGCGAGCGCAAGCGAGCCAACGGCCACCAGCCAGACGCGGGAGGTGAAAAATGCACATCCACGAGGTAGGGGGGGATGCACATCAACTATTAGCAGTTGGCCGAGCGGCACATGGAGTTGCACATCGTCTACTAGGCAGGTGGACGAGACAACAGATGAAGTTGCTCATTACGTGAAGTTGGTTCATGTAGGACTAAAATTGCACCACACAGTATTATAATTGATTGCGGTAGCACAAACGTTGGTTTAAAAAATAGTTGTATCTCATAGTATAAAAGTTGCACCATCTAGTACAACCAGTTGGCAATGAAAAAAGTTCATCGAAACATATATAAATGGGGTCTAGTTTTAAAGATCTCGTCGCGAGGGTTTCAACGGTGAAAACAGATTTTAATTTTGACGTGTAATTCGAAAGTTATAGCTTTTTGAATTTTTTGGAATGCAATTAATTATCTTTTTTACTTTATTGGCAGAGCACATGGAAAAGAACTTGGGCTAGCATAAAGGAAGTGCGTTGGGAGATGCTTTTCGATTTTGGTCTCCTAGAAGTCAAGCGGACTTTCCTAATTAGGAGATGGGATATAAATTTTCCTAATACAGCCGGCTGCCGAGGAGCGCTAGCGAGCGCACGGCTGCTCGCTAGACGCGTCCCTGATTAAATACCCACGTCGACTGCGTTACCAACTTCTTGACTTGAAATTGGGCTCGTTCCAAATTGATATGTGGCTGGAGCGAGTATTATTTTCCAGGAAAAAGCTACTAGCTAGTATAACAAGAACCAGATAGGCAACAACTAGCTTGCTAGAGTTTTTCTCCTTGTCTGGATCAATATTCTCTCTCGTTTTCCCCAAGCACAGATCCGATCCCGTGCACCTTGACTCGATCCATGAACCTCTACTGAGCAACCGTCCAAAGCATCAACCCATCCATCCTGATAAGATGCACATCTATCACCGCCAGAATGCATGGATCCATTCCCTTCCCTTCCCCAAAAAGGGAAAAGAGAGAATCTCTAAAATGAGACCACAAAGCACGAGCTACACTGACGGCCTGTCGCCTCACACTCATACGTATACAGAAACAAAACAAAATACTGCAGTAGCTACTGCTGCTGAACATGGTCGACCCCGGCGCTGCGTGTACGTACGTGTCGCCCGGCTCCATGCACTGACAAGACAGAAATCCTTTCACGCACCGGGGTGTACCAGGCTCACAACTGCCAGCCGGTCACCTGGTCCAGTATGCACAAGCGCCATTAATCAGTCTCGTCAGCCTGTGACTCCACGCATACTTAGCAAACATGCTACCAGTGCCGGTTACGAAAACCCCACTTGGAATAAATACATTTACAGGGCAAATTAAATAATTAATGTCCAAGCATTGTCACCTTTGCAAATGTAGACCATGAGGGCCAGCACACGGGAGAAGTGGATTATTGTCCTTTTTTGGGTTGGATGTACCTAGAACATGCGCACATTCCCAGCCATCAGACCGGGTTGAATGCACTCGCTCACTCACCTGCATGCATGGACAGTAGGGGTGCATTAATGTGTGACAGATGATTCAAGGGCCAAGGACAGGGGACCCCTTCTTACATCTGTGACGTGGTCCAGATCGATTGATTCTTCCCGGTAATTTCGCGCCAAAAGAGGGAGACCCCGACCGTGGGATGGCGCTCCGACGGCCTGGATCCCTCACACGGACTCTTCTTCACCAGCTCCACACGCGGCGGCCTCTGCTTTACCGCTGCGCGTATACGGTTACGACTTACGAGGCGGCTTTGTTTCGAGGCGCGTGATCGCTCAGACCTTTTGATTGACTCCGTTCATATATACGGTCGTGCCTGTAACAGTGCTGCTGCTTCCACGTAATCTTCTAGAGGTACTCTATTTGGTGTCCTCGGCACATGCATGCATGGCTGATGACTTCTCGCTCACCAAGCCAACATGTACCTTTCTCTTTTGGTTTGCTTTTACTGTAATGAAGGTTTTCTGGTGGATCTGGTGGGACTACCTCAATTAGCACCGTCAAAAGTGACACTAAACAAGAGGGTAATGTCACCTTGCATACCGTATTAACGGTAGCGTTTCAGGCACCTTGCTGTTGGCAGTGGTATCGAATGAAGTACTCTATCAGATGATTCCCCAGTAGGTGAAGGAAAACATGCCTTTCCAGGCACATCACTACGTAGTACTACTAAAACAAACATACCGGAGAACAACTTTTCAGGGAAGAAAGAAAGTTTAACCGAAACATCGCGTTGCTCCGTCGTGAACAGAACTGGTCAAGCTAGCTAGCTAGGCTGCTAAAAACTGAGGGACCTTTGCACTAATGGGAAGTGACAGGTTAGGACGTCGTGAAGTTAAGTTTATGTCCGGGACCGGGAGTAGCTAAGCTAAGCTGGCTTGCTAGCCAAGTTGATGGATGGAGGAGACACACAGGGGATGAAAATCAAATCTATGCATGGCTTCCTTTCTACCCTTTCCTTTCATCTCTTTCTGGTTGGCAATGCAACAAGAGAGAAACGACGCCATGTTATTTCCGATTCCTGCTTCCCGGTGGTTCATCTGCTCCGTCTACTTGGCCTAGGAAACTCGACAAGCTGCTGGTTTATAATGCACCACTTTGGGTCCATTTATCCCCTTTTGGATGGACTGAGAGCGGCTGCTTGCCTATAATGCACTACATTATAGGAACTAGGCCATTTAAATCCTCTTTTTGATGGTTGGGTTTCTCGTATACTTTTTGACAAGCCCACCTTTGGTCAACGGGACAAAACAGGTTGGTGATTAGTTTTCTACCATCTGCTGGTGTGTGTGCTCTTACGTTGGGGTGAGTTGGATGCTGTTGACATGGCAGTGACAGAGACACGTAATCGAACGTCAAGTGGTCGTAGAAAAGTACTCTCCCCGTTTTTAAATATTTGTCTTTCTAGAGATTTTAACAAGTGACTACATACGATGCAAACTATGTGAATCTACACTCTAAAATATGTCTATATACATCCGTATGTGGTAGTCTATGTGAAATCTCCAAAAAGATAAATATTTAGGAACGGAGGGAGTATATACCAATAGCAATAGGTCTGACATATGGAAAATGGAATATGAGTTAGCTAGATTTTTCTCTTGTTGATGATGATGCTCTACACACCAAGTGCCTGTCTCTACTGTCGTAAGAGAATATATAAGACGACGTGTGCTGTGTGCACAACGCGTTGCCGAGACAGGGAGAGGAAAGTAGAGATCTCTAGCTACGACAAGGGGAATTTCCATGGAAATCTAAATTGTTTTTTGAGAATTCTTGCATTCAAATCACGAAACAGTACAAAGTAGTTGACCCTTACAAGCACACTGAAACGCAAACACAAAGGACCATGAACACCTAGAGTACCCTAAGACAACCATAACATAGGAAGATCTCTGGAGCTTTGTGTCATCATCCCTGAATCTTGATGGAAGACAACTGCAGCAGAAAGATCTGCAACCAGGCGCAAGCAGGTCATCATCTTCGACCACGGAACAATTGCCGCCACGCTGCTTCCTCCTTTCTTGACACCAACGCTGAGAGGGCATGGACATCAATCCAACACACCTGCAACAGCCGTCGCCATCTTTGACTTTGAGTACCGCGAAAAATGTCCCTTCCGGTAGGAAAAGAACTCGAGTCATCCGACCGGTCCCGCACCGCGGCCGGGCCATCCGCCGGGCAAAGCAGAATCTCCCTCGAGCATCAGTGCAGAGGAAGGAGAAGAACAGCAGCAGCAAATCATACCGACAAGGAAGAAGAAGGGTCTTCGTCTCCCTGCATCCAACGCCCATCTGAGGACCCAAACGACCAGTGCCGATGGACCTCCAATCACCATGGCCCGCGACCTCGACGAGATCCGGGGATCCCCCATCTCGCTGGCTCCTAGACGAAGGCAAAAGCCTCGTCTGACCGCGAACGAAGCCCGGAGAAACTTATTCCGACGCGACACCACCGCAACAGCCTCGGCAGTGTCACCCTCAACCCTAACCCTACCACACACCCACCTAGCGGACAGACCCGAGGTTCCCCCTCCCTCCTGCCGCCGGAGCGGCCGACGGAGAGAGAGGGAACCGGCGGTGCCACCGGCGGCGCGCAAGGGAACCGGCCTCGTCGCCTCCTTTGATCGCCCGTGCGATCCTACTTTTCCGGGAGCGAAACGGTTCTGACTTCTTTTTAGCGGAAATCTAAATTGTTTGAACGAATGGAACGTTGTCCTGTGCGGATCTATCTATCTGCTGGCCGTCTAGCAGATCGGTCGGTGCATGCGCTTTTTGCCTGTGACATGCGAGCGTGGCGTCTAACCACCAGTAACCACTCCCATTACCAGTTGTCGAAACCTTAATTATTCACGAAGTGGTAATGAAACGATGCTGGTCTACTTGGGGATGCATCGACCTATCTATAGCAAGGTCGATGTACTACTTGGCGCCGGGCCGCGGGAGCACGCGTGCGTGCACGCCCGATGGAGCCGACGAGCCGCCACCGAGGAGGATGGAGCAACGGTGTCACGGCCACGGTGGTTGGGTTCTGTCGCCGGCGAGCGCGGACAAGACAAGCGGGTCGCTCCAAACGCCAAAAGCAGAGGCCAGCGCAGATGTTCAGTTGTTCGCATGGCCGTCGTGGTTTGTTTGTGGATGCCCAGAGGCCGCATGCACTATTAACTCGGAGTGGGTCCTGACGGGATTAATACTCTTCTGCCTAGATTTACTAGTGCTACTGTTGTCTCTTCATGTGAGCATGTCAATTTTGGCAGCTCCCATCGTTGCATCGCTCCTACCTACGTCGTTGCTTCCTCCACCGGGTCTTTAAACTCGGTAGTCAGCACGAGCAACGGATATAGCTTACGGCAGACACTTAGAGCATCTCCAGCCGTTGGCCCCCAGTCGGTTCGTAAAATCGCCGCCTGGGGCGAACCGGTGCTAAATCGGCCTAGGGGCTTTCGGGTTCCCAGCCGCCGGCCTCAGGGACCCCCGGAAGGCGTCTTTAATATTTTTTAAAAAGAAATTCGGCTAAAATTTGACAAACGGGACAAAGATTCGGCTAAAATTCGGCGAACATGACATTACTTAGACGACTTAAATAGTTTTATACATAGGAAACTGAAATACTTCAAAAAAACAAAGGCCACAACTACACGTCGAAGAACGCGCTGAGCGCGACGAAGTCGCCGACGTCACCACCATCGCCGTTGTCATCGTCGTCCTTCTCCTCCTTGACGCGGCTGCCCCTGCTGGACCCCTGTCCGGGGTCGCCCTGGCGGACCGGTGGCGGCGCGTCGTCGTCGAGGACGACGACGCCCCCCTCGTCGCGGCCAGGGCGCCGAGCGGCGAGCTGCTCATAGGCGCGGCATTGGCGCCCCAACTCCGTCCGTGCCCAGTCTTCGCGCGCCACTTCAATGCCGCCTCGTCGGAGAGCCCCGCCTCCGTCTTCACGACGACGAGCCCTGGCTCTATCTTCACGGAGGCGAGCCCGGGCTCCGTCTTCACGGCGGCCGGCTCCGTCTTCGGCTTGACGAAGCGGGGAGGAGCCGAGGAGGAGGCGTGCCCGCCCTCGTTGATGACGATGCCGGCGCTGCGGGTGCGCCGGCCGAGCGGCGTATCCGCGGGCTCGGCCTTGACGCCGAACAACGCCGGCGACCCGGAGGAGTGTGAGGAAGAGCGGGAGGAGGAGGAAGAAGAAGAGGACGTCATCCTTCTCGGCATCCATTGGCCGCCGCTCCGCCCCGGGGCGGCAGGGTACGTCAATGGCGGGTCGTTGCCGCCCACAAGGTGCCGGAGAACGGCGTGGAGCGCGCGGCCGGGGGCGCCCCACCACAGGCGGCGCCCCTCGCTGTTCTTGGTGCCCCGCACCATCAGCGCCCCGTTGGTGGAGGCAAGCCGATGCGCCTGCCGGTGCTGGAAGTACGCCGCCCATGCTTCGTGGTTGCCGCCGGCGTAAGGCGATGGGGCCCGCTGCTCCTCCGTCAGCGACGCCCGCACGCGGTCGACCTCGTCGGCGAAGTAGTCGGGACGCACGTCTACGTCGGGCAGCGGGGGGATGGGGACGCCACCGGCACTGAGTTTCCACCGCCCAGGCGCGCGCATGTCGGGAGGCGCCAAGATGTTCGCCTCGAACAACAAGTAGCCTTCCCACTCGTGCAACGAGCGGCGGCTGAAGCCATCAGCCGCCGCGCCATCGCCGGGGAGACGCTCGGCCATCGTCGCGGTTGGGCACGGGGAGTGAGGGGGGAACGTCAGCGGCATCTGCAAACGGGGAAAGAGAGGCAGAGCTCGGCGGCTGTGGGTGGGCGGTGTGTGGGCACAGCGAGGGGGAGGCGTTGTTTTATAGCGGCCGGGGAGGCGCCGTGTGTACGTGTGGTGGGAGGGGGGCGTCGCCGCGCCGCCCATGAGGAATCAATGGAAGGCTGACCGGCGGCAGCCTTCGCATTGATTCCTCGCGGGAAACCGAGGCGATGAGGACGACGAGGCTCGGTAGTCGCTGACTCGGCGGGCCCGCCGTTCTTTTGCGCCAAAAACGCTTGCCCCGACGCCCCCCAGCGCGCCAGGTTCGGCCTGGGTCCGCCAGAGCCAATTTCAGCCCTAACCGGCGAAAAACAGGCTCCTGGGACGCGACTGGGCCGATTTTTGTGCGGTGCGAGCGCGGCCGAAACTAAGGCCAACTTCAAGGCACGACCTCAAATGGTCCGCCCACATCTGTTCGAAACTACCACACGTACGACTATGGCTTGTCCGATTTGATACGATGCAGCATCCAACCGTCACTGGACTTCGAGTCGAACTGACGTACGGTTTGATATGCTCCGTCGGACAGAATTCGTACGTGAATTGTCGTACGTGTAGCACGGTTGGTGTTTGCTTGGGGTAAACGGACAAAGCAGACCTTCTAACACGCGGCTGCAAACAGACCATCGTCCGTTTTCTGTCCGGTTTCAACCCATTTTCAGCCCAACTTTGGGCCGAGTTTGCGGCCGAACGGACACGCGCGAACGCGAGCGACGTGTGCCCTTGTCCTGTTCTGGCCCGCCCGTCGGGGATACAGACCCTCCCCCCTTTTCTCTTCTTCTACCTCCCTCCGCGCCCCGACATCGCATCCGCCACCACCCTCCCCCGTCGCGTCGTCTTCCACAAGGGTTGTCCCAACCAGCACCACGCCATCCATAGCCGTCTCCGCACCGGCTTTCCGGAAAGCATTTGGCCGGCGTTCTCCTTGTTGCTGGTGGGAGAGAATCTACGGCCGCCGGCCTCGCCCGTCGTCCCCAACCTCTTCCGGTCGGTCGTTCGTTGCCGCAGGGTGCCCTCCAGCACCCAGGCCCGGCCCTGAGGGGGGGGGGGGGGCGAGAGGGGTGGCCGCCCCGGGCCCCCGCTCCTGATTTTCTTCTTGCTATAATTATCCTTAATCATGATTTCCTTCCTTAATCTTCGCATCTAAAATACGGTATTTGTTTTTCCTAATTTCCTTCCTTACCAGCAAGGACACGATTGAGAAACATGCCAATTATTGTGTCTGATTAATTAGGGGTAGTTATGATAAACAATCGCCCCTGATTTCCTTCCTTGATCCACGAGTGTACTAGCGTACAACCAGGTCATATGCGGGCGAACAGAAGCTAGAAGCCAGAGAATGGATCGCCCCTGCGTGGCGATTGATACTCATCTCCTGTACATGCATGGCGCCGCCGCCTAGACTCGGAGCAGGCCTGAATCGGAGGAGTGCCGTACTGCCCGAGATAAGCACATCGCTGCATACAATGCGCCACGCTGACTCTCGGAGATGCTTAGCAGATTGCTTACAAGTTACAAGAAGAGAAAGTATGTCTCTGATCTTCATTTATACTGTCAGTCTATGCCGTATGAGATTTCTACCACGATGATTGATCAAAAACTATAAATGGTCATCCATATTGCCTCTTCACTGTTGCAACTGGCCTCTAATAATTGATTTACCTATTAGATTGTACTGTTTATACATAGGTAACATTGGGATTATCAATTTTAAGTTCGGCGATATGCTCATACTTGTTATGGAAAAATAAACTACTATTAATCTATTAGACGAGAGGCATAAGTAGTGATCATGGGCAATTAAATCATCTGCTAGTCTTGACAATGTACCTGTTTTGTATTATAGATGATTGTGATCCAAGAAATTAGGATAACCTTAATGGGGCATATTAATAAAGAAGAGACTTGTAAGACAAAAAACTACTTACTATATCGTATTTTCTTTGGCTGGCAATTCAACATATTTTTTTCGTATTTTACCTATGTATATCTTAAGAGCCTTGGGATCTAGTTCGCCCCGGGCCCCTGAAATCTCAGGACCGGCCCTGCCAGCACCACTGACCTCCCAAACCTTGCTTTGCTGCCTGCGAGGGGAGCAGGATGTGCACTATAAGGCCACGCCTCCAGCACGACCGCAAGGCGTTCGACGGATTGCTCACAAGGTACAATGGATAGTGGTGATGGTTTTTCTTTCACAACTTCATTTGCTCATCGGATGATTCATCCTCGGATGATGAAGAGCTTGTGACTGCGTTGGTCGTGCATGAACACATTTGTAGGAAGCAGCCTCGGTACAGGGGATCAATCCCCGGCCATGCTCCGGCCTTGAACCACAATAGGGAGGAAGGCCACACCCTTCTCTATGTTGATTACTTTAAGGATGGTGCACTCTTCAGGCCACATCAATCTCGTCGCCAATTCGGAATGAGAAGGCATATGTTCAATCGTATTCGCGAAGGAGTGGTCGCGCATGACCCATACTTTGAGGGCAAGGAGGATGCCCTAGGCAAGCTTGGTTTCTCTTCATACCAGAAATGCACCGTGGCTATCCGCATGCTTGCATATGGAATTCATGGTGATCTTGTGGATGAGTATGTTCGTATGAGTGAGTCCACATGTCTCCTTTCAATGTATAGTTTTTATACGGCCTTGGTGGAAGTGTTCGGCCTTGAGTATCTCAGAGAGCCGACTGTCGCTGATACAGAGAGCTTGTTGGCAATCAATGCCGAGAGGGGCTTTCCGGGCATGCTTGGTAGTATAGATTATATGCATTAGAAGTGGAAGAACTGTCCATCACTAGTAGAAAACGAAGCTTTATCAGCGGTTCGTAAGGGCTTTTAGTGCCGGTTCTGCGACGGGCACTAAAGAGTGGAGACTAAAGCCCCCCCCCCTTTAGTACCGGTTCGGCACGAACCGCCACTAAAGGCCCACCACGTGGCGTGAGCTCGCGCTGTGGTATGGGGTACCTTTAGTACCGGTTGGTGTTACCAACCGGTACTAAAGGTTTTTTTTTATTTTTTTATTAATTATTTGATGATTTAGTCTCTAATCACCCCTCTTAACTACTCAAGTGTGGATCACTCATTCCAAATCGTCTAACTTCCCGGCCGGTCACCCATCCTCTCACTCCCCCAGCCTGAGCACGCTTAACTTCGGAGTTCTATTCCCTTAACTTTTCAAGTCTGCACTTGTTGCTTTCGTGACAAATGCAAGCTGACAATCCTATTAACCCTCAGCAGTTTAGCTTGAGCATTAGGTCACACGTTTCACCGTTTGAGTTTGAAACTATTATTCCAGAAAATAGTAATTATTTAGTAACACTAATATTTTTTGAATAAGTTTGACCACAGTTTGACCAGATTTGAACAAAATTCAAAAAATTGAAATAATTATTTAGTAACACTAATATTCTTGAATAATTATGTAGTAACATTAATACTTCTTGAATAAGTAGTTTGACCATAGTTTGACCAGATTTAACCAAAAAAACTGAAATTTGAGCATATCTTTTTTTCCTTTTGGAATTTGAGGATTCTAAAAAATTTCAAACAGGCCTTAGGCCGTCAAAATCGTATGCGGATTTTCGTGCTGAAATTTGATATATTATACGTTTTTTTTTCTGACATCGTATGCAAAAGTTGTAGCCGTTTTACATTTTCCCTACACTTTTTGCAAAACATGTCCAAATTGAAGTTTTCAAATTTTCCTAACTAGTAGATGTAGTAATATAACTACCTCTCGAAGGATTTTATTTTTTGAAGTTTTTATCATTTTCTTTTGATTTTTTTAAAACTGAAATGGCGATACACGGGGTGGGGGGGTAGAGTTTGAAAATTGCCATATAGTCCCGGTTTGTGTCTCCAACCGGGACTATAGGTCAGACCCCTTTAGTGCCGGTTCATGGCACGAACCGGTACTAAAGGTTAGCCCTTTAGTACCGGTTTGTGCCGCGAACCGGTACTAAAGGTAATCGTGGGGCCCCGGCCTGACGCCAGCCTGCCACCACCCCTTTAGTAACGGTTCTTGGCACGAACAGGTACTAAAGGTTCAACACGAACCGGCATCATTGCATGGCCGTTCGAACCGGCACTAATGGTACCATTAGTACCGGGCCAAAATCAAACCGGGACTAATGTGTCTCACATTAGGTCCTTTTTCTACTAGTGCATTTGCTTGGCAGGGGCAGTACAAGGGGCATGTGAAAGGTGCCACTGTTATACTTGAAGTTGTGGCTTGACAAGATCTCTGGATATGGCGTTCTTTCTTCAGCACGGCTGGTTTTCATAATGATATTAGTGTTCTTCAACGGTCTCCGTGTTTGCAAGGCTTGCAGAAGGCCACTCCCCAGAGGTCAACTTTGAGGTCAATGGATACCATTACAACAAGGGATTACCTAGCTGATGGCATCTATCCTCAGTGCTCCACTCTTGTGAAGACCATACCCAATCCACAAGGAGAGAAGAGACAGATGTTTGCCCAAATGCAGGAGAGTGCTATGAAGAATGCGGAGCGTGCTTTCGGTGTGCTTCAGTCTCGGTGGGTGTCGTTCGTAACCCTGCATTGACATGGAGCACAACGAAGCCTTGGGAGGTGATGACTGCTTGTGTGATCATCCACAACTTGACCGTGGAGGATGAGCATGATGATAGCATGCATGTACAACCAAGGGTTTGATTTCCAGGATGAAAATGTTGAGCCTGAGCATGCACCTCCTGGAACCTTTGAACAGTTTGTCAAGTTTCATCGGGGATTGCGTGATTGGCATAATCATATCCAGCTCCAGGATAACTTGGTCGAGCACATGTGGACTCGCATTGACAACCAGTAGATCTATCAGTTTAATTTCTTTTCTTGCAAACAAATTTTGGTTGGCTTGTAGGACTATTTGATATTGTTTTCTTTTGATTGAGTTGTCAGACTAGTTTCAGACGTCTAACAACTTGCTCTGTCTGATTTGAACCATTTGATATGCATCATTTTGGTTCATGGGTGTATCTACACCATATTTGATTTATTTAGTAATTCAACAATAAGTCAAAAAGTTCTGAAAATATTTTTGAAATAAACTTGACATTCCATTGTACTTGTGAGAAAAAATTCACAAAAAGACACCCCCTTTGACTTCTTTTTAAAAAGGATAAATTTTTGACCAAAATAGTGTGAATAGTGACCTATAATAGCAAATATTTTTTTGTCTTTTTTGCCATGAAGTCAAAGTTATTTTTTGCGGTGAAAATTTACATACTAATTCAAAATAAAGTCAATTTTATTCTAAAAAGCTTCTGCACTATTTTGACTTTTTGTTTAATTATTAAAAAAATCCCCATATATGGTGTATCTACAACCAGGAACCAAAGTGTATTTCCATGCGGCTTACCTACTACGTATTTCCCGTCTTGGACGTGGATGTTTGGTTCCTGGGTGTACCTACACCCTATATGATTTTCTTTAGTAATTCAACAAAAAGTCAAAAGGTTTTGGTTTTTTTGAAATAAACTTGACCTTCCACTGTACTTGTGAGAAAAATTCCGTAAAAAGAAACCCCCACCCTTTGACTTCTTTTCAAGAAGATGAATTTTTGGCCAAAATAGTGTGAATACTGACTATAATAGCAAATAATTTATATATTTTTGCCCTGAAGTCAAGGTTGTTTTTTGGTGAAAAATTACATACTAATGCAAAAGAAAGTCAAATTTATTCTAGAAAACCTCCTGAACTATTTTGACTTTTTATTTAATTATTAAAAAAATCCCCATATAGGGTGTATATATATAGAACCAGGAACCTAAGTGTATTTCCCGTCTTACCAGTCTCTAGTCTTTCTCGTTGCCGAGTTGATCAGGATCCATCTACACAAAAGCATCCGCACTTGAATAGCAACTCTGGATATTTTTTCTGTGAGAGAGAGAGAGAGAGTGAGTCAGAGAGAGAGAACAAAGTTGATTACACCCTCCGTCTAGACGTATAAGTCACCACCTTACGAAAACCAAATAATTCCAAAACACTTATGCGCGGTGCATTTCTTGACATTAATAAAGGAATGATCCAATAAGAGATGTGAAGCGTACATGCTTTTAATGACTTAAGACTACCAAACACAGCATGCAGTGGTCAGTTCATCACATGCGATGCTATTATAATTAGCAAACAAATATTAAGTCATCTTGTTTTTCCCTCCGGCTTAGTCACGGTGCACAACCTAATAAGATAACTTATGCACCCAGACAATAAACCGTTATGTGATGCGAACAACCATAACAATAAACCCACTCTCTCCCAACGCGTTGTAACTTTATGGCTCTTGGATAACCCCCCACAGGATGAAACTGTACCATGGAGGCGTTCTTATCAATCTGTACTGGATGATACTAGTATTACGTATGTACCAGTAAGTCTCCCGTTCCATTCTCTCCATACGTACGTACGATTGAACTCCTCCAAAGTAGTAGGAGTAGTAGTCTTCATTTGTGTTGGCGTGCAGTGCAGGAGCAGGACCCGCGAGCGCTCTCCCGATGGAGGTTGACCGTACGTACCGACCCGGCCGTTGGCGCGTGCCCGTCGCCGTTCCCCCTACGCCCAACGAATCCGCTGACCGGTCGGCGAAAAGATCCACCACATATGGTACGTATGTGCGGTGGAGCGCTGATGGATCGCATGATAGCACCAACACGGACATACCAGCAAGCTGTTTGAATACCAGTACTACTTATAACATAATCATTTAATAAACATATTTATAGTACTCCGTACTGAATAGTTGCAGAGACACGGCAGTAGTACGTACGTGCATGCGAATCAACCGTGCCGTACCGTGGCCGTGGGGTTTCTCCATGGCAAGTTGCATGCAGTGCTGCACCTTTCCGTCGACCTGTTTAATTTCGCCCGAAAAGGCTGCAGTACGTTCAGTCGGGAGGAGGGTGCTTCTTTTTTACCACCTGGCGGTCAAAAGTCAAAACTGCTGGTCTCATTTTCTACCGTGACCAAGTGCAAGTGCAATCTTGGCGCCGGCCGTGACCCGTGAGTCGGCTTGGCCGCAGCCAGCCACCCGTAAAGAGGCAGCAGTCACCAGTCAGTCAGCGCTGCAATCAATCATGCTAGCGGTAGCCTTCGCCTTGGGCCTCCAGCTCCCTAGCCCATCCCCAGCCCTAGCGGCGTCAGCTGCCGGTGGAGTCTCATTGGATTTCAGTGGACGCTGACGCGGCATGCACGCACGCGGCAACGGCCAGCTCCTTAACCAAAGGGGCAGCAACTAGCAAGAGGTTTTCTACTTGTCTTGATCATTATTATTATTCTCGCTCGTTTTCCCCAAGCACAAACTCCCTGCAACTTGACCGTCCAAAGTATCAACCCATCCATCTGATAAGATGCACGTCTATCACCGCCAGAATGCATGGACCCATTCCATTCCCCGAAAAGGGAAAAGAGAGAATCTCTAAAATGAGACCAGGAAGCACGAGCTACACTGACGGCCTGTCGCCTCACACTCATACGCATACAGAAACAAACAAAATACTACTGCTGCTGAACATGGTCGACCCCGGCGCTGCGTGTACGTACGTGTCGCCCGGCTCCATGCACTGACAAGACAGAAATCCTTTCACGCACCGGGGTGTACCAGGCTCACAACTACCAGCCGGTCACCTGGTCCAGTATCCATTAATCAGTCTCATTAGGCTATGAAAACTCCACTTGAAATAAATACATTTACAGGGCAAATTAATCTGCAAGCATTTTCATCTTTGCAAATGTAGAACATGAGGGCCAGCACAAGAGAGAAGTGGATTATTGTCCTTTTTTGGGGAGGCAGTGGAACATGCACACACACATTCCCACCCATCACGCCAGGTTGAATGCACTCACTCACTCACCTGCATGGACCAGAGAGGTGCATTAATGTGTGGCAGATGATTCAAGGGTGAAGGACAAGGGACCCCTTCTTACACCAACTCCAGCGCCCGACCCCATTCTATTGGGGTGCGTCCGTTTGTGGTAGAACCGACGAATAGCGCGGCCCCAAACAGACAAATGTTCGGATTTCGTCCGTTTTCGACACATTCCCGGCCCAAACTTGCGCCGAGTTTGAGGTGAAACGGACATCGCGCGGACGGGCTGGACGCACGCCCTTGTCCTCCCCGTGGCCCGCCTGTCGGGGACACTGGCACGCCATTCGCCTCCAACGCCTCCACCCGCTCTCCCCGGCCCCACCCCGCCGCCGGCGCCGCCACTATTCTCCGGCCGCCTCCTCACTGCTCACCCCCCGGCCGTCCATACCAAACCACGTCCCAACATGGCCGTCACCACGCCCGTGCTTTCATAGGAGTTTTGGTCGTCGCTTGGAGGAGATTTGGCCGTCCCCGTCGTAGCCGGTGCCAGAGGGGACACATGCATGGCTGATGGCTTCTCGCTCACCAAGCCAATACGTACCTTTCTCTTTTGGTTTGCTTTTACTGTACCGCACCAGGGGATGAGAGGCATCACCGGAATGGCCCCCTATGCCGACGGCCAGGGCCGTCGGCATAGCCCTGATTGGCCGTTGGGACAGGCCTATGCCGACGGCCCCCGTCGGCATAGGGCCGTCGGCAACATATCCGTCGGCGTAGCCAGGGAGGCCGTCGGCATAGGCCATATCCCGACGGTGTCCGTACATCTATGCCGACGGCCCTGGCCGTTGGCAACGTTATCGCCTAACGGCGGCCGCCGTCAAGTGCTGACCAACGCCTGCTCGCCACATGGCAGGGCTATGCCGACGGCCTAGCCGTCGGCTTAGTTTGAAACTAACCCGCATAGACGTGCCACGTGGCAAGCAGGCGTCACCCCTGGGGCAGGGCTATGCAGGCCGTCGGCATAGTTTGGCAGGTCTATGCTGACGGCCTAGCCGTCGGCTTAGTTTGAAACTATGCCGACGGCCCGTCGGCATAGACCTGCCACGTGTCAGCCACTGGGAGCTCCCGCCAGCTCTATGCCGACGGCCTAGCTGTCGGCATAGTTTTTGTCTGTTTTTTTTCTTTTTTCTGTTTTGTTTCAGCTCAATTCATTTGAATATATACAACATATATAAGAATCATACAACAATATATGTATCACATAACAGTAAGGAGCAGCATCACACAACAAATTCATCATCACACATCATAAGAAGCATCGCAAAGCATAAACATATAAGTATCATCACCACCAAGCATATAAGAATCTCACAAACAACAATAAGAAACATCACAAGCATATAAGTATCATCACCACCAAGACCGCCACAATGTGACCCAAAGGCTTAAGCGCCAGGACGTCGAGCATCGCGGAGGTCGTCACCGCCAAGACCGTCGAAGCCCACGTCGTCACTGCTAGCGGCAGCGCTACCGCCAAGACCGCCTCCACCTCCGCCTCCGCCTCCGTGGATCGGAGTGGTCGGGCTCCGTGACTCGGGAGTGCTGCGAAGACCACCGCCAACAGTTGATCCACCGGTTCCCTGGATGTTGAAAAGACATATTAACGGGATATATGACTGTGTTGAAAGGCATGATATGCATTGGGTGAATAGATTGGGGATGAACTAACCGGCGAGGGGCCAGCGTTCTGTGCCACAAACTCCTCAAAGGTCAGCAGCCTTGGTTGTGCTGGAGGACATTGTGCTGGTTGCAACTGAGGACACCTGCCGGCCGCCATTTCCTGAAAAGCGTGCTGCATCTGGCGATCCCTCTGCTCATGGTATGCATAAAGCCTCTCGTGCCACGCCATGGTCTCCTGGCGTGTGTACTCCAGGTAGGCCTACGGTATGACATGATGGAACTCATAAAACTACTAAATGCGGAAAATAAAGTGAGCAATGAAGATAAGAGGGAAAATACTTACAAATTGCTGCCCTTGAAAGAGGGACTGTGACTGTGCATTGGTCATTGGCGTGCTCGTGCGCTGGCTCAGGCTCGGGTCGATCCGATGGAGCTGTGTGTAGGAGATAGTAGGAGTGATCACAACATCGAGAACCGCCTCCCGACCGTGCTCCTTCGGCCCCATGCCCACCACTACCCTATCGTCCAGATCCGCCGTAATGGGGTCGGGTGTGTCAGGATGTAACCTCAGATACCCTTCGGAGTAGGCCTTCTTCCTCCCCGCGGTCTTCTTGCTGTAGTACTTGGGCTCGCCAGGCTTGGAGTCCTTCCGCGTATGGGCGATCTCCCATGCCTGCATGTGTGAGAGCGGCCGCTTCAGTTTCTCCTCCTGCACCACCAAACAGAGGTTAGTCATACATAATAAAGTGATGGTAAATAGAAGAAGAAGAATGTTTAATGGGGTTAGTCATACATTAACTGCCTTGTGGAGATAGTGGTTTCGGTTTCCCTGAGCATGTACTCCCTCCTTCCCTCGGTTAGCCTTGTTTTTGATTCTCATAGCCGCCCAGGCTCCAGCCTCATCACACCAAAGATCCACCAATGCCGCCCAGGACTCGTCTTTTCCATAACACCAATTTGGACACACCTACATAATGAAAGCATAATGACACGTCAACACGAAATGGTGAAATGTATCACAAGGTAATGAAAGCATAATGAAAAAACTTTTATACTTACCGCCAAGAACTCGTCCCTCTCCAAGGTAATGCCATCCTCCGCGCTTCTTCCTTGGTCATCTTCACACTAAGATAGTCGTGGTAGTATGTCGAGATGGCCACATAGCGCACCTCGTACTGCATCTGGCGGGCCTTCTTTTTGCATTGGCGCAGCACGATCTGGTCCGCTCTGGCCCTGTGCTCTGGAAGAACTCGATAGAATTTCTACAATCATGCATGAAACAAGAATGGAAGAAGCCATGAGTTAAATCATTCATGAAACTAGAATGGACTTGTGCTTCTGAAGAGAACTAACTGTAAGGGCATTTTTATCCCTTAGTTGGTTTTGGTGATTGATGACAATGCTTTTGCGGACTAATCATGTGCATCGAATATTTCAGATATATTGTCTAGGCACAAGATGATTGGGTTCCCCTTGAAGGCTATAGAAGACGGCGTTTCCTTCGGTTCTTTTCGGTGGTATTGAGTCGTAGGGAAGCCGTACTATTAAGAGGGGGTCCGCGTTGGAAAGGTTGGGTGGATTCATCACGTACACATCTTCCTTTGCACCTCCTTTCCTCTAGCCTTTGGAGCATCCTATGTTTTCCTTGTCTATGCAAATATAGCTCTTGTTTGTCGAACTAGGGGGTGGCCGGTTCAATCGAGTACGGGAACCGGGTCCCCTTTGGTAGCATACACGTTTTCATTGGCAAGATCGGTGAACCGGGCCCTAAGCCGGACATCTGCGCCGACCTCGTCGAAACGGCTCAGCGTGCGAGATCTGCCCGGGTCAAGCCTGTCATGAAGCGTGCCTTCGTGGGAGTTATCCATGGAGGTGAATCTGAGGATAGATCGGAATATGGTGGTGAGACCGTCGTTTATTCCGGCGACGAGTCATCGACTGGAGAGACCGAGTCGCTATATCAGTTACAAGATGGCCGGATTGGGGCTGTTCCGATGGCGTCAGTATTCCGGACCCCTTTGATCTGCCGAACCGGGTGGCGATTTTCATGGCCGGCACGCAACCGGCGCTCCACTCTTCGACTGCAGCGGCGATGATTTCTGGATCAGCTGCAGCGGCGGCGGCTGGGGCAGGAGGCCCTATGCGACCGCCAGCTCAGGTTCTATCTGATTTGTTTGATGTGTTGGCAACGCTGATGGCGGAGGTTAACCCGGCGGATCAGGATGCACACAATGCGGAAGTCGCGAAAGTGAAAGATCAGATCACCCAGGCAAAAGCCGACTTAGCAACTGAGGATACCAGGATAGCCGCGGAGCGGGCCGCTTTGGATGCACAAGCTTACCGGATTATGCTAGATCAGAGTGCGTCGAACGAAGTCCTGAAGAGGAGGCACCGATCTTGCCTGCCGCCGGTTTATGAAGCTAGAAATCTCTTTAACACCCAGGGGTAGGAACCAGCAATCCGCCGGTGGTAAACCGGGCAGAGGCACCCGGAGCAGGGGCGCCGGTTCAGCCACGTTTGGTGGATCCGCCTCGTCAGAACACCGTTGTGGTACCTCATGTCCCCACACCACCGGGTCATTACTCTAACCCAATGGACAACATGTCGCTGCCGCTTCACGGCTGGCGGCCATCCCGATCGAAGGCGATTCTCCAGCGGCGGTCGAGACGCGTCGGGTTAAGGAGCTTCTTCAAACAGCCTTGATTCAATAGGAGGCTTATTCATATAGTCGATACCGGATTCATTCCACTCCCCGTCCAAGCCGGAGTTACAGCAGGCGTATGGATGAACCGGCAGTGTCAAGCAATGCGCGGAACCGTGATCCGCCCCGTGGCCATAACCCGGCGGGTGGTGCCGGTGATGCTCAGGATGTGGTGGACCGGGCTCGGGCACGCAGAGAGGCCGAGTTAGCGGCGCAGCATGAGGCCCGACAGCTTACTCCGGTTCGTCCAACCACATCGGTGGAACCAGGAGTTACCTCTAGTTCCTTGGGAGTACCATGTCTTGTCCCAGCGTTGCGCAATGTGCGCCTGCCCAAGGATTTCAAGGGCCCGCGCAAGGTGCCGAATTACACTGCCGATTTGTCCCCTGAAACATGGGTTGAAAGCTACGAGATGGCCATGGAGATGCCGGACGTGGATGATGCGGCATGTGCGAAGTACTTCACCATGATGCTAGAAGGAACGACCCGCACTTGGCTAAAGAGTTTACCGGCTAATTCTATCAGGTCATGGGCTGAGTTGAGAGCCCGGTTTGTTCAGAATTTCAAGGATACATGCAAGCAGCCCATGTCAATTGTGGACTTAGCTGCCTATGTCGAGGAGGAAGGAGAGTCAACAAACCATTGGGTGCGCCGGGTTTCAGAGATTTTGCATTCATCAGACCGCATCAACGCTGACACCGAAGTTTTAAGATTGGAAGGCAATTGCCGGTTTCAACCTTTGAAGTTGAAGTTGGGACGGCTCAAACGTCATTGTAATGACATGGGAACCCTCATGGCTGCACTGGTGAAGTATGCCGACTCTGATAGTACCAAGGATCCTGAGTCTGACGATGATAAGACAGGGAAGGGAAAGAAGAGCGGCAACACCAAGGGGCAGCACCACAACCCGGCGGGTCATGGAAACGGCGGCAAGCGTAAAGCGGAACACGGCTTAGACTTTGTGGCTAACACTAATACGCACGACAAGGGCCAGCGGTGTAAGGGTAAACCGCCCCGGCGGAATGGAATGCCGAATCCTAATCCGGACCGTTTGTCGTATCTGTTGAACCAGCCCTGTCCAAAGCATGGGACGAAGGAGGAACCATCTACACACCTCTGGAAAGATTGTTATATCATGCAAGAGTTCAAAAATTCTGACTCTTTCCGGTATGATCATGGATCAGGAGGCGGTTCGGGCTCTGGCTCTCATGGGCCGGGTTATGGCGGAGGAAATTCCGGTTCGGGATTCCATGACAATCAGGGTGGACACAACAATCAAAGTAATCAAGGTAACCAAGGTGGCTATAATCATCAGGGCAATCAGCAGCAGCAGCAGCAGTCGGGTTACCAGAGCAAGCCGAAGCAGTTGAATAGCGGACAGTATCATGTCTTCACCACTAGCTTGGACAATCGCGATCAGAAGCTTCATAAGAGGATGGTGAATGCCGTTGAACTGGCGGTGCCCCGTTATTTGCGCTGGTCCGAGCAGCCCATTGTGTGGAGTAGAGACGATCATCCACCCCGGGTTGACAATCCGGGTCATCTGGCTCTGGTGGTGGCACCTCAGGTGGGAGGTTATAAGTTCACTAAGATACTCATGGATGGAGGGAGTAGTATCAATATCCTTTATTATAAAACTTTCCATCGCATGGGGCTAACAGACAAAAATCTTAAACCGTCCAATACGGTGTTCCATGGTGTGGTGCCCGGTAAATCGGCATATCCTGTTGGTAAGATAGCTCTGGAGGTGCTTTTGGAGATGAACATGACTCGAGATCAGAAACATTGACCTTTGAAGTGGTGAAAATCAGAAGCCCATATCATGCCCTATTTGGACGGCCAGCTTATGCTAAGTTTATGGCACGGCCTTGTTATATCTATCTACAGCTCAAGATGTCGGGTCACAAGGGAACTATAACCGTGCATGGAAGCCGCAAGATTGCTCTGGAGTGTGAGGAAGGTGATGCGGCTTATCCTGAGTCAGTTTGTGTAACAGAGGAGTTGAAGTTTTACAAAGACAATGTTGATCCGGCAGATATGACTTCGTTGAAGAAACCAACTACGGAGCATGATCCAGCCCTCAAGTTTAAATCGGCTGATGAGACTAAACTTCTTGACTTCGTGCCTGGCGATTCGTCCAAGCAGTTTAGCATCAGCGTTAACTTGGATCCGAAATAGGAAAGCGCGCTCATCGAGTTCATCCGTGAGAATCGGGACATCTTTGCATGGAAGCCTTCTGACATGCCTGGTGTACCGAGAGAACTCGCTGAGCACACCCTCAATGTTGATCCTAAGTATAAACCGGTCAAGCAGTTTCTTTGCCGGTTCAATGAAGAAAGACGCAAAGCTATTGGAGAAGAAGTAGCCAGGCTCTTGGCGGCTGGGTTTATCGTTGAAGTATTCCATCCTGAGTGGTTGGCTAATCCGGTGCTGGTCCTCAAGAAGAATGGCACTTGGCGTATGTGTGTGGACTACACAGATCTCAACAAAGCTTGTCCAGCAGATCCTTTTG
Organism: Aegilops tauschii subsp. strangulata; assembly: GCF_002575655.3. Taxonomy (NCBI): domain Eukaryota; kingdom Viridiplantae; phylum Streptophyta; class Magnoliopsida; order Poales; family Poaceae; genus Aegilops; species Aegilops tauschii. Next base: position 449,893,119 of record NC_053039.3, on the reverse strand, counting down.
CTCTTCCCCGTATTGATCAGATTATTGACGCTACGGCGGGTTGTGAGCGGTTAAGGTTTTTGGATGCATATTCTGGTTATCATCAGATCAAGATGGCAGTTAAGGACCTGGAGAAGACGGCCTTCGTAACTCCCTTTGGAGCCTTCTGCTATGTGTCCATGCCCTTTGGGCTCAAGAGTGCACAGGCAACTTATCAACGGTGTGTGCAGAATTGTCTTCATAAACAGATCGGCCGCAATGTTCACGCCGATGTGGATGATATTGTGGTAAAATCAAGGAAGAAGGAGACATTGATTGATGACTTGAAGGAAACCTTTGATAACCCGCGGGTTTATAAAATGATGCTTAATCCGGCCAAGTGCGTTTTTGGTGTACCTGCAGGCAAGCTCTTGGGTTTTTTGGTGTCTAACAGGGGCATTGAAGCTAATCCGGAAAAGATCAAGGCCATCACCTCCTTGGCTAAACCAAAGTGTATCAATGATGTTCAACGCCTGGCAGGCCGGATTGCCGCGTTGAGCCGGTTTATCAGTCGTCTTGGTGAGAAAGCCATCCCTTTGTATCAGATGCTGAAGAAAACGGACAACTTCGTCTGGAGTGACGCCGCTAATGAAGCGTTTGAGGACTTAAAGCGGCAGCTAGCTAATCCGCCGGTTCTCGCTGCTCCGGTTGACAAAGAGCCATTGTTGCTATATGTGGCAGCTAACGCCCGGGCTGTGAGTGTGGCTATTGTGGTGGAGCGCAAGGAGGCAGGAAAGGAATATCCGGTTCAGCGGCCGGTTTACTACATTAGTGAGGTACTCATTGAATCCAAGCAGAGGTACCCGCATTGGCAAAAATTGGTGTACGGGGTTTTCATGGCAAGCCGGAAGCTTAAGCAGTATTTCCAAGGTCATCCCATCACGGTGGTCAGCTCTGCTCCTTTGGGAGATGTAATCCAGAATAGGGAGGCAACTGGTCGGATTGCTAAGTGGGCTATCGAGCTCGGGCCTCACGGGTTGAAGTACATACCCCGAACGGCGATCAAATCTTAGGCACTTGTGGATTTCATCAATGATTGGACAGAATTACAAGCGCCAGAAGAGAAGCTGGATCACACTTATTGGACTATTCATTTTGATGGGTCAATGCAATTGGAGGGCTCGGGGGCTGGAGTCGTGTCAACTTCCCCACGAGGTGATAAGTTTTGTTATGTTCTTCGTTTAATGTTCCCTTGCACTAATAATGCAGCTGAATATGAGGCCTTACTCCATGGTCTACGAATGGCTAAGGAGATGAATCTCAGCCGAGTTAAATGCTTCGGTGACTCGGATCTGGTGGCTCAACAAGTGTCCGGCACTTGGGATTCCAAGGACCCACTAATGGCAGCATATCGTCGTGAGGTGGATATTGTTGCAGGTCACTTCAAAGGTTATCAGGAGGATCATGTGGACCGGCGGAAGAATGAAGCGGCAGACGCTTTAAGCCGCCTGGGTTCCCAACGTAAACCGGTTCCACCTAATGTTTTCCTGGACATTTTGCATAATCCGTCCGTCAAGCTCCCTGGTGAAGAGGATTTGGCTGTTGCTGATCCAGAGGCTCAGTTGGTGGCAGCTCTACATGTTATCCCAGATTGGACGGTTCCATATCTGGCGTATATAAACCGGGGCGAGTTACCAGAGGATGAAAATTTGGCCAGACAGATAACCTGACGGTCCAAGTCCATGACTATTATCAATGGAGAGTTACATCATTGCAGTGTGACAGGGGTGTTTCAACGCTGTGTATCTCCTGAGGAAGGCTGTGAAATTTTGCGTGAGATCCACGAAGGAGATTGTGGACACCATGCCGGTTCAAAATCTTTGGTGGCCAAGGCGTTTCGTCATGGTTTTTATTGGTTGACAGCTCATGCTGATGCCGAGGAGTTGGTTAAAAGATGTGATGGCTGTCAGAAATTCTCACGGCGTGTTCACGTACCAGCTCAAGAATTGAGGATGATTCCAATCACCTGGCCATTTGCAACTTGGGGGCTGGATATGGTTGGGCCTTTCAAGAGGTCCAAGGACAAGAAGACCCACCTTTTGGTGGCGGTTGATAAGTTCACAAAATGGGTGGAGGCAGAGCCAGTTAGTAAGTGTGATGCAGCCACGGTAGTTCAATTCATCAAAAAGGTGATCTTCCGATTTGGCTTTCCACACAGCATTATAACAGACAATGGTACCAATTTATCAAAGGGTGCCATGAAGGAGTTCTGTCAACGTGAGCACATCCGGCTTGACGTGTCATCAGTGGCTCACCCCCAGTCCAATGGTCAAGTGGAGAGGGCCAATCGAGAGATCTTGAGAGGCATCAAACCCCGGCTTATGGTTCCTTTGCAACAGACGCCGGGTTGTTGGGTTGAGGAGTTACCTTCAGTGTTATGGAGCATCAATACCACACCCAACAGATCGACAGGCTACACGCCGTTCTTCATGGTTTATGGAGCGGAAGCGGTTCTTCCTAGTGACATCCGTCATGACTCGCCTCGTGTAGCAGCATATGTTGAAGCGGACAACGAGAAGGCACGGCAGGAAGCCCTTGACCTGTTAGATGAGGAGCGTGACATGGCGGCAGCCCATTCGGCGATTTACCAGCAAGATCTGCGTCGTTATCATAGCCGCCGGGTTAGAACCAGAACCTTTCAAGAAGGAGATCTGGTGCTTCGACTCATCCAGGATCAGACGGATATGCACAAGCTATCCCCCCTTGGGAAGGGCCTTTTGTGGTCCGCAAGGATTTGCACAATGGGTCGTACTACCTAATCGATGTTCGAGAGTGCAAAGACTCACGTAAATCGGAGGAGGAGACCAACCAGCCGTGGAATATTGCTCATCTTCGGCCCTACTATACTTGAGCTACAGGCTCTGCTTATGTACATATTATGACATTGTATATATTATGATCAATATAATAAACCGGAACCTTAGCTAAAGCGGGGTATCTGTTGTTTTCTTACATCACGTGTGGTTACATGGAGCTTGCAAAGCGGCGTCCGGTTTACCCCTTGATTTAGCTTCTTAAAGCTTGATATCAGATCACTTGGGGGGCTTGGTCGTATCCGAACCATAGCTACACCTCTTGATCGGCGCAATGCCACAACATCATTTGGGAGCATGGTCAAACCCGAACCATGACTACGCCTCTTGATCGGCGTAAACCACAGAATCACTTGGGGGCTTGGTCGTATCCGAACCATAGCCACCCCTCTTGATCGGCGTAATGCCACAGCATCACTTGGGAGCATGGTCGAACCCGAACCATGACTACGCCTCTTGATTGGCGTAAAGCCACAGAATCACTTGGGGGTTGGTCGAACCCGAACCATAGCAATGCCTTTTGATCGGCGTAATGCCACAGCATCACTTGGGGGCTTGGTCGAACCCGAACCATAGAAACACCTCTTGATCAAATTTGGGGCCTGGCAGCCCGTGAAAAGCCTCGACTACAACGGTTTTGTTTGCTTTTTGCTAAGTTTCTTTTTCTTTTGCTAAGATTTGTGATGTTTTCAAACCAATGTTTATCAACCCGGTTGGGCTGTCAGCTACAAGTTGTCAGTACATGACCAACTTATAATCCGGAGACTATCAGCCCAGTCTGGTTTTGACTCATAGTTACCAGTATGGAATAAGCCGGTGTTTTTCACAACCCGGAACGGTTTTGTTGTAAACCGGCATTATATAACAGGAGATGCTTTTACTCCGGATTAAGGTTATTACCTTCATTACAAGGTTGGTCAGCCAACACTATGCCTAAAGGTCGCAGGTATCATATATTTCCATACTTGGTTATCTTTTACAACCTTGGTTATAAAACTTGTTCATATGTATAGTTGGGTATCATGACCCGCCCGGTGGTAAACCGCCAGGGCATTTTAAGCTTTTTATCTGCAGGAACAATTGGAATAAATAGCTATGGATTATGAACATCATATCTCAAAGCATGGCGGATTAACACGCATCAGTTGCAGATAAATATGCATGAAGGCATAACAGACCAAGTGTTTTAACTAGCCTATTACAAGGCGTTTCAGTACTCAAAGGAATAATTGTTTCTCAATAAACATTGAAGTTAGGAAGTTTAAACCGGCCACCAGTTTATGATCACTGAGCAGCTTGACCTGACGGCTGCGGCTCATCTTGCACCGGTTCTTCTTCTTCGTCCCTACCCAGCGGCTGGAAGTCAACAGTTGTCCAGTCTATCCCAGTTAAAGCTTGGAACACAGCTTCGTCGCTTATAAGGGTGGACGGTTCAATATCAGGGGCATAAGTGTGCTTACGGATTGGAGGGATCAGGCTTTGAGTTTCAAGAGCTGGTGCAGCAACCCGCTTGTTATTGATATCATAACTCGCCTGATAATGTGAAAGATCAGCTTCCTCAGCAAGTTGACAAGCCAGTGGACGTACTTCCCGGTTTATGGCGCGGAGATCTTCAGTGCAAAATTCTGATCCGTCCTCTTTCAAGCTTGGGTAGCCCTTAGCCACGTCCGTCGGATCAAGATCAGGCACCCATGCTTTTGCCCGGGTTAGCGCGGTCAGAGCGCCAGCCCTTGCAGCAGACCTCTTCAGCTCTTCTATCCAGGCAGGCAGCATAGATAGCCTATCTAAGGTATCCTTGATCAATTCCGGGGGTGGCTTATTGTGCGAAGCGGTGCAGATAATCCGTTGTGCGCCGGTATAAAGTTGCTCTATCAGCATGTAGGCAGCTTTCAAATTCTTCTGCACATCTGAGCCCAGATGGCTAATGCGGGTTCATGTATCATTACAAACATCAGTAAACCGGCAACGCATGAGAGGATTTGTTGAAAGCATAAAGGAAGGATGCTTACCAAACACAACAGAGGTCATAGCATGCACTTGCCGCTTTACACCAGTCAGCTCGTCAACCACCGGTTTAAGAGCGGCTTCTGCGTTTTCAGCCCTCTTTATCAAAGCGGCTTTTTCAGTCTCCCCAGCCGCCCGCTCTTTGTTCAAGCTCTCTTTCAGTTTCTCCATAGCGCCTAGAGCGCGGGTCAACTCTTCCTTCGCTTTGGAGGCTTCAGATTGCTGGGTTTTGATGTTCTCCTGCAGATCAGCGGTTTGGCTTTCCTTCTTGCTCAGCTCCGCCTGTAAAGAGACAGATACATAATGAGTTGACAGTACATATTTGAAGTACCAAGCACATAACAAGTTATGCCCTTAGTACTTGGGGGCTAATGCATATTCGCGTTTACTCAGAAATTTTTGCAAGTCCCAAACACAATACAAGTATTAAGCTTGGCACTTGGGGGCTAATGTGTGTTTGAAAAGCTGTTGATATGGGAATTCTTCTACAGTCCCGGTTCATCTTTATAAAGTTAAACCGGCCCTTGGGGACTATACCAGCGAAAGAACAGTATGGCAAATTTTAAGGAACCGGTTCGTCTTAACGAGGTAATCCGGTCTCTGGAGGCAAAATATGCAAAGATAAGTTGTGACAAAAGTCCCGGTTGAGATCGGTATCATAAACCGTCACTTGGGGGCTACTAGGAATTGATAAACTACAATTAGACAAAAGAGAAAAATGGTAGTTACCTCATATCGCTCCTTCATCAAGTTTACCAAACTAGCTTCATAGTCACGGCTCACAGACGGTTCAAGAAGCCAGAATGAATATCTTGAACAGTGAGGTTGGCGAAGCTTGATAAATCGGCATTCCATTTGTCTTTGCCGATAGCAGAGAGATCATCCTTGGCAGTATGCTTTGACAAAGCTACAGGGTTGCCTGGAGTGGAGTGGCCAGTGCCAGTAATCATAACATCATCGTCTTGTTCATCAGCAGCTCTTGCCGGAGTTGGCGGTTTATCAGTGTCCTTCGCTGGACTGACCGGTTTGTCACCAGTTCGGACAGGGCTGGTTGGCCGGTCTGCATGACTTGTAGTATCAACTTGCACTTGCTCAGCAAGGAAATCATGGTCTTGAAGCGGCGGCTCGTGAAGCATGGCGTCAGCATCGGTTTCTTCCAGCTCTGGAGTTGTTTCCGGTTCAACAGCTTCATTTTCATCAGCCGGTTTGTTTAACCAAGCTTTCTTGCTGGGTCTTGGCTTGGCGCTGCGAAAAGATAAGACATAAGGATCAGTACAGTATGGAAAGATAACATATCAAGAATAAAGACATGTGCATAACTCACCTAGGAACTGTTTTGAGAGGTGGAAGTTGTGTGGCCGAAGACTCGCCAGAGGTTGAGTGAGAAGTACCCTGATAATTTGAATCAGACGGGTTAATAGGCTGGCGAAAACAACCTGCTTTTGGGAATGAAGTATCAATGGGATAAGAGACCTCTGATCGGCGTTTCCGAACCGGACTGTTCGGTAAACCGGCAGAGGTAACTACCTGGCCGCTGTGCCGGGTTGTACGGCGAGCTTCGTGCTGCTGCGTCTTCAAAAAAAGTTTGGATCCAAATAAGCAATAGGGTGAGAAAATTTTACTTTTCGGTTTGCTTGACGGATTTTTGATGTTGGTAGAGGATCTGAATCGGAGGAAAGAATAGTTACCTCTACGTCCTCAGCGTGACTGCCTTCCGCATTGAAAAGGATCGATATAGTTGACTAGAGGGCGGGGGGGTGAATAGGAAACTAACAATTTTTAGCTTTTCTTTACCAATTTAAACTTTGCATCAAAGTAGGTTGTCTAGATATGCAACTAGGTGGGCAACCTATATGATGCAACAACAACTAGCACACACGCAAGGAAGGGATACAACACAATATAAGCGCGGACAAGTAAAGGTAAGAGATAACCAAGAGTGGAGCCGGTGGGGACGAGGATGTGTTACCGAAGTTCCTTCCTTTTGAGGGGAAGTACGTCTCCGTTAGAGTGGTGTGGAGGCACAATGCTCCCCAAGAAGCCACTAGGGCCACCGTATTCTCCTCACGCCCTCACACAATGCGAGATGCCGTGATTCCACTATTGGTGCCCTTGAAGGCGGTGACCGAACCTTTACAAACAAGGTTGGGGCAATCTCCACAACTTAATTGGAGGCTCCCAACGACACCACGAAGCTTCGCCACAATGGACTATGGCTCCGCGGTGACCTCAACCGTCTAGGGTGCTCAAACACCCAAGAGTAACAAGATCCGCTAGGGATTAGTGGGGGGAATCAAATTTCTCTTGGTGGAAGTGTAGATCGGGGCCTTCTCAACCAATCCCGAGCAAATCAACAAGTTTGATTGGCTATGGAGAGAGATCGGGCGAAAATGGAGCTTGGAGCAACAATGGAGCTTTTGGGGGAAGAGGTAGGTCAACTTTGGGAAGAAGACCTCCTTATATAGTGGGGGAAACAATCCAACCGTTACCCCCCACACCAGCCCCGCAGAGAGCGGTACTACCGCTTGGCCAGCGGTACTACCGCTCCCCCTCGCGGTACTGCCGCTGGGCCCAGAGCGGTACTACCGCAGTGGTCAGGGCGGTACTACCGCATACGAGCGGTACTACGGCCCCCACTGCCGCGGCTAGTACCGTTAAACCCGACACGAAAAAAGACCCCTCGAATCGAGGCGGTACTAGCACGAGACCGCATCGGTACTACGGTTGGGGGCTACCAGCGGTACTACCGCTCTGGAGCGGTACTACCGCTTGTAGCACCCAAGCGGTACTAACGCTCCGGCCCGTGGTACTACCGCTGGGACCAGAGAGGGCACACTGAGAAGGGGAACGAGCCCATCATTGAAGCGGAAAGGCTCGGAGGGGGGCAAAGGAAGTGTACGTGATGATTCTGCCCTAGCCTTTCCAAAGCGGACCCCCTCTTGATAGTACGGTGATCCCTATGAAACTAGTCCACCAAACTAATTCGAAAGGACTACACCGTCTTCGCTTCAAGCTCCGAGGGGAGGGAATCGTCTCGTGCCAAAAGGATGAATCTCTGAAAACACTCAATGCACATGATTAGTCCGCAAAAGCATTGTCATCAATCACCAAAACATCTAAGGGATACAAATGCCCTTACAATCTCCCCATTTTTGGTGGATTGATGACAATACGGGATTTGCACAAACGGGAACAGACAAAGGACATAAGCAGACCCCAAATCTCTAAAATATAGATGGGCTCCCCCTAGATGTGTGCCATCAAGACAAGTGCTTTGGGCTGCATGGCACACATACTAGGATCAACACTCCCCCTGTATTTTAGAGACCAACAACCTAAGCGTGATACATGAGAGCAGGAGATATGACATAGTAAGCATGCTACTCATGAGATACTAAATGACAAGAGACATAGATAAAGATATGAGAAGGATAAGGTAGGATATGTCTCACACCATATGTCTGGAACTTAGGTCTCACAGAACACAAAACCAAAGAAAGCAAGTGCAAGCAAACACAACGAAAGCACACAGACACACTCGCAACACAACGACGCAAATCCCTAAACTCTCTCCCCCTTTGGCATCGAGACACCAAAAGGGGCAAAGAGCGCTCCTACGGCTCCAGGTGAGAGCATGCTGAGGATCTCGAACATCAGTACTCCGCGTGATTGCCTGCACCGCCGTCCTCGGTCGGAAACTGCTCGGCATCTGAATCGGTCCACGGACAGTGCTGCTGGATCCACTCCTCCTCAGTGATGTGACCCTCAGAGCCGCTGGTGACTGTCGCACCTAACTGACGCATAAGGTCCTTGTGGCGTCCCCTGGCATTCTTCTCAGCCACATGTGTCATGTACTGACCATGAGACTCCATGCAGAACAGCTTCTTCATCTTGAGCTTGAGCTTCTTTGCCCAAGAGGGCTCTGCCTCAGAAGGCACATAGTCATGGTCAACACCAATATCAGCCTCGCCCTCGGTCTCCATGGCAGCAGCAGAAGAAGGAACCCCAGATTTAGGAACGGAGGTGCCCCAATTGTCCTTCTTCCTCAGACGCTTGATCTCACGAGAAACCAACTCTCCAGTTTCCAGCAATTCCTCGGGATAGGTACTTCTCCAGGCCTTCTCAATGAGCAACATGATAAACGGAGCATAAATCGGGCACTTGCCCTCAGAAACAGCAGACAGAAGTTCAGACCACATAACATGAGAGATGTCCAGGGACTCGCCAGTGTTTGCTTCCTTCTCACGCTGGCAGAAGAGAAGCATGTCCACGAGATAGGAGTGAACCATGTCCAGATTCCCAATACGAGGGAAGAGAGTCTCGCGGAAGATACGGTGAAGGATGTCCAGAAAGGCAGGCAGCTCATAGGTTTCCTTCTTGGTCTCAGGGTTGATCTTCAAAGTACAGTAGGGCCAGAGGGCTTGCTTGTGAGTGGAGGTAACATTGTGGTGAGGACGGAACCCGACTGGAGTCTCGAGCCCTTGATCTTCCACCTCAAGCAACTCCATGAAGGCCTTCCACTTGACAGCTAGCAACTTCCCATTAGTCATCCAAGTCAGAGTCCTGTCTACATCAGTTCCTAGGTGGACAGTGGCATAGAACTGGGCCACCAAATCTGCATCAAAGTCCTTGTTGAACTGCATGATCCTGAGAATGTTCAACTGAGAGCACATCTGAAGGGCATCACCAAAGTACTCTGGGTCCTTCTCCATAGCATCCATGTTGATGTAATGAACATTGACAAAGAGGTTCTTCTTAGCCTTGATCACGTCAAAGTAGGTGGCATACTGAAACCGGTTCCAGAACGAGCGATTGACAAGGTTGGATTCTTGGTCTTCCTCATATGGGTTGCAGCGACGCCTGTCCCAGAATTCCTTGGCAGTCATCTCAGTCACCTTCTTGCCAGTTGACTTTGGCCGGTTGGCAGTCTTCTTCTTGAGATGAGGATTAGCACTTGAGGAAGCACCCACTGGCGGCGGTGGAGCACTGGAAGAACCACCTGCAGACTCAGATGAGTGGTACCGCTTTGACGTTGAACGCCCGGGGTTGACACGGCGGACTTGCTGCTCAGGATGTTCATCACGTGGAACCAAACACACGGACACACGAAACAACCAGAAGGAACGATCAAAACCAAATAAACACAACAAATATGGATCAACATCTGGTAGAAAATGATGGAACTGGGCATCCGGCGGTAGTACCGTGCCTGCACAGCGGCAGTACCGCACCAGCGGTAGTACCGTGCCTCCACAGCGGCAGTACCGCTCCAGCGGTAGTACCGCGCCAGATGGGCGGTAGTACCGCCCGAGACGGGGCACGGAGGATCCCTACTGCCGTGGTCAGATCCGGCACTACCGGGGATGCCAAATTCAAAAATAAACCTACCAAACATCAATCCAAAGAGTCTAGTTGCCTTCTCCAACCTACTCAAGCCTAGATTTGGCCAAAAATCTAGAGATGCAACCACTATTGCCCCTAAAACGCGAGATCTGAAAACTAGACAAGAAGAGAAGAGGAACGGGGGGCAATACCGGCATCCATGGCAAGAGAACGAGGTGGGGATCGACTCCACCGAAGGAAATGGAGAGGAACGGTCCGGAGACGGCGGGCCGCCGGAGCCCTCCCGCGGCGAGATGGCGCTGGAGAGAGGAAGATGAACAAAGGGACGAAGCAAATGGTATGGGGGGAGGAAACCACCCCTGCACACGACTTAACCCCCTGGCCCCGCCCCTCAGCGGTAGTACCGTGGTGATTAGCGGTAGTACCGCTTAGCCACATAAGCGGTTTTACCGCTCCCGTATAGCGGCAGTACCGCTCCAGCGGTAGTACCGCGCCTTCACAGCGGTAGTACCGCCCAGCGCAACTCAAAACTAGACTCAACAGCTATGGCACAAAAAGAAAAGAAGGGAAACGACGGCAAGAAGAGAAAACCAACACAAAGCAACAAGAGCACCAGCAAGAGAACAAGAACCACACACCTCTACACGAGAGGGCGGTGGCCAAGGCCACCTATGTTTGAGTCAATTGGTATGGCACCGCGAAGAATTATCCTTGGGCCCATGACCAAAACTCGTCTTTGAAGCACAAGTACCATCAAAAATGGCTAATGTGAAAGAGTGAGATTAGTTTATGCATTATGGGGGGAGGAAGAGTTCATTGAGAGAACAACACTCCCCCTATGTCCATTCCTACACCTAGACAAGAATGCATGATGAATGTGAGGGGTGTGCAAAGGTTCAAACCATATTGCTCGAATCAATGATATTTAGCTCATGCCTTAACTCGCGAAATCTTTCTTCATCCAATGGCTTCGTGAAAATATCTGCAAGGTTATCATGAGTGTTGACATAGTTGAGCTCGATCTCCCCTCGCCTAATATGATCCCGGATGAAGTGATACCGAATCTCAATATGCTTCGTCCTGAAGTGTTGCACCGGGTTGAGAGAAAGCTTGATGGCACTTTCATTGTCACACCAAAGAGGCACTTTGTCACAAATGACACCGTAATCCTTTGTGCACAACAACTCCCGGCCGCCACATACTCCGCTTCGGTGGACGAGAGAGACACACAACTTTGCTCTTTAGAAGACCAACTTACCAAAGAGCAACCAAGAAATTGGCACCCTCCGGAAGTGGATTTCCAATCCACTTTGTCTCCCGCCCAATCGGAGTCCGAGTAACCTACAAGCTTGAAGTTTGCTCCTCTTGGGTACCATAAGCCAAAGTTTGAGGTATGAGCCAAATATCGAAAGATTCGCTTGACCGCCACAAAGTGGCTTTCCTTAGGTGCGGCTTGAAACCGTGCACAAATTCCCACACTGAACATGATAACCGGTCTAGATGCACAAAGGTAAAGCAAGGATCCAATCATGGAGCGATATACCTTTTGATCCACCGCTTTACCATTGGGATCAATGTCAAGTTGGCACTTGGTGGGCATTGGAGTGGAAGCCGGCTTGACATCACTTAGCTTGAATCTCTTTAGCATGTCTTGAGTGTATTTGGCTTGGTTGATGAAGGTTGCTTCTCTTCTTTGTTCGATTTCGAATCCGAGAAAGAACTTCAACTCTCCCATCATAGACATCTTGAACTTTGAGGTCATGAGAGCGGCAAATTCTTCATTGAAAGCTTTGTTAGGGGAACCAAAAATAATATCATCAACATATAGTTGGCACACAAACAACTCCCCTTTGACCTTCTTAGTAAAAAGAGTGGGGTCGATTTTCCCGATTTCGAATCCACGATCTTGTAACAACTCCGTAAGATGCTCATACCACGCACGTGGGGCTTGTTTAAGGCCATAGAGAGCCTTATGGAGTTGATACACATGATCGGGGAAATAGGGATCTTCGAACCCGGGGGGTTGTTTGACATACACCAACTCATTTATGGGTCCATTAAGAAAAGCACTCTTCACATCCATTTGTTGCAACTTAAAGTGTGATGAGAAGCATAAGCAATCAACAAACGAATAGATTCAAGGCGAGCAACGGGAGCAAAGGTTTCACCGTAGTCGATACCCTCGACTTGGCAGTAGCCTTGTGCCACCAATCGTGCCTTGTTGCGGATGATGGTCCCATGAGCATCTTGCTTGTTCTTGAATATCCACTTCGTTCCAATGACATTGTGGTTCCCCGTTGGCCTTGGCACTAATCTCCACACCTTGTTGTACTCGAAGTTGTTGAGTTCTTCATGCATGGCATTGAGCCAATCCGGATCTTCGAGAGCTTCAAATACCTTTTGGGGTTCCACACAAGAGACAAACGCGTGATGTTCACAATAGTTTGTCAATTGTCTACGAGTGCTTACCCCCTTTTGAATGCTTCCAAGTACATTCTTCATGAGATGAGCCTTGGTGGAGAGCTTGGAAGCAATCTTGGCGGCACGACGCTCCAATTCCTCCTCGGAGGTGAGTTGAGGAGCGATCACTTGATCATCTTGAGCGCCGTCTTGAGCTTGTTCTTGATCTTGAACTTGCTCGGAGGAGAGAACTTGACCTTGGGCATCACTTGGTGTGTCTCCACTGTCTTGATCATGATTTTGCCCTTGGTCTTGTTCATGAGGTTGAGGGCCTTCACTTTGTTCTTCGGAAGCGTGTGGGCCTTGGGTTGGTGATGGCTCCACTTGAGTGGAGCATTGTCCTTCTCCTTCGGCCACAAGGGGTTCCTCAATGGGTAGGATAAAACCAACACCCATTCTTCTTATGGCTTGAGGAGGAATTTCATCACCTACATCACAAGTGCCACTTTGCTCCACTTGGGAGCCGTTATCCTCATCAAACTCCACGTTACACGTCTCCTCAATAAGTCCCGTGGATTTATTGAGGACACGGTAAGCATGAGAGTTTGTAGCATAACCAACAAATATGCCCTCATATGCTCTAGCCTCAAATTTAGACAATAGAACACCTTTCTTGAGAATGAAACACTTACACCCGAACACCCGAAAGTACTTCAGGTTGGGCTTGTTACCGGTGAGTATCTCATATGGAGTCTTGTTCAAGCCCTTGCGGAGGTAGAGCCGATTGGATGCATGACACGCGGTGTTGATGGCTTCGGCCCAAAAGTTGTATGGAGACTTGAACTCTGCCATCATGGTCCTTGCGGCATCCATCAACGTCCGGTCCTTCCTCTCCGCAACACCGTTTTGTTGAGGGGTGTAAGGTGCGGAATATTGATGCTCTATCCCCTCATCACCAAGAAACTCTTCCAAGGTGTAGTTCTTGAACTCGGTGCCGTTGTCACTTCTTATTGTCAAGATCTTTGCATTGTGTTGACGTTGGGCTTCATTTGCAAAGTCAATGACGGTTTGTTGGGTCTCACTCTTCCTCTTGAAGAAATACACCCAAGTGTATCTTGAATAGTCATCCACAATTACCAAGCAATACTTTCTACCCCCAAGACTATCAAAGGATGGAGGCCCAAAGAGATCCAAATGAAGGAGCTCCAAAGGCCTCTTCAAGTAAATGAGAGTCGTGGGAGGGTGAGCCTTCTCATGAAGCTTTCCTTCGATACAAGCACTGCAAGCACGATCTTTAGAAAAACTAACGTTCGTTAGTCCACGGACATGGTCCCCCTTGAGAAGACTTTGCAAAGATCTCATATTGACATGGGCTAAACGGCGATGCCAAAGCCATCCCACGTCAACTTTAGCCATTAGGCATGTCGCGGTCTTAGTGGGTCGCTCCGAAAAGTTAATCACATAGAGACCGTTCTCGACATGCCCAACAAAGGCTACTTTAAGAGTCTTGCTCCACAAGAGGGCCACGGTATCAATATCAAAGAAAGTGGCAAAGCCCATGATAGCAAGTTGACGAACGGAAAGTAAATTGTATGCAAGGGACTCAACTAGCATGACCTTCTCGATCGTGAGATCATGAGAAATGACAACTTTGCCGAGTCCCAATACCTTAGAAGACGAGGCATCACCCCACTCGACATTGGTGGGCATAGATGGAACCTTGTGCACGTCCACCACCAAGTCCTTGCTTCCGGTCATATGATTTGTAGCTCCACTATCGAGCAACCATGATCCCCCACCGGAAGCAAACACCTACAAGAGATCAATGCTTGGTTTTAGGTACCCATTTTGTAATGGGTCCTTTGATGTTAGTAACAAGGGTCTTCGGAACCCAAATGGACCATTCAATATACTCATGAGGAGAACCAACAAATTTGGCATAAACATGCCCATCACTAGCACGGCATAACACATAAGAAGGATTAAAGTCGCCGGCTTTGTTGGATGGGGTGGTATTGCCCTTCTTGACACCGTCACCCTTCGCATTGTTCTTCTTCTTCTTCTTGGAAGCACCCTCTCCCTCCTTCACAAAAGTTTGCTTGAGAGGAGGAGGTCGTTTGTTCTTGTCATTCTTCTTCTTGTTCTTGGGCTTGGGTGCGAACCCAATCCCCTCCTTGGCCACAACTTCCTTTTGGTTTCTCAAAAGGTCGTTGAGGTTCTTCTCACCTTGTATGCATGACACAAGGTGTCGGAGTAAATGGCCACGGGTAGCCTAACCGACTACCCCTGGCTCTTCAAAAATTGTCAGGCCATTCGAGCCTGCAAGCATCCAGAGCATGGAGCCGCCTTCCTCCGGCCGGCTATCCCTAGGGCCGACTACCAGAAGGCGACCCGACCTTAGAAACCTCCTCCAAAGAAAGCTACGAGATGGCCGACTCCAGGAAGTCGGCCCCAAGAGGACCGACTCCCAGAAGCCGGCCATGAAGAGAGCCGACTCCCAGAAGCCGGCCAAGACTGCACCCACCAAGACTGCATCCACATAACGGTGATAACACGGGGCGTGGCCGCAGTACGGCCCACTACCCCCGAATCCCGGAACCGGCATGGCCACAGGGCGCCGTGCGGGTCAGCCATCCCCCGTCCGGCGCGGCACTGTAGCCATGATGACCTCAACGTCACCCACGACAGGCGCCAGTACGGCCCGCAGGTGGCGGGCCCCTTTAGCCAGAGAGACGCTCGAAGGCGGCCCGGCCTCCCCTAGTCGGCCGGGGGCGTAGCCGGCTACCTCCCTCCCTCGAAACATGTGCCTCATTAAGGAGACAAGACGAGGTGAGGCTACAGTGAGAGCCCACAAGGCGGCGGCACTGTAGCCATGCTTACCTCGACAAAGCCCTCGTCATCAGGGGCGAGGCAACAGTAACCAGCCGCCGACAAGGCCCCCAAGCGGTGGGGCCGGCCTGTCGGCCAAGAGGCCGGCAGTCGGCGGGCCCCCAATGGCCGGCGGAGAAGCCGGCGAACACGGACACTGACGGCTGGGACCCGCGCCCAGCCGGATTACCATTGTACCCCTGGGGGGTAGGCCTATATAAACCCCCCGGGACACCCATGCAAAGGGTTGATCTCGGAGAGTTTCACACACCACATAGAGAGAAAAGGAGAGCTAGCCTTGCCCTTCTTCTTCCTCTAGCCAGACAGCTCAAGGAGCACTTGTAGCTACTTGTATTGATCTAGCGATCATGCGGAGACCCCGCAGAGCAGGACTAGGGGTGTTATCTCCACGGAGAGCCCCGAACCTGGGTAAGATCCGCCGGCGTGCATGTCTTCGCCTCATCCCGTTTCCAGGCACCGGCGACGTCTTACTGGCTCCCACAATGATAAGCCACCCGTTGGCATATGCCGCACCTACCACCCGACATTTGGCGCCCACCGTGGGGCCAGGTGCACCGTCGTCCGGAGACCTGTTCTGGACGGGAGTCCTTTTCCTCCCCCGCGAGCGCAGCCAGCCTGCTGCACCCGATGGCGCTTGCCCCGACGCGCTGCAAGGCGTTGACGACGCCTGCGCAGCGAGCTGCCTCGCCGATCTTCTTGGCGAGGCTCACATCTCCGACGAGCCCGCGTCCGACGCGGGCACGGACTACCCCGAGAGTCGCCTCATCAGCCTCCTCGACCAATTTCACGTCTCCAGCGAGCTTGCTGTAGACTTGGAGTCGGTCGGCTCCACCGACCCGATGATTGTCGACTCCGACACGGCATCACTCGACGCCTACCCCTCCGACGTGGTAGTCTTCAACGACCCTCTCCCCCGAGCTGACAGCGGCAGCAGCGCTGTCACTGAGGTGCTGGTCATCAGCCACGTCGCCGACTCGGGCGAGAACGCCCACAACGCCCTACAAGCGGCGATGCATGACTTGTCTGTCGCCATCCCGGCCGACGTCGACGCCGAGACCCTGGAGGCACGCTGCCTTGCCCTCATCGCGGAGGGCCAGAAGATAGCCTCCATGAGACGCCTCACCGAGGCTCACCAGCGCGAAGTCGACCGCGCCGCCTTCGGTACGCCGCCTCATGGCGGGCCGAGCCGACCCGGCCTCGTCAAGAAGCGCGGCGCGGCCATCGCCAGCATGCTGGGGGCAGACCGCCCCATCTACGCCACACCGCTTGAGAATCTGCGAGCCGCTCAGGCGGCCGCTGAAGAGCTAAATGGGCTAGGGGCTGATGAGCTCCCCTACATGACAAGGCGCATCCAGCAGCTGATCGACGCGGCCGCAGAACAGCATGAAGCCGGCGCCCGCGCTGAGAGTCCTCCCCCACGCCGAGAGCACGCCGCGACATCCCGGTCGCCGACTGCGAGCGGCGCCCGCGCAAGGAAAAACAAGGAGCCGGCTGCTAGCCGCAGCCGGACTCGGCTCACCATCGAGCGCGACGCGGAAGGCCGCCCTCAAGCAGTGGAGCGCCAAGGCTATCCGCCTCCTCCCCCGCCTCGGGGGAAGAGATATCCCACCCCGCCACCTGTCACACATCCGACTCTCGGTGACCGACTAGGCCACCGCGAAGGAGTCGGCGAGAACGACGCCCGCCACCGGATCGACCGCCTAGCTCGATCACTGGCGCTAGAAGAAGAAGACGATGTCAGCCCGCCATGCTTTGGCCCCCGCATCCGCGACGAGCCCTTCCCCAAAGGGTTTTCGCTCCCTAGAGACACGCCCAAGTACAACGGCTCTGTGAAGCCGGAAGATTGGCTCATCGACTACTCCACTGCTGTCAGCATAGCGAACGGCAACAGGCGCGTAGCCGTGAAGTACGTCCCTCTCATGCTGCAAGGCACGGCACACACCTGGCTCAACAGCCTCAAGCCCTACAGCGTCAACAGCTGGCTAGACTTCACGAAGTCTTCGTCCGCAACTTCACCAGCACGTACAAGCGGCCTCCCAAGCCCCGCCAGCTCTCCCTATGCGTCCAAGGGCCCGACGAGTCGACCCGCGACTACCTCACACGGTGGGCCGAGCTCCGCAACTCCTGCGAGGGGGTGCACGAGGTGCAGGCCATCAAATACTTCACCGTCGGGTGCCGAGAAGGCACCCTCCTCAAGCATCGACTCCTGTGCGATGAGCCGGCTACCCTCGACGAGCTGCTGGTCATTGCAGACAAGTACGCCACAGCTGACTCCTCGATGAAGATCGAGCTCCGAGTAGGCGCCTCTGGGAAGGTGCTCGCCCCGGCTCCTAAGACGCCGGCTGGCGACTCCAATCGGCGCCCCTACCAGAACGACCACAAGCGCAAGGCCCCTATGCCGCCTTCCACTAGTCGGCAGGTGGCCACGGTCGAAGACGAGCAGCCCGAAGAGCGGCCCGCTCCCAAGAAGAAGGGCGGCAGGCCGGCTTGGCAGCCGGCCTTCTCCTACGAGCAGACTCTCGATGCCCCCTGCAAGTTCCACAGCGGCGCGAAGCCGTCCAACCACACGACCCGAAAGTGCCACTGGCTCGCGCGGATCTCCAAGGGCAAGGGGCTGGTGCCGCCTCCGCCTCCCGGCCCGCCGCCTCCAGCCCCCCAGCAGTCGGAGCCATTCAAGATGAGTTCCCTGATGAGCACGCCGCCTACGTCATCTTCACGAGCCAGGTTGAAGACAAGCGCAGCCGGCGCCGACAGCACCAAGAGGTCAACGCAGTCGCCTCCAGCAGCCCCGAGTTCATGCATTGGTCCGAAAGGCCTATCAACTGGAGCCGGGCCGATCACCCAGAGGTGATGCCGTCCCCTGGCTCCTACGCATTGGTGTTGGATGTCACTCTCGCAACAGAAAGGCGGGCTGCCCGATTCACCCGCGTTTTGATTGATGGCGGGAGCAGTATCAACATACTGTACCGCGACACCATGGAGAAGTTGAACCTCAAGGCGAAGCAGCTCATGCCCAGCCGGACCGCTTTCCATGGCATCGTACCCGGCCTTTCCTGTTCCCCGATCGGCAAGATCAAGATGGATGTTCTCTTCGGAGACAAGGATCATTTTCGCCGAGAAGCGATCTGGTTCGAGGTAGTGGATCTGGAAAGCCCTTACCACGCTTTGCTCGGCCGACCTGCTCTAGCCAAGTTCATGGCTGTGCCCCACTACGCCTACCTGAAGATGAAGATGCCGAGCTCAAAGGGGATCATCACAGTGGCCGGCGACTACAAGAAGTCCATCGAGTGCGCTACAGCCAGCAGCCGACTGGCCGAGTCCCTCATAGTGGCAGAAGAGAAGAAGATGCTGGATCGAGTTGTGGCCATGGCCGGCAAGTAGCCGGCCTTGTCCCCCAACCCCAAGGAATATGATGCGCAGGGCTCCTTCCAGCCGGCCAAGGAGAGGAAGAAGATACCTCTGGACCCGGAGAACCCGGAGAGGTTTGCAGTCATTGGTGCAAATCTGGACAGTAAATAGGAAGGCGAGCTCGTCGACTTCCTCCGTGAGAATCGAGACATTTTTGCATGGTCCCCAAAGGACATGCCGGGTGTTCCGAAGGATTCGCCGAGCACAAATTACACGTCCAAGCGGACGCGAAGCCAGTCAAGCAGCCCCTCCGCAGACTGTCAGAAGAGAAGAGAAGAATCGTGGGAGAAGAGATAGCCCGGCTCCTTGCCGCCGGCTTTATTATGGAAGTGTTTTTCCCAGAGTGGCTTGCCAACCCAGTCTTGGTGTTGAAGAAGAATAACAAATGGCGTATGTGTATAGACTACACTAGCCTCAACAAGGCCTGCCCCAAAGATCCATTTGCTCTGCCGCGGATTGATCAAGTAATAGACTCCACAGCCGGATGGGAGCTGTTGAGTTTTTTGGATGCCTACTCAGGATACCACCAGATTAAGTTGGACCCGGCAAACCGCCTGAAGACCGCCTTCATCACACCATTCGGAGCTTTCTGTTACCTGACTATGACATTCGACTTGAGGAATGCCGGTGCCACTTTTCAGCGTTGCATGCAGAAATGCCTCCTCAAGCAACTCGGCAGAAATGCCCACGTCTACGTAGAAGATATTGTGGTGAAGACAGAAAAGCGCGGCACCCTGCTGGAAGACCTCAAAGAAGCGTCACTGGAGTCTTCCAGCGCTGCGTCGAGCCAGAGAAAGGTGTAGCAATCCTCAAGGATATCCACCAAGGCGAATGCGGCCACCACACAGCCTCAAGATCACTTGTGGCCAAAGTTTTCCGCCATGGTTTCTTCTGGCCGACTGCTTTGGACGATGCCAAAGAGATAGTCAAATGCTGCAAAGGATGCCAAGTCTTCAGTTCCAAGCAACACCTGCCGGCTTCTGCACTCAAGACCATCCCCCTCACCTGGCCCTTTGCCGTCTGGGGGCTGGACATGGTGGGCCCATTCAAGACAGCCCGCGGCGGCTTGACACATCTGCTTATCGCCGTGGACAAATTTACCAAGTGGATCAAAGCGAAGCCGATCAACAAGCTGAACGGGCCGACTGCCGTGACATTCATCGCAGACATCACTACTCGGTATGGTGTGCCACACAGCATCATCACCGACAATGGCACAAATTTTGCCAAGGGAGCACTGGCACGTTTTTGCGCGACACAGGGCATCCGACTGGACTTAGCGCCCGTTGCCCACCCGCAGTCAAACGGCCAGGTCGAGCTAGCAAACGGACTCATCCTCTCCGGCATCAAGCCCTGACTGGTCGTACCACTGGAGCAATCGGCCGGCTGCTGGCTCGATGAGCTGTCGGCTGTCCTCTGGAGTCTGCGTACTACCCCAAACAAGTCAACCGGCTTCACTCCGTTCTTCCTTGTATATGGTGCCGAGGCTGCCATCCCAATTGACATCGAGTTCGACTCGCCTCGGGTCACCATGTACACGGAGGCGGAGGCCAAGGAAGCACGAGAAGACGGCGTCGACCTGCTGGAAGAAGGCCGGCTGTTAGCACTCAGCCGGTCCGCCATCTACCAGCAGGGTTTGCGCCGTTACCACAATCGAAAGGTCAAGCCAAGATCTTTCCAAGAGGGCGACCTTGTGCTTCGGCTGATCCAGCGAACAGCCGACCAGCACAAGCTCTCGGCCCCTTGGGAAGGCCCTTTCGTCATCAGCAAGGCACTAGGCAACGACTCCTACTACCTGATCGACGCACAAAAACCAAGAGCACGCAAGAGGGATGATTCCGGCAAGGAGTCGGAGCGACCATGGAACGCGAACCTCCTGAGAAGATTTTACAGTTGAAAGCAGTATGTACCACGCTACCGTTTTTATTAAATATGAGACAAACGGGCCCCCCGAGGAGCACTCGGGGACTGCCCTCCTTTATCTATGAATGATGAGCGTCATACTCATGAATGTATTATTACATTTGATTTTCTGTCTGGCACCGGGTTCGACTAGTCGGCCCGGGGACTGGCCGCCTTAAGTTATATTAAAATTTCTACCTGAAGTCAGACAAGTAGTGTGCTGGCACCCGACCCCTCTCTTGTTGAAAGTCGCAGCTCGAAGAACCGACTGTCCGACTGGCAAGAGCCAAAGGCAGAAAGGATGCCCACACGAAAAACGGCTAAGGACTAACGAACTTATATAACGCAAAGACGGCCTCCAACCACGCCTTCCAGCTTTCAAAACAGCCGGCTGGCCGGCCTCCCAATCACTTCGCGATAATCCAACAAAGCTAGAGTACTTGCCCTCCCAAGCACTTCCCCAGCCACAGATTGCATAGCAGCTGGCCGGCTGGGAAGGCGGCAACCAAGGGAGGGCGGGAAAGGAAACAGCCGAAGGATGAAAAGCAAAGAACAAGGGAAAGCCAAACACATGCATAATTATATTTACACATAAGGCCCCGAACAGGTCGGCAGTCAATATAGTTCGAATACACCCCCAGTGGGTGGAATTGTGTAAACTTAACAAAACACTGTTCCAAGAATGGTGAAACAGGAAAGTAGAGGCATCATACTAGACTAAGGGCGCAGCAGAGGAGCCGGGCTGGTCGGGCGAGGCGGCGCCGCTGGCTGGAGGAGTGGCCGGTTGGCGGGTCTCGGCTTGATCATCGCCGGCTGCAGGCGGAGCACCCACACGTGCCTTGTTGCTGGAGGCACGATCAAGCTGAGGCTGACCGGCCGCTCCACCATCTGGCGCGGCGTCTTCACCCTCCTCCTCCTCCTCCTCGCCCTCGTCGCCGGAGTCCATCTCCTCCGCCGAGTCCTTGCCGCCCGCCAGGTTCAGCCCGAACCACTCCTCCGGCTGGGCAACGCCGTTCTCGTCCACCTCAGGAGCGAAGGCGCTGGTATCGGTGTAATCGGCAATCGCCAAAGCCCGCTGGATGATAGCCGGCCGCGCCGGCTCCAGCTCTGTGTCGGCCTCCTGCCGCCAGGTGGCCAACTGGTCCAGACTCAGCTCGGGATACCAGGCCTTGGCGAACTCCAGCGCCCGCCTGGCGCCGGACCGAGCCGCAGAAGCCTTCCAGGCCTCGAAGCGGCCGACCGCCACCTCCAGCCAGTCGGCAGTCCGACTGGGGGTGCGGGGAATCACCTCACCAGGCCAGAGAGCGGCCAACACCTGCGCACCAACACGCTGAAGCCGGCGGAGCATGCGATGAGCCGGCTGGAGGCGGGCCTGAATCGCCAAAAGCTGCTCCTCCATCGACCGGCGAGCGTTTGGCGCGATCTCGGCGCCAGCCAGCCTGCGTGCCTCGCGGTGGGCCTCGACGACCTGGTTGGCGGCGGTAGAGTAGCCAGGGAAGTACTCTGCGCAAGGAAGAAAGAGAAAGAAGAGAAAAACACCAAGTCAGAAAATAAGCTAAACGGTAAGCGGCAAGCAAGGACGAAGAAGAAGGCGGCCTACCGTCAACCAAGTCTTCGATCTGGCCATAGCCATTGATCAGCGTCTGCTTCGCTTCGGCCCAGCTGGCCGCCTCTATCTCATACTCGGCTTGGAGGGCGGCCTCGCTGTCCTGCACCGCCTTCAGGGCCGCCTTGTGGCTCTTCTCCTGGTCGGCCAACCTCTTGGCTAGGCAGTCACGCTCCCGTGCCAAGGCGTCAAACTCGGCCTCCTTAGCACGGAGGGCGGCCTGAGCCCCGCCCAGCTGTTCCCTCAGACTGGCGTTGGCCGCTGCAGGGATGGCAGAAAAGAAAGAAGCAATAAGGAAGAAGTCGTCAAGGAAGATCCGACCCGACTGCTCAGCAGTCGGCCCGTATCTCGGGGACTACACCCAGTGGGTGCGCTGACGCGCCCCCACGTGAGATAAAAGACAAAGCACTTACCCCGGCTCTCAAACAGATCAACATTCTTCTGGGTCAGCTCCCGAGCCTGGGAGTTTAAGGCAGCCGCGCGAAGGTTGTGGTAGTCCTGCAAGTCAGACAGAGGAGCGGATGAAAACAAGATAGCAAAACAAGCCGCCTGCTCAGCAGCCGACTCGGAACTCGGGGACTACACCCAGTGGGTGCGCTGACGCGCCTCCACGGAAGAAACCAAGAGCAAAAAGCAAAAATAGGAAGACTAACCCGAATGGCCGCCCGCGTCGCAAGGAACTCGTCATTGTATTTCCTCAGCGCCGCAGCCTGGGACTGAAGGCGGTTCCGAACGTCCTGCGCTGCCACGTTCACCACAGCCGTTCCTCCACCCGGCATCCACCCCGAGCTGGCGCTGGCCGCCTCCACGTCCTGGGACGTCGATCTGGAGCCAGCGGCCTTCTGCGGGTCCGATGCGGCTTTCCCCATGCGCTGGCGCAATGGCGACTGGACCACCAGGTCCGTCCTCGCGGCCGGCTCGCCCCCGGCCGATTGTGCAGGCGGCACGATCGGTCGGCTGCCTTGAGCCACATCAGTCGGCCGGGCCGGTGCCGCCTCCCTCTCCAGGACGACAACGTCGTCCTCCCTCTCCAACCCCGGCTAATCGCCGCCGGCTTCTTCTTGCGGGGGCTCTGGGATCTCGGGCGCCGCGACACATAGAGGGGTGACGAGCAAGGCCCCCTCCGCTGTCGCCGCGGCCGCAGCCTCCGCCTGGGCCGTGGCCGCTGCATCGGCACGCGCCTTCGCCGCCTCCTCCTCCTGTGCTGCCTTGGCGGCAGCCGCCCTCAACTACTCCGCCTCCCGCTCCTCCCGCGCCTCCCGCGCGTTTCGCTCCGTCGCCGCCTGAAGCTCGGCGCGGGGGTCCACGCGGCGGGTGCTCCCGGATCCTCCCGGCGATCCAACGACGGAGGCGGCAGCAACCCGCTTGAGCGAAAGCGGAGCCCTAATTTGTTGAGAAAGGGCAAGGATTCAGAAATCACCAAGAAAAGAAGAAAGAATGTACAAAGGAATATACACTTACGCCGACACCATCTGCGGGTGCTTCACCACCTTGCGGAAGCGGGCCGCCTTCGCGGCCGCCTCATCCCGCCTGGTCGCCGCCGCCCCGCCCTTGGGCTTCTTCGGCCGGCTGCCGAACAAGCCCGACACGGCACGACGCTTCTGCCCGCCACCCCGAGCAGGCGGCGCGGCGGAGGAACCCGTGCCGTGGCCGGGCGCCGGCTGGCGGCGTGGGACGATTTCCGCCTCGTCGACATCCGGCCAGTCGTCGAAGCTGGCTCCCAGCCCGGAGCCGCCTGCTTCGCCGCCGGCTTCGCTGCCACCCGCCTCGGTGTTTTCATCCATGGCGGCCGCCCCCAAGTCATGGTCCTTCAGGTCATGCTCCGCCCGATCGGGGAGGAATCGGCGCTCCGCCTCCGACCCGGCTACAGGTCGAAGGAGAGGGCTCTGCCAAGGTGTGTCGTCTGGTCAGAGACGGCCAAAAAGAAATCGGCGACAAAACTAAGAGAAGAAAGGGAAAAAGAGAACATACCGTGGGCGGAGGATGTGCACGGGAATATGGCTCCTTGCCAAACCGCCACTCTGCGGACAGCTTGCAGTTCGCAAGATAATTCACCATATGGGCCACCTCGTCGTGCGGCATGTCCTTGGTGCACATCCGACTCGGATCAAGTTGGCCGCTCATCTGACAGATCAGGTGAGGGCGGCTCTGAAGCGGAAGCACCCGGCGCGCGACGAAGGCAGCCAGCAAGTCGGACCCAGTAAGGCCCTCAACTGGATAATCACCCGCAGTCGGGCGACGGCCGCGGCTCCAGCCTGCGACAGCGTCACGGCCCGATAGGACCACTGGGGCCGCCTCCCAGCCGGCGGGCCGGCTACAAAAGCCGGCAAGTTGACGTAGTCGCCTTGCGGGGCGACATTCTTCACGTAGAAGTACGACTTCTGCCAGCGCTTCACCGATTGGATCAGCGTGATGACGGGGAAGGGGTTGTCGGCTGCCGGCCTCCGCATCGCGATGAAGGCGCCGCTCTGAGCCGGCACGCCCTGCATGCGGGTGCCGAGCTTGGTTTGGAAGAATTCCCCCCAGAGGTCGAGGGTGGGGAGAACGCCAAGAAAGCCTTCGCACATAGTGACGAAGGCGGACAGCAGCACCACCGTGTTCGGGGTGAGGTGGTGCGGCTGGAGTTGATAGAACTCGAGAAAGGAGCGGAAGAAGGCGCTCGCCGGCAGGCCGAGGCCGCGCAGGAAGTGCGAGCGGAAGATTACCCGTTCGCCTTCCTCCGGCGCCGGCGTGATCTCCTTCTCCGGCGCGAGACGGACCCGCACCTGGTCCTTGCCGGGCAACCGTCGCGTCTTGCAGAGGAACTCGATCTGGTCCATATGGACGTTGGAGCCGTCCCAGTCCCCGCCGTACTGCATGATGGCGAGAAGCTGGCGAGAAAGGGTGCGGTTGCGGAGAAAGCACGGCCCTGCGGCGGCAAAGCTGCGGGGTGGAGTGAAGATTGGTGGGACGGCGCGGCGGCGAGGCGCTGCTGCGATGGAAAGGAGGAGGAAGAAGATGGCGGAGAGAAGAGGAGCGTGCGAGCGTCTGCCGCTTCCCCTCCTCCCCCTACTTATAGCCTCGTGCGGCGAAGCCGATGAGGCGAGGCGCGGGGGGAACGTGGGATTAACTGCGCCCACTCCCCCACGTCCCGCGATTATTGCGCCCAACCGAAGCCGGCTCCCAGCTGCTGGCTCATCAAGATAAGAAGCTGACCGAGCTTCTCGACCTCCTCACAGCCTCGAAGCCCAACCAGCTTCGGGGACTACTGTCGAAGTAAATGGCCACGGGTAGCCTAACTGACTGCCCCTGGCTCTTCAAAAATTGTCAGGCCATTCGAGCCTGCAAGCATCCAGAGCATGGAGCCGCCGTCCTCCGGCCGGCTATCCCTAGGGCCGACTACCAGAAGGCGACCCGACCTCAGAAACCTCCTCCAAAGAAAGCTACGAGATGGCCGACTCCAGGAAGTCGGCCCCAAGAGGACCGACTCCTAGAAGCCGGCCATGAAGAGAGCCGACTCCCAGAAGCCGGCCAAGACTGCACCCACCAAGACTGCATCCACATAACGGTGATAAGACGGGGCGTGGCCGCAGTATGGCCCACTACCCCCGCATCCCGGAACCGGCATGGCCACAGGGCGCCGTGCGGGTCAGCCATCCCCCGTCCGGCGCGGCACTGTAGCCATGATGACCTCAACGTCACCCACGACAGGCGCCAATACGGCCTGCAGGCGGCGGGCCCCTTTAGCCAGAGAGACGCTCGGAGACGGCCCGGCCTCCCCTAGTCGGCCGGGGGCGTAGCCGGCTCCCAATAGCCGGCTACCTCCCTCCCTCGAACATGTGCCTCATTAAGGAGACAAGACGAGGTGAGGCTACAGTGAGAGACCACAAGGCGGCGGTACTGTAGCCACGCTTACCTCGACAAAGCCCTCGTCATCAGGGGCGAGGCAACAGTAACCAGCCGCCGACAAGGCCCCCAAGCGGTGGGGCCGGCCTGTCGGCAAGAGGCCGGCAGTCGGCGGGCCCCCAATGGCCGGCGGAGAAGCCGGCCAACACGGACACTGACGGCTGGGACCCGTGCCCAGCCGGATTACCATTGTACCCCTGGGGGGTAGGCCTATATAAACCCCCCGGGACACCCATGCAAAGGGTTGATCTCGGAGAGTTTCACACACCACATAGAGAGAAAAGGAGAGCTAGCCTTGCCCTTCTTCTTCCTCTAGCCAGACAGCTCAAGGAGCACTTGTAGCTACTTGTATTGATCTAGCGATCATGCGGAGACCCCGCAGAGCAGGACTAGGGGTGTTATCTCCACGGAGAGCCCCGAACCTGGGTAAGATCCGCCGGCGTGCATGTCTTCGCCTTATCCCGTTTCCAGGCACCGGCGACGTCTTACTGGCTCCCACAATGATAAGCCACCCGTTGGCATATGTCGCACCTACCACCCGACACAAGGCCTTTCTCAAGTTGCTCCTTCAACTTAGCATTCTCCTCAACAAGATGCACATGCTCACAACAAGGGTTAGTAGCATTTGCATTATCAATTAACATCATATGAGGAAAGGTGGCTTTCTCCTTAGTTAGCTTTACTTGGAGTTGATCATGAGACTCCTTGAGGCTAGCATGAACGCCCTTCAAGACTTTGTGAGCCTTGTCGAGAATGTCAAACTCCTCTTTAAGTCTAGCAAGATCAATCCCAAGTTTTGCCTTCTCGGAGTTTAGCACACGAGACACAACAAGAGCATGTCAAGATCTTTCTTTAACTTAGCATGATCATCGTTGTATGACTCCTCAAGAGCCAAACGAAGACCACGCTCTTCGTCAAGAGCATTGGAAAGATCCGAAATCTCATCGGCATAGTCACGACTATGCCCCTCCATCTTAGGGATGGTATCTTCGTGAGCCTCGATCATGTCATTGGCTTCACCAAGTTGTTCCAACAGAGCAACGAAGTGCTTCTTGGATTTACCCTTGAGTTTACCCATAAAGGTCTCAAACTCATTTTCCTCCACATTTGTCCCCTCATGTTCATCAATGCTATCCGTCGAAGAAGGATGATTAATGATGGTAGTTTTGATGTTGGAGGTTACCTTGTTGGTGGCTTTAGCCATGAGGCACTTGGCGGTGATGTTCTCATTGGGTGAGTCGAAGAGAGACATCCGTGGAGTCTTCGCAATGGCAACGGAGGCCATGGCAACCGACTCACCATCTTCATCATCGTCATCATCCTCGTTGTACTCTTCTTGTACCACCAATGCCTTGGGAGGAGTCTTCTTGGTGAAGTTGCTCTTGTTGGGGAGCGACTTGGCCTTGTCCTTTCTAATGAGCTTGCCACCATTGTCCTCCCTCTTCTCGTAAGGGCACTCCGCAACAAAGTGGATCACATTGCCACAATTGAAGCAAGTCCTCACTCGTTGCTTGCCCTTTGCGCCACTTGAATTGTTCTTGTTGAAGTTTGGCCTTGTGTTCTTCTTGCTCCAAAATTGCCTTGAAGCAAGAGCCATGTGTTCATGATAGGCATACTTCGTATCTTCGAGGTTGCCCTCCTCTTCTTCCTCTTCATCCTCTTCCTCCATACTAACCTTGGCCTTTAGAGCAAGGTTGGGCTTCTTTACTCTTTGAGAGCGAAGAACCGCACTGTCGGCGGTCTTGTCCAAGATGCTCATAGCAACAAACTCATCCAACACTTCACTTGATGACAAGGTGTGGAAGTCCGGCCTTTGACGAATTACGGAGGACATGGCTTTGTGGTAGGGCATCATTGCCTTGAGGAATTTGCGCTTGATCCAATTGTCATCCGTGTCCTTACTTCCACGATCTCGGAGAGAGACCGCGAGTTTGGTTACTCTCCGAAAAAGCTCACGAGGTTCTTCATCTTCTTTCATTGCAAACTCGTCGGCTTCATTTTGCACCACTTCATAGTTGGAGCGTTGAATGCTTGCGCTTCCCCGATAGAGGGAAACAACTTGGAGCCAAGCATCTTTGGACACGGTGTAAGGCCGGAGATGAGGAAGATCTTCGGGTGGGATTGCTTCTTGGATGATGAAGTGAGCATTCTCATTGAATTGATGATCCACAACTTCTCTAGGAGTGAAGTTACTTCGGTCATGCGGATAGAAACCTTCTTCAATGATTCTCCAAAGGTTAGTGTTCACATGATTTAAATGACGCTTAAAACGATAGACCCAAGAATCAAAATCTACATTCTTCTCAATCTTAGGAGCCGGGCCGGCATGATTTGAATGAGTGGAAGGGAGCGGTCCACCATAGACAGGTGGAGGTTCCACATGGGCAAAGATGCCGGTGCCCTTTTTACCACTAGAAGAAGGAGCTTTCTCGCTAGTAGCTTCCCCTTTGTCGGAGGTAGCATCCGTCACCTTGTTGGCGGGATCACCCACTTTCAATGGTGCGGTGGAAATCTTAAGCCCTTCTAAGTATTTATTAAACATGCTTTCGACCTCGGTAGTCATGGAGGTTTTCAATGTGTCCAACGCCACATTTAATTCCTCACGAGAGACCGCGGTTCCCCCATCTCCCGTAGACGAGACCGGATTCACACCGGAGTGCTCCTCCACACCGTCTACGACGTCAACCATACTCTTCGGACGGTAAAGTCCTTAAAAAGAGACGATGCTCTGATACCAATTGAAAAGGATCGATATAGTTGACTAGAGGGGGGTGAATAGGCAACTAACAATTTTTAGCTTTTCTTTACCAATTTAAACTTTGCATCAAAGTAGGTTGTCTAGATATGTAACTAGGTGGGCAACCTATATGATGCAACAACAACTAGCACACACGCAAGGAAGGGATACAACACAATATAAGCGCGCACAAGTAAAGGTAAGAGATAACCAAGAGTGGAGCCGGTGGGGACGAGGATGTGTTACTGAAGTTCCTTCCTTTTGAGGGGAAGTACGTCTCCGTTAGAGCGGTGTGGAGGCACAATGCTCCCCAAGAAGCCACTAGGGCCACCGTATTCTCCTCACGCCCTCACACAATGCGAGATGCCATGATTCCACTATTGGTGCCCTTGAAGGCGGCGACCGAACCTTTACAAACAAGGTTGGGGCAATCTCCACAACTTAATTGGAGGCTCCCAACGACACCACGAAGCTTCACCACAATGGACTATGGCTCCGCGGTGACCTCAACCGTTTAGGGTGCTCAAACACCCAAGAGTAACAAGATCCGCTAGGGATTAGTGGGAGGAATCAAATTTCTCTTGGTGGAAGTGTAAATCGGGGCCTTCTCAACCAATCCCGAGCAAATCAACAAGTTTGATTGGCTAGGGAGAGAGATCGGGCGAAAATGGAGCTTGGAGCAACAATGGAGCTTTTGGGGGAAGAGGTAGGTCAACTTTGGGAAGAAGACCTCCTTATATAGTGGGGGAAACAATCCAACCGTTACCCCCCACACCAGCCCCGCAAAGAGCGGTACTACCGCTTGGCCAGCGGTACTACCGCTCCCCCTCGCGGTACTGCCACTGGGCCCAGAGCGGTACTACCGCGGTGGTCAGGGCGGTACTACGGCCCCCACTGCCGCGGCTAGTACCGTAAAACCCGACACAAAAAAGACCCCTCGAATCGAGGCGGTACTAGGACGAGACCGCAGCGGTACTACTGCTGGGGGCTACGAGCGGTACTACCGCTCTGGAGCGGTACTACCGCTCTAGAGCGGTACTACCGCTTGTAGCACCCAAGCGGTACTACCGCTCCGGCCCGCGGTACTACCGCTGGGACCAGAGAGGGCACAATGAGAAGGGGAACGAGCCCATCATTGAAGCGGAAAGGCTCGGAGGGGGGCAAAGGAAGTGTACGTGATGATTCCGCCCTAGCCTTTCCAAAGCGGACCCCCTCTTGATAGTACGGTGATCCCTATGAAACTAGTCCACCAAACTAATTCGAAAGGACTACACCGTCTTCGCTTCAAGCTCCGAGGGGAGGGAATCGTCTCGTGCCAAAAGGATGAATCTCTGAAAACACACAATGCACACGATTAGTCCGCAAAAGCATTGTCATCAATCACCAAAACATCTAAGGGATACAAATGCCCTTACAGTCGTCCTGATAATAATCATTGTCAATGAGATGTACGAAAAATAAGCCAAGAGAGTCATGTTCTACCACTGATTTCGGATTACGCACATTGTCATCAGCTGGTACATCGGAGGATGCAGTGGTCCTTCTCTTGGCAGGTTTCTTGACACCCTTGGTCTTTGGTCGAACTGGCTTGACCGGTTTGTCTTGCGGTTTTGCTGGTTTATCTTGTGATGGTTTCTTGTTCCAGAACGAATCATCACCCTGTCAGAAAAATAATCACACTTTCAGAGAGTATTTGGACAGAAGCAAATTCAGATACAAAGGATTATATGATTCTTACA
The DNA here is from genome assembly GCF_002575655.3 of Aegilops tauschii subsp. strangulata. Classification (NCBI taxonomy): domain Eukaryota; kingdom Viridiplantae; phylum Streptophyta; class Magnoliopsida; order Poales; family Poaceae; genus Aegilops; species Aegilops tauschii. Next base: position 449,862,375 of record NC_053039.3, on the reverse strand, counting down.
GCTGGTGGTTTATTGAAGGTGCAGAAAGGGAGTAGCCCGGTTTGGGCACAAACGGCCTCCGGTTCGTTCAGAATTTTCTTTACAGCCTCAGTGACTTCGTCATGTGTAAGCTGAATGTCAATGTGCTGCTGAGCATCCTTCAAACTCCCCGTGTACTCACACATCAAACCGGGGCGTCGGCTTAAGGGCAGAATGCTCCAGCTTATCCAGCAACGAGAAAGATCGACTCCTGTCAAACCGTTCGCCATGAAGGCTCTAAGCTTCGAAAGTTGGGGAGCATAGTTGGCCCGTTCTCTTGCTGTCAGCCTCTGAGGAAACGAGTGTGTGTTGCTCAGGCGTTCAGGGCGGTAACCCGGCAGGGGGTTTTCATCAGATGGAGAGGTATACATGCGGTAAAACCAAGTTTGGTTCCACTCTTTGGGGTGACGGTGGAGTTTGGGATGGGGGAAGGTGACTTCTTTTCTCTTCTGAACCGCCATCCCGCCTAGTTCCGTATTGGGTCCATCTGAGAACTCGGTGCGACGGTTTAAATGAAAGAAATCCCTAAACAGTTCGACTGTAGGTTCCTCCTGCAGATAAGCTTCACAGAATACTTGGAAGTGGCAGATATTGGTAACAGAGTTGGGGCCGATGTCTTGAGGGCGCAGCTGAAAATTGGCTAGCACATCTTGGAAATTTTTTGAACCGGGAGGGCTAAAACCTCATCCGAGATGATCAGCAAACACGATTACTTCTCCATCCTTGGGTGTAGGAGGATTTTCCGGGCCAGGGACCCTCCAGTGGATGACATCTTTCTTGGCTAGGGCGCCCGTCTTAACAAGGTTGTTTAATTGCTCCTCGGTTACTCGAGAGGGAGCCCAATTGCACTCATAAACTTGTTTAGCCATGACAAAGAAAATTTGAAACATGAGTATTACCGGTTTAAGATTTACAGTGGACAACTATACAGCGGTATGAGGATACTAGCATATTGGTAAAATCGACCAATCGACCGGAACAGTGTAATGCATTGGCGGTTCAACAGGGAACTAATGGTATCTATCGGGTCATCATTTTTTCTGTGAGGTTAAACCGGCCAATCTGGTATTCAAAGGGTGTAAGAGAAGGAAGAAACAAGTTTCACATCTTGCTATCGTAATTTCAGATGTACCGCGCATGGGAAAAACAAAAAATATTCTGACCTAAATTCCAGTGTACTGAAGGTTCACCAAGATGAGATGAGTTGGATATCAAACAGGTGCTGAAACTGCTAAAGCACGAGATCTATGTAGTTTAAACTACTACCGCACGAGACCTATGCGGTTTTTGGATCTAACCCATGGATATAAACAAGGGAAAAGAAGGGCAGCGACGAACACTGATGAACGACGGAAACCCTAAGCGCAGATCTATGGTAAGAGAAAGGGGAGACTTACGGATGTTGTTGAGCAGCGGCGGCGCGCGGAGGAGCTCTGGTACGTTCAGGTCGATGCAGCGGCCAAAGTTGGTGCAGCGGTCGAAGGTTGACGGCGGCGGCTGAGGTCGAGGGTTCGGGCGTCGCGAGTATGAAGATGAAGCGAAGAGGCACAAGGGGGAAACTGGAAAGACCCCCTGGCCCTATTTATAAGGAGATAAACGACAGATGCGAAAATCGAGGAGCCGGATTTCTGGATAAGGTAATGCAGTCGCCTCGATTGTCGGAGGCTCGTTAATGACAGGTGACGTCACGGCGGTTTACCAAGATCCTAGAACATGATGTCATGGCGGTTTACAAGATTGTGTGAAGATGTTGAAGAAGAAATTTTCTCAAGTATTGAGGATTGACATGAACCAGTTCAAATCAATCTGGGGCCTAATGTTGGGGATATTACCACTGGGCCTAAACCGGCCAGGAGAGGCCGGGTTAACTTCATAAGTAGTTCATCTGTATCTGAAGCCCATGAAGACAGACGGTGATGCTCCATGAAGGCCCAGGGCCCAAAGCCGGTTTAAGGCATGTAGACACAAACCGGCATTGAGATGTAAACTTGTGTTGTAAGATATACGTAGCAGAGACCGAGCCGGACACGATTATGAGCCGGCCTCGGAGTCTGTAAACCGACGGGAGTCAACCCATGTATATAAGGCAACGACCCGGCGGCAGTTCAGGGACAACAAACAACAACTCGAGACTCAGGCAAATCGTATTCGCTCCCTGGTCATCGAAACCCCATCAATTCCATCACAACTAGACGTAGGCTTTTACCTTCATCGAAGGGGCCGAACTAGTATAAAACTCTCTTGCGTCCCTTTGTCCGCTTTAACCCCTTCGAGCTAACCCGTAGCGATGGCTCCACGACTAAGTCCTTTCTCTAGGACATCTGCCGTGACAAAACCAAGACACTTAGACTTGCGCCCCTCCTCTCTTCCCCTCTCCCCCCTCTCAAATCCTTCTCAAATCTTGCAAATCCGGAGTATTTGACCGTGGATTTCGAAGCCAACCCCTCCCATAAGGTAATCTCCTCCGATCCCCTCGTTTTCATCCATAGGAATTGTCACATTTGCTCAAATCTTGCTACTTTGGGGAAACCCTAGTTTTGGCTTGGATTTGCAAATTTGTGTTGAATCATGTTATGTTTCTTTGCTAATTTGGTATGGTTAGGCTTTCATAGTATGCTAGGGTTAGGGTTATGTGTGTTTGATGTTGGTGTTAGGGTTATGCTATGGTTAGGATTGTGGTTATTGTTAAGTGGGGGTTAGGGTTATTAATTCATATATATGTTATGGCATATGTATTTTGTGCAAATATTTTTGTTAAGTACTTACTTGATATATGTGTGTTTTTGATTATTGTAGGGATGGGGAGAACATGTGTTTATGTTCATCATGTGGATAAAGAGGCCTTTTTGCAAGGCAATGTTGAGCCGGACCCGGATGAACTTGACATGGTGTTTGAGAGTAGTCCTAGCTATGTGGAGCTCTTGGACCAAGTGAGGAAGGATTTGAATTGGATGGACCCAAGTGACGTTGTTGAGTTCGAGGGAAGGCATAATGTTGGTTTTGGAATGCACATCCATTGGAAGACAATGCGTTTGAACTCCGAGCAACGTTGGGTTGCATACAAGGAGACGGCTGCCGAATCTCTAGACAAGGCTCTTGAGTTATTTGCCTCCAAGAAGGTTGAGTCCACTTTGAATTTGGACTTGAGCCGGAACCCCTCCCCGTTGGTTGCTAGCACTCCCCCACCCATTAACCAAGATCAAATGAATGAACCTCATTTCATGCAACAAGATTGGCCAACATTGAGCCCGACTCCAAACAACCAAAATGAAGCTTTTGAAGAGGAGAATGGTGAGTACGAGGAGGATGACAACGAAGTTGATCTCCATGACAACAATGTGGGTGATCTCGACCAATATCATGTGTAAGAGACAATGGACCAATCCATCCCTTTTTCCCGTGCATATGCATCGGACTCGGATGACGATGGCCCCGATGAAGGAGTTGATGAGGAGGGGTTCACGCCGAAGGAGGCCCAAGCATTCAAGAAGGTATTCGGGCGGGATCACAAGACACCATTGTTCAAGGATCTTTGTCTCGCGGATGAAGCCGTTGTGGATGGTGGCAAATGCATATCTCTTGGAGCTAGGCCAAGTTCTCACCGTGATTTGGAAGACGGCAAGAACGGGATATATCCCGGTTGTAAGTTTGAATCCTTCTTGGAATTGAAGATGTGGCTCGACAACTATTCGGTTACACATTATCGTCCACATAAAGTGGCCAACTCGGATGTCAATGTGCGTTACACGGTCAAATGTGAAGTGCCAAGATGTCCATGGATTGTGCGTGCGAGGCCATGGAAAGGAGGTCCCACCCAGCGCATAGTGAGTTGTCTACCAACTCACATGTGCCGGCACAAGAATGCGGATGGCGAGCTTGTGTACCAACAACACAGACAACTCACGTCCGAGTTCATTGCTTACAGGTTATCCAACCAAATATCCACACTTCCAATAATGAGCATCAAGAGTGTCATTGACCTTGTGAAAGCCATCTTTCATTACAAGGTGAAGTACGGCAAGGCATGGAAGGTGAAGCAAGCCGCATTCAAGATGTTGTATGGCAATTGGGAGGAAGCATACAACCGACTCCCTAGGTTGTTGTTAGCTATGGCCGCCACAAACCCAGGCATGGTTCACGTGGTTGAGCCTCATGGGCACCAAACATTGATTCATAACGGGAGGATCGTCCGAGTATTTGGCCGTGCATTTTGGGCCTTTGAGCAATGCGTGAGGGCTTTTGAGCATTGTTGGCCCGTCATCGCCATTGATGGCATGTTCTTGACCGGACAATACAAGGGCACTTTATTGGTTGCAATAGCAAGTGATGCCAATAACCGGGTGTTGCCTTTGGCTTTCGCTTTGGTTGAGGTGGAGAACAATGATAACTGGGAGTGGTTCTTGCGTCAATTGAGAACAAGGGTATTACCGTCTGAAAGGGAAATTTGTGTCATATCGGATCGCCATCCAGGAATTCTAAACGCGGTGGTTGTTGACATTCCCGGCCATACAAAGTTGCACCATCGATGGTGCATGAGGCACTTTTGTGCAAACTTCTATAGGGCATGTGGTATCAAGGAGTTGGCCGATCATCTTTAAGATTGTTGTCTCGCTTTCACCAACAAGCGGTTTGCCACATTGTTCAATGCATTGCTCAGACACAAGAAACTTGACCCCGGTGGTCTTGACACAGAAAGTAGAAGCATATTACCACCAATGCCTGCACTATCTGTGATCCTGCAACACGCATCGTCCAGCTGCATATGAAAGAAAAACAGTGTTAACTTGACAGCAAGCTTGCATTGCTAATGAAGAAATGAGTTGATCACAAAACAGACCAACTACCTGTCGGTACAAGTAGGCAAGAGTCGCTGAACCCCAGCTCCATTTGCTATCGAAGACGGTCAACGCCTTCAGCCACATCCATGGAGCGTTCTTGCCAGTGGAGTCAGGAAACAAAGTCCTCGACACAACGTACCACATGTAGACACGAGCATGTGTCTGGATCACATCATCAGTGGCATCCGGAGGGCACGTCGCAAAGTTATTTTGAATCCACGTGAAAGCAGCTCCGGTTGCTTTCCTTTCCCTCTCCTTCTTCTCTTCTCCTTCCTCTACATCAGCCTCAGCCTCGGTAGGAACCATACCGATAAGAGCAATCATCTGCTCGCGCCACCCATCAGAATCGGTGCTCATATAGAGAGGCATCCCGTCGATAGCAAGACCGGTGATCAACGAGACATCCTCGAGCGTCACGGTCATCTCCCCAGTCCGAAGATGGAAACTGTGCGTCTCCGGCCTCCACCGATCAGCAAGAGCGGACTCCAGTGGAGCGTTCAGATTCGGCGTGGACCGGCTGACCAACTGAATCCACGAGAGTAGTCCTGCCTGCTTGATGTACGGTGTGTACCGCTCATCGTAAGGCATGGCAGGACCAGAGACCCCGTGATACCGAATCTTCAAAGGTTCAAGCTTCTGCAGAAAACAAGTAATGACAAATCTTAGGGCATGTAAATTTCAACTTAAGGCAAATTTGTAAAATATTTAGATTACTCGTTATTACCATCTCCTTCTCGCGCATCATGTAGGCCCGGTGTTTCGTGTCAATGGCATTGTCGAGAAGCCAAACCATCCTTACAAAGTTCAAACAATAAACATATATGAGTTCATCTCAAATATCGGTATACACTCAACATTTCATATGTGTTCATCTAAACATCTCATATGTATTCATCTACAAGAATCTCAACATCTCCTTCTCACACAATGAATAAATGATTGTAAATTCCCATATATATCTAGTATGTCATATGTGTTCAAGTAAATCAACATCTCATATTTCAAATAAACTCAACATTTAATATGTATCTAAAAAAATCAACATCTCACATATAGCTACAAAACTCAACATCTCATAATTATCTACAAAACTAGGCATCTCATATATATCTAAAAAATATACAATCTATGTTTCACTAATAAGAATCATATGGTGTGTGTGTGGGGGGGGGGGGGGTCAAAGGTTGCACCTAATCTTGGGCAAACAAAGATCCAAACCAAACATATCAAAGGTTTCACTTAATCTTGGGCAAATCCCTAAAAATGCAACGAATTAACGGAGGAAAAGAAAGGGAACGGAGGAGTTTACCTAGTAGGAGGGTTGGAGATCGAATCCGGGCCTCAAAACTTCAGATCTGAGAGGGGTGGGGGGATCCGAAGGGGGCGCCGCCGCCGCTCTCTGTAAACAGAGCAACTTCCTCAGAGGGGGAAGAACTGCCGGGAGGGGCTGGCCCGATGCGGCTTAAGTCAATGTGCAACGCCCAAGCGATAGGCGCTGCACTTTACACAGTGTGGCGCCTAAGCCTTAGGCGCTGCAGTGCTGTCTGTGGGGCCGCAACTGGACCAGGGCTGCCAGGCTGGCAGGAGGTGTGACGCCCAAGGGAAGGGCGCTGCATAGTAGTGTGCGGCGCCTCGCTGTCGGGCGTCACACGAAAGGGTCAGCAGAGTGATTTTTTTTTAAAGCAGGCCAGATTATGATTTGATTTCGCCCCTCGGATCAAATATGCCATTTCTGCCGTTTTACCACCTGCGCTGGGGGAGGGAGTGTGCTGTTGCAGAGCCGAGATCGATGAACTGGCCGCGGCCGCACCAACCGAACCAAGCGGTGCGTGCGCAGTGGCAGACACGCCCACCCGCGGGCAACAGTGCAGCAGTTAATGCCGTAGCCGTTTGTTTATTTATCGTACTACTGGTAACCGGTAGCCGGTGCCGGATTGATCATTTTTTTTACGGGTTGGGTTTGCCACCCGTAGCATAGTATAGGACCGGTCCGACGCCGTTGGGTGCCTCGCTGGGTACTCTGCTTCCACCTCCGGTACCGACGACTATTCTGCCTCTCAGAGTTCAGTTTGACTTTGAGCAGTAGGAGTATCTATACATAAGTAGCACAGTACAAGTAAAAAAAAAGATCGTCCTGGTACGTGTTAATGGTAGAACTGTACAAGGAGATACTCGCCCGTACCAAGCACGGTGGCACGTACTAGTATATATTATATAGGAGTATCTACGTAGAACTGTACAAGTAAAAGATGAGTCGTCCTGGTGCGTGTTAATTGTAGAACTGTACAAGGAGATACTCGCCGGTACCAGCACGGCGGCACGCACTAGAATATGCTCGCCTCTTGTACCAGTACTTGTTTGTACTTCCACCCACAGTAGCACAAAGAGGAGTTCAGTTTGTAGTCTGTACACCCGTACTGGGAGCACGATCGACGGCGATCTCGTAAAGTAGTGCATGTCAAACGACGGGGCACTAGGCTGTAGGCACGCCTTTGCTTGTTGACCAAGGGAGCGAAATCGAGTGGGTTCGGCTCACCCCGTGCGCAATGTTTCTCTTTGTCTCTCTGAGCCTCTGCAGATGCAGATGCAGATGCAGAGGCGGGCGGTGAAGGTCGAGCCATCCATGGCATGGATCCAGAAGCCTACCGTTGCATGCATGGATCAAATCATTCATTCCGGCGGAGCGGACGTGACCTGACCTAACCTAACCTAAACCTAACAATAGCATAACCAGCAGCAGATGGAACATTCCCTCTCTGTCTGCGTCCATCACGTGACCACAAATCATTCCTTGGCGCGCGCGCGCTCGATTGGAATATCGTATACTGGTTTAAAGCCGCCAGCACTCATTCCCTTTCTTTTCTGAAGGGAGAAAGGAGAAAAACAAATGCAACCCAAAGGCTGCAACATGGTGCAATCCGAGAAGAAATCTACTGTACTATTAAAGGTCGCGCCTGGCCAAATCGACTTGATCGTCCGTCCCTTCTGGCTGGCCGGCCGGCGCTTAAATACGTCGTTGAATTACTACTACTGGCCAGGGCTGCTGGGCGAATCGGTTGGTTAAATCAGAGACGACTGATTGACTGACTGATAGCAAATGCATGGTCGTTTTGGAGTTTCCAAAAGGATCGCAAGACTTTTCTTTTAGTCCTGACCTAACAGTCGTATACACTATCGAGGTTGATTAGTTTAGTAGACTGGTGGGTGGGCGGGAAGAATCCGTTGATTGACGACCGACCGAGTGGAGCAAGAATGAGATCCCGACGGCAACGGGGACGTCGCGGATTCTGCTTCTTCGGGCCCGCCCGCCGGGGAATAAGAATCAGCGAGCCAGCGGTTCTAGCCAGCCAACAACGGTTAGAAGGTGCTTGGATCCAAGGTATTTATTTTAGTCTGACTAAAAATAGTCTCTTTAAGAGACTAAAGTTCCAAGCACCCCTAACTAAATAGGGGTTAAAACTAATTTTGAGACTAATTTTTTTAGTCAGGGGTACCCCTATTAAAATGTGGATTAGTCCTCTCTCTCCTCATTTAACTATTCTTCTTTACACTGGCGAGTTTTGAATTGGAGGGTTTGGAGAATAATAAATGTTCATTAACTTGATTTTATTCTCTTTAGTATTTGAATCCAAGTATGGGTGAGGCTAGCAAGTTTTAGTCTCACTACTTTTAGTCATGAGACTAAAACGTATCCAAGCACCCTCTTATTCTCCGGCTTTGCATTTTCTAGCCATTTCGTTTCTTGCGTTCAGTCCGTACTCCTACAAGGTAGTAGGTAGAATAACCAAAGACGACCTTGTAGCAAGTTCTACGCACCACAAGTAGTAAGAGCAGTACCGTTCTGCGTACATCAGTTTGAACTGCCTGCATGATCTGTCGGCCAGAGGAACCACATGCATGTGTGCGTGCGCGTGATTTTTTTGCCGCTAAAGGGTCTCGGGACAATCTTGAACGCCTACTCAAATTCAGGGCGTGCTAGTACAGCATATACGCATTAGCATCGCCTCGAATTCAAGGACTGGCTCCCACAATTTCCGGATCGGATCAGAGCCAGTTTAAAGACGGACACAACACCACGCTGCGGCAATGATAAGCGCATCTCAGCCTCTAGCCGCCCACCCGTGGTTGCTGGAGATTCACCTCGCTTTGCTATCCGCATTCGGTGAGTATTTAATTAAAAACTACCACAATTCATGAAAATGTGCCCAAAAACTGCCACTTTACAAATTTGTGCCGAAAACTACCACTTTTCTCTAATCTTTGACTAAAAACAACCACATCGCGAAAGTGCCCGATTCGCCTCTTCTAAACGCCTTTCTGATAGGATGGGCCCACAAGTCAGGTTGACCCTCTTCTTCCTCCTCTCTCTTCCTCTCTTTGGCATTTCTACAAACACCTCGTGTGCACCTGCAAGCCACCTCCACCGCCGACCACTGCCGGCGCTCAGTCACGCATGACGGCGCACACGCTCGTGGCGGCGGCGGCTACGCGCAACTCACCTGGAGCATGGCTCACACATGGTCCATTTCCATTTCCACAGCCTAGTCTCGTGGCTCTCGACTCCCGTGGACGACGCGGCCGCAAGGGGCCTGCACCAGCGCCTGCGGCGGAGGAGGCGAGGGACTGGGCGGGGCTCCTGCTGGACATGCTCCGCGCCATCCTCCACAAGCTCGACCACGTCGAGATCCTGACCGGCGCGGGGCAGGTGTGCCACTCCTGGCGCCGCGCCGCGCGCGACGTGCCCGCGCTCTGGCGCCGCATTGACATGCGCGGCCACGCGGACATCCACGAGCTCTACCTCTGCGGCCAGCTGGTGCTCTCGCCCACGCACGGCCGGCGCGGCGCTGCACGTGTGCGGCCGGCGCAGCTGCTGCTTGTGCCTATCACGGCCGGCGCCGCTGCTGCTCGTGTGCACCTCGGCCTCCGCCACTCGGAGCTCCGAGCTGACCCAGCGGCCTCGGCCCGCACGCCTGTGTGCGCCCGTCGCGTCCGGCGCCGCTGCTACCCATGCGCACGTCGGCCTCCACCGCTCCGAGCTGACCCAGCGGCCTCGGCCCACACGCCGGCGTGCTCGTGCTTCACCGGCCCGGACATCAGTTAATGGCGGCGGCGGCGGGGGAGTGGATAGGCCGGCTGGGCAGTGGACTAACGATGACAGCACTTACATGCGGGCCAGGCCTGTCATAAGTGCGTTTAAAATGGACGAATGGGTCGATTTACAGACATGGTAGTTTTTAGTCAAAGATTAGAGAAAAAATGGTTGTATTCGGCACAAATTTGTAAAGTGATAGTTTCTGGACACGTTTTCATGAATTGTGATAGTTTTTTGTTAAATACTCGCATTCGGTAGTTACTCGGCACACTTGCTGCTGATGCCTCTGCTCCCCGTTGATTCAGTACACTTGCTGCACGTGATTACTACCTGTTTACCATAGATTAAATACGAACGTCAACTGCGTTATCAACTTCTTAACTTGAAATTGGACCCGTTGCAAATTGCTACTATGTGAGCTATAGTAATAAGAACCAAAGAGGCAGCACCTAGCTAGAGGTTTTCTCCTTGTCTTAGATCATTACTATTGTTTTCTCTCGTTTTCCCCAAGCACAAAGTCCCTGCAACTTGACTCGATCCATTAACCTCTACTGAGCAACCGTCCAAAGTATCAACCCATCCATCCTGATAAGATGCACATCTATCACCGCCAGAATGCATGGATCCATTCCCTTCCCCTCCCCCAAAAGGGAAAAGAGAGAATCTCTAAAATGAAACCACAAAGCACCACCGATCTACACCGACAGACGGCCTGTCGCCTCACACTCGTGTACGCACAGAAACAAAACAAAATACTGCAGTACACGAGCTACTGCTATCTGCTGCTGAACATGGTCGACCCAGGCCCTGCGCGCGTACGTGTCGCCCGGCTCCATGCACTGACAAGACATACATCATTTCACGCATCGGGGTGTAGCAGGCTTGCAACCACTCTACCAGCCAGTCACTGGTCCAGACGTCCAGTATACATGCCCAAGCACCATTAATCAGTCGCGTCAGCCTGTGACCCCATGCATATCAAAGATGCCACTTCCCCGAGGTAATAGCACCGAGGTACGCACAGAAATGTGATGATTTAGTCCCAAACTTGTAAAACTCGACTCCACCCTACCCTAACTTGCACATCATGTGATGATTTAGTCCCAGGCCAATCACAACTCGACAATTGGCAGCCAGGTGGCTGGACCGGTCAGCGCACACACTTTTGCACAAAACCCCCTGCCGTTTCCTTAATCAACCCGCACTCACCTCCACCTGAATTAAATCTGTATCGAGTTCACGTCCGTTCGAGCTCTATCCACCTGAATAATCTAGCTGCCGCTGTTTCAGTTACATTGTTTGACTGGTAGGCATAATCTAACGACGGTCGAATGCCCCTATCGTGTCATCTTAAGCTCTGTTGTACTGTGGGCTTGCAGTATGCATTCACTCATGTGGTGATGTTGGTTTGCTGTACTTGGTAGTCGTGTTGTCTGACGTGGTTAGTATGTTGGCCCGAATGAAGTTGTGATGCCATGTTCTGATGTCAAAATTAAAAAGGAAATGCGATTCTTTACCTGTATGCGATGAGCCTGTAACCCTCTGAATCTGAAGTATAGCACATGTCAGGCCCCATCCCCTTCGATCTTTGAAGAAATCGACACTCCGTTCTGCTTAGCTGAAGAAACCAAACAGTCCCATCTGTTGGATCTGCAGCTAACGGCAACTTACTGCTTCGTTGAGTTGCCTCGATGCACTACAGCCCTTCATCGCGGCTAATGCTGGTCTTCCTGTCTGTTTGAAATACGAGAAGAGTACTTGTGGCACTATTTAATTTTTAGTCTCTGTTTCTCTTACTTTCTACAAAATGTAAGGCTATAAAAAGCCCAGGATCCCGATGGGGAAGAGACATCCATCTTGCACCAGGTATAAACCCTAGCCCCCATGTTCTGCTTGGCCTAAGTACGTATCCTAATTCGCCCTAAATTCCTCGCAATCGTCCCACAAAGTGTGCTACTTTGAGTGATTTTGACTGAGTTTCTCCCCTCTTTAGTTCTTCAGGCTAGTAGCGCCTAATATGGCAGATCATCCGCGCGTTCGTCTCACCAGGGCTTCAGGAGCAATTCAAGTCATGTGTGATACAAGTTGAAGTTGAAGCCATGTCCGCGTTGGATACGATCCCCTCCTGATATGAATTCTACATATTCTGAGATTGTAGTACGCTATAGCTAGTCGAGTCGATTCTCGCGGCGTGAGGTTCTCTCGTGCGCGATCGTCGAACCCCGTACGTACGTATCACCATGTGGCTCCTAATCAAGATCATCTACCACATGATCACGTTCAAAGGGGCCATCGCGAAGCTCGAGGAGGCGGCGGCGCGCGCCCATGGCCGTCCGGCGAGGCTGGACCGGCTGCGCTCGGCCTGCCGCCACCTGCGAGGCGTGGACAGCCACCTCACCAGAATGCACGACTTCCTCGAGAGCGACGTCCCCGGCGACGACCGGCTGGGGGTCTGGGGCCGGCGGGGCGCCGGCAAGACGTCGCTTCTCACGCCGCTCCGGCAGCCCAGCCCGTACCACGCCCTCTTCGACCGCGTGCTCTATTTGGAGGTGGGTAGCAGGTGGTCGGTGACGGACGTGCAGCTCGGCATCTGCTGCACCTGCCTGGGCTGCAGCTACGGCGTGATGTCGTCGGCGGACGACCGGAGCCGGGCCTGCCTCATCCTCGCGGAACTCTCGCGCAAAAGCTTCCTGCTGCTGATCGACGGGCCGCTGGAGGCGCCCGTCGACCTGGCGGCGGTCGGCCCGTCGACGCCGCTCGGGAAGGGCCGCCGGCGCCAGAAGGTCGTCGTGTCCACTAGGAGCCCGGACATGTGTGCGCCGCGGACAACGTCGTCGAGATCGGGCGCCTGGGGGAAGACGACGCGTGGGGCCTCTTCAGAGACAGCTTTGGGGATAAAATCATCACGCGTGGGGCCTATTAAGGGGATAGAGCTCGAACGGACGTGAACTCGATTCGACACAGATTTAATTCAGGTGCAGGTGAGTGCGGGTTGATTAAAGGAAACGGCAGGGGGTTTTGTGCAGAAGTGTGTGCGCTAACCGGTCCAGCCACCTGGCTGCCAATTGTCGGCTGTGATTGGCCTGGGACTAAATCATCACATGAGGTGCAAGTTGGGGTATGGTGGAATCAAGCTTTGCAAGTTTGGGACTAAATCATCACATTCTGTACAAGTTAGGATATCTCGGGTGCTATTACCTCCACTTCCCCGGCTCCATGCATTTGTATCTAATTCCTCATGTCAGTGGGCAATTGCAAATGTGGAACAAGCCAGCACAAGAGGGACTGCATTGAAGTGGATTACGTCCTTTTTTGGGCTGTGGAACACGCACACATTCCCACCCATAACACCGGTTTGAATGCACTCACTCACTCGCTCACCTGCATGCATGGACAGGTGCATTTGTGACAGATGATTCAAGGGCGAAAACTAACTACAGTGGGAGTAATATAAGTAGTAACATCACATATATCTAGATAAAATAAATGATGTGCCAAGCAATAAATGAAGAAAGAGAGGCATGTCGTAACATAACTAATTACTAGTAGTATGAGTAACATCACAGATATCAAGGCAAGATGAGTCTATAGCCTAATAAATAAAGTGTTGCATGTTACCGCACATATGTTACTCCCCACTATAGAGGTAGTAACATAGACTATTAACTTGGGCATGCTACTACTCTATCTTATTATCCATTGTGGCTAGTCGAAGGACAGGGACCCCTTCTTACATGTGTGACGTGGTCCAGATCAAAAAATTCTTCCGGGTAATTTCGCGCCAACAGAGGGCGGACCCTGGCCGTGGGATCGGGCTCCGACGGCCTGGATCGATCACACTGACTCTTCTTCACCAGCTCCATACGCGGCGGCCTGTGCTTTACCGCTGCGCGTATACGGTTACGAGGCGGCTTTGTTTCGATTCGCGTGATCGCCCGGACCCTTTTTCTTTAACTCTGTTCATATATACAGTCGTGCCTGTAACAGGGAAGAAAGGAAGTTTAACAGAACCTGTCAAGCTAGCTAGATTGCTAAAAACTGAGGGACCTTTGCACTAATGTGACGTGACAGGTTAGGGCGCCCTGATCTTACGTTTATGTCCGGGACCGGGAGTAGCTACGCCAAGCTGGCTAACTAGCTAGGTTGATGGATGGACGAGACAGACAGCAGATGAAAATCAAATCCATGGCTTCCTTTCTGCTAGTACCCTTGCCATTCTGGTTCGCAAGGCAACAAGGGAGAAACGCCGCCATGTTTTCCCCAATTTCTGCTTCCCGGTGGTTCATCTGCTCTGTCTACTTGGCCTGGGAGACTCCACAAGGTGCTGCTGCCTGCTGGCTTGCAATGCGCAACTTTAGGTTCATTTATCCCTTTCTGGATGGAATGAGAGCGTCTGCTGGCTTATATTACACTACTTTATTAGGAACTAGGCCATCTTGTTATCCTCTTTTTGATGCTATACTTTCGTCAACGGGACAAAAACAGGTTGGTGATTAGTTTTCTACTATCTGCTGGTGTGCGTGCTCTTACGTTGGGGTGAGTGAGTTGGATGTTGTTGACATGGGAATGGCAGGGACACCGTAATCGAATGTCAAGTGGTAGTAGAAAAGTATACTACTAAGTGTGACATATGGAAAACAAACATGAGTTAGCTAGATTTTTCTTCTTTCTTGAAAAAAGCTAGATTTTTCTTTTGTTGCTGATGATGATGTTCCACACATCACGTGCCTGTCTCTACTCGTGGAGAGAATATACAACAAGACGTGTGCACAACGCGTTGTCGAGACAGGGAAGTGTAGTTCTCTAGCTAACTACACGAGGAATCTTTTTCTTTTTTTGGGATTTCCAACGCGGTACCGTCTATATCATATGGAAGTGTAGTCCGGAGCGTCAGTGTCGCATTCATGCCGGCCCAGAGAAGATATGATCTCTCACTGGAGTCGGCATTGAAGCGGCGCACCGGCCGAGAGCGTTGCCCACTGCACACGCCTTCTCTCTGTTGCGGAACATAGTAATTTCAAAAAAATTCCTACGCACACGCAAGATCATGGTGATGCATAGCAACGAGAGGGGAGAGTGTTGTCCACGTACCCTCGTAGACCGAAAGCGGAAGCGTTAGCACAACGCGGTTGACGTAGTCGTACGTCTTCACGATCCGACCGATCAAGTACCGAATGCACGGCACATCCGAGTTCAGCACACGTTCAGCCCGATGACGTCCCTCGAACTCCGATCCAGCCGAGTGTTGAGGGAGAGTTTCGTCAGCACGACGGCGTGGTGACGATGATGATGTTCTACCGACGCAGGGCTTCGCCTAAGCACCGCTACAGGATTATCGAGGTGGACTATGGTGGAGGGGGGCACCGCACACGGCTAAAAGATCAAACGATCAATTGTTGTGTCTCTAGGGTGCCCCCCTGCCCCCGTATATAAAGGAGCAAGGGGGGAGGTGCGGCCGGCCAGGAGGGGCGCGCCAGGTGGAGTCCTACTCCCACCGGGAGTAGGACTCCCTCCCTTTTCCTAGTTGGATTAGGAGTGGAGGGGAAAGAGGTGGAGGAGAGGAAGGAAAGGGGGGGGGCGCCGCCCCCTCTCCTTGTCCTATTCGGACTAGGGGGGTGAGGGGCGCGCGGCCCTGCCCTGGCCGCCTCTCCTCTTCTCCACAAAGGCCCACTATGGCTCATTAAGCCCCCGGGGGGTTCCGGTAACCCCTCGGTACTCCGGTAAAATCCCGATTTCACCCGGAACACTTCCGATATCCAAATATAGGCTTCCAATATATCAATCTTCATGTCTCGGCCATTTCGAGACTCCTCGTCATGTCCGTGATCACATCCGGGACTCCGAACAACCTTCGGTACATCAAAACATATAAACTCATAATATAACTGTCATCGAAACGTTAAGCGTGCGGACCCTACGGGTTCGAGAACTATGTAGACAAGACCGAGACACGTCTCCGGTCAATAACCAATAGCGGAACCTGGATGCTCACTGCCGCCGCCGATAGCGAAGGAGGCCACCCCGCTTGGGTCCCATGAATGCAACAACCACCGTCTTGCCGGTTTGCACAACAGGTGACTAATCTTCTTCGCAAAGGCCAAGCCCACGGTGCCCATATCCCCCTGCCCCAAAACCAACTTTGATCTCCGCTTTGCCGAGGCGGAGGTTATTCTTCCCCTTGCGCTGAACCATGTACGCCCGGGGCTCACGAAATTCCTATGAGCGCCGAACATGGGGAAGACATGTCATGGGAATAAGGCTTCGCCTCGTCTCGGCGATGCAAATACTTTTGCCGCATTTATATGAAAATCATCCGGTTTGCATATTCGTCAGGTTAGCTGAAATTCAGTTTGAAATATATGCTGCTACGGTTGGATGGTCGGCTCCCGCATTAGTGTCCGCGGGCTGATCGCCCCCTGGTCCACAGGCAGATGCGGTGTCCGGTTTAAGGCTCAGCGTTGAAAATACCCTAAGCTCCCAAGATTTGAAGCCTTCTGTTGTTCTATAGATTCTCTCCACTTTCCATCCGCATATCAGAAACGGAGATTAAAAACTCTTGCCCATAATTGAAGTTGATCAAATCTAAATTCCCTGTGTGGCATGCACTCATAAAAGAAAAGAATTACCGCACGATCGCCGACGTGCCATGGCGAGCCGTCCCACACTCAATATCTGTCCCTTGGAGTCGCAAACTCTCCCACAAACATGTTCTCTCTCGTAGATCGGAAACTCAGCCCCTTAGAGTTGCCCTAGGCTGACCGGAGAGCACTAGAGATCGCATGTATGTGGAAGCACTGCGATACAACACCTTCCTTGCGAGCATCGACTTCTCCTCTGCATCTTTTTCACGATCATCAAGAACAAGAGGCGTAGCTTCCTCTTCGGTGATGTCCAATTTCCCTATAGCCTCCACCGGTTTTGCCCTCGGCGACAAGGGTTCCTTCCCGTTGCTCCGACCGGCAAACATTGCCATCCCTCAATCAGCAAGCTCGTGCGCCCCGCCGTCGAGATCAGCATGCGCCGCCAAAGTTCCATCCTCAGAACCTTATCATCTCCCACGGAGGCTCCGAGATTTTTTTGGGGAAAACATAACCACGCTATGCATGCAGAAGCAGTACTCAGGCGTATGTACAAGTACGTCTCCTGTTCCATTATCTCCATACGTACATACGATTGAACTCGTCCAAAGTACTAGTCCGATCCGTGTATCTCCATTTGTGTAGGCGTGCAGTGTTGGAGCAGGAGTGCAGTACCCGCGAGCGCTCTCCCAATGAAGGCTGACCGTAGCACGTACTACGTGCCGACCGTTGGCGCGTGCGTGTCGCTGCCTCTCCTCTGTCCTACGCCCAACGAATCCGCTGACCGGTTGGCGAAAAGATCCACACATATAGTACGATCGAGCGCTCCCCTCGCATGATCATATCGCACCAACACGTACGTACAGTACCAGCAAGCTGTTTGAATCCAACATTATTATAAAAATAAACTAAGCCGTACCAATAATGGTACGTGCATGCCATTTAACCGTACTGTACAGAGGGGGTGTTCCATCGACCTGTTTCATTTTGCCCGAAAAGGCTGCAGTTGATCTGCACGCAGGTTCAGTCGGCTAGCTGGGAGGATGAATGAGCGGATACCCGTCGCCGTCGGCCGGTTCGATCGGGCTAGGAATCACACACATCGTTTCGAAAGGGAAGGGCAACCGTATGTCCGTATCCTTATGGTATGTTGCGCCGTAATCATCGTGTGTGGTACTAGCAGTCGATACTGCCAGCGACAGCCACCCGGCCATGCAAAAAAAAAGCGACAGCCACCCGGCGACGGCGTGAGCGCGCGACGCACGCGTGACGCGATCATCACGTACGTACGCCTAATAACGTGCGTCAAAACTACCAGTGCCTACTGCGCGTCGCCGTGACCTAATAATGTGCAAGTCTACTCTTGCCGCCGTGACCCGTCAGGAGTCGGCTTGGTGCTGCCTAGCTAGCTACAGCTTGGGAAACGCGGCGGAAGGGAGGGGCCGGGGCCGGCCGACGCGCCGCAGCCAGCCAGCCACCCGTAAAAAGGTGCGGTAGCAGTCAGCGTTGCAATCAATCATGCTACTATTCCCTAGCCGTAGCGGCCAGCTCCCTAGCCGACCAGGCCAGCAGCGTCATCGGTGGATCGACCGTTTACCACCTGGGCCGGGCCCTGGCCCCTGGGGGAAGGCAGTGTGTTGTTGCAGAGACGAGATCGACGAACGGGCCGCGGCCGCACCAACCAACCTGTGTGTGTGTGTGTGTGCAGTGGCAGCAGACAGACCCACCCGCGGGCAACAGTGCAGTGCAGTGAATGCCGTAGCTGTTTGTTTATTTATTACTCGTATTATTATCGTAGTGGTACTACTGTTTTTTTTAGGGGATCGTAGTACTACTGGTGCCTGCTGCCGGTCCGGGATTGAACTTTTTTACGAGTTGGGTTTGCCACCCGTGATTAGTATAAGACCGGTCCAACGCCCGTCGGTGGAGTACGTCCGGTGCTATCTATGGCTTGGATTGCCACACTTTGTGACACAATTTTTTTATCAAGTTTGTCTAAGATTAGTTTAACAAATGAGAGTCACGACTTGGCAGTCTAAATGAATCTTGCCACATTTTTTGTGGGTATGTAATGTGGGACCCGAGTGTGGTTGCCTAATTTATGGCTTGAACCAAACACCCATCTAAACTTGCCTAATAATAGATGTGGCAACCTTTGGCAAACTTAGTTTGAAACCAAACAACCCTATCCATCCATGAGAGCGCTTACGGTCGCACTTGGCAATTCCGGCCCCTCAAACACCCACGGATGGACTCCAGGATGGCTGCCTGTTCTGCCATCTCCACCGCTTGGGCGACGACGAGCTGCACCATGGCTTCCTCCATGGTGAAGATCGCAACCGGCACCGGCTCGGCTGCGTCTGCCTCCTCCGGGTTCACCCCCTCCATGTGCTTTGGCTGCTTCTCCCCTCCACCTCCTCCTCCCCCGGCTCCGGCAAGTCCGGACGGACGCCCGTTGCGATCCGGGTAGCATGCCTCGCCCGAATCTCCTCCTCGATCTGAAAGCGGCGCTCCGGAGTTAGCATAACGTTGGTGGTCTTCTTCTGCCAAGCCATGTCAGACAGTAAGGGAAGAGGAAGGTGGAGACAGAGAGAAATGCGCTCGGGCTGACGACGTAGAGAGGGAGGAATAGGTTGTGGCTAGGGTTGGGGATGCCGGCCGGCTTAAATAGCCGTACTTTGGCCTCAGGCGGCATGCTAGAGCAGCGCTACGTGACGTGCACACCCCCCACCAAAGGAGACGCTCGTTGAGCTGTTGGGTTTCTGGGCGATTCCATTAGTACCGGTTGGTGGCACCAACCGGGACTAAAGGACTAACCTTTAGTCCCGGTTGGTCTGGCCAACCGCGACTAAAGGCCTTCGGGCCAGCCTGAGGACCTTTAGTCCCGGTTGGCCAGGCCAACCGGGACTAAACCCCTTCCGTCCGCCAGCTGTCGACCGAGCGCGCTGGGCCCAGATAGTTGGTCGCGGGTCTCCTCCCGAACTGGCCAACCGGGACTAAAGCCCCTCCCGTCCGCCAGCTGTCGACCGAGCGCGCTGGGCCCAGATAGTTGGTCGCGGGTCTCCTCCCGAACCGCGACTAAAGGCCCCTTTGGTCGCGGTTCGATTATTTTGGGGACTAATGGGGCGTATGGAAGCCTTTTTTTCTACTAGTGTTCTACTGCTTCCACCAGAAATTCAGTCTGTACATCCTTACTGGGAGGGAGCACCATCTCGTAAAGTAGCGGTCGGTAGCCGCCTGCAGCGCAAGCCAGCAACTCGGCCCCTGCTCGGACCAAACAACAGCAAAATGCTCCTGCAGGTCAAACGATCGACGGAGCAGGCACGTCTTGCTTGTTGCCCAAGGGAGGGAAATCGAGTGGGTTTCTGACGCGCGAGGGCGAGGCCACCCCGCGCGCAATCTTTTTCTTCATCTCTCTGCAGGACACTCGGACGTGCATCCAGGCCAGTTGTTGCATGGATCAAATCATTCCGTCGGATGTGACCTGACCTGACCTAATCTAACCTAAACCTATTTACATAACCAACAGATGGAACATTCTCTCCCTCTGTCTGCGTCCAGTCCATCGCGTGACCACAAATCATCATTGGTTCCACTGCGCGCCCTGGTGGAATAGCATAGTTTAAAGCCGCCGGCACTCGTTCCCTTCCTTTCTTTTTGCATTGCAGGGAAAAAGGAACAAAACAAATGCAAACGCAAAAAGGCTGCAACCAGCAATCGAAAGAAGAAATCCATGAAAGGTCGAGCCCGGCCGATTCGCCTCCATCGTCCGCCCGTTCTGGCCGGCCGGCCGGCCGGCGGTTAAACGTCGTTAGATTACCTTTCGGTTACCACTCAAAAAAAGAAGAAGATTACCTTTCGGTTTCACCCGCTGGCCAGCCCTGCTGGAGCTGGATCAAGCAGCTGGTTAAATCCGAGACTGACTCACAGCGAATGAACGAAGGGTCATTTTCTCAAACTTTTGTTTTAGTTCCGAGCTTAATTACTACTACTACTACAGTACGATTAGTACAGTGGTGGGGGAGAAGAATGTTTTTTTTTTCTACGAGCAAGTGGAGGAAGAATGGGATAAATTCGTGTGCGTCGGGCCCGCCGGGGAGCAAGAATCACTGGAGCCCGACGGATGGATGGGCAACTAAAACAAAAGTTGGCTAGCTGATTCTTTCAACAACGTTTATTCTCCTCCTTCTAAAGAATAATCCAACAGAAGAAAGACGACCTTCGAGCACGTACGCGCCATTTCCCACAACGACCATCCATCGTTTAGATTTTTTTTATTTTGAGGGAAATCCATCGTTTAGATTACAACTGCTTGATGATCCGTCGGTCGTCCACATGCATGCGTGCGGATGATTTTTTTTCTCTTTGGAAAAACCGGCAGCTACAGTGTCTTGGGACAATTTTGAACCCCGTACTGTACACATTATCTTCGCCTCGAATTCAAGGAATCGCTCCCATGATTTCCGGATCGGATCAGAGCCGGTTTAAAGACAGATAGAGCACCACGCGGCAGCAATCATGAGCGCATCTCAGCCTCGAGTTGCACCTCTACTTTTACTATATTGGAGATTTACCTCGCTATAGCAGTTGCATTGCTTCAGGCCCCAGTAAATGAATCCGCTGGCCAGCCCTAGTTTTAGTTGCAAATTGCTACCACCTCTCTCTCAGTTTACAGGGTGTGCGCGTATCCTAGGTCGTCAATTTGACCAACCTAATACAAGTCATATATTACAAAAAATATACCAACATAAACTTCGGAGTTTCTACTTTCAAAAGCTATTATTTTTCGGAAATCCCTTTTGGTGACCGAGCTCCAATGAGGCCTCCAAATTCAAAATTCAAATTTCATCAAAATTCATATTTTTACGTTTCAAAAAATTCTGAAAAAAACACAGCTATACATGAAGGCATAACACACATGTGCGTAAATTTTCAGGGCAAAATACGTTGAAATGAGGGCTGTGCAAAAAAGACAAATCTAGGGCTGTTTAACACATGATACTATTCATTCTCTCAGGCCATGAATTTGCTTTTTTTGTACAGGTCGCAATTCAAGGTATTTCATCATGAATTTTTACACACATGTGGGTTACATCCTTACATATACGCATTTTTTCAGAATTTTTTGAAACATAAAATTTGAATTTGAATTTTTTCAAAAATAAAGGGCTCCATGGAGTTCGGCCTCCAAAACGCCATTCTCATTATTTTTGTGTTATATAGTTTATATTAGGATGACAAAATTGGCAACCTAGATATACGCGTAGGACTTGTAAACTGAAACGGATGTAGTACCGTACTGTGTGGCTGGAGCGAGTTAATAATTGTCGAAAAAAATGTAGCAGGAGGGAGTCTCAATATTTTTCAGGAAAAAGCTAGCACAGGAAGAAGCAGATAAGCAGCAACTGGATAGCTAGAGGTTTTCTACTTGTCTGGATCATTATTCGCTCTCGTTTTCCCCAAGCAGACCCCCTGCACTGCATCATGTGACTCGGACGATGAACTCCTACCGAGCAACCGTCCAAACTATCCATCCATCCATCCATCCTGATAAGATGCACATCCATCAACGCCGGCTAGAATGTATGTATGGATCCATTCCATTCCATTCCCCAAAAAGGAAAAAGAGAGAATCTCTAAAATGAAACCAGGAAGCACCACCGATCTACACTGACGATCGACGACCCATCTCGTCTCACACTCGTACGTACGCCAGACGAGCTACTGCTGCTCAACATGGTCGACCCCGGCCCTGCTGAACGATCCTGCGTACGTGTCGCCCGGCTCCATGCACTGGCAAGACAAAAATCCTTTCACGCACCGGGGTGTAGCAGGCTTGCAACCACTCTACCAGCAAGTCACTGGCCCAGCATGCATGCACGCACAAGCACCATTAATAAGTCCTCGTCAGCCTGTGACTCCATGCATAGCAAAGATGCCACTTCGCCGGCTCCATGCAGTGACAAACCAGTACGAGTAAATCTTTTGGGAAAACAATGCATTCATATCCAAGTCCTCATGTCAGTGGGCAAACTAGTAATCTGCAAGTATTGTCACCTTTGCAAATGTAGAACAAGCCAGCACAAGAGAGACTCGACTGAAGTGGATTATTGTGCTTTTTTGGGATATAGAACATGCACACATTCCCACCCATCACACCGGCTTAAATGCACTCACTCACTCAACTGCACGGACAGGTGCATTTCTGACAGATGATTGAAGAGCGAGAGGCCCCCTTCTTCTCACCTGCGTGACCTGGTCCAGATGGAAAGATTCTTCCGAGTAATCTCGCGTCAAAATAGGGCGGACCCTGGCCGTGGGATCACGCCCCGACGGCGTCGATCGAGTACGCGGGCTCTTCTCCACCAGCTCCACACGGTCCTACCGTCCTAGCCCTTTGCTTTGCCGCTGCTTTGCTTTGTTTCGAGCCGCGTGATGGCTCGCACGCTTTTTTGACTCTGTTAATTGATACGGTCGTGCCTGTAACAGTAACAGTGCAAGTGTGCAACTGCTTCCACGTAATCTTCCAAAATGTATGTACACCTGCCACAAGCGGCTTTACAGTAGAACACATTCTATTAGAGCGTATATAGTCGGATATGTCAAATATGACATCTCGAAAGTTCCGTGGACACGCCCGGGCGCGTTCGCGGGCAGTGACCGGGCACGCCTCAAATTTAACTTGTTGCATCGGGACATCTCATACTAGATTCTTAAATTCATACAAAGACATGCAAACGAAATAACCTACGTACTACGTCTTTCGCCTAGCTACTCACCGTCGGAGATGTCGACGATCTCCATGCTCGGCTCCTGCAGGATTGGCCTCCACATAGGGTTCATCCTGGATGGACTCCAGGATGCCCTGCTGCTCCGCCATCTCGTCGGACAGGGTGACGTCAAACTCCGCCTCTGCCTGCTCCATGTTGAAGGTCAGCAGCTGCTGCTCCGGCTCCTCCGCCTCCATCGATGCAAGCTGCTGCTCCTCGTCCTCCGGCTCCGGCGAGTCCGAAGGCAGACCGGTAGTGATGCGGGCTGCGCGCGCGGCTTGTCTCGCCCGGATCTCCTGCTGGATCTCGGCGCGGCGCTCCGGCGTGAGTATTGTGTAGTACGTGATCGTAGTCCGGACCATGGCGGAGCGCTGGAGCGTGGGCAGACTGCCGGAGCGGGAGAGGGAGGAGGTGAATGGTCTCGGACTGGCGGCGCGGAGAGGGGGAAGGTGGATGGACTAGTGTTGTGGGACTCCGGCCAACTTAAATAGGCCGATTTGCTCTCGGGCGGCGAGCCGGAGTGGCGCCACGCGACGTTCACACTGCGGCTACGGAGGAGGCGTCCGTCGGACCGTCGCGTTTCCGGGCGAGTCCGCGTGGGATCCCTTCGTCAGTCCTACGTGACGGGCGTGCCCGGGTGCCCCAATATCCACCCCATATTTGGGCTGGATACGGGGGTGCCGGTCAGCCCGAGCGTTTGTGGCCCATTTAAGGAGCCCGTCTGGGCCGAAAAAACATGACTGGACAGTGACCGGCGGCCCGCCCATACGTATGAAACGGATATGAGACGCCCGCCGTAGATGCTCTTAGTACAATGCATGGTTGATGGGCTCCTCAGTCACCATTCACCAGCACCTTCTTCTTTTAGTTTGCTTTTACTGTACCAGGAATGAAAGTAGGGGCATAACTCTTGGGTAGTTGCACCACGTAGCGCGTGGTCCTGATTGAATAAACAAAATTTTACAGAATTTATTACTAGTACATTTTTGAATCGTGATGATGCATTGATCAATATAGTATCATGGAATAATCATGCATTTGTTAAGTTGCTGATGATCTTCATTGGAAACTAAACCAATCTCATTACAACCGAAACGTTTTCTGGTGGATCTGGTGGGTACTACCTCAATTATAACACCTTAAAAAGGACACTAATTTAAAAGAGGGAAAATGCCATATTGTATACAGTGTGTGCAGCAGCATTTCAGTCAGCTTGCTACTGGCCGCGGCATCAGACGCAAGCCGGCCCAGCAGGAGAGCGAAAGCATGCATTTCCTGAGTCATCACTACGAATTAACATACTTGAGAACTCTTGATTAAATGCCTAGCCTAGAGTGTAAAAGACCTCATGATGCAATAGTCATACTACGTACATTGTTTAGTTGCCGATGATGGATCTCCACTGTAAGCAAAACAAATTTTTTTATCTTTCACGATCGATTACGCACCGAAAAGTTTTCTGGTGGAACCGGTGGGACTAACTCAAATAGCACATTCAAAAAGAGCACTAAACAAGAGGTAATTGCCACCTTGCATACTGTATTGACAGTAGTGTTTCAGGCATTTTCCTGTTGGCAGTGGTATCAAATGGAGTACTCTAGCTATCAGATGCATCCCCAGTAGGCGAGGGAAAGCATGCATGCATCCATCTAATATATATAAAGTAATTTATGGGATTTACGGGATCACCAGAACAAAGATAAATACGTTAGCAATTACCACAAAGAACAGAAATATCCGACCATTAATTAACTTAATTACCTGATCACAACAGATGAAACTCTGAGTTAATCTATTGACACTAGAGTTTAATTGATCACCCACCAATGCCCTGCATTAGTTCTATGGTTAACTCCGCGGTCAATAGAAAAGAAAAAGGTAGAGGGTTACCTAAAACTCCCACACACACGCGGCCGCAGCCATACACATGCATACAACTGTAGAGCAGGTTCCACACGCCCGCCGCCGTCACGCTGCCACGTTCACCTCGATGCCATCAACCGGTCGACCGGCCCTCCACCTGTGCATAGACGTCGGCAGCCTCAGGTTTAGAAATCGTCTCTTGCATGCAGCCCAAAAGGCAACAAGCAAGGAGATAAGTACGAGATGGATCAAAGATTTTTGGCTTGCACACAGTGGCAACAAGATTGGCAAGGCAACAAGAGAGAAACGACGGCATCTTTTTTCCAATTTCTCCTTCTCAGTGGTTCATTTGCTCTATCTACTACCTGGCCTAGAAAACGCGACAAGCTGCTGGTTTGTAATGCACCACTTTGGGTCCATTTATCCCCTTTCGGATGGAATGAGAGTGGCTGCTGGCTTATAACGCACGACTTTATTAGGAACTATGCCATCTTATCCTCCTTTTGATGGTTGGAAAGAGGGTTTCTCGTATACATTTTCTTTTGACAAGCCCGCCTTTGTTCAACGGGACAAAATAGGTTGGTGATTAGTTTTCTACTACCAGCTGGCGTGTGTGCTGTTACGTTGGGGGGAGTTGGATGTTGTTTGACATGGCAATGACAGAGACACGTAATCGGACGTCAAGTGGCAGTAGAAAAGGAGTAATAAGTGTGACACGTAGGAAAAGGAACATGAGCCGAGTTAGCTAGATTTTTTCTTTTGTTGCTGATGATGATGTTCCACACATCACCTGCCTGTCCCTACTCGATCGTGAGAGAATATACAACAAGGCGCGTGCACAACGAGTTGCCGAGACAGGGAAATGGAAGTAGAGTTCGCCAGCTACACGATGAATTTAATTTCAATGGGAATTTAAATTGTTTGAGCGACTCGAACGTTGTCTCGTGCGGATCTATCTACTCGAATTTAATAAGTGTCGCTGCAGGGGAATGGTAGATCGGTCGGTGCATGCATGCATGCGCCTGCGTCACCCCTTGACCGGACCGGACGGCGATCCTGCACTTGCACGCAGTGTATGTTGCATACATATGGGTCTTATTCATCAACTTTTCTGTAAAGAGGTAATAATAATGACTTTGACTTGAGCACAGTGATGAATGAAATTAAGAAGAAAAGGTTCGGCGAGGTGTGGTGGCACGGCGAGGGAAAAAGATGAGCCGGCTCCGGCTCGGCCGGCCTCGCGCTGTCGCTAGCCCTCAGGTAATTGCTTTCTTTCTGAACTACTCGTACTCCGTAGTACATGACTGGGCGATCAGCCCGAGATGGAGCATCCCGTGCACGGTGTGCATGCATGCATGCAGCTCCTGCCAGCGTCGCATGCATGCGTGCGTGTGTGCTGGCTGAGGTGCATGTAGATGCAGGGTCAGCTCGGGCGGTGGCGCGTCACGTGGTGGGTGTACCTGGCGGCGGGCCAAGGGAGCACGCGTGCACGGCCGTTGGAGCCGACGAGCCGCCACCGAGGATCGAGCAACGGTGGTGTGCCACTGTCATGGTGGTTGGGTTCTGTCGCCGGCGAGCGCGGACAAGACAAGCGGGTCGCTCCAAACGCCAAAAGCCCAGGCCAGCGCCGATGTTCAGTTGTTCACATGGCCGTCATGGTTGGTTTCTCGATGCCATCGGCACTCAGCAAGCAGTGGTGCCCAGAGGTGACATGCACTGTTTCTCCTTCCAAAGTGGGTGCCCGCGGGTTAATAATTCTGCCCCAGTGCAGGACCAAAGGCAGGCGTCGGGATTTTAGTGCTACTGTAGTTTCTTCATGTGAGCGGCATCTGCCATCTCTACCGGGTCCTTAAGCTCAGAACGAACAACGAAAACGGCAGCTACTAAAGACACGTCCAACATATCTGATATCTCCACCGTCTATATGTACGTACGTATATACGTACTACCGGAGCTCGATCGTAGTGGCTTCAAGCCGGGAGATCGAGCTCGATGATCGTCTCGAAACTCGCTCCATGCCACGCCAAGATCCCTGGCCGAAAAAGCCTTGGTGGTAGTACGTACGTACGTGCCGGCCCGTGATCACGAGCGCATGGCAATATGGCATGATTGTGAAATCGTACTCCTTCCTCCTTCCGTCCGAAAAACTTGTCCCAAGACGTACGAGCGGACTACCCGAGCCAACATGTACCGTACGTCCACCATCCGGCAACTGGTGTGTACGTGCGGTGCGCGCGCGCCCAGAACTAAAGATTCCGCTGGCGGCCACGGCATGAGTGCGTCCGCGCAGCTAATCACGACGTACGTACGTACACGGCCGGCTCTGCGCTGGCCGCTGGACTTGCATGCATTGCATGCAACTTGTTCTTGACTGATCTGACTTCAGGTATGTACGCACGGTTCTCCAGCATTTGCACATATGTATGACCATCAGTCCACAAAGGTGCTATATATCTACTCAGTTTGGCTAAATGACAGTCGACTGAATTTTAAATTTGGGTTAATCAATTTTGAGTAGTCCGCCGGAGTGAGCCGGAGGGAAGGAAGGAGAAAGAAGCAGGGGCTCGACGGAGGGCAACCCCATTATCTATCTTAGGGTTTAGGGTGAGGGCGGTGGTGGGGCTTTGCCGGAGAAGAAAACTAGACCCGGGTGGGGCCAGGTGGATGACGGGGGCATGGTGGGGGCAGTCCAGTGGTGGGCTGGGCGGCGGGGGCGGTGGTGGGGCTTTGCTGGAGAAAAAAAAACTAGCCACAAGGGGGGGGGGGGCTAGGTGGATGGCCGGGGGCGGTGGCAACACTGACGGTGGGGGCAGTCCAGGGGAGGGTTGGGCGGCGGGGGCTGGCGGTTAGGCCGACAACCCGTGTGACGGTCTGGGAAGAAGAAGAGGTAAGGGAGAAGAAGTGTCAGGCGCCGTATGATCTTCATCCAACGGCCGTAATAGTCGACTGGCCCAAATTTAAAATTCAATCCACATCCATATGTACTCACACGTGTATTCGCAGAGATGTTGCTATGCCATTTGTGGTAGCACGACCAACGACCCCCCGTCACGGAGAGGTTGAGCGCCGCAGGGTTCGTTTCCGGAGATCCACATGGCTTCTCGGTTCCGGATCTCACGGATCTACTTAGACGGATACACCTTGGTCGACTATGAGAGGAGGTGGTCTGCGATTTCACAGAGTTAACTCGTAACGCGGTCATGAAAATGACAGTGGGCGAGAGAGAGAGAGGGGCGGCGGTTGAAGATGTGGGGGAAAAGATTGTTCGACACTTGCCGTATGCGGGTGGGAGGCAGTGAGATAGGAAGAAATGAATAGGCGGATGCGGAAGAGAGTGGAAAGGCAGGCAAGGGAATTGTGGCATTGTCGTTGGTCCGAGTAGTGGGTGCAAAGGGTGTGAGTAGGTGATGTCATTAATAGGCACGTGGAGATGACTTGATTGTTCGATAGATAATCTATGCTTAATAGATGAAGGGCCGATTACGCGGTGGAAGTGATGAGGGATTAGTAGGCGGGCGGGAGATAGACAGTTCGACAGATAACCTATGCCCAACGATAGTGGAAGACCTAGATCTTGACCACGGGGGTGCCAATCTTCTGACTCACAACAAAAAATGCTAGGTATAACCATAACAAAATGTTTGTTTATCATTCTACCCTTATAATACACATAGTATTAGACTAAGGGTACTAGATAAAAAGATTTGCATTTTTAGAAGGGGTGCCAGGGGCCCATGGAACCCTCACTGGATTCGCCACTGCCCAACGACTTGAGGGTCGGTTCTCTTAATTGGAGTGAGAACCAGATTTTAGGTTTTAGCATTATTCAATGCTATTGCTCACACAGTGTAGAAATGAATGTCACCATCCAAGATGTTGATTAGAACCATCCATCAGTCATCAAGATCCGTGCAAGTTCGAAAGATGAGGAAATATCGATTCTAGGGCTACGAGAGCTCAATCAAGGAAATGACTACTTTTAAGTCGAGGGAGCCATGGTCATCTCCACATTTCAACATTTTGCTTCCTCAAGCCAAATTTCGCTGGGTTCTTCGCCGGTTGATGCTGACGCGGTATGCACACAGCAACGGCCAGCTCGGTGAAATGCCGATCGACCATTTTACTACCTGGGCGTGGGGAGGAGATCCGGAAACGATGAACTGGCCGCGGCCGCACCAACCAACCGGTGCGTGCAGTGGCAGACACACCCACCCGCGGGCAACAGTGTAGTGAATGCCATGGCTGTTTGGTTTATTTATTAGTGTCGTACTCCCTCCGTCCGAAAATACTTATCGGAAGAATGAATTTATCTAGACGTGTTTTAATTTTAAATACATCTATTTGTATGCATTTCTTCAACAAGTATTTTCGAACAGAGGGAGTACGTATTAACTCTTTCTACGGTTCTATACCATTAATAACACGTACCAGGACGTTCGATTGCTGGTGTCTTTTTGTTTTTAGGGAATTGCTGGTGTCTTTACTTGCACTAGTATGCTACGTTGATACTCCCGCTCAAACTAAAGCGACCCAGCGGTTCTAGCCAGCCAACAACGCTTATTCTCCGCCTATGAATTAACTAGCCATTCTTTCGTCCAGTACGTAGAATAATTAAGCAGCTTAACGACGACCTCCGAGCACGTACGTACGTACGTACTACTACGCGCCATAACTGGTACGTACGTACTACACTATTCTACGTCAGTTTGAACTGTTATTAGATGGGATGAGCCGAAGCCGACGACCATCCATCGTTTGTTTACAACCGCCTGATAATCTGTCGGTCAGAGGAACCACATGCATGCGTGTGCATCATTTTCTTTTAATTGCCACTACAGGGTTTTGGGACGATTTTGAAACCCTGTGCTGTACACATTACTAGCCTCGCCTCGAATCCAAGGAATCGATCGCTCCCACGATTCCCGGATCGGATCAGAGCCGGTTTAAAGACGGACAGACCACCACGGTGCGGCAATGATGAGCGCATCTCAGCCTCTAACCGCCCGTGGTTACTGGAGATTCACCTCGCTTTGCTGCACTCGACACTGTAGAATTTTTCTGCATTTTGTTACTGATCCGCTGATATTCAGCACACCCGCTGCACGTGATCATGACAGATTGCATACGCACGTCAGGTGCGTTAGCAACTTCTTAACTTGAAACTGGATCCGTTGCAAATTGCTACTGTGTGGCTGGAGCGACCCTCGATGTTTCTCAGGAAAAAGCTATCTGAAGAACCAGGTAGGCAGTAGCTAGCTAGAGGTTTTCTGGATCATTATACTCTCTCGTTTTGCCAAAGCAAATCCCCTGTACTGCATCTTGTGACTCGAACGATGGACCTCTAGTCCTCTACCGAGCAACCGTCCAAAGTATCTACTACCCATCCATCCTGATAAGATACACATCGGCAAATGTATGTATGGATCCATTCCCTAAAAAGGGAAAAGAGAGAATAACATGAAACAGGAAAGCACGAGCTACACTGACGACATGTCGTCTCATACTCGTACGTACACAAACAAAACCAACTAGCAGTGCCACAGTCTCGTGCTACGGGAGCACGTGCTTCAGGAGCTTTTCAATCGTTAGATCTGAGATCCGAAGGCCGAGAAAAGAGCTCACGCTTTTATTCAAAGAACACCCCCAGAAATTTGGTATTGCAAATCGGGTCCAGCGCATCTGTAGATGACCGTTGGATTTCAGATCCAATGGCCGAGAAGCTCTTGGAGCACCTAAACTTAGGTGCTCCCGTAGCACCTGATATTTTCCCCCACAGTACTAGGCTATACTGCTGCTGAACATGGTCAACCCCGGCGGCCCTGCGTACATGTCGCCCGGTTTTTTTTGAAATAAGGCAAAAGACTTGCCATTTTCATTGATTAAGAATAAGTGAGGATTGCCCGGTTAATTGACAGAAAACCGGGCTAAAACAGATACATCCAACCCACAAACAAACATAGGGTACCACCGGCCAACCTGGCCACCGACATGCAACTGAAGACACGACGGCACATGCCAACAAATGACCACACGCACAAACAACTGACAGCTCCGACTTTGACGACGAGCATCACCTGGGAAATATGCAGGACTTGCACCGACCGTGCCCGTCGCAAACGACCACTAAGCGCCTGTCATCATCGCCGCCTGTACTCGCTCCACCGCAGCTCCGACTTCAAAGCAACCAAGCAACCCACGGAAGAGCACCTTGGACACGCCGGGAAGATCCGACTACCGAAGCCCGAGCCGCGACCCATGCTCCTCTCGACGCCATTGTCGTTACCAAACAGAAATCAGCGTCCCCGAAACGGCCGCCTCAGCAAACCACACTGTGAAGATGCCGCATCCACCGCGGCGAAGATGCCGCCATTCACTGGTCTCCAGTCGTAGCCGGCTCCGAGACGATGCCCCCAAGGAGGAAGAAGACGTGAAGACGCCTTCATCGCCCAATCTTGCAGATCTGAGGTTTCCCTCCGGTGCTATGGCCACGGGGAGGAGGGGAGGAGCAGCACACATCAGTGACGCTTTCAAGAAAGAGCACGACACCCACCGGCGTCGCCGTCGCTGTATCCAGCAAAGCCGGAGATAGGATTTCTCCCGGTGAAGCTCGACCACCAACTGCCCAAACCGGCCGGCCACGAACCGCTGCCCACCAAACCTCCCAGAGCACCTCCCTCCCGTGCCCGCCCCTGCTGAGGCCGTCCTGCGCGACCACCAGGCCAGCAGCCGCAGCGCTGCCAGAACCTGGGTCCGCCTGCCGTCCGACTCCAATCTGGCCACGGGATCCCTCGAACCGCCACGTCCAGACACTCACCGCCCCTTGGCCGAAGCCGCCACCACCAAATCCGGGGCCGCCGCCCCGGCAACCGCAGACCTCCACCGTGCGGCTGATGCACAACACCAAGAGCCGAGCCGGAGCACTTGCACTTCATCTCCGACCCTCCAGAACGAGCAGCCGGACCGAATCCGTGCAAAACACCGCCCCTCACCGCATCCAAGCTGAAGACCAAGGCCCCAGTCAGGGCAGCCTCCCGACGGGGCCAGAACCGGCCGAAGCTGGGTCAGATCCGGTGAACCGCCACATCCGACGACGAGCACCTGCAGGAGCTCGCACAGGAGGAAAAGGGGGTCGCCACCCCGCCAAGACCAGCCGGAGGAGAGCCACCACTCGGCGCGAAAAAGACTCGCCGGCGCCAACGACGGCACGCCGTGCACAGGCCGCAGAAGGACCAAGCCTCCCCTACCGCGAGAGCACACCGCAGGGCGAGGAAGCGCCCCGCCGCCGCCGTTGGCGTCCTCCGGCGACGGCGAGGGAGGAGGAAGCAGGGGAGGGGGCCGGCGGCGGCTGCGGCTAGGGTTCCGCCCGAGCCGCCGCCAGGAGCGGCGCGGGCGTGGGAAAAAAAGTGTCGCCCGTGTCAATGCACAGACAAAAATCCTTTCATGCATCGGGGTGCAGCGGACTTGCAACTACTCCCTCTGTTTCAAAATACTTGACTTTCATCTGTCCAAAAATAGATGTACCTATTTGTCCCACCCATCACACCGGGTTGAATGCACGCACTCACTCACTCGCTCACCTGCATGGACCGGACAGGTGCATTTGTGACACATGATTGAAGAGCGATGGGGGCCTTCTTCAGTACATGTGAATTATTGTACTTGCTCTTACAGTCGCCCATGACCGCCCCGACTCTTCTTCAGCAGGTCCACACAAACGGAAGGCGGCCTCTGCTTTGCCGCTGAACGTACTACGATCGAGGCGGCTTTGTTTCGGAACGCGTGATCGCACGCTTTTTGACTATGTTCAATCGGTCGTGACTGTAACAGTGCAACTACTCTTCCAAGTAATCTTCCAGAATGTACAACGCGGCTACGCGACGCTTTGCACTAGAGCAAAGTCCCTGAGTGTACAATCTTCCAAAGGTATTTGGTGTCCACGGCACATGCATGCATGGCTGATGGGCTCCTCGCTCACCATTCACCAACGCCTTTCTCTTTCCGTTTCCTTTTACCAGGGATGAAAGGAAGGAGGGGCGCAACTCTTGGGCAGTTGCACACCGGAGCGCGTGGTCCTGAGTGAAAAAAAACATGATAAATCAACGCCTTTGTTAAGTTGCTGAGTGAAAAATGTACGTCGAACGTTTTGGCATCGTGAATTCGTGATGATGCAGGGATGCATATATTGTAGTACTATGATGCAGAACTCATGCCCTTGTTAAGTTGCTCATGATCTCCACTCGGAACAAACCAATGCCACTACAAAACTGTTATGATAATTCACGATTACACACCCAAAAGTTTTCTGGTGGATCAGGTGGGACTAGCTCAATTAGCGCCTTCCAAAATAGCAGTAAACAAGAGGAGAAATTGCACGCTGTGTAACGTGTGGGCAGCAGCATTTCAGTCATGTTGCTGCTGGCCGTGGCACCTGACGCAAGCCGGCCCAGCAGGTGAGGGCAAGCATGCATTTCCTGAGTCATCACTACTCCTACTACTACACGTACTTGAGAAAGAGAACTCTTGATTAATTGTCTTCTCTTGCCTAGAGTAGAAAATACGGCAAATTTTGCCTCCTGATGATGCAGTGATCCATGCACGATTCAGTGGTCATACATTGTTAGGTTGCTGCTGATCTCTACCGGAAACAAACTAAACTTTTGTCTTTCACAATCAATTACACACCGAAAAGTTTTCTGGTGGGACTAACTCAATTAGCTCATTCAGAAAGAGAACTAAACAAGAGGGTAATGGCACCTTGCATACTGTATTAACAGTAGCGTTTCAGGCGTTTTGCTGCTGGCAGTGATGTCAAATGGAGTACTCTAGCTATCAGATGCATCCCCAGTAGGTGAGGGAAAGCATGGATGCATTTCCAGAAACATCACCACGTACGTAGCAGTACTAAAACAATCATACTTGAGAACAACTTTTCAGGAAAGAAAGAAACATCAACTGAAACATCGCATTGCTCTACCGTGAACAAAGCAGGTCAAGCTAGCTAGATTGCTAAAAATTGAGGGGTAGATACACATCATAGAAATCTATGGCTTCCTTTCTAGTACCCTTTCCTTTCTGGTTCGCAAGGGAGAAAGGACGCCTTGTTCTTCCCATTTTCTGCTTCCCGGTGGTTCATCTGCTCCATCAACTAGTTGGCCTAAAAACCTCGACAAGCTGCTGCCTGCTGGTTCACAATGCATGTACCACTTTGGGTCCATTTATCCCCTTTTGGATGGAATGGCAGCGGCCGGCGGCTTATAATGCACTACTCTATCAGGAACTACGCCATTTTATTCGCTTTCTGATGGTTGGTAAGTGTGTTTCTCGAATATTTTTTGACGAGCCTGCGCCTGTCTTGAGTCAACGGGACAAAACAGCTTGGTGATTAGTTTTCTAATATCTGCTGGTGTGCGTGCTCTTACGTTGGGGTGAGTTGGATGTTGCTGACATGGCAGTGACAGAGACGCGTAATCGAACGTCAAGTGGTAGTAGAGAAGTATATACCAATAAGTGTGACATATGGAAAAGGAACATGAGTTAAGTTGGCTAGATTTTTCTTTTGTTGACGCCGATGATGCTCCACACATCACGTACCTGTCTCCACTCGTGAGAGAATATATATAACAAGACGTGTGCACAACGCCTTGCCGAGACAGGGAAAGGGAGGTAGAGTTCGCTAGCTACACGAGGAGAGGGGAGGGCATTTGGGTGCTCTAGCTCACCTCCGATGCACATGAGGTGTTCGATGAAATGTCCGAGCCACACTAGTTAATATTTCTTCTCTCGAAACTCGACCTCCGAGCTCCATTTTCCCCGGGATTTTTCTAGGCTTAGCGGTCCGTCACGTCCCGTCTCCGTCTTCACCGCCGTCGATCGCCCGCGCCGATCTCGTCGCCGGCACCACCGTGGTGAGCCTCTTGTTCTTATCTTCTTTTTGAAGGAAAAAAAAAATTCTTACTTGAGATAGATACTTGTCTAATTTTCTTACTTTTATTATTCCTTGTTATTATATAGTGCGATGGTTCTGGTATCCGTCCCCGTCGGCTCTCGTCCTGTCTATGATTCGGATGTGATGTATATTATATTTTTTATAACTATTTGGTTCATTTATTGTTTATGACAATTATGCCGACCAACGTGACATAGATTTTATTTATGTAGGAGGTGGTTGAACCGGAAATTCCAACCGACCCTATTGTCGAGAGGTTAAATTTAGTCGAAGAAGAAAACAATTACTTGAAGGAAAAAATAAAAAAAATTGAGGAGGAGAAGATGATATTGGAGTTGCATGTTGCGGATGTCGTCGATGATCGCAATATCAAGATGGATGCAATGCGGTTGAAGATTAGAAAGATTAGAAAATATGCCATTCATACCGAGGCTTGGTATCATTATGCCGTTGGATCAATTGTTACCTTAGTTATAATTATGATCGCATTTGTTGTTGCATTGAAAGGTTTTACATAGTTTCAATGTATGGTTTAACTAGATGCTCTGGAGAGCTATATGTTGTTCAATTTGAACTATGTATGTACTTTGGTTTTAATGTGATGATGAACTACTATTAATTTGGTCACTTATCTATCCATGTTCATTTGTAGTGCTTTTCAATTTCAAGGTCTTATAGCTGAAAAAAAATCAGTAAATGCATGAAAAATAACAAATGAAGTCAGAAAGGGTTGAAAATTGACGATGTGGCTTTGAATGGTGCATTTTGAACATAGAGAAACTATGGAGTTCAAATAAGTTCAAAAAAATGAAATCCTTTTGTAACAGACGAGTTTCCGTATGAAACCCTCATTCTTCGAAAGAGATTGTCCGTTTTGTACACGAAGTGCATCCAGTTTTTGCCGTAAGCCTCTCTACTTTCTTGCACATGCTAAGTGGGTGAAATGATGATACCATGCCAACTTTTAACCTTTTCAGAGTTCATTTGAAATGCTTTTCAATTTCAGGGTCTTATAGCTGGAAAAAAACAGTAAATGCATGAAAAATAACAAATGAAGTCAGAAAGGGTTGAAAATTGATGATGTGGCTTTGAATGGTGCATTTTGAATATAGAAAAACTATGGAGTTCAAATAAGTTCAAAAAAATGAAATCCTTTTGTAACAGACGAGTTTCCGTATGAAACCCTCATTCTTCGAAAGAGATTGTCCGTTTTGTACACGAAGTGCATCCAGTTTTTGCCGTAAGCCTCTCTACTTTCTTGCACATGCTATGTGGGTGAAATGATGATACCATGCCAACTTTTAACCTTTTCAGAGTTCATTTGTAGTGCTTTTCAATTTCAAGGTCTTATAGCTGGAAAAAATCAGTAAATGCATGAAAAATAACAAATGAAGTCAGAAAGAGTTGAAAATTGATGATGTGGCTTTGAATGGTGCATTTTGAACATAGAAAACTATGGAGTTCAAATAAATTGAAAAAATGAAATCCTTTTGTAACAGACGAGTTTCCGAATGAAACCCTGATACTTTGAAAGAGAACGAAATAAAATAGTCAGTAAATGCATGAAAATTTAATAGCAAAAAGAATTATCTCAAAATAAAATAAATAAGTAATTTGAAACAAAATAATATAAACTTTAATAAAATATATAAGTAGAAACAAAATAAAATAAAATAAAATAAACTTTAATAACATAAATAAAATTTATGAAACTAAAATTATCAAAGTATTTTCTGTTCAAAACATTATAAGCAACCTCTAAAATTTATGAAACTAAAATTATATAAAATTGACGCAACTAAAATTATTAAAGTATTTTCTGTTCAAAATCATTAAAAGCAAAAGGAATTTTCATAAAGAACTTTGTTTGTTAGAAACCTTAATAGCAAATATATAAGTAGAAACAAAATAAAATAAAATAAATAGTATTTTGTTGTAAGTAAAAACAAAAAAAGCAAAAAAATAAAACAAAAAAACTGGGAATAAATAAAAAATTTGCCACCTACTGGGCCACCACGGCCTGAATACGACTAGAAACCCATCAATGGGCCAGGATTCAGGCCTGCAGAAGGCCCAGTAGGCCCATCTGGCATAGCAGTGACAATTAGGCCCGTAAGCCTGCAATAGAGAGGAGCTCGAGAGGGGTGCGGCAATGGGGCTTATAAACCACTGCGCGCCCCTCTCAACTAGCACTAGTGCAGAACCGGGCTTTAGCGCCGGTTCGTAAGGGCCTTTAGTGCCGGTTCTGCAACCGGCACTAAAGAGTGGAGACTAAAGGCCCCCCTTACTACCGGTTCGGCACAAATCGGCGCTAAAGTGCCACCACGTGGCACGAGCCAGGCCCGGGTGCTGGTAGACCATTAGTACCGGTTGGTAGCACCAACCGGTACTAAATGTTTGGAGGGGGGTTTGGTTTTAATTTTTATTTTTACATTAATTTTGTGTTTTCCATTTAATTCTTTTTTGTTTGCTGGTATTTTACGATACTACATATTGTACACGTTATGCACATATATAAATAGATTTTCTCGTAGAACCGATCATATATATATATATAATCGAATGTCTCACAACCGCCATTAATTATTCACACATACACATGTATATATATACAATTTCTCCTACATGTTGCCTTGGTGCCTTCGGAGCACAATGACAAGTGGTTCATGGGGGCGGTAGCGGGTAATAGTATTCTCCTTTGGGATCTATGACCTGGTCGAGCAAAAATCCCACTATTTCCTCTTGAAGTGCTCGTATGCGCTCCTCTGGTAGGAGCTGGTCCCGCTCCTCTTTGAACTGTTAAGAAGGAGATCAATATGCATGTGTATTAGTTGTGTGACTAGATATCGACAATCATGTAAGATTTGTGAATAGTGTTCAGGCAAACGTACCCAGTCCTGTCTATTAGATCTGCTCCTTTCGGACGCCATCATGCAAATGTTCTCGCAAACGTAGTATGCACACACTTCAGTCCCCGGCGCCTGCTTCAGGGCCTTTACGAGAATAGAATTTAATCAGATAATAATTAATCAAGCATGTTAATTAATCAAGGTGACTCCAGGAGTTGTCTAAGCGGAGACATGGGCTCGATATCGAGGAGTTGTCCAACAGTGATCTTGAGCATTTCAGCCTGTATTATATGCTCCTCCATTATTACCACATCGCCCAGTTCGGGAACGTAAACGGTTTGCCCACAATAATATTGGGCACGCGTACTCTCATGTGTTGTTGGCACAACAAGCGGGGGGGGGGGGGGGTCGATTGCGCCGCCTGTTCTCCCAGCTGGGGAACGGTTTTCCCGCATTTTTTGACAGCTGCTTGTTGGCTCGAGCTCGAGCTCGCTTCTTTCTGTAGTCATGCTCGATGTGCCTTCCTGATTTGGCGCTCATAGTCTGAGTCAACAGGCTTGGGAGCTGGTGGTCTAGCCATATGAATGAAGTGGTCAATCTTTTCCTCAGGCACTTTCTCCCTCGGCAGCGTTGCCGGTTTCGGTCCAAAATGAGCGTCCACTTCGGCCCGCACTATTGCATCGCTTTGCTCCTCGGTCATGTCGTAAGGCCTCTGAGGAAGAGGAGCGAGGCTACTTGGACCATATTTATATCGCTTGTCTCCGCCTGTACTTATTATACTACCTCGACTCGTACCGCTACGCACCATAGCTGCGGCGTGTCTCTTCTTCGATTGCTTAGGCGGCGGAGACGGCTGACGTGGCTTAGTTTGAGCAGGAGGAGTGGCCTGACGCTGTGCCGGACTTGAAGCAGGAGGTGTGGCTTGACACGGTGTCAGACTTGAAGCAGGAGGTGTGGCCTGACGCTGTGCCGGACTTGAAGCAGGAGGTGTGGCCTGACACGGTGTCGGACTTGAAACAGGAGGAGTGGCCTGCGCTGTGCCGGACTTGAAGCAGTTGTCTGCTCACGCGTTCATGGACTTGGAGGAGCGGGAGTCTGCTGACACGGTGGCGGACTTCGAGGAGGAGTCGGCAGACGCGGTGTCGGTGGACTTCGAAAGATGATGCACTCCTTTCTCCATAGGATGATACGATGTATGGCCTCTCCCAGTGTGTGCTCGTCGTCACCTCCAGGAATGTCAAGCTCTAGCCCCGAATATGGGTCCACCACCTCATCAACCAAGACACGAGCATAGCCCGCTGGAATCGGGGCACAATGGAAGGTTGCTTCTGGGGTAATTGTAAAAGCAACGGCGTCCGCCACCTTCATGGATATGTTCTTCATTTTGAAGTGTAGCTCACAGTTAGTGTTCTCTATGATGTCATCCACAGGGTATGTATCCAGCAGTGCGTCGCCCGGGGCGGAACCAACGCTGCTTCTCGACATGGATGGGACGGTGCTATCCAATGCTGGATGATCATCCGCTTGTTGGTGCCACTGCTGAGACCCCCTTTCCTGGCTAAGTGAGTCGATCTGTTGCTGGAATTTGAGTGCCAAGTCCGCGTGCCTTGCTTCTAGGCCTTGAAGGCGTTCCGCGTCCTTCTTCCTCTGCTCCTCCTCTAGCTTCCTCTTCTTCTCCTCCTCCATCTTCTTTCTTGCACGGGTCCTGTAGTCGTTGTTCCATTCCGAAAAGCCCTCATACCAGGGAATAACGACCTTGCCTCGTGTTATTCCCGGGTGTTCAGGATTTCCCAGGGCACGCGTAAGCTCGTCGTTCTCTCTGCTGGGCGTGAACACCCCCTTTCGAGCATCTTCTATTGCGTCAAGTAACTTTTGTTCTGCCCCTTTTAGACTTGCCTTCTTCGAAACCAGGCCTGTCTTCGGGTCCAACGCCCCCCATGCACATAGAACCAAGTTCTGCACCTGGGGGGCCAGCTCCTAGTAACCGGAGTGACCCCTGCATCCTCCATCTCTTGCTCAGACTTATCCCACTTAGGCATTGCCACCGCGTAGCCACCTGGACCCAGCCTATGGAACTGCGTCTTTTTTGCGGCATTGGCCTTGTTTTTTCTCGACCGTTCCTTAGATAATTCTGATTCCTTGAATTTCATGAAAGCGGGCCAGTGTTCTCTTTGCTTCTCAAGTGTTCCCTTGAATTCTGGAGTCTTCCTTTCTGCAGCGAGGTAGTTGGCCCATACAGTTTTCTTGTGGGTGTTGAATGCAATTGCCATCTTCTTAAGAGCAGCGTCCTTGACTTTCTGCACATCTGCATCAGTGAAATAATCTGGTAGGGTGAAATGTTCCATCAGAGATTCCCAAAGCTTTTGTTTTGCTCTGTCGTCGACCCAAGTAACATCTGGGCGTTTAGTTTTTGGCTCTTTCCATTCTTGAATGGAGATCGGGAGTTGGTACTTCACAAGAACTCAGCACTGACGAACGAACTTGTTCGCAATGTTCTTAGGCGTGAGGGGTTCACCACTAGCTTTGATGGAATCGATGTTGTACTTTACACCCTCCTTCAACTTTTTGCCCGGGCCGCGCTTTGTCCTGCTGTCTGTAGAAGCAGATTTGCTCGATCCGGAGGGCTAAAAGAAGAAAGATCGATTCGTTAATATGTCTTCAAATAAAAAAACATGTGATGATCACTAGATGCCTGCTTATATAAGTATACCTCGCCGATAGTCTTTGTTATTTCAAGATCAGCATTGTATTCGTCATCATAATCATTGTCTGCGTCATCATAATCATAATCATAGTTCATGACTTCATCAGCTCGGTCGTCGAGATCGAATATCTTATCATCACCCTCCCCGGTATTGTTCAGATATTGGGAGCCGTCATTTGCTTCATTCAGATCATCTAGCCTGTTAGGGCTGCGTATGATCTCGAACAGGGCCTCTTCTCCCTCTCTGCCGGTATTGTCCGCCATAGCTTTTATTTAACTAATATAGAAGAAATATAAAACAATTTAGTATTTAAATTACAATGCATGGATGGAATCAATAAGGAAAAACTGAATCATATAGTACATAATATGCATCGTCTCGAATAATATATAATCTCGAATACATCGTCTCGAATAATATATAATCTCGAATACATCACTGGCTAGGTAGCTAATAAAGATCGAATACTATAGAGGAATCTAGGCCACTAGCGGTTCCTGGGGCGCGGGCGGTGGACACCCGAAGACAAGGAACCATCACAGGATCATATCTCCGGTCATCTGCCCAAAGAACCTGCCAGCTATTGGAGAACCTGACGTCCATAGCAGCCATGTAGCGATGGACGTGCTCGTCCTCCTCCCTGACACGACGACGCACCACCTCCGGCGGGGCCGGCTCCCTCTGCACCGAATGTGGCCCACGCGAACGCCACCAAAGGAGATCAGGGTCGACGACGGGACCCGAGGCCGGGTTCCTCACCAAGCGGCGCGCCCCTCCAGGTAGCACCTCCCAGTGCCAGCCCAGCGGAGCCCAATCCCGGACATGGGTCAGCCGGACATCGTCGCGAAC
This sequence comes from Aegilops tauschii subsp. strangulata, assembly GCF_002575655.3. Taxonomy (NCBI): domain Eukaryota; kingdom Viridiplantae; phylum Streptophyta; class Magnoliopsida; order Poales; family Poaceae; genus Aegilops; species Aegilops tauschii. The sequence continues at coordinate 449,820,867 of NC_053039.3, read as the reverse complement.
GGGTCGACGGCGAGGATGCTGGCCGGGCATCGTCGAGAACAAATACTATATGCCCGCAAAAAGTAACATTTTTTAAATGATTGGATTGTGATAACTAAAATTCTATATGCAAATTCTGACAATTTGACGTTAATCTAATTCATCTAACTAAAACTAATTCTAAAATTTCTAACATTTCTATATACATAACTAACATTTCTATAACAGTTCTAATATTTCTATAACTAAAAAACAGAAAAATTGCTAACATTTCTATAAATATTTCTATAACTTAAAAACAGAAAATTTTTATAACATTTCTATATAACTAAAAAATTTATAACATTTCTAATATTTCTATAACTAAAAAACAGAAAAAATTTCTAACCTTTCTATAAATATTTCTATAATTAAAAAACAGAAAAATTTCTATAACTAAAAAACTAAAAAACAATGTGTGTGTGTGTGTGTGGACATGGCGGCCGGGGCAGGAGCTCACCGGCGAGGCGAGGCGACGGGGGGCGGCGACAACGGGGATGGGGACGGGCCGGGCGGGAACGACGGGGCGGGGCGCGGTGACGACGGGGACGGGGACGGGGCGGCGACGGGGACGGCCGGGGCGGCGACGATGGGGACGGGGCGGTGACGGGGGCGTCGACGAGGGGTGGCGACGGGGGGCGGCGGGCGACGGGGCAGAGGAGAAGAAGCAGATGAGAAACTGAATTTTTTGAAGTGTTTTCTTATATAGGATGGGCCTTTAGTACCGGTTGGAGCGACCAACCGGTACTAAAGGTCAATTTTGGCCAGGCCAAGCGGCGGGAAGCGCCCACCTTTAGTACCGGGTGGTGGCTCCAACCGGTACTAAAGACCCTCCCTTTAATACCGGTTTGCGCCACCACCCGGTACTAAAGGTGGTGCGCTGGCGCAGGTGCGGTGCGTCATGTTTAGTCCCACCTCGGTAGCCGAGGGGCGTCTGCACTAGTTTATAAGCCCCAGTGCGGTAGCTCTCTCGAGCTCCTCTCCAAACCAGACCTACTGGGCCTAAATGTTCTGTGCTGCCCTGTGGGCCTACTGGGCCTTTGCGGGCCTGCATCCTGGTCCAATGATAGGTTGGGTTTCTAGTCGTATGCAGGCCGCTGTGACGCAGTAGGCGGGCTTTTTATTTTCTTATTTTTTGCTTTATTTATTTTTGCTTTATTTATTTTTGAGTTTTTTTTGCTGTATTTAGAGTTTCTTTGTGAATATTTTTGCTTTAGGTACAAAAAATTACAAACTTTCTATTAGTGCCGGTAGTTTACAAATTTGAATAGTTTACATTTTGAATTGTTTGAAATTTGTGTGATTCACTAGTTTGGAATAACTTAACTTTGAAAATAGATTTTTCAGTGATTTTATTTTTTCTTATGTTTAATATTAGTGTGTTTTATCATTATATTCAATTTGGTAATGCTTAGGTTATTTAAAAAATGAAATGCCTTTGCAACGGATGAGTTTTCGTCCGAAACCCTGATACTTCGAAAGAGATTTTCCATTTTGTACACGAAGTGCATCCAGTTTCTGCGGTAACCCTCTCTACTTTTTTGCACATGCTATGTGGGTGAAATTATGATACCATGCCAACTTTCAACCTTTTCTGGGTTCATTTGAAATGCTTTTCAATTTCAGGGTCATTTAGCTAAAAAAATCAGTAAATGCATGAAAGAATTTGTTTGCACATAAATTTCTTCGCGTTTCAAATGCCAAAACACATAACTCCCCTAACTATTACAGAGATTCCCTCCTGGGTGTGAAACACAGAAGAAAGTGATGATAGTGAAGCCGATCACATCCCAGATCTTTGGGTGTGAAACTTTTTCTTCGCGTGTGTCCCTTTGCGCCGTAGCCATGGAAAATCTTCATCATTTAACTGGATGCTCGGGTCAATATTCACTGTGAATGGAGCAATTTCATCAAACTTTTCATAATCTTCTGACATGTCTGTCTTGTCATCCACTCTCACGATGTTTCTCTTCCCAGAAAGAACTATGTGGCGCTTTGGCTCATCGTATGATGCATTCGCTTTCTTATCTTTTCTTTTTCTCGGCTTGGTAGACATATCCTTCACATAGAAAACCTGTGCCACATCATTATCTAGGACGAATGGTTCGTCTGCATACGCAAGATTGTTGAGATCCACTGTTGTCATTCCATACTGCGGGTCTTCCGTTACCCCGCCTCGTTTCGTATTAACCCATTTGCACCGAAACAAAGGGACCTTCAAACCACGTCCATAGTCAAGTTCGCATATCTCCTCTATGTAACCATAATATGTTTCCTTTCCCGTCTTGGTTGTTGCATCAAAGCGGACACCACTGTTTTGGTTGGTGCTCTTCTTATCTTGGGCGATCATGTAAAATGTATTACCATTTATCTCGTACCCTTTGAAAGTCATCATATTCGAAGATGGTAACTGGGACAGCGAGTACAGGTCATCTTCAATAGAGGCGTCATGCATGGTACGTGTCTGCAACCAGCCGGCGAAACTCCTGGTTTGTTCACGTGTAATCCAGTCATCAGACCGCTCCGGGTGTTTGGAGCGTAGAAAATTCTTGTGTTCGTCCATATACGGAGCCACCAAGGCGGAATTCTGTAGAACTGTGTAGTGTGCTTCAGTGAGAGAATGTTCGTCCATACATATTTTTGGATTCCCTCCTAGCGTGCCTTTTCCATCCAGTCTGCCTTTATGCCGCGATTCAGGAACACCAATCGGCTTAAGGTCAGGAATAAGGTCAATACAAAACTCAATGACCTCCTCATTTTCATGGCCCTTGGAGATGCTTCCTTCTGGCCTAGCACGGTTATGAACATATTTCTTTAAGACTCCCATGAACCCCTCAAAGGGGAACATATTGTGTAGAAATATAGGACCCAAAACGTTAATCTCTTCGCATAGGTGAACTAGGACGTGCGTCATGATGTTGAAGAAGGATGGTGGGAACACCAACTCGAAACTGACAAGACATTGCACCAAATCATTCTCTAACCTTGGTATGATTTCTGGATCGATTACCTTCTAAGAGATTGCATTGAGGAATGCACATAGCTTCACAATGGCTAATCGAACGTTATCCGGTAGAAGCCCCCTCAATGCAACCGGAAGCAGTTGCGTGATAATCACGTGGCAGTCATGAGACTTTAGGTTCTGGAACTTTTTCTCTGCCATGTTTATTATTCCCTTTATATTCGACGAGAAGCCAGACGGTACCTTAATACTGAGGAGGCATTCAAAGAAGATTTCCTTCTCTTCTTTGGTAAGAGCATAGCTAGCATGACCCTGATGTATGTCGTCTTTTCCATGCATATGTTGCTGGTCCTCCCGTGCCTCAGGTGTATCTTTTGTCTTCCCATACACGCCCAAGAAGCCAAGCAGGGTCACGCAAAGATTCTTCATCACGTGCATCACGTCGATTGCAGAGCGGACCTCTAGGTCTTTCCAATAGGTCATGTCCCAAAATATAGATTTCTTCTTCCACATGGGTCCGCGTCCATCAGCGTCATTCGGAACAGGTTGTCCGCCAGGACCCTTTCCAAAGACTACCTTCAAATCCTTGACCATATCATGTACATCAGCACCAGTACGGTGGCGAGGCTTCGTCCGGTGATCCGCCTCACCTTTGAAATGCTTGCCTTTCTTTCTTACGGGATGCCTGCTCGGAAGAAATCGACGATGTCCCAGGTACACATTCTTCCTACAATCGTCCAAATATATACTGTCGGTATCATCCAAACAGTGCGTGCATGCGCGGTATCCCTTGTTTGTCTGTCCTGAAAGGTTACTGAGAGCAGGCCAATCATTGATGGTCACGAACAGCAAGGCCTTTAGGTCAAATTCTTCCCCCATGTGCTCATCCCACGCACGTACACCTGTTCCATTCCACAGCTGTAAGAGTTCTTCAACTAATGGCCTTAGGTACACATCAATGTCGTTGCTGGGTTGCTTAGGGCCTTGGATGAGCACTGGCATCATAATGAACTTCCGCTTCATGCACAACCAAGGAGGAAGGTTATACAAACATAGAGTCACAGGCCAGGTTCTATGGTTGCTGCTCTGCTCCCCAAAAGGATTAATGCCATCTGCGCTTAGACCAAACCATACGTTCCTTGCGTCATCTGCAAACTCCTTCCTGTACTTTCTCTCGATTTTTCTCCACTGCGACCCGTCAGCGGGTACTCTCAACTTTCCGTCTTTCTTACGGTCTTCTCTATGCCATCGCATTGCCTTGGCATGCTCTTTGTTTTGGAACAAACGTTTCAACCGTGGTATTATAGGAGCATACCACATCACCTAGGCAGGAATCTTCTTCCTGGGGCACTCGCCCTCGACATCACCAGGGTCATCGCGCCTGATCTTATAGCGCAATGCACCGCATACCGGGCAAGCGTTCAAATCCTCGTACTCACCGCGGTAGAGGATGCAGTCATTAGGGCATGCATGTATCTTCTGCACCTCTAACCCTAGAGGGCAGACAGCCTTCTTTGCTTCGTACGTACTCTCGGGCAATTCATTGTCCTTTGGAAGCATATTCTTTATCATTACTAGCAACTTTCCAAATCCTTTGTCAGATACACCATTCTCTGCCTTCCATTGCAGCAATTCCAGTGTGGTGCCCAACTTTTTCTTGTCCGCTTCGCAATTCGGGTACAACAATTTCTTGTGATCCTCTAACATGCGCTGCAACTTCTTCTTCTCCAAATCACTTGCGCAGTTTCTCTTTGCATCGGCAATGGCCCGACCTAGATCATCAGCGGGCTCATCTGATGCCTCTTCTTCAGCTTCTTCCCGCATTGCCGGCTCAGCTTCTTCCCCCATTGTTGTATTGTCATATTCAGGGAACCCATGGCCAGTATAGCTGTCGTCGTCCTCTTCTTCTTCATTATCTTCCATCATAACCCCTCTTTCTCCGTGCTTGGTCCAAACATTATAGTGGGGCATGAAACCGGACTTAAACAGGTGGACGTGAATGGTTCTTGACGTAGAGTAATTGTGATCATTCTTACAGACTAAACATGGACAAGGCATAAAACCATCCGCCCGCTTGCTTGCCTGAGCCACAAGGAGAAAAGTTTGCATGCCATTAATGAACTCGAGAGAGCATCGGTCATCGTACATCCATTGTCGGCTCATCTTCATTACACAACACCGAAAAGACCAAATTAATACAAGTTCATACATAAAGTTCATACAAGACTTAAATGCAACACACAAATAACTCTCTAACTAAAGAATTTAAATGCAACAACAAATGCGATCAAGATCGCAACTAAGGTAACAATTGATCCAATAGCATAATGATACCAAGCCTCACTATCAATGGCATATTTTCTAATCTTTCTAATCTTCAAGCGCATTTTCTCCATCTTGATCTTGTGATCATCGACAACATCGGCAACATGCAACTCCAATTCCATCTTCTCCCCCTCAATTCTTTTCAATTTTTCTTTCAAATACTCGTTTCTCTTTCAACTAAATTTAACCTCTCGACAATAGGGTCGGTTGGAATTTCCGGTTCACAAACCTCCTAGACAAAAATATCTATGTCAACTTGATGGGCATAATTTGTCATAAACACGAAATGCAACAACTAGTTTTAAAAGAGAATATACCACATCTGAGTCAAAACAAGGACGAGGGCCGACGGGGACGGATATCAAAACCATGGCACTATGTATAACAAACAACGTACGGGTAAGATAATTATACGAGTAACTATATATCCAAATCACACAAACATCAATTTGGTAATGTAAAGCATTCATGAACAAGAGGCTCACCACAAGGTGGTGCCGGCGACGGAACGGTGCGGGCGATCGACTGTGGTTACGACGGAGATTTAGAAGGCACTAAGTAAACCACACCTACATATGCAAACTAAGTGTTATTTTTGACCTCAAATTGCATATAAATCAAATACTAGCACATATATTTCCTCCCAAATTACTAAACTCATAAATTAATCACTATACAAAGCATTGGAAGAGCTAATCTAGCAATGAGAGATGAAAGGACAAAGTTGCTAACCTTTGTGATCATTTGAATGGATGGGGGCCTTCAAATCTTGACAAATTTTGGGCAAAATGTGTGTGAGCTCGAGAGGAAGAGGGGAAGAACAGAGAGGAAAGGGGAAAGGGGAAGAACAGAGCGAGCTCGGGTGGACGAAGGGTTTATGTAGGACGACCTTTAGCACCGTTTCGTGCCACGAACCGGTACTAAAGGTGCTGGAGGGGCCCCGGACTGACAACATCCTGCCACCACTCACTTTAGTACCGGTCCGTGGCACGAACCGGTGCTAAAGGTCGGCCACGAACCAGTACTAATGAAGGCGGCCGGCTAGCCGTTGGAACCGGTACTAATGCACACATTAGTGCCGGCTCAAAAGCAAACCGGCACTAATGTGCTTGACATTTGACCTTTTTCTACTAGTGTAGCGAGGTGGGACTAAACTCCCACCACCACGCCGCTGTGCGCGGCCTTTGGTCCCGGTTGGTGGCACCAACCAGGAGTAAAGGTTGGCATTGGTCCCGGTTCGTGCCACCAACCAGTACCAATGCCCCCCTTTAGTCCCGGTTGGTGCCACCAACCGGGACCAAAGGCCGCCGCTTCCCGCCCTTTGGACTGCTGAAAAGAGACCTTTGGTCCAGGTTGGTGGCACCAACCGGTACTAAAGAGTGGCATTGGTACCGGTTGGTGGCACGAACCGGGACCAATGGTCCGTGTATATAAGCTGGACTTGTGAAATTTTTCATTCAGTTCTTCGATCTGCCTCTCTGCCGCCGAACGCCTCGACACCGACGAACACCTCGACGCCACCAGGCTGTCGGACCTCGACGTCGACGCCGTCGCCGCGCCCTGCCTGCCCCGACGCCGCCGCGCCCCTGCCGTGCCTCGACGCCGACGTCGTGCGGCCCTGCCCTGCCCCGACGTCGACGCTGTGCGCCCCTGCCTCGCCCCGACACCGTCGCGCCCCTACCCTGCCCCGACGACGCCGCCTGCGCCCCTGCCTCGACCTCGACGCCACGCCGCCGCGCCCCTGCCCTGCCCCGATGCTGCGCCACGCCCCTGCCCTGCCGTCAACGCCGCCGCACCACTGCCCGCCGGACAGGCCGGTACTCGCTCCTCCCTCCCACCCCTCTCCTATGTCCTTCCTTCATGTATGTGATGATGGTGAAGTTGGTTCAGTGCAAAGTTTCAGAGAATTGCATGTTTTCAGCCATGTCCACAAGGTGTTTGATGAAATGCTAGGGCTAGCTAGGGAACTTTGTTTTACGTGAAACTTGGCAGGATGATGTCTCCTTGGATGTTGGTGAAGATGGTCAAGTTGGTTTGTTAAAAGGAAACACTTGTTAGTGGAAGTTTTATTAAAATTTAGTGCTGGACAGAAACTACATGAATTTTTTGGTGGACTTGCTAGATGAAATTGGGGCTGCCCTTCTGGACGTAAGGGTTTAGTAGGAAGGACTACAAGATGTAAAAAAATCAGAATTTTTTTAGCAAGGAAAAATAGGGTTGTAGTTAAATGCCAAGATTGGAACAAAATTGAAAAATGGAGGTTGTGCTCAAAATTTTCAAATGACCAAAGTGGGTTTTTGAATAAAAATGATCTATAGGCATCAGAGGACTTCTCAAAAAAAATTGTGGAATTTTAAAGGAATTATTTGAAATAGTTCTAGTGCAAAAAGTTACATTTAAGAAAAAATAAGAAAATTCTACTGATGTTTTTGTTCATAGCATTTTTTTGTCCATGTATGTATGTATGAATGGATGGATGTATATACAAAATATTCATATATGATGTTTTTTTGTTCATAGCAATTTTTTTCCATGTATGTATAATTTATGTATGTATGTTCATATATGCAAAAGTTACATTGAAGAAAAAAAATAAGAAAATTCTATTTTTTTTCTTCTTCTCTTTTATCCTGATAACTTCAACACGAGGGGGGGGGGTCGATATACCCCCTCCCCGATAACATTATTTTCCCATGTATGTATGTCGTCGTTGTCGATATAACCCCCTCCCGGATAACTTCGACATGAGGGGCGGTCGATATATATACCCCCTCTCGACCGTGATAACTTATACCACGGGAGCACCCCCGGCCCTCTCGCTCGACCAAAACTCTCGAGGACACCCAAACCCTAGAAAAAAACGATGTCGGTCTCCTACCCCCTCCCGCCGCGCCCCTACCCGATCGACAAACTCTCTTGAGGCCACCCAAATTTACCAAGTTAAAAGAGCGTTGTCGTCGAGGCCACCCCGAACCCTTGAAGCGTTGTTGAGGCCATGCCACTAGTATGATTCCTTATTGTGCTTAGCTAGCTAGTTCAACGTTTGCCACTAATATATCCATCTGTCATGTTTGAATAATAATTGCCATGTTGTAAATATTTGCAGAAACTATGGATCCACACCCCCGAGACGAAGCAAAAGAAGCGGTGTTGGGGGAGATAATCGCACACGGAAGTGATGCCGTTTTGTCGTTTCTCAACGACACATGCACCGATGGTCTGGAAAGACAGGATGAAGAAGCAGGCTACGACGATGATCAAACAATGGAGGAGGAAGGACACCGCGATGACGGCTCCGGTGACCGAATGGAGGGGGAGGACACCGTGATGACGGCTCCGGTGAGCGAATGGAGGGGGAAGGACACCGTGATGACGGCTCCGGTGACCGAACAGAGTCCGGCCAGGTATATATATTAATTAATTAAGCATGTGCTGACTATAGCTAATTGATGCATTAATTGTTTTTGGTATGTACACATAGTAACTCTCTTCTTTTTCTTCTTTTCTAGCCCTCCGGATCGAGCAACACTTCGGTAACGAGACGAGGCCCGAAGAGAAAGTTGCGCGCGGATGAAAGGCACACGATCATCGAAATTGATCGCACTGGCCAACCGATTGAACCCCTCCGGACCAAGCAAAAATGTAATGCTCAGTGCGGGGTTCTAGTGAGGGACATGATCCCGATCAACATCGAGCAATGGTTGAAGCCTAAGGACAAAGACTCTCAGGTGTCTTATGTCAGCGATAGGCAGAAAGCTAATATTTGGACCGCGCTGCAGGAAAATTTCACCTTCCCGCCAGAGGAGGATCTGGAGAATCCAGTTAAAAGGCCAATGATCAAGGCTTATGCTCTTAAGAAGATGGCTGAGCTATTCAGGAGGTGGAAGAATGAGCTGAAATCATCGTTTGTCGACCAAGACAAGACTCCAGAATTCATCGGCCGATTTGAGAAGATCAAAGATCAGTGGCCCGAATTTGTCACCAAAAAGAGATCTGAGAGAGCAGCGAGGATGTCAGCGACAAACAAGAAAAATGCTGCAAAGTAGAAGCATCACCATCGCACGGGGTCAGGTGGCTACCTAAAAGCCCGGCCGTTGTGGGACAAGGCTGAGAATGACCTCATTGATAAAGGGATCGAACAAGAGACGCAACGCTGGCCAGACCGTTGCAGGACTTGGTTCTTCGGGGTTGGGGGAAAATCGGACCCTGTAACAGGGAAGTGCGTTTGGACCGACGAGCAGCTGAACACAGCCATCGTGAAGCTTCAGGAGTATATCGAAAAGGCACAGCAAGGGACGTTCATTCCGGACAGAGAGAACGACGAGCTCACAGAGGCCCTCGGGAATCCTGAGCACCCCGGACGGACACGAGGCACGCCAGGCTCCCTTTCGTGGAAGGCTGGATTTCCAGACGCAGGCGGTTACAAACGCCGGGAGAGGAAGAAGAAAAAGGAGTTGACCCAACTATAGGCGCTGCACGCAAGGGTACAAGCGCTAGAGGAACGAGATGCAGTTCGCAGCACGCGACCTGCCGAATCTACACCCAAAGCTACCCCGCCATCTCAAGGGAGAAGCAGCGTGGCTTCCACGGAGCTGCTTCAGGAGCCTGTATTCACGGCTCCTGCTAGCTACCCCATGGATTCGATCACAGAGTCTCAACATTGCCACCTTATGACGCAGTGGATGAATTTGAAAGTCAAGGCGGCTGTTGGCTCTGTTGCACCTCCTGAACCTGGCGCAACTTTTCACTGCCGGCCGATTCCAGAAGGATATGCTAGGGTGGTGATGAAATCACAGAACGATTTGAGGACCTCGCGCTTGACCACCCTACGGGTGACGGGGAGACTCGGCTGGGTTCTTGTCTAAAGACTCCATGCCTATGGCAGAAGGAGCTCATCAACCTTCCGAACTGGACGCCTCCGCCTCCTCCTCCTCCTCCGGCGAGTCAGGGCACTCCGCCTCCTCCTCCGCCTCCTCCTCCGCCTCCTCCTCCGGCGAGTGATCAGGGGACTCAGCCTCCTTCTCCGGGGCGTGGCGGCACTCCGCCTCCTTCTCCGCCTGCGCCGGCGCGCCCGAGCAGCCAGCCTCCTCCTTCTCCACCTCGCTAGCAAGGGCGGAAGAGACCCGCCGCCGCCCCGGCTGCTCCGGCGCGTCGTAGTCCTTATCCTCCGCCTCGTAAGCAAGCACGAAAGAAGACAGCCGCAGCCGCTCCATCTGCTCCGGCGTGTAGCAGTACAGCCAGAGGCGGGAGGCAGTACAGATATGGTCCTTCTCTACAGACTCCGTCGAAGTTACCATACGAGAGGACCGTGGAGGAAAACGCGAAAATCGTGCGAGCCGAACTGACGAACTTCTTTAAAGGGGTGAAAGCAAAGAAACATCCACCTCCGGAGGAGAAGATAGATCCAGTGAAAGCGAAGCGCACTCTGGCTGCCCTGAAGAAACCACCAAAGTCTCCGTCGAAAGCCAACTATGACCGCATTATTGAAAAGTCATTTCTCGAAGCGAAGCGGTCGAGAAGTACTAGAAGTGATCAAAGGTTAGCAGAACGACGAGCTGGGAAAGAAATTGCCCAGCTCGGCGAACAAGCAGACCAATCGTGCCCCCCGCTCAAGGTGTCTAGCGACATCGTCGCTAATGATCCAAGGATGGTGCCCGGTTATAGCAATCTTGGAGATTACCTGCCCGACGATGTGCATCACTACAAAAAAATACACTTCCGTGATGATACGTGTTTGTCGCAGTAGGTCGCGTTTTCTGTCATGCATGTACATCCATGACAAATTTATGACAGAATCAAGATAGTCATACCTGTGCTGTCGTAGAAGTGTTCCATGACATTGCCAAAATTATCATCACGGAAGTGTCCACTTCCATGACGATAAATCGCGCGTCACAGAAGTGCTTTCGTCAAGGGTGACTGACACGTGGCATCCACCGTAACGGAACGCCGTTAAGCTATCGGGTCGGGTTTTGGATCCGATAACCCGTTAACAGCCCCGACCAATGGGGATTTTCCACGTGTAAAATCATCATTGGCTGGAGGAAACACGTGTCGGCTCATCGTTGGTACAAATGTCATCCACTCATTGGACGGAAGGCGCCTATGATACGTCGACACGTGGCATGGCCCAACAGAGGCCCATTCCTGTGAAAAGGCCAGCCCGTTTGACTTGGTCAAAAGGTGGCGGGCCGGCCCATGGAAAGCCTGTTAACGGCCTGTTCGCATATAGCCCATTTACAGCCCGCTAACCCAAGGCCTGTTACGCCCTATCCGAATTAGGCCCAGTAGCGTCATCTGGGCCATCCAATATGATTCCAGCCCGTTTTCACTTCTGCTTCTGGCGCATGTATGGCCCATGACGTCTTTCGGCCCATATGAGGTCCTATGTAACTCTTGGCCTATTAACGGCCCGTGGTGAAACTGGCCCATAATGAACAGTGTATCACTTTACACCCATTAACGGCCCGTGGTGAAACTGGCCCGTAATGAACAGTGTATCACTTTATACCCATTGACGGCCCGTTATTCCGTTGGGCCGTTTCCAGCCCATGTTATCTTTCGGCCTTCTCAGAGCCCATTTATTCTTGGGCTCATTTCCAGCATTCGTTTACTTACGGCCCGTTACTGTCATTTTCTGCTTATGGGCCAAATTCAGCCCGTGGTTACAGTCGGCCCGTTTGTGGTCCGTTAATACGTTGGGCCGTTTTCATAGCGTCATCAAATACGGCCTATTAACAATGGCCCGTTATGGTCGGCCCATGAACAGACGATTCCAACTCTAGCCTGTTTACGGCCATAATGTGGTCTGTTTGGCCCATGTTTGCCCAATCGATCATACGGCCCGTATAAGGCCCATTGATGATATGGCCCGCAGAAGGCCCATTGTTTCTACGGCCCGTAGGAGGCCCACTATTTCTACGGCCAGTAGGAGGCCCAGTGTCACTATAGTAAATATTAGCCCATGGTTATTGTGGCCTAGTTTTAAAAAATAGGTTATTGCAGCCACTAGCTAACCGCGGAAAAAGAACTGCAATGACTACAAGCAAACAAATAAACAAGACAACAAGGAAATAAATAAGCAAGCAACTAACGCTAGGCTATCACGACTATTACACATATTACATCCACTGGGCATCAAAGTTCGCCACCAGTGCAAGTATAGGGAACAAAGCAGCATATCATATACACTGGTTGTGAAAGTTGGCGACCAGCGCAAATAAACGCCGCAGCAAAACAAATCCAGAACTGAAACCACTTCAGAAGATCTGAAGAAACAATATCCTGGTACCCATAATGCTGGCAAGATGCTTAGCAAGCTTATTAACTTTCTCTTGTTTGGTGCTTAAATCCTCCAGCGCTTGCTATTGCACCCGAAAATATGCATCTGAATTCTGCAGGGACTTCCTCAGTCCTTCAGCTTCCTGTCGCAGCACATCTGATCGATGTCTTTCAATTCGAAGTTGAGACTCAAGAAGCCGAACTGATTCAGGCAGCGAGTTCGAAGAGCTTGTGCCAACAGTAGTGGCCAGTAACTCGAACACTACATCAACACAGGACTTTTGGGTTCCCTCACTGTCGTCAAGATAGTTTTTATCAGCTTTCTTGGAGACCAACAGGGATGTCTCACTATCTTGAACCTTATCTGCATTACTTCCTTTACCATTGGATAACGCGGTACTGTTCTCCAATATTTTGTCCGCATTCTAAAAGAGAAACAAGCAGACACGTCACATGTTTACCATGTTGTGTATGAAACTCATTTTGGTAAATGAGTTCAGTAGTAAAGTGGACAGGATAACAGCATGAAACAAACATATATCTATGTACCATGGTCACTTTATGGTCTATATCATTCTAGTTTTTGTTGCCAAATCAAGATAGAGACACAGTTCAAATAATATTTGTTCAAGACAAAGTAGAATAGACAGAATATAAGTGTGGGTAACTATAGAGCAATAACAACACTTGTAATGTGCATGACATGAGAACATAACTATTTATTCAATTGAAACTGAAATCAACATAGAGCAGGTTACAACAGCAAACCAGTTAAAGAAACAGGTTTAAAACATACCTGTTGCGCCATTGGAGTTTTAATTCCATCCTTCAAAATTGAAAATAGTTGGTATGAGTAAATACAGTAATGCAAGAGCAAAGGAGTATGAACCATAGCTACAGAACCTGACCTGAGAACAAATCTTCTTCTCCTTTAAGCGTTGAGTTGGGATTCAGAGTGGTGGTCCTCGTGCTTTGGGCACTGCAGTTCCCTTACTAACTGCTCGTGTTTGGGTGCTCTGTGGTGGAGATGGTGCTGTGTCAACTGGAACTGGGTTACTATCTGCCGGGGTTGGGGTTAGAAGGGGTGTAGCTGGTTCTCTGTCCAACCGGGTAGGGGTACAATCTGCGAGAGTCTGGGTTATGTGTGGTGGATCTGGTCCTTGGGCAAGTACAACCGTGGTTCTATCTGCATCAACTGGTAGCACTATCTTTTTTGAAGACCGTGTTGTTACTCCCTTAGATACTGCCATCACGCTCTCCAATTCAAATGGCTGATAAATAAGAAAAGTAATTGAAAGTATAGACATTGTATGATAGACAGGTGCAATGGATAGTGGGGAATAAAAGAGGGCATGAAATAATTCATATTTATGTTGTCTAACCAAACAGGATAGCATGACACAATTTCACATATATGATGGCTAACTAAACAGGATAGCATGACACAATTTCACATTATGATGGCTAACTAAAAAAGATGGAAAGACATAGTTCAAAATATGAGACTATGTAAACAGGATGACATGACATAACTATATAATGTGTTTATTAAATAGGTTCGCATGCCATAATTCACATACATTCACGGATAGAATGCCATAATTCAAAATATGATGACTGTAAACACTAAACAGGATGAGATGATATAACTATATGATGTCTTTATTAAATGGGTTGCCATGCCATAATTCAGATAGATGATGTGTATGTACTTGTAAACATGATGGCATGATATAATTCAAATATATGATTTATATAGTAAGCAAGTAAGCAGATGGAAATCCATATATGATGTAAAAACTAAGCAATGCAAGACAACATGCATGACATGGGTAATATAACCCTGCCAAGTTTGAGCATAGACCTCAGGGGGGAAATAGGACTGGTCATCAGTCTCTGAATCCTCCTCTGAGGAGCTCTCTGTAACCAGCAAGATGTCTGCTTCAGCAGGTAGCAGTGTCTGCTCTGAATACCTTGTTTTCACTCCAGATACTACCATCACCGCTTCAAATGGCTGATGCACAGGAAGAGTAGTTGAATATACAAACGTTGTCGACAATGGAACACGTAATACAAAAAAATGATAGCATGATATAATTCACATACATGATGATTGGCTAAACAGCATGGCATTGCATAATTCACATATATAATGCCTTTGCAACAAGATAGCATTGTATAATTCACATATATAATGTCTTGCAACAAGATGGCAATGCATAATTCACATATATGGTAATTAGACACTGAACAGGTGGCATTCACACAAAGCATGACTAAACTAATCAAATGACATAGCAATGCGAGACACCATACGCACGATATGAGCAACATAACCCTGCCAAGTTAGAGCATACACCTCGGGGGGGAATAGGACTGATCATCTGTCTCTGAATCCTCCTCTAAGGAGCTATCCGTAACCAGCGAGATATGCGCTTCGTCAGATAGCATAGTCTGCTCTGAAGACCTTGTTTTCACTCCAGAATTTGCCATCACCATGTCAAATGGCTGATGCACACGAAGAGCAGTTGAATGTACTAACATTGTTGACAAATGTCATATGTAACAAAAAAAAGGATGGCCTGATATAATTTACATATAAGATGACTGGCTAAGCAGGATGGCATTGGAAAATTCACATATATGATGCCTGGCTAAACAAGATGGCGTTGCATAATTCACATAAACGATGAATAAACTAAACAGATGGCATTCGCACAAAGGATGTCTAAACTAAGCAGATGACATATTTGATGTATAAAGTAAGCAATGCAAGACACCATATGCATGATATAAGCAACATCAGCATGCCAAGTTAGAGCGAAGACCTCAGGGGGTAAATAGGAGTTGTCTTCTCCTTCTGAATCCCCCTCAGAACAGATATCTTCCTCTCGATTACAATCCGAAATGCGTGGAGGGGGGGCTGCCTTTGCGCCTGCCATGGAGCGACGTCTGCATGAAATTTTATTGCCACGCAAGGCTCGTCTCTTTTGCTCTACATGTTCAGTTCCATTGTTTACAATAACTGTCATGCATAGGAATAAAACATAGTGAGATTATGTAAGGAGTGCATGCAGAAATCCAGAGTGATGGTAGCAACCTGTGGATAGACCCAAAACCAATAATAGCATGCAGATAATGGCTTCAGTTAAAAAATACAGATAATGGCTTCTTTACTGTTTGTTTCCCACCCAACATGAAATCATAGTAGACACCGGAGATTAACCAGATAGTAGATAGATAGTATTGATAGCGGCCCCGATATGTACCCCACAACCATTTAAAAACTCATGTTTGACCATTAGTTTGGAGCTGACTCAGAGTCTAATCGGTGAACAGGACAATAAAGTAGCATGTAATATTAAGCGATGCATAACGTAAGAAGACACGAAAGAGTGCGACCTCTCTTGCGGACCCGTGTAGTCCTCGAGGTCATCTGCTTGGTTGATGATGGTAATGCAGTTTTCATGGCTGCCAGCGGCGGGGAAGAAGATCTGAGGCGGCGAAAGACAGTCTGGATGCCGGATCCGTGCTGTGCTGGACCCTTATGTCGTTGGAGCGGCTGAGCTGGGGTGGACGACGGCGCAGCAGGAGCGGGACAAACCACGCAAGGTTTTCTTTGACAACTATATGTAAGAGAAGTAGTTCTGTAAGGGCTCGTTTGAATTGGAGGATTCCAACAATGCAGGGATAGGAAATAGACAGGAATAGGATAGGAATGCACGTGCAAAACAGAGAATTTAAAAACACAGGATTTCTGCCAATCTGGGTGTTTGATTCACAACAATTGGAAGATCACAGGATGCAAAGAAGCATGGTGAGATTAAGTCAAACCACAAGAATATGTACGGTGATAATGCTATTATGCTACTATCTCTTAGCCTTGTGCTTCATGAATAGGAATTTGAAAAGGAGGACAAGTGAAAATTAAAATTCCTACGTTTTTTCTTTCAAGGAGGCACTAAAGGAACAAATCCGTGTGCTCAGTGGACAATATATATAACATGTAGAGTAAAAAAGAGATGCAACAAGTGTACAACCTCTTTGGCGAAGCCATGTCGATCTCAACGTGATTGGGTTGGCCGGTGAGCATGCTCCGGCTGACTTTGCTGTCAGAGGAGGGGAAGAAGATCTTAGGCGTCTGGAGATGGAGCCCGAGGTACTGCTCCGCTGTGATGGAGGGTTTCGTTGTTGGAGCAGCTCCGGTGAGTTGTACGACGCCGAGGCTGAAGCAGGACAAGAGAGACAACGAACAACGTTAACCTGAGTGGAATTCTAATAGCATCTCCAATCCATGACGTAAAATACATAACCACAAAGTGCTAGATGTAAAATACATCAGCACTGTCGAAACTGAACTTAACTGTCGAAACTGAATTTTGCTGTCGAAACTGAATTTTGCTGTCGAAACTGAACGCACTAGCAAGGTGAGGCTACACGTCGGTCGACTAACTTTTTCATCTCTGGTCAGTCGATTTTGCAGCCGTTGGATACGAAATCAAGGGCCTGCGGTTCATCTTCAACCTCCACCCCCCTGAGCCTCCAGCCACCACCGGCCAAACAGCAGCCCCCCGCCGCCCCGAAAACACTCCCCACCGCCGGTCCGCCGCCGCCCCGGCCATCCCTCTAGGCCCCCCCGTGCCGAGCTTTTTCTCCGGCGATCCCCACGCCACCGCCCCGCCAACGCCCCGCCACCGCCAGCGACCACCGCCCCCATCCTGAACCCTAAGATAGATAGTGGGGTACCTCTCCGGCGAGCCCCCCTCCCCGTTGCGGCTGGTTCTTCCTTCACCCCGGCGAGCCCCCCACACCCCCTGAAAATTGACTGACCCAAATGTCAATTCAGTCGACTGAAGTGTAGCTAAATCGGAGCAGTATCGCAAGCAAGAGCAAGAGCGAGAGCAGCAGCGCGAGCAAGAGCAATAGCAAGAGCAGACCAGGCAGGGGACCGAGAGCAAGAGTAGAGCAGCAGCACGAGCAAGAGCTAAAGCAGCAGCAACTCCTACTGATGTGGACGTCGCCGCCGAGGGAGCGACGCCGTGGAGGAAGTGGCCGGCGACGCCGCCGTGGATGGAGCCCCGCCGTGTCGGCTCGGGACTGAGCGCCGGCAGCACGTGAGATCGAATCAAGAAGAAAATGCGGCGATTAGTGTACAACCTCTTTGGTGGCGCCGATTAGGCCGCAGCTTCATCTGAGGAAACGGTGATGATGATGCTCTTCCGGTGGTGCAGGTAAAGACGGCGGTGTGGGAATGGAGGTGGCGCGAAAGACGAGGGGAACGTCGGGGCAGCTCCTTGGAGGTGGAGGACCGCGTGGCTGAACCGGCGGGGTGATGAGATCGACGACGGATCCTCATCCGGTACGGTGGATGAGGGACGTCGAGGTGTTGTTGTGGACGACGTCGTCGGGGAAGAGGCTCCGGCTGGGTGGCGGACAGAGCAGGGTGTGGGGTTTCGTCGCGGGTTTTCGCGGCCTCAATGTACGAATGGGTGGGCGGATGGAATGGCAGTGGGGAACCATGGCTTAGAGACGCGCTTGTCCGAAATCTGGGGTAAGTTACGAAAGTACCCCCACCGACTTGAGGCGGTTCTTTCGGTTCAGGGGTAGCACGGGCATTTCGCGTGTCGGGATTTCACAGGAGGTGGGAGTTTTTGCGCGCGTTGTAATTTCGGAATAGCAAGGCGCGGTTGAGATGGAGGGAGTTGTCGGAGCACAACGAGACAAAGATATATCTTAAATATTTTGGGCTAACAAGGCGCGGGTTGAAATTTCCGGACAAGCCTAACGTGTACTGTACCAAATCAATGCGCACTACAAATGTCATTCAAAACTTTGAATTCATGTTATGTCCAATTAAAATATTTCGCTACGTGTATAATGCATGCAACCTACTACTCAAATGAACGTTTTAGTGCATTCCAAACGTATATACTACCGCTTCAATATGAACTAAATTGGAATTCGTTTCTCTATTTGAATAAGATCTACAGTAATGATTGTTGTGAAGTCAAAGCATTTGAATTTGTTTCTCTGTTTTAATAAGATCTACAATCATCATTATTGTCAAGTTAAACCATCGTTTGTGTATTATCTTCACAGCACACCACATGATTAGTCTCGAGTTACATATGAACTATGTGTACTATAAGAAGTCGAACTAGATTTTTTGAATCCACTTTATTTTGATTTCAAATCACATTACATTTCTAGCTCTAGCTAGATCTTCATAATCTAAACCATGTCTCATATGTATAATGTGTTTATCACATTATGTATGGTGCCCCGCCCCCTACGCCTACATGTATTTAGATGTGAGTTGCAAACACCACACATTACCACAAATTCAAATAAAATGTGAGAATGTTCGATATATAGTATTGTTTAGATTGTTCGATATTTAGTTGTAAGCTGCAAACGCCACACATTATCACAAATTCAAATAAAATGTGAGATTGTTTGATGTATAGTATGGTTTATATTGTTCGGCATTTAGCTGTGAGTTGCAAACGCCATGCATTATCACATTATGGTATAACATGTGCACAACACGTGTATCACCGCTTGCATGCAATGTTTAAAACACTATGATCTCCTATTCAAATATATGAATCCGCTTTCATATCAAATTATGATCTTTGTTAGTCTCTTACACCCACACAATCCTCTAACCTTTGTAGCTACAACTAACTTTCTCTCGTGCATGCACACGCCCTCCTCGCCCTCCCCCTCCCTTGGCATTCTATCCACCGGGCACATTCATTTTTTTTCTTTAGGTCGTTCTCCCAGAGTCTCCACAACTCCTTTCTGACGCACACCGATCGATAAACCTCTCCAACGATGCCTGCCTACAACATACACACACACCTTCAATCTCCTCCTTTATGTGTCCTTGCCTCGTGTCTCTCATACGGTCAGACACACGTGTAAACTCTCGCCCCTCTTTTCATCGATCTCACAACCGCACACTCCTCCCCCTATCTAGCTAGTAGTTGGGCCTCTCACACCACCTCCTAGCTCCATTCTCTCTATCTATCCGTCTCGCTGGGCCTTATTTGCCTCTAACAAATGGACGTACACCGACCGATCTCTCTCTATACATATAGCTAGCTAGGTCCTTATAACTCGTTTTTACCCACACGTCAATCGATCTACCTCATTAGTTGTGTCTCTCCCTTCCTCCGACAAACAACAATTGATCTACCGATCTAGTTAGGTTTGCTTACCAAACACATGGTTCCCCTTCATCATCCATGGATGCGTCCCGACAGATCTATCACGCACAGGCACACACAGAAACACATCCCCACTCTTTTTGATAACATTGCAGTTCCACCCTCAGTTTGTCTAGTAGGCCTCTCCCACCATCTTCGAGAAGCAACTCCATCACCCATCCAGCACTCTACCCCTCTCCCTCCCTCTCTCTCTCCTCTCTCGCTCTGTCCCATCATATTTCCCGTCCTTCAGTTATGTATGGATGTTGACCGATCTCTCTCAAGACATAGTTGGGTCTCTCCTTCTCAACACATATACGAGTCGTTCTACCTCTATAGTTAGGCCTCTGCCTACCCCTCCCCCCACCCCCCCTCCCCCCACACACACCGATACATCGAGCGCTCTAGTCATGCCTCCCTGCCACACACAAACTTGACATGTGCCCTCTAACGTTCCGGTAGGCCAGTCGCCCTATATCTTTGACTTGCACACACACACACAATTTCGATGGCTCTCTTCATCGATCTCGCACCCACCCACTTGATCCTCTCTTCGACTCTATCGATAGCTATGACCCCTCCCTCTCTTCTCGTGGATTGCCCGACCCTCTATGTATGATATGGATAGGCCTCCATATCACACACATTGCATGCAAAATTTTGTTTGAGATGTCATCGACACATATTCCCACAAATAATTCACGAAATCAACCCCCCACCCCACCCCCACCCCAAAACAAAAAACACTCACGAACGCGGTTTGTATCTCTCTCACACACACCAACGTAGGTGGGGGACGTGCACGAAGAAAAGAGGTGCATGCACGGCGCACGTACTCCCGTCTCTTTCCCAACCACACCCGCGCGGTACACGGTGGAGCTCATTTCTGTACGAAAAAGGCAGCCCACGTGGTAATTTGGCACGTGTACTGGTTGTCCACTTGGTGGAGGGAGGATCGTCTACCACGGGTGAACAAACAAATTGCGACTTGACGTGGTATGTTAAAAAAAGAAGCAAACCATGTGGGGCCTACCTTAGAGGCAAGGCTCTATACACTGGAGTACTTTTGATGTGTCCCGTCAACTCGCAGAACAAGGAGAAGCTTGCTTAGTACGCCGTCTCCCCCGCCCACGGGCGCGGTGGCTCGCAGGATGAGGTGAAGCTTGCTCCGCCTTACGCCCGCTCCCTCGCCCATGCGCGCGGTGGCTCGCAGGACGAGCAAAAAAATTTACTACTCCCTCCGTTTACTCCTCGTCCCTACTACCTTGGTTATAGAGATTATATCATATTGTTTGGAATATATATGTCCTTTAGTAGATTTCAATATGAACTACTAGTACATACTCCAAACACTGATGTATATAGACGTATTTTAGAGTGTAGATTCACTCATTTTGCTCCGTATGTAGCACTCTCCCTCGCCCCTCGACCCTCGCCCACATGGTGGACGTGCAGGAATTCATTCGGTCTCATATAGCCAGAACGATATATACTGCACTACCATTATTGCTCGACTTCCCGAAGAGGCGAAGAGCCAATCGCAAGGTTAATATTTTGGAGATGCCAAGCGCAAGGTTATAGGAGAACGAGTAGTAGGTGCCGCGTCATTTATAAATAAAGTTCTTTTTCTTCAGTGGCACGTACGCAATATGATAGGTTCATATGGAGAGAAAAGGAAACCGCTCCACTATATACATAGTCAGGACGGGCCAGCCTACACGGTTGCTTGCTTGGGTTGCTCTCTTCACACTCTCTCGCACAAAACGACTGTGGCCACATGTCTAACATCCCGGCGGATCACGTCCGCTTGGGGAAGGGGTGGATGCTTAGGGTGTGTTTAGTTGCTGTCACCGGGTAGAATGTCACGGGTCCGACCCGTTCCCACGGCCCATTCTCGCGTTCGGTTAGTCGAAGGAACCAGAACCCACCCGTCCCAAGGAACGGAATATTCGCTCATTATGCGGAACAGAGGCATACCTCCAAATCGACCGGACGACAGGGAACGAGCCCTCTTCCCCTCTCGCACGCGCCTCTTCCCTCGTGACTCCCCTGTCTCAGCGCCGCCACCCTCCCGCATCTCCCTCCCTCTCGATCCGCCACCTCTGTTCCTCTCCGGCACCGGCTTCACTCTCCTCCCCTCCGTCTCTCCTCCGTGATGGCGCGCAGCAGCAACTTGGCGGCGACCTAGCGGCGGGTGGAGATTAGGCAGCGGCGGGGCGGGAACGACGCAGTGGGGCGGTGAGAGGCCATGGCGCGGGGACCTGCCGACGGTGGCACGGCGCACGGGGTGGCGCCGGCGCGGTGGAGGGACTAGAGGCAGTGCCCGCCGTGGCACGCCAACTCGCTGGAGAACGTCGTGCCGGAGAACCTGCCATGGCCGTCCGCGCGCCGGAGATACAGCGCGCGGCGTAGGGGCCGCCGACAAGGCGTATGCTCCAGCGCCCGCGGCGTCGCCCGACGCCGTGCTCCCGTTCGTGGCGCTCCACTCCGGCTCTGGCATGGTCTGCTTCTCCCTCTAAAGCTATGTGGTGTAAATTGTTATTAAGTGGGTGATTAGACTAGCTGATTAATTAGCTTAGCTTCTAGAAGAAATAAGCTCTCATATTGGTAAGAGCTGGGAGTACATACGACCAACATATTGTTTTATCTGTGATGATATTCTTCTATGTATTTCAATTCATTGCTCGGAAAGAGCTACTAGTAGTTAATCATTATTTCTCTGGCTTATTATTGGCCACATGAACGACGCAGCAAAGAAGCCAATATTTCGATATTGTTGTATGACTGAGTATGATAACTTGGCATGTATAGATGTAGTGCACTTGGTTGCTTTTGGGTGTGATGGATGAAGTTGGTACCTTCTGTTGAAATTTGTGTTTGATTGATGTCATATATGTGTGATTCTTGTCAATATATATACTGTTATGTTGTTTTTCTTCGAAATACAAATGAAATGCTGCCAAAATTTTGAATTTTATGTGGTTCCATTTTTCATTCCATCTCTCTAACCAAACACAAGAACGGAACCGACCCGTTTCACTTTTCTGTTTGTACCAAACACAGGAATGGAACGGACCTGTTCCAGTGGAATGGAACCAATCCATTCCGTTCCACTTGGTTCCTCAACCAAACACACCCTTAGTGTAGATGCGGTGGCCGTCGCCGACGGCGAAAACCCACTGTCGGCACGTCCCGATCAGGGGTCCCCGCCGTTCTCTCTCACAAAGCCGGTGAGGTTGCCTTCGTCCATTGCTCACTGCCGTGACGTGGGCAGTTGCCGCCTCCCGCCGCCCTCCTCAAGGTTGTGCTATGTCCCTCAGGTACAACTCCCTTTACAGCCGGCTTGCACCACTGCTCCAGCTGCCCACATCACTCCCTGTGGATATTTCTCTACTTCTTTGCCCCGCACATACCTCCACTGGCTTCTACGTACTGTATTTGTGATGAGTTTATGTCTCATCAACTAGTCCCAGTAATCTTATTCTAATCACGCTTCTTCAATTTCTTTGCCACAGGGATGCTCATCTCGATTTTGGTGAAACTGCACAAAATGATCCGATTGTCAAAAGGTTGCAAACTTCATTTATTAGGAAGCTCGAACGTTGCCAGCAAATTGAAGCCTAGTCAGGGTTCACGGTTCAAGGGCTAGGGACTGCATGGATCATTTTTTCTTTAGCTGCCTCTGTTCCAAAATAAGTGTCAACTTTAGTAGTAGTACAACTTTGTACTAAAGTTTGCACAAAGTTGAGACACTTATTTTGGAACGGAGGGAGTACATATTTGCTATGATCTGTCAATCATTGAGATGCAATAGCATGCATGTTAGTCTCCTTTGTATTTGATGAAATGTTGCAACGGGAAACCTTGGACGCAAGATACATGTAACAGAAGCTGGAAGCTTCATAGCATTGTACAAATTTATCTCGCTGATAAATTACAGTACGTACTATACTAGTACTTCCTCCGTTCCTAAATATAAGTCTTTGTAGAGATTTCACCATGAACCACATGCGGATGTATATAGATGCATTTTAAGTGTAGATTCATTCATTTTGTTCCGTATGTAGTGGAATCTCTACAAAGACTTATCTACTAGTAATAGCTAGCCCCCACTACTAGGAATTCTCTATCCTCTCCTTGAGCCACATCATCAAAATTGATGTTGCCGTTAGATGAAATAAATCAGTCCATAATAGCCGTCTGATCTAGACGTTGAGAGGCTCCGCACTAAGCCACATGCAAGCATGCAGAGATACCGTGGCACATGCATGTGAGTGGGTTTTAAATCACATCAACATGTCTGCATGCAAGCATGCACCGGTAGCATGCATGTAAGTGAGCTTTTAAGACCCATTAACATGTCAAAAAGAAAAATATAATCCCATTATGCAGTAGGAGTTGGTTGATCTTTTTCCTTACATGGGATGATCTAAATGATGACGGGAGTTTATTTAGTTTGGCTACCACATTTGTCATGCGGTTATAGAGGTTTTTTTAGTTCTATGAAATCGATAATTTTGCGCAGAGAGATATACCGCTGTTCCGCGGCAACGCGCGGGGACTCATCTAGTAATATTTAGGAACGGAGGGAGTACTATGTAAAGAGTTAGGTGTCGCATGGTGATAGTGTGAGGTGGGCCATTCAATCACTGAGCCTGCATGTTTTCACTGCTCTTGCACGCCTCCGCTGTAAGAATGGAGAAAATTGTAATCTAGTAGTAGTACCTCCTTTTGCCGAAAGCGTGGGACATCCAGCAGTCCTACCACCTCAGTAATCAAGACCAATGAGCTGTCAAATCACATAGACCCAGCAGTAAGTTGGACGGATGAAGCAACCATCACTCTTGCGCCAGTGAGAGGTTGCGTCCGCTCTGCCCGGGCATGAATGCGGCACCGATTCTTTGGAGCGGCGCTGACCGTTTCGGGCGGGAAGCGCGCGCGGGCGATGGAGGGGCTTTGGGTGGGCCAGGCTGGTCAGGAGCGGGCGTGGCAGCTGTTCGAATGTCCCTACCGGACATGCCCGGAAACGAGAGGATGCACCGACTCTCGCGGCTAAAATCGTACACTACACAACATCTCTCTGTAGGAGTAGGTCGATCTGTCGCTCTCTCTAACACACATGCTGTTAAACACACACACACACACACACACACACACGCACACGCACGCACCTTGGTCCCGTTGCACCTTCTAACGTGACTTATTACACCTAGACGGAGGGAGTAGTAAGTGTACGAGATACGGTGGCACACTGACTTAAGTCGAATACAAGTGCCCAATATATGTGTGCATGTTATAATAAGGATTCACTTAAAATAGTACGTGAGCGAACAAAGGGATCAATTGGACAGTGTTCCCGAGCAGTAGCGAGATGTGTGAGGTAAGATACACCGCTGGCGCTTTTAATTTTTCTTATTAATTTGTTTGTTTCACCCTCTGATTGGTGGGACCCAACGTACTACGTGGAGAGAGGTAAGGTGACTAAGGCTGCATTATTTCTGCACCACTGTGGATAGTCTTACCACCAAAGCCACATGACACGATTATGATTGAAATCCCAATGACTCCCACACACACAAAAAAAAACACGGCATGCTTGTCACACGAATGCAGGAATGTATAAAAGGTTATTTCCCTCTCGTTGAACATAACGGGAGGGTTGTGTAGCTGGTTAGCCTGTTCGCTCATCAAACTTGAGGTCTCGGGTTCAATAACTACACTTGAGCATAATTTGTGCCAGGAGGATTCTTTGACTGGTCAAAATGTTTTCTAGGGTTTGCATGCTTCACAATCTCTCTCCAGTATATATATACACACTGGAGCCTCAGCGCTTGTAGTTGCTCTCTCCACACTCTCTCGTCCTCTCCCGCTGGAGCCTCAGCGCTTGTAGTTGCTCTCTTCACACTCTGTCGCCCTCTCCAGATCTAAACAAGACTTCGTTGGCCTCTCTCTCCCCTCACTGCTGCTCAAAGAGCCGGCAGGATCCGTCCGCCGGGAAGGGAAGGAGGCTTAACGCGGTCGCCATCGGCGAGGGACTACCGGCGCAGCTATTCACTTTCCACCCAGCGGCGGCGCGGGAGGGCCTCCGACCGCTTCTTCTTTGCCGTCGTCCCGTCGCCCACCGAACCACGCCCCAAGAACCTTAAGGTATAATTTACTTACTCCACATGCATTGCTCTAGCTGCATGTATACCATGAATCTAGGACGTGGTTCAAAGAGGAAAGGAGTGGGGGAAAGTAGTGGGAAAAGTTGTATATAGCATGAATCTAGGACGTGGTTCAAAGAGAAAATGAAGGGGGGAAGTTGTATAGCATGAATCTAGGACGTGGTTCAAAGAGGAAACGAATGGGGGAAAGTTGTGGGGAAAGTTGTATCGCATAAATCTAGGACGTGGTTCAAAGAGGAAAGGAAGGGGCAAAAGTACTAGTTCAAAAAGGAAAGGAAGGGACAAGGCTGTAGAGTTTGAGCAGGACTAGATTTGCTGCGCTCACATAGGGAAAGGTGTCTAAAGATAACAAAACTGGGACCAACACAAATATGCTCCTTGGTTGTTTGTTCTTTGTTGCAACAGACTATGCATGACCACAGTACATCGGTAGATGCACATGGTGCTGGTGCGTCCACTGTCTCGTGCAACTCATTAGCTATTGTTAATCTAAGGCCATGTTTGCTTAAAAACTCCATTGTCCCTACATGCTTGGTTCCAGGGACTAAACATGGACTAGAGGTTATTAAATGACATGCCAAAAGACCATGTTACCCCTAGTAATGAACTAATAGAGACAAGGTGCGATGCGTGGCAGGGGCAACTGTTGGAAAAAGTCCCAAAAAGACTCCCTCGGGGTCTTCTTTCTTTAGTCCCAAATGCCCACTTTTAGTCCCTAAAAGTCCCTCCTGTTTGGTTTAGATGAGACTGACACGGATTTTTTAGTCCCTACACCAAAATGTCCCTGTAAACAAACACCCTCTAATAATGCCGCTGGAAAATTGATGCAATGCCACAGTTAAAAGCAAATTACATGTTTAACGAATTTTATTGTTAATATAATCTCCATGTTAATATTAATCAATGCCACCGTTTGAGAAATGCTACTGCCTTGCTTTCTTTCCCATTTAGATAAGGTAGATGCTTCTTTTTGTTGGCTTCTGTGTCATCCACCGTTATTGACCACTAATTGTTTCCTTTGCACCTCTGTGTAAACAGGGTTATCTACTTCACCTTGTTGCCATTGTGACTTTTTGTTGCACTGCACAAAACACTTTTGCTTTAAGAGTGTTTTGTGCAGTTCAACCAAAATGTCACACCGACAACGTTGCTTGATTACTTGATCTTAGTGGAACTGCACAAGAGGAGATCTTACTTCCTATCCGTTAAGGCGAATTTGGTTCAGATCTTCTTCTTGTAAGTTGTTTGAATTCCGCATCATGAGAGGTCAGTACTAGCCTTCTTTCACATGATTCTGCAGTGTGCTTTCATATGTTGTGCTACTTGTACGATAATGTTGCTTGATTTTAGTGAACTGCACAAATGGAGACAAGACTTCCAATCTGTATGTGCACCGTAATATCCCAATGAGGTAAGATAAGGATATTTCACAAGGAGCACTTGAAGGATGGTTACATTACTCCCCACAAGACCAAACTAACTTCAGCTGAAGGACTGACAAATCTCCATTTTTTTGCTGTGATGCGCGAGTACAATGTTATTCTAGGATTCTTTCTGGTGAGTTCCATTTTTCTAAAAGTGTGCTCTACATGGACCATGTATGTGCCTGTTGAAACTGTCAATTCATAGTACAGTTTGCTTTATACTAATCACTTTTTTGTATTTGTGCAAACAGGGGTGCTCAGCTTGATTTCAATGGGAACTGCACAAAATGTTCATGAATACATCGAATCATTCATTTCCACCACAAGAAAGGAGGTGCCGATAAGTTCCAGGCGTTGCAACATATAAGGGCGAAATCATACAAGCTACGCGCGAATTTGGTTGATTTTGGTGGAACTGAACAAAAAGAACAGCTGGTTTATTTAGCACGAGGTGCCATGTCAATGTCCGAACTGATGGCAAACCCTGCCCATTCCACAATCGTAGGCATTTGATATTTTGAAATGGGACAACCTTGTCAAATCAATTTTTTCTTTATTCTTTAGTTGTGAAGTAAATATTGCCTCTGACATGTGAGTAGCTGAGATGCATAATCATCGATTGTTTTGAATGTTCTCTATGAATTGCTAGGCCTGTGTGTTTGATTGCAATGTACAGAAACGCTAAAAAGCTGCTCAAACTCTTTGTACTCCTTCTGTTCCTTTTTACTTCGCACATTGTGAAAGTGCATACTTTTTTGTATAAGATTGGTCAAAGTAGAGATACTTTGACTGCAGACAAAACTTGTATGCAGACTAGAAAGGACCGGAGGGAGTACATGTGAAACTGCTGCAAACGAGGTGATCACCCTGGGAATAATGCTAGTACGTATTGTTTTGCATGTTCATCCAATGCCAGCGATACAGGAATTCGAACTAATCGAAATAAATTCATTCATACACGGTCGGATTTCATATAAACATGCCGGATTTCATTACATTTCATACATTCTTCAACTAAAAAGGGGTGCGCTAGAGGTATAATTAATTAACCGAAGCTACCCACCTGTGTCCCGCTGAGCCGAACAGAAGCTTCAGTGACTTAACTGCAGGTGCAGGTGCGTAACTGACATGTGGCCTGTTGGGCCCACGTGTCAGTCAGCCAACTGCACCAGCTGTTAAGTAGAAGCAGTGTTCTTCTCCAGCGCGGCTCTCCGACTCCACGTCGCCGCCAAGAAGCTAACCGGCCGTCAATGGTCAACCCGCCTAGCTTGGCTTCAACCGGAGGGTAGCAGCGGTGGCCTTACTTGGACCCGAGCGGCGGCGACCTACCGTGTTCTACTCTTCCTCGTTTTCTGTGTGGCGCGGCCTCGTTGGCAGCGGGGCGGGGCCTCGGCGGAGCTGGTGATGTCCTTTGTCTCGTCGCCGACGGGCGGCGCCTCAGTGGAGCGGTGGAAATCCTACCCCATGTTGCCGGCAGGGTGGGGCCTCGGCTGAGCCGGCGATGTCCTCTGCCTCGTTGTTGGCGGGGCCGGCGGTGTCCTCTGCCTCGTTGTTGGCGCCGCGGGGCCTCGGTGGAGCAGGGCCTCGTCGATGCCAGCGGAGCGGGGACTCGTCGGAGTCGGCATTGTCCTCTGCCTCGTCCTCGGTCTTGCCAAACAGCGCCTCGCCCGCTTCATCGCCCTCTTTGCTAGCCTCTTTGTAGGCGGCCGCAGCCTCCGCCACCCGCATGCGGTACCGCCAGCGCTCATAGCGGCCCTTGCGGGTGGAGCGGTACGAGTCGAGCAGCGGCTCCTGCTCCGCCCGCTCTGCGGCGATCTGCTCCTCCGCCTGCAGGTGCTCCTGGAGGAGATGGTGGTTGTAGGCGGCGTCGGCCTACGCCCCCCGGAACTGCTCCTCACGCATCTGCCTCACCCTATCCATATATTGGGCACGGGCCTCGCCGATGGTCATGGTGCAATGCACCGGCGAGGATGGCGCGGAGGAGGGGGTTGGCGCCAGATCGTCGACTACCATGTTCTCCATTGGGACGTCGTCGTCCTCCGGCTGCCTGCCGGTCGGCAGCAATGGCTGCCATCTCCGTGTGGTCCGTCGTCCGCCCGTCCCAAAGAGCGCTGGAGCGCGAGGAAGCCATGGTGGGCAGTAGTGGTATGGACAGGAGAAAGGGAACGGATGCGGATGACTGCGGCTATGGCTGGCGCAACAGTTTATATAGCAATGGTGGGCGGGCGGAGGGACGGACGTGTGGCGCCGGGGTAGCCGCCTCGGCAACCGCGTATCATTAATGTGGGCGGCAGATGGACGGACGGACGGCACTTGTGTCGTTTGAAGGCGGAGCAATCGCCTGCACTGGGAAGCGAGGCGGGCCGCGCTGACAGTTTCGGGCGGAAAGCGCGCGCTGGCGAGGAGATGACTTTACTTGGAAAGGATGACAATGGGGACCCACCAGGTCCATAGCCTCACGTACGCAAGTGCCTCCTTATTTTATATATATATATATATATATATATATATATATATATATATATATATATATATATATATAACTATAATTTATTTTGCTTCATCCTGGTTTCCTAACATCACGGTCCCACACCATTGTCAACCTATGTAGTAGTCAATAAACGAGAGAATTGCACAAGAAGCGGCCGACAGCTTGGACCAAGCAGCTAGAGCAGTATTTGTGTTTTTGAGGTGTGAGCACTGCAGAGTTTTTCGATGTTTAGCCCAGATATTAATTTTTCTCCTCTGAACAACAAGGAAAACATCGCTGCAGGTATTAACTGGGCGGGCTGTGGACCATCTAGCCCAAGCCAGATATCCAGCCCAGATATTAATTTTTTTCAAGCTGAAAATGGCTAGCCCAGCTATACTTTTTTTTAGGAATACCCAGGCAAGGTAAAGTTCTTCTTCTCCGCCCCGCTGGGCTGCAAATCTTTCCTAGGAGGGATGCATTAGGCTTAACAAGAAAATGGGCTTTAAGAAATAATAAATGGGATGTAATTATAAAAACTGGGCAGTAACTATAAAAAATGCACCAAACACGTGATTACTTTGTAAAATATTATTTTTGGATATTGAAAATTTTAATTTCATTAATTGTTGCGAGCGCAATGTTTCGTTGGACTTTTGCTTAATATAAATTTATATTGAAATTGTATTTAATCTGACTAGAAATTTCGGTATAAAAATATTTCGGATCCCATCAAAATGTGGGAAATTTTATTGAATTCTGTTTTGAACGGTTCGTTGAAATGGGTTGTAGTTTTAACAAACTGTAAATGGGCTGTAGTAAATTCCATTAGAATTCAAAAATGGGCTACACATTCTTACAAAGCTCAAATGGGCTATAAGTTCTCTGCCACACACTTCTGGCCTTACTAAGTTGACGCGTCCCCTAAAAAAACAGAGTTGACGCGTATGCAAGGCTTTGTCAACTTATAGTCAACACACGGTTCTAGCAGCAGTGCCCGTTGGATGTCCATCCAACGGATGCCGTGCTTCTTCTTCAATCTCGGATATTCTAGCTTCACCCGCCCAAAAAATGATTCCTCCCCCTAACATCTGGGGCGCACCGTTTCGGAAGCTGACCTGTGGGCCTACTAAGCTGATCTGCATGCATTCAAAAAAAAGTTGACGTACCAAGGGCTTTGTCAACTTAGTCAATATAAATGATTCTAACTGCAGTGACCGTACGTTGTCCATCCAACGGCCGTCGTGCTTCTTCAACCTCTGGTCTTCTTGCTCCAGCCGCCCAAAGCAGCGCCGGTCGTGCCGCCTGCTCCTGCCTCCCGTGGTCGGTTGTATTGCCGCGGAGGCCTCACCGCCCCCTACTACTCCCACCGCTGGCCAGGGCATCCCTCCACTCACCCACACCCCCTTTTATTTTGCAGCGACGGCAGCCTCACACCGCAGCCGAACCAGTGAACGCTCGTACTCCTCTCTGCGTGGGCATCCACTGCCGCGTCTTGCCCGGCTCCGCGTCGTCCCCTTCCTAGGCCTCGCCGTCGTCCACCGCCGTGGTGCTCTCGGCGTGGCGTGGTCAATGTGGTCAACGACCGACTTCCATCGGAGGAGTACTGTACGTGGAGAGGCTGACAGCTGGGTCCACGGCAGCCGCAAGGAAGTGCCTCCTTATTACGCGGAAAATAATTATTCCTCCACCTGACAGTGGGGACCCACCGGACGGGCCACCAGTATTTTGCGAAAAAATCGTTTTCCCCTGACTGCTGGGACCCACCGGACGGGCCACCGTATTTCGCGAAAAAACGTTCCCCCCGCTGTCAGCTCAGACCCATCGGAAGTGCCTCCTTATTACGCACAAAAAAATGAATACTCCCCCGGCTAGCTGGGACCCACCTTGGTGGGAGGCCGACTTGTGGGCCTACTAAGTTCACGGGGACGAAGGGCCTTGTCAACTTAGTCAATATGAACGATTCTAGCTCCAGTGACCGTACGATGTCCATCCAACGGCCGTAGTGCTTCTTCAACCTCTGGTCTTCTTGCTCCAGCCGCCCAAAGCAACGTCGGTCGTGCCGCATACTCCTGCCTCCCGTGGCCGGCTGTGCTGCCGCAGAGGCCTCACCGCCCCCTACTATTCCCACCGCTGGCCAGGCCCTGCGGCGACGGCAGCCTCACACCGCAGCCGAACCAGTTAGCCCTCGTACTCCTCTCTGCGCGGGCTTTCACTGCCGCGTCTTCCCCGGCTCCGCGTCGTCCCCTTCCTAGGCCTCGCCGTCGTCCACCGCCGTGGTGCTCTCCGCGCGGCGTGGTCAACGTGGTCAAGGAACGACTTCCATCGGAAGAGTACTGTACGTGGAGAGGCTGACAGCTGGGTCCACGGCCACAGCCCAGTTTTTTTGTGATTTGCCAAGTAAGTCGCTTTGTCAGGCCTGTTGGGCTGCAAATCTTTCAAGACGAGGAGAGCTTTCATTCGGCTGCCGAGAAAATGGCCCATCAGTAATGAGAAATAGGCTGTACATTTTTAAAACACATCAAACCGGCAATTAGTTTCAAATATCTTTTTTTTTCATTTCAAAATTTTAAATTACATTAATTTTTATGCGTGGAGAATTTGTTGGATTGTATATTGATATACATTTATTTATAAAATCAGTTTGAATGTGAGTCGAAATTTAAGGATTAAAAACAGTTCGGACCGCACCAAAATATGCAAAATTTCGTATAATTTTTTAACCGTGGCCACAATATGGGCCGTAATGCTAACAAAAAGAATATGGGCTCCAAAAAAACCTTAAGAATTAGCAAATGGGCTGTAAATTATTAGAAATAATGGCAGATGGGTTGTATGTCGTTTTCCACATATTTGAGGCTTTCCTAAAAGAAATGTTGACGCACAAGCACTCTCTGTTGGATGTCCATCCAACGGCCGTCGTGCTTCTTCAATCTATGCTCTTCCTGCTGCAGCCGCTCAAACAAGCGCCGGCGGGACTGCCTGCTCCCTCCTCCCCGCGGTCGGCTGTGCTGCCGCGCAGGCCTCACCGCCCCACGGTACTCCCATCGCTGGCCTAGCCATCCCTCTACTCACCCACACCTGCTGTTATTCTCCGGCGATGGCAAACGAACTAGTAAACCCTCGTACAGTCGTACTCCCCTCCGCGTGGTAAACAACTGCCGAGTCTTCCCTGCCTCCGTGTCGTCCCCTTCCTAGGCCTCGCCGTCGTCCACCGCCGTGGTGCTCTCGGCGCGGCGTGGTCAATGTGGTCAACGACCGACTTCCATCGGAAGAGTACTGTGCGTGGAGGCGCTGACAGCTGGGTCCACGGCCGCAGCAAGGAAGTGCCTCCTTATTACGCGCAAAATAATTATTCCTCCACCTGACAGCGGGGACCCACCGGACGGGCCACCGTATTTCGCGAAAAAACATTTCCCCCCTGACTGCTGGGACCCACCAGCTACACCTTCGCACGCAAGGAAGTGCGTCCGGGCAAAAAAAACGATTCGACCCCCTGACTGCTGGGACCCACCAACTACATCTTCGCACGCAAGGAAGTGCCTGACAGTCGGGACCCATCTGGTCGAAGCTTACGTAGCGTTGTCATTCTAGTCGCGAACGTGTACGTACATATATACTGGTGGATGTAGAGGCGCGCACGTGTCGTAGTAGAGGCGCGCACGTAGCATGTACACGTACGTACAGCGGCCAGGGTGCAAGACAGAAAATACGACCACGTATGTGTACATACGGGCGGGGTCTCGAACGCCTACTCGCGCATACGTACTGCGAGGGCTCATTGACATGGCTGGGTCGGAACGGAGAAACATCGTCGTTGTCGTGTTCATGGGGAGGCAACGGAATGCGTCGTGTTCATGGGGAGGCAACGGAATGCGTCGTGTTCATCGGGAGGCAACGGAACGTGTGGGAGCCAACCGGCTGGGTCGGAACGGAATGTGTGGTCGTGTTCATCGGGAGGGCTTGGACGGAACAGGCGATGGAAACGAGGCCTGGCGTACCGCACAACGGAGGAAACAGACCTCCTACGTTCGGAACGGGGTCCTGTTGATCGGGAGGGGTGTGGCGTACCGCAAAACGGAGGAAACGGACCTCCTACGGTCGAAAGGGGGGTCCGGTTGATTGGGAGGGGTGTGGCGTACCGCAAAAAAGACGAAACGAACCTCCTACGGTCGAAACGGGGGTCCTGTTGATCGGAAGGGGTGTGGCGTACCGCAAAACGGACGAAACGGACCTCCTACGGTCGAAACGGGGGTCCTGTTCATCGGGAGAGGTGTGGCGTGCCGCAAAACGGGAGTCCACGGGATACTGTTCATCTCCACCGTCGACCTCCTCCAGCCTCCACGGGCTACCGTTGACCTACTCCAGCCTCCACGGGCTCCTGTTCATCCAGCCTCCACCGCGCGCTACTCCACCGGCTACTGTTCAACCACCCTCCACGGGCACCCCTCCACCGTCTACTGTTCATCCAGCCCTCCACACCACGGGATCCTGTTCAACAACCCCTCCACGGGCACCCCTCCACTGTCTACTGTTCATCCAGCCCACCACCACACCACGGGGTCCTGTTCATCCAGAGGCAACGCCACCGCTCACTGTTCATCCAAACCCCCCGCAACGCTCACTGTTCATCCCAGAGGCAGCATCGATCGGCTTCAGTTAGCAGCATTAGCGAAGGAATCGCTCGGGTTCAGTAACGCGTAGCCTGCAGTGCAATCGCTCGGGTTCAGTTAGAGCCCAACACCTCGCTCGGGTTCAGTTAGAGCCAACGCCTCGCACACACGCGCGTACGTGTACAAGAGAAACGCGCATCGCTCGGCCACCGACCTCCCACCGTAACCGGGAACTTCCCGAAATTTTCCTCGCCCTCGCTTCTACCACGGTTTTTTCCGTCATGGACGGCCCAAAGAATGTCATGCAGCTGCGTCTCCGGCCCGCCCAGGACGAAAAGCGCATTTTCTGTCATGATTTTTGTCATAGAAGTAGGAGCCCACCACATCTATGATGATACCGGGTTTTGTCACAATTATCGTCATAGAAGTGTCATATGTATGACAGAAAAATTTTCTTTCGGGCCAAAATGTCACGGATGTGTCTTTTTTTTGTAGTGCATTATGATTTCTTGGAGGTGGACGAACACAGATACGAGTACGGGAAGCCTCTCGTCAAAGATGAAAAATCTCTAACAACAATGATACGAAGATTCCATGATTGGTACATGAAAACCTGCAGAGAGTCTGGGGGGACGAATACTTTGACGCTGTTCGTTAAAGAGGAGCATGACCTCGTTGGAATTGATCTGTTGCATGTTCCATTTGAGGAGTTCTTCCAGTTTTTCAATCAAATGGCCCTCGATAAATTAACGGTCACTTGCTACTGTCTGTAAGTAGTACTATTTCTGTCATTAAGTCTCTATATATAGGTCAGCTCTTTCATTGCATGTATTTTTAATTATCCTCACTATATTATGCAGGTTGAAGATCGCCGAATTGAAGAAAAGACAAATCGGTGATATTGGGTTCATTAACACAAATCTCATAGATGCAAATGAGGTTAAATTTCATGCCGAAGATACTGAGGCCAACTTGCTACGATCGTTGGTAATAAATGAAAACAAAGATATAATACTCTTTCCTTACAACTTCAAGTGAGTGTTACTGTCTTGTGCATATTCGGTTTCCCTTATTAGTCCAGGTTATAGTAATGTAATTGATGAGTTATGCATGCGTGCGCAGCTTTCACTATATTCTCCTAAAGATTAAGCTTGAGCGGGGACTAGTAACCGTCTTAGACTCGAGACGAAAAGATCCTAAGGAGTATGCGGACATGACTGAAATGCTCGAGAAGTAAGTTAAATCAATCATTATCGCACCATATCAGCAACTTTGTTCATTTCCTGATAACAAGTAATTGTTTTCTTTGTCTGGCAGTGTTTGGAGAAAATTCACCAAAAAAGCTCCGGGACTGCCGAAGAAGCTGCAATTTAGACACCCGAAAGTAAGTACTACTAGCATGTTCCGCGCATCTCCTAGTGATTCAATCGCTAGTTTCATCAATACCATTTATAGCATGCTTGCTTATCAATTTGATTAATTGACCTCTATTTCTTGTAAAGTGGTTATGGCAGGAAGCCGGGAATAATTACTGTGGATACTACGTTTGCGAGTCCATCCGCCACACGACCTGCGAGCGGGGCTACTCTGACGAACAATATGAAGTGCGTAAGTAATAATATTCACAATTTTATTTTATTACCGTCATTTGTGTTGAGTTTCATTTATTCATATATATATGTATTGACCCCCTTCTTCAAATTAGATCTTTAAGATGCGGGATGAACTCCTACCACCAGATCGTATGCGAGCAATTCAAGAAGAATTGGCGGCATTCTTCCTTGACCACGTGATCGCTAAAGACGGAGAATACCATGTGGACGCTGAGTTCATATATAATTAGGAGATTATATTGTAAGAGATAATTATATTGTATATATGTAGACAGTAGCGTCGGATAGATATACGAGAACTTGTTGTTCGACCAATCTCTCGGAGAAGGAGAGGTGGTCGATATCACTTCTCTCTGCATGCATATGTTCATGACGATCTTCTGTTTCCTTCATTTGCTTACTAGCTAGCGTGTCGAGTCCTCTCTATACGTATAATACGTAGCGTACGTTGACCAAGCACGGAGATAAGAGAGGACACTTCTCTCTATTAATTAGCTAGATAACACAATATACGAAACACCTAAATTAAACCCCCAAAACCCCTAAACCAACCCCTTTCAAAAAAACCTCAGCTCCTGCAAGCTGCTGACGCGTGGATGCCTATTGGTCCCGGTTTGTGCCACAAACCGGGACCAAAGGTCCTCCTGCTTGGGCTTGCCGCACGGGCCACGTGGAGACTCATCTGTCCCGGTTAGTATAAGAACCGGGACTAAAGGCCTAGAGCATTAGTAATGACCCTTTAGGCCCAGTTTCACAACCAGGACAGATGGGCCTTATGAACCGGGACAAATGGCCCTTTTTCTACTAGTGCTTCGGGCCGAGCCAGAAGAGCAAGGTGGTAGACCCGCAGGTCACAGAGATCCTACGCGCCATCCGAGAGATACACCGGGAAGGATTGGGTCCAATACTAAGGTGGGGCCAACCTGTAAGCGAGGAGAGGTCGATCGATGATCGATGTAATATACTACTACTAGATAGCTGTCATTAGGGAGAGAGAGGTAACCGCTGGATAGTTTGAATTGTAGAACCCCGAAAGGAGCGAACCACTCACGTCTCCTGTTGCTTGTAATTCCGGATCCGAGAACACAGTGTTGCCGTTTTTTAACTACTCCATCCGTTTCAGTTTATAAGTCTTGCATGTATATCTAGGTTGTCAATTTTATTATCCTAATGTAAACTATATAACACAAAAATTATACCGTTTGAAAATAAAACATCTGAAGTTTATATTGGTATATTTTTTGTAATATATGATTTGTATTAAGTTGGTCAAATTGACAACTTAGGGGTACGCGCACGCCCTGTAAACTGAGAGAGTGGGAGTAGTAGACTAGAAAGAGTTTTGGTCCGCGGTACGTGAGTGAGTGTTTAATCTGCAATCGTTCGTCAGGCGGGAGAGCCGTTTGGTGCAATTTCAGCTCAGTTCTGGCTGACTCGCGAGTGCGTGCAGTGTACATGTAGGCATGTGGCTGCTGGACGCTTCACACTTGGTCCTGATCGCTGGAGAGACAGAGAGAGAGAGAGCAGAAGCAGGACACGGCTGCTCACCACTGTTTTCTGATCTTGAAAGGACTCATCGTTTTTCCAGAGACATCAATGGAATTGCCCATAACCGTGCTCATTAGGTTCTCAACTCCAACTTGGAACCTGTCCATGGTTGTACACATTCACCTCATATGCAAAGCAGCTGCCCCTATGTGCGATCATTTCTTCATTTTCATGTTGAGGGCTTTGTAATTCATGCCGTTTTATGTATTTAACATGACCTGAATGTGCAGGCTTGGTGCTGTTGCCCTCCTAGCCTCCTAGGCACCAACACTTCATCTCTGATCTTCCTATTGCACGTACCAGCATGTTTCTCTGATGCTTATTGGAAATGTTTCCTGGATTCCTAGTTGCTTTCATCTCCTAGCTTCAGGCGTTGGTTTCTAAAGATCTTCAGGTTGCATCATGATGATTCAGGCTTAAACAGACAGGTTAAACGTACATCAGGTCAATCACACCACCTTAGCAGAGATCTAAAGATTGTGTTCATCAGGTTTTCAACAAGTCTTTAACCTGTCTTTTTTCATGTAACAGCCTTCCTCATAGGAATAGCAGGTGTCCTATACTCTGTTTCAGCATGCCAGTTCCACCGGCTATGTAATCCACGGTGTATCTTGTACTTGAGGTATGGTTCAATGAAAATTCGGCACTTCGTGCGCCTCCCCTTTTTCAAAAAAAAAGTACTAGTACGGTGACCAAACTGAATAAAAGGAAAAGGAAAAGGCTCGGGGTGTGTTGTGGCACGGTGGCGGAAGAAGATGGGCCAGGCCGATCGAGAATGGACACGGCCATGTTTGCGTCTTGGACGGACGGACACGACAAGCATTCTTGGGAGAGACAGGCTGCATCCACCAAGACGCGGTTGCGGCGCCCCGAGGTTGCAGGCCAGCCTTCGAGGCGCTGGAGAATGCGACTCCGCCTCTCCAATGTCCACCGTCGTGAGGGGTGTCGCCGTCTTCCGCCCCCGCTGGCTCACACGACGGGCACGCCGCGCCATGGTCTCGTCAGACATCCATGCAATCATCCCTTGGTCGGTGCGCCAACAGAGGGGTTGCGCATCCGCCACACTGTTCGGACGCCAGATGGTCCGCACCGCCTCCGGTGAGGCAACGACAGCACACCTCGCAAAGTCGCAGTGGATCCATGTGCCATTTGGGCGGACGCAATAGATTCCCAACACAAGGAGTCCGAGTGTTGCCGTCGGGCGGCCTCCTCCCAGGAATGCCGAAGCGCAAGCCAGGCGGTCATCTCCTCCTCGGGGCCGCGTGGGATGAGCTCGGGGTCGATGGATCTGGAGTTGTAGGACTCGGATCAGCTGCGCCCGCCATGCCGGAGATCGCCGGACGGGAGCTTTGGTGGCGAAGGGGAGTGGAGTGAAGTGGATAGGGTTTGATCCGGGGAGCGGATGGAGAGAAATATATGTGTGGTCGGACGGGTCGGCGTGGGGTGGATCCACGTGGCAAGCGCGCTCGGGCGACCCCATATCCGCCGGCCCTACATTTGGGCTGGATACGACGGGCATTTGAGGCACGTTTAAGGCGTCCACCTGGGTCATTTTTTTGTGACCGATCACTGACCGGACCGTCCACCTGGACATATGAGGATGGTTTGAGGCATCCGACTGTAGATGCTCTTACCTGTCGTACGATGCAAGGCCCTAGCGTGGCCACCGGCTCCGGCTCGGCTTTGCGATCTCACTTGCCCTCGGGTAATTGCTTTCTAGGCTGGGCGGTCACCCCGACATGCGGCATCCCGTGCACGGACAAAATTTCTGCTCTAATCTTTTTTGGTCACGCCAACATTCATGTTGTCCAGCTTACATGGGAGACGCCAGTGACTCTTGGTGTCTGGCCCCTGACCCGCACGATTCACTGGCCCGTTGACCTGCCGACGTGGCAAATGCCGAAACGCCACGATCATTGGCGTCTCCAAACCAATATCTTTACAAATCATGTCACACACAACCGTCAAATTTCATCAACTATTTTGCAAAAAGAAATACCACAACAATAGCATGATCTACATATAGACCAAACCAAAATATAATTGCATACATATTCAACAACACATCATCTACTATCACAAATCATCTATACTATCACAAAACATCTACTCAACTAACATCACCCAATGTTGAATAATGCAACCAAAAGGAGATGTTCTAACAAAAACAACAAAGTGGAGGCTCATATCCACAAATTTAAGGGGGAGATGTAGTAGATCAGGGGAGAATTTGGTGTGATGGAGAAGTGGGGCGAGGGGGAGAGAGCACTCCCTGTTCTTGTGGCCGCCTCCAGGGAGAAGAGGGGAATGGATGGGCTGGGCCCGCGGGCGTGATTTACTTAGCAGAGCAAGACGCCAAGCATCATGGCGTTTCAACCCTCTGCCCACATTAGCCGGTCAATGGGACAGCGGGTCGTACGGGCCAGGTGCAGACGCCGGGAACTCATGGCCGTTTCAGTGTAAACTGGCATGATCAGAAAAAAGCCGGACTTATTTTTTTGACAAACCAAGTCAATTCGTGATTTATTTAGCCCAAAAGGTCATAACAGAAATTTTGTCCCCCGTGCACGGTGTGCATCCGTGAGGCTCCTGCCAGCATTTCGTAGAAATCTGGCACATGGCATGCCTGGGTGTGCAAGTCGATGCAGTCGCAGGTGCATGCATATAGGCTCAGCTTGGCCGGTGGCACTTGACGTGGTGCGTGTACTTCGCGGCGGCACGCGCGCGTGCACGGCCGTTGGAGCCGACGAGCCGCCACCGAGGATCGAGCAACGGTCGGTGGATTCTATCGCCGGCGAGCCCAGGCCAGCGCCAATGCTCAGTTGTTCACATGGGTGTGTGCATGGCTGATGGACGCCACCGGCAATGAGCAGAGCAGGCAGGCTACCAAGAGGTCGCATGCACCTGGCCTGTCCGTCCCGAGGTAATTACTTGGAGTGGGTGCCCAAGGCAGGTGTTGTGATTTGCTAGCTAGTGCTTACGTGTACGTCGTTGCTCGACCGGGCCGGTTTTTAAGCTCAGAAAAAGCTAATTAAGACAAGTCTAATGTCGTCCACCGTACCCAGTAGACGCGCGTACTTCCGGAGCTCATAGTGGGGGCGGGCATCGAGATGGCAGAGCTCGATGACCGGTGGAAGTGCCTTGCTGGTAGTACGTACAACGTAGGTACGTGCCGGCCGGTGGTCACGAGGGCATGGCATGATCATGAAATCGTACGTGCGAACGGACGAGCCGACATGTAGGTAGTACTACGTCCAGTCGTCCACTATAGCCGGCCGGCAACTGGTGCGTACGTGCGGTGTGGGCACAATCGAGAATAAAGATTCCGCTGGCGGCCACGGTATGGGCAGTGCAGCTAATCAGGACGTACGTACACGGCCGGCTGTGCAGTGGACTTGCATGCATGCTTCAGGTACGTGGTACGTGCGTACGGGTATCCAGCACTTGCACATGCATGGCCATGAAGATGCTGTATATGTACCGCGTGACTATATGCCTTGTGTTGGCAGCGAGCTATGCACGACATGTTTACCGAGGCTGCAAGATCTGGTAACTAATGGCCTTGGTGCATGATATAATACAAATTTCAATGATGGCGATCTTAGAAAAATGTCGTTCCAAAAAAGCGTTGACAGTATTGTTCTCGTTCGATCAAGAGAGATGAGCCCCCCGGTTTTAGAGAGAGATCCGGCGTCTCCTTTCACGGACAGGGCGTACCTTTGTTCCCGTCCGACGACGACCATCTTCCTCGCCTTGCATACTCAAAAGGGGCCGACCAAAGCCGAGCGGCCTCGATGCTGCTCTCAATACTTTCTTTTTGTCGGGCCATGCGCAAAGTTGAATGCATTCTTGTTCGCCAGCGGGCAGAACAAAACCCATGCATGCGAGCAACAACAATGTGAACATTTCTCTGCACGCACGGGTACTGCCATGGCCGCATGCAATGCAATCTCTCTTCGCTGTCTTGGAGCTGGAGACCGACCGGCCGGTCCGCCGGCGAGGTTATTCCAAGGCCGTTTGCCGCACTTGATCTGTATGGAGTAGGGACTGAAACCTGGAGCGGCAATGCGAATGATGAAGGCAGCATGCAGGAGCTGCGCTCGGCCTGCAAAGTCGAGCATTGGCTACTGCATGCATGTCACCTTTGCTGGCTTTGTTTAGTGCTAGGTAGGTTTCTATTAAGAGGCTTTCACAGCTCGCTAAGCAGGCGGTAGTGTATCCAAACAAAAGGGCTTTAGCTCACTGCACGATCGCTGGAGCTGACGGTTGCATGCAGGCAGGCAGCGTGGCCGCACATCGAGCTGGACTGTGCGCTTTGGCTTGACTTGGTCGCCTCTTTTCTCTGTCTGTCTCCCCACTCCACCACGGGAGCGTGAGGGGCGTCATCAGACTATTTAGAGCATCTCCAGCAGATCCCGTATAATCTTGTCCGTGTGCGTTTTTCCGGTGGTTTCATGGGACGATCGAATAAGACGGCCCAAACATATACGATAAAAACGGCCCGTCCCGTAAAACATTTACGGGTGGCCCGTAAACCGCCCGTCACTCCGGTACATATGCCTGCTCCGGGTCGGTTTAGGGTTCGCATCTGGCTTTTCCCCCATCCGCCTCCACTGCGAATCCTCTCTTCCGGCGAGAAATCCCGCGGACTCCAGCTGCGATTCACGGCGCGGTCACCCACTAAAAGTTGCTGGAGATGTCCACGGCTGGTGGCAGTCAGGGTGGCCTAGGGGGGCTCGGCGGCCGCGGTTGGGAACAACGGACGCGACGGGATCAGCGGCCGCGGCGGGCTCGACGGCAATCCGACGCGCAAGCGGCGCAACGATGAGGAGGCCGGGAGCTCCTCCCTCCACCCGTCGGTGGACAAACGACAGAGGGAGCACGCGCGCATCCGCGGCGCCCTCTTCCGCCGCGCGCCGGTGCTTGGGCTTGGAGGAACTTCCATCGCCTCGACCGCATCTTCTCCCCCACGCTCAAGCATCGCCGGGAGGCGGAGAAGGCGTGATTCGAGGCCAAGGAGGC
The DNA here is from genome assembly GCF_002575655.3 of Aegilops tauschii subsp. strangulata. Lineage (NCBI taxonomy): Eukaryota > Viridiplantae > Streptophyta > Magnoliopsida > Poales > Poaceae > Aegilops > Aegilops tauschii. The sequence goes on along the minus strand of NC_053039.3, from coordinate 449,778,213 downwards.
CGCCGCCGCCGGAGTAAGTTGCAGTCGCGCGTGTCCTGACGCTCTTTGAGGAGTACCAGCGCGCGCAAGTCCTCTCGAGCACCCTCATGTACCACCACCTCCAGGCAACCTGCCCTTTGAGGACAACGACATCGACGACGACAATGATGTGTAGACTAGTATGCACCCCGTAGTATGAACTTCCGCATGCTATTTTAATTTTCGTTTTTATTTAGTATGAACTTTGGTATGTACTATGAACTCCGGTATGCTATGTTTATGTATGACGAACTCCGGTGATCTAGTTTTAAGCGCGAACTGCATGTTTGAATATGCCGGCTCGGTATGAAGGATCTGCTCTGGCTTAGCGTCCTGTGTCTTACACAAAACGTTTCTGAGCTACCGTAAACGATTTTTCCAGGACGGGCATTTACTGAATTTGTACTCTCAGTTATTTCCTCTCTCACAGTGCGCAAACTTTTTGTACAAGGAGGAATACAAAGAAATAGGATTTCTGATAGCCCTCGGCTAGCAGCAAACTCCCTCGACTGGCAGCAAGTCTCCATCTAGCGACCGAGGTGTGACGAGCCGCATCAGCGACGGCGGTGCGACGCTCAACCTCCCAGCGCAGAGCCGGCCTCCGGCACCAGCCCTCACCCCTTCTCTGACCCTCCTTTATGGGTGTGTAGGGTTCGACCCCTGCGAGCATGGGCATCCAGTGTGAGGTGCGGCAGCATGGCCTCGACGATCATGAGTGCGTCCGGCAGCAGCCCGTGCATGACCTTCTTGCCTCCCGCGCCCAGTTGCGCCTTCTCCCCAGCGCGCACCGTGCTAGTGTGTGCCTCCTTCAAGCCCTGCAGCGACACAGGGTGCCTGGCCTCCCGAATGCCGATGGTGCCGATAACGAGGGTCAGGACGATGACGCGTGGTGGCACGTCAGCGTCTATTTACTCTCTCTACGTACACGAATCGGAAACCACCTAAAATAGAGGAAAAATCACTTAAGGGGAAGATTTACTTGGTTTTGAGGATTTGAGGGTTAAAATCGTATCACATTCAAGTTGGGGGGGTATTTGTCCCTCAGGCCACATTTGAGGGTGAAAAGTGAACTTCTTTCTTTTTTCGCACCACCGGCGACGACGAGTGGGTGGCGAAAGCCCAGTGGCTGAGCCAGCTCGTGGGCCGCAGCCCACCTAGACTTCTAGGGAAAAAACTTTTATGCGCACGGAGAAAATGAAAAGAGGCCCAGTACAGCCGGTACTGATTACAGCCCAAGACCTCGTCCAGTCATCGCCGCACTGTCGACGGTTCCCAATCCGATCGAGATTGAACGGAACGCCGCCGCCTCCCGCACGGCCCACCCGCTCCGTCTCCGGTCCTCCTCTCCCCAGTCTTCCTGGCCGCCAGGCACGACAAACCGCCGTCCATTCCCCCGGCGGCCGGCGCGGGGGTGGTGCCTTGGAGAGGTTCTCGCCTCGATCGTGTCCCTTCACGGCTCGCTTAGGAAGTACTTTCCTCTGTAAAGAAATATAAGAGCATTTATAGATCACTAAAATAATGATCTAATACGGAAGAAGTACGTGCCATGACCCGCCTGGATGTTCCTCACCTGCACGGCTGCCCCTGCTCATGCTCATCAACTATAGTCAGGTGTCGTGAAAGGAACTAGGAGAGGAAAGGTACTGCTTGTCTCCGTTTTGTTCTAGTTAGTGCAGCACATAAGTCGTGGATGTTTGTTCTTCAGTTTTCACCAGTTTATATACAAGGATGTCTAGGGCTGGGGAATGAATTCTGTCAAGTGAATTCTACTACACTTCAGGTCAGTTTGATGGCTTTCTTGTATTTATTTAGATTTGTGCTCTCAGGCATTTGTCAGATTTCTGGGCATCTTTGACAAGCCACATTCCAATGTTTGTCAACTGCTGCATACCATTCTACTCCCTCCGTTCCGAAATAGATGACTCAATTTTGTACAAAGTTAGTACAAAGTTGCGAAATAGATGACTCAATTTTGTATAAAGTTAGTACAAAGTTGAGTCATCTATTTTGAAACGGAGGGAGTACCTGTGAATTGTGATGTACATTTCTTTTTTGAAGGTGCCACATACTAAGAAATTCTGTTCCAGAAGCAGCGAATAGAGGCACCTAAGTTGACGCGGGGCGAGTCTGAGCAAATTTCCACCTTTCCTGCCTGGTTTGGCTGCTCATTTGGTGTCCATCTCCTTGGCAGCTTCGCCGCGGGACGCCACCTGTTGACAGAATGGCTGAGAGGTTCGGCAGCAAGAAAGCGGCTGTGGCTGGTGGCGAGGACCGCTTGAGCACGCTCCCAGAAGATGTGATCCGGCTGGTGTTGTCGTTCCTGCCCTCGCGTCAAGCCATGCAGACGTGCGTGCTCGCCACCCGCTGGCGCACCCTCTGGAAGTCTGTGCCGTCTCTTGGCGTCGATGCCGATGATGAGGCCTATACCGGTGTTGCCAGGACCTGAAGTGTTTCATCGATAGCTTCCTTCGCTGCCGTGACCCAACACCTCTGCACGAATGTGAGATCCTTTTTGACGACGATCGGGGCTCGGAGCAGTTTCACCAAGACTTTGAGCTGTGGCTCTGTTATGCTGTGTCACACAAAGTGAGGGTTCTCCGATTTGAAATCCTAGCTGGCCGTGATCCGTTGCAGCTATCTGCCGGGGCTCTCGTCTCGGAGCACTTGACAACATTAATTCTTCGTTGTGTAGAGTCTGAGGATTTCTCTCTGGATGTGTCGGGCTGTCAGTCACTTGAGGTGCTGGAGATGCACGAGTGTGTAATCAACATCGGGACTGTCTTACCAAAATCCTTAAAACATCTGACAATCAGAGATTCCCCGTGCCTTACTTCTGCGCCAGGTCTGGTTACCTTGGAAGTTGCTGACTGTCATGGTTGGACTCCGTTGTTTAAGAGCTTGCCATCACTAGTAGCGGCATTTATAAACACGAGATATGTCTTAAAGGGTTCTTGTGGAAATAGTCTCAATGGGTACGTACTGTGGTCATGAGCTATGTGTGGTATGCCATGGTAGAGCTGATTTTGTGTTTCTTGAAGGTTTGTCGGGCGCTACGAATTTAGAGTTGACAGCTGAATACTTTATGGTATGCTTGCACTCTTTTCCAGTTGATACGTTTGCTGTTTTGCCAATGCCGTTTGTTGTTTTCTGTTCACCTTGGTATTATTCAATCTTACGCTTGAAGTGAGAGCTTCAATGGTCCTTTAATTCTTCACCTCTCGTCTAGATTTTCAGAACAGATATAGAATGGTGCCCTATGTTTAGCAGGCTAAAAACATTGTTGCTCAGTGACTGGTGTATGGCTCATTACTTCCATGGACTAGTTTTCTTTCTCAAGCACTCACCGATTCTAGAGAGGCTTACCCTTGAACACTCTACTTTATCTAAGGTATGATTTTTCTTTACTTCTTCTATGTATGATGCCTTGTCTTTGAAATTGCCACGTACTGCTGATTCATTTCAGTCAATTATTTTGTTTGCAACAGCAATGGTATGGTGACACGACTGAAACCTGCAAGCCAAAGGACAAATTCTTGGTATCAAAACATCTCAAGGCAGTCGAAATCAATCATGTGAAAGATGATAAAAGGATTCACCTATTATTGAAGGTCCTTGCTTTCCATGGAGTATATTCGGAACTAATAAACTTTAAAGAGAAGTATACTTCTTAACGTAAGTAACTATAACCACATTTTACTGTTATAATGTTTATGTAGTCTGCATGTATGACATTAGGAGATTTTTATTATTATTCCAGTCAATTAAATCACAAAATAATACTGAAATTTGGAAACAGCCATTTGGTGAGGTTAGAAATGAAAAACCGGAAGACCACCTAACTTATTTCAGTGAAGATGTAAACCTAGGCCAAAGGAGAAGCGCATGCAACATGTTTTCATCCTTTGGCTTGTCAATGCCACTATGACACCATACACCTTTCATTCGTAATGTTGCATCTTGATCAGCCATTTAGTTTGCTCATGATCAATACCTAACAGTAAACATGGTGATTCCATCTGCTAGGGCAACAGCTACAGCTGCCAGAGGTGCTTGATTGTATCCGCAGGCTTCAGTTTCCAGCACGAATTGTAGTTCAGACCGTCTACTATCGCTTCTCTTCCCAGACGCCCATGTCCATGAATGGTTCACCATAAGGTACTCTGCGTGTTGTCAGCTGAGATCGCGCGCCTGCCCGTCATGTGTGTTCACATGAAGTATGAGCTCCTACTGATTCTGTTATGTGGCTCACACAGATGCCGTTGGGAAGGCTTAAACCCGGCCATCGCGGTCCTATTGCACGCTTGCTGGTGACCTCAACTCGGCCAGAGTCAGGCACTGAAGCCTGAACTGATTAAATTGTTGAAGTCCGACGTTTATTTCCTTCTTTCTAGTACAGCTTGTAATAGCATCTGAAGACTACAAAGTAAACTTTGATGACACCTGGAAAGCTGTTTTTGTTGCTTTGTGGTGATTTTTGAGTTCCCCGCATATGTTGCTTCAAGTTTATTCAAACCTCTGACACCTTGGTGGGTTTAAGTTCAGGCATGCATGAATTCTTTGTTTCTTTCTTTTCTCACGGTTTCGTAAGTTCACTGTGATTTCAGACACAGGTTATCTGAAAAACAGAGACCGGAAAAATGTCTCATCCCTCAAAGAGAGTCGGCCAGATGTGCTTTTATTGCCCCCTGTGATCAAAGAAATCACAGCCAAATATCTACGTTCTCTTTATAGCCAGTACAATATCTAGGTTTGTTTTATAGATGAATAAATATGTACTGTATTATACTATTGGAAACTTCTCTCCAGTATGAATTGAATGGTGTACTTTTTTTGTCACACAACTAACATTTTATTGGTCACAGTGATGGTCTAAGTCACAGGCTCAAAATACGTGCGGGCGCCTTTACATAGAGTATTAGAAACAAATATTTATTCCTTTTGAACACATTCAAAATAACATGATAGAATTCCCGCAGAGCGAAAATTACGTTCGATCAATGGACGACTGATATGAAACAGTACTCTTAGAAGAGCTCTTCGAATGAACAAATGGCTAGTGGAACAAATAACATCTGAATGTGGCATGTAAATAAACACATGTACAAGAAAAAATCGGTTTTGTTTTCACAAACATATGTATCGGTTTACCACAACTACTAGACATTTTCCCCGCAAGAAAAAAAAAGGAAAAATCTTGCCAAAATCTATGCCTCGTCGCAGAATTCGCTATATGATGCTCATTGCGTCAGATTGCGGGGAAAACATAAGGGGCAATGTGACAATTTTTCTTTGGTTCAGGCGGTTTTCTTTCTAGTTTTATTCTCAGCAGTTCCCTTTATGGGTTTTTGCTCCTTTTGTTTTCTTTTTCAATGCTCCATAAATATTTTTAAAATTTATGTTTTTTTTAAATTTGAACTTCTCTACAAGTCTACATACATAAACTTTTTTTAAACTATGCTTTTAGAAAAAAAAATCTTGATTTTTTTAATATTCACGTAGTTTAGGAAACTTCCGTTTTGTATTTCCAATTTTTGCGTTTTAACGGAAAAAAAACAGGCAAAAACACTGAGCGAACCCAATAAAACATGCTATAGAGAGTTTTTTTAGGAAAGACACAAAATCATTGGTAGAATTCGTGCAATATACAGTCTACACTTCCACAAAGTTATAGCTAGCCACGAACATGACACTGCAGTACTATTTCAAGTTCCATCCTCACTTCTGAGGTTTTAAACCAGCAAAAATTCAGTACGAAACGAAACTAGTAGACTCGAACGAAGCGACCTTCTACATAGACGACGGCTTCTCCAAGCAGCCAAACACACATCACAAAATGTGCCCATTTACCACCAACCAGCTGCTGAACGGATGCATCAAACTAGATCTGCGCAAAAATGATGCTATTTCTTTGCACTGCCAGAAAAGAGCTTCTGCGCCACACCGTTCTTCCAAACGTTTCCTTCAGGGCTCACATCATCAGGATGCCTAAAATCAAGCATAGCCAAAGAGTTGTCGCCCAACCGAGCTCTGAGAAACTTCGACGTCTTCTTTGATTGTTTACTGTTGTTATTACTGCTGCTGCTTCCTCCACCCTTGCCCACAAACCTACTGGTGCTAGACGCCTTTGAAATGGCAACTGGATCACCTCCAGCAGATAGTGGGGTTCTTTCCCTGGAAGATCGATACCCATCCTTCGAAAGCACTACAGCCTCTCCTTCCTGAAGCAATTTCTCTTTCAAGGTAATGGTTTCACAGCTGCCATTTTCTTTCAGGCTTTTAGAGCGCATGTTGGCGTAATAGGCCTCAGCAAGCTCGGTCTGCTTCAGAGGATCAGGCAACAGTATAGCCATTTCAGGAACAAGATGTGATATACCAAACTGCTCCACATAGGAGAGATACTCCGAAGTACCAATGACGCCGTGACGGTATTCAGAAGCAATTTCTTTAAACGCAGAGAACCTATCCTCATCCATTCCAAATGCAGCACGCATTCTTTCCACAAGGGCGTTGTTTGCTTGCCGAACATCCTCCGCAACAGGCAAAGGTTGGCTGCTTTGTGGTGGCACTTGGTTTTTATTGCCACAAGCTCTACTTGATGATGCCTGGGTAGAGGACGCACCAGAAACAAGATTAGGGGTAGAAACAGAGTGCTTCATCTTGATTGGAGCTCTGGAATTCCATGCTGAACCGCTGGAGGCAGGTGGCATGAGCCCATTATCTCTTGTCGATTGAGGTACAATCCGAAGGTGAGAAGACCCAGAGAGATGTAGCCCCTGATCAGGCGTAGGCCATGCCTCGGTGGAAGTGGAAAAATCAGGCACTATCTCAAGATTCTCAGCGGTTTGGGACCGACAAGAATTCAGTACCTTCATGGCGCCCTTCCTAGGTTGTTGAAGCCTTGATGCAAATGTGTTCTCAGCAAGACTTTGCAGCCCCTGTTGTGTTGAAGCAGAACCCTTGTTACTTAACCCAGGCAATGGAGGGAATAATGATTCATCACCAAGCCTCGCAGAATCCCTTGAGCTCTGATTAACAGCCGGTGCATGCTTTGCTTGATGCTTCGCAGAACCCCTTGAGCTCTGATTAACAGCCGGTGCATGCTTTGCTTGATGCTTCGCAGAACCCCTTGAGCTCTGATTAACAGCCGGTGCATGCTTTGCTTGATGCTTCGCAGAACCCCTTGAGCTCTGATTAACAGCCAGTGCATGCTTTGATTGATGCTCTGAGAGGGGAGGAAACGAGGTTTTTTCAGGAACACCATCCATCCTAGCATCAGGAATATCCTGGTCTCCAAGAGGAGGAAAAGACAATTGTTCGAGCACGCCACCATTCCGTAAGCTTTGACCAGAACTGGCTGAATTGACACTTGATGACTGTAAAGGCCCTGCAACACTATCAACCAGACTTCCAAGGCCATGATGTTCTGCAGTTGCACTGCCATCCCGCTCCCGCTCAGGTGTAGGACATGTCTGGGTGGAAGTGGAAACATGAGGTACTATCTCAGGATTTTCAGCGGTTTGAGGCCGACCAGAATTTAGTACCTTCACGGTGCCCTTCCTAGGTTGTTCAAGCCTTGATGCAAGTTTGTTCTTAGCAAAAGCTTGCAGCCCCTGTTGTGTTGAAGCAGAACCTTTGTTACTTGACCCAGGCAATGGAAGGAACACATCACCAAGCCTCTCAGAACCCCTTGAGCTCTGATTAAGAGCCAGCGTATTACTTGATTGTTGCTCTGAGAGGGGAGCAAACGAGGTTTCCTCTGAAACAGCATCCATCCTAGCATCAGGAATATCCCGGCCTTGAAGATGAGGAAAAGACAATTGTTCAAGCACGCGACCATTCCCTAAGCTTCGACGAGAACTGGCCGAACTGACACTTGATGACTGTAAAGGCCCTGCAACACTATCAACTAGACTTCCAAGGCCATGCTCTGCAGTTGCACTGCCATTCCGCTCCCGCTCAGGTGTAGGACGTGTGTGGGTGGAAGTGGAAACATGAGGTACTATCTCAGGATTTTGAGCAGTTTGAGGCCGACCAGAATTTAGTACCTTCACGGTGCCCTCCCTAGATTGTTGAAGCCTTGATGCAAGAGTGGTCTTAGGAAGACCTTGCAGCCCCTGTTGTGTTGAAGCAGAACACTTGTTACTTGACCCAGGCAATGGAGGGAACAATGATTCATCAGCAAGCATCGCGGAACCCCCTGCGCTATCAAGTCGACTTCCAAGGCCATGGTCTGCAGTTGCACTGCCATCCACAGGTAATGAGAAATCCCTGTCAGATCTGTCATGGTGAGCATCACGGCCCCTACCTCTGCCGCGCCTTTGATCTCGCTCATTCCTTTGGTACATAAAACTGGTAGGTATCTGAAGTGCGGCATTCCTCTGGGCACGAGACATCCGCCCACCATGCTCCATAGCATTGTGTCTGTTGATCTCCGCGTCGCTCTGGAAAACAACAAACTTCTTGGCCAAACACGCGTCATCTTCGCAGAGGAAGTGATCTTTCCGAAAATGCATCTCCAAATCATTGTAGTTCCGGAAATAATCGTACTGCCCAGGATGCCGCCTTTGACATATGTGGCACGAGTAGTGGTCTCTGGTCATATGCGCGTAAAGCTCGTTATCTCCATAGAATGCCCTCTTGCAATACTCGCAAATCGGGTGTCCCGCAAAGCCACCGCGTTCGACCTCGGAGCCATCCACCTCAGTGTCGCCTGTTTGCGTGTGCCGAGCCATCTGTTCCTGCGTGTAGAGCTTCTGTTGACAGATGAACACCTTCCTGCCCTCCAAGCAAAGGTTGCACATGCGTAAGCCATGCTTCTCGGACAAATGCCCCCTTAGCAGGCCAATGGTCTCGAAGGTGCTGTCTCCGCGCTTCGCCTGCGCTGCGGCCGCCTGACCGGCCTGATCCGCCTCGATTCTTTCACATACGCTGCAGGAGAGCCGGCACATGGCCCGAATCATCTTGTAGTGGTCGGCGTCGTCGAAGTAGGCCCTTGAATCCTCGTGGTACCAGTACTCCCCCACCTTCCCCTCGCCTGCCGCGGCGGGCAAGGCGGAGAAATCGGAGATGACCCTCGTGTAGTCCCCCATGGCCTTGGTGACGAAGACGGAGGGGCAGTCCGTCTTGCAGATGCAGCAATGGCGGTCCCCGACCACGAAGCGGAGGCGGACGACGCAGGTCGAGCACACCTCCCGGTGGCCGCAGGGCCCGTAGGCCACCCACTCCAGCGCGTCCGCGCACACCGCGCAGCTGTCGTCCATCTCGGAGGGCGGCGGAGGTCGGTCCGCGGTGGAATCGGCGTCGGCGGCAGGCGGCAGAGGTCGGCGGCGGCGAGGAAGGGTTAGGGTTCGGCGGCGGCGGCGAAGGGTTAGAGGAGGCGAGAAGGTTCGAGACGATGGAGCGGTTTGGCTTTCGGCTTTTCTCCTCTCCGCTGGAGAGAGTTTTTTTCTTTTTTTATAAGTTGGACCGCTGGAGAAGTGGAGAGGTTTGGTAAGGCGGTGGAGAGACAAGGTTGGACACGCTTAAAAGGGCCGGCCCACTCGAACGCCTGTCCGTCTTCCCCTCCAATTTGACGCATAGAGCGTCAAATAGAATTTTGCTAATACAAATACATCTCAAATACATAAAAACCTAGCACAAATCTAAGCTACAAAAACATACGCTTTTGCCGACTTTAGATATGTTTAAGATTTTGAAGCCACTCTTAAAGATACCCATTCATGTAAAAAATTGCATAAAATTGACAAGCGTTCCTGGATACATGAATCTTTGTTTTGAGCACCTTGACGGTCTTGTGAGTGCCTTAAATATGAGCGGTCACTACGCAAAGCACATTTGACAGTGTTCATCCCTCTAAAATATTGTTAGTAGTAGTGAATCTTACAAAATAGTTTACCAAAAACAGTAATGTCTTATCTTTTCATTTGTCCAGGATCAGGGAGCATTATGTTCGAGTCCAATATTATTTCAAAATCAAGTTCAATTCATACCATGCCCACAACTACCTATCAAAATGGTTTCCTGAAAGAAGAAAAAACACATTTAGAATTCCTTAATTATGCTAATCCCTGAGCCAAGTGGAGTATGCACACAAGAGTTAGATATTTCTTCTATTCTTTTCCCGCACGCAGCTGGGCCATCCTGGACTTGAACCAAAGACCTCACCCATGAACCAATTGGGAGAGAATCCATAGACACCTTTTGGGGAGCGAATCATAGAAACGTTTAATGACAATTCAATCTCTATGAAGTTTTGCACGCTGTTAGATAGAAATTTATAGCCTCCTGCAAGTCTACATGGCGACATTTTCTCCCACATGATCCAGCATCAATGCCTTCGTAAATGAAGCAACTCAAAATGGTGCAGTCGATTAATAGGGTAAATGAGTTCATGAGCTGCATCTGCCATCTTGGGCCATGAATTTACTACAAATACATGTCATTCATAATTTAATCTTGGTATGGTTGCAAACGTCAACATGTTTTTTTAGACAAAAAACATCAACAAATGTATTAGCTTTTATTTTTTATTTTTTGAGTAGTGTTAGCGATGTATTGGTTTGTTTTTAAACACTGGCCTTTTGTGAGAAAATGCGCCCTTTAGTAAATGTTAATGCTCATGGGAATATAGATAGTATCGACCAAAACGGAAAACCACACATGACGCCCGGTAGGAAGAGAAGAAGCTGTTTTGGCTAGTGCATGCGCGTCTTCATTATGTTTTCCCTTCTCGTGGATGAATTAAAAATCCCAAAAGTACATTCGGTTATGCTTGATCTCCTTCAAAATGGCAACATATCGACAAGAAGCACCAGTTTCAAAGTTCGCTACCACCTCCACACAGTCCGAAGCAACGCACATAGAAGCTAAGTGAAGATCGGTTGCAAGTGACAACGCACATAGAAGCTTTTGAGGAGGGTTGAGGGATTTGGGACATACCGGACGCAGCCTGAAATCACGCGGAATCCAATTATCATGCCATATGTTCGTGTTACAAGTGGTTGGGGCGCACCCTAGGTGCGCCTCCTGAGAGGAAGTTGGGGCGGTGCCAGATGGGGTGCGCCCCTTTTGAAGAAAATATGCCCTAGAGGCAATAATAAAGTTATTATTTATTTCCTTATATCATGATAAATGTTTATTATTCATGCTAGAATTGTATTAACCGGAAACATGATATATGTGTGAATACATAGACAAACAGAGTGTCACTAGTATGTCTCTACTTGACTAGCTCGTTGATCAAAGATGGTTATGTTTCCTAGCCATAGACATGAGTTGTCATTTGATTAACAGGATCATATCATTAGGAGAATGATGTGATTGACAAGACCCATCCGTTAGCTTAGCACGATGATCGTTTAGTTTGTTGCTATTGCTTTCTTCATGACTTATACATGTTCCTATGACTATGAGATTATGCAACTCCCGTTTACCGGAGGAACACTTTGTGTGCTACCAAACGTCACAACGTAACTGGGTGATTATAAAGGTGCTCTACAGGTATCTCCGAAGGTACTTGTTGGGTTGGCGTATTTCGAGATTAGGATTTGTCACTCCGATTGTCTGAGAGGTATCTCTGGGCCCACTCGGTAATGCACATCACTATAAGCCTTGCAAGCATTGCAACTAATGAGTTAGTTGCGGGATGATGTATTACAGAACGAGTAAAGAGACTTGCCGGTAATGAGATTGAACTAGGTATTGAGATACCGATGATCGAATCTCGGGCAAGTAACATACCGATGACAAAGGGAGCAACGTATGTTGTTATGCGGTCTGGCCGATAAAGATCTTCGTAGAATATGTGGGAGCCAATATGAGCATCCAGGTTCCGCTATTGGTTATTGACCGGAGACGTGTCTCGATCCAGATGGGATCCTGGCCGGCGCCCCCCCCCCCTCCCAGGGGGCCTATATAAAGGGGGGGAGGGAGGGCAGCAACATTACAGCCTTGGGCGCCTCCCTCCTCCCCTGCTACACCTCTCCCTCTCGCAGAAGCTCGGCGAAGCCCTGCCGAGACCCGCTACATCCACCACCACGCCGTCGTGCTGCTGGATCTCCATCAACCTCTCCTTCCCCCTTGCTGGATCAAGAAGGAGGAGACGTCGCTGCACCGTACGTGTGTTGAACGCGGAGGTGCCGTCCGTTCGGCACTCGGTCATCGGCGATTTGGATCACGGCGAGTACGACTCCGTCATCCACGTTCATTGGAACGCTTCCGCTCGCGATCTACAAGGGTATGTAGATGCACTCCTTCCCTTCGTTGCTAGTATACTCCATAGATGGATCTTGGTGAGCGTAGGAATTTTTTTTTAAATTATGCTACGATTCCCAACAGTGGCATCATGAGCCAGGCCTATGCGTAGTTACTATGCACGAGTAGAACACAAAGCAGTTGTGGGCGTTGATGTTGCCAATTCTTCTTGCCGCTACTAGTCGTATCTTGTTTCGGCGGTATTGTAGGATGAAGCGGCCCGGACCGACCTTACACGTACGCTTACGTGAGACAGGTTCCACGGACTGACATGCACTAGTTGCATAAGGTGGCTAGCGGGTGTCTGTCTCTCCTACTTTAGTCGGAACGGATTCGACGAAAAGGGTCCTTATGAAGGGTAAATAGAAATTGGCATATCACGTTGTGGTTTTACGTAGGTAAGAAACGTTCTTGCTAGAAACCTATTCAAGCCACGTAAAAACTTGCAACAACAATTAGAGGACGTCTAACTTGTTTTTGCAGCAAGTGCTATGTGATGTGATATGGCCAGAAGATGTGATGAATGATATATGTGATGTATGAGATTGATCATATTCTTGTAATAGGAATCACGACTTGCATGTCGATGAGTATGACAACCGGCAGGAGCCATAGGAGTTGTCTTTATTATTTTGTATGACCTGCGTGTCATTGAATAACGCCATGTAAATTACTTTACTTTGTTGCTAAACGCGTTAGCCATAGAAGTAGAAGTAATCGTTGGCGTGACGACTTCATGAAGACACAATGATGGAGATCATGGTGTCATGCCGGTGACGAAGATGATCATGGTGCCCCGAAGATGGAGATCAAAGGAGCATAATGATATTGGCCATATCATGTCACTATTTGATTGCATGTGATGTTTATCATGTTTTTGCATCTTATTTGCTTAGAATGACGGTAGTAAGTAAGATGATCCCTTATGATAATTTCAAGAAAGTGTTCCCCCTAACTGTGCACCGTTGCGAAGGTTCGTTGTTTCGAAGCACCACGTGATGATCGGGTGTGATAGATTCTAACGTTCGCATACAACGGGTGTTGACGAGCCTAGCATGTACAGACATGGCCTCGGAACACACGCAATACACTTAGGTTGACTTGACGAGCCTAGCATGTACAGACATGGCCTCGGAACACGGAGGACCGAAAGGTCGAGCATGAGTCGTATAGAAGATACGATCAACATGGAGATGTTCACCGATCTTGACTAGTCCGTCTCACGTGATGATCGGACACGGCCTAGTTAACTCGGATCATGTTTCACTTAGATGACTAGAGGGATGTCTATCTGAGTGGGAGTTCATTGAGTAATTTGATTAGATGAACTTAATTATCATGAACTTAGTCTAAAATCTTTACACTATGTCTTGTAGATCAAATGGCCCACGTTGTTCTCAATTTCAACGCGTTCCTAGAGAAAACCAAGCTGAAAGATGATGGCAGCAACTATACGGACTGGGTCCGGAACCTGAGGATCATCCTCATAGCAGCCAAGAAAGATTATGTCTTAGAAGCACCGCTAGGTGAAGCACCAATCCCAGAGAACCAAGACGTTATGAACGCTTGGCAGCAGCGTGCTGATGATTACTCCCTCGTTCAGTGTGGCATGCTTTACAGCTTAGAACCGGGTCTCCAAAAGCGTTTTGAGAAACATGGAGCATATGAGATGTTCGAGGAGCTGAAAATGGTTTTCCAAGCTCATGCCCGGGTCGAGAGATATGAAGTCTCCGACAAGTTCTTCAACTGTAAAGTGGAGGAGAATAGTTCTGTTAGTGAGCACATACTCAGAATGTCTGGGTTGCACAACCGCTTGTCTCAGCTGGGAGTTAATCTCCCGGATGATGCAGTCATTGACAGAATCCTTCAGTCGCTTCCACCAAGCTACAAGAGCTTTGTGATGAACTTCAATATGCAGGGGATGGAAAAGACCATTCCCGAGGTATATTCAATGCTGAAATCAGCGGAGGTGGAGATCAGAAAAGAACATCAAGTGTTGATGGTGAATAAAACCACTAAGTTCAAGAAGGGCAAGGGTAAGAAGAACTTCAAGAAGGACGGCAAGGGAGCTGCCGCGCCCGGTAAGCCAGTTACCGGGAAGAAGTCGAAGAATGGACCCAAGCCTGAAACTGAGTGCTTTTATTGCAAGGGAAGTGGTCACTGGAAGCGGAACTGCCCCAAATACTTAGCGGACAAGAAGGCCGGCAACACCAAAGGTATATGTGATATACATGTAATTGATGTGTACCTTACCAGTACTCGTAGTAGCTCCTGGGTATTTGATACCGGTGCGGTTGCTCATATTTGTAACTCAAAACAGGAACTACGGAATAAACGGAGACTGGCGAAGGACGAGGTGACGATGCGCGTCGGGAATGGTTCCAAGGTCGATGTGATCGCCGTCGGCACGCTACCTCTGCATCTACCTATGGGATTAGTTTTAAACCTCAATAATTCTTATTTAGTGCCAGCTTTGAGCATGAACATTGTATCTGGATCTCGTTTAATTCGAGATGGCTACTCATTTAAATCTGAGAATAATGGTTGTTCTATTTATATGAGAGATATGTTTTATGGTCATGCCCCGCTGGTTAATGGTTTATTCTTGATGAATCTCGAACGTGATGTTACACATATTCATAGTGTGAATACCAAAAGATGTAAAGTTGATAACGATAGTCCCACATACTTGTGGCACTGCCGCCTTGGTCACATTGGTGTCAAGCGCATGAAGAAGCTCCATGCAGATGGACTTTTGGAGTCTCTTGATTACGAATCATTCGACACGTGCGAACCATGCCTCATGGGTAAGGTGACCAAGACTCCGTTCTCTGGAACAATGGAGCGAGCGACCAACTTATTGGAAATCATACATACCGATGTGTGCGGTCCAATGAGTGTTGAGGCTCGCGGAGGATATCGTTATGTTCTCACTCTCACTGATGACTTAAGTAGATATGGGTATGTCTACCTAATGAAACACAAGTCTGAAACCTTTGAAAAGTTCAAGGAATTTCAGAGTGAGGTTGAGAATCAACGTGACAGAAAAATAAAATTCTTACGATCAGACCGTGGTGGAGAATATTTAAGTCACGAGTTTGGTACACACTTAAGGAAATGTGGAATAGTTTCACAACTCACGCCGCCTGGAACACCTCAGCGAAACGGTGTGTCCGAACGTCGTAATCACACTCTATTGGATATGGTGCGATCTATGATGTCTCTTACCGATTTACCGCTCTCATTTTGGGGCTATGCTTTAGAGACTGTCGCATTCACTTTAAATAGAGCTCCGTCGAAATCCGTTGAGACGACACCGTATGAATTATGGTTTGGGAAGAAACCTAAGCTGTCGTTTCTAAAAGTTTGGGGATGCGATGCTTATGTCAAGAAACTTCAACCTGAAAAGCTCGAACCCAAGTCGGAAAAATGCGTCTTCATAGGATACCCTAAGGAAACTATTGGGTATACCTTCTACCTCAGATCCGAAAGCAAGATCTTTGTTGCCAAGAACGGGTCCTTTCTGGACAAGGAGTTTCTCTCGAAAGAATTGAGTGGGAGGAAAGTGGAACTTGATGAGGTGATAGTCACCCCTTCCGAACCGGAAAGTAGCGCAGGGCGGGAAGATGTTCCTGTGGTGCCTACACCGACTTGGGAGGAAGTTAATGATGATGATCATGAAGCTTCGGATCAAGTTACTACTGAACTTCGTAGGTCCACAAGGACACGTTCCGCACCAGAGTGGTACGACAACCCTGTCCTGGAAATCATGTTGTTAGACAACGGTGAACCTTCGAACTATGAAGAAGCGATGGCGGGCCCGGATTCCGACAAATGGCTAGAAGCCATGAAATCCGAGATAGGATCCATGTATGAAAACAAAGTATGGACTTTGACTGACTTGCTCGATGATCGGCGAGCCATAGAAAACAAATGGATCTTTAAGAAGAAGACAGACGCGGATGGTAATGTGAACATCTATAAGGCTCGACTTGTCGCTAAGGGTTATCGACAAGTTCAAGGGGTTGACTACGATGAGACTTTCTCACCCGTAGCGAAGCTGAAGTCCGTCCGAATCATGTTAGCAATTGCCGCATACTATGATTATGAGATATGGCAGATGGACGTCAAAACGGCATTCCTTAATGGCTTCCTTAAGGAAGAGTTGTATATGATGCAGCCGGAAGGTTTTGTCGATCCTAAGAATGCTAACAAAGTATGCAAGCTCCAACGCTCAATCTATGGGCTGGTGCAAGCATCTCGGAGTTGGAACATTCGCTTTGATGAGATGATCAAAGTGTTTGGGTTTACACAGACTTATGGAGAAGCCTGTGTTTACAAGAAAGTGAGTGGGAGCTCTGTAGCATTTCTCATATTATATGTGGATGACATACTATTGATGGGAAATGATATAGAATTCTTGGAAAGTATAAAGGCCTATTTGAATAAGTGTTTTTCAATGAAGGACCTTGGAGAAGCTGCTTATATATTAGGCATCAAGATCTATAGAGATAGATCGAGACGCCTCATTGGTCTTTCACAGAGTACATACCTTGACAAGATATTGAAGAAGTTCAATATGGATCAGTCCAAGAAGGGGTTCTTGCCTGTATTGCAAGGTGTGCAATTGAGCACGGCTCAATGCCCGACCACGGCAGAAGATAGAGAAAAGATGAGTGTCATCCCCTATGCCTCGGCCATAGGGTCTATTATGTATGCCATGCTGTGTACCAGGCCTGATGTAAACCTTGCCGTAAGTTTGGTAGGAAGGTACCAAAGTAATCCCGGCATGGAACACTGGACAGCGGTCAAGAATATCCTGAAGTACCTGAAGAGGACTAAGGATATATTTCTCGTTTATGGAGGTGACGAAGAGCTCGTCGTAAAGGGTTACGTCGACGCTAGCTTCGACACAGATCTGGATGACTCGAAGTCACAAACTGGATACGTGTATATTTTGAATGGAGGAGCAGTAAGCTGGTGCAGTTGCAAGCAAAGCGTCGTGGCGGGATCTACATGTGAAGCGGAGTACATGGCAGCCTCGGAGGCAGCACAGGAGGCAGTCTGGATGAAGGAGTTCATTACCGACCTAGGGGTGATTCCCAATGCGTCGGGCCCGATGACTCTCTTTTGTGACAACACTGGAGCTATTGCCCTTGCGAAGGAGCCCAGGTTTCACAGGAAGACCAGGCATATCAAGCGTCGCTTCAACTCCATTCGTGAAAGTGTTCAAAATGGAGACATAGATATTTGTAAAGTACATACGGACCTGAATGTAGCAGATCCGTTGACTAAACCTCTCCCTAGGGCAAAACATGATCAACACCAGGACGCAATGGGTGTTCGATTCATCACAATGTAACTAGATTATTGACTCTAGTGCAAGTGGGAGACTGTTGGAAATATGCCCTAGAGGCAATAATAAATGGTTATTATTATATTTCTTTGTTCATGATAATTGTCTATTGTTCATGCTATAATTGTATTATCCGGAAATCGTAATACATGTGTGAATACATAGACCACAACGTGTCCCTAGTAAGCCTCTAGTTGACGAGCTCGTTGATCAACAGATAGTCATGGTTTCCTGACTATGGACATTGGATGTCGTTGATAACGGGATCACATCATTAGGAGAATGATGTGATGGACAAGACCCAATCCTAAGCATAGCATAAAAGATCGTGTAGTTTCGTTTGCTAGAGCTTTTCCAATGTCAGGTATCTATTCCTTAGACCATGAGATCGTGCAACTCCCGGATACCGTAGGAGTGCTTTGGGTGTGCCAAACGTCACAACGTAACTGGGTGACTATAAAGGTACACTGCGGGTATCTCCGAAAGTGTCTGTTGGGTTGGCACGGATCGAGACTGGGATTTGTCACTCCGTGTGACGGAGAGGTATCTCTGGGCCCACTCGGTAATGCATCATCATAATGAGCTCAATGTGACTAAGGCGTTAGTCACGGGATCATGCATTGCGGTACGAGTAAAGAGACTTGCCGGTAATGAGATTGAACAAGGTATTGGGATACCGACGATCGAATCTCGGGCAAGTAACATACCGATTGACAAAGGGAATTGTATACGGGATTGATTGAATCCTCGACATCGTGGTTCATCCGATGAGATCATCGTGGAACATGTGGGAGCCAACATGGGTATCCAGATCCCGCTGTTGGTTATTGACCGGAGAGGCGTCTCGGTCATGTCTGCATGTCTCCCGAACCCGTAGGGTCTACACACTTAAGGTTCGGTGACGCTAGGGTTGTAGAGATATGAGTATGCGGAAACCCGAAAGTTGTTCGGAGTCCCGGATGAGATCCCAGACGTCACGAGAGGTTTCGGAATGGTCCGGAGGTGAAGAATTATATATAGGAAGTCAAGTTTCGGCCACCGGGAAAGTTTCAGGGGTTATCGGTATTGTACCGGGACCACCGGAAGGGTCCCGGGGGTCCACCGGGTGGGGCCACCTATCCCGGAGGGCCCCATGGGCTGAAGTGGGAGGGCAACCAGCCATTAGTGGGCTAGGGCGCCCCCCATGGGCCTTCCCCCTGCGCCTAGGGTTGGAAACCCTAGGGTGTGGGGGGCGCCCCACTTGCCTTGGGGGGCAAGTCTTCCCCCCTGGCCGCCGCCCCCCATCCAGATGGGATCCTGGCCGGCTCCCCCCTCCCAGGGGTCATATATAAAGGGGGGAGGGAGGGCAGCAACATTACAGCCTTGGGCGCCTCCCTCCTCCCCTGCTACACCTCTCCCTCTCGCAGAAGCTCGGCGAAGCCCTGCCGAGACCCGCTACATCCACCACCACGCCGTCGTGCTGCTGGATCTCCATCAACCTCTCCTTCCCCCTTGCTGGATCAAGAAGGAGGAGACGTCGCTGCACCGTACGTGTGTTGAACGCGGAGGTGCCGTCCGTTCGGCACTCGGTCATCGGTGATTTGGATCACGGCGAGTACGACTCCGTCATCCACGTTCATTGGAACGCTTCCGCTCGCGATCTACAAGGGTATGTAGATGCACTCCTTCCCTTCGTTGCTAGTATACTCCATAGATGGATCTTGGTGAGCGTAGGAATTTTTTTTAAAATTATGCTACGATTCCCAACACATCCTAGAGACAACAATTGATCGTTTGATCTTTTAGCCGTGTGCGGTGCCCCCTCCACCCATAGTCCACCTCGATAATACTGTAGCGGTGCTTAGGCGAAGCCCTGCGTCGGTAGAACATCATCATCGTCACCACGCCGTCGTGTTGACGAAACTCTCCCTCAACACTCGGCTGGATCGGAGTTCGAGGGACGTCATCTGCCTGAACGTGTGCTGAACTCGGAGGTGCCGTGCGTTCGGTACTTGATCGGTCAGATCGTGAAGACATACGACTACATCAACCGCGTTGTGCTAACGCTTCCGCTTTCGGTCTACGAGGGTATGTCAACAACACTCTCCCCTCTTATTGCTATGCATCACCATGATCTTGCGTGTGCGTAGGAATTTTTTTAAAATTACTATGTTCCCCAACAGTGGTATCAGAGCCAGGTTTTATGCGTAGATGTCATATGCACGAGTAGAACACAAGTGAGTTGTGGGCGATACAAGTCATACTGCTTACCAGCATGTCATACTTTGGTTCGGCGGTATTGTTGGATGAAGCGGCCCGGACCGACATTACGCGAACGCTTACGCGAGACTGGTTCTACCGACGTGCTTTGCACACACGTGGCTGGCGGGTGTCAGTTTCTCCAACTTTAGTTGAACCGATTGTGGCTACGCCCGGTCCTTGAGAAGGTTAAAATAGCACCAACTTGACAAACTATCGTTGTGGTTTTGATGCGTAGGTAAGAACGGTTCTTGCTCAGCCCGTAGCAGCCACATAAAACTTGCAACAACAAAGTAGAGGACGTCTAACTTGTTTTTGCAGGGCATGTTGTGATGTGATATGGTCAAGACGTGATGAGATATAAGTTGTTGTATGAGATGATCATGTTTTGTTGAATTTATCGGCTACTGGCAAAAGTTTTATGGTTGTCTCTTTATTGCATAAGATGCAAGCGCCAAATAATTGCTTTACTTTATCGCTATGCGATAGCAATAGTTGCAAGAGCAATAGTTGGCGAGACAACCATGTAACGACACATTGATATAGATCAAGATGATGGAGATCATGGTGTCATGCCGGTGACGATGGAGATCATGACGATGCTTTGGATATCGAGATCAAAGGCACAAGATGATGATGGCCATATCATGTCACATATTATGATTGCATGTGATGTTTATCTTTTATACATCTTATCTTGCTTTGATTGACGGTAGCATTATAAGATGATCTCTCACTAAATTATCAAGGTACAAGTGTTCTCCCTGAGTATGCACCATTGCAAAAGTTCTTCGTGCTGAGACACCACGTGATGATCGGGTGTGATAGGCTCTACGTTCAAATACAACGGGTGCAAAACAGTTGCACATGCGGAATACTCAGGTTAAACTTGACGAGCCTAGCATATAACAGATATGGCCTCGGAACACTAAGACCGAAAGGTCGAGCGTGAATCATATAGTAGATATGATCAACATAGTGATGTTCACCATTGAAACTATTCCATCTCACGTGATGATCGGACATGGTTTAGTTGATATGGATCACGTGATCACTTAGAAGATTAGAGGGATGTCTATCTAAGTGGGAGTTCTTAAGTAATATGATTAATTGAACTTTAATTTATCATGAATTTAGTCCTGGTAGTATTAGCATATCTATGTTGTAAGATCAATGGCTCGCGATGTTGCTCCCCGTTTAATTTTTATATGTTCCTAGAGAAAACTAAGTTGAAAGATGTTAGTAGCAATGATGCGGATTGGATCCGTGATCTGAGGTTTATCCTCATTGCTGCACAGAAGTATTATGTCCTTGATGCACCGCAAGGTGACAGACCTATTGCAGGAGCAGATGCAGACGTTATGAACGTTTGGCTAGCTCAATATGATGACTACTTGATAGTTTAGTGCACCATGCTTAACGGCTTAGAATCGGGACTTCAAAGACGTTTTGAACGTCATGGACCATATAAGATGTTCCAAGAGTTGAAATTGGTATTTCATACTCATGCCTGTGTCGAGAGGTATGAGACCTCTGACAGTACTTTGCCTACAAGATGGAGGAGAATAGCTCAAGCAGTAAGCATGTGCTCAGATTGTCTGGGTACTACAATCGCTTGAATCAAGTGGGAGTTAATCTTCCAGATAAGATAGTGATTGGCAGAATTCTCTAGTCACCATCACCAAGTTAGTAGAACTTCGTGATGAACTATAATATGCAAGGGATAACGGAAACAATTCCCAAGCTCTTCGTGATGCTGAAATCGACGAAGGTAGAAATCAAAGAAAGAGCATCAAGTGTTGATGGTTAACAAGACCACTAGTTTCAAGAAAAGGACAAAGGGATAGAAGGGGAACTTCAAGAAGAACGGCAAGCAAGTTGCTGCTCAAGTGAAGAAGCCCAAGTCTGGACCTAAGCCTGAGACTAAGTACTTCTACTGCAAAGGGACTGCTCACTGGAAGCGGAACTGCCCCAAGTATTTGGTGGATAAGAAGGATGGCAAAGTGAACAAAGGTATATTTGATATACAGATTATTGATGTGTATTTTACTAGTGTTCGTAGCAACCCCTCAATATTTGATACTGGTTTAGTTGCTAAAGAGTAGTAACTCGAAACGGGAGTTGCATAATGAACAGAAACTAGTTAAGGATGAAGTGACGATGTGTATTGGAAGTGGTTCCAAGATTGATATGATCATCATCGCACACTCCCTATACTTTCGGGATTAGTGTTGAACCTAAATAAGTGTTATTTGGTGTTTGCGTTGAGCATGAATATGATTTGATCATGTCTATTGCAATACGGTTATTCATTTAAGTTAGAGAATAATTGTTGTTCTGTTTACATGAATAAAACCTTATAAGATTACACACCCAATGAAAATGGTTCGTTGGATCTCGATCATAGTGATACACATATTAATAATATTGAAGCCAAAAGATGCAAAGTTAATAATGATAGTGCAACTTATTTGTGGCACTGCCGTTTAGGTCATATTGGTGTAAAGCGCATGAAGAAACTCCATGCTGATGGGCTTTTGGAATCACTTGATTATGAATCACTTGATGCTTGCGAACCATGCCTTATGGGCAAGATGACTAAGACTCCGTTCTCCGGAACAATGGAGCGAGCAACTGACTTATTGGAAATAATACATACTGATGTATGCGATCCGATTAGTGTTGAGGCTCGCGGCGGGTATCGTTATTTTCTGACCTTCACAGATGATTTGAGCAGATATGGGTATATCTACTTGATGAAACATAAGTCTGAAACATTTGAAAAGTTCAAAGAATTTCAGAGTGAAGTGGAAAATCATCGTGACAAGAAAATAAGGTTTCTGCGATCTGATCGCGGAGACAAATGTTTGAGTTACGAGTTTGGTCTTCAAATTAAAACAATGTGGAATAGTTTCACAAATTCGTGCTACCCGGAACACCACAACATAATGGTGTGTCCGAACGTCATAACCGTACTTTATTGGATATAATGCAATCTATGATGTTTCTTACCGATTTACCACTATAGTTTTGGGGTTATGCATTAGAGACAGCTGCATTCACGTAAAAAGGGCACCATCTAAATTCGTTTGAGACGACACCGTATGAACTATGGTTTGGCAAGAAACCAAAGTTGTCGTTTCTTAAAGTTTGGGGTTGCGATGCTTATAAGAAAAAGTTTCATCCTGATAAGCTCAAACCCAAATCGGAGAAATGTTTCTTCATAGGATACCCAAAGGAGACAGTTGGGTACACCTTCTATCACAGATTCGAAGGCAAGATATTCGTTGTGATGATACGTGTTTGTCACAGTAGGTCGCTTTTTTTGTCATGCATGTACATCCATGACAAATTTATGACAGAATCAAGATAGTCATACCTGTGCTGTCGTAGAAGTGTTCCATGACATTACCAAAATTATCATCACGGAAGTGTCCACTTCCATGACGATAAATCGCGCGTCACAGAAGTGCTTTCGTCAAGGGTGACCGACACGTGGCATCCACCGTAACGGAACGCCGTTAAGCTATCGGGTTGGGTTTTGGATCCGATAACCCGTTAACAGCCCCGACCAATGGGGATTTTCCACGTGTAAAATCATCATTGGCTAGAGGAAACACGTGTCGGCTCATCGTTGAGAGATGTCATCCACTCACTGGACAGAAGGCGCCTATGATACGTCGACACGTGGCACGGCCCAACAGTGGCCCATTCCTGTGAAAAGGTCGGCCCGTTTGACTTGGTCAAAAGCTGGCGGGACGGCCCATGGAAAGCCTGTTAACGGCCTGTTCGCATATAGCCCATTTACAGCCCGCTAACCCAAGGCCCGTTACGCCCTATCCGAATTAGGCCCAGTAGCGTCATCTAGGCCATCCAATATGATTCCAGCCCATTTTCACTTCTGGCCCATGTATAGCCCATGACGTCTTTCGGCCCATATGAGGCCCTTTGTAACTCTTGGCCCATTAGCGGCCCGTGCTGAAACTGGCCCGTAATGAACAGTGTATTACTTTACACCCATTAACGACCCGTGGTGAAACTGGCCCGTAATGAACAGTGTATCACTTTATACCCATTAACGGCCCGTTATTCCGTTGGGCCGTTTCCAACCCAAGTTAACTTTTGGCCTTCTGAGGGCCCATTTATTCTTGGGCTCATTTGCAGCATTCGGTTACTTACGGCCCGTTACTGTCATTTTCTGCTTGTGGGCCAAATTCAGCCCGTCGTTACAGTCGGCCCGTTTGTGGACCGTTAGTCTGTTGGGCCATTTTCATAGCATCACCAAATACGGCCTATTAACGATGGCCCGTTATGGTCGGCCCATGAACGGACGATTCCAACTCTAGCCCGTTTACGGCCATAATGCGGTCTGTTTGGCCCATGTTTGGCCAATCGATCATACGGCCCGTATAAGGCCCATTGATGATACGGCCCGCAGAAGGCCCAATGTTTCTACGGCCCGTAGAAGGCCCATTGTTTCTACGGCCCGTAGAAGGCCCATTGTTTCTACGGCCCGTAGAAGGCCCACTATTTCTACGGCCAGTAGGAGGCCCAGTGTCACTACAGTAAATATTAGCCCATGGTTATTGTGGCCTAGTTTTAAAAAATAGGTTATTGCAGCCACTAACTAATTGCGGAAAAAGAACTGCAATGACTACAAGTAAACAAATAAACAAGACAACAAGGAAATAAATAAGCAAGCAACTAATGCTAGGCTATCACGGCTATTACACATATTACATCCACTGGGCATCAAAGTTCGCCACCAGTGCAAATATAGGGAACAAAGCAGCATATCATATACACTGGTTGTCAAAGTTGGCGACCAGCACAAATAAACGCCGCAGCAAAACAAATCCAGAACTGAAACCACTTCAGAAGATCTCAAGAAACAATATCCTGGGTACCCATAATGCTGGCAAGATGCTTAGCAAGCTTATTAACTTTCTCTTGTTTGGCGCTTAAATCCTCCAGCGCTTGCTGTTGCACCAGAAAATATGCATCTGAATTCTGCAGGGACTTCCTCAGTCCTTCAGCTTCCTGTCACAGCACATCTGATCGATGTCTTTCAACTTGAAGTTGAGACTCAAGAAGACGAACTGATTCAGGCAGCGAGTTCGAAGAGCTTGTGCCAGCAGTAGTGGCCAGTAACTCGAACACTACATCAAGACAGGACTTTTGGGTTCCCTCACTGTCGTCAAGATAGTTTTTATCAGCTTTCTTGGAGACCAACAGGGATGTCTCACTATCTTGAACCTTATCTGCATTACTTCCTTTACCATTGGATAACGCGGTACTGTTCTCCAATATTTTGTCCGCATTCTTAAAGAGAAACAAGAAGACACATCACATGTTTACCATGTTGTATATGAAACTCATTTTGGTAAATGAGTTCAGTAGTAAAGTGGACAGGATAACGGCATGAAACAAACATATATCTATGTACCATTGTCACTTTATGGCCTATATCATTCTAGTTTTTGTTGCCAAATCAAGATAGAGATACAGTTCAAATAATATTTGTTCAAGACAAAGCAGAATAGACAGAATATAAGTGTGGGTAACTATAGAGCAATAACAACACTTGTAATGTGCATGACATGAGAACATAACTGTTTATTCAATTGAAATTGAAATCAACATAGAGCAGGTTACAACAGCAAACCAGTTAAAAAAACAGGTTTAAAACATACCTGTTGCGCCATTGGAGTTTCAATTCCATCCTTCAAATTTGAAAATAGTTGGTATGAGTAAATACAGTAATGCAAGAGCAAAGGAGTATGAACCATAGCTTTGAGTTGAGTTGGGATTCGGAGTGGTGGTCCTCGTGCTTTGGGCACTGCAGTTCCCTTACTAACTGCTCGTGTTTGGGTGCTCTGTGGTGGAGACAGTGCTGTGTCAACTGGAACTAGGTTACTATCTGCCGGGGTTGGGGTTAGAAGGGGTGTAGCTGGTTCTATGTCCAACCGGGTAGGGGTACAATCTGCGAGAGTCTGGGTTATGTGTGGTGGATCTGGTCCTTGGGCAAGTACAACCGTGGTTCTATCTGCATCAACTGGTAGCACTATCTTTTCTGAAGACCGTGTTGTTACTCCCTTAGATACTGCCATCACGCTCTCCAATTCAAATGGCTGGTAAACAAGAAAAGTAATTAAAGTATAGACATTGTATGATAGACATGTGCAATGGATAGTGGGGAATAAAAGAGGGCATGAAATAATTCATATTTATGTTGCCTAACCAAACAGGATAGCATGACACAATTTCACATATATGATGGCTAACTAAACAGGATAGCATGACACAATTTCACATTATGATGGCTAACTAAAAAAGATGGAAAGACATAGTTCAAAATATGAGACTATGTAAACAGGATGACATGACATAACTATATAATGTGTTTATTAAATAGGTTGACATGCCATAATTCACATACATTCACGGATAGAATGCCATAATTCAAAATATGATGTCTGTAAACACTAAACAGGATGAGATGATATAACTATATGATGTCTTTATTAAATGGGTTGCCATGCCATAATTCAGATAGATGATGTGTATCTACTATGTAAACATGATGGCATGATAAAATTCAAATATATGATTTATATAGTAAGCAAGTAAGCAGATGGCAATCCATATATGATGTAAAAACTAAGCAATGCAAGACAACATGCATGACATGGGTAATATAACCCTGCCAAGTTTGAGCATAGACCTCAGGGGGGAAATAGGACTGGTCATCAGTCTCTGAATCCTACTCTAAGGAGCTCTCTGTAACCAGCAAGATGTTTGCTTCAGCAGGTAGCATTGTCTGCTCTGAATACCTTGTTTTCACTCCAGATACTTCCATCACCGCGGGACCAGCCACCGCAGGCCACCAAAGCCTCGTCGCCGACGAAGGGGACGCCGCGCCCGAAACCCTAGCCATGGCTAAGGGTCGGCAGCGAGCGCGAGAGGCCGGATCTGGAGGGATGAGAGGAAGTATCAGAGCGAGAGGAGGCCATCGGTCTGCCACACGTCGTCGGGACTCGCCGGAATTAGCCGGCGTGAGTGGCGGCGGCGGCGAGGAGTCGCGAGGGAGAGAGGCTCACGAGAGAGGAGAGAGATGAGGCTTGCGTGTGGGAACAGGGGGCTGGGAGCTGGCCAACCTCTTTCTCTTTTTCTTCTCAACTGAGCGAACTTTTTTGTCTCACGCTAGTCCGACGTGGACATCACCAGGAATCCCCCTTGTAGCGACTGTTAAAGGGTTGTATTGTCAGAGTCAATACTCTTAATAAGGCTAGTCATAGTGGGAGTAACTTAGGTAGTAACATAGCGCACTCCAAGAAAATTTTGCTTATGTGGCATGTAGTTAATGAGGGAAGAGGTATTTAGAGTAACCTAATATGTTACTGTAACATAGCGCTTCCCGAGAAAGGATAAGTCTACAAGCTAATAAATGAAGTCATACATGACACTACTACTATGTTACTTTGCACTATAGAGGTAGTAACTTAGACTAGTGTCATATGCATGACACTAGTATAAGTTACTCCCCACTATGACCAGCCTAAGACCAAGCTTGAGGGTGTCCCTCCCTTCCAATATGGATCGCCATACCTGCGATGGGCACTTTCCCTCGATGGATAATACACTGCTTTGAGAATACGAGCACTTAGAGAGCTAGGATCCTGCAAGAGACGCCAGGCTTGGCGCGCCAATAGTGCCAGATTGAAATGCTCCATGTCTCGGAAACCCATCCCTCCCATGAACTTGGGTTGTGACATAACCTCCCATGAGACCCAAGCCGTCTTCCTTTCACTTTGTTTCGATGCCCACCATAAGTTGCGCAGCAAACCATTGATGTGCTGATACAGCCCACGCGGAAGCTTGAAACAAGCCATAGAATATGCAGGGATCGCTTGAGCCACGTATTTAATGAGCACCTCTTTACCTCCTACAGAAAGAACTTTCTCCATCCATCCCAGCACTTGCTTCCAGATACGATCTTTGAGGTATTTGAATGAACCCTCCTTCGATCTACCCACATCAGATGGGAGCCCCAAGTACTTCTGAGATAATCATTCTGTACATCCGATACTTGCTTGGCTTCCCATTTTAAATTGTTAGAGAATCCCTTACTAAAGAAAATTGAGGACTTGTCCTTATTTATCCGCTGACCCGAGGCTGCACAATATCTCTGCAATAAAAAATCGACCCTCATGGCCATCTCAGTGGTAGCATCAAAGAACAAAAGACTTGCTTTTTTTTTAGCAAAAGAAGATGATTAACTTGTGGAGCACTGACCTTTGTAGGAAATGTTTTCGACATGCCTAATAGGGAAACAACTCCATTTTCATGGGGCCGTGTGGCCCCTTCGATCGAAAAAAAAAACATCCTTGCTCCGTGTTCGTCTTGTCTTCCGGCACCACGCTACGCGTTGCTCGAGGGAAGGGAGCGAGTTTTCCGAGGAAATGAATGCACAGTGATCGCCGGGGAGGCGAGGCGATTCGGCGCGGTGACGCTCTGTTTCCGTTCGCCGTTGACCCGCCGCCTTCCTCTCCTCCACCAACAGATAACCCAGAACCGAGACGGCTTAGGGGGTGTGATTGCTCTGCTCACGTCGCCACCCGGAGTGCAGAGCAAACCCGCCGCCGCCGAGGAGCGGGAGCACTCCATCGCGACCAGAGGTAACCTGGTGCGAATCTTCGGTTCGTTGTCCATCTTTGCTGCCTGTTTGCTCATTGAGTGTCCACCAACCTCGGCAGCTTCGGCGCGGGACACAACCTGTTCGACGGAATGACCGAGAGGCTGTGCAGCAAGAAAGCGTCTGTGGCTAGCGGCGATGAGGACCGCCCACGCTGCCGGACGAACTGATCCAGCTGGTGCTGTCATTCCTGCCCTCGCGCCAGGTCGTGCAGACGTGCGTGCTCGCCACCCGCTGGCGCACGCTCTGGAAGTCCGTGCCGGCCATTCGCCTCGACGCCTAAGCTGGGACCTACCAGTTTGGGCAGGACCTGAGCCATTTTGTCCATAGCCTTCTCCGATAGCGTGAATGTGAGATCCTTTTTAATGGCGATCATCGCCATGATTGCTACGAGGAGGAGATTCAGCAAGACTTTGAGCTGTGGCTCCGTTATGCTGTGTCATGCAAAGCGAGGGTTATTCGACTTGAAATAACTGTTTATCGTCCTTTGAGGATATTTCCTGGGACTCTTATCTCCCAGCACTTGACAAGGTTAATTCTTTATCGTGTCCAGTTTGAGGATTTCTCTCTTGATGTTTTGGGCTGTCAGTTACTGGAGGTGTTGGACATTCAAGACTGTATAATCGACATTGAGACTGTTTTCCCAAAATCTCTAAAACATCTGGCGATCAGAGATACAGGTCTTTTCCCAATGGAAACCCGGTGTGTTATTTCTGCGCCAGGTCTGGTTATCTTGGAACTATACGACTGTGTGGGTTGGACTCCGTTGCTTGAGAGCCTGCCATCATTGGTAACGGCATTTATCAACACTGGACCCTACTGCGGAGATAATTGTAGAAATAGTTCTAACGGGGACTGTGGTCTCGAGTCCTGTGTGGAGTGCTATGGTATAGATGATTGTGTGCTTCTCCAAGGTTTATCAGGCGCTACGAATTTAGAGCTGATAACCCACAAGTCTATGGTACGCTTGTGCTTTTTTTTCCTATTGATATCCTTGTTTTGCTGACTCCTTTAATTCATCTTTGCATCAGCGTATTATTCAGTCGGAGCATAATAAACTTTTTTGTGGTGTGCATTGCATATTTGTCGCCAACTCACTCTTTTTAATCATAATTTTATAATTTTCTTGAACATGCACCATTTTGATTACAAGAAGAATGCCGAGAAGGCTCAGAACTTACAACTTGACATCAAACCCAGAACCCCAAAACAACTCTACCAAATGGAGCTAAGCTAAGCAAAACTGGTTCTGAGCCAATGTAAACAAAAAATAGAGAAAAAAAAGAGGCAGGAAAAGTTGTTTGCAACTTTGCAAGCCCTCTGGATGCCTGAACTGCAAGGGCTGCCTTCATGTTTCTATGAAGATAGCCCCTATAGTTTGTTCATGAGAAGGCATTATACATATAGTACGCATGTAAGGCTGCTTGGTACTTACATTCTACTATGCAAAAGCATATGATTCAGATTAATCTGGGAGCCATGTCAATTTGTGTGACACTTAAATAGTGCGGCTTAATTTAATATGGTTCTAAAATCTGGTTCAGTGTATAAATCACTTTATTGCTTGTGCATAGTTGCTCAAATTTAGTTTTTTCTATAATGCTTGTATTCATTTCAGTATTACTAATTCATATACTTGAATTAAGAGTTTCAACCGTTCTTTTTTTTTTTCCACTTCGCCCAGATCTTCAGAAATGATGTAAAATGGTCCCCTATGTTTAGCAAGGTAAAAACATTGTTGCTCGGTGACTGGTGTATGGCTGCTAACTTCAGTGGACTAGTTTACTTTCTCCAGCACTCACCAATTCTACAGAGGCTTACGCTTGAACTTGCTAGTCGCTCTGAGGTATAACTTTTTTCATGTATGATGCCTTATCTTTGAAATTTCCATGTACTGCTTATTCCTTTCAGTTAATTATTTTGTTTGTGACAGGAATTTGTCATTGAAACGAGTGAGATCTACAACCCAGCGGAACAATTTTTGGTATCAAAACATCTCAAGGTAGTCAAAATCAATCATGTGAAAGACGATAAAAGGATTCACCAATTATTGAAGGTCCTTGCTTATCATGGAGTACATTTGGAACTAATAAACATTGAAGAGAAGGAGGACGCTCGTGAACGTAAGTATTACTACCACATTTTACTGTTATATTGTTTATGTAGTCTGCATGTGTGACAGTTGGAAAACTGTATTATTATTCTAGGAAAGTAAATCACAGACTAGTACTTATATTTGGAAAACTAGATGTTCAACCATTTGGTGTAGGTTAGAAATGAAAAAGACCCACCTATATATTTCAATGGAAATGTAAACCTAGGCCAAAGCAGAAATGCATGCACCATTTCTACATCACTTGTCTTTCGCATCTTAATCGGTTGTTTAGGCTGCTGGTGATCAGCACCTAACAGTATACATGGTGACTGCATCCCCTGGGGCAACAACTACAGGTGCATGCCTATGCTGTTAAGTAGGAGGATAATGCCTGATTTATTATTAAAACCCAACAGGTCGCTGAATGCAGGGATACTTTATTGAGGTTTTCACCTTGTCTTGGTAATGAGATAATTGAACTTGGTGCTCTGTAGTTGCTTTGAGATCCAGAGAAATTGTGGAATGATAAGTTATATCTTTTGAACGGCTTCATGTTGTATGCTGGTTCAATTCTATTTAGCCCGGGCTTTCATGTGCTCATCGTGTTTCTGTTGTTCCCGCAGGCTTCAGTTTTCAGCACGAGTAGCAGTTCAGATCATCGACTATCATCGCTTCTCTACTCAGAGACTGCCATGTCCCTGAATGTTACACTGATAAGGTGGTACTTCCTGCGTTTTATGAACCGAGATGGTGCGCCTGCCCATCACGTCCAGTTCAGTATGTCATGTGCCTCGCCTGGATGCTGTTGGAAAGGCTTAAACCCGTCCCCGCATCGCTCTTGCTCGTTTCATGAACAAAGTCAGTGTCAGGCCTGAACTGATCAAGCTGCTGAAGTCCTACGTTTTGTTTAGTCGTTTCTGGTACAACTTATTATGTTAAAATGTTGCGTATCTTGTTCCATCGCTCCTGGAAGACTGTTTTTATTGGGTTCTCGTGGTGGGGGGTTTGTTTAAGGGAAAAAGTCTATTTTAAGCCCTGAATTCGTAGAGGTTCGGCGAAACAAACCCTCAAGTCAAAATCTTGGTCGATTGCACCCTGAACTATGCAATCCCGGTCTAAACTGAACCCAGGAGTCGTTTGGCAAACCAGGATCAACGACGTGTCACAGGATGGCCGGGATTGGTGCCATTTCGCCGCACTGTTCCCCATTGGGCCGGCCCGCTTTAGTTTTCTTTTTCCTTCTTTTAAAACGCGCAGTTTTTTTTATTCTTTAAAACTGCAAAAAAAGAGCACGTAGGGTGACTAGAACCCGCGACCTGCTGCTGTTAGTCGACGGAAGTAACCACCTGGACAGCACATCATTGTTCACATTATCCCTGTTTCTTCTTTTTCTTCTTTCTTTCTCTGTTCTTTTTATTTATATTTTTCGTTTTTAACTTTTTGTTAAATTCGTGGACATCTTAGTAGGGAATACCAAAGGAAAAAAACCTCGTGAACCAATTTTTCAAAAGGAAAAAAAGGCCGCAATTTTTTTATAAAAATTTCACGGATTTAGAAATAAATTCAAATTTTTTCAAAAGAAGTTCACAAATTTTCAAAAGAAAAGTTCTCGGAATTTTGAAAGAAGTTGTAAAAATGAAAAGAGTTCGTGGATTTGAAAAAAGTCCACGGATTCAAAAAAAGTCCACGAGTTATGTAAAAAGTTTCACGCATTAGATAAAAACGAAAAAAAAGCTAAGAAATTGGAATAAATTATTCACAAGAGGTGAGGTGGCGTGGTTGGTAAGGACAGTTTTTGCACCAAAAAGGGGAGGTTGCAAGTTCAAAACATCTTATGTGCACACCTTTTTTTAGCAGTGTAACAGAAAAAAGACATTTTAACAGGCAAAAAAATACAAATTCATTGAAAAGTTAGTCAACTTGAAAAGTTCATCAAATTTAGAAAATTTTCATTATTTTGAAAACAAGTTCATTGAATTTGAAAAAGTTCATGAATTCAAAAGATTCGGAAAAAAGTTCACAGAAACGAAAAAAATTCATAAACTCGAGAAAAGTTCACGAAATTGAAAAAAGAAGAAAAATGGCACAAGAAAGCAAACAAGCTGGAATCTAGCACAAAAAAATGATCGTTATTAAAAATAGAATGAAAGAATAAACTATCACGAAGCGGATGTTTTCCTGGATGGTTAGCGCGCTCGTACATTGCCTGTGAGGTGCTGGGTTCGAAACGTCATGGTTTTGCAGAAAAACGTAAAGAAAAAAGAGTATGATGGGCCGGCCCAGTGCGCGCTGTGGTCAACATCGCTGCTGCTTGGCCCGCGAGCCAGACAAATCCCTGCCACGTCAGCGTTTTTATGTATCAAACCATGTCAAGATTCGATTTAGACCGGGATTGCATAGTTCAGGGTGCAATCGACCGGGATTTCAACTTAAGGGTTCATTTCGCCAAACCTCTACGAGTTTAGGGTTTAAAATGGACTTTTTCCTTTGTTTAAGTTCCCTGCCTATGTTTGGTTGGCCGCACTTGCTGAGCACGCATGCTGCTTCTTGTTCCGATTGTGTTTGATCGGCTGCATGAGTACATAACTGAGATGTTTTATTCAGAACCTCCACTGAAAATGATCTACCTACGAGGAGAGCATCTTCTTATGATGCCTCTTTGGGCCTGTGACGAAAGCCTTCATGATTTACAGTTTCCTTCCCCCGCAAAAATAAAATAAAAATTACAGTTTCCTCAACAAAAAAAAGCTGTCTGGAACGGCGGGGCCGGGCTAGTTGCTGCCTCCATGACCGGTGGGGCCACCGTCCGGCTCGTAGATAGAGCGATCGTCCTCCACGTCCACGGTGCACACCCAGCGACCCCCCAACGGGAATGAAACGCTCCCCCGCCGACAGCGCGGCCCCACGCGTGAGCCCGCACCACTCCCGGACAAGACGGCAAAGCGCGGCGCGGGCCCGCTTCGCCTCGTCGAGGAGCATCTCCGCCTCCGACGGGTCAGGTCAAATCCGACCGTTGGAGACAGAGCCGCACCACCACCGACCGGACCGACCGACGCAAGGCCCCCAACAAGGTGTTGCCAAACCCCCCAGCCCATGCCCAGCTCCACCCCAAGTCCCCAACACACAGCACACACCACAGAGGGCGCGCGCACACCACGCCGCCTCCCCTCCCAGCCTCTCACCTCCGGCGGCGGCGACGAGCCAGAGAGAGAGAGAGAGGCCGGCCGGGGAGGAGGAAGAGGAAGATGATGATGCCCACGGGCGGCGAGTCCAGGTCCCCCGTGCGCGCGCTGCGGCGGCTGGCCGGCTCCCTCCTCGCCGCCGCGCGCCTCCGCGGCTCCTTCAGCGCATCCAAGTGGTCAGCCTCCCCCGCCCGCGTCCTGTTTGTTTCTTTGTTTCCTCGCGTGCATCACCGGTGGGAACTAACCGACGTTGGTTGGTTCGCAGCAAGACGGAGGCGCGGATGGCGGCGGCGCGGATGAAGCTGCTGCGGAACCGCCGCGAGGCGCAGGTGCGCAAGATGCGCGGGGACGTCGCCGCGCTGCTCCGCGACGGCCGCGAGGACACCGCCCGCATCAGGGTAACTCTTGCCTTCCCAACACACCAACGCCGCACCTTCTCCCGGTTAACATACATGCATGTATCGATTGCTCTGTTTCCGTTCGCGTCGTCGTTGCGTCAGTTGGCCGGACAGATCGGGGTCGCCGTTCCGTTTAGCTTACGCATGGGCCGGGCCTTCCGGGTGCCATTCTCTGCTCGATCCCGGGACCGGCGGTGAATCCAGATATCGCTACCGCGTTCATGGCAGGAATGGCCCTGCTCATTCGGACGGACACAATCGGGAAACAGATTTCAGACATATACAAACACTTTCTGATTGATGCAGAAGAGATTATAACTTCCTTAAATCTAGCGTTTCCTCTTTTGCTCTACTACCTATATATATACATTCGAGATAAGGAAACTTCTTTATTATCAATTAATTAATGATTTAATGTCCTACACGATTCAAGGCTTTCTATTTATACCCAACCATGTTTACTGGGTTTTGACTCCAGTTCATTCCTGTACAAATCAGGCAGGTCAGTGCCGTCACACCCCAGTCTAAAATCCAACATTAAATTACACATTTCCTTCTGACTACTTACCCTTTTTAACATTCTTAGTAATATTGCATACGTGCATGCTATACATTTGAGAAAAGGATATGTATACTGTACATCAAACCGAGGTGCATCAGGGTACATACATTTACGTCTCACAAATGCTCAATTCTGTTCTTTGGTTTGTTTTGTATGCGACCTGCATTAGTTAGTCGTAGAGATTGGGCTGTCTCATGTAGGCATTGGAGCTTTGAGTTATCTTTCTAGTGCTTCACCCACTGTGAGTCTCAAGATCTCTAGCGCAGCAATAGCAAGAAAAGGGGACAAAATTAGGGAACCAGTTTCTGACATAAAGTTTCTCTGAAAGAACACTGATTAGTCAGATATAGAAGCTTTGATGGGATAGAGATTACAGAGATTTGAGATAAGGGAACTTCTTAACTATGCTTTAATTTCTTAAACATAGCAAGATTTTTCATTTATACCCAACCATATTGTGGGTTTTGACTTTTGACTATAGTTAATTTGTGACAAATCAGGCTGTTGTTACATTTTTCCTCGAAAGAGAATAGGTTGTTGTTACACTTGAGTCTAATCCCACATTGAATTATTTCCCCCAGCACCTTTGTAAATTAGAGTATGGGTATGTTATGTATTTAAGAAAAGGATATGCACATGTACCGAACAATGAGGAAAACGCTGTTGAACATATCTCAAATCAAGTTATTTGGTCTATTTCAGGTTGAGCATGTAATTAGAGAACAAAACACTATGGCGGCAAATGAGATTATTGAACTTTTCTGCGAACTGATTGTTACACGGCTTCCCATCATTGCCAAGCAGAAGTATGTGTATCTTGCAACATTTCCTTGCTTTCAGAATTGTTTGTTCTGAAAACCAGGACCTAAACTTGCTACTGGCCAACCTTTTCTTCAGGGAATGCCCAGCAGACCTGAAAGAAGGTATCTGCAGTTTGATATTTGCAGCCCCAAGGTGCTCTGAACTCCCTGAACTCACTCGCATGCGGGACCTTTTTGAAAAGAAGTATGGGAAAGATTTCGTTGCTGCTGCAGTTGACCTGCGCCCAAATGCTGGTGTTAATAACCTTGTAAGTGTGTGTTTCTTTTTTTCTCTCCTGCAAAGTCATTCGTTGTCACTACTGCATGTATTTTCTGCTCACTACTGAAATCGATGATGTCCTTCTGAAGCTAATTGAGAAGCTGTCAGTCAATAAGCCGTCCGGGCAAACTAAGCTGAAAGTTCTCAAGGATATAGCAAAGGAGCATCAAATCGATTGGGACCCGAGCGAGGCTGAGCAGGATCTTCTTAAACCTGCTGAAGAGCTGATTGTATGTACTACTACAACTGTAATGCACATTCTTTTATTTCACATGCTTTATAGTCTTGAACTAATAGGGCTTTTGACTTCTGAGCAGCAAGGACCTAGTTCATTTGGTGAAGCTTCGAAAATGCCTGTGAAGACTACGCTATCAGCAAATTTTGTGCAACCCACTCCATCTAATTACAGGTTTCTAACTCCTTTCTCTGCATAACAATTCAAATGATGCAAATCTGTATAACATTGGTCCCTCACCCATCCCTTTTTATTCTCATTTGCAGTTCTGGATACGCTGATGAGTATGATGATAATCATGTTGGGGGTGCCATGCAATTCAAGGATGCAGCTTCAGCTGCTCGAGCAGCTGCAGAGTCTGCTGCGCAAGCAGCGTCTGCCGCTAAGGCTGCAGCCAGCCTTGCCAACCAGAACGCCCATTCGTCCGACGAAGACGATGACGATGACGAGGACTGGAAGACCACTCTTCACGAGTCCACTCATTCTAGCAGGCGCCAATCGATGATGAGCAACTCAAGCAGAACCTCCAGGAAAGAGAATGCATCCACCTTCGACGAAATGAGGCTCCGAGGAAGCACAGGGAGGAGGTTAAGCGGGTCGAACCACATGGAAGATAAAGACTCAGACCTGCTTCAGGATCTGGGTACTGGCAGGACGCGCAGAAGGAACAGCCGTGCTGCTAGCAAGGTGCACTCGGAGATAAAGTTTGATGATTCGGAGGCGGAGGACGGCAGCGACGCCGAGATACAGTCCTCCCTTGAGAGGCGGCCTCCACGGAAGGAACGTTACCCAGGAAACGGTCACCACGAAGAGAAGGAAGTAGAAGACGACGATGATGACTTCCCTGAGCCGCCGAAGGCGAACCCCGGCTCCTGCGTTCATCCGAACATGCCCCTGGACTTTGAGACCCTGACGGCGCGCTTCGAGGCGCTGAGGTCATCCGGGGGGAAGCTCCCTTAGCTCGCGCAGTGGAATCATGATGTTGAATCCTTTGCTGCGCCTATACAATGCCAGAACTACATACTCCTAAGTTATATATAGTACTTGTCTCGTGCGTTTGGCTTTGCAAGTGCTGGCTTGCCCCAAACTATTATTACATTTGTGTTGCTCCCAGGTATATAGGCTATCTGAACTTGTGAAATGGAAACTTTTGTGTCATCTTCAGGTGTGCTGGAAGTTAACTGCACTACCTGCGAACACCTTTATCTCTGAAGAAACATCACATGCTTCTGCATATATAGGCATATAGCTGATTTCAACGTTTGCCATGCGTTCTTAATTTGAACATTTTGCCTGCTGTACGATGACTAGTACAAGATCCCGACTCTTGTTGAGCTCCATCCCCAGTTCTTTGTCTTGTACTCTGTTGTAACCAAGGCGAACATCCGGAGGCCGGAGCTGGGCCGTTGCTGCCTGTGTGTTGTACACGATGAAACTAGTCCCGTAGTGTTGATCATACCTGGGAATTGGGATGAGGGATCCCGGCTTCTTGTCTCGCTCTCGCGAACGTTATTTGCTCTCTTTTTTTGAATGGTGTTATTTGCTCATTCATCTTGTCTCTATTGTTTTGTTTCCATTATTCATTTTGTGTGTCAAGTTGTGTGCGACTTGCGACCTGCTAGTAGTGGATTTTATTGTAAGAAATGCATAGTTAAAATGACTAAAAACAAACATATATTGATGCGTTCAAACCCTTAGCATACATATATTGATGCGGAATATATTGATGTGTTCAGACTCTTGGCATACGCCCGGCTTAATCCAGTTAGCAACTTCGATATATCTCTGCAGATTTTAATTTTAAAGATCTATATGCTCTTTCTCCTAAGTACTTCATCAGAAAAAACTGTATATTTAGTGATGCTGTTATAGATTCTAGCATTGGAATGTTATTTCCACACAGTATTATGCCATCGGCCACTGAGCGCCACTTAATTTTTGCGTACACAAGCTTTTTCTTTGTCTTTTTATAAAGCCGAACCCTTCAACTATCTCAACAAGTCAAAAGTACCAACTCTGAGATGCATGTTGAACCCACAAATGGGTTTCTAAAGTTGAACATCTCTACTTGCAAGAAAGTCTCGTCCTACACAACTCCTTGAACTTGCACAACACATCTTCATCCTTGTATATGGAAATTTACAAAGATCTCATACGTATCTTGGGCTCATCCGTAGCCATTATCCAACTTCTCCATTTGAGACAAAAATAGTTTGAATAAATTTAGTTAATTTTCCACAACTTATTCAATATAAGGGAAGATTAGTGTTTAATCCTAACCATTCATTAGTGGAGAGTACATTTGACAACATACATATTAGAATATTAGTATTTAATTCTGATAAGCTTTCTACATATCTATTCTACACCACGTCACTCTCTGAAGCTTGTTAAAGGCCTCGATAGCTCGCACCAAATATCATCTCCTACGGAACTACACTCGTGTGACCTAGATTTGTACCGATCCAATCTACACCTTGTAAGTCCCCACTCGTCAATTTAGATCTATTTGTGGGATGTAGGACTATTACTCATTCAAGAGCCTAAACCTAGGTAAAACCATTGTGTTTTTGTTGTCTCGAGTGAGATCTCTTCGGTCACCACTCATCTCTCTGTTGTTCTTCACGACTTCGCTATGGATCGTAAGATGGCCAAAGAATCAATCATCGATAAATGTGATATTCTATTCAATATAGTTTTTACACTTATATATAATACTGTATTATTTATTGTTTGTTGCATCACATCTTTTTTTTTTAGAAATGGAGGAGGACCCCCGACCTCTGCATCTGGACGATGCATGCATCCACTTTATTAATTATTCACACAAGAGGAGTTATTTACCCAAAACCACCACACTTGGGGCTAGGGTAACCGGTCGGTACCACATTTGAGCCATGTCACAAAAAACCACCAACTCTGGGACTAATTGGTAACGCGGAGCACTGACGGGCCGTTTTAGCCGCGGAAACAGCGAATCCGACAGGTCGGGCC
The DNA here is from genome assembly GCF_002575655.3 of Aegilops tauschii subsp. strangulata. Classification (NCBI taxonomy): domain Eukaryota; kingdom Viridiplantae; phylum Streptophyta; class Magnoliopsida; order Poales; family Poaceae; genus Aegilops; species Aegilops tauschii. The sequence continues at coordinate 449,739,108 of NC_053039.3, read as the reverse complement.
CACCTGTCGGGTCGACGTGGCGTGCTTGCGTGGACAATTTGTTGAGTTGGACGAGGGCCCCACCCGTCAATGACTAGAGTGTTTATCTTTTTTCACATTTTCTTTTTATTCCTCTCTTCAGTTTTCTCATGGGCATTTCAACAAACACGCTATGTGCGTGTCTTCACCGGCGCCATCACCAGGCGAGGCCATGCGGCGGCGCACTGGGAACGGGCGCGCGAGGCAGCTGCGGTAAGGAGAAACTCGGTCGACGCCCATGGTGGTCTTCTCTGGGGACGTCGATGGCGGACTCGCGGCCGCGGACGGACATGCCCTCCACGGCGCGCGGCCAGGGCCTCCCTGCGCACCGCCGCCGGCAGCCCGGCACAGTAGCTCCAGCGCCGTCGACGCGTGCTTCATCATTGCGACCACGAGGCCCGACGCTGCAACCGCCTCCATTAGCCTGAGCCCGAGCAGGATCTCCCGTGTAGGAGAAGCCTAGGGGGCGGCCCGATGCTTCTGGTTTGCCGCCAGCTCGCGCCGCCCTCAATGCCCGATGCAGCGCACGCATGCGTTCGTCCAGGGAGACATCTAGTCATGGAGGTACGAGGTCCAGCGCGGCGGCTCAACATGGATTTTAGGTGGCTGGGGCGGCTAGGCAGCTCGCCGGTGGTGGTGTATCTCACCGGGGTTGGGCTCCGGTGGCGGTGCGGGATTAAACAGTGGTGGGGGTTGGTGTACTGGAGGGAGAGAGGGGAAGAAGAGAGAGCCCGACAGGTGGGGCCTTGTGCCACCTCAGCGAATTATCCACACAGGCACGCCACGTCAGCCCGACAGGTGGGTCCGACCTGTCGGTTTTGCTGTTTCCGCGGCTAAATCGGCCAGTCAGTGCTCCGCGGTACCGATTAGTCCCAGAGTTGGTGGTTTTTTATGACATGGCTCAAATGTGGTACCGACCGGTTACCCTAGCCCCAAGTGTGGTGGTTTTGGGTAAATAACTCACACAAGAGCTTACAAAGTCATACAACAGTAAGACCGAAGCCACCGTCTAGGCAACAAAAGTGTCGCTACTCCTATCCAATTAATGAAGGGATGCTGATAGTCTGGGCCTAATACCAAACAGACCTCGCAGCCAAACCTAACATCTAAGACCTGAGGTCCCAACCAGGACGCCTGCCGGGTATGGGCACCCACCAGTCCGACGTGCTCCTCAACCAGGACGCCTGCCGGGTATGAGGCCGCCGCAGCCACCTGCCACCAATCCATCTTCAGAGCTGTACTGCGGTGCCTATTTCTACAGAAGAGACGCTTAGTTAAGCGTCTACCCTGTATAAATAAGCACCGGTGCTTAAGAAAAGCCGGTTTTATTTCTCTAAACACCTCCCCTAAGCACCTCCCATTGTACAAGGCCGAGCTAGATTAAATCGCTAGACTAGAACAGTTTCTCGGTTTCTTCACATGGGGGGAAGCAGACTATTCTTCATAACTGCTACAAAACTCCCGTTGGAAAAGCCATGACTCGAGCTTTTTCAAATTCAATCTTTCTTCGATGCTATCTAACTCCTCCATCTCCTCGACTCAAGCCACCCCCTTGTCTCTCCTAGTACTATAACGGAGTTGAGATGGTTTCCGCCAATCGGAATTTGGTGCATTCTCATCTTCTTTCTCGTATGATAGATTATTCTCCTTAAAGATTGATCGAAGAAACCAGGAAAAAATCGTCAAACGAATGAAACCAGGAAAAAACGCTACAACACCAATTGACAGCAGTAGGAAATCTATGAGCACCTAACGGGCTAGCCCACATAGCGAGTGCCTTGTGCATCATAGCAACATTTTGACACATATATAGAGCGTCATACAGGAGGTCCTAGGATTAGCTTGAGGGGTTGTAATTTTGTTCCTTTCTCCCTGGTGGTGTTGTAGGGGTGCTCAGCTGGGGGAGCATGGTTTCGACGACATGGGAGCCGACTCAGCCGGATACTATCTCACCATTGCTCGAGATTATATTCGTAGTCTTTCTCTGTCAGAGGAGGAATTCGCTCGGTCGTTCGCCGGCCACTAATAAGGGAGTGTCTCGGTAGGCTTTTCGTTCTTGCTGCTCACTCATAATTGAACAAATGACTCCAAACAACCAAAGAACAAACAACCCAAACATCCACAATAGAAGCAAGGCAAAGAAACACTTCATCTGTGAAAAAATGAGCGACAAGGCGCACATCAGTCGCTAGTCACCTTGAAACGGCCTCCGATTTTGTCTGCCTCCACTATTAATCATCGGGCTGATCACCAACCTGGTATCACAGCGGTCTCCTCTATGTATTTCCCGCCTCTGCAGCGACCTCCCACCCTCGCACGCACCCCCACGGTGAACCCTAGACATGGCTCGATTTTTTGGTTGCGGTGCGGGCGCCGACGTTGTCTTTAGTGGCTCTTCCAACCTCAACTATGTTTGTGCCTCTACTAGACTGCGTAAGAACCAGATTAAATTGCCAAACTACAACAGCTCCTCGATTTCTTCACATGTGGGGAAGTAGACTATTCTTCGTAGCTACTACAAAACTCCCATTGGAACCCATGACTCGAGCTCTTTCCAATGTCCTCGATCTCCTTGACTCAAGCTGCTTCCCTTGTCTCTCCTTGGTACTATAACCGAGTTAAGAAGGGCCTGGGACAACATCGACGACAACGCAAGCCCGGGCCTGATAGTTTCGGCCCGGTTTTCTTCAAGGCCAATTGGCATTTGGAGCATTCACATCTTCTTTCTCTTGTGATAGATTTCTTCACCTAAAAGGTTGATCTACACCTAATTAATAAAGCCTTCATCGTGTTGATCCCAAAACATTTAGGGGAGACGGACCCAGATAACTACAGACCGATCTCACATCAAATTTGCAATATTAAACTTGCTTCCAAATGCTTGCCTAATAGAATGCAAACTATTCTTCGGTCTCTCATACATCTTGATCAAACTAATTGTGTTAAAGTTTGCTCGATCTCTGAGAATTTTATATACAAAAAATGCATTATTCAATCTTGTCAATGCAGCTCTGTCTTGACCCGTTTTGTTGAAACTTCTCCATGCAAAATGATTCACAGTGCTCGGACTTTTCATCCCTATTGCCCATCGATCCCATGACACACCGCTAAGTGGATATATATTGGATCCACCAAGTATATGTAGTGCACTGCCTTCTCCATCTCGAGTATGTTCTGTCCCTCCTCGAGCTCGATTATGTGGTCTCCCTCTTCGTGCTCGATTATGTTTTCTCCCTCCTTAAGTATCAGGCGAATTTAATTAATTATTAGTCCCACTTTTATAATCCCATGCGTGTATACATGTGCTATGCATGCAACCTTCCTTGAAATCCTAGTAAAGAAGCAGCGGCAATGCTAGCATTGAGAGCACCGCCAACCCCATCGACCACTTTAATATTGAGAGGCTAGGTTCATTCAAACTGGTCGGTGCAAATTGATAATGGTTGGTCAAGCCAGGTGGCTAATTAACACGACCATAGGAAAGCAAGTTGAAGATGGCACGTCCATGGGGCAATGCGGTAGCCAGTTTGGTCGCATGCCAGTTTTATGGGTTTTGTGTCTATCGCTTGAGGTTTTTGGCGGTTTTGTGTGGTTAAAGCCGCTCCATGCTCTCTAGCATCTAACGTGTTCTCGTTTTTCTCAAGTGGCCACATGAAAACATGATGAAAACGCCGACAAGCTAATTCATATAGAAAGATGACTGGTTACTATTAGAGTCTGTATAGGTGGAATGAAGTAGTCCATTTAAAAAATCAAACCATGTAAGAATCGTTACTTTGAACGCATGTCACTTGATAGAAAGAATTAGGGCACCAATGCCAATGTGCTTTATGTGCTAGCACAATACAATGCTTTGGATCCGAGAATAAAGGTTAGAAGCAACACATCGTGCCAACCGTAGTAAGTCAATTCCTTGTCATGCCTGGTCGGCAGGTGCTACGCACGACAGATCTTCCAAGGACTTCAAGCTGTGTCGGCTGGTGATACCTGGCAGCATGGCGCTGAGGTGTATCAGTGGCGACCGCGACGTGCTCAGCTGTTTGCGCGCAGGGAGGAGGTGCCGTTTGGCGCCGTGGTGGCGTCGACGTTAGCTAGACCGAGCAAGGTTGATGCATCAAGACAGTTCTGAAGATGGAGCGGTGGCAGTTGGCGGCGGCGGCATCTGAGTGCACGCCGGACCGGTGAGACCCATGCCCGGCAGGCGTCCTGGATGGGTTCTCAGGTCTTAGATGTTAGGTTTGGCAGCGATGTCTGTTTGGTATTAGGCCCAGGCTATCTGCGCCCCTTCATCAGCTGGATAGAGATGATTAGACGGCGGCTTTAGTCTTACTGTTGTATTACTTTGTAAGGTCTTGTGAGAATAATTAATAAAGTGGCCGTATGCATCGCCCAGATGCAGAGGCTGGGGGTCATCCTCCTTTTCTAAAAAAAAAGTCAATTCACATGTACAATCACATGGGATACTATATATTTACATGAGAAATATAACAAGCTATAAGAGAAAATGTCCTAACATAAAAGTTTGCATGAATCTTAGTTACTTAAAAAGACTATCACCATATTAGCCAGCAGATCAAATGTATTATCCTTTTTTTTGATACAAAGAACTATATTATCCTTTTTGATTGAAGGGGTGCCTTCTAATCTCCATCTTTAATCTTCATCAAAATCCGTAAACTTTTCCAGGCACTACTGGGATCAGCACATACGCCGGGTGCCACAAACACTCGGCAAAGGGCCAAATCCCGCCGGCAGGCAAAGGCTTTGCCGAGAGCTACACTCGGCAAAAGCCACTCGGCGTACAACTCTCAGGCAAACAGGAGTTTGCCGAGAGCCAAATGTCGGGCACTCGGCAAAGACTTTACCGAGTGCCAAACAGAGCAACTCGGCAAAATAAAGTGCCTCACGGACGTCCGACGAAAACGACAGCCTGACAGGTGGGCCCAACTGTAAAGGCCGAGGCGGGCTTTGCCGAGAGCGGATCTCGGCAAAGTTGTCCAGTAGAAAGTCGACACGTGGCTACTAACCATAGATTAAAATCGTGGGAGAAATGATTTCGCGGCGGCCTCTCCCAGCAGCTATAGCGGCCGCCATAGCGGGCAATCACGGCAAATAGCGGAAATTTTTCTGGTGGAAGAGATTATTTCTATAGGGTTTTGCTCATTGTTGAGCCATTTAGAGGGATTTGTGGGGGATATCGCGGCAGCAGCCATAGCGTAGCGGCGAGGCTCCCGGGCAGCTATAGCGCAGCTATAACGGCTATTTTAATCTATGCTACTAACGGAGAAGTCAGTTTGCCAGGTGTCACAAATGTTTGTCCGAGTGGTGCACTTGGTAAAGCTTTTTCAGTTTGTCTAATTCACATCTAGATGTTTTTTAAGGATATCACATCTAAGCTCCTACAAGTATATAATATAGCAACAAAAAATAAAAAAACTAGGATAAAAAATAGACCACAAATAAAGTGAACATCAGCTTAATGTGTCCTAGACAGACCCAAGCTTTTTTTACAGAAAAAAGACACCGCCGGCGACGCTCATGACCGGAGCTCGTCGCGCTTGCGGTAGGGGCGGGGCTCAAGACGACGTACACAAGCATGCATGCATCAACATGCCAACACAACACACGTACGTACAACGCCGGACAACGCACACGCATCACGCCGGCGAGCCGCATAGCAAGTTGAAGCCGTCAATCTCCGAGATGCCGTAGATGTCCGGGTGCCATGCTCGAGGTTGAACTTGGCCAGCGTCGCGAGCGGCTGGCTGAACAACATGCCTACACAGGGCGCCGCCCAAGTCGCCGGTCTTCCGCTCTTCTCCGGCGGCCGGTGGTGGACAGCGAGATGTGCATGGTGTGAGAAGATAGAGAAGAAAGAGAGGAGAGGAGGTGTTCGTGGCTGTGATTGAGAGGGAGGAGATAAGGAGAGAGAGGGAAAGGAACCGGCGAGGTAAAGGAAGGCCGCCACGTCATCGATCCATGTGACTTCGTGTGATTGGTTGAGAGTGTGCTTTCTTAGTCTGACCTTTACCGAGAGCGACCCTCGGTAACACTATACTTTACCGAGAGCTGCTCTCGGTAAATGGCCTTTACCGAGGGTGGCTCTCTGTAAAGGCCCAAACCCTATACCACCTACATCCCCTGTTGTTGTTTTCAGCCTTTAGTTTTCATACATGATTGGCAAAGCACCTTACTTTGACTGTTACACTTTATCGAGAAGGGGGTGTTCTGGCCGTGTGCCGATGCGGTGGCCCGGGCAGTTTACGGCATTGACCGGCAACGAGAGGGGGTAGGGCTTGGTGAATACCTGCTTGTCGGTGTTACTACAAGTCAGTGCGAGGCATCGGACCAAGTTGGGACCATCCCCTCACATGATCGCCCACCGTCGGCTCGATCTGGGGGACGACACGCGTCCAGTGATCGACGTTCCCGCCCGTGTGTCCGGTACGTGAGGCATCTGCCATGTCAGTGTTGTGCACTGGTTATTCAGACACCACACCACCCTTTCGTACGTATTCCCAGGCCACACGCATGTTAGGGCGGCTGTCGAACCCCCCTCATGTGGCTTCCCGGCCGAGAGGTAATCCGGTGGCCCCGGCGGTCTACGGCGTTGACCGGCACCGAGAGGGTGTAGGGCACGGTGAATACCTGCTTGTACGTGTTACTATAGGTCAGTGCGAGGCAACGGACCAATCTGAGGCCATCCCCTCACAGGTCAGTCCTAAACCTAGATCTAGGTTTAGGACCTTTCCCGAGAGCGACCCTCGGTAACACTATGCTTTACTCTCGGTAAATGGCCTTTACCGAGGGTGGCTCTCGGTAAAGGCCCAAACCCTAGACCACCTACATCCCCTGTTGCTGTTTTCAGCCTTTAGTTTTCATACATGATTGGCAAAGCACCTTACTTTGACTGTTACAATTTACCGAGAACCCGGTGACCCCGGCGGTTTACCGCATTGACCAGCATCGAGTGAATACCCACTTATCCATGTTACCACTCTCGGTAATAGCTGCATGTATCGATAACCCTCTCGGTACAGGTCCTAACCCTTTCTCTAGGGGTCTTCTCTACGTTTATAGCCGTGCTCGGTAATAATATTTCTCCCTGTTGCAAGTACCTCTTTCTATCTGGCCTAATTGATTTACTTGCCTTGGTCACCGTGGCATAAATAATACACCTTACATAAAGGAACGGAGAGAGTAGTGCTTAATTAATTAGAAGTTGAGATTCGGAAAAAATCTAACCCAAAACATAAGTCATCAAAAGTCATGGTATTTTGACACTTTAGTCATTAAAAGGTATTAAATATCAGACACAAAAATAGAGGCCAAAAATCACACCAAAATAAAAAGGAAAATAGAAGTCATCAAAAGTCTTTACCGAGCGTCGATATTCGGCTCTCGGTAAAGTCTAAAGAAACTGACGGCACAGTCAGGTGCGAACGAGCATGCCACGTTGCTATTCTTTGCCGTGTGTAGCTCTCGACGTAGGTAGTGTTTGCCGGGTGTAGCCTCTTCGTCGGGAGCCTCTCACGGCAACATGGGCTAGTTGCCGTGAACCCACTGTTGCCGAGTGTGGCTCTCAGCATACGTAAGGTTGCCGAGTGCCCGAGATTTGGCTCTCGGCAAAGAGTCTTGCACCCGGCGTACAAGCAAATTCCAGTAGTGAGGGTGGGTGTAGAGAAGCATAGTTCTTTTTATAGACATATATACACAGGTAGTTAAATTATCTTAGATGGCGAAGTGTTACATGTATGTAAGATGAACACACATGGAAGCAAAATTATTCATACAATGGTGAGGCGGGTGGATGTGCAAAATAAAATAAATCGGTACAACTACAAGCAATAGTTATTTATAACTAACCCAAAAATTCTAAAAAGCTATTGATTTACCAAGGACAAATAACTGGACGGAAAACAATGCCAACTGAGTTTTCACATCATCTAAGCTAAGACCAAACTCTGATATAATTTTAAATTTGCATCGAATGTCTTGAAAACACCAAATTTGATACTCCATCCGATCCATATTAATTGTCGCAGTAAATAAAACAATACTTTCTTGCCACACAAATGCGCAGATCACTCTCTTAAGTTAATTTGTAAAGAAACTAAACTACGAGCCAACTTCTAAGCGTGTTGCTTTTCTCTTTTACAATGAATGTATTACATTATATTGATCCCTAACCGTCGTTCCACATTTCTACGGATTGTTGGGTTATGGCAATATCCCCCAGATTTTAGCTACTCCATGAAAATGACGCGTCGAGCCCATGCCGCCGGAGTCCCTCGTCCACCAACCTATTATTGGAGCTCTCCCATCAAAAGATCCTCTCCACCGTCCCGGGGCTGCTCCGCCCATCTCCGCCCGCCCTCGAGTAGGACTCGGCCCGCCCAACAGCCTCTCCACGCCGGCCTTCTGGAGCTGCGCCTCCCACCATAGCTAGGTAACCTCCCTCCTTACTCCTCCCTTCATCCCTCTTCCATCCTTCCTTCCTTCATATTCCTTTCACAACGAACTGCTATGGTGGATATAGATTAGTAATCTTGCGTGTTCTTAAATTTTTTTGGGATCAATATGCTATTGATTCCTTTGGATGCACTCTTGCGTGAATATTACAGATTAGTACAGATGATGTTGATTCATGAGGTAGCATGGTTAAAAGTTAAAACGAATTGCACTGTATGTTCTGAATTTTTTTTGGGATAAATTCAGTTCCATCATGGACATGCTCATGTTCTGATGCTGTTGATTCCCAGTCATGAGAGCTTACAACCTATGAGGACCCACATTCTTCCTGTATATCCTTGACGCCACAGCCTCCCCGCACCCTCCCGTTGTTGATGGTTTGGGTCTGCCTACCGAGGGAGAAGGGGATGATGGCTGCCGCTCCTTCTCTCGAGCCCTTGCCGCGATGAAGCCGTGGGAGGAGAGGGGCACGTGCACGGTGGACCTGCTCCGAGCCCCTCAAGCGACCCATCTTCAAGGTGATCACTTCATCCACATGAGGAGGTGCATGGGAGAGGCTGGTGGTGCGAAAGGCAGGGATGTGCCTGCCGAGCCCGATGACGGGGACGGGTCCGGGTAAGTTCAGTCTGCTTTTAGGTTTTTCTTGGTCTATTGGACTGGATGAGTTTGATTAACTTGTTTTGGTTTGGTATGTGCTTCTGTACAGGGAAATTTTCATTGGCGATGTAGCCCGGAAGACAACCGAAGGTAGATATGAGTAATTCATGTAGGTTGTTTTGCTAAGGATGGGACAATTTTAGATTTGTGGCGAACGATGTGGGTGGGTCAGTTGTGTATGCAACAACAATTCTAAAACGATGAACTGTTCTTCTTCCTCTTTCAAGTTGTGTCGCTTTAATTAATTTCCTGGTCCTTTTGATAGATTTCACTTAAATACTCACAACTATCTTTTTCTTACGATTTATTATTCTGTATATGGAACATTACCTCACCAAGTTTGTCCTCCCCATGTTTAGTCACTATGAGCCTATAAATATTACTCTCGACCACCAGAGCATTTGCCTTCTTATAAGAAGGTGATGAGCCAATTGTCAAGCTACTAGCTACTTGTGCAGCTACTGTCCGTTGGAGAACAAATCACTAATTGGGAATAAAATGCACACCCTTGAGTAAGGAAGGATAATTGGTTAGCATTTTTGCCTTTGAGGTTCACCCTGGCAGTCGTCAAGTCCTCACCATGTTTATGTTCTGTATTGCAACCTTTTGTGAGTCTCAAGTGAGCTGCTACTGGTGTCTATATATTCTCCTACCACGTTGCTTCTCCTCCTCAAAAGCCAGACTAAACATTTATGTTTGTTAAAAGATGATTTACTATCAGATCCGAGACCTCTCGAGCACGGGTGGCAGGACATGGAGGCCGGCATCTCCGGGCTCAAGCGCATTCTCCACGGCATTGATATTGTGCTTTTCATTTAGTCAAGAGTATGAACTCATGTTCCAGGAATTAAATGTGATAGTTCATGTTTGAGATAAACAATACATGTAGCTTATCATCGATGGTGTCATTACGTCCACAAATCTGTTGTCCTTCGAGGTATAATACCTATCCATCAAAACATGTTAATGAGAAATTCATGATGTTTGATTAGCCTACTAAAGCTAAAAAAATAAAAAAATAAAGTTCTTCAGAGCGAGAGGTTTGACTGCTTGCTTCTGTATAAAAACATGAGGCTACACATGACTGTTGCCTTTCATGCGTGCTTGCAGCAGCTGTTGGTATGTTGTGTGCTAGTAGTGTGGTAGCAACGGTGGTAGCCAAGTAGTGGAGATGGTGTAATCAACTGCTGCACACCACACAAAAATCTCTCTCTAGCTAACCATCTCTCTCTCTCTCTCTCTCTCTCTCTCTGAGTGTGTGTGTGCCAGTGTGTGTGTTGATTTTATTCTAATTTGCTACAGGGTTGTGTTTCTTAACATGAGTTACTTGTGATTCCGATGCTTCAGTGAGTTCATACTTCTAGGATTCTGCATTTTGATACAATACTGAGATTTGAATAGTGGCTTCCCACTTCACATCATTCAGAAATTCTTTATCTACATGTTATGTGATTTGTGCTGCATCAAATTTAAGGTTTGGAATCTTAATACTACTAGCAATGTACCCGTGCGTTGCAACGGATCCAAAGTAGAATAGTACTTGTTCACAAACTTGAAAGAAAACACTCTTGTTTTGATATACATATACCACTAAAAATATATTACATTTCACTCAAAATATATTTCTCATGTTGTTTTGATGAGGTGAGGGAGGGATGTGGTTGCTTTCAAGATAATAAGGGGTTTTCTGCAAATTGGAGCAGAGAAGTGGGCTATTGTTGCAAAAAAAACACAACTCACCTCACAGCCATTAGATGCAGATCTAATGATCAGAAATGACGGATGGCAGACACACCATCATCACCAACTGAGTCTTTTATAGGAGTAGATAAATTAGTTTTTTGTTGGTGCATGTATGACCCGGACATTTGGATGGTGGTGGCCAGGCACCTCAACGAAAGTGACTTGTTGAGCCTCGCTCCACTTTCTCCGCTTTCTAAAGGGGTATGCTATTGTCCCTGCATTTAATGCCACATCGAGATTACTCCTACATCTTTAATCTAATATTCTGCCAAGTTAGATCGCCATGCAGAAGAACCTTAGGAGCTAGGCTGGATGTGACTTTTGTATTCTTTAAACATAATGTTATATATTGATAACCTCGTCACCCCTGGAGATTATGTGTTAGTTTAGCCTAATGTTCAGGTCGCTCAATCATTGCATTATTAATTATGTACACACACAAATGATGTATACCACTGATAGAATTCGAAAACATCAAGTTTATTCCCTCCATGTAACTTAAACTAACATGATAGCGTCCACATTGAAGTCCCATGATTTTGCATTATGCTTTTGATTCTTTTTCTTCTTGATGAGCATATCATTGCTTCGATGGTATTGTTGATTTATTTCTGGCCATCCATTGCTAAATTCCATATTATTCCGGCTCAATTCTCTCATATGTGCACCAAACTTCTATGACTTCCACTCTCCCGATGACCCTCATGTGGCTCCTCTTGGGAAGCAATTATTCTATGGCAAGCTCCACCTTCTTCCGATTGTTGAAGTTTGTAATTTAGGGAAGCAAAGCACTCCTCCGTTGTACTTCAGATCATAGGCCTGCTATTCTCTTTTACGATTCAGAATTTTAGTCGAGTCTTGGCTTCTTGTTGGGTCTCTGCAGTTATGCCTAGTGGTTATCATTCATCAAGACCACCAGATGATTTCATTTTGCGGATGCTTAAGTTTAGAAAATTTAGTCTTTCACTCTCACTGTTCAGCGTCTGTAGACGGTCCATGACAGCAGTCATCTAGACTGTAAGACTGCTGCTTCTATGTAATAATGTCTTTGATATATTAAGAGTGTCTTTGATTTATGTTATAAATGTACATTGCCAGTAAATGCATTTCTGTTGGTCCTGTAATTGCTACTACATTGTTCAACTTGAACTGTAATCAAAGTTCAGTTCATCACATGAGTTCATCAACAGTTTTATGTACATGTCCTACCCATAGTGTTAAAAAAACAAATGAAAGGTGCGGCCACCTATCTTGGCGGCGCACATGCAGTCCTCAAGGGGCGCCACGCGGTGGCACCCCTACCACTAGTCCTAGTATAATCTATGCTCATGTACATCACATCTAAGATGAAGATGTCGTCACGGAATCGAAACAGGCTGCTTGAGTACCCGTGCATTGTTATTCTACGTGACAGACATGCTCAATGACATATTCAGTTTATTTCTTATTTACCACGATGAACCAGCGAAAATACCCTGTGAACATGGGTCTAGGCACACCCTATTTGAATATTTTTTTCTAAATAGTATAAATAAATCAGAAAATTTCAGGAAAAAAAATAAGGCAAACACCCCCAAGAGTTCTACTCATGTATCAAATTTCACGAGGAAACGACTTATGTTGTCTTCTGTGCGAGTAATCACAAAGCGGATCAGTTTAGACGTTACTATTCAAGGTTTCGAAGTTGCACATATTTTTTTTGGTAAGAAAAACATTGAAGTCATTTCTCTGCGAAACTCCTTACGTAAGTAGAATACTTGACCATGTTCACCACAAAAAAAGTTTCTGGATTTCTTTTTATATTTTTATGAAAATTAGAAGTCTATATAGGGTGCGCCTAGACCCTAGAACCAAAAGTCCACGTCCGATCAGCTAGCTTCTTTCATTCCCCCAAATTAGTTCCTATCAACTTAGGTATGGATGTCGTTACATTAAGCATATCAAAGGGCATATTAAGAAATATTGTAGACTGCATACTGAGCAGAGGCAAGAAGCCAACATGCACATAAGACTGCCAATGCAACTTTTCCCCCTGAAAACGAATGTAATGCAATCTTGTGCTTGTAAACAACATCGTGTCTTACTTGACCTACACATCTGGCCAGAACAATAATCCTAAATCACAACATATTCCACAAATGCATCACATCAGGCTCATAGCAAGCAGCAAAAGCATGGACTTAGAATGACTAACAGTGTTAAAATCAACTGCAAATCTCCTTGTTATGATCTTCTCCATGCACCGGTGCCAAGCGTCTCAACGGCATAACCAGAGTCACCCCAAAGACTTGTACATCTACTATATATGGCCAACTCAAGATCCGCTCCCACCCGCTCTCCGAGTGGCGGCTCCGCCCGAGGAGAGGGAGAACGAGACTGTTCTCAAGGGAGGGTATCGAGACAATTCTCAAGAGAGGGAGAAGAGAGAGGTGACATAGGAAATGAAACCCTTTCTGATCCGTTTTGTGAGACCATCGGCAATCGCTTGCTCCAAGCCTACATCCTCTGTCAGCTTAATCTACAAGACTAGAGGAAAGCAAGGAAATGACCACCAACAACTGATCATAGATGAGCAAATGCCTTGAAACAACAACCATCGGGTGCAAAACATCGTTTGATAAAGATATATAACTCCAATTGTCTCAGTCGCATTTCACAGCCTCCTCGTCGTCGTCTTCCTCCCACACCAAGTTTGGATACTGTGCCCTCAGGTTGGACCATTCTTGCCTGATCCAAGCTCGGTGCTGGAACACCTTGTTGACATACTCCTCGGAGATCTCGAAGTGGCCCGTCTCCTGATCCTGGCCTGGAACAGCTTGAATCTGTCTCCTATGGCCTTATGGCTCGGGATCACATTGATGTCCTCCGGCGACATAAACATCTTCTCGAAGAACAATAGAATCACACATTGACTCTTCGGCATGAATCACACACTGACTCAGCTCACTATGGTAGGCGAGTTTATTATTCCTATGCACTCGAAGAACAACAGAAAATGAAGGGTGACCAAGCCGACTATGCCATCGCATGGATGACAATTTTTCAGCTCCAAACGCTTGCTTATTTGATGTCCTGGTATGCGGGATTAGGGGGTTAAAGACCTCCTTCACATATGCCTTGGTATATTACTGGGCTCGTGTGACCTGATCCTTGATCAAAAAGAATGCGAGCCAAAATTCTATATAGGCATGATTGCCAATGGTAAGTCGATGAAAGGATAGAAGACTTTTGGAGACTCTAGGAGCATGCAAGATTTTCTAAGACAAATTTTATGTGGTAGGGTTTAATTGACTGAATGGCCAACATATGCAATTCTCATACCTGTACCACCGGCAGTGTGCACTTGTTCCTGTCCACGATACTTGTCGTGCTATGTCAGCCTGTCCAGCTCGCTGGTGATGTGACCGATGGCTCCACTAGTTTATGATCTTGCTGTCGCACAGACACGTCCAAAAACCCTAACCCCGCAACACTAAGAGATGCCATGAATTTACACCGGGGCTACGTCGAATTCATCCTGCAATACGAACTCGATGAGAATAGGATCCTGAAAACTAGCTCGAAGATGAAGCCCCATGCATGTGCCTACAAAACCCAAATCTAAACTACTAGCCGTAGACGAGACACGGGGATTATCCTCCTCGCTACTGGGCGTCGGATCTGCATGTAGAGGGGAGGTCAATCCACGAGCTCGCTGACAAAGTACAAAGGGCATGGATTTTTCATCCTAACCCCCGCATTCGTGGGAGGGGAGGGTAAGAAAAAAAGGTTGTCTGGCATCAGCAATCGATTTTCATCGCAGTTGTGTATCGTCACTGACAGAAAAAATGACTTGCTACAATTAACTCTGTAGAGGGATTTGCTTATATTTCCTCTGTTCCTAAATATTTGTCTTTTTAGAGATTTTAAATGGACTACCACATATAGATGTATATAAACATATTTTAGAGTGTAGATTCAATCATTTTGCTCCATATGTAATCACTTGTTGAAATCTCTAAAAACACAAATATTTAGAAACGGAGGGAGTATATTATAAATACAAGTGCAGGGTAGCCGTTGGTGACAAAATTCCTAATTCGAAGGCGTTCCAGAAATTGGGCGAGCGAGAAACCCTACGCCTCGTTCCCAAATCCCAATCCGGCGAGAACCATGGCCCCCAAGGCCCGCGGCCGCGGCGCTGGAGGCCCGGATGGCTGCGGAGGCAGCGGCTCGCGGTCGAGGCCGCGGCGGGAGAGTTGCACGGGTTCCGCCCCCGCTTGAGGCGGCGGCGGAAGCAGGCGGCGGCGCTGTTGTCGCCGTCGGGCACGGAGCGGGAGGTGTGGGCCTACGGGTCGCAGGGCTTGGTGCGGGTGGCCTGGGACATGGCGCTGGCGGACTCCGACCTAGAGGTGTAGGCGTGCAGGGAGTTCTTGGTGCGGGCGCTCTCGGTGCCGGTGAGGCGGCGGAAGCAGGCGGCGGCGGCCATGGAGCAGGTGCAGGGGCGGTAGGCCCAGGTGGCGCCGCTCTTGGCAGGGTTGGCCTTGCACGTGGTGGCGGTCCGTTGGTGGCGGAGGCGGCGGGAAATGGCGCTGGTCGCGGGGCAGGTGGCCTTGGCGGCGGAGGTGACGCGCCTAGAGCTGTCCGCCGTGACGACGCCGACAACCCTCTGCCGTACTGGCTCTTGGGAAATGATAACCACGGGGCCGACTCCAAGAAGCCTCCCCTGCTTCGTCCTATGGGGCTTTCCAAGATCAATCCCAAGGTATTGATCTTGCACTGCACGATGGGGATGTTTCTGTTTCATACCTTCCTTGTGTAATGATTGTGATGCTGATGCAGTGATTTTCCTATGCATTGCTGTGTGAAGGATGCAATGCATCTCAAATTCTCAATACGGGGAAGTTAATTTCCAGTTTGAATTGAATTGTGCACACCCTACACATCGATCGGTCTTTGATATATCAACAAATGATTGCTCTGTCTGTCTTTGAATTATACTACGTACAGTAGTATGTTAACCTGCATATTATAAGATGGTTAATTGGTTATGGCTCCTGCTTTCGATTCTGTCCCATTTTCGTACAAATCAATGCCGGTAGGCCTACCGCTGTACATGGTGGCATTGCAATTTGTAGACATGCCCATGAAAAGGGTAGCCGTCAGGATCTGCTTCAGAAATAGGTCCAGTTTTTACGGTATGTTCCATCTCCAGATTGCGTTAGTAGTTGGTCTGTGTTTGACACAAGTTTGGTTTGACATGGTGCAAGGGCTGTGACTGAGAGACGAATGCATTGTCTTCTTCTTTATATGTGTATATATAGTGCATTCTGCATACCTATCTATATTGCCAACTGTAACTGAATGATCTATTTGGCGTGTGGATGCATAATTTTGACTACCTGAATGTTGCTTTGTCTTCTCTGAATGTTTATATCGGACTAATCTTTTCGTTGGATTATATTTTATCCATAATGCAAAGTGACATAGTTTTTAACATGCTCATTCGAATTGCTGCTTCAGGAGCTACATGTGTACGGGCTTACAGTTGAATATCGGACTGGTGATACAGAAACGGATCAAATGAACGAGCGACTGGTAGCACTATACAATACCCTCGGAGACAAAAGAGTAGAACTATATGAGAAGGCTTCTGATGATACACCGTCACGAAAAGACCATCTTGACTACAGAAAGGAGAAGGAACATCTGATGAGGATGATTGGGGATCTCCAAGAGGCCATCAAGGACCGCGACGCAAAGCTGTACCCCTTCCCCAAGATTTTTGCCACTGATCCTCCTATCTAGGTATTTCTGTTATTTTCTGGTATATTTCTTTTCTGAACATTTAGTCGCATCCAGAAAATCTGGTGAATTGGGTATGTGTTGCATATTTTGCATGAACATTCTTGTTTGTGCCAGTTAGGCTTTTTTTTCATTTCTGTACCTTGTCATTTCTGTGCCAGCTAAACTAGAATATTCCAACACTTTGCAGCATAGTTTGCTGGTCATTGTTTGTCCGGATGTTTTTTCATTATCTTTTTGTGTCCCCGTGTAGCTAAACACTTTGTCCCAAAGCTATACCATTTAGAAAAGAACTAGGTCAATTTCCATTTTATGTCAATATCCTATTTGCAATAACATGCTAAAAAGGCCCCGCACACAAGGTAATCTCAGTTAAAATTTAGGCACACCGCTGTATTACGTTGTGTGAGATCTCATCCACATTGCTTCTGGACAAGCACTTAAGATCGATAGGGAATAACATGGCAACACTATGCTAATAGCAGATGTTCTCTTCCTTCTGAAATCTCTATGGTTAGACTGAGATATGCTATAATATGTAATTTGAAATTTGGCAGACAGAAAAGTAGAAGAACAGTAACCAGCAGTACATTACTTCCACCATTTATTTATTCCAGCTAATTAAGATGCGAAACTTCATGCTGCATGCCAAATAAAGAAAATGAAGTCTAAAAGCTATAAGATGTTTTCCTTAACTCGCAGCAACTACCTGATAGTTGGACCCAGCTTTCATGCTAACCTGGAGAGAAGATGAATTTTTTGCATGTCTTTTGCTCTTTTGTTTCTTTATTATATAATATATATGATGAAGTGCTTGTATGAGCTCACATGCCAGCCGGTCCTTTTTCAATCTGATAGTTTATACAACGCAATGATGCTAGCAGTTTAAAGAAGTAAAGAGGACTGAAGTGATTTTCTCTATGTTTTGTTTGACAGGGGCAGCAGTTTTTTGTCAGATTGGTTTGTGCAGAGAATAGGCCGCTGAGTCGGGACCCCATGTTCATTTGGTTGGTACAGGTGTCTATATGGCTATATGCATGGTTGGTACAGAAAGTCGGGATCACACACGAAACATGTAAAAATGACTAGTCTGAAAGTTGTTTTTCCCCTCCCGCTATAGTCAACGTACAGTTACAATAGATATTACTCCCTCCGTTCCTAAATATAACTCTTTGTAGAGTTTTCACTATAAACCACATACGGATGTATATAGATGCATTTTAAGTGTAGATTCATTCATTTTGCACCGTATGTAGTCCACCTAGTGGAATCTCTACAAAGACTTATATTTAGGAACGGAGGGAGTACTTCACACTCGTGATCTGATGGTGTTTTTACGAAGTCCCCTGTGTTTTCCCCTTCAAGTCGTGTTTATATCTACAAAAGATGCGGCCGAGTGTTAACGATACACGCGTGAGGTGATGGGGAATGTTTATTTTTTATTTTTTACCATTTTATTGATTGAGTTAGACAAGGGACGTTTTTGCCTGCCAGTGAGCGCCACCTGCATCAAATCGCCTGAACTGTTCGGACCGGCCGGTTCAAACATTTTTAGCCATCCAACGCAGATCATCAAACGGACTGGTTCGAACGTTTGGAATTTTCGCAAGCCGGTCCCAAATTGGAGGGAGTTCTGATGACCATCAAATTGGCCTCCCACACCTTGGTCACACCCAAAACCCCTCTCCGGTTTTCCGGCTCTAGAATCCTCCATGCATTCACACCTACTCATCGGCCTCCCGCCTATCCGCACTCACGATGGCGTGGTGACCAAGAAGCCAGCCAGCCGGCCGTCCTCCTGCTTCGCAAACCCTATCAGCACACTCCTCTCCCACACCTCCACTGGCCGCCGCACACCACAACACCTCCAGTCGCCGTGATGGCCAAAATGACAGACACCGAGAAGACCGCAGCGTGGTGGCTGCTCTGCGGCTACCGCTCCGCGCCAGGACATTTGATCCTAGTTCGCGTCGTCGCCCATGGTCGTTGGGCTCGTCGTTATCCATGGCTCTGTCCAACATGAAGGCGAAGCCGATCTCTTGAAACGGCAAGGAGGAGAAGTCGCCCCTTCTCGCCACAGCGGCACCAATGACCGACGAGTTCACACAATAGATGGAAGAGGTGTTGTGACGGTCATTGATCGGCCGGGGTCTGGCACCGCCATCACCTTGATGCAACCGCAACGTCCAGATCAGACATGGCGTCAAGGAGGATCGACCGTACCCTCCGCACAACCTCACCGTCCAGATTGGATGTCATGTCAAGGAGGAGCCACCACCCCCTCCACGCCAGGTCACTGTCTGGTACTTGTCTTAGATTAGTTTTGTTTTAGTTTAAGTTCATGTGTTTGCATGTCAATTATCGAACTTGCTTAAATTCTGTCTGTATTAGCATATACCCATTTCGGATCAAACCAAAAATCATTTGCCCTACTTTAATTTGAAATGGGCAGATATTTGGTGATCATGGTTGGATGGTCAGCGCCTGCCCAGATGTCCGTGGACACGTCCAAGTTAGAGATGCCCTAACTTTCTCGAAAGGCGGTTCTCCTGAAAATAATTGGTCTCACACAAAGCGCATTTGTGTCAGGCAGGCTGATCATGGATAATATTCAGATTGTGTAACGAATGTATGAATACCATCAAGAGGAAGAAAGAGAAGATGGGATTGTGTGCCGTCAAACTCGACATGCATAAAGTAAACGACCGAGTTGAATGGTGGTTCCTTCGTCGAATGATGGAGAGACTAGGCTTTGCAGAAAGTTGGACTATGATCATTGTATGTGTCTCTTCGGTATCATATAGTATGAGATTCAACCCGGCTAATACGGAGGTTTTCACCCCGACGAGGGGTCTGAGGCAAGGAGATTTGTTGTCTTCGTAACTCTTCCTGTTGTGTGTGGAGGCATTGTCAAGCATGTTACAATGGGAAGAAATAGTAGCAGCTTACTAGGGGACATAGTATGTCGAGAGGCCCCTTAGATTTAACATTTGCTATTTGCAGACAATCCGTTGATCCTAGTAAAGGCGGATGGGACTAATGCTGAATGTCTATGTGGAGAGTCCTGAACGACCAATGTGCTAGCTCGGGGCAGCTGCTAAGCGATGAAAAGTCGAGTATATTTTTTAGCCCAAACAAAACACTTCTGTTCAGGACATGGTAGTCGTGTGCCAGAACTTGGGATAAATACAAAAGGTTGAATGATAAATATCTTGGACTCCCAGCTTTACATGAGTGATCATTTTGAGTATCTTATTTACTGTATTAATCAGTTGGTGACTGGATGGAAGGAGAAATTGTTGTCGAAAGGATGAATAGAAACACTGATCATATCAGTCAGTCAAGTCATTCTGGAGTTTGCGATGTCAAATTCAAATCCTGAAAAAAATAATTGTGAAGGGATGACAAATGTGATATCTAAGTACTGTTGGGGTGAGGCTTGATGGAAATTATGCATTCCGAAGGAGGGAGGAGGAGTGGGATTCAGAGATCCACATAGTTCCCTTTTCAATTTAGCAAAGCTCGCTAAGCAAGTACGGCGCCTGCTGGAGAACCCCTGTTTCATTATGTGCAAAAATACTACGGGCTAAATACTGCCCGTATGGGAAGCTTTTGGAGCTGAAATAATGAAGAGCGGAATCTCATATAGTACTTGTTTTGGCAAAGTATCTGCGCTGGGATCCAGAACTTTAAAAGAGGAGCTATACAGCATGTCAGGGATGGTAGTCAGGTAAATACGTGGACTGATCACCGGATCTCGGCGAGTGCTACATCCTCTGTCAGCGTAATAATCTACTCCCTCCGTAGTACATTACATTATGGGACGGAGGCAGTACAAGAATAGAGGAAAACAAGAAGTCTGCACCAGCCAAATAAGAAGTCAACAATGCTTGTTGCTGTTGATGCTAAATAAACAAGCAAGCAGGTGCACAGCATTGTAGAACAAGACGGAGAGTTGCAGACAAGATGCACAAATGGATCAACTTTTTCCCCAGCAAAACAACACAATGCATCAAATACACATCTGTTCCTAAATCACAACCCATCATATATAGATGAGCAAATGCCTTGAAACAACAAGCACCGGGTGCAAAACATCTCTTGATAAAGAAAGATACATGTTGAACTCCACTCCACTCCACTCGTATGTCTCAGCCGGATTTCACAGGCTCGTCCTCCTCCTCCTCCCACACCAAGTTGGGATACTGGGACCTCAGGTTGGACCATTCTTGCCTGATCCAAGCTCGGTGCTGGAACACCTTGTTGAAATACTCTTCGGAGATCTCGAAGTGGCCCGTCTCCGCCACCTCCTTCCTGATCCTGGCCTGGAACTGCTTGAAGCTGTCTCCCCTCGCCTCGTGGCTGAGGATCACATCCATGTCCTCCGGCGACATAAACATCTTCCTTTTGGTCTGAGCCTCCATGCCTTGATGGCTAGCCAAGAAGGATTCCGTCTCCGCCTCCATGACTTCACCGCCGGCGAACGAAGCAGACGTCTTCTCCACCGCTGCCTCGAGATTGCCAGCCGCATCCCCCTCATCTTCCTTGTTGCTGCCGCATACCTTGAGAGCACACGCCTCCACAGTCCGATGGCCGGTCACCCTCCCTGCCGCCATGGTCCTCTCGCCTCGCCGCCGATGGATTTGGGGATTTCGAACCCTAGCTTTCGGCTCTGGTGGGTAGAGAGGGTGCGGTGTGTCCTCTGCCTATAAAGGCCCAGCCTTTGCTTTGCTTGGCCCGGTCGGAATCCGATTTTGGACAAGATTCGGAGTCTTGTGGTCGGCCTCTTCTCCACGCAGCTGAAACAGGCCAGGCCCATCCCGGGTCGAGGGCATGTTCAAATGTGTTGCCCCTTCTCCCAAGTTCCCCTCAAAAAAAAAACCTCTTGTCCCAAGTACCTTAAAAAAAGACCCTGATAAATACACACGTGTGGCACGAAGCAATTCTGCCCGATAAATACACACCACTACACGCCCTCTGACGACACTAGACGCACTATCGTGATAGGGATCATGCGTGAAAGACATTATTCCTACTAGGGACATCATCACCGCACACAACCCCAACCGAGATGCTAAACAAACACAAACAAGACCGGGGTACCTTTCACTGGTGAGGGACGGGGTCCTCCGCCTCCATGACCCAGAGGCCATTGGAGGCGGGGTCGACAAACGCCATCGTCGACAACCGCTCAACCCAGTTTTACGCTGATTTCTTTATAAATTTTTCTGAAAATATTTTAATTATAATTTTTTTGAATAAATGTTAAAAAGTTCACCAAAGAGTTCACAAATTAAAAAATATTTTAAACTTTAAATAGTGTTCATTTAATTTAATGAATGCAGGAGAATTTTAATAAATATTCAAGGTTTTTATTAAAACTGTTCATAGATTTAAAATATTCATCAAATTTTACTGATGTTCATGGATTTAAAAAAACCATGAGTTTCAAAATGAAAACCAAAACATACAAACTAGAAAAGGAAAAATAGAAAATAGAAAAATTTGAAAGAAAGCGGGCAGAGGAAAACACAGGAAAAAAAATACCGGACGTAACCTTCCAAAAACCGAAAGGTCTGAAAAGCTCTGTGTGAACTAAACAAGTCAGATGAGCTTTCAAATCCTAGCCTTGTCGGGTCGTTAGCCATCCACTCATTCGCATCTATTTCTTAAATAATTTAGATCTACTTGTAGTTACGGATTTGCCAATGGCGTGGCTACAACTTGCTTGGTTGTGATTCGATCGCGATCATGGAAGATGTCGCGTTTGCATCCAAGTTTTGTTGGTACGTTGACGTGTCCTCAGCTAGGCTAGAAAATCTGTGGCGGGGCGTTTTCATATTTCACGCATAGGTCGCTGGATAGAAACCTACCGCGTACTCTCCCGCGCGCTCCTCCACTATATGGGCCAGCCCGTTCTATATTTTTATTTGTTTGTCCTCCTTTTCTTTTATTGTTATTTTTTTCTAGTTTTAGTTTCATGATCATTTTTTAGAACTTGTGAACATTTTTTACACTGCGGAATTTTTTTTAGTTCATGATAAATTTTTGCAATTCATCAACATTGTTTCATATTTCTAATCCGTAAACATTTTCTGAAATTAGTGAGGATTTTTAATTAGGAAGTATTTTCTAAATTCCTGGATTTTTCTAAACTGCCGAACATATTTTTTGAAATTCATCCGGATTTTTTGAAGTCTCTAATTTATTTAAAATGCTTTAATATTTTTTTAATTCATGAACATTTCTGCAACTTGCACACATTTTTTGAATTTGGAAACATTTTTTGAATTAGTGTACATTTTCAAAATTAAAGAACATTTTCTAACTCGCAAACTATTTTCAAAACACGAACAATGTTCAAATTGTTGAAGATTTTTCGAAATTGTATTTTTGTGTTTAATCCCAAATATTTTTTTAATAAATAAACACTAAACATAAATGGAAAAAAATAACAAAATAATAATAAATACCCAAAAGAAAAAAAGGGCGCCTGCCCCCTCACATGGCTGGCTAAAGTGCTCGCGGATGAGGGGGGGGGGGGGACTGCGTGCAAGTTTGCTGGACTAGTGTCACATCACGGGGTAACTAGGGAAAAGCTTAAAGGTAGAGGCTGAACAGCAACGCATGTCAGATGTAGGCGCTACTGCTACTTACCAGTAGCGCGGGGCACTAAAGAGCACTACTCCTATGTAGTTACCAGTAGCGAGCAGTACCCACCAGGGTACGTATAGTAGCAGCGTGTTAGTTTGGGTACGATGACCTGCGTATATCTACTTAATTAGTTGGGGTACGATGAACCTTCGTTGATTAATTATGTTTACTATATGTTGCATCTATTTGCCAACTCTTTCTCTTCATGTTGCTCAAGTATATTATGTTGCATATTAGTGCTGAATTCGCTTCATGAAGATGCATCTCTAACAGGTACATAGGTCCTTGATGGCGAAGAAGTGCTATGCCGTGTACATAGGGAGGGTTCCGGGAGCGTACGCGACGAGTGGTCAAAGTGTCAGGCCCAAGTGTCACGGTTCTCGGGTGGCAGCCATAAAGGGTTCGATAGCAGACAAGAAGCAAAAGATAGTTATTTGAGGTTCACGCTAGCGCAAGAAAGGAATCAGAACCAGCGCCTCATGTATTGCATAATTCCGCTCTTGCTCATAGTGATAGCTCTTCTCTTCTAAATCATTGTTTAGATGGATGATGGAACATGTGTATGGGATGACAATGTAGTTGCATGTATTCGAGACATGTGATAACTTGTATCGCTATTTCAAGATGATGACGAGATACATCATTTTGTGTTCGATGATGATGATGACTTGATTTGATAAGACTATTTGTATGTGTAGTATGATATGATTAGATTTGTATGTGTATGCTATAATGACACTATTGTTTGTGTGTATAAAACCTATACAATACAGATCAGGAAATACGCTGCAGAAAAAAATAACAGTAGCATGGGGCATGCGTGTAGCAGCAGCGTGGGTTTAGCAGTAGCGCGTTATAAAGGGGCGCGCTGCAGCTCTTATCAGTAGGGCAGTTTCAGCAAACACGCTATTGCTACTTATAGTTAGCAGTAGCGAGGGGAGACACGCGCTACTGCTAAAATTTAGCTGTGGCGCCATAGCAGTAGCGCGTGCACCCACGCTGCTGCTAGCACTTAACCCGTGCTACTGCTAGCCTTTTCCCTATTAGTGTTCTTTTCTCAGTGCACTAGACTTCTAGACAATATACTCCACCGTTTCAAAAGAATTTCAAGTGTTGATGAACATGTATAAAGATATAAATGCTGCTAATTATTAATGTCTCAAAATAGAAAGACCGAAGCCATTCGAAATACAAAAAACACAGCCTCCGTACACAATAAAGATAGTACTACTTCTAATCCATGCATGAGCATTCCATTTGCCCATGTTGCATCCTGCCAAGCATGACTTCTTCATCATTTTAACGCGCAAAGATAATCTTGTGTGTGACTTCTCCATGACGTTGGCAAGCAACACGAAATTCCCATTAATTTTTAGTGTTTCACTCCACGTTAGTGAGTTGTGCAGGGACAAGGCATGTTAGAGGCGCCCCTTTTTGCAAAAGTGTAGCTAGCCAGAAAGAGGGTCTTACCTACTTCCTTTCTCTCCTACATAAGAATGTCCTTACAAAATATTCTCCTTTCTTCGAGCCTAGGAAGTGCCTCAAGACATGGTTATCATTTCCCCTATATAGAGTTGTTTGCATAGACTACCAGAGCAATGCTCGCTTCATCTCTACTGGATTTCTACCAGGCTATGAAGGTGCTATGAGCTTCTCCACTACCTAATTATCATTTAGAAATCTCACGCATGCTTATTTCATCAGTAGTTTAGTACAATTATTTGTGAATAAAAATGATCCAATAGAAATTCAAACACATGTTATGGCACATGCTCAACATAGGCCTCCTTTTGTTGATGGGATTCAAAAAACACAGGGAAGGAAAAATACAAGAGTTGAATAGGAATGCATGTGTAAAACAGAAGGTTGGAAAACGTAGGAATTTTGTATAGTAAGGTGTTCGGTTCACAGGAATCCTAATAAACAGAGTCAAATCAAAGTCAAACCACATGGAAAGGTATGATTTCGGTGCACAAACACATGTTGTTCATGCTCAAATTTCTCACTCTACAAAAATATAAATCTAGTTGCGGGGTGCAGATTAAGTATATCGGATTTGAAGACAAAAGCTAAACCAATCTATTAGTTTTCGGCTGGTATTTGGGTTCGACGGCTCTGACATACTACATACAACCATGAAATGAGATATCGGAGTTGCATGGATTTTGATAAGACCCTTGAACTCATTGGAAACGTCACAATTATTGACACTAGTGGAAAAAAGCCTAGCTATGGCATGGCAAAAAGTGTCTTGCTGGCGTAGAGACCCAACACCACCAATATGGCGCCAGTGAAAACAATTTAGTGGTGGCATTGGCAGACACGTCAACAGTATTTTAGTACTGATGGCGTGCCACTGGCTAACGCTAGCAATATATTGTGTTATCTATGGCGTTTATTGTGAGGCAACGCCAGCAATTTGTATTTTTCAGCAATAAAAAAAATATACGCAGCTATTAGTATATGTGCAGCCATTTAAACTTCTAGTGGTAAGTCTCAAATCCACAAAAATATACCCAGCTATTAGTATATTTTTCAGTAACTAGCTTGCTACCTACAAGCAAAAGTTATCCGGTAGCTAGCTACAAGCAAAAGTTATCGTCATCTCACGCAACTTGTTATCCGCTAACTAGCTACGATGAAGAATGATCCTCATCTCATGCAACTTGTTCCTGTTGCTTTGTCCCTCCTTTCTGAAATAGACTTTGCGGGTCTTCAGCTCGTCCCTCTCGGCCTTCAGGAGCCATATCTCCTTCTTCATAGACTCGATCTCAGTGACCAGTAGCTCCTTCTGGTCGATGAGCTTCAATTTCTTATCGCGGAGATCGGAGTTCTCGTCGATCATCTCTTCCTTCTCTTTCTTCAGGGAGTCATTCAACTCCTTAAGTGCCTTCATTGTACTCTCCTTTGATGCGACAAGCTCACGACTAAGCATGTCCACGTCACGTACCGGTAGCTGCTGCTGGACCGGTTCTGAAGATGGGTCCCGTACATATGTTTGGCAAGCCAAATATTTGAAATCATCAATAAATAATGGTTAGATGATATATGTATATATGCATGTGTTTGCAATGCTCATGGATGTTTTTGTAATCTTACCTGGTTGGTGCTCGTTTCGCCTTTGTCAACTTCATAGGCCGTGAAGTTGCACGAGGACTGGTAGTGGCTGTTCCAGCTAGTCATGGCTGGAACTTCAAAATAATAATAGGTATAGGTTATTATTATAAGAACCAAACACACATGTCAAAGTATACAATGCAAATCTATCCATATATAGCAGCAACATGGCAATATACAAGCAAGACAAAGACATGCTATAGTAACATAAAGTGCATATGCATGGCATGTGGATGGAGTATGCTAGATGCACAACAATTCATCTAAAGGTTCAAGTTCATTAGCATCATGGAGTATGCTACATTAGCAAACTGTTATATTCATCAAGGGTAAAACAGCAACAATATATCATAGCATGTGGATGGAGTATGCTACATGGCAAGTTTTAATTCTGCCAGTTTCAGACTTGGCATATTTCATCAAGGGTAAAACAACAACAATATATCATAGCATGTGCATAACTAGTTTTGGACAACAACAATATAGCACTATCGATATCTTCACACAATTATATGGATGAAGTGTAGTATATATATGCCAGTTTGTATCTATAACATGTGGGCAAGAACCAAACACACACCTAACTTGGTCAAACTTGCCTAAGTTGAGTTGTGACAAAGTGTGGTAAGTTGTGACTTGGAACCAAACACTTTGTTATGGATTACAACAGCAACTCAAACACTTTGTATCAGAATTTAGATGCTTCCAAAGATGATGACTTAAAAAATATATCTACCTTAATTTGATTGATAGATTGCACTTCCAGTTTCTACAGCTAGTGCTAACCAAAGATTGAAAAGTATATCTACCTTAATTCTAGACAACCACAGAAAATTGTCACTGCCTAGCAGTGATGAACCCCAGCGATGCAAATAAAAAAAACTGACAATGGCAGTGACCTACAGCAAAAGAGGGAGGGATGATATGCTCACCTGGGTTGGAGCCGAGGGTCGCTCTACAGTCTACTCCGTCGCTGTCGCTGAAACCCTAGCATAGGGAATGTGAAACACACCTCTAATTAAAAAAAATTCAAATGGACCAGATGAGAGTGGGAGGCTCAGATGCGTACCTCAGGACCAGAGAACGACGACAGTCGTCGGAATCAGCTGGAATCGAAGCGGTGAGAACGAGCAGCGAGAGAGAAAGGGAGAGAAAGAGGAACGGAACAGAGCAGCAGGGCAGAGAAAGGGAGTAGGTTGAGGGCGCCGTTGCCCCCGTTGGTTTTGACCCCCACCGCATCCTAATCCTATTTTGGCTAGCCCAATAAGAAAAAAGGTCACCAGCTAAGAAATGTCACTATTTCCATTTAAAAATAATAGAAATTTAATAAAATTAAAATATAATATACTATAAAAAAGATCAGCACTTAAAAAACAAAAAATAAAAAATTTGGAAGTGTCAAACTACATATTTGAAGGCTCAAAACTATATATTTCAAGTCTTAAACTAAAAATGGAAAAAGTAAATTTAAAGTCTCATAATACATATTTTAAAAAATGTCATCATTTACATTTAAAAATAATAGAAATTTAATAAAAGTAAACTATAATATACTATAAAAAGATCACCACATAAAAAACTAAAAAGGAAAAAAATTGGAAGTGTCAAACTACATATTTGAAGGCTCAAAACTATATATTTCAAGTCTTAAACTAAAAAGTAAAAAAGTAAATTTAAAGTCTCGAAGTACGTATTTTAAAAATGTCATTATTTCCATTTAAAAATAATAGAAATTTAATAAAATTAAACTATAATATACTATAAAAAGATCACCACATAAAAAACTAAAAAGAAAAAAAATTGGAAGTGTCAAACTACATATTTAAAGGCTCAAAACTATATATTTCAAGTCTTAAACAAAAAAGCAAAAAAAAAAAATTAAAGTCTCAAAGTACATATTTAAAAAAATGCCATTATTTCCATTTAAAAATAATAGAAATTTAATAAAAGTAAACTATTGTATACTATAAAAAGTAGGACCACATAAAAAACTAAAAAGAAAAAAATTCGGAAGTGTCAAACTACATATTTGAAGGCTCAAATTAAACTATATATTTCAAGACTTAAACTAAAAAGAAAAAAAAAGTAAATTTAAAGTCTCAAAGTACATATTTTTAAAAATGTCATTATTTCCATTTTAAATAATAGAAATTTAAGATATATTTGAAATAATAAAAGTAAACTACAATATTTAAAATAATAAAAGTAAACTACAATATTTAAAAGTAACTATATATTTAAAATAATAAAAGTAAACTACAATATTTGAAGTCCCAAACAACAATATACTATAAATAATAATATAAGAATGTTGGCATTAACAAAATAACAGTATCAACGTCGGAACCAACAGTACGCCATAACTAAACATTATAGTGCTGGCGTGGCGGGACACTGCTTTTTTGCTCCTAGGTGCATATGCACCCATTGTCGAAAACACACATTTTGAAAAGTTGAAAAATTCGGAACAAAAATCCCGCGTGTATATCCGGACATTTTATGTCCGTTCACAAGGTTTCGGTGAAAAATGATGTTTTTTGTGGCTTGTGTAAAAAAGATAAAAAAATGCCTCGTGAATAGTTAGAATGAAGCATCAGAAATTGTCTTTTTTACACAAGCCACAAAAAACGCCGTTTTTCACCGAAACCTTGTGAACGGACATAAAATGTCCGGATATACACGCGGGATTTTTGTTCTGAATTTTTTAACTTTTCGAAATGTGTATTTCGACAATGGGTGCATATGCACGTAGGAGCAAAAGGGAATATCCGTGGCGTTCCATGCTATTCGACGACAGCACTATAATGACCATACAAGTTGTACTCCAGCTTATATTGCACCACCATACACCTCCATTAGCCGTAAGATTAAGGAATAGTGCAGTAATGGAAACTGAAACTTCTTAAGCTTTAGCTTCCCAGATTTATTTACTTACAGTAAAGTGAAAGATAATCAAAACAAGACAACTCATTCTGGCGAATTTAAGGTCATACTCTTATCATGAGCTGCAGGGACAAGTTCATGCCTACCATATGCACACGAAGGATTTGAAAAACATGATATAATTACCTAAAATATGCATGTGGAATTACCAGTTTGCCCTTTTACGTTAGTAGCCCTGTTCAATGGAAATTGGAGACATGTCAGCCACCGAGATCAGGAACAGCCAAATCACAGGGGAGGCAAAGTGGGGTTGGGGAAGAAGGAGCCTTAGCCCGTGAAGCAAGCCAGAAAATTTCCCCTTGGGGTAACTACATAGCTACCCATGGGCATCAATCAGCAAGCACAAATCTTACGCCGCAGTCTTCCTCGCTTGGAAGCACCGAATCAAACAGCCCAATCATCAACACATCTCGAGATCAAGATTGATTGCTCTAGTGTTGAGAGGCTAGATTCATTCACCCCGGCGCAAATTGATAGTGTTTGTTGAAGCCAGGTAGTAACTAGTTATATTTGAATGACATGTCAATAATTATGTAAAAACAAATTAAATGGAATAGTTGTTGACCATGGGCCACTTGCTGGGGATGATACTAGCAACGTCTTTTGGTACTTGCCTGATTGGACATCACACTATGGTCGCTGTAATCACCTGTTTTACTTGCAAAAAAAGAGGTATGACTGATGAGGGAGATTGAATGTGTAAACTGGGCCCTTCTCTGTTTATGATTGTGCAGTGAGTTACAAAATATTAATTTTGGGTCCTTGATTCATCACATCCTAATGAAACCATATATATGTAGACACTAACAAACATGTGCATTCACTTAACCAAATATAGCCAAATATAACACAGTTCAAGTTTTTTGGTGGGGTCGGAGCACATGAGCACCACGAGTTTTATTTTAAGGAGTACTCCCATGCTATGCCACTTTTTTCAGGACAGAGGGACTATTTTATAATAGCACCATGGGTTTGGTGTCACTGATGTTGCGTGTGGCTATGAACACCACCACAATTTTCGGTTGAAATTTGGGATGGCCATCCATAAATTCTTATTCTGTTGGAAAATAGGGGGGCTCCTGTTGGGCTAAGTCCTTCCACATGGAGGTGTGTTGGCAGCCCAACATCAGCCCATAAGTCCAACACATGTCAGCCGTTGATCCTCGTTGTATCCAACGGTTAAGAGCGCTTCCAAGGGAAGTGAAGCAAGGAGAAAACCCTAGGCACTCCACCCCTACTGGTGGTGGCTGTCATTCATGAGAGTGAGAGAGAGAGAGAGAGCACAGGAGGAAACACAACCAGAGAGAGAGAGGAAGAAGAAGAAGAAGCAGAAGTTTTGTCCAAATTTGCTCCATGTGACTAGACAGTGCTCAAGCTAGTGATTGGAGGCTCAAACGTGCTTGGATCGACCCCAAACTTGGCGAGATTGTTCCTTACTTTGTGTACTTAGATCTGGTTAGTTTATTTGAGGATTGGGACAATGGAGCATCAGATTTGAGAGTGGTTTTGTCAGCTCTGTCTGTTGCAGTTTCAGAACAGAGTAGTTTTGGGAGACGGACAGTTTGGGTAGGCAAACGATGTCCGATTGAGCTGAAATTTGGAGGGGATGTCTGGAACTTCTGTGTCTACTTTTTTGCCAAATTTGGTGCTGTTTGGTTCGGCGGTTTAAGAGCAGTTTGCAAAATATAGAAGGGTATAGAAGTTGTGTGGAGTCTGCTTTGCTGAAATCTTGCCTCTTGTGGCTGTTGTTGCTATTGCCGGTTGGCAACATGGAGAGTGCGTTGTAAATCGCTCTAGAGGATCTAGAGAAGACTTTGTACTCATCATTTTCATAGTGAAGTTGTGTGGATCGGTCGGTCCACAGCCGTGGTTTTTTACTCAAGTTGAGGAGGTTTTTCCACGTTAAATTTTGTGTCACATATGCATGTTGTTTGTGTTATTGCGCTGCTTACACTACAAAAAAATACACTTCCGTGATGATACGTGTTTGTCACAGTAGGTCGCATTTTCTGTCATGCATGTACATCCATGACAATTTTATGACAGAATCAAGATAGTCATACCTGTGCTGTCGTAGAAGTGTCCCATGACATTACCGATATTATCATCACGGAAGTGTCCACTTCCATGACGATAAATTGCGCGTCACAGAAGTGCTTTCGTCAAGGGTGACCGACACGTGGCATCCACCGTAACGGAACGCCGTTAAGCTATCGGGTTCGGTTTTGGATCCAGTAACCCGCTAACAGCCCCGACCAATGGGGATTTTCCACGTGTAAAATCATCATTGGCTGGAGGAAACACGTGTCGGCTCACAGTTGGGACAGATGTCATCCACTCATTGGACATAAGGCGCCTATGATACGTCAACACATGGCACGGCCCAACAAAGGCCCATTCCTGTGAAAAGGCTGGCCCGTTTGACTTGGTCAAAAGGTGGCGGGCCGGCCCACGGAAAGCCTATTAACGGCTTGTTCGCATATAGCCCATTTACAGCTAGCTAACCCAGGGCCCGTTACGACCTATCCGAATTAGGCCCAATAGCGTCATCTGGGCCGTCCAATATGATTCCAGCCCATTTTAAGTTCCGGCCTATGTATGGCCCATGACGTCTTTTGGCCCAGATGAGGCCCTTTGTAACTCTTGGCCCATTAACGACCCGTGGTGAAACTGGCCCGTAATGAACAGTGTATCACTTTATACCCATTAACGGCCCATTAATCCATTGGGCCATTTGCAACCCATGTTATCTTTCGGCCTTCTCAGGGCCCATTTATTCTTGGGCTCATTTCCAGCATTCGGTTACTTACGGCCCGTTACTACCATTTTCTGCTTGTGGGCCAAATTCAGCCCGTGGTTACAGTCGGCCCGTTTGTGGCCCGTTAATACGTTGGGCCATTTTCATAGCATCATCAAATATGGCCTATTAACGACGGCCCGTTATGGTCGGCCCATGAACGTTCGACTCCAACTCTAGCCCGTTTACGGCCATAATGCGGTCTGTTTTTGGCCCATGTTTGGCCAATCGATCATACAGCCCGTCTAAGGCCCATTGATGATACGGCCTGTAGAAGGCCCATTGTTACTATGGCCCGTAGAAGGCCCATTGTTTCTACGGACCGTAGAAGGCCCATTGTTTCTACGGCCCGTAGGAAGCCCAGTGTCACTACAGTAAATATGTAGCCCATGGCCTGTTAAAGGCGGGAAACTACTATAGGTTTAGACCTGCTAATGGTCCAAGATGATTATAGGCCCACATTTTGGCCCATATGAGTAACGAGCCGGCCTGAAGACCGACAACACTGAGATCCACTGAACCTTCCGGCCTAAATTGCAGCATAAAGACCAAAGAATAAACCTAGACTATACAACAAAGAAATTACGGCATATTAGGATCAAAGTTCGCTACCCGGTGATAATAAAGCGCAACATGACCGCGGATTACATACACTGGGCATCAAAGGTCGCCACTAGTGCATATAAACGCGCCGACAAAAGAATATACAAAACTGAGAGCACTTCAGAAGGCACTAGACCTGGCAAGCTTGGGCCCCGCAAGCAGCCGATTAAGCTGATGAGACCTCAGTTGTGTCAATGATAGATGCTTCATCCCTAGCTGTATGGCACCATAGTGCGCAAGGCAGTCCCCTGACATCTTCATTACATCTTTGACTTCAAGTCGGAGCTGAGCTGAAGCAAGCCTTTCCGCTTTAAGTTGAGACTAAAGAAGTCGAACTGATTTAGGCAGCGACTGCACAGAGGTTGTCTCACACCTGCTGATGAGTAGCTTCAACTCACTGTCTTCATCAAGACAGGACCTTGGGATCATCTCGCTGTCCTCAAGATGGTTTGGCTCACTATCTTTCCTAAAGTTCTGCCTGGCATAAGAGATACGACTCTGAAAGAGAAACAAGGAGACACGTAACAGGTTTCACAATTATATAAGCAAATAAATGGATCTGTTCTGCATAAGGAACATGTTTTTACAACTACAATTTAAAACTGGTAGTTGTTGCAAACATCCAATCAGATGTAAACAGCAGTGGAGGAAATGATGCCTATCCAAATCTATTATAGAACAAAGTTTGAAGGCTTGAGAAGGATGAACTTACATTACATGTTAACATGGGCTGGACAAAGCCCTTCTCCATGTTGATGGAAAGATAATTCAATAAATTCCCCAAAGAAAATTCTTTATAAGCGTTGCCATTATTCTACATTTTGCAAAGAGTAAATATAGATCAAATAATATTGGAAGAAATAGAGGACAATGAAGCTCAGGTGCAGACTGATGATACATAATCAAATAGCAATTAATTAAGTACAGCGTTACAAGGCAAAAGGTACTGACAAGAGGAATGCAGACATCAACGTGTGCAATGGCATTGGCTTTATTCAACATTTTGGTAAGAGTAAATGTAGATATGATAATTTGGAGAAAGTGGAGGGCAGGGCAGATAAGATGCAGAGTAATGCTAGACAATCAACTACCTCGCGATGCATGTACAGTAATACCACCACGTCCGTTATTAGTTGTCGCTCAAATGGATGTATCTAGCACTATTAAGTTCTAAATACATCCAATTGATCAACAATTAATTCGATACATAGGGAGTACATGACAACAGGTACTTACATGAGCAATCCAAAACTTCATAACCATTGTGTTAATTCTACATTTATCTAGAGTAAATATAGATCTTATAATTTCAAGCAAAGGAAGGATAAAGAAGCAAACATTTATAGTGATGCTACATAATCAAACAGCAATGAGTGTAAGTATGCTAACACAGGGCAAGAGGTACTGACAAGAGCAATGCAGAGCCCAATATTGTCGTGAGATCCTATGATCCTTTGACCAAGGAGATTCATCTGAAATTAGTTTTCATACAAGAGAGAAGGTAAGGCACATGCAGAAATTTAGGAGTTCAAATTTTGAATTGATATCATAGACAGTACCCGACGTCGACCTGACCTGACAGATTCAAAATATACTAAGGGAGAATAACTCGACCTGACCAGTCAACCGCAAGAGAAGAGGATCATCTTAAAGAAGAGCAGAAGAGCAAGCAGATTAAAGATATTACAAGTCTTTCTATACAATGTCGGTTGGCCACCCATGATGAACCAGAGCGCACAGAGAAATACTATTCCTTTCGGTCTCTCCATATGTGGCTCACATGCATTTCGAAACTAAAGTAGGAACATTTAGCTGACCAATTAAACATCTCTCAGTTTTACTAATATCAGCATAATATCAGATTTGAATTTGTACAACTAAGCTTGTTTAGCTCGATGGGTGGAGCAGTGCTATTATGACACGAACCACGTAGGCTGATCGTGGTCATCATAAAATGGGGAAACCGTAAGCATGATGAGTATAGTGTTGACCGTGGCAGTGGGATGGCAGATCTGAAGCTGCAAACCGCGCAAAGGGTAGTTAGTAACCGATATTTGCTTTGAAATAACAACTAAGATTTGGTATGAACAAGAAAGTACAGTCAACAAGTGACAAAGAAATGCAATTCTGCTGTCTCTCTATATGTCGCGCATTCATTTGGAAACTCAAGTGGGACCTTTAGCTAACCAATTAAATGTGTCTGTTAACTAATATTAGTATCATATCACAATCATATTTGAACAACTAAGCTTTGGAATTTTGAGTGTTGTGTTGTTTAGCTTGAAGGGTGGAGTAATGCTAGTATGACAGAAAGCACCTACGCAGATCATAGTAGAGTAGATAAAAGGGGAAAACCCTAAGCATCAAGAGTAAAATCAGGAAAGTGGAACTAGCTGGACCAGTGGGTGGCTCACATGCTTTTTGAAACGAATATAGGAACATCAGGTGACCAATTAAACGTTCTCTGTTTTAGTAATATGAGCATCATATCAGATTCGTATTTCAACATGTAAGCTTTGGAATTATGAGTGGCATGTTGTTTCGCTTGATGTGTTGAGGTCTTGAGGAGCAGTGCTAGCACGACATGAAGCAGGGAAGCACCTACGATGATGGTAGTGAATATAAAGGGGGGAAACCATAAGCTTTACGAGTATAGTGACCGTGACATGGCGGATCTGAAGGTGCAAACCGGACAAAGCTACTTCGCAGCCAATGTTTGCATTCAACTAGCCACTACGATTTGGTACGGACAAGAAAAGTACAGTAAACATTTTAAGATCTATTTTCCAGGTGAGATCAATAACTTAAGCACATATGGAAGAGTACCACCTCTCTTGCGACGCCGTGTAGGCCCCTGCTGATACGTTGAGGGTGCTGCAGGTGCGATGGCTGTCGGCGGCGGGGAAGAAGACTTTAGATGGCAGACGGCCGGGTTGGGGGATAAATCCTGTTGCCGTGGACGAGGCGGTCGTAGGAGCGGCAACGGCAAAGTGGACGACGGCGCCGATGAAGCGATACGACGCGATGAAAGGATCCTGGTCCGGCACCGTGGATGAGAGATGTCCATCTCTTGCAGTGGACGACGGGGTAGGGGTAGCGGCTCCGGCAAGGTGGAGGATGGGGTGGCGGACGGAGGAGGCTGGCCGCAGTGGGGAGGTTGTCGTGGCGCCGACGGTGTATGAATGGGGAAATGGAGGGGGAGGGGGGATCTCAAACTTTGGGACGCGCTTTTCTGAAATGTGGGAAAGTTACGAACTTATCCCCCGTTTAAAATTTCGGACATCCCGCCAGTTGGGGATAGGACGATAATCTCGCATCTCCCAAATATTTGCCGGTAACGATTTCGGGCGAGGAGAGGGTGTTTTGCCGCCCAAGGTTGGCGCCCATGGTGTATGAACGGGGCTGACAGGTAGGGTGGTTGTGTCACGTCTGAGGGAAGTTACACATCTGCCCCTATTTAAAATATTAGCCTACATCGATTTTGGACGAGGAGAGTTTGTTTTGCCGCCCATCGTGGATGAATGGGGAAATGGAGGGAGAGACACATGTCTTTCGGATGAGCTTGAATCAAATGTGTTTCGCCGCCCACGTTTGGCGCCCACCGTGTCTGAATGGGCTTAGAGGCTGTCGTGTCACGTCTGATTGAAGTTACTAGTCTACCCCTATTGACAGCAGCGTAAATCCGGTCGATAAGGATGTCAAGTGTCAGGGGTAGACAGTAATTTCCATCTCGCAAACACTTGCTTCGGGCAGCCCACAAATGATAGTGGGTGTTTAGCCGCTTCGTTCAAAACTTGGGAGAATTAGCATTCACCTTTGCCCTGGGCCTTGGCAACTAAATCCAAATCCAATTTTTATTCGATTACAAATATCCACAGATAATTCTATGTTTTGTTATTTATTTCTTCAAAATCACAACAAAGATTTATTCCACCTTTATATATGATTATGATTTAGAAATGCCGTAATCTTCGAATTCAGTAGGTTGGATACACTTTGAGTCAAACAGTTATTTCATCCAATACAATATGCTCACACGAAAAACAGTTCACCTTATGTCAATCATACAAGTACCGAGGATTACCTCACCTAAAAAATTCGGATCATTACAACACATGGACAACATAGGGGGTCTTACAACATAATCCATTCAGAGACATGACACAACATGCAAGTACAATAATCTAATGACAATTTCAACTGCTATCTAAAGAAGAACTGGGATTACCCTGGGCTTCAGATAGCAGAAGCACCAGGACCTCCTCTGTCTTCAAATGCAACATTCTTACTTCCTCCAATTCTTGGGTTGCTTGCATAATGCGTGCAGCTAATTGCATAATTCCAGCTTCAAGATCGAGATTACCTCATTCATGAAAGCCACACCATCTCTTTTTGCCTCTAGTAGAGCCTCAAGAACTATAATATCTGTGCTCAGACTGCTCTCCGGCGGTGTTGCCTCTGAACTGCTACCATCTGGTATCATGGATGGCGCACTGCTTCCACAAATAGATTCTGGGGTTGTACATTGTGTCCTAGTGTGAACGACATCCAAAAAGGTTTCCGCTGGACATAAGTAAGAAATAGTTATCGCATGATCCAGGCAGTAAGCTTACATGGTAAACGACATACGAATTATTGCCGAGCATGGCAAGCTATATTTAAATGGTTCGAACCAGCATCAGTCGAAAAGAAATTAAAATGGTAAGATGAAACTAGGGATGTAAGTGGCAAATAAACGACACCCGCCAGTCCCATCTAGTTAGTTTTTGCTAGCTTCCTGGTTCATTTTCCTCAAAAAACAAAAACTCTTTTGAACTATCATACCACTAGTGGACTTTAATCGGGATTAAACGGGACCCAGTTGACATCCCTAGTTGAAAGGGAGTGTACCACCGCTATATTTAAGTTGCCAAGGCATCTAAGCAGTTGAAATAATCTGAGAAAGCACTTAACAGTGTGGCCTCATATAAACTACGAAGACAGTCTTGTGATGAAGTTCAGAGGAAAAGTTAAGGACTCAAATGAACTAGGCATGCATTTCTTTACGATAGTACAGCAGGCACTGCTGACATATTGGCCAACTTAGGTATAGCGTAACAAGTAACAAACAAGCATTCGAATCAAGAAATACAGCAAAGCAGACAACTGAACTATTTGTTATTCTATAGGATTACAGGTTGAGGGCACAAGCCAAGAAAGCAGCCCACACGCATTACATTTCACATGTACTAAAACACACTGGCTTACCATATGTTGCTGTGAAGCCTCGGTGCTGTTGCAATGTTCTTTGAAGATATCGTCAGCATCTCGTGGTTGCAAATCTACTTGTTGTAGTTTATTCTGCACCCTCTATTTAGGTAAAATTAATTTTAATCGCATGCACTGGTTCGAATTGATCATCAATGGTTCATCTAAACTAATGAAAGAAGGGTGTGTGCATACACGACAATATATCTGCTTCCCTATATTTTTATGCTTGTTCGAGGTGCCAACCCCAAAAGAACAAATATTTTGCTTGATGGGGTTGGCATCTCCATAATTAATAGAAGCATCAAATTAGTCATGCAACTTGGGAAGATCAAGAACACACAAAAAAGTAATGAACAGAGGCTCGTAGCAGTGATGTAATAGCTAGCATCAGAAAATATAGGGTAAAACGAACAAAAACCAGCGGGACCACATGCTAGTTTGCTGATGTGTAATTAAGCATAGAGAACATGAAGCAGTCTGATGGAACCAATAGGTGGCATCAGAACAACACCATTATCATAAATATAGCATGCAAGAAGTAAAATAGTAGGCAATGATATCTAGGAAGTACAGTAATACTTAGGACAAAACTAAAGCATAT
Organism: Aegilops tauschii subsp. strangulata; assembly: GCF_002575655.3. Classification (NCBI taxonomy): domain Eukaryota; kingdom Viridiplantae; phylum Streptophyta; class Magnoliopsida; order Poales; family Poaceae; genus Aegilops; species Aegilops tauschii. Next base: position 449,700,469 of record NC_053039.3, on the reverse strand, counting down.
TAACTATATGTGCACTAGTATGTAATTTAGCACATGTAACATGTTCACTACCAGAAGTATGGCCCTACAGGTGCAAGCAGAATAACGCGTCTCATAAAAAACTGAATGATGCCCTGAAGAAATTCAAAGGTGCAGTGCTTATGCTAAGAAAGTGAACGTAGGCGCTGGCCGTTGGATAATAGTACATGATTCTCGGCGGCGTATGGGTATCGTTGGCATACTTGATAGCTAAGGATCGTCGATGGTGCTCGTGTTGCGGTTGAGTTTGGGCCGGCTGTCGCCGTCCCTGAAGCGGCTCCGGTGCTACGGTTGCGGCGCCTGTCGACATACAAGAAAGCTCATCTGTGGTAAGTGAACAGTTGCACGATAAAGAGAAAAACTGAAGGAGTACAGATCGAAATAACCTGATGAGGCTGCGGAGTCGGTAAAGTAGGGCCGGTGGAGTTGAATATGGCGTCCGTGGAGCGGGTCCGGTGCAGTGGACGAAGGCTTCGGCGGGCGCGTTGTACAGTGCTTTTGGTGAGGCGGATCTGTTGCGGCGGACGAGGGCTTGTATGAAGGGCCAGCGAAGGGACGGACGAGGGAGTCAGTGAAGGGCCTACACTATGGTGGACGAGGGCGACGGTTAAGCAAATCCGGTGCGGTGGACCATGATGGCAGTCAAGGAGATCTGGAGCGGTGTACAAGCCAGTCGCTGAAGCAGCTCCGGTGAAGTGGTGAGTTGGCAGTTGGGGGTTCCAAGGTGCGGAAGGTAGATCCATCGGGGTGTGAGGTCCACCGCTGCGGCAGAGGACTAGATTCAGCGGCTTGCCGTGGTTGGGGGGGGGGGTCGGGGAGGGGAAGGGGAGGGGCTCTGGGGAAGAATGTTGGGGGCAAAGAGGGGAAAGCAATGGAGTTACCAAAGCAGCCCTTTTTCGTTCATGTGGCAGGGGTAAAACAGGAATATCGCAGGGCTAAACTTTCGAGCGCGAGATATTTCGATGTGAGTGGGAAGTTTGAAAGCTTTTGGCGCCTGAAATTATATTCTGCTCTTGTACGGTCGACTATGATATCATGGCCGAGAATTTGTTTGTTTTGCACACAAAAAAGTGCAAGTTTTGAAAATCAATGTCTCCAACTCGAAACTTAGATTGTCCATTCAATTCAAATATGGATCATTGAGCTACTACAAGCAAATACCATCATATGGTCCAATTCAAATGAAATTCCAAATGTGTTTATCCTAAATATGATGACAAAAGCAAAAATGTGTATGTGTATGAATAAAGTGGATGATTATCAAGTTTGAACATGCCCGTATGTGTATATCTCTAGGTTTGATATATGAATTTGAAATCACGAAATCCCGGCTTAAAAATGTACCTCCATTTAAATGAATTACAAAAGCTAATGATGGAGTCGAATTCCAAAATTCCAATCTTAGGTTTGTAATTCTGGTACATCAAAGTATATCACGCATGTTCAAAAGTATCGTTATCTCATAGTCCAAACTGGGAAACAAATTGATCAACCTTGAGTGCACACACTATTGACCATGTATATCTCAATTATGCTAAAGTCCCTCAAATATAGACACCTCACTCTTTATCTGAAGCACCCCCCCTCGTCGCCCCCCACACACACAAAGAAGTCGTTTTCTCCCCCAAACACCAACACATGAGCACATTAACACCCCTCTCTCTTCTAAAGTCCGGACCCCAATATAGGTCTCTATCACTTTATCTCTTGGGCATGCACACATCTCTTCCCCCACTCTCTAGCTAGGTCTCCCGGCATCTCTCTTTCCCAAGCACACGCACTATGTAGAGTGTATCTTTCCCATACACACAAAACGTCGCCCCCAAACATCTATCTCCCTAGTTATGTGGTTCTCGCACACTCACCTCACACACCACCCCCACTGCAAAACAAGCACACTTTGTCTCCTTGTGCACCACTCTCCTCTTTCTATCTCTCCCACATGCGGACCCGCCCCATCTCCTCCCTGTATACATATATGTCGTGACTCTTTCCATAGCTCCCTAATGTATCATCGTTCTCGATCTCGCACATTGTTCTCTACACCATCTATTCTAGATCTCTCATGAAGTCCCTATCACACACACGATGACTCGCTTCCCTTGCGTTTCCGTACATAGGCCAATTTCAAACAACATCAACATTGTCTCCCTATCTATACGCCATTTATGGACACAAACGCCCCCTCTCTTCCTCTCTCTCTCTCTCTCTCTCTCTCTCTCTCTCTCTCTCTCTCTCCGTCGCTAGCTCTCTTTCTCTCGCTCTCACACCCCTCTCCCACACACAATCGATGTCTCTTCCAAATAGTCTGCTCCCCCCGCCCGCACCCATGCTATCCCGCTACTACACATGTCACACCATTCCCCCTTCCCTTATACTAGGTTTACATCATTAGTGGTCTCTCTACTCCACATACACACACTCCCTCTCACACACAAACGCGCGCACAAACACACACAGACACGCACAAACACCCATTAATCTGGATCCTCATCTCTCCCCATGTCTGCATGTGTATCTCGCACACTCACTCTCTAATTATGTATATGTGTCTCCATGTTACACAACACAAAGCCCCATGTACATGTCTCTCTATCCTCCACACACATAGACACAAAGAATCTGTTATCATTGCCTCAGTCTCTAGACATATCACACACGCACACTGTCTCTCTCTCTCTCTCGCAAACACGCTCAACAAGGGTTTCCCCGTGAATAACTTACCGTCTATTCATCAATAGTCGTGGCAGTACGGCGAACACGAGACGTGAAAAAGAATAAATCTACACGTGCTTAGACCACCTAGTATGACTACTAGGACTAGAGCAAGCCAAAAAGCGCGCCGCCGTCACCCCCTCCTTATCGGCGACGGGAAAACCTTTGTTTTACACAGTCGAGAAGTCATTGTGCTAAGGCCTCACATGCTAAGGCCTTGAATAGAATGTAGATGCTAGTTTAGGAAACAAGTATCGATAATACGTTTGTATCTCCATACTTATATGTAACGCCCGGGTAACTAAGCTACAGTAATCCCACGCTAATGGTGCCACGTTACCTCCGTTACTGTTGCTAATCTATCGTTAGATCGAAACCGGTCCAAAATTCAAATTCAAAATTTGGTAAATAATAAAAGTTTTCAAACAGTAAAATAAAAATGTTCGGTTTGTACTAAATATTACATAGATAATTATGGTGTAGAAGACACAGTTTTATAAAATGCATAAATATTTTAAATTGAATTAAAACAGAAGAGAAGATAAATAAAAGAAAGACAATACAAAAGAAAGAAGAAAACCCCCCGGGCCGTGGCCCAACTGGGCCAACCCACCAGGCCAAGCCGGCCACCCACCCCACTCCTTATCCCGTCCCCCCCCCCCCCGTAACCCACTCCACCGACACCCCACTTCCCCCCCACGAAATATCTGCCCCCCTCTCCCCGATTGGATCGGGATCGGGGGAGGAGGTCGCTGCCCCCGCGCCAGGACGCCGCCGCCGCCCGGAGCGCTCCCCCCGCCGGCCTGCTTCTCCTCTCCGCCGTCGTCCCCGTCATCCACCTCACGCCCCGCTGCCCCGTTCCCTACAAACGTCCGGTGAGGCCCTCAGCCTCCTCTTTCCCCCACTACCGCTGCGGTCCTCCATCGCACGCGCCGGTCGTGCCCGCGCCACCGTGCTCACCTCGCCGCGGACCTCGCCCCGCCGTTGCTACGCCCGGCCACCGCGCCCCCGCTCTGGCCTGCTCCGCAATGCCCAACACGCCCCCCCTGTCGCGCCCGCCGTCGACCCTGGCCCCTGCACCGCGCTCCTCCCCTCTCTCGCTCGCGGCCTTAATCGCCCCGCGACCCCCTGCCCCTGCTCCTCGCGTCGCCGCCCCCGGTTCCCCTGCTGCTCCTCCTCCCCCGTGCCGCCGCATTCGGCCCGTCCCTGCTTGCCGCTTCCCCGACGCGGTTTTGGCCACTACTCGCCGCCGTCCACCATTCGCCTCCCCTGCCCTGCTGCCTTCCCGCCGGCGTCCCCTCCGGCGACCGCCCGGCCTCGCCGGCCTCGTTCGCCGCGGCGCCCCTGGGCGTGCGCCCGATCGGGTCGCGCCTGAAACCCGCTAGCGCTCGCACCCGCCTGTCCCTGTGCCCGCTAAAGGCCCCTGGCCCTATGACATATGGGGCCCACCCCCAGAACGAAAAGAAAAAAAGAAGAAGAATAAAAATAAATAAAAATAATATAATCAATTAATTAAGATAATTAATTTACTTAATTAATCATGTTAATTAATCTAATTAAGCCTAATTAATTAATCTAATCACTTAAATTAAATTAACTAATCCTGTTTAGTTAACTAAGTCAATGACCTGTGGGACCCACACGTCAGCGACCCAGTCAACACCTTTGTTGACTGCTGACATCATGCTGACGTCATGATGACGTCAGCAAACACTGTTCTGGATAATGTTGTATTAAATTAATTAAATAAATGCTAAAATTAATTTAAATCTTTTAAAATTCATATAAAATAAACCGTAGCTCGGATGAAAATACTTTGTACATGAAAGTTGCTCAGAATGACGAGACGAACCCAGTTACGCAGCCTGTTCGTCCGCCACACATCCCTAACATATCGAACTCGCAACTTCCCCCCTTCGTTTCATCTGTCCGAAAATGCGAAACATCAGGAATACTTTCCCGGATGTTCCCCCCTTCGCCGGTACCACCTACTGCCGCGTTAGGGCACACCTAGCACCGCTCATTGTCATGTCATGCATCGTCATGCTTATGTTTGCATTGTATTTACTGTTTCTTCCCCCTCTTCTCTCCGGTAGACTACGAGACCGACGCTGCTGCTGCCCAGTTCGACTACGGAGTTGACGACCCCTCCTACTTGCCAGAGCAACCAGGCAAGCCCCCCCTTGATCACCAGATATCGCCTATTCTTCTCTATACTGCTTGCATTAGAGTAGTGTAGCATGTTACTGCTTTCCGCTAATCCTATCCGGATGCATAACCTGTCCTTGCTTCTACTGTTGTTACCTTTACCTGCAATCCTACATGCTTAGTATAGGATGCTAGTTTTCCATCAGTGGCCCTACATTCTTGTCCGTCTGCTGTGCTATACTATCGGGCCGTGATCACTTGGGCGGTGATCACGGGTATATACTTATATACTCTATACATGACACCTGTGGTGACTAAAGTCGGGTCGGCTCGTAGGAGTACCCGCAAGTGGATCTTTGTGGCGGAGCGACAGGGCAGGTTGAGACCACCTAGGCGAGAGGTGGGCCTGGCCCTGGACGGCGTCCGCGGTTACTTCAAAATAACACGCTTAACGAGTTCTTGGTATTTGATCTGAGTCTGGCCATTTGGTCTATACGCACTAACCAACTACGCGGGAACAGTTATGGGCACTCGGCGTCGTGGTATCAGCCGAAGCTCTTCTTGACGCCAGCGACGGAACGGCGCGCGCCGGATTGGACTGGAACGCCTGCTAGGCTAGGTCTGCTTCCGGCCGCGTACGCAACATGCAGGTGTGCAATGGGCGATGGGCCCAGACCCCTGCGCGCATAGGATTTAGACCGGCGTGCTGACCTCTCTGTTGAGCCTAGGTGGGGCTGTGACGTGTTGATCTTCCGCGGCCGGGCATGACCCAGAAAAGTGTGTCCGGCCAAATGGGATCGAGCGTGTTGGGTTATGTGGTGCACCCCTGCAGGGAAGTTTATCTATTCGAATGGCCGTGTCCCTCGGTAAAAGGACGACCCGGAGTTGTACCTTGACCTTATGACAACTAGAACCAGATACTTAATAAAATACACCCTTCCAAGTGCCACATACAACCCGGTGATCGCTCTCTAACAGGGCGATGAGGAGGGGATCGCCGGGTAGGTTTATGCTATGCGATGCTACTTGGAGGACTTCAATCTACTCTCTTCTACATGCTGCAAGATGGAGGCTGCCAGAAGCGTAGTCTTCGACAGGACTAGCTATCCCCCTCTTATTCTGGCATTCTGCAGTTCAGTCCACTGATATGCCCCTTTACACATATACCCATGCATATGTAGTGTAGCTCCTTGCTTGCGAGTACTTTGGATGAGTACTCATGGTTGCTTTCCTTCCTCTTTTCCCCCTTTCCTTTCTACCTGATTGTCGCAACCAGATGCTGGAGTCCAGGAGCCAGACGCCACCGTCGATGACGACTCCTACGACACTGGAGGTGCCTACTACTACGTGCAGCCCGCTGATGACGACCAGGAGTAGTTAGGAGGATCCCAGGCAGGAGGCCTGCGCCTCTTTCGATCTGTATCCCAGTTTGTGCTAGCTTTCTTAAGGCAAACTTGTTTAACTTATGTCTGTACTCAGATATTGTTGCTTCCACTGACTCGTCTATGATCGAGCACTTGTATCCGAGCCCTTGAGGCCCCTGGCTTGTATTATGATGCTTGTATGACTTATTTATGTTGTAGAGTTGTGTTGTCATATCTTCCCGTGAGTCCCTGATCTTGATCGTACACATTTGCATGCATGATTAGTGTACGATTGAATCGGGGGCGTCATATTATATTTCTTCTCTTATAAAAAACCGAGTTGGTGATGATGGTACGCGTGCCATCTTGCAATATAGACAGTCCGATCTATATCTGACTGATGGAAATTAAACTAAAAGATACCCGCACCCTCTCCACATTTGCAGACAAGGCCTTCCCTCGTTCATCCTTATCTCCAATAACCTCGTTGTTGAGCAATTAAGAAAGGAAGCCTCTGGAACAAACTGGCTGGGTGGCCGCTGCCAGCGTCATCAATCCCCATGCCTCCGCTCTTTCCGACCACCAATCACCACCACGCCCCACTCCTCTTCACCTTATCTCCTATTTCTCGAGATATCATTAGTTTTTACACACGGGATTACTCCTGCATGGTTCAATCACAACGAGTGTTTTTTATAAAAAAATGCATCTTGATGTTCCGTGCAATGCACAGATCTTGCTAGTACTCCTACAGAAGACTAAGTTGGTGATGATGGTGTGTCTGCCATCCGTCGTTTGTGACCATTAGATCTACATCTAACGACTGTGAGGTAAGTTGTTGCCTTTTCTCACAAACATCCCACTTGTCTACCAATTTGCAGAAAAACCCATAATTAGTATCTTAAAACCAACCACAGCCCTCCCTGACCTCACCAAAACAACCCAAGGAATATATTCTAATTGAAACATAATATATCTCTACTGATATATGTATATCAAAATTAGAGTGTTTTGTATCAAGTTTGTGAATAAGTATTATTCTAATTATGATTCGTTGCAACGCACATGAACATTGCTAGTATTTCCATCCATGCAAATTTTTTCCCTAGTATTACATAGTTTCGAGTTTTCCATCAAGATATTAGTCACTCATGGTTGATATTTACTTTCAATCATGTACAGATATGCACTATGTAACTAGCCTTGCTTATTGGGTTCCAAAGCTTAACTTTCACTCCTACTTACAATATGTAGAGTATTTAACAAAACACTACCACTTTCAACCAGCCCTAGGAAGAATCTATTGTACAAAAAATAGCAAAAACATACCCAAAATTTCTTAATCCACGCCAAAAACTACTACCTACCGATTAGGTTAGTTTAAACCCATTTATGATAGGGTTGGCCCACACGTCCCTGCCGACGAGGCAGCTTAAACCAACACATTTTGTTTGACCATTGACACGAGGGACCCACATCTGACCTTCTATCCTGTTATTCCCCCTCAAATCATTATTTTCCTGAACATTACTTCAAACAGTACTGATGCGTGTTCATCGGTGGCGCCGGTGATGAGCGAGTTGGTCGCCGCTCCGCCGGACGGGCCAGACGCCGCGCTGGCCTCCACACGGGTTGGCAGGCTGGCCCGAGCGTGACTCACGAGCGAGCAAGCCGCCGCGCTGGCCTTCGCTCGAGCCAGATGGCTGGCCTTAGCGCAGCGCGTGCGAGCAAGCCGCACCGCCGTGCCAATCTAGCTAGCAAACCTTGCAAACAAGCAGCTGGACGGAGCTATCTTGGCTAGCTAGCGGTCGCGAGCGCCGGACGGAGCTGGCATCCGGGCTGCCGCAAGATGGGCTCCGCACCGCCGGCGGTTTTGACCTCGCCTTCTGCTGGCGGCGGTAGCTGCGTCCTGTGGCCGAGGATGACAAGGTGGACGGGTCGGAGGTAGGAGGTCACTCGGGGATTTTGTGCAGACTGACATGTAGGTCCCACAAGTCATAACGCCCGGTCGAATAGAAGGCATTGACTTAATGGGCGACATGGGCCCTGTTTGGATACTCTAAGTCAGAGGTTAGATTCTAACCCTGAACTAACTCTAACCAAAGTGGTGTTTGGATGGCAGGGTTAGATTGACAACAAATGTATCCAAACAGGGCCATGGGTTGAAACATGCCTATAACGACACTTTGTAGAGTAGTCGTTTCTTGGTAGGGCTGGTTGGTAAGAGCATGTACAATGGTTGATAAGGTAGTCTTATCTTAAGTCTGCCACGTATGCAAGTGGTAGTAGTTTCTTGGCATTATTAGTGGTTTCTTGCATTATTAGGGGTTTCTTGTAAGGCTACTCATAGTGGGGAGTATCATATGCTAGTAACATGCGTATGATACTAGTGTATGATACTACCTCCATAGTGCATAGTACCATAAACTAGTATCATAGATGATCATATATATTGCCATGCATGAAACAAAGTAGCATAGCATTTAACATGATACGGTATCTACCTATGTTACTCTAACACACTCTCTCTTCTTTAATTATGTGCCACATAAGCATGTTTGCTAGTCCCAAATGCATGTTACCACTTATGTTACCCCCACTATGGCCAGCCTAAGGAACAATGTACTACTAGCGACAAAAGGCGATTCTAGGTTGCGTTGTACTCCAATGAGTACTACTACTGGTCGGGGGAGTGTATACCTCATTTTGTGGGTTCGATCTCGGCCGAATGCACGGCGGTCTTTTTTTTAAATAGTAACTTCGCTGCGAGCCAATATTTTACACGGGTAGTTTGAGTTTTGAAGTCAAACGGACGTGCGGCACTGAAGGAAATATACCCTAGAGGCAATAATAAAGTTATTATTTATTTCCTTATTACATGATAAATGTTTATTATTCATGCTAGAATTGTATTAACCGGAAACATGATACATGTGTGAATACATAGACAAACAGAGTGTCACTAGTATGCCTCTACTTGACTAGCTCGTTGATCAAAGATGGTTATGTTTCCTAGCCATAGACATGAGTTGTCATATGATTAACAGGATCACATCATTAGGAGAATGATGTGATTGACTTGACCCATTCCGTTAGCTTAGCACTTGATCGTTTAGTATGTTGTTATTGCTTTCTTCATGACTTATACATGTTCCTATGACTATGAGATTATGCAACTCCTGTTTACCGGAGGAACACTTTGTGTGCTACCAAACGTCACAACGTAACTGGGTGATTATAAAGGTGCTCTACAGGTGTCTCCGAAGGTACTTGTTGAGTTGGCGTATTTCGAGATTAGGATTTGTCACTCCGATTGTCGGAGAGGTATCTCTGGGCCCACTTGGTAATACACATCACTATAAGCCTTGCAAGCATTGTAACTAATGAGTTAGTTGCGGGATGATGTATTACGGAACGAGTAAAGAGACTTGTCGGTAATGAGATTGAACTAGGTATTGAGATACCGACGATCGAACCTCGAGCAAGTAACATACCGATGACAAAGGGAACAACGTATGTTGTTATGCGGTTTGACCGATAAAGATCTTCGTAGAATATGTGGGAGCCAATATGAGCATCCAGGTTCCGCTATTGGTTATTGACTGGAGACGTGTCTCGGTCATGTCTACATAGTTCTCGAACCCGTAGGGTCCGCACGCTTAAAGTTCTGTGACGATCGGTATTATGAGTTTATGTGATTTGATGTACCGAAGGTAGTTCAGAGTCCCGGATGTGATCGGGGACATGATGAGGAGTATCGAAATGGTCGAGACATAAAGATCGATATATTGGACGACTATATTCGGACATCGGAAAGGTTCCGAGTGATTCAGATATTTTCGGGGGTACCGGGGAGTTACGGGAATACGAGGAAGAAGTAATGGGCCTCATGGGCCAAGTGGTGGAAGAGAGGAGGTAGGGCGCGCGGCCCCCCTAGCCCAAACCGAATTGGACTAGGGGGCCGGCCCCCCTTTCCTCCTTTTCCTCCCTCTCCTTCCTTCTCCTTCTCCTCCTTCCTTTCCTCCTCCTAGTAGGAGTAGGAAAGGGGAGTCCTACTCCTACTAGGAGGAGCACTCCTCCTCCTGGAGCGCCCTACAGGGGCCGGCCGGCCTCCCCCTTGCTCCTTTATATACGGGGGCAGGGGGCACCCTAGAACACACAAGTTGATCTGTTGATCTATTTCAGCCGTGTGCGGTGCCCCCCTCCACCATATTCCACCTCGGTCATATCGTAGCGGTGCTTAGGCGAAGCCCTGCGTCGGTAGCAACATCATCACCGTCATCACGCCGTCGTGCTGACGGAACTCTTCCATGAAGCTCTGCTGGATCGGAGTTCGCGGGACGTCATCGAGCTGAACGTGTGCTGAACTCGGAGGTGCCGTACGTTCGGTACTTGGATCGGTCGGATCATGAAGACGTACGACTACATCAACCGCGTTGTGCTAACGCTTCCGCTTTCGGTCTACGAGGGTACGTGGACAACACTCTCCCCTCTCGTTGCTATGCATCACCATGATCCTGCGTGTGCGTAGGAATTTTTTGAAATTACTACGTTCCCCAACAGTGGTATCAGAGCCAGGTTTATGCGTAGATGTTATATGCATGAGTAGAACGCAAGTGAGTTGTGGGCGATACAAGTCATACTGCTTACCAGCATGTCATACTTTGGTTCGGCGGTATTGTTGGATGAAGCGGCCCGGGCCGACATTACGTGTACGCTTACGCGAGACTGGTTCTACCGACGTGCTTTGCACACAGGTGGCTGGCGGGTGTCAGTTTCTCCAACTTTAGTTGAACCGAGTGTGACTACGCCCGGTCCTTGCGAAGGTTAAAACAGCACTAACTTGATGAACTATCGTTGTGGTTTTGATGCGTAGGTAAGAACGGTTATTGCTCAGCCCGTAGCAGCCACGTAAAACTTGCAACAACAAAGTAGAGGATGTCTAACTTGTTTTTGCTGGGCATGTTGGGCATGATGCTATATTTTATTGTATGAGATGATCATGTTTTGTAACCGAGTTATCGGCAACTGGCAGGAGCCATATGGTTGTCGCTTTATTGTATGCAATGCAATCGCCCTGTAATTGCTTTACTTTATCACTAAGCGGTAGCGATAGTCGTAGAAGCAATAGTTGGCGAGACGACAACGATGCTACCCGGTGACGATGGTGATCATGACGGTGCTTCGGAGATGGAGATCACAAGCACAAGATGATGATGGCCATATCATATCACTTATATTGATTGCATGTGATGTTTATCCTTTATGCATCTTATTTTGCTTTAATTGACGGTAGCATTATAAGATGATCTCTCACTAAATTTCAAGATAAAAGTGTTCTCCCTGAGTATGCACCGTTGCCAAAGTTCGTCGTGCCGAGACACCACGTGATGATCAGGTGTGATAAGCTCTACGTTCATCTACAACGGGTGCAAGCCGTTTTGCACACGCAGAATACTCGGGTTAAACTTGACGAGCCTAGCAAATGCATATATGGCCTTAGAACACTGGAGACCGAAAGGTCGAGCGTGAATCATATAGTAGATATGATCAACATAGTGATGTTCACCATTGAAAACTACTCTATCTCTCGTGATGATCGGACATGGTTTGTTGATTTGGATCACGTGATCACTTAGATGATTAGAGGGATGTCTATCTAAGTGGGAGTTCTTAAGTACTATGATTAATTGAACTTTAATTTATCATGAACTTAGTCCTGATAGTATTTTGCAAATAATGTTGTAGATCAATAGCTCGCGTTGTTGCTTCCCTATGTTTTATATATGTTCCTAGAGAAAACAAAGTTGAAAGATGATAGTAGCAATGATGCGGACTGGGTCCGTGATATGAGGTTTATCCTCATTGCTGCACATAAGAATTATGTCCTTGATGCACCACTAGGTGACAAACCTATTGCAGGAGCAGATGCAGATGTTATGAACGTTTGGCTAGCTCAATATGATGACTACTTGATAGTTTAGTGCACCATGCTTAACGGCTTAGAATCGGGACTTCAAAGACGTTTTGAACATCATGGACCATATGAGATGTTCCAGGAGTTGAAGTTAATATTTCAAGCAAATACCCGAGTTGAGAGATATGAAGTCTCCAACAAGTTCTATAGCTAAAAGATGGAGGAGAATAGCTCAAGCAGTGAGCATGTGCTTAGATTGTCTGGGTACTACAATCGCTTGAATCAAGTGGGAGTTAATCTTCCAGATAAAATAGTGATTGAAAGAATTCTCTAGTCACCATCACCAAGTTAGTAGAACTTCGTGATGAACTATAGTATGCAAGGGATGACGAAAACAATTCCCGAGCTTTTCATGATGATGAAATCGATGAAGGTAGAAATCAAGAAAGAGCATCAAGTGTTGATGGTTGACAAGACCACTAGTTTCAAGAAAAAGGGCAAAGGGAAGAAGGGGAACTTCAAGAAGAACGTCAAGCAAGTTGCTGCTCAAGTGAAGAAGCCCAAGTCTGGACCTAAGCCTGAGACTAAGTGCTTCTACTGCAAAGGGACTGGTCACTGGAAGCGGAACTGCCCCAAGTATTTGGCGGATAAGAAGGATGGCAAAGTGAAGAAAGGTATATTTGATATACATGTTATTGATGTGTACCTTACTGGTGTTTATAGCAACCCCTCAGTATTTGATACTAGTTCAGTTGCTAAGATTAGTAACTTGAAACGGGAGTTGCAGAATGAACAGAAACTAGTTAAGGGCGAGGTGACGATGTGTGTTGGAAGTAGTTCCAAGATTGATATGATCATCATCGCACACTCCCTATACTTTCGGGATTAGTGTTGAACCTAAATAAGTGTTATTTGGTGTTTGCGTTGAGTATGGATATGATTTGATCATGTTTATTGCAATACGGTTATTCATTTAAATTAGAGAATAATTATTGTTCTATTTACATGAATAAAACCTTCTATGGTCATACACCCAATAAAAATGGTTTGTTGGATCTCGATCGTAGTGATACACATATTCATAATATTGAAGCCAAAAGATGCAAATTAATAATGATAGTGCAACTTATTTGTGGCACTGCCGTTTAGGTCATATTGGTGTAAAGCGCATGAAGAAATTCCATGCTGATGGGATTTTGGAATCACTTGATGCTTGCGAACCATGCCTTATGGGCAAGATGACTAAGACTCCGTTCTCCGGAACAATGGAGCGAGCAACCGACTTATTGGAAATAATACATACTGATGTATGCGATCCGATGAGTGTTGAGGCTCACGGCGGGTATCGTTATTTTATGACCTTCACAGATGATTTGAGCAGATATGGGTATATCTACTTAATGAAACATAAGTCTGAAACATGTGAAAAGTTCATATAATTTCAGAGTGAAGTCATCGTAACAAGAAAATAAAGTTTCTACGATCTGATCGTGGAGGAGAATATTTGAGTTACGAGTTTGGTCTTCATTTGAAACAATGCGGAATAGTTTCGCAACTCACGCCACCCGGAACACCACTGCGTAATGGTGTGTCCGAACATCGTAACCGTACTTTATTAGATATGGTGCGGTCTATGATGTCTCTTACCGATCTACCACTATCGTTTTGGGGTTATGCATTAGAGACAACTGCATTCACGTTAAATAGGGCACCATCTAAATCCGTTGAGACGACGCCTTATGAACTGTGGTTTGGCAAGAAACCAAACTTGTCGTTTCTTGAAGTTTGGGGCTGCGATGCTTATGTGAAAAAGCTTCAACCTGATAAGCTCGAACCCAAATCAGAGAAATGTGTCTTCATAGGATACCCAAAAGAAATAGTTGGGTACACCTTCTATCACAGATCCGAAGGCAAAACTTTTGTTGCTAAGAATGGATCCTTTCTAGAGAAGGAGTTTCTCTCGAAAGAAGTGAGTGGGAGGAAAGTAGAGCTTGATAAGGTAATTGTACCTTCTCCCGAATTGGAAAGTAGTTCGTCACAGAAATCAGTTCCAGTGATGCCTACACGAATTAGTGAGGAAGTTAATGATGATGATCATGAAACTTCGGATCAAGTTACTACCGAACCTCGTAGGTCAACCAGAGTAAGATCCGCACCAGAGTGGTATGGTAATCCTGTTCTGGAGGTCATGTTACTAGACCATGACGAACGTACGAACTATGAGGAAGCGATGATGAGCCCAGATTCCGCAAAATGGTTTGAGGCCATGAAATCTGAGATAGGATCCATGTATGAGAACAAAGTATGGACTTTGGTTGACTTGCCCGATAATCGGCAAGCCATAGAAAATAAATGGATCTTCAAGAGGAAGACGGACGCTGATAGTAGTGTTACTATCTACAAAGCTAGACTTGTCAAAAAAGGTTTTGACAAAGTTCAAGGTGTTGACTACGATGAGATTTTCTCACTCGTAGCGATGCTTAAGTCTGTCCGAATCATGTTAGCAAATTGCCACATCTTATGAAATCTGGCAAATGGATGTCAAAACTACATTCCATAATGGATTTCTTAAAGAAGAGTTGTATATGATGCAACCGGAAGGTTTTGTCGATCCTAAAGGTGCTAACAAAATGTGCAAGTTCCAGCGATCCATCTATGGACTGGCGCAAGCATCTCGGAGTTGGAATATACACTTTAATGAGTTGATCAAAGCATATAATTTTATACAGACTTGCGGTGAAGCCTGTATTTACAAGAAAGTGAGTGGGAGCACTATAGCATTTCTGATAAATATATGTGAATGACATATTTTTGATCAGAAATAATGTAGAATTTTCTGGAAAGCATAAAGGAGTATTTGAAAGGAGTTTTTCAAAGAAAGACTTCGGTGAAGCTGCTTACATATTGAACATCAAGATCTACAGAGATAGATCAAGACGCTTGATAAGTTTTTTCAATGAGTACATACCTTGACAAGATTTTGAAGTGGTTCAAAATGCAACATTCAAAGAAAGAGTTCTTGCCTGTGTTACAAGGTGTGAAATTTGAGTAAGACTCAAAGCCCGACCACGGCAGAAAATAGAGAGAGAATGAAAGTCATTCCCTATGCCTCAGCCATAGGTTCTATAAAGTATGCCATGCTGTGTACCAGACCTATTGTATACCCTACACTGAGTTTGACAAAGGGAGTACAATAGTGATCTAGGAGTAGATCACTGGACAACGGTCAAAATTATCCTTAGTGGAATAAGGATATGTTTCTCGATTATGGAGGTGACAAAAGGTTCGTCGTAAAGGGTTACATCGATGCAAATTTTGACACTGATCCAGATGACTCTAAGTCTCAATTTGGATGCATATTGAAAGTGGGAGCAATTAGCTAGTGTAGCTCCATGCAGAGCATTGTTAGAAATTTGCAAAATACATACGGATCTGAATGTGGCAGACCCGTTGACTAAACTTCTCTCACGAGCAAAACATGATCACACCTTAGTACTCTTTGGGTGTTAATCACATAGCGATGTGAACTAGATTATTGACTCTAGTAAACCCTTTGGGTGTTGGTCACATGATGATGTGAACTATGGGTGTTAATCACATGGTGATGTGAACTATTGGTGTTAAATCACATGGCGATGTGAACTATATTATTGACTCTAGTGCAAGTGGGAGACTGAAGGAAATATGCCCTAGAGGCAATAATAAAGTTATTATTTATTTCCTTATTACATGATAAATTTTTATTATTCATGCTAGAATTGTATTAACCGGAAACATGATACATGTGCGAATACATAGACAAACAGAGTGTCACTAGTATGCCTCTACTTGACTAGCTCGTTGATCAAAGATGGTTATGTTTCCTAGCCATAGACATGAGTTGTCATATGATTAACGGGATCACATCATTAGGAGAATGATGTGATTGCTTGACCCATTCCGTTAGCTTAGCACTTGATCATTTAGTATGTTGCTATTGCTTTCTTCATGACTTATACATGTTCCTATGACTATGAGATTATGCAACTCCTGTTTACCGGAGGAACACTTTGTGTGCTACCAAACGTCACAACGTAACTGGGTGATTATAAAGGTGCTCTACAGGTGTCTCCGAAGGTACTTGTTGAGTTGGCGTATTTCGAGATTAGGATTTGTCACTCCGATTGTCGGAGAGGTATCTCTAGGCCCACTCGGTAATACACATCACTATAAGCCTTGCAAGCATTCTAACTAATGAGTTAGTTGCGGGATGATGTATTATGGAACGAGTAAAGAGACTTGCCGGTAACGAGATTGAACTAGGTATTGAGATACCGACGATCGAACCTCGGGCAAGTAACATACCGATGACAAAGGGAACAACGTATGTTGTTATGCGGTTTGACCGATAAAGATCTTCGTAGAATATGTGGGAGCAAATATGAGCATCCAGGTTCCGCTATTGGTTATTGACCGGAGACGTGTCTCGGTCATGTCTACATAGTTCTCGAACCCGTAGGGTCTGCACGCTTAAAGTTATGTTACGATCGGTATTATGAGTTTATGTGATTTGATGTACCGAAAGTAGTTCAGAGTCCCGGATGAGATCGGGGACATGATGAGGAGTCTCGAAATGGTCGAGACGTAAAGATCGGTATATTGGACGATTATATTCGGACATCGGAAAGGTTCCGAGTGATTCGGGTATTTTCCGGGGTACCGGGGAGTTACGGGAATACGAGGAAGAAGTAATGGGCCTCATGGGCCAAGTGGTGGAAGAGAGGAGGCAGGGCGCGCGCCCCCCTAGCCCAAACCGAATTGGACTAGGGGGCGGCCCCCCTTTCCTCCTTTTCCTCCCTCTCCTTCCTTCTCCTTCTCCTCCTTCCTTTCCTCCTCCTAGGAGTAGGAAAGGGGAGTCCTACTCCTACTAGGAGGAGGACTCCTCCTCCTGGCGCGCCCTACAGGGGCCGGCCGGCCTCCCCCTTGCTCCTTATATACGGGGGCAGGGGGCACCCTAGAACACACAAGTTGATCTGTTGATCTGTTTCAGCCGTGTGCGGTGCCCCCTCCACCATATTCCACCTCGGTCATATCGTAGCGGTGCTTAGGCGAAGCCCTGCGTCGGTAGCAACATCATCACCGTCATCACGCTGTCGTGCTGACGGAACTCTCCCATGAAGATCTGCTAGATCGGAGTTCGCGGGACGTCATCGAGCTGAACGTGTGCTGAACTCGGAGGTGCCGTACGTTCGGTACTTGGATCGGTCGGATCATGAAGACGTACCACTACATCAACCGCGTTGTTCTAACGCTTCCGCTTTCGGTCTACGAGGGTTCGTGGACAACACTCTCCCCTCTCGTTGCTATGCATCACCATGATCCTGCGTGTGCGTAGGAATTTTTTTGAAATTACTACGTTCCCTAACAGGCACGACAATCTGGGTGCACTGGATAGCCTAGCCACGTGAACGGGTTTTCCTTCCCAGCATCTCGTGGCTCGCGTGCTCGCCCTAGCCGCACCTCGCTTGCAGCTTCCTCATCAGCTAGTAGCATATTTAAACTAGCGCCTCCCAATTAAGCCCGAGGAGCCGGAAAAGCCTGGTGGGGCATTGGGAACTGTGCAATATGGCTCTGTACGTAAAGTGCTCTACTACTACTCTGTAGCTTGTGGCGTTGCACGCATGGACTTCACTCCATTATCGGCTCTACTATAAAAGAAATTCCTCTTGACGTGTTTTTTTTGAAACGGAGGCAAAAGCTTTCCTTCATCTCATTCATAAAGAAGGAACTACTAACAAAGTTCGACGAGATCCATTACACCTCCACAAATGGAAGCGAAAAGCCTAGTCTCGCTGTATCAAATAACTCAAATGTTCTGCCCCCGCAGTAACTGTCGCTGATAAACAGGCTGCTAGTGTGTGCACGAGAGGAGCGGCTGAGTAGGCCAGCTATGTGAGAGGAGCGGCTGAATAGAGCACCGAGAGTACCCACTAGGCCACTACGCAGGTGTACTTTCCCTGCATTGATAGTACAGCGATGGTTCTAGAGAACAGTAGTACCCTCCACTTCCAACTATAGCTCCTTGGCCCTGAGATTCAAGAGTTCAAAACGGGTGCACTATCCTATAAGTATAGTACATAGCACTAGTAGTACCCTTGCACTACTAGTTGAGAAAGTAGTATTAGTACTGCTACAGTACGAGTACGTACTCCTCCGTCACGTAATGTAAGACGTTTTTTGACACTAGTTGGCGTGTACAAAAAATAGCAAAAACATACCCAAAATTTCTTAATCCACGCCAAAAACTACTAGCTAGTGCCAAAATTTTCTTACTAGTGCTATTATTTAGAGTATAATGCAATCCCATAATGTCCCATAATGCTAGTAGTAGTAGTAAATAATAGCCTCACCCCTTCGCTTACTACGCTCTACAGTTGGAAGGGACGAGGCCCTGCGGTTACTACGCTCTTATCTCCTCCTCGCCAGTTCCCCTCCCCCCGAAGAGAAGGCAGTTCGTCGCTGCTCCCATGGATTCGCCAGGCAGTTCTCCTCCTCGTCGGGGCTGGGAGACCTTGGACGACGATCCTCTCGGAGAAATCGGACGCCGCTCCGACGTCCTCACCGCCGCAAGACTCGGTGCTTCCTGCACCAACTATTTCAAGATGGTGCTTAAAATGGCTTGGGAAAAGGCCATGCTTGTTGGTCTTCCATGCGTCCTCGATGAGAAGGTTCTTCTATGGGACAATCCTTCGAACAGTCCACCGCTCCGTGGCCATGGTTGCACGTTGACTCCGCTAGAGTTGCCGACGTTGAGAGGTAGTCGGATTTTGTTCGATGAGCAGGTCAGTAATGGAGTTTGATCATGTAGTAGTTAGTTATTCCATTTCCATCCAATAATTTCTCTGCTACCCACCGTCTTATATATAGGTCTGGGTCGGTGCCAATGAAGATTGGCTTGCATACCTCCGGCCGGATACCACCATCATTTTGCACAACATCCACAGCAGTGCGGCCCTTCCGGTAGACCCCTTCTCCACCATTGGGATTGACCTTCCGGACTGGCTGAGCTTGAATACGTATGATGATGCCTACATGATATTGAAGAAGATAGCAATTGCGGACCCGTCGACAAAGCGACGCGGCTACGACGATTACTATCTCATCACCGTGTTCGACATAAGGATTGCCATCAATGCAAGAGGCAGTAACGACAGAGGCTGGCACATGTTGGCGGCGGCAGATTTGTACCCCTACACGTTCGAAGACGCCGTGCGCCATCTAGGCCGCATCTTCGCGGTGACAAGCCAGGGGACTTGTTTCATCTGGTTGCCATCCTACGGTACGGGAGATTACAAACGGAATGCACAAACCATCATTTGCATCCCTAACGGTACTCCATTATTTTGCAGGGACCAGTCATCCCGCGATCAAAATAAGATCGCCGATCCTGGATGTGCATTTGCATCCGCGATTCGGTCTAACCTGGAACCTTGTAGCTGAATTTGGCATGGGATCAACTATCTTAGCAGTCATTACCCGTGGTACCACTGATGTGCAACATGGTCACACAATCTACCACGATCGGACCGTCACCATCTACCCAGGTATTCTATTTTTTAACCCTCTCGCCTTCTCTTTCATTGTTGTACTAGTACTCTACTACGTACTAGTAGGAGTACTTTTTACCTTGGAGGACGCGTATAGCTAGCTAGGCCCTTGACACTACAAAAAAAATACACTTCCGTGATGATACGTGTTTGTCATAGTAGGTCGCGTTTTTTGTCATGCATGTACATCCATGACGATTTTATGACAGAATCAAGATAGTCATACCTGTGCTATCGTAGAAGTGTTCCATGACGTTACCAAAATTATCATCATGGAAGTGTGCACTTCCATGACGATAAATCGCACATCACAAAGTGCTTTCGTCAAGGGTGACCGACACGTGGCATCCACCGTAACGGAACGCCGTTAAGCTATCGGGTTGGGTTTTGGATCCGATAACCCGTTAACAGCCCCGACCAATGGGGATTTTCCACATGTAAAATCATCATTGGCTGGAGGAAACACATGTCGGCTCATCGTTGGGACAGTTGTCATCCACTCATTGGACAGAAGGCGCCTATGATACGTCGACATGTGGCACGGCCCAACAGAGGCCCATTCCTGTGAAAAGGCCGGCCCGTTTGACTTGGTCAAAAGGTTGCGGGCCGGCCCATGGAAAGCCTGTTAACGGCCTGTTCGCATATAGCCCATTTACAGCCCGCTAACCCAAGGCCCGTTACGCCCTATCCGAATTAGGCCCAGTAGCGTCATCTGGGCCATCCAATATGATTCCAGCCCGTTTTCACTTCTGGCCCATGTATGGCCCATGACGTCTTTCGGCCCATATGAGGCCCTATGTAACTCTTGGCCTATTAACGGCCCGTGGTGAAACTGGCCCGTAATGAACAGTGTATCACTTTACACCCATTAACGGCCCGTGGTGAAACTGGCCCGTAATGAACAGTGTATCACTTTATACCCATTAACGGCCCGTTATTCCGTTGGGCCGTTTCCAGCCCATGTTATCTTTCAGCCTTCTCAGAGCCCATTTATTCTTGGGCTCATTTCCAGCATTCGTTTACTTACGGCCCGTTACTGTCATTTTCTGCTTGTGGGCCAAATTCAGCCCGTGGTTGCAGTCGGCCCGTTTGTGGTCCGTTAATACGTTGGGCCGTTTTCATAGCGTCATCAAATACGGCCTATTAACGATGGCCCGTTATGGTCGGCCCATGAACGGACGATTCCAACTCTAGCCCGTTTACGGCCATAATGCGGCCTGTTATTGGCCCATGTTTGGCCAATCGATCATACGGCCCGTATAAGGCCCATTGATGATACGGCCCGTAGAAGGCCCATTGTTTCTATGGCCCGTAGAAGGCCTACTGTTTCTACGACCCGTAGAAGGCCCACTGTTTCTACGGCCCGTAGGAGGCCCAGTGTCACTACAGTAAATATTAGCCCATGGTTATTGTGGCCTAGTTTTAAAAAATAGGTTATTGCATCCACTAGCAAACCGCGGAAAAAGAACTGCACTGACTACAAGCAAACAAATAAACAAGACAACAAGGAAATAAATAAGCAAGCAACTTATGCTAGGCTATCACGGTTATTACACATATTATATCCACTGGGCATCAAAGTTCGCCACCAGTGCAAATATAGGGAACAAAGCAGCATATAAACGCCGCAGCAAAACAAGTCCAAAACTGAAACCACTTCAGAAGAGTTCAAGAAACAATATCCTGGGTACCCATAATGCTGGCAAGATGCTTAGCAAGCTTATTAACTTTCTCTTGTTTGGTGCTTAAATCCTCCAGCGCTTGCTGTTGCACAAGAAAGTACGCATCTGAATTCTGCAGGGACTTCCTCTGTCCTTCGGCTTCTTGCCGCAGCACAGCTGACTCATGCCTTTTAGCTTGTAGCTGAGACTGAAGAAGCCGAAGTGATTCAGGCAGCGAGTTCGAAGAGCTTGTGCCAGCGGTACTGGCCAGTAACTCGAACACTACATCAACGCAGGACTGTGGGGTTTTCTCACTGTCTACAAGATCATTTTTATCACCTTTCTTGGAGACCAACATGGTTGTCTCACTATCTTGAACCTTATCTGCATTACTTTCTCTACCATTGCATAGTGGGGTGCTCTTCTCCAATATTCTGTTTGCATACTACAAGAGAAACAAGCAGACACATCATAGGTTTAGCTTGTAGTATACGGAACTCATTTTGGTAAACCGGTTCAGTAGTAAGGTGGACAGGATAACAGCATGAAGCAAACATATATCTATGTACTATGGTCACTGTATTGTCCATATCATTCTAGTTTATGTTCCCTAATCAAGATAGACACAGTTGAACTCATATATTTTTAAGACACAGCAGCATAGACAGAATATAAGTGTGAGAAACTACACAGCATTGGCAGCACTTGTAATGTGCATCACATGAGAACATAACTGTTTATACAACTTAAACTGAAATCAACATAGAGCAAGAAGTTAGAACAGCAATCCAGTTAAATAAATAGGTTTAAAACATACCTGTTGCGCCATTGGAGTTTCAATTGGATCCTTCAAATTCGAAAGTAGTTGGTATGAGTAAATACAGTGATGCAACAGCAAAGGAGTATGGACCATAGCTATGGAATCTGACCTGAGAACAGTTGCTCTTTTGCTTTAAATGTGGAGTTTGGGTTAGCTGTGGTGGTCTTCGTGCTTTGGGCACTGAAGCAGCTTTACAAACTACTCGTGTGGGGGTACTCTGTGGTGGACATGGTGCTTTGTCAACTATAAGTGGGTTAGTATCCGCTGGGGTTGCGGTTAGATGGGTTGTAGCTGGTTCTCTGCCCAACGGTGTAAGTGTGCAATCTGGAAGAGTCTCGATTATGTGTGGTGGGGCTAGTTTGTGGGCCAGTACAACCATGGTTCTATTTGCATTGACGGGTAGCACTGTCTTTTGGGAAGAACGGGTTTTTGCTCCCTTAGATACTGCCATCACCTCCTCCAATTCAAATGGCTGATAAACAAGAAAAGAAATTGAACGTACAGACATTGTATGATAGACAGATGTGGTAATTCACATATATGTTGTCTAACCAAACAGGATAGCATGACACAATTTCACATATATGATGCCTAACTAAACAGGATAGCATGACACAGTTTCAGATATATGATGGATAACTTAACATGATATAATGGCATAATTCAACATATGATGAGTACCTAAACAGGATGCCATGACAAAACTATATGATGTCTTTCTAAAATAGGTTGGGATGAAATAATTCACATACATGTTGTCTAAGTATACAGGATGTCATGATATAATTGACATAATTGATTCATATACTAAGCAGCTGGCACTCGCATGTATGATCTCTAAACTAAGAAGATAGAATTCAATATTGTGCATATGATGTCTAAACTAAGCAATGCAAGACACCATATGCATCATATGAGAAATATAAACATTGCAACTTAGAGCATACACCTCAGGTGGGATATAGGACTGGTCATCTGTCTCTGAATCCTCCTCTGAGGAGCTCCCTGTAACCATCGAGATATATGCTTCAACAGGTACCATTGCCTGCTCTGAAGACCTTGTTTTCACTCCAGATTTTTCCATAACCGGCTCAAATGGCTGATACACATGAAGAGTAGTTCAATATACACAGATTGTCGACAAATGGAATACGTAATAAAAAAAAGATGGCATGAGATAATTCACATATATGATGCCTGGCTCCATGGCGGTGCATAATTCACATATATGATAATTGGCTGAAAAACATGGCATTGCATAATTCACATATCTGATATAGAAAGCAAACAGGAGGCATTCACACAAAGCATGTCTAATCTAAGCAGATGGCATGGCAATGCAAGACACCATATGCATGATATGAGCAATATAACCCAGCCAAGTTAGAGCATGCACCTCGGGGGGGGGGGGATACGACTGGTCATCTCTCTCTGAATCCTCCTCTGAGGAGCTATCTGTAACCAGCAAGAAATCTGCATCGACAGGTAGCACTCACTGCTCAGAAGACCTTGTTTTCACTCCAGATTTTCCCATGACCGACTCAAATGGCTGATGCATAGGAAGAGTAGATGAATGTATAAACATTGTTGACAAATGGAATACATTATGGAAAAAATATGGCACAATACACTTCACATATACGATGACTGGCTAAACAGGATGGCATTGCATGATTCACGTATATGATGCCTGGCTAAAGAAGATGGCATTGCATAATTCCCATATACTCCCTCCGTTCCTAAATATTTGTCTTTTTAGAGATTTCAAATGGACTACCACATACGGATGTATATAGACATATTTTAGAGTGTAGATTCACTCATTTTGTTCCGTATGTAGTCACTTGTTGAAATCTCTAAAAAGACAAATATTTAGGAATGGTGGGAGTATGATATAGAAATCAAACAGGTGGCATTCACACAAAGCAAATCTAAACTAAGCTGATGACATATAAGATGTATAATGTAAGCAATGCAAGGCGCCATATGCATGATATGACCAACATCAGCATGCCAGGTTAGAGCAAACACCTCAGGTGGTAAACAGGCGTGGTCGGCTCCTTCTGAATCTCCATCTGAACAGTTATCTTCCTGTGGAATACAATCTGGAAATGCAGGAGGGGGGGCACTTCGCCCACCATGGAGCGGTGTCTGCATGACATTATATTCGCACGCAACGGTCTTCTCTTTTTCTCTACATGTTCAGTACGATTGTGTACAATATCTGACATGCATAATAAAAAAATAGTTAGATTTTGTAAGGCCTAAGGGGTGCATGCAAAAATCAAGACTGATGGTAGCAAACGAGTGGATGGATCCAAAACTAATGATAGCAGGTAGATTATAGCTTCAGTTTAAAAAGATAGACAATGGATCATCTATTGTTTGTTGCCCACCCAACATGAACCACATAGAAGACCCCAGATGAACCAGATAGTAGACAGATACTATTCGTTGCTGGCTCGATATGAGACCCATGGGTAATTCAAAACTCAAGATTGAACGATAAAGTAGCAGGTAATAATAACCGATGTATAATGTAAGCAAACACGAAAGACCGTGACCTCTCTTCCGGAACTGTGTAGTCCTCAGGTTCATCTGCTCAGTCGATGATGGTAATGCAGTTGGCGTGGCTGCCGGCAACGGGGAAGATGATCTGAGGCGGCGAAAGGAAGTCTGCAGGGGGGATCTCTGCTGCAGTGAACGCTTCTGTCGATGGTGCACCTCAGGTGGGGTGGATGACGGCATGGCAGGAGCAGGACATAACACACAGATTTTTCTTTGACGCCTATCTGAAAATGAAGTAAATCTGTAAGGGCTCCTTAGAATTGAAGGATTCTATAAACGCAGGGACAAGAAAAACACAGGAATAGGATAGGAATGCACGTGCAAAACAGAGCATTTGGAAACATAGGATTTCAGTCAACCTGGGTGTTTGGCTCACATGAATTGGAAGAACAGAGGAATGGAGAAACAAAGTGATGTGATGAGTGTACAACCTCTTTGGCATAGCCTTGTGGACCTCAGCATCATTGGGTTGGACGTGGAGGATGGTGATGATGCTGGTGTGACTGTCGGAGGCGGGGAAGAAGATCCGAGGCCTCTGGAAATGGCGCCGAGGATACTGCTCCGCTGTGATGGACGGTTCCGTCGTTGGAGCAGCTCCGCTAAGGTGTGCGGCGACGAGGCTGAAGCATGACAAGACAGACAACGTTAATCTGAAGTGGGACCCTAATATCATCTGCAATAGATGATGTAAAATACATCACCAAAAAGTGCTACTCCCTCTGTTCCTAAATATTTGTCTTTCTAGATATTTCAACAAGTGACTACATACGAAGCAAAGTGAGTGAATCTACACTCTAAAATGTGTCTACATGCATCCGTATGTTGTAGTCCATTTGAAATGTTAGAAAGACAAATATTTCAGAACGGAGGGAGTAGATGTAAAATGCATCAGCCGCGCCACGGCCGCTCCGACAGATGCTGTAAGTACTGTTCACTCTGAACTTAACTAAAGAAAATGAACTTCACAGTTAAAACTGAATTTTACTGTCGAAACTGATTGAACTAGTAACAGAGCATTGCAATAGATGTTTAGGGCGTTCGAGCACTAGTAGCAGAGAAGCAGTGATCTAAATCAGCAGACACTCGAGCAGGGAACACACTAGCAGAGAGCAAGTCGTGCAGTAGCACTGCGAGCGAGTGCTAAAGCAGCAACTCCTGTAGCTGCCGGAGGTCGTGCAGCAGCAGCAGTAGCGCAAGCGAGAGCAAGAGCAGAGCAGCAGCATGAACGAAAGCAGGAGCAGTGCAGCAGCGCGACCGACAGCAAGAACAGAGCCGCAGCGCGAGCGAGAGCCGGAGCAGCTGCAGCTAGTGCCGTTGTGGAAGTCGCCGCCGAGGAAGTCGCCGCCGAGGAAGCAACGACATGGGGAGAGACGCCATGGATGATGTGGCCGGCGACGGCGCCGTCGATGGAGACACGCCATCTCTGCTCGGTATCGAGAACCGGCAGCCCCATGAGATCGAATAAAAGATAAAATGCAGCGGTGAGTGCAGAACCTCCTTGGTGGCGCCGAGTTGGCCTTGGCTTCATCGGAGGAATTGGTGAGGGTGCTGCGGTTCCGGTGGGGCAGGTCAAGACGGTGCTATGGGGATTGAGGTGGCGCGATAGACGAGGTGAACGTCGGGGCAGCTCCTTGGAGGTGGAGGACGGGGCGGCTGATCCGGCGGGACGACGAGATCGACAACGGATCCTCATCCGGTGTGGTGGATGAGGGATGGCGAGCTATTGCGGTGGACGACGTAGTCGGGGAAGAGTCTCCGGCTGGGCGGTGGTCGGGAGGCCGACGGAGGAGCGTGGGGTTTCGCGGGTTTTGGCGGCCTCGGTGTACGAATGGGGGGGCGAAGGGGGAGGGGGAGCCAAGCTTAGGGACGCGCTTGTCCGAAATGTAGGGTAAGTTACCAGCGTACCCCCACCAGTTTTGACACCGCGACGTGGAGCTTCATTTCTGGCTGAGGGGTACAAGGGGGATTTTGCGTATCTGGGCTGCGGGAGCGATTTCGGATGAGGAGGGAGTTCGCGCGCGCGTCCAAATTTCGGGATAACAAGGCGCGACGCGGGTAGAAGAAGCGGGAGTTTCAAAGCAGGTGAGACAAAAGATACTCGAGCTTGAAAATTTCGCGATAACAAGGTGCGGATTCCTTGTTCGGCAGAACAAACTTAACGTGTAAAAAAAACAATTCATACAAGACACAAGAGAGTCATGTCCCCTTTTACTATATTGCTATAGATGCCATTGAAAAACCTACAAGAGAAATGTAAAAAAAATCGAGAGAACAAGATTACCCTGCACAGTACCAAATCGATTCGCACTTCCCTCAACAACAACAAAAAACAAATCAATTCCCACCAAAGAAAGAGTAATGTCCCTTTTTATATGATTACAGATGCCATGATCTCGAATTTCAATTTTTGAATCCACGTTATGTTGAATTCGAATATATCGTTAGGTGACCTTGCGGTTTATAATTGATGTAGTCGTACATTTTGATCTTCCATCATATATGAACATTTTACTCCACCATGTGAACATATATATTGTCGTCTACCATATGGACTAAATTTGAATCAATTTTCCTTATTTGAATACGATTGTTATCAAGTTATACAATAATTTAAATATTATCTTGATAACAAAAAACATACAAATAGCAGTAATCATATTTCAGTATGAACTACATGTACCATACGCTCTCCAATTCAAATATTTGTATCCATTTTATGTTGAATTCAAATCATAGTACATTATTGGTCTAGGTAGCGAGATTTTTGGGATAATCTAATCCCTGTTTTCATACGTATAATTTTTGGCTGAATTGGGACAAGTTTTGGTATAAGCCTCTTGCAAAACCGGAGATTCTCTCAACAAGCCTCGTGGTTCTGAGAGGGAACGTGTCACCTTTGTGTGCGAAATGATATACGCTGCCTCCCCCTGATTTTATTTACAGAGGCAACATAGAACTATATGAGTGCCCTGTTAAATTTTGGAATTATTTCGGGTTCATTTGGCCTTTTTATACATTAATTGAGTTTCTGGACTTTTAATGTGCATAATCTAAATATGAATTCCATGCACATGCTTCGGTGCACCAAAGTGGGTTGAAAAATCACATGTGTGTCCTTGGTTCAATTTCTAGGTCCCATGGAAGAAATGAGAATGAAATTCAAACATCTGGGCGTCATGACTCGGCCGAGAACATCGAGAAACTTTGATTTTAAATTCATGTAAATCCAAAACTCGCCTGGAAATCATGAAACTTGGCATGGTGTCATGTCATGGCACTAACATGTTGTGGTAAAAAATTGGGCCGATTTGGAAGCTCGTGGTTCTAAGAGGGAACGTGCCACCTTTGAGTGTGAAACGATATACGCTGCCCCCCCTTGAGTTTCTTAACAAAGGCAACATAGAACTACATTAGTGCCCTGTTAAATTTTGGAATTATTCCGGGTTCGTTTGTCGTTTTTTATACATTAATTGAGTTTCTGGTCATTTAATGTGCATAAGTCAAATTTGAACTACAAGCACATGCTCTCGTTAACCAAAGTTGGTTGAAAAGTCACATTTGTGTCCTCGGGTGAATTTCTAGGTCCCATGCAAGAAATGAGAATAAAATTAAAACATCTGGGCATCGTGGCTCGGCCGAGAACATTGAGAAACTTGGTTTTACAATTCTTGTAAATCCAAAACACGTCTGAAAATCATGAAACTTGGCATGGATGTCATGTCATGGTACTACCATGTTGTGGTAAAAAAATTGGCCGAATAGGAACAGATTTTGGTATAAGCTTCTTGCAAACTGAAGCTTCTCTCAAGAAGGCTCGTGGTTCTGAGAGGGAACGTGCCACCTTTGAGCGCGAAACGATATACGTTGTCCCCGTTGAGTTTATTTACAAAGGCAACATAGAACTACATGAGTGCCCTGTTAAATTTTGGAATTATTCCGGCTTCGTTTGGCCTTATTTACACATTAATTGAGTTTTTGGTCATTTAATGTGCATAATACAAATTTGAACTACAAGCACATGCTCCCGTGCACCAAAGTTGGTTGAAAAATCACATTTGTGTCCTCGGGTGAATTTCTACTCCCTCCTTCCATCTATATAGGTCCTAATGCGTTTTTCGAGGCTAACTTTGATCAAATGTTAGAGCAATAATATATGACATGCAACTTACACAAAGGATACCTTCAAATTTGTTTGTCAAAGGAGCTTCCAATAATATAATTTTCATAGTATACATCTCATGTGCTATTAATCTTGTCAATAGTCAAAGGCTGTCTTGAAAAACACATTAGGCCCTATATAGATGGAAGGAGGGAGTAGGTCCCATGCAAAAAATGAGAATAAAATTCAAACATCTGGGCATCGTGGCTCGGTCGAGAACATTGAGAAACTTGGTTTTAAAATCATGAAACTTGGCATGGTGTCATGTCATGGTAGTACCATGCCGTGGTAAAAAAATTGGCCGAATAGGAACAAATTTTGGTATAAGCTTCTTGCAAATCGGAGCTTCTCTCAAGAAGGCTCGTGGTTCTGGGAGGGAACGTATCACCTTTGTGTGCATAATTCAAATTTGAAATACAAGCACATGTTCCAGTGTACCAAAGTTGGTTGAAAAATCACATGTGTATCCTCGGGTAAATTTCTAGGTTCCATGCAAGAAATGGGAATGAAATTCAAAATTCTGGGCGTCGTGGCTGGGTTTGAAACATTGAGAAACTTAGTTTTTTTATTCCTGTAAATCCAAAACACGCATGAAAATAATGAAACTTGGCTTGGTGCCATGACATGGCACCAACATGCTGTGGTAAATTTGTAGTCCGATTTGCGAAGGCGCACACATTAACAATCAACATAGTCATTTTGGAACAAGTGCTGTCACGTTACAATCGGAAACACAAGTATTATTGAAACCATGGGCGTTCTACTTACTAGTACCATTTACGTGCCGCCACGCGTCCCCATGTTTTATTAGCTAGGAGGCACCATGCAGGGTAGCTATTTGAGTACGAGAGGCGTGCGATCAGACCCCTGCGCGTGCTTATCGGGAGGAGAGCCCTTTGACCTCCATCTGCCGTCCACCTCTCTCCCAAGGTCTCCATTAATGGCGCCCGAGCCTCTGTTTAATGGCGTGGCTATGTCTCACTCGACTGAGATTCAAGAGAGAAAAAAGAAAATCTGAAAGCACGGATCTTCATGTAAGATCCGACGGACCTATATAGCATCTACCGCGACTTATAGCAAGACTGATGAATATATAAGGACGATTAATTTTTTGGGATCAAAGAAGGGCTTGCCCCTTCCGATTTTCATTACTGAAAACCACCACAATTCACAAGAAGTTCAGCACAACTCCAGCCTAACACGAAGGACTAAAAGCTACCAGATTGAAATCGCAACATCCCAAGAGGCCAACAAAGGCCAAACATCCGCGCTAGAACCCAACATTTCACAACCGACGACACAATCCACATCCTAAACCGATTATTACATCAAAAGAAACCAGGAAACTGAAGGAAGCCCAGCAGCAACTAGAAGAGTAGCAACGCCAGGGTAGCCACAACAAGAGTTTTCTTCATTCCAGCCTCGCAACATTGATCTTCCACAGAAAGATAAGGACGATTAATTGTCTTACATAATTAGAAAGATAATAAAAAAAGCCACATGCGGCTACGCCCGAAATACACAAGGGCAAAAGAAGAAGGAAGACAAGGATCTGGCTCGCTGATCTCCACTTTCTTGATGCGTTGCTGCAGGCCGCGGGAACTAGTCTCCACGGCGAGCGGCGATGAGCTCTTTCGTGTCCTCAAGATGCTTCTTGAGAACATCCACGGATTCCTCCACCAGCCTTTGGCGCTTGTTGCGGAGCATGTCATTCTTGTCCATAAGTTTCTTGACGATGACGCCGGTCCTCTTCAACAAGGCATTGGTCTCCTCCTGCTGGTCTACACTTTGGACGATCTTCTCCCTCAGCAGGTCGCGCTCGGCCCGGAACCTCTCATTGCCCTCCCTTAGTTGCCGGATGACGCCGGTAGCTTGTTCAAACGAGGCTTTCATGTCGTCCTGCAACCTCGCCCAGCTGGAGATCTGATCCATCTGGCTATGGATGATCGCATGCATGCGCCTGTAACAGTCGTCGCCTGCCCGCGAGAAATTTTCCCAAGCCGCCGCGGCACGGCGGGACATCTCTGCTACATTCGTGGCGCGGCGGGACATCTCTGCTGCTTCCCTAACACATGTTCAGATTCCAAGGTGCATTAAATCATTGCATGTAAGTATTAAGAGAAAATTGACCAATGCATGTACTTTATGCATGCATGCATTGCAATTAATGCATTGATAAACATAATTTCTTGAGAAAAACAAGAGCATTAATTAGGTGGTTGGTGAGATTTTTTAATTAAGCCCTATAAACCGGAAAGGAGGGAGTACTGCTGTGTACGTGCAATAACTGGCACCGTTGTATACATATCTTACGGTTAATGGGGCGTTCGACATGAATAGCCGCGTGGCGAGCTCTAGGCTAGTCTTTTTTTCAGACGCATTAAACCTATCTCTCGGGACTTCTCGCACGCAACATCGTGCCACCCACAAAAACTTGTACTCTGAGTTTAGTAGTACGTTATACAGGAAGAGAAGAGGTGCACGCACGCACTCATCCTCTCACACACGCGTCTGTTTTTTCTCGAAAAGGAGGATGATGACCCCCGGCCTCTGCATCTGGGAGTCACACACGCATCTGTAGCTACGAGCATGGGGCATTTGTAGGGCGCGAGCGGACACACGCTCTGGTGATCGGCGAGCTTGTGGTAAGTGACGTAGAGCCCACAGCCTTCGTGCGGGCACTCCACCCTCACCGACGAAAGGACGGAGTCCACCGCCGTGTTCCGCACGTCGAAGCCACTGCCGCGCTCGCACTTCTGGCACTGCCGCTGGTTCCCGGGGCACTCGACGCGGCAGTCCGCGCAGGCCAGGTGCCCTCCCTTGCACTACAGAAATCAATCGAACAGCACATCAATCAAGAAACCTGCACCTTGCTCAATCAACCGAACGGACGAGGTGTATTCGAACCTCATACACTGGAGGCGTCAAGGGGCGGAGGCACAAGGGGCAGTGGAGCACGGTGAGGTCCATCGAGACCTTAGAGAGCTCCATCGTCGGGTCCTGTTCGGTCTGCATGATCTAGCCCTCCTCGTGCACAACCATCTCTCGACTTGGGCCGGGGTATTACCACTACTAGGAAAAGGCCTACTAGTGGCGCACCAGTTTTGCCTACTAATGGCGCACTACTGGTGTGCCACTAGTACCACGCCACTAGTATTAAATACTAATGGCGCACCACTGGTGCGCCATTAGTATAGGCCACTGGTGCGCCATTAGTATAGGCCGCGGTGCGCCATTAGTATTTTTGAATTTTGAAGGCGGGAAAATAGTAGTGGCGCACCGTCTAACCCCCACCGTGCGCCAGTTTTGCCTACTAATGGCGCACCAGTTTTGCCTACTAATGGCGCACTACTGGTGTGCCACTAGTACCACGCCACTAGTATTAAATACTAATGGCGCACCACTGGTGCGCCATTAGTATAGGCCACGGTGCGCCATTAGTATAGGCCACTGGTGCACCATTAGTATAGGCCGCGGTGCGCCATTAGTATTTTTGAATTTTGAAGGCGGGAAAATAGTAGTGGCGCACCGTCTAACCCCCACCGTGCGCCATTGCTATTTTTGAATTTTGAATTTGGATCTGGATCGCGATTTTTTTGCCCATTTTTTGCTCTTTTTTTGCTTGTTTTTTTCACGAAATTTTTTCAAATTTTGTTCTCGTTTTTGGATCTTGTACATTCTTTTGCCGTGTTCTTTTGCCGGAGAGGAGTTTGCCGGAGAGGAGGGCCGAGGTCACCGGAGAGGAGGAGGAGGTCACCGGAGAGGTGCTCGCCTACATCGCCCGAGAGGAGGAGGAGGTCGCCGGAGAGGAGTTCACCGGAGCACCGGAGAGGAGGAAGGAGAAACCGTGAGGGGAGGGGAGGAGAGGAGGGAGGAGGAGCTCACCGGAGAGGAGGGAGGAGGAGATCACCGGAGAGGAGGGAGGAGAAACCGTGAGGGGAGGGGAGGAGAGGAGGGAGGAGGAGGTCGCCGGAGAGGAGGAGGAGGAGGTCGCCGAAGAGGAGGAGGGTAGTATGGTGGAGGAGAGAAGGGGAGATGGAGTGGAGGAGAGGAGGAGATGGAGTGGAGGAGAGGTGGAGTGGAGGAGAAGAATGAAGAGGTAAGGAGGAGAGGACCACGCCCAGCCATATATACGGCATAGTAATGGCGCACCGTGGGCAGGTGCGCCATTACTAATTTTTTTTATTAATTTTGAAGGCGGGAAGATAGTAATGGCGCACCGTGGGCAGGTGTGCCATTAGTAAGTTTGAATTTTTTTGCCTCTCCAGATCTTAAAAGCCCTGTATCTTTTTTTCTGTTAGGTTTTTGAGGATTTTGAAAATGTTTAACGGGGTTCCCCTTGTTAAATTCGGATGTAACTTTTCGAGTTGATGATTTTTCATATAAAAAACTTTTTCATCTGAGTTCGTATGCAAAAGTTATGCCCATTTTACAAATTCTCGAGAGATTTTGCAAAAAAGTCAAAAATTCATGTTTGTAAATTTTGCTGTTTGGGCCAAACTACTAATGGCGCACCGTGGGTGTGGTGCGCCATTACTAGTTCAACTAGTAATGGCGCACCACACCCACGGTGCGCCATTAGTAGTTTAAAAAATAAAATAAAATAAAATTTTGAAAAAAAATTGAAACATATTTACTAATGGCGCACCGTTGGAGTGGTGCGCCATTACTAGTTTAACAAGTAATGGCGCACTATCCCCTGGTGCGCCATTACTAGTTTTGAAAAAATAAAAAAAATTACTAATGGCGCACCGTGGATGTGGTGCGCCATTAGTATTTGCACACTAATGGCGCACCACATGCATAGTGCGCCATTAGTGTCCATATTGGCTATAGCTGTTTTTGTAGTAGTGTACAAAGCTTTACCGTCACATATTTTATACTACTTCAAGGTGCATTAAATCAACACATGCAAGTATCAAAAGGAGAGTCACGGCATGCATGCATGCGTTGTAATTAATGCATCGCTAAACGCAAATTATTGAAATATATCGAGTGCAGTGCTTTGATGTGTCGCGTCAACTTGTACATCAACGAGAAGTTTGATTATCCTCTCCCTCGCGGACTTAACTGCACCTGTCTTTGGCTATATGACAGGTTGGCCACACACCTGTCGGGCCCACCTGTCAGACACGCAAAGGCAGGAGCGTCCCTCCCTCGCCCATGAGCGTGGTGGCTGGCAAGACTAGGAGAAGCTTTCGCTACACGCTCTCCCTCCCGCACGCGGTGGACATGCAGCAGTTCAATCGGTGTCAGATGGCCAGAAGCGTACTGTAGTACTCCTCCAGTGCAGTAGTACTCCATCATTGTTCGACTTCCCGAAGAGGCGAAGAGCCAAGCGCAGCCCGGGCGCTCGTGTGGCAATTTCATGTGTAGAGTAGTCTAGAATAGCGTGTACCGTGCCTGTAAGCTTAAAATCGTTGGGGTTGGCTCCATGCTATGTGGCCGTCTCGAAGTTTTAAAAAAAATTAAAATAGTCTTCTGGCCCTACCTGACACCCTGGTGATTGTAGTTTGCACGCTCATCTGGTCAAGACAGGAATATATATTTTAATTTGTTTTTTTTTTCGAAAAGGGGGGACTCCCCGGCCTCTGCATCAGAACGATGCATACGGCCACATATATTTTAATTTGTGGTGGGTAAATGTTGGAGGTTGCAGCAAATATATTGTACACTGCGGGTCTTTCAGCCAAGTTTAGAGGCAAGCATGTGGGGCCAGTGCTATGATGTGTCGCGTCTACTCATACAACGAGGAGAAGCTTGATTTTACTACACGCCTTCTCCCTCAACCATGCGCGCGGTTGCTCGCAAACGAGGACAGGCTTTTGCTTAGTAGTACTTCTACAACAAGCTATTCGTCCCGCTCGCGGTGGACGGACATGCAGCAGTGGATTCGACACTGTAGAAGCAGTAGTAGTAACATCATTGTTCGTCTTCTCGAAGAGGCGAAGAGCCAAGCGCAAACCGAACGTTGCAGTTGCGAACATTGGAGCACGCATATAGCCAGGCTCTTGCATGAGACAAAATTGCTATGTGCGCCCACTATTGTACTAGTACGTACAACTACTTGCTAGTATAGCTCTGTAAACCAGAAAGGAGTATTTGCCCTTCTAGAGATTTCAACAAGTGACTAGACTACACCGAGACGGAGTACATATGGAGCAAAATGAGTGAATCTGCACCATAAATAAATACGTACTAGTTCTATCGTTTTCCTCTCCGAGGTGCACAATATTGAGTATACTGACTAGTCTCTTTTTGACACGCTTTTACGTTTTTTTTACACAGTACAGACGCAAGCGCTCATATACACGCGCATACACTCACCCCTATGAACGCACACACGCACGACACTATCATCTTGAAATTTACGAAGTCACCATAGGAACCTCGTCGTCGACGGGTCCATAGGTGCTTGAATGCCAAGGAGGGAGAGGGTAGCGGTTCCCGAGACGTTGAACGGTCAATGATGCATCCTTAATTACATGCAGAGGGAATTAATTGGAGAAGCAGAATAGAGCCAGCACGATGTGAATGCAACAGAGTTTGGACTCTCATATAATAAAGGCGCCCCACCACTCCAATCCATCTACTCCCAAGTCTCTGCGCAACACTGCTCACTCCAATCCAAGACCAAGTGACCAGAAGCCACAAGCACCTATGGAGGCGATGGACGCGAGCGGCAGTCGGCTGTGCCAAATCATCCAAGGCGCCGGCCTACGGCCCCGCACCGCGCAGTGTTTCCAGACGGTGCTGGCGACCGTAGGCATCGTAGCCCTCGCCGACGCCGGCTTCGCCTCTCGCATGGACGACATGATGGTCAACTCCATCCGCAAGTTCACCGCCGTCAAGAAGCGCGCGGACGACCTTGCCGTACTGCTCTAGCCCGCGCGCCCAGGCTCCTCATTGCCTGCCACCCTCATCGGCCTCCATGGTGATGAACTCTTTCAAGCCCTGGTGGCCCTGCAGGTGCCGGAGGTCGCGACGAAGAATGTGCACCTCGAGGCCGCGCTCGCCGCGCAGCGCCTCGCCATGCAAGAAACCGTCGACCTGCACATCCACATCTACAAGGAAATCGTCTACATAGGCCACTACAAGGCAAGCGAGGACAGAAAGACGTTGGCCTTCTTCCAGCGGCTGGAATCTTTGGACGCCATTGTTCAGAAGCATGTTGACCTGGCCACGAAGGCCGCTGCTACTTAGGGGCCGTTCGGTGGGCCGGCGCCCTGAGTCGAGGAGGTGGACGTCGTCGATGGATGCATCTCTTCTTGCCTCTTGTAACCAGCACTGCATCGCCTCATGGCCTTAATGTTTTATTAGTATAGTACTCCCTCCGTTCCCAAATATAAGTCTTTCTAAAGATTCCAGCAAGTGACTACTACATACGGAGCAAAATGAGTGAATCTACACTCTAAACTATGTCTACATACATCTGTATGTTGTATTCCATTTGAAATAGTATCTAAAAAGGCTTATATTTATGAACGGAGGGAGTATATGGCATTTTTATTCCAGTCGTAACGTTTTCACTGTGAGGTGGGGCCGCAGTTGAGCAAACCCACCCCGCCCACC
Source organism: Aegilops tauschii subsp. strangulata (assembly GCF_002575655.3). Classification (NCBI taxonomy): domain Eukaryota; kingdom Viridiplantae; phylum Streptophyta; class Magnoliopsida; order Poales; family Poaceae; genus Aegilops; species Aegilops tauschii. Next base: position 449,663,941 of record NC_053039.3, on the reverse strand, counting down.
GGGCGTCGGCCGAGTTTAGAATTACTAGAAGAGAGAAACGAGGGAGGAGAGCTAGCTGTAGCACGGACGCTGTTGTTAGATGGGACTCGTGTTTATAGAATAGGAGTACTGAGCACTCGTGCCTCTTTTTTTGAGGGAAAAATTAGTCGTATGTCTAGTACCACTAGTTGGGTCCGTGCGACCTATAGCTGTCATCACTTTAGGTCTCCTTTTCGAACCGCGGCTACGCTTCACAATACATATTATTTCACGCATTTATCCTCCTATATGTACTCCTAGGCTATTTCCACGTGCTCCCATTCGCCGACATGTGGGACATAGAGCATCTGGGTCGTAGTGCATGCACGACTTGGAGCATATGCCGCGGTACTTTACATTTCAGACCTCACAAATTACATGCAAACCCCCCGCAGAAGAATAAATAAATGAATGGATTACTAGATGAAACCGGATTATTTTCGTGGAAACCGGAGCACGTTCATTAAATTTTGGACATAACACGTTTATAAAAAATGACCGGACCGAAACCAGTCTAAGGGCCTCTTTGATTTTTCCCGCAAAAAAGGGCCTCTTTGATTCGCATGATACTTAAAACACAGGAATGGAGAAAGTATGATGGCGATGAACCGAGACGAGGAGAACTCTAAGTCAGTTAGAGGTTAGAGTTAGATTCTAACCCTGAACTAACTCTAAACCAAAGAGGTGTATGGATGGCAGGGTTAGATTGACAATAAATGCTCTATCTCAATCATTTGACTACTTTGGACCCTATTTCCTGCCGGATTTGGAGGGTGCTTGAATACGTTTTAGTTCCATGAGTAAAAGTAGTGGGACTAAAACTTGCTAGCCTCACCCATGCTTGGATCCAAATACTAAAGGGACTAAAATCAAGTTAATGAGCATTATTATCCTCCAAACCCTCCAATCCAGAACTCGCCTGTGTTAAAGGAGAGGAGTTAAATGAGGAGAGAGAGGACTAATCCACATTTTAGTAGGGGTACCCCTGACTAAAATTTTTTAGTCTCAAGACTAGTTTTAGCCCCTCTTTAGTCAGGGGTGCTTGGAACTTTAGCCTCTTAAAGAGACTATTTTTAGTCAGACTAAAATAAGTCCCTTGGATCCAAGCACCCTCTTGGTGTGGCCGGCTCTTCTGTGGCCTCCTCCCGCTCGCAATTGACATAAACGAACCATCTATACAAATCAAGCATGCAAAACATGATAATTTTTACTTTGTCCATACAAATGAGATATCCCACTTAAACATACAAGTCGTCAATCAAGCTTCACAAAATAAAAAAACACTTCATGAAACAAAGAATGAGCTAACTCATCACAGAAGTCATTCACGATAGGGAGGGAGCCCGGAGCCCCTCACGCACCGAGGGAGGAGCTCGCCATCGTCGCTCTGGAGGAAGGCTCTGTAGAGCCCAAGCCCCGGGAACCCCTCCGACGCCGGCCCTTGCGAGTTGAGGTCGACACCGGCATGGGTAGCAGGGCCGCTTGCCGCCGACTGGGAACTTAATATTTGGGCCTCTAGAAATAATGCAAGCCTGTAACTAAAATACCTAGAAAGGTGAACTGAATCTTTGGGCCTCTAGAAATAATGCAAGCCTGAAACTGAAATACCTAGAAAGGTGAACTGAATCTTTGGGCCTCTAGAAATAATGCAAGCCTGAAAGTGAAATACCTAGAAAGGTAAACTGAATCTTTGGGCCTCTAGAAATAATGCAAGCCTGAAACTGAAATACCTAGAAAGGTGAACTGAATCTTTGGGCCTCTAGAAATAATGCAAGCCTGAAATTGAAATACCAAGAAAGGTGAACTGAATCTTTGGGCCTCTAGAAATAATGCAAGCCTGAAATTGAAATGCCTAGAAAGGTGACCTGAATCTTTGGGCCTCTAGAAAGATTTATTTCCTCCTCAAGCAGCATCAAACAATTCCATGCGTGCACCACAAATCTATACCAAGTTTGATCAGGATCTACTTTTCCAAATCAGAATTAGTGCTAGGGCAAGCAAGATCAATGATATGGCCGTGAGACAGAGAAGGAACGAACAAACTCACCCCTCTCGCGACCTCCCTGGTAGATGCGCCGCCGCCGCGCACGACAGAGGGAGAAAAACGACTGGTGAAGGGGGAGCGGGCGACCTTCAAAGGCCGGAGGGAGAGGGCGGCCGGAGTAGGGCGGCGGAGGCCGGAAGGAGAGGGCGGCCGGAGGAGAGAGAGGGTGAGCGGCCCTATGGGGAACAGAGAGGAGTCATGCGAGAGGGGGGAAGCGATCTGGTGCGGGGAGGGGAGATTTTTTTAGTTCTCTTTTAGGGCGCGAGGATAACTAACCCAATTAGAACCTCTCCACCGGGCTAGTTTTTTTACCTGGGTTAGAGCAAACTAGCTCAAACTAACCCCTCTTGTTTCGATAATTTGAGGCTATTTCAACCCAAACTAGCTCTAACTCAGGGATCCAAACAAAGAGGAGTGTTACTATACATGCTACAGTGTGGACCGTAGCACATTGTTTTTTATGGCCATATCACCACATTGTTTTCTACTGCTGGTACTGGGCTACCGTGGTTCGCACTGCTGGTTCACTGGGCTGCCGTGGTTCACACTCCTCCGACCTGAGTAGTACTCCCTCCGTTCCTAAATATAAGTCTTCGTAGATATTTCACTGTGGACCACATACGGATGTATATAGATGCATTTTATGTGTAGATTCACTCATTTTTCTCCGTATGTGGTCCATAGTGAAATCTCTCCAAAGACTTATATTTAGGAACAGAGGGAGTAGTATAGTACTAGTATATACCGCATCATTCTTTGCTCCTTCTTACTACTTTGACATGTGGGAGAGCCAGCATCTGGGTCGACGTGTCATGCACCAGATTAGAGCGCGGAACGGAAGGGGGGCATCACCCCGGTCGGAGCACCAGTAATTCATGACTATAGTGAGTGGTCATATCACAAGTCTTTCCAGCAGTAACGCGCCGTCAAATCGCACAGCCCCACTAACTCCTGTTATTACAGTACCAATACAGACCCGCTCGTGAACCGACGTGTGGCCGAGGGTGCATCTTCTGTCGGGCGTGCAGCGGACGAGGGAGGGGTAGTAACTGTTGTCGCCTGTACACACTCAGCTTACTGTTGAATCCAGTTCCCCAAGAGCTGAAAAACAAACTGCTGCCGCCGCCTACACACTCGTTCACTCGAAGAGACTCCAATGGCGATCCGAGGGGTGAGCCTGCTGGATATGGACTTCAGCAAAGAGTTCCCCTTTGAGTTCGCCGTTCAGTCCTATGGTTGCACCAAGTTGAATGTGATGTACACCAACGATACGGACTCGGTGAAGCTCTGCCTCGCCTTAGTCCTATGGATGCACCAGGTTCTGGAGCATTCGCCCGTTTCATCGGCAGCGCCGACTGCACCTTCGCTACGGTGGAGAGAAGGAAGAACGCGACGATTCGGCCATCTGGTGCAACAAGCTTGTCGACATCCAGAAGCAATACAAGATCATCAGCAACGGGCAGGAGAAGGACTCTGTGGTTGACCTTGCTGAGACCATCATCGACCCCTGATAAGCCAACATGAAAGAAGACGACCTGAACACGTGGGAGGTACCTCTGAATCTAGCCTACATAACCTACGCGGCCAAGGACGCATACGCATGCTACGACATGTACAGGCAGATCTTGGACATGAGGGCGTGTCTGCTTCCCGTAACCGACGAGTACACACGTGTCATGATCAAGCGTGCCAGGAAGGTCTAGATGTTGTACTTTATCTGTTTATAAGCACCTTTATCATCTGAGTGTTTCATGCATTAGCCTATGTGTCGTAATTATCTGTTTTGTCCGAAATATTTCTTTTAAGAACCCATTAACCTGATTGCTTTTTTTAGTGGCTATTTGCTTATGTATGTAAACTAGTTCACTTGTCCGTAAAAAAAACAAGTTCACTCGGCTGCCGTGCTTTGAATCTCCTTCCTCCCAACATATTCCCCTCCTCAGGTGGACCCAGCAGGTGTCTGAATTTTCTCCCACTTTCTTTTTCGATGTAAACTGAGCTTTCTCCCAGTACTTTCCCCTAGAACCAACTCAACTATCCCACGTCTAGCCTAAAAAATAATAATACCCCACATACTATTAACTCATCAAATTAAAATGATATTTTATTTCGTAAGTTGAAAGTTCTTACAAAATAATAATAATAATTGTTTATATATAACTTGGCAAGTTAACTCCTAGTGATTGCGTACATAAGCTTGCAAAGATTTTACTGATGTGCAATCATGTGTTTATGTTTTTATAACATTTCTCCGTCTAGCCCAACATGATATTTTCACCCAGCCTAGCAAGTCCGCGGATTTCGAGAAAAATGCAAATGGGATTTAAACGGGTTGCATAGATGCTACATCATTGTTTCACCCAGCCCACCAAATGGACTAAAAAAACAAATGGACTGGCTGACATGTGGGCCAGTAGGTCGAAGCCTAAGAAGGCATTGGATTTACATCCAACGGCCAACATTCTTCTTCAATTTCTTGTCTTCTTCCCCCAGCGCTTCCGGAACCGCCTGCTCCAGCCTTCGGCGTCCAGCGGCGTTGTTTTGCGCTCCTCAGGGAAACGCTACCCCGCTGACGGCCAGGCCATCCTTCCACTCCGCACCTCCTATTATTCTCTGCCGAGTGTGGTCAACATACGAGAGTCATCGGAAGAGGACTGTATGTGGAGAGCCTGACGGCTGGGACGCACGAGGTCCACGGTCGCACGCAAGGAAAGTTCCTCCTTATTACGCACTGCACGTGCACCATACGTGGGAAGGGCTTCTGTATTTCACAAAAAAAAATTCCCCCCGCTGACAGGTCAGACCCACCAGCTATATCTTCGCACGCAAGGAAGTGCCTCCTTATTACGCACCAAAAAATGAATACCCCCTGCTAGCTAGGACCCACCATAGTGGGTGGCTGACTTGTGGGCCTACTAAGTTGACGAGGATGGAGGGCTTTGTCAAGTTAGTCAATATGAACGATTCTAGCTCCAGTGACCGTACAATGTCCATCCAACGGCAATAGTGCTTCTTCAACATCTGGTCTTGTTGCTCCAGCCGCCCAAAGCAGCGCCGGTCGTGCCGCGTGCTCCTGCCTCTCATGGCCGGCTGTGATGCCGCGGAGGCCTCACCGCCCCCTACTACTCCCACCGCTGGCCCAGGGTATCCCTCTACTCACCCACACCCCCTGTTATTCTGCGGCGACGGCAGCCTCACGCCGCAGCCGAACCAGTGAACCCTCGTACTCCTCTCCGCGTGTGCATCCACTGTCGCGTCTTCCCCGGCTCCGCGTCATCCCCTTCCAAGGCCTCGCCGTCGTCCACCGCCTTGGTGCTCTCGGCGCGGCGTGGTCAATGTGGTCAACGACCGACTTCCATCGGAAGGGTACTGTACGTGGAGAGGCTGACAGCTGGGTCCACGGCCACAGCCCTTTTTTTGTGATTTGCCAAGTAAGTCGCTTTGTCAGGCCTATTGGGCTGCAAATCTTTCAAGACGAGGAGAGCTTCATTCGGCTGGCCGAGAAAATGGCCTATCAGTAATGAGAAATGGGCTGTACATTTTTAAAACACATTAAACCGGCAATTAGTTTCAAATATCTTTTTTTCATTTCGAGATTTTAAATTACATTAATTTTTATGCATGGAGAATTTGTTGGATTCTATATTGATATACATTTATTTTTAAAATCAGTTTGAATGTGAGTCGAAATTTCGGGATTAAAAACATTTCGGACCGCACCGAAATATGAAAAATTTCGTATAATTTTTTAACCGTGGCCACAATATGGGCTGTAATGCTAACAAAAAGAATATGGGCTGTAATGCTAACAAAAAGAATATGGGCTCCAAAAAAACCTTAAGAATTAGCAAATGGGCTGTAAATTATTAGAAATAATGGCAGATGGGATGTATGTTGTTTTCCACAGACTTGAGGCTTTCCTAAAAAAGGTTGACGCACAAGTAGTGACTGTTGGATGTCCATCGAACGGCCGTCGTGCTTCTTCAATCTCTGCTCTTCCTGCTCCAGCCGCTCAAACAAGCGCCGGCAGGACTGCCTGCTCCCTCCTCCCCACGGCCGGCTGTGCTGCCGCGCAGGCCTCACCGCCCCACCGTACTCCCGTCGCTGGCCTAGCCATTCCTCTACTCACCCACACCTGCTGTTATTCTCCGGCGACGGCAGACGAACCAGTAAGGCCTCGTACAGTCGTACTCCCTCCGCGTGGGAAACAACTGCCGAGTCTTCCCTGCCTCCGTGTCGTTCCCTTCCTAGGCCTCGCCGTCGTCCACCGCCCTGGTGCTCTCGGCGCGGCCTGGTCAACGTGGTCAACGATCGACCTGCATCTGAAGTGGACTGTACGTGGAGAGGCCGACAGCTGGGTCCACGGCCGCACGCAAGGAAATGCCTCCTTATTACGCACAAAATAATGTTTCCTCCACCTGACATCAGGGACCCACCGAAAGGGCCTCTGTATTTCGTGAAAAAAATGTTACCACCGCTGATAGCTCGGACCAACCAGCTATATCTTCGCACGCAAGGAAGTGCCTCCTTATTACGCACAAAAAAATGAATACTCCCCTTGTTAGCTGGGACCCAGTATAGTTGCAGGCTGACTTGTGGGCCTACTAAGTTGACGGGGACGGAGGGCTTTGTCAACTTAGTCAATATGCACGATTCTAGCTCCAGTGACCGTACGATGTCCATCCAACTGCCGTAGTGCTTCTTCAACCTCTGGTCTTCTTGCTCCAGCCGCCCAAACCAGCGCCGGTCGTGCCTCGTGCTCCTGCCTCCCGTGGCCGGCTACGATGCGGCGGAGGCCTCACCGCCCCTACTACTCCCACCGCTGGCCAGGCCATCCCTCTACTCACCCACACCCCCTGTTATTCTGCGGCGACGGCAGCCTCACACCATAGCGAACCAGTGAACCGTCGTACTCCTCTACGCGTGGGCATCCACTGTCGTGTCTTCCCCGGCTCCGCGTCGTCCCCTTCCTAGGCCTCGCCGTCGTCCACCGCCCTGGTGCTCTCGGCGCGGCGTGGTCAACGTTGTCAAGGAACGGCTTCCATCGGACGTGGACTGTACGTGGAGAGGCTGACAGCTGGGTCCACGGCCGCAGCAAGGAAGTGCCTCCTTATTATGTGCCAAATAATTATTCCTCCACCTGACAGCGGGGACCCACCGGACGAGCCATCGTATCTCGCGGAAAAAAATGTTTGCCCCTGACTGCTGGGACCCACCAGCTACATCTTCGCACGCAAGGAAGTGTGTCCGGGCAAAAAAAATGATTCGCCCCCCTGACTGCTGGGACCCACCAGCTACATCTTCGCAGGCAAGGAAGTGCCTAATAGTCGGGACCCACCTGGTCGAAGCGTACGTAGCATTGTCATTCTGGTCGCGAACGTGTACGTACATATATACTGGTGGATGTAGAGGCGCGCACGTGTCGTAGTAGAGGCGCGCACGTGTCGTAGTAGAGGCGCGTACGTGTCGTAATAGAGGCGCGCACATAGCATGTACACGTACGTACAACGGCCAGGGTGCAAGAAAGAAAATACGGCCACGTATGTGTACATACGGGCGGGGTCTCGAACGCCTACTCGCGCATACGTACGGCCAGGGCTCGTGTACATGGCTGGGTCGGAACGGAGAAACAGCGTCGTCGTCGTGTTCATGGGGAGGCAACGAAATGTGTCGTGTCCATGGGGAGGCAACGGAATGCGTCGTGTTCATGGGGAGGGGTGTGGCGTACCGCAAAACGAAGGAAACGGACCTCCTACGGTCAAAACGGGGGTCCTGTTGATCGGGAGGAGTGTGGCGTACCGCAAAACGGAGGAAACGGACCTCCTACGGTCGAAACGGGGGTCCTGTTGATCGGGAGGGGTGTGGCGTACCCCAAAACGGAGGAAACGGTCCTCCTACGGTCGAAACGGGGGTCCTGTTGATCGGGAGGGGTGTGGTGTACCGCAAAACGGACGAAACGGACCTCCTACGGTCGAAACGGGGGTCCTGTTCATCGGGAGGGGTGTGGCGTACCGCAAAATGGACGAAACGGACCTCCTACGGTCGAAACGGGGGTCCTCTTCATCGGGAGGGGTGTGGCGTACCGCAAAACGGGACTCCACGGGATACTGTTCATCTCCACCGTCGACCTCCTCCAGCCTCCACAGGCTACCATCGACCTCCTCCAGCCTCCACGGGCTCCTGTTCATCCAGCCTCCACCGCGCGCTACTCCACCGGCTACTGTTCAACCACCCCTCGACGGGCACCCCTCCACCGTCTACTGTTCATCCAGCCCTCCACACCACAGGGTCCTGTTCAACCACCCCTCCACGGGCACCCCTCCATCGTCTACTGTTCATCCAGCCCTCCACACCATGGGGGTCCTGTTCATCCAGAGGCAACGCCACCGCTCACTGTTCATCTACACCCCCCCCCCCCGCAACGCTCATTGTTCATCCCAGAGGCAGCATCGATCGGCTTCAGTTAGCAGCAGTAGCGAAGGAATCGCTCGATCGGGTTCAGTTAACAGCCATCGATCGATCGCTCGGGTTCAGTAACGCGTAGCCTACAGTGCAATCATTCGGGTTCAGTTAGAGCCCAACGCCTCGCTCGGGTTCAGTTAGAGCCAACGCCTCGCACACACGCGCGTACGTGTATGAGAGAAACACACATCGCTCGGCCCCCGACCTCCCACCGTAACCGGGAACTCGCCGAAATTTTCCTCGCCCTCGCTTCTACCATGGTTTTTTCCGTCATGGACGGCCCAAAGAATGTCATGCAGCTGCGTCTCCGGCCCGCCCAGGACGAAAAGCCCATTTTCTGTCATGATTTTTGTCATAGAAGTAGGACCCACCACATCTATGATGATACCGGGTTTTGTCACAATTATCGTCATAGAAGTGTCATATGTATGACAGAAAAAAATTTCGTTCGGCCCAAAATGTCACGGATGTGTCTTTTTTTGTAGTGTGAAGACTTGAACCCAGTAGCTGCCACCATTTTTGTTTTTCCATGTCTTACTATCTCATCCATGTAGCCAACAGTGGCTATATATAATAAGCCGGTTATTTTACTTCCTCTATACCGGAGTAGTACTATTTGCTGCACAGTATTACTGACCGCCATATTTGAGCACAACATTATTATGCATGGACCTTGACTATGTACGTCATCATGTGTACAGATCTGAGATGCCGCGTGTACCAGATGAACGACGCCGAGTTCGACCACCGTGATGCTACGTGGGTGCCGAGGAACACTCTTGGAGAGTACTCGCTTTTCATTGGGGACTGTTACCCCATTGTGAAGCGGATGCCACATTCCGTGCACGACACGGAAGGCCTGCCGTTCATGAAGCATGGTTGTGTCTTCAGCGCGCACCGCCGGATGAACGACGTGCTGGGACACGCTATCCCTGATTTATGCCGCTTCAGCTTGGATGAGTCTCCATCGTGTGGAACCGGACTAGAAAGCTGCGATAATGATTCCAGTTGCCCACCGCTATGGATCGTGCCATCCATGAAGAACACCTGGGGCTGGAACCTGGAGGAGGACATGTAGCCCATATATAACGTGTAAGTGGAGTATGGTAAATTGTGAACGGTAGCGTTGTAAATATATGTAGACTAGTCGTGCACAAATTTATCACATGAATTGGAGATGAACTTGTGTGGCATACTGGCATTTGTCCTTTAGAATTTATTACTAGTAAATGTGTTATGTGTACGTGCAACTTGTGTGGTGGTTGCACGGGCTCCAACACGCTCTTTGAGAAAAAAGGTGGCACAGCTTTGGATATACGTGACGTGGTGGCATCATACAGTAGCATCGTTCGCTATAGTTGTAGTACACTCCTACTAGGACGACAACTCCTATAAAACCTTGCGCTTGGCCTTTGCCTCTTCGGGAGGTTCAATAGTTCGTACTCATGTGAACCTTGCACTTGGCTCTTCGCCTCTTCGGAAGGTCCAACAATGATGATACTACAGTACACATTATGCTTCTGGCAATCTGACACCGATTGAACTGCTGCACGTCCACCGTGAGGGCGAGGGAGAGGGAGAGGGAGAGGGAGAGGGAGAGGGAGAGGGCGCTGTAGTCAAAACCCTCTCCTCGTCCTGCGAACCACCGCGCGCGTGGGCGAGGGAGAGGCGTAGTAAGCAAGCTTCTCCTCGTTCGGCGAGTTGACGGGACACATCAAAGCAGTACTAGTACTAGTCCATACTGCGTCCTTTCCGGTTAATATGGCTTAAGTTGAAACGAGAAAAATACACTGGCGATCAACGTATGTAACAATACGCTCTTTACGGTCACTATATATAGTTTTGCGGTGATCATACGATCACTAGCTCATCGTAGAGCACCGTATTGCACCCTACTGACCGGCCACATAGTCGACATGGCACTTTGTTGACTGGTTAAATTGTCACCTGGTTTCTGGGTCCCACTTGTCAGTTGGCAGAGCAAAGAAATCAGCTCAAAAACAAAGAGTAGTACATCTACACTTCCAATGCATTTATCCTTTAATCTAAATCGATATTGATTGACTAATGCACCAACTTGTGCTCTAGGTATAGGCTACATGTCTATCCTTAATTACAGCATGCAACGACCTTCATTTAATCTTCTTCTCTCAATGGTCGCATGCACACATAAGTCTACTACTTTTGGGCGTTAGTTATGCCCTGGTCAATGTGTAAATCTATAAATGTACAGTCTTTCACGGACGTAGGGAGTAGGTTGAGCACTTGAGCGTGAGCGTGTGTGTTGCGTCATGTGCTGTGTGCTGCATGGGTGCGTGAGTGTTGCGTGCGTCCATGTGTACGTGTGAGTGTTGCATGTTGCATGCATGCATGCATGGGGCTTACTCCCTCCCATTGACATGTTCATATTTCAAGCTTCCTCTATTCCCTCCATATGGTGATACTCCCTTTGTTCCCAAATACGGAGTAAAATCCTCCCTCTGTTCCCAAATACGGAGTATTTGTCTTTCTAGAGATTTCAACAAGTGACTACGTACGGAGCAAAATGAGCGAAGTGAGCGTAGATGCATAGGGATAATGTAGAAAGGAAGTCTTCGCGATCCATTATTCCCCATCTCGGTCAGAGAGAACTATTCAACTAGTCTTCGCAGTGAAGTGACAATACACGCTGCAGCAGATGGGACACTTAATTAATAAGCTGAACCAGCGTGTTGGTGTTACTAAATCAGCCTTACCCAGTACTGCCATCATGTTTTCCAGTAGAGCATGCTTCTGTCCTCCATTAACTGACATATGGGCCCTCTTGTGGTAGACCCACATGTCATCGGTGTAACTATTTACACTCCGAAGGATGGTATATCCTGGTAGTAGTAGTAGAATTGAGATTTAATGCACTTTCTTCCCCGTCTTCCACTCTTCTTCCTCCTCTCTTCTTCTTCCTCCTCTCTTCCCCATCGTCCGCCGCACACCATTTCCCCCCCCCCCCGCTCACTGCTCGCCCGCCCGCGCTATCTTCCTTGGTAGCTCGCGTACCATATCCCCCCGCTCACTGCTCGGCCACGCGAGGAGAAGCTTCTTCGCTCGCCCGCCCGAATCCACTTCCCTGCTGGCTCGCAGGCACCGAAAACCCCAATGGCAGAACCGACTGACACGCAGAGCCGCGATTGGAATTCCCTCCCCGATGTTCTCTTGGAGAAGATCTGTAATCGTATGGACCAACTCAGCACCGTCCGTCTGGCCGCATGCTCGGTGTCTTTGTACTGTCTACTCGTCTCCAACCGGCCGGCTCTTTTCAAGACACCCTGCTTGCTGATGCCCGATCCTCGCAGATGGCCCAGACACCGACTTGACGATCCTACGGAGGTTGCCGTGGTGCCCCTCGACATGCTACCACTACCCGTCCACATGTCCTTCATGCGCGGCCACTACTGGGCGGGCATGAAGGCCAACTGGATCGTCCTCATCCACCAATCTGGTAGTCCGTGGCGTCTCATGGATATCTACACCCAGCGAGAGATCACCCTTCCATCTTTGGATACCGCCGCCATCGAGCCTCGCGGCCCGCCGGACACTCCTGCCTACTACGCACGAGGCGCGTCGAGCTTTTGGCTCGACCTCTGTTTGCTGAAGGTTGTAATCTGCGAAGTGCCCACACCATCAGAAGACTACATGGATTACAAGCTCATTGCCGTGTTCAACATGGGATTAGTCTATCTGGAATCCGGTCGCCATACATGGTTATGGCTCATCGTCGATCCTCTTTACCCAACACTTCTATCTGATGCTATAGTGCACGATGGCATTGTTTATGCGGTCGACGCACAGATTGGCTGCCTATACTGGTGGAATCTATCGTCGTATAATTGTTCTATCTCATCTCATCTTTACCTTAAGAATACAACTGCCTGTTCATTGTTACAAATTTAGAATATGTAGTATGTCTATAACCACATCATTGCTATATGTTCCTCTCATTTCCTAGATGTTTATGACCACACATGTTATTGTTAGAGTTGATATGAGAACAATTGGTATCTAATGATTGTTAGAATAGATATTATGAGTATAACCTCATCATTGCTATATGTTACTCTCATTTCCAGGATTTTTATAACAACGCATGTTATTGCTTAGAGTTGATATGATAACTGTAGTAAGTGCTATGGTAGAATATGAGTAGGCCCTGTCATATCTGTTTTCCTCTCATTGTTACATGATGTTTGAACCATGATATATTGCTAGAATATGAAAGCCATTGGCTTATTTTTTTAACTTGGGGTATGATTATGACCACGGCATTGCAATTCTCTGTCTATGATATGTGTCACTGTTATAATAATCTTAATTCCACACATACTCTGAACATGATTGTTTATTTTTGTCCTTTTGGTCTCCAATTTGATTTGTTGCAGCAGACGCAAATGCGCTGGCCTTCATGATTCCAGGACCTGGAATCATACTAGCCGATGGGTGGTGGTTTATCGCTTGTTCAACTGACGGTGGTCATTTGATGCTCATTTGCACGTACCAAATTGATCAAACCATTTCATCAAACCACATGCAGTACAATGCCTGGGGCGTTCGTGACATTGATGGCTATGGCTACTTCGTGTTCGAGAAAGATCCCAGCTCCGTTGGGCCAGGCGTATTCAACTGGAGGCGGGTTTACAGCCTCGGCAACCACTCCATGTTCCTCGGGCTCAATTATCCGATCATCCAACCAATCATCGATCATATAACCGGCGATGATTACCGTGCTTCCATTCGCTAGGGGGACCGTGTTTACACATCATACCATGGGTTTCATGAATCACCATATCCAGAGATTCGTCGACATAGCTTGTTGCCAGATAATCTTCAGTGTGTGAAAGGCATCAAGCTTCCATGCGATGGATGGCTTTTGCAAACCCGACATACAGCGATGTGGTTCATGCCAACAGCAAATATGCACAACTTGATTCGTACTGATATGTAGACTGAGCCATGTATTCTGCTGCTGTAGCACGACCCTCTTTTGTTGGATATTATGTACTATTGTTAGTTTGAAGCACTCCTCTGGTTTGAAGGATAGATACCTTTCTGGGATCAAGTGCATCCTAACTCAGCTGCGCAGGATGTACTGAAAATGATGATGGAGATGCTGTGCAGTATATATATATATATATATATATATATATATATATCACTTAGGCTTCAAGTGCGTACTTGTTAGTTAAACCTAAATGTGACACTAAATATGACTAGTAAGTAGTACAGTAGCAGTACTAGTATACGTCAGTCAAATTATTCATCATGTCCACACATTGAATTGACGTGACAACACGCTGCGCGTGAGGTGACACAAGAATCCCGGCGGCGTGTTCGGGTATTCTGGACTTCAGATTTGGAGTACCACTTATCTGTCGAAATCTTTCATCATTCACTTAAAACAGTCGATTGATCATACATTGAGTACCATATAACTGGAATTAATCCATGCAAGTCGAAGAAGGATTGGCCGGTGCTGCAGGCTGGCGTCAAGTTCGATCCCACGGATCAGGAGCTGATCGAGCACCTTGAGACCTAAGTAAGCATTTCTTCCAGCGCAATTCCAGGGCGTTCAAAAGGGGCACGTGGACGCGTCGCAAGATACAGTCGGAGTGCGGCATGCACGTGATGTGGCACAACACCGGCAATACCTTGCCGGTGATGGTCAACGGCCGGCAGACAGGCAGCAAAAAGGTTCTGGTGCTGCACACCAACAAGAACTTCGACCAGCAGAGGACCAACTGGATGATGCACCAGTACCACCTCGGGGACCTGGAGCAAGAGAAGGAGCGGGAGCTGGTCCTCTCCAAGATTTTCTACCACACAAACAATAGGGCCAGGACTAAAAAGATTATAAGTTAGTTTGGTATTGGTACTTGTACTACCTTGTCGTCCGCAAGTTGGTATTGTTGTTAACGATCTTTTGGTATGAACTTGGCATTTGCTACCAACCATCATGCCGAGGGTCCACGTGGATATAAGCAGAATCATTTGTTTCAAAACGAATTTTCAGGCACCTGATTTTTATTTGATGGGTAACATAAGCACCTGCCGTTCGAATTCCCAGTTCTCCAAATTTTTGAAACAAGTGCATGCTCTTATTATCACGATGAAAAAACAATATCCATGCTGCATCCCAGTTATCAGTCTGTACTTGCAGAATTCTCTCGTTTATTGAGCACGTATATTCTTTTTTCAGGTCGAGCAAGTTTCAACTGGGCTGTAGACTGCCCAGGCTTGGTTTTGTTTTTAACAGGCCCAGCCCATGACGACAACGGGGCACAAAGATCCAGCAAGTATCTACTGGCCTTTGGCCCGCCAGCGTTAGTTATATTTTGTCTTACAACATCCGCAGGCACTTTTTTTTACTGAATCAAACACACAACCCAGTTCTATTTTCCTCTTGAAACGCATGTCCTACATCCGTTTTCTAATCTCTACCTATAGTTTTACTAGTTCATATACACGTATCATTATATTGAAAATACATAAAATTCACTTTTCATATTTACATCCTTATTTTTGTTGTTGTTTTCCCTCCCAGCGCTGATTTTTTTTACCACTGGTTTTCCCTTAAACCAACTCAATTGTCCCACGTCTTATTTTCTTACAAAAACAAAACGATTTTTTTGACAAATCAATAAGTTCTTAAAAAAATGTTTATCATTTCGAGATTACAAAAGTTCGGACTCCACCGAAATATGAAAAATAAGGTTGAACTTTTTGACCGTGGTCCTGGGCAGAAAATGGGCTGTAATAAATTACTTAAGAATTAGCAAATGGGCTGCAAATTATTAAAAAATAGCAAATGGGCTCTATGTTGTCTGCCACAGATTTGGAGGCTGACTTGTGGGCCTACTAAGTTCATGCGTACACAAGGTTTATCAAAAAAGAAACTTAGTCAACAATCGACTCTACCAGCGTCAGACCGTTAGATGTCAATCTAACGACAATCGTGCTTCTTCAGTCTCTGATCTTCCTGCCCCAGCCGCCCAAACCAGCGCCGTCAGAACCGCCTGCTCCCGCCACCCATGGCCGGCTGTGCTGCCGGGCAGGCCTCACGGCCCCATCATATACTCGCATCCCTGGCATGTCTATCCCTCTACTCACCCACACCTCCTGTTATTTTCGACGGCAGCCGAACCGGTCAACCCTCGTACTCTCCACCGCGTGGGCAGCCACTGCCGTGTCTTCCCCGGCTCCGTGTCGTTCCCTTCGTAGGCCTCGCCGTCGTCCACCGCCCTGGTGCTCTCGGCGCGGCGTGGTCAACGTGGTCAACGAACGACATCCATCGGAAGTGGATTGTACGTGGAGAGGCTGACAGCTGGGTCCACGGCCGCACACAAGGAAATGCCTCCTTATTACGCGAAAAATAATGATTCCTCCACCTGACATCTGGGACCCGCCGGAAGGGCCTCTGTATTTCGCGAAAAAAAACATTCCCTCCGCTGACAGGTCGGACCCACCAACTATATCTTCGCACGCAAGGAAGTGCCTCCTTATTGCACAAAAAAAATGAATACCCCTGCCAGCTGGGACCCACCATAGTGGGAGGCTGACTTCTGGGCCTACTAAGTTGACGAGGACGGAGGGCTTTGTCAAGTTAGTCAATATGAACGATTCTAGCTCCAGTGACCGTACGATGTCCATCCAACGGCCTTAGTGCTTCTTCAACCTCTGGTCTTCTTGCTCCAGCCGCCCAAAGCAGCGCCGGTCGTGCCGCCTGCTCCTGCCTCCCGTGGCCGGCTATGCTGCCGCGGAGGCCTCACCGCCCCCATACTACTCCCACCGCTGGCCAGGCCATCCCTCCACTCACCCACACCCCCTGTTATTCTGCGGCGACGACAACCTCACACCGCAGTCGAACCAGTGAACCCTCGTACTCCTCTCCGCATGGGCATCCACTGTCGCGTCTTCCCAGGCTCCGCGTCGTCCCCTTCCTAGGCCTCTCCGTCGTCCACCGCCTTGGTGCTCTCGGCGCGGCGTGGTCAATGTGGTCAACGACCGACTTCCATCGGAAGAGTAATGTACGTGAAGAGGCTGACAGCTGGGTCCACGGCCACAGCCCAGTTTTTTTGTGATTTGCCAAGTAAGTCGCTTTGTCAGGCCTGTTGGGCTGCAAATCTTTCAAGACAAGGAGAGCTTCATTCGGCTGGCCGAGAAAATGGCCTATCAGTGATGAGAAATGGGCTGTACATTTTTAAAACACATCAAACCGGCAATTAGTTTCAAATTTCTTTTTTTCATTTTGAGATTTTAAATTGCATTGATTTTTATGCGTGGACAATTTGTTGGATTTTATATTGATATACATTTATTTTTAAAATCAGTTTGAATGTGACTCGAAATTTCGGGATTAATAACAGTTCGGACCGCACCGAAATATGCAAAATTTCGTATAATTTTTTAACCGTGCCACAACATGGGCAGTAATGCTAGCAAAAAGAATATGGGCTCCAAAAAAAACCTTAAGAATTAGCAAATGGGCTGTAAATTATTAGAAATAATGGCAGATGGGCTGTATGATGTTTTCCACAGATTTGAGGCTTTCCTAAAAAAAGGTTGACGCACAAGTAGTGACTGTTGGATGTCCGTCGTGCTTCTTCAATCTCTGCTCTTCCTGCTCCAGCCGCTCAAACAAGCGTTGGTGGGACTGTCTGCTCCCTCCTCCCCGCGGCCGGCTGTGCTACCGCGCAGGCCTCACCGCCCCACCGTACTCCTGTCGCTGGCCTAGCCATCCCTCTACTCACCCACACCTGCTGTTATTCTCTGGCGACGGCAGACGAACCAGTAAACCCTCGTACAGTTGTACTCCCCTCCGCGTGGGAAACAACTGCCGAGTCTTCCCTGCCTCCGTGTCGTTCCCTTCCTAGGCCTCGCCGTCGTCCACCGCCCTGGTGCTCTCGGCGCGGCCTGGTCAATGTCGTCAACGACCGACATGCATCTGAAGTGGATTGTACGTGGAGAGGCTGACAGCTGGGTCCACGGTCGCACGCAAGGAAATGCCTCCTTATTACACGCAAAATAATGATTCCTCCACCTGACATCTGGGACCCACCGAAAGGGCCTCTGTATTTCGCGAAAAAAAACATTACCGCCGCTGACAGCTTGGACCCACCAGCTATATCTTCGCACGCAAGGAAGTGCCTCCTTATTACGCACAAAAAAATGAATACTCCCCCTGCTAGCTGGGACCCAGTATAGTGGCAGGCTGACTTGTGGGCCTACTAAGTTGACGGGGACGGAGGGCTTTGTCAACTTAGTCAAAATGCACGTTCTAGCTCCACTGACCGTACGATGTCCATCCACCGGCCGTAGTGCTTCTTCAACCTCTGGTCTTCTTGCTCCAGCCGCCCAAACCAGCGCCGGTCGTGCCTCGTGCTCCTGCCTCCCGTGGCCGGCTGCGATGCGGCAGAGGCCTCACCGCCCCCTACTACTCCCACCGCTGGCCAGGCCATCCCTCTACTCACCCACACCCCCTGTTATTCTGCGGCGGCGGCAGCCTCACACCGCAGCGAACCAGTGAACCCTCATACTCCTCTACGCGTGGGCATCCACTGCCGCGTCTTCCCTAGCTCCGCGTCGTCCCCTTCTTAGGCCTCGCCGTCGTCCACCGCCCTGGTGCTCTCGGCGCTGCGTGGTCAACGTGGTCAAGGAACGGCTTCCAACGGACGTGGACTATACGTGTAGAGGCTGACAGCTGGGTCCACGGTCGCAGCAAGGAAGTGCCTCCTTATTACGTGCAAAATAAATATTCCTCTACCTGACAGCGGGGACCCACCGGACGGGCCACCGTATTTCGTGAAAAAATGTTTCCCCCTGACTGTTGGGACCCACCAGCTACATCTTCGCACGCATGGAAGTGCATCCGGGCAAAAACAAACGATTCACCCCCCTGACTGCTGGGACCCACCAGCTACATCTTCACACGCAAGGAAGTGCCTGACAGTTGGGACCCACCTGGTCGAAGCATACGTAGCATTGTCATTCTGGTCGCGAACGTGTACGTACATACTGGTCGATGTAGAGGCGCGCACGTGCCGTAGCAGAGGTGCGCACGTAGCATGTACACGTACGTACAGCGGCCAGGGTGCAAGAAAGTGAATACGGCCACGTACGTACATACGGGCGGGGTCTCGAACGCCTACTCGGGCGTACGTACGGCCAGGGCTCGTGTACATGGCTGAGTCGGAACGGAGAAACAGCGTCGTCGTCGTGTTCATGGGGAGCCAACCGGCTGGGGCGGAACGGAATGCATCGTCGTGTTCATCGGGAGGGCTTGGACGGAACAGTCGATGGAAACAAGGCCTGGCGTACCGCAGACGGAAGAAACGGCCTTGTGTTTGACCGGCCACGTTCGAAACGGGATCCTGTTCATCGGGAGGGGTCTGGCGTATCGCAAAACGGAGGAAACGGACCTCCTACGGTCGAAATGGGGGTCCTGTTGATCGGGAGGGGTGTGGCGTACCGCAAAACAGAGAAAACGGACTTGTGTTGGAGCGCTACGGTCGAAACGGGTGTCCTGTTCATCAAGCGGGGTGTGGCGTACCGCAAAACGGGACTCCACGGGATACTGTTCATCTCCACCGTCAACCCCCTCCAGCCTCCACGGGCTACTGTTCATCCACCGTCGACCTCCTCCAGCCTCCACCTATGACTGTTCATCCACGGGCTCCTGTTCATCCAGCCTCCACCGCGCGCTACTCCACCGGCTACTATTGAACTAGCCCTCTCCATGGGCTCCTGTTCAACCACCCCTCCACGGGCTACTGTTCATCCAGCCCTCCACCGTCTACTGTTCATCCTGCCCTCCACGGGGTGGTCCTGTTCATCCTGCCCTCCACGGGGTCCTGTTCATCCAGCCCCAACCGGCTCGATCGATCGGGGTCCCGTTCATCCAGAGGCAACACCATGGGGTCCTGTTCATCCACCCCCACCGGGAACTGTTCATCCAAACCCCCCGCAACGCTCACTGTTCATCTAGAGGCAGCATCGATCGGCTTCAGTTAGCAGCAGTAGCGAAGGAATCGCTCGATCGGGTTCAGTTAACAGCCATCGATCGATCGCTCGGGTTCGGTAACGCGTAGCCTGCAGTGCAATCTCTCGGGTTCAGTTAGAGCCCAACGCCTCGCTTGGGTTTAGTTAGAGCCCAACGCCTCGCACCCACGCGCGTGCGTGTACGAGAGAAACGCACATCGCTCGGCCCCGACCACCCACCGTAACCGGGAACACCCCAATATTTTCCTCGCCCTCGCTTCTACCATGGTTTTTTCCGTCATGGACGGCCCAAAGAATGTCATGCAGCTGTGTCTCCGGCCCGCCCAAGATGAAAAGCCCATTTTCTGTCATGATTTTTTGTCATAGAAGTAGGACCCCACCATATCTATGATGATACCGGGTTTTGTCACAATTATCGTCATAGAAGTGTCATAAGTATGACAGAATTTTTTTCGTTCGGCCCAAAATGTCACGGATGTGTCTTTTTTCGTAGTGTTACTTGTTGGTTGAAGCTATCCTCATAGTTCATCACAAGTGGAGGGGGTTGTGTAGTGTGCATATTTGTCATGTCGATGAATTTGTGCAGCTCGTTGTTGTTGTCCAGTCCCAACAAATGGTATCAGAACCTTGGTTTACTTGTGCTAATTGGTGAGTTTCTTGTTGTTAAAGCTGGAAGTGGATACCAGCAGGATGATATCTTTGAATGGTACAAATTATCAAGCATGGAAGGGCAAGATGGAGGACTTGTTATATGTAAAGGAATATTGGAAGCCAGTGTTCTCCGCTGAGATGCCGGAGGGCATTGAGGAAGGTCAGTGGAAGGTACTTCATCGCCAAGCTTATGGGAGAAATTGGGAGAGTTGTTTGCCAGAAAAAAAGTTACAAACAAGGTGTGCTTGATCAAAAAATTGATGTGTTTGAGGTACAAAGAGGGCATTCTAATTGCAGATCTTGTGAATACATTTCAAGGCATTATAAATCAGCTTTCTTCAATGGGAATTACAATTGAAGATGAAATGAGAGGCTTGATGCTACTAGGCTTATTACCGGACATGTGGGAGACCTTTAAGGTCACGGTTTGGAATTCAGCAGCTAATGGAGTTGTCACTTGGAATCTTGTGAAAACCAGGGTACTAAATGAAGAGTCTAGAAAGGTGGCTGAAGCTAGTTCTTCCTCACATTCAGAGGTGCTGGTCACTCAGTCCAGGGGGAGAAGCAAGTGCAGCGGTCCAAGTAAAGGGGCAGAAAGAGGTAGGAGCAAATCAAGAAGCAAGTATGCTGATTATGAGTGCCATCACTGCCATCAGAAGGGCCACATTAAGTGGCAATGTGACAAGTGGAAGAAAGACAAAAATAAAAAGAAGAAGCAAGATCAGAAGCAAGCTGACAGTGATAGTGACACAGAGGGCAACTGAGTTACTGTAGTAGAAGAGGGCATCATGCTTGTTATGCATGAAGAAAATAAGGGCAGATTTGGTTCCACTGTTGAGGAGAAGGTCATTGTTGTTTCTGATGAAACCATCAACCTTGTGGATGGTGACGAGATGATTTGGATACCAGACAGCGGTGCTACCATTCATGCTACATCTCGTAGAGAGCTCTTCACTAACTATATATCCGGTGGTTTTGGTGTTGTGAAGATGGGGAATAATGATAGGGAGCCATCATTGGAAAAGGAGATGTGCATTTGGAGACCGCAAATGGTACAAGGTTAGTCTTCAAATCTGTGAGGCATGTTGAGGCACTTCATCTCAATATTATTTCAGTTGGTTTGCTTGATGGAGATGATTACTTGAGCAGTTTTGGAAAAGAGCAGTACAAGCTCACCAAAGGCAACATGGTTGTTGCAAGAGGTAATGGTCTCGGTTTTGTATCATGTTCATGCTAAGCCCTTTAGTGCTTCTGCCGGTGCACTAGAGAAGGATGATAATTATGCTCTATGGCACAAGAGACTTGGGCACATGAGTGAGACGGGGATGACAGTGCTAGTGAAGAAAAAATTGTTGAAGGGTGTGAAAGGAGTTCACATCAAGAAATGTTCAGATTGTCTAGCTAGGAAGCAACACAGAGTTTCCTTCAAGACTCTACCTCCTCACAAGAAGCCTGAGAAGCTGGACTTGATACATTACGATGTTTGCAAAATGTCGGTAAGATCTCTTGGTGGTGCTAAGTACTTTGTGACTTTTATTGATGACTTTTCCAGAAAAGTTTGGGCCTTTACTTTGAGGACCAAAGATCAAGTACTAGGTGTATTCAAGCAATTCCAAGCCTCAGTTGAGAGAGAAACTGAGAAGAAGATCAAGTGCATTCGAACTGACAATGGAGGAGAGTATATTGGGCCATTTGATGCATATTGCAAGCAGCAAGGCATTAGGCATCAATTTACTCCCTCTAAGACACCACAGCTGAATGGTCTTGCTGAGAGGATGAACATGACAATTGTGGAGAGAGTTAGATGCTTGCTATCAAGTGCAAAGCTACGTAACCAATTTTGGGGTGAGGCCTTGATGACTGTGGTTTATCTTATTAATCTCTCACCAACTTATCCTTTGTAGGGAGATGTTCCTAACAGGGTTTGGTGTGACAAGGGCGTCTCATACGACCACCTGAAAGTTTTTGGGTGCAAGACCTTTGTACATATTCCTCAAGATGAAAGGTCAAAGCTTGATTTGAATACACGACAGTGCATCTTTCTTGGCTATGGGGGTGATGAGTTTGTCTATAAGATGTTTGACCCTATAGCAAGGAAAGTTGTGAGAAGCCGTGTTGTTGTGTTTGTAGAAGACCGAACAATTGAGGATATTGTGAAGACAAAGGGGTCGGTTCCTCCTCACCAGCAGCATGACATGATTGATTCTGACCCAGTTCCTGCAGCTCCAGCTCTTGTGCAAGTTGAAGCAGATGCAGAAGATGTACAATATTATGTACATGGTGGTGCAGGTGAAGAAGATGCTCCCCAACAGCAGCAATAGTAATATGCTGAAGTTGATAATCCGGATCAGCAGGAAGCACCAACACCAGAAAGATCCAACAGGGGTCAAATTCCTTCCAGCAGGTATCCCTCAGATCAATATGTGGTGTTATTATCTGACGGTTCAGAACCTGAATGCTTTCAGATGCAACGGAAGATGAGCACAAGAAGGAGTGGAAAAAGGCTATGCAAGAAGAGATGGATTCCTTGCATAAGAATCATACTTATGAGTTGGTGAAGTTGCCCAAGGGCAAGAAAATTTTGAAGAACAAGTGGGTCTATGGAATCAAGCAAGAAGAGCACACATCACATCCAAGGTACAAGGCCAGGCTAGTTGTAAAGGATTCGGCCAGAGAAAAGGCATTGATTATGATGAGATCTTTTCTCCGGTTGTGAAGATGACATCCATTAGAGTAATCCTTGGCATGTCAGCAAGTCTCAACTTGGAGGTTGAGCAAATGGATGTGAAGACTACATTCCTTCATGGTGAGTTGGAGGAAGAAATAGACATGGAGCAACCTGAGGGGTTTCTTGTGAAAGGCGAAGAAGACTATGTGTGCAAGCTGAAGAAAAGTCTCTATGGCCTGAAAGAAGCACCAAGACAATTGTACATGAAGTTTGAAACTGTCATGGGGGAGAAAGGGTACAAGAAGTGTAGCTCAGACCATTGTGTGTTTATTCAAAGGTTCTCAGGTGATGATTGAAGGAAATGTGCCCTAGAGGCAATAATAAAGTTGTTATTTACATTTCCTTATATTATGATAAATGTTTATTATTCATGCTAGAATTGTATTAACCGGAAACTTAGTACATGTGTGAATACATAGACAAACAGAGTGTCCCTAGCATGCCTTTACTTTACTAGCTTGTTTATCAAAGATGGTTATGTTTCCTAGCCATAGACATGTGTTGTTATTTAATGAACGGGATCACATCCTTGGAGAATGATGTGATGGACAAGACCCATCCGTTAGCCTAGCACTATGATTGTTTAGTTTGTTGCTATTGCTTTCATCATGACTTATACATGTTCCTATGACTATGAGATTATGCAACTCCCGAATACCGGAGGAACAGTGTGCTATCAATCATCACAACGTAACTGGGTGATTATAAGGATGCTCTATAGGTGTCTCCGATGGTGTTTGTTGAGTTGGCATAGATCGAGATTAGGATTTGTCACTCCGATTGTCGGAGAGGTATCTCTGGGCCCTCTCGGTAATGCACATCACTATAAGCCTTGCAAGCAATGTGACTAATGAGTTAGTTGCGGGATGATGCATTACGGAACGAGTAAAGAGACTTGCCGGTAACGAGATTGAACCAGGTATTGTAATACCGGCGATCGAATCTCGGGCAAGTAACATACTGATGACAAAGGTAACAACGTATGTTGTTATGCGGTTTGATCGATAAAGATCTTCATAGAATATGTGGGAACCAATATGAGAATCCAGGTTCCGATATTGGTTATTGACCGGAGATGAGTCTCGGTCATGTCTGTTGGGGATCGTTGCAGAAATTAAAAATTTTCTACGCATCACCAAGATCAATCTATGGAGACACTAGCAACGAGAGAGAGGGGAGTGCATCTTCATACCCTTGAAGATCGTGATGCGGAAGCGTTACAAGAACGCGGATGATGGAGTCGTACTCGTAGCGATTCAGATCGCGGTTGATTCCGATCTAAGCGCCGAACAACGGCGCCTCCGCGTTCAACACACGTACAGCCCGGGGACGTCTCCTCCTTCTTGATCCAGCAAGGGGAGAGGAGAAGTTGAGGGAGAGCTCCGGCAGCACGACGACGTGGTGGTGGAGCTTGCAGTTCTCCGGCAGGGCTTCGCCAAGCACTACGGAGGAGGAGGTGTTGGGGAGGGAAAGGGCTGCGCCAGTGGAAGGGCTGCGGCTCCCATGCACCTCCCCACTATATATAGGGGTGGAGGGGGCTGGTTTATTGCCCTGCAAGTCCATTGGGGCGTTGGCAAAGGTGGGGGAAAGAAATCCCATCATTTCCCTTCCCCACCGATTGTTATCCACCTTTTTTAGGGATCTTGATCTTATCCCTTCGGGATATGATCTTATTCCTTCTAAGAGGGGATCTTCGTGCGCCTTGACCAGGAGTGTGGGGCCTTGCCCCCACTACCCACGTTCATGTGGGTCCCCCCATGCAGGTGGGCCCCACTCCGTAACCTTCTAGAACCTTCTCGGTACAATACCGAAAAATCCCGAACATTTTCCGGTGGCCAAAATAGGACTTCCCATATATAAATCTTTACCTCCGGACCATTCCGGAACTCCTCGTGACGTCCTGGATCTCATCCCGGACTCCGAACAACATTCGGTAACTGCACACTAATTCCCATAACAACTCTAGCGTCACCGAACCTTAAGTGTGTAGACCCTATGGGTTCAGGAATCATGCAGACATGACCGAGACAGCTCTCTGGCCAATAACTAACAGCGGGATCTGGATACCCATGTTGGCTCCCACATGTTCCACGATGATCTCATCGGATGAACCACGATGTAGGGGATTCAATCAATCCTGTATACAATTCCCTTTGTCAATCGGTACGTTACTTGCCCGAGATTCGATCGCCGGTATCCCAATACCTTGTTCAATCTCGTTACCGGAAAGTCACTTTTACTCGTTCCGTAACACACCATCCGGTGATCAACTCTTTGGTCACATTGAGCTCATTATGATGATGTCCTACGGAGTGGGCCTAGAGATACCTCTCCGTCACACGGAGTGACAAATCCCAGTCTCGATTCGTGCCAACCCAACAGACACTTTCGGAGATACCCGTAGTGTGCCTTTATAGCCACCCAGTTACGTTGTGACGTTTGGCACACCCAAAGCATTCCTACAGTATCCGGGAGTTGCACAATCTCATGGTCTAAGGAAATGATACTTGACATTAGAAAAGCTTTAGCAGACAAACTACACGATCTTGTGCTATGCTTAGGATTGGGTCTTGTCCATCACATCATTCTCCTAATGATGTGATCCCGTTATCAACGACATCCAATGGCCATGGTCAGGAAACCGTAACCATCTATTGATCAACGAGCTAGTCAACTAGAGGCTTACTAGGGATATATTGTGGTCTACGTATTCACAGATGTATTACGGTCTCCGGCTAATACAATTATAGCATGAACAATAGACAATTATCATGAACAAGGAAATATAATAATAACCATTTTATTATTGCCTCTAGGGCATATTTCCAACAGCCTCCCACTTGCACTAGAGTCAATAATCTAGTTCACATCACTATGTGATTGTAATGAATCCAACACCCATGGGGTTTGATCATATCTCGCTTGTGAGAGAGGTTATTAGTCAACGGGTCTCAACCTTTCAGATCCGTGTGTGCTTTACAAATCTCTATGTCATCTTGTAGATGCAGCTACCATGCGCTACTTGGAGCTATTCCAAATAACTGCTCTACTATACGAATCCGGTTTACTACTCAGAGTCATCCGGATTAGTGTCAAAGTTTGCATCGACGTAACCCTTTACGACGAACTCTTTTACCACCTCCATAATCGAGAAAATTCCTTAGTCCACTAGTTACTAAGGATAAGTTTGACCGCTGTCATGTGATCCATTCCTGGATCACTCTTGTACCCCTTGATTGACGCATGGCAAGGCACACTTCAGGTGCGGTACACAGCATAGCATACTGTAGAGCCTACGTCTAAAGTATAGGGGACGACCTTCGTCCTTTCTCTCTCTTCTGTCGTGGTCAGATCTTGAGTCTCACTCAATGCTCACACCTTATAACACAGCCAAGAACTCCTTCTTTGCTGATCTATTTGAACTCCTTCAAAATCTTGTCATGGTATGTATTCATTTGAAAGTACTATTAAGCGTTTTTGATCTATCCTTATAGATCTTGCTCAATGTTCAAGTAGCTTAATCCAGGTTTTCCATTGAAAAACACTTTTCAAATAACCCTATATGCTTTCCAGAAATTCTACATCATTTCTGATCAACAATATGTCAACAACATATACTCATCAGAAATTCTATGGTGCTCCCACTCACTTCTTTGGAAATACAAGTTTCTCATAAACTTTGTATAAACCCAAAATCTTTGATCATCCCATCAAAGCGTATATTCCAACTCCGAGATGCTTACTCCAGTCCTTAGAAGGATTGCTGGAGCTTTGCATACTTGTTAGCATCTTTTAGGATTGACAAAAACCTTCTGGTTGTATCACATACAATCTTTCCTCAAGAAAATTGTCGAGGAAACAATGTTTTGACATCCTATCTGCAAGATTTCAATGCAGTAACTGCTAATACAATTCCAACAGACTCTTAGCATCGCTACGAGTGAGAAAGTCTCACCGTAGTCAACTCCTTGAACTTGTCGGAAAACATCTTAACGACAAGTCGAGCTTTCTTAATGGTGATACTTACCATCATTGTCTGTCTTCCTTTTAAAATCCATCTGTACCCAATAGCCTTACGACCATCAAGTAGTTCTTCCAAAGTCTATACTTTGTTTTCACACATGGATCCTCTCGGATTTTATGGCCTCGAGTCATTTGTCGGAATCCGGGCCCACCATCGCTTCTCCATAGCTCGTAGGTTCATTGTTGTCTAGCAACATGACCTCCAAGACAGGATTACGTACCACTCTGTAATAGTACGCATCCTTGTCGACCTACGAGGTTTGGTAGTGACTTGATCCGAAGTTTCATGATCACTATCATCAACTTCCACTTCAATTGGTGTAGGCGCTACATGAACAACTTCCTGTCCCTGCTACACACTGGTTGAAGTGACGGTTCAATAACCTCATCAAGTCTCCACCATCCTCCCACCTAATTCTTTCGAGAGAAACTTTTCCTCGAGAAAGGACCCATTTCTAGAAACAATCCCTTTTGCTTCCGGATCCGAAATAGGAGGTATACCCAACTGTTTTGGGTGTCCTATGAAGATGCATTTATCCGCTTTGGGTTCGAGCTTATCAGGCTAAACCTTTTTCACATAAGCGTCGTGGCCCCAAACTTTTAAGAAATGATAGCTTAGGTTTCTCTAAACTATAGTTCATACGGTGTCATCTCAACGGAATTACGTGGTGCCCTATTTAAAGTGAATGCGGTTGTCTCTAATGCCTAACCCATAAACGATAGTGGTAATTCGATAAGAGATATCATGGTATGCACCACATCCAATAGGGTGCAGTTATGATGTTCGGACACACCATCACACTATGGTGTTCCAGGCGGTATTAGTTGTGAAACAATTTCCACAATGTCTTAATTGTGTGCCAAACTCGTAACTCAGATATTCATCTCTATGATCATATCATAGACATTTTATCCTCTTGTCACAATGATCTTCAACTTCACTCTAAAATTACTTAAACCTTTCAATAATTCAGACTTGTGTTTCATCAAGTAAATATACTTAGCATCTACTCAAACCATCTGTGAAGTAAGAACATAACGATATTCACTGCGTGCCTCAGCACTCATTGGATTGCACACATCAAATGTATTACTTCCAACAAGTTGCTCTCTTGTTTCATCTCACTGAAAATGAGGCCTTTCAGTCATCTTGCCCATGTGGTATGACTTGCATGTCTCAAGTGATTCAAAATCAAGTGAGTCCAAACGATCCATCTGCATGGAGTTTCTTCATGCGTATAAACCAATAGACATGGTTCGCATGTCTCAAACTTTTCAAAAAACAAGTGAGTCCAAAGATCCATTAACATGGAGCTTCTTCATGCGTTTTATACCAATATGACTCAAATGGCAGTGTCACAAGTATGTGGTACTATCATTACTATCTTATATCTTTTGGCATGAACATGTGTATCACTACAATCGAGATTCAATGAACCATTCATTTTAGGTGCAAGACCATTGAAGGTATTATTCAAATAAACAGAGTAAGCATTATTCTCCTTAAATGCATAACCATATTGCGATAAACATAATCCAATCATGTCTATGCTCAATGCAAACACCAAATAACAATTATTTAGGTTTAACACCAATCTCGATGGTAGAGGGAGCATGTGATGCTTGATCACATCAACCTTGGAAACACTTCCAACACATATCGTCATCTCACCTTCAGCTAGTCTCTGTTTATTCCGTAGCTTTTTATTTCGAGTTACTACCACTTAGCAACCGAACCGGTATTTAATACCCTGGTGCTACTAGGAGTACTAGTAAAGTACACATTATAATGTATATCCAATATACTTCTATCGGCCTTGCCAGCCTTCTCATCTACCAAGTATCTAAGGTAGTTCTGCTTCAGTGACAGTTCCCCTCATTTCAGAAGCACTTAGTCTCGGGTTTGGGTTCAACCTTGGGTTTCTTCACTAGAGCAGCAACTGATTTGCCGTTTCATGAAGTATCCCTTTCTTGCTCTTGCCCTTCTTGAAACTAGTGGTTTTACTAACCATCAACAATTGATGCTCCTATTGGATTTCTACTTTTGCGGTGTCGTGAATAGCTCAAGGATCATCATATCTATCCCTGATATGTTATAGTTCATCACGAAGCTCTAGCAGCTTGGTGGCAGTGACTTTGGAGAACCATCACTATCTCATCTGGAAGATTAACTCCCACTCGATTCAAGCAATTGTAGTACTCATACAATCTGAGCACATGCTCAATGATTGAGCTTTTCTCCTTAGTTTGCAGGCTTAAGAAACTTGTCAGAGGTCTCGTACCTCTTGACGTGGGCACTAGCCTGAAATCCCAATTTCAGTCCTTGGAACATCTCATATGTTCTGCGATGTTTCAAAAACGTCTTTGGTGCCTCAATTCTAAACCATTTAGCATTACGCACTGAACTATCATGTAGTCATCAAAACGTGTATGTCAGATGTTCGCAACATCCACAACCGATGCTCGAGGTTCAGCATACTGAGCAGTGCATTAAGGACACAATCCTTCTGCGCAACAATGAGGACAATCCTCAGTTTACGGACCCAGTCCGCATAATTGCTACTGTCAACTCTCAACTAAATTTCTCTAGGAACAAATCTAAAACTGTAGAACCAAAGCGTGAGCTACGACATAATTTGCAAAGACCTTTTGACTATGTTCATGATAATTAAGTTCATCTAATCAAATTATTTAATGAACTCCCACTCAGATAGACATCCCTCTAGTCATCTAAGTGATACATGATCCGAGTCAACTAGGCCGTGTCCGATCATCACGTGAGACGGACTAGTCATCATCGGTGAACATCTTCATGTTGATCGTATCCACTATACGACTCATGTTCGACCTTTCGGTCTCTTGTGTTCCGAGGCCATGTCTGTACTTGCTAGGCTCGTCAAGTCAACCTAAGTGTTTTGCATGTGTAAATCTGGCTTACACCCGTTGTATGCGAACGTTAGAATCTATCACACCCGATCATCACGTGGTGCTTCGAAACAATGAACTTTCGCAACGGTGCATAGTTAGGGGGAACACTTTCTTGAAATTTTATGAGGGATCATCTTATTTATGCTACCGTCGTTCTAAGCAAATAAGATGTAAAAACATGATAAACATCACATGCAATAAAATAGTGACATGATATGGCCAATATCATTTTTGCTCCTTTTGATCTCTATCTTCGGGACGCCATGATCATCATCGTCACCGGCATTATGACACCATGATCTCCATCATCATGATCTCCATCATCGTGTCTTCATGAAGTTGTCTCGCCAACTATTACTTCTACTACTATGGCTAACGGTTAGCAATAAATTAAAGTGATTACATGACGTTTTCATTGACACGCAGGTCATATAACAAATTAAGACAACTCCTATGGCTCCTGCCGGTTGTCATACTCATCGACATGAAAGTCGTGATCCTATTACAAGAACATGATCAATCTCATACATCACATATATCATTCATCACATCCTTTTGGCCATATCACATCACACGGCATATGTTGCAAGAACAAGTTAGACGTCCTCTAATTGTTGTTGCAAGTTTTTACGTGGCTGCTATAGGTTTCTAGCAAGAACGTTTCTTACCTACGCCAAAACCACAACCTGATATGCCAATTTCTATTTACCCTTCATAAGGACCCTTTTCATCGAATCCGATCCGACTAAAGTGGGAGAGACAGACACCCGCTCGCCACCTTATGCAACTAGTGCATGTCAGTCGGTGGAACTTGTCTCACGTAAGCGTACGTGTAAGGTCGGTCCGGGCCGCTTCATCCCATGATGCCGCCGAATCAAGATAAGACTAGTAACGGCAAGTAAATTGACAAAATCGACGCCCACAACAACTTGTGTTCTACTCGTGCATAGAAACTACGCTTAGACCTAGCTCATGATGCCACTGTTGGGGATCGTTTCAGAAATTAAAAAATTTCTACGCATCACCAAGATCAATCTATGGAGAGAATAGCAACAAGAGAGAGGGGAGTGCATCTTCATACCCTTGAAGATCGCGATGCGGAAGCGTTACAAGAACGCGGATGAAGGAGTCGTACTCGTAGCGATTCAGATCACGGTTGATTCCGATCTAAGCGCCAAACAACGGCGCCTCCGCGTTCAACACACGTACAGCCTGGGGACGTCTCCTCCTTCTTGATCCAGCAAGGGGAGAGGAGAAGTTGAGGGAGAGCTCCGGCAGCACGACGGCGTGGTGGTGGAGCTTTCAGTTCTCCGGCAGGGCTTCGCCAAGCACTACTACTACGGAGGAGGTGTTGGGGAGGGAGAGGGCTGCGCCAGCGGAAGGGCTGCGGCTCCCATGCGCCTCCCCACTATATATAGGGGTGGAGGGGGCTGGTTTCTTGCCCTCCAAGTCCATTGGGGCGTTGGCAAAGGTGGGGGAAGAAATCCCATCATTTCCCTTCCCCACCGATTGTTATCCCCTTTTTTAGGGATCTTGATCTTATCCCTTCAGGATATGATCTTATTCCTTCTAAGGGGGGATCTTGGTGCGCCTTGACCAGGGGTGTGGGGCCTTACCCCCACTACCCACATTCATGTGGGTCCCACTCCGGAACCTTCTAGAACCTTCCCGGTACAATACCGAAAAATCCCGAACATTTTCCGGTGGCCAAAATAGGATTTCCCATATATAAATCTTTACCTCCGGACCATTCCGGAACTCCTCGTGACGTCCGAGATCTCATCCGGGACTCCGAACAACATTCGGTAACTGCACACTAATTCCCATAACAACTCTAGCGTCACCGAACCTTAAGTGTGTAGACCCTACGGGTTCAGGAATCATACAGACATGACCGAGACAGCTCTCTGGCCAATAACCAACAGCGGGATCTGGATACCCATGTTGGCTCCCACATGTTCCACGATGATCTCATCGGATGAACCACGATGTCGGGAATTCAATCAATCCTGTATACAATTCTCTTTGTCAATCGGTACATTACTTGCCCGAGATTCGATCGTTGGTATCCCAATACCTCGTTCAATCTCGTTACCGGCAAGTTACTTTTACTCGTTCCGTAACACATGA
Organism: Aegilops tauschii subsp. strangulata; assembly: GCF_002575655.3. NCBI lineage: Eukaryota > Viridiplantae > Streptophyta > Magnoliopsida > Poales > Poaceae > Aegilops > Aegilops tauschii. The sequence continues at coordinate 449,631,932 of NC_053039.3, read as the reverse complement.
TCCCGTGATCAACTCTTTGGTCACATTGAGCCCATTATGATGATGTCCTACCGAGTGGGCCCAGAGATACCTCTCCGTCACACGGAGTGACAAATCCCAGTCTCGATTCGTGCCAACCCAACAGACACTTTCGGAGATACCCGTAGTGTGCCTTTCTAGCCACCCAGTTATGTTGTGACATTTGGCAGACCCAATGCATTCCTACGGTATCCGGGAGTTGCACAATCTCATGGTCTAAGGAAATGATACTTGACATTAGAAAAGCTTTAGCAGACGAACTACACGATCTTGTGCTATGCTTAGGATTGGGTCTTGTCCATCACATCATTCTCCTAATGATGTGATCCCGTTATCAACGACATCCAATGTCCATGGTCAAGAAACCGTAACCATCTATCGATCAACGAGCTAGTCAACTAGAGGCTTACTAGGGACATATTGTAGTCTACGTATTCACACATGTATTACGGTCTCCGGTTAATGCAATTATAGCATGAACAATAGACAATTATCATGAACAAGGAAATATAATAATAACCATTTTATTATTGCCTCTAGGGCATATTTCCAACAATGTCTACAAAGTTCTTGAACCCGTAGGGTCCGCACGCTTAACGTTAGATGACGGTCGGTATTATGAGTTTATGTGTTTTGATGTACCGAAGGTAGTTCGGAGTCTCGGATGAGATCACGGACATGACGACGAGTCTCGAAATGGTCGAGACATAAAGATTGATATATTGGAAGGTTATGTTTGGACACCGGAAAGGTTTCGGAGAGGTTCGGGCATTTTTCGGAGTACCGGGGGGTTGCCGGAACCCCCCGGGGGGTCAATGGGCCTTCATGGGCCTTAGTGGAAGAGAGGAGGAGGCAGCCAAGTGGAGGCGCGCGCCCCCAAGCCCAATCCGAATCGGGGGGCGCCCCCCCTTTTCCTGAAGGAAATATGCCCTAGAGGCAATAATAAAGTTGTTATTTATATTTCCTTATATCATGATAAATGTTTATTATTCCTGCTAGAATTGTATTAACCGGAAACTTTGTACATGTGTGAATACATAGACAAACAGAGTGTCACTAGTATGCCTCTACTTGACTAGCTCGTTGAATCAAAGATGGTTAAGTTTCCTAGCCATAGACATGAGTTGTCATTTGATTAACGGGATCACATCATTAGAGAATGATGTGATTGACAAGACCCATCCGTTAGCTTAGCACGATGATCGTTCAGTTTGTTGCTATTGCTTTCTTCATGACTTATACATGTTCCTATGACTATGAGATTATGCAACTCCCGAATACCGGAGGAACACTTAGTGTGCTATCAAACATCACAACGTAACTGGGTGATTATAAAGATGCTCTACAGGTGTCTCCGATGGTGTTTGTTGAGTTGGCATAGATCAAGATTAGGATTTTTCACTCCGATTGTCGGAGAGGTATCTTTGGGCCCTCTCGGTAATGCACATCACTATAAAGCCTTGCAAGCAATGTGACTAATGAGTTAGTTACGGGATGATGCATTACGGAACGAGTAAAGAGACTTGCCGGTAACGAGATTGAACTAGGTATTGAGATACCGACGATCGAATCTTGGGCAAGTAACATACCGATGACAAAGGGAACAACGTATGTTGTTATGCGGTTTGACCGATAAAGATCTTTGAAGAATATGTGGGAGCCAATATGAACATCCAGGTTCCGCTATTGGTTATTGACCGGAGATGAGTCTCGATCATGTCTACATAGTTCTCGAACCCGTAGGGTCCGCACGCTTAACGTTTGATGATGATCGGTATTATGAGTTTATGTGTTTTGATGTACCAAAGGTTGTTCGAAGTCCCGTATGTGATCACGGACATGACGAGGAGTCTCCAAATGGTTGAGATATAAAGATCGATATATTGGATGACTATGTTTGGACATCGGGATGGTTCCGGGTAAGTTCGGGCATTTACCGGAGTACCGGGAGGTTACCGAAACCCCCCGGGAAGTATATGGGCCTTATTGGGCCATAGTGGGAGAGAGGAGAAGGGAGCCTAGGAGGGGGCGCCCCCCCCCCCAAGCCCAATCCGAATTGGGTGGGGGGCCGCCTGTTGGGGATATTATTACTAGGTATAAACCGGCCAAGATAGCCGGGTTATCCCCATAATGGATTGTTTATATTTAAAGCCCATGAAGACAAGGATAAAAGCGGATTATTACAGAGACTTGAAGGCCCAAGCCTCAAAGGTAGATTAAGGCCTGAAGTTATAAACCGCCATGTAATTCATGACTTGTATTATAAGGTATGACAAAGTAGAAACCGAGCCGGTATGTGTATAAACCGGCATCGGGACTCTGTGAGCCGGCGGGCGTTGACCTGTGTATATAAAGGCATGACCCGGCGGCGGTTCAAGGACAACAGATAACAACTCGAGGCTCAGGCAAAGCATATTTGCTCCCTGATCATCGAAACCCCAGCAATTCCATCACAACTAGACGTAGGCTTTTACCTTCATCGTAAGGGGGCCGAACTAGTATAAAACTCTTGTGTCCCTTGTCCAGTTTAACCCCTTTAAGCTAACCCGTTGCGATGGCTCCACGACTAAGTCCTTTCGCTAGGACATCTGCCGTGACAATTCCACGACAGTTGGCGCCCACCGTGGGGCTATCGCGCGATGGTTTCGAGTTCTTGAAGGGCAATTTCGAAGGGCTCAAGGGATACGCCATGGGCCGGATGACCAAGAGTCGTCGCGGCAAGCTCTACATCGACGACGCAGGCTGGGGCCCCGAGGCCGGCTCAATCGAGTACGGGTACCGGGTCCCTTTGGAGGAATTCACGTCTTCATCGGCAAGATCGGCGAACCGGGCCCTGAGCCGGACATCTGCACCGACCTCGTCGAGACGGCTCAGCGTGCAAGCCCTGCCCGGGTTCAACCCGCCGTGAAGCATGCGTTCGTAGGCTTCATCAATGGTGCGAAACTTGAACCGGCGTCCGATGGCGAGACCGTCGTCCACCGGGGAGACCGAGTCACTGTACCAACTGCAAGATGGCCAGTTTGGGGGCTATTCCGATGACGACAGTATTCTGGAGCCCTTTGAACCGGCAAACCGGGCTGCGATCTTCATGGCTGGAACTCAGCTCATGTTGCAATCTTCAACCGCGGCAGCAATAATTTCCGGATCGGCGGCTGGGGCGGGAGGCCCCGCGCGCCGGCCAGCCCAAATCTTGTCTGGTTTATTGGACACCGGGACGGCCTTACTAACCACACAAGTTACCGCCGATACCCAAGATCAGCATAATGCGGAGGTGGCCAAGCTGCAGGATCAGATAACTCAAGCTAAGGAGGACTTAGCGGCTGAAGAAATCAGGATGGCTGAGGAGCGAGCCGCTTTAGAGACAAGCACAGCGGATTCAGGCGAAAAATTATCGACTCCTGTTAGATCAGAACGCTTCAAACGACGTGTTAAGGAGAAGGCATCAGTCACGACTGCCACCGGTTTATGAGGCAATGAATCTCTTTAGCACGCCAGGAGCAGGAACCAGTAATCCGGCAGCGGTGAACCGGATTGAGACGCCTAGGACCGGAGCACCAGATCCGCCACGGGTGACGGATCCCCCTAGACGGACCAATAACCCGCTGCAGGATGTACCGGCGCCGCCGGGTCACTTCTCCACCCCTTTGGATAACATGATCGCCGCCGCATCACGTTTAGCTACTATTCCAATGGAGGGTGAATCCCCAGCGGCGGTTGAGACACGGCGTGCTAGGGATCTTCTTCAGATAGCCATGATGCAGCAGCAGGCTTATTCATATAGCCGAGACAGAATTCATTCAACCCCACGTCCGAGTCGGAGTTATAGCAGGCACATTGATGAACCGGCTGTGTCAAGCAGTGCGCGGAACAGAGACGCTCCTCGAGGACCTAATCCAGCGCAGGACCTTCAGCTCACTCCTGTTCGTCCGGTGGCCTCCGTAGAACAAGGCCTTACTTTCAGCTCTTGGGGTGTGCCCTGCCTCGTCCCAGCTTTGCGCAACGTACGGTTGCCCAAGGATTTCAAGGGCCCCCGTAAGGTACCTAATTACACCGCCGATGTGCCCCCGAGTCATGGATTGAGAGTTATGAGATGGCTATGGAGATGCTGGATGTGGATGAAGCGGCATGCGCGAAGTATTTTGCTATGATGTTGGATGGAACAGCTCGCACGTGGTTGAAAAGCTTACCAGTTAATTCCGTTGGGTCATGGGCTGAGCTAAAAGCCCGGTTTATAGCAAACTTCAAAGACACGTGCAAACAGCCTATGTCAATTGTGGACTTAGCCGCCTGCGTCCAGGGTGAAGGCGAGTCAACAACCCGTTGGGTGCACCGGGTTTCAGAGATCTTACATTCTTCAGATCGCATCAATGCCGACTCAGCGCTTACAACATTAGAGGGTAATTGTCGGTTCCAGCCTTTAAAGTTGAAGTTGGGACGGCTCAAGCGTCACCGCAATGACATGGGAACACTTATGGCTGCTCTGGTTAAGTATGCTGATTCTGGTGGTACCAAGGACCCCGAGTCTGACGACGATAAGACAGGGAAGGGAAAGAAGAGCGGCAACGCCAAGGGGCAGACGCATAATCCGTCGAACCATAATCCGACGGGTCACAATAATAATGGTAAGAGAAAAGCAGATCATAATTCAGATTTTGTGGCTAACACCAACACACAGAGCAATGGTCCGCGTCGTAAAGGAAAGCCACCCTCAAGAAGGGCAGAGCCCAGTCCTAATCTGGAACGTCTGAATTTCCTGTTGAACCAGCCCTGCCCGAAGCATCCTGGAACGCAGGATAAACCGGCCACGCACCTCTGGAAAGATTGTTATATCATGCGAGAATTCAAAAATTCAGACCTCTTCCGGAATGATCATGGACCATCCGGCGGTTCAGGACCCGGGTCCTATGGGCCGGGTTATGGAGGAGGCAACTCCGGTCCGGGATTCCAAAGCAACCAGGGTGGGCATGGCAATCAAGGCAACCAGAGCAACCAGGGTGGTTATAACCAACAGGGACAGCAGCAGCAACAGTCAGGATACCAAAGTCACCCAAAGCAGTTGAACAGTGGACAGTACCACGTTTTCACCACCAGCTTATGCAAACGCGATCAGAAGCTTCATAAACGAGCGGTGAACTCGGTTGAGCCGGTAGTACCTCACTATTTGCGATGGTCTGAGCAGCCTATCGTCTGGAGCCGAGAGGATCACCCGCCCCGGGTTGACAATTCCACGACAGTTGGCGCCCACCGTGGGAGGAGGAGACGATCCGGCCGTGGAACATAGCTCATCTACGGCCGTACTACACCTGAGCCATAGGCTCCTATCATGTACATATTTTGACGATGTATATATTATGAGCAATGCAATAAACCGGAGCCCCAGCTAAAGCGGGGTATCTGTTGTTTTTATAATATCATGAGAGGTTACACGGAGGATTCTGTTTGTGAAGCGACATCCGGTTTACCCTTTGATTCAGCTTTACAGCTATCTATTCAATATAAGTCACTTGGGGGCGTGGTCATGTTTGAACCATAGCTACACCTCTTGGCTGGCTCAAGGCCACGAAAGAAAGTCACTTGGGGGCTTGGTCATGTTTGAACCATCGCTACACCTCTTGGCTGGCTCAAGGCCACGAAAGAAAAGTCACTTGGGGGCTTGGTTGTATTCAAACCATAGCTACACCACTTGGCTGGCTCAAAAGCCACGACAGTAAGTCACTGGGGGCTTGGTTGTGTACAAACCATAGCTACACCTTTTGGCTGGCGCAATGCCATTACATGGGGGCCAAAGAGTGTTGTCAAGAACAACTCAAACATAGGCACCCCGGGTTAACCTGCCTTCATTAAGTAAGTCACTCCGCCCAGGTAAGCCTGGTATGACCCGCCAACTTGACAAGTCAATCGCATATGACCCTAAACTTGTCAATGATAGACCGGCGATTGGTTAAAGACGGAGGACCATCTTAAAAGGCTTTGTCAAACGGTTTAACTCAGCAGCCTGGCAGCCCATGAAAAGCCTCGTATTTGGGCTTGGCAGCCCCTAAAAAGCCTCGACTACAAGTTTTCCTTTGATTTTTTATTGGTCAGTTTTTTGTTTCTCCCTTGTTAAAAGTTTTGAGCTAAGCCGGCGTCACAAGGCCCGGCCTAATTATAAGTCATTCGTATGAACCGGTGGTTATCATAACCCGGCATCACTTATTATATACCAGCATAACATGATTTGAGTTATCAATACTTAGTATTTGGGTCGTCACCCTTATTACAAGAATATTGGTAGACCAACAAAGTGATTCAATATCACAGGTATGATATGTTTCATATTTCATTATTTAAGGCTATGGTTATCAACCTTGGCTATATATTAGGCATTATGACCCGTCCGGCGGTAAACCGCCAGGACAGTTTTTACTTTGTTTTATGCAGAAACAGGCTGGTATAAACTGATAAAGATCATCAGCAAATATAGCATGATGGATTAAAAAATAGTGTGCGACAAGTATGCACGATGGCATATCAGATCAGTTGTTCAAGCTAGCCTATTACAAGGCATTCTGATTGCCCAAAAGAATGATTTTTTTCAAGGATAACAAAAGGAACAAATTAAACCGGGTTCCGGATTATGATTCTGCTTCAGGTTGATGTGAAGGTTGCGGATCTTCCTGTGCCGGTTCATCCTCCTTCTCTCCACCCAATGGCTGGAAGTTAATAGTTGTCCAATCAATCCCTGTTAAGGCTTGAAAGACAGCTTCGTCGTGTATCAGATCAGACGGTTCAACATCAGGAGCGTAAGTGTACTTACGGATCGACGGGATTAGATTTTCCACATCATAAGTTGTAGCACTTATTCGCTTGTCGCTGGCATCATATACATTCTGATAAATTGACAAGTTAGTATCTTCAGCCAATTTACTTGCCAGTGGTCTCATCATTGCTGAATTCTGAACCGTCCTCTTTTTGACTCGGGTAACCATTACCAATGTCTTCCGGATCAAGGTCAGAGATCCAGGCCTTGGCGCGCGTCAGTGCAGTAAGGGCACCGGACCTAGCAGCGGATTTCTTCAATTCCAAAATCCGGGCAGGCATCATAGACAAATTTTCCAGTGTTTCCTTGATTAGCGACGGTGGCGGATGGTTACTGGAAGCTGTGCAGATGGCCCGTTGCGCGCCGGTATAAAGCTGCTCTGCGAAAGTATAGACGTCCTTCAATCTTTTGCGCATATCTGTGCCAAGATGAGTGACACGGCTACCTGCACAAGGATCATATTATTATTAAACCGGAAGTTTTTATAGCTGGTGTTGTTACATATTGGTGAAGAGATTGTTACCAAAGATGGCAGAGGTCATAGCATCAATCTGCCGCTTCAGGCTGCTCAGCTCTTCTGTGGCCGGTTTAAGGGCGTTCTCCGCCTCTTCTGGCCATTTTAACAAGGTGGTCTTTTCAGTTGCCCAATCTGCCCGTTCACCTTTGAAGAATTCCTTCAGCTGCTCCATGGTTGTTAAAGCGGTGGTCAGCTCGCTCTTAACCTTGCAAGTTTCATCCACCTGAGACTTGATGCTTCCTTGGAGATCAGTGATTTGGGAGTCTTTTTTGGACAACTCAGCCTGCAAGCATACAGATAATAAGTTAGCATTACAACATTGAAGTCTCAACCACATAAACAAGTTATCTACTTGACACTTGGGGGCTAATGCGGATTGCTTCTTATCAGCTATTACTTTAAAGTCTCAAACACATAACAAGTTATCTGCTTGACACTTGGGGGCTAATGCGTATTCATTCAGATTCAGATGGGTTGTCATTATTCTAAGTGGTGAGATTAGTAGGATGTACCGGTTCATTCTAAAAGGATATAAGCCGGTTCATGGGGGCTACACCAGCAAAATGCAAATATCGATTCAAGACCCGGTTCAAACCAATGTTATGCACCGGCCCTTGGGGGCTGCTAGAGTTGATACGTTAGACTAGTTATAACAAAGGGACTTTTGGAATATTTATGCAAAGGGAAAGTGACATTTACCTCATACCGCTCCTTCATCAGGCCTACTAAACCGGCTTCAAAGTCGCGGCTTGCATACAGGCGGTTTAAAAAACCAGAATGAAGGTCTTCAGCGCTGAGGTTGGTATAATTGGATAACTCGGACTTCCATTTCCCCTTATTCATAGCAGAAATGTCTTCTTTGGCGCTATGCTTTGATAACGCGACAGGACGACCAGGGGAGCTGAAACCAAGGCCAGTTACGACAATATCGTCGTCCGTAGTTTTGGCAGGGCTTGGCGGTTTATCGGATGCTTTAGCCGGACTCGGCGGATCAACAATTGGACTTAATGGATCAGCTGACTGGCTTGTCGGATTATTATCCACCAGTTCAACAAGCGTGTCGGTTGCTTGAGGTTCCGGATTATCAGTAACAGTGTCAGCCTCCGGGTCAATAGCCCCTGGGGTTTTCTCCGGCTCGGTAGCCGGTTCATGGTCGGTTGGCTTGTTCAATTTAGCCTTCTTGCTTGGTCTGGCTTTAGCACTGAAAAAGAGCAGACACGGAGATCGATATGACAATATGATGCAAGACCAAAAAGTTAAAAGTATGTTATGCTTACCCAGGGACGGTTTTCAGAGGAGGAAGTTGTGTCGCTGACGACTCGCCGGACGATGAATGGGAAGTTCCCTGATAATTTGAGTCAGACGGATTAAGAGGTTATCGGATGTAACCCGCCTTAGGGTAAAGAGTGTCAGGAGTATAAGCAACCTCTTGGCGGCGTTTGCGAACCGGCGAATTTGGTAAACCGAAGGAGGACACCACTTGGCCGCTATGTCGAGTTGTGCGGTGAGCTTCATGCTGCTGTGTCTTTAAAAGAAAGTGCGGGTCCACATAAGAAAGAGGGCATGAAAATTTTACTTTCCGAATGGCTCGACGGATTCTTGGTACTGGCACAGGATCAGAATCAGAAGAAAGAATAGTTACCTCACCAGCATGGCTGGCTTCTGCTTCATCCTGAGAATGATCATTGTCAATAAGGTGTATAAAAAGTGAACTGAGAGAGTCAAGTTCTACCTCTGAATCCGGATCATCATCAATAATAGGCTCGGACGGTTCAACGTTCCTTCTTTTTGCAGGCTTTTTTGAAGCCTTGATCTTAATCCGAGGATTCTTTATCGGTTTATCTTGTGATTTTCTCTTCCAGAATGGATCATCGGCCTGTATAGACAAATAATAAGTCATCAAAGGAAAATTTTAACAAAGGATGGTTAAAGGCAGAAATACGGAAGATTATACCTTTGGCGGTTTATTGGCAGCATAGAAAGGACTGAGCCCGGTATTGCTGCATGCATCTATTGGTTCATTAAGCATCTTTTTAACAGCTTCAGTGACTTCATCATCAGTCAGCTGGATGTCAATATGGCGTTGCGGGTCTTTCAGATCCCCTGTGTATTCACACATTAAACCAGGCCGCCGGCTTAAAGGTAAAATGCTCCATGAAACCCAGCATCGGACAAAATCCACGCCTGTCAGCCCATTTGCAATAAACGCTCTGAGCTTGGCTAGTTGAGGGGCATATTTTGCTCGCTCTTGGGCCATCAACCGCTGAGGAAAGGGATGAGTTTGGGTAAGCCGGTGTGGACGGTAACCCGGCAAAGGATTTTCATTGACTGGAGCTGTGTTGCGGCAGTAGAACCAAGTCTGATTCCAGTCCTTAGGATGACTATGGAGCTTGGCATGAGGGAAATCAACATCTCTCCTTTTCTGAATTGAAACCCCGCCTAGTTCAGTATTGGGGCCGTCCGTAAACTCAGTACGGCGGCTTAGATAAAAGAAATCCCGGAACAGATCAACAGTAGGTTCCTCTTGCAGGTATGCTTCACAGAATACTTGCCAGTCACAAATATTGGATATGGAGTTTGGGCCGATATCTTGGGGATGGATTTGAAAGGCGGCAAGCACGTCACGGAAGAATTTTGATCCGGGAGGAGTGAAGCCTCGGCTTAGGTGATCAACAAATACAATAACTTCTCCGTCTTGGGGTTCAGGAGGAGATTCTAGGCCGGGGACTCGCCAATGGATAGTGTTCTTACTTGCTAAAGCGCCCGTTGCAACACAACCAGCCAGCTGCGTTTCCGTAACCCGGGAAGGAACCCAATTACAGGAAAAGAATTGTTTGGCCATTTTTGGTGACAAGCTGGAAAAAAGCACAATATCCGGTTTAAAGTTCCTGGTTATAACTTATAAACTGGTGCAATGATGGAAGTACAATATCCGGTTTAAAACAGGTTGGCGGTTTAATAGAGGGCTAATGGTATATGATGAGTTATCACAGGTTCAAGGATAAACCACCCACAATGGTAAAGAGGCTACACATTTGCAAAAATTTCTAAGTATGGTGCAAACAGATTTCACAGATCGGTGATATAAATCTAGATCTGCCACAGTTCTAAAAAGAGGAAATAAATCTAACCTAAAGCCGTGACAGTGGAACAACACATATGCTTGGATGGGATCTTATGCAGGAAAGGGTGCTTTTTGAGGTTTAAAAGGGGCGCTAAACTACTGAAGCTCGCCTTTGCTATCAGATTCGGATCAAAACTATGCGATCTAGGAAAGGAAAGATGAACGGTGAAGAACACCGACGAACGGTGGAAACCCTAATGCAGATATGATGTTCGAGGAGAGGAATACTTACTGGTGTTGCTGAACAGCGGAGGTGCGTCGCAGTTTTCTGGTCAAAACAGGTTGATGTAGCGGCCTGGGTTGGTGTAGACGCGAAGGTCGACGGCGGCGGCGGAGTTCGGGCGCTGAGGCGTCGCAAGGAAGAAGAAGACTCGAAGAGGAAAAGGGAGAGATGGAAAGGGCCCTCGGCCGCAGTTATAAGGACGAAAGGATAAGGGTCAAGCGCGAGAATCGAGGACCTTAACAAATGGATATGTGACAGATTTGTCGCCTCGATTATCGGAGGCTCGTTAATGAAGGTGAGGAATATATCATTTAAAATAACAGGTGACGTCATGGCGGTTTATTATGATTCTGGATGATGACGTCATGGCGGTTTACAAGATTTATGCGAAGATATGGAAGAAGAAATTTTCTCAAGGTTTTGGAGATTGACATGAACCAGTTCAAATCAATCTGGGGCCTAATGTTGGGGATATTATTACTAGGTATAAACAGGCCAAGATAGCCGGGTTATCCCCATAATGGATTGTTTATATTTAAAGCCCATGAAGACAAGGATAAAAACGGTTATTACAGAGACTTGAAGGCCCAAGGCTCAAAGGTAGATTAAGGCCTGAAGTTATAAACCGCCATGTAATTCATGACTTGTATTATAAGGTATGACGAAGTAGAAACCGAGCTGGTATGTGTATAAACCGGCATCGGGACTCTGTGAGCCGGCGGGCATCGACCTGTGTATATAAAGGCACGACCCGACGGCGGTTCAAGGACAACAGATAACAACTCGAGGCTCAGGCAAAGCATATTTGCTCCCTGATCATCGAAACCCCAGCAATTCCATCACAACTAGACGTAGGCTTTTACCTTCATCGTAAGGGGCAGAACTAGTATAAAACTCTCGTGTCCCTTGTCCGGTTTAACCCCTTTAAGCTAACCCGTTGCGATGGCTCCACGACTAAGTCCTTTCGCTAGGACATCTGCCGTGACAATTCCACGACACCGCCCCCCCCCCCTTTCCTTCCTCCTTCCTCCCCTTCCTTCCTCTCCTAGTCCAACTAGGGAAAGGGGGAATCCTACTCCTGGTGGGAGTAGGACTCCTCCAGGGCGCGCCATAGAGGGCCAGCCCTCCCCCCTCTTTCACTCCTTTATATACGGGGGAGGGGGCACCACATAGACACACAAGTTGACATTGTCTTAGCCGTGTGCGGTGCCCCCTTCCACCATAATCCACCTCGGTCATACCATTGCAGTGCTTAGGCGAAGCCCTGCACCCTTCATCATCACCGTCATCACGCCGTCCTGCTGACGGAGCTCTCCCTCGACACTCAGCTGGATTGAGAGTTCGTGGGACGTCACCGAGCTGAACGTGTGCAGATCGCGGAGGTGCCGCACTTTCGGTACTAGGATCGGTCAGATCGTGAAGACGTACGACTACATCAACCACGTTGTCATAACACTTCCGCTTTCGGTCTACGAGGGTACGTAGACAACACTCTCCCCTCTCGTTGCTATGCATCACCTAGATGGATCTTGAGTGTGCGTAGGAATTTTTTTGAAATTACTGCGTTCCCCAACATTTCCTTCTCTCGCTCTTCCTCTTTCCTTCCCCTCCTAGTTGGACTAGGAAAGGGGGAACCTACTCCTAGTAGGAGTAGGATTCCCCCCTTGGGGCACGCCCCTTGAGGCCGGTCGGCCCCTCCTCCACTCCTTTATATACGGGGGAGGGGGCACCCCATAGAGATACAAGTTGATTTCTTAGCCATGTGCGGTGCCCCCTCCACAGTTTTCCACATCGGTCATATTGTCATAGTGCTTAGGCGAAGCCCTGCGTCGGTAACTTCATCATCACCGTCACCACGTCGTTGTGCTAACGAAACTCTCCCTCGGCCTCAGCTGGCTCTAGAGTTCGAGGGACGTCACCGAGCTGAACGTGTGCAGATCGCGGAGGTGCCGTGCGTTCGGTACTTGATCGGTTGGATTGTGAAGACGTTCGACTACATCAACCATGTTACTAAACGCTTCCGCTTTCGGTCTACGAGGGTACGTGGACACACTCTCCCCGCTCGTTGCTATGCTTCTCCTAGATAGATTTTGCGTGATCGTAGGATTTTTTTTTTTGAAATACTACGTTCCCCAACAATGATTTCATCATATTATTGCTCTCTGTTGATGATATCCTGATTGTTGGCAAGAATGTCTCTAGGATTGCTAAGTTGAAGAAGGAGTTGAGCAAATGTTTTGCTATGAAAGACTTAGGTCCAGCAAAGAACATTCTCGGAATGAGAATTGAGCGAGATAGAAATTGCAACAAGTTGTACTTGTCTCAAGAGAAGTATATTGAGAAGGTACTTCAGAAGTTCAGGATGAAAAATACTAAAGTTGTGAGTTGTCCACTAGCAGCCCATTTCAAGTTGAGTAGAAAGCAATGTCCTACCACTGATGAGCGGAAAAAAGAAATGCATCATGTTCCTTATACTTCAGCAGTTGGGACTTTGATGTATGCTATGGTGTGTACAAGGCCTGACATTGCTCATGCAGTTAGTACTGTGAGCAGATTTATGTCCAATCCAGGACGACCTCATTGGGAAGCCGTGAAGTGGATTTTGAGATATCTTCGGGGCAGCACAAATCTGAAGCTTTGCTTTGGTGGTGGTGAGGCCAAGCTGATTGCTTTTTCAGATTTTGACATGGCTGGAGATGTTGACAGAAGGAAGTCTACTTCAGGCTACTTGGTTACCTATGCAGGAGGAGCGGTGTCGTGGCAAAGCAGGCTGCAGAAGTGTGTGGCACTGAATACAACTGAAGCTGAATTCATTGTAGTAACAGAGGCGAGCAAAGAGCTATTATGGCTGAAACGATTAGCTTATGAGCTTGGTTTGAAGCAAGACAAATATGTGTTGCTTTGTGACAACCAAAGTGCTATCCACTTGAGTAAGAATACAAGTTTTCATTCAAGGTCTAAGCATAGAAGTCCGCTATCATTGGATTCGAGATGTGTTGTATTCCAAGGAAATGCAACTTGAGAAGGTTCACAGCGATGACAATGGTGCTGATATGTTGACTAAAGTGGTGACAAGGAAGAAGCCCGAAGTATCCCGCCAGCTCGCTGGCATGACTGCCGGAAGGCGGTGAGACCCTCCATGATGTCGGGAGGGGGAGTTTGTTGGGCTAAGTCCCTCCACATGGAGGTGTCTTGGCAGCCCAACATCAGCCCATAAGTCCAACACATGTCAGTCGTTGATCCTCGTTGTATCCAACGGTTGAGAGCGCTTCCAAGGGAAGTGAAGCAAGGAGAAAACCCTAGCCAATCCACCCCTGCTGGTGGTGGTTGTCATTCGTGAGAGTGTGAGAGAGAGAGAGCACAAGAGAAAACACAACCAGAGAGAGAGGAAGAAGAAGGAGCAGAGGTTCTGTCCAGATTTGCTGCATCTGACTAGACAATGCTCAAGCTAGTGATTGGAGGCTCAAACGTGCTTGGATCTACCCCAAACTTGGTGAGCTCAGTCCTTACTTTGTGTACTTCAATCTGGTTAGCTGGTTTGAGGATTGGGTCAGTGGAGCATTAGATTTGAGAGTGGTTTTGTCAGCTCTGACTGCTGCAGTTTCAGAACACAGTAGTTTTGGGTGACGAACAGTTTGGATAGGAAAACAATGTCTGATTGAGCTGAAATTTGGAGGGGATGTCAGGAACTCGTGTGTCTACTCGTCTGCCAAATTTGATGCTATTTGGTTCAGCGGTTTAAGAGCAGTTTGCAAAACACTGAAGGGTACAGAAGCTGTGTGAACTCTGCTTTGCTGAAATCTTGCCTCTTGTGGCTGTTGTTGCTGTTGCCGGTTGGCAACGTGGAAAGTGTGTTGTAAATCTCTCTAGAGGTTCTAGAGAAGACTTTGTACTCATCATTTTCATAATGAAGTTGTGTGGACCGGTCGGTCCACAACCGTGGTTTTTTACTCCTCAAGTTGAGGAGATTTTTTCACGTTAAATCCTGTATCACATGTGCATGTTGTTTGTGTTATTGCGCTGCTTACTTGTAGGTTGAAGCTGTCATCAAATTTCATCACAAGTGGAGGGGGCTGTGTAGTGTGCATAGTTGCCGTGTCGGTGATTTGTGCAGCTCGTTGTTGCTGTTCAGTCCCAACAACTCCTACCGAAATGTTCCAATACAAACCGTTTCACAAGGCTTATATTAAAAAAGGTGGGAAATTGTGAGGATAAAAAGCTTTTAACTGAACATGACAAGATTGATGTTCTTTGAGAGATTCTGATCAGTTTGGGTGAGATGTGAGGGTTTTTTTTTTGCGTGTGGTGAGATGTGAGATTAACCGCAAGCCTCTACATGCAGACATCTTTGGTGTTCGCCATGGGCTCAGAACATGCAATGCTAACGGCAAGTGTAAGGCCAAACAATATAATAATGTTCTTGTCAGAGACAACAATGAGATAGCAGTAGGCAATGGCTGCATTCACTTTTGATGTGCAAGGAGAAAAAAGAAGCCTGATCAGAAAGCACACGGTGAACTACAGACGGGAGTTTTTTCTACTACATGCAGTGCGGACGAGGATCCCCTGACGTGCGGCAGGGTGCCGTTCCATCACTGACACGTCGGCCCGGCTGGAACTTGGCCCACCTGCCAGCGTCCCAACGGCAGGTGGCGTACGTCAGAGGAGCTCTCTCCCTCTCAGTGCTTGCTGCACTGACAGACTGCATGTGCCTTAGCCAGCATTTTCCTACAGAGACGTTTTCCGCTTCTGAATCATTCTTACACCTTTTTGATTATATGGTCATGTCCAAGAAAATCAAATATAACTGGAAACATCACATTTCAAATATAATAATACTTGCATTGGAACCAAGCAGTCGACACAACACGCACGAGAGGCATCTGCTTCAGCTTTAAAATGTGACCCGCCGCTTTCGCAGGAAATCAATAAAGGTGGCTTCATAATAAGAGACAAGAAATGCAAGAAGTACGTTCTGACTTCATGTCTCTGTCCACTGCATAATGCTTCACTTCTAACCTATAAGAGCAACTCTAGCAGACCCCGCAAAACCATGACCCGCATAAGTATTTTACGGGCTGAGAAAAACGGATTATAAGGATCGATTTTAGCTGCAACCGAACAAAACCCGTATAATCAACCCGTAAAAAAAGAATACTCTCTAAATATACCATCTTCTTCCTCACGCCCTTCCCATCTTGACCTTCATCCTCTCGACGTGTGCGTGTCCTGCCTCCGCGACCATCTCCTCGTGCTCGCCAGCGAGCACGACCGGGCCGGGGCCAGCAGCAGTGCTGACTGCAGCAGCAGACGGCCACAGTGCGCGGGCGGAGGCCAAGGCCGCCGGGGCAGCACGGGCGGCGGCCGAACTCCTCCATTCGCTGGCTACAGGCGCATCCATTGAGCTGCTAGCTAGCTAGCTAGCTGATCCATTCGTATCGATTTGGCTGGCTGGCTAGCTAGCTAGCTAGCTCCTCGTCGAGAGAACTGCAGGCCGGCGCGGCGAACGGCCGGCGGGCTCGGCGGACGACCGGCAGGCGTGGCGGACGGCCGGCGGGCTTGGCGGACGGGGCGGACGGCTGGCGGGCGCGGCAGTGAGGGCCGGCGCTGCGGCCGGGGCGTGCGCCGGCGGCCGGGGACGGGCGGACGGGAGCGAGCCATGAAGTTTCCGCTGGCAGTTGGACTCCTGCCAACGATCTTTCACGTATACAGGTCGTCCTCGGGTTGTCTCCGAAATCCTTATTTTCACGGGTTCGGCCGGGATATTTGCGGTGCCCCTTAAAAAAATTACGGGTTGGGGTGGTTTGCGGGTTCTATTCTGGTCGCTTTTTTCGCCTAAAACTGTAAACTGGCGATTATTTTGTAGTTTCGTGCGTTTTGCGGGGTCTGCTAGAGTTGCTCTAAATCTATCAGCTTAGCACTACCATCTCATCAAATCATCATCAATTCATCCACAAGCTAACCACTACAACACCTAGCTGAATACCCCCTGTTACAAAAGTTTCTCTGAACTTTCATTAGTCAATAAACAAGGAGAAGCTGCCATGGTCAGTGCCAAGAGGCTTGCCCAACTAGCAAAAAAGTGACAGACTATGGCGGCCTTGTGGGGAAAGAGGCTCACCCAGACTAAGGCCCTGTTCGGAATCTCCACTCCGCGGAGTTGGTGGAGCTCGGTTTAGGCAGCTCCGTCAAAGTGAGCTGAAGTCTGGTCCGCCCCGGGAGCGGAGAGGAACCGAACACTCCCTAAGACGGCAAAAAGAGTCGAGCGCAGTGCGATGACCTCACTAACGATGAAGGGACACTGCATGGTGTATACCGCCGATGGGAGGTCGGTTCGAGGTGCCACTGGTGTACCTCGGCATGGCGGTCTTCAGCAAGCTCCTGAGGATGTCTCAGGAGGAGTTTCGGTTCTTAGGCGGCAATGATGGCCGGATCATGCTGCCCTGTGACGCCGTGGTCATGGAGTATGCCATGCGCTTGGTCAGGAGAGATGCCTCTGCCGAAGTAGAGATGGAGTTCCTGAGCTCCATTGCGAGTCCGTGCTGCTTTGACGCCAGTGTGGTGGCGCCACACGTGGGGTTTAGCCAGTATGTAGCTGTTTGTTAGCTTCTGAAGAATGGCAGTTAGCTAGGATCCTTGTTCTAGGCACCATATTTAGTTCAATGGGAGATGTAAATACGAAGTTAGTAGTTTAGAAAATTGAACAAAGATTTATGGTGGAATTTGCTAAATGTGTAGTTCAACTGTCTGTTTCAGAGTGGGTATGCAGTGACAAAGCTTTAGTAGCACAATTATATTTCTGTGTTAACAAATTGAATCAAGGCGTACAGCTAGAAACTAAAAATAACGCAGTTCTGCATATGTTTCTTTTTTAAAGAAAGAGATAGGAGCTTTGCCTATTAGGGAAGAGAAAACCAAACCTTGATACATTCAGATATGAAAGGAAACTTCCATTGAACAACAAACTCAGCTGAATAATTAATGGACATATGCGCATTTAACAAACTCAGATGTACCTCTCCAAACAGAGTATATATTCTTTTAATTTCTTTCTGGCTTGTGAGAAAATGGGGGAAGCAACAGTGAAATGCAAACCACTTGAGATGCTGGACTGGAGACTGGAGACTGGTCATGCACAGAAAAGACCACGAACTGAACAAAGAATGACGTCGGTCGAGCAAGTGGATTCAGGCAGAGGTACAACATCTGATTGAGCAACAACCAATCTGAGACTGAAAGTTCAGCGGCGACCAATCACGACTATGAACGAGTTCCTGATCATTTAGTCCACGTTTTTTTTTCAACCAGACATCCAGTTCAGACCTATAGATAGTGGCATGATCATTGACATCGATGATATCTAAACCCGATCCTTCCATAACCTAAGTCGCATAACAGATCATGGACTTGACCCACACCAGCTTGGAACACTGACAGATGATATGAGAGCAAACCTATGCTTTGATGCTCCAAACATTTGGCCCCAGTACGTACTACAACGACGAGGGAGGGACTCGGGAGCGACGGGATCTGGGGGCCTCCCAGCCTCCGCACGGGGGCGACTCGGGAGGGACGGGCTGGTCTTTTGGCTCGAGAGGAGGTTCTAAAAAGGGAGAGATTTTCACTTCCCGGCCTCTCCCACTATCAGTGAAAAATAAATTAATTTCTTAGACACAGTCAAAACACTAGTGAATAGAGACGATGCTCGCACATGTGCGTGGAACACATGGTACTCCCTCTTTTCCGGTTTAAAAGGACTGCACGTATCCCTAGATCATCAATTTGACCAATGTAATATAATTTATATCAAATTATATTTCGTAAAAACTACACAATTAGAAATATACACTAGTAGAAAATAGGGCTTTGGTTGAGGCCAGGATAAGGGCATTAATCCCGGTTCACTTATGAATCGGGACCAAAGGGTGCATCAGTCCCGGTTCATGAGGCCAAGTCGCTGGTCGGGCCTCGGGGGCCATTGGTCCCGGTTCCAGACACGAACCGGGACCAAAGGTCCGTCTTCTGTTCCGGTTCTAGCCACCATCCGGGACTAAAGATAAGCCTATAAATACCCCCGCCCCTGCCCGCTCACTGCCTATTTTTTGGTTGGCTGGCGTGTGCAGGTGTGTGTTGCTCTAGCTCTCACCCCCTATGCACATGAGGTGTTCAATGAAATACCCAAGCCACACTTAAGCTTTCTCCTCTCCAAGCTCGACCTCCAAGCTCCATTTTCCTCAAGATTTGTCTAGGTTTGGCGGTCCGTCCTGTCCCGTCTCCGTCCTCACCGCCGTCGATCGCCGGCGCCAATCTCGTCGCCGGCACCACCGTGGTGAGCCTCTTGTTCTTATCTTCTTTCTAAAAGAAAAAAAATCTTACTTGTATGATTTAGATAGATACTTGTATAATTTTCCTATTTTTATTATTGTTTGTTATTATATAGTGCCATGGTTTTGGTATCCGCCCCCGTCGGCCCTCGTCCTGTCTATGATTCGGATGTGGTATATTATCTTTTGTAACTATTTGTTTCATTTAGTGTTTATGACAATTATGTCGACCAATGTGACATAGATGTTTTTATCTAGGAGGTATGTAAACCGGAAATTCCAGCCGACCCTCTTGTCTAGAGGTTGGATTTAGTTAAAAAAGAAAACAATTACTTGAAGAAAAAATTAAAAATAATTGAGGAGGAGAAGATGAAATTGGAGTTGCATGTTGCCGATGTCGTCGATGATCACAAGAGCAAGATGGATGCAATGCACTTGAAAATTAGAAAGATTAGAAAATATGTCATTCATACTGAGGCTTGGTATCATTATGCCGTTGGATCAATTGTTACCTTAGTTGCGATTATGATCGCATTTGTTGTTGCATTTAAATGTTTTATATAGTTTCAATGTATGTTTTAATTAGATGCTCTAGAGAGCTATATGTTGTTCAATGAGAACTATGTATGAACTTTATGTATTATTTTTTCAGTAATAACATTTGATCACTACTGTACTTTGGTTTTAATGTGATGATGAACTTCTATTAATTTGGCCACTTCTCTATTCATGATGTTCTGCAATGGTTTTTGATACACTTAATTATATAATGCATGCAGATGAACCGACAATGGATGTACGGTGACCGACGCACCTCCGAGTACATTAAGGGCCTGCATAATTTTCTCGAAGTGGTTGTGGCAAACAAGCAGAATGGTTTTATGTATTGTCCATGTACTATCTGTGGGAATACGAAGGATTACTCTGACTCGAAAACCCTTCACGTCCACCTGCTTGAGAAGGGTTTCATGCCACACTATAATGTTTGGATCAAGCACGGAGAAAGAGGGGTTATGATGAAAGACAACGAAGAAGAAGAGGATGATGACAACTATCTGCCCCTTGAATATGGTGATGCTGCAACATGGGAAGCTGAAGATCAAGAGGAACCAGACGATGTGCCCGATGATGATCTTCGCCGGGTCATTGTTGATGCAAAGAGACAATGCCAAAGTGAAAGGGAGAAGTTGAAGTTCGATCGCATGTTAGAGGATCACAAAAAAGGGTTGTACCCAAATTGCGAAGATGACAACACAAAGCTCGGTACCACACCGGAATTGCTGCAATGGAAGGCAAACAATGGTGTATCTGACAACGGATTTGGGAAGCTACTGAAATAATGAAGAAGAAGAAGCTTCCAAAGGATAACGAATTGCCCGACAGTACGTACAAAGTAAAGAAGGTTCTGTGCCCTCTAGGATTGGAGGTGCAGAAGATACTGAAGGAAATATGCCCTAGAGGCAATAATAAAGTTATTATTTATTTCCTTATATCATGATAAATGTTTATTATTCATGCTATAATTGTATTAACCGGAAACATGATACATGTGTGAATACATAGACAAACAGAGTGTCACTAGTATGCCTCTACTTGACTAGCTCGTTGATCAAAGATGGTTATGTTCCCTAGCCATAGACATGAGTTGTCATTTGATTAACGGGATCACATCATTAGGAGAATGATGTGATTGACTTGACCCATTCCGTTAGCTTAGCACTCGATCGTTTAGAATTCTGCTATTGCTTTCTTCATGACTTATACATGTTCCTATGACTATGAGATTATGCAACTCCCGTTTACCGGAGGAACACTTTGTGTGCTACCAAACGTCACAACGTAACTGGGTGATTATAAAGGTGCTCTACAGGTGTCTCCAAAGGTACTTGTTGGGTTGGCGTATTTCGAGATTAGGACTTGTCACTCCGATTGTCGGAGAGGTATCTCTGGGCCCACTCGGTAATGCACATCACTATAAGCCTTGCAAGCATTGCAACTAATGAGTTAGTTGCGGGATGATGTATTACGGAACGAGTAAAGAGACTTGCCGGTAACGAGATTGAACTAGGTATTGAGATACGGACGATCGAATCTCGGGCAAGTAACATACCGATGACAAAGGGAACAACGTATGTTGTTATGCGGTCTAACCGATAAAGATCTTCGTAAAATATGTAGGAGCCAATATGGGCATCCAGGTCCCGCTATTGGTTATTGACCAGAGAGGTGTCTCGGTCATGTCTACATAGTGCTCGAACCCGTAGTGTCCGCACGCTTAACGTTCGTTGACGATATAGTACTATGAGTTATGTATGTTGGTGACCGAATGTTGTTCGGAGTTTTGGATGAGATCACGGATATGACGAGGAACTCCGGAATGGTCCGGAAGTAAAGATTGACATGTGGATAGTAGTGTTTGATCTCCGGAAAGGTTCCGGAATCCATCGGAAGGGGTTCCGGATGTTTCCCGAAATGTTTGGGCATGAGAACACTTTATCTGGGACAAAGGGGAAAGCCCACGAGGTTTTTGGAAAGCGCAAAAGGAAGTTTTGCGGAGTCCAGGGGCCAGACGCCAGGATCCCTGGCGTCTGGGTCCAGACGCCGGGAACCCTGGCGTCTGGCCCTGGAGTCCAAGAAGGACTCTTGCCTTTCGGGTGAAACCGACTTTGTGGAGGCTTTTACTCCAAGTTTCGACCCCAAGGCTCAACATATAAATAGAGGGGTAGGGCTAGCACCCAAGACATATCAAGAAACACCAAGCCGTGTGCCGGCAACCCCGTCTCCTCTAGTTTATCCTCCGTCATAGTTTTCGTAGTGCATAGGCGAAGCCCTGCGAAGATTGTTCTTCACCAACACCGTCACCACGCCGTCGTGCTGCCGGAACTCATCTACTACTTCGCCCCTCTTGCTGGATCGAGAAGGCGAGGACGTCACCGAGCCGAACGTGTGTAGAACTCGGAGGTGCCGTGCTTTCTGTACTTGGATCGGTCGGATCATGAAGACGTACGACTACATCAACCGCGTTGATATAACGCTTCCGCTTTCGGTCTACGAGGGTACATAGACAACACTCTCCCCTCTCGTTGCTATGCATCACCATGATCCTGTGTGTGCGTAGGAAAATTTTGAAATTACTACGTTCCCCAACAGTGGCATCCGAGCCTAGTTTTACGCGTAGATGTTATATGCACGAGTAGAACACAAGTGAGTTGTGGGTGATACAAGGCATACTACTTACCAGCATGTCATACTTTGGTTCGGCGGTATTGTTGGATGAAGCGGTCCGGACCGACGTTACGCGTACGCTTACGCGAGACTGGTTCTACCGACGTGCTTTGCACACAGGTGGCTGGCGGGTGTCAGTTTCTCCAACTTTAGTTGAACCGAGTGTGGCTACGCCCGGTCCTTGAGAAGGTTAAAACAGCAGTAACTTGACGAACTATCGTTGTGGTTTTGATGCGTAGGTAAGAACGGTTCTTGATCAGCCCGTAGCAGCCACGTAAAACTTGCAACAACAAAGTAGAGGACGTCTAACTTGCTTTTGCAGGGCATGTTGTGATGTGATATGGTCAAGGCATGATGCTATATTTTATTGTATGAGATGATCATGTTTTGTAACCGAGTTATCGGCAACTGGCAGGAGCCATATGGTTGTCGCTTTATTGTATGCAATGCAATCGCCCTGTAATGCTTTACTTTATCACTAAGCGGTAGCGATAGTCGTAGAAGCAATAGTTGGCGAGACGACAACGATGCTACGATGGAGATCAAGGTGTCGCGCCGGTGACGATGGTGATCATGACGGTGCTTCGGAGATGGAGATCACAAGCACAAGATGATGATTGCCATATCATATCACTTATATTGATTGCATGTGATGTTTATCTTTTATGCATCTTATTTTGCTTAGATCGATGGTAGCATTATAAGATGATCTCTCACTAAATTTCAAGGTATAAGTGTTCTCCTGAGTATGCACCATTGCGAAAGTTCTTCGTGCTGAGACACCACGTGATGATCGGGTGTGAAAGGCTCTACGTTCAAATACAACGGGTGCAAAACAGTTGCACACGCGGAATACTCAGGTTAAACTTGACGAGCCTAGCATATGCAAATATGGCCTCGGAACACTGAGACCGAAAGGTCGAGCGTGAATCATATAGTAGATATGATCAACATAGTGATGTTCACCATTGAAACTACTCCATCTGATGTGATGATCGGACATGGTTTAGTTGATATGGATCACGTGATCACTTAGAGGATTAGAGGGATGTCTATCTAAGTGGGAGTTCTTAAGTAATATGATTAATTGAACTTTAATTTATCATGAACTTAGTCCTGGTAGTATTAGCATATCTATGTTGTAGATCAATAGCTCGCGTTTAGCTCCCCTGTTTTATTTTGATATGTTCCTAGAGATAACTGAGTTGAAAGATGTTAGTACCAATGATGCGGATTGGATTCGTGATCTGAGGATTGTCCTCATTGCTGCACAGAAGAATTATGTCCTTGATGCACCGCTAGGTGACAGACCTATTGCAGGAGCAGATGCAGATGTTATGAACGTTTGGCTAGCTCAATATGATGACTACTTGATAGTTTAGTGCACCATGCTTAACAGCTTAGAATCGGGACTTCAAAGACGTTTTGAACGTCATGGACCATATGAGATGTTCCAGGAGTTGAAGTTAATATTTCAAGCAAATACCCGAGTTGAGAGATATGAAGTCTCCAACAAGTTCTATAGCTAAAAGATGGAGGAGAATAGCTCAAGCAGTGAGCATGTGCTCAGATTGTCTGGGTACTACAATCGCTTGAATCAAGTGGGAGTTAATCTTCCAGATAAAATAGTGATTGACAGAATTCTCTAGTCACCATCACGAAGTTAGTAGAACTTCGTGATGAACTATAATATGCAAGGGATGACGAAAATAATTCCCAAGCTCTTCGCGATGCTAAAATCGGCGAAGGTAGAAATCAAGAAAAACATCAAGTGTTGGTGGTTGACAAGACAAATAGTTTCAAGAGAAAGGGCAAAGGGAAGAAGGGGAACTTCAAGAAGAACGGCAAGCAAGTTGCTTCTCAAGTGAAGAAGCCCAAGTCTGGACCTAAGCCTGAGACTAAGTGCTTCTATTGCAAAGGGACTGGTCACTAAAAGCGGAACCACCCCAAGTATTTGGCGGATAAGAAGGATGGCAAAGTGAACAAGCTATGATTGATATACATGTTATTGATGTGTACCTTACTAGTGTTTATAGTAGCCCCTGGGTATTTGATACTTGTTTGGTTGCTAAATATTAGTAACTCAAAACAGGAGTTACAGAATGAACAGAGACTAGTTAAGGGTGAAGTGACGATGTGTGTTGGAAGTGGTTCCAAGATTGATATGATCATCATCGCACACTCCCTATACTTTCGGGATTAGTGTTGAACCTAAATAAGGGTTATTTGGTGTTTGCGTTGAGCATAAATATGATTTGATCATGTTTATTGCAATACGGTTATTCATTTAAGTTAGAGAACAATTGTTGTTCTGTTTACATGAATAGAACCTTCTGTGGTCATACACACCAACGAAAATGGTTTGTTGGATCTCGATCGTAGTGATACACATATTCATAATATTGAAGCCAAAAAGATGCAAAGTTAATAATGATAGTGCAACTTATTTGTGGCACTGCCGTTTAGGTCATATTGGTGTAAAGCGCATGAAGAAACTCCATGCTGATGGGCTTTTGGAATCACTTGATTATGAATCACTTGATGCTTGCGAACCATGCCTCTTGAGAAAGATGACTAAAACGCCGTTCTCCGGAACAATGGAGCAAGCAACAGATTTGTTGGAAATCATACATACTGATGTATGTGGTCCGATGAATATTGAGGCTCGCAACGGGTATCATTATTTTCTGACCTTCACAGATGATTTGAGCAGATATGGGTATATCTACTTAATGAAACAGAAGTCTGAAACATTTGAAAAGTTCATATAATTTCAGAGTGAAGTGGAAAATCATCGTAACAAGAAAATAAAGTTTCTACGATCTGATCGTGGAGAAGAATATTTGAGTTACGAGTTTGGTCTTCATTTGAAACAATGCGGAATATTTTCGCAACTCACGCCACCTGGAACACCACAGCGTAATGGTGTGTCCAAACATTGTAACTGTACCTTATTAGATATGGTGCAATCTATGATGTCTCTTACCGATTTACCACTATCATTTTGGGGTTATGCATCAGAGACAGCTGCATTCACGTTAAATAGGGCACCATCTAAATCCGTTGTGACGACGCCTTATGAACTATGGTTTGGCAAGAAACCAAAGTTGTCATTTCTTAAAGTTTGGGGTTGCGATACTTATGTGAAAAAGTTTCATCCTGATAAGCTCAAACCCAAATCGGAGAAATGTATCTTCATAGGATACCCAAAGGAGACAGTCGGGTACACCTTCTATCACAGATCCGAAGGCAAGACATTCGTTGCTAAGAATGGATCCTTTCTAGAGAAGGAGTTTCTCTCGAAAGAAGTGAGTGGGAGGAAAGTAAAAATTGATGAGGTAACTGTACCTGCTCCCTTATTCGAAAGTAGTTTATCATAGAAATCTGTTCCTGTGACTCCTACACCAATTAGTGAGGAAGCTAATGATGATGATCATTTAACTTCAGATCAAGTTACTACCAAACCTCGTAGGTCAACTAGAGTAAGATCCGCACCAGAGTGGCACAGTAACCCTGTTCTGGAGGTTATGTTACTAGACCATGATGAACCTACAAACTATGAAGAAGCGATGGTGAGCCCAGATTCCGCAAAATGGCTTGAGGCCATGAAATCTGAGATGGGATCCATGTATGAGAACAAGGTGTGGACTTTGGTTGACTTGCCCGACGATCGGCAAGCCATCGAGAATAAATGGATCTTCAAGAGGAAGACGGACGCTGATAGTAGTGTTACTATCTACAAAGCTAGACTTGTCAAAAAAGGTTTTGACAAAATTCAAGATGAGATTTTCTCACTCGTAGCGATGCTTAAGTCTGTCCGACTCATGTTAGCAAATTGCCACATTTTATGAAATCTGGCAAATGGATGTCAAAACTACATTCCTTAATGGATTTCTTAAAGGAGTTGTATATGATGCAACCAGAAGGTTTTGTCGATCCTAAAGGTGCTAACAAAAAGTGCAAGCTCCAGCGATCCATCTATGGACTGGTGCAAGCATCTAGGAGTTGGAATATACGCTTTGATGAGTTGATCAAAGCATATAGTTTTATACAGACTTGCGGTGAAGCATGTATTTACAAGAAAGTGAGTGGGAGCACTACAGCATTTCTGATAAATATATGTGAATGACATATTGTTAATCGGAAATAATGTAGAATTTTCTGGAAAGCATAAAGGAGTATTTGAAAGGAGTTTTTCAAAGAAAGACCTCGGTGAAGCTGCTTACATATTGAGCATCAAGATCTATAGAGATAGATCAAGACGCTTGATAAGTTTTTTCAATGAGTACATACCTTGACAAGATTTTGAAGTAGTTCAAAATGGAACAGTCAAAGAAAGAGTTCTTGCCTGTGTTACAAGGTGTGAAATTGAGTAAGACTCAAAGCCCGACCACGGCAGAAGATAGAAAGAGAATGAAAGTCATTTCCTATGCCTCAGCCATAGGTTCTATAAAGTATGCCATGCTGTGTACCAGATCTATTGTATACCATACACTGAGTTTAGCAAGGGAGTACAATAGTGATCGAGGAGTAGATCACTGGACAGTGGTCAAAATTATCCTTAGTGGAATAAGGATATGTTTCTCGATTATGGAGGTGACAAAAGGTTCATCGTAAAGGGTTACGTCGATGCAAGTTTTGACTCTGATCCAGATAACTCTAAGTATCAATCTGGATACATATTGAAAGTGGGAGCAATTGGCTAGAGTAGCTCCATGCAGAGCATTGTTGACATAGAAATTTTCAAAATACATACGGATCTGAATATTGCAGACCCGTTGACTAAACTTCTCTCACAAGAAAACCATGATCACACCTTGTACTCTTTGGGTGTTAATCACATAGCGATGTGAACTAGATTATTGACTCTAGTAAACCCTTTGGTGTTGGTCACATGACGATGTGAACTATGGGTGTTAATCACATGGTGATGTGAACTATTGGTGTTAAATCACATGGCGATGTGAACCTGATTATTGACTCTAGTGCAAGTGGGAGACTGAAGGAAATATGCCCTAGAGGCAATAATAAAGTTATTATTTATTTCCTTATATCATGATAAATGTTTATTATTCATGCTATAATTGTATTAACCGGAAACATGATACATGTGTGAATACATAGACAAACAGAGTGTCACTAGTATGCCTCTACTTGACTAGCTCGTTGATCAAAGATGGTTATGTTTCCTAGCCATAGACATGAGTTGTCATTTGATTAACGGGATCACATCATTAGGAGAATGATGTGATTGACTTGACCCATTCCGTTAGCTTAGCACTCGATCGTTTAGTATTCTGCTATTGCTTTCTTCATGACTTATACATGTTCATATGACTATGAGATTATGCAACTCCCGTTTACCGGAGGAACACTTTGTGTGCTACCAAACGTCACAATGTAACTGGATGATTATAAAGGTGCTCTACAGGTGTCTCCAAAGGTACTTGTTGGGTTGGCGTATTTCGAGATTAGGATTTGTCACTCCGATTGTGGGAGAGGTATCTCTGGGCCCACTCGGTAATGCACATCACTATAAGCCTTGCAAGCATTGCAACTAATGAGTTAGTTGCGGGATGATGTATTACGGAACGAGTAAAGAGACTTGCCGGTAACGAGATTGAACTAGGTATTGAGATATCGACGATCGAATCTCGGGCAAGTAACATACCAATGACAAAGGGAACAACGTATGTTGTTATGCGGTCTGACCGATAAAGATCTTCGTAGAATATGTAGGAGCCAATATGGGCATCCAGGACCCGCTATTGGTTATTGACCAGAGAGGTGTCTCGGTCATGTCTACATAGTTCTCAAACCCGTAGGGTCCGCACGCTTAACGTTCGTTGACGATATAGTACTATGAGTTATGTATGTTGGTGACTGAATGTTGTTCGGAGTTTTGGATGAGATCACGGATATGACGAGGAACTCCGGAATGGTCCGGAAGTAAAGATTGATATGTGGATAGTAGTGTTTGATCTCCGGAAAGGTTCCGGAATCCATCGGAAGGGGTTCCGGATGTTTCCTGAAATGTTTGGGCACGAGAACACTTTATCTGGGCCAAAGGGGAAAGCCCACGAGGTTTTTGGAAAGCACAAAAGGAAGTTTTGCGGAGTTCAGGGGCCAGACGCCAGGGTCCCTAGCGTCTGGATCCAGACGCCGGGAACCCTGGCGTCTGGCCCTGGGGTCCGAGAAGGACTCTTGCCTTTCGGGTGAAACCGACTTTGTGGAGGCTTTTACTCCAAGTTTCGACCCCAAGGCTCAACATATAAATAGAGGGGTAGGGCTAGCACCCAAGACATATCAAGAAACACCAAGCCGTGTGCCGGCAACCTCGTCTCCTCTAGTTTATCCTCCGTCATAGTTTTCGTAGTGCATAGGCGAAGCCCTGCGAAGATTGTTCTTCACCAACACCGTCACCACGCTGTCGTGCTGCCGGAACTCATCTACTACTTTGCCCCTCTTGCTGGATCGAGAAGGCGAGGATGTCACCGAGCCGAACGTGTGCAGAACTCGGAGGTGTCGTGCTTTCGGTACTTGGATCGGTCGGATCATGAAGACGTACGACTACATCAACCGCGTTGATATAACGCTTCCGCTTTCGGTCTATGAGGGTACGTAGACAACACTCTCCCCTCCCGTTGCTATGCATCACCATGATCCTGTGTGTGCGTAGGAAAATTTTGAAATTACTACGTTCCCCAACAGATACATGCATGCCCTAATGACTGCATCCTATACCGTGGTGCGTGCGAGGATTTGAACGCATGCCCGGTATGCGGTGCATTGCAGTATAAGATCAGACGAGATGACCCTGGTGATGTTGAGGGCAAGCGCCCCAGGAAGAGGGTTCCTGCCAAGGTGATGTGGTATGCTCCTATAATACCACGGTTGAAACGTTTGTTCAGAAACAAAGTGTTGGGGGAACGTAGTAATTCAAAAAAATTCCTACGATCATGCAAGATCTATCTAGGAGAAGCAGAGCAACGAGAGGGGAGAGTGTGTCTACGTACCCTTGTAGACCGAAAGCGGAAGCGTTATGTTAATGCGGTTGATGTAGTCGAACGTCTTCACGATCCAACCGATCCAAGTACCGAACGTATGGCACCTCCGAGTTCTGCACACGTTCAATTCGATGACGTCCCTCAAACTCTTGATCCAGCAGAGGGTCGAGGGAGAGTTTCGTCAGCACAATGGCGTGGTGACGGTGATGGTGATGTGATCCGCGCAGGGCTTCGCGTAATAAGCACTACAACGCTATGACCGGAGGAGCAAACTGTGGAGAGAGACGCCGCACACGGCTTGGAACAATTATTATGTCTCCAAGGGATGCCCTGCCCACGTATATAAAGGAGGGAGAGGGAGGAGGCCGGCCCTAGGGGGCGCACCATAAGGGGGGAGTCCTACTAGGACTCCTAGTCCTAGTAGGATTCGCCCCCCCCCTTGTTTTCCTTCTCATGGAGGGGGAAAGGGGGAAAGGAGAGGGAGTAGGAGAAGGAAAGGGGGTGGCAACCCCTTCCCTAGTCCAATTCGGCCTCATCCCTTGTGGGGCGTGCACCAGCCCCTTGTGGGCTGGTTAGCCTCCCTCCTATGGCCCATATCTTTCCCCGGGGGGTTCTGGTAACCCCTCCGGTACTCCGGTATGTACCCGATACATTCCAGAACCCTTCCAGTGTCCGAATACTAGCTTCCAATATATCAATCTTTACCTCTCGACCATTTCGAGACTCCTCATCATGTCCGTGATCTCATCCGGGACTCCGAACAAACTTCGGTCACCAAAACACATAACTCATAATACAAATCGTCATCGGACGTTAAGCGTGCGGACCCTACGGGTTCGAGAACTATGTAGACATGACTGAAACACATCTCCGGTCAATAACCAATAGCGGAACCTGGATGCTCATATTGGCTCCTACATATTCTACGAAGATCTTTATCGGTCAAACCGCATAACAAATACGTTGTTCCCTTTGTAATCGGTATGTTACTTGCCCGAGATTCGATCGTCGGTATCATCATACCTAGTTCAATCTCATTGCCGGCAAGTCTCTTTACTCGTGCTGTAATGCATCATCCCACAACTAACTCATTAGTCACATTGCTTGTAAGGCTTATAGTGATGTGCATTACCGAGAGGGCCCAGAGATACCTCTCCGATACACGGAGTGACAAATCCTAATCTTGATCTATGCCAACCCAACAAACACCTTCGGAGACACCTGTAGAGCATCTTTATAATCACCCAGTTACGTTGTGACGTTTGATAGCACACAAGGTGTTCCTCCGGTATTCGGGAGTTGCATAATCTCATAGTCAGAGGAACATGTATAAGTCATGAAGAAAGCAATAGCAAAAAAAACTGAACGATCATTATGCTAAGCTAACGGATGGGTCTTGTCCATCACATCATTCTCTAATGATGTGATCCCGTTCATCAAATGACAACACATGTCTATGGTCAGGAAACTTAACCATCTTTGATTAACGAGCTAGTCAAGTAGAGGCATACTAGGGACACTATGTTTTGTCTATGTATCCACACATGTACTAAGTTTCCGGTTAATACAATTCTAGCATGAATAATAAACATTTATCATGATATAAGGAAATATAAATAACAACTTTATTATTGCCTCTAGGGCATATTTCCTTCACAAAGAGCATGCCAAGTTGATGCGATGGCACAAAGAGGACCGTAAGCAAGATGGGAAGTTGAGAGCACCCTCTGACGAGTCGCAGTGGAGAAAAATTGAGAGAAGGTGGGGGACTTTGCAGGTGACGCAAGGAACGTATGGTTTGGTTTAAGCGCAGATGGCATTGATCCTTTTGGGGAGCAGAGCAACAATCATAGCACCTGGCCCGTGATCTATGTATCTATAACCTTCCTCCTTGGTTGTGCATGAAGCGGAAGTTCATTATGATGCCAGTGCTCATCCAAGGCCTAAGCAACCCAGCACGACATTGATGTGTACCTAAGGCCATTAGGTGAAGAACTTTTACAACTGTGGAATGGAAAAGGTGTACGTGTGTGGGATGAGCACGACCAGGAGGTTAACCTACATGTGTTGCTGTTTGTAACCATCAATGATTGGCCTGCTCTCAGTAACCTTTCAGGACGGACAAACAAGGGATACCACGCATGCACGCACTGTTTAGATGACACCGAAAGTATATATTTGGACAAATGCAGGAAGAATGTGTACCTGGGGCATCGTCGATTTCTTTCGACCAACCATCAATGTCGAAAGAAAGGCAAGCATTTCAAAGGTGAGGCAGATCACCGGAAGAAGCCCACCCTCCGTACTGGTGATCACATACTTGATATGGTCAATGATTTACAAGTAATCTTTGAAAAGGGTCCTGGCGGACTATCTGTTCCGAATGACGCTGAGGGACGCGCACCCATGTGGAAGAAGAAATCTATATTTTGGGACCTACCCTATTGGAAAGACCTAGAGGTCCGCTCTGCAATCGACGTGATGCACGTGATAAAGAATCTTTGCGTGAACTTGCTAGGCTTCTTGCGCGTTTATGGGAAGACAAAAGATACACCGGAGGCATGGGAGGACCAGCAATGTGTGCACGAAAAAGAAGGCATGCATCCAAAGTAGTATGAAGGTCCTGCCAGCTACACTCTTACCAAAGAAGAGAAGGAAATCTTCTTTGAATGCATGCTCAGTATGAAGGTCCCGTCTGGCTTCTCGTCGAATATAAAGGGAATAATAAATATGGCAGAGAAAAAGTTCTAGAACCTAAAGTCTCATGACTGCCACGTGATTATGACGCAATTGCTTCCGGTTGCATTGAGGGGGCTTCTACCGGAAAACGTTCGATTAGCCATTGTGAAGCTATGTGCATTTCTCAATGCAATCTCTCAGAAGGTAATCGATTCAGAAATCCTACCAAGGTTAAAAATTGATTTGGTGCAATGTCTTATCAGTTTTGAGCTGGTGTTTCCACCATCCACTACTGCAGGATGCTGCTAACGCGACACTACGATTAGTGACCCTTCGATGAAACTGTGTGCAATGAAATAATCGCAAAAGGTGGTGTAAAAATACCGTCAAAAAAGGTGCAAAACGTTTGCGATGACGGATGCATCAAACACGGTTTGGATTTTAGTTGCGTGTGCGATGCATGGCATATGGTTCAGTTCAATTAACTATTTGCGATGAGGAGGAACAAAAGAAACAGGCAGCCAGATGAAGGTGTGCGATATACAGCATACGGTTCACTCGGATGAATTGTTTGTGATTAGGCAACACAAAAGAAACGGGCAGCCAGATGAAGGTGTGTGCGATGTACAGCATACGGTTCACTCGGGTGAACTATTTGTGATTAGGCAACACAAAAGAAACGGTCAGCCAGATCAAGGTGTGTGCGATATACGGCATGCGGTTCACTCGGCCTTGCCGTCAGTGTGTGACCTCTGTGGCAACCGTTCGCTCCCCACTAGCCTCTTCTTGTACCATGGCAACCGTCCACCGCCTCTTCGCCTTTCCCTCTTGATTTGGAACTGCTGTCACACGCTCTTCCTCCCTCCATTTGCCTTCACCCTTCCTTCTGCCATTGTTCAATCATCTTCTCCATGGAGGGAACAGGCCGGAGACGACCCCGTTATTCTTGCCCCGATCTGAAAGATGACGTGGTGGAGGAACTCATTGATCGGTGCGACGTCATCACCTCGGCTAGCATGGCAGGTTCATTCAAGACCATTCTCGACTCAACTAATAACATCATTACAAGGAACCCAACGGTCCAGGAGTAGTTTGACCTCCCCTATCTTCTTCGCCGTGACCCTGCTGACTGGCGCGGGGACGACGGAAGCCTCGCCTTGTGCAAGTTGATGCCGCTTGATAATGATACGTGTGATGTTAAGATGCCATCGCTTGAGGACAAGGCTTGGGCAGGCACAAATGAAGATTGGGTTGTTTATATTGGGTACAACTGCGAGTGGGAACTTGTGAATGTGTACACTCGTCACCGGGTTCCACTTCCAAAAATCTCAGACTGCCTAGAGGTTGAGCACACTGACGATCTACGTGAGTTCAAATACGATCATGGTGACTGTCGTCTACGGAAGATAGCAATTTGTCGAGTTCCCAACCGCTCTTGGGATTACACGAACTATGAAGTTGTTGCTATCTTCGACAAGCTTGTTGCCTTCCTTACTTCCACGCCTCGATGGATATTGCTCAAAAATCAATTTCTGTACACGAATGAGTACTGTGATGCAATTCAATACGAGGGTCTTGTGTTTGCTGCCACCACTCGTGGCACTATTTTTGCATGGAATCACCATGCTTTCGGTACGTTTGTCTTCCACCGTAATTATAATTGTTTCATCCACATGCATGCGGGTTAGCTAGTTTCCCTTTACTAATTAACCTTCTTGTGTTTCCAAGGTCCTGTGAACATTCCACCACCTATACTTGAAAAAATTTATAACCAAGGGGGAGATGACGATGCTGATGATCACGAGCATGAGGACGAGCAGGACCCATATACTTAGTGGCGCCTGGCAACTTATTTTGATGGATCACCTCTTCTTGTCTGTATACAGGGCACTGTTGATGTTACTAAGGAAGCAGTTGTTGTCTCGCATGGTCGCACTCTCCAGACCTATTCCAACATTCGTTGCAGGGTATTCGGGATGGATACTAGTGTACTAGCGCCAACACCTTCTCCCTGGTTCAGTATTGAAAGTCTTGGGGTAAACTCACTCTTCCTTGGACAAAACTATCCAATGATGGTGAAAGGCGATCCAGCTGCTGTTGACACAACCTTACTACCATTTATGAGAAGCAATTGTATCTATACCTCAGTCATTGCTATGCTTCCCTACCATCACAATATGGGTCCTGACATAGCCCGCTTCAGCCTGGATGATCAGTCCTGCGTTGGTCTCGAGGTTGACAGTAGCTGGCCCTTCCCAGAGAATCACTGCTGG
Source organism: Aegilops tauschii subsp. strangulata (assembly GCF_002575655.3). Taxonomy (NCBI): domain Eukaryota; kingdom Viridiplantae; phylum Streptophyta; class Magnoliopsida; order Poales; family Poaceae; genus Aegilops; species Aegilops tauschii. The sequence goes on along the minus strand of NC_053039.3, from coordinate 449,597,743 downwards.
TTCAAAGCAAGCGTTTCCAACGCCGACGAGTGGTTGAGATGAAGTTCATTTCATCGCTTTGTTATTTGTTGTGTGAGAAAAACTTTACTTTACTAGAATGTTTTGTTGGAAATGATCTATAATCCAACGTGTATCCTCATTGTCGTTGTGGGTTGGTGACTTGTTGTATGCAATCAATGGTACATTTGCATATGCGTCCATCATCTCACGCCTGCTAGTGGTGTCCATATGAAGAGTGCTAGTGATTTTAGTTGCAAAAATGAGATAGTGCTAGTGATTTTTAGCTGCATATTTTGACAAATCGCAGTGTTACAAGGTTAACAAATGGCAGTGTCGCTAGATAAACAAATGTCAATCTTTCCAGTTTGACAAATGGCAACATACCCAAAATGACAGATGCAAATCTTACCCAATTGTTTGTATGTGGTTGCACACGGGTCATGCAAAACAACCGTTTGCGTTGAAGGGATGCACAAATCCTGCACTGCGAGGGAAGACCATAGCTCTCACTTTGCATACGGGTGTTCTATCTAAAACGTTTGCGATCAAGAGCTGCAGAAATCCTGCTCGGCACATTTTCCCTTGGCTTCCCGGGGAAGCTGTCGGTTTGCATATGGGTGTTCTAACTAAAACGTTTGCGATGAGTGTTTTATATTTAAATACCATTGAAGTTTTTTTCAAAAGAAAATCGTTTGATAAGTTTGTACATTAAGAGAGAAAAACGCTAGTTCGTTCAAACCATGTCTTTCATTTAGTCACACTGCGAATTTATATTCATATGATCGAGAATTCGAGATACAATATTAAACCCAAAAAAACTATTTCCGGCGGCGGCGGAGGCGGCGTGCCGCGCCGTCATTGTCGTTGTCGTCCTTCGGGACGCCGTTGTTGAAGTCTTCAAGGCAGCACAATATGTTCTTCACTTGTAAATCAAACAGCATGCCGTCGCGCGATCGACGGGCGGGGCGCGGGAGGACGGCAACTGGTGCCGCTGAGAGGTAGCGGTCGGCGGCAGCGTCCCATGCCGCTGAGGGGGGCGCATGCACGGGCACGGGCGTGGCGGGTGCAGCCAAACGCACGGGAACTGGCGCCACGGTGGGTGGAGGGGCACGCACGGGCAGGGGCACGGGCGCGGCGGGTGTAGCCAAACGCACAAGGGCCGGCGCCACGGTGGGTGGAGTGGCGCGCACGGGCACGGGCGCTGGCATGTACACGAGCTCGCGCGGGTCTGCGGAGACCTCACTGACGCCCGCGGCTTCCAGCTCTGCGATAGTGCTCGGCGACCAGCCCATCAATGCTACGGGGGTGGTCGCTGGCGTGGGTGCGGGATGGGAGCTGGGACGGGAGCGGGGGCAGCAACCGCCGCGGCCAGTTCGTTCTGGGCCATGTCCATGAGGCCCCATTCCTCCTTATTTTCTATCTCCTCCGGCTCGGAGTCGATTTCACCAAACTTGAAGACTAGTGGCAGATGATCATTCTGCGCCATGGTGTTGGTGGAGGTCTGCGGGAGGGAGGGGAATGGGAGGCAAACAGTAAGTCCGCCCGTATTATAAAGCGGCTCGGGCGCCATTAATGGAGAGGAAGGCGGGCGGCCATGGAAGTCAAAGGGCTCGCTTCCCAGTGAGCCTGCGCAGCGTACAGCTCGGACGCTTCCCGGTGAGCCTGCGCATTCGAGGACAGCTTGCACACCTCTCGGTCAGCCTGCGCACCAGACTGCGCTCGCACGCCTCCCGTTCAGTCAAGGTCAAGCAGCTGTCCGCACGGCACCTCCTACAGCCATTAAAACCAAGACACGTGGCGTCACGTGAATGGTTAACAGAACGCACACGGTTTGAATTATACAAACGTTTGAGATATTAAAGTGGCAGCTATTTTTTCAAAATGCCTTTGTTGGATGTCATTGTTTGAGTGCGCCTTCTCTCAAAATGGACACGAAAAATGCTACAGCATTTCGGGTGCCATTCCATGATAGCATGCCAAGTTTCATGAATTTCAGACAAGTTTTGGATTTACTAGAATTTAAAAATAAAGTATCTCAACGTTTTGCCAGCAATCAACGGTGCCCTGGTGTTTGAAATTCATTCCCATTTCTTGCATGGGACCTAAGCATGCACCCAAGGACACATATTTGATTTTTCAACCAATTTATATGCACTGGAGCATGTGCATGTAGTTCAAATTTGAATTATGCACATAAATGTATGGAAAACTCAGTTAATGCATAAAAATGTCCAAACAAACCCTAAAAAATCACAAAAATTGACACGACACTCCTGTTCTATTTTGACACGAGAATTTTTTTGAAAGCAATAAGAAGCAATGAATATCGTTTCGTCCCCAAAGGTGGGACGTTCCCTACCGAAACCATCATGCTTGTTGTGAGAAGCTCTGGTTTGTGAGAAGCATATACCCAAACTTGCCCCAAATGGGACAAAAAATTTACCACGGCATGTTGATGCCACTCCATGATAGCATGCCAAGTTTCATGAATTTCAGACGAGCTTTGGATTTACTAGAATTTAAAAACCAGGTATCTCAATGTTTGCGGCCGAGTAACCGTGGCAGGGTGTTTGACATTCATTCCCATTTCTTGCATGGGACCTAAGCATGCAACCAAGGACAGAGACTTGAATTTTCAACCAATTTATATGCATTAGAGCATGTGCATGTAGTTCAAATTTGAATTATGCACATAAATGCATTGAAAACTCAGTTAATGCATAGAAATGTCCAAACGTGCCCCGAAAAATCCCAAAATTTGACACAACACTCCTGTTGTTCTATGTTGACACGAGAAAATTTTTGAAAGCAATAAGAGGCAATGGATATCGTTTCGTCCCCAAAGGTGGGACGTTCCCTACCGAAACCATTAGGCTTGTTGTGAGAAGCTCTGGTTTGTGAGAAGCATACCCCCAAACCTGCCCCAAATGGGACAAAAAATTTACCACGACATGTCCATGCCGCTCCATGATAGCATGCCAAGTTTCATGAATTTCAGACGAGCTTTGGATTACTAGAATTTAAAAACTAGGTATCTCAATGTTTGCGGCCGAGTAACCGTGGCAGGGTGTTTGACATTCATTCCCATTTCTTGCATGGGACCTAAGCATGCAACCAAGGACACAGATTTGAATTTTCAACCAATTCATATGCATTAGAGCATGTGCATGTAGTTCAAATTTGAATTATGCACATAAATGCATTGAAAACTCAGTTAATGCATAAAAATGTCCAAACGAACCCCGAAAAATCCCAAAAATGACACAACACTCCTGTCGTTCTATGTTGACACGAGAAATTTTTTGAAAGCAATAAGAAGCAATGGATATCATTTCGTCCCCCAAAGGTGGGACGTTCCTACCGAAACCATCAGGCTTGTTGTGAGAAGCTCTGGTTTGTGAGAAGCATATCCCCAAACCTACCCCAAATGGGACAAAAATTTACCACGGCATGTTGATTCCGCTCCAAGATAGCATGCCAAGTTTCATGAATTTCATATGAGCTTTGGATTTACTAGAATTTAAAAATAAGGTATCTCAATGTTTGCGGCCGAGTAACCGTGGCAGGGTGTTTGACATTCATTCCCATTTCTTGCATGGGACCTAAGCATGCAACCAAGGACATAGATTTGAATTTTCAACCAATTTATATGCATCAGAGCATGTGCATGTAGTTCAAATTTGAATTATGCACATGAATGCATTGAAAACTTAGTTAATGTATAAAAATGTCCAAGAGAACCCCGAAAAATCCCAAAAATTGACACAACACTCCTGTTGTTCTATGTTGACACTAGGAAAAAATTTGAAATCGAGAAGAGGTGACGGATATCGTTTCGTCGAGAAAGGTGAAACCTTCCCTGCCGAAACCATCACACTTGTTGTGAGAAGCTCTGGTTTATGAGAAGCTTATACCCAAACCTGCCCCAAATGGGACAAAAAATTTAACACGGCATGTTGATGCCGCTCCATGATAGCATGCCAAGTTTCATGAATTTCGGATGAATTTTGGATTTACTAGAATTACAAAAGCAAGTACGTCGACGTTTGCCGGAGAGCCACGGTGCCTTGGTGTTCGAATTTCATCCCCATTTCTTGCATGGGACATAAGCATAAACCCATGGACACTTATATGATTTTACAACCCATGTTGGTGCACCGGAGCAGGTGCATGTAGTTTAATTTTGAATTGTGCACCTGAAATGGCTAGAAAACCAATTTATTGTATAAAATGTTCAAACGAACCCTGAATAATTCCAATTCTTTTACGACACACATATAGTTGCATGTTCACTGCAGATAAAAGGTCTAGCAATTCAAACACCGTCCATTGCCGCTGTGACCCCATTATGTAATTCAAATCAAGATGAAAAATCAAGTAGATCTCACACAGTTTATTATCACCAACCATGTGAGATGCAGCACAAAATATCATGGAGCACCATCGGTGTATAGTACGCCTTTGGCTTACGCGAGAAGGTGCGTCGGCTATAGTCCACAGCCGGCGTGTCAAGCACACTAGCTCGCTCCTCAAATACTCCCGCCTCTGCATCCCTCGCAATCTCAAAAATATTACTGCCTCGTAATCTCGAAAATATCTACCGACTGGAAGGTTTTAATGTTTGATAGCACACGATTAGTATGTGCGGACCGTGTGCGATGTCTGTTACTCCCGCTTTGCTTCAGTCCCTTGATTCAAATTTTCAGTAGCCCCGGCATTTTACTCCCGCCTCTGCATCCCTCGCAATCTCAAAAATATCTGCTCGCCCTTGATCCAAATTTGTAGTAGCCCCGCCTTGTTACTCCAGCCTAGTAAAATTTTCAGTTGCCGCAGTATTTCCTCAAACACCGCCTGCCCCCCCCCCCGCCCCCTTCACACACCCCCAAAACCTCCGCTCACATAGACACACACAACCCTCGAAACCATTGGTAGGTCGCTGATATGTCTCCGTCGTATCTACTTTTCCAAACACTTTTGCCCTTGTTTTGGACTCTAACTTACATGATTTGAATGGAACTAACCCGGACTGACGCTGTTTTCAACAGAATTGCCATGGTGTTATTTTTGTGCAAAAATAGAAGTTCTCGAAATGACCTGAAACTTCATGGAGAATATTTTTGGAAATAATAAAAAATACTGGTGAAAGAATCAAGACCAGGGGGCCCACACCCTGTCCACGAGGGTGGGAGGTGCGCCCCCTGCCTCGTAGGCCCCCTGGAGCTCCACCGACCTCAACTCCAACTCCATATATTCACGTTCGGGGAGAAAAAAAATCAGAGAGAAGGATTCATCGTGTTTTACGATACGGAGCCGCCGCCAAGCCCTAAACTCTCTCGGGAGGGCTGGTCTGGAGTCCGTTCGGGACTCCGGAGAGGGGAATCTGTCGCCGTCGTCATCATCAACCATCCTCCATCACCAATTTCATGATGCTCACTGATACGTCTCCAACGTATCTATAATTTATGAAGTATTCATGCTATTATATTATCCATCTTGGATGTTTAATGGGCTTTACTATGCACTTTTATATTATTTTTGGGACTAACTTATTAACCCCGAGCCCACTGCCAATTTCTGTTTTTCTCCTTGTTTCAGTGTTTCGCAGAAAAGGAATATCAAACGGAGTCCAGACGGAATGAAACCTTTGGGAGAGTTATTTTTGGAGTGGAAGCAATCCAGAAGACTTGGAGCGTACGTAAGGGAAGCAACAAGGAAGGCATGAGGCAGGGGGCGCGCCCACCCCCCTGGGCGTGCCCTCCACCCTCGTGGGCCCCTTGTGGCTCCCCTTACCGACTTCTTTCGCCTATATATATCCATATACTCTAAAAACATCGGGGAACATAATAGATCGGGAGTTCCGCCGCCGCAAGCCTCTGTAGCCACGAAAAACCAATCGGGACCCTGTTCCGGCACCCTGCCGGAGGGGGGATCCCTCACCGGTGGCCATCTTCATCATCCCGGCGCTCTCCATGACAAGGAGGGAGTAGTTCACCCTCGGGGCCGAGGGTATGTACCAGTAGCTATGTGTTTGATCTCTCTCTCTCTCTCGTGTTCTTGAGGTGATACGATCTTAATGTATCGCGAGCTTTGCTATTATAGTTGGATCTTATGATGTTTCTCCCCCTCTACTCTCTTGTAATGGATTGAGTTTTCCCTTTGAAGTTATCTTATCGGATTGAGTCTTTAAGGATTTGAGAACACTTGATGTATGTCTTGCGTGGGATACCCGTGGTGACAATGGGGTATTCTATTGATCCACTTGATGTATGTTTTGATGATCAACTTGCGGGTTCCGCCCATGAACCTATGCATAGGGGTTGGCACACGTTTTTGTCTTGACTCTCCGGTAGAAACTTTGGGGCACTCTTTGAAGTTCTTTGTGTTGGTTTGAATAGATGAATCTGAGATTGTGTGATGCATATCGTATAATCATACCCAGGGATACTTGAGGTGACATTGGAGTATCTAGGTGACATTAGGGTTTTGGTTGATTTGTGTCTTAAGGTGTTATTCTAGTACGAACTCTATGATAGATCGAACGGAAAGAATAGCTTCGTGTTATTTTATTATGGACTCTTGAATAGATCGATCCGAAAGAATAACTTTGAGGTGGTTTCGTACCCTACCATAATCTCTTCGTTTGTTCTCCGTTATTAGTGACTTTGGAGTGACTCTTTGTTGCATGTTGAGGGATAGTTATATGATCCAATTATGTTATTATTGTTGAGAGAACTTGCACTAGTGAAAGTATGAACCCTAGGTCTTGCTTCCTAGCATTGCATTACCGTTTACTCTCACTTTTATCATTAGTTACCTTGCTGTTTTTATATTTTCAGATTACAAAAACCTATATCTACTATCCATATTGCACTTGTATCACCATCTCTTCGCCGAACTAGTGCACCTATACAATTTACCATTGTATTGGGTGTGTTGGGGACACAAGAGACTCTTTGTTATTTGGTTGCAGGGTTGTTTGAGAGAGACCATCTTCATCCTATGCCTCCCACGGATTGATAAACCTTAGATCATCCACTTGAGGGAAAATTGCTACTGTCCTACAAACCTCTGCACTTGGAGGCCCAACAACATCTACAAGAAGAAGGTTGCGTAGTAGACATCACTCACCGCCATGCGTGAGTAATTCCATCGTAGGATTGCTGGACGGTGATGGGTTGGATGAGATTTATCATGTAATCGAGTTAGTTTTGTTAGGGTTTGATCCCTAGTATCCGTTATGTTCTCAGGTTGATGTTGCTATGACTTTGCTATGCTTAATGCTTGTCACTAGGGCACGAGTGCCATGATTTCAGATCTGAACCTATTATGTTTTCATGAATATATTTGTGTTCTTAATCCTATCTTGCAAGTCAATAGTCACCTACTATGTGTTATGATCCGACAACCCCGAAGTGACAATAATCGGGACCACTCTCGGTGATGACCGTAGTTTGAGGAGTTCATGTATTCACTATGTGTTAATGCTTTGGTCCGCTACTCTATTAAAAGGAGGCCTTAATATCCCTTAGTTTCCAATAGGACCCCGCTGCCACGGGAGGGTAGGACAAAATATGTCATGCAAGTTCTTTTCCATAAGCACGTATGACTATATTCGAAATACATGCCTACATTACATTGATGAATTGGAGCTAGTTCTGTGTCACCCTATGTTATAACTGTTACATGATGAACCGCATCCGACATAATTATCCATCACCGATCCAATGCCTACGAGCTTTTCACATACTGTCCTTTGCCTAGTTACTTTACCGTTGCCACTGTTACAATTACTACAAAATTGCTACTGTTACTTTTGCCACTGTTACCGTTACTTCCATATTACTTTGCTACTAAATACTTTGCTGCAGATATTAAGTTATCCAGGTGTGTTGAATTAACAACTCAACTCCTAATACTTGAGAATATTCTTTGGCTCCCCTTGTGTCGTATCAATAAATTTGGGTTGAATACTCTACCCTCGAAAACTGTTGCGATCCCCTATACTTGTGGGTTATCAGTCGCTGCCATCGCCGGCGCCTCCATCCTCAACCTCTGCCTATGTGCCGGGGAGCTCGAGGAGCCAATGGCCAAAAAGAGGTTTATCGCGGCCTTTTCGCCTGACACCAGCGAGGTGGCCGCCGAGGTGTCCCCGTCGTCCTCCGCGGGCTCGATCCGCCATCGCCGGTCCCCTGATCCGCCCGCCACCGTGCCCCTACGCCAGTTCAAGGACTTCCCTGTCCTTCCTTAGACCCGGCAGCCGACGAGGTCCTACCTCGGGGTCCGGCAGCGGCGGTGGGGGACGTGGGTCGCCAAGATTACAAATCAGGAGACCCACACCCGTCGGTGGCTCGGTAGCTTCCACACGGCCGAGCTCGCGGCCATGGAGTACGATCGCTGGCAGGTCCGCTACCACGGCGCGGCGGCTAGGCTCAATTTCCCCTTCGGCACACGTCCGGTCAACCTCGTTCCGCTGGAGCCAGGGGTGGTGAGCTCGGCTATGGCGCGGGAGGACCGTGAGGCATGGGAGCGCCTCGAGGCCGAGGCCGCCGACGAGGCCTACATGCAAGAGCTCTGCCGGCAGCACCCGGAGCTCGTGGAGGCGGAGCGGGTGATCTTTGCAGGCGCGGAGGGCGGCGAGGTTATCGCGCTCTCCTCCGATGACAAGGTCGAAGGCGGTGAGGACGGCGGCGCGGAGGGCGGCGAGGTTATCGCGCTCTCCTCCGATGATGAGGTCGAAGGCGGCGGCGACGACGGCGCGGAGGGCGTCAAAGTGGGCCCCGAGGACGAGGAGATCGACGTCGATGAGTGGAGGACTGCCTTCCCCAACGACCCCGACGACGGTACCGGCCCAGACCCGGCTCGCGGCACACCGTACATGACGAGGAAGGATTGGCTCGACCTCTAGTTCGACCGAAAGTAGTTTAGCTTAGTTTAAATTTATGTTTTATGTTCGGTTATGCAAAACTATCTATGTTTATGTTTGAATGCATGCTACTTTCGGTTGAACCTGCTTTGAACTTGATCAAATTGAAGTTTACAACCTTAAGTTTAGGGGATCGACGACTAGAAAAGGCCAAAAATTGCTGGAGTATATATATATATAACCACTAAGGGTTTTAGTCCTTTAACTTTTTAAGGATCGGCTAGAGATGTCATTATGACTTGTTTATTTCAGTTCTTCACAATGTGATGCTCTATATGTGCAACTATTTACCGTGCAGTTCAATTTCATCAATAACAGTTTCAACAATACCACTATGAATTACGATATTTGGTTGCTGTTAAGGATATTGCAGTTAACATGCCTTTTCGTTTTTTTAACAATAACTAGTGTACTGTAGACCTGCACAATACCAGTTTGAATGACTATTTGCTTGGTTTTAAATGTTATGCCTCATGCAGTTAACACACCTTTCCACTTCTTGTTTTGCTTAACTAGCGTGCTTAAGCCTGCACACCGAAGCTATCATTTGTAGATTATGTTGTCTACCATAGATATATTTGATTGATGTTTAGCCTGTTGTGCTTAACATGCCTTTATATGTACTCATGCAGGACAATATTGAGAACAGTGTTGTTTTCCATCGAAGTTAGTTTCATCTCATTGCTTATATGTACTCACTTTTCAGGATATCGATAGCTGGTACCATATAGCCTGGGGGCTGATAAGGGATTAATCGTCGAATCGGACATTTCACTGAATATATTTGTAACCCATTTATCAGTAGGTTAACTAGGGCCATATTTAATATATCCGAGGCTACATAGCAACATGCATTGTACCGAATGACTAAATATGCAATCCCAGACTACATAGCAACAAGAAAGAGTGTTACCTTAATATTCTGATGATGTCCAAATATACATGTAATAAAATCTTATATAATGGGATGGAGGGAGTGTTGTACTACATCATTTTTCAATTGTTGTTTAGCTTCTAATATTAACTTGATGCTTTTAGGTACATATATCATTGCCAAACATCCACACTTCGACCCTTTCTGCGTATGGGGCAATGAGATATTCATGAACCAGCATCAAGTGAGGAAACTGATAAAGATTGTTATTAAAATGGGTCAAAAGATGTCAATCGAACTATTTGTTTACACTTTATGCAAGACAATAGTGAACTGCAGGATGGTAAGTAAGAACCCTGTAGCCTTCTTTTTACTGCCCATAATGAGTTGTGTTAGATGACAATGTCTGAATCTTTTTTCTTTTGTAGTGGATCCTGAAGCAGTTTACTCAAGATTACCTCTCAAACTACATGATTGGCGGCCAGCCATCACAAGGGGTTGGACTAGAGTCCTGCATGCCCTCTACATCCAGGAGAGCACAATAGGGCCATTCCGCTTCACCTTGTTCAGCAACCGGAATGTCTGTCGCCTCTTTCTTTACCATCTGTAATAGTACAAGTATAGAACCCTGGTTCATCATTCTTTATTAGGTGCTTATGTAATTCTTAAACATATATACCTGTGAATCGAATAATGCATTGGTTGTCTGAACCTGATGGATATGAATAAAGCTATACCCTACTTTCAAGTTTAAATTAGGTACAATTTTAAATAGCATCAATTAAATTAGGGCGAAATTACGGTGTGCAGGTCATTACGGCACACACGGTTGGTAAAACACAAACGTTTGCGATATACACCATAATCCGAGATGGTTCACAGAGAGGAAACTTGTGCAAGCAAGCACACAGTTGCCGTTTGCAAAGCGTGTGTGATGTCAGACACTATCACATACGGTGCGGGAAAACTAAATGTGTGTGATTGTCTACCTACCGTACACGGTTTATAATCATGACTGTTTGTGATGTGCTAGGCGTCGTAAAACTCCCGTGCCTAGAATCTGCCTGGAAAGCTCCCGGGCTTGGAATCTGCCTGGTTTTAGGTAAAACCACAAAACTCCGACTGCGATGGCAATGCGAGCACAAACGAGTAGCAAGTATGAAGCGTTTGGGATATTCGAGATATCGGAAACGGTTATATAGGGACAACTATATGCATCAAGGCTCCCTATCCCCGACGGTTTCTGGGTCGTGTGGGAAGGACCCCCCTATCGCCCACATTCACTTGGCGACGGTTCCAAATGCCGTCGCGGAAAGGGGTTAAAAACCGTTTGTGTAGCACCGACGCGTACCAGTGATCCTTCTTCAATATCATGACGCATGTCCTAGTTCATCTAGTCGACGAGATTGCCATTCCGGGCCCTGTATTTCTACATAATATGTTCCCCCTTGAGAGGTTCATGGGAGTCTTAAAGAAATATGTTTGTAACCGTCCTAGGCCAGAAGGAAGCATCTCCACGGGCCATCAAACAGAGGAGGTCATTGGGTTTTGTGTTGACTTCATTCCTGACCTTAAGCCATTGGTCTCCCTCTGCGGTATGAGGGAAGACTGACTGGAAAGGCACGCTAGGAGAGGACTCAATAATTATAGGGACGGGCATTCTTGGTCTCAAGCACACTACACAGTTCTATAGAATTCTACCTTGGTGACCCCGTATGTCAATGAACACAAGAATATTCTGCGCTCCAAACACCTGGAGCACTGTGATGACTGGATTACATGTGAACACATCAGGACTTTCGGCAGTTGGTTGCAAACACATCTCATGGGTAACACCACTGTTGCAGATGAGTTGTACTCGTTGGCCAAGGGACCATCTTCGACTATATTGACTTACAAAGGGTACGAGATAAATGGGAATACATTTCACACGATCGCCCAAGATCAAAAGAGCACCAACCAAAATAGTGGTGTCCGCTTTGATGCAACAACCAAGAGGGGAAAGGACACATATTATGGTTACATAGTGGACATATGGGAACTTGACTATGGACATGATTTTAAGGTCCCTTTGTTTAGGTGCAAATGGGTCAATCTGTCAGGAGGCGGGGTACATGTAGACCCGCAGTACGGAATGACAACAGTGGATCTGAACAATCTTGGGTACACAGACGAACCATTCGTCCTAGCCAATGATGTGGCGCATATTTTCTATGTGAAGGACATGTCTACCAAACCGAGAAAAAAAGATAAGGAAGCGAATACATCATACGATGAGCCAAAGCACCACATAGTTCTTTCAGGGAAAAGAGACACCGTGGGAGTGGATGGCAAGACAGACATGTCTGAAGATTATGAAAAGTTTCATGAAATTCCTCCCGTCAAAGTGAAGGCTGACCCAAGCACCCTGTTAAACGATGAAGATTATCCATGGTTACGGCACAATAAGCAAGGGACACAAGCGAAGAAAAAGTGAAGGAGGATACGATGATGGCTCTGATTACGCAAAGAAAAAACGAAATCCCTTTTGTAACAGATGAGTTTTTGTCCGAAACCGTGATACTTCGAAAGAGATTGTCCATTTTGTACACGAAGTGCACCCATCTTTTGGCGTAACCCTCTCAAATTTTTAGCACAAGCTATGTGGGTGAAATGATGATACCATGCCAACTTTCAACCTTTTCAGAGTTCATTTATAGTGATTTTCAATTTCAGGGTCATTTAGCTTAAAATTAGTAAATGCATGAAAAATACCAAATGAAGTCAAAAAGGGTTCAAAATTGATGATATGGCTTTGAATGGTGCATGTTGAATGCACAAAAAGTTCGGAGTTGAAATAAGTTCAAAAAAATGAAATCTCTTGTAACGGATGAGTTTTCGTCCGAAACCGTGATACTTCGAAACAGATTGTCCATTTTGTACATGAAGTGCATCCAGCTTTTGCTGTAACCCTCTCAACTTTTTAGCACATGATATGTGGGTGAAATGATGATACCATGCCAACTTTCAACCTTTTCAGAGTTCATTTGTAGTGCTTTTTAATTTCAGGGTCATTTAGCTAAAAAAATCAATAAATGCATGAAAAATACCAAATGAAGTCAGAAAGGGTTCAAAAATACCAAATGAAGTAAAAAGGGTTGAAAATGCATGAAAATATTTTGTTATGATCAACTAAAACAAAACTATAATATTCTTCAGTAGCAAAAAAATCAACAAAAAAGCTTTTATAAACCTCTAGTTATTATCAAAATAATATTAACTTAAAATTATATAAAGTTTATGCAACTAAAATTATCAAAGTATTTTTTGTTAAAAACTTTAATAGCAAAAAGAATTTTCATCAAATATTTTATGTTCAAAACTTTAATAGCAAACTAAAATGACATAAAAAATAAAAAATATTATCAAAATAATATTAAGTTAAAATTATATAAAATTTATGCAACTAAAATTATCAAAGTATTTTTTGTTAAAGACTTTAATAACAAAGAGGATTTTCATAAAGTATTTTATGTTAGAAACTTTAATAGGAAACTAAAATGACATAAAAAATAAAAAATGCCGCCTACTGGGCCACCATGGCCTGCAAACGACTAGAAACCCATCTGTACATGGGCCAGGATGTAGGCCCGCGGGCCCAATAGGCCCAACATGGCAGTGACAAGGGTAGGCAAGTACTGCCTTCATTGGAGAGGAGCTCGATAGCTCAGCCGCAGCGCGCCTTATAAACCGGTGCTGCGCTCTCTCAACTAGCGAGGTGGGACTAAACTCCCACCACACCGCTGTGCCAGGCTATTGGTCCCGGTTGGTGGCTCGAACCGGGACCAATGCCCCCCTTTAGTCCCGGTTTCATAGCATTTTGGAGCACTGTTTTTTCTAAAACATCAGGATATTTTTCTTCACGAAAATTTTCACATATGTAGATCGGCGGTGTTTGTTGCCATTTTTCTACTATCCATCGTGGGTGCACCTGATCGTGAGTAGAAGAACACTTTCATAACGTGTTGTGATGTGCTTGCCTTTCTCATGAGCGACCATCTTGTGCAGTGCGGTTGCTGCCGGGGGGGGGGGGGGGCTGCCGACAACCTTCCCCTATCAAATTCTGGCCGGCTCGGCCATCCTTCCTACCAACGGGTGCGGTTTGGGGCAAAAGGAGCCGCCTTTTGCCCTTTACCGGTCGACGATTTCCATGTGCTGTGGTGGTGGAGGTGGAGTGGTCTTGGATGCCGGGGCGGCGACCCTGGAGGTGGGAGCTGCGGGGCTCGCGGGCGGAGCTCGCGGCTCTGGTGCGGGCTGGTTGCCATGGCCATGTGGGCAGTGTGGTGGCCGATGCTTGACGTTCGGTGAGGGTGGTGCAACAGGTGTCGGCTGGTCGTACCACATTCTGAAGGCGGAGAATTCTTGTCGGGGATCATTCCTTGCCTAGCTTTTGCCAGGCTGACGGCGGCCGCGTTCGTGGGCATCGTACCCTTCTTGAAGGCGTCATCGTGACTTCTCTCCGTCCTTTGAGTGGCTCTGGGTGAAGTACTTGATCCTTTTGATCAGGAGGCAGTGACACTCTGGTGTCGTTCCCTTGTTGAAGGCTTCGTCTTGGAGTCCTCAGCCCGTCGAGCGCGGCTTCGTCTCTTTGTGATGTTAGGTCATGGTGGAGGACTCCGACTTCCTAGCGTGACTCTTATCGTTGCTTGGAGTGGTTTGGAGTGTTGTAGCCGTTCTTTTACACCGTTGTGTCTTGCCTTGGGTGCGTGTGGTGTGGCTTTGAGGTGTATGTGCTAGATTGTGTGGTCGTGCTTTATCTATAAAGCGGGGCATAAGCCTTTTTCGATAAAAGTATATTGGGGGAGGTGGGATTGAAACCTAGCTCGCTTGGGTGTTTGGCGTAGCCAGACCTTGGCCCAATGAGCACCTCAGTTGTTCTCATTTGATGTCTATTAGGATTAATATTGCTTCTTTTAATTTTATACTAGCATATATTATTACACAATATATTTTTTATGATAAAAATAGAAAATTAATGAACAGTGAATTGGCAGTACGAACGGTGAAAACTTGAACCGAGGGGCTCACCAGTTTAGTCACCGGTCTGATTATTTAAACTATGAATGGGGGAGTTGTTGTTCTCTTTTTCCTTGTACAAACCGGTCAAGTTATCAATATAAGGACATGTTAGGTGAATGATGGAAGATAAATCACGCTCGAAATTCCTCTGAAAACACAGTTTCTTGCGTGCCTTCCAAATTGGCCCATGTTACTGAGGCCACTCCAGCGCCAGTGTTCTCCGGTAACTAGGAGAAAATCGTTCAAACAATGCAACACGTTGGTTTAGGTTAAAAGAGATTACAAGCAAATGAAAAGGCAGACCGGATAACCTTGACCCTAGACAAACATATGCACTGAGCGTCCAAAAAAAAGATAAAAATTGAGAATAGATCTCTCAAAGCAAACATTTCTCCAAGTACCCCCCCCCCCCCAAAGAGCCCCCCCCCCTGAATCAAGACGATGACAATTACTCAAAATCACCACGGTGATGTTTTGGGAGAAGGTAATAGAGTATAAGCATTAAGTTTGAGAGAAAGAGGTTGATCACTAATCTATAAATCCTCTCAAAATCTAGTGATTTTCCCATAATGTACTTCTTTCCTACAAAAAGAACAGAAAATCCTTTTGATTTCCGTCAAAGAATTCCAGAATTGACACTGTCCAACTTTCTTATTAGCTTCTGAGAGAGTTTGCTTGCTCAAATATGTGTTATGCAACAATTCCTACCAAACCCTCACTTCATTTTCAAGATGCCAAAACCATTTTCCTACCAAGGAAATAGTCATAAAACTCTGGATTTAGACCACACAAGCCCCCCATGTCTTTAGGGAACAATTTGTCTCCCAGTTAAATAGTTGGCACTCCTTACATCCTAGATCTTCTTGCCAAAGTAACCTTTCTCCAAACACAATCAACTCTTTTTTCACACCTTTTGGTAAAATCGTAGGAGGAGAGCACATACAAGGGTTTACTATTCAAATAGGAGTTAGGCAATGCCGATCTGCCACCCATGGATAACAATTTCCTTTGCCATCACTCCAAACCCTCTTCTCCATATTGTTTCCAATAGGTTTCCAATCCTTTTTCAATGCCCAAGTATCCCTAAGAGATTTCATCCTCACCACCATGCCACCTCACCATACAATTATAAAAAGATAATGCCCACCTCAACATGCAGTCATGCATGTAAAAAGACACACCACAACATTCAACCGTGCATGCATAATCAAATATAATAAGTCATATGTAAATTTTTTGGTTCCCATGTTATCAACCCAAAATTTCATCAACCAATTCCTGCAACAATATGCGGGCTATCCTCTAGTTTAATAGGAAGTTGACCAACCTGGCAAGTAAAAGTATTCTCATAATGATTTTGTTTTTGAACAAACTGCCCAAAGCAGAAGGCTTCACTTTTGTGGAAGTTTATTTTCAAATCAAAAGGCCGATCAAATAAACACAAAATGAATCACATATTTCTAACATTAACTTCTCTATCGTCCAACAAAAATAGGTGTCATATGCATATGTGCAAGATTGTATGCCCATTTTCCTTCCTAATGGTTAGAGGCCATCCCTTTGATCAAACAACCATTTATTCCTTTGTGGATAAGGTAAGAAGGAGCGTGAATACAATGTTAAAAGGTGGGGCGTGGGAGGAGTGAGTCCTCTTGTCTCACAACTTTCAAGGTTTGAAGTAGGCCCCAACTCATTATTATGGATCACACACCTTACCGTTGACTATAACACCCACAATCATGTCAATAACTGAATTAGAGCCCTTTATAAGCTTCATAATCTACAAAGGAAAGCCCACTCAATATTCATATGCTTTCTCAAAGTCAACTTATATAAAAAACACCCCATATTTTTTATTAATAGCCACATGGTGTACAACTTCATGCAAGGTGAGAATGCCATCCATGATATTTCCACCTATCATGAAAAGTAGTCCGTGATAGATCGATGATCTCCTCAGCACAAACATTTATTCTATTATTAACATATTTAGTAAGTAGCCTGGAACTAGAAATGAGGAGACATATAGGGCTATTTTTTTTGCGGAACATATAGGGCTAAACTAAAGGATCTTATTAGCACCATGTAGTTTTCGGATAAGAGAAATGATTCCATAAGGGATAGAACTCAATTAGAATCCATCAGGGATCCACAAAAAGAAAATGACTTTAATTTCTTCGAGAGAAAGTTCATCTGCAATGATGTTGTTTATATCATGATTAAACTAAAAGTTAGCATCAAAGCTAGTCCTTTCTACGAGTCCAAATAATATTTTATAGAAAACAATTTTATGTTTCATAAGAATACGCTGCTGTGGCTGCATGCATCTCCCAAATGCAGAGGCCGATGATCATCCTCCTTTTCTAAAAAAAAAGAATACGCTTGTCTTCAACCATACCCAGCTCAATCACGGTAGAAGACCACAATGAGAAGCCTCATATTGGTACCGACTCATCTCCCGTGGTGGGGGCGGCAACTCACGATGCACCTAGTGCCAACTGTTGTGGATCCGCTGCACCGACGAGCTTTACCTCCATTTACCCCAGCTGTGAGGAGATGGCGGATGCGAGGATGCTGCCAGAGGAGAAATGCAATTCGAATTTTCATTTTGGGATAGTTTTGGGGTTGGATTAGAATGCAGTATCCTCTCAAAAGTCAACACCCACAGCGTGTTTGGTTCGGGGGAATTCGAGATGGGGAATGGGAGTTGAGAGGTGAGGAGATTAAAAGTCCACTGTTTGATTAGAGGGAATGGGAGTTTAAGTAGGAAGGGGAATGGGAGTTGAGGAAGCCAATTCCCACCTATTTCTTTTCAGGGGGTACCCTGTTAATTCGTGAGCAGAGTTTTATCCCACGCTAATTTCCATCATATACCAAACAAGAGAATGGGAGTAAAAATCTATTTTCCATGACTAATCCCTGACAGCGTGTTTGGTTCGGGGGAATTCGAGATGGGGAATGGGAGTTGAGGGGTGAGGAGATTAAAAATCCACTGTTTGATTAGAGGGAATGGGAGTTTAAGTAGGAAGGGGAATGGGAGTTGAGGAAGCCAATTCCCACATATTTCTTTCCAGGTGGTACCCTGTTAATTCGTGAGCAGAGTTTTATCCCACGCTAATTTCCATCATATACCAAACAAGAGAATGGGAGTAAAAATCTATTTTCCATGACTAATCCCTGACAGCGTGTTTGGTTCGGGGGAATTCGAGATGGGGAATGGGAGTTGAGGGGTGAGGAGATTAAAAGTCCACTGTTTGATTAGAGGGAATAGGAGTTTAAGTAGGAAGGGGAATGGGAGTTGAGGAAGCCAATTCCCACCTATTTCTTCTCACAGCGTGTTTGGTTCGCGGGAATTCGAGATGGGGAATGGGAGTTGAGGGGTGAGGAGATTAAAAGTCCACTGTTTGATTAGAGGGAATGGGAGTTTAAGTAGGAAGGGGAATGGGAGTTGAGGAAGCCAATTCCCACCTATTTCTTCCCAGGGGGTACCCTGTTAATTCGTGAGCAGAGTTTTATCCCACGCTAATTCCCATCATATACCAAACAAGGGAATGGGAGTAAAAATCTACTTCCCATGACTAATCCCTTCATAAACACCCTTGTGCAAACTCCCATTTCCCTGCCTAAGTGTTTACCAAACAGGCTGTCAGGGGGTACCCTGTTAATTCGTGAGCAGAGTTTTATCCCACGCTAATTCCCATCATATACCAAACAAGGGAATGGGAGTAAAAATCTACTTCCCATGACTAATCCCTTCATAAACACCCTTATGCAAACTCCCATTTCCCTGCCTAAGTGTTTACCAAACAGGCTGTCATAAACACCCTTATACAAACTCCCATTCCTCTGCCTAAGTGTTACCAAACATGCTGCCAGGGTATTTTTGGAGCAGGTTTCGGGACGTTAACAACGAGGAGGTTGGTTAGTGGCGAGCACGACTGGGTCGAGCTCGGTCAAGTCTCGTCTCTCCCTCCTGTTCCTACTGCTAGACTAGATCAGCCGATGGCGACGGCGCGGGCCGAGAGCGGGCCGGCGAGATAGCGCACGCCTCCGCACTCTCCCCTCCCCGCGCCGCCCCTCGCCGCAGCCCATGGACGCTCTCGCGCCCGCCCACACCCGCCGCCGCCTCCTCGCCGGCGCGGCCGCCGCCACCGCCTGCTACGGCCTCTACCGCCTCTACCTCCACCACCGCCGCCGCATCGCCGCGGCGCTCTCCCTCGCCGACGCGCTCTCGCAGGCCGGCTCCGACCTGGCCGACTTCCTCCGCTCCGACTCCGACCAGGTGCCCCGCAGCCTGCGCCAGCTCTCCAAGCTCGCCGCCTCCGACCACGTCTCCTCCGCCGCCTCCGCGCTCTCCGAGTCGCTCGCCTCGGGGGCCCTCCGCGCCTTCTCCTCCCACCGGGCCGCCCGGGGCACGGATCCCTCCTCCCCGCCGCTGCAAGACCGGATCTTGGACCGCCTCCTCTCCCCCGCCGGCGCCGGGTTCGCCTCCGCCGTCCTCGGGAGCTTCGCCAGGAACCTCGTGCTCTCCTGCCGTGATCCCGATGCCCGGCCCCGCGCCCCCGGCCAGCCGGACTGGCTCGCTGCGCTGTGCAGCGACAGGGGCAAGGAGGCCGCCGCGGAGCTCGTCCGGGTGTTCGTCAGCACCGCCGTGGCCGCCTACCTCGACAGGACCGCGGCCGTGCGCTCCTCCGACCAGGTGCTCGCCGGCGTCACTGACCCCAAGCACGACGCCAAGCTCAAGGACCTGCTCGTGTCCGTCTGCAACGGCGCCGTCGAGACGTTCGTCAGGACCTCCCGGCAGGTCACAAAGGAGGCCTCCATTTCTCGAGCTGAAGCAGCCGTGGCGGCGCGAGAGCTCTCCAATTCAGGTCCTAGCTGTGTAATGGAGAGAGTATCGACCACCTTGGCCATGCCAAGCAACCGGAGGTTTGTGCTGGATGTCATGGGCAGGGTCACCGCCGAGATGGTCCGGTCATTCCTCGAGTTCTCGACTCAGCGGGTGTCTGCTGGTGCACGAAAGAGCATTGTCGTTGCCCGGGACGAAATCACCGAAAGGGGTCTTGTCGCGGTCAAGTACCTGAGCGCCAAGTCCATGGCCATCTTCACCTTATGCCTCACAATGTGCATGCACATTTCGGTTGGAATGAGGTTCCCTTTGCCGGCCTAGGCATAGCCTGGTGTGGACTTCAAGGTGACATTGTTCCAGTTATCCTGATTGTAGTTGGAAAGTAAAGTATGTAGATTGCAAATTGATCGTTTGCTACTGCTAGCCTTTTTCTGTGTTGTTGACTAGCATTTGGAAGCAGAAATCTGTTGGATTTGTAGTTGTTGGTTTGTTGTTTGTGATAGTCTGATAGGGAGTATATAGGTCACGAATGGATAATTTTGCAATTTTAGTGTAAGGTTTCATATGTATTATGGTGTTGTATCCTAGTGTCTTTGCCATCTTTTCTGAAGGAAGTAGGTGTCAGTATCTTATTGATGCTGACTAGTGATATTCTTCAGCACTCTGTGTGTGGATAAGCTATTTCGGGCAACAATAGCATGAAACTTGTCCACTTATGTTTTACATTCTCCTTTTGCGTTGATTTGGGGAAAAGCAAATATGAATTGATCAGAGATTTGTGCCTGGATATTTTGCGTTATGACTTCTTAGTAGTTAGTAGTGTTTTTATTCCAGTTCAGTTGTTCAATGTAATGTGTCATTTATAAGTTGGAAAATTAGATAATTGCATATGTCCTCTTGAATCAGTTCAACTGGATGATGTAATCATCGATATGGACATATGGTCTATTGTAGCTGTCTCTCGGCAGTTGACCTTTGATCACTAGGTAGTGATGTTCCTTTTCGAGCCATGCGACTGAAGTCATATGTGTCATCTCCATCCACTATTAGAGGAAAATACTTTGATAGACTATATAGTGCAGTCAAACAGCTATTAGTCACTGAGGAGTACACTTCAGTGCTACAATAAAACCTTACAGGACTTCTCAGTTGGCACCACTATATATGCCGGTTTCTCGACTCCTCACTGTCCTTTACCATACCATCCAGATTGCTACTGAGAGAAAAAAAAACATCCAGATTCCAAAGCAGTAGGAAAGTCTGAGTTCTGGTCACAAGAGAAACATGGTTAGATTGATCAATTTGGGTAAAAAGAAGGTTTCACTGGGGTGTCTGATGCAATCTTAATTAGTGATATAACAAGATTAAGTATTGGGAATGACCATGGGTGGTATAGGGAATTGGTGAGGAACTGGTTGGTATTTCTCATGTGCAGTAGAATATGCATTCATATTAGATCTCTCGCCTCTGCCTGGAAGACTGGCGCCGCCGCCGACGCTGCGTCTGAGCTACCTATTCCGCTGCATATGTCAATGGGCCCACCGCTGGCCGATTGGCGGTGGCGTTGGGCGCGTTTCTGGTCTATGCATCGTACGTGCACTGCACGGTGGCCTGGCCACCTTCTCCACTGCACACTGGTGAGGGTTTCAAATCTGCCAGGCCCTCTCATTAGCAGTAGATAGCAATGCAAACATTTTTTTTCAGTTACTCGCTTATGAGGAGTACGACATACAGCTATTTGATGTTTACTTGGGAATACACTGCCCAGTTTCTCAAATCAATGTGGAGGATTGCTTCTGACCTCCGCCTTTGCTCTTCTGCTCACTAGAAATTAAGATTTACAGTCATATAATGATACACTGGTAGCAAAGCAGAATGCTTAGTAAGCCATCAGTTGACAGATCTTGGTACAGAGCTTTGCTCAAATTGCTAAACCTGGTATAACTATTGGCTGCAGATTATTTGGCACAAGGACGAAGCATTTCGGAGATCTGCTATGGGCTGGAGGTCATTTCTGAAATACTTGTAAGTTGCCATTACCTCAGAATGCTTTCATGTTGATGCACCTTTCCGTTGATTTTTGAATGGGCTTCTTCATTAGAATGATCTTACCCAGTATGTCCCGAAGAAGAATGTACTACTTGTGATTGCATTTTAATAGGGAATGTTTTTATCTATATACTGCTTTAGAAGGTCTGGTCCTGCAAACTAAGCTGAATTATATACACACAACAGGACAAAATTTCAGCATCATACATCATGATGATTTCTGGTTAAATTCCAATCATATAGCCGCCCCTACAATTTTAGTCCATTTAGGGGTCAAATCGGATGGGTCAGAATCAGCTGCCCCAGTTGAAAATTGAACCAGGTACCACCCACAGCAAAATGCAGACGAGGAAACGCGGGTTGAATTAAGTGATCACATGGTGTGCTGCAAATGCAAACTAGAATTCCAACTTGATCAGGGCCCCAAGGATAAGGCATGCCCAGAAACCATGGGTTCCATCAGCCATCAGCCCTTTCATGCCAAAACACATTTGAGACATGCTGGTATGGATGGCTCGTCATATAATTTTTTTAGCTTAATGCCTCTAACAGGTGAAGTAATCAGTCTACAGTACATCAGCAATCATGGAGCTGGAAGCATTGGCTCCACCCCACCTCTTACTGATAACCAAAAATCTGGTCCCAAAAAAATCTGATCAAATGATTTATCACATTGTCTGCGGCTGCATGGAGAGCACTCATGGCCTTGTCTCCTGTAGTCCTGCCCACCACCTTTTCTGGTAGCTACACATAACCCATCCCTTGAACTATAAATCCATGACCTGCTCAACACAACTTCTTCATCTGCAAACAACACCGCAGTCTGTGAAAAGCTCCATCACACACCATCAGAGCAGAAGTGCAATTTAGCCAAGAACACATAACAGCCATGATACATTCAAAGAAGCTTGCTCAACTTGCCAAGAAGTGGCAGAGGATGGTGGCAGTCGGTGGCCAGCAGACTGCAGCCGCCGACGGATGCTGCAGCACCACCTCTGTTGCAGACAGGGGCCATTGTGTCATGTACACTGCTGATGGGTCTCGGTTTGAGGTTCCGTTGGTGTACCTTGGCACAATGGTCTTCCGTGAGCTCCTGAGGATGTCTCAAGAGGAATTTGGCTTCTCCAGCGATGGCAAGATCACATTACCTTTTGATGCTTCTGTGATGGAGTATGTGATGTGTTTGATTAGGAGAGATGCCTCTGAAGAGGTTGAGAAGGCGTTCCTGAGCTCCATAGCAAGGCCTTGCCACAGTGCGAGTTGTGTAGCTTCAGTGAGACTTAATCAGCAATTTGCTGTTTGTAGCTAGTGATAAATGTTTATGTTCAGTTGAATGTAAATTGAAGAATTGTAGGGAATGAAAGGAATATACAGATTTTGTCTCGTCTTAGCAGACCAGTTGATAATTTCACTGAAAATTTTGATTTCCTCATTATTATTTATACCCACATCTTTGGTGTTGGTACTCGCCAAATGTTCTAGATAGGACTCATTCAGCTAGTAGACTGACCGACTTCATTGCTGAACTTTAAAAGACGTTTGCATGAGTTGAAAATTAGATGGTTAGACATTGTTAAGCAAGAGTTGTTCAGAAAGAAATATGAACCTCTCGCTTTCTGTTTTGTTTGTTTGTATTTCTTTTGTTGTGTAAGTTCCTTTTTTGATCAATGAATTTAGCAGCTTTCCTGCTATTTTCCATCAAAGAGATATGATTGCTTCAGGTCTTAACCGAGATATATGGTCCAGTAGAACTGCTTACCACTCACCAATGATAATAAGCTAGTTGTAGTCCTGTAGGACCATATAGGAGAGTGTAAGAAGCAGCGACGAAATGGAGCTCACATGAGATGCTACTAATCAAACAGACAACCGGCAAAATATT
This sequence comes from Aegilops tauschii subsp. strangulata, assembly GCF_002575655.3. NCBI lineage: Eukaryota > Viridiplantae > Streptophyta > Magnoliopsida > Poales > Poaceae > Aegilops > Aegilops tauschii. Next base: position 449,574,108 of record NC_053039.3, on the reverse strand, counting down.
TTATGAAATTGCCGGGCAAGCTGTTCACTTATTTGAACCACGAAACGCGTTAAAACTGGCTGTTCAGAAACAATGGGCATGGAAACCGTCAGACTATGTATTATATTTAAATAATTTATATCTCATCTCCCACAGAACTGTTCCTCACTGTTCACATGTTGGACCCAACTTACATGTAGCCCTCATGACTCAGAAGCATGCCCCTGATCCATTAAGCAGGTCAGTATGGCGGCACATTGTGATATCCAATTGCCCAAACACTACCACTGCTGTCTGTAACAAGTGCCAAAGGGGCCTCTAAACATTGCATGTTTGAAGCTCATGGCCTTGTCCCTTGCCAGCTTGCTTTGATAGCTCCACTTAAGCTGCATGCCTATCTTCCGCCCACCTATAAATACATCAGCTCTGAACCACCGGTTCCATCCACAAGCAAAGCACTACCACTAGCTTAGCACTCGACACAAAACTTTGAGCTTTCTGCCAAGAAAGAAGGTGATACAACCATGGTCAGTGCCAAGAGACTTTCTCAAATGATAAGGAAGTGGCAAAGAGTGGCAGCCATCGGGAGGAAGAAGCTCATGTGGACTTCAGCAAAAGAAGTCGATGAGCGCTGCATGTCAGTGTCAGTGAAGGGCCACTGCGCCATGTACACTGCTGATGGGAGGCGGTTTGAGGTGCCATTGGCGTACCTCAGCACAACGATCATCGGGGAGCTCCTGAGGATGTCTCAGGATGAGTTTGGCTTCACAAGCGATGGAAGGATAACCCTGCCTTGTGATGCAGCTGTGATGGACTATGTCATGTGCTTGCTCAGAAGGAACGCATCAGAAGAGGTAGAGAGAGCTTTCTTGAGCTCTGTGGTGAGACCTTGCCACTATGGAAATGGTTTGGAGCCATCTATTGGAGTTAGCCAGCAAGTAGCTGTTTCTGGCTTCTGAGGATTCAGTGTTCGTTTTACCTTCTTTTGTCTGTCCATCCTTTTGGATGATGTAAATAGTTCTATGTAGGAGATAGGAAATGAAAGAATCATATGGCAAGTTGACCATTTGACTCTTGTCTTGACTTCTGTCTGCTTAGTTCCTCAACTCTGTTTGTCTGACGAATTAAGATAAGGCTCTATTGCGTAAGGCAGCAAAGTTCAGACTAAAGTTGATGCAAGCACACCAAACTTTGAACAGAGCTTGGTACTAGTTTAGCAAAATGGTATGCAATCATGGCCATGTAAAGTTATCTTTTGCAATAACTGTTACAAGTTACAACCTCTTGATCACCAATTTTATTCTAGGCGGTCAAAACTAAAAAAGAAGGCAAGAAAATCCTGTTCATAGGAAACTGTAAGAACAAAATGTGAAGTGGAGTTCACATATGAGATGCTGCTAATCAAACAGACCATCAACTAATTAAAGAAGTGATGTGAGATTATTGAGCAAGTTATTTGGACCACTGAAGACCTTGAATCTGGTGGTTCAGCAACAACTCTTTATGGTCATAGCCAACTTTGAGACTATAACTCACACCTCAGGGGCCACCCTATATATGTAACCAGGATATAAGCAAGCAGTCAAATAATTTGTATCATGATGCACAATCACAAGAGAGTATACATTGTCAGTGATCATGTGACAGATCCTTGCACAAACTGAATGCAAACTAAGAAATTATGAATAGATATGGCTAAATCTTGTATAACTATTGCCTGCAGGTTATTTGACATGGGGATGCAGCATTTCCAAGATCCGCCAAGGGCCAGAAGTTACTCTCACAATGCTTGTAAGCTCCCATTACCTCTGAATGTTTTCATTTTTTCACATGCATAAGTTGATTTCAGACTCTGCTTTTTCTATAGACTATACTGAAAACAAGGTCTCAAAGTAGGATGTAGTTGTGATTGCGTTTTATGGATTGTCCTGCTTGTGTACTGTTTCAGAGGATCCAATCCTGCATACACAGCTGAATGATATCCAACATTTTAACATCATACATCATGATGGCACCCAGGTTATGACTTGATTGAAATTAAGTGGATACAATAAAAAAAATAAGTTAAATTAGACTACTTACTATTTCAGTCTACTAATATATTCTGTGTATATGCAAAAATAATATAATAGAAAAACTCTAAGGTGCCGTAGAAAAATTATATGTAATTTCTTTTATTCTCTATATCGGAGGGGTTTGTTCGAAGAATATCAAATAGATGCACTAGAATTTTGGTCTATTTAGGTGCCCCTATAGATCCAGCAGTCTTGTTTTAAAGTTGAAACAAGACACAATATCCAGAGGAAAATGAAAACCAGGAAACATGGCTTGAACGAAGCAATCGCGTGACCCCACTGCGAATGCAAATTATATATTGAATGCTGACATGTTCAGGGCCAGAAGCATAGGTGGTACACATGAACCATGAGTTCTACCAGTCTTCTCACGCTGCAACACATTCGAGACATGGTGATATGGAGGGCTGATCCATGAAAAATATCTTAGCTTTTTTAACCATTGCGCGCGCCAGTACTACAGTACACTTTGATTTAACCAGTATTGGTTGCTGCATCACATGCCATACAGCTGGCCTCATCAAAATCTTATCAAATCAGACTGTCTCTTCAGCATTGCACATGCCATGTTTATAGCCTTGTCTCCTGTGGTCCTGTCCACACTTGTGTTCATAGCTACACCTAACCCTTCTACTGCTCTCTTCCTTCAAATATAAATTCACAGTTTGCTCACACAACCACTTCATCCACGAACAAGATAGCAATCTAAGCATCACACCTTCCTAAGAAAAAGAGCATTTTAGGAAGAACACCACAGAACCATGATTTCCAAAGAAGCTGGCTCAACTGGCTAAGAAGTTGCAGAGGCTGGTGGCAGTTGGTGGCCAGGAGACTGCAGACACTGACGGATGCTGCAGCACCGGTTCCGTTGCAGACAGGGGCCATTGTGTTGTGTACACCACCGATGGATCGCGGTTTGAGGTCCCATTGGCTTACGTTAGCACAATTGTCTTCAGAGAGCTCCTACGGATGTCTCGGGAGGAGTTTGGCTTCACCTGCAATGGCAAGATCACATTGCCCTGTGATGCCTCTATGATGGTATACAGTGCGAGTTGTTTGGCGCCATCAGCTGGATTTTATCAGCAACTTTCTGTTTGTAGCTAGTAGTACATGTTTTTGTTCAATTAGATGTCAATTGTCAGGACAATAGGAAATACAACAAAGATACCTATTTTCTCATCTTAGTGGACTGCTGTGAATTTTCTGGAAATGTCAGTTTCCTGTGATTATTCCATCAGCATCTTTTGTGTTACTACTCGCTCTTGATAAGATTCAGCAAGCTTTCTTGTGAAAAAGAAGTCAGCCTGCTAGTCAGTCAATTAGTTTCGTTGATGAATTTTGTAAGACGTTTGAATAACTTGAAAAAATAGTCAACGAAGAATTTGAAGCTGCACTTACGTTTGCCAAATTGTCAAGCGATGATGAAAGAAGAAAAAACTAAGGGCTTAAACCTTGATTACATAAGTGTCAAAAAGATGAACTTGAACTGGAACCAACCACGACATGAACCTCCTTTCTTTTGTTCCATTTGCTTGTTTCTCGTCTGATCGTGTTGTAAATTCCTGATCTGAGTAATGAACTTGGCAGCTCTCCTGCTATATTGGAAAAAGAGATACGATTGCCTTGAGTCTCAACTGAGAAATGTGGTCTACATCTGCAATGCTAGCTAGGTGTTGTTTTGTTAAGCAGCGCTTTGGTTGTTGCGAGACTAGCAACTTGCTGGACAGTTCATACGGTCTGCATGAGTTCTTAGTCCCTGCTACTTCCTTATAGGATCCTAATGAAAAGCACAATTTTGTACTGGATCGGGGCATTATATTAGTAATCCCATTTGGACGGATTTATCAGATTGGGGGATATTATTGCTCGACAGTTTTGTAAATTCACTCAAATTACTAAACCTGGTATAGCTATTGGCTGCAGATTATTTGGCACGAGAACAGCATTTGAGAGATCTGCCGAGGGCTGGAAGTCATTTCTGTAATACTTGTAAGTTCCCATTACCTCAGAATGCTTTCATGTTTACGCGCTTATTCATTAATTTCTGAATGTGCCTCTTCATTAGAATGATAATCTGACCCAGTATGTCCCAAAGAAGAACGTACTTGCGATTTTATTTTAGTTAAGGGATGTTTTCTCGAGCACTGCTTTAGAAGGTCTGGTCCTGCAACCTAAGCTGAAATATATATGCACAATGGGACAAAATTTCAACATCATGATATAGCCCTGGTTAAATTTCAATCGTATAGCTGCCCCTAGAATTTTAGTCCATTTAGGGGTCGAACCGGATGGGTCAGAATCAGCTGCCACAGTTGAAAGTTGGAACCAGGTACTGCCCACAGCAAAATACAGACCAGGAAATGCTGGTTGAATGAAGTGATCACATGGTGTGCTGCAAATGCAAACTAGAATATACCTCTTGATATTGCAGCAAGTTGCCTGAGTTGAATACCAACTTGATCAGGGCCCCAAGGATAAGGCATGCCCACAAGCCATGGTCTCCATCAGGCATCAGCCTTCTCATGCGAGAACACACTTGAGACAGGGTGGTATGGATAGCTTAATGCCTCTAACAGTTGAAGGAATCAGTACCACAGTAGAGCAGCAATCACACAACCAGAAGTATTTTCTCCATCTCACTGATAACCAAAAATCTGATCCCCCAAAATATCTGATCAAATCATTTATCGCATTGTCTGCAGCTGCAACATTGCAAGCAGAGCACTCATGGCCTTGTCTCCTGCGGACCTGCCCACCATCTTTTCTGATAGCTACACATGATCCATTCCTTCAACTATAAATCCATGACCCGCCCAACACTACTTCTACATCTCCAAATGACACAGCAATCTGTGCAAAAGTGTATCACACCATCAGAGCCGAAGTGCATTTTAGCCAAGAACACATAGCAACCATGATCCATTCAAAGAAGCTTGCTCAGCTTTCCAAGAAGTGCCAGAGGCTGGTGGCCAGCAGACTGCAGACACCGACGGATGCTGCAGCACTGCTTCTGTTGCAGACCGGGGTCACGGTGTCATGTACACTGTTGATGGATCATGGTTCGAGGTCCCTTTGGTGTACCTTGGCACAATGGTCTTAGGTGAGCTCCTGAGGATGTCTCAAGAGGAATTTGGCTTCTCTAGCGATGGCAAGATCACATTACCTTTTGATGCCTCTGTGATGGCGTATGTGATGTGTTTGATTAGGAGGGAGGCCTCTGAAGAGGTTGAGAAGGCGTTCCTGAGCTCCATAGCAAGGCCTTGCCACAGTGTGAGTTGTGTGGCTTCAGTGAAACTTAATCAGCAATTTGCTGTTTGTAGCTAGTGATAAATGTTTTGTTCAGTTGAATGTAAATTATAAGAATTGTAGGAATGCAAGGAAGATATAGATTTTCTCATCTTAGCAGATCAGTGTGATAATTTCGCTGAAAATCTTGAATTCCTCATGATTATTTACATCCACATCTTTGGTGTTGGTACTCGCTAAATGTTCTAGATAGGACTCAGGCAGCCAGTAGACTGACCGACTTCATTGCTGAACTTTGAAAGATGTTTGCATAAGGTCAAAGTTAGATGATTAGGCATTGTTAAGCAAGTGTCCAGAAAGAAGTACGGACCTCTCGTCTTCTGTTTTGTTTGTTTTGTCTTTCTTTTGTTGTTGTGTAAGTTTCTGCTTTGATCAATGAATTTAGCAGCTTTCCTGCTATTTTCCAGAAAGAGATACGACTGCTTCAAGTCTCAACTGAGAAATATTATCCCGTAGAACTGCTTACCACTCAATAATGACAATAAGTTTTCAGTCCAAAAATAAAATGACAGTAAGTAAGTTTTAGTCCAGTAGGTCTATTGGGGAGTGTAAGAAGCAGCGACGAGGTGGAGTTCACATGAGATGCTACTAATCAAACAGACAACCAGCAAAAGATTTTTTGAAATTACCAGGCAAGTTGTTCACTTGTTTGGACTTTGGACCACTAACACATTACAATTGGTTGTTCAGAAACAATGGGCGTGGAAAACCGTCAGACTATGTATCTCAATCTCAGGCTATATCCAGATCTTTGAATAATTGATATCTCATTTCCCACAGAACTGCCTCTCACTGTTCACATGTTGGACCCAACTTACATGTAGTCCTCATGAAGCATGCCCCTGGTCTTGAGCAGGCCAGTATGGCGGCACATTGTGATAACCAATCACCCAAACACTACCACTACTGGCTCCAACAGGTGCCAAAGAGCAAAGGGGTAGCCAAACATTGCATGTTCGAAGCTCATGGCCTTGTCCCCTGCCAGCTCGTTTTGATAGCTGCACTTAAGCTGCATGCATATCTCTCCGCACCTATAAATACATCAGCTCTGAACCGCCAGTTCCATCCACAAGCAAAGCACTACCACTAGCTTAGCACTCGACACAAAACTCTGAGCTTTCTGCCAAGAAAGAAGGTGATACAACCATGGTCAGTGCCAAGAGACTTTCTCAAATGATAAGGAAGTGGCAAAGAGTGGCGGCCATCGGGAGGAAGAGGCTCATGTGGACTTCAGCAAAAGAAGTCGATGAGTGCTGCACGTCTGTGGCAGTGAAGGGCCACTGCGCCATGTACACTGCTGACGGGAGGCGGTTTGAGGTGCCATTGGCGTACCTCGGCACGACGATCCTCGGGGAGCTCTTGAGGATGTCTCAGGATGAGTTTGGCTTCACAAGCAATGGAAGGATAACCCTGCCTTGTGATGCAGGTGTGATGGACTATGTCATGTGCTTGCTCAGAAGGAACGCATCAGAAGAGGTAGAGAGAGCTTTCTTGAGCTCTGTGGTGAGACCTTGTAACTATGGAAATGGTTTGGAGCCATCTATGGGAGTTAGCCAGCAAGTAGCTGTTTCTGGCTTCTGAGGATTCAGTGTTCGTTTTACCTTCTTTTTGCTGTCCATCTTTTTGGATGATGTAAATAGTTCTATGTAGGAGATAGGAAATGAAAGAATCATATGGCAAGTTGACCATTTGACTCTCATCCTGACTCCTGACTGCTTAGTTCAATAACTCTTCTTTCTGCGCCGAACTAAGATAAAAGGTCTATTGTTTAAGACAAGGAAGTTCAGACTAAAGTTGATGAGTCTGGCAAGCTGATTTGTGCAAGCACACCAAAAATTGAACAGAACTTGGTACTACTTTAGCAAGATGGCATGGAATCATGGTCATGTAAAGTTATATATTGCAATAACTGTTAGAACCTCTTGCAGATCACCAACCTTATTCTAGGCGGTCAAAACTAAAAAAAAAGAAGGCTAAGAAATCCTGATAAAAGCTTACAGGAAACTGTAAGAACAACAAGCGAACTGGAGTTCACATATGAGATGCTGCTAATCAAACAGACCATCAACTGAAGAGGTGGTGGAGATTATTGAGCAAGTTGTTTGGACCACTGAAGACCTTGAATCTGGTGGTTCAGCAACAACTCATTATGGGCATAACCAACTGTCAGATTATATATCTCCATCTCAGGGTCCACCCTATGTATTTTATCAGGATGTACTCAAACACTCAAATAATTTGTATCATGATGCACAATCACAAGAGAGTATACATTGTTAGTGATCATGTGACAGATCCTTGCACAAACTGAATGCAAACTATGAATTATGACCAGATGGCTAAATTTTGTATAACTATTGCCTGCTGGTTTTTTGACATGGGGATTCGACATTTCCAAGATCCGTCGAGGGCCAGAAGTTACTCTCGCACTGCTTGTAAGCTGCCATTACCTCTGAAGCATGTTTCCGCATGTATCACTTGATTTCAGACTCTGTTTTTTCTATAGGCTATCCTGGAATACAATGTCTCAAAGTAGGATGTAGTTGTGATTGTGTTTTGATATGGATTGTCCTTCTTGTGTACTGTTTCAGAGGATCCGATCCTGCACACACAGCTGAATGATATCCAACATTTTAACATCATACATCATGATGGCACCCAAGTTATGACTTTATTGAAATTAAGTGGATGCAATGATTTGTTTTTGAATTAGACTAATTACTAATTTTTTTTGAGACATGACTACTTACTATTTGAGTCTACTAATCTATTCTATGTATATTCAAAGATAATATAATAGAAAGACTCTAAAGTGTCTTAGATTTTTTTTCTTTTATTCTCTATATATCAGAGGGGTTTGTTCTAAGAATACCAAATAGATGCACTAGAATTTGGGTCTATTTAGGTGCCCTCGTATGATGGTGAGGATCCAGCAGTCTTGTTTTAAAGTTGAAACAAGACGCAATATCCACAGGAAAATAAAAAACCAGAAAACATGGCTTGAACGAAGCAATCGTGTGACCGGCATGCTCAGGGCCAGAAGTAAACCATGGGCTGTATCAGTCTTCTCACGCGGCAACACATTTGAGACATGGTGATATGGAGGGCTGGTCCATGAAAAATATCTTAGCTTTTCTAACCATTGCACGCGCCAGTACCACAGTACATTTTCATCCAACCAGTATTGGTTGCTGCATCACATGTCATACAGCTGGTCTCATAAAATCTTATCAAATCACACTGTCTCTTCAGCATTGCACATGCCATGTTTATAGCCTTGTCTCCTGTGGTCCTGTCCACACTTGAGCTCATAGTTACACCTCACCCTTCTGCCGTTCTCTCTTCCTTCAACTATAAATACATAGCTTGCTTAACACAGCCACTTCATCCACAAGCAAGATAGCAATCTAAGCATAGAGAGAGCATTTTAGCAAGAACACTACATAACCATGATTCATCCAAAGAAGCTGGCTCAACTGGCTAAGAAGTTGCAGAGGCTGGTGGCAGCCGGTGGCCAGGAGACTGCAGACACCGACGGATGCTGCAGCATTGCTTCTGTTGCAGACAAGGGCCATTGTGTCGTGTACACCGCTGATGGATCACGGTTCGAGGTCCCATTGGCTTACCTTGGCACAGTGGTCTTCAGAGAGCTCCTACGGATGTCTCAAGAGGAGTTTGGCTTCACCTGCGATGGCAAGATCACATTGCCCTGTGATGCCTCTGTGATGGAGTATGTGATGTGTTTGATTAGGAGAGAGGCCTCTGAAGAGGTCGAGAAGGCGTTCCTGAGCTCCATAGCGAGGCCTTGCTACAGTATGAGTTGTTTGCCGCCATCAGCTGGATTTTATCAGCAATTTTCTGTTTGTAGCTAGTGGTACATGTTTTTGTTCAGTTAGATATGTCAGTTTTCAGGACAATAGGAAATGCAACAAAGATACCTATTTTCTCATCTTAGCAGACCAGTGTGAATTTTCTGAAAATGTCAGTTTCCTGTGATTATTCACATCTGCATCTTTTGCGTTGCTACTTGCTAAATGTTCTTGATAAGATTAGCAAGCTTTCTTGTAAAAAAGAAGTCATCCTGCCAGTCAGTCAATTGGTTTTGTTGATGAATTTTGGAAGATGTTTGCAAAACTTGAAAAAATAGTCAACGAAGAATTTGAAGCTACACCTATATTTACCAAATTCTCAAGCACTGATGAAAGAAGATAAAACAGAGGGCTAACCTCGATTACATAATAGTGTCAAAAAGATGAACTTGAACTGGAACCAACCACTGTATGAACCTCCTTTCTTTTGTTCCATTTGCTTGTCTTTCGTCTGATCTTGTTGTAAATTCCTGCTCTGAGTAATGAACTTGGCAGCTCTCCTGATATATTGGAAAAAGAGATACGATTGCTGTGAGTCTCAACTGAGAATTGTGGTCTACATCTGCAATGCTAGTTAGGTATTGTTTTGTTAAGCAGCGCTTTGGTGGTTGCGAGTCTAGCAACTTGCTGGACAGTTCATACGGTCTGCATGATTTCTTAGTCCCAGCTACTACTCATAAAATCCTAATGAAAAGCTCAATTTTGTACTGGATCGGGCATTCTGTTAGTAAACCCATTTGGACGGATTTATCAGATTAGGGGATATATTGTTTGGCAGTTTTTTAAGCTCATTCAGGAACATTTCTCCTGCCCACTTGAATGTTTCTTTGTAAATTTTTGGTCTGATGCCACGTAACTGAGCAGAGGAATTCTTTGACTTGTTCTGTTCAAGTCCTAAAAGCGACCAGTCATTTATGTCCGCAGAAATATATACACTGGAGGAACGATGTTTGTAACCGTTTTTCGATTGCTTAATCAGTTGCAGAACTAAAATTCTTTGCATAGAACATTCTCTTTCCTATTTCCTACATTGAACTACTTTACATGCAAAAGCACAAAACAGGATGACAATTAGCTACTGCAGACAATAACATGCTGGTTAACTCCAACAGGTGGAGCTGCATAGTAGCATGGCATCACCATCGAGCTAAGGAATGCTGCCTCCATCTCAGCAGAGGCACTTCTCCTGAGCAAGGACATGGCGTACTCCATCACCATGGCGTCGCAGGGCAGCTTGATCCCTCCTTCACTGCCTGCGAAACCAAACACCTCTTCGGACATCCGCAGGAGCTCACTGAAGACCACCGTGCTGAGGTATGCCAATGGCACCTCAAACCTTCTTCCATCAGTGGTGTACATGACACAGTGGCCCTCTCCTGCCACTGCTGTTGAGCACTCTTCAACTTCTGTTGTTGCCGTCATGGTAAGCCGCTTCCTCCCGAGAGCTGCTACCCTCTGCCACCTCTTTGCTAGTTGAGCAATTCTCCTGGCGTTGATCATGGTTGGTTCTTTTTTGCTGGGAGTTGGAAACTCTAGTTGAGTTGCAAATGCTTTGTTTGTGGATGAAGTGATGCTGTTTTGAGGCCACTGGACCAAGAATTTATAGCTCAAGATACAAGCCCTGTCAAGTGCCGTTGATGATTGGGTAAGGGGACAAGGCCATAAGGTTCATTTGTGCAATGCCTCAAGCAGATCAAGGAAATGTTATTGGGATTATGTATTTCTATGGGGCCAAATGTTTGGTGCATGATGGGTACTGCCATAGTGGCACGTCTGGTGGATAAGTGGCACGAGGACCCCATGCAAACAAGGTTCCAGCATTGTGCAATGAGATATTGGCAGACAAGCCTTGTGCAGGCATCTTGGGTCCAGCCTTTTGATGGATGGGCTACATCTTATTTGGAATCTTCTGTTATGAGAGTGAAACTGTCAAGGATTTGGTACTTATGTTTAGTTGCAAGAGTAATGATTTCATAATGATCAGGGGATCCTAGTCTTGTACTTTGCAATTCATCAACACTGAGATTGCAATCAGTTGGAGGGCCAGTGTCATGGCCTCATGGGGCTAGCTAGCTGGCTAGCATGGTTTGCGCTTTGATGCAAATCATTAACATTTTGATTAGGTTTGATGGGGACTACATTAACTGATGCAACACGGGCAAGTTGCTGAACAGTTTCATAACTCATAATCAATGGCCTACCTGACTTCTACACGGCTGTGGCAAGTTGCTGAACAGTTTCATAACTCATAATCCATTTCTCAGCGCCTTCTCCGCACTTTCCTGCGGGTCTACAACCAGCTGCAAGCTTGGAAAACATGGGTCCCGTAAATTTAGCTGGAAGTCATGTTTGACAGGTATGGACTAGTCTTATGTTGCACACTTCCCTTTGAGAATTTTCAAGCCTAGTGCCTTCTGTAAAGTCTTATTTTATTCTTTCAAGGCTGTTCAATTTATATGTAACAGTTAGACATGACCAATTACTTACTCAAAAAATAGCTCTGTAGTTTGTACTGCTAAATGAAAATTTGCTCTTCCACTTTTGGATTTTATGCAAAAATTATGATATAACAGCTGATATGTCCTGCCTGGCTGGTGAACATCTTTTAATGTATTTTAAATAAGAACACCCTCAGTAATTGCAGAAAATTGCTTCTGTAATACTCCCTCCGTCCCAAAATAAGTGACTCAACTTTGTACTAGTCACTTATTTTGGGATGGAGGGAGTATGTATTATCTGGGAGAGCTGCATATATTATAGATCATAGAACAGTGAAAGAGTTTGAGTTGCTGTTAATTTTCTTGAAATTATTTCTTCAATAAATATAATTCTTTGGTTTATTTAGCATATAATTGGATCACATATTTGCTTCTCTTAATGGTAGTGTTGCTTGTCAGGTGTTAGACATTGGTGGTCTGAAGCCTGAGGTTGGAGTATGGTCCAATTTTATATAGTTGTTGTTAAGGGGACTCCGTAAGATGCAACACGCTTGGTATGCTAATATGTAATTTCCATTCTCTAGTGTTCAACTATTTTCCATCATATTGGACAAGACATGCAAAATGGATATAATGAGGCAAAAACTCTGCATATATTCAGGAGCTACAAACTGCAAGCTGCTGGTGCAGCGCTACATGTGGTACTGTACAGCTTGGATATTGGCAAGGCATCACTACAGAGCTCAGGAATGCCCTCTCTACTTCCTCTGAAGCATTTCTTCTGAGCAAGCACATGACATACTCCATCACGACTGCATCGAAGGGCAGTGTGATCCTGCTGTCGCATGTGAACCCAAACTCTTCCCGGGACATCCTTAGCAGCTCGCCGAAGACTGTCGTGCCGAGGTATGCCAACGGGACCTCGAACCGCCTCCCGTCGGCCGTGTACATGGCACAGTGACCTTTATCTGCGACCGGCGATGTCGTGCAGCATGCTTCGTCATCCCTGGCCACCGTCTTGGCCCTTTGCCACTTCCTCACCAACTGAGCAAGCCTCTTGGGATGGATCATGGCCATTGCTGGGTGTTCTTGGTTCTCAGGTTTTTGGCTGAGAAATGTTTGGTCTGTGAGTTTGTTGATGAAGTGATGATGTCTTGGCCCCTGAATATGTAGGCACAGAGATACGGGACTTACTAGCAGGTGAGAGGGGACAAGGTGCGTGGGCTGGTGGCTGTAAAGGGAGGTAGCCAGATTCAGATCAGATTTTGCCGGGTCATGGACTAGTGGGCTATGGCTAGGCAATCAGTGCATGCTACAGTCTGCTGCTAAATTGGGTAGGGGCATTATATGCAACCATCTGGGGTCCAGCTTTTATGGATGTGTTCCATTCGGTATGGTGTCCTGCATCATGAGATTGGGAGGTAAGCTAGTTAGTATCATTCAAAAGAAATCATTTCTGAATGGCTTGATGACCCTATCTTTGTACGTTTGCAGCAACCCGGCGATTTCAATCAGGTGAGGTGAAGAGCCAGTGTCACAGGGGACACTGCATATGATGGTCAGGAGTCTTTGCTGAGTAGATGCAGAGTATCCTTCACTGCTTTTGGGTGTACTTTGCACTTACAGCTGCAGCTGCATGCTGGGTGTTTGTTGGTTGCTTCAGCAGTGCTTTGATTGCTGCAAATCTAGCAAGTTGCCTGACAGCTCCATATCTCATGGTCTGCATGATTTCTAGCACCGCATGTGACGGCCATTTCCTGGCATCTTCGCTGCATTTTCCAAGGCCTACAACAGTTAGTAACCATCAGGTCGCCAACTTCGGCGGGAAAGTCTGCCCATGGCTTCAGGTAATGGCATTGAGTCCATTTCTACGGAGCTGTCATTAGTTCATTTCACTATTTTTTGGTGGGGACCAGGACTGCAATAATGCAAAATGCAACGCAGAGCTCATTTGTTAACTGATAGTTTACTTACATGTCCATGACAGATTGACAGGGTCATTGCTAGCAGTATCAAATTTTGTTTGCTAAACACAAGTCTTGATGAGATGTTGTGTCATAGAACTGATTTCTGTACATTCGCCGGTTTTCCGATCCCAATACAAATATCAACAGGTTTATCTTTGGGTGACCAAAACACACCAGCCTTTTCTCTAGAAGGTCAGTTTCCTTTCTCCTTCTGGGCAGATTACGTCATTCTTTGTAACATTTTGGGTCTGAGGTCATATAACCTCGCAGAACAAATTTGTCGTGCTTAACTGTGCCCAAATCGTTTATCTCTGCAACAAAGTATATTCATTGAAAGAATAGTGGCCAGTACTGGTTATCTTCCTTGGCTGTTTGGTTCCCCACCCCACCCCACCCCCCCCCCCCCCCCCCCCCCCCGCCCCGCCTTCCTTTTTTTCCTACATGTAACTGAGTAGAAAGCAGGTGGTAATCAAGAGCTGCAGAGAGCAGCATGCTGGACCACTCCCATGGGTGGCGCCACACCGCTTGCATCGTAGTGCCATTGCAATGGCATCGTTATGGAGCCGAGGAACCCTGCCTCCATCTCCACGGAGGTGCTTCTGATCAAGCACATGTCATACTCCACCACTGCTGCATCAAAGGGAAGTGTGATTCTTGCCGTCACCGCCTGTGAAGCCAAACTCCTCTTGGGACAACCCGAGGAGCTCGCCAAACACTGCCGTGCCTAGAAACTCACGATGTCCGCCATGTACACGACACATCAGCCCTTGCCAGCCATTGCCGAGGCGTGTGCACGATCGTTCAGTTTCTTTCTCTAGCGCCGCCGCCGATCAGGTGAGCCTCATCCTGACGAGGACCACCATCCTCTGCCACTTGGCTAGCTGAGCAAGTCTCCTGGCACTTACCATGGTAGCTACTTGTCTTTCTGGAAACTGAAGAGATTCTTCTGTCAGCTCGAGCTTGGAATGCTTTGTCCTGTGGATGGAGCGATGGTGTTTGGAGACACTTAGCCATGGCTTTATATCTCAGGGCTGCAACGGGGTAGCGACAAGGCCATGAGCAGCCACTCACTGATGACCCCAAATCTGGTTCCATGGAGATATCATAAAAATCATTCATCACATTGTCTGCAGCTACTTCCACCAACATTGCTCACAGAGCACTCATGGCATTGCCTCCTACCCACCGCTCTTGCTGATAGCTACACACGACCCACACACATATGCACTGCCCTGAGCCCTCTCTTCTTTCGACTATAAAACCATGGCCTGCTCAACACAAACTTCATCTCATCTGCAAGCAAGATCACCACACCTTCAGACTTTCAGAACCAAAGTGAAATTTAGCTAGCCAGGAGCACACCAGACTCAAACATGATCCATCCAAAGAAGCTTGCTCAGCTGGCCAAAAAGTGGCAGAAGAAGGTCGCAGCCAGGGCCGGTGGCCAGCAAGCTGACGAGTGCTGCAGCACAGTCGCTGACAAGGGCCATTGCGTGGTGTACACAGCCGATGGGGCGCGGTTCGAGGTCCCACTGGCGTACCTCAACACAACAGTCTTCGCCGAACTCTTGAGGATGGCTGGGGAGGAGTTTGGCTTCGCGAGCAGCGAGGGTGGCAGGATCACGCTGCCCTGCAATGCCGCGGTTATGGACTATGTCTTGTGCCTGGTTAGGAGAGATGCGTCCGAGGAGGTCGAGAGAGCGTTCTTGAGCTCCATTGTTGGCCATTGCCATGGCCAAGATGCATCGATGGGACCCACCCATCAATTTGCTCTTTGCACGTAGCTTAGCTACTGAAAATCTGGATTTTTTTGGGTCAGATCTCAAGAAATTGTACAGTCCGATACAAGATTGTAGTATCATAGGAAATGAAACATGGCGAATATATCTTTTTCTCTCAGAGAAATCTAATACTTTGCCACTCTAAATCCAAGCACATTATTTGCTGTTGTTTGTACAGAGTACTGGGAAAATATAGAAACAAACCATAGCTTAGCTACTGAAAATCTGACATATTTTTGGTCGATTTTGAAGAAGTTTGTGCAGTATGATGTAAGATTGTATTATCATAGGAAATGATACAAAATTTATCTTTGTCTCAGAGAAATCTAATACTTTGCCACTCTAAAATCCAAGCACCTTATTTGCTGTATTGGAAGAAAGTAGAGACAAACGTGGGCTTAGAATTTGTGGACATGAAATTCATGAGGAGGGTGGGGATGTTCTGTTCTGTAGACATTACCCAAAATCTACATAAACCCTATTTTACATTGAGAGGTCTTTGACATGAGAATGCTACCTCTGCGATCTACCTAACTTGCTAATTGCCACTACCTTTGAAAGCGTACGTCCTTTTTGTATGCAGCTTATCACATTTTGTGATACATCAGCCCTTAAGAGTTTTACCTTGAGGGTTCATCATTGAAATCATTCATGAAACATGTGCTGATATATCTTGCCCAACTAGTAAGCTGACAGAAAATTGCTTCTGCAATATGTATTAATGAGAGAAGGGTATATGATAGATCATGGAACAACGAAAGAGTGGCTGTTGGCTTTCTTGAAATACTTCATTAATAAATACAATTTTTTTAATTTTTAATCATAGAAGAGAATCACATCTTTGGTAGTTTTACTGGTAGGGGTGCTTGTTAGGTGTTAGCTTCTACGAGCTAGACATTTTGTACGCTGAATCCTGAAGTTATAGTTAATCACTCTTCTGTGCCCTATGGCTTAATGCCATATAGTTGTAGTTAGTGGTACTTTGTATAATGCAACAAGCTGGTATACTAGTATATAATTTCCTATTCCCCAGTGTTGAACTATTTTAAATTACATTTCATAAGAGATGCAAAATTGAGAACAATGAGGGACAAAAAATCTGCATATATTCAGGAGCTACAAACTGCAAGCTGCTGGTGCAGCGCTACATGTGGCACTGTATAGCTTGGATATTGGCAAGGCATCACTACAGAGCTCAGGAACGCCCTCTCTACTTCTTCCGATGCATTTCTTCTAAGCAAGCACATAACATAGTCCATCACCACCGCGTCGAAGGGCAGTGTGATCCTGCCGTCGCATGTGAACCCAAACTCTTCCTGGGACATCCTTAGCAGCTCGCCGAAGACCGTCGTGCCAAGATACGCCAACGGGACCTCAAAGCGCCTCCCATCGGTCGTGTACATGGCACAGTGACCTTTATCTGCGACTGGCGATGTCGTGCAGCATGCTTCGTCGGCTCTGGATGCTGCCTTGACACTTTGCCACTTCCTCACCAACTGAGCAAACCTTTTGGGGTGGATGATGGTCATGGCTGGGTGTTCTTGGTTCTCAGGTATTTGGCTCAGAAATGCTTGGTGTATGAGTTTCTTGATGAAGTGATGGTGTCTTATTCTTAGCCCATGAATATATAGGCACAGAGATGCGGGACTTAGTAGCAGCTGAGAGGGGACATGGTGCGTGGGCTGGTGGCTGTAAAGGGAGGCAGCCAGATTCAGATCAGATTTTGCTGGGCCATGGCTTGCTGTGTAGAGGCAAAGGTAGTGGACTAGTGGGCTGAGCAATCAGATGCATGCTACAGTCCTTGATGCTAAAGTGGGCAGGGGCATTATATGCAACCATCTGGGGTCCAGGTTTTATGGATGTGTTCCATTTGCTACGGTGTCACGAGATTGGGAGGTAAGCTAGTTAGTCTCGTTCAAAAGCAATCATTTCTGAATGGTTCGATGACCCTGTCTTTGTACGTTTGCAGCAACCCGGTGATTGCAATCAGGTGAGGTGAAGAGCCAGTGTCACAGGGGACACTGCATATGATGGTCAGGAGTCTTTGCAGAGTAGATGGAGTATGCTTCACTGCTTTTGGGCGTGTACTTTGCACTTACAGCTGCAGCTCCATGCTAGGTGTTTGTTGGTTGGTTTAGCTGTGCTTTGATTGCTGCAAATCTAGCAAGTTGCCTGACAGCTCCATATCTCATGGTCTGCAAGATTTCTAGCACAGCATGTGACTGCCATTTCCTGGTATCTCCACTGCATTTTCCAATGGGCCTATGATCAGTTGGTAACCATCAGGTCGCCACCTTCAGCGGGAAAGTCTGCCCTTGCCAGCCATTGCCGAATACGACGTGCCACATGGTCCTTTCGTTTCTTTCTCCAGCACCGTCGACGACCATGAGCAGCCACAATTGTGCTGAGGCAAGTGTTCGGTGTGTGCCGGAGCTTGGCTTGGTGATTGCCTATGCTACCATACTGACCGGTCTGGCACGAGGACCCCATGTTAATTGTTTATCTGCAATGCCCACCGCAAAATACAGCAGCTTGCAAGTTGCCTGAGTTGGCACAATGGCTGATCATTCACCCAAAATCATTTATCACATTATCTGTAGCTTGCGGCAACAACATTGCATGCAGAGCACTCATGGCATTGTCTCCCGCCCACCGCTCTTGCTGATAGCTACACACAACCCACACATCTGACCTACCCTGAGCCCTCTCTTCCTTTCTACTATAAATCCATGGCCTGCTCATCACAAACTTCTTCATCTCATCTCCAATCCAAACAACATCATAGTTTACACCACACCTTCAGACTTTCAGAACTAAAGCGAAGTTTAGCTAGTCAGGAACACATCACTCAACCATGATCCATCCAAAGAAGCTTGCTCAGCTGGCCAAGAAGTGGCAGAGGAAGGTCGCAGCCGGGGCTGGTGGCCAGCAAGCCAGTGAGTGCTGCAGCGCAGTCGCTGACAAGGGCCATTGTGTGGTGTACTCCGCCGACGGGGTGCGGTTCGAGGTCCCGCTGGCGTACCTCGGCACGACGGTCTTCGTCGAACTCCTGAGGATGGCTGGGGAGGAGTTTGGCTTCGCGAGCAGCGAGGGAGGCAGGATCACGCTGCCCTGCGATGCCACGGTTATAGAGTATGTCTTGTGCCTAGTCAGAAGAGACGCCTCCGAGGAGGTCGAGAGAGCATTCTTGAGCTCCATTGCTGGGCACTGCCATGGCCAAGATGCATCGATGGGACTCGCCCATCAATTTGCTCTTTGTACGTAGTTTAGCTACTGAAAATCTGAATTTTTTCGGTCGAATTGGTAGAAGCTTGTACAGCTCAATGTAAGATTCTATATCATAGGAAATGATACATAATGAGAGAAATCTGCTAATTTGCCGCTCCAAAGTCCAAACACATTATTTTCCGTATTCGTACAGAGTACTGAAGAAAGCAGTGACAAACTTCTGAGCCGTGGATGATCTGACTGCAACTCCTATCCTTGGAGAATCGTAGATTTATGACTGAGCGGTGCGGATTGCGGTGGGTTGAACGGTCTATATATAGGTTCTTGTAGAGCATGGCCTCCACTGAAACCTGCCTGGGAAATGGGTGCCTCTGCTACCGCCGCAGCCCGCCACCAGTAGTGGTTGCTTCCGGATCTTCGTTCCTTCTTGCCAGCGCTGTTTAGCCCTCGGTGTCATTCTGGGAGCCTGCTAGTCAGATGCGCAGCTAGTGTCTGTAGGCGTGGGCTGGGTGGCATCTTGTCGCCTTCTCCACACTCCGGTGAGATTTTTATGCATAGCCTGTGCTAGTCTGTAGCGAAGCATCAGATTTTCTCAAGTTCATGACCTGCTTGTTGTGACTCGAGAAGCGAAAATACGCTTCCTTATGTTCTATCTCAGTCTGAATTGGGTTGGGCACAATGTCGCCAGTTTCTGAAGAAACTAGGAACTGATAAATCTTTCTGAAACTTCTCTTGATCTTCTGTTTCACAGACATTACCCTAAATCTAGATTAAAACACTATTACTGCATTGAAAGGTTCTTTGACACGAGAGTACTGCCTCTGCGGTCGATGGTAACTTGCCAGTTTTGCCAGTACCTCTGAAAGCATCGTCATTCTTGTATGCAATTTTAACACATTTTGTGATACATCAGCACTTCTAGAGTTTTACCCTGGGGGTTCATCATTGAAATCATGAATGTATCTCGTCTGACTAGTAAACTTGCAACAATTGCTTCTGCAATATCTATTCATGAGATGAGAGAAGTGTATATGATAGATCATGAAACAACGAAAGAGTGGCTGTTATTTTCTTGAAATAATTACTTAATTACCAAATATACTTTTGTGATTTATTATCATAGAATAGGAGCTAGACATTTGCACTCTGAATCCTGAGGTTAGAATAAATCGCTTTGCTGCATCCTATGGGCTTATGGTATATAGTTGAAGTTAATAGTACTTCGTATAATGCAACAAGCTGGTATGATAATATTTAATTTTCATTCCCGGTGTTGAACTATTTTCTGATGCAAAATGGAGAACAATGAGGGGGAAAATCTGAATATATTCAGGAGCTACAAACTGCAAGCTGCTGGTGCAGCGATGCAGGTGGCGCCGTACAGCTTGTATATTGGCAAGGCGTCACTACAGAGCTCAGGAACGCGCTCTCTACTTCCTCCGATGCATTTCTTCTGAGCAAGCACATGGCATACTCCATCACTGCCACATCGAAGGGCAGTGTGATCCTGCCGTCACATGCAAACCCAAACTCCTCCTGGGACATCCTTAGCAGCTCGCCGAAGAGCGTCGTGTCGAGGTACGTCAAGGGGACCTCGAACCGCCTTCCATCGGCTGTGTACATGGCGCAGTGCCCTTTGTCTGCGATCGGTGATGTTGTGCAGCATGCTTTGTCATCACTGGAGGGGTGCTTGACCTTTTGCCACTTCCTCACCAACTGAGCAAGTCTCCTGGGATGGATCATGGCCATGCTTGGGTGTTCTTGGTTCTGAGGTATGTATTAGCTCAGAAATTCTTGATCTGTGAGTTTGTTGA
Organism: Aegilops tauschii subsp. strangulata; assembly: GCF_002575655.3. Taxonomy (NCBI): domain Eukaryota; kingdom Viridiplantae; phylum Streptophyta; class Magnoliopsida; order Poales; family Poaceae; genus Aegilops; species Aegilops tauschii. The sequence goes on along the minus strand of NC_053039.3, from coordinate 449,553,651 downwards.
TGGAAGTGGTGGTGTACTACTAGCTAGCCCATGAATATATACTTATATAGGCACAACCATATGACTAATTTGCATTTGGAAGGGGATAAGACCATGAGCTTGGTGAGTGCAATGGTGCCTGTAAAGGGAGGCATCCAGATTCAGATCAGATTTGCTGGGCCATGGCTTTCTGTATAGGCAAAGGTAGTGGACTACTGGCTAGGCACTCAGATGCACAGTACAGTAGTCCAGTCCTTGATGCTAAACTTGGTAGATGCATTTTGCAACCATCCGGGGACCAGGATTTATGGACATTGCACATGATGGTCCAGGACATTGCAGAAGTTCACTTCATTGCTTTTGGCTGTGTACTTTGCACTTACAGCTGCAGCTGCATGTCAGGTGTTTGTTGGTTTAACAGTGCTTTGATTGCTTCAGATCTGGAGGGTTGCTGGGAAGTTCCATATCTCATTGTCCACCCATGGTCTGTATGGTTTCTAGCATAGCATGTATCAGCTATTTTCCAGTATCATCTAGCCGGGCAGTTGAGGGTTTGCAGGTCATAGCCTTGAATCTATCCAAGGATTTGTCATTAGTTTTGTTTTTGGTTTTCTCTTGGGTAAGTGAGCATGCTGTAATGCGATCGCAATGCAAGGCTTATTTGTTAATCTATTTTTGATAACGAACCTGGCCTTGCCTGATGATTTACTTGGATATCCATGACACAAACATAGCATGAATATTGTTTTACCAAGCACAAATCTTGATGAGCTTATTCTGTGTGACATACCCAATCATTTCTGAACGTTTGCTGGTCTTGACTCGAGTATAATTCAATGATCTTATCATCGGTTCAACAACTTGCAGTAGCCTTTGTCCAAAAGGTCACATCCCATCTCCGTCTGCAAATATTTAATCATCGGTTGTCGGTTGAACAACTTTCTTCGTAATATTTTGAGTCTGAGGCCATATAACTGCACAGAAAAAATTTGTCGACACAATCTGCTTAGGTCCTAAAAACTGTGATCAATCATTTATATTTGCAGCAAAGTATATGTATACATTGAAAGAACATTGTCTCTAACTACTGTCCATCTTCCTTGATTGCTTCTTTGCTAGTAAGATCAAAATGCTACACATAAACTGTTTTCCTTGGTCTTTTTTCCTATATCTCTGCAGATAGTAATCAGGAACTGCAGACACCGAAATGCTGGCTAACTCCCAGATGTGGCGCCACATGATAGTGGCATGACATCTCCATGGTATTGAGGAATGCGTCCGCTGTCTCTGCGGAGGCGCTTCTCCTGAGCAAGCACATGGCGTACTCCATCACCAGTGCGTCGCAGGGAAGCGTGATTCTCCCACCGTCAACGCCTGCGAAGCCGAACTCTTCTTGGGACATCCTCAAGAGCTCACTGAAGATGTTCGTGCCGAGTAACACAAGCGGCACCTCGAACCTCACACCGTCGGCTGTGTACACAATGCAGTGACCCTTGCCACCCACTGACGAGACCCTCCGGCTTCTTCTGCGGACGTTGATGATGACCAGGTGAGCCTCTTCCTTCCCATAGCCGCCACCCTCTGCCACTTCTTGGCAAGCCGAGCGAGTGTCTTGGCACTCATCATGGTAGTTTCTTGTGTTTTGAAACTGGAGAAATTCTTCTGCTAGTTGGATGTTGTAATGCCTTTGTCTGTGGATGAAGTGCAGAAGTGGTAGTGTTAGGAAGGCATTTAGCCATGAATTTATAGCCCAGGGCGTGTGTGATGGTTGGGCAGGAGACAGTGCCATGAGTATGATACGTGTGCTGCTGCAGTTTTGGAGGTGCCGTGATGTAATCTGGATCAGGTTCTGCTGGGGCCAAGTGTTTGGCACAGCCGTGTGGTGATCGGTTTACTGGGGAAATATGGCACCAGCATGAGGACCCCATGGGCTTCTCTAGCCAGAAGCACATTTCAGACATGGATGGTGCTTGGAAATCTCATCAAAATCAGTCATCACGTTTGGTGTCTGCAGCTAGTTGCAACAACATTGCACGCAGAGCACTCATGGCATTGTCCCCGGCCCAACGCTCTGGCTGATAGCTACACACTAACCACACGCATATGCACTCCCCTGAGTCCTTTCTTCCTTCCTACTATAAATCCATGGCCTGCTCAGCACAAACTTCATCTCATCTCAATCAGCATCACAATCTACAACACACCTTCAGACTTCCAGAGCCAAAGTGAAATTTAGCCAGCCGGAAACACATCCGACTCAACCATGATCCATCCAAAGAAGCTTGCTCAGCTGGCCAAGAAGTGCCAGCGGATGTTGTCAGCCGGAGCCGGTGCCCACCGTCGGCATGCTTCAGACATGGCCGCCGACGAGTGCTGCAGCACAGTGTCATCTGTGGTTGCCGATGAGGGCCATTGCGTGATGTACACCGCCGATGGAACCCGGTTCGAGGTCCCTCTGGCGTACCTCGGGACGACGGTCTTCGCCGAGCTCTTAAGGATGTCTGCGGAGGAGTTTGGCTTCGCGAGCGGCAGTGACGGAGGCAGGATCATGCTGCCCTGTGATGCCAGTGTGATGGAATATGTCTTGTGCCTGGTCAGGAGAGAGGCTTCTGAGGAGGTCGAGAGGGCATTCTTGAGCTCCATTGTTGGGCACTGCCACAGCTACAATGCTAGCTGCATGGCACCATCAGTAGGACTCGGCCATCAATTTGCTCTTTGTTCTTAGCTACTAGCTTAGCTTCTGAAATATTTTTAGTTAGGACTAAGAGGAGCTCTTTAGAGCCTCATGTAAGATTCAATGATCACAGTAAATGATATAAAGAGACAATTTTCTGGGAGAAATTGGAGTATTTGACACATCCTTGAATATAGTTCATATATACTAGTGAAGAGAGTAGAAAGAAACCATGGACTTAAGTTTGTGGTCCGGTGGCTGAACTCGGTAATGGCGCTGCGAAGGGGGTTTGGGATGAGAGGATCAGATGGACAATGAACAAACTGCTGTTCCTTCACTACAAAAAGAACTGCTGTTCCTACCTCCAACTAGAAACGTTGGATTGAGAGTTGAGACTACGTGGGTTGAGCAGTTCATAGGATCTGATTAGAGGTAGTAACAGCGGCTTTCACCATGTCACTGCCGGAAGTGGCTTATTCCTGATCTCCATTCCTCATGTACTGGAGACTGCTATGTGTTGGCTGCGCGGATTCTCGTCAGCTCACCACACTTTGGTGAAAGCTAGCATCATAGGGGACATGGCACATGATGGTCTTCATAGGCAGATGCGGAGTTCACTTCATTGCTTTTGGGTGTGTACTTTGCCCTTACAGCTGCAGCTGTATGTTAGGTGTTTGCTGGTTGGTTTAACAGTGCTTTGATTGCTGCAGATCTGACAAGTTGCTGGGCAGCTCCATATCTCATTGCCCACCCATGGTCTGCATGGTTTCTAGCATAGCATATGTCAGTCATTTTCCGGTATCTTCCTTGCATTTGGCTGGGCAGTTGAGGGTTTCTAGTTCACAGCCTTGAATCTATCCAAGCGCTTGTCATTAGTTCCATGTTGGTATTTCTTTTGGGGAAGTGAGCATCCTGTGATAAGAGTTGAATATTTGTTACTTTATTTTAGATAATGAACCCAGCCTTGCTTGATGATTTACACATGGACATCCATGTCACAAACATAGCATGAAAACTTTATTTGCCAAGTAGTACAAATCTTGATGAGCTTATTCTGCATGACAGACCCGATTTCTGAACACTATTAGATTTGCTGATCCTGACTTGAGTATAATTTTCGACGAATTTGTCATCGGTTGAACAACTTGCAGTAGCCTTTGTCCAAAAGGTCAACCTCCCTAATCCATCTGCAATGACTTTCCTGCCCAACCTAATCTTTCTTTGTAATAATTTGTGTTTGAGGCCATTTAATTGCAAAGAAGAAATTTGTCGACGTTTACTGCTTAGGTCCTAAAAAAGCTGTGATCGATCATTTATCTTCGGAACAAAGTATATGCATACACTGAAAGAACAATGTCTCTAACTACTGTTCATCTTCCTTGATTGCTTTTTTGCTAGCAAGATCAAAATGCTACACATAAACTGTTCTCCTTAGTCTATTTTCCTATATCTCTGCAGATGGTAATCAGGAGCTGCAGACACCGAAATGCTGGCCAACTCCCAGATGTTGCGCCACATGATAGTGGCATGGCATCGCAAAGGTGTTGAGGAACGCGGCCTCCATCTCCGCGGAGGCGCTTCTCCTGAGCAAGCACATGGCATACTCCATCACCGATGCATCGCAGGGCAGCGTGATTCTGCCACCGTCAACGCCTGCGAAGCCGAACTCCTCTTGGGACATCCTCAAGAGCTCGCTGAAGACGGTCGTTCCGAGGAACGCAAGGGGAACCTCGAACCTTGCACCATCGGCAGTGTACACGATGCAGTGGCCCTTGCCGGCCACCGACGCGCACGACCCTCCTGCTTCTTCCGTGGATGTTGATGGCGACCAGGTGAGCCTCTTCTTCCCGATAGCCGCCACCCTCTGCCACTTCTTGGCCAGCCGAGCTAGTGTCTTGGCACTCATCATGGTAGTTTCTTGTGTTTCTGGAACTGGAGAAATTCTTCTGCTAGTGGGAGGTTGGAATGCCTTTGTGGATGAAGTGGTGGTGTTGGGTGGTCACTAGCCATGGATTTATAGCTCAAGGGTGAAGGAGCGCCCACATATGGTGTAGTGTGTGATTGTTGGGCAGGAGACAATGCCATGTGTATGGTACGTGCGGTGCTGCAATTTTGGTGGTGCCGTGATGTGATCTAGATCAGGTCTGCTGGGGCCAAGTGTTTGCCACTTGCCGGAGCTTGCGCCGGACGTCTCGCCTGCACAGCCATGGTGATCGGTTTGCTAGGGAAATGGCACGAGCCCGAGGACCCCATGGGGCTCTCTAGCCACAAGCATATTTCAGACATGGATGGTGGCATGGCGCTTGAAAATCTAATCAAAGTCATTCATCACATTTTCTGCAGCTACTTCCACCAACATTGCATACAGAGCACTTGTGGCATTGTCCCCTGCCCAACGCTCTCGCTGATAGTTACACACAACCTACACGCATATATGCACTGTGTGAGCCCTCACTTCTTTGTTCGTTCTACTATAAATCCATGGTCTGCTCAACACAAACTTCGTCATCTCATCTGCAAGCAGCATCACAGTCTACAACACCCCTTCAGACTTTGAGAGCCAAATTAAGTGAAATTTAGCCAGCCAGGAATACATCAGACTCAACCATGATCCATCCAAAGAAGCTTGCTCAGCTGGCCAAGAAGTGCCAGCGGATGTTGGTGGCCGGAGCCGGTGCCCGTCGCCGGCAGGCTTCAGACACGGCCGATGATGAATGCCGCAGCACAACTTCATCTGTGGTCGCTGATGAGGGCTACTGCGTGGTGTATGCCGCTGACGGAGCACGGTTCGAGGTCCCTCTGGCGTACCTCGGGACGACGGTCTTCGCCGAGCTTCTGAGGATGTCAGAGGAGGAGTTTGGCTATGCAAGCGGTAGCGAGGGAGGCAGGATCATGCTGCCCTGCGACTCCACGGTGATGGAGTACGTCTTGTGCCTTGTCAGGAGAGAGGCCTCTGAGGAGGTCGAGAAGGCATTCTTGAGCTCCATTTCTGGGCACTGCCACAACTACAATGCTTGCTGCATGGCTCCATCAGTGGGAATCAACCATCAATTTGCTCTTTGTACTTAGCTACTAGCTTAGCTTCTGGAACAGTTTCTTGGTTAGGATCAAGAGGAGCTCTATACAGTTTTATGTAAGATCGATTATCACAGGAAATGATACAAAAGGGCCTCAACTTTCTGGTAGAAATTGGATTATTTGACACATCCTTTATAATAGTTCATATAGAGTACTGAAGAAAGTAGAAGGAAACCACGAGTTTTCATGGTCGTGATTTGTGGGGTCAGGAAGCAGCAGCTAAAAGCAGAGGACAGAAATGGCCAGACGGTGGATGAATTGGGTGACAGTGCAGCGGAGGGTATGGAGATGGGGAGGTTTAGATGAACAATCACCAATCTGCTGTTCCTACCTCTAACCAGAACCATCGGATTGAGATCGCGTGTCCTAGATGGAGGCGGGTTGAGCAGTTACTGTTCTGGTCAGAGGCTTAGAACCTTACAGCTAGGAATGGCGGTTTGTCACCTAGGAAATGAATGCACCGCTGGAAGTGTTCAATTCTCTTTCCTCCTTGGCTTGCCACACTTTGGTGAGAATCCCAGACTAGAACTAGGAGTAGGTAGCAAAGCAAGCGAATCTCTGAACAAATTAGAACATAATGCATCCCTCTGTTACATGCTTTTGTTGTTCTGTTCTGTAGACATTGCCCAGAAATTCAATGAGCCTTGTAGTTGAACATCATTACTGTTGCATGCAAATCCAAATGTATGAAAAAAACTGACAAAATTATGGCTGTAAATTCTGGGTTGCTAGGTTTCTGCTAGATCATTTTCTATAAAGGTTTCTGCTAGACTTTACATATCATTTTTTCAAGTGTTAACAAAAACAATGCGGAAGACTCCAATTGAAATATGAAGAGAGTGCCCAGTTTACACTGTTCTTCTATCTATGTCAAAATAATTTACATCAAGCACTAAACTGATAAGAATTAGGAGCGGCAAACAGCCATTTGTTGGTTAACACCCAGAGTTGGTGCCACACAGCTTGTGTAGTGGCATGGCATTGCCATGGAGCTCAAGAATGCCTTCTTCCAAGCAAGCACATAATGTATTCCATCACCATGCCATCATAGGGCAATGCGATTCTGCCATCACCGCTTACAAAACCAAACTTCTCCTGAGACATATGGAGGAGCTCTCTGAAGATCGCCGTGCCAAGGTACGCCAATGGCACCTCAAACCACCTCCCGTCAGTTGTGTACATGACACAGTGGCCCTTGCCTGCCACTGCCATTGGGCACCCTTCGGCTTCGGATGGGCCACTGAACCTAGAATTTATAGCTAGAGCCCGAGAAGAAGTAGGGCACTGTCAAGTGTCATTGATATTTGGTAAGGGGACAACGCCACGAGTCTGGCACGTGCAATGTCGCAAGCAGAGCAGGGCAACGTTATTGAGATTGGATATTGATTTGAGCCAACTGTTTGGTGCGTGCCGGGTACATCACCAGGCACCGCCACTGACATGTTTAGTGGATTAGCAGCACGAGGACCCCATGCAAACTGGGTTCGATGCATGAGCGTCAGTTTCTTAGCTATCGTGCAATGATATATTGGCAGACAAGACTTCTGATTGCGATGGGGAAATCTAGCCAGCATGTTCAGTTGCCAATAGCCTTCCTTTAGTTTAGCAGATGAGAAACTGACCTGGTTGGATTAGTAATTTAGCGTGTTCTTAACATTTTTACTAGGTGTGGAATGGACAGTGTAAATTGACGTAACACACACAGCTTTCTGAACATTGTCATAACTCAGTCCTGTTGATGGCCTACCTGACCTGTAGCATTGCATGTGCAAGCCATACCTTTGCTCCTTCTCTGCACTTTCCTTTGGGCCGGCCTTCAGTTAGATGCATGTGTGAACTGAATAACAGGCATCGACTATATCTTGCACCCACACTACCTTCTGTAAAATTTGTGGTTAGGACATTCAATTTTTCAGTAACAGTTACCATCACTTGCTTTTACCGCAATAATAAAAATGTCCCTTATCTCTCCCTAATCTTTCCCTAATAATAAAGCACGGATTGACTTTGTCGGGTTCACCGTCACAATACGCTTTCTTTCTGTAAATTTACGCTTTCACCAATTTAAAATATATAAGCGAGGTGGTACTAATTCGGGGAACCACGTCGTGTGCATCAAACGATCCAAACAATACCCGCCCGTGCGCTTCGGCCCAGTAAATCAGGCCCACATGCCCGTTTGCAGCCCAACAAATAATGGCGCAACCACCAGAGCTAGCTGTGTTTGTTGTTATGCTAAAAAAAAAGCTCTGTTTGTTGTAGGAAAGCACGGGCTCTCCCTCTCCTCCCGATCTCAGCCGCCACGAGGCGACCGACCCCGGCGACGCTCGATCCGGTGCTGCACTGGCTGCCGGTCGACGCCGGCGAGGATTTGTGCCCTCTCCCGACCCACGTCTCTCTCTTGCGAAATAGGATTGGGCGCCGCCGCCGTTTTCCTGGTTGAAGGCGGCCAGAGCGCCGCACGGGAGGCCTTTGTCGAGCGAAGCCCTGGATCACGCACGGCGTTCCCGCGGAGGGACAGGGCGGCGGATTCGAGGATGGGCGTGGCAGGCGGAGCTCTGTCCTCCTTTAATTTGTCCTCTCCCATGGAGCGCTGGATCGAAGAAGCATCAGCTCACCCCACCTCCATCCCGTCTCCTCTCCTACATCGGCCACACCACGCCGCGCTCGTGGAGCAGAGTCGCAGAAGCACGACGCCGACTGCGGCGGAGTGAGGAGAGCTCGTCCGGTCGTCTTGTCCCTCCAAGGCAGGATCAGGCCCAACCTCCACGCCACCAGCTCCACCCCATATCTCTTGCCTTTCAGGTTAGTTTCAGGTCCGCTTAAAAGTTTCAGGTTAGCTCATCTAAAAAGCAGTTTCAGGTTAGTCCGCATAATTTAGTTACAAGTGTTATTTGGTTGACTGTCGTTGTTACTTATCCGATCTGAATCTAAAGGTTCCATGTTTCTGACAAAACAATGGCTGATTTGCTAGCTGTAGAGCGCAAGCTAAATGATACAGGCTCTGCTGTGAAAACCAACGGGTCTCTTCTTTTACAAGCTTTTGCTACAGTTGAATTACTCAATATGTGTGTGTGTTTTATATCATTTGGTGATCAAGTTTTAATGTATCTTGATGAAATGTAGACCTTTGTAACATATTTGCACCTTTGGAGTAACATATGATGTCCTTTATCAGTATGGCTGATCCTTCGCCCTTATTTCCTCTACTTGTTGATATGTGTCTGCTGGAACAAGCTGGTTCAATGGTGCCTTCAGCAAAGTCGCCGAGGCTGGTCATGTTGCCGGCTCAAGAACAACAGAAAAGTTCCAGATAGTTGTGTCAAATATATCAGCCAAAGTAAGTCAATAATAAATTTTACTTGGTAAACTAATGACTAGAAAGATAATCAGTGCCATTAAAGACATGTAGAAACACTAAAGAGCTGCATTCTGCACTTATTGTGTAGTCCAAACTGCGATGAAGCAGAACTTTATTTGCATTATGGTCAATAGGCATGCCCAGTAAACATACCTTTGAAACATCCTCTTGTTGCTGCCAGTGCACACATGATTCTCAAGTTTGGGAGCTAACCGATCATAGTTCTAGCGTTAGGTGCTACTCTCTTCCCCTGAACATTAGCAAGCCAACATCATATTCTTGCCTGCAGATAGTAGAGCCAGTCCTGATCCCTGATTAGAATTCAATCATTTAGATAAACTCCCAATTAAGAGATCACAAACACCCAGCAAGGGATATAGAGTCGAGTGCTGGAACAATTGGTCCATTCAGTCATAGTTTTTTTTTTCTATTCACTCTAGGACGTATATGTTTTGAGATATTTGCAGAATATATGATGCTGTGATAACAATAGTGCCGTTGCTCGCTGCTTTTTTTAGCTTTTGGCAACATAAGTGGCATTTCGGAAGGTAATTTCTTTTTTGCATAGCTCCACGAGTAAATGTGCTTTTGAAAAGTCTTTCTTTAGCGAATCTACATGCACATTTTCTCATTCTTTGCGGTATATTATTTCAAATAGTGTGGTTTATTTGCAAGCTTACCGTGTCACAACATTGTTTGCTGCTTCTCATTGTCCAATTCCTCTTTTTTTCCTCTTGCTGTAATAGGGACCTGCCGTCGTTGCTTGAGCTTGTTGAGTTTGTTCTGGGAGCTCCTCTTCCTGGGAAAAATCTGTTGGAAACCTTGAGCAAGCATCTAATGTTGGCTGTGTCATCAAGCTTTGGCTTGTAACTGTGTATTTCTCTCCTTCTCATCTTCTTCTTTGAGGAGGTTTATTTTCAGGGAGTCTTGACAGATTTGGTAGAGGATCTAAATTTTCTTTAGAATTTTAGAGCCACTATCCTTTTTAGTGTCGGTGTTCAATTGATTATAGATGATAGTGACATTTTGGACCATGGTCCTAGTTCGGTGTGGTTTCATGATTGTCATACAGTACACTAAATTTTTTGAGTATTGCACAAGCCTGAGTAAATATGGGTCGAGGTAATCTAACCTTATCTCTCCCTAATAATAAAGCACGGATTGACTTTGTCGGGTTCACCGTCACAATGCGCTTCTTCCCGTGAATTTACGCTTCCAGTTTTTTCGCCTATATTATTTTCTACATCCGAGGTGGTACTATTTTATCTGCGTATACTATATATACACGCAGACGCACTTGACGCCCGACCCAATTACAAGTTGATTCCGACTCCACGTGCATATGGCGGACGCCATCACTTCGGGCTCGATCTCCAGCACCGCCACGATGCAAGCCGTGCCGCACCTGGAAGACGGCATCGTCTCCGAGATCCTGCATCGGCTCCCCACCAAAGAAGCGTACCGTCTTGCCGCCGTCTGCCTGAGGTGGCGCGCGGTGAGGCGGTGCAAGCCGTGCCGCACCTGGAAGACGGCATCGTCTCCGAGATCCTGCATCGGCTCCGCACCAAAGAAGCGTACCGTCTTGCCGCCGTCTGCCTGAGGTGGCGCGCGGTGAGGCGGTGCAAGCCGTGCCGCACCTGGAAGACGGCATCGTCTCCGAGATCCTGCATCGGCTCCCCACCAAAGAAGCGTACCGTCTTGCCGCCGTCTGCCTGAGGTGGCGCGCGGTGAGACGGTGCAAGCCGTGCCGCACCTGGAAGACGGCATCGTCTCCGAGATCCTGCATCGGCTCCCCACAAAAGAAGCGTACCGTCTTGCCGCCGTCTGCCTGAGGTGGCGCGCGGTGAGGCGGCGGGCCTCGTTGCGGCCTGGTTCCTCTGGATCGAGCCTTGGCTCTCCCGAGGCGTGCTGTTGCAGGCTTGGATCGGGGGTGCTCTCCTGTCCCAACTAATCAACTACAGGTCAAGAACAAATCGGCGCTGGATCCGTTGACCTAGCCGCCGCCCAGCGCCTGCCGTCTCGCCCGAGCACGCGGCAAATCAATGGATGCCAAGGAGGAGCGAATAAGCGAAGCAAGGGCGAGTGTTCTGCCACAGTCAAACATGGTCGATGGGACGCTCCAGGTCATAGAGCAAATACAAGGCTGCAGTTGAGCCTGTTCAACATGGTTCCTACTCATTGTGGAAATTTCGCATGCCGTGTCTGCCAGCCAAGGCACATCGAGAGAAAGGAGTTGGCGACTAGCAGGTGATATTTCTCATCTTCTTTACATTTTTTTGGCTCACCCTTCATTGGGGATTAGCAGAAATTTCAAGTTGTAGAACAATATAGCAGATATTCCTCACCTTAATGTCCAGCCCGTCTCCTTTCTTGCTTCAAGTTTATGTTTCACATGCATGTCATATGTTCCAATAAATAATGCCTGGGACAAGCACTAAACTACTAATGGCATGGAGACAGTAGAATAATCAATCTAAATAATTCGGTGATAGATTAGATGTATGTTCCAAATGTATACATAAACATATATTTCATAAGCAAAGAAATACAGGCATCTGAAACGCGGCTGGCATAGTGTCCGACTGTCAGCGTAGGATGTTCCTTCAATGATTCTTTGGTTGAACTTAGATCCGTTGCAATGGCTCTAGGAATGATGTGTTATCTGTTACATACTTACAATAAAGATATTTGGAGGAGGATTTGTAGCTAACTTGCATCGATCAATTTTACAAGTACGTGCACTACGTTTGTATACAAACAATCTGAAAGTGGGAGGTTTAACTTTTTAGTTAGATTGCAAAAAATGGATCATGGTGTTTTTTTTCTGAATCATGAACGTTGGGCTAGAGCCCCACCTTGTTTGAGTGTTTTGGAATCCGATAATTAGATAAATGACCACCATCTCCATCACCAACCATCTCAGTGCTATCTCCGGTTTTCGAATTAATGTATGAAAAAAGGATCAATCAATTATTCCTTTCTCCTGTTGCAACGCACGGGTTAGGTTCGTGCCTTGGTGCTCCTCACCGGTGCAATTTCCCAACCATACTCTTTGTATCACCATGTTCTCCTTTTTGCTGAAGGAACTCTTCTTTCAGTGTTCGTTCTCAGAATATTTTGGAGAGATTGAAAACATGGGATCGTATGGTGGCTGAAGAAGGCGGACATCCTTGATTGCCCGTTGCCTTCTGGTTTAGAAGTAAATCAAAAGTACTCCTGCCTTACTTAAGGACGGATTAAATGTGAAATATTATTGTTTGTTCAATTTGTGTTCTATTTAGTGGATTCCGAAAAAATAAACCAGTACGGTGGTATCTACCAAACAGAACCGTGGCATGTCTTTCTCATGGAAGTGGTGTGTGAGGAAGAATGCAGCAATGAGGATTGCTATGTCAATTATGTTGTTGTAGCAAAGTATTGATCTGAGAGTCATATGTATATTATGTTATCACCTTACAAAGTAACCAGTGAGTTGAAGATCACAAAGTTATGTTTAACTATCTAGAGGTTAACTCCTTAATTGGTTTACTGAAGTGATTATCTAGAGCTTGTGAGGAAAAGGAGAAAAGCCAAGAAGCCTGGGCACATTGTAGTGACCTGATGTGTGATATGCCTGCATCTTTTTCCAAGAGATCATTAATGTGTCATAGCGATTGACAACTACACATGTTAGAAAAATTTCTGCACGCAATACAACTGAGCATGTTATTCTGAATAGTGATGATCGAACTCTTGCTTATACAAGTATCTTGTGGCGACTAGCCATGTATGGATTTCGCTTGGAGGCATACTAGCATAGTATAGAGGCTAACATAATTCTAGAAGGCTAATTTTAGTCTAAGCACATAGATGTAAAGATGATATCCTTCAATACCATGTACTCCGTATTTTTTTTACTTATGTCTTCATCTTGCAACAAATCACAGGAAGATATAGTCCTCTGACCTCAAGTATGATTTCATAACTGTAGGTATTGCAGCAAGTGTTATCAAGATTACTTGAGTCCATTGGTATAAAAATGTTTAATGAAGCATCTTTGCACAAAAAAGGAAGATTAATGATGAAAAAATGGCACATAAGAATAAGGAGAACAAACTTTCTGCACTTTGAGATAACATGGATACATGCCATCGTATTTACGGATTCTCCGTACTTGAGAATGTTTTGTTTTCATCAGGTTGATTTATCGCAATTGACATGCATATACTAGGAACCATTTCGCCTAAACCCGGTTATGACCGAGTTGTGCATTTGTTTGTAGACTATTTGGTTGATCTCAACAATTCCCCTTATACCCGCTAATGACTATGTTTTTCCTTTCATGTACGTATGACATGCACCTTCATCGGCGAGAAGGGTCGACAAACCATCTCGATGAGCTTAGGAGCAACACATCATCAGCGGCAGGAGCTTCGCTGTACTGGAGAACCAAGAACAGATGCTTTGCCGTACTAGAGAACCAATAATAGGGAGTATAGAGGAGAAAAGAGCCTGAAGATGCGTGCGGTAAATTATAGATTTAATACAGAATATATTTTCTATTTGAGAATGGATATCATTTTAAATATGTTGAGTACTTTGAATATTGTTTTTCTACTTGCAAGGTTTTGCGGAATATTGTTTTTCTACTTGCAAGGTTTTGTTGAATATTGTTTTTCTACTTGCAAGGTTTTGTTTCAGTGATAAATATTGTTTAGGTTTCTAATCATTTATTATTTTGTACCCGTTGTAACGCACGGGCCTTTTTGCTAGTTATTAATAATAAAGTACGGATTGACTTTGTCAGGTTCACCGTCACAATACGCTTTCTTCTTGTGAATATATGCTTTTAGTTTTTCCCCTATATTATTTTCGCTATCCGAGGTGGTACTATTTATAAGCCTTTTCGTATGTGTAGTTAACAGTTCTTTTGTTGGGAGTCGTTTTTTTAGATCTGGCCCACCCGGATCCTGTGTGTGCGTGTGTTTGAATATAAAAAAACCGATAAAACAATTGGCCAACGCATGGATTCGATCCTTGGTCTGCTGGGTGTGTGCAAACACATCATACTGAACAGGCTAGACTCGTGAGTGTGCTAACGTTGGCGTCTGGTGGCATCTGGCCTTTCAAGAATAGAAGACCACACGTACTCGGGCCGAAACAATGGGCCCGGGCGTGCTAGGCCGGCCGACTGCTGCGGCCGACGGTACAGACATTGGGAAGCAGGCTACTGCTTCGGAAATTAGCAAAGAATATGGCATGAATAAGAATTATCCTTAACGAAACAAATGAAGGGGAGAGCAATAGCTATTATGCATAATTAGGCCAGCAAGAAAGGAAATAGACATTAATTGCTAATTACATGAGAAATAAAGAAGGAAGAAGAAAGAAAAGAGAGAGAGGAAGGAAATAGACGGTAATTATGTAGAGTCGGCAAGAAAGGAAATAGATATTTTTGCATGAGAAATAAAAAAGGAAGGAGAAAGGAAATAGACTGTAATTATTGTGAGCGCCATATTAGTCGCATGAGTAATTAATAGGCCGGCAATTTGGATTCCTCACATGCATGATATAAGGAAACAAAGATAAATAAAATAGACACTAATTGCATGATAAATAAAGAAGAAAAGAGAAAGGAAGTAAATAAATGGCAATTACAGATTTTTTTTGAAGGAGGTGCGGATATCAATGGCAGGCGTGTAGTGCCCCATTCATATCTTATGAATAAAACGATGTGGCGTCTTTTTCGTGCTTGATACTCACTAAATTCATGCCATTTTTTCTTTCGTTGCAACAGAGTGTGACATGTTTTCCTTACACTTATAATCCTTACTAAATTTGCGCCAAATTTATAACACATTGAACATTATATTTGCGCATACAATCCCCGCTAAATTTATGTCAATTGTTTCAACTGTTGTAACCCACGGGCATCTGTACTATTTTTTATATTTATATAAATGGAGGTATAATCTTATTGGTCCTCCCATTTCGTATGTCCATGGCATTTTTCATATTGAGCTAGGCTATTCTACCGATCATCTGTCCTGGGCCACTTGGCCTCTGCCCCGTTGGTCCGTGTAGCATTCCACCAATAGAAAACATAGTGCCCTGCCAACCTATCCGTGCAACCCGGCCCAACAAATCAAACCCGCCATCCCGTCTAGGATATGAGGCAAAAATCGTTGACCTCTAACTTGCAACCTGCACAGTTTTTTGTGTTGATCGTGTTAGCCCGCAAAAAAAGGTGTTGATCGTTTTAAACTAAAGTTAAATTTGGTGGTTGTTTGTGTCCTTCGCGGACTGGTACTTAACTATTACCATGTAAATCCGGATAACACAAACACAAGGTGCAAGCATTAGATTGTGCAGATGTGGCCGGGATCTCAAACGCGACCGTTCGCTGGTCTTTCCATGCAGGCGATGAAATTTTGTATTGGTTCCAAGCTCAGGTGGAACGTTCGCTGTGTAGTGAACATCGTGACTGACATGATAATAAAGAAAAGAAGTGGCAACAAGGAGGGAAGCACTAGGGGTGATAATTTGTTTCTCCCGTTGCAACGCACGGGCATTTTTGCTAGTACAAATTAAAACCTGTGGAGTAAACCCTGCTTTCTATTCCATTTTCGTGTTTGTTGTCATACTTCATTTCTTATTGGATTGATGGCATTGCAATAATTTTCCATAGGATTCATCATTAGAATGGCCCCTGTATCACCTGGTCATTTCACTAATTCGTAACTTTTTTATCTTTTTAATGTTCTGGCTTATATTGAGTAGATTGCATGGAAACTTGTTGTGTATTCTCTGTGGAGCAAGATATGAAACGGAAATGTAATTAAGAGAAGAATGCATATCATACTGCTGGTGGCCATAATGCTGCTTTGTTGCATTGATGATCAGATTGCTATACATACAATTTTCCTGCTCCTATTATCTACTGTCTAACTATCTTACACTACCCAGGCAAAGTACTCAAAACAGAGGACATCATCAGGGCCTCTGCATGCATGTTCTTGAGAAGCTACAAACAGCAAATCTGCTGGCTGGCTCCGACAGTAGGCATCGCACAGCCAGTGTGGTGGCAAGGCGTCACCATGGAGCTCAGCAATGCACTCTCGACCTCGGCGGAGGCGTTTCTCCTGAGCAAGCACATGACATACTCCATCACTGCAGCATCACAAGGCAGTGTGATCTTGCCATCGCTTGCAAAGCCAAACTCCTCCTGGGACATCCTGAGGAGCTCGCTAAAGACAGTCTTGCTGAGGTACTCCAAGGGTACCTCGAAACGCCTCCCGTCAGCCGTGTACATGACACAGTGGCCCTTGGCTGGTACAGAAGCGCAGCAATCTTGATCTTCTTTGGCTGATACCGTGAGCCTCTTCCTCCCGAGTGCTTCCACCCTCTGCCACTTCTTTGCCAATTGAGCAAGTCTCTTCGCACCGGCCATGGTTGGTTCTTGGTCCTTGTGAGAATTTCAAGGAATGAGCTATGGATGTTGCAATTCTCAGTTGACGGATGAGCTGATCAAGTGATGATATTGAGCCAGCAGCTTACTGAATTTATAGACAAGGTGGCGAGGGGAAGGACATCGTGATGCATGGTGAAGTGGAGCTGTCATTGAGAAGAGTTGGCAAGGGACAAGGCACCATGGGATCAGCACATGCAGTGTTGCAGCATATGATTAGTTTGGATTAGATTGTGATGGGGCAAAATGTTTGGTGCATGCCAGAGCCTGTAGTTGCTTTCTCATCATTTGCGGCTGCCATACCGTACCGCGTAGCGAACATGAGGCGTGTCGAGAACATGGCTATTGGCAGTGTGCAAGGAGTCGAGGGGACAGCGATGGGTTCCAGCTTGAGGGATTGAACAATTTCGGTGGACACCGATTGGTTCCACTCTCTAGGCGCTTCTTCTGACAGATACCTGAAATTGTGATGTGCGAGTCGTTCATGCACCCGTATCAGTTTGTTCTTTGTGAACATCGAGTCAAAAAAGCTCGTGCTCGGTCTATCTAGCACATGATCTGTTTGATCTCCGGCATCTCACATGAGTACATGACATCTCTTGGGTACAGTAGTACTACATGACAGGAAGCAAACTTGTTCTGAAGCCACCTTTTGTGTCCTCTGAAAGTGGCAGTTATATCAGATTTCCAAGCTGAAGCAGATGTATCTGATGCGTGTATATGTATGCATAACAATTTCAATGCGACGTTACCCGTTATAGTTTGGGTTTCTCAGACACAAGTATTTGGACTCAGTTCAGAATGATCCAGAAGAGTAAAACCGTAGTTCTTCTAATTAAAAGAATGTCATGGCACTCCTGGACATGCACACCATTGAGTTGTAGTCCTGCTTTCTCCAATCCTTTTGGCTGTGAACCTGTATACATTCTTGAGATGTCTTTGGGCTATTTTTTCCTGGAGATTTGACTGCTTGGCTTAATTAGCTCGCGACAGATGGTGCAGCTGATGTATGTGTTCCAATGTCTGAATTTGTAGGCTCTGGAAAAGTTTGGATTAGAGTTAGAGGGGAGGTTGGTGAAGTGAGTTGGGATTAGTCAGTCGGTCAGTCAGCACGTAAGGTGCAATGCTGCGTGCGTTGTGATGAGGTTTCTGACGGAGTACTGCCATCTCTAGCCAGTGTGTGGACAAGCAATGTGGTTCCAATGAAGCACGCGTCCTAATTAAGCTGTCCAGTATGCATGGCAACACACTCTAATTTGATCTCTCCACTCGCCCAGACACTGCTGTACACTTTCTTTTTTGAGAAATTTGGCCAAACTTTATTGCTTCACTTTAATGTTCATAGGTACAAGATTTGGGTCATGCGGATTACCCAACCAAACATGGCGTCCTATGTATAACATGGATACAAATTTAGCGAGATTATGAGCCAGCCACGCGACCTGCTATTTCCAAAATGATCGCTCCATGGGGGCCTCTGGTACTCTGCTGAATGTTCTTGACCATTCCTTGACAGAATTGCAGACCAAGATTTGTGGTGTATGCCAGAGCCTGTAGTTGCTTTCTCATCATTTGTGGCTGCCATACCGTACCGCGTAGCGAACATGAGGCGTGTCGAGAACATGGCTATTGACAATGTGCAAGGATTCAAGGGGAGAGTTACGGGTTCCAGCTTGAGGGATTGAACAATTTCGGTGGGCACTGATTGGTTCCACTCTTGCTAGGCGCTTCTGCTGATAACAGATACCTGAAGCTGTGATGTGCGAGACGTTCATGCACCCGTATCAGTTTGTTCTTTGTGAACATCGAGTCAAAAAGCTCGTGCTCGGTCTATCTAGCACATGATCTGTTTGATCTCCGGCATCTCACATGACATCTCTTGGGTACAGTAGTACTACATCTACATGACAGGAAGCAAACTTGTTCTGAAGCCACCTTTTGTGTCCTCTGAAAGTGGCAGTTATATCACATTTCCAAGCTGAATAAGCAGATGTATGCATAACAATTTCGATGCGACGTTACCCGTTATGGTTGGGTTTCTCAGACACAAGTATTTGGACTCAGTTCTTCAGAATGATCCAGAAGAGGAAAACCGTAGTTCTCTAATTAAGAATGTCGTGGCACTCGTGGACATGCACGCCATTGAGTCGTTGTCCTGCCTTCTCCAATCCTTTTGGCTGAACTTGTAGACATTTTAGAGATGTGTTTGGGCCATAGTTTTAAATAGCGCACTAAGCATCTTAGCGGCCGACCTCTTCCAAATGCTATAGCATGCTATAGCGGAGCTATAGCGCGCTATTTAAAATGTTTGTTCATTTGTTTGGACCAAAATCTCTTAGCGCAAGACCTTTTGTAAACGCTATAGTGTGCTATAGCGAAGCTATAGCGGGCTATTTAAAACAATGGTTTGGGCTCTCTTTCCTTGGGACTTCAGTGCTTGGCTTAATTAGCTTGCGACAGATGGTGCACAACTGATGTGCTCCAATGTCTGAATTTGCAAGCTCTGGAAAAGTTGGGGTTAGAGGGGAGGCTGGTGAAGTGCATTGCACCTGTCAGTTGGTCAGTCATCAGCACGTAACGTGCAATGCTGCGTGCGTGGGGCGACCGGCTGCGCACATTTTCATGGTGTTTTCAGGGGGTTTTCAAGCGCCTCTCGTGTCGGCCTCGCGGGCCCGAAACGTATTTTTAGTCAATTTTTTCGGAGCCCCTGACCGACCAGTAGTGTAGCGTTTCTCCGGGTGTAAACTGCAGAATGATAGTTTTTCAAGCCCAAGACGATGCTCCAACTTCAACTTCAATTTTATTAATAACTACTTATAAGATCTTTTTTGGCACATACCCGTTATCTCAAGTTTTTGATCATACGAATCCATCGACACAAACTGTTCATGGGCGAAAAGTGAGTTGTTTAGGTCTGTTTGAGTAATAGCAAGGAGATTCCCCAAAATCATGCTAAGAATAGCTAGGATTTCCAGAAGAAGATGCCATTCGTTTGATGAGAAATAAAAAGGAATATCGAGAATTCGCGTGGCTAAAGCTGAAGTAGCTACTTCCGAAGTAACATAAAGAAAAGCAACGACTGGAGTGGGGGAGTCAGAGTTGAAATGAGGATCCTCACTTCTACCTCTTGTAAAAGTTTTTTTTCTTAGATTCGTTTATTCAAAATATTTTATCTCTTAAACCGTGGTTTCAAATCGCGAATCATTTTCACCGTTAGATTTTTCGTGTCGGCATCTTTGAAACCGGATCCCGTGTTAATTAACTTCGACGAACCTTTTTTCACGAAAACATCTTGAAACGGGATGCCATGTTAATAAACTTCGACACACTTTTTTTCACAAAAACATCTTCAAAACTGAATCCCATATTCATAAACTTTGACGATATTTTTTCACAAAAACACCCGGGAAAAACAGGATGAAAAAAGACCCCGAGCCAGAAGCATGATTTTCCTCCCATTTTTTTTTCATGTGTGTCTCTCGCGGAAGCAAATCTGTGCTTCTCGTAGAAAAAAAACACGTTTTCCCTCCTTTTCGTGAGGCATAACGGTGTCTCTCAGAAGCAAATCTGTGCTTCTTGTAGAAAAAAAACACGTTTTCCCTCCTTTTCGTGAGGCATAACTGTGTCTCTTACGGAAGCAAACCTCCACGAGACGCAAATCTGTGCCTCTCGCAAAAGAAAAAATCCTTGTTTTTTTTCCTTTCAGAGAGGTGTAGTTGTGCCTTTCTCGGAAATAAAACGTGTTTGCCCCCCCCCCCCACCCCCCCACCCAAAATGTTTTTTAATATATTTTTTTCTGTCCAAAACCTATGGAAAACCATGAAAAACGAAAAGGCAAGAAAACTCCGACAAAACCATCTGAAACCTGAAACGCACACAGAAAAAAAAAATCTGAGGGCGCTCCCACACGACACATGGCGCCGGCTGAGAGTGCGACAAATGGCGCGCTCTCAACCAACCAAAAGTGACCCTTCAGGGGCTCCTGCAAGAGGCACCCTCAATTAGTTGTTGTCCCAACACGACCATCCAAGCGCAATTTGCGGTCTAGAGCAAAAAGAAAATCCAGAGATGTATTTTACAAGGGGTTTGGGCTCCAAACCGACAATCCAAACGCAGCCTTAGAGCATCTACAATCGAAGCCCCCATATCCACCACAAACGTTCGGGCGGCTTGCCCGGACAACAAATTGTCATCCAACCGGACCCGCTAAGCCCAACCCAAACGCTCGGGATGACCGGCTCCCTGTGCCTAACCCATATGTGGGGCAGATATGGTTATGCCTGGACACATCAGCCACATCACTAACCGTTGGGCCCATGAAACACATCGGTCCGATGACATCTTCTTCGGTTTAAGTGAGTACTCTCATTCATATCGCCGCTCAGGTGCGTCACCCGAGAGACCAAGTCCGACTATTTAAATCAGACGCGGACGCAATCCTAGCCCTCACAAAGATGTGTGCTCCAAACAAGGAGTATATCTGAAGCAATCCCTCACATATGACTAAATCGTACTCTAGAATTTTCTACATATATGTTTTCCTACAACTGGACACAACTTTCCTCTTGTGTCGCGCACGATCACTATCGACAACATGGACGACCGGTGTGGGCAAAACTTAAAAAAAAAAGAACATAAAAGTCAGTAAAATATTATATTTTGTCACATAATCACACGTACGTAGCAACCAACCTAACGGAACGGATCGAGAAGAAGGCCCCGCACATCGAAGCGGAACAACACGTGGATGAGTAACCACCGAAGGACCACGCAACCAATCAGAAAAATAGAAAGCACCACACGCAGCAGTAGCCTCCTCAGCACTGGGAACAAAATTATCTGCAAATACAAAAATTTGCCACAACCAAAATCAAAAAACACAGTCCAATTAACCCCCGCGTATCGAAAACACACCATCGACGACAGCGCACACACATGCATGCGCCATGCACGCAAACGCGCGGGTACGCCACGGGGTGCACCTAACAGCACCAGGCGCACATGCATGCGCCATACACGCAAACACGAGGGTACGCCACAGGGTGCACCAGCCTCGGCAGGGCTCAACAGACCGTATTCAGTGATGTCACCGGTCGGCCCAGTTCGGCCCAATAGAGGCAGGCCGCCACTCGTCCCCTTCCCCCGGCCCACGCCCCCTCCCCTCGCCCGCGCGGGGCAGCATCACCGTTTAGTCCCACCTCGGAAGTGTGTGTGTGTGGGGGGGGGGGGGGGGGCGCAAGGAGCGACTTAAATAGCTGCCTCTGCCCCCCATTTTGAACTCCTCTGTTACTACTCCCTAGTGCCCCGTTGGACCCCGTTGCTGGGCCCGTTAGTGGGCTCGATCAGCCGCCCGAGTCCCCTTTGGGTTTGATTTGGGTACGTTCTGTAAGCTACTATGGGCCTAGCATCGGTGGTTGGGCATTCTTTTAACTTTCTACACGACGAGGTGCAACTAACACAAACAGCATTTCTTTTGTAACTTTCTACACGACGAAGTACAACTAACGCAAACACACACACGTGCATGGCCCATGCACGTATCCACCCGTGTACATTATGGAGTACACATAGCAGCACCACTCGTACATGCGCCACACACGCAATACCACGAGGACACACTCGGCTAACATGCATGTCCCATGCAACCAACCGCATCGGCAAACCACGCACGGATCCCAACCCAATAAAAGGATAACTCCAGCCGCACTTAAGAAAAGCGAGAGAATACCATAGTCTACAAAAGGCAAAGAGGCAGCAGCAGCAACAATATCACGTCCAGACGCCTCCGACCCGCAGAAAGATACATCTGTAAATACAAAATAAACCACATAATTAAGTAGCAACAAACAACAGCCAAAAATAAAATTTCATCGAGCCAAAAACACAAACCAAGAGCAGAATCAACAGGGCGCTTGCCCAAACGAATCTCCTCCCTGCGAGACGCAACAGAAGCATGACTATACCTGCTTGCAACAACAAATCACAACAATTAATCCACAAAAACAGCAAAAACCAATCGAACGAAAAAAAAAGAGACAAACCAGATTGCATCGCAATATCCACCGAAACAGGAGACGGCACGGAGCAAGCACGCCAAGAAGGCGAACCACGCGCGGGACGACCAAGCCGACAAAACGGGCGACGATCGATGAGGAAACGTAGGCCTGTCCGGCGAATCACCAGAAGCAGCACGACGCCCAGAACCACCGCGACGACCAACCGCAAGACCACGCGAGCCACGAGGCCGGCCAGGACGACGCAGACCATCACGAGTTCACGACTGGATGAAGGAGCAACCATCAAGTACTAAGATAGCAATGAGACCACGGACAACACCACAAGAGAAGAAGCAGCCTATTTATAGCCTGATAACACGCAGGACGACTCTAGAAAGAACAGGAAAATCGGCACCGACGAAAGAGTTAATTGCAAGGCACTACCACACTTCGGCACGTTGTGACGAATCAGTACCAGTAGTCATTTTTTTTGCCATGCAGTGCCAACTCTAAGCCTAAGTGTTGCAAAACGGTCTGACAGCCGTATAAGCTCGTATTGACCACGTATTTGACCGACCGGGCCCACTTGTCAGGTGCCACGGTGGCCTACCCGCGCGCACCCGCTCGGTAACTATCGCCCCCGTCTCGGTCGCTCCATGTAGCCGGGTCCGGTCGAACCCAACCGGAGCCAGCCGCACTCTGTCCCTCTCCTCGCCTCATCGCCCTCGTCTCTCCAGCCGCCGCCGCCGCCGCTCGCCGCGCAGACCGCCACGTCCGCCACCGCCGCCGCGCCATGGTCTTCGAGGATGAGAGCAGCGACAACTTGTCCGGCCTGCAGATCTCCTCCTCCTCCGACGGGATGCATTATCAGGTCAGTGGTAGAGCTAGGGTTAGGGTTAGGTGATTTGGGGATTTGCGGATTTGATGATCTGGTTTTCTGATTTGAGGATTTGCTCTCTGTAGATTCCTGCTAGCATTGAAGACCAAGACTACAATGGCTTGGAGAATGCACCAGAGGGGCTCTGCGTGGAGCATCGGCTGCCAACTGAGCGCCGTGTAGCTTTTGAATCATTTGAGACGGGCAGGAGGTTTCTAGTTTGTGCTCAGCCTGTAAGATCCATGCTCTCTTTATGCTCACTGTAATATATTTTTAATATAGTTACTAGTACTGATGATGAAGCACATAGTTTACCACTTAGTAGTTTTGATGCTTCTAGTACTGATGCTCACTGCAATAGCTTAGTTGGCTATGTTCACTGTAATATATTTATGGTTTAGTTATTTATTAGTAGTTCTGATGATTATGGTTTTGATGCTTATGTTCACTGTAATATGTATATGGGCAGCAGCTTAGTTGGCTATGTTCACTAGTACTGATGATGAAGCAAATTGTTAGTTGATTGAGGCAGTGTAGTTGCTAAATTTTAATTGAGGCAGTATAGGTTGCAGTTGAAGTTGCATTGTTTAGTTGGCCACATGTGTAGGTTGTAGTTCTGCAGCTGTTAGTTCATTTTTTAAAAGTGCCTTTCATAATGGTAATTCTTCAGAGAGTAACAATATAAGTGTTTGCTATATTGCAGGAAGCTGTCAATTGTGGTTTCCTTGCTTGGGTTGACCCAGAGTGGCCTCCCACAATGCAAAATGCATTGTTGAAGCTTTGGGAAATGTTTGAAGACAGCAGGACTGCTAGGAGGAAGGATAACCTGGAAAGTTCACTTACTATCCACCACCTTAAAGAAGAGAAAAGGAATCTGGATGCCAACTATGACAAACTAGTTGAAGATGTCCATCAACTTCTCAGTGCCCAGGAGGACAGGGTGTTGGATTTCAGCTCTCTGCAAGCTAAGGAGAAGAGAGATGAGAGAGCCAGTGCATCAGTTGTGGCTGCCATGAAGAATGAGATGGAGAAGAAAGAGGCCGAGAACTTCAAGATGAAAGAGAAGTACAAAGTGCTGATGAACCTGGTAGAAGCTCAAGGCACTGTCATTAGGAACATGAAGATGAATCATTTGAAAGAGAAGGAAAAGCTAGCTGAAGGCAACAACAATTTAAAGATCCAGGTTGATGAGCTCACCAAGTCTTTGGAAAAAATCACAGAAGAGAATGTGCAGTTGAACCTTCACATGTCTGATCTCAAGAGGGGACATGAGAATCTGATAAAACGCAGGGATGAGGTAAAGCTACAGCTTGCTGTTCAGTTGAAGTCACTGGAGAAGAACAAAGAGAAGTTGAAGTTGATCCATGACATCTTGAAGGAATGAGGTAGATGAAGATGATCTGGGTAGATGAAGCAGAGCATACCTATCATGATATAAGTTTCTTTGATAGAAGGCTTTGCTAATCTTTTGTGAAGGGTGGTTTAGTTAAGTGTAATGTATGGATGTAGTAGTTGTGAACAATGTTGAACTCCACTATGCTATGGTCTTTAGCTAATGTTGTAAGAATCTAGTAATTATGGCTGTAAGAATCTATGGTTATGTTGAACTCCAGTATGTATGCTATGTGTTGGTGTGTTTGAAGATGACAGTGCAGTTGTGGCTCTGCCTGAAGCTCAAAGAGGAAGAGAGGTGGTGGCTTTGGAAGATCAGCTCAGGGAGAAAAATGCAGAGCTAGATGCACTGAAGGCCAAATATCAGAATGTTGTCTTTTTTTTCTTGTCTTTGTGGTAGGTTTGGTGACAGCCAAGATGCTGCTGCAGAGCTAGATGCTGGTGCAGTAAGATGCTGCTGCAGTTAGTGTCAGTGGTTTAGACTCAAGCTTGTTTTGGCACTGAAGATGCTAGTAGTGGTCAGGTTGATCCTTGTAAGTTAGTGTCAGGTTGATCCTTGTTAAGGAGAGATGCAAGTTAGTGTCAGTTGTGGTTAGGTTGATCTTTGCAAGTTAGTGTCAGGTGTTGCAAGTTAGTGTCAGGTGTTACTAGTTAGTGTTTTTGTAAACAATATTTGGTATGTTCATCTTAGTAATGAAGTATGTGGCCATTGTGGCAGTATCATCCAGTACATGCATGGTTTCTTGACACATGTGCATTGAGTTGTTCACAAAAGCCAAATGAGCATTGAGTTGTTTCAGAAATGCCAAATGAACAACACAAAAAGCATTGAGTTGTTCACAAGTGCCAAATGACCAAATATTGCAGTTCACATAAGACTCAACTTAGTTCACATCAGACTCAACTTAGCAATCCATTAGAACATACATCAGTTTTGTAGCACCACTCAGACTAAAGTAGCAACATTCTATCACTCATAAGTTACCACTGGCAGTAAAGTATGACATCAAACGAGTATAATTCCCTGTGGCACTTGAAGGAGCACCAGAAGTAGAAGGACCAGAAGATGAAGCTCCTTCAGCAAATCTTGGGGTAGTGAAAGGCCTTGCAAATCTTGCACTTGCACTAGCTGACCCTCTAGCAGTTCTTGAAGCAGATCTAGCAGTAGCAGATCTAGCACTAGCAGATCTTGCAGTAGCAGATCTTGCAGAAGTAGTTCTTGCATAAGCAGACCTTGCTGGTGGCTGCTGTGATCCTAATGGAGTATCTTCATTCCTTGATCTTGCAGGTGCCTTGCAAACATACAAGGAAACATGATAGTTTAGGGTTTAGGTTTAGCACAAAAAACATAGAAGGAAAGAAGACCAAATAGCAAGTACAATTCACAAGGGTTTACCACATGCTTGTTTTTCCTCAAAGCCAACTCTGGTCTCAACTGTTGCTTGCAGTTGGTGTACCTATGGCCTTGGAGCCCACAGTTGCTGCATGTTATAGTGGCCATTCTTGAACTGTCCTTGGGTTTTGGAACCTCAAATTTGCCCTTTATTCTCTTCTCTTTCCTTCTTCCCTTCTTCACATGAAATTTGGGTGGCTCTATGTCTGGTCCACTTGTCCTTGTCCAATCATGTTCACCAGGAACTGGATATATCATTGGTTCATATGCAACAAGGTAAAAAGGTTTTTTGAAGAATTTGCAGACATAGTCCTCTGGAAATCTATTTGCCTTGTTAATTGCTGATATTGCATGGTTGCATGGTATGCCAGACAGGTCCCACTTTCTGCAGCCACATGTAGAGAGTTCCAAGTTTACAGCATGTGTTTGCTGCCCACTGGTCACTTGCCAAAGATTTACACCAGCTTGAATAGGTTTGCAGAATCTGGCCCTTTCCTTTTCCACCTGAAGCTTCTCAGCATAATGTGGTGTGATCTCCCACAAAGATGCCTTTCCCCTCTCTCTGTTATTATGCCACCTCACCATCTGCTTATCCTTGATACCATCAATCATAGTCCTAATAGGTTTTTTCCTAAAATCTAGGATGTACTTGTTGAACACCTCAGACAGGTTGTTAACAACCAAGTCTGTCTTGCAGTTAGTGTCAAAAGCATGCCTAGCCCATGTGTGCTTAGGTATTCCACTTAGCCACTTCCAAGCTTCCTCACTCTCATTTTTCAAGTTATTCATGGCAATGTTAAACTTGTGCTGGTTGTAAGCATAGCTGGCATTATCCATGCATTTCTTAAGATCTTCCCCCCTAAACCCAGCATTCTGGAAATTTGCATAGAGGTGTCTAAGGCAAAATCTTTGATGACAGTTTGGCAAAACTTGGTTTACTGCATTTAGTAACCCCTGTTCACATAGCATGCTAGACTTAGCTGATGTACTATTACATCTAGAACATAACATGCTAATGTAGAAGAACACAAAAGCAATAACATAACAGACATGATAGTATAAGGCCCAAATTTGCCAACTTCTCCTCCTAGACATATCTTCAGTTGGTGTAGAAACCAACACCAGTTAGCTGTGTCCTCTTGTCCAACAACAGCAAATGCAAGTGGGAAAATATTATTATTCCCATCTCTTCCAGTGGCAGCTAGGATTTGAGCACCAGTGGTGAGCTTAATAAAGCATCCATCAACACCTGTTGTTGCAACCAAAGAACAATTTAAACTTCTACAAAGCATTACTAAACTATATATTTAAGTATTAAGAACTATAAAGCACCACTACATCCATTGAGAAAGAAGTATAAAGCATTACTAACCAATGAATGGTCTGCATGTAGGGGAACGTAGCAGAAATTCAAAATTTTCTACGCATCACCAAGATCAATCTATGGAGTAATCTAGCAACGAGGGGAAGGGGAGTGCATCTACATACCCTTGTAGATCGCGATGCGGAAGCGTTGCAAGAACGCGGATGAAGGAGTCGTACTCGTAGCGATTCAGATCGCGGTTGATTCCGATCTGAGCACCGAAGAACGGTGCCTCCGCGTTCAACACACGTGCAGCCCGGTGACGTCTCCCACGCCTTGATCCAGCAAGGAGAGAGGGAGAGGTTGGGGAAGACTCCATCCAGCAGCAGCACGACGGCGTGGTGGTGGTGGATGAGCGTGGCAATCCCGCAGGGCTTCGCCAAGCACCGCGGGAGAGGAGGAGGAGGGAGAGGGGTAGGGCTGCGCCGAAAGAGAGACGTTCTCATGTCTTGGGCAGCCCCAAAACCCCAATATATATAGGGGAGGGGGAGGGCTGCGCCCCCATCTAGGGTTCCCCCCCCAAGGGGTGCGGTCAGCCCTAGATGGGGCTTGGGGGGCGGCCAAAGGGGGGAAGAGAGGGGGCGCCCCACTAGATGGGCCTTAGGCCCATCTGAGCCTAGGGTTTCCCCCTTCCCCCCTTTCCTGCGCCCTGGGCCTCTTGTGGGGGGCGCACCAGCCCACCTGGGGCTGGTCCCCTCCCACACTTGGCCCATGCAGCCCTCTGGGGCCGGTGGCCCCACTTGGTGGACCCCCGGGACCCTCCCGGTGGTCCCGGTACATTACCGATATCACCCGAAACTTTTCCGGTGACCAAAACAGGACTTCCCATATATAAATCTTTACCTCCAGACCATTTCGGAACTCCTCGTGACGTCCGGGATCTCATCCGGGACTCCGAACAACATTCGGTAACCACGTACAAACTTTCCCTATAACCCTAGCGTCATCGAACCTTAAGTGTGTAGACCCTACGGGTTCGGGAACCATGCAGACATGACCGAGACGTTCTCCGGTCAATAACCAACAGCGGGATCTGGATACCCATGTTGGCTCCCACATGTTCCACGATGATCTCATCGGATGAACCACAATGTCGGGGATTCAATCAATCCTGTATACAATTCCCTTT
Source organism: Aegilops tauschii subsp. strangulata (assembly GCF_002575655.3). Classification (NCBI taxonomy): domain Eukaryota; kingdom Viridiplantae; phylum Streptophyta; class Magnoliopsida; order Poales; family Poaceae; genus Aegilops; species Aegilops tauschii. Next base: position 449,524,962 of record NC_053039.3, on the reverse strand, counting down.
GTCTACCGGTATGTTACTTGCCCGAGATTCGATCGTCGGTATCCCTATACCTTGTTCAATCTCGTTACCGGCAAGTCTCTTTACTCGTTCCGTAACTCACATCATCCCGTGATCAACTCCTTGGTCACATTGTGCACATTATGATGATGTCCTACTGAGTGGGCCTAGAGATACCTCTCCGTTTACACGGAGTGACAAATCCCAGTCTCGATTCGTGCCAACCCAACAGACACTTTCAGAGATACCTGTAGTGCACCTTTATAGCCACCCAGTTACGTTGTGACGTTTGGTACACCCAAAGCATTCCTACGGTATCCGGGAGTTGCACAATCTCATGGTCTAAGGAAATGATACTTGACATTAGAAAAAGCTCTGAGCAAACGAACTACACGATCTTGTGTCAGGCTTAGGATTGGGTCTCGTCCATCACATCATTCTCCTAATGATGTGATCCCGTTATCAACGACATCCAATGTCCATGGTCAGGAAACCGTAACCATCTATTGATCAACGAGCTAGTCAACTAGAGGCTTACTAGGGACATGGTGTTGTCTATGTATCCACACATGTATCTTAGTTTCCTATCAATACAATTCTAGCATGGATAATAAACGATTATCACGAACAAGGAAATATAATAATAACCAATTTATTATTGCCTCTAGGGCATATTTCCAACAGTCTCCCACTTGCACTAGAGTCAATAATCTAGCTCACATCGCCATGTGATTAACACTCATATGTCACATCACCATGTGACCAACATCCAAAGAGTTCACTAGAGTCAACAATCTAGTTCACATCACTATGTGATTAACACTCAATGTGTTCTGGTTTGATCATGTTATGCTTGTGAGAGAGGTTATTAGTCAACGGGTCTGAACCTTTCAGAACCATGTGCTTTATGAATATCTATGTCATCTTGTGGATGCTACCACGCGCTATTTGGAGCCGTTTCAAATAACTGCTCTACTATACGAATCCGGTTTACTACTCAGAGTCATCCGGATTAGTGTCAAAGTTCGCATCGACGTAACCCTTTACGACGAACTCCTTTTCACCTCCATAATCGAGAAAATTCCTTAGTCCACTAGATACTAAGGACAAGTTCGACCGCTGTCATGTGATCCTTTCCCGGATCGCTATTGTACCCCTTGACCAACTCATGGCAAGGCACACTTCATGTGCGGTACACAGCATAGCATACTGTAGAGCCTACGTTTGAAGCATAGGGGACGACCTTCGTCCTTTCTCTCTCTTCTACTGTGGTCAGGTCTTGAGTCTTACTCAATACTCACACCTTGTAACACAGCCAAGAACTCCTTCTTTGCTGATCTATTTTGAACTCTTTCAAAAACATGTCAAGGTGTGCGTTCTTTGAAAGTATCATCGGGCGTCTTGATCTATCTCTATAGATCTTGATGCCCAATATGTAAGCAGCTTTATCCCGGTCTTCCTTTGAAAAACTCCTTTCAAACAACCCTTTATGCTTTCCAGAAATTTCACATCATTTCGGATCAACAATATGTCATTCACATATACTTATCAAAAATGTTGTAGCGCTCCCACTCACTTTATTGTAAATACAAGTTTCTAACAAACTTTGTATAAACCCAAAAACTTTGATCGCTCCATCAAAGCTTATATTCTGACTCCGAGATGCTTGCTCTAGTCCATGGAAGGATCGCTGGAGCTAGCATACCTTTTAGCATCCTTAGGATCGACAAAACCTTTCTGATTGTATCACATACAACCTTTCCTTACGAAAACTGGTAAGGAAACTTGTTTTGACATCCATCTGCCAGATTTCATAAATGCAGCTAATGCTAACTTGATTCCGATGGACTTAAGCATCGCTACGGATGAGAAAATCTCATCGTAGTCAACTCCTTGAACTTGTGAAAATTCTCTTTGCCACAAGTCGAGCTTCATAGACGGTATGTTACTATCCATGTCCGTCTTCTTCTTAAAGATCCATTTACCTCAACAGCCTTACGACCATCAAGTAGTTCTCTCAAAGTCTATACTTTGTTTTTCATACATGGATCCTCTCGGATTTTATGGCCTCGAGCCATTTGTCGGAATCCGGGCCCACCATCGCTTCTCCATAGCTCGTAGGTTCATCGTTGTCCAACAACATGACTTCCAAGACAGGATTACGCATTACTCTGAAGTAGTACGCATCCTCGTCGTCCTACGAGGTTTGGTAGTGACTTGATCCGAAGTTTCATGATCACTATCATAAGCTTCCACTTCAATTGGTATAGGTGCCACAGGAACAACTTCCTGTGCCCTGCTACACACTAGTTGAAGTGACGGTTCAATAACCTTATCAAGTCTCCACCATCCTCCCACTCAATTCTTTCGAGAGAAACTTTTCCTCGAGAAAGGACTCGTTTCTAGAAGCAATTACTTTTGCTTCCAGATCTGAAATAGGAGGTATACCCAACTGTTTTGGGTATTCTTATGAAGATGTATTTATCCGCTTTGGGTTCGAGCTTATCAGCCTGAAACTTTTTCACATAAGCTTCGCAGCCCCAAACTTTTAAGAAACGACAACTTAGGTTTCTCTAAACGGTGTCGTCTCAACGGAATTGCGTGGTGCCCCTTTTAAAGTGAATGCGGTTGTCTCTAATGCCTAACCCATAAACGATAGTGGTAATTTGATAAGAGACATCATGGTATGCACCATATCCAATAGGGTGCAGTTATGATGTTCGGACACACCATCACACTGTGGTGTTCCAGGCGGTATTAATTGTGAAACACTTTCCACAATGTCTTAATTGTGTGCCAAACTCGTAACTCAGATATCTCTATGATCATATCATAGACATTTTATCCTCTTGTCATGACGATCTTCAACTTCACTCTGAAATTACTTGAACCTTTCAATAATTCAGACTTGTGTTTCATCAAGTAAATACACTCAGCATCTACTCAAATCATCTGTGAAGTAAGAACATAACGATATCCACTGCATGCCTCAGCACTCATTGGACTGCATACATCAAAATGTATTACTTCCAACAAGTTGCTCTCTTGTTCCATCTTACTGAAAACGAGGCCTTTCAGTCATCTTGCCCATGTGGTATGATTTGCATGTCTCAAGTGATTCAAAATCAAGTGAGTCCAAACGATCCATTTGCATGGAGTTTCTTCATGCATATATACCAATAGACATGGTTCGCATGTCTCAATCTTTTCAAAAACGAGTGAGCCAAAGATCCATCTACATGGAGCTTCTTCATGCGTTCTATACCAATATGACTCAAATGCAGTGCCACAAGTATGTGGTGCTATCATTACTATTTTATATATTGGCACGAACATGTGTATCACTGCGATCGAGATTCATTTTAGGTGCAAGACCATTGAAGGTATTATTCAAATAAAACGAGTAACCATTATTCTCCTTAAATGAATAACCGTATTGCGAAAAACATAATCCAATCATGTTTATGCTCAACGCAAACACCAAATAACAATTATTTAGGTTTAACACCAATCTCGATGGTAGAGGGAGCATGCGACGCTTGATCACATCAACCTTGGAAACACTTCCAACACATATCGTCATCTCACCTTTAGCTAGTCTCCGTTTATTCCGCAGCTTTTATTTCGAGTTACTAACACTTAGCAACCGAACCGGTATCTAATACCCTGGTGCTGCTTGGAGTACTAGTAAAGTACACATTCATATAATGTATATCCAATATACTTCTGTCGACCTTGCCTGCCTTCTCATCTACCAAGTATCTAGGGTAGTTCTGCTTCAGTGACCGTTCCCCTCATTACAGAAGCACTCAGTCTCGGGTTTGGGTTCAACCTTGGGATTCTTCACTAGAGCAGCAAATGATTTGTTGTTTCATGAAGTATCCCTTTTGCCCTTGCCCTTCTAGAAACTAGTGGTTTTACTAACCATCAACAATTGATGCTCCTTCTTGATTTCTACTTTCGCGGTGTCAAACATCGCGAGTTGCTCAAGGATCATCATGTCTATCCCTGATATGTTATAGTTCATCACGAAGCTCTAATAGCTTGGTGGCAGTGACTATGGAGAACCATCACTATCTCATCTGGAAGATTAACTCCCACTCGATTCAAGCGATTGTGGTACTCAGACAATCTGAGCACATGCTCAACGATTGAGCTTTTCTCCCTTAGTTTGCAGGCTTAAGAAACTTGTCAGAGGTCTCATACCTCTTGACGTGGGCACTAGTCTGAAATCCCAATTTCAGTCTTCGGAACATCTCATATGTTCTGCGACGTTTCAAAACGTCTTTGGTGCCACAATTCTAAACCGTTAGCATTACGCACTGAACTATCACGTAGTCATCAAAACGTGTATGTCAGATGTTTCGCAACATCTACAGACGACGCTGAGGTTCAGCACACCGAGCGGTGCATTAAGGACATAAGCCTTCTGTGCAGCAATGAGGACAATCCTCAGTTTACGGACCCAGTCCGCATAATTGCTACTATCAACTTTCAACTAAATTTTCTCTAGGAACATATCTTAAACAGTAGAACTAAAGCGTAAGCTATGACATAATTTGCAAAGACCTTTTGACTATGTTCATGATAATTAAGTTCATCTGATTATTTAATGAACTCCCACTCAGATAGACATTCCTCTAGTCATCTAAGTGATACATGATCCGAGTCAAACTAGGCCGTGTCCGATCATCACGTGAGACGGACTAGTCATCATCGGTGAACATCTCCATGTTGATCGCATCTACTATACGACTCATGTTCGACCTTTCGATCTCTTGTGTTCCGAGGCCATGTCTGTACATGCTAGGCTCGTCAAGTCAACCTAAGTGTTTCGCATGTGTTCCGAGGCCATGTCTGTACATGCTAGGCTCGTCAACACCCGTTGTATGCGAACGTTAGAATCTATCACACCCGATCATCACGTGGTGCTTCGAAACAACGAACCTTCGCAACGGTGCACAGTTAGGGGGAACACGTCTCTTGAAATTTTAGTGAGGGATCATCTTATTTATGCTACCGTCGTTCTAAGCAAATAAGATGTAAACATGACAAACATCACATGCAAATCATAAAGTGACATGATATGGCCAATATCATCTTGCGCCTTTTGATCTCCATCTTCGAGGCGCGGCATGATCACCTTGGTCACCGGCATGACACCATGATCTCCATCATCATGATCTCCATCATCGTGTCTTCATGAAATTGTCTCGCCAACTATTACTTCTACTACTATGGCTAACGGTTAGCAATAAAGTAAAGTAATTACATGGCGTTTTCATTGACACGCAGGTCATACAATAAATTAAGACAACTCCTATGGCTCCTGCCGGTTGTCATACTCATCGACATGCAAGTCGTGATTCCTATTACAAGAACATGATCAATCTCATACATCACATATATCATTCATCACATCCTTTTGGCCATATCACATCACATAGCATACCCTGCAAAAACAAGTTAGACGTCCTCTAATTGTTGTTGCATGTTTTACGTGGCTGCTATGGGTTTCTAGCAAGAATGTTTCTTACCTATGCAAAAGCCACAACGTGATATGCCAATTTCTATTTACCCTTCATAAGGACCCTTTTCATCGAATCCGATCCGACTAAAGTGGGAGAGACAGACACCCGCTAGCCACCTTATGCAACTAGTGCATGTCAGTCGGTGGAACCTGTCTCACGTAAGAGTACGTGTAAGGTCGGTCCGGGCCGCTTCATCCCACGATGCCGCCGAATCAAGATAAGACTAGTAACGGCAAGTAAATTGACAAAATCGACGCCCACAACTACTTTGTGTTCTACTCGTGCATAGAAACTACGCATAGACCTAGCTCTGATACCACTGTAGGGGAACGTAGCAGAAATTCAAAATTTTCTACGCATCACCAAGATCAATCTATGGAGTAATCTAGCAACGAGGGGAAGGGGAGTGCATCTACATACCCTTGTAGATCGCGATGCGGAAGCGTTGCAAGAACGCGGATGAAGGAGTCGTACTCGTAGCGATTCAGATCGCGGTTGATTCCGATCTGAGCACCGAAGAACGGTGCCTCCGCGTTCAACACACGTGCAGCCCGGTGACGTCTCCCACGCCTTGATCCAGCAAGGAGAGAGGGAGAGGTTGGGGAAGACTCCATCCAGCAGCAGCACGACGGCGTGGTGGTGGTGGATGAGCGTGGCAATCCCGCAGGGCTTCGCCAAGCACCGCGGGAGAGGAGGAGGAGGGAGAGGGGTAGGGCTGCGCCGAAAGAGAGACGTTCTCATGTCTTGGGCAGCCCCAAAACCCCAATATATATAGGGGAGGGGGAGGGCTGCGCCCCCATCTAGGGTTCCCCCCCCAAGGGGTGCGGTCAGCCCTAGATGGGGCTTGGGGGGCGGCCAAAGGGGGGAAGAGAGGGGGCGCCCCACTAGATGGGCCTTAGGCCCATCTGAGCCTAGGGTTTCCCCCTTCCCCCCTTTCCTGCGCCCTGGGCCTCTTGTGGGGGGCGCACCAGCCCACCTGGGGCTGGTCCCCTCCCACACTTGGCCCATGCAGCCCTCTGGGGCCGGTGGCCCCACTTGGTGGACCCCCGGGACCCTCCCGGTGGTCCCGGTACATTACCGATATCACCCGAAACTTTTCCGGTGACCAAAACAGGACTTCCCATATATAAATCTTTACCTCCAGACCATTTCGGAACTCCTCGTGACGTCCGGGATCTCATCCGGGACTCCGAACAACATTCGGTAACCACGTACAAACTTTCCCTATAACCCTAGCGTCATCGAACCTTAAGTGTGTAGACCCTACGGGTTCGGGAACCATGCAGACATGACCGAGACGTTCTCCGGTCAATAACCAACAGCGGGATCTGGATACCCATGTTGGCTCCCACATGTTCCACGATGATCTCATCGGATGAACCACAATGTCGGGGATTCAATCAATCCTGTATACAATTCCCTTTGTCTACCGGTATGTTACTTGCCCGAGATTCGATCGTCGGTATCCCTATACCTTGTTCAATCTCGTTACCGGCAAGTCTCTTTACTCGTTCCGTAACTCACATCATCCCGTGATCAACTCCTTGGTCACATTGTGCACATTATGATGATGTCCTACTGAGTGGGCCTAGAGATACCTCTCCGTTTACACGGAGTGACAAATCCCAGTCTCGATTCGTGCCAACCCAACAGACACTTTCAGAGATACCTGTAGTGCACCTTTATAGCCACCCAGTTACGTTGTGACGTTTGGTACACCCAAAGCATTCCTACGGTATCCGGGAGTTGCACAATCTCATGGTCTAAGGAAATGATACTTGACATTAGAAAAAGCTCTGAGCAAACGAACTACACGATCTTGTGTCAGGCTTAGGATTGGGTCTCGTCCATCACATCATTCTCCTAATGATGTGATCCCGTTATCAACGACATCCAATGTCCATGGTCAGGAAACCGTAACCATCTATTGATCAACGAGCTAGTCAACTAGAGGCTTACTAGGGACATGGTGTTGTCTATGTATCCACACATGTATCTTAGTTTCCTATCAATACAATTCTAGCATGGATAATAAACGATTATCACGAACAAGGAAATATAATAATAACCAATTTATTATTGCCTCTAGGGCATATTTCCAACAGTCTCCCACTTGCACTAGAGTCAATAATCTAGCTCACATCGCCATGTGATTAACACTCATATGTCACATCACCATGTGACCAACATCCAAAGAGTTCACTAGAGTCAACAATCTAGTTCACATCACTATGTGATTAACACTCAATGTGTTCTGGTTTGATCATGTTATGCTTGTGAGAGAGGTTATTAGTCAACGGGTCTGAACCTTTCAGAACCATGTGCTTTATGAATATCTATGTCATCTTGTGGATGCTACCACGCGCTATTTGGAGCCGTTTCAAATAACTGCTCTACTATACGAATCCGGTTTACTACTCAGAGTCATCCGGATTAGTGTCAAAGTTCGCATCGACGTAACCCTTTACGACGAACTCCTTTTCACCTCCATAATCGAGAAAATTCCTTAGTCCACTAGATACTAAGGACAAGTTCGACCGCTGTCATGTGATCCTTTCCCGGATCGCTATTGTACCCCTTGACCAACTCATGGCAAGGCACACTTCATGTGCGGTACACAGCATAGCATACTGTAGAGCCTACGTTTGAAGCATAGGGGACGACCTTCGTCCTTTCTCTCTCTTCTACTGTGGTCAGGTCTTGAGTCTTACTCAATACTCACACCTTGTAACACAGCCAAGAACTCCTTCTTTGCTGATCTATTTTGAACTCTTTCAAAAACATGTCAAGGTGTGCGTTCTTTGAAAGTATCATCGGGCGTCTTGATCTATCTCTATAGATCTTGATGCCCAATATGTAAGCAGCTTTATCCCGGTCTTCCTTTGAAAAACTCCTTTCAAACAACCCTTTATGCTTTCCAGAAATTTCACATCATTTCGGATCAACAATATGTCATTCACATATACTTATCAAAAATGTTGTAGCGCTCCCACTCACTTTATTGTAAATACAAGTTTCTAACAAACTTTGTATAAACCCAAAAACTTTGATCGCTCCATCAAAGCTTATATTCTGACTCCGAGATGCTTGCTCTAGTCCATGGAAGGATCGCTGGAGCTAGCATACCTTTTAGCATCCTTAGGATCGACAAAACCTTTCTGATTGTATCACATACAACCTTTCCTTACGAAAACTGGTAAGGAAACTTGTTTTGACATCCATCTGCCAGATTTCATAAATGCAGCTAATGCTAACTTGATTCCGATGGACTTAAGCATCGCTACGGATGAGAAAATCTCATCGTAGTCAACTCCTTGAACTTGTGAAAATTCTCTTTGCCACAAGTCGAGCTTCATAGACGGTATGTTACTATCCATGTCCGTCTTCTTCTTAAAGATCCATTTACCTCAACAGCCTTACGACCATCAAGTAGTTCTCTCAAAGTCTATACTTTGTTTTTCATACATGGATCCTCTCGGATTTTATGGCCTCGAGCCATTTGTCGGAATCCGGGCCCACCATCGCTTCTCCATAGCTCGTAGGTTCATCGTTGTCCAACAACATGACTTCCAAGACAGGATTACGCATTACTCTGAAGTAGTACGCATCCTCGTCGTCCTACGAGGTTTGGTAGTGACTTGATCCGAAGTTTCATGATCACTATCATAAGCTTCCACTTCAATTGGTATAGGTGCCACAGGAACAACTTCCTGTGCCCTGCTACACACTAGTTGAAGTGACGGTTCAATAACCTTATCAAGTCTCCACCATCCTCCCACTCAATTCTTTCGAGAGAAACTTTTCCTCGAGAAAGGACTCGTTTCTAGAAGCAATTACTTTTGCTTCCAGATCTGAAATAGGAGGTATACCCAACTGTTTTGGGTATTCTTATGAAGATGTATTTATCCGCTTTGGGTTCGAGCTTATCAGCCTGAAACTTTTTCACATAAGCTTCGCAGCCCCAAACTTTTAAGAAACGACAACTTAGGTTTCTCTAAACGGTGTCGTCTCAACGGAATTGCGTGGTGCCCCTTTTAAAGTGAATGCGGTTGTCTCTAATGCCTAACCCATAAACGATAGTGGTAATTTGATAAGAGACATCATGGTATGCACCATATCCAATAGGGTGCAGTTATGATGTTCGGACACACCATCACACTGTGGTGTTCCAGGCGGTATTAATTGTGAAACACTTTCCACAATGTCTTAATTGTGTGCCAAACTCGTAACTCAGATATCTCTATGATCATATCATAGACATTTTATCCTCTTGTCATGACGATCTTCAACTTCACTCTGAAATTACTTGAACCTTTCAATAATTCAGACTTGTGTTTCATCAAGTAAATACACTCAGCATCTACTCAAATCATCTGTGAAGTAAGAACATAACGATATCCACTGCATGCCTCAGCACTCATTGGACTGCATACATCAAAATGTATTACTTCCAACAAGTTGCTCTCTTGTTCCATCTTACTGAAAACGAGGCCTTTCAGTCATCTTGCCCATGTGGTATGATTTGCATGTCTCAAGTGATTCAAAATCAAGTGAGTCCAAACGATCCATTTGCATGGAGTTTCTTCATGCATATATACCAATAGACATGGTTCGCATGTCTCAATCTTTTCAAAAACGAGTGAGCCAAAGATCCATCTACATGGAGCTTCTTCATGCGTTCTATACCAATATGACTCAAATGCAGTGCCACAAGTATGTGGTGCTATCATTACTATTTTATATATTGGCACGAACATGTGTATCACTGCGATCGAGATTCATTTTAGGTGCAAGACCATTGAAGGTATTATTCAAATAAAACGAGTAACCATTATTCTCCTTAAATGAATAACCGTATTGCGAAAAACATAATCCAATCATGTTTATGCTCAACGCAAACACCAAATAACAATTATTTAGGTTTAACACCAATCTCGATGGTAGAGGGAGCATGCGACGCTTGATCACATCAACCTTGGAAACACTTCCAACACATATCGTCATCTCACCTTTAGCTAGTCTCCGTTTATTCCGCAGCTTTTATTTCGAGTTACTAACACTTAGCAACCGAACCGGTATCTAATACCCTGGTGCTGCTTGGAGTACTAGTAAAGTACACATTCATATAATGTATATCCAATATACTTCTGTCGACCTTGCCTGCCTTCTCATCTACCAAGTATCTAGGGTAGTTCTGCTTCAGTGACCGTTCCCCTCATTACAGAAGCACTCAGTCTCGGGTTTGGGTTCAACCTTGGGATTCTTCACTAGAGCAGCAAATGATTTGTTGTTTCATGAAGTATCCCTTTTGCCCTTGCCCTTCTAGAAACTAGTGGTTTTACTAACCATCAACAATTGATGCTCCTTCTTGATTTCTACTTTCGCGGTGTCAAACATCGCGAGTTGCTCAAGGATCATCATGTCTATCCCTGATATGTTATAGTTCATCACGAAGCTCTAATAGCTTGGTGGCAGTGACTATGGAGAACCATCACTATCTCATCTGGAAGATTAACTCCCACTCGATTCAAGCGATTGTGGTACTCAGACAATCTGAGCACATGCTCAACGATTGAGCTTTTCTCCCTTAGTTTGCAGGCTTAAGAAACTTGTCAGAGGTCTCATACCTCTTGACGTGGGCACTAGTCTGAAATCCCAATTTCAGTCTTCGGAACATCTCATATGTTCTGCGACGTTTCAAAACGTCTTTGGTGCCACAATTCTAAACCGTTAGCATTACGCACTGAACTATCACGTAGTCATCAAAACGTGTATGTCAGATGTTTCGCAACATCTACAGACGACGCTGAGGTTCAGCACACCGAGCGGTGCATTAAGGACATAAGCCTTCTGTGCAGCAATGAGGACAATCCTCAGTTTACGGACCCAGTCCGCATAATTGCTACTATCAACTTTCAACTAAATTTTCTCTAGGAACATATCTTAAACAGTAGAACTAAAGCGTAAGCTATGACATAATTTGCAAAGACCTTTTGACTATGTTCATGATAATTAAGTTCATCTGATTATTTAATGAACTCCCACTCAGATAGACATTCCTCTAGTCATCTAAGTGATACATGATCCGAGTCAAACTAGGCCGTGTCCGATCATCACGTGAGACGGACTAGTCATCATCGGTGAACATCTCCATGTTGATCGCATCTACTATACGACTCATGTTCGACCTTTCGATCTCTTGTGTTCCGAGGCCATGTCTGTACATGCTAGGCTCGTCAAGTCAACCTAAGTGTTTCGCATGTGTTCCGAGGCCATGTCTGTACATGCTAGGCTCGTCAACACCCGTTGTATGCGAACGTTAGAATCTATCACACCCGATCATCACGTGGTGCTTCGAAACAACGAACCTTCGCAACGGTGCACAGTTAGGGGGAACACGTCTCTTGAAATTTTAGTGAGGGATCATCTTATTTATGCTACCGTCGTTCTAAGCAAATAAGATGTAAACATGACAAACATCACATGCAAATCATAAAGTGACATGATATGGCCAATATCATCTTGCGCCTTTTGATCTCCATCTTCGAGGCGCGGCATGATCACCTTGGTCACCGGCATGACACCATGATCTCCATCATCATGATCTCCATCATCATGATCTCCATCATCGTGTCTTCATGAAATTGTCTCGCCAACTATTACTTCTACTACTATGGCTAACGGTTAGCAATAAAGTAAAGTAATTACATGGCGTTTTCATTGACACGCAGGTCATACAATAAATTAAGACAACTCCTATGGCTCCTGCCGGTTGTCATACTCATCGACATGCAAGTCGTGATTCCTATTACAAGAACATGATCAATCTCATACATCACATATATCATTCATCACATCCTTTTGGCCATATCACATCACATAGCATACCCTGCAAAAACAAGTTAGACGTCCTCTAATTGTTGTTGCATGTTTTACGTGGCTGCTATGGGTTTCTAGCAAGAATGTTTCTTACCTACGCAAAAGCCACAACGTGATATGCCAATTTCTATTTACCCTTCATAAGGACCCTTTTCATCGAATCCGATCCGACTAAAGTGGGAGAGACAGACACCCGCTAGCCACCTTATGCAACTAGTGCATGTCAGTCGGTGGAACCTGTCTCACGTAAGAGTACGTGTAAGGTCGGTCCGGGCCGCTTCATCCCACGATGCCGCCGAATCAAGATAAGACTAGTAACGGCAAGTAAATTGACAAAATCGACGCCCACAACTACTTTGTGTTCTACTCGTGCATAGAAACTACGCATAGACCTAGCTCTGATACCACTGTAGGGGAACGTAGCAGAAATTCAAAATTTTCTACGCATCACCAAGATCAATCTATGGAGTAATCTAGCAACGAGGGGAAGGGGAGTGCATCTACATACCCTTGTAAATCGCGATGCGGAAGCGTTGCAAGAACGCGGATGAAGGAGTCGTACTCGTAGCGATTCAGATCGCGGTTGATTCCGATCTGAGCACCGAAGAACGGTGCCTCCGCGTTCAACACACGTGCAGCCCGGTGACGTCTCCCACGCCTTGATCCAGCAAGGAGAGAGGGAGAGGTTGGGGAAGACTCCATCCAGCAGCAGCACGACGGCGTGGTGGTGGTGGAGGAGCGTGGCAATCCCGCAGGGCTTCGCCAAGCACCGCGGGAGAGGAGGAGGAGGGAGAGGGGTAGGGCTGCGCCGAAAGAGAGACGTTCTCATGTCTTGGGCAGCCCCAAAACCCCAATATATATAGGGGAGGGGGAGGGCTGCGCCCCCATCTAGGGTTCCCCCCCCAAGGGGTTCGGTCAGCCCTAGATGGGGCTTGGGGGGGCGGCCAAAGGGGGAAAGAGAGGGGGCGCCCCACTAGATGGGCCTTAGGCCCATCTGAGCCTAGGGTTTCCCCCTTCCTCCCTTTCCTGCGCCCTGGGCCTCTTGTGGGGGGGCGCACCAGCCCACCTGGGGCTGGTCCCCTCCCACACTTGGCCCATGCAGCCCTCTGGGGCCGGTGGCCCCACTTGGTGGACCCCCGGGACCCTCCCGGTGGTCCCGGTACATTACCGATATCACCCGAAACTTTTTCGGTGACCAAAACAGGACTTCCCATATATAAATCTTTACCTCCGGACCATTTCGGAACTCCTCGTGATGTCCGGGATCTCATCCGGGACTCCGAACAACATTCGGTAACCACGTACAAACTTTCCCTATAACCCTAGCGTCATCGAACCTTAAGTGTGTAGACCCTACGGGTTCGGGAACCATGCAGACATGACCGAGACGTTCTCCGGTCAATAACCAACAGCGGGATCTGGATACCCATGTTGGCTCCCACATGTTCCACGATGATCTCATCGGATGAACCACAATGTCGGGGATTCAATCAATCCCGTATACAATTCCCTTTGTCTACCGGTATGTTACTTGCCCGAGATTCGATCGTCGGTATCCCTATACCTTGTTCAATCTCGTTACCGGCAAGTCTCTTTACTCGTTCCGTAACTCACATCATCCCGTGATCAACTCCTTGGTCACATTGTGCACATTATGATGATGTCCTACTGAGTGGGCCCAGAGATACCTCTCCGTTTACACGGAGTGACAAATCCCAGTCTCGATTCGTGCCAACCCAACAGACACTTTCAGAGATACCTGTAGTGCACCTTTATAGCCACCCAGTTACGTTGTGACGTTTGGTACACCCAAAGCATTCCTACGGTATCTGGGAGTTGCACAATCTCATGGTCTAAGGAAATGATACTTGACATTAGAAAAAGCTCTGAGCAAACGAACTACACGATCTTGTGTCAGGCTTAGGATTGGGTCTCGTCCATCACATCATTCTCCTAATGATGTGATCCCGTTATCAACGACATCCAATGTCCATGGTCAGGAAACCGTAACCATCTATTGATCAACGAGCTAGTCAACTAGAGGCTTACTAGGGACATGGTGTTGTCTATGTATCCACACATGTATCTGAGTTTCCTATCAATACAATTCTAGCATGGATAATAAACGATTATCACGAACAAGGAAATATAATAATAACCAATTTATTATTGCCTCTAGGGCATATTTCCAACACTGCATCCATTGAGAAATCCCTCCCTTGCTCCATTTATGCAGAAGAACATAGCATGAAACCTTGGTCCTGGATGTGGTATTTTTGTAGTTGGTCTTGGAGTAACTGTTGCAACTATAACTCTACTACCAGGGTTGTATCCATGATGGTCTGAGCATAATCCCTAAGTCTGGGATACTGAATCTTGTGCTCTCCTAGCACAGCTTCTACAGCAAGGTTTTTGGCCCTATAGGCCATGTGCCTTGGCACATCAACACCATACTTCTCATTGCAGTTGTCAATTAGAGTGTGTATGCTGGTGGTTGGATCAGACCTGAACAATGACTCATAGGTCTTTGCAAGCCACTTGGCACTAATCCTTGATGACTCAGTGCTGCTAGGGCAAGTGTGCTCCAGCCTCATTTTCTTAATAGCAAAAGTCTTCTCCCCTTTGATAACTACAACAACTATGCAAAACTGGCAGTGCTCTTGCTTACAATAGGCAATGATCCTTTGGTCTGAATTCCTGTGATACCTGAAGTCTCTGGCCTGTGTGATGTGCAAGCTCAACAAAGCATCTCTGAATTGATGCTGATTCTTGAAGCACATGTACAGACATAACTGCTGATGTGGTTGCTCAAGTTTGTCATTGTACCAGATCCTTGGTTTCCTTTTCTTGGCCCTACTCTTCCTCCCTTTAGGTAGAACAAAGGACATTGGCTCATGTCCATCATCACCATCCTCAAACAGCAACCCATCATCTTCTTCATCTGATGAAGGAATGAAATCAGGTTGCACCACCTCCAACACACTTGAATGTGTCCTAGTAGTAGGGCCTCTCCTAACTGCCAGCTTCTTCCTCTTTTTTGGAGGTTTTTGCATTGGTGCTTCTTCTGTTGCAACAACATTGACCTCATCCTCTTTCTCCTTCTCCTGCTCCTCCTCCTCCATCTCAAACAAGTCCTCAACCTCAGTGTCACCCTCATAATGTAATTGTTCCTCTTCTAAATCCTCATCATCTTCATCTGAATCTTCATCTTCAACTTCTTGCTCTGCTAGTCTATTCCCCTCAATTATCTCTGTGTCTTCAATTATCCTGTACTTCTCCATGCAGAAAGGATTGTTATCACTGTCATATGCAGCAGCCTCAGAGTCATCACTGTTATTATGTCCCTCCTCTAGCACCGCCTCTTCTTCCATTACAGCTTTGAGCTTCTCCTTACTGAAATTTATGCTCTCTTGTGTGCACTGACTATGAAAAACAACACCTTGTTGATCAACAGCAAGAACTGCAGGCTCACTAAGATCATACACAACAGGTGGTCTATACAATATAGTTGCTAAATTTTCTTCTCGCCTCTGACAGACATTGCTGTAGTTTGATCTCACTAAATCTGCTTCTATCTGACATACAAAAGGTGCTGTTGCCCTCACTAGCAAATTCAGAACTAAACTATGCTCATATTCCTTCTTAAGTTGTTGCAGTTTGATGTTTGTGTCAATTAACTCTAACCCATGCTCTCTTTCCTCTCCTCTGCCTAAATTCTTCATGTGATACAGTTCATCAGAGAAAGAATAACCTTGTGTGTGCATCAGTGCATATAAGTTCAGAAATGTAACATCTGAACTGCATATCTTCCTATCCAGATTGTGTTGTGCATCAAAATGAATCCGAACATCCCAAACAGCATCATCCAAACAACAATTGACAGCACAAATTTATACTGTCATGAGCAACACTAACCCCAGCCCCCTGTTTTGGAATATACAGAAAGAAGCAGAAGCAGAGAAGAGAAAGACTTACAGCACGCCGCCAGCAGCTCCACTGGTCCACTGATGGCTACTGGTAGGGTGGGCCACCCATATCTCTGCCAGCTTCACCCTGTCCTCCATGGACAGCGCGGCCTCCTCCTCCAAATCCTCGTCGTCTGCGCTGGAGTAGTATGAACTGGAGCCGTCGACGTCGTCCAGACCTAAGTGATCGGGGCCGAGGCCAGGAAGGTCCCCGTACCCGCCCGCGCCGTCGACGGCGCCGGGAGTCGCCGCCGCCATCGCCTGAGAGGGGAGAGGAAGACGAGGGCGGGAGGGGGGGGAGAGGAAACTAGGGTTCGTCGCGTACGGGTTCAACCGGACCGGACCAAGCTACTTGGTGCGACCGAGCAGGCTGGGACGAGTGACCGCGCGGGTGCGGGTGCGCGCAGGTAGGCCACCGTGGCACCTGACAAGTGGGCCCGGTCGGTCAGATACGTGGTCAATACGAGTTTATACGGTTGTCAGACCGTTTTGCAACACTTAGGCTTAGAGTTGGCACTGCATGGCAAAAAAAATAACTACTGGTACTGATTCGTCACAACGTGCCGAAGTGTAGTAGTGCCTTGCAATTTACTCCCGACGAAAGAAGGTGAGCACACTCTGGAAAACGCGACCAAAGCGGCACCGAGAATGACACAAGAAAACACCGACTGCACCAAGAGGCAACAAAGGCATCCATGCAAACCGATGACAAATAGAAACGACAGAACGATTGGCCAACAAAGTACATTAATCGACCTGTGGTTGAGATGGTTAGGTGGACAGTGGTATCCCCAACCCACCAGTATTCAAATCCTGGTGCTCGCATTATTCTTGAATTTATTTCAGGATTTCCGGCGATGCGCTTTCAGTGGGAGGAGACGTTCCCGTCGACGACGAGGCGCCTATGGTGGCTTCGTAAATCTCAAGATGATATGCCGGCTCAGTCTCTCGGAGGTGCTCATAGGGATAGGGTGTACGTGTGTGCGTTCATAGGGGTGAGTGTATGCGCGTATATATGAGCGCTTGTGTCTATACTGATGCTCAAAAAAAGTACATTAATCGAATTCCACCCGTGCACTGCATGTGACGGGGTATATTGATCGGGTTGCACCCGTGCACTGCATGCGACGGGGTATATTGGTTGGGTTGCACCCGTGCACTGCATGCAATGGAGTATATTGATCGGGTTGCATGGTTGCACTGCATGCAACGGTGTATATCCATCGAATTGCACGCGTACACTGCATGCGACAACGAATTCTCATCTGATTGCATGCGTACACTGCACGCATCAATGCATCTCCGTTGCAGTGCATGCGTGCACTGCATGCCCCCGTCTGCCTCCATTTGAGTATACAAGAGGCAACAGAGGAAAGCACGGGAAAATCAGCACCGACGGACAAAGACCCACATGCTCTGGAAAGAGCGACCAAAGCGGCACCGATAAGTTATACGGTGAAAACGATAGCGTGAAGACCACGCAAGGAAACCGGGCGACGCAGCACCACACCGCTTCGGCCGATTACCGTTGGCCAGTCATATCACCGATTCCACTGCATGACTCCGCCCATATCTCTTGTCGTTTTGCTTCTGGAGGCAAGTGCGAATCTCCTGGTCAGTTCCAATTGGTCGATCGTCTACCACGTACGCGGCATCGCTCAATTAGCCTGCATGCATGCAACACCTGAAGTGACCACGTACCTGCCGCCTTGCGTCTAGACGTACGCTCTGCTCATTTCTTCCCGCCGTACATGGTGCTCCTACAATGCAAACACGTACATATAGTCTGTGTGGCACATACTAACCAACGGTGGAAAGAAAGGAAAGCAAAATTTTAAAATCTGCACGGTAGAGCTAGAATGGCCAAGGGCACACGTTAAGGAAGCAATCACGTTCAAACAGCAGAAAGCGACGGCTCGACAGGAAATCTGACCCAACAGCCTGGCCCACACACACTCAAAAAACGCTAGGCCAACCGAAGCGACGGCACACCAGTTCAAAAAATTTCAATCAAATAAGTGAATCCACAAGGCAATTCTACATCGCCCCGTACCAAAATATTACCACGCGCCACATGCAGGATTCACCATGGGTCACTTTCATACAAATGGCTCAATCTCACGGCGAAAACCTTGCCGGATATAGAGGCTTGGGTATGTTTTAGAGATATTAAACATAGATATATATAAACTACGTAATTTACACAACTATAAAAAACAAAACTAAAAACTGTTACAGAGTAACACATGAGCATTTTCCAATAATATACATTACAAATATATAATAAATAAATGATACAACTAATATTTAACTTTGTTTTGTTGCTAATTATGCCAAATAAGTAATGGAAAATTATACTCTTTAACACAATAGTATAGTAAAGTATAACATTTTGGTATAAAATATGTATATATATCAAGAGTACCAAGGCAGTAGGCCAAACTGAAGTCGGTGAGTTTAATTCTTTTGGAGATCTATACACTCAAATTTGAAATACTGGCGGCAGATGACCCCATGTGAAAGACTAGCCTAGCATAGAGTGTAAGGTAACATAGCAATTGTGAGTGCTAGTAAGACGTGCTTCACAACAAGTTGCATATTTTTTATTTTTTTTAATGTTGTGATTAAACGACATAGTCGTGGAAAACACATTCATCATGTTTATCGCACCTGCACACACCACCATAAAAAACTTTGGATTAACATGCTGACATTTTATATGTTGGTTGAGCTATGCTACATTGGTGTGCTCTGCTTCCTTTGTGGTTACTTTTTAACCGAAACTGATGATAATACAATTTATGCTATCTCGATCACTGTGATCAGTCTTCTCCTGTTTCTCTATTTCTGGATGTTCAGCCGGCCTATAAGTAGTTATAGCTTCATGCATGCACACATTTCTAGCGTTTTATATTTATACTGAGAATTGATTATACCTTTGGTACATGAACTTACACTCAATGTACAGATTAATACATAAACCTGAAAAATGACACAAATCGATCCTACAACTTGTGTTTCGATACGATTCGAGTACATTTCTGTCATACCGCCAACTCTCCATTAAACAGTGCACGTCATGTGGCCCATGCTCCATACCTGCATGTGGGTCCCACATGTGAGCAGGAAAGGAAGAAACATAAACAAAACAAAAAGATAGTTCATTCGCCACAATTCAAACTAACGACGACCTAGCCTCGCACACATCTTTAGCTTTCCGCTATGCCAACAACTAATACTGATAATGTTTCAGATAGACATTCTTCTTATTGTTTACTAGAACAACTAATTTAATTTCAAAATATGCATTGCAAAGATGTTTGGACAAGATTTTTTTGTATCAATTACGGTTTTTCTTCTGGAGGGACCAAAAACCCCGTTTCTGGAAAATCTTGAATTTTTTGGTATTTTCCTGTTTGAAACTTTCAAATGGATTTTGAATTCAAAAACTTTTAGTGTAAAAATATATATTGTTTAATCCCATGTTTGACAAACTTTTTCTCCTGCTGCTTGGCTTGTTTATATACGTAGTCTATTTTTCTTCAAAACATTATGTCAACGCTAAAAAATTATAGAATTTCCGAACGGGAGGCGAGACCCTTTAATAATATCTGACCATGTAAATTCCAAAAAAGCTATTTGTTTTCAACGATATAAAAAGCATTCAGTATTCATCAAGATTTCCGGTAACCGGTTGACCAAGAAAACAACGGTGATTAAAACTTTTAGGTATCATATAATGACACCATGCAACGTTTCCATATTTTCAAGTCTTTGTTTGCATTGTCTAGAATTAAGAAACTAATAAGCTCCATGTTTGGGGACAGGTATGGGCTCATTGATGTTTCAAATTCATCTATCTTCTTGGATATGGTGTAATCATAGACACATTTGACACAATTATGGTTTTCCAACCCATTTTTGTCAATTTTTTCATGTGACACAAAGAAAAAGATAATAAAAGAAAAGAAAGAAAACAAAACAAAAAATAAATAAATAAAATCGTGAAAATACAGAAAAGGAAAGAATAGAGATTGAATGCAAGAAAATAATAAAAAGTGAAATAAAAGAAAGTAAATGAAAATAAAGAAAAATTAAAAATAAAAAAAAATCCTAATAAAGACGTGCCTTTGCCCAATTAGTTTTTTTGCTGAGTGTAACACTAGGCAAACTAAGATGACTAAGATAGGTGGATTCACGGGATATGACTATGAAACTTATGAAAAAGAAATGTTATTCTATTGATATCTTCAAGAGTTCCCTAAACCAGAGCCATAGTACCTATAGTTCATTCCCACCATCATATTTTTCTTAACATGCAGCCTATCCACCTTAACAACACTGTCACATCATCATTTCATTAGCTTACACGAGGGACCAACCATAGGCTTACCGCCATAGAGAACGGCCATATCAGCCTGCAGTTACCGGCTAACAAGGAGGAACCAGTGGACGACCGGTGTGGCTATATGAAGCGACTTGTGCTTGCTAACGACTTCTCATTTTTGCCGGCCTATCCGAGCTGAGGTGTCTTTCGTGCGCTCTATAAACAGCCTTTTTGTTATTCTTTCTGAGAGTACGCCTAGGCGTATCATATTTTAATAAACGTTAATGTTAAAGTCCACACGTGTGGCACGAAGCAACATGGCCCAAACGCCTCCATTACCATCCATTTTGTCACGTCAAAATAGATGACATCAGCGGAAATCTTTTTGGTTTTCAGCTTAAAAATATTTTATCTCCTAATTAAAAATCTGTTTTAACCATTAAATCCTTCTCGGTGAGATCTTCAAAACTAGATCCCATGTTGATATGTTTCGATGAAGTTTTTTTTTTACCAAAAGTTGCCATGATGTTTACACTGTAGTTGTCATAGTGTTTACACTAAAGTTGCCATGACATGTTTTATCTATTTTTTCTTCTAAATTTAAAGCTAGCGTTGTATTTTCAACTACTTTTTACGACAATTTTTATTAATTGTCCATGGCAATTTTTAGTAATTAACCATGGCAAACTTAATGCATGGATCATGGCAACTTTTAGTAATCCATCATGGCAAATTTAGTTTATAGATCATGGCAACTTTAATATTTTGACCATGAAATTATTTTTTGTATGAACAATGGCAAATTTAAGTCCATGTATCATGTCAAATTTAAGTAATTCACCATTGCAATTTTAGTTTCTGCTTCGTGGCAAGTCTAGTTTCTTAATTCCCCGTTTTATAATATGTCAAAATTTACTTTTAAAGATAGAAGAAAAAATAGCTGAAACATATCATGGCAACTTCAGTGTAAACACCATGACAATTCATGTGTAATAGACATGACAACTTTTAACCCAAAAAAGTCGTCGAAACATATTGATATGAGATCTAATTTCGAAGATCTCGTCGCGATGGATTTAATGGTGAAAATGGATCTTCAATCGGATTTTTCATTTAACAGATAAACCATTTTAAAAACTGGAAACCCAAAAAGATTCCCACATGCATGCATGCGGTGACGTGACGTAATCTGTGTGTTATAGGGCGTGTGGGCGGGTGTTGCTCCCACCACACGTGTGGGCGTTATCAGCGTCCTTAACAAAAGGCAAAAATAAATTACAAGAAGACTACTCGTTGCGAACAACAAGTATAGTACAAACTCCACAAGGTAGTCCGAAGACAAGCCACCACAAACATTATAACCACAACACATGCATGATGCCTACCCTAAACTAAAAGACAAAACCGCGTCTCTACCAACACCGAATGCCTTGAAGACAACACAACACCAAGACTTCTCTAATGAACGCACCATCCAGCGATGAATGCCTAAAAGAAGATGACGAGTAGGTGATGGGACTTGGCCGGTCTCGAGCAAGACATCGTCTTGGGAGCACCAACGATGGCGTACATAGCGCCCCTGAAGCTCCATCAAGGGTAGCAACAAGCACCGAAGGATCGCAAGAGGATCTCGACATCACGTCTCCATATAGGATGCTCCCAAGAGAGAAACGACGTCGAGAACAACGCCGTCGCCTGTTCGGAACCGAACGTAGGCTTTCGTCTGGAGACAAACACCAAACACTAAAGCGAGGGGGGAGATGCCGACACACCTCGATGACGCCTCCAAGGAGGGGAACAACACCCACGGGCGCCGTCGTCACTGGCACCGACCGAATATGGGCAGAACTTTCGTCCGTAACATCGCACATCCCCAACCCCGCCCAATGGATTGGGGAAACACCGTTCAAGTTGGATCACATCGCCACCGTCGCAGCAGCTAATCGTTGTAGTTGGAACGCCGCGGTCCATCAACCAGGGCCGTCTCCAGCAATTAGGGGGCCCGGGACGAAATGCATAATGGGACGTATTTTTTGAAAATAATTCATATTACTAAAGATTAGACTTGTTGTAAGTTTATATCGAGATAAGGGAAGACTCAAAAAATCATATTACTAAAGATTACCCGAACCTTTAAACTTGACTCAGCAACTATCTTGAAAATATTTGACGTGTCAGCAACTATCTCTGAAAATAGCTCTTTGGATCAATATGAAGCCTGAACCTTCGACTGTAGATCAAAAAGTAAATTATTAGTAATCATTCTATCTAAAATAGAATAACTAATATTGCAATTTCTTCATTAACAGTGATACTATTGATATACTGTACAATTAGGACGATGGCTAAGTAGGCTACGAAGAAATATAGGAACCCTCACTGTAATCTACAAGCCTAACAATTGACAGCATATCACACGGTCACACGGAGAATAAAATCTGCAGAACAAATCTCACAGAGCACACTGATGAAAAAATCTCATCACATGATAGATCATGCGTGCATGAATTTAATACATAAATAAGGAAACGGGAGATAAAAGAAATCTGACTTGAATAATGTCTGAGGGGGAACAGTCAGGTGGCAGTCCAGTGGATGGACAGGGACTGGCGAACGGCAGCCGGCAGACGAATTTCCGTGACCGGTGATCATCAATCGCCGATTGATTCTCACCTCTTTTTTTTATGGAATTGATTCTCACCTCTTTTCTTTTTATGGAATTAATTCTCACCTTGGATCTTCGTACCGGTAACCCTCGTACAGGGGAACTAGGGCAGCGGGCAGACGAGCGTAGCTGTCTGGCGATCTCGGGTAGCGAACGGGCACAACACGCAGCCAGATCCTATTCGTTCCACAATTCGGCGCACACCCCCCCTCCCTTCATTTGCGATAAACGGGCCGGCCCATCTCCCCTTTTCGAAGGATAAAAATGTGCAGGTGCCTGGATCGGATTCGAACCTGCGATCTCATCGCTACGTGGATACTGCACTAACCACTAGGCCACCTGCTAGCTAGTGCATATGTACTTCCGTTCTTTTCTTTCTATGTATATTCGCGTTCTGTCCTTTTTACGTTTTGTTTTTCTCCTTTTTCTTTGTTTGTTTTCCTGTTTCTTTTTTATTTTTCTTTAATGCGTGAACCCGTTTCAAATCGGTGGGTTTTTTTCAAAATTGATGAACTTTTTTCAAATTGAATGAACTTTTTTCAAACGCGATGAACTTTTTTTAAAATTCGATGAACTTTTTTCAGTTTGATAAACTTTTTCAAATGCGATGAACTTTTTTCAAAAGCGATGAACTTTTTTTCAAATTTGATGAACTTTTTTCAAATTCGATTAACTTTTTTGCAAATTCGATGAACTTTTTCAAATGCGATGAACTTTTTCCTAATTTGATGAACTTTTTTTCAAATTCAATGAACTTTTTTTTTCAATTTTGATGAAAGTTTTTTCAAATTCAATGAACCTTTTCCAAATTCGATGAACTGTTTTCAAATTTGATGAGCTTTTTAGAAAAAACGATGATTTTTTTGACAAATCCGCTGAATTTTTTTGAAAAGCGACGAACTTTGTTTAGATTCGGTAAATTTTTCTAATTATGATGAACTTTTCTCAAATTCGATGAACTTTTCTTATAATCGATGAACTTTTCTTCAGATTCGATGAACTTTCTTCAATTTTGATGAACTTAAAAAAACCAATGAACCTTCATTCCTTTTTCTTAAAAATGTTTTACTTTATTTTTTTAGTAAAGTGCACGTATTTGGCAAAAAAGGGAAATAAGAAAGGCGAAAAAAACTGTTACAGAAAAAGAGAGAAAAAGAAAAAAAATGGTTTGGAAAGCTTCCCATATGGCTTAGGAAGTTGTAGAAATAATAAAAGAAAGCAAACGAAGGTTTTTAGCGCAGGTCGTTGGATGTTGTAGTGGTTCATGCACCCCTATGTAAAGCGAGAGATCCTATGATAGCGCGGGTCGTTGAATGGGTGATCGACTCGTTCGCTGAGACCTGAGAGGCGATCGAGCGAAGGTTTCAGGCGCCCGGGAACTGTTCGGGTGCTTAACGCGCCGAATAGGAGCTCTCCAACACGCAGGCACGAGGAAGCAATCGCGCATGGGCATCAGGCTGCTGGCTGCATACCGGGCTAGTTCTGCTGGGCTATTTTTTTCAGATTAATTATACCTAATTGCCACCCAATTTGGGGCCCCATGGGGGCTTGTGCGGTCGGCCAGTTTGGCCTCCCTCATCGACGGGGCTGCCATCAACAATCCACACAGACAAGAGCACACAGACCAACTCCCACCTCCAGCACAACCGAGAGCCCGCACCATCCCGGCCACCGCCACCGCCGGCAGCTGTCGCGCAACCTCCAAGCGGAAAACCACACCACGACTGCGGCCCCAAGAAGCGAGACACCACAGATTGGCGCACGAACAGACTCGAGCCACCACCATCCAGCACCCCCGCGGCGTCACCACCAGAGGAACCCCAACGTGCCACCAGGGGAGCCAGCACGCCGCCCGGACCCGGCGAATCTCCCTCCATATATAGCGCCTTCGCCTCCCATGGCCCAGTACAGCCTCCAACTCCTCAGGATCTCATGTCACAGAAACCACCGCCCTGCCACGAAGCAGTCCGCCACTGCACGCCAAGACCTCCAGCACGCCTCACCGGCACACTCCGCCACATTGCTGCGTGCCTCCGCCGTACGCCGCCGAATCCAGCCGCCACCATCGCCGCCCAAAGACGCTGCTCCTCCACACGCAGGAGGCCCGTTAGGGCGCGATCCACCACCCCCGTGACGCTCCCAGCCATCGCCAGAGCGCCGCCGGTTTGTCGCGGCGGCATCCGATCACGGGCGTCGATGCCTGGCTATATATAGCCATCCCCGATGCTGCCTCTCCTCTCCATCCTCCTCACCTCACTCCTCTAGCACTCTCCAGCCTCTTCCCCGACCTGGAGCCGCCCTCCTGCCTCTCCATTGCCGCCATGGCCGCCTCGGTTCTCCGACTAAATTAGCTTGAGGCCGATCCCCTCCCTTTGTTCCCTCACCACCATAGTACCACCCAGAACCCGGCGGACCTCCCCCGCTCTCTAGTCCCTTCTCCTTTGGCCTGTCGGCGTGCACCCAAGTTCAGCCGGGGGCCTCGTCCGCGGGATCCCACGCAGCCAGCACTCTGGTCCTCGTTGGTGACCATGCTCAGGCGGGATGGAGGCGGCATCTTCTCCTGAGTGCATCGATGGCCAGATCACCTCGGCAGATGGCCGGAGCCAGCCAGGCGAGCAACGGCGCCGGCAGCCTCCCTCTTTTCCGCGGGCAGAAGACAGGAAGAGGAAGAAGAAGAAGACGAAGCCCCTCCCCCTCAAACATGCCAGTGAGCCCTCGGCCCCACCCGTCAGCGGCTGTGAGCGCTGGTTGGTCCCGCCTGTCGGATTAAGTGGAGGCGTACTCTCCGGAGTGCGCTACCGCTTGGACGAAAGCGTAAAGGACGAAATACGCCTACTGCGTCACCCCGCGCTGTGCAGTTGGGCTTGGCCCATATGCACAGTAGCAGCAGCGGCAGTTTCAGCCTAGGACGGCCCAACGCAGCAGTGCTCCTTTTTTTTATCAATGGATTTTCTGAGAAGGACCCGTATGTAAATAGCATATTTGCAGAAAAGTCCCTCACAAAAATACCACTATATCTTTCACTCACAACTCCGATTCAGGTGATTTCAAAGCCCACGTTTTCGTCTCATTGAGCCTGTTCTGTTGGTATCATTTTCATGATGTTTTCACATTCTGAAAATGACCATTATGCCCTTGCCCTTATTCAGCCCCCTCCGAGAGAGAAAGCGTTCCAACGATTCTTTTCGCGAGCTCCTCGCACTTCCTCCTGGTGATTCCATCCCTCCCAGGCAATCCACACCCTCCATTTGCATGATTGCAATGCAATTCCATGATTTATTTATTTAAACTTGCTTTAAAACTTGCACTAGCTACATATGATTTGTTCATGGCATCTCTCGGAGTAATATTTTGATCTTATTGTTGCCATGATGTTGTTCGGATTACTAGGACTAATGCTAATGCTTGCAGATTGAGGATGACTTGTTGCCTTTGGATTATTAATGGCTATTATTATTGTTTTCATCATCGTAGTGTTGGATATTATTCTTTGGAGTATTGATTTGGATTTGATGTTATCATGTTGATCTATGGTTGGCTATCATGATTCTTGGATTCATCCTGATCTTGGTTAATATGCTATCCTCAAAGTATTATGATGTGACTATTATGCTTTGGATCATTTGTTGCATCTCTCTTTTACTTGGATTACAGGTGGATATATGATATCGGAGTATCAGTTATCGCAGATTTATCTTGGGGATAAATTCCATCATTTCGTTGGTCAGGTGCCATCGGACCGGGCTTTTCCAGTGCAGCCACACTTGCCTTTATGGGAAGGCCCTAATGCGGTCTATTGCCATGTCTCTCTCTGGTGCCTCCATCTAGGGAAGGTTATGTGCGTGCGCTACCCTGATCAGGTAGGCGGCCATAAGCCTTGTGTGCCCGTAGTTGTTTGGTACCATTGTCCCCGTTTGGGACCGTTTTTTGTTTTGTCACGATGGTGGCCGTTGGGTGTCACGAGGTGACATTAGGGCCACCCAAGACTGAGCCCAAAAAGGGAGTTGGCCGGGAGAGTGTCAATGCAGTATATTGGTTTTGCCGGGACGTCGTTGGTCCACCCGAATGGGAGCATGAGGCCATGGGTTCTGTGATGTGGGTACAATGTGCTAACCTCTGCAGAGTGTGTTTAATCTATCGATAGCCATGTGCTCGGACATGGGCATGGTTCTTACTAGGTCACACAATTCGATCAACACACACGATGATGGAATGACTTATAGATGATTTATATGTTGATAATGTGAGCAGTAACAGTTGGCAGGATGCCGATGATGATGTTGGGATGATCTTGAGGATGATCATTCAGCTTGTGATGTGGTCATGTGGAGGTATTGATCACAAGGTGATCGAGGTGATATATTGCTTGGCCAGATAGCCAAAAGTGAGATGGTTCTTGAGATCCGAGATGTTAGGTCAGCAGTAATTCTAGTAGTATCATATCATGCTTAGTTATTGCTTCCACATCATAGTAGTTGTTGATAACTTAACCTGTTAATGCTATGTTATTGTCTTGCCTTGATGCTTTTGGTTGTTGTGAGCTTGCAAGTACATTCAATGTACTAACCTGGCATGTCATGCCAGATTTTAGGTGATGTCGTGATTGATTGCTTGTCGAGGTTACCACACGTGCGAGCTAGATCGTGTCCCAGCCAGAGTCCCTGCAGAGTGGAGTTCACCACCTTCGTCGTTGTTCCGCTGCTAGAAGTTTTCCGCTGCTACGAGTTGTTCTGCTGCTAGCATAGAGCTACCATAGCAAGCGTAGTGTCGCCGTGCTGATGTGATCCTTTGTAACATCAGACCCTTGTACCATTACCCTTTGTAATAAGAGCTGATTTGTTCTATGCTGAGCAGTGCCGTATTCCAGAAGACTTGATCTCTGGGCTGGAATATGGCGTGTTCCGGTTTCTCTGAGCTGGGGTGCCACAAATAATAGTTAGGTGGCTTTTATATTTAATTTAATATCTACGGGCCTTAAAAGATCAATTGGTGGAAACATGTTGGGCCTCTTGTGCCCAATATAGTGTTGGAAATATGCCCTAGAGGCAATAATAAATGGTTATTATTATATTTCTTTGTTCATGATAATCGTCTATTATTCATGCTATAATTGTATTGTCCGGAAATCGTAATACATGTGTGAATGCATAGACCACAACGTGTCCCTAGTAAGCCTCTAGTTGACTAGCTCGTTGATCAACAGATAGTCATGGTTTCCTGACTATGGACATTGGATGTCATTGATAACGGGATCACATCATTAGGAGAATGATGTGATGGACAAGACCCAATCCTAAGCATAGCATAAAAGATCGTGTAGTTTCGTTTGCTAGAGCTTTTCCAATGTCAAGTATCTTTTCCTTAGACCATGAGATCGTGCAACTCCCGGATACCGTAGGAGTGCTTTGGGTGTGCCAAACGTCACAACGTAACTGGGTGACTATAAAGGTGCACTACGGGTATCTCCGAAAGTGTCTGTTGGGTTGGCACGGATCGAGACTGGGATTTGTCACTCCGTGTGACGGAGAGGTATCTCTGGGCCCACTCGGTAATGCATCATCATAATGAGCTCAATGTGACTAAGGCGTTAGTGACGGGATCATGCATTGCGGTACGAGTAAAGAGACTTGCCGGTAACGAGATTGAACAAGGTATTGGGATACCGACGATCGAATCTCGGGCAAGTAACATACCGATTGACAAAGGGAATTGTATACGGGATTGATTGAATCCTCGACACCGTGGTTCATCCGATGAGATCATCGTGGAACATGTGGGAGCCAACATGGGTATCCAGATCCCGCTGTTGGTTATTGACCGGAGAGGCGTCTCGGTCATGTCTGCATGTCTCCCGAACCCGTAGGGTCTACACACTTAAGGTTCGGTGACGCTAGGGTTGTAGAGATATATATATGCGGAAACCCGAAAGTTGTTCGGAGTCCCGGATGAGATCCCGGACGTCACGAGAGGTTCCGGAATGGTCCGGAGGTGAAGAATTATATATAGGAAGTCCAGTTTCGGCCACCGGGAAAGTTTCGGGGGTTACCGGTATTGTACCGGGACCACCGGAAGGGTCCCGGGGGTCCACCGGGTGGGGCCACCTATCCCGGAGGGCCCCGTGGGCTGAAAGTGGAAGGGAACCAGCCCTTAGTGGGCTGGGCGCCCCCCTTGGGCCTCCCCCCATGCGCCTAGGGTTGGGAACCCTAGGGGGGGAGCTTCCCCCTTGCCTTGGGGGGCAAGGCACCCCTTCCCCCTTTGGCCGCCGCCCCCCTTGGAGATCCCATCTCCCTGGGCCGGCGCCCCCCAGGGGGCCTATATAAAGGGGGGGAGGGAGGGCAGCAATACACAGCCTTGGGCGCCTCCCTCCTCCCCTGCAACACCTCTCTCTCTCTCTCTCTCGCAGAAGCTCGGCGAAGCCCTGCCGGAGACCCGCTACATCCACCACCACGCCGTCGTGCTGTTGGATCTCCATCAACCTCTCCTTCCCCCTTGCTGGATCAAGAAGGAGGAGACGTCGCTGCACCGTACGTGTGTTGAACGCGGAGGTGCCGTCCGTTCGGCACTCGGTCATCGGTGATTTGGATCACGGCGAGTACGACTCTGTCATCCACGTTCATTGGAACGCTTTCGCTCGCGATCTACAAGGGTATGTAGATGCACTCCCTTCCCCTCGTTGCTAGTACACTCCATAGATGCATCTTGGTGAGCGTAGGAAAATTTTAAATTATGCTACGATTCCCAACAGTGGCATCATGAGCCAGGCCTATGCGTAGTTACTATGCACGAGTAGAACACAAAGCAGTTGTGGGCGTTGAGTTTGCCAATTCTTCTTGCCGCTACTAGTCGTTTCTTGTTTCGGCGGCATTGTAGGATGAAGCGGCCCGGACCGACCTTACACGTACGCTTACGTGAGACAGGTTCCACCGACTGACATGCACTAGTTGCATAAGGTGGCTAGCGGGTGTCTGTCTCTCCTACTTTAGTCGGAACGGATTCGATGAAAAGGGTCCTTATGAAGGGTAAATAGAAATTGGCATGTGGTCATACGTAGGTAAGAAACGTTCTTGCTAGAAACCTACAAACCACGTAAAAACTTGCAACAACAATTAGAGGACGTCTAACTTGTTTTTGCAGCAAGTGCTATGTGATGTGATATGGCCAGAAGATGTGATGAATGATATATGTGATGTATGAGATTGATCATATTCTTGTAATAGGAATCACGACTTGCATGTCGATGAGTATGACAACCGGCAGGAGCCATAGGAGTTGTCTTTATTATTTTGCATGACCTGCGTGTCATTGAATAACGCCATGTAATTTACTTTACTTTGTTGCTAAACGCGTTAGCCATAGAAGTAGAAGTAATCGTTGGCGTGACGACTTCATGAAGACACAATGATGGAGATCATGATGATGGAGATCATGGTGTCATGCCGGTGACGAAGATGATCATGGTGCCCCGAAGATGGAGATCAAAGGAGCATGATGATATTGGCCATATCATGTCACTATTTGATTGCATGTGATGTTTATCATGTTTTTGCATCTTATTTGCTTAGAACGACGGTAGTAAGTAAGATGATCCCTTATAATAATTTCAAGAAAGTGTTCACCCTAACTGTGCACCGTTGCGAAGGTTCGTTGTTTCGAAGCACCATGTGATGATCGGGTGTGATAGATTCTAACGTTCGCATACAACGGGTGTTGACGAGCCTAGCATGTACAGACATGGCCTCGAAACACACACAATACACTTAGGTTGACTTGACGAGCCTAGCATGTACAGACATGGCCTCGGAACACGGAGGACCGAAAGGTCGAGCATGAGTCGTATAGAAGATACGATCAACATGGAGATGTTCACCGATCTTGACTAGTCCGTCTCACGTGATGATCGGACACGGCCTAGTTAACTCGGATCATGTTTCACTTAGATGACTGGAGGGATGTCTATCTGAGTGGGAGTTCATTAAATAATTTGATTAGATGAACTTAATTATCATGAACTTAGTCTAAAATCTTTACACTATGTCTTGTAGATCAAATGGCCAACGTTGTCCTCAATTTCAACGCGTTCCTAGAGAAAACCAAGCTAAAAGATGATGGCAGCAACTATACGGACTGGGTCTGGAACCTGAGGCTCATCCTCATAGTAGCCAAGAAAGATTATGTCTTAGAAGCACCGCTAGGTGAAGCACCAATCCCAGAGAACCAAGACGTTATGAATGCTTGGCAAACACGTGCTGATGATTACTCCCTCGTTCAGTGCGGCATGCTTTACAGCTTAGAACCGGGTCTCCAAAAGCGTTTTGAGAAACATGGAGCATATGAGATGTTCGAGGAGCTGAAATTGGTTTTCCAAGCTCATGCCCGGGTCGAGAGATATGATGTCTCCGACAAGTTCTTCAGCTGTAAAATGGAGGAGAATAGTTCTGTTAGTGAGAACATACTCAGAATGTCTGGGTTGCATAACCGCTTGTCTCAGCTGGGAGTCAATCTCCCGGATGACGCGGTCATTGACAGAATCCTCCAGTCGCTTCCACCAAGCTACAAGAGCTTTGTGATGAACTTCAATATGCAGGGGATGGAAAAGACCATTCCTTAGGTATATTCAATGCTGAAATCAGCTGAGGTAGAGATCAGAAAAGAGCATCAAGTGTTGATGGTGAATAAAACCACTAAGTTCAAGAAGGGCAAGGGTAAGAAGAACTTCAAGAAGGACGGCAAGGGAGTTGCCGCGCCCGGTAAACCAGTTACTGGGAAGAAGTCAAAGAATGGACCCAAGCCCGAGACTGAGTGCTTTTATTGCAAGGGAAGTGGTCACTGGAAGCGGAACTGCCCCAAATACTTAGCGGACAAGAAGAAGGCCGGCAACACCAAAGGTATATGTGATATACATGTGATTGATGTGTACCTTACCAGTACTCGTAGTAGCTCCTGGGTATTTGATACCGGTGCAGTTGCTCATATTTGTAACTCAAAGCAGGAACTACGAAATAAACGGAGACTGGCGAAGGACGAGGTGACGATGCGTGTCGGGAATGGTTCCAAGGTCGATGTGATCGCCGTCGGCACGCTACCTCTGCATCTACACACGGGATTAGTTTTAAACCTCAATAATTGTTATTTAGTGCCAGCGTTAAGCATGAACATTGTATCTGGATCTCGTTTAATTCGAGATGGCTACTCATTTAAATCCGAGAATAATGGTTGTTCTATTTATTTGAGAGATATGTTTTATGGTCATGCCCCGCTGGTCAATGGTTTATTTTTGATGAATCTCGAACGTGATGTTACACATATTCATAGTATGAATACCAAAAGATGTAAAGTTGATAACGATAGTCCCACATACTTGTGGCACTGCCGCCTTGGTCACATTGGTGTCAAGCGCATGAAGAAGCTCCATGCAGATGGACTTTTGGAGTCTCTTGATTACGAATCATTTGACACGTGCGAACCATGCCTCATGGGTAAGATGACCAAGACTCCGTTCTCCGGAACAATGGAGCGAGCAACCAACTTATTGGAAATCATACATACCGATGTGTGCGGTCCAATGAGTGTTGAGGCTCGCGGAGGATATCGTTATGTTCTCACTCTCACTGATGACTTAAGTAGATATGGGTATGTCTACCTAATGAAACACAAGTCTGAAACCTTTGAAAAGTTCAAGGAATTTCAGAGTGAAGTTGAGAATCAACGTGACAGGAAAATAAAATTCTTACGATCAGATCGTGGTGGAGAATATTTGAGTCACGAATTTGGTACACACTTAAGAAAATGTGGAATAGTTTCACAACTCACGCCGCCTGGAACACCTCAAAGAAATGGTGTGTCCGAACGTCGTAATCGCACTCTATTGGATATGGTGCGATCTATGATGTCTCTTACCGATTTACCGCTCTCATTTTGGGGCTATGCTTTAGAGACTGCCGCATTCACTTTAAATAGGGCTCCGTCTAAATCCGTTGAGACAACACCGTATGAATTATGGTTTGGGAAGAAACCTAAGCTGTCGTTTCTAAAAGTTTGGGGATGCGATGCTTATGTCAAGAAACTTCAACCTGAAAAGCTCGAACCCAAATCGGAAAAATGCGTCTTCATAGGATACCCTAAGGAAACCATTGGGTATACCTTCTACCTCAGATCCGAAAGCAAGATCTTCGTTGCCAAGAACGGGTCCTTTCTGGAGAAGGTGTTTCTCTCGGAAGAATTGAGTGGGAGGAAAGTGGAACTTGATGAGGTGATAGTCACCCCTTCCGAACCGGAAAGTAGCGCAGCGCTGGAAAATGTTCCTGTGGTGCCTACACCGACTAGGGAGGAAGTTAATGATGATGATCATGAAGCTTCGGATCAAGTTACCGAACTTCGTAGGTCCACAAGGACGTGTTCCGCACCAGAGTGGTACGGTAACCCTGTCCTGGAAATCATGTTGTTAGACAACGGTGAACCTTCGAACTATGAAGAAGCGATGGCGGGCCCGGATTCCGACAAATGGCTAGAAGCCATGAAATCCGAGATAGAATCCATGTATGAAAACAAAGTATGGACTTTGACTGACTTGCCCGATGAGCGGCGAGCCATAGAAAACAAATGGATCTTTAAGAAGAAGACGGACGCAGATGGTAATGTGACCATCTACAAAGCTCGACTTGTCGCTAAGGGTTATCGACAAGTTCAAGGGGTTGACTACGATGAGACTTTCTCACCCGTAGCGAAGCTGAAGTCCGTCCGAACCATGTTAGCAATTGCCGCATACTATGATTATGAGATATGGCAGATGGACGTCAAAACGGCATTCCTTAACGGCTTCCTTAAGGAAGAGTTGTATATGATGCAGCCGGAAGGTTTTGTCGATCCTAAGAATGCTAACAAAGTATGCAAGCTCTAGCGCTCAATCTATGGGCTGGTGCAAGCATCTCGGAGTTGGAACATTCGCTTTGATGAGATGATCAAAGCGTTTGGGTTTGCACAGACTTATGGAGAAGCCTGTGCTTACAAGAAAGTGAGTGGGAGCTCTGTAGCATTTCTCTTATTATATGTGGATGACATATTATTGATGGGAAATGATATAGAATTCTTGGAAAGTATAAAGGCCTATTTGAATAAGTGTTTGTCAATGAAGGACCTTGGAGAAGCTGCTTATATATTAGGCATCAAGATCTATAGAGATAGATCAAGACACCTCATTGGTCTTTCACAGAGTACATACCTTGACAAGATATTGAAGAAGTTCAATATGGATCAGTCCAAGAAGGGGTTCTTGCCTGTATTGCAAGGTGTGCAGTTGAGCACGGCTCAATGCCCGACCACGGCAGAAGATAGAGAAAAGATGAGTGTCATCCCCTATGCCTCGGCCATAGGGTCTATTATGTATGCCATGCTGTGTACCAGACCTGATGTAAACCTTGCCGTAAGTTTGGTAGGAAGGTACCAAAGTAATCCCGGCATGGAACACTGGACAGCGGTCAAGAATATCCTGAAGTACCTGAAGAGGACTAAGGATATGTTTCTCGTTTATGGAGGTGACGAAGAGCTCGTCGTAAAGGGTTACGTCGATGCTAGCTTCGACACAGATCTGGATGACTCGAAGTCACAAACCGGATACGTGTATATTTTGAATGGAGGAGCAGTAAGCTGGTGCAGTTGCAAGCAAAGCGTCGTGGCGGGATCTACATGTGAAGCGGAGTACATGGCAGCCTCGGAGGCAGCACAGGAAGCAGTCTGGATGAAGGAGTTCATTACCGACCTAGGGGTGATTCCCAATGCGTCGGGCCCGATGACTCTCTTCTGTGACAACACTGGAGCTATTGCCCTTGCGAAGGAGCCCAGGTTTCACAGGAAGACCAGGCATATCAAGCGTCGCTTCAACTCCATTCGTGAAAGTGTTCAAAATGGAGACATAGATATTTGTAAAGTACATACGGACCTGAATGTAGCAGATCCGTTGACTAAACCTCTCCCTAGGGCAAAACATGATCAACACCAGGACGCAATGGGTGTTCGATTCATCACAATGTAACTAGATTATTGACTCTAGTGCAAGTGGGAGATTGTTGGAAATATGCCCTAGAGGCAATAATAAATGGTTATTATTATATTTCTTTGTTCATGATAATCGTCTATTATTCATGCTATAATTGTATTGTCCGGAAATCGTAATACATGTGTGAATGCATAGACCACAACGTGTCCCTAGTAAGCCTCTAGTTTACTAGCTCGTTGATCAACAGATAGTCATGGTTTCCTGACTATGGACATTGGATGTCATTGATAACGGGATCACATCATTAGGAGAATGATGTGATGGACAAGACCCAATCCTAAGCATAGCATAAAAGATCGTGTAGTTTCGTTTGCTAGAGCTTTTCCAATGTCAAGTATCTTTTCCTTAGACCATGAGATCGTGCAACTCCCGGATACCGTAGGTGTGCTTTGGGTGTGCCAAACGTCACAACGTAACTGGGTGACTATAAAGGTGCACTACGGGTATCTCCGAAAGTGTCTGTTGGGTTGGCACGGATCGAGACTGGGATTTGTCACTCCGTGTGACGGAGAGGTATCTCTGGGCCCACTCGGTAATGCATCATCATAATGAGCTCAATGTGACTAAGGCGTTAGTCACGGGATCATGCATTGCGGTACGAGTAAAGAGACTTGCCGGTAACAAGATTGAACAAGGTATTGGGATACCACGATCGAATCTCGGGCAAGTAACATACCGATTGACAAAGGGAATTGTATACGGGATTGATTGAATCCTCGACACCGTGGTTCATCCGATGAGATCATCGTGGAACATGTGGGAGCCAACATGGGTATCCAGATCCCGTTGTTGGTTATTGACCGGAGAGGCGTCTCGGTCATGTCTGCATGTCTCCCGAACCCGTAGGGTCTACACACTTAAGGTTCGGTGACGCTAGGGTTGTAGAGATATATGTATGCGGAAACCCGAAAGTTGTTCGGAGTCCCGGATGAGATCCCGGGCGTCACGGGAGGTTCCGGAATGGTCCGGAGGTGAAGAATTATATATAGGAAGTCCAGTTTCGGCCACCGGGAAAGTTTCGGGGGTTACCGGTATTGTACCGGGACCACCGGAAGGGTCCCGGGGGTCCACCGGGTGGGGCCACCTATCCCGGAGGGCCCCGTGGGCTGAAAGTGGAAGGGAACCAGCCCTTAGTGGGCTGGGGCGCCCCCCTTGGGCCTCCCCCCATGCGCCTAGGGTTGGGAACCCTAGGGGGGAGCTTCCCCCTTGCCTTGGGGGGCAAGGCACCCCTTCCCCCTTTGGCCGCCGCCCCCCCTTGGAGTGTTGGAAATATGCCCTAGAGGCAATAATAAATTGGTTGTTATTATATTTCCTTGTTCATGATAATCGTTTATTATCCATGCTAGAATTGTATTGATAGGAAACTCAGATACATGTGTGGATACATAGACAACACCATGTCCCTAGTAAGCCTCTAGTTGACTAGCTCGTTGATCAATAGATGGTTACGGTTTCCTGACCATGGACATTGGATGTCGTTGATAACGGGATCACATCATTAGGAGAATGATGTGATGGACAAGACCCAATCCTAAGCCTAGCACAAGATCGTGTAGTTCGTTTGCTCAGAGCTTTTCTAATGTCAAGTATCATTTCCTTAGACCATGAGATTGTGCAACTCCCGGATACCGTAGGAATGCTTTGGGTGTGCCAAACGTCACAACGTAACTGGGTGGCTATAAAGGTGCACTACGGGTATCTCCGAAAGTGTCTGTTGGGTTGGCACGAATCGAGACTGGGATTTGTCACTCCGTGTAAACGGAGAGGTGTCTCTGGGCCCACTCGGTAGGACATCATCATAATGTGCACAATGTGACCAAGGAGTTGATCACGTGATGATGTGAGTTACGGAACGAGTAAAGAGACTTGCCGGTAACGAGATTGAACAAGGTATAGGGATACCGACGATCGAATCTCGGGCAAGTAACATACCGTTAGACAAAGGGAATTGCATACGGGATTGATTGAATCCCCGACATCGTGGTTCATCCGATGAGATCATCGTGGAACATGTGGGAGCCAACATGGGTATCCAGATCCCGCTGTTGGTTATTGACCGGAGAACGTCTCGGTCATGTCTGCATGGTTCCCGAACCCGTAGGGTCTACACGCTTAAGGTTCGATGACGCTAGGGTTATAGGGAAAGTATGTACGTGGTTACCGAATGTTGTTCGGAGTCCCGGATGAGATCCCGGACGTCACGAGGAGTTCCCGAATGGTCCGGAGGTAAAGATTTATATATGGGAAGTCCTGTTTTGGTCACCGGAAAAGTTTCGGGTGAAATCGGTAATGTACCGGGACCACCGGGAGGGTCCCGGGGGTCCACCAAGTGGGGCCACCAGCCCCAGAAGGCTGCGTGGGCCAAGTGTGGGAGGGGACCAGCCCCAAGTGGGCTGGTGCGCCCCCCCACCAAGGCCCAAGGCGCATGGGAGAGTGGGAGGGGGCAAACCCTAGGTCCAGATGGGCCTTAGGGCCCATCTAGTGGGGCGCCCCCCCTCTCCTCCCCTTGGCCGCCCCCCTTGATGGGATCTAGGGCTGGCCGCCTCCTCTTGGGGGTGGAAACCCTAAGGGGGGCGCAGCCCCCTCCCCCCTATATATAGTTGAGGTTTGGGCTGCCCAAGACACACGAGAACGTCTCTCTTTCGGTGCAGCCCTACCCCTCTCCCTCCTCCTCCTCTCCCGCGGTGCTTGGCGAAGCCCTGCGGGATTGCCACGCTCCTCCACCACCACCATGCCGTCGTGTTGCTGCTGGATGGAGTCTTCCCAACCTCTCCCTCTCTCCTTGCTGGATCAAGGCGTGGGAGACGTCACCGGGCTGCACGTGTGTTGAACGCGGAGGCACCGTACTTTCGGTGCTTAGATCGGAATCAACCGCGATCTGAATCGCTACGAGTACGACTCCCTCATCCGCGTTCTTGCAACGCTTCCGCATCGCGATCTACAAGGGTATGTAGATGCACTCCCCTTCCCTTCGTTGCTAGTAAACTCCATAGATTGATCTTGGTGATGCGTAGAAAATTTTGAATTTCTGCTACGTTCTCCAACATGGAGATCCCATCTCCCTGGGCCGGCGGCCCCCCAGGGGGCCTATATAAAGGGGGGGAGGGAGGGCAGCAATACACAGCCTTGGGCGCCTCCCTCCTCCCCTGCAACACCTCTCTCTCTCTCGCAGAAGCTCGGCGAAGCCCTGCCGGAGACCCGCTACATCCACCACCACGCCGTCGTGCTGTTGGATCTCCATCAACCTCTCCTTCCCCCTTGCTGGATCAAGAAGGAGGAGACGTCGCTGCACCGTACGTGTGTTGAACGCGGAGGTGCCGTCCGTTCGGCACTCGGTCATCTGTGATTTGGATCACGACGAGTACGACTCCGTCATCCACGTTCATTGGAACGCTTCCGCTCGCGATCTACAAGGGTATGTAGATGCACTCCCTTCCCCTCGTTGCTAGTACACTCCATAGATGCATCTTGGTGAGCGTAGGAAAATTTTAAATTATGCTACGATTCCCAACATATAGGTGGCACCCCCTTCTCCCCATGGACAGGAAGGGGGGAGGGGGAATTCCCCTCCTCTTTGCTGGCCAGGGGGGCGCTCCTCCCCCCTTGTGGCGCCCCCTCCTCTCCCTCCCACCTATCAAGCCCGGTCCTAGGGGGTGCAACCTGTACGGGCGCACAGGGCCCCCAGGTTTCCGGGGCCTCAAATTTTATATGCAGTAGTTAGGGAATAGATGGGCATATTGGTTAATGCTCTCTGCTCCGCTGTCCTGGGCCTCCAGGTGCGCAGGTTCCGATCGTCGTGGCGCCTCCTCTCCACTTCTCATGGTTCAACATCATTCGATCATCAAGGGATCAAAGGTTCACTCAGGAAGATATAGCAATCGAGACTCGCGTCAGGAGACAAAGCAAGTGAAGCGTCCCTTCTCCTTCCCTAGTTCGCCTCCCTTCGTTTCTTCATGCGGCGGCTAGGGCCAACGGCCCAGCGACCCAGATCATGAGTTCAGATCGATGAAAGGAGGAGCGACAACCGACATGAAGGCGGGGAAACTTCGCACCATCTCTGATTTGTCAAGCTTCATTGCATCTACAATAGGTGATTCCGTGATCCCGTACTTTGGCTGTGAGTTCCAATTTCGATCCAACATATAGTTTTGCTAAAACTTTGAAGTAATTTTATTATTTTCATCAATTATGAGTCTTAGCATTGTAAGATTTGGACATGTCTTCGTTGAGAAAATATGAATCTGTTTACCAAAAGCATTTGAAGAAAAAAAATCAAGGACTTAACTCAATCTCATAATAAGTCACTTGATCAAGAGCATGCACGTGATAATAATGTTGAAAATGATCTTATCCCTAGAGATAGTCAGAGATAGAAAATAATGTAGCGGGTGAAGAAAATCGTGATAACATCGGGGCTAATAATATTGATGACAACTTGAATTCTTCACCTATTGCGGATGTTGGTGATTCTTTTCATATTGATATATTTGATCCAAGAAATTAGGATTCCCTTGATTATAAGGAAGTTGATATTTTAGCAGAAAAGTGCCCATTTCAGAGTTTGGCACAGGGTCTCGGATTTTGACGGCCCGGCCCTGCAACCTATATATACTAGAGGTTCTGGGCACTTTTGGATACACAAGATTTGAAGCCTCCTCTAGTTCTCTAGTCTAGTTCGAGTTGTTCCAATTAAAACTAGATCTAGATTCTATAATCCTCATAATTAGATGCCCATTGTGGTTCTAATCTTCTCCTTCTAATTCTCCGGCGACGATTAGGTCTGGACGAAGAAGCGCTGCCGGATCATGAATACCGTATACTTGCAATATGTGGACAGGTCGTGCCTTCGATCTTCCGTTCGAGGGACTGTTTGTGGGCGGTTCGCGGGATCGTTCATCTAGGGTTCAAGGGACTTCGAGAACAATCTATACCGACTCTTCTTCCACTGCAACTCGAGTTGGTAACAGCCGATCCAAACCACATCTTCAGATTGTTCCTGGGTGATCGTAGGACGATTTTTGTTTGCTTTCTACAACATTTCCCAACAGCATCCACGATAGGCGGATCGGTTGGGGTTGCCAGACCACCCGCTCCTAAGTCCATCTCATCGTCACCGGCCATCTCCGCATCGGCCCTCTTTTCAACTTCCTTCCTCACGGCTTCCACTGGCGTTGCTTCTAGCGGTGCTCCCTCTGGGCGACGCTCTCTGCCGAGGCATCCTCCATGTTGATGGTGGCAAATAGAGTAGTCGGCAATGACATGAACGACGGTAGACAAGGACGACGGCAAGGACAACGAGCAAGGGTGGGCGGCTACGCGGATGCGGGAAATGGAGAACGAACGCAGGAGAAGTGCAGTCGAATTGATAGACTAGTAAATTTGTAGCGGATTTGGAAACCAACACGACGGCCGCATCCAGGTGTCTCCTATCCACCCAGATGTGTGTTCGAACATGTTCATTGTCTCCACACTACCTGGTTGCCACTTGCTTTCTGCAAATAAAAAAAAGGGGCGGCCCAGCACCATGATGGGGTCCGTGCACACGTGATAAGTCTTGTCATGCGCCCCTGGTTTTTTTTTAAACACACACCTAGATGTAATGGCAGCAGCACGTCGCACGCCCGAACATGGTGCGTAGTCGTCGGCACATGTCGTTGATCCAGTAGCATGCATCTACCCGCAAATTTCAAAGTGTGGCGATACAAAAGAGATGGCAGAAAGTCCTTCATTGAAACGGATTGTCTGATAATCCGGGATGAATGAAAGGATGGCTCGTTTAGGTCCAATGGAGACTATCTACTTAGAGAGATTCAGTTACTTCTCCCGAACTTGCAGGAATTCAAAATTACCAAATAAGGATTGAGTGTAGAATCTTTTGATGTAATTCCTGCTTTTTTGACTGCCTTTGTGCAGTCGGATGTTTTCCACCAAAACTTTGAATAAATTGCTTTGAATGGCGGTTCTCAAAGAAAAAAGTAGCATAGCATCTGGTATGGAAAATGCAGATGCAGTACTCCTGCTACATACCAACAACACAGAACTGTTAATTTCTGTTCGTGCTAATTAAGTTGTTGGTCATGCTGATAAGGAGTAGTGGAAGGCGAACATGAGCAAGACATTTGTTGCTTAACTATCATCTAATCCCTCCATTCTTAACTATAAGTTTTTTTTAGAAATTTCACTATAGACTACATACGGAGCAAAATAAGTGAATCTACGCTCTAAAATATATATATATACATTCGTATGCAGTTTGTAGTGAATTCTTTAGAAAAAAACTTATATTTAGGAATGGGGGAGTAAGATTCTATCGAGATAATTACACGATAGTACCACATTTGGGGCGGTGGTGGCGAATTGGTACCACTTTTGAAAAAAATTACGTGTCAGTATCACGTTTGGGTCGAACCGTTGCGAATCGAGCTAATCTTCGTATTTCTACGTATTGACGCTGGAACTGACCGCCCGGGCCCGCGCGTCAGCTGCCACGCTGGCGAATCGGCACCCGCCCGCTTGCTCGATACGTGCGGTCCGGCTCGAACCGGACCGGCCCGTGCTCTGTCTCTCCCTCCTCGCTCGCGCCTTTCTTCTCTTCCTCTGTTCGTCGACGAACCCTAGCTCCCTCGCGCGTCTCTACGGCGATGGCGGCGGCGACCCCGGGCGATGGTGGCGGCAGCGGCGGTGGCGGCAACGGCGATGGTGGCGGCGCAAACATTCCCCTCTTCGGCAGCGGCGCGGCAGGAGGAATCGAGGGGAGATCTCCAATCGAGGGCGGCGACGGCTACTCGAGCTCTGAGTATTCCAGCGACGACGACGAGTTCATGGAGCCCGCACTGTCCATGGAGCAGCGGGTACGGCTGGCACAACAATGGGTGGCGAACCCTAGCAATAGCCACGAGCTGACCCATGGGCTCGGCGGCGTCCTGTAAGTTTCTGTTTCCGTCTTTTTTTCTTCTCATTTATTTGCTAATTAGGGTTATAGTGTACTGATTAGGCAAATTGCATGTGAATTGTAGTTTATATGAAGACATATGGAATGTTAGGATCCATTTTGACAATAATGATCTGTTAGAGAGGAAGTTAAGTTGTTCAGATGTGACATATCTGAATATGGTTGCATTGATGGAAACACAAGGCTTTAGTATTGATAATTCACTGCTGTTTTACATGGAGACCCCAGGAGAGCAGGGTTTGGAATTGGTTGATAGTAATGTTAAACTACAGTTGATCAAGAGGCAGAATGAGGAGAGTTTGGTGCTTAATTTGCTATTTAGGGCTTGTCCACCAGCTGTCAGTTTAGCACAAAAGGGTTTTGTAGAGAAGCAAAAATTAGATGCAATTGTTTATTCTGAGCCTGTGGTTTATGATCTGGCTGATCCTCCTGTGTATGTTGTTGATCAGCAAGGTGTAGCTTATGAAGGTCAGAGTAGCTGCTCTATTGCAGCTGTAGGCCCTGCTGTTTTAACACAAGAGAGCAGGAGTGTTCTAAATCCAAAGTTAAAAGAAGTTGTGGAAGAAGAACAAGATGGCTATGATGGCAGTTATGCATCTTCATCTGAAGGGCAATATGACAGTGACACTAACCCTTATTATATTGGGGATTTAAGGCCTAACTATAATGAGGAAATGAATGATGCTGAAGACATGGAGATGGAAGAGGGAAACAGACAGATAGAGGAAGAAGTAGAAGAACAACATGAAGAAGAAACAGAGGATGAAGAATCAGAAGAAGAAACAGAGGAGGAAGAACAAGTGCATTATGAGGGTGACACAGAGGTAGAGGAATTATTTGAGTTGGAGGATGATGACCCTATTGTTCCAGAAGAGGAAGAAAAAATATCTGTGCCAGCAAAGAAGAAGCAGAAGCTGCAAGTAAGGAGGGGACCAACAACAAGGTCACATTCCAGTGTTTTAGAAGAAGTGCAACCTGATTGGAAACCATCATCAGATGAAGAAGATAATAGTTTACTGAAGGACAGTGAAGATGATGGGTTTCAGCCACTAGCATTTGTGCTACCTAAAGGAAGGAAGAGCAGGGCAAAGAAGAGGCCACCTAGAGTATGGTACAATGAGGATTTGGAGTAACCACACCAACAACTGCAACTGCAAATGTGTTTCATAGATCAACATCAATTCAGAGATGCTTTGTTGAGCTTGCACATCACTCAGTGTAGAGACTTCAAGTATCACATGAACTCAGATAAGAGGATCATTGTGCATTGCAAGAATTCACAATGAAAGTTCTGCATTGTGGCAGCTGTTATAAAAGGGGAAAACACTTTTGCAATTAAGAAGATGAGATTACAACACACTTGCCCTAGTTCAATTGAAACAACCAGGGTAAGTGCCAAGTGGCTTGCAAAGAAATATGAGCCACTATTCAGATCTGATGTCAGTACTAGCATACATACACTTATTGATGCATGCATGGAAAAGTATGGTGTGGATGTGCCCAAGGCTATGGCATATAGGGCAAAAAACCTCGCTGTTGAGGCTGTGTTGGGAGATCATAAGAAGCAATACCCAAGGCTGAGAGACTATGCTCAGACTGTCATGGATACAAACCCTGGGAGTAGAGTTGTAGTCAGCACTGTAACTCCAAGAGCCACTGAAAAAATCCCACATCCAGGACCCAGATTCCATGCCATGTTTTACTGCATCAATGGAGCAAGGGAGGGATTTCTACAGGGGTGTAGACCATTCATTGGTTAGTTTATTTTAGCTTGTACACTATTTTGATGTTGTTAGTTTCAATAGCTTGCACATATAAATGCATTTAACATGTTATGTTTACTTCCTGTTT
Source organism: Aegilops tauschii subsp. strangulata (assembly GCF_002575655.3). Taxonomy (NCBI): domain Eukaryota; kingdom Viridiplantae; phylum Streptophyta; class Magnoliopsida; order Poales; family Poaceae; genus Aegilops; species Aegilops tauschii. The sequence goes on along the minus strand of NC_053039.3, from coordinate 449,480,743 downwards.
TAAGTATTGATGGATGTTTTATCAAGCTAACCACTGGTGCACAAATCCTTGCTGCCACTGGTAGAGATGGCAATAACAACATATACCCACTGGCATTTGGCATTGTTGGACAAGAGGACAAAGCAAACTGGTGCTGGTTTCTACACCAACTGAAAATTTGTCTTGGAGGAGAAGTTGGACAGTATGGTCCATATACTATAATGTCTGACAAACAGAAGGTATGTCTATCCACCTTGCATTGCCTGCTAAATATGTGTTTACATGTGTATTAGACAGTAGCTTAGCTGTTTAAATTGTGTGCACCAGGGGCTACTGTTTGCAGTTGATAGAGTTTTTCCTAACAGTAATCAAAGATTCTGCTTAAGACACATATATGCAAACTTCCAAAATGCTGGCTTTAGGGGGAAGATCTTAAGAAGTGCATGGATAATGCCAGTTATGCATATAATGAACACAAATTTAATATAGAAATGGATGATCTCAAAGCTGAGAGTGAGGAAGCTTGGCAGTGGCTTAGTGCAATACCCAAGAAAACCTGGGCTAGGCATGCATTTGACACAAATTGCAAGACTGACTTGGTTGTCAACAATTTGTCTGAGGTGTTTAACAAGTACATCCTAGATCATAGGAAAAAACCAATAAGAACTATGTGTGATGGCATAAAGGATAAGCAGATGGTTAGGTGGCACAGGAATAGAGAGAGTGGAAAGGAAGCTAGATGGGAGATCACACCACATTACAGTGAGAAGTTGGAGATTGAGAAGGAAAGGGCCAGGTACTGCAAACCCATTCAAGCAGGTGTTAATTTGTGGCAAGTAACTAGTGGGGAGCAAACACATGCTGTCAATTTGGAACTTGAAACCTGTGGTTGCAGAAAGTGGGACCTCAGTGGAGTCCCATGTAACCATGCCATCTCAGCAATTAACAAGGCAAAAAGGTTTCCAGAGGACTATGTAAGCAAATTTTTCAAGAAACCATATTACTTGGCAGCATATGAACCAATGATATATCCTGTCCTTGGTGAGCATGACTGGACAAAGACCCCAGGTCCAGACATAGAACCTCCAGCATTTAAAGTCAAGAAAGGAAGAAAGAAAGAGAAGAGGATAAAGGGAAAATTTGAAGTTCCAAAGCCAAAGTCCACCTCAAGAATGGGGACAATAACTTGTAGCAAGTGTGGATTACAAGGGCATAAATACACAAGCTGCCTTAAACAGTTGAAACCTGAGTTGGCCTTAAGAAAGAATAAACATGTGGTAAGCCCTTTGAACTAGTTCTTCACTTTGATGTTTCTGTAAATTACCTTTGTCCCTTGTACATTTCTTACTTGTAGTATTATTAAGTGTGTTTCCTTTGAATTGTTTTCCAAGCCTGCTGCAAGGAATTCACAAGGAAGAGGTGTTGCTCCTACAGCTCCTGCAGCAACACCTAGAACTGCTTCAGCAACACCTAGAACTGCTTCAGCAACACCTAGAGCTTCTGCTAGTGCTGGCAGAGGTGGTGGAAGTGGTGCTGGCAGAGGTGCTGGAAGCAGGGCTGGTGGTGGAAGAGGATCTGGAAGAGCATCTTCTAGTGCTCAATCTACTGCTGGGAGAGGTGCTGATTCTTAAGGCCTTTCTCTGCCCCAAGGCAGTATGGTGCCTCAACTTCTAGTGCTCCTCCTCAACCAACTGATGGCACACACACTGGATGGATGACCTGGTTCAATGCTAGTAGAGGTGGCAGAAGGTGATGCAAACTTCTGCTGATGCTACAATGTGCACCTACTACAATGTGGAATGTTATCTTTTGGTTTGATGTCACTCCAGTAACTACTGCTGATGCTTTATTTTGGTTTGATGCCACTACAGCAACTTGTGCTAATGATACATTGTGCTTTATTTTGCTTTGATGATACATCAGCAACTTGTATTCATGGTACAATGTGTATTATTTAGAGTTTGATGCCACTACAATGTGTTTTCTTTTGTGTTTGATGCCACTAAAGCGGATATCTTGATGGTTCTGTTGGGGATAACTTGATGGTTAATGGATTGATGCCACTTGGGTGGATAACTTGATGGTTTATGTTCATACTTTAATGGCATTGTTTTGCTATTTGGTCATATGGATGAACCAACCTAAACCTAAGCATTAGTGTTTATGGTGGCTATGGTCATATGGATGAACCAACCTAAACCTAACCATTATGGTTTACAGTGTCTCGGGGTCGACGGAGCCACCCAAACCTAACCATTAGGGTTTACGGTGCCTAGGGGTCGACGGAGCCACGCAAACCTAACCTTTAGGGTTTACGGTGCCTAGGGGTCGACGGAGCTACCTAAACCTAACCTTTGGGGTTTACGGTGCCTAGGAGTCGACGGAGCCACCTAAACCTAACCTTTGGGGTTTACGGTGTCTCGGGGTCGACGAAGCCACCCAAACCTAACCTTTAGGGTTTACGGTGCCTAGGGGTCGACGGAGCCACCTAAACCTAACCTTTAGGGTTTACGGTGCCTCGGAGTCGACGGAGCCACCCAAACCTAACCTTTAGGGTTTACGGTGCCTAGGGGTCGACGGAGCCACCTAAACCTAACCATTAGGGTTTACGGTGCCTAGGGGTCGACGGAGCCACCTAAACCTAACCTTTGGGGTTTACGGTGTCTCGGGGTCAACGGAGCCACCCAAACCTAACCTTTAGGGTTTACGGTGCCTAGGGGTCGACGGAGCCACCCAAACCTAACCTTTAGGGTTTACGGTGCCTAGGGGTCGACGGAGCCACCTAAACCTAACCTTTAGGGTTTACGGTGCCTCGGAGTCGACGGAGCCACCTAAACCTAACCATTAGGGTTTACGGTGCCTAGGGGTCGACGGAGCCACCTAAACCTAACCATTAGGGTTTACGGTGCCTAGGGGTCGACGGAGCCACCTAAACCTAACCATTAGGGTTTACGGTGCCTAGGGGTCGACAGAGCCACCTAAACCTAACCTTTAGGGTTTACGGTGCCTCGGAGTCGACGGAGCCACCTAAACCTAACCATTAGGGTTTACGGTGCTAACATAACCATCAAATACGGTGCCTCGAAATCATAATCTGAAGTCTAGCAAGCATAACACAGAATATCTGATCCATCTTCTAATGCATGATATAACATCATTTCAAGTCTAGCAAACATAACACACAATAGTTACTGGAGTTCAACATATTATAGGGTACACAACCATTGTTCACAGTACATAGTGGAGTTTAGATGCATAGTTCATCCTTTTCTCACAAAAGGATGAAAAGCATATTTACTACATACATACACAGCCATAGTTCATCTTAGAGAAGTTCACATTTAGTAGAGCCATACACTACACAACCATCATGCCCAAAAGGTCAGCATTGCCCACTAGCTCATATTCATTTTCTTCACTTCTCTAAGATGGCCTGGATCCCCTTGATATTCTCCTTCAGCTTCTCCTCTGCCTTCATCAGCTCAGCAAACTGAAGCTCTAGCTCCACCATCTCTTCACCATGCTTTTCCTTTCCCTTAAGCAAATCTGAAACCTGAAACTTCAACTCTAGCTTATCTTGGGTGAGCTTCTCCTCAGACTTTGTGAGCTCTGCATTCTTCAACTCCAAGTTCATCTTAGCTTCACTAAGCAATTGCTTGTCTGTAATATGCTTCAACTTCAGGTTCTGGATGACTGTAGCTTGAGCTCTTGTCAGGTTCAGTAGCACTTCATAATTCTGCTTAAGCTTCTCAGACTCTGCATCTCTCTTTGCCATCTGTGCCTTCATATCAGCCACCAGTTCACTTCTGCATTCATGCTGATATGTAATGGCAGACTGCAGATGTCTGAAATCCACCACCCTCTCCTCCTGGAAGCTCATAAGCTCATGCACATCTTGGACTAGCTTGTCATAGTTGGCCTCCAACTTGTTCTTCTCTTCTGTCAATGGCGGATAGTGAAAGAACTTTCAAGATTATCATTCACCCTAGCACTCCTGCTATCTTCAACCATTGCCCACAGCTTTAACAATGCATTTTGCATTATTGGGGGCCACTGGTGATCAACCCATTCAACAAACCCACAATTCTGCCCTTCCTGCAAAAAGAGCAAAAAGATAAATAATAAACAAGTTAGTTCATACCACAGGTAAATAACTAGTGCACTAAGCTACATTGGTTCCTACCACTATTTTTCCTTTCTAAATTGGTAATAATAGCAGCACTAAGCTACACTGGTAATTGAGATGTACCTACCCACTAAATAACAGCATGAAACATTACAACACCACTCAGCTACAGATTTGAACAGATTTGCACTCAATATTTAGTTCCAAACAGGAGTAAAAGTGTAACAGCAACATAATTAACAGTGCACTGTCATTAAGTACATAAAAATACCACAACAGCAACATAAAACCTGTAGAAGTCCTAAACTGAATATTTCACATGATACCAAGAACAATGCCACTGCTAAATAACAGTACCACTGTCATGAAACTACTGCCACTGCTGTTGCAAAAGTGAATATGCCCTAATAATCAGGCCTTGTAGTCATGTTCAATATGCCACTGTCAAACCAACAATAAAATGACAGTATCAACCAAAATATAATATCCAACTATCACCCTACAATTCATACTGGCTCTGCACATGCTAAGAACCTTCTCCCTGTGCCTGTTCCTTCAAATGCGACAAGCCTCTCAGATGCCTTCCCGTGCTTCTCACATGGCGACATCGTTTCCAGCTCAAGCCCCTGGTAATCTGGATCTTCAACGCTGAAAGGGACCTGCCGAACCTCATACAAACAAAATGCCCAAATCAAAACCCAGCAAAATCAACCAAATCAAAAAGCCCCAAATCTGAAACCCTAACCCTAAACCTAGCTCAAGGGAAATCACCTGCTTAAGCCCGTCCGTGGATGAGGTCGAGTGCATGTACGGCAGGCTGGACGTCTCCTCACTGCTTTCGTCTTCGAAAACCATGGCGGGCGGCGGCGGTCCGGTCCGGCAACGCTGCGGGCGGCGACGAGGGCGGCGAGAGAGGAGCGAGGAGGAAGGCACGAGCGAGGAGGGAGAGACAGAGCACGGGCCGGTCCGGTTCGAGCCGGACCGCACGTATCGAGCGAGCGGGCGAGTGCCGATTCGCCAGCGTGGCAGCTGATGCGCGGGCCCGAGCGGTCAGTTCCAGCGTCAATACGTAGAAATACGAAGATTAGCTCGATTCGCAACAGTTCGACCCAAACGTGATACTGACACGTAAAATTTTTCAAAAGTGATACCAATTCGCCACCACCGCCCCAAATGTGGTACTATCGTGTAATTATCTCGATTCTATCAGATTCCCTCTGTTCGCATTTATCTAAGATTCGTACTGTATATTTGCATTGTAGTAGTAGTAGTTCGTTCATCTCATGATGCAGTAAGGCACATTTTTTTACACGAGAGTTACTGCAACAGTGGTCGTATCCTGCATTGGATGGTAGAACAGACAACCTTTCGGCCGTAGCAGTCTTGTGCACTTTTTACTCTGTGTGGTCAAATCAGTAGGAGTATGGTCTAGTGTATGGAGCTAGGTAGGACAAATCCTTTTCTGAGCCCGGGTTCATCTGCACCCATGTTGAATAAAAAAACAAAAGAAATACTAGAAAATTTTAAAAAATTCCAATTTTTTTCCCATGATAGACAATTTGATGCGTGAGGTCTGCCCTAATTTTCAAATCATTTGGACAACTGAGCAACTCTCGGCAAAAAAGACAAATTCAGGGTCTGTAAAACAGTTTACCGTTCATGTACTCTATTTTGACCCAATTTGTCTTTTTTCGCTGAGAGCTACTCAGATGTCCAAATGAGCTAAAATTTGGAGCGAACCTCACGCAATAAATTGTCTACCATGGGAAAAAATTTCAGAATTTTTTTAATTTTTTTAGTATTTGTTTTGAATTTTTTTCTGACCGGATGCAGATGAGCCTGGGCACCGAATCGCTACACTCCGTCCTCAGTTACTGCTCACACACACACTCTCTCTCTCTCTCTCTCGCATGAACGGATGAACCCATGCGGACATTGTTTGCCCCCAACGTCCTCAGTTATTGTGCTTTGTATCTGAGGACGCGTTTGGTTGCTCGCATCAGACCTAGGTTCAGACAGACAGTTCTCGTTTTGTTTGGTTGCCTTACCCGCATCTAAATCTTGGCCGGTACGAACCTTAAAGCAGTGCTCAGCCAGGCCCACTAGGAACGGCCGAATCGACAGTTTCCAGCGAGTCAGGCCCGAGCGATGGAGGGAAGGGGAATGCCGCGCTGCGCAACTGCGGGCAAGGAGATAGCGGGAGCGATGAGCGATGGTGCGTCTCCAAAAAAGCGGCGGGATGAATTCGAGTCACCGCCCGCCGGTTGCCCTATATAGCCAGGGTGACCGCCACGACAAAACTCCCGCCACCATTTCCTCCCTCTTGAGCTTTCCCTCCGGTGCAGATCGACTTCCACGATGAGGTAAGCGGCGCAACTACTCCAGCGATCGGTTGACTGCGGCGGCGGATCGACTGGTCCTCTTCTCCGATGTGCCAGGCACCTCCTCCGTGGCTTCTCCGATGGCGTCAGTAAGTTCAATCACCCCCTCCTCTCTACTAGTTCTAGCTAGATTTGTTGATGTGGTAGGGTAAGATCTTCCAATCTGTTTGACTGTGATGTTGTAGTTGCTAGTTTTGATGGATTTGAAGCATGGTAGGGGTTGTTTCCATGTCGGCAAGAATTGATACCTAGTGGCCATGGAGGGAATGGTAGTATGCTTAGATGTGTGGTATGCTAGTGTGCAAGTGTAGAACAAAAACATCCATGTGTCCATGATTAGTTCGATCTGTCCATGTTTTACTGGTAGTTCCTACTATCTATGTGTAGTGTGTTGTGGTATTGATGACACTTACATTTGTAGGACATGACCACGCAACAGTTTAGTCAGGCCATCGTGCTGTCCGAGAGCAAGTTCCCGCCGTCCTACATCGAGAACTGCCAGCCTCACATCGACCAGATGCCTCCTGAATCAGACATTTTTGACATGCCGCCTACTGTTGGAAATATGCCCTAGAGGAAATAATAAAATGGTTATTATTGTATTTCCTTGTTCATGATAATTGTCTATTGTTCATGCTATAATTGTATTAACTGGAAACCGTAATACATGTGTGAATACATAGACCACAACATGTCCCTAGTAAGCCTCTAGTTGACTAGCTCGTTGATCAATAGATGGTTATGGTTTCCTGACCATGGACATTGGATGTCATTGATAACGGGATCACATCATTAGGAGAATGATGTGATGGACAAGACCCAATCCTAAGCATAGCACAAGATCGTGTAGTTCGTTTGCTAGAGCTTTTCTAATGTCAAGTATCATTTCCTTGGACCATGAGATTGTGCAACTCCCGGATACCGTAGGAATGCTTTGGGTGTACCAAACGTCACAACGTAACTGGGTGGCTATAAAGGTGCACTACAGGTATCTCCGAAAGTGTCTGTTGGGTTGGCACGAGTCGAGACTGGGATTTGTCACTCCGTATGACGGAGAGGTATCTCTGGGCCCACTCGGTAATGCATCATCATAATGAGCTCAATGTGACTAAGGAGTTAGCCACGGGATCATGCGTTACGGTACGAGTAAAGTGACTTGCCGGTAACGAGATTGAACAAGGTATTGGGATACCGACGATCGAATCTCGGGCAAGTAACGTACCGATTGACAAAGGGAATTGTATACGGGATTGATTGAATCCTCGACATCGTGGTTCATCCGATGAGATCATCGTGGAACATGTGGGAGCCAACATGGGTATCCAGATCTTGCTGTTGGTTATTGACCGGAGAGTCGTCTCGGTCATGTCTGCATGTCTCCCGAACCCGCAGGGTCTACACACTTAAGGTTCGGTGACGCTAGAGTTGTAGAGATGTTAGTATGCGGTTAACCGAAAGTTGTTCGGAGTCCCGGATGAGATCCCGGACGTCACGAGGAGTTCCGGAATGGTCCGAAGGTAAAGATTTATATATGGGAAGTCCTATTTTGACCACCGGAAAATGTTCGGGATTTTTCGGTATTGTACCGGGAAGGTTCTAGAAGGTTCCGAAGTGGGGCCCACCTGCATGGGGGACCCACATGAACGTGGGTAGTGGGGGCAAGGCCCCACACCCCTGGTCAAGGCGCACCAAGATCCCACCTTAGAAGGAATAAGATCATATCCCGAAGGGATAAGATCAAGATCCCTAAAAAAGGGGGATAACAATCGGTGGGGAAGGGAAATGATGGGATTTCTTTCCCCCACCTTTGCCAACGCCCCAATGGACTTGGAGGGCAAGAAACCAGCCCCCTCCACCCCTATATATAGTGGGGAGGCGCATGGGAGCAGCACCCCAAGCCCTGGCGCCTCCCTCCCTCCCGTGACACCTCTTCCTCCCCGCTTGCGCTTGGCGAAGCCCTGCCGGGATCCCGCTACTTCCACCACCACGCCGTCGTGCTGCTGGATCTCCATCAACTTCTCCTCCCCCCTTGCTGGATCAAGAAGGAGGAGACGTCCCCGCTCCGTACGTGTGTTGAACGCGGAGGTGTCGTCCGGTCGGCGCTAGGATCATCGGTGATTTGGATCACGACGAATACGACTCCATCAACCCCATTCTCTTGAACGCTTTCGCTCGCGATCTACAAGGGTATGTAGATGCACTCCTCCCCTCTCGTTGCTAGCATCTCCTAGATTGATCTTGGTGACACGTAGGAAAATTTTGAATTTCTGCTACGTTCCCCAACAGTTGCATCATGAGCCAGGTCTATGCGTAGATTCTATGCACGAGTAGAACACAAATTAGTTGTGGGCGATGATTTGTTCAATTTGCTTACCGTTACTAGTCTTATCTTGATTCGGCGGCATTGTGGGATGAAGCGGCCCGGACCGACCTTACACGTACTCTTACGTGAGACAGGTTCCACCGATTGACATGCACTTGATGCATAAGGTGGCTAGCGGGTGTCTGTCTCTCCCACTTTAGTCGGATCGGATTCGATGAAGAGGGTCCTTATGAAGGGTAAATAGCAATTGGCATATCACCGTTGTGGCTTTTGTGTAGGTAAGAAACGTTCTTGCTAGAAACCCATAGCAGCCACGTAAAACATGGAACAACAATTAGAGGACGTCTAACTTGTTTTTGCAGGGTATGCTATGTGATGTGATATGGCCAAAAGGATGTGATGAATTATATATGTGATGTATGAGATTGATCATGTTCTTGTAATAGGAATCACGACTTGCATGTCGATGAGTATGACAACCGGCAGGAGCCATAGGAGTTGTCTTAATTTATTGTATGACCTGCGTGTCAATGAAAAACGCCATGTAATTACTTTACTTTATTGCTAACCGTTAGCCATAGTAGTAGAAGTAATAGTTGGCGAGACAACTTCATGAAGACACGATGATGGAGATCATGATGATGGAGATCATGGTGTCATGCCGGTGACGAAGGTGATCATGCCGCGCCTCGAAGATGGAGATCAAAAGGCGCAAGATGATATTGGCCATATCATGTCACTTTATGATTTGCATGTGATGTCTGTCATGTTTACATCTTATTTGCTTAGAACGACGGTAGCGTAAATAAGATGACCCCTAACTAAAATTTCAAGAGATGTGTTCCCCCTAACTGTGCACCGTTGCGAAGGTTCGTTGTTTCGAAGCACCACGTGATGATCGGGTGTGATAGATTCTAACGTTCGCATACAACGGGTGTTGATGAGCCTAGCATGTACAGACATGGCCTCGGAACACAAGCAAAGCACTTAGGTTGACTTGACGAGCCTAGCATGTACAGACATGGCCTCGGAACATAAGAGACCGAAAGGTCGAACATGAGTCGTATAGTAGATACGGTCAACATGGAGATGTTCACCGATGATGACTAGTCCGTCTCACGTGATGATCGGACACGGCCTAGTCGATTCGGATCATGTATCACTTACATGACTAGAGGGATGTCTATCTAAGTGGGAGTTCATTAAATAATGAGATGAACTTAATTATCATGAACATAGTCAAAAGGTCTTTGCAAATAATGTCGTAGCTTACGCTTTAGTTCTACTAAGATATGTTCCTAGAGAAAATTTAGTTGAAAGTTGACAATAGCAATTATGCGGACTGGGTCCGTAAACTGAGGATTGTCCTCATTGCTGCACAGAAGGCTTATGTCCTTAATGCACCGCTCGGTGTGTTGAACCTCGAGCGTCGTTTGTAGATGTTGTGAAACATCTGACATACACGTTTTGATGACTACATGATAGTTCAGTGTGTGATGCTAACGGTTTAAAATTGTGGCACCAAAGACGGTTTTGAAACGTCGCAGAACATATGAGATGTTCCAAAGACTCAAATTGGGATTTCAGACTAATGCCCACGTCAAGAGGTATGAGACCTCTGACAAGTTTCTTAAGCCTGCAAACTAAGGGAGAAAAGCTCAATCGTTGAGCATGTGCTCAGATTGTCTGAGTACTACAATCACTTGAATCGAGTGGGAGTTAATCTTCCAGATGAGATAGTGATGGTTCTCCATAGTCACTGCCACCAAGCTATTAGAGCTTCGTGATGAACTATAACATATCAGGGATAGACATGATGATCCTTGAGCAACTCGCGATGTTTGACACCGCGAAAGTAGAAATCAAGAAGGAGCATCAATTGTTGATGGTTAGTAAAACCACTAGTTTCTAGAAGGGCAAGGGCAAGAAGGGATACTTCATGAAACGGCAAATCAGTTGCTGCTCTAGTGAAGAAACCCAAGGTTGAACCCAAACCCGAGACTAAGTGCTTCTGAAATGAGGGGAACGGTCACTGAAGCAGAACTACCCTAGATACTTCGTAGATGAGAAGGCTGGCAAGGTCGACAGAAATATATTGGATATACATTATATTAATGTGTACTTTACTAGTACTCCTAGTAGTACCAGGGTATTAGATACCAGTTCGGTTGCTAAGTGTTAGTAACTCGAAATAAAAGCTGCGGAATAAACGGAGACTAGCTAAAGGTGAGATGACGATATGTGTTGAAAGTGTTTCCAAGGTTGATGTGATCAAGCATTACATGCTCCCTCTACCATCGAGATTGGGGTTAAACCTGAGTAATTATTATTTGGTGTTTGCGTTGAGCATAGACATGATTGGATTATATTTATCGCAATACGGTTATTCATTAAAGGAGAATAATGGTTACTCTGTCTATTTGAATAATACCTTCAATGGTCTTGCACCTAAAATGAATGGTTTATTGAATCTCGATCGTAGTAATACACATGTTCATGCCAAAAGATATAAGATAGTAATGATAGTACCACATACTTGTGGCACTGCCACTTGAGTCATATTGGTATAAAACGCATGAAGGAGCTCCATGTTGATGGATCTTTGGACTCACTCATTTTTGAAAAGATTGAGACATGCGAACCATGTCTATTAGTATATATGCATGAAGAAAGTCCATACAGATGGATCATTTGGACTCACTTGATTTTGAATCACTTGAGACATGCAAATCATACCACATGGGCAAGATGACTGAAAGGCCTCGTTTTCAGTAAGATGGAACAAGAGAGCAACTTGTTGGAAGTAATACATTTGATGTGTGCAGTCCAATGAGTGCTGACGCACGCAGTGGATATCGTTATGTTCTTACTTCACAGATGATTTGAGTAGATGCTGAGAATATTTACTTGATGAAACACAAGTCTGAATTATTGAAAGGTTCAAGTAATTTCAGAGTGAAGTTGAAGATCGTCGTGACAAGAGGATAAAATGTCTATGATGTGATCATAGAGATGAATATGTGAGTTACGAGTTTGGCACACAATTAAGACATTGTGGAAATTGTTTCACGACTAATACCGCTTGGAACACCATAGTGTGATGGTGTGTCCGAACATCATAACCGCACCCTATTGGATATGGTGCATGCCATGATGTCTCTTATCGAATTACCACTATCGTTCATGGGTTAGGCATTAGAGACAACCGCATTCACTTTAAATAGGGCACCACGCAATTCCGTTGAGACGACACCGTATGAACTGTGGTTTAGAGAAACCTAAGCTGTCGTTTCTTAAAAGTTTGGGGCTGCGACGCTTATGTGAAAAAGTTTCAGGCTGATAAGCTCGAACCCAAAGCGGATAAATGCATCTTCATAGAATACCCAAAACAGTTAGGTATACCTCCTATTTCAGATCTGGAAGCAAAAGTGATTGTTTCTAGAAACGGGTCCTTTCTCGAGGAAAAGTTTCTCTCGAAAGAATTGAGTGGGAGGATGGTGGAGACTTGATGAGGTCATTGAACCGTCACTTCAACTAATGTGTAGCAGGGCACAGGAAGTTGTTCCTGTGGCACCTACACCAATTGAAGTGGAAGCTTATGATAGTGATCATGAAACTTCAGATCAAGTCACTACCAAACCTCATAGGACGACAAGGATGCGTACTACTTCAGAGTGGTACGTAATCCTGTCATGGAAGTCATGTTGCTAGACAACAATGAACCTACGAGCTATGGAGAAGCGATGGTGGGCCCGGATTCCGATGAATGGCTCGAGGCCATAAAATCCGAGAGGAGCCATGTATGAAAACAAAGTATAGACTTTGAAAGAACTACTTGATGGTCGTAAGGCTGTTGGGTATAGATGGATTTTAAAGGGAAGACAGACAATGATGGTAAGTGTCACCATTAAGAAAGCTCGACTTGTCGTTAAGATGTTTTCCGGCAAGTTCAAGGAGTTGACTGCGATGAGACTTTCTCACTCGTAGCGATGCTAAGAGTCTGTTAGAATTATATTAGCAGTTACTACATTATTTATGAAATCTTGCAGATAGGATGTCAAAACATTGTTTCCTCGACGATTTTCTTGAGGAAAGGTTGTATGCGATACAACCAGAAGGTTTTGTCAATCCTGAAAGATGCTAACAAGTATGCAAAGCTCCAGCAATCCTTCTAAGGATTGGAGTAAGCATCTCGGAGTTGGAATGAATGCTTTGATGAGATGATCAAAGATTTTGGGTTTATACAAAGTTCATGAGAAACTTGTATTTCCAAAGAAGTGAGTGGGAGCACTATAGAATTTTTGATGAGTATATGTTGTTAACATATTGTTGATCAGAAATGATGTAGAATTTCTGGAAAGCATCCAGGGTTATTTGAAAAGTGTTTTTCAATGGAAAACCTGGATTAAGCTACTTGAACATTGAGCATCAAGATCTATAAGGATAGATCAAAAACGCTTAATAGTACTTTCAAATGAATACAGACCGTGACAGGATTTTGAAGGAGTTCAAAATAGATCAGCAAAGAAGGAGCTCTTGGCTGTGTTACAAGGTGTGAGTATTGAGTAAGACTCAAGACCTGACCACGGCAGAAGAAAGAGAAAGGACGAAGGTCGTCCCCTATGCTTTAGACGTAGGCTCTACAATATGCTATGCTGTGTACCGCACCTGAAGTGTGCCTTGCCATGAGTTAGTCAAGGGGTACAATAGTGATCCAGGAAGGGATCACATGATAGCGGTCGAACTTATCCTTAGTATCTAGTGGACTAAGGAATTTTCTCGATTATGGAGGTGGAAAGGGGGTTCGTCGTAAAGGGTTACGTCGATGCAAACTTTGACACTAATCCGGATGACTCTGAGTAGTGAACTGGATTCGTATAGTAGAGCAGTTATTTGGAATAGCTCCAACTAGCGCGTGGTAGCTGCATCTACAAGATGACATAGAGATTTGTAAAGCACACACGGATCTGAATGTTGCAGACCCGTTGACTAGAACCTCTCTCGTAAGCATAACATGATCAAACCCTAGAACTCATTGAGTGTTAATCACATGGTGATGTGAACTAGATTATTGACTCTAGAAAACTCTTGGGTATTAGTCACATGGCGATGTGAACTTTGAGTGTTAATCACATGGTGATGTGAACTATATTATTGACTCTAGTGCAAGTGGGAGACTGTTGGAAATATGCCCTAGAGGCAATAATAAAATGGTTATTATTGTATTTCCTTGTTCATGATAATTGTCTGTTGTTCATGCTATAATTGTATTAACTGGAAACCGTAATACATGTGTGAATACATAGACCACAACATGTCCCTAGTAAGCCTCTAGTTGACTAGCTCGTTGATCAATAGATGGTTATGGTTTCCTGACCATGGACATTGGATGTCATTGATAACGGGATCACATCATTAGGAGAATGATGTGATGGACAAGACCCAATCCTAAGCATAGCACAAGATCGTGTAGTTCGTTTGCTAGAGCTTTTCTAATGTCAAGTATCATTTCCTTGGACCATGAGATTGTGCAACTCCCGGATACCGTAGGAATGCTTTGGGTGTACCAAACGTCACAACGTAACTGGGTGCCTATAAAGGTGCACTACAGGTATCTCCGAAAGTGTCTGTTGGGTTGGCACGAGTCGAGACTGGGATTTGTCACTCCGTATGACGGAGAGGTATCTCTGGGCCCACTCGGTAATGCATCATCATAATGAGCTCAATGTGACTAAGGAGTTAGCCACAGGATCATGCATTACGGTACTTGTAAAGTGACTTGCCGGTAACGAGATTGAACAAGGTATTGGGATACCGACGATCGAATCTCGGGCAAGTAACGTACCGATTGACAAAGGGAATTGTATACGGGATTGATTGAATCCTCGACATCGTGGTTCATCCGATGAGATCATCGTGGAACATGTGGGAGCCAACATGGGTATCCAGATCCCGCTGTTGGTTATTGACCGGAGAGTCGTCTCGGTCATGTCTGCATGTCTCCCGAACCCGTAGGGTCTACACACTTAAGGTTCGGTGACGCTAGAGTTGTAGAGATGTTAGTATGCGGTTAACCGAAAGTTGTTCGGAGTCCCGGATGAGATCCCGGACGTCACGAGGAGTTCCGGAATGGTCCGGAGGTAAAGATTTATATATGGGAAGTCCTATTTTGGCCACCGGAAAATGTTCGGGATTTTTCGGTATTGTACCGGGAAGGTTCTAGAAGGTTCCGAAGTGCGGCCCACCTGCATGGGGGACCCACATGAACGTGGGTAGTGGGGGCAAGGCCCCACACCCCTGGTCAAGGCGCACCAAGATCCCACCTTAGAAGGAATAAGATCATATCCCGAAGGGATAAGATCAAGATCCCTAAAAAAGGGGATAACAATCGGTGGGGAAGGGAAATGATGGGATTTCTTTCCCCCACCTTTGCCAACGCCCCAATGGACTTGGAGGGCAAGAAACCAGCCCCCTCCACCCCTATATATAGTGGGGAGGCGCATGGGAGCAGCACCCCAAGCCCTGGCGCCTCCCTCCCTCCCGTGACACCTCTTCCTTCCCGCTTGCGCTTGGCGAAGCCCTGCCGGGATCCCGCTACTTCCACCACCACGCCGTCGTGCTGCTGGATCTCCATCAACTTCTCCTCCCCCCTTGCTGGATCAAGAAGGAGGAGACGTCCCCGCTCCGTACGTGTGTTGAACGCGGAGGTGCCGTCCGTTCGGCGCTAGGATCATCGGTGATTTGGATCACGACGAATACGACTCCATCAACCCCGTTCTCTTGAACGCTTCCGCTCGCGATCTACAAGGGTATGTAGATGCACTCCTCCCCTCTCGTTGCTAGCATCTCCTAGATTGATCTTGGTGACACGTAGGAAAATTTTGAATTTCTGCTACGCTCCCCAACACCTACGGTTCCTCCATTTGTATTGGCTCAACCCAATGCTGTTGCTCAAAAGGCAGCCGCAAAGGAGAAGAAGGATGGCAGGGCTAACAACATGAAATGGCAGCCATTCCTCTCCACTTTCGTGCTTAACAAGATGTGTGAGATCATAGCTAGTGGGGTAGGACTAACAATGGCTTCAAGGAGGTTCACTTGAACCTTGTTGCAAGGCAGGCGTTCGAGTTCTGTGGACAGGAGGTAACCTCGACCCGGGTGTACAACCACCTGATGAAGTAGAGAGCGAGGTGGATCACCGCATCCAAGATCAGAGACCTCAACGGTGCTTCGTGGGATGAGGACACCTGCTCGATCCTTTTGGAGGAAGAGCACTACCAATGCCACATCACGGTTAGCTCAAAAACCATGCCATTCTAACTAACCAACAATTTAAGCCTACGAACCATTGCCATACTAACTAACCACTCTGGCCTATTTCTTACTTAGGCTCACCCCAAGGATGCAGAGTTCCTCAACACACCTATCCACAACTACCACCAAATGCAGTAGATCTTCTCCTTCGGGCTAGCAACCGGCAAGCATGCCATGGGCTCTGGTCAGCCGATGGGCTCGCCGATGCCCGAGTATCCAGACACCCAGGAGTCAGACACCATCAACGTTGGTGCTCGTGAGAAGGATCGTGAGCACGTTCCTGTGGTTGATAGGAAGAGGAAGCGGGCATGCTTCATGTAGGAGGAGTTGAGCGTCTCAGTAGCATAACTCAGGTAGTGAAGGAGGTGGCCACCGCCATCAGGGTGAGCATGACGTTTGACGTCCACCCTGAGCTCTACGACGCCGTCATAGAGCAAGGTGGCTTCATCCCAGAGGCTCTCATGGTGGCTCTCAGCCATTTGCTGGACAAAAAAGCCCAGGGTGTTGGGTTTGTTGTCATGGGAGACGCCCACAGGGTTCTCTGGTTGTGGACCTGGCTGGGTAGGCACTACTATTCGTGTTGCTTCTGTTGGTGGTGACAGCGTGCATGATCCTTGATGGCGATGGCGATGGCAACAAGGACGACGATGACACCATCTATTTTGTGTAGTTAGGGCTTGAAAACAATCTTATGCTCTATATATTTTGGTGAGATGGTACATACTAACCCCTCATGGTGATCCTCACGGTGATTAAGAACTTGTGGTGGTAGGATTACACCCTTTTTGGATGTGGTGGTAGGATGACACCAAAGTAGTTGTAGGTTGAACTTGCTATGCGGTATGATCATGCATGCTTACTAATGCTCTTCTGCTACAGTGCTTCCGTGCTTCATTGCTTGCTCCTAGAGTGCTTCATTGCTTGTTGTTTGTGTGTCCCAATTTTTGTTGCTTCAATTTATTGCTCATTTGCACTGCTAGGGCAAGTGGTATGCGGTGTTCGAAGGGAGGGTTCCAGAGGTTTACAATTCATGGGAAGCTTGCAACCAATAAGTTTCGGCCTACAGTGACAGCAGTCATAGAGGGTTTAAGACTAGGCAGGCGGTAGAAGATGCTTACTCCAAGTATGTGCGAGAGTGGGCATGCAGCAAGGTTGAGGTTGGCAAGGTGGATCGTCCGTTAGGGCTGAAGAACTTTATCATCTTCATCCAGTTCATCGCCATTGCAGTGTTGTGGCGTTGGTGTGCTCGGTGCGATCATGTTTAAGGTGTGGTAGTATTGGGTAAACTAACCAAGTAGGGTACAAGGTGAGCACAACTCTATGCTCGTATGCAACTAAACAACATGCACTCATCTAACCACATACAATCCGAGCAAGCAAACGCGGTGCGTCGAGGCGTTGTTATGATGCAGGGAGAGCATATGCAGGCAACCAATCTACATGCAGATGTTGGTTTTTTGCCTGCATATGCTCAGCCGGGATAAGTATGCAAACGGTCCTGCTGGATTACCCTTGATAGAGACGAGGGGCCCGATCTTTCGATGAGATGATAACTATCGATTTTGTGGAGCCGACTTTGATGATCCAATTACAAAGGTGCACGACGTTGCGCCTTAGCAATCGCTAAACCAATCTCCTGAGGTTACTCACGATGCTGGAAGCACGATCAGCCTGACAACAAAGGTCTATTCCTGCATGCAATCGAAGAACAAGCAAGAATATGATAAAGAAATCTGAATATTATGAATATTTATAAGAAGTAGTGAAAATGGTGGGGATCCGTAAGCGTTCTTGGCCTGTTCGTTGGACACAAACGAAGTACACGAAGTTGCAATGACTAACTTTTAACTAGACAAATCCCCAACAAAAGGTTAATAGATTGATCTACTTATATAGGAGCAAGGGGTGGCGGCCAAGGAGGTGGGAGAATGCCCCAAGGAAGCCTAGAATTAATCTAGGTGGTACAAGGCTCACAGGCCCAAGTAGAGGTGATGCAACACCTTTGAACTTGTATTCTGCTACAGCGTCTGATTTTTTTGTCAATATCTCAACGCTCGGATGAATTTGAAGGTGAATCCAATTGGGTTGGAAAGTGCATGAAATAAACTTTCCAACACAAAAAGAATCACCCAATTCGGAGTCCGGATGAAAGAGATCTTGGCGTTTTGAGTCAGGTATGTGTGTGCAGTCCGAATCTGAGTCCAGAACGCGTGGGACTTGGACTCTATTTTCTCTTGGCCCAAAAGTGACGTGAAAGGACTTTTTGAACAACACCTAAACTTCTCTTTTCCCCTTATCTTCATATGTGGATTGTATAAATGTCTCATACACGTGCAATTAGACATGGCACAAAAGTCTGTGAAGTATTTTTGTTCTAGATAACATAAATAAATTATTGCATAGTTTGCATTAGAAATCACCTCACAAATATGCATGTATGCAATATTTTTTGTCGTATCCAAGGTAGTCATGTTCTCATTATCCTCCCCTTCTTAAAAACAAAGTTTTCCTCAACGTTGCTTAATCTGAAATGTGGCTAACAAAAGAGACAATGTGTACATGTTGTATATGTATATGTCATCCAGTTTTACTTCCCTTGATTTTTGCACCATGACACATGTATACATGAGTAACTTTTATAGTTCATAAAATATAAAGCCAAAATATTATCTTAAGAAGTAGAAGGCATGAAAATATTGCAACTCAGTTTGCACATATAAGTGAAGCTCTTATTCATATCAAAATATTGACAATGTTCATCATTAAACCATCCCAACATTGGTGAATAAACCTTACTTGCATCACATTTACATGCTACAATATGCTTAAATAAGCAAATATGCAATAAGTCATTTGACACAGAATCATCACCAAAATTAGAGGTCATATCAAAATGATTAAACATTGTCGCAATTATTTTCAAATGTATTTGATCCAAATCTGTTTTATTTTCCCTGATTCACATGGTTCTTTTGAATCAACAGTTAATTCAATGGATGCACTCAAAATTGTTGGTATTTCAGCTATTTGATCACATGACGCATTCATGACAGTAACACGGTTCTCTAAAATAGGTGGTGTACTCAAATCAACAGATAACTCAACACATGATGTATTCAAGTTAACTAGGCATGCATCATTCTCATGTGAAGTTATAACATCAATACATTTACTGTTACCTTGTCGCAAAGACGTAGCTGATGTACGTACAAACGATGACAATGTACCATACACTTAAGATGATGTCGCGCTCACAATCTGAGGTGTGGCTGCTCTAGTAGGTGCAACGGTAGAGGAACCAACCGGTGGTGGTGAGATTGAACTAGTATGATACGTCTCCAACGTATCTATAATTTTTGATTGCTCCATGCTATATTATCTTCTGTTTTGGACATTATTGGGCTTTATTATTCACTTTTATATTATTTTTGGGACTAACCTATTAACCGGAGGCCCAGCCCAGAATTGCTGTTTTTTACCTATTTCAGAGTTTCGCAGAAAAAGAATATCAAACGGAGTCCAAACGGAATGAAACCTTCGGGAACGTGATTTTCGGAACGAACATGATCCAGAGGACTTGGACCCTATGTCAAGAAAGCCACCAGGAAGCCACGAGGTAGGGGGCGCGCCTACCCCCACCAGGCGCGCCCTCCACCCTCGTGGGTCCCACGTTGCTCCACCGACGTACTCCTTCCTCCTATATATACCTACGTACCCCCAAACGATGAGATACGGAGCCAAAAACCTAATTCCACCGCCGCAACCTTCTGTACCCGTGAGATCCCATCTTGGGGCCTCTTCCGGAGCTCCGCCGGAGGGGGCATCGATCACGGAGGGTTTCTACATCAACACCATAGCCTCTCTGATGATGTGTGAGTAGTTTACCTCAGACCTTCGGGTCCATAGTTATTAGCTAGACGGCTTCTTCTCTCTTTTTGGATCTCAATACAATGTTCTCCCCCTCTCTTGTGGAGATCTATTCGATGTAATCTTCTTTTGCGGTGTGTTTGTTGAGACCGATGAATTGTGGGTTTATGATCAAGTTTATCTATGAACAATATTTGAATCTTCTGAATTCTTTTATGTATGATTGGTTATCTTTGCAAGTCTCTTCGAATTATCAGTTTGGTTTGGCCTACTAGATTGATCTTTTTTGCAATTGGAGAAGTGCTTAGCTTTGGGTTCAATCTTGCGGTGTCCTTTCCCAGTGACAGTAGGGGCAGCCAGGCACGTATTGTATTGTTTCCATCGAGGATAACAAGATAGTTTTTTTTATCATATTGCATGAATTTATCCCTCTACATCATGTCATCTTGCTTAAAGCATTACTCTGTTCTTATGAACTTAATACTCTAGATGCATGCTGGATAGCGGTCGATGTGTGGAGTAATAGTAGTAGATGCAGGCAGGAATCGGTCTACTTGTCTCGGACGTCATGCCTATATACATGATCATACCTAGATATTCTCATAACTATGCTCAATTCCGTCAATTGCTCAACAGTAATTTGTTCACCCACCGTAAAATACTTATGCTCTTGAGAGAAGCCACTAGTGAAACCTATGGCCCCCGGGTCTATTTTCCATCATATTAATCTCCCGACAACAAGCTATTTCTGGCATCGTTTTTATTTTGTTTACTTTACTTTGCATCTTTATCACAAAAATACCAAAAATATTATCTTATCATATCTATCAGATCTCACTCTCGTAAGTGACCGTGTAGGGATTGACAACCCCTTATCGCGTTGGTTGCGAGGATTTATTTGTTTGTGTAGGCGCGAGGGACTCGCGCGTAGCCTCCTACTGGATTGATACATTGGTTCTCAAAAAGTGAGGGAAATACTTACACTACTTTGCTGCATCACCCTTTCCTCTTCAAGGGAAAACCAATGCAGTGCTCAAGAGGTAGCAAGAAGGATTTCTGGCGCCGTTGCCGGGGAGTTCTACGCAAAAGTCAACATACCAAGTACCCATCACAAACCCTTATCTCCCGCATTACATTATTTGCCATTTGCCTCTCGTTTTCCTCTCCCCCACTTCACCTTTGTCGTTTTATTCGCCCTCTCTTTTTTGTTCGCCTCTTTTTCGTTTGCTTGTTGTCATGGCTAGTCCTTTATCTTCTCCATTGTCTCCCGAAAATGAAGTTCTCAATTTTAAACAAAGGGGGGAGAAAATCTAAAAGACGCTTGGTATAGAATTTGCAATGCTCAAAATAGATCTACCAGGAAGCAATCTACTTCCGTTCTTCTCCGCAATTTTTATGTAGGCGCTAATCCTTGGTATAGATATATTCTTGACACCATTACCTGAGGGAATTTCTTGGGTAGCCATACTATTGACTCTTATAATGCTATGATAGATTTGTTTGGCTCACCACCTCTTTTGGTTAATGGAACTATGTTAACTTTGGAGCATGTAATGCAAAGACTTGAAATTATTGAAAATAAAGTTGCTACCGTAGAGTTAATTGAAAATCTGGATAAAAAGATCCACAACCAAATTACCCAATATGGATCTAAAGTAGGAGTCACTTTGAAAAATATTAAGGAGAAGGAACCCATAGTTAATGAAAGAATAAATCAAGATTCCACTAGAATCGATAAACTTGAGGGTATCATTACCAACTTGGGAACCGCTTTTTCTTCCGTAAAGAATACTCCAAGTCCTCCAACAAAAATTTCCAAGCTTATGTATGTTCCTAAAAATAAGGGTGAATCCTCTAGTAAGGAAACTGCGGATCTCAAATCTATAAGCATTCATCCCAATCTTTTTGCTATCATTAAGGAACCATTTGCTACAAATGAATTTTTCGATCTTGTTCCTAAAAGTTTGATAATTAATAAAAAGAAATAAACTCTAAAGGATGATAGATGTCTTATTGAAGAATTGCCCACCAAAGATGGCAATACCTAGATCTATCCTTGCTTTTATGCCTAGCTAGGGGCGTTAAACGATAGCGCTTGTTGGGAGGCAACCCAATTTTATTTTTAGTTTTTTGCTTTTTGCTTCTGTTTAGGAATAAATATTTTATCTAGCCTCTGGTTAGATTTGTTTTTATGTTTTAATTAGTGTTTGTGCCAAGTTTAACCTATAGGATCTTCTTGGATGATAGTTATTTGATCTTGCAGAAATTTCCAGCAACTTTCTGTTCACGAAAATAATTGTTAAAAATCACCAGAACGTGATAAAATATTGATTCCAATTGCTGCTGATCAATAAACAAATTTTCTAGGTCGTCCTATTTTGGCTGAATTTTTGGAGTTCCAGAAGTTTGCGTTAGTTACAGATTACTACAGACTGTTCTGTTTTTGACAGATTCTGTTTTTCGTGTGTTGTTTGCTTATTTTGATGAATCTATGGCTAGTAAAAGAGTTTATAAACCATAGGGAAGTTGGAATACAGTAGGTTTAACACTAATATAAATAAATAATGAGTTCATTACAGTACCTTGAAGTGGTCTTTTGTTTTCTTTCGCTAACGGAGCTCACGAGATTTTCTGCTGAGTTTTGTGTTGTGAAGTTTTCAAGTTTTGGGTGAAAGATTTGATGGATTATGGAACAAAGAGTGGAAAGAGCCTAAGCTTGGGGATGCCCATGGAACCCCCAAGATAATCTAAGGACACCTAAAAGCCAAAGCTTGGGGATGCCCCGGAAGGCATCCCCTCTTTCGTCTACTTCCATCGGTAACTTTACTTGGAGCTATATTTTTATTCACCACATGATATGTGTTTTGCTTGGAGCGTCTTGTATGATTTGAGTCTTTGATTTTTAGTTTACCACAATCATCCTTGCTGTACACACCTTTTGAGAGAGACACACATGATTCGGAAATTATTAGAATACTCTATGTGCTTCACTTATATCTTTTGAGTTATATAGCTTTTGCTCTAGTACTTCACTTATATCTTTTAGAGCACGGTGGTGGATTTTTTATAGAAACTATTGATCTCTCATGCTTCACTTAGATTATTTTGAGAGTCTTAAATAGCATGGTACTTTCTTATGAGTGTGTTGAATACTAAGAGAAGTTTGATGCTTGATGATTGTTTTGAGACATGGAGGTAGTGATATCAAAGTTGTGCTAGTTGAGTAGTTGTGAATTTGAGAAATACTTGTGTTGAAGTTTGCAAGTCCCGTAGCATGCACGTATGGTAAACGTTATGTAACAAATTTGAAACATGAGGTGTTCTTTGATTGTCTTCCTTATGAGTGGCGGTCGGGGACGAGCGATGGTCTTTTTCTACCAGTCTATCCCCCTAGGAGCATGCGCGTAGTGCTTGGTTTTTGATGACTTGTAGATTTTTGCAATAAGTATATGAGTTCTTTATGACTAATGTTGATTCCATGGATTATACGCACTCTCACCTTTCCATCATTGCTAGCCTCTTCGGTACCGTGCATTGCCCTTTCTCACATTGAGAGTTGGTGCAAACTTCGCCCGTGCATCCAAACCCCGTGATATGATACGCTCTTTCACACATAAACCTCCTTATATCTTCCTCAAAACAGCCACCATACCTACCTATTATGGCATTTCCATAGCCATTCCGAGATATCTTGCCATGCAACTTTCCACCATTCCGTTTATCATGACACGTTCATCATTGTCACATTGCTTTGCATGATCATGTAGTTGACATAGTATTTGTGGCAAAGCCACCGTTCATAATTCTTTCATACATGTCACTCTTGGTTCATTGCATATCCTGGTACACCGCTGGAGGCATTCATATAGAGTCATACTTTGTTCTAGTATCGAGTTGTAATCATTGAGTTGTAAATAAATAGAAGTGTGATGATCATCATTTTCTAGAGCATTGTCCCAAGTGAGGAATAAAAAAAAGGAGAGAAAGGCCATAAAAAAAACAGAAGGCCCAAAAAAATGAGAGAAAAAGAGAGAAGGGACAATGTTACTATCCTTTACCACACTTGTGCTTCAAAGTAGCACCATAATCTTCATGATAGAGAGTCTCTTGTTTTGTCACTTTCATATACTAGTGGGAATTTTTCATTATAGAACTTGGCTTGTATATTCCAACAATGGGCCTCCTCAAGTGCCCTAGGTCTTCGTGAGCAAGCAAGTTGGATGCACACCCACTTAGTTTCTTTTGTTGAGATTTCATATATATTTATAGCTCTAGTGCATCCGTTGCATGGCAATCCCTACTCCTCAACATCAATCAATGGGCATCTCCATAGCTCATTGATTAGCCTCGTTGATGTGAGACTTTCTCCTTTTTTGTCTTCTCCACATAACCCCATCATCATATTCTATTCCACCCATAGTGCTATATCCATGGCTCACGCTCATGTATTGCGTGAAGGTTGAAAAAGTTTGAGATTACTAAAGTATGAAACAGTTGCTTGGCTTGTCATCGGGGTTGTGCATGATGAGAGCATTCTTGTGTGACGAAAATGGAGCATGACTAAACTATATGATTTTGTAGGGATGAACTTTCTTTGGCCATGTTATTTTGAGAGGACATAATTGCTTAGTTAGTATGCTTTAAGTATTATTATTTTTATGTCAATATTGAACTTTTATCTTGAATCTTTCGGATCTGAATATTCATACCACAATTAAGAAGAATTACATTGAAATTATGCCAAGTAGCATTCCACATAAAAAATTCTGTTTTTATCATTTACCTACTCGAGGACGAGCAGGAATTAAGCTTGGGGATGCTTGATACGTCTCCAACGTATCTATAATTTTTGATTGCTCCATGCTATATTATCTTCTGTTTTGGACATTATTGGGCTTTATTATTCACTTTTATATTATTTTTGGGACTAACCTATTAACCGGAGGCCCAGCCCAGAATTGCTGTTTTTTGCCTATTTCAGAGTTTCGCAGAAAAAGAATATCAAACGGAGTCCAAACGGAATGAAACCTTCGGGAACATGATTTTTGGAACGAACATGATCCAGAGGACTTGGACCCTACGTCAAGAAAGCCACCAGGAAGCCACGAGGTAGGGGGGCCCGCCTACCCCCCCAAGCGCACCCTCCACCCTCGTGGGTCCCACATTGCTCCACCGACATACTCCTTTCTCCTATAGATACCTACGTACCCCCAAATGATCAGATACGGAGCCAAAAACCTAATTCAACGGCCGCAACCTTCTGTACCTATGAGATCCCATCTTGGGGCCTGTTCCGGAGCTCCACCGGAGGGGGCATCGATCACAGAGGGCTTCTACATCAACACCATAGCCTCTCCGATGATGTGTGAGTAGTTTACCTCAGACCTTCGGGTCCATAGTTATTAGCTAGATGGCTTCTTCTCTCTTTTTGGATCTCAATACAATGTCCCCCCCTCTCTTGTGGAGATCTATTCGATGTAATCTTCTTTTGCGGTATGTTTGTTGAGACCGATGAATTATGGGTTTATGATCATGTTTATCTTTGAACAATATTTGGATCTTCTGAATTCTTTTATGTATGATTGGTTATCTTTGCAAGTCTCTTCGAATTATCAGTTTGGTTTGGCCTACTAGATTGATCTTTTTTGCAATGGGAGAAGTGCTTAGCTTTGGGTTCAATCTTGCGGTGTCCTTTCCCAGTGACAGTAGGGGCAGCAAGGCACGTATTGTATTGTCGCCATCGAGGATAACAAGATGGGGTTTTTTTTTATCATATTGCATGAATTTATCCCTCTACATCATGTCATCTTGCTTAAAGCGTTACTCTGTTCTTATGAACTTAATACTCTAGATGCATGTTGGATAGCGGTCGATGTGTGGAGTAATAGTAGTAGATGCAGGCAGGAGTCGGTCTACTTGTCTCGGACGTGATGCCTATATACATGATCATACCTAGATATTCTCATAACTATGCTCAATTCTGTCAATTGCTCAACAGTAATTTGTTCACCCACTGTAAAATACTAATGCTCTTGAGAGAAGCCACTAGTGAAACCTATGGCCCCCGGGTCTATTTTCCATCATATTAATCTCCCGACAACAAGCTATTTCTGGCATCGTTTTTATTTTGTTTACTTTACTTTGCATCTTTATCACAAAAATACCAAAAATATTATCTTATCATATATATCAGATCTCACTCTCGTAAGTGACCGTGTAGGGATTGACAACCCCTTATCGTGTTGGTTGCGAGGATTTATTTGTTTGTGTAGGTGCGAGGGACTCGCGCGTAGCCTCGTACTGGATTGATACCTTGGTTCTCAAAAACCGAGGGAAATACTTACGCTCCTTTGCTGCATCACCCTTTCCTCTTCCAGGGAAAACCAACGCAGTGCTCAAGAGGTAGCAGAATAGTAGTTGTTGTAGTCACCCAATGCATCCTCTTGTATCTGTCTCTCAAAGGTACAAGCGCGAACATACATAGCAATAATGCAACAAGGAATATGCTGAAATCTTGCGTGAAATATTATGGTTCAAACCACCAAAAAATCTATTCAATGTATCATCCTCAGATTCTTCTATGTCACAATGATGCATATAAGATTGAACTCTTGGTAGTAAGCATGAATAATGTTGTTGCCTTGTTTTAATTGTTCCAATTTGCGAAGCAATTCACGACGATAGTAAGAAGGAAAAATTGTTGTCTCATTACATCTTTCAAATCTTTCCAAGTTGTGGGTTGGTTATCAATGTTTTTTTACAATGCACACTCCACCAAACAGAAACAAAACTAGTAAATGCTCCAGTGGCAGTTCATACTCTCTCAAGTTCAAAAAAATATAGTGACTAAAAACTTGTTCTACTGCAACCTCCAAAGCTAGATAAATAGCTTAAATCTATCCTGAAATGACGGTAAAGAGACAACATTAATTACCATGTCCTTGTGTGTGTTATCGCACCTCTCGTGGTGGTGAAGATGTGTCCGTCGTCCAAGAACGTTTATCTTTAAAACTTGTCATGATTAGTAGAAACAAGAAACAAAATCCGAGAATAATGTTTCTATGAAATACTAGGATGTGGTGGTAAGGCGGTCACAGTAAAGTAAATATCAATATCTTACTAGTTCTTACCACGCAGTAGGCGGTGACCGGCAACCAGCGGTGTCAAATAACTCCAAAGATTGAGTAAAACGATTGCCAAGGGAACATATGTATACAGGGTGTAGAAATATGTGGAGCTTGGAAGGCTTAAATATATGATAGCAAAAGATTAGCAATAATCAATTCAGAGATGCAATGCTGAATAAACGCTCAACGACGGTACTGTGTTGGTCCTAGGATAGACCATACTAGAGACGCGAGTCTAGAACACTATTGAGGTGACGACGTAGTACAACTAGTAGCAACAAAGGATAGGAGGTAGCTTTGGACAACAAGATATAAGCGAAGATCATAATGACAGTAAAGATAATGATGAGAAACAAGCTCCAAGCAGCATATACCAAAAATCTATTTCCAACTTTCCTCTAGAAAATTTTGTGCCAATTTTCTGATAATTTTTCTCAAGAATGCTACCGACTCAAGCTTTCCAAAGCAAAACGAATCACTCAATTCCGAGTTCGTATGAGGAGTCAAAAAATTCAGGAACTGGCCTGAAAAACAGTGAGAAAGTGTGTTCGTGAACTTCGGAGGGCAAAAAGACCTATTTAGAAGCCGATTTTTAGGTGCCACATATTGAACTAGCTTATGCAACTATTCATATGCGGCTCGTCATTAGCTTTAATTTGAGTAGTTGTGGAGCAAAAACGGACTTCGTATGAGAAAGATATGCTTGTTCTACTGAATAGTGCGCAAAGCAGATTTCAATCCGAAATTAGGTATGAGATTGAGTCTAGATAGATCCCAAGAATAGGTTTCTCTCTCTCTCTTTTTCTCTCTTTTTTCTTCTTCTTCTTCTTCTTCTTCTTCTTCTCTCTCTCTCTCTCTCTCTTTTCACACTTTTCTTACTTTTTTCCTTCTCTTTTTTCCAAAACAAACTAGATAAGATGCAGATTGGATCAAGCAAATATGCGAACGACCTCGACTATGATTATGACAATGAACGATGGGTAGCAGATGGTGAAAATTGATGGATGGGGTGGTGGACACCGAAAGAGATAATGATGCAATGGCGGCGTGACTAATGTGAACATAACTCGAAACTCTAAAAAAACTAGATACTAAGACTAGCAACTCGACACGACGATGCAACCGCAAATTCAACAAAGCAAAACACCGAACAGAAAATTGCGAAAGGCTCAGATTGGTTCAGATATGATGATCTAGTCCAATTTTTTGTGGCTTTTTCTTGGACAATAGGTAACAAAATAAATCTAATCTAGGGATAACTAGAAAATTCTCACCGAGCAACCTGAAAACTGATACCACTTGATAGAGATGATGGGCCCGATCTTTTGATGAGATGATAACTATCGATTTGGTGGAGCCGACTTTGACGATCCGACTACAAATGTGCATGATGTTGCGTCTTAGTAATCGCTAAACCAATCTCCTGAGGTTACTAACGATGTTGGAAGCACGATCGACCTGACCACGAAGGTTTATTCCTGCATGCAATCGAAGGACAAGCAAAAATATGATAAAGCAATCTGAATATTGCGAATATATATGAAGTATTGATAGTGGTGCGGATCCGTAAGCGGTCTTGGCCTGGTCGTTAGACACAAACGAAGTACACGAAGTTGCAATGGCTAACTTTTAACTAAACAAATCCACAGAAAAAAGTTACTAGATTGATCTACTTATATGGGAGCAAGGGGTGGTGGCCAAGGAGGAAGGAGAACGCCCTAAGGCAGCCTAAAACTAATCCTAGTTTGTACAAGGCTGCAGCGTCAGATTGTTTCGTCAATATCTCAACGCTCCGGATGAATTTGAAGGTGAATCCAATTGGGCTGGAAAGTGCATGAAATAAACTTTCCAGCAAAAAAAGAATCATCCAATTCGAAGTCCGGATGAAAGAGATCTTGGTGTTTTGAATCAGGTATGTATGTGCAGTCCGAATCTAAGTCCAAAACATGTGGGACTTGGACTCTATTTTCTCTTGGCCCAAAAGTGACGCGAGATGGCCTTTTGAACAGCACCTAAACTTCTCTCTTTCCCTTATCTTCATATGTGGATTATACAAATGTCCCATACACCTGCAATTAGACATGGCACAAAAGTCTGCGAAGTATTTTTGTCTTGGATAATAAATTTTGTCCCATACACCTGCAATTATTGCAACGTCAGCTTGCATTAGGTATCACCTCACAAATATGCATGTATGCAACATTTTTGATCGTATCTAAGGTAGTCATGTCCTCATCAACCCTGGCCACCGCATGACCTCCGCCACTCCACGTAGAATAGACAACCTTTGACTACGTGCGACCCTGGATCCGGCCGCCCGCCATGTATGGTCCGCTGTCTCGCAATGTCGTGCATGACGGACACCGCACCCGGCAAGTGTTCAGTCAAATGCAATTGCCAATTTTTTGACGTTCTTGTTGTTTACTTTGAAAGAAAAACAATGGATTCACACGAGGAGTACTTCTAAATTGAGTTCATTGACTCGTCTTTGCCGAATGAGGGGAGAAATATGAGGATGAAACGGTGATGATAAGAGCGGTTCTTGTAGATGCGGTGCGTGCAGAGAAGCCTGTTCTCTCAATTAAAAAACAGGGCACGCGGGCATCTGATGTTGATCCATGACTACTTTGCCCCCAATGTGCTATTCGAGCCCTATTTTGTCATCGTTTTTGGATGCGGCGACAAGTGTTCGGGCCTATGATGATTATTTCACCCTAAAGAAGGATGCTGTTGGAACCATTCGGTTCTTAGATTACCAGAAGTGTGCCGCTGTAATGAAGATACTTGTGTATGGCACGTTTGTCCTCCGGATGTCTGAAAGCATTTGCCTTGAAACCATGACCATATTTGCTACTACAATGGTGAAGGTGTTTGCACAGGAATACTTGAAAGAACCAACTCCCAGACACGAAAAGATTCATGGCAATTGAAGAAACAAGAATGTTTCCAGGTATGTTCAGACCCCTGTGGATTACATGCACTAAAAATAGAGAAACTGTCCATATGCTCAACACGGACAGTACCAAGGCAATTGCAAAACGTGTAACATCGTTCCTGAAGCGGTTGCATCACATGACCTTTAAATTTAACATTCTTCATTTGGTATGCCCAGGTCGCATAATGTACTTACAACATTAACTCGCTCCACATAACCTTCGTGGAAATTTACTCAAATCCTAGCATTGACACGTACTACATACCAAGTAGTTCACGACTTAGACGTGGGTACACCACTTCATGGAAAAAGCAGAGACAAAG
The DNA here is from genome assembly GCF_002575655.3 of Aegilops tauschii subsp. strangulata. NCBI lineage: Eukaryota > Viridiplantae > Streptophyta > Magnoliopsida > Poales > Poaceae > Aegilops > Aegilops tauschii. The sequence goes on along the minus strand of NC_053039.3, from coordinate 449,450,371 downwards.
TTTACTCGCCGTTAGTTCATCCTTACATGTAGCAGCCGAGACATCGCATCAGACACAAACTCTCTTCACGCAGCACTCGAGACATCAGGCACAGCTCTGTTCACTCTTCAGGCACAACTCTCTTCAGGCACCACCCCCCGGAGACTGCAGCAAAACCCAATAATCAGAAAGTTCAAAAGTTGAAAGGCAAATTTGCATGAGAAAATCTGCCCTTATTTTGGTAGCTAAATTTGCATGAGAAAATCTGCCCTTATTTTGGTAGCTAAATAGCACATACTAGTGGTAGAGGCTAATGGTAACAGTACGCCCATAGCCACCACCATTCTACCACTAGACCAGCTACCCCATTAGCACCTCCATTATTTTACCACTAGATCAGCTACTCCACCGTAGCCCCTCTATCCATTATATTATACTAATATACCACCCACTGCTACCCTGTGGAGCATAAACCATGACCAAATTACTCCGGCATCTCCAAAAGAAATCTTCGACATTAAACAAAAACATGGACACTTAAAGCATCTTAAACAAGTAGAACTAAAAAAAGAGAGAATTCATAGACTAACAACTAGTATTACTTCTCCAATAGATTGTTTCTTAGGACTGCTACCAAGATTCCGTAGACCATTTAATTGTTGTATGTGTAGCTGATGGTCATGATATACTATGTACTTCTACACCCTGTGGCCTACATATGCAGTCAATGGCATGCATCTCAACGTGAAATTACCTTTTCATCCTTCTTCGCAGTCTTCTTCTTTGGGCCACAGTTCCTCGGACCCTGAAATAACTATGCTAATTAGCACAGAAAAAAATATCCAACAATTGGATGAATGGAGTAAGCTAGACTTACCGGACGCCGGAACATCATGAAGTAGATGAAGAGGAGAATCCCAGTTACAATGCTAGAGACAGGGAATATGACCTTCTTACTCGTCTCAGTGAGATAGTAACCACACAAGGTGCAGATTGTACCGACATAGCACAATTCGATCAACATGCACAGGGCCAGCACATTGATCCATCTAGTCTTGTGTGCTACTGCATGAGCAAGTCCAGATACACATATTGTATATGGAAACATGGCAATAGTCAACGATATGAAAACGTGTTTCACCACAGCATGCACCCTTTTGAATTCCTTAACAGTATGATTGTAGGACATGGTGGTGGCGAAAACATTCAACATATTGATAGCACCAGCACACACCACGGTGAAGATTTTAGCAGCCTCAATGAATGCCTGTCAAATTAAGAAAGTTTATTAAACTCATGCGAAGGCTGTAGCTATGATAATATTTCACTTGCAAATGTAACCTACCCATATAATTTTGGTTTTTTTGGTTTGGTGTTGCTTTGTTTGGCTGTTAGATAAATTTTACATATTTATTTATAAACCTAGCAGCAACAAACTGAACATCATCATTTAAGGCATATAATCCTTGCCGACAACAGGACCAATGCACAAAGGGTACATATTATTACCTTATCACGATGTGTCAATCGGTCAAATGGATCATCTTTCTTTAGAGCTTGCTTCAAGTCGCCAACGCCAATCGCGACAACTGCAGAAAACAAAAAGGAAATAAACTGATAAGGATTGTATGCTCAAGTCGTAAACAAAGTAAAAGCTCCATGATTTTGTTTTTTTTCTCCCAACAGATAGTTTGACATGTGCACACTGAATAAACAAAGCAACACCAAACCAAAAAAACCAAAAGTACTAACAACCAATGAGTTGATTGTGTGGAGAACACCATAGCACAAAGCTGATGCTATAGAGTTGCAGAAAACATAATAATGATGACCTAATAACAAAGTAATGTGTTGTGGTGAAAACATGACCTGACGTTTCCCATAGTTTTGTACATGTCAATCTAGGAGCTTGTTTTTTAGGGAATGTGTCCTTCTGTTGGAATGCTTTGACGCTGACTCTATATACCCATGAAGAATTCAGCAAGCATTCCAAATTGCAATCCATGGTCATGCGTAAAAGCAGGGTTATCTATTGGTTTTGCTACATTTTTAGTACATTTGTGGCTGTGGGGCTAGAAAGTTAAATCTCAGATTTAGGCTAAGATGCATCCTTCAATCACCATGGAATCTGAAATAGATAATACTTCCATCCCAACGCTCAAATATAGTGTCATATACCTCAATTATTGGCATAGCTCTAATCACACTAGACTGGATGCAGAATAACTAAGGTAAAAAAGGATTAATCCATCACAACCGTAAATAATGACCAATTTAACATTTACAACAGTGAGTTACACATACATGTGCCAAAAAGTATTCCAATTTAATTGGTTATTAGTGGTGCATGTAGCTGCCAAAAATAAAGAGAACACGGCATGCTAACAAAACACTTAATGGCTTACCAAGTAGGCAAATGGTAGTCAACCAACAAAGAAACAGTATTTAAATGCCCAATAGAAAAACATGGTTTAACTCGGATTCTTAGAAATAAGATATAGCTTCATATCAAAAGAACAATATGCTGAGAGAACCTAGCAATATTTTGAAAAAAGAATTGGACACAAATTGGCATACCCATTGACTGTAACAGCAATAAGCAATTAAATGTTACAAATTACCATGGTACAAAACTGCTAGCGTGCACTGAAGTGTAGAACTACAGATAATTGCTTCCCACCAAATTTCACTAACAATTAAGAGAAGAAATAGATACAACCAAGTTGTTTGCCCTTACAAGTGAAAATTTTAAGTGCAATTTCTCTAATTTATATATGATCCATAAACAAATATATAGTATCGAGCCAAAGTAATGATCCTACAGCTATATATGGACAAAAATGTACCACAACCGAGGAACATGAAAACTAACGAAAGGAACAACTAGATAAAGATTCAAAAGTAGATCCAATAAAGCTAGCAGACATGCTTCTTGCTGAATTTTGAAAAGAAAAAAAAATACAATGCCCGTTTATATACATTATAAAAGCAGTTGGCAATGAAATGATGACAACTACCTTAGTTACAAACTGCTAGTACACGCTTAAGTACATGACTTTGATTTCTGCATCGTACACCCTTGTACCAGTGAACTAAGAGCTGGTACGCTTTGCAAGTAAATAAACAAATAAACGGCGATTCCAAGATCACCAACAGCGCACAGTTGAAGCATCGAAAAAGACAACGAATTTGTCTCTCCACACTTGGATCCGAAGTTGTCCGGCGACTGGGAATCAACAGTGGTGTTCATCCCCACTGTAAATAAACAAATAGACGGCGATTCCAACATCACTAGCAGCGCACGGTTGAAGCATTGAAAAAGACAACGAATTTAACTCTCCACACTCGGATTCGAAGTCGTTCGGCTGCTGGGGATTGGGGATGGACAGTAGCGGCCCTCGGTTTGTCATCCACCGCCGCCGCTTCGTCCCCGTCGTGCGTGGCGCCCTCTTCCCTCGTCCAGCACACCATCGCCTTACCCCCTCCCCTTCCACGGCGACCAAGCCGGTGGCAGCAGCCGCGCGTGGCGCCCTCTCCAGCCTTCTCCCCTCATCCAGCACACCGTCGCCCTACCCCCTCCCCTTCGACGGCGAGCGAGCCGTCGACAACGGATGGCATTGGCAGCAGCCGCGCGTGCTGCTCTCTCCCGCCTTCTCCTCACTTTGTTCGCAACCGTGGACTCCCCACGATTATGCAGCAATACATCGCTTTGCCCCCTACCCCCTTCGATGGCCAGAGGCCCGTCGACCCCCGATGGCAGTGAAAGCAGCCACAGCGCCCTCTCCCGCGTCTCCCCCTCCGCCACCGGACTCCCCGAGACCCCCTCGACGGCGAGCTTTTCCATTTCGAATCCAAAAACCAGAGAAGAAATTCAAGGGCGCTGTACTTACGCTGCTGCGGGTCGCCCTGTTCCGCGGCGGAGGCTTCCGCCATTTCTTCGCCCGACTTGGACATGGTGCGAATCCGGCGGGGCGCGGGCGGCGGCGGAAGTCTCGCTTTCTAAGCACGACACACAGACTATTTTATAGCGGCGGCTCGTCTCTAGGGTAAGTCCATTCGGCGGGCCCGAGGGTCTTTCTATAAGAGGCCCAGTTCGGTCCGTGATGGTACTTGTTTTTAGTCTGCATATAAATTTTGTCTGAAGTCAAAATATCTGTACTGTCATTAAACTTTTACAAAAATGTAGTAATAATGTCAAATCATTATTTTTAGATTCATTATGAAATGTAGTTTCATAAAAATATGTATTTGGTATTGTACATAATGATTTTAATATAAATTTCATCAAACTTTGCAAACTTTCACTTCGCAGAAATCTAATATGCGGAGTAAAAAGGACCGGAGGGAGTATTTCAATAAGTTATAAAATAAGATTTGTTTAGCTGGGGTTTTCCTACCTGAAAAAGAAAGAAAAACTGGGGTTTCCTCTCTGTTAGCACGTACTACCTCTGTCCTGGTTTATTGGTCCTCTTCATACTTCGTGTCAAATTTTGACCATAAATTTAACTAGCGAAATGTTAATGCATGTCACTAAAAATTATATCGTTGGATTCGTATTTAAACATAGTTTCCAGTGATATAACTTTTGCTATGTACAACTTATATTTTAGTAGTTAAAATTATGATCAAAATATGACCCTAAATACAATGGGAACTAATAAATCAGAACGGAGGTAGTAACAAACAACTAGCACAAGTGCCCGTATGTTGCAATACAAGAAATATTTAGTCTTTACCTTTAAATTTAACTGCAACAAATGAAAAAAAAATCCATAGCACACCGCTTGTGTTTCACTACGTAGCAAACTTAAGAGCCTAACTTTTAAAATAGTTTGGATTGCTTATCACATTTGTGTCATGTGGTAGTTCAGAACGTAACTTCTGCTCGTTCGTTGGTGAGGAATGCTAGCACGTCTAGCAAAACAGGCCAATAGCTCCTGTGCGACACATTTCACGTGAATTGGAAGGAGTGCGACGTGGTTGACGAAAATAGTTGTAGTGCAACGCTTCAGAAGCCCAAATAGCCAAGGCCCACTCGGGCGATTAAAATGGTCGTCAACGGGAGTGAGATTATGTTTAAGACATGTGGGTCCCACTTGACAGAGCATCTAGTCACGACCCCACTTGGCAGTGCATCAGGTGAGATGTGGCTCCGTGCCTGTCTGAATCAGGTGAGCAGTGACCCGTTGCTCCCTCCTCTTCGTTCTCGGCGGTGAGCCGACGACGGCGCCGGAGCTTTTTTTCTCGGTGACAGCAGCGGCGGAGCTGTCGTTCTCGGTGACGGCGGCGGCTGTGGTGAGTAAATCCTGAACCCTTGTCCTGTTCCCCTCCTTGTCGAGTTAGATCTCACCGCATCGCCTCTGTTTCCTCTGTTTTTGGTCGATTTGATCCAGATTTGGGTGCGGGGGAGGGGGGCTGACTGCGATGGAGCCGCCAGAGACAACAACGTCGACTAGGTATGTGCATCCTTTCCAACCTATGCGATTTGTGCGTCGTCTGCTTCCGCTAGCTCACACTGCCCGCCATTGACAAACAGGGGTAGGACATTCGAATTCACTGTCGAATTCTTTCCTTCTAAGGCGAAGCTAGGTGATGGTAGCGTGCGAGACATAGAGAGAGATAAAATTGTGAAATGGGAGGTTGAATGTGCAGAGATTGATCCTCAGGAAATACAGAGCATGGAAGAGAGGGCCGTGAGAAATGTCGTGGAGAAAATTGGGGAGAGCATTTTTTTGGGGTCCAGAGCAGGAGGTAGCATTGCTACGGTTTGATAATTGGAAGGGTGAGTATGTGAGAATTGAGAATGGTGAAGAGATGGTTGATGAAATCGGTCGGCAAGACGGCTGGGCAAGCAAACAGACCACCTTTCATGCAGAGCTCGTTGATCTTAGATCAGATTCTAAGGTTGGATATATGTGCCCTCAAAGTTGGCTTCACAGATGGTAGATGATGATTGGGCCTCACAGAGATAGATAACGCCCATGTTTACGGGTGAAGTGATAGTAATAGAGGGGTTGATCAAGATATAGAAGAGGGTTGTGATGGTGCTGCAAGGCTGTTTGTGTTGATTGGAAATCAGTACAATTAGAAGACACTACTGATTTGGTCATTGCACCAATGGCTGACACTGAGATGGCCAAATTTTTTGGCATTCCAGTAGATCTAGTAGATGATCAAGATGAGCAAGAGAGGGATGAATCTAGTTTGCCTAATGATGCTAATAGAGATGCTTGTGAAGATGTGGATGGACAGCTGATGAAAGATGATGCAGATGATGTAGATGATGCACATGATGATGAGCTTGTAAGTGTGTATGACAAAGAAAATCCTGTTATTGAAGTAGGAAAGTTGTTCCCAAGCATGAAGGAGTTTAGGATGTGTTTCAAGACTTATGCAGTCAAACATGAGTTTGATGCCAAGACTATGTGGACTGACAAAAAGAAATTTTATGCAAGGTGTAGAGGTTTCGATGGAAGCGTCAGGCCTTGCAAGTGGTACATATCTGCTAGAATCCAACCTGATGGAAGTACCATTAGGGTTAATCAAATCCCAAATCCACATACTTGTATTACAAGTTCACATAGAGTATCAACCATGACATCACAGCTTTGAATTGCAGAAAAGATCACTCCAATTTTAGCCAAGAAACCAAACACTACAACAAAGAAACTTAAAGTGGACTTGGAAAAGCAGTACCCCATTAAGGTGAAGCATACCACAGTGTGGAAAGCAAAACAGAGGGCAATGAAGGAATTATATGGTGATTGGGCAAATACTTTTAGGATGCTTTATAACTTCAAAGCAGAGGTGGAAATGAGGTCACCTGGCAGTGTTGTGGAGATAGATACTGAGGTAACAGAGGATGGTAGAGTTCTTTTCTCCAAGTTCTTTATGGCTTTAAAGCCTTGCATAGATGGCTTCAAAGCAGGGTGTCATCCATATTTGAGCATAGACTCATCTTTTTTGACAGGCAAATGGAATGGTTAATTGGCAGCATGCAATTCTTTAGATGGACACAACTGGATGTTCCCTGTTGCTATTGGTTTGTTTCAGTCAGAGACAGAGGTTTCATGGACATGGTTCATGATGCAGTTGAAACGATGCATAGGGCCAGTGTCACCTTTGGCAGTACACAAAGATGCATGTAAAGGACTAGAAAATGCAGTGAAGAATGTTTTTCCTCATTGTGAGCAGAGGGAGTGCTTTGGCCATATGTGGATGAATTTGATCAAAAAATTCAGAGGGGAAGAATTTGGGAGAATGTGGCCAGCAGCAAGATCTTACACCAAACAAACACATTCATATAATCTTGATAAGATAAAAGCAGCATGCAGTGAGTTTGGTCCATGGTTGAACACCTATCATTCTCTATTGTGGTACAGGTCAGGATTTAACAGTGCCATCAAGTGTGATCATATCAACAATAACTTGGCAGAAAGTTTTAACAACAAGATAAGGCAGTTAAAGAACTTGCCTGTGCATGACATGGTTGACCAGATCAGGATCAGGATCATGCGCATGTGGGAATTGAAAAGAAGGATTGGTGATTGTCTGCAAGGGGATAAGCTTCCTGCAGTGGTACAACAGGTGGTGAACAGGAGCAGGAATCTTACATATTTGTCTGTTGAAAAATCTTCATTGTGGGGTGCTGAAGTTAGAGATACCAAGACTGGAAGGAGGCATGTTGTTAACACTGAGTTGCATGACTGCACTTGCCTCGAGTGGCAACACACCGGGAAACCTTGTGACCATGCCATACTTTTCTTGGCCTCCCAACCCAAGATAAACATGCACCCATACTTGCATGAATACTACTCAGTGGCAAGATTCAAGGCTGCATATGCTACTCCAATTCCAGCACTTACAGATCAGTCTCAGTGTCCTGAAGTGGAAATTGAAATTTCCATGTGTCCTCCCCTAACAAAAATAAAAGCTGGCAGGCCTAAAGAGAGTAGATTCAAGGCATGGTTTGAGAAAGGTGGGAGTAGTAAAAAGGGGAAGGGGAAGAAGGATGCAAAGCCAAAAAGGTCCCAAAAAGGTAACAAAAATAAATGCAAGCTGTGCCAGGAACTTGGGCACCGAAAAGGATCTCCAAAATGTCGTTACACTCCTGAAAGGCCAAAGTATGTTTACGTTTGTGTTTTTAATTTGGTTGTTGTATTTAATTACTAGCCAAATTACAAGCTTTGTTTTCCAGGAGGAAGCGTGGAGGTCAACCCCTTGTTGTTGAAGATTGCTGGGCAATCAAAAAGGCAAGAATCAATGGCTATAGAAAAAGAGAAGTTATGGTGATGAACCAGAGTTGGATGATGCTGCGGTGCAAAATGAGCAAGAGTTGGATGATGTTGTGAT